>NC_071612.1:46529308-49029308 GCF_014839835.1 Dryobates pubescens
TGAATAAACGACAGTCCTAGCCAGTTCCCAGGCTTTGGAATGTAGAGTCTTGTTACATAGTACTCGTGCAAGACACAAGAAAGAGGTATGGGAACCAATCTTTTAGTTAATGGATGGTGAAGTGGAAAGAAGCCAAGCTAGTCATGGACCTTGCTTACCAGAAGTTGCTTTGATTTGGTGCAGAAAGTCTGGCATAGACAAAAGAACAACTTCTCACAGTTTGAGGATTAGAGATCTTTCAGACTGAGCTTTATTTACTCTGAGAATGAGCTCACCTATAAATTTCAGACTCACTTCTGGAATGAGTGTGTGGACTGTTACCCCACAGAACCAACTAGCATGTGCCTTTGGAGAGTGTGCAGATGGTCCTTGGCACTATTTTGTGCATGATGATCTTTATGTTGGCTGGGAACCAAAGAGATGCCAACACAACTAACCTACATGCAGGAGTTATGTGCAGAATGAAGCAGCACTAATTTTTTTTTCCATGCTAGGCTCACTGGATCTTCAGCAACAGAAGACTTCCCACTCTTGCAGGGAAAAAAAAAGGCTGAAAAATGCATTGATTAATTTAAATAAATAATCAAAATAAGAAATAAATAAGAACAGATTCTATTAATATGGATTTTAGGCACCTAGATGCCTTTGTTAATTTGGATATTAAATAGATTATTTAGATATTAGGTAGGATCAAATGTTCATGACTCACATCATCACTTGAAGGGATAGACCACCCCCATGTATTCTTTATGGGTTTTACTAAAAGAAAAAAGTGAGCAAGTATGCACTTATCAAGCATATTATTAGACTAATTTACTACAGCTTCATGAAGCTAATTAAAGAGGAACAAGACAAGGATGAAAATAAGATCATAATTAAGACTGAATCAATAAATCACTGGATTCAGCAATTTCATACAGCAAGTAATTGAACTGAATTATGAGTTTGGCATCAGAAATAATTACTTTTTCTGTAAATCCTGTCAGGGGAAGATAAAGAAGTTTCAGCTCTGTAACAGTACAGCTCATTTCCTCATGGGTTAGTGCATTGGCTTTGCCTAGGGGAACATGAGAATTTGATCTATCATAGGTAGAAGTCTCTGTAGGATCTAGGCACCAGGTCCTGTCTTAGCCCCTCATAAGGTTGCTCAATGCAGGCTGCTCTTTGCCCAGCAAGCCTCCTAAGGAAGAAAGCCACATGAGTGTCCAGAGCAGCTCCACCTTAACAGACTGTCCTTGCATATTTCTGTGCTTACATAGTTTTATCTTGGTCCTTATTTCCCTCTTCCAAGTTTATGCAAATATAGAAAGGCATTTTCACACCCTTCATAAAACAGCAATCACCAAATCAAGCTGAACAGCAGTTTTAAGCAACAACCAGAGTTCTAAGATCCTCAACTCAGAGATATCCAGAGTTTTTTCATTTCATCTTACAATCCACTACCCTGACACTAAAAATGAAGTCCTCCAGGGCTGATAGCTAATCTTTCAATATTTTCACTGTGGTTTATTTTCTCCTGGGCTGTTCTGAAGTGCTAACACACTTGCCTATGAGATGTCAACTATTTGAAAAATAGCTTATATGTATCTTTAGCTATTTGACTCTGTCGTAGCATTGGCTTCTGTCAGCTGCCTCTGTCCTGGACAAGTCTAGCGTCACTGGTGGGGCTTACTGCCCCTTCAGACATTTCTGGGCTTGCTGCTGCTTCTGCCACTCTCTCTTCTCTCATTGCATTAATCAAACTTCATGTGGGAAAGATAATATCTTAACAGTAATAAAGTCCTGATGAACCAGCCAATTTCTCTAGTAGCCAAGTGTTAAATTTATGTGTCTCTCTTCATTAACAGGTCTTCAAGAACTGCAGCGCTGTAGATTATTGTTACAGAACACTTGATATTACACCCTTGCAGCAAATTTCGTGATGAAATGAGGGACAATGGAGTACTTATATATACTGGCAACTATTAATAGTTACTTCCTACTTGTAGTGACCCAGTCCAGTAGGACTCCTCTTGATTTATCATTCCCAGTTTGACATTATATTGGAAGGTTGTCATTGCTCTGGCTGTAGACAATGAGATTGTGAGGTTAGGAGCCTTTTTGGTGCTGGCATCTGTGAAGCATGGGAAGAACATGCACTACCAAAAAGAACTGGAAACTCAATTTTGTTGCTAGGCCAGCATTATTCAGCAATCTGTTTGCAGCTCACTCACCTTAAAAGATTATTTTTGTCCCAGCAGAAAACCAGCTATTGCATGAAATTTTCATCTGAGATATCTAAATGCTATCAAAGAAAAAACTCTGACCACCTCCTGGGTTGTTTCTTTTTTACCCGAATCATGCAGTTCTCCCCACTTGTGATTGCAGCATCAGTACAACTGAGACTTGCACTACCATCCTTATTTGAGTCCATCCCCACAGCTTGCTGTCAGGCTGGGTTTGTCTTCTTCATCTCATTCCTCTGGTTTCTACCCTGAGAATATAATTCACTTGTTCCTAGTGATCACCCACATGTAGAATAGAATAGAATAGAATAGAATAGACCAGACCAGGTTGGAAGAGACCTTCAAGATCATTGCATCCAACCCATCATCCAACACCACCTAATCAACTAAACCATGCAACCAAGCACCCCATCGAGTCTCCTAAACACCTCCAACGATGGTGACTCCACCACCTCCCCAGGCAGGACATTCCAATGGGCAATCACTTCCTCTGTGAAGAATTTCTTTCTAACATCCAGTTTGAACCTCCCCTGGTGCAGCTTGAGACTGTGTCCTCTTGTTCTAGTGCTGGTTGCCTGGGAGAAGAGACCAGCCCCCACCTGTCTACAACCTCCCTTCAGGTAGTTGTAGAGAGTCAGAAGGTCTCCCCTGAGCCTCCTCCTCTCCAGGCTAATCAACCCCAGCTCCCTCAGCTGCTCTTCATAGAGCTCATGTTCCAAACCCCTCAACAAGTAACTACAATTTCCCTAATGAGCAGGCAGCAGCATATTGTTCAGGACAGCTCTTGCTATCTGACATCCCTTGCTATCTTGTGAATGAGGGGTCCTTTGCTTTTAGTCTCCAGAGTATTTTCCTGGACATGAAGGAGGTGAATGTAGGTAGCAGGACTCTGTCAGAGTGTAGTTTCAGCAAGGCTTTAACCCCATGTGCCCCCTCTTTAGTCAGTGTAGTGAGGTTACCAAAACTAATGCTTCTAATTGGTGCAGGGGCATGATTTTTAATGGAGCTCCTCTCAGAAGAAATTTAAAATCAATTCATCAACAAGGTAGAATTTGGGGAAAGAATAAGAAGCTTTGTTGTTTGGGGTTTTTTTGGCCCCAAAGTATTGAAAAAGAAGTTTGAAGCATGTTCATCAGGCTCGTAAAGTTAGTGGGCTTTTCAATGTAGCTGATATTGATGCCACTGCTCCTAAAATGATTGCTTTCAAGGAGTCAGCGCAGAATCACAGAATCACCAAGGCAGTGGTGATTTACTGATTGGCAGCAACTCAGAGAATTTGTTTGGTGTTGCTAAGTGCCCAGCCAAGTTTCAGAGATGTGAAATCATCTAGGAAATTTTGAAGCTACCTAAAATAATTTGTTATTAATTGTCTCTTACTGTTGGATGTCTCAGACCTCTTTCTAACTCCATTGGATTGAAATGGGGGGGACGACGACCCTGAAGGAAAGCTAAAGGACAAATTAAGGCTCCAAGATCTGATGCTGTATGAAAAATGTCACTCTTGGGTGAATTGAAAGTGTCTGCAAACCTGTCCAGGAGCGCTGGTACACACAACTGGTATTGCATTAGGTGGATGCTGATCTCAGCAGCAGCCCTTCAATTATCAGTAGCTCTTCTGGTTTCAGCAGAGATACTGAGGATTATTCTAGTTATAAATGATATCATAGACACTTATATATCTTATTATGTCACTTATGTATCTTATTAGTACAAGGCAGATCTCCAAAATAACATGACCCTGAAGAAGAAATATCCAAAACAATTGTTTGTTCCCATTTATTCTCTCTTGCAGACAAGAATATTAATAAGACAGAAATAAATGCAGAGAATGAGTTACAGGTAAGTGCCATGGTAATGCATCAGAACAGAGTACTTGCTCTTATGTGTAGGTTTTTGGAGGACAAAAATAGCTGCCAACTAATCTATCAGTCAAACTCACTTTAATTAGGTTCTGTGTGCAGGCAGGGGTCTTTCCTTTTAAGCAGAATGATGGCAGTCCCTTGCTCTTATAAATCATACTCCTGAAGAGCTCGTGAAGGAAGATGGCATCATGGTGCTGTTCTACAAATGGGAATGTAGATGCAGAGGGAGAAGTGAGATTTAGACAAGTACAGATACTGATGCAGCACAAAGGAGTGTGTGGCTTTTTTCCCGTGGTCCTCTTGACTGACAGGCTGCAAAAATATGTGTAGCTTTCTGACCAGTTATTCAGCTGTTACCTGTGGAGGGAGCCTAGGCATTGCTTTAGGTTAAAAAGGAGAGCAAGAGAAACGTGGGGAAAATGCTTGTGAATTTTCCAGGAGAGTCACACAAATTGTAGCTGGTTTTGAAGCCCCAGTTCCTGGAGTCCCTTGATTGTGCTAGGGCACATTCAGGTTTTGAAACAGTGGAGGAAAAACTAAACACAGAAAGGTGTAAGAATTCTTATTTCAGAATGCTAATAAACACAGTTTGTATGTTTTCTGGTGGGAAGTACTTAGCAAAACTAAGAAGTAAGTGACAAAGAGAACAAAATCAGGCATATTGCTAGAGAATCCCCAAGAGCTGGCATGATTTTTTAATAACTCCTCTTCCTCTGTTCACCATTCATATAATGTAGGCCAGGATGTAGTTTTCAAGGAAAGTGTCCAGGTCCTTCAGCTTTGTGTCCATTACCGCCCTCAGGGCTTTTCCACCCAGGGCTGCCTGTGGTCTCAGAGGGCTCAAAGCTTCCGAGTGGTGTGAAAGGTAATTTTCTCCCCTTACCCCTCTGTTGGGCACAGCTGCCTCTGATTTGCAGCCAACAGCTATCCAAGGAGCCCTCTTCCTGTTGGCATGAGTTCCAGTTTGCCAGCTCATCAGCAGTAAGTATCATCCATGGTTAAATCTCTGCCCTGTGGGAATCACTGTGCCAGTTGGAGAGATGAAGGACAGTGCACCAACAAAGATTCCTGTAAGGAATCAAAGCTTTTGCTTGATGTGAAAGCAAGGTGCTGGGACTCCTCTGATATATATGTGTGCTGACAGATGGTCTGACTTGAAATACTCTCTCCAAATTCCATTAAGCCCTAGGACGGGAGCGGGCAGCTAGCAGTCGTGAGGAAGTAAGTGGTTTCTTATTAGCCATCCCTTCTGCTTCCTAACCCCTGCTAACAGCAGCTGGTGGAGTGTCTTTTCCGGATGTCAGTTATCTGTCCATCTGGCAGATACTTTCAAGCCTGCCAAGATGTGTATAAATAGAAAGGCTTTTAGGGAAAAAATGGCAGACCTCTGTTACAGATCCTGTATTAACTGGGTTGTAACAGGTCCTGGTGGTTCTTGCTTCAAAGCAGTGTTTTGCTGTGGATGTTTTAATTTTGGCATGGGTGAAAACGTTTTATTTTGATTAAAAAAAATAAATCTACTTTTTCCAAGAGAAGATTTTTCTGCTGCTGCTGCTTGCCTCATTTTTGAATGTTGTAAAGAATGAGCCCGGAAGCTGGGCAAAAAGTGTCTTCTGATTTCCCATCCCCCCCCCTCCCCCTGCCCCGAGAAACAAAGAAATAAAGGTTTGGTGGTGCCAGACTAGAATCAGAGTGACTAAGTTGTTTGCATTTAGAACCTCAAAAAGAAGTTTAAAGGAAATTGATTTTAGATTTTATGGGATGTGAGCAATGTTGCAATCAGACTTTTGTACAAGCACCATCAGTGTACAGTACTAACAGGAGAGAGGTGGCCTGATAGAGACACTTTTAGTGCTCTCCTCTGCCCACATTTTTCCAGACATCATCTGGAAGAGAAACTCATTTTGAGATGTGGATATGGTCTTGAACAGACAATGCTCAGATTTAGTTGTAGTGCTCTTGTTAGGCTGAGTGTTGGAAAGGGAGTTAAATGCCCATAGGGCAAGAAAGATACTGACTAGAGATCTTGCGTGCTAAGTGTGGATTTGGGCATTTAATTTCCACCTAAGCATTGTAGTGTATGCCTAAATCCATTGCTCAGTGTAACTGTTAGTGTCTTTGTTAGGATTCATCTGTCCAGGTATCTCCAGTGTCATGCTCTGTTTCTGTGCTAGCGGTCTGAATTCCCTCCTATAAACTGTGGAGAGCTGAGCACCTTGGCTCATTTTATCTACAGCCTAGACCAGATATTGTCACATCCCACTAGCCAGCAGGGGAATGCAGCCATGTTCTGCTGAAATCAGGGGTGTTTCATGTTTGTTTGCCCTGCCAGCACCATCTTGTCCAAAATACAATGTAGACTCTGCTCTTGGCACTGCTGAAAATTGAAACCTCAAACCCAAGCTCTTCAAAAACAGAAGAAAGTAGAAATGGCGTTCCTCAGCAGCTGATGCAAGACATACCAAAAATCCCTGAGACTCAGGTTTAGGGGGTGACTTTTAGCTTGATTCTGGATATATTGTGTTGACCTGAATGGGAGCTCTCTGTAGCGCAGAAAATAATCTGTCTACATCTATCCAGCCTGTATTTGTTCTTTCTGCCTATCTCTGTGAAAGGAGAGGTGCTGGAAGATGGCTTTCCCCCCACAATCTGGATCTTAGGCTATGATGTAAATATATGTTTCATAGTGCATACAGGATGTGATGCCCCAGGAGGTAGTCATAGTCATGATCCAGACTACTCTTTTTCTCTGTAGCTGTGCTCCTGAAGTACCAGACAAATAAAGATTAGCCAATATGATCTCAGAGACAATTCAGGATGGATGATGTCTTAGTGTTTCACATGAGCACACACCATTTTTGCCTGGTATACTTAACTGTGTTCCTATATTTAACCATTGGCTACGGCCAACTTGGAGCTCATGGGGAAAATAGGAATAAGGATGTTTTATCAGAACAGGCCTCTCCAAGTATAGAGGTCCATCAGATTCCCATCCATACTCACTGATTTCATAGGTGTTATGTTGTTAGGGAGGAAACCTGGGTGCTTCTAGAAGGAAAACATCTTTCAACAGACATCTGAAACTACTGACAAGAGGGGCTTATTTCTCTCTGTTGATTATAAAGGTAGTGTGGATGATCAGTTCAGATGGAAGTGTGCTTGTTTAAAGGTGCAGAAAACAAACCCCACCACTTCTGCCTTGATGTCCAGGATGGTCAGTATGATGTACAGTGGATTCTCTACAATGTATGGTGATTTTTACTGTGGTGGCAGTTCTAGGGTGCAAGCTAATCCTGTGGGCTGAGATTAAGGTGAATGGGGTGCATATCCTTCTGATTTCTCCCAGCTGCTGTGAAAATATTTGGCAGATTAATTAGTGTTTTCTAAAGTGGGTGAAACTGGCGTGTAAACAGCAAGTGCTGAAAAAGGGTATGCCTTGCAGTACAGAAGTTTGTGTACTTCTACATATTTCAATCAAATATGACTGTAAAATGCCCTGTCTTTGTGGTCAGCATAAATCATGTCCAGGTCCACAAAGCCCGAGGGTCTTTGTGGAGCAAGTAACACCACCAGGGTGATGAGTTTTCATTTCTTGCGGTATCATAGAGCATTTTGTCATCCCATGAGGAAAGGTAAAGCATATGACTTGATGCTCACCAAAACGTCATAGTATTTTTTGCTTTATGTATCTCATCTACAGTATTTTGTTTATCCTGTTCTGTACAGAATATCCTTCATCATCTCAGATCTCCTGGTACATAGAGCATCTCTAGACCTCACTGTGATTATCAGGAGCTCTTTTTCCACTTGGGATGCCCATGCAGCTATTATGGTGCTGTCTGCTGAGTGAAAGAGAAATTCTTCAGCTAGAGAAGGCAAATCAGTAGCTCATTTGCTTATTTTCTGTATCATCTTCTGGAGGCTGAAGGCATAGCAGAGAGAGCTAGCTCTGCAGACTGCTTTTGAATGCTGCCTGTGCTGGTGGCAGGAGGCCAGCTGGGTTGCCCTTTGGCAGTGTGGGACTGTAAGATGGATTGGATGGCATGCGGTCTCTATGCTCGAGTGCCCGGGGAGCTGGCTTGAAGGATGAATGGAGCACACTCCCAGGCACGTGCTCTCCTTCCATTGATTCAGCAAGCTGTTCTCTCCTGTCTGTCAGAGCTCACAAGCTTCTCCAGGCTGCACACACAGCCCCTGGCAGGGCAGGATGAATGAATCTCTGGTAATTACTACAGCATGACTTCACTAGAACCATATTGGTAGGGTTCAGCAGCAGCTCATTAATTAAATAGTTGCCATGGTGACGGTTGCCTGGTAGCATGAAATCCTTTCCCCTCCTTTCCCCCCTCCTCCTCTCCACTTCACAGGGTTTCTCATTCATATTCTCCTGTTTTACATGAATGAAGCCAGAGTGAATCACAGGGCTAGGTGAAGAGGTACTTCAGGAAAGATGATGTCCATTTCCTCACTCCAGCTGTCACCTTATAGACCTGAATGATCACTCAGCCCTGTCCTTATTTTTTGCCTTCCTTGGGTACATGAAGTCTGCCTCATATCCATCCTATTTGTTTTCCATGGTTGCTTACAGATCTAATCCTGATTATCCTGAGTGCCTGTGTTATTCTGGATTCTGGGACCAGCTTCTCTGATTACCAATGGTGCAAGTGAAGGACTGGGCACTTCGTTTGCAGCTAACTGCAGAGAATTGACTGTCTTCCAGAACCGAGCCTTTGCTCATGGGGGTTTTCTGTGCTTGACTGAATCACAATATTTCCTCTGGCTCTGAAGCCAGAAAGGACCATCAGCTCTCCTAGGCTGTCCACCTGCACAGTGCACATCAGTGACTCCCACCTCTTGTTTCGTGCTTGAAAGCTTCTGGCTGAGCTGTGATTTCCTTGTCAGAAGGTGTCTCATCTTTGTATAAACACTGATAGTGATAGAGAATAGTGTGCCCTGTGGCAATCTGTCCAGGTGTTTAAGCACCCCTTGCTGCTAAGAATCTGCCTCCCCAGCATGTATGGTGACTCTTGTCTGGCATTACTTCTCCCTTTCCTGGATTTTGATTGCTTTCTCACAGCATCTAGCAACTTTCTTCTTCACACAGAATTGGGATACTTTGTAGTGCCCATGGATGCAGATAGATGGTTGATGATTTGCCCTGAGTTCACCATTCCACCCATGTTTCACTGTAGATATTCAGAGAAGAAATACATATTCAGTGTGTAGCAAGACATGCCTGTATTCATTTTGTGTGAATGTTTTTCTAGTTCAAAGTATTCAAAATAACAACAGGGATGTGTTTCAGTATCCAAGAACAATGTTTTCATAGTATGAAATTGAATGCAGTATGCAGGGCTATGAGGAAGTATACCTGCTGGGACAGTGTCAAAGGCACACAGAGGGTCACAAAACCCTGACTGACCTTGCCTATATTGCTGTTGGTAGTGGTCTCTTCTGTGTGCAGTCCTTTGAGCCCTGTGCAGGGAAAAGATGCAGTTGATATGGATCAAAGTCATACCTTGTAGTCTGGACAATCAGGGTTCTTGAATTCGTCTTTCTCCCTGGATCTGTTCTATGTAACAGTCTAGACATTGCATTAGAAGTGCATAAAATTTAGTCCATCGGGTGGACTATCCCTTGCCTGCCTGCTACCAGAGTTCACCCAACTTTATCTGAAGTGTCCAGCAATGGCAATGCTCTGAAGGAGATCATGGGAGCAGATGGAGTTAGAGGTCTGAGCAATTTTGAAAATTCACACGTTCCTGACTTGGCCCTACCTAGTAATGTGAAAAGTTGCCAGGTCTATAACATCAGCTCTGTTTTCTCCAGATGATGATACTTTCTGGCTGACTGCCTACCCTTTCAGAAGTGCATAAAACTCTTGTGAAGGTGCCATGAGAACTGGGACACCTGGCAAAGAATGGGACCTGCCTTCCTGGTAGCTCACAGCTGCCACGTGTGACTCTGTGTCAGTAGAATAGAATAGAATAGAATAGAATAGAATAGAATAGAATAGAATAGAATAGAATAGAATAGAATAGACCAGGTTGGAAGAGACCTTCAAGATCATCTTGTCCAACCTATCATCCAACACCACCTAATCAACTAAACCATGCAACCAAGCATCCTGTCAAGCCTCGCCCTGAACACCCCCAGTCACAGCGACCCCACCACCTCCTCGGGCAGCCCATTCCAATGGGCAATCACTTTCTCTGTGTACAGTGTTGCTGTAAAGCTTATTGAGCACAAATGCAAGCACAAGCAGGGCCAGAGCAAATTCCCATTGTATTCTGTTGCCAAAATACTTTCATACCATCTGAGAGTAAAGAAGGACTCCAGTTGTATCACTACCTCGAAGTTACTGTGTGAACAACTAGGAAATGCATGTGGAAAAACTTCTTTTACTAGTCTGGAGAGGAGAAGGCTCTGAGGTGACCTAATTGTGGCCTTCCAGTATCTGAAGGGGGCCTACAAGAAGGCTGGGGAGGGACTTCTCAGGATATCAGGTGGTGATAGGACTAGGGGGAATGGAATGAAGCTGGTGGTGGGGAGATTCAGGCTGGATGTGAGGAGGAAGTTCTTCACCATGAGAGTGGTGAAGCCCTGGAATGGGTTGTCCAGGGAGGTGGTTGGGGCGCCATCCCCGGAGGTGTTTAAGACCAGGCTGGACGAGGCTCTGGCCAGCCTGATCTAGCGTGGGGTGTCCCTGCCCATGGCAGGGGGGTTGGAACTAGATGATCCTTGTGGTCCCTTCCAACCCTGACTGATACTATGATACTATGATAGATGGGAAAACTGACACTGCTTTGGCCTATCCTTCTGTGCGTTGTTACTTGGTTTCTCACTGTGATATTCCTTCCTCTTGAGTTTTCTGCACTAATTCTGTAATAACAGTTAGTGCTGTATTTCATAACACAGACATACAACATGCAATTAGAAACTGTTTTGTGTGAAATAAAGTAGCTGTGAGTCATATCCAGGCAAGTGAATTATCTGTGACTGTTCAGCCAAGAAGGAAGGCAGTGGTAAGCAGAGGAATGTGCACACCAAGGGCTACACATCTTTATTAGCATTTTTGCATTATTTGGAAGCATAGGGAGAAAAGCAAAGCCATACACCATGGCAGAGTTTGGCTTATTGGGATGCCTGTATATAAATGTACGTGTGATCAAGCCCTCATGGGGAGGAATGGACAATCTTTCTCTGGTCCTGAGACTTGCACATCCAAAGGATGGGGCAGCAACCTTGCTATATCTCTTTCAGTTTGTGAAAAAAGAAAAAAAAAGTTCTGCAGTTATATGAAGCAAATATTGTGTAGGAGGACTTAGCCTAAAGCTAAGGCTTCTTCAAGGGAAGACAGAAAAAAACAGATTTCCAGCACTGTCTTTCTTTGCTGTGCCTAGTGGATCTGCTTCTTCTCACCCCCTCTGTCATGTTAGGAAGGGGCCCTTGGCTGTGCAAGAAACAGCTGGGAAACCTCTGGAGGTGAAAAGTCCCCAGTTCTGTGAAAAAACATGGTTCCTACAGTGGCCTCCCAGTGCATTTGTTGTTTACTGCCAGATAGACAACTCAGAGGGTGCAAGTCAGGGGAGCACAGGCAGTTTGCATTTCCTGAGTCGCAGTTAATCAGCCAGCCAGAGAGACAGTGACAGCATGGGGATAATGTAGGCAGGCAGCATGCAGGCTGCAGGCTGCCTGCTTTGCACATCTGTCATGGGAAGGGGAGAAGGTGCTTTTTTTTATTATTATTATTTTTTTTATTAAGGTGTATAGTGAAACTAGAAGTCCTTCTGCAGGGTGAGTTATGTACAGGGAGAAGGCTGACAGCATTTGCTACAGAGCATCTTCACAGTCCTCAATGCGTTGCTTCAGCTGCCCAGAGAAGATTGTTTTCCATCCATTGCAGAGAATCAGTTGATCCTTCCTCAGCCAGTCACAAATGCCTCCATCTGTAAAATGACAGTGAGAAATGCTTAATCTTCCAAGATGAATCTAACAGATGCTTCTCCCAGGAAATGAACTAAAGGTTGCAGCTTTGCTTGAGCGATTGTGAGTCAGGTATGAGTCATTTCTGCCTTGAAGGGCATCTGGATGTGCTTTGCTGATAAACACATGAAGAGCACAAAGCCTGGGGTGAAAGGTTATCACAGGAAGGAGAAACTGAAAAAAAAACCTACCACAAAACTCCTCTGAGATATACCAGTGTACCCTGAACTCTCTTCTGTGGTCCACAGAATGCATTATCTGAAAGTTTTAAGGACATTGTGTCTCAACTTCCACTACACACTAACTTGTAAAAAGCAGAAAAGAGCCTTCTGTTTTAATGGATTTTAGATAGTTGTATCATATCTGTTGTTTCTGTTCCTTCTGATTGCTGCAGGTAGCTTAAGCCCAGAGAACTGGGAGTTGTGGATAAAGTAAAACTTCAGCTGGTTTTCCATGCTAATGCAAAGTGGTTTGACTATAGATTAAAATCAGAGCCACTGAGTGTGCTAATACAAAGTATTTGACACCTCAGTAATTGATTTGTGTGTACAAAAAAGTAATTTTCAGGGAATAGGTTAGTACTGGGTGGCTTTCCAAAGCAATCATAATGAAATTAGTGCAGAAACTACTAGCCAAAATTACCTGGCCTTGTACTATGCAGATCAGAATAAGGGATCACAGTAATTCTGCTTTGCTTTGAAAGAATAACAAAAAAAGGCACTGAACTATAAAGAATTGGGTGCAATGCTTGTTTCCAGAAGTAGATCACAACTGTTTTTAGACAATCCTGTTAGCTCGGTGGTAATCCCTGCCCCCATAGGACGTCAGAGGTAGGAAGTCTGGCTGCGGCAGTGACAAATTATCATTAATTGTGCTTCATCTGATGAGGCTAATCCTAGCCAAGTGCAACCAGACACCGATTTTCATATTCTGCCCATTTTACTATCAAGCTGTTTCTTAGTCATGTACATTTATTCATGGCAAGAGGCCTACAAAAAGCAGCCTAGCATCCTGCATTAGGAAGCCAGTGGAGCATGGTTTGTAGGAAGAGCTCATATGTTTTACCAGGCTGACAGATACATCAGGGAAGAGACAGACATAGTTGCTAGCGCACAAGGTCAGGAATGGAAGCTGCTTCTTCCCAAGCAGAGGCACCTCAGGTGCAATTACTCTGGGTTCAATTTTAAGTATGCTAATCAATCAAGCAATTAGAGGGATAAGAATGGCTGACTTGCAGAAGTGAGGTAGCTAGCCTTTCTGGGGAAAGAGAGGCTAGTAATTAGATTAGTTTGGGCTGGAAGAAGAAAATGTGGCAGGGAAGATTGAAATAGAAAATCTCTATATCTATAGCTTTAGATGCCTGGGATGGGTTGTGATTTTTAGATTTGGAGTTCATCAAGAACTTACACTTTGCCCTAATGCTATTTTTCTTGGCTTCTGCCTGCTCTAATCTGATGCTGGCAGATGCACAGAGTACCAGTGTCCCTCATTTCTATTTATTTCTATGTTTTGCAGAAGACCCTTTCCCTGTTCCCATGCTGAGATAGAAAACTCTATCTCATTCTCTGGAATCAACCTGGCTCTGGTTTTGGGCATGGGTGTTTTCACATTTGTCATCATAGCAACTAGAACAACGTATACGGTTTGCACCATCTCATATCCAAACTGTTGTGCATATTCATGGCTTGTGCAAGCACATTAGCTCCTGCCTCAGCTATTCACAAACTGCCTTTCACCCATGGCTTTGTGCTTGGTGCAACCATGTGCTCCAGACTGGTCAGAAAATGAGAACCAGAATGTGACCAAGATTGGGAAGTTACCTTTTGTAGCCCTGTGCCATGGCAGAGGTGAGAGGTGCAAGCCCTTTGAGGGTGCTAAATCTGCATAGCCAGGATGAAGGAATAGCACAGAGTCTGTTCTGGCTCAAACATCTCTTCCAAAATGAACCTTGACTTGAATCTTACTCTGCTCTTTGAAAGTGATTTAAACCACGTCAGTTACCTTGGCTGAAAAACTCAAGGTGAGAGAGAGCATATCCTGCCTAAAGCAATAGCTGTCACTGGATAAAGGACATGTTTTTGGTCCTTCCTCAGGTTTGAAATAGAAGCAGCAAACTTGAAGGTAAATCCAGGGTGCTTGGTATTGACTTAGATGTGTACCAGTGAGGTCAAATCTGAAAGAAAAGGTATTTGATACCCTTGAAATTGAGAAGGGAACAGAGAAGTGGAAGCAAGTGTCTCTGAAGGAGATTTCAGTGTGTCCTGATAAGGAGGGTTGTAGTGGCAGCAGCTTTTCCTGCCTGGAAAGGAAAAGCATCTGCAGGCCAGGCCAGCAGGGATAACGTGTTGGCCTGCTGCTTTCTCCTTCAGACCTTGCTGTCACAGACTGGCTTTGACAAAACAGCAGCAAGGCAGGCTGGAAGACTTCCTCGGAAATAGAAAAGTCAAGAAGTATTCTACTCAAAAAACAGCTTCCCAAGGCTGGTGACGTACTTCAAGATGGTGAATAATCGACCTCAACAGCAGAAGGGAAAACAGCACTAACAGCACTATATGCTCTTCCCCCTGGCAGGCTCCAGTGCCTTGGGAGATGGCTCCGCTGACTCATTCAGAAAGCAGTTTTCAAAACACGACTCCCTCACTTGGATCTAGACAGTTCCTTTCTCTGGGAATGGCAGCTCACCTGCCCTGATCAGCAAAGACAGAGTGGGAAACCTGTCCTCCTCCTGCTTCAGGGCTCTTGCTTGGTTGCTAGCTCAGCTCTTTTGGTACAGGCATCCATCACTCCTTAGGCTATGCTATTTTTTTCTCAAAAGCCCAACTGCAAAAAAAGCTGGGATCTAATTTTTGGGAGTTGTTCAAATGTGATGTTCATCTCTCATGCTCTGTGGTGGCAAGCCTTAGTAGATAGAGAATATCAAAACACCAGAAACATGAAATTGAAGAGGTTGCTGATTCAGTTCTTTCTTGCTAAACTTTTAGTTTCTAATATATGAAGACTGGAGCACAGCGCAATGTAAATATAACTTCCTGCTCTAAACATTCAAATTCTATCCCAGAATGTCCCTAAGGCAATACATAAAAGTAGAGAAGTAGCTTTGTGCTTGTCCCATTGCATGCTCTGCATGTGCAGATGCACTGCTGGCTGCTGTGGGAGGCAGTGTGTTGGCAGCATGGCACACTGGGTGGCCCTTTTTGTGTGAGTTAATTAGAAGTCCTTTACCTAATTCCTAGGACACCACTGTGTCTATCATGCAGGTGTTGAGGAGTTTTTTTGCTTATGCATAGATCAGGGAGAGCTACAGAGACAGAGTAGCAAGTGGGCTGTGTTGGAGAACAGTCCAAACATCTACTTCAGGAGCTCACTCTTTCCACAGGGGACTTTTAGTGCTACCACCATTGCAACCTTCCCCTCAACCATAATCATGGTGGTGGGAAAACACCTAGGTGCAGGAAAAGAATTTTATTTACATAGCTTTTGGTGGAGTTTACTCCTCAAGGTTTTCTTAACAAATTGTCATCACTTTGGTATGACTGGAGTCAAGCTAGCAGAAGCATCTCTCCTGAGCAACCTCATGTCAACAGTGAAACCAAGAGCTCCCTGTGAGAGCTACTGTGTTACAGTTCAGGTGGAAGGGGACACACACCAGTTGTCTGTTCTGTAGTGGTGGCAAACAGGTTCTTGGACCTCAGTTCTCAGCGTGAACAAATGCACAAAGCATTTTATCCCTTGTCTCATCCCAGGAAGTCAACTGTACTTCCTCCCTTTGCAGGAGGCAAGTACCTCTTGCAATTTCTGCAGACTAACAAGGGTCTGGGGAGCAAAGAGGAACTGGGGCCTGGATATCTGTTTCATGGGAGATTGGGTGAGATCTGTAAGGCTGGGACTGGCTCATCTGCCTTCCTGGCTGATGACAGCTGACAGCTGTGGAAAACAGAGGGAGAGGGAGAGACAGGCTTATGTGAAAAGAAAGGGAGCTGGGATTGCAAAAACACACTGATGATGGTTTTCCTAGTAGAATTCCAATTCCAAATCTACATGTGATGAATTAAAATCTGAAATGGTGTTTAGCAAACGCTTCTTGCCAGGCCAAATTAGCAGCCTCATTTATTGCCAGTGGCATCTCTTTAAAACTCTTAAGAGAGGGGCTCCTTTTAAAATGTGGCATAAATAGGATGTTTTCTCAACAGTAGCATTTCCTTGCTGGAGCATTGCAGTAATTTTTGTACCCTTTGGTCTCCCACAGCTGGTATACCAAAAGAAAATGACAGCACAAAACCCAGCCAAGCTCCTTGGAAATGTAAATAGACCGGAACCGCTGGTGTCCTCTTAACAGAGCATCAATCACTGCTGGGTGCTAGAAGTGGCAGCATGTTTGTTATGGTCCAGGCAACCATCTCAGGCAGCAGATGGAAAAGGTTTAAGATCTAGTAGCACTGTTTTGGAGATATGCATAATTCTCTGCAGAAAATGGAGCACAGATGGGATCTGCTTTGACCTGCTAGCTCAGTAACTGCAAAATCCCTGTGTTTTCAGACCGGCTCTGTATTTATCGTGAGGCTCTGTGGCAGTTTGGAAACCTTACACATACTTCCTACTCATGCTGATTTCTGTTGGCTGTTAGCTAAGCTTCTTGTGGATTTGCAGCAAAGCAATAGACAGTTAGCCATGGCAGGTCCTTCTCTTCTTGTGGGCTCTTCTCAAAAGAAATTAACCTGTTTACCTTCTCCAAGCAGTCTATGTTTCCAGATATAATTGACTTTGGAGACAGTTGCTGGAGGTGAACCATTGCAACTGGTGCATCTATTGGCCACAAGAGCAGAATCAGATCCATCTGTCTTGGAGGCTTCCCATGCCACAGACTTCTTCCTGAAGACAGGGAGACCTTAGAAAGCATGGCGTGGGGGGAAATGGCATGCTGGGGTCTCTGTTGAAATGGCAGTGGTATGAGACAGTGACCCGGTGATGAAGTGTAGGTTGGCTTTACCAACCAAAGGGTAAGGTGAAGTCTACTGCTGATTTAAAGGCAGAAAGAGCAAATATTAAAAGGAATAAAGTGCTAAATAGAAGGAATAGTGTGTTGTGCTCTGGTTTACCTTGCAGGACATCTGTCATTAGGACAGAAGTGCAGATATGAGTTCTTGGGTGTGACATATCTGTGGAGAACAAGCACCAGTCACTCTCCAGGGAATGGACTTAGACCTGGCTTGTTTCAGAGGAGCTATCTTTTACCACCTCTTCTTTGTTACTGACTTATCAAGGGAGCCAAAGAAGTTTCTGTTACAGGTGTCTGAAACAATGAAAGATAAATCCCACATGTAGAGACCTTATCATATGTCCTAGCCTGGTGAGCTTCTGTGTCTTCAGCTGTAACTGTGAGGACGAAGTGAGTTGCTGCTTCTATTTCTCCTTGTGTATTTGGAGGCTTCAGTGATGGATCTGTAGCTGAAGGACATGTTCAACAGAAATTATTAACCCAGTTAACACATTAATTCACACATCAGTAAATTCCAGTTCTTTTATGTAGTATGTCACTAACCTAAATAGACCTTGGGGCAGAACATCTTTCTTCCTTCTTGTCCTTTGAGTCCTGATTGTCCTGTGCACACAGACAGACTGTTGTAAGAATTTCACAGGAGGCACTGAGATCTGTAATTCTGGATTTCTCATGGCCAGGTTTGTATGAAACATACCTGACAGCATTCCTCTGTTGGGTAGATATTATATGCTCCTGATGGACACAGGAGGCCAGAACAAGACTGTTTTGAAGGTTGTGTTGCAACTGTAGTTATTCCAGCCACATAGCTTTCAGAGTTTGTTTCATTTGAGTAGCTGTTCTGGGTTAACACAGCCTGCTCTGACAAGTCCCCCACTCTATGCATAGATGGGAGGGAAAGTAACACAAAAAAAAATCTGGCTTGGAGCAGAAACCCTATGAGGAGAGATTGAGGGAGCTGGGGTTGCTTAGTCTGGAGAGGAGGAGACTCAGGGGTGACCTTATTGCTCTCTACAACTACCTGAAGGGGGGTTGTAGTGAGGCGGAGGTTGGTCTCTTCTCCCAGGCAACCAGTACCAGAACAAGAGGACACAGTCTCAGGCTGCGTCAGGGGAGGTTTAGGCTGGAGGTTAGGAGGAAGTTTTACACAGAGAGAGTGATTGCCCACTGGAATGGGCTGCCTGAGGAGGTGGTGGGGTCGCTGTCACTGGGGGTGTTCAGGGCGAGGCTTGACAGGATGCTTGGTTCCATGGTTTAGTTGATTGGGTAGTGTTGGATGATAGGTTGGACACAATGATCTCGAAGGACTCTTCCAACCTGGTTTATTCTATTCTAAAGAGAGCTTAATGAGATGATAAGATGCACATTACCTTAGCCTATTTTTCAGAAAAGGGCAGCAAAATGCAGAAGCAGTAGCAGAAGCCAGCAACCTCCCTCACCCCCGACCCGCAGCCGGCCCAGCCGAAAAGCCCAACACCCCGAACCTGGAAACAGAAAGCAACAGAACAGGAAGCCTCTCAAGTTACAATCTCAACTCTAAGCCCCATGATACTTTGCTCCAGCCAGCACTTTAATTTGGAAGCTAGCATGATGGCAGCATGGTGTTGAATATCAGCATCGGATTCAACTCAACCCATGATGGTAGCTCTAGGGATGAGTTTGGGCTGTGCTCAGAAGGGTAACACATTGTTGTATTATCCTGAGTGCCTCATGTAGGAGCATGCCAATTCTTGGATGTCCTTGTGGGATGTTTGTTTCTCAGCCAATTTCTGTTTCAAAACTTGCTTTTTCCAAGAATGCCAGGTGGTTACATCAGTCACTGCTTTTCATGTTACTGTCTCTGTCATGCCATGGAGCAGCAGGGGGTATGTGATGCAGCTGCCAGAGGAACTGCTGAGAATCTGTAGTCACTGAGGGCTAGTACATACTAGAAGTAACTAATAGCTATGCTGAAGGATCAATCCAGGCTGCATGAAACTGCAGCTTAGAGCAATGAAATGTTTCTTGCCAGTGTAGGAGGATATTCACACCACCTCTGTCTTTTAAGATACTTAGCATATCTTGCCTCCAGGGAAGGAAGTTGGAAGCCAGAGCCCAGTTTCAGAGCTGTTACACATCCTTTCCTCCTCCTTTAGTTACAGGTGGAGATGGGGCACCATTTTCTGACTTAGGGAATAATTTGACAAATCTTGCCACCTGAAGTGTCATAGATTACCCTCAATGTGTCCCCCTGGTTCTCTCTATCTCCTTGAGATCAGCCATTGTCTGGGTAACTGATCCACTTAAAGTTTATTTTTCTCTTTCCCTTCCCCCTTGCAATATTACTTCCCTACTTTGTCCCACAAACTTTGGGGTTGATGCAATGAAAATGGTGGGCAGGACTAGATGTCTTGTGGCAGCAGCTACCATTGTTAAAAGAAGGCATGAGAATCCCAAAATGTTATGAGACAGATTGGGATGGAAGGGAAGATGCTGCCTCAACTATTGCCCTGAAAATGAGGAAGGATCATAGTGAAAAAAGGGGTATACTTGCAGGATCCTTATCTGAGTCCTTAGAAAGGATAGCAATTGCTCTACATCAGTGTGTGGCATCACATTGAAAACTGTCTGGTGTGAGCCCTGTGAGGTTCTGGCATGTCTTACACTGCTTTAAAACCTAGCACCAACAGCATGAGAACAATGAGTGAATGCTGCTTCTGCAAGAATGAATAAGCTTCTTCTTAAATAAGAAACAATCTCAGTCAGTTTAAAACAGATGAGGGCATTCCCCTCTCCATGTTCTACAAGATGGTCCCCAGGGAGGCATGCCTTCAGTATCCTTTCTATGGCTTCCTGTGTGTGTGAATTTGGCCCCACTGGTAGGCATCCAGCAATACTGGAGAGGCTGTTTGCTTCCACCTGGCCTACAATTAAAGAAAACAAGGCATGTCCTTTGTGATAGATAATTTCATTCCACCAGCAAAGCAGAGCCAGGAAGTTACAGCTGTGTGCAGGACACTGTCCTTGCCACTCAGTTAGCAGGAGGGAAGGTGACAATGCCAACAACCAGAGAAACAAACACATGCTTCATCACCTGAACATTCTGGGCAGGTTGGATGCACCCTCAGGTCAGGCTGCTCTAGCCACTGGTTTCTGTCAGTTCCGCTTTTCCCAGACATTGCAGCTGGTACTGTCATCAATTTCATATTAATCCAGCTGAATCCAAAGAGGTCCCTCATGGTGTCAGGGTGTTTCACAGACTCTTGCTTGGGGTATCCTGACAAAGTGCTGCATGGTATGCAGAAGGCAGTAGTTTCATGGATTAGTGGGCATGGTGGTGTTGGGTTGATGGTTGGACTTAATGATCTTAGGGGTCTTTTCTAACCTTAGTGATTCCATGATTCTATGCCCTTCAGGGATTAACAACCCATGGTAGAGCCTGAGCTGGATTTGCTACAGATGCACCCTCTGCCCCTCTCCATTTCAGTATTTCTATGCCAAGCAAGGGTGGTTGCTGCAGCTTGGCAGCTGCTTCTTCACAGGGCAGATGCCCTGCAGATCTCCTTTCTTAGAGACCAGTATGTTTCTCCCAGGTGCAGTGTGGGAGCCAGACAGGAAGCAGAACCTGGCTGGAGATACAATTGGTTGCAAAGGATGCAAACCAAACACTGTTTACTTTCTGCCCAGGGTGGACAATACACCCTCTAACCTTTCCCTTCCCATGCAGTGCCACAGCCAGGGCTATTGTATTTATTATGACAGGATTTCATTGTTGTTATTTTTAATCTCCTAGCTCTGGCTCTTTAGGATGCTACCTACCAACCCTCTGTTTTGATTCAACTCATACCTTGTTCCTGGTATCATTCACATCACAGTGACAAGCCTGCTCCTGGAAACAACAATGGTGCATTATGCAGACTTCTCAGCTGATGGGAGATAAAATTATAAAGAGGGGTAGTTGAATCATCTGCTCTGAAGCACTGACAAATACACACCAGGCTTTCAGGTGGCAGCACTGTGTGGTATGATGAGTGAGTGGAGAAAGGGGAAAAATAAGAGATTCAGACAAGCCCAGGGAAGCCAAACGACCGTATGTGTGGGTGGGAGGGTGCATTCTGCCACGCTCCCGCTGGACTCCCCTGGCAGAACTGGAGCACTGCAATAGTGCTTTCAGCCTTGCTTGTTTTTTTTAATGCTGTCTTGTGCTGAATTCAGTGAGAAAAGGCTGGGTGTGGCATGGGGACGGTGACCCTTGTCTTGCTAGGTGATCACTGTCACCCAGGCCTTGTTCACTGCATCGCAGATTGGGTGAATAAATAGTCAAGGGTGACTCAAGAGAGGAATATGAGAGGAATTCTGAGTATATCAAGGCATGTACAACTTGGGGGAGGGATCAAAATAATGGAGATTCATAACCCATAAAATTTTCTTATATTTTAAGGAGATAGGGAGGATTCTCCTTTTTCTCCACCAACTCTTTGCTTTGCTTTTCTCACCTCACAAGCCAAGGAAATGTGCTTGCTTGGAGATCTTTTCTTAAGTTTGAAAAACTGAGAGGGTGGAAAGCTCTCTTTTGCTTTATTTTACTTCACTTGGAGGACCTGGAAAAGTCAAAAGAAGGTACTGCTTTGAATGTTCATTCGTGTTCTGTTACTGTCCTTCAAGATACGTCCTTCAAGCTTTGTGAGCAAGCTTTCTGAATTGTTATGGAAGAAACAGCATTCAGAAAACAAATCTACAGTTTTCTGAGTAGCAGATATTATCTATGAGCCACAAATCCTGGGTAATATCAGGAACTCCTTTAGCACTAAACCAGTACTGAATCTACCCAATTAAGTGAGAAGTCCAGGAGGTAAACTGAGCATGGTATCTCCATGTGTTGTCAAAGATCATGCCAGAGGGCTCCTTCAGTTGATGGTGTCAGGTCCAATAAAAAAATGGACATTGAAAAATAATGATGGCAAATAAAGCTTGCAGATTGTTTAATGGGGTGAGTGGTGAACCACTGGCCCGAGAAGAGAGGGAGACATCTTTCTGGTCTAAATCAGTTCCCCTAAGCTTCCCAAAATTTTTATTACACAGTATGAAGTAGGGAGAGAGGGAACAAGCATTGACTTTGTGCTGACATCAGTTTTTTGCATCAAGGTGGAAGCACTTGCTGTGGAAGAAGGGTCTGCAAACTGATGCGGAGACTAAGCTGCTCATTCATATGTATATAAGTAAAACATTGTGAAAGAAATGAATGCACCAGAAGTTTTTCTGTCCTTTGCAGAAAAGTAAAGACAAACAACATGAGTGATCTTCTTCCAGATGTAAAACATGTATAACAAGGTGTGAAGGTTTTCCCCTTTCCATTGAAAGCAGACACAGGGCAATGGATGTAGTTTCCTTCAGAGCTGTTGTGCTCTGCCCATGCTGTACAGAGAGCTGTATTTCTGCTGGGTGACAGGGGCTTGCAGTGCCCTTCTCTGTGGCACTGTCTTTCCTCAGTAATTCAATAACTCATATTTATTGCATAACTGTTATTCATATCTCATTGGATTTTGGGGGGTGAGGTGTGAATGTGCAGCAATAAGCAATATACGTTGTCATGGTTCACTAAGCTCTTGTGACACTTGACAACTGAGAGGAAATTGCATTTTTCGCTGCTGTAAAGCAGCTACAGAGATGGAAGGTATGAAATTAGTCAGCCTTAACATGCATTAATCAAGGAAAGGAACTTGAAGATGCCCTTGGAGAAAGACAGACTGAAAGGCTGGTCCCAGAGCCTGGGGCTGGTTTTTTTCTTTTCTTTTTTTGCTGATAGCACATGCTAGAGAGACAGCTGGATATGACCTCTTGGCTGGGCAAGACAGCCAAGTAGCCAGCCTGGAGGTACCATGCTATTGTGAAAACAGCTGAGACCAAGAGGCTGGGGAGGATTTCAGTACTGGGAGCAGGAGGAAGGGAAATCTGGAAACAGCAGGTCTAAGGAAGGCTTTCCTGAGCCACCTGGGACTTGAGTCTTCAGGTTGTTCCCACTGGGAGAGGTTCCATGTGAACATGGAAAGGAATATAGCTGTCTCTGCATCTTCTCTGCTCTGATACTGTCTCTGCAGGTGGAGCAGGTGACTGGTCTGCACAGTGTGTGTTCCCTGGCAGTGTGGATCTACAGTTACCAGACTGCTGGGAAACCTGCTCTGCACAGGACAACAACACATCTTCATCCTTTGCAAGCACTGTTGTGCTTTCCTCTGGGTTAGCTGTGACACTGAGACAGAGAGGCATTCTGTGTATGTCACTGGGCAGGAGCAGGAAGAAACAGGAGAGAGGCTTGTGTCTGCTTCTTCTGAGAAAGGCTGGGAAATCCCAGGCTGGCCTGAGGTTTAGTGCTTCTAGAATACCAATGACGATGTTGGAAGCACAGGAAGATGAGGCAAGCACAAACCAGCGTATAGACAGCCATAAGCACTGTCCTCCATGCACAGCCAGAAAGCTGCTCTTCGCTGTAACTCAGCCTGCAGAATCACTGAGAGATAACAAAGAAGGCCCTTTCATCCTTGCAGGCTTTTTATTCAGTGTGTTAGCCTTCAACCCTGCCTTAGTGTTGTGCTTGTTTTCTCCTGCATTCAAAGGTTGTGTGTTTGAGATCCCTGGTTGGAAGATAATTGTGTTTGGTGCTGATACAGCCTTTTGGGATTGATGCATGAAACTTGAGGTGAATTCTTAGCTCTGGCAATAAGAAATGGGAATACAGCTCACCTTGCAGATGGTTGACTAGAATATTAAACAATGATTCACCATTATTCACTATCTCACCAGCTCATGAATTTAAAATAACTCCCTTTTCTATATATTTTCTTTAATTTAAGGAAAAAGAAAAGAAGTGAAGCTATAGTTTGCATAACTATGCTAAACTGACCTTATGGAGACATAGTTGTCATGAGGTATTAGGTATTGGGTCATAGGTTGGACTTGGTGATCTCTGAGGTCTTTTCCAACCTGGTTGATTCTATGGTTCTATGATCTGCTAATAAACATTTTACTGGCTTCTGCCTCTTTATATTAGTTGAGAGCTGCAGCAATGGGAGAGGGAAGAAATCTTGCATTTCTGTGTTTATAGAGAAAATAGGAATCATGACATCTTTGGCAAAATAAGGGAGTAGAAATGTAAATTAAATTGTCCTTTATACCACTTAGGCAGATAAAAATGATAGCTAGACACTGTAATCACAGGGAAGAGAAAATACAAAACTGCTGTCATGGTGTTTCTGGGCATCTGTTAACTGTTATTAGCCATTGCTGAAATCTGTAACTGCTGAAATCCTTAGTAAAATGTTCTCATAGATTTCCACCTGTAAACCAAAAAGGTTCTTTCCTCCAGCAAGCCTCTGTCCCCCAGGCTGGCTACCCACTGCTTCTCTGGACATTGGGAGAGCTCCAGCACGTCTGCACCAGCTCTGCTTGTTTTCTTGTCCTTTTCTTGCCTTTTGGAATGCCCATGCAGTACTCTGCTTGCAAACTCCTGTTTCTGTAATTGGGGAAGCTGGGTTGTAAATGGAAAAGCAGAGGTGACACAGGATACAGTGTCTCTGGGACTGAGGAGATGGTGATGGGCTGATCTTTCTTCTTTGATCAATGCAACAAGCTCTGAAGTCTTGTTCTTGTCAGGAAACAGTGAATTTAATCCAAATGCTGTGGAAACACAAAGCCAAAGATTTGGGTTTTCCTATTTGGTTTTGGTCTGCAGTAAGTTGTAATGGCTCCATGGTCAGAGTGCTAGGGGTTGTAAATATGCAGAGTCTGAAGCTGTCCTTGCCCAAAGTTTATGTGGCCAAAGAAGAGAACAAGACTACCAAAGTGAGTGGCAGACCTAGAAACCTGCACTTTTGGTTGCCAAGCCAGGACTCCCTCTGCATAGACCAGGCTGCTTAATTAACTTCCCTTGAAAGGGGGATAATCCCTGTCCCACTCCAAATTTTAGCTGCGCTTGGATCCAGCCTAGAACATGGGGTACTAGAAGTTACTGAGGACTGCAATGGTTGAATTTGTGCCTGATACAAGCCACCTCCCAGCCACAGCCACGGCAGGTCGGAAGGCATGTCGCTTATGTGTTTGTGCCTGCTGAGACCTGTGCGGTGGCTGCCCATGGTTGGACCAGTCCACACACCACTTTGTGTGTCTGCCTGCCTGGGGAAGAAAAGTTGCTGAAGGACATTTGCAACACTTATGCTAACAGCAAAACTCAGTGATTTTTCTGTCCTCTATCATCTCTCATCAGTTTTCTGTGGCTATAGCACTTGATTTTTACCATTAAGCAGAATTCTAGTCCTGTTATTTTGCTTCTGTGAGTGAAAGCTGTTGAGACCATAAAGCATCTCTGGGCTGCCAAAAATGTTGCTTGCTCTCTCCTTTGGCTAAATGAAAGCAGAGAGAGCCAGCCCAAGAAAGCAGCATGCTCTGAGCCCTTTCAGTGATCAGCAAACACTTCTGGGGGAAAAAAAAGAATGACGGCAGAAAAGTGCTGGCACGAACAGTTTTGAATACTGGGAGTGAGACAAACAGACTAAAATCAGAGGTCCTCTCTTTTGTGGTAAAGGAGAGAGAGCTCCCAGCTTGCAACCATTCTAGAGCCTTTGTGGCACACGTTCCTGTCTCAGGCAGGAGTGAAGCCAGAATGTATCCGGAGAAGATACTCTGGCCCACCAGGTTTCTCAAGGGTTATGATACTATGCCACGAGACAGTTGTCCTCACCGTGTTATGTCTTAGTTGATGTCTTGTAATAAGTCTCACCTGTAAGTCGAGTATTGCCATAGAGCCCCGATGTTGCCTGTTAACCTCATCATGCCAAGCCCTGTGCTCATTCTTCAGCATGGGATAAGCATGCCTGGTGCCTTTGCAAAGGATGGATGGGAATGGACCCCTGGCCTTCCTGTGAGGCAGGATTTGACTCACACTGCAGAATCCTCTTTGTGCAGCCTGGGCTTTGCAGTAAGCTTGATGTGTGGACGTTGGAGAAGGAGAAAACCACCACAGGCCTGAGGCCCACGCTCTGCAGGGCTTACATTCCTAGCTTTGCAATGGAAGACAGCCTTTAATATCACTGTTGACTCTGCCCTCAGCTCTTCTTTGCAGACCATTACTGTGCTAGCCCTGGGGTATGTCTGAATGAGGAAGGATTGCCACAGAGTACCAGAGATGATGTCATGCTTTTGTGCTCACATCAGCTGATGTGGCTTTGCTGATGGTGCCTTTTCTTGTTTGAGGTGCTGGTCACCTGCAAGCTGCCCAGGAATCAGGGAGTTCAGGTGTTGAAAAGCAGGAGCAGAAGAGGGCAGGCAGTGGTAGTGCAAGGCTGCCCACTTCTGTTTTGCAACAAGGTTCAAGCTACCCACAGGATGGCATAGGTAGGAGTTTTAGAGCCATTGCAGATATTGCCTGAGGGAAAACTACCTGGAGAGTGACTTATTTACCACTTGGATACTACATATGAAAGGAAAAGCAAACAATCCTCTCTTTGCACTTTTGCCCCTGCCCTTAGACATTGTGGCAGCCTGTGAACAGTCTGGCTTTATTGCCGTGTCTTAGCCTCTCTTGTCGTGATCAAAGGTAGGCCCTGTCCAACCTTGCTGTGCCTTCAGGGTTCCTGTGAAGATTTCCTGCTTTCTTCTTTAAAGGGGAGCCTAAAATGCTTAAGGAAATGACAGTTTCCCCAGCAACCACACTCATCAATTTCATCAATTAATCAGGAGGAAAATAAGGAAGAGAATGGGAAGCAGATGCTCCGAGAAGGATGAGGCTATGAATGATTGATGCCATCTAAGAGATAGGCAGAATTTACGCCAGGAGACTCCAGCCCTGGGGCTGAGGCAACTTCCTATGAATGGGCTCATTACTGCAAAATGATGGCAGGGAGCCAGGAATTTCTTTCTAGGTGAATGTCCAGTCCAGTATACAGAAAACTATGAGGCACACTGCAAAAGTTTAGCTAGGTTAGCTTAGAAAGGCACAGGAGGACTCAAGGGGCAAGGAGCAGGAGTTATGTGCTGGTTTTCCCTACCACACATGACAATTCTCCCACCACGCCTAATAAAAATGGGGGTTTGATACTCCCTAGTCAACATTATGGGTAGATGTTATCTCTTCAAGACATTAATTTCCTGCTGTATTTGTGATCATGGCTGTTGGCTGACCTAACCTGTATGTTGTAGTCCATAAGACATATTTAACAACCAGTATTGCCTTAAAGTACCACCTGCATATGCAAGGCAGCTAAGACAGTTACTGGATTTCTTCTGGAAGTCTATGACTGTATTGAAGGCTGTAGAGGTTTTAACAAAATGTATCAGTGCTCTTGTTCAAGCCATGCTGTGAATGGCAATGGCAAGGGAATCACAGAGTCACAGAATGTTGGGTGTTGGAAGGGGCCTCTAGAGACCATCTAGTCCAACCCCCCTGCCAAACGGGGTCACCTAGGTCATGCCACACAGGAATGCATACAGATAGGTTTTGAAAATCTCCAGAGAAGGAGACTCCACAACCTTTCTGGACAAGAACACGAGGCAAAGATTCTCCAGGCTTTGGTGTTTTTCTGCAGCTTGATAAAAATGAAAATGAAAAAGACTTGGAAGATTTTCCAGAGACAACAAAGTGAAAAATGTCTTGACATGACAGAAGTTTATAACAATAACTTTGAATCATTTCTCTTTTTCTGTGCTCCTGCAACATCTTTTAAGCTTCATTATTTTTCTTCATAAGTTTTAATTCCTTCCATTTCTTTCCAGATGTGACAGTCCAACTTTTATCTCTGTTGGAAGTAACTAACTGGACCAAATGATGAAGACAGCATTGTGAGTACCCTTTCTTCTATGTGCTGCATAGCTTTTCTCTATATGAATTCATTTGACAGTGTATTCTTCCTTAACACTTTCATTTAAGTGAGCCCTGGAACAAAGCTTTTGCATAAACAAGTGAAAAATACCCAAATCATCTCTTGCTGTAACCATTTGCTGGGTAATAAATCCTTCTTAGGAATGACATCTGATATAATTTATCAGTTGATCATTGAATGCACATTACAGTACTGTATTTAATGTACCTGGAGTGAATCTTTTGATTAAAGGAGACCTCAGCTTTCTGTTTGTAAAGCAAATGAGAAGATGCCCTCAATGGCAATGGTGAAATCAGTGTTAATTGCATTATAAAATCAGTAACTAAAAGAGCAAATTTCACAGAATCAAAGCATTCATAAGGAGAAAAGACAATTGGAAATGTTAGAACCAGATTATATACGTTGTCTTTAGTAGGATGGTTTTACTGCCTTTAATGATATCAGCCCTCAGGCTTTTCCATTTCTGATGCATTCGAAACCCATTCAATTTGTGTTATGGGTACGTGAAATATGAGACATTCCAGTCTTTGATTTCCTTTAGATAATTCACTTTAGGCCTTTCCTTTGTAAAGGAGTGGGAGAAATTTCACACCAAACAAACTGGTTTAAACAGCTTTTCCAAAGCAAGTAAGACCTTTTGGTCCTTCCAGGTGCAATTTTCTGTCAGGTGTTTAGGATGAGCAAGGACATGCATCTTTCTGCATGTATTGGGTTGGACTGGTGGTCCATGATGGTTCAACATTGCATGTATGTCAAGTCTTGTGTTAGGAAGAGGGACGAAATGTCAGGGACTCAGCCAGGTCTGCTGGCAGCATTGCACTCCCCAGGTGCTTCGCAGTGCCACAGCTCTCCTGCCCCAGGATGTTCTCAGAGGAAACTCTTGTCATTTTAGCATAAGTTTGAAGCACCTCTGGGCCAAAAATGGACTCAGCTGAATTAACCCTGATGTAATCAAGGCCAGGAACACATCAGAGGAATGAACCTGTGCACACACAATCTGTATGACAAGGAATACTACCAGGGAGCTCCAAAATGGCTGAACTAAATAAACTTAGAGAATCTCTTTGATTTCCTGAGAAAAGTGACAAGTATTTAGTTTTGGTGCTGTTGCTCAATGGGAGCATGAAAGTATGGACTCATTTGTTGTGATCAGATGATAAAAAAAGCCATTGCTTTTTAAATTAAGGAACAGTGGTACTGGTCAGGCTTCTTTTCTTCTTTCTTTTTTTTTTTTTTTAAAATCAGAGGGCCTGGCCCTTGAGATGCATTAGGTGCTGCTCACTTCTGAAAAGCCAGAAAAAGCAAGCACAAGAGAACAATTACAGTGGCTTCATGGATGTGTACTGCCAGTTGGGAAAGCCTCTGCTGCGGCTCTGCACAGTGTTAATTAGCTGGCCAGCAGTTTGGCTTTCTTCCCTGAAAGAGATGCACTGGTCCAGGTGCAGAAAGATGTGTAGAGGTTTCCTTGATGCTTTCATTTAAAAGGGAGAATAGATCTCCAGGCAAAAAAAAGAAAAGATTCACTCCATCAACAGTGTCCTTGGTGCCTGCCTGGTGATGGCTCTGCTCAGCTCAGGTCACAGGTGCTCTTTGTTAGCTGGGCATCTGGTGCTAACAAGAGTTGGACCAGGTTAGAAAAGCAGTTAAACATGAGCACTCTTTATCTCAGCTTTCCTAATTAGATCTAGTTTATGACCTCAGTTGTGAGACCATCCACATCTCTCTCTTGCGGCTCTGACTGTCCCAGTTTTCAGCAGTGTCAGCTTTAGGTGAAACAACAGGACAGGGAATACTCCCAGGATATATATAGAGTTGTATGGATGTGAGCTCTGCTGTGTTGCTTGCTCTCTAGACCAGACAGTGAGCCTTGACCTTTGATATTTGCCAGTTGAGGAAAAGCTACTGGGACTTCAGCCCATGATCAAAACCTAATGGAGAACTGATGCCTTTGAGTCACACTGCAGAGTCAGCACAGCATCACCTCTACCGAGACAGAAGCAGCATTACCAGAACACTGGAGGTTATGAGGAGGGAACTTTGACAGCTGAGACGTGGAGAGTTGTGCATCCTAGTGCACACTCCTATGTGCCATCCTCTGGAGGCCCACCTCATTATTTGAGTCAGGATGACTCCTTTTCTCTTCTTTTCCTTTCTGAGTCACTGTCACAGCCTATTTCTGGGTTGTTCTTTAGTAAGAATGAGTTGACGAGAATGCGTTAAAGAGGTCATGACTGGTACCAAGGGGTACATTCCAAGACATTTTCCATGACCGGATTAGTGCAGATGGGCTATACATGGTGGCATTTTTGTATACACTGCTGAGAAGCAGGTTGAGGCAGAAGTCCAACACTGTCTGGGTTCACTGAGCCACCAGTGGGAGAGCTTTTTCAGGTCTCCTGGTACCCTGCCCTGACACAGTTCCAGAGCCTAGCCTTAGCTTGGAGAAAAGTTCATCCGCTACTCTCTTGCCAGAAAATTACTCTGGAAAGGCTGGATTGACAACTATTAGGTCACTCCCTCATAGTAGCCTGCACCTTACTGCAAGAGTGCACAGACACATTTTGGTTCAAATACCTCATCTCCTAGATGGGTTCAGTTCTTCCCTTCTGGATGTTGGGCAGGGAGCAAGACTCTCTGCCCAGAAATTCCTGGCTCTGTTCAGGAACTTCACAATACTGAGCTTGAAGGAGATGGCCAAAATCAGGTGAGAAGTCTCCCAGCCACCCTAGCTTATGAGGTGGCAGCTGTGTGATTCAACACTGCGATCCAACTGCACCAAAAGTCCTGGGCAAAAGGGGGTTTCTGGGATCCAGCCTTTAGGGGAGCAGGCTACAGACTTTCTAGAGTCTGGCACTGAGGCAACACAGGGCTAAACAAATCAGGAGGAATGGTCAGAAGTCTCAAGATATGTCTCAGGTTTTCCTCTTGAGCGCTATCAGATGCAGAAGCTGGTGGTACTGGCTGCTTTCCAGGTGGCTGCTTTGTGGAAACTGAAAAGATAAAGCTGCAGCAATTGAGGATGATGGCCACAGGTTACAAGAACCATGACAGGACCAAGGTTGTTGGCAGACCTATACTTGTGATGATATGAGTCCTGGTGATACGAAGTGTTACAGTGTTTGAATGCAGGCTGATGGCTGTCATAACCTGCCTGAGCACAGACTCCATTAAAAATGGCATTGAGAATAAATGCCCAGCAGTGGAAGACCTCTGCCTACTCAGGGAATGAGAAATTGCTTGTGATAAAGATATAACTTAATGTAGTGGCCAGTGCAAGCTTCAAAATAGTGGTCATTGTAGCTTCCACTCTTCTCTTTTGGGAGGTCAAAAATGAGAGGCATGGAAGCAATTAATCTTTTTAAAATAAAGTCATCTCTCCTCAGTTCGGAAAGAGGCTTACAAAGTAGTATACCATCTATAATAAGAACAGAAACCAGCCCTGAGAGAGGCAAACCTCTGAATGGGCTCTGCTAATGCTCTATGGCAGTGTACGCCATGGCCTCAGTGTTCAGTGTCAGCAGAGTCCTCCCAGTGTGTTGCTACCCCATATTCACTCCAGAACAACCATTTCCGCCCTGCATTTTAATTTGCATGACCTGGATTTGCTGCCTTCCCAAGAAAGAGGCCTGAAATTGGTGTTAATTGGGCTGTAGAAGTAATGAAAGAAGGCAGATGAAGGATATGAAAGATATATAGAGCAGGCAGAGATAGAAAACATCAGGGAAGGCTTAAGGTGAGGTGACTGATACGCCATGGCTAAATTGAAATGAAAACACCTCCTGACCCACACAGGAGAAGGTTCTGAAAAAGACATCTTTAATTTATTAGCTATCAGAAATTATTTTCTCTAATTGTAGTGCAGCATTGCTGTCTGCACATGATGAATGTTCCTGCCTGGCAGTGCACTGAAACACAGGGAAGCAGGTTCTTGCCAAAGGGTAGCATTCAGGTGACAGGGTGTTCCTAGGCTTCCCACTGGGGCTTCACACCTCATCAGGCTTCACTGTGTCCTGGCCACTTTGTCCTGAAGTGGACTCCAGGAATGGTGCAGGCTTAAAACATCCTTCCTGTCAAGAAAGAAAGGGAGAAGCAGGGCTGAGCGTTTCGATAGTGCGTCTCCACCACATTAAGGGAGTACACTGGGATTTCTGCCTTGTAGGACCAGTCAGGCATTGGTTTTACTGAAACAAGAATTGACATTAGGACAAAGGAAAAACATTTACAGTCAGTGTCAAAAGCATGCAACAGAAACACAACATGGCAAGACTTCCGTCCCCAGTGCAATATATATCTCCTCTTAATTAAATCTCCTGCAGCCTGAAAGCTCCATACAGTCCCAGCAGTAAGCTGCAGATGGATGTATGAGATGAGCCATCCTAACCCACCCACTCCACACATCTCTGCTTGCTCTGTGCTGGTGAGCTGCTCAAGATAATAGCAAAACCAGATGCAGGGAGAAATACAGAAGAAACTGGTCCCCCCACTGGTAAAAAAAAAAAGATACATTTACAATATTGTTTTAGATCTGCTCCCTCCCTGCCACATTGTGTTTGCTAAACATGGGAAAGATTTCTTAGTCCACCCAGGTCTTTCCATCTTGGAAGCATTGAGCATGAAGAGTTTAAACCCACCAGGAAGTTTAGGAATGTACCCCACTGGGTGCGTACCACTTTTGGTTTTACTTTCTTTATTCTGACTCAGGTCTTCACCATTCAGATCTTGGGGAAGATCTGTGTTTCACAACAAGTTTCAAGAAAGGAGAGACAGCTTATGTGCTGTGGGTCAGGAAAAGGTCTCTCAGCCAGCCACCTTCTCTGGAGCTTCCCACTAGTCAGAGAGAGCAAGGTCTTCACTTGCCAGTTACCTTACATTTTAAAGCACCAAGGGCATGCCACAGCACATGCAAGGACAGATAATCTGCCCTGAAGTTTTGAAGCAACATCATGGTTTAGAAACCACTCCTTTCATTTCAATGAGGTGCATTGTTGTTTCTGAGCAGGACAGAGCATCCTGTATCCTGGAGGAGAAGCCTGGAAACAAGTGAAACCTCTTCTCACCAGTACTCCACCCAAGAAATTAAATTCCTTTTTCAAGAGTCAAATTATCCATGGGTCTGGCCCCTTGCTGTTTTCTCTGGATCTTTATGCAGTTTCTCCTGCCTCTTTCACACACACACACACACACACACACACACACACACACAGCCTTTGCAACAAATACCTCTGTGCCATGCTGGTCATATTTTTCAATAAGCTCACACATATACAGGTTTTGGATGAAAACTCCAGCCTGTGGTTCAGCTTGCACCAAGCTTGTGCCTCTACTGGAACGCATCTAGGTGCAGTCCAGGAACACTTTGCAGTACCAGACAGTCTAACTCAACCTGCAATAATGATCACATTAATGTTTATAAATATGTAAAGGGTGAGTGCCAAGAGGATGGAGTCAGGCTCTTCTCAGTGATGCCCAATGACAGAACAAGGGGCATTGGGTGGAAGTTGAGCACAGGAAGTTCTATGGAAACATGAAGAATTTTTTTCATTGTGAGGGTGACAGAACACTGAAACAGGCTACCCTGGGGGGTGTGCAGTCTCCCTATCGAGATATTCAAAACCCGCCTGGATACATTCCTATGTGATCTGGTATAGGGGATCCTGCTCTGGCAGGGCGGCTGGATTAGATGATCTCTTGAGCTCTTTTCCAGCTCTAACATTCTGTGATTTTGTGATGTTGAATGATAATAAACTTCTAATCACCCCCATTTGCTGCCATTCTTAGGATCAAAGCTCCTGTACTCACCTGAAAGCCGTGCTACTCTGAAATTCTGATTGTGAGCGGATGTGTTTTGCAGGGTGGTTTCAATAGGAATAGGTGAAAGATCTTAAGCTTTCTGAAGTCTGTGGGTGAGTCTTTGCAGATATTCATTCATCTTCTTTAGTCCATTCCTAATGGAAATCTGCTTCTCAGAGGATGTAAACAGCATGCCAGATGTTTCTGCGAAGTTAAAGCAAAGTTAATTAATTGAACCAACCACTCTTGACGCCCAAGCAATTTAAGGTAGTTCTTTGCTTTTGTAAGCACCTATTATTTCCTTGGTGAAGCAAAAAGATTGTTTTTCTCTGTGAGAGTAAAGGGGAAAAAAGGAGACTGCTACTCAGAGAAAGGTTTAGGGAAAGAAGATGAAAATAAAATGGTCTGAAAAGCTACCCTTGCTTGGCTTCCTTTTTGGGTAACTCCACTGAAATGAAATCTTTTTCTGCCACTGGCATTTTTTACCACTTACATTAAAATTTCCTTTGTTCATCCACTTTGTGAGTGGCAGAAGGAAGACAGTGTATCACACCTACATTTATTTGCTGTTAGCGGCTCAGTTCCAGATTTTGAGATTCATTGCAATGAGGCATTATTGTTTTCGTACTTGCTTCTTTAAAGCAGTTGCTGATAAATAGCAAAGCACATTTCTGAAGACTCTAAAGACTAATACCTGCAGAGAATGAATCATTTGCTCAGTTCATACACCCACCCTGGAATGAGTTGAAACCCATCTGGAAATAGCTACACCGGCTCACTCAGTTTGGATGCACACATGTCAGATGATCCATCAGACATGAGGGAAAGGGTTCATAAGCAGATATAATGTTACACTTACACTGGCACAGCAGTCTAGGCTTTGATTATCCTGTTTTCTTTTCATTTTTGAAGACTGCACCAGCTGTAAATGTGGATTTCACTGGTTGGAGAAAAACAAATCACAAAATCATTTTGGTTGGAAAATACCTTAAAGAGCATTGCCAACCATTATCTAACTCAACCAAGTCTGGTGCTAAACCATGTCCCTTAGCACCACATCTCTGCATCTTCTAAACACCTTCACAGATGGGGGGTCAAAGAGCTCCCTGGTGACCCTAGCTCAGTGTTTGATAACACTTTCAGTGAAGAAGTTTCTTCTAATATCCAGTCTAAACCTTTTGTGGTGCAACTTGAGGCTATTTTCTCTCATACTATTGCTTGTTAACCAGGGAGGAGACCAACACCCACCTTGTTATACTCTCCTTTCAGGTAGTTGTGAAGATCACCAAATTCCTGTATTTATTGACTTTCAATATTCAAATTGGACTGACTTTATAGGTCCCTGTGGATCCCGGTGCAGCTGGAAGGCTGCAAAGCCATTTGAGTCATTCCAGGGTAAACCGGTCCTCCTGCGAGTTCAGCGGAAGGACAAGATAAATTGTTATTGATTTTTTGCTTATTCAGTAATTGCAGAAAAATACAGGACACTGAAAATGCGTTAATGAGCAGTACTGGAAGAGTTGGTGCGTATGCTTTTTTCTTTGGAGAGCAGACTATACGTTCTGAGAGGCCTGTGTTGGCTGTTAGAGGCTAAAAAGACCTGTGCCAAAAGAGGAGGCCTGGAAAAATTAATGGTACTCTGCCACCCTTTGTGTGGTTTTCAGCAGGAAGTATCATAGCATCATAAAGAGTCTTAGGTGGAAAAGAACTTCTGGAGCGTCTCCAAACCCCTGCACCAAGCAAGGCCACCCTTACAGGTAGATCTGGTTGTTTAGGACAGTTTGAAGTAGAGAAACTCATCTCTTCCATCCTCTGGATTTATGGAACAGATCTGCGGGTCAGAGCTCAGAAAGGAGATGACTCCAAAGTGCCATCAGTAATTAACCTGATTTCAGCATGCTTTGGTATATTTGTTGCCCAGGGCAGTGCTGGAGTCACTGTCCATGGAGGTGTTCAAGCAGCGTGTGGACCTGGTGCTTAGGGACATGGATTAGTGCTGACTCTTCAGTGCTGGGTTGAAGGTTGGACAGGATGATGAGGTCTCTTCCAACTGGATATTTTCTGTGGTTCTGTCATTTTCTGAAAAGCCAATTCCATTGCTAGACCTTATTCATAATGCATCTTAAGTCTGGTTCATGCTTATTTGTGATTCATGTTCTCAGGAAAACCTCTTCCATTCCTTTTCTTTTCATGATCCACATCACATGACTTAAGAGATTCAGCCTTCTCTCACATGCCAGTCATATGCCCTGGGAGGGCTCTGCAGCAGCACATAGGATCTTTGGACCACACCTGCTTTCCTGTGCCTGCTTGGGACATCAGCTCATGCCTGCTTGTGCTGTGGTCTGTGCATTCCTTTACTGGCCTCCTGGGCTCTGAGTCACTGTGCCCTCTCTTAAGCATAGAGTGAGAGCAAAACCAGTGGTGAATAATCAGAGTTAATAATAATGCTTGCCTAAGGTACTTGGTGCACTTTGCTCCCAAATATCTGTTGAATGAAAGCACCCTGTCTGCTAGGGACATGCAAAGGCTGTGCAGTGTTGTGAGATTTAACAACATCTGACAACAGCCAGCCCTGCTGGCAGGCTGTGGATTTCACCCAGCCATTGCTGAGCCCCTTTATTTCTGTGAAAGGACTGAAAGTCAGCTCAGTAATGTTCTTTCAGTGAATTAATTCCCCCAGCGGCATGCAGACAAGAGTGGAACCATTCCCTGTGTGCTTACCCAGGAAGTCACTGGCAGCTTGCAGGCAGAGGTCGATCCCATTACCAGGGTTTTGTAACACTTTGTTGGAAAAAATAATCTGGTGCCTTAGGACTGGAACTGACCTTGAATGAACAAGAAGGAAAAGCCATCGTGTGTGGAGCTTGTGTCTTTTTGGACTGAAATGTACTCCTGTTGAGATGCTAATTATGGAGACGGCATTTAGAGGAAGAAGGCAAGGTGGGAACAATGTTTTGGAGGTGGAACAATTTTTTTATCAATGTCTTGATTGCCCTTAAAGAAAGGCATTTCTGTGACTCCTTGTGCCTTCTGCAGTATGACTGAAAGACTTCTGGAAATGGATCTAAGGCCTCACTCATAGGTGCAATGATCTCTGTGCAAGATGCTCTGGCTGTGAGCAAGTAGCAGTCAGCTGCACACATGGACAGTCTCCATGTCCCTGCTGGCAGATAGCTTTTATTTCAAAGCTTTTCCTTTAGGGGTAGGGTGAGTCCTTTTCATGAATGGTAAGTAGATTTTTTTTTTCTTTTCCTCACCAGTAGATCCTGAGTAGATGACAATTACTCAGATGAAAACAGTAGATCCAAAAGAAATCAGGTAAGGTATCCAGCCAGGTACATGAACTGCAGATGAATCCATGCTCCTTCTCATTTGAATTTTCTAGGTTTAGTTTTCAGAGTACAAGTGCTGGGCACTGGAGGTGGTTGTGAAGAGGGGGGAAGGTTAGGACATCTCTTGCTGTGCATCCATTTGCCTTTTCTGTGCTTTGAATGGATCAGGAGGAGCTCCAGCCCAGACAGCTACATGATGTGCAAGGGGATTTGAAGAAAGAAACATGCTGTAGTTGCCACTCACACAGCTTTTGAGTTGGCTTCTGGTGTCACTAGATCCTTTCTCATCCAGATCCGGACTTCTTCTGTTCTGCCTAGCAGGCTCTTTGTGATGGCCTCTATTAGATGAGTCAAAGCATGCCATTCACTTTGATGCAATAACACAAGTGTAAACTGCTTCCTGCTTAATGTGGGTCCATTTGCTTCATTTATGATGAGTTAATATTTTTCTCCTGTGCTGTGAATGGTAGCACTAAGCATACAGCAGGTAGCTGCTAATTTTGTCACCAAAGCTGGTTAGAGAAGGAGATACAAGGGGAAATAATGAATCATTGAAGAGAATACCTGGCTTAGACACTGCCATGTTATCATCAAGACTGCACAACAGTGTCTGTGTCCATTCACCAGCCTGGCATGAGGTCCATTTGAGCCCTCAGAGACACACTGAAGAATGAAACTCTTTCCTTTAAGCTTCCCAGCAAGCTCTGGGCTCAAATAAGCTGGAAAAGAGTTAGCTCAGTCATGATCTCCAGTCACTGGGAACCCTCATAATGTCCCTGACAGCCAAGCACTGCTTGATCCAGTGTTCAGAGACACATGTACTGTCTGGAACCAGGTGTGAAACAGCTTAAGACAGGAGTTACCTGGAAAGAAAATTGAATCCTGGGGCAGCTCATTCAGTGCATCTCCAAAGTCCATGCACTAAGACCAGGTATCACTTTCTACATGACCCCATCAGACAAGATTTTCTTGAAGTGACACACTGTTGTGTGTGAGGTTTGGGCTGCTGGCAAAAATGGGGAGAAAATTAAATACTACTTGGTGGTTCTGAATCACCAAAGACCTTTGTAATATGAAGGTGAATAAGCTGTAGTAAGAGTCATCTCATTTGACCTTAGCATTTCCTAGTGCTGCTATAGTTGCATCCTCCTGGCTCCTCAAATTGCTGTTAGACTTTTAAGATTTCATAGTGGTGTCAACATGTTGCTATAGCTTTGATTGATTAAAATTGTCTTTGACACGAAGAAAAGGGTTTGTTCTGGGACAAACAAACCCTTCAACTCATCAGAACCATTCAGAGACAACCACACAACTTTGCTCTTATGTACAACAGCAGATAACATTTGATACCCTCTCAGGTCCAAGTCCAGCACTTACAAGATCATCTGAAAACCACCTTGCATTGATGCAGAAGTGCAGTGTTTTTTTAGTTTTTGATTACACAGCAGAGAAAGTCTTCCTTTTCTTCATTTCCCCTCCCCCTTCTCATTCACCAGTGAAAAAAATCAAGGAGGATAAAAAGAGCATCCTAAGGGGGAGTGTTACCACATGCTGTTCTCAGTGTTAGGAAAACAATACTGAGTCACACAAATAATTTTAGATGCTTCTAAATACACTGTGGTCTCAGCAGGCAGTCTTTCCAGCTATAGTCTTGCCTGCTGCCCCTAATTCTGAGCACATGGTACACTCCACTTCCTTCCTTGTTGCAGATGAGTCACGATTTCTCTCCATCACTCACCTGAGCCAGAAGGAATTCACCAGTTCAGTGGCTGAACACCAATACACATTTAGAGTATGTATTCCCTCTCCCTGTAAAAAGCACCCTCACAAGCTAAAACAAAAAATGCAAGGTACAGTTGTGATTCCCCACTGCAATGTTGTGGCTGGAGAACAGTTTGGCTCTGTTAGTGTGGCAGGATGGGAGAGCTGGCTGGTGACAAAAGAAGAAAGAATAGAAGGAGACAGGACATAGAAAGAGGAGACATCTCTCTTCGGTGTCACCCAAAGAAACCATGGAAGCTCAACAGATGGCTCAGCAGTGCTTCCTGTGGATAATCTGTCGAGCTCTTTCATGGGCTTCTTTTTGGTATTTCCCTCAACCCTTTGTATTTTCTTCTATATTAACAATAATGCAGTTTGGAAGTTTGAGAGGAAAATCTTCATTTAGGAGATGAATTGAGACTTCTCCTGTAAAGCAAGTTCCAGCATTCTCTTGGAGTATTAGTCTGAGTCTTGTTCTTGAAGTCTGTTTTCAAGGCATGTGATGGAGGAAATCTTAGCTGTCCTTTTTGGTTAAAAAAAAAAAAAAAAGTAATATTTTAAAGGAAATTAGAAATATTCTGGCACTCCCAACATGGAACAGACAAAGAGGCAAAATGCAGTCTTACATGAAGTGATACTGTTGCCCAATGCTGTATTTTTATCAAAATAACTTAATTTTGCTTTGGTTTTGTTTATAGAAGTTGGCTAAGTGAAAGCACTCCCAGAGTTTGCTTTCATTTGCTGTTCCTCTTTCCTTGTCTATACATCACATGGTATATAATCTTGTCCACTTCTTCCAGTTGTTTAACCTAGATGAATCTTTGAGGTTATCTATATTTGCCCATTTCTGTGTTTGGTATACACCTAAAAGAAAACCAATAAAAAGTTAATTAGAAAAAAAAATTCTTATCTAAAAAGCTGTTGTAGGTTTTATTGTCTTTGTTTTTCAAGGGCAAAAGAAAAGGTAGTGCCAGAAGTAAAGACTTTGAGTGAAAATCAAGGAATGAAATGGAGAGCACACACACACAAAAGAGTGCAAACAAGAAAAGAGTAATACTGAGAAGCTATGGGGAAAAGCAGTCTCTGGTAGTAGTGAGCACTCTCCAGAAGAGTAATAGGATGATGACTCAAGGGCTGTTCTGTCGTCAAATGTGGACCAATCAAATGGCAAGAGGGCAAGTGAACATTAAGCCATTTTAATGCACAGAAAGAGCAAGAGGTCACCAAAGGAGATGGAAGTGCCTCCAAGGGATATCAAAACCAATTTATTATCAAAAAGATGTTGAACTTACTTAAAAACCCAACAACATTAAATGAAATGTTGTCCAAGTGTACTCAGGGGAAGGAGAAGGACAGATGGCAGACAGACCAAATAGCTCCCCCAGGAAGGCTGGAAATTGCTGATGGAAATGGCAATGACGAAAGAGCAGGTGATGAAAAAGCAGTGGATCTGAAGACAGACTGAACTCCATGAGCAGATGGGACACTGGGCACCTGCTGGCAGAGGCTGAAGACACACCTTCAGCAACTGTTTCTCAATTAAATTGGATCAGATCTTGCCCACGTTGTTGGGAGAGTAAACAGGGAATGTCCCTATGGTGCCTGCAAGTTCTGTGGTCCTGTCAGGGAAGCAGTGGCCACCTTGAGCTCCAAATGCAGTGTGAGGGTTTCATGGCCAGTCTTGGTCATGGAGAGCTCCCTCTCACTAAATTGCCACTTTGGAAAAGGTAAGAACAAATGACTGGAAAAATACTTTACATTTTTTCAAAGAAAAAGGATACCAACAGCCCTCCAAAAGAGTTTTTCCTAAAATATTAAAGACAACCCCCCCCTAAAAGTTAGAGGCAAGAGCTGACATTCTTTTGACCACCTCAAATGCATGACAAGGGTGTGGGAGGAACAGGTGTGATCTGGATTCTTCATATACTTAGTGGCTTATATGGGAAAGTACTCAATGCCAGTCCCACTCTTCTACTAACTGATGTCTGAGTTTTCCCATTGCCATACAAACTGTGACACGAGGATAAAGGGCTTTATAAGGAGCAGCTCCAGGGACCCTTTCAGCATCTCCCACCCTACAGGGCTTACTCTGAAGGTAAAGTCCCCTATAAGCACAGGTTCTCCTCCCAGCCATACAGCCCTCTGTAGCCAGGGCACGATTGCTCATTCTTTCTGTGACTCAGCCCCTTTGTAAACCTGCTCTTATCTGCTCATGAACGTCTTTGTGCACTGCAAACCCCTTCCTCTTCCCTTCTAGGTACCCATGGAGGCAGAAATTTTCCCCAAAACAGATGTGTCAGTACACAGAGGAAGGTAGGCATTAGTGGCTAAGCTGAAAAGATTCTATCTAGTCCAATGGGTGTCTAGATTTTTCTGATGCATGTTCAGAAGGGATTGTGGAGGACAAAAGAGGTATTTTAGCTCCCACACAACTAAATAGGTATTTTTGGAAGTACTTTCATTTAAAAATGCATTCCCATAACTGAACCCCACTCTGGGTTGTTGCCTAAAAGTCCCAGTGCATTGTCCTTCAGGCTAAGGCTGGGTTTCACTAAACCCATCCTGGCATTACTCTGAATGGAAACAACTCAGGAGAGAGGCATGAGACTGCCGGGAAGCAGGAGCTGCTACTTAAGGCCATCTCCCACATCAGGCATGCAAAGGTTTTGAGGCAGAGCATGAAATAACATCAGGCAAGTGCTGTGGCTAAAAGCCACCGAGGTGGAACAGATTTCCTGCTTTCACAGTGACATGGTGGTCAGAGAATAACTACTGTGTCTCCCTTAGAGAGACAGGGTTAAGGCTGCTTTTGGAACACAGTAAACTCCTCCTGTCTGTATTTTGTGTGCTGTGGTTCCTCTTTAGGTCAGATGATGCAGCTCTACCCTGTGTTGATTTGTTTTGTTTAGATTCTGGAAATCGCTCCAGCTAGATAAAGGCTTTGATTCTGACTTACCAGTGAGCTGACAAGCTCATTGCCCACAGCCACTCTGGAAGAGCAAACTATATGGGCATTGATTGTATTACAGCTGTAGTATAGGCTGCACTGATTGCAGTTTCTCTGATTGTCCGATGCTTCTCATAAGAACCAATTTTGCCTGCATTTAATTCAGTCAGAATGTCACAAGTTAAATTCTCAGTGTCATACTTTGCCTTAGTCTCTTTTCTTTTCTTTTTTTTTTTGGTTGAAATGACCTTAGCTGTTTCTGAAAATGGGGCTGGGGAAAAAATCTTTCTCTTGGCCCAGCTAAACGCCAACCAACCAACCAAAAAACTTTCCAGGTTTGTGCTGCAATTTGTGCTTTCTCTGGAAGGTCGTGAAAAAAACATCCAAAACATGGCAGATGTGTAAACTGCTGGCTGAGACACCGCAGTGCTCAAATGTTCAGAAAGACCTTCACTCACCTAGTCTCCATGTAGGACTGGCTGACAAACTTTCTCCTATTTTCAACAGCACTGTGAGCTGTGGCAGGCACAGGTCATGTGGTGGATGAAAGTATGACCTGGTGAGTGGCTGTCATTTTCACAAGAGAGTCTAGAAAGTTGTTACACTGGCCAATGGCTTGATTTGTCTTTAGCTTTGTTCATGCTAACAACTGAACCAGTTGCCATGAAGACTTTGAAAGAGGGTATCTGGTAGGAAAAATGGCAACCCAACATCTGAGAAAGATCTAAGCAGTAGCTGTTTTCAGGTAGTTGTGGTAGTGTGAAGGTTTAATCCTCCCACCACATCAAGCACAGCTAGACTCAGTCAGAGAAGCAAATGGAAAGCTGTATTTTACAAGCAATAATGAAATGCAATGAACATATACAAAATATACAGTATTTACAATATATACAAAATTCACTGGAAAAAACACAACACAGAGAAACCCTGCCAAGGGGAATTTGCCCCCCTGGGTTCACCTCAAGACCCTTCTTTCTCTCCCCCATTTCCTGTCCAAAGTTAATTAAACAAAAAAGGAGGGGAAAAAAAAGAGCAATGGGTATTAAGGGAAATTTCATTAGCTCAAAGCAGTTGTTAAGTAAGTTAGTTTTCTTATCTCATCAGTCCAAGCTCAGCAGCATGCACTCCTGCTGAGAAAAAAAGAAGAAAAGCAGAACTGAAGACAGACTGTAAGTTCTTAAAGCTACATTCTACTGATCTACCAATGAAATTAGTTTAGAATTATCTTTATTTTCCTTTTTACACCTAAACATTCAGGTAGAGTATTCTGTAGCTTGTCTTTTCCTAAAGGCACAGCCTAAAACCGTCACAGTAGTTCATAGAATCATAGAATTGTTAGGGTTGGAAAGGACCTCAAGGATCATCTAGTTCCAACCCCCCCTGCCATGGGCAGGGACACCTCACACTAGATCAGGTTGCCCAGAGCCACATCCAGCCTGGCCTTAAAAACCTCCAGGGACGGGGTCTCCAACACCAACCTGGGCAACCTGTTCCAGTGCCTCACCACCCTCATGAGGAAGAACTTCTTCCTGACATCCAATCTGAATCTACACATTTCTATATTTTTTCCATTCCCCCTAGTCCTATCACTACCTGACACTCTAAACAGTCCCTCCCCAGCTTTCTTGTAGGCCCCCTTAAGATACTGGAAGGCCACAATTAGGTCTCCTCAGAGCCTTCTCTTCTCCAGACTGAATAGCCCCAACTCCTTCAGTCTGTCCTCATAGGAAAGGTGCTCCAGCCATCTAATCATCCTGGTGAGCCTTCTCTGGACACATTCCAGCACATCCAGATCCTTCCTGTAATAGGGGCTCCAGAACTGGATGCAGTATTCCCTGTGGGATCTCACCAGAGTGGAGTAGAGGGGGGAGAATCACCTCCCTCGACCTGCTGGCTATGCTTCTCTTGATGCAGCCCAGTTCCCTTCTTCTTTCTCTTTGAGACTTGGACATCAAATTGAATCAAGCTGGAATTACTTTCCTTTTAGTGAAGTGCATGCTAACAGCTTCCCAAACCTCCCTGAATCTGGCAGAAAATGGAAAAAGTTAGTTCACAGAATAGGACTGGAAAACACTTCCCTGCATGCTTTAAATAATATCACAAAAATGGAAAACATTTACAATTTTATTTTCTGAGAAGTGCTTGTCGGTGTGATTTATGCTTCTGTGTTGGAGTGGTTTTGTGTGTTATCAGGGTAGCATCACTCACTAACAGGAATCAAGAATTAGAAAGATAGGAATTATTCCCATTTGTAATGGGAAAAAAAAAAAGGTTTTCCCCTTTAAATGGTGCTGTACAAGAAAATATCCAAGGTACATTTTCTTTTTTCAGGTGTATTTTTTTTGTGGGTTTTGATCATAGAATCATAGCATCATAGAATGCTTTAGGTTGGAAGGGACCTTTAAAGGTCATCTAGTCCCACCCTGGACATGGTCAGAATCAAAATCTGTGCTTCCACCAAAGCATTTACTGGGAAACATCCTGGTTATCAACAGCCATCAACAGCAAATGTCAAATGAAACCAAACTCGTGGAAACACTTCAGTGCTGCCAATACCTTTGTAGCTGGTGTGGGATGTTATATCAAGTGAAGAAAATTTTCTCCTACGGAAGGTCAGCTGATCTTAAAATCAGTGCAGATCATGAGTGTGATATGCCTTGACAGAGAATGTTTTGAGGTTGCCCCAGGTGACAGTCCCAGGATCAAGTCAGGAATTATAGCACAGTTTAAACTCTTGTTAAAAATACAGCACAACATAGCACAGCACAGCATAGCATAGCATAGCATAGCATAGAATAGAATAGAATAGAATGGAACAGAAAAGTTCAGTCTGAAGGGACCTACAATGTTCACCTAGTCTAATTGCCTGACTACTTTTGGGCTGATCAAAACTAAAAGCATGTTATAAGAGCATTGTCCAAATGCCTCTTAAACACTGGCAGGCTTGGGACATTGATTGTCCCTTGAGAAAGACTGTTTCAGTGTTCAGCCACCCTCTTGGTAAAGAAATGCTTCCTAATGTCCTGTCTGAATTTCTTCTGATGCAGCATTAAGCCATTGATACACATCCTATCACTGGATACAAGGGAGAAGAGATCAGCAGCTCCCTCTCCATTTTCCCTCTGCAGCAAGCCTCAGAGAGCAAGACAAATTAGACAAACTCAGTCCTCAGCCACTCCTCATCGGACAATGCCTTCCTTATGCATCCTTGTTAAGAAAAGAAGAAAAAGAATAGTTACTGTCAAACTGGAAAGGCTTTACAGATCCACCTTCAAGTGTTGCATCTCAGTCTAGTTGCTATTTCAAGCTTCTGTTAATAATTTGGACAAAGGACCAGAGGGCATGCTGTTTAATTTGTGAGGGCAGATCACAAGAACTTTGACAGCAAGGATTAGAAGTTCAGCATAATCTGTCAAACTGGAGAGAAGGTCTGAAATCGGTGAGACACAATTTGATCAAAGACAGGTGTAGCACTTTGCACTTCAGAAGAAGTTAAATTCCCAATGCCATGCTTGCTGGATGGAATTAAAGACCTTGTGAACTTGTGAGCTATGATTTTTTTATGAATGGAAAATAACTGTCTGAGCAGTATTTCAGAAAAGCATCTGGGGGTTGCAGAAGAGCCCAGACCAAATGTGTGCTGTCCATGTGATCCTGCTGTAAAAAAAATAAGGGAGGGCTCAGAGGTGCAATAACAGAATTGTTTGTCTTGTACTCAGAGTTCTTGAAGATGCAAAGGAAAAAGAAAAAGAAACTGATTCAGGAGGAAGAATGTAATATGCTGCCTGGAAAATTTGTCCTCTTTTCTCCATTAAATATAAAATCTCCCTCCTCCCAAGATCAGATGATGAGATTTCTTTGGCTAACAGAGTTTGGACTACATAAACTAAGGATATCATCACATCTCTCCAATCCTGTGAAATAAAAATCACTAGAAATCCTATGAAGTAAATAACGTGCACAATACAAATAAATGCAAGCCTGCATCTTTAGCAGCAGAACAGCACACTGATACAGTTTGAAGGACACTTTGCCATGTGGACTTCTTGAATCAAGACCAAACAGTCCTTATCTTCAGCTCCAGCTGAAGATTCTGGTCTTCCTGCAGGAATTTCTATCCTATGCAAAACTTCATGCTAACTGAACAGAAAATGCTCCGTTCTCTCTTCAGAATTGAGTGCAGGGATAACAGCTTGTGTTGTGTGCACCTTTCCTGGCAGATCAAACTGTCCTGTGTTGGAAAGGGCAGGTCTGTGGTGTTTCAGTTGCAAGAGTATTTTTTTGATCATCCTTTTTTTTTTTTTATCTGGATCACAGTGCTGAAGAAAATGTTTTTCTCAACTGGCATTGCATAGCTACAGCAATGAGATGGAGCAGGAATTGCTGTAATACTCGGGCATTTTGGACTAAAGGTGAGCTGCACGCCCACTGCCTTCTGGTTTATTTGCCTGGCCATCGATAGCTTACCTCTTTTGATGGCAGTAATAACCCTTAACACCACCACCACCACCCCTCCTTTGTACAAGCTGCAGAAGAACAAGGTGTAGACTTGTGTTCTGGAGTGGCAGGAGAAATAGGAGTTGACAACTCCCCTGAAAATCAGACCAGAGAGGATCTTAAGCATGGTGTAGGAGCAGTAGGATGCTATCAATGACATCACCTGACATCCTTGTTTGATATTACTCTGGTAACAGCTCCAGGACCCATATTATCTTGGTCTCACTAGAGTCTTGGGTTTGGTTTTTCGCCTGAGATATGGTCTACCATATCTATAGTAGGGTCTGGGTGAAAATTTGGGGTGAAGTTTAGGTTAACCTCTGTTTGAAGTAAACTTTGAGTCCTGGTTAGCTATTGTCACACATAGACCAACCTAGAAATGCATCCAATCCATATTGAGCAAATTAGGCACCTCTGTTAAAATTTATGAGCCACTTTAGGCTCCCAGTCCATTCAAAATTACTCCACTTTTCTGATGTGAAGCCATGAAAAGACATTGACAGCATCAGCTGGAACTTCTCCCCTGGCAAACTGAGAAAAGGACAGCACCAAATATTCAAAACAGAAGGCTGTTTTAGGTCACAACAGCCAATCTGTGGTGAAAATATTTCTGCTCCAACCAAGCAGAAATGTACCTGCTGAGGTCAGTTCTGAGTCATGGGATGGCAAAATCCATCCAGGGCACCTCCCCAAATCCTTGTCTTTCAGGGAGGCAAGGAACTTTACTTGCCTCTTCCTCATTGCCACAAGAGGGCTCTGGGAGAGCAGCCCAGTAGCCCTCAACATGCGAGTATGTCCTCCAGTTTGGATCTTTGAGGTACACAACTGCAAAAGTCTATAGAAAGGCAGCTGAAATGAGGTGGTAAGGAGCAATATGTTGTCAATTTTAAATCTTCTATGTGGCCAAGTAGCTGTATTGGTTTGTTGTGGTTGGGTTTGGTGGGTGGGGTTTTTTTGGGGTTGGTTTTTTTTTTTCCGGTTGGTTTGGTTTTTATTTGGTCAGGACAGCAGAAGAATCAGAGCAGCTTGAATCAGACAGGAGAAGCAGAGGTATTGGTGATTATAAACAGGGGTGTTGCACAGGAAACCTAGGAAAAACCACCCAGAGTGAGGATCCTGCCTTTTTAGGCCTGATGCTACCACATCTCCACTTCCACACCTGAGCCATGGCTTGGAAATTTTATGTTTACAGCCTGGAGAGCAAGATCACTGCTGGGCTTTAATGATTCTTATGCCTTTTCTGCTAGAGCAGCCAACGCACAGACTGATATCTGGCTGAACTTCACTTCCTCATCACTGCAGGACAATATGCTGAATTGTGACTTACCCATGGAGAAGAAGCTTACCCTGTGGTGACAGTAGGATGGGCCAGGGCAGGAGGAGAAACGTACAGCAGATGCCATTTTAGCAGTACTTGCTTGGGAGAGAAAAATGCATCTTTTATTTCCCAATCTTCCCACTCCACACTTACAAGAAGGTTTGAGTAGATAAGTGGTTTAAAGCATAGGGATGTCCCTCTTCTTCCTGTTTCTTGAACACACCAGAAGATGTGATAAGGTAGTAAATTTGGTACTTAGGTGGAGTATTGACATCAAATACAGTAAGGCCATTTTCTCTCTTCTCTCCATTATAATTTAGTTCAACTCACTTATTCTGTAGTAATTTAAGTGAATGGCTGTAGAATTATGAGCTCTTCGCTGCACACCATGTTGCAATGATGAATTAATTAAACCTTTTCTTAAATGTCACAGATGGTTACAAATGCAAGCCCAGAATGAGGTGGACCCACTTACTAGAGACATAGGCTTGGGGGGATATGAGGAATTCCCTTCACAGTTCATCTTCAATCAGTAGACTTAAATTATTCTTAAACTCTGAAGCAGATGTATTTGGAGGTAATGCCAACCAAACAGGATGATGTGACCAAAGATAACTGGATACACAGCTGTGTAAGAAAAGCTATCTTGTCATGTCCCAAACTAGTGGGGACAAACTCCTCCAGCCATGGGAGGGAGGTGGGGCAGAAGAAGGAAGGAGTCTTGCACACAAGACATACTGTTGTTCAGATCTGGATCTTAAGATATTGGAAAGTGTCTGAGGCAGCAGAGAGACAGATAATGTCTCAGGAGCCACATCTCGTGAATATCAGCAGCAGTATGAGGGCTCTTTCAATTGCTGTGGAAGCTGATGGGAAGCGTTTTGTTCTGTTGTTGTTGTATGTTGAATAAAACCTGCAATGTGGAAGGAACCCAGACTCATGACTCAGAAAAACTAACCCCCAAATCACCATCTGTCCTGGAGCTGGGACCTTCCTTCCTCTTCAGAGGGATGGCCTCTGGTATGCTTTGTTAAGGGGTGGGTTGTTGAGAAGGGACAGATTGAACTCTTCAGCATTTCAGCACCCTGTGTCACTCTGAGAGCTGTTAAATTACCCCCTTCTCTCATCTCTGAGGTTTTCCTGTGGCTAATTAATTACAGAGAGAATTCAGAGGCCTTTGTGGGCAGTTTGTCAACTTTGTGTTATGAGTCAAGAGGAGTGCACCTTAGCAAGGTCTGGAATGTGGGCTGGGCTCCATGAGGCATTCCCAAATTTGGTAGTTTATCTGGATTTGGCTGGGACACTTTGCATCCTCTCTGTACAGACAGTCCATCTTGCTGTTGAGGCAGCACATGGCATGGAGCATGCAGCAAGCAAAGAGAGTGATAGAAGCCATCACAGAGTCACAAAACCCTTAGTTGTTTCCATATTCACATGTTTTGCGTCTGTGTATTGTGTCTCAGGCTCTTGGCACCACTGCTGTGGAAATTTAAAACAGTCAGTGTTCAACTGCAGAGGTTTGATCATAACTTGCCAAGTGTCCCCTGGGGAGAGGTTGGCTTATTTGAAGAACCTTAGGTCTGTGGGCAAGCTCAGGTTGTTTCAGCAGGAACTGGTCTTATTTGTGGTTTGTTATTATGCAGTGATCTGTAAGAAATGACAGGTGACTTCAGTGACTAGTCATACAGCCTGAATAACAAATGCAGTGACACTCAGATGAAGCTGAGGGTCTGCTGGATGATACACATCCAGCAGACACTGGACTGGAGAAGGAAAAAAAAAAAAAGGTTTGAAGGTAACTCACAATCAGTAAAATGGTGAAATTCCACCAGAAAGAATTCAACAATTCCCATTCTTCATCTCCCTGATTACCTGGTGTGGTCGTTTGAGGCTGTGCCTTTAAGAACAAACACTGCTGGAACACACTGGCTAATGTTTTCGGTACTAGAACCAAAACATTCTGATATTCTAAACGAATTTCATTGGTTGATAAACAAAAATGCAGCTTTAGATTGTGAAGCAGTTGGAATTTTTTTTTTTTCCTCAGTTCAGTTTGGTTTGGGAGTTGGGGGAGTTGGAGTTTCAGCCTGTTCTCCCTGCCTGCTTCTTCTGCAAACTGCTGGAGTTGGCCTTCAGATAAGCAAACACTAATCCTGCATGGGCTTTTGAAGCTTACTAACAACTCTTTTCCTTAGTAACTTGCCTTTCTCTCTCTCTAACCCCTTTTTGGGGAAAAAGGGAGGTGTGGGGGGGGAGAGGGGGTTCCAAGGAGGGGATCCCTCCCTCGGGGAGGGATTTTTGTTGTGTTATTTCTCTTTGCTGTGTATTTCTGTGTATATATTGTAAATACCTGTATATATTGTGTTATATATAACCTGCTTTCCATATATGCTTGTAAATATATAGCTTTTGCTCTTCGACTGAGTTAGCTGTGGTTTCTTACTCTGTGGAGGAGAGAGAGCTAAGCCCTCTCTCAACCTACCACACCTGGACAGAGCAGTCTCTGTTACATGTGTTTTATTCCTGCCCTTCTTAAATGCATAAATTCAGCTAAGTAAAATAGCTAAGTAAAATGGAAGGAAGGTAAAAGATTAATAGGAAATGCAAATGTAATAGTCTGTGTGTGAAGGAAAGAAGGATGTCAGAGGATCAATATTACATCACAGGAGTATTTGTCATTTGTGGGCTTCTGTGTTTTGATGCCATCTATTGCAGTCTTCTTATCTGTGAGCTTTTTGGATGTGTTCCCATGTTACAATTGTTGGTCTTAGATCTCAAAATCACAAACTGGAAAAAGATGTAATAACAGAAGGACCTTAATAACCACAGGCTCAAAACAAGAAAGAAATTTGGTTTGTTTGTACCAGCTGTCAGCTTCCAGGCTATCAGAGTCACATGGATTTAGCCAAACTGTGACCTGATCTGAGCAGACTTCAGTTGACAATCACAGCTGATTTGAGCTAAATGTGGCTGTACTGCTGGCACACAGCAGGGCTCACACAAAATCCCAGTTCTCTCTACCCTCTTGGCTGCCCTTTCACCATGACTGAGCCTTCTCAGTGGAAGGCAGAACTTCTCCATCTTTTCCAGACTTCACAGAATCGCAGAATGGTTTGGGCTGGAAATGACATTTAAAAGTCATTTAGTCCAACGCCTTTGCAATGAGCAGGAACATCTTCAACTAGAGCTGGCTGCTCAGAGCCCTGTCAAACCTGACTGAATGTTTCCAGGGATGGGGCATCTACCGCCTCTCTGGGCAACCTGTTCCAGTGTTTTTCCACCCTCATTACAAAAAATAACTTCTTTTTATCTGGTTTCAAGCTAAACTCTTTTAGCTTAAGACCATCACTCTTTGTCCTGCTGCTACAGGGTCTATGAAAAAGTCTGCCCTCATCTTCCTTATAGGTCCCCTTCAAGTACTGAAAGGCCACCATTGGGTCCCCCCCAGCTTTCTCTTCTCCAAGATGAACAGTCCCAGCTCTCCCAGCCTGTCCTCACAGCAGAGGTGATCCAGCTCTCTGATCACTTCTGTGGCCTCCTCTGGACCCGCTCCAACAGGTCTGCATCTTTCCTGTAGTCAGATACCCCAGAAGTGAAAGCAGTACTCCAGGTGAGATTTCACTTGACTTATGGCAGAATCCTGATGTATGTGAGACAGATGCCTGGAATTTCTTACTTGAAAGTGCAAGTGTGACAGTTACTGGGGAAACAGGAACATGAGACTTGGGTTAAAACATCAGCAAGAGCTGGTGACACTGGTGTGCACAGAATGGTGGATTTTGTTTGAATCAGAGTACAGATGCTTATGGCTGAACCTTGAACCTACCACCCATTTTCCTTTCAAGGATGATTTTCAAAAGGCTTTGAATTGAATGGCATTATCAGAGAGCCATTTCAGCAATGTGGCCTCATAATTTCAGGTGCTTTTCCTAAGCCGCCAAGAAGATGGGATGGGAACTTGAATGTGTAAACAACTCATACGTTAGGGGAAGGCTGTGAACATGTGTTGGGCTTACTTTCCTGGGGCATAATTATTACAGATACTTAAGTAGCAGAGTGGTTGCACAATACCTTAATTACTGTGTTTAGATGAAGCCTGTTCATTGTAGGAGTCATACTCTGTGGCTCTACTTTCTCTTCAAGGTGTAATTTGAACAGTTGTTGTCGAGTGTGTGAGTGTGGCCAGAACGAACTATAGTTTTTTTGTATTGTTCACACAGTTCATAAACAGTTTTTCTTCACTCTGCTCTTCAAGGTGCAGCACTTTGTGAGCCTGTGGCCTGTTGTGCCAGTCCTTTGAAGAAAGAAGGCAGATCAAGATACCTGTGTAATGGGGGACATGGCAATTCCTCTTACAGGCAATTTCTGGTTGTTTCCTCTTTGTATCTGAAACATATCTGTGTCTGCACATGCTTATACTACCAGATATGATTGGTATCCAAATTGTTAGGGTAGCAGAAGGAAATTTTTAGATAAATTTGAGCAAGATTCTGGAACAATGCATTACAAATGCATCTGGGACACCTGAGTCCACTGTTCTTCCTTTGAAAGTCTGAATGAAAGGAAAATGAAAGAAAGAAAGAAGCAAACACCACCCCCCAAAAAAAACCAAACAAACCCAAAACAAAAAAAAACCAACAACCCACAAAAAAAAAAAAAAAGGAGGGAGAAAACCAAAACACATGGCTTTAGATTCACACAAACCCCATGATCCAGGAGAGGAGCTTATTCTACCTGGCTTCAGAGGTCTGTAATCTAAAGTTGCTGCTTAGTCTCAACACAGCTAGTACTGAGAAGCTGGCATTGTGGGAAGTTGTATCTGTATACTTCTTCCCTCTGTTCAAGTACTTGTCTTACCTCAACAGCAACTATGTTGGTAAGGAAGAATTTTATAGTCCTTGTCTTTTCTCACCATAGTATTTGGTAAAAAGTATAAACCAAGGAACCACATCCTCATTTCACCCCCTAACTCAGCACTAGGGGTGCAGAAACAGCTGAGGATACTGGAAGAGGATGCCTGAAAATGGAAGATTGTCAGGTGGTTTCTCACTTTTCAACTTTGGAGAGCAACTGGACAGAGCTGTGTCATATGGGATAAGGAATCTGAGCAGGGGAATCACTAAATCAAAAAGCATGGAAATGACTTATGGACAGCACTTCCTAATAGAGGCACCAATGACTGGAGTACCTGCACTGGATTTCAAGGACTTATCCCAGCTTCTCTCAGCCTCATCAGTGCTATCAGCCACAAGCAGACTTATTCAGCCATCTCTTAGGCTAATTCAGAGGAACTCAATACCTCCTCTGGAGTCAGTCCATGTTCTGTATCCAAAATGGGCCATTTCTTAGACCACAAATAGGTTAATTAGGGGTGCTTCTCTTTGGGGTCCCTCATGGGAAGATGTCTTCTGGATCCCGCTGCTTGGCATATGCATTAGTGTCTCACTTCTTCTGATGCTGTTTGTTCAGCTGGCTCTTCCTCCAGATTTCCACCCCCCCACCCCCCCCAGCTGGACAGATAAACAAAGCCACCCAATTTAAATGCTGTGTTATAATTTTTATCTGAGCAAGGGAACATTTCCCAGTAGCTGTAGCCACGTGCACAAGAGCAAGGACCTGTGACAATTAGCAAGTGTGGGGAGAGAATATTGGGTCATGTTGAGGCAGGTTTTTCAGTAATTGTATAGGGGCAACAATTAGAAGAGGCAGGAGACTCATTAGATACACTAATCCCCCAGAGTAGGCAGTGGATTGCAGAACAGCCAAACAGTCCAAATGATTGCTCATAGCTCATGGTGTGCCTGAAGAACAGTGAAAACATCTCACCCTCTTCTAAGAGGCAACTCATATGGGTGCAAGTCAGTAATGGGACTGGGAGAGGCAAAGTGGATTCTCTTCCTTTTCTAGTCATAGTCCTCAGCTTCTGCGATGCAGAGACCCTGATGAAGACTCTTTTATCCCTAGATCATCCTCTAGTGCCCAGCTCTTTGCCCTAGGGTGACATTCACAAACTGCAGTGCTGGCAGCTCTCACAAGCAGGGCAGATGCAGTCAGCTGGGATATGAAGAGAAGCACATGATGTACAAGGAGGTTCTGAGGGAGCTGGGCATGGTCAGTCTGGAGTAGAGAAAGATCTAGGTGTAGGGAGAGAATCTAGTTGTCGTTTGCCTCGGCTGAATGGGGGATTACAAGGAAGATAGAGTCAGATGGTTCTGCATACCTAACAAGGACAAGTCTTTCAGCTTCTTTCCTCATATTCCATGTACTCCTGGCCCTGCCTGTCTTGGTGGCTTCTGCCACACTTGCTCCAGTTTATTGATATTTCTCTTGCACTGAAGGGACTCAAAACTGGACAAAACCCTTCAGATGCAACCTCTTCAGTGTGAAGCAGAGGAATAATAATGTCTCTCATTGTTCTGGCTGTGCTTTTGCCAGAGTTAACAGATGCAGTAGAGCTTTGTCATTGTGAAGGCACACTGCTAACTCTTGTTCAACTACTTGTCCACCAGGACCCTCAGACCTTCCCCACAGAGTCAATGAATTCCCAGCCTATCCTGGTGCAAGGTTCACTGCATCCAAGGTGCAGGGGGCTGCCCTTGTCTTGGTTAAACTTCTTAAGATTGTTGCTGGCACAGTACTCTAGCCCACTGCAGTCCTCCTGAGTCACAGCCTGCTCTGCCTGTCAGCATATTAGCTGGACGCCCAGTTTGGTGTCAACCTTGAAATTGCAGAGAATATGCTTAGTCTCATAAATCCAGATAATGAACAAGATGGTTTACTTATTGCCATCCCCTAAAAACTCACAGAAGCTAAAAGATAATAAATTCCTTTAAAACAAACTCAAGATTTTCCACAAAGTGAGAAACACATGTCTGTCTTCTGGGCTCTTCTCAGAGATCCTGGGCCTCAGGGTTTCAGAAGTTGCAGGAAATACCAAGAGACCTCATTACATGTTAACATTTAAGCTTATGGTTTAACTACGTGACTGTTGGTGTTTTGTAGTTTTACAGACCCTTGTTCTTTGTGGAATTTCTATATATCCCTAATACGTTGCACATGGACTACAGAGATGTGCAGGAGGGTCACAGGAAGGTGAAAGTTGTTTACTACGCCTCTGCCCTGCCCAGAACTGGTTCCTGTGATTTTCACAGGATGGGCTGTTGTTTGTTCTCCAAAGAAAAGCTCTCTGCGAAGAGTGCTGCTGTTTTGAAGCTCCAGTTCTCTGGTATCTTTGGTCTTTCTTTTTGTACTGAAAGAGGCTAATAATAGCAATGGGCTTGTTCATATCCCTTTGCAAGAGCAAGGTGTCGGTTCATCATGAAGCCAGTGAGGGATATACTGCCAAGGACATTTCAAAAGCAATTGTCTTTGCACATCCTGAGATAGACTTGTCAGTGCCTGAGGCAGTGGCCACAATTAGGACAACCACATGAAGAAGGCAAGCAGAAATAGTGACTAAAAGAAAGAAGTGAAACACACCTTGCTTGAACATTGGAGACTGACCACAGTAAACTACAGAGGATGACGCTGCATCTATGGATGATAGTGAGCTTTCCAAGTGCCTGACTGGTGTGTCTTACCCAGAGTTAAACAGGCTATCAAATCTGGAGGCAGGAAGTAATTTCAGGTCAAATTAGCTAACAAAAGCGGGTTTGGGTTAGTTGTTATTTTGCTTTCTGTTACAAGGATGTGATCTACTTACTAGGCACACATGGGAATTTCCCTTATTAAATTCCTCTCCCTTGCAGGCACCAAGGACATTGCCACGAACCTTTAGCTCTCTTGTCTTCCTCAAGTGGGAATTTTTGTTACTTTTGGGGTAGTTTAAGCTTTTGTAAGATCATTAGAGGTGTTATATGGCTCATGGAGTGCAACCCTGTATTATTGTCAGGACTGAGTGACTATTCAGTGGCTGCCTCTAACTGCAGGAAGATGAATTAGACAACCTGAGAGCTCCTGTTGTATGTTCTCAAGCCAAGCAGAGCATATCACGCTCCTCTACAGTGGACAAGTGCTGGTCATCTGAATCAAGTTCCATCAGGAAAAGTTGTGTCCTGTGAAGTCCTCAGCACCAAGCTCCCAAGATCCACTGACCAACCATTGCTGAATTGCTGTAACAGGAACAAGCAGTACTGTTTGCTCTCTCTTTACAGGCATATAACCTTTTAGCGGTTTTGTCCTAAGCTCTAAGACCATTTCCCATCTGTTTGCTGATCTGATTGGACTGAAAATTTTGATGGCTTCTAGAACAGATCTTCTCACAGATTTGGTCCAGATGGAGAAAAAATGTGCTGGAGCATGTGTAAGCTTCCTGTGTATCAGAAGAGAAGCAGGTATTCTACCAAGCTGACAGAACGACTATTCTTAGGCTGTCTACATATCCTTGTTGCCACAGAAAAAGCCCAGATGCTTCTTTGAAAGGCAAGCAGGTATGTGGCAGACTTGATCTTGTGTAATACCTAATAGAAAGTCTCAGCCACTTCCCAAAAGATGAGTGTCATGTCTCCCCACCTTTGATAAAACATTGTTGACAAATAGCAGGTTTGCTGTAATTAGAAGCATAATAACTAGGAAGTGCAGCTCAGAACCAATTGAGGCATCTAACTCTCTCCAGCTGCTATTAAAGCTGATGTCTCAGGCAATCAGCTGCTAATGGGTATTATTTTCTAATTGAATCCACATCTCTCTACATGTGAGATGTGAATGAGTGAGGTAAACACACGTGCAGCCAGCGAAACTCACAGCTGGCTGTTATCCCTTCAGTGCCACTAACATGGCCCTCATTCATCCCAGAAGCTGTGGGGATCTTGCTACAGTTTTCCAGAGGCCTCAGGGTCCAACACAGTTAGCTAGAGAAATTGCATCTACTTTGTTTCTGGTTTGATTAAGGCCCTGCTTAAAAGAAGCATAGATACTCTGCATGAACAGGGGACCTTCCAACACACACCCAGGTGACTATCTGCAAGCCTTGCAAAAGGGCTGGGCTGTATGAAATAGCTCTTCCAGCATGATAAATTACTCCACTTGCTTTATCTGGTCTTGGCTCCAGCCTTCGTTCTAGTGGAGGTTGTCCTGTCTTGCCAAAACCCTGTCAGAAAAGACCTTGCAAGAGACATCACAGTGTTAAAGTCTGCAGGCATATTAGCAGAGCCAGCCTGGCCTTTCCTGGTTGGAGTGCTCCAGACATAACCCCACAAGAAATTTGCCAGTGCATTCTGTGCTTGTGAATGCATAGCAGTGTTTTACTTCTTCACTCCTGGTTGCAATGCCCGCATGGAGTCGGGGCTATAAGATTAATGTTCCCTGATTCTTGCAAGTGCCTCTTCCCTTCTGGGAGTGTTTCAAAGCAAAGATATCACATCTCTGGCACCCATCAGCACAATACAGTAATGTTTGACTAGAACATAAAGAAGGACAGAGATTTCATTAGAAGCATGTGGAAGGGCTGCTTCTGAGAAGATTTCATATATAGTGTGCCTTTCTTCCTTCCATGACAAGTACTTGCTTGAGGTGCTAAATGAGGGAGGACTCTCCATAGTCCCCAGGTACTTTGCAACCCAGGTAAGAAAGCATTTGGCTTTGCTTTCAGCTTGCATGTCTGGTATCCATCTCCAGCTTTTAGATTATATTTTGTGTTTGCCTACAAATTAGAAAACTCAGCTGTCAGAAACCTTCCCTTCATATGGATGCATGTAGAAGCATGAGGTCTCTTTCTAATCTAAACAGATAAGCTTCATTCATCTCCTGCTGTAAGGGAGGCTTTCCAGCCTGCATCCCTGCCTTTTTTTCACCTGAATGCTTTCTGTGAGTCAGCAAGCACTGTGTGACTCAATGAATGTACACATAAGGCAAAACAGCCATGAACTAAATTCATTGCTTGCTAAAGAATGTGTAGCTGTTATTCTGGGCATCAACAGACCTTCAAACACTGGATGGATTCTGGCCAGAAAGGTGTGCTGTGCTGAAGGAAGGTGGGAGGAGGGCCTGCGAGCAATACAGCAGGATTTGCAAAGAAGAGCTGGCTTCACAGAGGGCAAGTTCACAGGACTCACAGCAGATCAACAAGAAGAGCTACTAGAGAAGGACTGAGCCTGTGAGTAATCCTAAATGGGGTAGCTGCCCCAAACAATACAGCAACTTGTTCCTTGGAGCTGTCCTCTCCAGTTCACATGTGAGGTGCTACCATTGCTCTGAAATGGTCAGAGATACCTAAAGGCAGACTAGCTACCATAGGGCCTGGCAACTTGTTACAGCCAGAGCACAAGGTGCCCCACATGCAGGGAGACAGCTTGAGAAATCCTCATGAAAACCCTCTTCATTTTAAGAGAAGCAGGTCAAGGTAAAGAAAAACTTACTGAAATGGCTGGGATGGTGAGATACTGATGCAAAGGACCTGATGCAATCACCTTAGCATGGCTCCTGTTCCTCCTGGCTTGTGTTTCCTCAGTGCATGAGACATACATTCAGAGGGTGACACCACTCTTTTCTCTACCCTTCCCATGCCCAGGAGCACTTCTGACCGTGAGAAAGTTCTGACATGCAAAGAAGACTCTTGTAACAACGCCTCGCTTGCTGTCATCTGCAAGCAAGTGACACCCTCTCTAATGACTGGTTTCAGAAATAAAGCAAATACACAAGGATTCACTCACCTGGCCCAGGTGATCACTGCTGCCTCCCATCCGTGGAACTGCTGGGGCTTTTCAGCACATGTGTTACTAGCTGTATAACCAAGGAGAGGACATATTCTAGCTGGGGGATTAGAGGGGCCTTAGCGACCTTCATCCTGGCACATGCCGCTCTGAATATTGTGCATCTGGACGCTGCTTGTGTAATGCAGGGGTATTTGCTGGAGACTCCTCAGTTCTTTGGTATAAAGACACAAAATCCTTTCAAGATCATTCCCCAGTGGGAGATAAGAGCAAAATGTAGCTCTAAAGCTTTCTTTCTCTCTATTTTTGTGGGTTGCTGCCCCACAGGCTAGAGCTAATGCATATATTGAAGGACCCTAATGCCGCCTTTGCTTTCTATCCCTCCCTGTACTTGGCAAATTGCCCATGGGAGCCTCTGGCTGGCAGAAGGCAAGAGAGCCATACTGCACATGTGAGGGTGGTTTGAGAGCCTGGCTCAGTGTCCAGAGGGAGTGTCTGCCACCATCAACACCATTACCAAAGAAAGGAGCCAAATCCACCCACATGGGTCACGGAGACTGTGTCTTTCTGCCACACACCTTCCCTCTTGCCCAGCCCTGGCAGGGCCCTAACATTCCTCACGTGTTACCTTGCATGATGAGGAGACTTGCCAATGCCTGCCAGGCTCTATGGCACATGGATCTGGTTTCAGATTGAAAACATCTGTACAATCCAGGCATTTTGAGGGAAGGCTAGTATTTGGTTTGATGGGAGGAGTGGGAATTGTAAAGTCACTCAGAAATCTATAGCTCTCCAGAATGTGATCAAGAGGATTTATTAAAAAAGCCCCAACCAACCAACAGGAATATGTAGGCTTGTGGTTCATGGAAAATACAAAATAGAAGGGCTTGCTGGTCTAATTGTATGATTTTATTTTCCATTCTCCAGACTTCCCATGTTTGCTTTCCCCATGGCTACAGCTTTGTGATTCTCTGCAGAAGTAAAATATCATTATTTCAGCATCCCCTCCAGATGTGTTAGACTTTGCTGCAGTCTCAGAGGCAAGTAGATATGGAGAGAGCCCAGAGTGAATCCTGAGCAACTGAAATCCAATGTTTAGTCATAATGTCAAAACCTGAGGCTTTTTGAGAGATCTTCCTTTAGCTTCCTTCATGGACAGCTGCTCCTCCAGGGATCCCCATGTAGCTTCTCTTACTTTGGGTGTGAGCTTGAAACATTTCTTTTAGGCAGGATGTATGTGCTTTTGAAGCTAAATTAATAATTACCTTAAATGTTTAAAGTACTGGTCTTCTTTCTGCACAGGGAGCCACACATGCGTACAGATGCAGGAGTGTTGGCAGGAATAGGGACACCTAGAAGGGGCCAGGAGAAGCAGGAGGATTGCTCACAGCAGCAAGCATTCTCTCAGAAATTTAGATACAGATCCAGCAATGTCCTTAACTGCATGTTTAAATTTAGGTATCTGGATGAATTAAAAACAAGCCCATGTCCTAAGGAGCTGCAAAATGTGGCCCAAGCAGAGCTTGGAGTGGCATGTTGTACACTGCTCTCTGCCTTCCAGAGAAGGCAGCACATAGGGCAAGAAAATCCTGAACACCAGAGTACAAAACTGCATAAGATCTCAGCAGCCCCATTTCTTGGCTCAATTTGTTTGAGGAAATATGAGTAAAGAGGTGAGGAACTGTTGGACATGAGGTCCAGGGCTTTTGCCTGTCCAGTGCTTCCCCCATCTTTGGTGCATCTACCATCAAGACAACTGGGAGCCGTTCCTCAAGACTGGAAGAAAGCAAGTGCCACTTCTGCCTTCAGGAAGATTAAAAAGAAAGATATGAGGAACTACAAGCCTCGCCTCAACTAATCCTGGAAATCATTTCCAGACTCATGAAAGACAAGAAGGTGATGAGGAATAGTCATCACAGACATACAAAGAGGGAATTGTGCATAACCAACCTGATAACCTTCTGCAATGAACTGCATGCCAGAGTGAGGTGCCATGCCAGCTGTAAGCCATGCCACTTTTTTCATGATTTGTGCATCTTTGTGTGGCAGAGGATGCAGTACTGGGAGTAGCTAACGGTAGATCTCAGGATGAAATTGGAGAGGCTGGAATTCTGAGCAACTGCTCCAAAAGGGCTGGGCCTTTTAACTGATGAGCACCTTCTCAGAAGACTTCCAAGATGGCTAGGAAGCTCACAAGTCAGCTCTCAACAGCTGTTTGTCCGCATGTCATAAGTGAATTCTCCAGCTGCTGTATCTCAGTGGTTTTGGTGCTTCCATTGCAGTCTTTCCTTCCTTTTCCTTTAAACACCTTCTCTTCACCCAGTGGCTTTCCTGAAAAGATGACAGGTTTTCCATCGCTAGGGCAGGGGAGAGAGAGAGCATGATACAGAACCCAGGTTTCCTCTGCTATCTCCTTCCCAGACTGTGAGGAGAATCTCAAACATGCACAGTGAGTTTCTGATACCAGCTTGTCCTTTTGTGTTTGGAGAGAAGGAAGTGGAACAAAACACCAGTCTTGGGTTTAGCCTTCTTGCTGGGGACAGAAAAACTTGTTTTGCAGGTGAGGGAGTGATTTTCCGTCTGTTCATTTGCATTTGCATTCAAAACCTAGAAGCCCTCCTGTTATCCCGTATGAAGCAATCACCTCCTGGTGTCCAGGGTTCATCACCCTGCACTTCTGCTGATGTGTGAGACAATGCTTTGGAGCTGAACTAAGGGCTCTGGTGCTGTTCTGTCAGCAGCACGGTGGCACTGAGCAGTGCTTGCCCACAGATTCAATGGACACGGATGGCACTTCTTTTCCTTTCCTTTTTTTCCCTGTCTTTCAGTTGCCTGAACCTAGCCAAACTAAGGATGCTGTTACCTGTCCTAAGTGTTGTGCTGGCCTAGCATCTCTCAGCTTCCTTTAGAGAACATGGTCTAGCAGTGGTTGTGGCAGAGAAAAAACAGGATGAGAGACAACTTTTGTAAAACAGCCTGTGACCCACATTGCAGCCTTCTACAGAGGCGGAAGATATCCAGCACCAGCATGGTTAGGATCAGATTTCTGCCTTTTCCTTCACAGACACACTGCTGCACACACAGAAACTCATCATGCAGGAAGTGATGTCCCTGGCATTCTCAGACCTGCCTCCATTGCCAAATGACAACACTTACGGTCTCTCCCCCACTCCCACCCCAATCTCATGCAGGTAATTCCACTAAAAACCCCAACCCAAACCAACCAACCAACCAAACCCACAAAAAACAACCCACCAAAACCAAACCAACCAACCATCAAAAAAACCCCAAACCAACCCAAAAAACAGTGGGAAGGAAATGATGCTTCAGCTGAATTGCCAGAGATATTTCAGACAGAAAGAGGGGTATTTTGCAGCTTGGTAGAATTATCCCATGGAAAAGCCACCAGTTTTGACAGAACACCCTCACCTTATTACCTTATTTTGACGGAAAAAGGGACAATGGAGGCCATGCTGAACAATGCAGTTAGCTGGTACTAAATTTCTCAGCAAGCAGCATTATTTCCAGTCATGGACTTTGTTTTAAAGAATTTAGCCAGGTCAGAGGATGCTGCAGGTGACACCCCTGGATAAATTAAAGAGGTGGCTGTACACCCCTGTGTAGACAGCCACTACTGAAAAATGGCAGTGGAAAGAAGGAAGCACTTCTAATGCTGTGTCTTTGTAGTTGCCTTGTGGCAACTAGTCTAGCTCAAAGATGGGCTTAGAAATAAAATCCACTGACACATCTGAGGATGGTGCTGCACTTGGATTTCAAGTAAAATGGCTATGACTTCTTTTAATTTGCTTGTACCCAGAAGGGGGTACATGCAAGTGTAATATTCTAAGGATTCATAAAGTGCAGATCTTTCCATGACAAGTTTCTCAGCTGCAGTCAACCAAGTGAAAATAAAGATATGAAGCTCAGCCAAGAGCCCTTTAAAAATACCTTGTTAAAACCCATTCTTCCTGGTTGCTGCACATCACTGACTGCTCATCCATCTCCTTGTTCCAGCACTGATTTGGTCTGCGTTGACCAAATCATGTGCAAAATTTTAAGTCAGATTTGCCTTTTGTTTCTCATCTCCTCCTGTTCCCTGATTGCTTTGAGCTGAACCCTGGTTTTGAGCACCTGTTGTTCATAACACAACCCAGCTGTTTGTCCAGGTGCCTCAATTAACTGAACCTTTTAAAACAAAAGGGAAACCAGCTTGGTTAATGAGAAGACATGCCATATTTTAGTTAAGACTTTCATGTAGCACCAACATTTACTGCTGGAAATCACCCCCCCACCATATCCATCTTCTTTATTGATGTTGAATCCTGTCAGGAGAGCAATTTGTGACAAAAATCTCAATAGATGGGTGACAGAGAATTTCACTGGAGTCTTACTGAAAAGAAACAAACAGCAAGGCATCGTGTTCAGAGGAAGCATCACTCTTCTGTCAGGTAATGAATCAGAGCAAATAATTTCTTCTTTTTTTTTTTTTTTTTCCCTTTTAATTTCCTGATTTTTCCTTTTAACTGTTCCTTGCCTTCCCTGCAGTATTTCTTTTGTGAATGTCTCTCCCAAAGGCGGAGCTGCTAAGGATTTCAGTCATATGCTAACCCAGTTTTGTATTTGGTGTAACTTCCATGAACCAACTGTCTCAGATTTCTCAGTGAATACATATTTTTTAAAGAAGCAGAGCAGCCTTCTACACATACCTTCATCAGCACACACAAACACACCCATGCACACTGATAATGCACAGGTACTCATACAGTACTCATTAGAGAGAGCTATTTTCAGATGCACAGAGGTTTATTATGAACAGTGGAAAATAAAATAAACAACTATTAAGAGCAATCTGGTAGAGCTCTATTAAGTCTGCAGGAAATATTTGTCCTTTCTGACAGAATGATAGGTTTATGCTCATGCTTAAGCCAGTCTGCTAATACAGTAATTTTGTTTCCACAGCTCATTTCCATGATAGTTTTAAGGCCAAAGTTTTGCTGCTTAGATTTCATTTTCTGGTGCACTCAACCCCATCCCTTGGGATAGGTGTGGACAGCTCATAGATTTGTAAGTTACAGAAGGTTTTAGATGAGAAGGGTGATCTGTGCCCCTCCTCTCCCTGCCATCATCGCAACCAGGTCAAGTCTGATGGTGTATCCTCCTGAAGGATGAAAATACCACCATGCCTTGGAGCACTGATCCAGAATACCCTGCTCTCCTGGGGCAGATTTGTTTTCTCCTACTTTGTTAGTATTTGCCTTACTTCATGTCTTTGCCCTGATCTTAGCCAGCCTTTAGAACATGGGCTCTTCCCTTCTCATCTGGATTGAACAGCTCCAGCTGAGCTTTCACCTCCTTTCTTGTGACTTTCAGGAGAACTATGGTCTTGTACTAACACAAGGTACATTGCAGTCCACATTTAATGTGAAAAGAAGCAAGGAATGACATCTGGTCAGTAGTGTGACAATATGAACCCAAGATGCATTATATCTTCCACTGGTACCTGAGTGTGCTCTATTTTCCCATTTGGACAGCTCTGTATATAGCCTGACTTTTCTGATGTGTGAATCACCTAGGTATGCTTGTTAAAAATTAGGTCATTCAATTGAAATGCTAAATATGGCCTAAGATTCAATTTCTATTTTTGCCATGTCTGTGTTTAGGACAAATAATATTTTTCCCTCACTTGATGGTGAGCGGAAGGCTGCTCAGGACATATTGCATGGGAGTTTTTCTATCACTTCACAGAGCAAGCACTGACAGAAAATCCACCACTCCATTTTTGTGTAAACTTCTTCATTACTGCACTGGGTTTTAACACTTCAAGCCCAGGTTTCACTTTTGACTATAAAAGAAATGAAACTGTATTAATAAACCAAAAACCCATACAAAAACCCAACCCAAACCAAAACAGAAACAATGGCAAAAAAACAACACAGGAGAGCAACTGAGACTGCATATAGTTGTGTACACTCAGAGCTGCCTGCCTGACTGGACAGACCATATCTGGCAAATGGTGACCGAGAAGTCTGTGAAACCTGTGTTGGGAAAGGAAGCAGGGTGACTATTTTATGTGACACCTCTGTTGCTCACTGACTGAAAACACAATGTCCTCTTGATGCCTTGCTGTCAGAAATGGGTGTACATTGCTTATGTTGTACAGATGGGCTCTGTGCCCAGGGAGGAGTGGATATCAGCTGGGCCAGTGTCAAATGTGCTGGCTGGCTGGGTGGGACAAATACTGTTGACTCTTAAAGAACAAACAAAAGATTGGTAAAAGTGACAGACATCTAACCTAGCACACAAGACATACGGAGAGGGAGGGATATAATTTCCAGCCCATTCAGGCCCCCCCAGGGCTGAACATTTCCAGCCCAGATCCTTAGCACTTTACTGAGACCTTTGGGATCTCTCTAGATCACTGGCTGGAGCAAGACTCTGCCATAGCAGCTGCCAAAGAGGAGATGGTCAACAGGATCTTGATGTCCTCAGATACAGACATAGTTTTGCATTTAGCAGCAGGAGAGTCTTAAATTCAGTGAAGGCCAAACCCAGACAGCTCACCTGGACTATGGTATTGGAGGAATCACAGGCCAAATGTTGAAGAGGGGCTTGCATAAAACTTAGGGTCTGGAGCATGTACAACTTGCTCCTGCACCTGAATATTCTGAAATCAAACCAATCTCTGTTAGTCAGATCAAGCCAGAGCATCTCATCTACTTGTTTCTATATGTCAGAGTGCAGATGGACAATGATAGGAGTATGAGAGAATGTGGCCTTCTCTCCTCTCCCTAGGTCTGCAGAGCTGCTTCCTTTTATCCAGACTAGATCTCTCTGCTCTTCTCAACAGAGATCTCTCAGATAAAGGTGTTTAAGAAAAAATGCTAATAGAAGAAACTGCTTGAATGGATAGAAAGATCAAAAGACCAAAATGTTGGAAATGTCTTCCCAAATTCTAAAAACGATGCATGGACACCCAAGCTCATCATAACAAACCTGATCTCTTGCATAGGAGCCATAACAAACCCTCTTTCTCAGGGAAAAAAGAGCCACTAGAGCTTTGGATCGTGGTGCATTTCTCCTCATTCTCTTCTACACTGCCTATTTACCCCTTATCTATACACATACATAGGTAGATAAGATATTTGTGATCACAGGCATCTGCAAATGTACAGATGCAGATGAACAGCAAATCCAGCCCTGCTGCAGGTAACAGGAATTTCCACCCTAGCAACAGCAACTTTATTAATTTGCCAAAGCACATTGGCTCGGGATTAATTACGCAAACCATGATAGTGCACATGGGCTCTGTGAGCTTGTTAATGATTCATGGGCATTTTAGCCTCTGGGAAGAAAAAATCAACAAGGAGGCAGGGATGGTGCCTTCAAATAAGACAGGCAGTTCAGGCAAAATGGTGTAGTTTTCTTATCTGCCTCCTAACACTAGCAATAGACCTTCCTCCTGGGGACTTCTCCGCAGGGCTCACACATATGCTCCAAGATAAAAACAAAACGTGTCTTTGGTGGGTGGGTGGGGGTTTTTTTGTGTTGTGTTGTGTTTTGTTTTGTTTTGTTTGAGTAGTTTTGTTTTTAATCTAACAACATTGCTTCTTGGAGTAGGAGGGAAAATTCTTCAGAGGCAGGAGTCCTGCGTAGGTTTGTGATATTCCCAGGTCAATATCCCACATCCATATGCTGACATGAGACCAGCACTGCTCAATCCATCCATCCTCTCTCTACTAATGGCCAGGAAAAATAAGAAGTAAAAGCATGGGGCTAGTGTGGTCTGATACTTACCCAGGGTACTGTCCTGGCCACCAGCTGTGTAGAACTGAGAAAATTCCTGAAGCAGAGACTCTGTCTTTGCAATTAATAGCCCTTGCTGCATTTTTCTGTCATGAATTTATCTAATTGCTCTTTGAACTTGTGTGAGCTTTTAGCATGCACAACATCCTGTGGTTTAGTGTGTCCATGCTTTAACTATGCACTGTGCAAAGATGTCCCTTCTTTGGAAACTGTCACCTAAGGTCATTTACTTCTCCCAGCTTCTCTACCATCCTGGCTCATCAACATGTGAGCCAAGTAGCACAGCTGCAGGTGTACTTCCCTCTGTGACCTTCCTCCTGCCTACTCTCCTTTAAGGAATTAGCCACAAGCACACAGAAAAGACACTTTACTGGATCCAAGCTGAATTTTAAATGGCAGGGAAAATCAGTATATTTTTAAGACAACGGATCAATTTTGTCATCTTGGAGATGGACTTCACTGTGGGTGTGATTCATCCAAGTCCTACGAGTGAGCATAGCTCTGAGTCTAAAAGTTTTCCTTTTGTAGTCCTACTGTCTAATTCAACTTTTGCAATAGCAACCAACTTGTGGAATGAGTGTGTCCAGGATAGGATCACCAAAATATTTCTAGCTACTAGAAGACACAATCTTTGAGCCAGGAAGAAAACTGAATAGCAATGAACCATTTTATTAAAAACAACCTCTTCTGAAGGAAGCCCAACTCCTGGAACATAGGCCTGGGATGATACAGAGAGTCTGGGTATGAAACTGCACTTAAAACTGCATGCATAACGTCAGTCAGAGACCTCACATCCATGATTTGCTGATAGCAGATTGAAAAGGTGTATGGTAGGTGATTTGGAATCACTGATAAGGATAATGATTGTGGCTTAATCCTCTCTTTTAAGACTAAACCTCACACCTTCTTGGTACCATCAGCCACAAGCAACCCCTGGACTCTAGCTGCAATGCACTGTGTGGTAGCAACGTGCCAAGTGCAAAGCTGAGCTGCTGCAATACTCTGTGCTTTCCTCACCAGGATAGGAGTAGGATCAGGCAAAGGGAAAGACTTGCCTTAGGAGGAGGTTGGTCAACAAGCCTAAATATCCATCTTCTTTGGAAAGGTGATTTTCTGGTGTAGTTAAAACAATCAGCTTAGCTGAAGGTGATTTTATTTTTCTGTTTCACAAGTAGCCTTCATTACATTGATGTCCCCCATGTCTCCAGCTTCCTCCCTACACAGTTTCTATGTCCTTTCATTATCTTATAAGCTGGCTTTGCAGAAAACTTGTTCTAAGTCCTACTCCATTTGCACAATTCAGGAGGCTTCACCGTGTCTCTGAATGTGATTCATTCATCAAATGAGCTTTGGGGCTTTCTGGGGACACCTTCAAGGGCTCTGTTGACCTGCATTTTTTTAATTTCTCTTGTAAAGGAAAGAATGGACCATTACTGCTGAATGTGTCCACAGTAGTTCCCAAGATGAATTTCTTAATTAAAGTGACAAAAACTTCTGTGATTTTTTTCTAACTGGTTGCATTATGTATGTGGCAACTTCTCCGCACTTTGTCCATATCCTGCATGGCTGATCTGGCCTGCCCATTAAATCTCCCCACCTTATCCTGAGTGCCTGCCTAACTCCTTGGAGGTTTAAAAGCAGAATTTTGAAAAGTGTGCTTACTAGGACCAGGGCCAAGGAGAGGTGAGAACAATGCTCAGCCTCTATGCATTTCTGAAGTTGGAGCAGTTACTCTTACTGGAGAGAGGGGGCAAGTCAGGTAAAGAATCAGGGTCTGACTTATCTGAAATCACCCAACAAGCCATATTGTTGTCCTCAAAGAAGACAAGACTTCTTATTTCAGTCAGCTTTGCTTATTTACATTGTGTCTGACACAGTGCAATATAGGCCAATGGTAGAGTTACCCCAGCTGCAGCCAGAGAAGTCAATTTGATTAATAATAAACCTTCAAAGACAAACATACGTGGAAAGCAAACTGTTGTCTATTTGGGTGAGTTTTCTGCTGAAATATGCTAAAATTAGCCATCACTTCCTTTTTGTCTTCCCTGGCAGATCAGTGTGGCTTGTAACTTGCATAACACCTCCAGCCCGATTCCTATCCACAATACAAGTCTCTTTGACTGAAGTGTGGTGGTGCTTAACTGTGGTATGCTAAAGGCTAGTCTTCAGTTAGACTGTTTTAATATCGTAAGTCCACTGTCCCAGCCCAGGGCTCAACATCCTTATGCTGATGTGAAGGTCTGTGTGGAAGGTCATGTTCCAGTAGCTCATTAGATGCTTAGTAAGTCTGGGCCTGATCTTGCTAAAGGTCTCCCATGAGATGGGTAATACCAAACAGCCAATGTCTCAAAGCAGGACAGCCACACTTCTCTTGTGGCTGATGCAGAGGAGCAGATATCTGCAGCAGATGATTCATCTGAACTGTCTTAGGATGAATCACTGGCTGGCAGTGGCTGGGTCTCTCCCCTGCCTGTGACATGTGAAATGGTGATCTCAGCCTGGACCTTCAATGTCCCCCATGTCTGCAGATGGACTTCCACTGGCCTCCTGGAACACAGTGTGAACTACCAGTGCTTTGCTGTCGTGGGAGATAGCAGCAGCCTACAGGTCCCACTATTACTTATTTTTGGGTACTGACTTGAGGAGATATCCACCCATGCTGGGTTTTCCATCATGAGGTACAGGGACATAGCACACCCCAGGGTCTGAAGGGAAAGAAGGATAAAATCATATAGAAAGTGACCCCTGGGCCAACAGCTCATAGGATTGAGTGTGCTCTCTATCTTGCAGAGCCTTTACCCAAGCATGCATTTGTCTAGACATGACTAGCAGTCTTACCATCACATGCCAGTGACTCCTCTGCCTCACTGGGGGAACAGGAGGGATCCTGAATGACCTGAACAGAGGATGTTCTTCATAAAGTATAGATTGCTTGCCAGTGATGGGTATTGTCTAGCAACAGCTGACATTTATATCAAGGCTGAGCCATTGCCTGCCTGGGAAGCATGGAGCTGAGCTCCTGCCAGGTGGTGCTGGTTCTCTCAATTTCATATTTTTTTTTTAACAAAGTAATTAATAAGTCTCCACTGTCTTTTTTTGCTGATGTCTAAATTAGCTATCTGCATGTATGTAAAAAGAATGTCCTGTCTGATTCTGATGAATGGCTGGATGCAGGGCAACTGTTGATAGGAGCCCTGTCACAGTATCACAGTACATTAGAGTTTGGAAGGGACTTCAAGAGATCATTTGGTCTAACCTCCCTGACAAAGCAGGATCACTTAGGGTAATCCACACAGGAATGGGATCCAGATGGGATTTGAATGTGTCCGGAGAAGGAGACTCCACAACCTCTCTGCGCAGCCTATTCAAGTGCTCCGTCACCCTCACTGTAAAGTTTCTCCTCATGTTGAGGTGAAATCTTCTATGTCCAAGCTTGTACCTGCTGTTCCTTGTCTTACTCTCATGCACCACTGAAGAGAAATTGGCCCCTTCCACCTGACACCCACCGCTCAGATATTTATACACATTGATCAGATCCCCTCTCAATCTTCTCAAGACTAAACTGGTCTCTCAGTCTCTCTTCACAGGGGAGGTGCTCAAATCCCCTAATCATCCTGGTGGCTCTTCATTGGATTCTCTCCAGCAGGCCCCTGTCTCTCTTGAACTGGGGACAGTATTACAGGCGTGGTCTCACCAGGGCAAAGTAGAGGGAGAGAAGAACCTCCCTAGACATGTCCTTTCACTCATTTCACTTTGAGTTGAGGCAGTGGCAGGGACTGACTGTGCCTGTGCATGGCTGAATCAGCTGATTTTATTTTTCTTCATCACCTCCTTTTTCCTTTATCTTCCATCTTTCTTCTTAGTTTCACAGCTCCTCTGTAACAAGCCGTGCGTAGCTGTGTGAATCCATGCTGCATAAGGAGCTGGCAGTTGCAGTCCTGGTTCATTCTCCCCATTATCTCATTACAGGTTTCTCTTATGATCTTCATGTCTTGAAGTGCTCCAATCATTTTGATGTGACAGTATTCCATTAACTGGCATACCAGTATCTGGGCAGGAACAGTTGTGGCAGTGAAGACCTCTGAAGGCTGTTTCCTCCCTGTGCACACATTTCTGTGCACATCTTGCCTAGTCATATAGGTGCATGAGAGCCTCATCTTCTGCATACCGGCCTGGTGGTGGCATGTTCAAAGAACTTGTGAAGGCATGCCTGCAGCCAGTAACTCTGGTGGCTTAGACAACATGTGCTCTGAGGTCTTGGTGCTTGCTGAAGGCTGTGATGAGGCAAAGTCAAAGGAAAATTACACTTCTGTATCATTCAGCAGAGCAGGGAGATGAATCACACAGAAAGCCAGGTTAAATAGTATGGCACCTGGGAAAGGTCCCTGTTTCATATTTCAAGTGACTCCTGAATAACATTACCAATACATCAGCACAAAGGAAACTAAAAGCCACATCCAAGGAGTGGTGATATGTTTGTACTGTCTCGTGACAGCAGTGCAGAATACAGACCTGCAACACTCTCTAAACCCAGATTTGCCCCATCTCTCTGCTGCAGTTCCTTGAGGTGGATTGATTTGAAGGATGATTTAACTCAGTGTTCTTCTGCATGTAAAAAGCACATCTTGGGTCAGAACAGCCCCCTGTGTGTTGATGGCCAAGGTGTCAAGGTGACAAAGATGTCTTGTGTATCAAGACAAAGATGGGGCAGGATGTATCCATCTAACTTCAAAATAGGATTTACTGTTAAGGGGAAGTGCCATGTTACCTCTTTGAAGGGTTCAGTACACAAGGACACAGTATTGTGGAGGAGCATGAACACTGTTTAGCTCCTCTCAATTCTCCCCTCTTCCCAGCACCTTTGCATCGGTTACACATATCAATTAAGTACAGCTCACACACCCTATGAGGCAACTAAGTGCTATTTTACTTATTTTATTACAAATGGGGAAACAAACATGTAGAAAGGCTTACTGACACATGGCTTCAAAGCCTCTGGCAGAAGAGAGTTTGTCCATCTTTGCTGTATCCCCTGGCTTGTCCTCCTCCCCCACTGCTTTTCCAGGTGAGATGGGCTCCCTCCAGCACCTTCCCACTGCAAAAATGCCTGGTCTCTGGAAAGTGCTCCAGGTCCTTCTTACATGGCCCTGGCTTTGCTAAGGGCATGTCCCACAGGCTCTCAGTCACCCACATGTAGTCCAGGTGGCAGCCTGTGTTAATGCAACTGTGAGTGGTGGCATTGGTAGGGGCAGAATAATTGGTTGTTCTGGGCCTAGTGGGGGTCACATATTAACAATAATCTGGAAATGCCAACAGGGCCCTGTGCATGCTTGATCGATGCAGCATGATTTAATTAGCTCAGGCTTACATCTGAGCATTGCCTATTAGCAACTGGTATTAAAAACTCACTGAACTGTCTCAGCTTAGCAGCTACCTTAAGGAAGCCACTTGACATCTATTCAGGAGATTTAATTGTGCCATTATGTGCCTGTGTATGGTGCTGAGTGCCATTTAACCATTGTCCTTGCTAGCTGATTTATTACTAGGCCTGAGTAAGTGTGGGAGCTCACTACGTGTTTCTTCATGGCTCAAGCAGAGACAATACCACTTTCAAGACTAATGCCAACGTGGTTGTGGCCTGAAATTGATAAGCTTGGATCTGCAGCCAAAACCTGTTTGTTTCACTGGAGAGACAGAAAGTATTAGGAACTAGCATGAGCCAGATATGAGCAGTGCATGAGGTAAGCCAAGATGCTTTCCAGCTCCAGGGCTTTTTGAAGAAAGAGGCCAGCACTTAAAATAGCTAATGCAAATGAATTTCAACACCAACAGACTATCCCCAAGGAGGGGGAACATTTTAAACAACATACTATGGGTGCCTGTGAGCCTAGACTGGCAGGATGTCTCTTCCCCCTTTGCTTTCTAGTCCTTGGCTCCCAGGGTGAATGAGATGGGTCCATTCAGTGGCCACTGCTGGGTCTGAAGATGGTGTAAGGGACAGCCCACCTGGAGACTCAGGTAGAGACTCAGTGAGCACAGGCATGGCAGAGGGGCCCTCCAGCCTGCGAGGTGGGTGCTTTGCTGCTAAGACTGTTATTTCTGCAGGCAGTCCCCCTCTCTCTGCTTCACCCCCAAGCAATGTATCTGTAGGAGTCTGTTGAGGCAGCAGCCTCTGCCGGTCCCAGCATTACCAGCTGACACTCACTGTGGCAGAACAGGCTCCAAACATCCCTCCCAAACGTGAGCAAATCCTGCCCCAGGCACGTGCAGGAGCCCAGGTGTCTGCACAGGCTGTGGGTGACAGGTGGGAGTGGGGTGCAGTGCCTTGGGGCTGGGGCCAGCTGTGAAGGTGCTGGATAGTGCTGGCAACCTCCCACTTTGGGTATCTGACCCAGCACCTAATGAAGCAGCACAGGCTGAAACTGGTGTGGGCTCCTGCAAAAGCAGGTATACACGTGTCTCTGCTGGGCTGGACACCACCCCACATGCATTCAACTTTTCTCCTCTGATAACATTACCCCTCTTTTAATTTTCCTGGAAGAGAAAAACACCAAAAAAGTTAAAAAGACAGCAATTTGGCAGGTCACAAGAGAGCCCGGCATCTCAGCCTTCAGCAGCTCGTTTCCGGTGGCAGTTTGATCAGGTTTCTATATTCATCACTGCATTTCCTGAGGGGGCATTTCTGATAAGCTTTGCATTTCACATCCTGTGGTCCCCCTCTTGCCTCTTGTGCTCACAGGATGTTCACTGCGCTATGAGCAACCTGGGGCTGCTAAATTGCTTGCCAAAAATAAGTAATGGCTGGGTGTTGTGAGCATTGTCCCAAGGATGGGGTGAGTGGAGTGAGCTGAGACACTGGCAGGCAGGGTAGGCTCCAGGACCTGGGGTCTGGAGGTTGTGCCAAGGAAGTGCTGGGTATTTAACAACTATGTCCTATAGACTGAGGAGAGCCCTGGGAGATAGTGACTTCAGACCAAATTTTGTTCAGTCCTTTCTGAATGTCCCTTTGGCTTGTCTCTGTGGTGGCATCCCACTCCTCCTGAAACCGAGGAAGTGCTGAGCTGAAGGTTTCAGTGCGGACGATTAATGTATAGAGAAAAGAGGCACAGGAGTCCAGGAAATGGAGAAATAACGCAAAGAGAATTATGACTACATTTTCAGATGAACCCCATTCTTTCCTGACAGGTCCATTTATCAGTGAATACCACTGATTTCCTCTCCTTGCAATTCGAGCAGTGATATTTAACACTGCTGGAATTGCAATGAAGCTACAAGTCATCTCCAAAGGGAGATTTAGGGAATTATTGTGATTCCCAAATTGAAGACTGGGGAAAAGCATACTACTTGCTCACTTAATTGACTTTCAGAACAAATGTTTATTCCTTACCAGTGAAAAACCATCCTCTTTCTTTGACACCTATTAACATTTTCATGGGATTTCCTTGACTTCCTTTTTCAATCAAAGCCTGAATTTTGTTCTGTTGTGCCAGTGTAAACCCAGGCCAGCTTCATTACTGCTCCCAGACTAGGCTCAGTGCAGTGGCTTGTATGGCAGTGACTCTAGGCATGTCTACACCCACCCATGAATACTTTGCTATGTACCTACCACACTGAGGAGGGGAGTTCATGTTTTTTGTGAGTTGCCTGGGAAGGGGTTTTCCAGATGGGGACCTCTGCAATGGGGCAGGGTAAGGCTGTGGCTGGGAACAAAACCCAACCAGGACCTTAGGTGCCCTGATCTGAACTATTAAGGAGCTTAATAGGATGGATGTGACTGGACTCTGCCATAGGCTGCTCTCAGGGGCAGAGGAAAGGTCATGAAAAGGACCTGATACTTTTTTGTTTCATGAGGCTACAGGTAACTGAAATTTATCATAGATACTACAGTTATGGGCTCATGTGAGAAAAGTCATGTCAGCAGCTGTCACTTTCTTGAGGAAGAAAAGCCTCATTAAACAGCTTCTCATTTGTCAGAGGAGATCATGGGAAGAGTCAAATAAACAACCCTCGATTTCCAAACAAATGCAGTCTCCCACTTTTCCAGGGTGTAGCAAATAGCTGTCACACCATCCAAACTCTTGGCGCAGAGAGTCAGTGACTTAGCAAGTGCCAAATATTGTAAGCATTTGTGGAGGAGTGCATCTTGGCCAAGGGAGCCACCTCTTCTGATGGAAGCCAGGGTGTGTCTGACTGCAGCATCACAGCTCCAGCTGAGAGGGCTTAGCCACAACCCTGCCTTGATCAGTACATTTCTAGCATAGGCAAACTGCCCAAACCTGCCCAAAGGCTAGGAGTTGGAGCCTGGCGTAAGCCTCATGATGATTCTAGGTGGGTTCCTGCTGAGCAGCATGGCCCTGTTGCATGGGGTGTTGGACATGACTGGGTACAGTCAGAGGCTGGATGCCTCACACACGTGGAGAATGGGTACCTCACTGTCCTGCCAGTCCTTACCAGCACTCTGGGCTGGGTCCCACATTCTGGGCAGGTGTGCCCAGCCTCACCTCCTGGCTTGCCCGCAGAGCATGGATTAGTGCACAGACACCAATAATTAGGGCCATGTGCACTGAAAACATAAACAGGCCATTGCATCAGCACCCAGCCCCCTGCCCTCACTCTGCTCAGATGTTGGGGAAATCACTCACTGAGATGTGTAGCCTCCTTCCCCCACATTTTACAGCCTGTGGGTAGGAACCACATTATTTCTTTGCTGGCTCAGTGGCTTGCAGGGTTTGCTAGGCACTGTGGAGAGCCCAAAGGAGGTGACACTTTTTATTTGCCCTGCTGCAGGGGACTGTGAGCATGTGTGAAATATTGGCAGTGCATTGTCTTGGGCCTTTTGTAGCTGTTGGCAGCTGTCTAGGGGAGACTTTTAAGGCCAACACTAAGTGTCCTCCATTCAGTGTGAGTGGAGCTGGAGTTGGGTCTAGACATTGCCCTGCATGGAAAAGGTACAGAGCCACAGTGGGCACTCACAGCCCTAAATAGCCTTTGTACCTTTATCAGCTAAATAAGCACAACCTTCCCCTTTGCAGCTCCTCTTTAGTGAATTTCTCCTGAGAGTCTCACTCAAGGTAGACTTGGGCTTTTTGCTGAGCTACAAATCTGAGCTACAATCTGAATCTGAGCTACAAAGGCCATAGCCATTAGCTTGAGATGTTGAGGCACTTACCTCAATTTGGGATCTTAAGTGAGAGGCTGCAACAAATCATGGTGAGAGGCAAGCAAGCCAGGGACTGGCTGCAGGGAGGAGGACAGGCAAGAGTTCTTTCAGGCAGTCACAGAGATACTGCACCAGAAGCCAGAGAGGAAGACAGGCTAGCAATTATAGCTAGGACAGAGAAACAAGCCCTGCCTGACTGGCCAGCAAAAGAGGTGAAAGCCAGGCCTGATCTGGTTGTAAGGCAAGTCCCCTGCAACATCCTTCAAGATGTAGTGGCTAAGCAAATAGGAAGTACAATGAATTGGACATGGAAAATGCAATTGTGATGGACACTTCACCCCTGGGAATTTCCCTTGGGCAGTGGAAAAAACCTCCTGACACCACCATGCAGAACAGAGCAAGAGCATGTCTATTTATACTGCTGCCCAAGGCTGTTCCTGTGCCTGGGATGCCATTTCTACTTTCTGCCACTAATCTCTGCCTCAGCTAACCATTTCAACTGTGCTTCAAAACAGTGCTGCTCCTGGTTTTGGAAAGGGAGAGGTCCATGCCATCACAGCACTGAGGAGGCAAACAGGTACTTGGTGGGCATAGCCATCTGAGTACCTCCGAGAGATGCTTTTCCTTCAGCTGCATAAACGTCCTGACTCTGACAGCACCTCTCTACAGACAGGAGTGATGCAAATTAGGAGCAGCCTGCTGAAACCCATTAGCAGGCAAGCAGAAGGAGCTGTTCCATCTGCTGTTTATTCCTTTCTGCTTCCTCAGGGGGAAACCTAAGCACGGGGTAACAGCTTCTCAGCCCTCAACCCCCAGGCTCAGCTTGGAGCTGCTAGGGGCTCAAACCTCCCTGCAGCAGCTGCACAGAGTTCATGCGAGGCCCCCAGGACCTTCCCACCGGAGCCCGGATGTCAGTGGCCTGGGATGGTCATCACTTCGTGCCTCCAAGGGAAGCCCAGGGCTTGCTTTCTTCCAGGTTATTTCACTCAGGACAAACCCAAAGCATGACAGCTCCATGGCTGTGCATATGTGCATCCTAGAAACAAAAGCTCTGCAGTCAGCCCTGACAAGCCAAAAGTGGGTCAGGTGGAAATGCGGGAGACCAATGACTCATCTTGTGGTTGACTGGGCAATTTGGGAGGAGGAAAAAGCAGCTGCCTCTAGGAAATGGAGCACATTTCCAGCCCTTTCTTTCCTCTGCCCCTAATCCTAACATCTCTTCTTCCAACAAAATGATAATGCTAGAGGGTCAGCCCTTAACACCCTGACCCTGAGAGGGAGCATCTAAGGGCCCAAATATGCCATCAAGGCTGAATATCTTTTTGATTGGAAGGGTCTGGGCCCCTTCTTCCACCTACTTGAGTGTGATGAGCATTAAATTGTTCTGAGTGGGTGGGTGTCTGGCCTTAATGCAGTTACACCATCACATGCTTGGCAGGCGACATGAGAAGCCATGCATTAAGTAAAATGGATGGTCTGGCCTGGTGGTTGCAGTGCCAAAGAAAGGGGCCATGCTAGCTGGTGCATCTTCAAAGCACATCTCTGCTGGTCCTTGGGTTGGAAGCACACAGGGTGTCAAAGGAGGGCTATGCCTGCCCTGACACCCTAACATTGCTTCTGTGCACAGAATGGGGGAGGGTGCAAGGCCAGAAGATTACAGCTGCTTGTTAGCAATATTTATGCTGACCAAGCAGTGGTCAGTCATTCATGTGCCTGGGCAGCCTTCCCTGATGGGACTTTGTGTCTCATGACTAGTGGCCACAGCAGCTGCCCAGTCTCGCTGTCAGCATCCGTGGTGCTGAAAACCAGAGAACTTCCTGCTGTGCAACAGGCAATGCAGGATGTCATAGCTTCTGGGGGAAAAGGGACAAAGAGGACATTTTGACTTCCAGGAATTTCAAACTAAGGAAGGGATGGTGTAGCAAGGTGAGCATGCAGCCAGCATTGCTGGGCAGTGAGGAGCTGTCTGTGCTGCTGTGATGGTTAGCAAGGAATGAAGAGGGTGTGTTGCAGACAGGCATGACCCTTGGCTGTGTGATGGCAAGTTACAAGGTGAATCTGACATGTTTTGAGTGGAGGTGCTATGGTGGAAGGGGAGCCCTCTGTTCCCTCGCTTCCAGCCCTGGGGCACCCTTCACCAGGGACAGTCTTCAGAGAAGGGGATATGGCCATCACCCACTTCACCCTTTCCAAGTGGGTAGGGAATAATGCTTATGCAAGACAAATTTCTCCTGTGCCAGGGAAAAGGAAATGGACTAACACAAAGCAAATCCATGCTGGCTAATCATGCCTTTGCTCCACATGCAACAGGCAATGGCAATGCTTATGCAGGTGTGTGCCCCAAAATGCTCACTATTGAACTGGTAAGGCTGTGGCAAAAATTCCTGTGTGCAGTTAATATCACCAGCTCACCCCAGTCCCTTTCCCCAGGAGACCCTCACACCATGGGCACATGTGTGTCAGCTCTTGCCATATGCCCTAGTCTCACATTCCTAAGGAGGAAGGATGCTCTGCCCACAGCAGTAGTGTTTCCAGGGGTTTTACAGTCCCTAGTGCTTTGACATAGAATATTTTTTCCCAACAGGCACACTCAAGGATGTTCAGAAAAATCCTGAAAACATGGTATAAGAAATAGACTTTTCCCCCATCACCCTTTCCTGATGGATAGGACATAGGGTAGGATGATATAGGACCTTTCAGGGATGCAGGCTGGGTTTCCTCAGCTGTCCAGCAGCAAAGCTGATGTGTAATGAAGGGAGAGAAGGGTTTTCACAAGCATTAGAAAGTTCAGCTTTGTCCCAAGACCTTTGGAATTTTTCCCTAGTGCACAGAAGGAGGGAGGCCAGCCCTTCATGTAAGGAAGCTGGAGCACATGCCTGATAATGCGCACTCTAAATACAGGGAGGGAAAGTCAGGAAGGTTTGTGCTTCGCCCAAGAGGTCTGCAGGAGATATATTATTGTCCCCCACAAAATTTTTCTGCAAAGCAGTTATGTGGCCACAGTTACAGAAATGTTCCTTGCAGGAATAGTTTTGGGTAGAACTGAAAGCAGCGTAGTCCAAGGGAGGCACAGGAACTGTCATGGGTTGCAATTGCACCTCTGGCTTCTTCATCAGGAGATCCCAGATGCTGACTCTGATTAACAAGGTTGCTTTAATGTGGTGGTAACCCTGTTGAGGTCCTGGCTTGAAGGTAAACTGTCTCAGTTTTCTTTCTTCTAACAAAGCCTCCTGGCAGCTGATGCTGGCAGATGGGCCCACCCCTCCCTGTCCCCCCAAAATTCCTGTGAGCTTCTGTTTCTACTGGGACAGTCTCAAGACTCCTTCTGTTCTAAAGTGTCTGGCCATCTTTATAAGGCAACATTTGAAATGATACTTCAGATGAACTTCTCTGAGAAGTCCATTCAGACCTGGGGCAGATCCACCAGTTGGGCATTCCTCTATTCAGGAGAGCCCCAAGGAAGTTTGAGGATGCTCTAAAGCCAGCAGCTAGGGCTAGCTTTCACAGAAGGGGTGCTGGGTTGCTTGTGTGCATGAGGAAGCCTAGTAGATACTGGGGAGGAAGTGGCCATCCTCAGGGAACCCCTGTGATTACAGGAAACTCCTTGAAGCAGAGTGTGTGGGATCAGCACCAGACAGATGAGATTCACATTTTTAAGGGCAGAGCCTCCCAAAAAGGCTCGTGAAGGTGGCACAAAAGAACTGGAGCAGGCATCTGTCAGGCTCCCAGTCACCAACTGGCTGACATTGCTGGATAATTCACTCTGGGGACTTGGCCTTGTGCACTGTCCCCAGTGGAGGGCTGGAAGTTTCCTGTTTCTCACTTTTGCTTCCTCTTTTGTGTACTTTGTCAACATTGCAGTGTCTGCATCCCTTACTCCTCCTCAATGCATTTTCCTACGTCAGTCTTTCCTCACACTGAGCACTGTTACTCACCATGATCTCCCTCAGCCAGTGAGTAATGGTCACACCAGGGGAGAAAGAAGGAGAGAGGAAAATCCTTCATTTTTCAAAAGAAAAGGGAGAGCAGCTCTATTGTAGCTTCTCCCTGCTAAAATGCAGTGCTGAAAAGAGATGTTGCTGGGGATTTCCCCTGCCCCAGGACCTCGCTATCTTGCAGCACAAGAGGGCTATGGTGTGAGGCTGGGAGAACTCAGTGCCATGGTGCTCAGGCATCCTGTGCCTCCAACCTGGGCATTGGGTGGCTTTCATCTGGCATGGCTGAAATTGTGTTTCTTACCAAGTTTGTCTCCAAAGCAGACAGTCTATTCACGTTGGCCTCTACTACCTGCCAGCTGTCATGATAAAACAGATGGCTTTGTCACTGGAGCTGTGTGCTGGGGACTTAAAGCAGTGATGCTGAAACCAGGCGAGAATAAGCCCCAGACCCGATGTACCAATCTCTGTGCATACATGACTTGTCTCACCCATGTTTTGCCTCAAATGCAGAGCTTGCTGGAGACTATCTATTCACTCCTGTTGGCCTTCAGAGGTGATTGTTTGACCACTTCTCCCATTATTGTCAGCCACCAGCGAGCTCGTGCTGGCAGCACAGAGCAGCACAGAGCAGCACAGAGCAGCACAGACGCGTGTGGGCTCTTGTGTCATGACAAATTGCAAAAACACAGCTTCCTCTCTGCTAATCATATTACAGACCACGAGCTCACCAAACTGAAGCTCAGAGCCCAGAATGATAGGGCTCGAATGACCAGCAACCTGGGGAGCCCTTGCCTCATAGAAAGACTCTTAATACATCATTTCCATCCTCTGAAAAGAACATACTGCTACACAGCACCGCCCTTAGAAGGTGATGTTCCAACAAAATAATTTAATGAGTCTTGATGGTGAAGAGCAGTCTATGCACCAGGGGAGGTTTAGGCTGGATGTTAGGAAGAACTTCTTCATAGAAAGAGTGATTGGCCATTAGGATGGCTGCCCAGGGAGGTGGTGGAGTCACCATCACTGGAGGTGTTTAGGAAGAGACTGGATGGGGTGCTTGGTGCCATGCTTTAGTTGATTAGATGGTGTTGGGTGATAGGTTGGTCTTTTCCAACCTGGTTAACTCCTATCCTATCCTATCCTATCCTATCCTATCCTATCCTATCCTATCCTATCCTATCCATGCTGGAACCTGTCTATAGATCCTTCATGTGACAAAGCAAATGAGCTGCATATTGGGCAGTATCTTCCTGAATTAGTTGAGCAGAATGACACTTTGCTCCTCTTAGTTAATCCAGGGGAACACTGTTAGGTCCCCAAACAAAGTAGCAAGTAAGATGCCATTTCTTCTGCTCCCATAGATGAAGGGAGATGGGTTTGAAATGAATGTCTCTTCCAAGACAGAAATGAAGAGGAGCAGCAAACCAAGGATGTGGCAGGTTCAAAGTATGACAAGGAAGCGGCTGTGGCATAATGAAGAAGTGTAACTCCTTGTTGTAGGATGCATGAGTTCATAAAGCACCTGGGCCTATTCATGGTGGAAAAAATCTATTAAGGGTTATTAGAGGCACAGATCCCAGCACTGGCTCAGGAAGTCTCCTGGACTCATTGCACGAGATGGGAAGAGCTGCCTGGGAAGCATTAGCTCACTCCCTCTGTTCCATGCTGTTTCTGAGGTGTCTGAAGTAGATCAGCTGCACTTGCAGCCAGGTCACTGCTCCATCTGAATTTTTTTACCTCTCCATATTACAGCTGCAGCAGAAACAGCTTTTGAGTGCTCCCAGTGTTGTTGGACTGGCTGGGACATCTACTAAATGCATCCATTTAGCACATAGTCCCATGGTTTCTGCTGCTGCTTCTGCTGTTCTGCTGTTCCCTGTTTCTGTTGGGGTTTTTCCTGATTTCTGTTCAGCCAACACCGCTGGTGCACAGCACCATTACTGAGGTTAAGTCCTCTGGAATGAGGGTGAATGCTCAGAGTCACCAGGTCAGTGATGGCCTCTGTCTGGTATAGACATCAAGGAGTCTGTCAGTGTCTCCTATTCTGATAGGTGTTGTCTTTTCCCTTTAATGAAGTCATTGGTCACAGCAGAGAGCAGAAAGAGTGAGCTACTGGGAGAGATTTTCAAGGGCATAAATCCTTGCCAGCCAGGCTGTGGCATGTGCCTATCCATCTGCGTGTCAACTGCTGCAGAAGTTGATTTCAGTCATGAGAGCATCTTTTTGGCAGCAGCCTAAAAGCCTGAGGTCTCTGCTGTGTCCCTCCGAGGGCTTTGTCATGATCACGAAGGATCAGGTCCTTTTTTGGTGAGAGATACCTCACACTGACACAAGAAATCACTGAGAAGAAAATTGCAGGAAGATGGAGTTTCATGTTCCTGTGTATGGCCAGACCATCATCAGCAAAGGTCTCCCGTGTGCCTCCCCCTCTGCAAAAAGGCCCAGCTTCAAAGTTCAGTGGGGTGCTTGAGGCAAGGTCCATGAAACCCTTCATGGATACAACCATCTGACGCATTTTGATTGTGAGTCAATGCCTGATGCACCAAGACAGGAGGTGAATCAGTCACAGGGCTCTGCTGGGGGTGTCTAGACAGCTGTGGTTACTTTTGACCCCCTTGGCCATCCACATTTGACCCTGTGGCTGCTCCATCTCTGCTAGGGAAGAGCAGGGCATGACAAGCCAAGGCCATGTGTACCTGCTGGATTTGTGTGATCAAGTCACACTGGGAGCTTGGATCATCTGTGCAGCAGGGAAGAAAGATTAGCTAGAGGTACAAAGATGCTCCAGAGGGATTTCAGACTTTCTCCTCTTGCCATAGCCGCCCATGGATGGCTGTGATGCTCAGGTCCTTGGGGTCCATGGCTGCTGACACAGGGACCCTGGGAGGACTTGTGATGTGCAATTGTTTGTCATGAGACACCACTCAGGGCAAAGCCCAGACTGGGAGGCAATGTGGAAGGCAAAGACTGACTTTAAACTTGAACCTGATTTGGGGTTTTCTCTTGTCACAATTACAATGACTGAGTCTCTGTGTCTCAGGAGTAATTTCTGGGTTTATAGATTCTCTTGGGTTTTTATAGATCCCAGGCTGGCATCAGGCTTGCCAGCCAAGTTAGACCCACACAGCTAAGGCTGCATTAGCCTAAGTGTGGCCATTTTGGTTCAAACTACTCTGCTAAGTGGTTTTACACTGAGCAGCACTGATACTAGGAACAGGTACATGGAAACAGGGCAAGTGCATGCCATAAGGACTTCTGCTACAATTTGGAACACTTCTGTCTTGGCAATCTCCCTATGTTTAGTAATCCCCAATGAGCTTTACTTCCAGGAATGTATCCTTTTGGCTTTGAAACCCTTTAAACCCTGAGCATGCAGAGAGTCCTGCAGCAAGAAGGGCAACAAAGTTGGTGAGGGGTTTGGAACACAAGCCCTGTGAGGAGAGACTGAGGGAGCTGGGGTTGCTTAGCCTGGAGACGAGGAGACTCAGGGGTGACCTTATTGCTGTCTACAACTACCTGAAGGCAGGGTTGTAGTCAGGCAGAGGTTGGTCTCTTCTCCCAGGCAACCAGTACCAGAACAAGAGGACACAGTCTCAGGCTGCACCAGGGGAGGTTCAGGCTGGAGGTTAGGAGGAAGTTTTACACAGAGAGAGTGATTGCCCACTGGAATGGGCTGCCCGAGGAGGTGGTGGAGTCGCTGTCGCTGGGGGTGTTCAGGAGGAGACTTGACAGGATGCTTGGTTGCAGGGTTTAGTTGATTAGGTGGTGTTGGATGACAGGTTGGACATGATGATCTTGAAGGTCTCCTCCAACCTGGTTTATTCTATTCTATTCTATTCTAAGGTGTTCCCCTGGTTAAAACTCTGTATGAGCTGGAGCTCCTTATGTCAGTTCAGCCTTGCTAGCTGACTCTTTAGGTTCCTATGCCCTGATACCTGGGCACTCACCATCTCCTTGCCTCATTACAGGGCACAGGCCTGGTCAAGGAGCCTCCAAGGAGCCTAGTTCCTTCCTGGCCCACTGCTTGAGGGACAGGAGCACATGTATGTTCCAGGAAAGGCAGTGGGTTTCCATTCCCCTGCTGACTGCTGTCTGGGCCCTGGGATCAGGAATGGGTGGATGGTGGCTGCCTGGAGCCAAGGAGTATAAGAAGTGGTAGACAGAAGTCACCCCTCTCTCAGTATAATTTGGAGGGGATTCTCAGTTACTGGTGACATAGGACAACACACATTTCCATTGCTGTTTCAAAACACAAATAGGTACCACTGTTCTATTAATAGAAATTAGTGGGAGATTTGTCATTCATAGCCTGATTGTATGAGTCTGACACTACAGATAAAGAGGTTATAGTCATACTTATATAACACTGTCTTATTTATGATCTTAAGCCTAAGGGAGGAATGTCTTTTCCCCAGCCCTTTTTTCCTAGCGAAAAACAGCATTCAAAGCTTGGCTTCAATCCCACCACTGAGGCTGGATTCTTAACCAAACACTGGGAAATTCAAGTGAAGCATTTCTCTTTCAACTTGCAAACAGTGATGTCCCCACAGAAGGCAGCTGCTAGGCTCTGCATGCCTGCAATTAAGTCCTGCACTGAGGTTGGATAGTTTTCAGGAGTCACCTCTGCCTTCACAGCCATGTGGGATGCAAAGTGTCTTAAAGACAAAATGTCACAGGTCATGTTAAAGGTTAAAATGCTGCATCCCTTACTGGCTTCAATCTAGTTTCTAAAGCTGATCTCTTATACCGAGTCTGTCTCACAGCAAATTGAGAGGAGGTCAGCTTGCTTCCAGAAATTCACTGTTCTGGCTCTGCTACATTCCCAAATCCTGCAGCCAAAGATATTAGTCTAATTCCCACACCGCTTGAAATTTTGGGATTAAGGGACCCATGTGCTTGCTTTATTAGCTTCATTTATACATCTGCTTTACAGTCTGTGATTGGAGTAATATGATCACAGACCATGTGTGTCCTTACACCTGGAAACTTCAGGACTTTTGGAGAAAGCAGGAAAACAAAAGGGATGGGCACAGGGTCTCACAGCTGGCCCAGCAGCACAGTTGTAACACAGATGATAAGGATGGCTTATGCAGATTCTTATGTCTGGAACCAGCTTAGTGATGTGGATTGCCTGTGACTGCCAAGAAATGTGCAGCAATGATCCTGCATCCAACCAGCCACCACACACTGGATGAAGCTTTACTCAGGGGACAGCCAGATTGGCTCCACACTCTGTATCAGCACTAGGTTTTAAGTCCTGGTGATATTGAGGGGCAAGTTTACCACATCTGTGGGACCACTGGGGTCCTAAGTCCTTTGGAGCTGGAGTGATGCATTGGATCTGTGGGCCCTTACCCACCATCCAGTCCTCAGGAATGCTGCCAGCAGCTAGCTTGCAAACCCTGCATCTTGTGTCCCCTCACACCTTCCCTGATAACCAGTCAGGTCAAAAAGCAAAGCATGAGAATTTCAGGAGGGAGTCTCCCTCTTTCCACAGGTGACATTTAGTCCTGTTGTGGAACACCCCACTTCATAACACCAGCCCTAATTAATCACCTGAGCTAACCATCTAGCAGAAGCCATCAGTCTTCTTAAAATCTTGCTCCTCACTGGCTTGCCTGGAGCAGACCTTGCATTTCTCACCCAGCATGGTTGGAGCCACATTGCCTTTTACAGGTGGAGATGAGGCAGTGGCAAAAGGCAGGGGGATGAGAGAGAGAGGAAAACAGACCTGCAGCAGAAAGTGGCTTGGGCCACTTTGCATCCTGCTAATTTGGGTGGCTCCTGCCCTGAGACTATTTGCATGGGCATGAATCAGCTGCAGCTATTGGGGTACATAGAACACCCCATCACTGTTCTGAAGAAGGGCTGCTTTGTTTTCAGGAATAAAGGCTGCTTTTTCCATCTCCTAATCTAAATCAGATCTGGGGCCCAGCAATTAGCCTCCTGTCTAGTGGTTTACAGCCGATTTCCCCATGACTATAAACCTTCACTCTATCTGCTATTGCTGGGCAAAAGCAACAGATTATTTGTCCTTCTTGAGATAAAATCTGTAGGGCAGTGCTCTGGAGTGGGGACTATAAACAGAGGCCTCAGCAGAGGGAGGAGGAAGCAGACAAAGCTCCTGGCATTTTTCATGTACTGTCAGAGGCTTTCAGGCTGGCATGTGGGGCTTTGGGGTTTGAGGCAACAGAGATTATGGCAGGGTTCAAGCATGTGCTGAGGCTACCTGCAACTTGGTGAGAAGAAGCAGGGAAGGCAAAGGGATGCACCCAGCTCAGCTTGGGTCAAATGCCCCTTGCAATAAGGCAGGAGGAATGCAGGTGGGTCTGAATAGCCACCTGCACCCAGGTGCTCACTTCACTTCCAGGTGTCCCATGCTTGGGCAGCTCAGGCTGCTTACACGCTTTTGCAGCTGAGGGGTTAGAAATTGCTGGAAATGTTCAGTTTCTCCCCTCCTCCACCTTCTCAGCCAACCTTGCATAATTTTCCCTTTAGCCTCCCTAGACAGGTTCGTTACAATTCCCCTCCATTAATATGCAAATATGCCCTAAAGGAAAAGAGAGCTAGAATTTATTAACATGAATGTGTTAACTCTTTCACTGCTGCACTGCCCTTTGCAGACAGGAGGAAGAATTTCCCAGCCCAGAAAGCTGTGAGAGATGCCATGAAAGGAGAATCATAAGGTGCTTCACGAGGACAGAAGGGCACAATGACCCCGTGGCACTCTGGGAAGGCCAGGTTTTGTGTGTGAGTGCAGACTTGCAAGTTGTCAAGACTTTGATTCTGCCTTTCACTTCTGCCAAAGGCTTCCTGCTCATGCCAGGGCAAATGACTCACTCTCCAGCTAACCACTGGAAAAGTGGCAGCATCCTTACACTGCAACCTCTGCCAGGGTATCGCTCTACACTTTGTCCATCTGCAGCCATACAGCCACTGACTGACCAGAAGGATGGAGGGGATCAAACTGTTGGGAAGACTCCAGCATAACAAAATCCTAGCCTGTGTTTCAGCCCAGGTGACACAGAGGCAGGCACCTCTCTGCTGGGTACCTGCGACCCATGGTCAGATGCAGCATGCCAGGACCCCACAGGTGGGTGCTGGGGCCAGGAGCTGCTGGGAGCAGAGCCTGGAGGAGCCCAGAGGGCTTGCTTAGTTCAGCACCTTATCAGCTGCCCATGGCAGCCATTGTCCACTGATGGGGACCCATGCTTCAGCATTTCTCTGGGCAGGAAAAGCCTTTTAGATAGCCAAACAAATGGGTATCTATTGGCTGGCAAATTTACAGCTTGGCTCTAATTTGGTTTTCACTGCCACAGTGAGATGAGGTGCAAATTCCTACTCACTAATTCAAGGTACATATTGAAATTTAATCACCCAAATATGCACTTCCTTTGACAATTCATTTCCTTCCAGCCTCCTCCTACAATTGCCTGTTCTGGCCCAGGCGCTATAAGAGATGATTCTTTGACTGCGTGGCAGAGGAGATTAATGTCTCTTGCTCTTCTCTCTTTTCTTTTGGTTGGTTGTTTCCCAGCAGGATGTATTTCAGTTTGTGCCATAGAGATGCCGCTTGACAGGAATATTAGCTTCCATGCTTCTTCAGGTTTGCAAAGTCAGGACATGAAGCCCTATGGCTTTCTCCCATCTCCACCCCCCACCCCCCCGTGCTTTTTGTACCCCTTGTACCTCCACCTCAGGTAACTGTGTTGCTCCTTTTGTCTAGTGGCTTCAGCCTTGCAAGTATTTTGGTGGCTCCTGGGTGACCCATGACAACACTTTCACAGACAAAGTTAACTAGATTTCCTTTTGAGCTAACTGCAGTGAGGAAGATCCTTCCTCAGTGGTGGATCCCAGCTGGGTGGCACTGACTTGGTCTGGTCTGCATACTTTTGCCTTTGGGTTCAACTTTTCAACTGTGAGCCCCTTTTTTCCCCCCCCCCCCCCTCCCCGAATCAGTTCTAGCTGTGACCAGTCAGAAGCACAGCCATGAGAATAGCTGGTGTGGGTTTGCAATGTCATTGCCATCAGCTTGGCTGGGTGCAGAGCCAAGAACTCACCATTGCCACACTGAGAACAAGAAGCAACGCACAACAGGGAGAGGAGGGTTCAGGCACATGGAAACAATTGGGCCACCAGATGAACATGAACATACACACACATCCATCCACGCTCATCAATGCTCATGCAAACAGCTAGGGACAGCAGCTGAAATCCCCCCACCTACACCCATGCCAATGCTGCCTTCCTCTCTCATCTCAGACCAGCTTGGCCTAGTCATATGCTGGACTAAAAAGGCAAAAATTAAGATGTTCTTTGTCTTTGCTTACCCAATTTTGGTGTAAGAACTGTAGTGCAGGAAGCATTGAAGACAGCGGGCTAGCTCATCACATGGGAGTGGCCAACAACTCCTGCTGAAGAGGAGCAAAAAGCCCAGCATATTTTGTCATCAGCTCTTGAGCAAAACTTCCTAAGAGATTTTTGCTGGTCCAACAGGAGTTCAAATTCTGTTGTTACAAGACCATAATGATTAATTAGTTTGAAATAAAATTCTCAGTTTGAGCTTTTTGGTCTCTGACAGCATTATCTAAAAGAAATCAAGTCGCTGGCCAGCCAGTGTCTGCTCTACTTCAGTATAAATAGATTTCTTCTTTGTTTGTGCCTGATGCAGGTTGGAAAGGGAAAAAATTAGCCTTCCTCACTGTTGTATTAGGCAACAGGCCCAAAGACATTCATGGAGTGAGGAAACAAATGGCAGCTGTGTTTCCCCTGCAGCTATCTGATTTGGCTTCTCTGGTGAATGATTGGCACAGCACATAAAAAAGCCAGGGGTGCAAAGATCAGGCTGACGTGGATGTTGGGGAGAATCTGGCAGCAGAATGCAGCAGTGTCACACCAGATGTAGGCCTCAAACATGAGTGGTAGGCTGGATTCCTCCCAGGTAGGCATGCACAGCAAGGTATTACCCTGCCTTACCCAAATAAACTGCTCCTGGGCATACAGGCGAGGCCAAGCTGCTTGTCCAAATGCTGCTCTCTGTGGAAAGTGGGCAGATAGGCTTGGATAACCATTGACCCCTGGATCTTAATCCATGTCCAGGCTTACACTGGGGTAACTGTGTGCATTTAGGTCTCTAAAGCAGACTCACCTGGGACTGAGCAGAGCCGACAGGAAATGTCCTGAGCACAGCTGCTGGTGTTGGGGTTTGCAGCATTGCTTTAGCTTGAAAGCAGTCAAAAGGACACTTCTGGATGAAATGGTCTTTAGGTGGTGGTTAGGGGAAGACCTTCTTGGGGATCACTTCAGGGCTGTGAATTTGCAAAAAGTGTTCTTCCACCTGAGAAATCAAACCACAGTGCCTTCCACATGGCTGCTCCCCATCAGGGTGCTGCAGTGTTTCTAAGTTACAGTCACTGGCTGCCAGGGAAAACGCGGCGATGGAAGATACATGCCGGCGGGGCCTCGTGGAGCTTTTGGCGGGCTCTGCTTAACGCCCCTGCCGCGGCGCCAGCTCGGCCGGGGCTGGAGCCAAGGGACAAAGGAGGGCAGCAGAGTGCGTGCAGCCTGCGCGTGCCCAGCCATGTGCGCGTCTGCCCCGCCGCGTGTGCCCGCGTGTGCGCAGGGCAGGCTGTGCCCCGCCGCGTGCGTGCGTGCGTGCGCCCAGCGCCGCGGTGCGCGCGCACGTGTGCCCCGCGCCTCCTGCGACCCGGAGGGGTCTCGGCGGGGGCGACACCGTGCACGGGCAGGGGCCAAGGGCTGCCCAGCGGTGACAAAGCCGCGGCGCCGCCCCCGCGGCCGCCCGCCGCTCTCCCCATTCACAAGGCCGGGAGAACATGGCCGGCGCGGCGGGGAGGCGCGACGCTTCATTTTTTTGTGAATGGAGGCGGTGACGTGGCGCGCGCCCGCCCGCCGCCTCCCGTCCATTCATGCGGCTCCGGCGCGGGATGAATGGGCGGGGCGGGGCGAATGGGCGGGGGCGCGCGCCGACAGCCGCCGGGTAGTAAAGGCTTCGCCGTGCGCGGGGGTGCGCGAGCGGCACCGGCAGCGGCACCGGCAGCGGCGCCGGCAGCGGGCGCAGGAGCCCCGCCACTGCCGCTCCCCGCCATGGTGGCCACCGAGGGGCTGCGGGAGATGGAGGGCAGCGCGCTGCGGCGCCTGGTCTGCCGCGACGAGGCCGGCGCCGGCGGCCCCGGGCGCTGCCTGGTGCTGGACTGCCGCCCCTTCCTGGCGCACAGCGCCGGCCACATCCGCGGCGCCCTCAATGTCCGCTGCAATACGATCGTAAGGCGGCGGGCCAAGGGCGCCGTCAGCCTGGAGCAGATCCTCCCGGCGGAGGCCGAGGTGCGGGCGCGGCTACGCGCCGGGCTCTACGCCGCCGTCGTGGTGTACGACGAGCGCAGCCCGCGCGCCGAGGCCCTGCGCGACGACAGCACCGTGGCGCTGGTGGTGCGCGCGCTCCGTCGCGACACGGCACGCGCGGACATCCGCCTCCTGGCAGGTACCGGCGTGGGTAGGGGGTGTGTGTGCGTGGCTGTGGTCGTAGGGGTCCTGGGACGTGGCCGGAGGCAGCCCCCCTATTCTCCCGCCCCGCGCCTCTCTGGGGCTCCCGGCTGCCGGGGTCCGGCCTTGCCGCGCCCTGTGCTCGCTGTTCCCCTCTCGGCCCTGCTAGGAGTTGGGAGCCGGCCGGTGGGCGGGTGCTGCATTTGGGGGGCGCCCCCAGCGTGGCCGTGGCCCCGAAGGTTGGGTGCTGGGGCAGTTGGCGGCGCGGGCATAGACCCGTGCGTGGAGGGCCCCCGAGGGACAAGGTTTGAGCCGCCTCAGGGCCAACCAGCTGAGGGGCGGGCCCCGTTTGTCTTGCTGGGGACCCGGCCTGGGCTGGGCTTGCCCGCAGACCGGGGGAAAAGGTGCAAACCCATTGGCACAAGCCGCTCTCGATGGAAGCAGAGGGGAGGTGGATCCCCTTCTTTGTCTGGGTTCATCCCCAGCCCCACAGTGCAGACAAGGTCTTTGTGCAGGACCAAATACTTGCTGTCGCGCCGATGTCCCTTTGCAATGAGAAGAACCGCCCGGGATGCCTCTTGAGCTCCTTTCTGCGGCCACAGCAGCGATCAGGGCTTCCCCTCGCCGCGCTCGAAGCGTCCGCCTGTGTTACAAGAGATGCCTGAGCAGCTGGAGCTGTTGGTCCTGAGAGCTGCCGTGAGATGCTGTAGGGAAAGGGGATGCTCATCTGGGCTGCTTGGATGAGCTCCACGGTTTGTTTTTGGTTTCTTTCTTTCTTTCTTTTTTGTTTACAGCCTCAGAGTTAATTGAGTTGTAAACCCATTAGGAGATTTGATAGAATGGAGGAGGTAGTGATTCTCTTGTACTAGACAGTAAAACCAGCAGGAGCTACTCCGAGGGTGCAATACGAGGCGCTGCTGCGATGGTGCCTAAACAGCAAGGGCTTGCTGGGGTACATGCCTTTGGGCCCTTTGCTGTGAGCCATCACAGTGCTGGGAGCCACACATGTAGCAGGATGCGCTGCTGTACTTCAAGGGTGGCCCTTTGTCAGCTGAGAGCTTCTGGTGCCCCCGTGGTTCTCATGGAAGATTGTTTGGGGGTTCCAGTCTTTTACTTTGAAGAGAATGGGCTCCTGGAGACTCAGTCTTGGATGTAGAGACTCTTTCCTCACTTACCACAGAGCTACTAAAATAATCAAGTTTGCATAAGAGCAATGTGAAGCCAGCACTGTGCATCTCCAAATGCATATTTGTCTGGTGCAGGTCATGATGAAGACCCAGATCTGGTTTGTGCAGTCAGTCTGCTGTCAGCTTCCCTGTGAAGCAGGCTGAGTGTTGCTTGAAGGTGGGAGCCTGCACAGTGTGGTGCCAGTGCTGAGCAGGGTCGGTCTGCACACACAACCAGGAGCTGCACACCACTGGATGGGGCTGCTGGATGTGGTGCTTGGCTGAATAAGCCTTAGATACAATGAGAAACCTTGAAAAAAGCCATCTCTGGCGGTTCTAAAAGATCACTTTGCCTTCTCAAGGAGGGAGCCCATTTCTGCACATCACCCTGGATAGCTTATCTCTTGGGACAGTGCAATGGCCATGAGTGTTTTATTCCTGCCCGTGGTGGGGAGAGGAGGCTGCCTTAACCCAGCACACCACTGGAGTGGGATGTAGTAGAGCCAGGGATTTTTGGATCAGACCTCCTGAAGGTGTCTAACAGGGCACTTGTATTTGGGTGCTCCTCCAAACTGAACCAGTAGGACTGGAAAGGGATGTTAGGCTGTGGAAATGTAGCCTCTCTGAACTGTCCAGCTTGTGTGGGAGGGACAATGCAAACAGTGATGCATAAGCATGGTTCTACATTAAGGTACTAAAGCCCTTCCTTGCTAAGGTGGAATAAAACATAAAGGACACAAAGATGCTGGCAGAATTGGTCTCTAACTGCCCAGAGATTCCTGGGTTGCTTTGCTGGAGATGCTTGCATCCACTTGTCATCCGAACATCCAGTCAGTCTCAGAGCAAGGGCTGGATAAAGGAAGGTGTGTCCTGCTGTGTGTGCTCTGCAACCATGAATCTGCAGACAAAGGTCCTGCCATTGTGGGGGGGGTCCTGAAGAGCTATCATGGGAGTCAGGGCTTGGTCTAGGTGGATTCCTGTGCTGATGGTAAAATACCCAATTCCCATTGGTTTTAAGGTTCAAGGTCAGACTTTACAAGGATGTCAGGGTTGCTGATTTGATTTGAATGAGGAAAAAGATCTTAGCAGAAGCATTTATCTGCAGTCAACACTGCAGGTTCCCTGTCGTGGCAAATCAGTGGGGTTTGTTATTTTTTTGCCTACTGCTAGGAAGATCTGGGGTCACCTTTACTTATGCCCCTGGTAGCAGGTCAAAGGAGCAAGCTGCTCTTTCACAGGGCACTTACCTCTATGTTCATCTTGTACCCTTAGGTGCTCTCTGGAGAGAAGTTTTGCTGTGTAGTTAGCTTTGCTGTACCTGGGCTTCCCATACCTGTTGTATTGGAACTTTGAGGCTGGAGAGTCAGGCTGGGAAAATGAGAGATCTTCCTGTGCTTTGTGGCAGGGTGATACATCTAGGAAAGCTGGGAACTGAGCAGTCTTGGCCTGAGAGCAGCTTTTCCCAACAAAGTCTGAGGGTGCTGCCAGCAAATCATCTCACCATCATCTTTAAGAGCAACCTTGGCCTCGGCCTGGTGTTTTTTTGGCAGTAGGCATGATGGGGACTAAACCCTAGACCAGAGGCTTTGGGCAGTCAAGAGAATTTCAGAACTCTTGGTCCAAGGGAGTGGTGTGACCTCAGGGATTCCCTTCTTGCTGCCAAGAGCCTGATTGCTCATCCTGGGGCAGGAGACCACTCAGTAGCACAGTAGCACTGTAGCACTGTCTAGGGCAAAGGGCATGGTGACATGGGTCAGCCTGAGCGATGCTGTTCTGCAGTGCAGGGAACATGGCATGGGCTAACGCCTCGTGCCTCTCTCCATGCAGGGGGTTATGAGCGCTTCTCCTCGGAGTACCCTGAATTCTGTGCAAAATCCAAGTCCCTGAGCAACGTGTCACCCCCCACCAGTGCTGAGACCCTGGATCTGGGCTGCAGTTCCTGTGGGACTCCTCTTCATGACCAGGTATGTCTAGAAGCCTGGTCCTCAGCTATTTTGACTGCTCCTTCCTGTGTTGCAGCCTGGCCCTCCTGGAGTCTTTCTGCTCTCCTTCACCTGAGGCCTGCAGAGCCAGAGCCCTCTTCCCTGTCCTCTTAGGGGAGAGTATAGTGGTCCTCCTGATTGCAGGGTGTTTGGGCTCCTTGGGGATTGGAAAAGCCCGAATCCTGTTAACCATGAGCCTGTTCCTGAATGGGATGAAAAAGGCAGAAATTAGTTTAACTAAACTCATAGAGGCAGCTTCCATTTCCCCTTTTGAGGGCCCCAGATCAGGTGTCAGGTTCCAGCACCAAGGGCCTCCAAGTCATCTAGCTGTGTGTCTTTCCCACTGCTGTCCACTGGTCACCCCAGTATTGTTTGTTTTTCTCTGTAACAGGGTGGCCCTGTGGAAATCCTCCCCTTCCTCTACCTTGGCAGTGCCTACCATGCTGCCCGTCGGGATATGCTCGATGCGCTGGGCATCACAGCCCTGCTGAACGTCTCCTCAGACTGCCCCAACCACTTTGAGGGGCACTACCAGTACAAATGTATCCCTGTGGAGGATAACCACAAAGCTGACATCAGCTCCTGGTTCATGGAGGCAATTGAGTACATTGGTGAGTGCCTGAACAGAGGAGCTATGTCCATGTGTTACTGGGGCTGGTGGTGGGGTTCCTGCCTCAAAGAGCTGGAGCCTTTGGCTGGGAAGGGATTAGTGTCCATCAGGGTCCAGGGCATTTGTTGCATTGGTGGGAGGTCAGTCACTCCCTGCATGTTTGGGTGAGGGGTTTGGCTTTGTTGAAGGTTATTGGTCTCATGTCTTATCCCACTGTTCTCTAGACTCAGTGAAAGAGTGTTGTGGCCGAGTCCTAGTCCACTGCCAAGCTGGTATCTCCCGCTCAGCCACCATCTGCTTGGCTTATCTGATGATGAAGAAGCGTGTCAAGCTGGAGGAGGCCTTTGAGTTCGTCAAGCAGCGCCGAAGCATCATCTCCCCTAACTTCAGCTTCATGGGGCAGCTGCTGCAGTTCGAGTCACAGGTGTTGGCCACCTCATGTGCAGTAGAAGCTGTCAGCCCCTCGGGGACACTGCGGGAACGGGGCAAGGCCACCTCCACCCCCACCTCTCAGTTTGTCTTCAGCTTCCCAGTCTCTGTTGGTGTCCATGCCACTCCCAGCAGCCTCCCATACCTGCACAGCCCCATCACCACGTCACCCAGCTGTTAGCTCAGGGCCTGAGACTGGCCGGGCAGATAGCGCCAGGCGTGGAGGGGGCAGGTGGGCTCGGAGCCCTGTAACGTTAAGCAATAGCGCCGGACACTGCCAGTAACCCTGGACTCAACGTCTTTTTCGTAGAGAAACTTCTTACCTCATCTTGGGGTTTTTTGCTTTTTAATTTTAGGTTTTGAAAGCACCGAAGTTGTAAAAGCCACGAACCCTGACACTGTCCAGGCTCTTTGCGGGAGGGGAAAAAATAGCATACTGGGTTTCCTCAAGTGCCTGGTCGTCATCTCTTTCCATCCCTAGTTTATTGTCTTGCTTAAAAAAAACAAGAGAGACATTCCTTTTCTCCCCACATTCCTGCCCCTAGCTCATCTGGGTTGAAAAGGGAGCATACCCTCTTTTTATTGAGCAGCAGACTTCCCCTTGCACAAACCAACATGGGTGCGTGCGATGGGTGCTGCTTACCTGAGCCAGCTATACTGGGTGACAAGCAGAGCTGCAGGCAGGGCCTTGGGGCAAGCAGGAGCAGTGGTGGCACAGTGCTGTCTGCAGTCAGCCTCCTCCCTGCCAGTGCCTGGGGAGCTGATGCAGGAGCTTTTGGTCCAAGCCTAGAAAATGCCTCATCTTCAACCCACTGGGAGCCGCCTTTCCCACCCTGCCTGTCTCCTTCCCCCCAGTCCAATCCAAGACACAAGATGCCTGTGTGGCTGATGTACATATGTATGGTTTTGTTCCTTTTTTTTAAGTTTAGAAATTATTTATTGCCTGAGGGAGGGAGAAAACACTGTTTGGAGAAAATAAAAATAAAACTCTTTTCAACAATTATGGCTGGTGCAGGTTTGTCCTAAGCCCAAGACAGAACAGCAGCTTGTGCAAACACTCAGCATTCACAGAGCAACTGTTAAAAATGTCTTTATTGAATTTTAAACTATTACAAGTATTGCAGATCAGACATTTAGCCAAGCACATTTATAGATCAAACTCGGTTGTTACAGAGATGTTGCCATGTAGGTAGGCTGAGGACCTGCCCCTCATCTTCTTTGAGAGAGAGGGTAAAAGAGAAAATAAATAAATGATATCCCAGCTCCAGGTAATTTGCAACCAAGAGAGGAAACATATGGAAACAAGTTATACCAAAAAAGGCTTCAAAACAACCCCAGGTACACTGCCACTTGGGTTGGCAGAAGAAGCAGTTATGAATGAAGATACACAAGCTTGTGGGACTGTGAAATTTCCATTTCACTTCCAAAGCTGAAGCAAGTTCTGCAGATGTTAAGAAGAAAGTGTCAAAATTGCCTTGTAATACAGAGACTCTTATTAAACTACATTACGGGAACCAACACTGAAACGTGCCACCAACAGGGTCAGTACGACAGAAATAGATTTATCAAAACCAGTCAGACAGCGCAATCTGACAGGCGGATGTGTGTGTAATGGAAAATGCATCTATGTCATGTTCCCTATTCATGGGCTCATCCACCTTGCTTCAGAAGTTTTATTATGCATATACTGCCCCTTGATCCTCCTGGTCCTCTTGATCCTCCGGATCAACTAGTTTCCAGAGCCAAGGAAGTGCCCCCTTCCAGAAGCCACTCTGTCTCATGCCTCTTCTGTGACTGCTGCCCACCAAAGCCAGCAGTGCAGAATATTTTGGGGGGGGGGGGGGGCTTTGTTTTTTTCTAGTGTACAATTTTGGGGTATTCTGTTACCAAAGAGCAAAGTATAGATGTTTTCAGTCAAAACAAATTCCAGCTGTATAATGCAGCAGCATTCAATTGTATCAGATGCAAATGGTCAAAACAGAGGTTAGAGAAAACAGCTTGCTCATTCCTTGGACTACAGACCAATGCTGACTGCCCAACGGTGGAACAAGCTAGCACAAGAGGGTTGAACAGTCCCTGTGGAGCTGGGATCAAAACATTGGCAGACAAAAATAAGGATGAGAAAATAAGATACACCTTTATTAAGGTACTCTCTGCTTTTAAGGTTTGTTGACAACATTCAGACTGCAATGTCACTGCACCAGGTACCAAATTCATCTGTCTCATGGAAACACTTTCTGTAGGAGAAGGGTTGTTACTTTCAGCAAGGGAGAGCAGAACTGTCCCTTCTCTGCTATGTAGTGAACTTTGTTTCTGTTTTGCCAATTAAGATCTTGTCACAAACTGCAGAGATGTTTCAAAATGCTGCCTCAAAGTGACATGGAGGAAAAAAAAATAAAGAAAAAAAAAGAAAACAGGCTTGAAAGAGAAGTGTCCCTTTCCCCAGGAGACTGCATGTCTGTCCCAGTGGGAATATGTTTTGCTGGAGCCATGAGAGGTGCCAGGCTCCCGAGCCAGTGTGTTTTTGCATCCTCAGCTCCTGCCATGCCTCCACTGGTGATGCAATGCTGCAAAGAAGCATCCCACTGTCAGGGGACTGCCCCTTCTCAGGAAGGCAGTAGCTGCCTGGTTATAGGGGTGTACTATCTTTAAGGTCCCCTTCTGTGGAATTAGGAGGCATCAAGTTAAGTGCCTCAGCTAAAGCGGAAGCATCTGTACCGTAATAATCTGCCAAATGCAGCTCTGCCATGACAGTTTTCTTCACGGGTAACTTCCATACAGATGGACAGATCCACACTTTGTAAACTGCAAGAGGAGCTACAATGATACATGCCAGAAGAGGTGAACACTACTCCTGCAGAGGTTTCTATGACACAGATGCATCATCAGGCCTGGGTATTCCTCCGTGTCTGGCCACAAACGGATATGAGCTCACACCATTAAGAGACAAAAACCACTGCAAAATGACTTCCTCACACAGCACCTTTACTCTGCACAGAACATCAGGTACATTAACACTGGCAGTTCAAAGATACTGGACAGTATTTTTATCCTCTAGAAGTTCAAGGCTGCAGAAGAAATCCAGACTAGCCATTAGTTCAATCAGCACACAGGAAACAAGCAGCAAGAACAGAATCTGGTGCGCACTTGGTGGGGTTTCTGATTTTAAGTTTGTTCCTCTTTCAGAGAGATGTAAAGCTTTTAACTTCCACACCCACATTAACCATTTTGCTCACCTAAGCAGCACAACTGTTTTACCATTTAAAACTATGTCTAAGTGGGGATGGTGAGCAACACTCACTCTCAACACCATCTGAAACCCTAGCGTAGATAGGCACATCCCCCCACTCCATTCTTAACTAAGTTAAAAACAAACTCCAAACTTAAATGATGAATACAAAGCCTAGTGGTGATCTTTGCAATCCTAACACTATTAAACAAGTAGCCAAAATACAAGCACCCAATTTTGTCAATGAGATTTGATTAAAAGGACAACTAGGCTACAGCCCGGCTTGGACTTGGAAGCTACATATTTAATCAGGTCACAAAATGAGGCAAGAACCATAAAACTACTTCCAGCTCAAGAAAAATAAACCCTAAAGTTCAAGATTTGTTGGAGTATTGCTTTTTCTAAGGGCTTCTTTAGAGATATTACAAACAGATGATGTGCAGGCAGCCAGGTTGTATCAAGTGACTGATTTTTGCAGTGGGTGAAATTTTAACCTGCTTCAACATTAGTGTCCTGATGTTAAAGATGAAAATTTGGTGTCTTACCAGCAAAAGTGGAAAGCTTTTCAGGTTCAAGTTTGGGGTTTCTTTTTTAAATTCCAAACAGGTCAGAAATATGCCACTTCTGGGGAGCACATGTCTGCTGATAAACAAAAAGCACACTATCCTGTCATTTTCTTGCTTTAAAGGGGCTAAAACCCAAATGCATGAACTGGATCATCGGATGTTAAATAGTGCTGGTCAGTAGGGAAATGTACAGAGTGTTGTGTTCAACGGCATGCTTTTTTCCCCAGCTGTTTCATGCCCAACACTGAAGCACATCTCCTGGCATTGGTTGTTAAGAGAAAAAAAAAAAAGTAAAATTAAACAGCTCAATTTTCAACATCCTCTGAAGCTGTAGGGACAACAAAAAAGAAGCAGGTTTTTACTTTTGTTAAATGCATATCCTCCGTGAGGGGGACTTCTGAAATTGTTTGATGCTGTGTTATGCAACACTTAAAAATAACTTTCTCCTACTCAGTGAAATAAGCCTGGGAAACTTGCAGGGAAGGGGACTGGAGCAAATAAATCCTAGCTTTGTTCTCTGGTATACCTGCAAACAAGTCCAAGTTTTAAAAGTTCATTCTCATCAAAATGCAAAATCGGTATGTAAAAATACGATTGTTTTGTATATCCCTTAAGCTCCTCAGTCCTGATGCCACACACAAAGATACGACACTAAACTGCTGAAGTACACTCCCCCTTACCAGCGTGAAACCCATTTAGCGGGTCTTGTATCGCAGAGGGACATGAACAGATATGCCCTCGTGTATGCAATCCTCTGGCTCCTCACCTGCTGCATCCCAGCAAAACCTCTGTAGCTGGAGACCATTTCACAAACTGCATGTACTTAACAGAAGCCTTGTAAAATGCTCTTTTAGAAATGCTAGCAGAGGGCGCTGACCTGCTTCATGAAGTTCTCTCAAGCACAAGAACTGGCTTTACCCTTACAAACACTTCCTAGGGCTTCTGCTCAAAAACCTGACTAAGCTGCAAACCAACACAGTTTGTTTCCACTCTGAAGCTACACACATTCATACCATTGTTTTCTCAGAGGTGTGCAAACCCCTCCCCCCACATCGAAGAACTTGGACCTGGCCCCTTCTCAGATGAAATTCATATTGCATTGTTAACGACTTCAGTCAAGCTGACTTTGTGCAAAATATCTTTAAGAAGGTTTCGGCTCGACTTCAGAATACAAAAGGAAAATAAATAGTTGACTAGGACCTCTTGAAAACATAAAATGAATGGTGGATGTTGAAGAGAAAATTATGGGCTTAATGCAATATATTTCCAAATAAAATAACTAGAGAATAGTAGTGTCCAAAATTTCAAAGTGTGAGATAGCACTGATAAAGATTTTTCACTTGCACAATAATGTTCCCAAAGTCTAAATCAAAACAACATTATTTTACACGTGGCAACTGCAGAGACTAGGAGCCTGAGATATGTTATTAAAAGGCAGTCCCTTGTAAACTTTCCTCAAAAGGAACAGTAGCAGTTGAGTATGCAAGAGTTACTCTTATCTTATTCACCAAGACAGCAATGCTTTATAAAAGACAAACAGCTTTTCCCCAGGTTGTTAAGGATTTTGTACGATACTGATTTTCTGAAACACGTATCCATCCAGTCCAAGATTGAAGTCACATCCTTCTTCACTGCTCTCTAGCTACTAGGTCTTTTGCTCTGCTGCTGTTGCTGTCTGTGAGGGAGCTTCTGGTTTCACAATCTGGTATGTAATGAGATATTCTGGGTACGCCTGAAAGTTAAGCCAAGAATAAAAACCCAGTATTACTTTACGCAGGGGTACGCTCAAGGAAGTTCACATTTTGGATTTCACTGAACAGTGATCAGGAAGGACAGGGCAAGGGTCAGCTCTGTTTGCAGAGTACAAGAGGAAAAGCAGATTTCAAACCCAGACAGTATTCTGTCTGAACCTACATACCTGTTCTCCTCTGTAGATAACGTATTCAGCATATGCAAGTCCATTCACGCTTGGCCTGCCAATGACAGAATGGTGCCCCGGAGGGGCATGAGCCATTTTCATTGTGCTGAACTGAAGAAAGGATTTTCCAAGGGTCACTCTACAGAAGAGCATTTGTCTAAAAGGAAGAAAGCAAGCATAATTTGAAAATATCTTACCAGGGGTCGTATGCTTCCAGAATGATTTCAGACTTCTGAGTTTATTTTGTTACAATTAATGTCTCAAGGCGTTTTGGAGAAACACTTTAAGAAGCAACTTCTAAGGCTGTATAAACCCCCTCATGAAAATAAATCTTTCTCAGCACACAGAAGGGACAACACACAATTTGTTCAGTGCTCACACAGAGGCCTGTTCTAGTTCATTTTATGTAAAGCTGTTGAAAGAAGCTGAAACTCTCCGTGTTCCTGCTTACGAGGGTATGGACAGGTGTGAAAGTGCAAAACCCACTTTGATCTAACTCCAGTACAAAACAAAGCTGAGATTAGCTCCTGTTCACTGCCTATAGAGCTATCTGACCTACAGTACCACACTGTACTGCTGACCACCACTTTGCACCGCAGGTTTGATTGCACAGTGATGCAATTTAATTGTATTCCCCTGACCCTTCATTTTCAAACTTGCTGTTTCAAGCCTCCCTCCTGAGCCACAATTCACTTTGATTCATCCTCACTGTGCTCTCAGATGCAATTTTGGACCTTCCTGTGGGACTTGCTGCATTTTTATCCTTTTTGTTCAAGCACTGACAAATGGAAACTGCCTTTTTCCTGCCATAGTCAAGCTCAAGTGGGTATTCCTTCCCCGCAATTCATCCTCTGCCAGGATGGTGAAAACCAGGACAGCCAGAATTGTGCGAGAGGCAACTCCGCTGGACTCATACCTGTGGCAGATGTAACAGGATCTGTCTTTGTGTGTGGGACAGCCTGTTCCTCCCCCTATTCCATACACATATTGGTTGCTTTTTGAGGAGTTCTCAGCAAAGTAAATTCCAGCTCCAAACATCCCTCCAATGTACGCATGTCTCTCATCAAATCCTTTGTGAATGATAGCATTGATAAAAGGAGACCCTAGAAGAGGATGACATGAAAGGATGTGTTAAGCTCTACAGTGATAAGGGACTCTATGTCAAGAGGAGCCTGCCTGCCTTAAATAGGACATTAAATACCAGAGAGTGTGCTCAGTCAGCTGGCAGGGGGCGATACCCGGCTGGATGCAGCGATGTGTGGGATTTATCGTTATATACCAAGATCCCACGTGTGACTCATATTTCTTACTCATTTCACACATCTCATTAAGTGGTTTTCCCCTCCGCTCACATTTCTGTGCAATTTATCTTGTCAATGCACACCACTTTCAGCAGTCAGCACTGGTTAAGATGGGGCAAGGTGTCAGGACAGTCATACCCAAAACCAATTTCTTACACAGAATCATAAAAGGATCTGGGGCAGAAGGACCCTCAGGCAGCTGTCATTTGTAGGTACTTCTGGATGCTTCTAGAGAACATATTGCTGAAACTCTTGGTTGATTTTGGTTCCTTCTTCTGATGATTGCCTGAAGCTCCCAGGTAAAACACCTACTGTGTGCTGGTACCCTCTTAGAAGAGCCCTGTCTTTTGCACAGCAATGTAACATCCTCCCAGCAGCTTTACTGGAAATGACTAAGACACATCTTACATAAAAAAACCCAAACCAACATTTTTTCCCTTTTATTAAAAAAAAAAAAAGAGAGAGAGCCTATTTTTAATCTAGTGTAGCTTTCTGAATTGCAGTAACCACACAAACTAACTCCACCACCTCAACAGCCTTGCATTTCTAGTGTAGAAATACAATTACCGTACAGGATGGTGATGCAGCAACATCACCATTGCCTGCGGATCCTTGTAAGCTTTTCATTTGTTGCTGTTAAACACCAGTAGATACAAACAGAGATCACTTCCTTACCATGAAACAGCATCCGTTCGTTGTGATGATTATGATTCTCCTCCGAGACCTCCTTCTGCCTGTGACAGAATCTTTCCCGCAACTTCTTGTTCACAACCTTTTGGATCTGCAGTGGTACAAGAGGTCCAACCATGCTTGAATTGCAATTGCAATGTGACCATGGTTTCACAGAATTTGCATACATTCAGCCAGGAAACCAAATGGTATCAAGGCATGTTCCCCCGCTGCCCCAACTCACTTAAAGTGACAAAAAAATAAAAGATTACATTGAGAAAAAGAACAAACCGACAAACATGCTGCAAAGTCAAATGCAACAGCTATAGATCTCTGAAATTACATTAAATCAGGCTGCGAAATGTCAGGCTTGTCACTTGTCTTCCACATCAGTTCCTTAGGCTCCTTTAAGAGCGCAAGTGGATACTTCTCCCTCATTGCACGTGCAGTCTAATTTTACCGTTCAGCACATGCTTTAACTCTGCTCCTGAATATTACTTTAATAAAGAACTTTAAATACAAAAGGGTGATCCATTACACCCATTCTGCCTGCTTGCACTGGTATCAACTTGTTTCACTAAGTAGAATTTAGAGGTTGGAAACTTACCCTGATGACATTGTACCTGTTGAAGATCCCACCGGCATTTCCACCGTCCCGATGCTCCCGGATTGTACTTTGCATCTACAGACATGAATGCAATTGAATGTTCAGCACACAAAGCTTGCCAACAGGGCAAAGTATGCACACAGTTTCTCAGTCTGTCACTGGCAACAATGGGCAATCTTGATTCAAAATCCATTAAAAGGTGTCAAAAATACCCCACATGACTACTCTATTTTAAACTGAGCTACAATCAGACTTCTCATGCACTCAACACACTTGCAATAAGTATCTACACAGGTAAAAAGGAGAACAGTGGCACTGGTTATCAGAATTATGCACAACTAGGAAACCTCCCTTAGTTTAGCAAAACATGCTAAATAAAAAAATCCTTGGAAATGAACATGCAAAAAAATCATTTTGAAGCAGTAACAAAAGTGTTTCTAATGAGCAGAGTTTGTGTTTCTTGGTGATAGGAAGATGCTTGCACTGTAAATTTTCCTGTGCCAGAGAATTATTTTGGTTGGAAAAGACCCTAAAGATCATGTCCAAGCATTCTCTACCTCTACCAAGTCTCATGCTAAACCATCATCATCATCACAGTACCATGTCCCTTGTCACCACATCTCTGCATCTTTTAAACACCTCTATGGATGGAGATTCAGCCACCTCCCTGGGGAGCTTATTCCAGTATCTGATAATCCTTTCAGAGAAGTTTCTTCTAATATCCAATCTAGACTTGCCCTGGTGCAACTTGAAGCCATTTCCTCTCATCCTATATTCATGGTTATTAGGGAGAACAGACCAACTTCCACCTTACTCCAACCTCCTTTCAGGCAGCTGTAGAAAGTGAGGTCGTCCCTCAGCCTCTTTTTTCTCCAGACTAAACAACCCTAGTTCCCTCAGCTACTCCTCACAGGACTTACGCTCTGGACCCACTCCAGCAATGAAACATCTTCTTGTTGTGAGGGCCCCAAAACTGAACACAGTACTCAAAGTGTGGCCTCACCAGTGCTCAGTGTCATGGAATACAGCTCAGGATGCTGTTGGCTTTCATGGCCACCTGAGTACACTTCTAGCTCATATTCACCCAGCTGTCAAACAGCATCTCCAGGTCTTTCTCTGCCAGGCAGCTTTCCAGCTACTCTTTCCTGAGCCTGCAGCTTTGCATGGGGTGGTTGTGATCCAAGAGCAGCACCTGCCACTTGGCCTCGTTAAACCTCATACAATTGGCTTTGGGCCACTGATCCATCCTGTCCGGGTCTCCTTGTGGAGCCTCAAGCAGATCAACACTCCCACCCATCTTTATCACCTGCAAACTTACTGAGGGGGCACTGAATCTCCTCCTCCAGATCACTGATAAAGAGAACTGGCCTCAGAACTGAGCCCTGGGGAACACCACTTGTGATGGGCCACCAATTGCATTTAATTCCATTCATCAGCGCTCTGGGCTTGGCTGTCCAGCCAATTTTTTTACCCAAAGAGTACACCTGTCTAAGGCCATGAGCCACCAGTTCCTCCAGGATTCTGTGGGAGATGCTGTCATGAGCAGTCCCTGAGAATTTCTACAGTTTCTTTGTTATCTTTTCCAGAAGTATTTATAGCTACAGCAACAATATTTAGTAACAGCTCAAACACATCCCAATATACCATTACAAATAGGTGACCTTTTCTTGTCCAAAGCATTTATATGAAAGATCTGCACAAACTCCAGCTCACAGACTTAATAATCAAAAATATTCCAGGCTAATCTGGCAGCAATCATGAACATCTAGACTTTTTGAAGAAGACTCCCAACACTTCTGTGCTGCAGTGTAGGAGCACTATACAAACAGCAAATGCACAGTAAAATGGAGCTTCTTCCAAACACAACTCTTTAGAAAGTCTCTTTTCTGTTATGATTTTTCTTTCAAAATGGTATCTGCTTGTCGTTTACTTAAATAAAAGAGCCTGTGTGTGGGAGGCAAAATTACAGTCAGCTCTTGGTTATCCAAGCGCTGTTTATCTGGGTTACAGATTAACTAAGCCACTGAGACAAGAGAAAACAAGCTGGTTCACATGCAGAAAGAGCCTGAGCACAGACAATGCCTGCAGAAGTGCAAGGCCTTAATGCCTTGGTCTTCAATCACTGGGTCTTTGACTTTCACAAGCCCACCGATCTCCAGAAAGCTATGGAGGCCCTTGCTGCGTGATAAGGTCCCAAACAGGAAAGGCAAGATTGGGAAAACACTAAGTGAGCAAACAGACCATTTCTTAAAAAAAAAATAACCAAAAAAACTTGTCAGGACATATAGCAAAGTCATTTCCATAACTTCTCTAAAAAAGACAAGTGAAGAGCTCTAAATTTCATGTCAGATCTATGCCACCAAAGGATATTTTATTGCTTTCAATGTGTGTTATATGCCATACTACTGAGAGGTTAAAAGTGAAAAGAGAAATACAGTGCACTGGAGCATTAAGAAAGGTACTTGCAATACCTCCTCCTCTACAGACTGATACTCCTTATCGTCAGGAGCAAGGTCAAGAAGAATGGTCCCCTGACTTACACAGTGGAAAGTCAAATATGGATTGGTGCCTGCAAAGAGAAGGAAAGAAAGGAATAAAAATCAGCAGGAGAAAACAATACCAGCTCTGTTTGTGTCCATCATCATCATCATTCTCTTAAGTAACCCCAGTACAACAGGAAATGCAAAAGAAGCACAAGGCAGAAAGCACAACCTCAAAACGATGAAGTGATTGAGCTAGCAGCTGAGGCTTTAACAGAGAAAAGGAAATTGCAGGCGGGACATAATTGCATTGCATTGTTCACAATTTCAAGAGAAGCATCTCAGAAGTGTGGGGCAGCAAAAAACTCCATCAGGTCCAACCTTCAGGACACAGCTGGCCTATGTACACAGGGTATACATATGGTACACAGGGAAAACCAATCCAAAAGCTCCTGCTTGGGTGAAACGGTGTCCCTGGAAATGGGCACAGCTGCAACAGCTGCCTCAGGGGTGTCCGTTCTCTGGAAGGGCAAGTGATGACTCCATTCCCTATCTCCTCAATACATCTTTACTTGTCACAACCCCTACAGCCACCAGATCTGCCAGCAAGAACATTTTCCTGACATCCAAATTCTTTTAAGTTGTTGTGACAATGCCTACATTTATAAGGACAGACTGAGGGAGCTGGGGCTCTTCAGCTTGGAGAAGAGGAGACTGAGGGCTGACCTCATTCATGTTTATAAATAAGTAAAGGGTGAATGCCAAGAGGAGGGGGCCAGGCTCTTCTTGGTGATGCCCAAATACAAGACAAGGGGCAATGGGTGGAAGTGGAGGCATAGGAAGTTCCATGAAAACAGGAGGAATAATTATTTCACTGGGAGGGTGACAGAACACTGGACAGGCTGCCCAGGGCAGGTGTGGAATTTCCCTCTCTGGAGATATTCAAAACCTGCCTGGATAAGTTCCTGTGTGACCTGGTATACAGGTGATCCTGATTTGTCAGGGGAGGTTGAACTAGATGATATCTCAAAGTCCCTTCTGTGAAAAAGTGTTTGCTGGAAGCCTGCTGTATTCTACACCAACTAAGCAGCAGAAGTGTCATATTTACCTTGCTGCCCTCCTAGAAGTCTCTCCACACCTTTTATTAATTTGTGGCGGTGTCCATAAGCATTGATCCCAATTTCTTTAAGCTCCTCATGCCCCATGTCTGCCAACACATCCAAGGTGATCTGGAAAGGTAGAAAAACACAAAATTCACCTGCCAAACCTGGCCTGATTCCAAAGGCTGAAGACCCATGAACTCAGAAAATGGCATGTGTGTATGGTGCAGCCGAGAGAGAGAAAGAGTGTGTGTATATGTGCATACACATGCACTCTGTTTTGTTGCACTTCTAATTGCTGCCACCTTCTGGCAAGCCTCTCCCTATCACAGGACCATACCCAGCTGCTACAGCCTGAAGCAGTGTAAAAGGTTAGCTTCTCTTACAGAAGGTTCTCAAAAGCATTTTCACTTATGCAGAAGGATGATGCAAGGAAATGCTGGGAGAAACCTGGGAATATTTTTAAAGCATTTAAAGTTTTGCATTAATGTGCAATTCCTTATTTTGCACCATACAAACAAAAGTGAATACCCTGTAAGCTTAGTAATAAATGTTGGTTGTTTCACATCAACACTGTTATGGTGTGTGTTGTTACTGTGTGTATATATCCACGGGTGCACTTGCACGTGTACCAAAGTAGTGGGTGAGCTGTCCTAAGTCATGCTCAACTATTCAACTCTTTTTGGAACTCACATTGTGAGGGCACGCACACATACAGCTATTCATATGGTTGCAGCATGTCAGGTGCATCAGTAAGATTTTAAATTTCAAGGTGAAGCAGGAAGATAATAAAACATGATGTCAAATAAACACTTCTAAAAAGAACAGAAGACAAAGGCTAGGTACAGTACACATTTTTATTACTACAAAGAATTCGTGCACTGAGGTGATTCTGTGACAAACAAAGATTTCATCTGGAAGAGATGATTATATAACATCTACTTGCAATTTTACATATTAAACTAGAATGGGAAGCTCAGCAAATTCTAGGAAGTCATAAAACCTGAGTCAAAAGAAGCTGTACTGCTAGTACAACTGGATTTGCAGGTATGAACTGTGCCCACTACAAACTGAGTACCATTCATTCAAAAGAAAACAACTCAAGCAAGGAATTAATAGCTACACTCAACATCTGTCCAACTGAGCAGAAAACAACCCCACTGGGATTGCTGTGGAAAAGGCACTGAAGACACTCGCCATGTGCAGAGGAACATTAAGAAAAGAGAAGAAATGATGCAGGTATTAAAAAGCATCAGGAAGGGGCTAGAGCCAAAGTGAAAAATTGCACATGAAGGCACTGCAGTGCTTGGAAAAGCATCTTAAAACATTAAGGACAATGAGCTTGTTTTCATTAGTAAGAAACTTACAAGGGGAGCAAAACAGTTTCAAAATGATGAATGAATATAGTGAATCTGATTTGCATTATTAAATCTTATTTAGTAGGGGAATATATTAAAAACAGGCTAAGGAAGCAAAAGTAGAACAAAACCAGCATGGTAACACCAAGGTGTAAAAAAGAGTAAGACAGAATAAATGTGAACAGATTATAGGCTGGTTTGAGATTGGTTTGCTTCTTAATAGAAGCAGTTCCAAACTAAAGAGATTATGCTTGACATAAAAGAAGGGGGGGAAAAAAGGATCATATAGCATTATAAATTTTGGGAGATACCTCCTGTAATGTTTCATGGAAACAGTGGGAAGTATTTCTGTAAGCAATGCATTACATTTCAAATGTTTGTTTCCTGACCCATCAAATGCAGCCTCTCACACTTGCGCCACTCTGTCCATCTTGTTCACGCAAACAAATTTAACTGTCACATGTTAAATTTAAGAAACGGTTCACAAAAGGAGTCTACAAAGACATTTTGCTCTAAGAAGTAACCTAAGCTTGAGAAACTGTTACATTAGTTGCATTCTTTTCATAAGTTGTGAATTACTGATTAATCTACAGTTATTTTTTTCCCCACCTTCCGATTCCATTTGAAACTTTCTAACCATGCCTCATTAAGGCTCTAGTCCTAACCTGTTAGGAAATGTCCACACCTTGGTAAAGTAGGTCTTTTTTTCAGCTTATAACCAGACTGGGAGGTTCCCAGACCTAACCAGCAGCACTATAGGTGGCAAAAGGCTTGTTTGGATCTCAAGACTGCTGAAGGACAAGTGCAGGTGACATTCCAACCTAACTTCGTTGTGGCCATCACATTCAAAGTTCACAAAGTCCAACATAACTCTCAGAATAGAAGCCAAACTGGCAGTTATCATGTATGTGTAAGAAAGGGCAAGACAATGGTTATCTGAACTAAAACAGACAAACACAAATTTCACAAGCTTCTCAACTTCACCATAAAGTACCTGGTAACTCAATTGCTGGTTTCTTGGACATATTTGTTTTTCTGTAATGTGTGAGGTTATTTTTTTTTGTTTCTTTTTTGCAATTAGGCAATGAAAACATGCCCCAAATTTATTACATTAGAGTCCTCTTAAGCAGAGATGAACAGAGATGAGAACTTACCTGCTCTGTCTCAAAGATGTCACGAAGGTGTTCAAGACCCAGGCTTTTTAGGAACTGGGTAATGTTCATATCAAGACCAGAAACTACAAGAGAAGAAAGAAGTCATTATATCCTGTGTACCCAAGTTAAAAATAAGCAAACTAATCCAACAATACCATTGGTCTTTCAAAATTCCAAACTCAGATTCTTTTTATGCTTAGTTTGTCTATGTCTACAATAAACAACCCACTTCCACTATGTAAAAACAAAATGTTCCCTCCTCAGAATCAGCAGTTAAAAAGTGTAAGTGACCTGTGGCAAATACAGGCTCATATTGCAGAGAGGGAAAGCAAGAGTGGGTGTATTTTTCAATGTAATCATCAATAAAGCATGAATTCCAGGTACTAATCAAAGGGTTTTAAAAGTGTTAGCAAACTCCCCCGCCACTACAATCACAATTCCTTCATCAAAATAATTCTCATTGGATTTTCTGTGTAAAATCAACCATGAAGATCTGGGCACTTGATCAGATCTGCTTTTGTAGCCAGACCTAATCACTGATAAAGAAAGATGGAGTGAACAATGCTCAACAGAGCATGCATCAGACTTTAAAATGCAGGTAATAGCTAAAGATAGCAATATTTTCCGGCAAATCAGAAACGCTTCTCAGATAAAGCAAGGTCAACTGTGATACTAAGCTACTGTACTGCCAGCAATGTAAACTTGTCCAGCAGCAAAATCACCTTCTCCTTCCTTCCTTTCAGTTCCTGCTGCTCCATCACCAGCATTTGATGCCCCTCCTACGGCTAGGTCTGCCAGTGGCCCCGTGAGGTTATCTATACTGCTGGCAGCAGAGAGGCAGGATGGTGTAGATGCTGGTGAGATCAGGGAAGCACTAACAACAGTAGCCTGAGGTTTAAAGCAGGTAGGCAAAGCTTCTGGAGGCATCGCATCTATCAGCAAAGCTCGGATATCATCAGCCTGGAAAACAGAAAGAACATTCAGCAGGAGGTTCTGTATTATCACAAGTCACTGATCCCTGGAAAGAATTTTTCTTTCAACTTAATTGATTGCCCTGTTCCCTCATTTAAAAGTAAACTGCCAACTTTTGTAACATGGGAAGGAATTCATAGTTCAAGAACATTTACATTCACTGCTCAGACACAGGTGATTTGGGTTCTCCCCATTTCTAAAGGGGAGAGTTCTGGCAGAGTGACTTTATAGGTGTTAATGCCAGGAAGAGTAATGCAGCAACTTCATCTGAAATCATTCACAACCTAGGCCAGGCAATGCCACCTCGTAATTCCTCTGTCAGGCTCACCCTCTAGAGAATCATTTTGCACTAGATCAGTGTTTCAATGGAAAGACTACCATTGTTGCAGGAGAAAGATGAACTTAGCTAACAACTGGATCTAGTCTTTGTTCACTAAATTAAACAGTACTCTTGTCTTCAAGAACTTTCTCCTTGTATGCCCTTATAGAACATGATTAAGACATCCTTATTTTCACCCAGAGAAATCAAATAGTTTGTATCATTCATCACAAAAAAAAAAAAAGCAGCTTTCTAGAGCTCAGATAGCTGGAGGATGTCTCTTGAATTCTCCATAATCAGTCACTGGCCTTAAAAGACACAGCAACCAAACTGACTGCATTCTCTGTTCCACCAAGACTGGTTAACTTTGGACATACACATCCATGTAATCTTATTAGGCTTTTTAACCAGTCACCACTGCCACCACTAACAAGAAAGTTTCTGGATGCCAGTTTTAGAAGTTTGATAGCCACCTGCAATGCTTAGAATTTTGTTTTGGAGTTTGACCAAAAAAGAGCTGAGGTAATATGTAGGCACTGGGAACAATCATCCTTAAAATGATCCCATTCCTCTAAAGGTGCATCTGATTTGCAATGCAAGCTACACAAAATCTCCAGCAATGAGAATATTGATCCCAGGAGTGAATCCTTAAGCAGAAGCAAACCTTAAATCATAAGTTAAGATCTCAGGCAGAGGAAAAAACCTGGCCCTATGGATAACAAGTCATAAATAGATACTGTGGAGATGCTCATCTCCTTGCTTCTCAGCACAACAAAAGCTGAGGACCATTGGTGTCATGAAGCTACAGAAAGCCATATAACATGCAGAGCAAATACTCCAGAGCAATCTGTGGTTGTTATGTTAACATGAACTCACTGTTGCCAGGTCTAGTGGTGTCTGACCCTCTTGGTTCTTCATAGTTGGATCTGCTCCATGAGCTAACAGCAGAGCACAGAGCTGTGTCCTCCCTTTTTGTGCAGCTTCATGCAGTGGTGTGAATGCCCATTTATCTGTTGCATTTACACAGGTGTTGTATTTGATCAACAGTGCTGCTATATCCACATGCTGGAAAACAGAAGAACATCTTAATCAACATGACACTGGAAAAATACTTTCCTTTTTCATGCTGGAGGTAATGGTGCTTAGAGAGCCCTGCAATTTCTCTTTAGCTCACTTCTCTGCTTCCTGTGTCTATGCAGCAATGCATCTTTTCAGGTACCACTTTATACTGCAGCTCCACTATCACCTGTACCTGTGCACTATCAGATCATCCACCAGCACTTTGTAACTGGGATTAGGCATGGAATTATATTTCTACCAAACCATCCCAAATACACAGCACGAAGTTTGTGTCAGCTGCAGGAGCAGATGTGAGATATAATCCAGCATAAACCCATGAGTTAATTGTCAAAATACCTGCAGACAAATTTGAACTGGCAACACAAATTTACAGGGCTACAACATTTGCTGAGCCACCACTTAAATGCCTTTACACAAGTCTTCATTGTCCTTTATTCCTTTCTTGCAATTTCTTACAAGACTTTGAACCCGTCCATGGCCACACACATTTGTTCTTTCTCCAATCATGTTTTGTGAGAGAACTGTAATTGGTAAAATGCATTATGAATGTCACAAGGGACAACTGCTTTACACAGGCTATGAAAGTAATAATCTTACAACCATACACTTCCATCAATATCCCACCCTTGAAGTCTTCCAAGTTAAAATAAGATAACAGAAAATTGGCACATAGAATTTTTTGGCTGTCTTGGGCCAGTAAAATTACTTGTTGATCCCAGCTAAGAAATAAAAAGCCAAGTAGTTAAAATGAGTAGGTGGGAGCGTGAAACACAGAAATGACAAGCAGAAGTGCAAAGATTTGTCAATAGATTTCATTTTCTCTGTCAATGGCAATTAACTGACTCTCCACAGCTCTTGAAAAAGGGCTTGCTCTCTGAGTAAGTGTGTTTTGAGGAGACTGTCAACCTTGGTTTTCCTCTCTGCCAAACTTTTAAAGCCATTGCTGTTCCTATGAGTTTTCTGCTCCATGAAATGCTACTGAGGGATACATAGCACGAAGGACTGGGTTTAAAAACTGAAGATACTTTTATGAAGAAAAGGTTGAGCCTGTGAAATCTGCCAGCTATGAACTTGAGAAATCAGTACTCATCTCCTCTCTATCTCCCAACACAGAGATGTGAACAGGCTGATGACACCTCAGAGAGAAGTGTGGGCCACCGCAGAAAAAGCGTACAACAAATCTTCTCTAAATAAGCTGTTAGAAAAGCACCAAACACTGCCTTGCTAACACTGTTCTTAGAAAAAGCAACCAGATTAGATTTGTATGATTATTTTTAGAAGTGATAATCTACACACTTAAGAGATAACCTCCAGAATGGGCTGTTCCATCACCTTTCCAGGGATGGAGGCAAGGCTGACTGGCCTGTTATTTCCTGTGTCCTCCTTTTTGCCCTTTTTGAAGTCTGGAGTGACTGTCTTTAAATCAAAGTGAGCACTGTACTGCATCTGGCTCTCAAATGAAAGTAATTGTGGTTCTATTATGATCACCTCTCCAAGATTTTGCTGCTCTTGTGCCAAGGGCCAGGTAGTAAAAGACAAAGCGTATCATGAGATCCATCAAAAACCCTACCTGAGCTTCATGCCATCTGTCTGACTGTAAGCACATGGATGGGAGCTTTCCAAGTCTCCATGCAATTATTTCCAAGAGATTTATTTATCCCCTCATCCACAATTAACAGCTGCCTATAACCAATCTATCAGGCATCTGTGCAATTGATATGCACACAGATGCTTCCTCCTAGGTGGAGGAAAGAGGGCCTACCTCATCCAATACGGTTTGATCTGGCCACTACACCCCCACTGCAGTAAACAGCTTGCCCGGGAGAACACTCAATAGCCCTTCAACACTTTAACTTTAGCAATAGCTCCCCTCCCAGCAGAAACTAGCTGTAACAGATCTCTATTTCTTTACATCATCACCTACACATGATGCCCTGGTATTGTTTTCTTCCTTCCACTAAAGCCTTTCAGCAACAACTTGAGGTCTTTTCTGTTTTAACACTCACCCCAAATTTAGGACTGTTCAATGCTGTACTTCTGCTTACCTGCATAAAAACTATGTTCCAGTGATCCTTCAAAACTTTAGCCTCTAACTGCCACAGCACAACTGAATCTGTGTCTTCTAAAGAAGACTGCAAACAGAGCTTGCAACATCAACTTAGCTCAACAAGCACTTCATGTCATCAAAACCTGAACTATTCTCACAGCAAGACATCTACAAAATAACTGGCTTTCAATGTGACTTCAAGAAGTTCCTTGCTGGCCTGCTTATGGCAAGAACGTCTGCACCTACCCCATAGGATGCTGCATTGTGTAGGGGAATTAATCCTCCTTTATCTTGGGCATTAACATCAGCACCGTGCTCAAGAAGGTATTCAGCTACTTCCAAATTGTTGTAACCAGCTGTAGAAAAAGCACAAGAAAAGAAATCAGGTATTAGAAGAGCCGAGGAAAAATTATTAGGCAGAAAAGCTGAAGTAATTTTCTGACTGCAAAAGAACCTCTTTCCTAGCAACTGTATTACCTCTTGAAATACAGCTGCCATAGTTAACAACCCTCTGTACAGGACAATCCCCTGTGAAACTCTTATTCTATCAATCATGGGTTTGGTGATTAACTTCTGTAGGCCTATCATAAACATACAAAAGCCTTCAAAACCTGGCGAATTACCCACCTGCAAGATGCAGCGGTGTTGAATTTCTTCCCTGGGTGTCTCTGCAGTTGATATTTTCTTGAGTGCATAGCTTCTGCACTCGTGCCAAGCACCCCTTCTTGGCAGCATCTAGCAAGGCAGCATCTCCTCGCAGTAAGTCCTGGATGTCTGTGTCTCCCTCTTTCACCAAATCTAAAGGAGTGTTTCCGTCTCGATTCTTTTTTGTTGGATCAGCTCCATGCTGCAAAGTGCAAAGTGGAATGCTACTGTCACAACTGTGAGCAGAGCAGAGCAGTGCACATGAGTGTGTCACTATTTTAAAGCCCAAGATAGAAGATGCTGGATTTTTCTGACCTGCTGTCATGAAGTACCAACTGTGTAGATTAGTAAGCATGAGAATAAATCCATGAGGCTGAGGCCTAAAGCACTAATCTGCAGCACAGCTGGGTGGATCTCAACTCCACAGGCAAATGGCAGCCCTCTGCAAGAGCTGCCACTGCTCTACTTGCAACTGAAGTAAGTTAAAGTGCATATCCTGTGTACAGCTACACCCTAATATCACAACAGGTGCTGTAGAAAAGCCAGCTGCAAATACCTTGCTGCCAGCCAATCTTTCCCTACTTCTGCAAACTGGCTAGCAAGACATTTCCTCAGCACTCCTTTCTGAGCTAGGGAAGCCAGGCCCTCAGTTTCATTAAATGCCACCCTGCTGTTCAAAGGCACTTGTTTCAGAAGGGAAAACAGAAAAATACTAATTTCTTCACTTTCCAATAGGTAACAACATTGTCTTAAACAGTTTACAGGCCCTGGAAAGAAACAAAGAAAACATTTTGGTGGAAATGTGGAAAAAGTAGATCTGAATGACTGCTGGAGCATATCTGCAGTGATAAGTACTAGAGCATAGGAGGAGAGGAGCATCCATCTCATACAGCATATGGTGTGAGTCATGTCCCTGTACAATTCAGTGGGAGAACAACCTCTTCTCTGATCATTCTCAGCAGCAGTGAGAAAAACCAAGACAGATAAGGCAGAGGCATCTGCTGGCACTAGAGTTTTTTGGCTGGCTGCTTCAGAATCAGCAGTGGTCCAGCCTCCACTAGCAAGTCTACCCCGCCACTTTTCACCGGAGATACTGGCAAAGCTGTGTTAAGGTGAGCCACAGGGAACGAGCTGGGCATAGGAAGAGAAGATGATATTAAATGCCTTGTATTTGGAAGCAGTACAACAGTGCTCAGGGTGCAAAGCACAAATAGCAAGAGAGAGGAAGGGACAGAGAACTGGTACTGTGTAACCAGTACCATACCTGCACTGCTTTTGGGAGGAGAGCATTCTTTGCACAATTCCTTTTAAACTGCAATAGCTTTTCCAAGAAATGAGTTCAGATCCCTTAAAATTCACTGAAATTGGAACTGTTAAAATATGCTCCAGAATAAATATCTAGATGAAAAGGCAGTGTCTCCTGAGACCTCTTCAAAGGCATAGAAACAAATTAAAGTGGTAATTTTAAATAAAAGTGGTGGAAAAAAAAGCAATTATCTCCAAAATGCCTGTATATTTTTGTTTCCTTCTTCAATGAGAACAGGGCAGAAAGAAAGCAAGTCAGGAGGAGTCAAGCTCAACTTGGCTCAAATGGCTCAGCAGAACTGACAGCGCTGCCAGCTGGCATAAGAGACGTAGCAGGAGAAGGCCTGACCAAACTGCACTGTGAGCACATATCCATGCATAGCCAGAGTCTTTACAAAACTCTCTCACCTTAAGGGTACATTTAGCTCTTGTGCAAGAGTGATTTCACAAAGAAAGATGTCAGCACTTTTCTACTTCCTGTAGTACATACATTTAGGATTCTTTGAACACAAAAAATGGCTACATTCCCAGTGAATGATCAGAAAACTCCAGAGACTTCCTTTGCCAATAAAACAACACTGAGAGATTACGGGTGCTTCTGCAGCTTGAGGTGTTATCGCCAGGGCCATCGTCATGCCTACTCCACAGAAAGCTCTGAGCATCTTCTGATTTCTATTTCAGATGTGTTTCCAACTGATATGCTACTCCCTGAATGCTTTTTGTGGTAATGAAGTGAAATAATTTGTAAGAGGGATATAGTGGGGCTTTGCAGCAGCAAATGAAAGAAGTGGACAGGGAAGAATCTCTCAGTTCTGACTCACTGTGCTTCGGATAGACATGAAGTAGCAAGGCTAAAACAGGAAATAGGACTGACAAGAAATTCTACTCTAGCATCCTTCTTTTACCCTCCTACAGCAGGATATGACCTTATATTAAATTGCTTGAACTCGTGTTTCTTACTGGCAACATGTTGGCATTACCTCATGGTTTTCACAGGTTCTCCCACTAACTATGATGAATATTTACTCCACAGTCTATTAATATACATTTCCTCCAGGAGCCTGATAAATTATATATTAGCACAACAGTTTTAAATTTCTCACATGCCAGACACCATTTAGGAGCCACCTTCAGTTACTGCTCAGTAACACGTTTCTGTCAGTAGTGACAAAGGTGTACTTAGCTGCAGCATATGCTCCAGAAAGGGATGAATAGGGTAAGTTGGGGGTTTTGATCATTTTGCACAAATTCAGCTGCTTTCTCAGTTTGGTCTTACTTGGCTAATAATATTAATGTATGTACTGGGAAAACTAAGTGTATGGATGATTCTTTGTGAGTGAACTGGCATTATACAAGAAACCATCTGATAATTGTAAGATGAAAATAGATTTAAAGCCACCATGAAGGACTCTTACATGCATATAACTACATTAAGCTTCAACACAACCAAACACGTACACATTTCAAGACACATCTGAGACTGACAGATCACGTACTTTTAAAAGCAGCTTGCAGATTTCGTATTTTCCTTTTGCTGCTGCTTCGTGCAGAGGAGTGAATTTCCACAGGTCTGCCACGTTGACAGAAGCACCGTGCCTCACCAGGAGTTCAGCCACTTCGTAGTGTCCGTAAGAACAGGCATTGTGCAGGGGTACTAAGCCACTAATCAAAGAGAAAGTGTTAACAGTTACAGAAAATAAAATCCAATATGCAATTAGATAAAACCATGATGGTCACAGAAGCCCAAGCCAAAATGAATAGTGGGGAAGAAGAAATACCACACTAATATACAGGGAAGCACATAATAGAACGAAAGGTACCCTTTATCTTTGGCATGCACATCTGCCCCATGGTGCAACAGATACTCCACGACTGATACACGGTTGTATCCTGCAGCAAAGTGAAGTGGCGTTGAATGACGGCCTTCCAAGTCTCTACAATTCACATTCTGTGGGCTGCAAAGTTGCTGTGAAGACAAGGAAACCAAAACCTAGTACAGAACTAACAGAAACAAAGAAAACACCTCACAAAAACCCTCCAAAACCCCAAACCCTGAATGAACAACAAACAACAACAAAACCCCAATGTATTAGAAAGGATGAGCCTATAAATCATGAAACCCCAGGTTTAAGGCCAAGTAACTTTCTCCAAATTATGTTACTGTTTCCAGCTTATGTTGTCTTCAGAAATCTAGAATACTGAGCTTGGCAGTCAAAGGGCCTGCTGCTACACAGAAGTGTTGCTGTTTGTATACTAATGTGTCATGCTGGAGTTCAAAGTGCATGCAGAACAGTCTATCTGCAGAATATTTTGCCCAGACCAAGTATGAAAGGAAAAATCAAACCTTCTTGGGATGCTGGGATTCCATAGCCTATCTTTCACCTTCAGATTAATAGTGTCTTAAAATGTTAAGTCTGCTACCTTAACACTTTTGTTAGCTTGGCTTCTGACCGAATCATGCACCTGAGGCCTGTTTCTATTAAAACATCATTCAGAGGATAGCAGGGTCCACTTCAAAGAATTATGGCTGCATCTGCAACACTGCATCTGAGTCAAAGACAGACATGACTGTCTGAAAGACTGCAAGAATGAACAACCAAAAGCTCAAGAGAAACACCTCAGCACATCTTAATGCACTACTTTCAGAGGGAATTTAAAAGAAAAAGAAAAAGAAGTTTTTGCCTTCCCATTTTTTGATTTACTATCTGCTGGGCACTACTTTCATGACTCTTGAAGCAGAGGCTTCCACCAGCCTTACAAAGCCACACAAAATGGAAAATGAACATCAGTTGCTCAAACCTACCTTCACAGTTTCCAAGTCTCCAGCTTTGGATGCTTCTAACAACCGATAATCCACATCAGATGTGCGCACAGGTGTACTTTCTACATAGGGAAAGAGATGGTTTAGGCTTACCTAGGATCACTGAGGTATATTAATTTGTGCTCAATGTATTTTCCAAATTGAGAGAAGTAAGAAAGTCAGTTTTAATTTTTAAAAATGGAGCTGGGTCCACAGAATGGTTTAGGTTGAAAGAGACCTTTAAAGATCAAATAGTTCCAACTATACGTGCTGTGGGCAGAAATGCTTTCCACTAGACAAGTTTGCTCAAAGCCTGACACATCCTGGCCACGAACACTTCTAGGGAGGCAGCATCCACAACTTCTCTGGACAACCTGTTCCAGTGCCTCACCACCTCACGTAAATAATTTCTTCCTCATCTTGTATCTAATCTAAATCAACTGTCTTTCAGTTTCAAACTGTTACACCTCATCCTTCCCCATCCTTCCTGTAGTCCTCCTTTAAATACTTAAAGGTCTCCCTGGAGTCTTCTGTTCTCTGCACTGGACAACTTCAACTCTCTCAGCATGTCCTCATTGGGGAGGTGCTCCAGCCCCTGATTACCTTCATGGCTCTCCTCTGGATCCACTCAAGCAGGTCCTTGTCCTTCTTATGCTAGGAGCCCCAGAACTGAATGCAATACTCCCAAGTGGGGTCTCACAAGAGCAGAGTAGATGGGGAGAATCACCTCCTCAAATACCTCCCCAGGTATTTGTTTTCTTAACTAGAAAGGATGGCTACATCCTCACAGAAGGACAACAGACTATCAATTCCTTTTGAGATATTATTTCCTATTGCAGCCATTTTGGCCTTTTGCTACCCCATCCCTCCATATTCACTGCAGGAAGAAAAGGAGAAGAAAGTGAGAAGCAAATCCTACAAGCTCAACTGATATGTGAAGAAATGCTCTGAGCTGAAGGAGAGGCTAAGAATGCCCAGGGAAAAGGGATAATGGCACCTTTAATACAGCCAAAGCTGCCAGCTCATTTCCTTAAGTCCACTTCCATCTTTTGGAGCAGTTCCACTAGCAAGCAGTTGGACTTCATGATCTTAAAGGTCTTTTCAACCTCTATTATTCTATGATTTTAAATGATTCAAACATGCTGCAGGAGAGGAATAGCAGCAGGGGTTTGACACAAATGTTAATGACTGTGAGCAGACCATTGCATACATCAAACTCCTGTTGTTGGAATGGGTTAAGATTCCAGCTCACATGTTCATTTTATTTGCCTTCCTTTGCTCTCCCCAGCAGCACATCACCTCAGCATCCTTAGGTAGGGAGAGACTAGATAAGTCTAAGTCCTATACTGGATCCAAAGCTTTGCTGCTTTGCAATTGTTTATCTCTTCTCTGGACTCCAGTCTTTGTCTTCACCAGACAGCCAAGATGCTGACTTTGGTCAGGGTAAAAAAGGAAATCAATCAGAAACACAATCTAATTACTATAGAAAAGAGAAATTTCAATTCCACTAGATAAGAACTTGAGTACTAAAAGGCTGCACTGAGCAAAGAAACAAAACAAATCTTACTTTTCAAAAGAAGCAGAATCAGCAGCATTTTCTAATAAGCATTTGAAAAAACAACAACGGTTACTTAAGCTTCCTTACACTACACAGCCATTCTCCTACCAGTTGCAACCAGAATCACAAGCAGCTAGAGCAAGTTGTATCCACTAGCTACCACACTGTCAGGAAGCTGTTTTGTTATGTCACAGTTGGGAAGTAGCTCAGCTACTAAGTGTGAGGCAGAAGTCCAACATGACATGGAAAATATTTAAAGCTATGATCCCATGAGTTAGGTAACAATCTCTACCAAAACAACTCCAACATGTAAAAAAATATTTCTTTAATCCAATCTCTCAAAAATAAGCAGACAGCAATATTTTCTACATAATTTCAGCAGTCATTTGCTGGCTTTGGAATACAGAGAGCACAAAGTGTGAACAACCGTATGCGTTTTTTCAGCTTTTGAATCTTTCAGTCTTGAGCACCTTCATGGATATAAGAGAAAGGCTGCCATCTCTCCAAGGAAAGCAGCATAGTATGACTTCAGTGAAAATGAATTTAATTCAAAACAAAATGATCATTTTCAGAACACCTGAAAGTTTACTATTAAAAAAATAAATTGAACTTCTATTCTCTTTAACAGCAGGGGATATGTTTACTTCCTTCTGATTCTTCTCTCTCAATACACATACATACAGTCACAGTGCATACCTTAAATAGGTAATGCTACCCATGAAACCAACTATGTCAAAACAGTCCTTCCTTACACTGCTGTAAATTGCCTTATTTTGCCAGTTTTAAAGCCAACATGGTTGAGAACACTGAAGGAAATGAAGTTTGTAGCTACCATGCATGGATCTTTTCATCTGTTTGGATATCTGCCTATCTTCGACTACATACCACACCAATGTAAGTTACAGCTACTGATGCAATTACTCTTACCCATGTCACTTGAATTTTTGCCAGTAGGGAGAAGAGGATACAAACTCTCAAGCACTGATGTTAAAAACAGTGACACCATCTTGAAACAGTTTTTGCTTTTTAGTGCAAGATATGAAAACATGGTTATCTAAAGAGTATCCCGGGTACTTTCACAATAAAATCTTTCTCTGCTGGACAAGCAAGAGATTTGAAACAAAAGTTCAAATGCTATAGCAACTATCAGGATTTCTCTGCCAATAGCACTGTGCTTGTGACTGCTGAAGTATGGAGTACCTAACAGGGTGGCTGATGAGAGGAAAAATTTTTCTCACATATTTAGCAATTTTCCAGCTGCCTTGGAAGTTGGTAACAAAAAACACCCCAAACTCTTGACATCTGCCTTGCTACAGTCTCCCCGTAAAGCAGCATACTCCAAGTCTTTATTTTATTCCCAATTTGCACAAAATAATTGAACTGAGCAGGGCTTTTTTGTTTTGTAATGGTTTTCTTCTGACAAGTACAGTGAAGTACATATTCTAGATGTGTGCACATGATGGCAGATGGGAGGGATGAGAAAACTACTGCAAGTCTCTTGCATTTAAAAGGAAGTAAGACCCACAGCTTTGGAAAGGGAGAAGCTAAAGTTAAAATACACAATGCTTTATTTTTACCCACCACTTAGAATCTGTTGCACTGCTTCATTTCCCATCTGTGCTGCTGTGAAGCCTTGTAAAGAGATGATGGAAGGATCAGAGCCGTAATTCAACAAAAGCCGACAGGTCTGCAAGTGACCTGCTAGTGCAGCCCTGTGCAACGCTGTTTGACCAAGTGTGTCCAGTGCATTCATCTGAAAAAATAAGCAGCAACATTAAGACATTGTTATAATTAAAAGCCTGCACCTGTCTCAGCCCTTAATAAGAAGAGCAATAGCACTATTTTTCCAGCATGTAAATTTATCTATCAGTCCCTCTGGCATTGCAAGTAAACAAACACAAGAGACAAAATCACTCCAGTGTACAGCTAATTTACTGTAGATGCTTTCCTGACTTTTAGAAAAGCAGGTTGTTTGTATGGCTAACAGGCAACACAGGATGCCCCATACCATTCCAAAAATAGTAATCAAACCTCTGACAAGTTCAGTAAAGATAAACTTTGTTCAAGAAAAGCAAAATTTTCACAGAAGAGAAGAGGTAAATTATTAATCAAACAATTCAAAAATCTTCCAGCTTAAAGAAAATTACCATCTGTTACCCTCAGGAAGTGAATTCACATTAGTTGAAACCAAAAATTAAAGCAAAACAAAGGTGTTAGATTAGGAATTCTATGAAGGAATACAGGGGGGAAAAAAAGCAAGGGGAGCAGTTGGATACAAACAATCCATTTCCTCCTCACTTTTCCTACTCTTACAGATGTGTCACTGGCTACAATTCTACCCAATACGAGCGTGCATAAACAGATGAAATGGAATATTGCTTTCAAAGAGTATGATATAACAGAAACCCATCTGTCTGTCAGGATCTAACAGTATCTAGATAACTGGATGCATCTCCATGGATTCACTATCAGAGAAAAGAAGAAAACAATAGATAGCTTTAAAAAGCAGAATAAATACCGGTCATGAAAACAACCTTTCAAGAAGAGATTTCATACCTAGCAGCAATTCATGACAAATCTAAATGCAAATGTCCAACAGCACTTTTGCCACTTCATGAAATACAGAACTACTCTGTATTCTCTGCAAGCAACTTACAACCCGTTAACTTCTTCCAAGACTGCGGACCATGAACTGCATACGTAACAGCCTCTGTGGCTGTAAAAATCCACCCTTTTACCTTCTGAAAATCCCTGCAGTGGCAGTGAACAAAGGTTTTCCTCATTATTTCTCACCTAAAAGGCAGCCTGCAAATCCTACTACCTTGCCATGAAAACTAGTGGGGAAAAAACCAACCATTTTTAGTAAGATGCATATTCTGTAACTAAATGAAATTTAATTAGGGAAGCATTGATGTAGAAAATATCTTCTATTAGAGAGTAAAAAATACTTGCAACCACAATATCAAGCCACAGGAAAGAAGAAAGAGCTACCACATAAATAAAGCAAAGTGTGATTTGATATTATCTGAAATTCTTCTATATCCCTGAAACACTCTACCAGCTGCTAAAGCAGGAATTTCTCAGATCACAAACCTCTCTTGCAGGAAGGTGTACAGGAGAATGGTTCTGCTTTCTTCTAACTGCTCAGCTCATGTCACTCTAATGGGATTTCCCTAAAAGTTTTGTTTTAAATAAAAACTCACTGCTACCATAAATATTAACAAGATGCTGAATGTCCCAAATCCACCATTTTGTTCAGATGATGATCCTCATCTGTTTCAGGACATTGGATACCTTTCACCACTGATAAGGGCACAAAGGAAAGGAGAAGCCTGGAGCTATACAGGTTTACTGATGAAATGAGTAGGCAGGATGAAATGAGACTACTGGATTCTGGAAGTAGCTAATAACTCAAGGAAGAATCACGATTAACATCTTCTGCAACACTGAATTCCTGTATTAAATGTTCCTGCAGTGAACAAACTGTTGAAGAACAGCAGCAAGACACTCATGCTGCACAACTCAACACTGGCCATATACCTGGAAAAAAATGTTAATATTCATTTGAAAAGAACACTGGCAGAGACATCAGATCCAGCATCTCACATGTCGTATGCAGGTCTCCTTTCACCTCCACATAATTATCTTTGCCAGCAATCGATTCTTGTGGGAGAAGAGTATCAGCCATTTGAAGAAATGCCTGCTTACTCCTGGTACAACGAGGGCAGCAGCTGACAGAGGGGTGCATGCACCATGTGAAGCTGTTCTATCCCTCAGGAGCAGAATTAAGCTTTGCAGGAAAAATTCACGGGGAATGCGTTAACTATGACGTAGCACTTGTCTAAAACCAACCCATGAACGTACTGCACTAAGGCTGAAGGCAACAGGTTGCATTTCCAAGTGAAAATCAATTTGAGCATTAAAAATTGAAATTCAAACTTTCATAAAAATCAAACCTGGTAAGATGTATGCTTGCCCACTACTGTGTCTAAAAGCGTATGCCATTTCAAATTCAAAGCTAAAGTTTAAACTCTACTTGGCAAAATGTAAAATGTCCGACGTGTACAGCCTTGTGTTCCAAGAAGCCACACTAGACTGTTCCAGCTATACTAATACAAAAAAAAAGAAAAATATTCACCTGCCCCCCCTTTATAAGCAGTCTGAAACTAGAAAGCTGCAACTCTGGATTACTTCACGCAAAGTTTTCTGCAAGGAGTTTAAAATGACAGGTTTGAAAGCTTTTATTCCACAGCACAGTGGTTCTTGTTTCTTCACACTTCAGCACAGAACCAGTCACTTCACTGCTTGAACTACATACACAAAAGCAGAATGCAGTTATCAAATGAAAAGCATTTTTAAGCCCTTTTTTTGGTGGAAAAATAACATTCTGTGCAGTATGTAGTACTGCAGAATTCCTTCTGTTCTTTCCTTTCACCTCTTTTCTCTTCCCCATCCTGGATATATACAGTAGAGAAATCAAAATGGTCGTATGTCAAACACTGAAGAGATTTTTTTCCTCCCTGCACTGCTGCTGCTGTCTCAGAGCAGCATGCACAGCAACTGCAATATTCTCTCAGCTGCCAGGCACTTGTAACAGCTGAGACCTGTTCAGGAAACATCCTCTGCAAGACATCAAAAGCATATCAGCTTCTTATTGGTATCAAATGCTTTAAATATGCTACTACATGTTGACACTGAAGCAATCCGAAACGCAACAACCTTGAAGTACTGCACTTCTCTCTGTGAAACCTTTCTAAATGATGTATGTTTTAAAAATCACAAGTGAAGCTGTGCTCTGCCAGCTGTTCCAGTACCAGGGTATCCTTCCCTGCCCAACACAAGCATTCTCTGCTGCATTTGTTCTGAAGATAATATGCAGTATTTCTTGTGCCTTTGAGCTTCACTAACAATAAACAAGATATGAGTGAAGAGAGGCTGGTGGCTATTTCAAGCTCTGTCAGGACAAAAAAAAAAAAAGAAAATAAAAAGGGAAAAGAAAAAGAGCCTGGTTCGATTCTGAAAGCTCCTAAATGATCCAGCTATAAGTTCCACAGTTGTCCCTTGGCATAAAAGCTTGATATTAATGTCACTAAGTTTGGATGTTTTAAGGAGTGAGAAAAGCTGAACCACACAATCACAACTCTGCATGTTATTAACCATCATAGTCCAGAACTGGCTGCATTTCCAAAAGGGAATTTAGGTTTTTGATGCTTATGGTTCCCTGAGAAAATCATACCTCTTCTGTTGGAAACGAATGTAACAGAAGAAGGTTATTCAAAACTATTTAAATCTGCTGTGTGAGCCTAGTTAAGATGGTGACTGTTGTCAAATTCATGATCATGAAAGGCTGGCAACATGCTACTCCAGCACACAGAAATAATTGTATTATGCAAAGATCCACAAAGCCAGGTCCTTCCAGCAGAGAGGAATGAAGTTGTTTCTGATATGATTATGAATAGGGATGCTATCTAAACAAGCCTGGAAAGGCTCACTTTCTCTTCAGAAGAATAGTTTCAACATTATCCCTTAGAAACATACACAGTTAAACAAATAGCATTCATAACGTCTCCACACTTGCCCAAGATACCAGTGAAACTTGCATGCTTGCAGGTCTTTCTTTCCAACAATCATTCCAGTTCAGAAAAGACTTTAATCCTTTCCTTCTGCACTGCTAGAAAGCCGAATATCTTTCTGAATATATTAGATTTCCCATGTATCTGTAAATTCAGACAAGGAGCTAGTTATAAGAGATATCCAACTATATAGCAAAACAATAAAACAGAATGAAAGACACTTTTTCAATAGTTCACCATGTTCAAATGAATTTTGCTTTGAAAAAAAGTATTTTGACCATCTTCAAAAATACTTCACTTGAATATTTGCTCATGGGTCTACTAACAAGGGAAAAAAGTTTATTTGAGGATTCCTTAAGAATCCTCTGCTTTTAATTTTCATAGCATATTTTGAGGATATTCCACACCAAATAAGCTGCGGTGTGAAATGTTGTTTCACGCTGCACTTCAGGCAAACAAGTAAAAAAAAGGTATGGCATAAAAACCCACATCATTTGTGATCAACATTCTTGAAGAAAATTCCAAGAAACATCAAGGTTTCTCACCTGTGCTTTAGATCTACAGTTGACAGTCAACTTCTGTCATCTCAAGGAATAAGCTAATGAAAATATCTTCACTGACCATGAACTGGCATTGCTTAGACATGCCATACTGATGAGCAAATGATGTGCACAAACAACTTCTTGACAGTTCAAATCACAAATCTAGATTATGTCCTCAGTACAAGCCAAGGCACAGCAGGACACACTGAAATGAGCAGTCTGTAAGTATAGGTTGACTCCTTGTAATGTTCTTAAAAAAACTTCTGTAAAATAAGTCTAGATTGAGCATGTTATTCAATCAGTCTTTCATTTTTTATCGTAGTCTGACATACTTCAGAGAGAAGATGTACACAGTGATAAAATTCAGGCTAATCAAAATCTTCTGAGACCATTAACTATCTCATTCATCCTCAGCAAATTCCCTACTTCAGCCCACTTTCAAAAAAGGCTTACTTTACACGTTACCTCACTTCTGCTGTCTGACAACAAATCACTGCTGCTCCTCAGGAAAACAGCAGAACTGCTTCTCTACTGCTAAAACAATCACAAATCATTTTCAATCTACAAAACTTCACATGATTTTGTCTCCTAAATCCATTACGGAATGTTTTTTCGTGGATCAGCTGTCTGCCTTCTGCATTTCAGAAGAAGAAAGTTCCACGGTTTTTGAAGCCCCAGCTACTTGTTGAAAATTATTACTCTCCCTATAATCAGTGGTTTCCAGAAGATAGATTAAAGCTGACTTAAACAGTACTTTTCCTTTGATGAAAGAAATGGTAGCAAAATAAAGAAAATATAGTAGCTCTCATCCATCCACACTTCAGTAAGTATCTGAAATTGGATCACATGGGAACTGAACATATTGAAAGGAGGAAGGCTGCTCAGTGATGGGTTGTGGGATAATTTTAATATTTTAATTAATGGTCTTGGTGTAGGAGAATGCTGGAGGTCATGAACATGAAGAAGCAGCAAAAAAAAATAATCAATATTCTTTGTGTACTACAAGACTACAGGAAGGGTCAGAGTACTACTCTGTTATGATTATTAAAAGGGCAAACATGGTATCAATACACAATAGTCCAGCATCTACAGCAGAGATATGGAAGTGCCATTATGTAAGGCAGTGAGTAAATGAACTCCATTCTTGTTGCCTGAGCTCAAAGATTTTCTTTGCTGCTAGTAAAAAGAAGGATTATAAGGATGATTAGGAAATGGCAGTGCTCCCTTACAAGGGAAGGCAAAGTATTTGAGGCTTTTAGCCTACCAAAACAAAGGCTAAGAACAACCAGTTTGTTCACTGAAAACACTTCAGCAAAGGAAGCAGCAAAATGGAAGAGGTATTTAAGCTGCAGGACAGTGCTGTTTGAACAACAAATGGATATTCATTGTGAGGCTGCTATTGCAGGGGATGCACCAGCTCATGAAAACACTCTCTTGTAAAACAAAAATAAAAATCAAGGCACAAAAAGAGTAAGCATGGGGGGAAAAAAAAGATAAAAGCAAGTTTCCAGAATCACAGCAAACAGAAAAAAAAGCAAACCCTTGCATCAAACTTCAGGGATTAAAGCTGTCACGTGAAAACAATCAGAAACAAAGAAATATCAATGTTAGGAGTGTCTCTGATGAATCAAATGCCTACACTTAAAGCACGAGCAAGAGGTCAGAGGATAATACACAAGCAAGACAAACATTTTAGAGTGATCATATATGCCTAGCTAACCAATTAATACACCAGAGCACATCCCATCGGGGAACTTCAATTAAGACCTACCTCTGATGAAAAACTATGATTTTACAGATGAAGAACTTTGGACACCGATGAAGAGGGACTTGATCCACTATAGAATGGAAATTACATGCTTAATTTTAAATGGTCTTCTGCCCTGCACTTAAGTGATCTGCTAGATCATAAATGTGAATGGCAGTCCCTGGAATAACATAGCAAGCATATACTAGGATATGGACAAAGAATGGATTTTAATGACCACCATGTACCTCTATTTGAATACTGTCAACTGGAAAAACAATGGAACACACTGCTTGGCATGGTTCTGTAGGCAACTCTGTGCCACTCGCCACCATCACTCAGTTCACAACTGACTGTTGGATCATGATTTAGGAACCTCTGGTTCAGGACATAAAAGATTTACAAACTGTTATCAGAATGTGCTATTGACACAAACAAAATGGGACTGTTACAGTATGAATGGTGTCTTTGAGCTTGCTCCTAACTAGGCTACACAGAGAAAGATTTTCAAGGGAGCACTAATTTAAATAACTACAGTATAGCAGCAGGCTTTCCAGAAACCCTCAGTACACAGCACCTCCTTGTATTTCAAAGCAAGTAGTACTTGTGTAGCAATACACTTGAAATTCCAGCATGTTCAGTCCAGTGCCTACCCAAGTACAATCAGTACTGAGGTATCAATTCCTGTGCCAAAATGATTTTTTTTTTCACTTTCAGTGCATAGGTATGCTTGTAAGAGTGAAGCTGGGAAAATGGTAAAGACTAGTTTTAATGACTAAATCAGAGACCTCTGGCCCTGCTTCCCCCCCGGAAGACTTTATTATGTCACTACTGCATCAGGATTCTCAAATATGATAAATTCTGTCATGGTATTGCTGTTAAGCTATTTTATAGTGTCATTTAAGTACTACAGACATGAATCATCTATTGAAACCTGGCAACAGTCTCTCACACAGGCTTATAAATTACAATACGTTATATACAATTACATTGCTTGTACCTCCTAGCAGATCAAGAGTGACACTCTAGATTATTACAGGTGTATTTCTTAGTTTCTAGTTTCATTTCACCTGAATGAAGGTGAAAACTCAAAAATAATAACATAAAACCCCTTAAAAAAAACAAAGGCAGGCAGTTTATTGTATTTAACCAACGTGAAGAGAGTATCTACCGGGAAGAGTGTCTGAGAAAATTAGGTAGCTAAGTATATTTTTACCATGAATATGAATTTTGGTCCTAGAACTTGGAGAAAGATTATTCTAAAATACCTCTGGAAGATGCTTAAGAGACATCCTAAAAGCCAGTTATACTTTCATCTGCCTTTAACTAATAACTTGCTGAGTCATGTGTTTTCAAGCAAGTTTCACGACAGGCTCACAAATTACTTTGGTCAGCATCTATCAGTGGCTAAAAGGCATGGCAAACCAACTTGAATGAGAGAATAAGAAACAAACAAGGGCTAAGAGATGCCCAGCACCAGACTACTCAACTGAGAAGACAAAGCAACAATAGACACCTAATGACCACATTTATTAGAAATGAGTAGAAAGATTCACTTAAAAAAAAGTAAGCTAGACTTCTAAAGCCTGTATTGAGTTACCTCAAGAGAAGATACGAGTTTTCAAATGGGATTCCTGAATGTCTTGTACTGATTTATGACAAACACACTTCAAGGTTAACATGAGAAGCACGAAGCACATGGAAGAAAAAGCAGCAACTATCATAAAAACTAACACCGAATTTAAGCATCTACCTCTTTTTCTTCTTCTTGCCTTTTGCATTAAATGAAATACATTTAAGGATATTTACCTTTGCTCCATGTTTATGCAGAACTTCCATGACATCATTATGAGCTTTTTCAGCTGCAACATGCAAAGGCGTCATGAAACTGGCAGGGAGTGAGGAAAGGAAAATATTAGTGTAGCATTGCTAGCGTGACAGTGTCTGTTGCAAAAATTAAAAATGTCAGAAACCTACTCTTTGTTTTTCTCATTAACATTTGCTCCTTTCCTGAGCAATAGCTCTGTAACTTGCTTCCGCTTGGGATGCACAGCGGCCACAGCACAGTGCTGCAAAAAAAGCAAATACAAATTATATTTCATCTACACAGATGATAAAGAGATTAAGATCCATGACTCTCTTAATCATTCTGCTAAATACCAGACTACAAAATTTACAAACAGAACCATTGTATTTCTGCCAAAACATGTAACACTGAACAAAACACAAGCTAGTGGTCAATACTGAATTATTCTACTCATAAAACCAATTTTCACTTTAAAGCTATTTGTCACTTGTGAAAAGAAGTGCTACCTTCCCAACTACATTAACAAGGTGCCAGGACAAAAACAGCACATAAAGCACAAAGGAGGTAAAGACAGAGGGCTTGAAACAGGGGTCCATTCAGATTCTGCTGCTGTTATCAGATTAATGGGACTTTTGAACGTTACTTTGCTTCTTCTTTGTTTCAGTGAGTACTTAACTTCTTAACCTAACAGCATTTGTTATGTATCAAGTTACAAATTATGTAATAATGAAGCAATAAAGTTCTTTTAGAGTATTTTCTTTTCTGTGCTATAAGACAGAGATGTCTTTCACCCAGTGCTCTTCAGTGCTCGAATCTGCCCTAGTGGGAACACTATTTAGTCTTTAGCCAGGTGTAACTAGCCTACTGCATGTGGCTCGGGTCAGCTTGTTGGTTGGTTTGTGCATTTGGCACCCAGAAGCAAGCTCTACGTTCCCCACTTTTTACTTTGATCCTCTATGGAGACTAAACTCAATCTGCTCTGACATTTTCAACACTAGCCCTACTAATGCATTCCTGAGGCCTGAAAGTACAAGCACGGTGCCAGAAAAGCTCAACTCCACGCTTTAAAATCAGTCCAGAAATGCTTGTCTCAAGTGTGGATGTCTTATGACAGCAGACTATGAGAAACAGGAGATACTTCTGAATATCTTTGTTTAAATGTTTACCTATGTTTTAACCCAGTAACACATAAAAAGCAGATCATCTCCTACAAAAGAGTTCTCAAACTTTCCAATAACAGAACAATAGCTTTTACAATGAGATGTCCCCCAAACAGAATGATAAGAAGTAGCAGTAGTGCCGATAACCCAGTTTCAGCCTTCCCTATGAACTAAGTGCCATGTAAGCTTCCACACCGCTGTTAGTCACCAGAGTATGTCCACGTTTTGCAAAGGCAAGCATTGTAAATAAACATGAAGATCAACTCTTGTTCTGAAGAGTGGCAGTATTGCAGACAATAAGCCATTCACATTTCCTGCCAACAGCATGAGCCAGTGTTAAAAACAACCCAAGTACTGCAATATTGCCAAACTGCTGAGCAGTGCTGAAACAAAGCAGGTGCTTGCTTTGGCATTTGTGGGGTAACTGAGCACAGCCTCCAGTGCCCCATGGTAAAGGTACCATGCTTTGAACAGGAATAAGCTCAGTTAGATTGTAGCCTCACATGATTCTGGAAATCTCAAGTATACAAGGCAAAAACTGAGAGATCACAGTCAAGCTCTTACTGAACAGTGAACCAAAGACATCACTAGAGCTAAAATATCCCATTTTTGTCTAGTCATTTCTGCAGAGTGAGCAGGCAGAGAAAAGCAGGACTATGAAGTGATCATCACACAGCTAAAGAGCTGCCACACATTAACAGCTGATTTAGTCAGGAAGAAAGGATAACAGCATACCAAATTTCCTACTGTCTTCAAGTTCAACCTCTAAGTAGCTCTTCTCTGTCATGCTTCTAAGTTCAGTCTAGGATGCTAAGTCCTCCATGGAGAGAACACAGCATGTGGATGCTTTGTATTCAACACCTGATGTTCTGATCACAATCACAATGTTTAGAACACTAAGTTCACAGGTGTATGCCTACAGATGAGACCTACCACTGTGAAGAAAATGTTCCCTTGGAATAAAGTATCATAATTACAATGGTTTTAGTAATATCAGTCCCTCTCAACTTCAACATCTTCACTGCATTTGGGGTACTGGCTGTGTTCTTTGCCTCCACTGCTTCTTCAAGCAATGAGACGAGAACAGGATAATGGCAGGAAAATCTTGACATCAAGTTTCCATAGCTCATGTGGTATTGTCAATACTATTCCAGTCCTGTAAGATCCTATGATACAAACATAGCATCTATTTTCCCTACAATTTTACATATCCTATGAAGGAAATTTGTAATCCTGGTATGTCCAAATAAGATGTTAAGGAAGCACTGGGCTACTGGAATAGAATATAACCCCAGAAAGACCACAGCAACCGACCAAAAAAAAATAAGGGTGATGTGAAAAAAAGCAAAAGAGAAGCAAACAATGAACAGGTAATGAGTGGCTGGAGGGCTTCTGTAATCCACCAAGAAGCAAACAAAAGCTGCTGAACAATTATATGGTGTGTTTCTATAACACTGATTAAATTTTAAAGTGTTAGATGACAAACCCTCTACCTTGGATGATGAATATATTTTCATAGCATAGAAATAAAACTCGTCAACTAGCACTAGCACCACATTTATCATAAAACAAATGGATTGACTAAATAATCTCACCAGTGCAGTCTCGTGTGACTGGGGCTGCTTAAAATTAATGATCTCCAAAGCAAGTGTCTTTTTCACTTTGGCTAGGTCTGCCTCTCTGGCTGCTTGCAGTAAAGAATGTCCTTTGAATTCATCTGTTAGAGAAAAAAGATGCATTTAATATTCAGCAACATGTCACATTTATTAATGTTATCAGAGAAAGGTAGCTACACCCAATTAAGAAAAAATAAGAATACTTCTCTACATTTCCAGATAGTAGCTGACCTGGGGCACAGAACATGAAACATGGTTTACTGAAATGAAAGGGACATTCTAAAGGAGGGGTGAAGCGATTCCTTCACTAAAAACCTTATAGCTTTCTCCTTCTTATCCTCCACCCATTTGATATGAAATGCATACATGCCATCTGAATTATCTGTGTTATGGGTTCAAATGAGCATGATGCTATCACATGCTCTTCAGGAAAAAGCATTACAATTGCTTTTCAAAAACCTTTTTCTATTTACAACTACAAATAATTCAATGTAAGCCTGAAGAAATGTGCATAATTTATATACAAAACTTAAATATGAAATATTAAGGCACTGTTCTTAAAGAAACATAACTGACTAAGCATTTGGAGCCAGTCTGCTACAAAGATGAAACAGGTTTTGATAGCAGCTCTCTCTTTACAAGTACAGAGAGGTAGTTTTGTTATTTTCAGTGTCACATCTTGTTCAGTTCACCAACTAGGTCATTTTAGTTTTGAATAATTTTTAATTTGAGAGGGACTAAAACTCTTTCTCCTAAACGTACAAATGAAAGGTAGGTTAGCGAGAATGACTTCTGATCCTGGAACTAAGGGGAAAAAAAGCTCAAGCTCAGTAAAAATGTCAGTGTTGTACTTCTATAAGCTTTTTAAGAGGGGCTTTTTTTTCTCCCACCCTTGTTTTAAGATCTGGTACATTTGTGGATTTAGAAATAAAAATAACTTTTAAGTTTATATCTCAAATAGAATTCAAATATGTTGTAAATAAAGAATTACTTAAAGCACAATTACAAACAATATTGTGAAATAAAACCAAGTAACTCAATAGTATATTAAACATGTTATTCTGGCTATACAATATCTCCCATCAACATACTGCCAAATTTGCCATAACATTCATATCTGTGTACACATTTCAGTAGACATTAATGGACACAAGTATTTCCCCATTCCTTTCCAGGAAGTATAAATAGAGATTCACTTTTTTTTCTGCTAGCTAATTTAAACAAATGTTAAATTACTCTGCCTTAAAGCTACAGGCATTATCCAAGGTAGCACAAAATAGAAAGAAGTAGCTAAAAGGTATAAATGACATCCCTCTTCCAGAGCAAAGTTTTCTGCTGCATGTAATCTCACCACCTTCAACCTGACTGGCTGTTATTGTGAGTAGTGCAGGATCATATTCCTAGTGTGTCAGGGGACTTATGCCATACTGGAAAGGTGACAGAAAAAAAAAAAATCAAAAGCCAATTTACAATTGAGTTCAGAATGAGTTTTCTGTAACACCATAATGCTTTGTTTCCATGCCTGTCTTGTTTAATTATCTTTTACAGTTTATAACAATATGAAAACTAATCCCCACAAGAGGGCAAAGGCAAATGCAAATTAGAGCCAAAACATTGTTTTGTAAACAACATAAGCAAGGACTACAAAAGAAGGTGCTGGAATTTCTATCTCCCAAGTTTTCATACTGAAGCTACCTACCTTCTGGAAGTTACTCTTTAAGGGTAAGACAAAGCCTGAATATAGAGGCTCCCATGTGACTTAACTGTAAAAATACCCATGGTCACCAGACGCAGCAGTGCCTTAAATATTTTAAACCTTAGAAAACTAGGCAATATCACAAAAATATATTAGAGGTATCTGTGTACTCAGAGACACACATGGCAGTTACTCTGCTGCTTTGCATCTATTTGTAAAGTATGAAGAAGCTGGTCTGGAAAGAAAGCATCCCTTTACATCCACCAAAAACTGTCTCTAGTCTGAACACTTACAGGTCAGTCTCTCCCTCAGCTCAGGTGTTGGAGCCATATCGACTGCACTCTTGCCGTGGCAGTTGACTAAAGTGGGATCTGCGCCGTGACTCAGCAGGAGGGAGCAGACCTCCACACGGTTCTTGGAAGCAGCCTCGTGCAAGGGAGTAAATTGCCAGAGGTCCATAGCATTCACACAGGCACCATGCTAGCACAGCAAAGAAAGATTTATATTAGTAAGAGATCATCTCCAACAACTAGAAGGTTACAGATTTTTGCTTTGTAATAAAAACTGGCTCTGTTCTTTCACACGTGAACACACACACAAAAAAGTAACTGTAAAAACACATGTATGTAAGAACACTGTTGAAGCATGTGTAAGCTAGTTTTTCAGTAGAACACACCTTTCCACATAAAAATCCAAATAAACTAAACTCTGACCAAAGATGATCAGGTAAGGAAAAAGCCACATATATTGACATAAGTTGCAAGGCTTATGAAATATTTTTTTCATGTTACTACACCAAAAAACCCCCCAACCAAACAAAAACACCCACCCCCCCAACACCCACACAAGAAACCCCACAACCCAACAAAAAGAAAACCAATACACAACTATTTTCAACTCTGATACAAACAGTTCATATCTCATCTAACACATTTAAATCTACAGTAATTACTTTCCATTCTTCTGCTTACCTTAAGCAGCAGCTCTGTAACCTCATAGTGTCCATATGAACATGCATTATGAAGAGGGACAAGACCACTATAGGGAAGAAGACAAATGACAGCATTTTCAAAGAAGGAGGAATGATGATCTTTTTGCTGATAAACAAAAATCAGACTAAACAGAAAATATTTAAATATTCAAATATTAAAATTTAATAGTCACAAACTAATACAGAACTCTAACCTTCCAAAACAACACGTTAGTTACAATATTCTTGGTTTGGGTTTTGATTATTTTTTTTGTCCTAATAGGACACAGATGTTTAGTCTACCACTAAGATTAGCATTAATTTGCTTTGAAATGATCTTTCCCAAAGCTATTGGGGGGGGGACAAAGTCTCATTTCACATTCAATTTTCTCAAGAGAAGTCAGTGTTCTGTTTCTGCATAAATACAAACCCTTGTTTATTTAAAATGCTATGTGAAAGGCAAAACTCCCCAGACAACGCTAACATAACTTCTGGGTATGTTATGAAGATGTACAAATATCCATAGAAAGCAGACTGTAATTGCTGCTCCAAATGGTGGAATGACCTGATTTTATGCCTTTTTTTTTTTTTACAGTAGAACCTATTTAAACATGCAAGCTACAAAAATTACAGAGACTCTTAGAAGTATTATTGGAGGCCTTACCTAAAAATGACACTAGTAAAGTAAATAACAGAGATCTAGTCACAAGCACAAGATGATTCCATGCAATAAAAAAGTCATGTATTGAAAAGGAGATGTGAAGAGGACAATTATTACAGAGGATAAAAACAGTTTGATTTAAACAAGACAGGCTTGTTATGGTTTAACAAACTAGTATGCATAATACACTGATAACAACAACCAACCTTTCACTGTTTATGAAAAATACAAAGAATGATTCCTAGAACTGCAAAATTAACTCAAAGAGCATTAAGACAGCAAGTACTAGACAACAGGGTGAACTTTATTTTAAGGCAGATGCTCTCAGAAGCAGTGTTGCACCTACCATGGGAGAGACATTTGAGGGAAAATTTTCTCTTATTTTCCATTGTTACTTTTCTTAACTACAACTTATGGGTGTATATGTGAGACAGAGCACTCAAAAAACCTGCGCCCTTCCAAAATGAAGCCCTCAAGGTCTCATCAGCAAAAGCAGTTACTGAAGCAGTCCAGCTATCTACTTCTACAGAACATCCCACCTTTTCTTTTCAGCACATTGTGACTTTGTGTGAAACAGCAGTAAGACAAAAAACGGACCAAGGGACAGAGTTGCTTCCTTGGCTGTGGTCCTCTTCAGAGTAACCAGAAGCAATGACCGTTTTGAAGATATTGCACAGTTTATCTGGACTCTCTTGAAGCTATCCCATTGAAGAGAATCTAATAAGTCTATAATATCAATGTAACCTCATTTAGTTCCACAGATGATTAATTAAATTTCTTTGTAGCATAATTACTTACAAATTATGTATAAGTAAGAAATAGCAAGGAAAAATAAAACACCATACTGATTGTAAATGTGTGATGCTACTAAAAAAGTGTGAGCTTAGTGGGATGTCAGGCACATCCAAGTATGTTTGGGTAGTTCAGTACAAAGTAAGTATATTATTTTTCCTTTCATTTCTCCTCTCCCCATCCACCACTCAAGTTCAACTTGATTACTTTTCACAATTCTCATATTTTACAGTCCCATCAAAGCATCTACACTGGAATTTTCTACCACGTGATGCAGAGATCTCAGAAAGATGTGAGGTATCTAAAGCCTGCTTAACAATGTTGGAGCTACCTGAATAGATGATCTATGCAGTTTTACTGTGGTTTTTCTTGATTTACATAACGTGTCATCCTACATTTCACTATTCTAAACAAAAAAGCCACTGGGGTAAACATACAGACAAAAGTGCTACAAACAGAAAATCTTCCAAAAGTTTAAGTACACTTGGGACTGCTTTTGGAAAGAAAGGGGAAGAAAATAAAAAAGATGAGTGCTAGGACCTTAATTTAAAATCTCTTTTAACACCAGGCTGGACTCAGCAGAAAATAAAGATACAGAACGTGCCTCAGCTTGCTAATGAAGACGGAACACACACAGAGTAATAATCTTACCTCTATGGACTCTGAATACAAAATACTTGCCTTAAACCATGGGTCAATTTGTACAATGTTAGGATTAAGTCTTCCTATCAGACCATCATAAAAATCATCATCTTAGATTTCAGAAACATATGGCTGAGAGCGATGTACAACCCATACGATTCCAGGTTTCTGACTGCTGTGCACTTTTTGTTGGTATCTTAGGTAACTTACTACAGAAATAGTTTATCTTCTACTATATCTTTATTTTTTTGCTTGCAACATAAATCAAGATAGGTCTCTGAGAACCACTAGTTATAAGCACATGAGCATTACAGATGTTACCTGGAATTACATCCATATAGATGCAACAAGAAAATGAGACTACAGATAGATTTTTCAATGCACACTTTTTCACTAAGCCCAAGTATCTTCTCCCCATCGTCTTCCCTAAAATACTATTAGCCCCTGATTTTAAGGGTAGTCTATGCCTGAAAGTAAAGAACAAGGTTTAAAAAAGAAAATTAAAAGTGCAACAGAAGATTTGAAACAAATGCAATCACAGCTTATCTGTTATTTCGGCTCTAACTGAATTTTATTATGATGAAGCACACTTCGACTTTAGAAGCAAATGCTGCACTTCAAGACAGCCATTTGATATTACGCTGCCATGTGAAACAAAAGAAATAATTAATCTTGATTAACATAAAACAACTGCAGCAAACAGATATAAAACAATTCTTTTCACATACCCTTTGTCTTTTGCATGCACATCTGCACCATGCTGAAGCAGGAGTTGGACTATTCGAACTCTGTTGTAGCCTGCTGCTAGGTGTAAAGGAGTGGACTGCAAAATAAAACAAAACAAGATGAAGAATGCAAGCCACATAAATTTGCAGCCCTCCATTTTTATTGCACATCAGATCAAGACAAATGAAGCTTCCCTTCTGTGATTAGGCAAATTGTTAAGCCAAGTACTGTCAGCATTAAACCATCATTACACAGTATTACAAGAAAGACTATTATCAAGATTTAAAAAACAGAAGTCAAGACAAATAGTCCAATGTGTAGTGAAGGAGTAGCAGGTTCTATATACACAGAAGTAGTATGGATTTCTAGGAATTAGTAAATGACCAGAACTTGGAGTAGTCTGGATTAGGTTTTCCTATAGTCTCAAAACTTTGCTTAAAAAAGAGTTAACAACTTTAACACCTACCAACTGTACTATAGAGAGGACACAGCTGGTACTGTCAAAAATGACAGCATGGGTCATCTCTAACAAAAACATCCGGGTAACTCAGTTTATTTAGGAAAACAGTTATGCAAGTTTCCATAAAACACATCTTCAGAATTACCTATACTCAAAATAAGGACCTTTAATATTTCTAACCTGAAGATCCCTAAAGCATCTCAAAAGTACAAAATGCCACAACCACCAAAACAAGTGAAATCTTTACGATTATTCTGTTTCAGAAAGGCTTCTACCACTGAACTAACAATTTGTACTGATCCAAAAGGTGTTAATATTCTTTTCATATCTGCCTCTATTATAAAATAGCTGACTTCTGCATATCACAAACACTAATGAAAAAGTGGATAAAGATTACGTCACTGTTGGCATTAGTAGAATGCTTCAGTACCATGTAGTCTGACAATTGCCTTGGTTTGGTTACTACACCCAGTTTTATCAACAGAATTAATAACTATTGAAAGGTCTGAATTCCAGAAGAAACTGAAGCAAGCACTGAATCTTTGGAACCATTGCAGCATACTTTAACCTCACTACAATTAAACTGCACCCATTCTTGTCTGCATGCCACTTCCAAAACATTTACGGCAGGCTTCCAAGATGATGCTTTACTCATATTGAACATTATTAATAGGGATGTTCTCAGAAAAGATCCATCAATGGAGCTGTGTTCACTGTTAATATAAAAACATGATCTAAAGACCTGGGGCTGTGCATTTTGTATTTCTCAGGCTATTAGACCTGCACTTGCCAAATAACTTCATTAAAAAAACCACTCAAAACATTTCAAGCTTATTGTTGCAAGACAAATGGCACAAAGAATCAAACCAGTGATGTCCCAAGTCTTCAGACAACGTATAGTCCCTCCCACCGTTCAGAAAGGTGAGCTACTTGTTCTCCTTCAGCAAGGCCACACAGACACCAGTACCACAAATGGATGTGAATACATGTCTTCCCAAATCACCAGGAATTAGTCATTTAGCTGCAGGCAGATGTCTGATGTTTCATGTGCTTGCCTTCTGATCCACAGCAGCTTCAGGGAAGCTGTGTGCCATGCTAGGACTGTCTCTTCGAGGAGGAGCTAACAGATGCTCCCTGTGCCCTTTCCTAGAGATGGGACTAAGATCCCCACCAGTTTCCATGCATTGACTCTGCAGTTGTAAAACACCTAACTTGGAGGAAAACACAGTGGTGGAGACAGGCAGAAGGCCAGAGACCTCTTAACTTAATAGCAGGCATGACTGAACATGGACACAGGTGTGTGGAAGCAGCAATCCTGAAGGACTGCTTCCCCTGCATCCAGGTCTAATTGCTTAATATTAAGAAAAGAGATTTAATTTAGCTATCAATTAACCCCTCCTCCCATGTCTTGCAATACCTGGCAAGAGACTTACTAACAGGAATCCCTTGAGAGCACTTATCTTCCAAGACTCACATTCACAGTTATCAAGCAAATCACACTGTCTTACTTGCTACTGTAATTAAAGAGAGTACAACTGCACTTTTATTAAGTGAAGAAGACCCTCATGTGAGATGCTCACTTTAAAGTTTTATGGCAGCTGTAGCTGAGTCAAAGCATGTACTGTGCATTTCAAGGAAGATCACTATACACAAGATGGCAATCACTGTCATCTTGTATACCTAGAATTTATACTAAAGCAGGTATTTTTGCCTGCAGTCATTTTGAAAATGTGTTGCCTGGGAATATGAGAAATGCATTTTTAGATTAAAAAACCCTCACATAAAGCAGTTTGATATTTTTTGTTGAGCCTTAGGTATTCTCACGGTGCTTTGCTATCAACAGGTGATTTGATGATCTCTGTTCAAGGTCAGCCACTTTGGAATTGCTGTCCCTTGTTCACCTGCATCAAACAAAAGGGTCCCTGAGGAATCACTGGAGCTGCAGGCTGTGGAGCTGCTTCTACTGAAATGAGAAAATTGGTTTCAACAAATTGTCCACAGGCTACATGGGAGAGCTAGCTTCAAGCAGCATCTGTTTCCCTCCCTATAGTGCAAAAGAGTCTTCAGCATCTCTTAGATGGTATCATTGCCATAGTCTCAGAAAAAAGCTGCATCTTGAGATTCAAATTATGAACTGACCATTTTATGGGCAACTGTAAATTAAGGGATCTTATATCATCCATTATCTATATGATCAGTAACAGCTACAGACACGCAGCTGCAGATCTGAATGACCAGTAATAGCTGCAGCTCAGTAACAATTAAGAACTAACATTGCCTGTTCTTGCTTCCTACTACCAAAATCTCTAAATGCTACCCAATAACAGTCTTAATTATTAATTGTCTCTCATTCTCAAGTTGTCATCCCAAAGGCTATTCAAACCTACAAACAATCTTTTTATCATACATATAACATCATACATCTAATTTACAACACTATATAATGAGGACAGACTGAAGGAGTTGGGGCTGTTCAGTCTGGAGAAAAGAAGGCTCCAAGGTGACCTAATTGTGGCCTTCCAGTATCTGAAGGGGGCCTACAAGAAGGCTGGGGAGGGACTTCTCAGGAATGAAGCTGGAGGTGGGGAGATTCAGGCTGGACGTGAAGAGGAAGTTCTTCACCATGAGAGTGGTGAGGCCCTGGAATGGGTTGTCCAGGGAAGTGGTTGAGGCCCCGTCCCTGGAGGTGCTTAAGACCAGGCTGGATGAGGCTCTGGCCAGCCTGATCTAGTGTGGGGTATCCCTGCCCATGGCAGGGGGTTGGAACTAGATGATCCTTGTGATCTCTTCCAACCCTGACTGATACTATGATACTGATTTAGAAATATCAGCATTTAATTTCATCTTCTATTGCGAGACTATTATTCCCATAGAGAGGCAACACCCTGATTTTGAGAGCCAGCTCTGGCTTTGACATAGTATGGCTACTCTCGCGTTCAGATGCATATGTGCCAGTGTAGTGGCTCTTAAGACAAACAAGCATGAAAAAAGCAGAAAAATACCTAAGGACACTTGTTTATTGTTAACTCTGCTGCCATACCCTTCTGGAAAAGGATACTGAAAAAAGGAGGAGGAAGCAGGGATTTTTAAATGCTTCATGTGGACTTTATCACACATTTTTTTCACCCTGTCTATAATTAGCTTCAGGTTTGGCAGATTTAAATATTGCAGATATACAGAAAAATACCAAGCTACTTTTGTCACACAGAAGTTATATTCTAGTTAGACCATGCAAACCAGAGAGAGCAGCAGCAATAAAAATATCTTATACTTTTGTAGTTTGCCTTACAAGCTCCCTTCCAAACAATTTCACCTCCTATGAATTAAGGGAAGAGCAGAAAGGTTTCTAATTGCAGAAGTGACCTTCATTTCACAGTTCTGCATAAAACTTTTTTTGAAAGATGCCCTGACTCCTGGCATATTTCAATCTGACATACTAAAGAAAAACCTGTAAGCAGGCAAGCATCTCCCTCTTCACTGGGTTAGAATTTATGATAGAACCTTTCTTCCCAGTTACAACAGTCTGTGTCTGCTTGATGCTGCTCTTATAGACTTCTCTAAAATGACTGCATCCATCATGGGTACATCAGGAAGACAATCCGGATGCGAGTGGAATATCTCCTGTCACCACTTATCGTTCTGATTAATGATGTAAGGAAGCAAGCTGCAACAATATCACAATCTTGAAGAGACATTCCTGAACTATTCCATTGTGAAAATAATCAGGCTTTCCCTTTGCTGCCTGAACACCAGCCTGCATTCTAATTTTAAGCAGTCTACCCATCTTACACCTTCATTTTTAGACTCATTGGTAAGCTTTATTAGGAAAATCTCTCATTAGCATTTGTTTATGTGGTGCCAAGACTAGACATAGCATCACATACAAAAAAACCTCCTTCTAGAAAAACATATTTCAAATAACCCAAAATAATTATTTTATATTCATGCTATAATGCTCCTGCTCACTAGGTACTACAAAAATAAAGGTTCCTAATGTCAGCTAGAGAATGATACTCTTAGTGAACAGGAAAAGGGCTGTGCTTATGTTTATCTGCCATGCGGCTTGTCAACTTCAGCCACTCAAATTGTGCAACCTCCTTGCTCATACCGAGTTATTTAATCTCGCTGCTGACAATTGTGTTTTAGGGACAAACTTAGAGATGCTGCTTCAGGAGAACACGTTCTGTCAGATGGCTGACTGTAGATGAGGTAGGTGCCACAAGTTTGAACTCTAGAAACAAGCACAGTGATGAAGAGCTTAAAAAAACCCCCACCAAACCCAAACACACTACAAATGTCCCCTCCCCCAAAGAAAAAGAAAACACGAAAAAAAGCACAAAAAGGTAGCTCCTAAGGACAAGGAAAATGTGTAAGGAGGACAATTCTCACTCCATTGTGTCTCCAGTGGTCATTTCACTGCTTCATTTTCAGAACACAGCCAACAGTACTTAATTGGACTGTTGGAACAGGACACACTTAGTAGAGTAAAAATTAGAGAAACATCACATCAGAAAGCACTGTGAAATTTGTAGCAGCTAACAATATGCAAAATGAACTGAGCAGCTCACCAGTTTAGAATCTGCAAGTCACACAGTATCTTAATTTAGAGCTCTGGTATATCAGATGAGCTCTTCATGAAAAAAAACCAAACCAAAAACAGGAAAGGAAAAGAAAATCCACGTTTTTGACTTGTAAACCAGCAAGGACAAAACCAGCTCCATTTCACATACACAGCAGTGCTAGAACAAAGCATCACTGGGTGAGAATAGGAGTGATATGGCAAGTAAGAGAGAAATGTTTGCATTCCTTTTCATTCTGTCACTTGGCAGAAGGAAAACAAAGAAGCCTCTTAAAAAGAAATTCTTCCTTGCAACTGAACACCTTTCAGAAATTTATTGTGGTATGATACCGCCTGGATTATGGTACAAAGCCCAGAGGAGCTCAGGTATCATTGAAGAGCATTTCCCTCTGTATTCAGCTGTGTAGAAACCACACCTAGAATGTTATTTTCAAATTAGTGATGGACATTTCCAGACCACGCAGATGTTCATAAACCTTAGGAAAAGAATGTATAGTACAGGTGAAATTTAAAAAAAATTAAATGGCTGGAGAGTTAAAAAGCACAGGGAAAGCAGAACAAAAATACTCAAATACACTGACAGAACAAGCTCCATTTGGAGGTTTACTCAGGTGACAAACCAAGACTCTTTGACTCCTAATCTCAAGTGAGTATTCAAATCTATTTCCTCTTGAGGGCTGTAATGTCCAAACTACTGGCTACAAAATGTTTCTCTATAGATCTGACCTTGAGAGACAATAAAAATTTCTGATTGCATCTCTGAGCTTCAAGTGTGCGTGGCAAGACTTAGTATCAGTTCGACACATGAACATGGTGATCCTGTTGTACTCCAAATTGGGTGACGTGTTGACAAATAAGGGGCAAGATCAAAGAGATGCCTGCTTTAGGAAAAAGCAGAGAAAATTACAAGCATATCTTGCACAGGAGTAGACAACTAATTGGAATGCCCCTGTCTCTAAGAGGTATGAAATGAGGGAGGAATAGGAAATAAGTGCTTTCACTTTTCTGCTCAGGAACTCTGTCACTTCTCCTGCTACCATAGAATCAGTGCCAACACAGAGAAGGCAGGTGCATGGAGACAAACAAGAAATGCCCAAAAGCAGAAATGGATCAAGTGCAGAGGCAACTTTCCTGACAGGGGAGAAAACATGGAAGCACTGTGGGACCGCACAACTAAAGAAAGTTTGATCTGCAGAGGCAGGATTAAGGTGGATGTTTGAAGATGATGATGTAAAATAAACTCCAGAAGGAAAACCCAGTCTCCCTGCCCAGCAGGATTAGAATAGAATAAACCAGGTTGGAAGAGACCTTCAAGATCATTGAATCCAACCCATCAACCAATCCAACCCACCTAAACAACTAAACCATGGCACCAAGCACCCCATCAAGTCTCAAGCTGTTTCTCCAGACAGCAACATTTGACTTTCAAAGTCAGGGAGATTATTATATTTGGGCACTAAGGCAGATTGTTAACCCAAGTAAAAAGCTGTTTTTTTAACAGTAGCTATACAAAAAAACCCAAATAACCCAACACTCAAATTGATTACCTCAGAGAAAAGGGAAGAAAGTAAAACTTACGAGTGCATCATTACCTTGCAGAAAAAGGGCTAAATGAAAGGCTGGGAAATAAAGGGATAATGTGAGACAGAAGACAGCAACGGTGTTTGGAATGAACTATAAAAGAAAAGACCAACCTAACATAAGCAAAAGCAAGTACTGCAAAGGGATAAAAAGAATTCCACCTCCCTAAAATATTAATGAGCTTATTTCCCTAACAGTTCCATCCTAAGTTGCAGCCACTACTTTCACAGACTGACCTCGAAGCAGAGACTAAGAGGAGAATGGTAAAGGACTGAGAGACACTTAAATCTTTAAATGGGAACATCACCTTGACCTCTGATCTTAGAATTTCACACACAGTAGGTCCCAGAAATGAGACACTAGTAACCTCTGCCTAAACAGGAATTAAAATGCAACACCTCCCTCACCCCTCACCTTCCTGAAAGTCTTCTGTATTTGCATGTATTGCAACCTACCACTGACTTGGTAGAACTGTTCCATAGAGGATGTCTCAGACAAGCTAAGCAATATACCTGACAAACCCACAGTAGTATTAAAAGATTGTTCCTTAGACAAATCTCTTCCACTTCTACATGTAAATGAAGGTTTAGCTAGGAATAGAACTGCAATATTAAAAAGAAATTTGGAGCTTCTACCATGAAGCAGCATTTATAGTTTATCCAGACTCTGAAGCACAGAACAGACCTCTGACAGCACTCATTGACATTGGGAGATGGACTTTAAAATGTATTATCAGAGAAGCAAGTGTGTATACTGTTTCTTTGGTGATAGATGTTGACAGCTGAGGGAGTAGAGCCTTGCTGAGCTACATCAAGATGAAATGACAGTAAAGACCCACACTCTCTTTTCCTAAGGGAATGCTGCTAATGTTATTTAACACTGAAAGGAGATGTATGATGCCTTGAAAGGTATGGCAGAACAGTACAGAGGAATTACTTAAGTATCATTGTGTCCAGGGTGGAGATTTTTGTTGCTTTACACCACCTGGAATCTGGCAGAAATGCAAGTCAAGAATGCACAAATCTGAGGTGAGACACTGAGACATGAATGGCTTTTGCTGAGGCAAACACAAGTAGAAGAAACTGTCCCTATAATGTTATTAAAGACATTAGAGGGTATTCAAACCTCTCATACTGCAAGACAATGCCTGCCTACTAAAGAATAAACTCATCTGGGTTGGTGGACTGAGCACACAGGCATGCATGATTTTCTCATGTCAGCTGCTGTAACTTTAATTTGTTAAATCACACACTGGAAGATGCAATTCAAGTTCAGTGCATGGGGAAGAACAGATGCTACTGCTGCTGGTCTGAGCAATAGAGCATGGAAAGCCAAGCTTCCACAGTTTTTGAAAGCACCTTAGCACCAGCCAGCAGGCTCCACAGCCCAAGCCTCAGCCCATCAATCTTGCCAAATTGCAAGCTGCAAATGCTTATCATTCCAGGAGAGCAGGATAAGGCAACTTGCTCCTGCCTTCCAGCATAAATATATACATTTTAATCTATCCTGTCAGCCAGTGTCAGAAGCTATAGAATGCTATTCTTTAATTATCTGCTCAGGCTGCTGTTCTCTCATTTTAATGAAATATTTTGGTGTTGCTCTGGCAGCACAAACAACTGTTAACAAGAGGCTCCTCTCCAGACAGCCTTGCCAGATGACTGGGGAAGGCCTGCACACAACATTAAAACAATCTGAAGAGGCTGAGCACTGGAACACCAGAGAAGCAAAACTGTCTTTTGCTCTTTCATCTCCTTTTTCCACTTGCTATCTAAATTTTTTTTCCTACTACAGTCAACAGTTTTCTTTTTATATTTCTTATTACTTCTCCCACATATTACTGTGCCTCTCCTTCCCTTTCTGTCTTGAAGCTTTCCAAGTCAGTTCATAACATTTTGATGTTATTAAGAAAGAAGATTATCAAAATATATTAATTGGAGTGTTCCCTCTGCTAACATGACATTCAAACTAGCAATTCACTCATTTTATTGAAAGCAGGGTCAGAATGAACTCTTAAGAACAATGCTTGCAAGTTGATGGCATTTCAGCTCCAGTGCTCAGCATTAAATATTTATGCCTTGTGTTTTGGAATTGAAACATTAACTATAAAATAATGTGTAAAATTAAATATACAAAATGCTACTTTGGCATTACAGTGACAATTTGAGAATTTCAGGATGTAATGTCTTTATAATCCTATCAATTAGACTTCACTGTTCCTTTGAAGAAGAGCCTTGAAAAATACAGGAAAAAAGGCAGAGAATTTATCTTGTACTTCCTTTTAGTATGTTTCAAAATTGAAAAGTTATGGTTATTAGTATATGGATATTGTAAAGAATTTCATCTGTAAGAAATAAGTCTTTTTTATAAGCAGAAGTGTATTGTATTACTTAGAAAAGACAACCTCAATTTACTTGTTCATCAATGACACATCCATCATCAATTATAATGCTTTATTTTGGCATTTTCCTCCCTTTTTATCATTCTGCTGATGCCTGCTCAGTCAGCTTAAACAACAGTTTTAGAAGTGGTTATTTAAATACACCTCTCCTTGCACATAAGTATTTGTACTTCTTTTCATTTAGAACTAAGTTTATCACTCCAAATTACCCACACAACCTACAAAGTCAATGATGGGGCTGTATTAGCAAGTGATAATTGAGGTGCTTAGGGAAATCAGAGAGGCAGCAGAGGCAGAAAACCGAAGGTCTTTGAGCGACTTAACTGGTGAAATGTTTGGATGCTACCAGTGATCGTTTTACACAGAAGCTGGCTAGGGGAGGAGCATGTGCAACTACTAAGCTGCTACCAAGTAGACACTTGGTGCAAGACCTTGCAGTAGGAATCGCTCTTTCGCAGATTCTACCTCTCTGCAGGAGAAATGCTTGTTAAAATAATCCAGCACAACTGTGTCAACCTTCAGAAAGTGGAGCTATGAAAAAAATGGGAAGCTCTTTTAACAATAAGCCATAGCTTTTAACAATAAGTGGTAGATAAGAGAATGAAGTCCTGACACAGCACTGAGAGTACTAAGAGGCAATACTGGAAACATCATGGTAGTAAGTATCTTTTGTTAGGAAGAGTCTGACAAAGCGAAAAACAAGCGTGACTAAGAGATTACTAGAGAGATTACTAAAAGAGATTACTAGAACCTAAACTAGGCACCATTCAAAAGGCAGAATATACAAGTTGAAGAGAATCACAAGGACCATAAAGTCCAGCAGAAAGCAAAAATGCCATTAGATAGGAAAAAAAATACTGGCAAAAACAGCTTAAGCAGTGCCTACCGAAAGGAATTCAAACCAGCCATAAACCCTTCTTCCAACTGACCAGGAGCACAAAACCCACCAGACAGTCCAGTGGGGCAAGATGATGCTAGGGCAGGAAATGGAGCTCCTTCAGGCCAGAAGTCACTGTGGAGGAACTAAATGAACCCTTTGCATAGTACATATCTTAGAAACAGCAAGTAGTTCTCATACCAGGACCTCAGCAAATAAGCATCTGAGCATTTGGGAACACAGTGGGGCTCGGCAAAGAATCTGTCTGAAACTAAATTAAGCATAGAAGAGGTAATGATAGCCATAATAAAATTGAACACCAACAAATTGCCAAGACAGGACTGCATTTACCCAAGAGAACACTGGAGAATGAAATAGGTGAATTGCTAGTAGTATGCGACCTTCACTGAAGATTATCTTGGTACATGAAAATGTGAAAGCTGCAAACCAATAATTAAAATTTGTTTTGGGGCATTACAGGCCTGTAATACTGATGTCTGTACCAGGAGAAATACTGTGCAACAACAGCTAGAATGAGTGGACATCTAGCCAAACATGATCTGCTTTAGTGTTGAGGAAAGTTTAGCCTTAAATCTCCCAAGAGTTTTCTGAAGCAGTCAACAAGCTCAGGCATAAGAGTAATTCAACTGATACGGTTTGCATGGGTACTCAGCAGGTTTTTAACTCCAACCCCACCAACGTTTTTAAGGAAGAAGATAATAGGTCCTGAGACAGTTGCCTGACAGCATAGAGAGATGGGAAATGATGGGTCTAACAACACAGAAATGCAACAAAGTACTCTAATATCACATTCCGAAGTGAAAAGCAACAAGCAGAATGGTTTACTTTGCAGTACCTCTCACACTCACATGGAGATATTTCAAGAGGGCAGTGATACCAAGGTTAAAACAGGCAGCTACAGCATTCACTATTGTCAACCACATCTGCTTTGGCAGGTGCGTTAGACTTGATCTCTGGAAATCCCTTCCAACTCCTAACAATGTATGATGCTGTGATATACAGAAATTGAATGTATGTACTCCATGCTACCACATTTCAACTCAACCATAACCTCAGCAAGCTGTAAAGGAAAGGACTCTACTCTTGAAATCACAGTGGAAGGAACAGTACTCAGCTTCGCAATGCAGTAAGCTGACAGAGCCAAATCCAGACCACAACATTTAGTTAATGTGCAGAAAATACTGAATCACAGCTCTGCCCACATCTGCCATTTTGACTTGTTTTCTCTTGGAATTAGATGGATAATAGGGTAATGCAAGAAGCACCCCTTCCTGACACACCCCTTGTGAAGCATCAAGGAGAAATGGATATAAAAGAACTGTCCCACGCCTTTGATACATTTTAAGGCTTCCTGAAGAGCACAGATTAAGACTTAGTAAGATAGATTCCAGGATTGTTAGAGAACCATACAGAGAATGACTACAGAGTAGCAACCTCTCTCCAGTTCAGGTGCACAATTCCTATTTGTGGACATGATGGACTACATTTCAAACAATTTCTGAAGAAAATGAAAACAGGTGAAGTGATCTCACTGGAACTTTTGGGGAAGATATTTAAGATCTCATAACAGAAACTTAAGTGCAGGTAGATCTGTTTTATATTTTATTAAAAAATTAGCATCTCTGGCATCCTCAGAGGAGACTGAGGGGTCCCTTCGTAAATGTTTATAAATACATAAAGGGTGAGTGCCAAGAGGATGGAGTCAGGCTCTTCTCAGTGATGCCCAATGACAGGACCAGGTGTGGAAGTTGAGGCATAGGAAGTTCCATGTAAACGTGAAGAAAAACTTTTTCACTGTGAGGGCAATGGAATGATGGAACAGGCTGCCCAGGGGAGTTGTGTATCTCTCTGAAGATACTCAAGACCCTTCTGGATGCGTTCCTGTGTGATCTGGTATAAGGGATCCTGCTCTGGCAGGATCTGGGGTTGGACTAGATGATCTTTTGAGACCCCTTCCAGCCCCTAACATTCTGTGATAGAAATTAAGCCAAGTCATCTATAGTGTACAAAGTCAGGGGAGAGATTCTTGTGTCATCCACTTCAACCATGCATAGCTGATGGATGAGACGAGATCAAACAGCATAAGAGCATAATTTGTCACTATTTCTGACATCCATGAATCCTGGGAACTGTACTTTCAAACAAGTGAAACGGTGTTTTAAAGGCAAAGTACAGGTGTGACCATTTAAAAATGTTCTTTTTATGTGTGTACTGCACCGGACATTTCTGCCCCAAGCACATCACAAACATTACAGCATTTCTCTGTAACCTTTTTTATAATGTTGGAAATGTCACCTTTCTCTCAGTGCTTTACTACCCAAATCTGAGGAGGACCCTTAATTTTGAATACAGTCTTTGATTCAAAATATTTAACTCAATCACAGAAAAGTACAGCCGTACGTGAAGAGAGCACAAGAATGTTTGCATCTGATTTACAGTACTTAGTTTCACCACTGAGGCACATATTCACCAACGGAAGAGTTGCTTAGAAGCAACTCAGTCCCTCAGTCCCCCTGATTACAGCAAAACCAAGGATAGACTCAAAGGTGGTGAAGCCCTTCATCCAAATCAAAGTTTGGAGTATGGACCATACAAATGTTATTGTGCAGCACCAAGGTATCACAGAATAAGAGGCTGGAATTGACTTCCACAGAAAGTCATAGCTCAACCCTCGCCTGCCCTTTTCCACCCACTTTACACAGGTACTGAGAATGACTTCCTATACAAGGCAGAATATTAGCATATATTGGTCAGTTGCCCTGAGGCAGATGGCATCTGATGACTAGTTCTTCCATACCCAATACAGGTCACCAGTGAGGCTGTAGAAGAAGCAACAACAATTGTAGCACTTGCAGAACACAGTAGCCATTGAACACAGTAAGAATGGATCTTAAATCCCAAAATTGTAAAGCAATGATTTTTTAATGAGAAATAGATGTGCTCTCCCTCCTCCTTCAAACCCCAGAAAAATCAGCTTGCAGAAAGAGGGGAGTGGTGGTTCATATCTTCCTCTAGGCAAGCACATTACCCAGCTATGTCTTTGAGAGATGCACACACAGAGGTTTGTTCTAGAAATTTATGTTGTGTATACTTCTAGGTTCATGTGTTAATTGCTTTCGGTTTTATTACTGTAGCAAAAAAACCCCAAACAACCCAACACACAATTGTAAAGGTTTGCAGTGTTGCTAGCACGCTATTTCTTCACAAGTCTTTCAACACGTGGCATTTTTCTTCAACCCCCAGCTCCTAGAGCCAAGATGATTACAAGAGAATCTAAACCTCTGCTCAAGTCTGTAGGTTTAATAACTGTAAAGAAAAAGCCTGTGAAAACATGGATCGATTGTTCCATACTGACTCAGAAATTGGAAGGCATACCAATTTTCTTTTCAACTGCAGAATTTTTCATTAAAATGGTTGAGAACAACCAGAATTCTGGAACAGGGGCTGGAAAATCCACTTACCAGCAGCAAATTGGAGACTTGCTGGTAAGTCATAACTCACCTGATCTTGTTAGAATTCAATTTCTATTTATCAGCCCTTCGTTTACAGGCTGATCTTTCAACATAAAGAAATAAATAGAGGAAGCAAGAGAAGGAATCTGCAACCCCATCTAACAAACTGTTACTTGGTGTCATAGATACCCCATAGCAGGAGTTGAGAGGCACTCTGTGCTCTCCACAAAACACACACATGCAAGACCTTGTGCAGGGGTTGCTTCAGTGAACTACAAATCATCTCAGACTTGGATTTCTTACGTCTGCATCCATGAACCTGGATGACGCCATGCACAGGAAAAATGAATGTCTGTATGGTAGGAAGGAGAGGGCTGAAGAAACAGCCTCTGTCAAACCCAAGAGACAAGTACATCTACTATGATCAAAAGCTCTACTCTGAGCAAAAGCCTGCTACTGGCATTCTGGATCCAGGGCTGTGTGCATCTAGTTTGGAAAGGCATAAACCCAAGTATTAAGGACTGGTACTCATTGCTGCTAAGGACTGAGAGCTGGGAACAAAGGGGACCTAGGAGCCAGAAAACTACAGGGAAATAAAATTAAATAGGGCTGCAGGCATGCTAGAAATAGCCTTTAAAGAAGTAATTGCTTTTTTTTTTTTCCCATGGGATCACTGTCTCATCCACAATGTTGGATGATCCGATGCTGGGGGAAAAAACGGAGGTGCAATGTTTGCAGGCTCCTTGGTTGGAGAAATTTTTACATTTCTTTCTAATGAGCAAGGCAGGCAGAGAAGGTACAGGAAGGAAAATAATGTAGCTATGGAGGAATTGCATCCTGTGCTGCTTTCTGGTATTAATTTCTGCCTCACATCGAGCAAATACTTGAGATCAGGCTATTCACAGGTGATGCCACGGTATTCTCTGTTTTTCACATGGCTCGTAAGAAAAAAACCCACAAACACACAGTTGCAACAGATCAATGGAATCCACATTTTCAAAGTATGAAGGATCCACTTTACAGAAAAAAAAAAATTGTTCTGTGTTCCAAAGAGCCCCAAAATCTCAGATATCTGTGCTGCTTTGAAAGAGACCAATATTGAAAAAAGGAGCAAAAAACCCTCTTTTTAGTAACTTCTGATAGGAGAGGTGGGGTTCCCTTATACGAAGAGATTTTATTCAACCACTACTCAAGTATTTTAGTGCCAGCATGATCTGAGCACGTGTAATGTAGTACAGGAGCAGGATATTATGTACCAGCAAAAATTCAACTTCAAAACAAATATCCAAACTCCTGCTGCTAATAGGTACCACATCACCTGGATGCAGTCCACTTTGAAACCTTTCAAGAAGTGATGTGGGGAAATGTGCCTTGTAGAGGAAAGTTCTCAGCTGAAATGCTAAAACTAGTGCTTCCTTATTAAGCAGATAATTCTGTATTTAAAAAATGGAAGCAACATCAATTTATTCCTGAAATACCTTTCAAGCATCCACAACAGCTTTCCAAAGGAAATGAGAGGGCTAAGAAATGGTTTCAACTCAGCCTACAATCAGGACACATTCATTTTAAGCCTATCTCTTGCCACTAACTACTGGACTAGGTAAGCTGTGACTGTTTTAACAATTCACAAATCCAGCCTCCATGACAAAATACAGCTTTACCTTCCAGTAGCAGATACAAACCTGCTTTAAAATACTCAAAAACCTTTTTGAAAATTGTGTTTGGTTTGGCTGAGATGGAGTTAGTTCTCCCCACTGCATCTTTCACGGTGCTCTGTTTCATAGTGGAAGGGTGTTGACAACACACCAGTGTTTGGGCTGCTGCTGAGCAGTGCTCACGCAGCACTGAGGCTGTGCTTTCCCAACATTTCCTCCTCAGCTGAGGTGTGGGCAAGATCTTGGGAGGGGACATAGGCAGTCCAGCTGACTCAAAACTGATGAAGGGGTATTCCACACCATAAGATGTCAGCTCAGATAAAAAAGCCAAAGGAGAGAAGGAAGTGTGAGGGCATTTATAAATGGCATCTGTCCTCTGGAGCAACCACTACACATATTGAAGCCCTGCTTCCTGGGGAGCAGTCAAATGTTGTCTGCTGATATGAAGCAGAGAACAAGATTTTTGTTTGCTTTGTTTACCTTTGCTTTTGCCTTAATAACGGCTTCCATCTTGGCCCACAGGCCTCTTGTTATATATTTTCCCTCTCCCCAGTCCATCTAAGAAGAAGAGTGATAGAGTGGCTTGGTGAGCATCTGGCCCCAGCTAGGGTCAAACCACAAAAACTCACCCACAACTGTGTCTTAAGACAGACACTCAAGTGGGACAAAGTATTAGAGGGAAAGTAACCAGGGCTGTAAAGCAATTCTGGAGCTGACATAGGTAAGATGCTTAAACAGGTGGCTTGGCTTTTTAACAATGCAGAAGTTCAGTACCTTCTGTTAACTTCAATACTATAGCATTCTTCTAGAAGTCATTAATTGTATAGATCACATAAGGACCAAACAGTTCACAAGATCTCAGAGGCTGGACACAATGAAACTTCAGACCCCATGACCCCATGCCCTATATACTGTGTTTTAGTTTCAGTTTTGACAGAGCAAATACCTTATGAAGCAATCTAAACAGAAGTGATGTAACACGTTACACACAACACTGCATTCCAACAACTCCAAATTTTTAGTGTCCTAGGGTGTAGACCTCTATACACAGTGATGGTTATCAGCACCAGCTGTAACAGTTTTAGCAGCATGGACTCCTGTCCAGTAGGAGTCGGACTCTGGCCATCGATACTTTTCAAGAAGGCTGCAAGTGTCACTGTAAGAACGCAGTGTCATTGCTATTTCTAATCTGAGCTGGTTCCAAACCAGCAAGCTACTGTTGGAGTTTTCTACCCCATTTTATCCATTCTGTGAAGTACAACCTCATGTCAGATGCGGTGCTCAGGAAATCCACAAACTCATGATGTTAGTATGCCTGGGAAACAGAAAAGATCCCCAGGAAAAACTAAACAAAAAGGAAGACACACAACCTTCCCTCCAAACAACAACGAAAGGTGAACTGCATACAGCAATGAAATAAGCAATATTAACAATACCCTAATTATTCTGCTGTTTAGTCATAGTGCAATGCGTGTTAGATAATTTCAGGAAAGTCATACTCCAAAGCATGAAAAAAACACTATCAACACTTGCTGTACAGCAAAAAATTATCATCTGTTCAGTACTGGGGTCTCTGTTTAATTTCCTCCTCTACAAAGCTAAATGTTTCACTTCTCATAATAGTGTTGGATGTCTCAGAAACACGCAAATCCAAAGAACACAAATTAGAGAAGCGTGTGCACAGGAGTTTGCGGCTGTGTCTGTACTGCAGAGCAGAAATGAAGCTTGAGGATCTCAGGCCACTCTGCAGAGTCTGCACTTCCTGGCCCTGACAGATGCATTAAGTCTGTGGTTTTAAACTGGTTTAAGTCTGAAGCTTGAAAACTCAAGGAATCTGAAAAAAAAAAAGCAAAGCTACAAAATCATTAAGAGATTCCAAAACCAACTTACAAAATGGATAAATTCTCAGCTACACCAGCAGAGACTTTCATTTACAAGAATGATGTGCTGTATAGACTGAAAAGTTCACTTAATTTGCAGCACAGCTTAGAATGATTAAGCCTCAAATTATCTTGTGCCAGTACAGGATCTGGAAATTTTGCCTCACAAATTAAATAACTAAACAGTTATATAGCACACTTGCTACAATTACTTCACCTTAAACACTCTGTACATAAATGGTGGGGGAAACAAAAAAAAGGAAGGAAAAAAATATATATGGTAGGTATCATTAATAAAAGCAAACTAATCTCAATGACAAGCCACCTTCAGAGTTTTAATAACCGGTGCATTTACCAACAACTGACCACAGGAAATTATCGAAGTGCCCACAGACAAGCTTTAACTGCAATATGTATTCTGAGCTATGGGCATAATTTTTCACAGTAATTTAGAAGCTGCAATACAACATAAACATCTTCTGGTAGCTTAATATGAATTAAAAAAAAAATATTTAAAAGCTTAAAAAAAAAAATCTAAGTGCTGCATATTAAAGAGAAGATATCTGCAAGGGCTTGTTCCTCTCCATATTGACAGAAATCATAACTCTGCCTTTGGCCTTAAATCCACAGTGATGTGAACTCAATTACCCAGTAGCACTCAGTTGTATACCATTAGCTTAATTGTATCATGACTGTACAGTGTTGATACCTAAATACAATCTCAATTGAATAGCAGTCCTACAAAAACCACAACACAAAATAACAGAACTATGGCCAATGTGTTTAATCTTAAAATATAGGGGGGTATTTCATCAGTTCTGACACACCTGAACTAAATAAACCTCCTGTTCACTTGCCTGTCCTCAGATCATAAAACTAATTGTTTTAAAAATCTGGAAAATTCATAAACTTTCAATCAGTGCTAAGCATAAACAACCTAAAAGCAGGCTATGTTTACTTTCACACAGTAGACATAGCCATCACAAATGAGAAAACATGCTGAAATGCTTACTAAAAATGTGAATGTTTTCACAATGGAGCAATTTTACTTTTTATTTTTAATCATCAGCAACAACATATTTTTTTAATGAAAAGGCAGCATAACCTGGGCTGGTTTTGTTGAATTCAGTGAACTGGGCTGTTCCACGACAGCTCCAGACTGGGCAGAGATGTATAATTTATGCTATGCTCCAACCACACTCCACCAAAACTAAAGAAAATTATAAAGGAAAGCACTGCCATAATTTTCTGTTCAAAAGTAAGACAATAAGATGTACTGCTACATGTGAGAGATGTAGAGTAAGAAAATTCTGGTAGAGAGTGAAAAACAAAAACCAAACCAAAAAACTCCCAACATTTGTAAACCGAACAGTCTAGACAGAGCATCATCTTGATGTCGAAAGCATCAAAAAATTATAGGATCTGCTTCTCACTCCGTATGTTCTTCCCTCCTCCAGTTTCACCCTGATACTTAATTTAACTCATTCAAACAGCCCTGCCAGAGAAAGTCAAAACAATGATATCAAATTTAAGAAAATGCAGAAGGTGTTAAGAATATCAATACAGTGCCAGTCTACATGGCAGGGCAGTAGGAGCTAAGCTGAATGCCAACCGCCTCACCCAGGTGACATTCAAATACAAATAACAACTTTCCTCCTTTAGTTATTTTATTCATCTGCAACAGTACATTTTGGTTTTCTTATAAGGAAGTCTAAAGATTTCACTTCACATGTACACTAGGGCCTGACATTTAAAAGAAGAGACATACACAAAACCCACGTCCGCTGATGTGTCACAACTGCCAGCGTCAAGTACGACAGCATTTCATTTTATGGTGAAAAGGCATCACAGGTTTTCCCTCTGTGCACTCTCTCAGTATATACACCTGTGCTTCCCAATACGGAAAAATTTGCCTTCCTTCAATAACAGAAATATAAAGCAGGTATTAACTTACCTTGCGTCCATCACTTGCATGGCAGTTCACATTTAAAGGAGTCAATAAAGCCATCAGTTTTTCTTCATTACCGCTCCTGTAAATGCAGAGTAGAGGATTATCGAAAGGGGGGAAGCAACAGAGCCTCTCCGCAAAACATTTGCTAAGGAGCTGGCTATCAACGTGTAGAATAATAAAATTTGTACTCTGCCAGGTACAATGTCAGATGGCTTAAGGATCTTCAGAACGTTTCAAAACCAAGGATAAATATAGGAAATCATATTAAATTTGCAGTTAAGTGTATTACAAAAGATCAGACAAAACCACATCTTGATTTCTCTCCTTCACCTCATCTAGTATTTCCCTGATTTTACAGATCCTCTGAAAGTCATTTGCTGAATTAAATGTCCTGAATTAAGTAACGTTTTGTCGCGTAAGGCCCGTAACATTTGTAACAGCTGCATGCCATTATGCTGAAATTTTTTAGCAAGGTTAGTGTTCCATATAAAATTGTCTCGTGCTGTCAGAAAAAAAGGATTAAAGCACCTTTGGAACATACGACTGAACTTTACACCTTTTGTGTATATAGGCTTCCTTATGCTCTGTTCTGGGAAAAAAAGCCTATTTTCAAAATACAGCCTAAGGCAGCAGTAAACACCAAAAGAAAAATTCTAATATTTAAATTGCCCCTAAAAAGAACAGTCACAAAACGACGGAGAGGATTCCGGCAGCTTAAAGCTAAAACTCAATATTAACCTTATAACCACCATAGTGGGGGGTTTCAATTACATAAACAGGCTTTTCCATTTCTACCAGACTCTAAAGTCCAGAAGGATTTATGCTAATGAAGTGGTTTGCTTGCATCATTTCATGGAAAAGCAATGACAAAACATTACTGTTTTAAATATCCCTTTTCCTCTCCTGCTTCCACCCCCAAAATATGCTTTATATTCTAAGCAGCACTCACCTAGCAGCTTCCAGGAGTTCGTCCTTCTTGTATTCACCTAAATGATTGCAAAATATCATGCTGTTAGCATTTGGCAGAAGACAGATTAAGAAATGCAGTAGGAAGCAAATACAGAATTAAAACAGAGAAGAGGAGAAAAAAGCCCACACCCCGCTGGGTGATGGAGCTGTGACGTTAGCCAGCTTGTGGAGGCAGCATCACCAGTACCTTGGAGACGGGCAGCAAATTGACGCATCTTCTTGTCCAATCCTCAGATGGAAAGGCTTTCTTTGGACAACCAATGACTGCAAAATCTTGTGTCCAGAAACACAGTCCCGCTGATAACAGCATGTCAGCTGAAGACAATGTCCCCACCCCCTGCCCTATTCAGTATGTCACATTATACTTGGGAAGCATAATAAATTCCGAGACAAAAGCCAGGCAGTGCAGCTTTTTAAATGGTACAAATTCCCGATCTCCAAAGCTCTACCTGCCTATTTCAATGGCAGTATTAGACTGCAAGTTCTTCTGAAGAGCACTGACTATTAAAGAATTTCCAAATATTTGAATCATCAGCCACTTTCCAAGGAAATATGCATGTGAAATAAAAAGCACAGACAAAAGCATGAACTCTGCAAGAGATTTTATAACAAGACTCTGAGATTAGAGCTAACCACAAGTAACGTTAAAGCAACATTTACATTTGAAATTCTGAGTTCTAATATACGATTCAGGAAGATTTTTGCATCACAGGATTAAAATTCCATGTGTATACCTTAAAAAGAGTGTAGAGCAAGGTGACATGCAGAAAATGCAGGCATTTTACAAAGCTGAATCATGATGACATCGTGCAATAAAAAATTAGGGAATTTCAATTAACAAATCATAAAAATAGCTTTTTAGCAGCTTTCTAAAGTCACAAAACAAAGGGTATCCCAAGAGCTGGAAGATGCAGGGCTTGAAAAACATACCATAGACTACTTGCCAGAGAATTAAAGCCTCTAACCACAACACTAATCCAAACAGGAAGATAAAGGTGTCCTGCATGTAAGGAAAAAACCTTTGTGCTGCCTCCTACATGCATTTGTAATAAGCCTTCAGTGAAACTCTCATTACTGGTGAGGAAGGCCATCAGGCCATGGGGAAATGCCAGACTGGACTGCAAGTAAACTGGAAGGCTCCTTAAGAAAAAGTATCCCTCAACAAAGAGCTTCTGGAGGCTGTGAGAGGAGGGCTGGAATCCTCACCCACTGCAAAAAGCTTGGTACTCACCCTATCACACCTCCTCCAGTTATCAGCAGAGGGTGACAAGAACCACAACAAAACCATCCTTCTCCAGGGCCTTAAACAGCCCTGTTTAGTTCAGCATCCTGCCTTCACACACAGGCATACAGGAAGCGGGCAAGTACATACAGCCATGCACTTTCCACCCTGCGCCCATGGCTGCAGCTGAGGAATTCTCAAAAGCAGAATGTGCATCTCATCATACTGGCAAATTTTCCTTTCACATGTGTGTTCAACTGCTTTCTGAAACATATTTAGCTTTGGGAATTCACAACAACCTGCAGCAAGGAGTTCCACCATGCAACTGCCTCTCACATGACGGGTCTCTTAATAGAGCAGTTTTGTGTTGCTGAATGTAGCAGCAACCCAGTCCCAGCAACGGAGCAGATGAGTTCAACACAACGGTAAAGAACTGAAATTGGCATTTCAAATACAGGCCATGAAGATTGATTTAGCTTTTGGAAGAATTTATAAATCTGTCTTAATGAAAATTTGATTATGAGACAAGCACAATGATGCAAAGATTTGACTGCCTTTGTCTAGCTACCACCCTCCAACTTCAGAGGGGCTTCCTGTCCACCACTGGCAATTGCCCTTGCCTTTTCTAGCTGTGGTACACATTCCTCTTGCTTTTCTTTTAATGAAGATAAAATACTGGGCACAGCTGTGAGTGTTTCAAATCAATGGTGAGTGAAAAGCTTTGGCTGGCATGTGAGAAGGGAAAAAAAAAGAAAGAGACAATTTATTACTACTGCATTACTTGTGTAACAATCTCAAACAGCTGGGTTTCCTGCAGGAAAAGTTATTCGCCTGTAATATATCAATGCTTTAGGGACCTAATCAGATTAAAAGATCTGCTTGCACATTCTGGTTTGGCAGCACATCTAGGACTCCTAACCAGGGTTCTGAATACTTTTAGGTTAGACAAGTGTACCAACATTTTTCCTTCACGCTCACTAAGTTGGTATGTCAAAACACAAAAGCCCTTTCCTCAAGCATCTTGAATGGAAAAAGCATTACTGACCAACAGACATGGAAGGCTGTAGCTCTTGATTTAGAGTGCATGCCTAAGTAAATTGATTACTTTTACTACAAAACTCTTTAAAGAAAAAGAAGTATTTACTGATACTGTTGAAATTCATACAAGCAATTCTTGAAATTTGTCACAGCTGTCCCACACTGTGACCTTGATTCAGAAAATATTATTGTGTAGTCAGCTAACTTCATTGCTCGCAAAGAGCCAACATTTTGCAAAGCAATATCTAACACTGTACAGGCGCTTGCAGCACACCATCAGGTTTGCTAAAAAAGGCCAAGTGCTCTCCACAGGACTCTGCTCTCCTGAGTAGAACAGGATGTAGGGGAACCCCTTGGCCATTCAGCAAGCAGGTGGTGGGCTGCCACCGAGCTGAGAAGGTTGGCTGACAGCATTAGGGAGAACTGGGCAGCACTGCCCACAGGACCGGCTGCTGCTGGCACAGGCTGTGCTCCCACCAGAGGGCTCTGCCAACACAGCTAAAGCCGCCTGGCTACAAAGTGTATCAAAGGCCATCCTGCAGCACTTGGCCATAGCTACCTAATAAAATATTCATTTGCAAAGCATCTGAAAACAAACCATGCGTGCTTGTGGCAGAGGTGAATTCCAAATTCTGAGATGAAGCACAGGAACACAGACAATCAACCTCACATAATATTTCTGTTCAAAGAATGTCAAACTGCTTGACGTCAATGAAGCTAGTAACATCAGCTCCTTTGGACAGGTTACAATTCATAGTTTTGCAAAAGGGCATCTGCAGAACAAAATCTAAGTAATAGCCTGATTTACTCTTCTAAATCTCTTAACAGCTGCTAGAGAGATAAAAGCATCCTTCTAAACACAGTATTAGAATAGAATAAACCAGGTTGGAAGAGACCTTCAAGATCTTCGTGTCCAACCTATCATCCAACACCACCTAATCAACTAAACCATGCAATCAAGCATCCTGTCAAGCCTCGTCCTGAACACCCCCAGCGATGGTGACCCCACCATCTCCTCGGGCAGCCCATTCCAATCGGCAATCACTCTCTCTGTGTAAAACTTCCTCCTAACCTCCAGCCTAAACCTCCCCTGGCGCAGCTTGAGACTGTGTCCTCTAATACAAAGGATTTTTGATATTAATACAAAGGATTTTTGATAGCAATGTCTTGTATAGCACAGAGCTTGTCCGCCACAGATGTGAAAGTTAACATTGTTAGACCTTGCCACGGAAGACCAAAGGTGAAACACAAAGCCACAAACAAATTTCATCTGTTTGCTCTCCAGCCCTTCTACCCTATCTCAGTTCAATCTGTTGTGTGTTTCCTTGCACATCTCGACAACACACTGCCTCACCACCAGACACATTCTGCCACAGTGAGTACATGGGAACTTGCAGGGTGTGCTTCCATTCTCCATACAAGAGAGTCCAGAGTGACAGACCAGAACAGCTGACACTTCCTCACCCAGTAGCCCACAAGAAGAGTACTGGGCTTGCTCACCTCTGCATGTTGGGTAGCCCAGAGACAGCCTGGACATTTCTGGAAGCAAAGACAGAAAGAGTGTGAAATGGGAAGCAGAAAGAGCTACACCAAAGAATGGTTGAGGTTGAAGGGAGCTCTGGAGGTCCTCTTGTGTGAAACTCCTGTTCAAGTAGGGCCACCTACAGCAACATGCCCAGGAATGTGTCTAGAAGGTCTGTGAATCTCTCCAAGGATGGGAACTCCACAGTCACTCGGTGCAGTCCCTGTCAGTGCTCTCTTCCAATGAGTCTGGCTCATTGACTTTCCAGGTGGCTATCTCTTCAGGACCTCCTGTTTCTTTTTTGGCAGCTACAGGCCTACCAGGACTAGAAGTCAGAGGTGAAATCTTACTCTACATACGACTTGGACCAGGTGCAGACTACAGCTTGTTATAGGATGCCTATCCTGAAAACATGAACTACCATTTTTGAAAACACATGTCCTTTATGAAGATTGACAACATATCTGTGAACCACCCAGCAGATTGATTTTTTTCAATTAAGTATTCACAATTACACAGCAACACAGTAGACATAGGCTCTCCAGCACAGCAGTAAAGACAGTGTCAGAATTGCCCCTTTTTCCTCATTTAAGCATTTCTGGTGTCTTTCCAACCAGGTGCTCTACTAGCACAGGCACATGGCTGCTGTGGCAGTGTCCTGGTGCACCTGGGGAAGCTCAAAACTTGTTTTTCCATCAGGTTCATTATTTACTGTATCTCGGCCTGCAGCCACTCAAATCGGTCCCTGAGAAAGAAGAGCCTGGGCAAGATGGTGCAGGAAGGAGGGAGAGCACATGGAAACTGCATCTGAGTTGGCACTGCTACAAAGAAAGCAATATATGGGCAAGAGTTCAAACACACTTCAGCAAAGACAAACACCATACAATTAAATGAAAATATACCTTTCCTATGACTCTTTAGGACTTCACAGACCCATGCGTGAGAGCAGGAGGCTTTCAGTGCTTGTGACAGGTTAGTGGGGGTTGTTTGCAGGAGGACAGTGTTGTTTGGGGATTTTTGTTTGCTGTTCTGTGTTTGTTTGTGGGTTTTGTTGTTGTTGTTTGTTCATTTTTAATACACTATTTTTTCTAGCAAACAAATTTTATTGTCAATGTGGCTGCTGATGAAAGGGTCCAATTGTGCCATTAAGATGCTCATCAATTCCTTTCTCCCCATTTAACTTTCTTATAAATAAAGCAACAAGGGCAATTAAAATATGAAGTTAAATCAAAGTATTTTTACTATCCAAAAATCACAAGTTGTAGGAATAATTACCTGATAGCAAAACATTTCAACAATAAGAGGTATGTTGCAATAGTATCCTTTCAGAAAAGGCATTTGTAACTAACCATTAGAAGTATAAGAAATACATGAGAAGGGAGAGGAACAAAAATAATAACTTCAGATTTTATTATGCTACTATACTTTCCACTTGTTTAATGTTAATTTCTTTATGTCTCTTGCACTTCTCCATTCAGCTGTTTCTCACAAGTAACCAAGCAGATTTTATAAGCTAATAAAGCTCAACGAGCAACACAGCAAGTTTCTAAGTTTAAGTTTTTGCCACAGATGAAAAACACCAAAGAAAGCCTACTGTATGCGAGGATGACAAAAGCACAGCTTGGGAGATAATGTCTTCAAGAACAATTTGCAGACAAGAGGGAACATTATCAAGGAGGTAAGGTTTAGTACCTTGATTTTGCTTCTTATGTTGAAGATGAGTCAGGAACTGTGCAGGTGGATTCAAATTAGCCATTTGCAATAGAAATTTGAAATCTCACCATTAGCTGAGCTATTTTCAGGTGTTTTTAGTGACATGTTTTAAAGGGGAGGTGGAAATTAAAGAAACAAGTAAATACCATTTTGTTTTGGCCTCAGATCTACCAAACCACTGAGCTAGCAACATCCTGCCTCAACTAATTTTCAGTTTAGGTAGACAGAGCTTGAATCCAGAACATTCCTGATTATTCTTCTAGAAACAGAAAACTGGATCTTTTCTAAGGCCTGGCAGAAAGCAGCTTGTTGGGAAACCTGCTGCTTTGCATAGCATGGATTGGCAAAATCTCTGCTAGGGTCCTAAGTGATGGCAGAGGTTCGTGTCTATTAAAAGTGGGTACTGATTCAAAGCACATATATTACATAAACACAAGATACAGCAGTTATTAAATGTTGTCTTCATATGTAAGTATAAATTGCATGTATCTACAGGTCTTGGTCACTAAGAAGGATTAGGTGGTATAACAAAATGAGTCTTTGGTGCACGTACCATTACAGCACCGTTAAGTGTCCATTCGGCACATTATAAGCTGCTTCTCTCAAAAGAGCTCTTCTCAGTCATGCTGACCTATTTGTTAAAATACGTTATCAGATTTCTTTCAACCTGCAGCGGCAGGAGGATGAAAAAGTTCCTTTGTCAGAGGGTTTCAAATTTCTTAACTCTTAAATCACAGGACACAAACACAAAGCTGAGTCAATCACAGCAGTCAGAGAAACCTTTCTGAATGTGCAGTGAAAGGACAAAACACATCACATTGCAAGACCTAATAAAAACCCAAACCGACCAAACAACAAAAAACCCCAACCCAAAACCCAAACACCAAAACAACCCATAAGCCAAGAACCCAACAAAGCAACAAAAAAAAGTCCTAAACCCACCCATCATGCGGCAACCCATATAATCATCTTACCTTCAACAATGCTACAAAACCCCAATATTTCTCTGACACAATAAATCTGGCAAATCTAGAACTCATTCCCTTTAGTGTACCTGCACAAGTAGTTTACATTTCTTCACACTGCATATAAAAATACCATGCACATATCCATTTTTTAGTTCACGGTGTGAAAAATGTATTCTTTTCAATGTGACTGCTATTTCAGAATGCTCTACCTGAAGACACACCACCAGTCTGATCTGTCTTGTCTTCAGACTGAGATTGGAAGAGGGAAAAGAATGGCAGGATTACAAGAGACTAGGAAGAAAATCCAAACTTCTGCAATTCAAAACACAGTGATCTGAGAGAAAAACTGAAGGGGCTGAGGCTCATATTTTCACCAAAGTTCAATACTCTGAGATCTCTTGTGAAATACACATGGAATAGGGAATTTGATTGTTTTTCTTCTCAGAGCTACGGAGCTTTCCCAATCACCTATCCATTCATGCTTAATGTGAAGGCAACATTCCCTTGGGTCCTGCCTTCCATTCATTTCTTGTATTAATTCTAGCTATCAGCAAAAACAAACTTTCACTGCAATTCCCACTACTCTGGCCATATTCCATATTAATAACTAATAAACTGTGCTATTCAATTTTTCCAGCAACTACTTCTTGCTTGTTTCTGTAATATGTCTGCATATGTATTTTCTCTTGGGATCTCCAAGAAATCTCTCCAGAGGAAGAGAAAGGACTGAAAAATACTTAGTAAAATACTTGAGTATAGTAGAATTGGCTAACCAACCAAGCAGTATGACTGAGCAGAAGAAATAAGCTGCTTTCGTATTAGTGCACCTTTTAAAAAAGCCAGCTCCTTCCTCTGTTCTTCCAAGCAATCTCCTCAAGCAAGGAAATTATATGATCCCCTAGAATATCCTCTAAAGAGATATCACAGAAACACTTGTTTGTAATTTACACAAAGTGTGGAAGAAAAAAAAAAATAGAAAAATACTAAATACAAAACCCTCAGGAAAGCCATATTGTATAAAAGCCATCTCCAAAATTATATTCCATCATCTAATCTTTCTGTGAAAAGAACTCCAGAGTGAACATGAGCAGACTCAATTTTGCAATCTCTCCGATTTTCCCATTTTAGATAAAACATGATAGCAAGCTGGGCAGAGTGTCTGAAAATCTATAGCAGGATTTAAAACTGAAGCATTTCTTTTCACCAAAAAAATATAATCCATACTCTTTTAGATACAGCAAACATGACTGATTTTGTACTGGTTTAAAGAAGTGGGGATTCTTAATGTTTGCTAGGAAATTCATGAGAGACAAAATGCAAACGGGCCAAAGCATTATTTTTTTTTAAACCAAGTTTTTTACTGGATGCTACAGTCCTTCCCCTGTACATCTGAAGCTCCTTCAAGCACCTAAACTTAATCTACAAGCTTGAGGAAACAGAGGCTGTCAGCTTGTAAAACTGCACGGACGTTGCCACGCAGCCTGCAACACGTATCCTGGAAGGCACTCATCGACAGTTAAATTACTTTTCTACCTCCTAAACAAAAATTAGAAAAGTCTTTCTACACCTGCTGGGCTACAAAGTGGCAAGCAGAAGGAAGGAACTCCTTTGTAACTGGAGGAAACACAGGGCAAACCTGCCAAATGCAGCAATGAAACCACCAGGCTGCATTTTGAGAGTTAAAGAAAACAATGCTGCAACATTGTTTTTATTACTAAGAGCAGAAACATCATTAAAGATATAAATAAGAGTCAACTTCTTTTTATGCAACACTTAAGCAAAGTACATTTATGGGAACCCTTAACAAAGGGATGTCAAAATAAGGGGGAATAGATTTCGTTGAAATGAACAATTTTGTCACACTAAATAGGAAACTAGTTTGTCAACAGTTCAGTTTAAGTATTTTGAAAACTATTTAACAACAACAAAATAGCAAAATAACTCAATGGCTTTTCCACTTACATTAAAGTTGTACAACTCCATTTTGCCTTGCTGCTGTGGACAAATTTTCCCTCCCTGTGGGCTGTTGTCAGACAGTTAAGTCAAAAGACAGTTGGAAAATCAGGAAAAGCTTGGTACAATTTAGGGGAGAGAGGAAACAGTAGCATGATTGGAAACAGGACATGTGGATTGATATGGAAGACTTGTGCCAGGACCCCAGAGTCAAGAAGCACTGTGTTTTGACTTAGAACATCTTTTTCCCTCCCTTAGCCTTTCCATCAGCTTTTGATGCAGGAAATACATACTTTGTCTCATTTTTTAACAATGATCTTTAATGCCTTTTCTGAACACACATTTGCACTAGCAGTGATCAGTCACATAACTCAGAGCAAGATCTGCCTGTTCTCAGCAGAGATGTGGTCTCAGGCAAAGAGCTACTTCATGCCATACATGTGACTAGGGGTATGGTTTTAAGAGGAAAGAAAGTTTGGATTTACAGAAAATGTTCTATGTCAAAGTCTGCAAACTATTATCCTCAGCAAAAATAAATAAATAAATAAATCTATTAAAATCTAGCTAGGGGAAAATAAATTTGTTATTTACATTCAGGCACTTTTTTGCTATTCCTGTTGGAGCAACACACCACAAGATGGGAAAACAGCAATTATAATAGCTATTGCAGATATACAGGAGGTCTAGCTGTGAAGGATGACATTATTTACTGACAATGAAAGAATAATGTAATAACATAGATTACTTTGGTAGGAAGGGAAACTGAACTGACCAATTCAAAATTAAAACACCACAAAACTTAAAGCATATTAAGTGCATTGTCCAACTGCCTCTTAAACACTGACAGGCTTGGAGCATCAACAACCTCTTGAGGAAGGCTGTTCCAGTGTCTGACAACCCCTTCAGCAAATAAATGTTTTCTAATGTCCAGTCTGAACTTCCCCTGGGGTGGCTTTGAACCATTTTCATGCATCCTATCACCAGATACCAGGGAGAAAGGATCAGCATCTCCCTCTCCATTCTGTTTTACCTCTTCAGGAAGCTGTAGAGAGTAATGATGCTGCTTCTCAGCCTCCTCTTCTCCAAACCAGACAAACACAGACACTCACACTGCTCTTCACAGGTTTACACATGATTTCTAAAACAAGCAAACAAAACCCCCCAACCAACCAATCACAAAAAAAAACCCCAAAATTGACCCAACAAAACCAAAAAACCCACCCATCCAAGCCAAACAAAAAGAAACAAAGCACAAACAAAACCAACAAAACCCAACATAAACCTCCAAAAACACACAACCAACCCAACACCACCAACCCCTTAACCATAAAAAAACAACACCAAAACCCACCAAACACACACAAAAAACACCAACAAACAAACCAACCCAAACATTCACTGCTCTAGATGATGTGATTCACTACAAAGACTGGAAGCAGAAAATCTCAAGAAGAAAAGAGAAAGATGACAGAAGAAAAAGAGATACTAAGCTTACTAAAGAGAAGAGCTTTAGTTCACTAGACTGCTGTCACATTTCACCTCCCTAGGAGAGGATTTGGTCTTCAGTTTTTCATTCATGCAAAGGAAATTTCATCTGATGCAGCACAGCACTGCCTGTTTGAGAGAGACCCTACACAAAATGACTCTACAGAAGATGACTCTATAGAAACTAGTCACCAGTTAATGTTCAGCTTGATGCTGTTGCTACACTAGGTGCTCTTCACTTCTATTGCACTGGAAAACTATATTCTTGAATAAACCAGATGTTCCTTCTTCATTCCAGGCCAGAAAGGAAATACATAAACTGCATGTACCCCCAGCTTGACAGCTCTGCAGGTTTCTCTGCAGACCTGCAGTGCAAGGTAGTTTAATTATGTTCTGCATGAAGCAGTAAAAAAGTATTGCTTTCCATTCTCTGTTAATTCCATTAATTCTCACTAAAGACTCTGCTTACCTAAAATAATTCAAAATATAATTGGTCAAAAAGTATTCTTACATTTCTCATTCATCACAACCATTAATTATCTTAAATATCCCCAAGAAAATACATTCAAATGATTTTCTTATCATGCAACAGGATTACCAGCAGCTCCTAAAAAAGCCTATTTTGCCAATGGCTTTATATCAAAGTTAATCTGAGGTAGACTTAATTTTTTAGCTTCCAAACAAGTGGCATTTTAACCCCCTGTCTGACCCAAAATGAAAGACAAGCATGCAAGAATTAATGCAGGTTGTCTCCACTGTCTCCTAGTTGCATTAGTTTAGCATGAACCAGTTCAGCATTACCACTCCTTCCAGAGAGCACAATCCACTGAGGAGAAGTGATACTGTACCTTCCCCACCATCAGCTCATGACGTTTCTGTTAGAGCCCAGTAACTGATCAGGACATGGTGAGATCTATTAGTGAGAGATCCCATTTCCTAACACTGACTCTCCTTTTTGACATTCTCTGAGCATACCTCAGAAGAAAAGAGAAAAGACAAGACATAAGAGAACTGGGTCTGTCTTCAGAGACTAGACAATGAAAACTGCAGGAAGAATACCAAACTCCCAGAGAAAGGACAACTCTCGCTGGATCATACTGTGCCATTAAAACAGTCCTAGCAGGTCCTTCACACTACAGTCAAAGTGATGAAAGACACAAGGCTGAGAAGCAACTGAGAAGGAAATATTCAAAGGGATGGAATATTAAGTTTCCAGTGTCCCCTTTTCGGTTCAACAGCCATGCCAGCAGTCTTGACTCCTGCTGGTGGGCTATGTAGTTATCAAATAGAGCAAGACATTAGTGTCTCTCCTTTTTTGACAACATAGTTTATACATTTACTATTTTGGCTTAAACAGAAGGGTATGCTTAGATATGGAAGGCCTTATCATTCTTATACATACAGATGGTGCTTCACAAGAAAATTCCCCTCTAAGAATCAGCAGTGTCTTCTGGCAACTTGAAACATTCTTGGAAGTATGGTACTTCCAGCTTTCAGGGAAGGAGGGTCTTTGCAAACAGTGACACTCTTTTCCATCTCCAAGATGCAAAGGAAAGGTACAGCTGCTTATTATAAGAAACCACAGTGCACTCAGGTTATAATTTATTTTCCCTCGGACTTCCTAGATGTCCAGGAGAAAAATACTCAGCTACCATCTTGCAGTAATGCAGGCAAACAGAAGTGGGTGAATTCTTGAGATGGAGCTAACATTTTCCCCACCAGTGATCAGGAACAGGTTTCTTCGGATAGCTCAACATGATTTCAAGAGGGGAAAAAAAAGATCCATGAAAGGCAAGATTTACTGGGTAATTAGACCAACAATTTCAAGAACACTGCTGAGAGTTCTCATCTGACTCCCTGAGGATGCTGCATCATTTGAAAAAGGAATCACTTAAAATACCTACCTCATAGATTTGTGGGGAATAGCAATGCAAACAGATGTTATTCTCTCCATCCTTAGACAAGTATTGGATTTAATATATGAATACATTGCTGATTTTTTCAATGGTTGTCTTTCCTCTTTCCATCCCTCTAGTTTTATCAATTTTTCTTTTTTAACATATGGGGGGGTGGGGGGGATGCCTTTTATCTATTGCAAACTGGGAAAGTGATCCACAAAATATTTTTGCTATGATGGCTAAAAATTATATAGAATCTGCACACTGACTTCAAAGGAAAGGTTATTTTTCTGTGTTCCATCAGAGAAAATTAATCCTTCACTTCCAGGGCAAAAGACAACAAGAGACTAAGCAGCAAAGCCACACACAAAATAGTGTATCAGTGAGAAAACGTCATGTCTTTACTCAGGTCTGCTTTGGCCCATATTTTCAAAGTGTATTACAAGAATAAAAACCTAAGTTCCTCTACAATTGCAAAATGGACACCCAGGTGTTTGGATGGTTCTGCCAACTGGCAGCATTCTCCAGCACCAGATTATCTGTTCAATTTCAGCACAGAATTGTCTTGAAAAAGTATCACAGTATCACTAAGGTTGGAAGAGACCTCAAAGATCGAGTCCAACCTGTCACCACAGACCTCATGACCAGACCATGGCACCAAGTGCCACGTCCAATCCCCTCTTGAACACCTCCAGGGATGAGGACTCCACCACCTCCCTGGGCAGCCCATTCCAATGACGAATGACTCTCTCTGTGAAGAACTTTCTCCTCACCTTGAGCCTAAACTTCCCCTGGTGCAGCTTGAGACTGTGTCCCCTTGTTCTGGTGCTGGTTGCTCGAGAGAAGAGACCAACTGCTTTCTGGCTACAACCACCTTTCAGGTAGTTGTAGAGAGCAATGAGGTCACCCCTGAGCCTCCTTTTCTCCAGGCTAAACAATCCCAGCTCCCTCAGCCTCTCCTCATAGGGCTTGTGCTCAAGGCCTCTCACCAGCCTTGTTGCCCTTCTCTGGACATGTTCAAGGGTCTCAATGTCCTTCCTAAACTGAGGGGCCCAGAACTGGACACAGTACTCAAGGTGTGGCCTAACCAATGCAGAGTACAGGAGCACAATGACCTCCCTGCTCCTGCTGGCCACACTATTCCTAATGCAGGCCAAGATGCCGTTGGCCTTCTTGGCCACCTGGGCACACTGCTGGCTCATGTTCAGGCAGCTGTCAACCAGCACCCCCAGGTCCCCCTCTGTTTGGCAGCTCTCCAGCCACTCCAACCCCAGCCTGTAGCTCTGCATGGAGCTGCTGTGGCCAAAGTGCAGCACCCAGCACTTGGACTTGTTGAATGAGAAGTGAGATTTATCCTGTGGGCAAAGGATAGCTGAAACTGACTCCCTGCATTCATACCTGCAATAGTCTGCTCATAGAAGAAAGTCCCTCCAGAAGTTTAATTCAAACTGACCACACATTGAAATAAGACTGTTCCTGACTGCAGTGTTTAACAGTGGATATAAATCAAGATGCCAATGCAGCCTACACCCTGCCTCACATTTGTGGCAGAGGACTACAGACCTTTCCATTACAGTGGAGTTGGCAGTAGGAGTTCAGGGAGGAGGAGACATGCCAACTCTCTTACAACTTTGGGCAGGTCACTGACTGCACAAGAAAGTAGTAGGAATCATGGTGCATAATCCTCTAAGAAGAGCATATTAGAGTAGTAATTGTTGTTATTAGTATTAATACAGTAAATTAGAAAGAGTAACATGCCCATCCAGATATCACCTTAAGAATTAGCAAAATCTAGAATTTAAGAAAAGATTCAAATATAGCCAGTTCTCAGCTATTTCTGGATTTGATGCTATCCCGTTCTTCTTGTCTCTTAATTCTGCTCTCTCCCATATTACCCACCGAGAAGCAAAAGCAGACTGAATACAGAAACTTGGGGGATTCTGCATAGATTAAGTCATTTGTCATAGGAAGCAGCTGCTTTAGGGCTGGCGGAGGTAAACATGAGGATCCAAGAGATACTCGAAAGTATCAATATATGTGATAGGTCTTAATTTTGTTGTCTTCACTGGAGTGACAAGCTCCTCTGCCTACAGTCATACTAGGCTTATTCTCCAGAACAGCTGGCAGACTTGCCAGCCACTTGCGTCATCTGTCTTGGCTTACATCAGAAACATAAGCACACCAAGAGGTGATGATGGCAGTCAGATGGAAGTTGCAAGTAATACTGCCACTCTACTTGTCTGCTACTTCAATAAAGCTATTTCTCTGCCCAAATCGAAAGAATAAACTGAATTCTAAATCTATGCCAAAATATTCTTGCCACTACACAAAGTTCAAACAAACAAGATGTGGTGGTGAAAGTTCGGTTCTCCACCCACCCCCCACCCCCCCCCAAAGAAACCAAGGATAACTCAGTTGGAGAAGCAAAGATATGAATAAGCTATATTTACAAGCAGGATGAAGTGCAGATGATTATATACACAATATACAGTATTTACAATATATACAGCAAAGAATGTTAACACAGGAAAAAAAAACTTCCCCTCCTCCAGCCAGGAGGGTCTCCCTAACCGTGCCCCCCTCTCTCCCCCTACCTCCCTTTTTTCCCAAAACAGGGTTAGAGAGAGAAAAGGTAATTATTAAGGAGGAAATTCTGTTATCTCAAAGCATATGTAAGAATTAGTTTCTTATCTGGTTAGCTCAGTTAATTCAAGGTCAACTCCATCCAGCACAGCTGTTGCTCAGAGAGACTGAAACAGACAGACTGAAAAAGACAGACTGAACTGAGACTCTAACTGAACTAAAGCTAAAAATTTAAAGTTGCATTCTACCAATCTGCCAATGAAATTAGACTTATCTTTGTTTTCATTTTACACCAAAACATTCAGCCAGAGTGTTGCAGTAACTGTCTCTTCCTTAAAGGCACAGCCTAAAACTGTCACACAAGAAAATGACTGTATTCTTAAAAGGCAAGTAAAATAAGAAGCAACACAACATTAGCAGAGGACAGGAGATGGATCATGATGCTCTACGGCAAATAAATACCGAAGACAATTATGTGCTGAAAATGCCACTAAAGGAGCAGAAAATACAGAAGGTTTTATGTCAGAACACAAGGGAATGCCCTCAGGAAGTGAGAACTACAGTCTTAGGTGACCAAGGGAAAAAATATAGGATTAAAGAAAGGAATGTGCCATTCAAAAATCTGAACCCTACAGACTAGACAACTATTTCCAAATACATTCAAATTACATTTCAAAATGTATGCATGAAAATGCCAAAGCTTCAGTCCTCTTATTGCAATACACTGTGCAGCACAGTACTGGACCGTATGCAGCTTCTGTTCAAAGAACAGATACCTGACAAACTATCTATGAATAGCAGACTCCAGGGGATATCTTTTGAGTACCTTTCTTTTGATTTGCAAATTATTTTAAAGGATCCTTACATACTGAGACATTTATATTACCAGTCCTATTGCCTGCATCCTCAAAAAAAGCCTCAAATCATTGCTTGTACTCTTTTTGCAGTAAAATTCCATGCGCCCCCCCCCCCCCCCCCCCCCCCCGAAAAATTATGCTTTTCTCTCTGGAATGTAACTCCTTGCTCTTCTGCCAACAAGGAAGCCACTAATCAACCACTAATCAGGTTTCCAGCTTCATTCACTGATTCTAGACTGGTACCTCACCATCTTAATGCCTTTCTTGAAATACGCTTCATGTGTGAAGTACTACAGACACTTCATTGCTACAGACAACGAGCTGCAATTTATGGATAGAAAAGACAAGCTCCTTCATAGAGAAATGTTTTTAATGTTTTTACTCATTTTTGCCTTGAACGCTAGCTGAAGACTGAACATCCTTCTCCACTTGGCAGCACAGGTTTTGCAGCAGCTTCGCCTCAGTTTTTAATCAGGATGGCGATACAGAACATAGATAAAAAGTGCATTGACTACGTAGAAATGGAAACTGCACAACACCCAAAAAGGGAGATCAGAGTTGAATGTGCTCCTATCTATACACCATCCACAAACACTGAAGGAACCAGCATGTAATTTTTATTGAAGGCTTAGCAAGAAACTGTCATAAATTTACCAAGGTGGGTGGCATTGCTAGTTTAGTGCTTCCTTTTAAAGGGAAATTGATTCAAGCAATTTCAGATCCACATGCTTGACCTCAACAGCAAATACAGGTCAAAATCAATTCTCAAAGAAAGATGACATACACAATATGTGACAGCATCAGAAAGGTAAATTACCCAAAATGAATCTTTGATGCAATTACTTATGGTTAAAAGGAAATCACAAGGCCAAAAAAATCCCCACACCAAATAAAATCCCAAGAAAACCTTACCCACAGATACATCAGACATTATTAGTTCAGATAGGGATTAGTACAGGTATTGTAGGAACACTAAAGAGCCTAAAGGTAAGACAAATAAGGGTATTCTTGAAAGGCAAACCACTGGGCTGAAAATAGGGGCACGTAGCTTTGTACACTGACATTTACATTATTTATTCCTAATACCTTCAATTTATGCAGTGATCTTGCAGGGTTGATCACTACATTAGCCACAGCAGTGTCAAGGCTGCCATTAAACTGAATTACAGATTGAATTACAACAGCAAAGTAGAAACTCATTTTGAATGCAACCAAACCCAACAAAGCTGCAGTATGACAAAGGAGAGACAAGTAATCCAGAACAATCAACATCCACAGTTTGTCCCCATGGGAGGAACTGAACCAGACCAAACACGGTTAGGGAACTCTGTTCCATGGGGTCACGAAAACACTCATTTTTCTTCCAACAGTGCAGCCTGACAGGAAGCCTTTTGTACATCAAAATTCTTTTAGTGCATGCATGCATCTTCTGCATATTAATACTGAGAAGTCACCTTCTTTTCCTCACTGGACTTTCATTTCCTCAATTTGCTGAGGTAGCACCATGCCACTAACTCTGTGACTATTATTTGCACATACTTAAAAACCTCAAACCGCCAACAACCAACTAACCAAGTACCATTCACAATATGCTTTTACAAATTTTGCTGAACATTCAAGCTCAAATCATGAGGTGAGGCATTTTGCATGCTCCGCTACTTTGACTCAAGGCCACTTACCTGTCTTTACTGTCACATTTAAGCCTCCCCCTAAATTGGTGGCGAGAGACAGAGGACTGGAAGATCTCTGTACATTAATTGCCATTGCTAGCACTGGAACTAATAACCATTAAATAGCCATGAATATCTTTAGGCTGGAAATTATTAGGTTCATAGATAGTACAGGAATGATTTCTGAACTGGGCTTTAAATAGATCTTTTGTCCTCTAACACTTAGAATCATAGAATCAATCAGGGTTGGAAGGTACCACAAGGATCACCTAGTTCCAACCCCCCTGCCATGGGCAGGGACACCTCACACTACATCAGGCTGGCCAGAGCGTCATCCAGCCTGGTCTCAAACACCTCCAGGGATGGGGCCTCAACCACCTCCCTGGACAACCCATTCCAGGGCTTCACCACTCACTTGCATGCTAGAGCACAGTCAATTTATTAAGCAGATTGTCTGTCCTGATCCTCTGTAACAATGTAAGTCTTGGACTTACGATACAGAAATCTCCATGGAGTTCAACGTCCTTTGCATCCAGAGTACAAAAAACCCCATACTCTGTTTCCCTGGTTTTGCCAGACCCTGATCCTCAAACACGGGAAGACTTGTTTACTCTGCTCTAGTAGCGTAAAAGGACCCTGGAGGTCAGATTTGATGATCGTTTCAGCCACCAGAACAGTAACAAGATGAACACGAAAATCAAATTTCTCTGTATTTACTTACACCTTTTATTTTCAGTTTTCCAGCTCTTTTCCTGTTCACTATGGAGAAGCTGTAGATCATAAAACACCTATTCTGAATCCAAAAAATAGTGAAGTACACCTATCTTAAAGCATGCATGAGCAGCCCTATTGACCTTGATGTTCTCATGACTAACTTGCTTTGTCAAACTGCAGCGTCAAAGAAGGGCTATCACATTTCTTCACCACAAAAAGAGTCCTTTTCTCTTCAAACATGCACTGAAATGAATCCTGCTCTGCTGCCCTGCACTGTGCTGCCACGCTCCACTGCAAATGTACCTATTTCATTAAATGTCAGATTATCATTGCTCTAAAGGAAGACAGTACTGCCTGCAATATCTCTAGACCTCCCTTTGCATTACTGTCACCTTTTTTTAGAATGCAGAAACCAAGCCTGCATACTACTTCATTAACCTGTTCAACTCATGTCATTTTGCCTTTTCAGCAAGACTGCCTGAGCAGCACAAATCCCAAGTAGATGAGAGATTTGCAGCCACATTATCAATTGTTCTACCTAGTGCCATTATCAGAGTCAACATTCCTTCCTAAATGGTTTACATGCATAATACTACTATCACTGGAGTTATTGGTCTACCTAAAGCACACAGCATTCTACAGCAACAATAAGCAACTGCAAGTACTGAATTATGGAAATATGGACTCTCTGCAGTGCATGGAGTGACAAATCTCCAAGTAAGATAAGCTAGGACATGCACTTATTTCAACTTCCACATGATACAGACTCCACTGTCTGGCAGTTTCACTTCAAGGAGTGTGTACTTCAGCCCTCTATAGAGACCACTGGAGGAGGACGGGCAAAAAAGTAAGGACTTGTTTTAGACATATTCTGAGTGCACCTAGGTACCCTAAAACTTATGAAGGTGCCTAGAGAGAAAAAAAATTCTAGAGGGAACTATGACGGGCAGAGGAAAGAAACAAAACAGAATAGAGAGCTGATCCAGGACAAGGAAAGAAGGGTTAGGCAAGAATTATTTCAGTATTGAGAAAAACATTAAATATCTTGCAGGTGAATTAAGGTGCAGAAATATTTCCTTGGTGTGTACCAAAACTCACACAATATCAACACCATACATATACAAATAAAATAAAAGATTAAGTGTAGTGATTTGCATCAAAATCCATTCAAAACACTTAAAGACACCTTGGGATGCTCATAAAACACTGGCCACTGATACATGCATTGTTACAGGTAAAGCTCTTCTCTCTACCTTCACTCAAGGTGAGTCTTTCACAAGACTATATCTGAGAAGCAAAACTTTTAAACTATATTGATCTGACAGCTGATACTTGCAAGCATACAGTCACATTTGGCAATGACAACATCACATGGAGAATATATCCAGGATCTGGTGACATCACTCAATCTTCACCACTCTAAATGACAGCAAGATTCATTGCCTAAGTGCTTAGCAAACACCTGCAGAGACGGGAAGAATAAAAGCAATGACAGTACTGCAAACTGCAGCACATGCTTCTGTTTATGCAATACACAAATGACAGCAAATTCATACCACTGCCATTCCTCCATTTGTTAAAAAGCTTTGGTTGCTTCAGTAACATAGAAAAGCATTAAAAGTAGCATGATAGGATCAAAATATTTAGGGACAATAAATCAAGCATCCACAGAATGAGAAGAAGTGTGACAGAAAGTAGCTATTCCTGTAAGAAGAAAGCACCTTTGGCCACATACAGAAACACTTCTCATTTTTGCCAGAGGCAACACCAATCCACTGCAAAAACTACTACTACTACTGTAAAAGTCTGGGTTAGTTCAGTGACCTGGAAGAGTCTAACTAGAGGGCTGTAACAAGAATAGCTGACAAAGCTGCCTCTGATACTTCTGAACTCTGATGTATTTACATAAGCATTTTTTTAATAGATCTGGAGAGAGTTTTCAAAGTAGTCTTCATCATCCTGACTTGCTGCAGTTTTGTGCATATACTGTAGCAGTCTCAGAGTGCACTACATGGATGTCCTTCAGACAATCCACTCCACACCCTAATCTAATGCACTCCAACATGCTTGCTGGAGCAACAACTAAGAAGAAAGTGATCCTTCCAAATGCTGAAATCACCACCTGAAAATGAAATGCCTGGGACAAAGGCAGGAGCCTTAGCATTGCAACAACCTTTGTCAATACCGTATTTACGTGGCCTGGTTACTTAGAGTTGATGCTTCCCAACCTACCTCTTACTCCTGCTGTAAGAGCAAATCTTACAATTTACCATTCACCAACTAACTTCTACTCTAGACTTGATTCTTTCCACTCTAAGACCTGGAGCTACCAGCGTATTAGGAGTCCTAGTTACCAGCTATGACAAAAATTCTGGACACCTGGGCCCAGCTCAATTCTGACATTTCTGAGCATGTTCCACCCTGACTTTCAGCCTTCAGATATTTCTACAGTTTTCCTGGTCCTCCCTCCTCCCTCTGCAATTCCCCAAGACTCTGAGTTTGGTTTAATTAAAACAAAGCTATAGCCACACAGACATTTTTAGTCATATACTTTTCCTCCATCAGTTTAGACATTTTCCAGAGCAGAAGGATAATAAATAGTAGTAGTCTTGGATAAGTACAACTAAACGCTGCAACTGATCAAACTTCATCTGCAATGAAATTCCGTCCTTGAGAAGAGGTGAAATCCAGGAAAAAAAACCAATAATAAAAATCAACATAAGTTTGTTTCAAGAGAGAAGCTGCTAGCTGATGTTTGGAAAGAAAGGCAAAGCAAATGCAACTAAAACCCTGTTTGAGTCTATACAGCACATGAAATTAACCAAGTTAATTACTTCATTTCAACTGAATATCCCTAAGACAAACTTTTTGTTGTTGTTGGGTTTTTTTGTGTGTCTTTGGTTGGTTGGTTTTTTAAATCTTCTGTGGAAATGGTCTTATTGCTCAAAGCACTTCATTAGAAATTACTTAATCTATACATGCTATCTAGATTGAATGGCTGCTTATTTTGAATAGGTCTTCAACAAGTCATGGCTGAGCTGAAGTGTTCCAGTATCATCTGCTGTCAAAAGTTTGATGAACACTATCTAAAGACTGAAAGCTGGTTGTTGTGTACTTGTACGGTTTCCTCAATCTCCCATCAGTTTCACACCTGATACCATACTCTGGGGTATAACTGGTACTTTAAGGAAGTAAACTGAGCAAACACTTCCTATGGCAATGAAGTATACAACTTTCAGCTGTAACAAAATTTTCAGAAACTCAGTTTTCTCAAACTGAGGCAGACTTGCATATGGGCAGGCAGCTAGAGGCATATGTTTGAACTCAGCATAAACATCTACCAACTTGGCAGCTACTGGTCCAGCCATGAATACATTGAAACTATTAAACAGAAATACTTGGTTTCAGACACTGACAAAACTACCTGTTCTTACTTCATTGTCACTACATCTTTTCTAGTCCATTTTTGGTTGGTTTTTGTTGGTTGGGGGTTTTGTTTGTTTGTTTTAAATTCTAAGGATGATCCAACACTAGATTAGGCTGCCCAGACAGGTTGTGGAGTCTCCATCCTTGGAGCTTTTCAAAACCTGACTGGACACAGTCCTAGGCAATCTGCTCCAGCTGACTCTACTCTGAGCAGTTGGACTGGACTAGGCATTCCATTTAGGTCCCTTCCAGCTCAACAGTTTCTGTGATTCTAAAACATCAAACCACTTTTTGAATCTCAGATGTCGACACTGTAAAGTACAAAAAGGACACAAATCCATTAACTTTAATGTAGGCATAAGAGAATTAATAATAAATTAACAAATGAATGTCAGACATTCTAGTTCTCAGTCAGCTTAATTTCTCTGTTAAACAAAGGCAAGTGACAATTAAGAAGGAAGAAATGAGATCAAGTAGAATTGTCCACACACCCAAGCTATCCTTAATCTCACAGCCACAGCTATACAAATTGCTATTTCCAAATGACTAAGATTAGGGAAACAGAACCAATTTTCTTATGAAGTGCTAAATGAAGACAGTTAAAAAAACCCACAGTCCTCTCAAACCAGGAACATCTATACGTGCACAGAAACCTGGGAAATTGGGGGGGTAAGAATTAACTCTCTTGCATGCCCCCAAAAAGAGAAAGCATTTCATGCTCTTTTAATCTAGCTGAAAATTGTTAGTGGGTTTTGGTTTTCTTTGGTAAAGCAATTCTGGTCCACTGAGATTGCCTGCATTTCTTACTGCTAATCTAGGCAGTAAGAACAAACTTTGTGACTTTCTGTGTTGTGATCAGTTTTCAAAAGACCAAACTATGCTGACCTAATGACAGAATTTCTGCTGCCACAAGTCATCTCCCCAGCTGTTTAAATGGGCTAATAGATGAACAATTACAAATACATGAGTCGTGTATGGCCTAGTAGGCTCTTATTAAACAGTTTTATCACCCAAAGCTGCAGGACCCGTAGAGTCTGGAACAAAGCAGCAAATAAGCTTATTATCCATAGAGGGGAGTCTAATCTTAAAACATTTCAGACTAATAAAATATGAAGACACAGCCTGCTTTTGTTATGAAAAAGAAATTCTTAGACTATGAGAATCACAGAGGTAAGTCCTGTTTTGTCCAAGTTTTGGGCCTGTAAGCATTTACAAGGAAATGACAGCAACGTCTATGTATCACATCTTTAACATATACATAACAAGTCTCAGCTACATAGTCTCTAGGCTACCACTGAAAACTATCCTTCTGCTCTTAAAGGTGTAGCTGCCTTTGTGCAACAGAGGTAGAAAAAGCACTGTGGAAAAACAAAGGTTTCTGATACTTACTGTTTACAAAAGACACAGAACAGAACACATGTATTCACATTTTATGGCCTACTGTTCTTTAATTCTGGTTCTCTAAGTGTGGCAACCTAATTGAGTATGATTTACCACTGCATTTCCAAAGCACCAGAAGAGTTGTTCTAAATTTATGTTACAGCTTGCCAAACGCATGGAATTTTTTCATTAACAATGTGGTAGCAATTCAAAATTGTGTCTTGGTCCAAGACCAACAATAGATTAACTATTATGCTAACATTAGAAACTGTTATACCTTCACCAGTGGAGGAAGGCACTTAATCATACAGTTCTTTTAAGCATAAGAACAGTCCCACTGCACTACAGGGGAAACTTAATCATATTATTAAATGCAACTAAATTAGGTACAAATCACAAAGAAAAATGTAATTTCAAAAAAAATCTAAAGCATACCAGAATCAAAGAGGCTTGTGAGACATGGGAAGCTGAATCATTACTGCTAGTTTCATGAAAAATTTAATCAGAAAGAAAGACAGACCACAGCTGAGGCATTTTCAAAGGCATAGATGACTTTTTGCCACCCAATGAGGTCATAATTTAAAAATCACCTCCAAAATTATTACCTAGAGGTTTGGCATTATTATTAATATAAGATTATTTTCTGCATTATATAAAAAACTTTGAATCTTTGTGACAATGTGATAAACAGTCATGCACAAATGGCAAATGAATTCTTATTTCAGAGGAAACTCCTACGGCACTGAAAGTCTCCACACAGTGCATCTACAAGACACTGCACACAGCAAACCCCTTTTCCTTCCCTACCCTCATAAAAGCGGTACAAAGCAAACAACAGCAGCAAAGCAGCAATTAGCCTCATTAGGTGGCTTTTGGATAACATTATATATGAAGATGGAGTCCACCATCTAGAAAGAACAACTCTAGCCATGCAATAAGAAGAAAAATAGAATTGTGGACCTCTAAGAAGAAAAAGCGACAGTGGTCATTTCTGCTAAAGGGGACCCAAGAGAGACATGGACAGTTAGAGAGAAAAAAAAGAGATCTTGTTCTGTGCCTGCCTTGTGCTCCACGCAGTATAGAGAAAAAACAAGGCCTGTTGTATGCCCTTGAATTATTAGGGGTTCCTGATGATGGTACAGTGAAGAATCACAACCCCAAAGTGGAAGACTGCAGTGCAGTGACTGTAGGTGGCTGTGGAAGAAAGCTAAAGAGGAAAGAGATCCCATGTTAATCCCACGACTAAATAAAGATGTTTGAGCTGTGAGGCCCCCTTTATATGGAAAGCACCAAGACAGAAATCTTGTCTCCAGGATGTTGGACAGCCACACAAAAAGAACTGACTCACACAGACACAAGAGGTTTGAAGGACATGCCCTGCCTTCCCATATCTGAACTTAAGTTTCATAAATAGCCATCAGGGATAGCACAGTTATGAAACCTTGGTGCATTAAAGACATGCTCTCTACAGCTGAGAAATTTTAACTTAAATTTTTGAAGAGAATTTTTGCCTATAAAGACAACAAAAATAGAAATTGCAAACGAATAGGTATACCTGTTTATTACTCTGCTGGGAAACACTGCTTCAACCTCCATTATTCCTTTGTATCTACATATTATGCTTCTCCTAAAATAACTGCATGCAGGAAAAAAATACAATTTAAACAAATCACTTGGAACAAGGCTTTTTTTCTCTTCTTCTTCTTTCTTTCTTTTTCTTTTCTTTTTCCTTTTCATTGCCCTCAAATCACCCATAGGACCCCAGAGCAGAACAGCACCGAGGGAGACTTTCATTGGAATGACCTCCACCTTTACTCCAGGTAGTGAACACTGAGGCCCTGTTTCAGCAAGCAACCTTTAAACATCTGGACAAACCCCAGCTTACAGTGGCTCAGCATCTGGCAGGTTTGAACCCTAAGGACATACACAAGAGGAAATTAGAAATTTCAATTTAAATGCTAATACTTATTCTTCTCAGTGAAAACTGAAGTATAACAAGTGATTTCGTCACACAGAAACAGACTTGATTGTTATTCAATGATCACAACAAGTAGTTAGAAAGCATGAAAATGAACCTAATAAATCTTCTGTTGAGTCTGGATTTTTCAACAAACAAAAGGTCTCAAAAAACATTGTCTGATTTTTATCTTAAACTAAATTTTCCATGTTCCTCAGTCACAGATCCATATACCAGCACCAAAGAATAAAAAACCCTGAAATGTCCAGTTACTTCAATAAATTTAAGGTATTTTTAGTGCTACCTAAAAAATCTAAAATGCATCATATTCTATGAAATTCAAGGTCATGCATCAGAATTATTCACCACAGGATCTGTTTGCCTTCCAGTGATAAATTAAGAAGACAAACACTACAGAATGAGTTTTTCTCCCTTCTTATTCCAGCCTCCTGGGAGAACAGAAATATAGTTTTCATTTGTTTGGGTTTTAGGCTAAGCCATCTTCTAAGTGAAGGTAAGTTAAGGATGATTTTTGTTTTACAATAATTTTAACAATAAGCAATTTAATATTTTAAAATAGTAATAGAGACTGCTTTCCACCGCCCCAGAAAAGAGAAAGATGAAACAAACACAAGCTTGTGACACTAAACCCTAGGACTTCTGAATCTTAGCACTCATTAGCCACTTAGCTTAACAGGATGGCTACTTAGGTAAGCAGAAAATTAGTTTCTTCAGAAACTTGTAAAATATTAAAATATTAACAGTAAATCAATGGAAATTGACACTTCCAACAGTAACTCTACATAAAACCAACGCTCAAAACACATGGGAACTGCCACAGTTTTGTTGGTAACATGCATGTGCATGTATCTATGAGAATGGAAATGTTCTCCATGCACTACACCCTCGGTATAAAACAAACTTTCTCCAGAATTAAATAGCATGTGAAAAATACAATAGAAGCAATGCAGTTCTATTTCAATGTTACATGCATTATATTCTTTAAGTAGAAATATATGCACCAAGCCTCCACATTCAGATTCCAAATGGAGTTACAGTCATGGCAGGGGAATTCTGGAATATTTGTAGGAAAAAAAAAACACCAAGTTTCTTTCAGGCCCAAACTATTCTTTGCAAGAAGAGGTTATGGGTATTTCCTTTAGGTTTCCTTCCTCCCCCTCCCTTTTTTCCTCAATTTACTGCCTGTTCAACAGAACAAGTCAGGGGGGTGGCCACAATGTTTGGACACCAGGCTTGTATGTCAAGCCACAGAAAACACACCACATCAGACCTGTGGCACTAGGGCTGTCAATACAGGCCAGTCAGTATCATCATGTAACTTACACTAAGTATAAGATTCTTGTATCTCCTTATTCATCTCTGGAAATTTTTGCACAGCACAACAAAGAACTAACCTGTGGCCACATGAAACATAAATGGTATCTGAGCCTGCCGAATCAGATCAACTTAACCACCAAGTCAGGCCAACTCCATTTCAATTACATATTTCTGCAATTATAAAAGCCCACAATGCCCTGAAATTAATTTCAAAAAGACTTCAAGGTAGGTGGCCTAAGCTCAGAAACACATGAAAGCAAACCAAGTTGCATCCAAGAAATAACTTTTTTCAATATACTAATTATAGACAGAGCTGGGAGCAATTGTGGTAGCTGCTAAGAAACTAAAGGTTACTTAACTATGATTTGAAGACTCGTTTCCATTTTAATTCTGCCAACTGTGACCCCTTCAGGCTGAAAATTCTTCTTATCTATGTCAATCTGATTTTAAAAATTACACTAAAGCAACTGCATCACATCTACAAGGAAGTGTTCATGCTTTCCACAGAATTCACATATACTATTTCATGTATTTGAACAAAATATAGAACCCCTTCTAACCTCTGACAAGTCTAGGCATTTCAGAGTAGAGACTTAGAATGTGTCAGAGCACTTCGGTCATCCAAAGTTAGAAGAAATGCCTATCATGGCCAATATGAAAAATCCAAGCTCATCTGAATAAACTGCAGATTGCTGAAGACTGCTGCGCAAAGTCCAAAAAAGGTGATGCTCCAGAGATCTATTTAAAGTAAACCGTATTCCCCTGCAATACCTGGTTAACTTCCTGTGCATACTGAACTCAGCTTGCATGTATGTGCATTCTGCTATGACCACAACAAACTTCCCCTCTCACAGGATCCCTGACTCTGAATTCAGTATATGAATCAAGATGGCACAACAAATTAAATCTTGTCTGCAGGATGTCTGCCTCATTTACTGCATAAATGGGAAAGCAAAGAGGAACTGTTGGAAGCAAAGTCCAGTGCACATCCCCATTCAGTTTACGATCAAGCGTCCCAGGGTGAAACAGGACATCTGAGACAACCATGTGCTGAGCTTCCAACCCTGCTAAGAGAATGGCAGCATTAGCAGAAGGGCAAGACAAAATCTAGGACATGGAAGTTTCAAGGAGCTGCAAATAAATCCACAGAGAATTGCCATAACATTAAGTACAAATTGAAGAAATTCTAAGAAAGAATCTTCAAACATACTGTTAAAAATGGATTTCCTACTAAGTAAGAGTAATCACAATCTTAAATCATAGGTTAACAAAGCTACAGGGACTTGAGAACTAACACAATGATTTTCAGAAATAAGTTACACAAGCAGGAGATTAAGATCTTTTTTTAAAGATTTATACAAAATTTTCTAACATTTAATGCCTCATAAAGGAAAGAAGGAAGCAAAAAGCAACTTCTCCTTTCTAAAGATTTCCCTAAAACTATTTTTCATTGACATTAATGTAGCTCAAATCCCCTTAAATTTCAGAAGTATTAACTACTTTTTAATGTTTTATTCTTGCCCTGTGCTGCAGAGAATTCAGGATGGGCCCTGTGCCCATTTCTTGACAAGGTGTGAGCACTTTTCAGCTGGCAAGAACAAACCAAACATCAACAAAACAGAACTGATGCAGCAGTTCTGTACAGAAAATCTCCAATGCAGCCCAGAGTGCTCTGTAGCAGAGGGACCAAACCAAGAGCTTAAGGACTGACTTTCAGCTCTTTTTCACTTTGAAAAACTAGAAGAAACCTTCCCCTAAAACTAACATATCTCTGCCAATCAGAATAATTGATGGATTTATTTCCAGTGATATTATTAAATTCAGTATACATACACAGCAAATCTACCTTAAATGCATACTTTCAAGTTTGTCAAATCTTCTTACTGGAAGACCTCAGCTGAGTCATGGCTTTCAAGTAGGGCATCAGAATTATGCTTCTTTCCTGAGATTATTCTAGGTATGACCTTTCAAGCCACATGCACCTGGCTGGGTTAGTTATTTTGAAAGAAACAAATCTTTTAAAATAAAGTTTGTATGCTCCTTCAAACTAAAAAATAGCTCCCATGGAAATGAAATAAGAAAAAGTTGCTAGCATAAAAGAAGGAGGTTGGAAAGCCACAAAAATTAACAATCTGAAACAACACAGTATTTACATAGCACTCTCTTGAAATCTGGGCATTTATTCAACATTCATTAAGAGAATGGAAGTAATACCTGACACTGTCTGGGAATATATAGGTGAGGGGAAGAAGAAAATGGGATGTAGGGTAAGGAAGCTAGCTGGACAGAGGAGGCAAAGTAATCATGGATTCTGGATGAAGAATTTAGAATACACCCATGATTAGGCTAGAAGGAGGGGAGAACCAAAAAACACCACAACCAAACCCTACAAAAACCCAAACAAAGAAAACCACCAAAAAGCTAGGCCTAGTAAGAGGAAGAGAAAAGGATGGAGTTGTAAGGGCTGTGCATATGCATGCATGTGAACGTACTGGCAGGCAGTGGGGGCCAAGCTTAAGAAGGACAAGCCCAGTTCCTGGAACCGAGACCAAAAGTTGGATAGCACTGGACAGAGTACATAGAGCACTGCGAGAACCAGCTGCATGAGCCAGGGTCACCAAGTGCAGAAAGAATGGGAAAACAGCTCATAAGTTCAGTCACATGCTACCTTTTTAACAGTGCTTCCTTGTCTGGGAAGCAATGAAGTAACACATAAGCCGCTTCAAACCTACATCCTATATAGCAGGATACAAGACATCTTTACTCAGCTGCTAACAGAGTTGAAATGGAATAGCAAAACACCACTGCTCTTCAGCATGTTATAGTAACACATTCAATCATGAAAATGCTGATCAGAATCAAGAAGAAAACCCTTGTTTCCAAAGGAAATATTTAGCTGTCTTAAACAGATACACAACCTATTTTCACCCACCCCACCCCCTATCTTGCACCACTCTTGCTTTCAATTCTTGCAGCAAATGAAGCAGAAGCCATATGGACAACACTGTACTTCACTGCATAGTCTTGATTCCTCCCTAGAGCACTCCCATCCATCCTGCTGAATGAGGCAGTAGGGAATAGTAAGCAGTTTCATAAGCAGAGTCTGTGTCCTAATAAGTGCATAAAAAGGTAAAATTGTCTGCCTCTCCCACTTCCTAGTCAGTGTATTTTCCCTTATGCAACATTAACATTCTTTCAGATTCATCTGTTCAGTCTGGAAAAAAATAGTCATAAATGATTTGTCCACATATTCACAGTTTTCAGTGGTTCATCTCTTTCAAAATTTAAACATTAATTCACTTGCAGAAAAAACCCCACAAAAACAGTCAAATATGAAAGACTGCTCTTGAACATTCAGTACAGGAGAGAACAGCAACAGGAGCACTGTTTGCAGGAATTATCCAGCTAGCTAGAAATTTCATAGTTTCATGCATGCTTACAGACTAGATTAAAGATTAGAATCAAATATAATATACAAAACCTACACTGAAATAGCTACTACTTAAAACAAAAGTAACGAAATGGAAAGTTACATCACACAACATGCTCCACCCACTCATTTCTTACCACTGCCCTCTGGCTTACTATCACATGCAAGTACACAGTGTGAAAAGACTGGTTTGGTACAAGAATTCAAAAAACTTATTAATGAACAACGGAAACATGTAGTGGAGATCAACACACTAATTTGCTCAGGACTGGCAGAAATTGCCAATAAAAAATGTACATATAGACTATGCAAAAAAAACAACAACAACAAAGAAACCCCAAACCAAACCCTATACTTAACAACAAATAAAACTACTTAATTAACAAACAAAATCAGTAAAGTATAAGATTAAGTCAGTACTCAAAGCAAAGAGACAAAAAAGATGAATGCTCTGATGCACTACAGAAACAGAAATGCTTCTTACACGTTTCTGTAATTATTTTCCTGGGGCAGCATGGAAAATACACTTCAGGCTCTGTACTTAGGTTTAGAGATCTTATTTGCTATTCTGTCCATTTGAATAAAAACAAGTATTAGTTAAGAAAAGCTTCTTTTGAGTTCGTTGTTAAATTTCAATGTGAGTATAGGCTAAATAAATGTGCATACCTTAGGCTTCTGAAAGCATTCAAAGCATCCAAAATTTTATACAATAGCAGAGATAAAAATTAGAGAATCGAAAGACTTTATTTAGATGCTTTGTGAAAGCTTTGAAAGGATAATTTGTTCCTTTGACAAGTTAAGGGTTTGATTCCATTCAGAGGGCTCTTAATAAATATTCCTACATGGATATCATGGTAAAACAGAAAGCTTGAAGAATGAAAAACCTGGCAAGGGGAATGGTGTAAGCCAAAATCACACATAAAAGCGCCAATCCTGGATCCCACAGTGCCCCTTCTTATTTAACCAACAGACTGCATCCTTAACTCCTTGCCTAAACAGAGGATAGGAACAAGAAGGAAAAGTCAACTGATCTAGCCAGACAGTGACTTTGAGACATACAACTAAGTTTGAACAAGAAATGAGGATGACATCACTCATCTCTAAAACAGAGAGCAGGGGGAAAAGATAAGCTTCCATTATCCTAAAGCTAAGCTGGACAGAACAGAGCGTCCCGACAAAGTCACACTAGTAAGAAATCCAAGCATATGAAGGCATGGAAATAGGAAATCGAGGTGGCAGAACTTACATACCAGCTCATATCAACCCTTGAACAAGTCCTTCTTTACAAGCCACTGTAATTTGTGTTAAATAATCTACCGTGCTGAAGGAAACAAACTTAAGAATTCACAATTCCCTTACAGGCTCCCATAAAGCATTCATCTCTGCTGCAATCAGAGAGGTAATAAAAAACAAGCTTAACTTGAATAGAACCTGGAATTTCAAAAAAAGAAAGAAAGTATCACTACAGAAGTCAACTGGATGTTACACCAGAGCACACTGCTTAAAGCAAGATATGCTCTCTTGATATGACGATGTAGTGCTGGACAGTGGAAAGGGAATCAGTGATACCAGCGGTGCCAAAGTACTTTGCTTTCACCGAAGGGAAATTCTGGGTGTAGACAGTTAAAACAACAAGGACTGCTCTTCCTGAAAAGGAAATACAGCAGAAACACACACAAAGTATGGCATGGCATCTAGGACAAAATCAGGACTGTTTCTTCGTCTTTCCTCTCAATGTGAAAGCAAGGAAATGTGACTCAAACAGAACTGAGAAAGGAAGGCATTGCACTTGTAGCCTGCAAAGTAACCTGTGCACACCGAAGGAGGAACCAGACCACATACTAAATGATTTTTTTTTTTTTAAAAAAGTACATATTTACAAATCTAAGCAGATGTCTGCAATTATAATATCCTCTAAAATGGGAAGACAAGATTTATATAGCCATAGACTATGAGCTTCTAGATGAGTAGCACCTAAATTGTAGATGACTTATTAAGTCTGTGCCACAAGCACATTTTGCCTTTAATTTTCCAAAGGCTGGAAGAGCAGTGCCCCAGCATTCCCAAAGGAAGACTGACGTGCCTCATAATTATCCAGAAACTGGATGTAAAGCATCACCACAGACTCCCAATTGCAAAAGTATCACACGACATCCATACCAGTGAGCAGAGCAGATGGCTTGTTTCCTCCTGAGCAGGCCTTGGCAAAAATTATGAGAGCAGGCCTACCTTAATTATAAACAAATAATCACAAAAGCATAACATTCAAAGCACAGACAAGTGCTGGAAAAGGCCCTTTAGACCTTTTGCTTCACAATGTATGCCAACGGCCTCTACAAAATAAGGTAAAAGCTTTCTGCAGGGCAAGGATATTTCTCAACTGCTGCATTTCTTGCACTTTTCTCTAGGGCAGCAGACCTCTGTGTCACCATCAGACAAGATGATGACCCAGGGAAACTGACAACCAAAACCATTCTAGCAGCAGCTGCCCTCCTTACCACTAGAATGTTTCTCCTTTTGCACTGATATTTATCTTACTGTTTCATAATGGGAGAGGCTACATCTTGTCCAATATCTGATTTCAGAGGGTACTATGTAAGAATTAGATCAAGAAAAGGAAAGGGATAGCAGGATGGCACCTCCCAAAATGAAGTGCTAGTCTAATTCCAGAATGCCTTCAAAGGAAATGCTACTAACCCAGAAGGAAATCAAAGTAACATTTGGGCTGAAATGGACCTTAAAAGATCTTCTAGTTCCAACTCCCCTGCCACTGGCAGGGACACTTTTCTCTAGGCCAGACTGCTGAAAGCCACAGAAAGTTTGGGGACTTGAGACAGTCAAACTGCAAAGATGCCAGAGTAAAAATAAAACTAACCCAAACTAATTTATTTTCTTCCTGCTAATTTAAAAAGGCATGAGATGTACATAGGATCCATCTTCCATTCTCTAAAGTTAAATAAAACTTCTGTAGCAAAATACCAGATTTTTCCTGTTCTTGCAGGCAAATTATGCATAGATAGCAATTCACTTTAAAAAAAAAGTGCAAATATACTTCAATAAATGGACTATGATCCCTATTTAAATTAAAAAGTTGCCATGACAAGTACATGGAAGCATGAATCCTCATTAACCTCTCTGGCAACCTTAGCCCAGCTGTACTTACTACTCATCAAGCTGTCCTTGACATCCAAAACACAGAAAGGAGGAATGTTCAACAGGACTTAAGTACTTTGTAAAAGACCTTATTTCCAACAGAAAGCAGGAAAATCAGAGCCTCTTAACTTTAAAAGACAATTCTAGTAACAAACAAGAAATTATTTCCTACCCCAAGAAATCTTCCTTTGAACTCAAAGCAGCTTACCAATTTTTGTCATTGCAACCTCTTTCAAGGGAGTAATTCTTGAAACTGACATTACAAAACAGTGTCACGGATCATTCAAGAAGGTATTATCCAACCAAAGTGCCTCCTGCTCCTGCTAGCAGATTTGGAAACTGCTCAAGTGCAAGAATGACCATTCATGTAGAGGTAGCATTTCCAAATAGCATAAAACATTGGTAAGTGGCAAAAAAGCAGCACTGTATGAAAAAAATCAAAATACATCGTTTACATAAATCATTAACAATATTGTTGGCTCTTCATATACTGTACGGGAAAGATATAAAAGGATATTAATGTTTAAAGAGACAATAAGCAAAGACAACAATGAAGACTAATTACGACTTGTTATGCAAAATCTCCCAAAGGCCCTGTTCTGGATGGAAGCCTCACAGTACTATGTATGGTGACAAAGATGAGTCCCCATCTCAGAAGCCACACTAAAGGCAATTAAAGTAAAATAAAATTAACTAGGATATTGATCTGATGTGTGTAACAGTCCTGGATTTTAGATGCAATATGTTTTTGGAGCCTGTATTATGACTTCAGCCTAGAGAAAAAGAGGATTACAATCTTTTTTTCTGACAACTTGATTCAGGAACAGTAAGGGACACTAAGGAAGGAAGAAGAAACCAAAAAAAAAAAAAAAAAACCCAAAAAAACAAAAAAAAACCCAAAACAAACCACCACCCTCTCAATTATGAAGTGTTATAATCACACAAATGCTGCTTATCCTGCAGAAGGGCCAAGAATCACTGTTTCCTGACTAATAAAAGTCACATTCTCCATTACTCTTTTTTTTTTTCTTTCATTTAAAAAAAGTGTTGTGTTTTTTTTCATTTAAAAAATAAGTCCCTTCCCATCAAAAGGTTAGTCCTTCAGCTGCATTATGCATCCTTTAAAACATAAGTTTTAAGAGAACATTGGAAGAAGATGGCTGGAAGTCATCCCAGAAACTACTGCCTTATATATCCCTTCTGTAATTCAGGAGCAAAAGACGCTATACATTATTCTACACTCTCAATACAGAAAAGAACAAATCATTGTGGATTCAGCATTTGCTGCCAGAACATCAGAAATGCTTTTTATACAGCAGGAATGTCCCTTAAAAAAACCAAAAGACACACAGAATTTGTTGTCAAACTGAAAGGATTTAACTAATTACCAGCAAGTTTTCTGTTGCTTAATTTGAGGTGAAATTAATACCGTAAGAACAACCTTAACATGCATGCCATTTAAAGATGCAAATATAGTAACAATTACAGGTTGTTCTTTCAGGATCACCCCACTTTTAAAACCTATAAATATGAGCATTTCTAAAATCCCACCATTGAACATTAAATACTGAAAATTAATACATCCTACGCATCCTTAATCCAGTAATACCTTTAAGTTCTGATGCACCTAATTGCAAAGCATTGCTGTAGCTAAAGATTATCCTGAGCCAGATAGATCCTAATAAATCCCTTAAATCCCCTTCTTCCAGAGGGATGAAGCAAGACCTGAAGGTAACAGCATATGGGAAAACACTTGAGAAAGTAGCACCCTAACAGAGATACTAGAAAGCAGGGCAGCATCCAGAAAAAAGTTCTTCATAGAAAGTTTCTATTTAAATGGCATCCAGCGTCAGCTTTTTCAGTTACTGTGCATCACACAGCAGCTGCAGCCTGATTCAAACCCTGTTTACACAGCCTGGAGCACAGCATAGAAAGAGCCCAGCGTAGCCAAGAGCCACCTTGAGGACAAAGCTGATAAAACCAAAAGCTGATTTTCTTGCTAGGAAGAATAAACATATACAAAAATTACACCTCTATGATCACTAAAACACCTAAACAGCAGCAGAAGTGGCTCTGTGTATGATGTTTATACACACAACCTGGTAGCATCCATTGGTTTCAGAAGCCTGGATGCTCATACATGAGGCATTAGAGGTGAGGCTAGGGACACAGGGCATCTCAGAGGGATGCTTCTGATCAGTCTCCACTGGTTTGCTATTACCCATTGCCCTCTCCATTGCTTAAAGAACAAGGTGGTGTTTCAGTGCCCACAGAACTCAGTGGGGCAGAAGTGAAGTCAGCATCACAGACCCTCCTAAATCTTCTATCCCCTGATTCTTTGAGCACAGCCTGAAGAGCAGCTCCAAGCCTGGAACCACTAAACTGTATGTATACCAAGTTCTCCACAATTAAATACTGAATGTCCATTAACACCTTTGAGGTACCTCGACTCTCCGGTACCCTTTCCATCCGTGGTGACTGTACAAACAGACCCATTAACAACAGAAACTTGCTTAGCACAAGTGACGTTAGTGTTAACACTGTAGGAACGTGTTCAAATGTGACACTGAGTAATTAAACTAAATCATATGTATTTAAAGTGCAATGTTCCAAAGGCACTCTCAGATCACTGCAGAGCTGTATATAATTATGTATAGCAGTCAGCAGACTGGAAAAAAGATGAGGAAATGTTCCTGACAAAAGCCAAGGGAGCTGGTGTGCTTTGAACATAATCTGAAGAAAGAATATGGGTGCTGCACAGTACATAACCTATAAATTACTCTGTCAATAAAATGAGAGAGAATAGGGGGGGAAACGAAAAGAAAAATAGCTATTTCTTCAAACGAAGCTCAGCTGCTCATTCCCTTTCCATAAATCTAATTGTATATATTTTTAAATGCAAGATGACTTTGCTCTAAACATTATTTCCTAGATGTCAAAAGCAGCAAAGAGGGTTATGTATTTCTTGACACAGATTTGACAGGCTACTATATTATACTTTTAATGATTATCAGTATGCTACAATAATTAGTTTATAGAAATGTAAAGTTTTATCTGTACAGTATTTTAATAAAATATATGATTTGACACTAATATCTCTCGGGGGGGGGGAATCAATTGGTGAGAAAGTTCTATCATAAATCGCTAATGAGGAAGAGGAAGGAAAGGGCAGCATGTGAATCTGCAGCAAAACATAACGTAACTACTCATCTCTGCAATCACGAGCAGATTGTCTTTCTGATCACAGGTACTTTTATAGTTATACAAATGCCCTTGCTTGCTGAACAGTGAAGGTCTTAAAACAACTGACCTGAATTTTTTTCCTCCACCCTTTTATTTTTTCTCTCCTTTATTTCAAGGGTTAAGGGCTTTTATTCAATCTGTATACTGAGTAGCAATTAAGAAAAACATAAAACAATACAGAAACACAGTGAATGATGGATGATGTTAAACCAGAAAATTACAGCATTAGCATACGTAGAATAAGCAAACCTACAGCAGTACAGAAGATTAACAGCAGTTGCATCAAATATGGGAAGTGGTAAAGGACAGTTTTAAAATGCTTTTACACAACAAAAACCCCCCAAAGGCAGAAGGCTCTCATGATGCTGAACTCACAATCAAAAAATGAACCACAAGGAACGCTGATGAGAGATGTATGCATCTTACCCGTGAGTACAGCTTTTGCTGAAGGGTCTGCTAGATCCAGCGCAGATTTCCCATCGGTGTTCCGAATGTTTGGATCAGCTCCGTGCTGCAGCAGCACTGTGCAGGGAAAGCAGAAACAGTATCTTACCTCAGGTATACACAGATCGTTTACTGTTAAGTGTCTCCTTGGCATGATGTAGGTATAAAAACACATTGCAAGATTTTCTTTATTTTTCCTTCTGGATTTTTTTCCCCCCTCTCTCTCTCTCTTTTTTATTTACCAACCCTCCCCTCCCCTTGTTTTTCCCCTCTCCCCTTTTCGGTTAAGCACTGCAGCAAAAGATCTTCTTCTGAGTAAGGCTAAGTTGGCAAGTTAAGATATAGTAAGATCACATGACTTTGCATGATAAACATGAACCCTGGATCTCTTGCACTACTCCGTTTTGGATCCTTCCTGATAGCTAGCTGGGAAGCTGTGCATTCACTGACTCATACTGGGAAATCTGCTGTGGAGCCTGCTCCTGCCTTTACTACCTCCACTGCCGCTTTGTTACCACTCCTGTTCCTTTTCCTGCTGAATATCTCAAGTCCCCCCACGTCTGGTAAATCAGTAGTATTCCATCCTTTTAGTGGCTTGTCACTTGTGCACAAAATCTTAACCACAGCATACCAGCTTACCTTCAAAAAGTGTAACAAATAGACTAAGATGTGTAACCTGGTACCCTGCTTTCTGGCATTCAGAGGCTATTACTTCAACTGCTATTTCTTTCCCCTCCTAAGCCTATTAACACATAAAAATTCAAAACCACAAAAATACTTAGAATGCAATATGCAACCATATGGCTAGGAAAACACTGATACAGTACATCACCTAGACCAGCTCACCAAAAAAAGGAAAACACATTTAATCAGAAACAACATAACAATGCAATTCAGACCACCCCCCTCTCAAGATCACAGCATTTTCGAAAGAATTGGAAAACAACGCACACAGCAACATTAGGTCTGACAAATAGGGCCCCAATTCTCCATGTCCCCCAAATGTTGTGCAAAATAAGCACAACACATTACAAATTCAGAGCAACGGTAATGCATGTACTTTGCACAAGTGGGAAGAGGACAGCGTACAGAGGACCAAAGATCCAATGTCAAGGAGACAAACCATAAAAACCAGGAGATGTTTATGGTTGCTCATGTAATTGTCTATTGAACTGAAGGAGTCAAGACAAAGAAATAACTGCAGTTATCATAATTAAAGGTGCAGAACCACTTCATAGCTGGATTCTCCAGGGGAAAAAAAAATCCAGACCAAAAGTAATTACTAATATTATATGACATATGTCACCTCAATCAGTTGAAGCCTTTTCATAAAATTTTAATTTAGAGAAAACCTGTTTAACTGGTGGTATTGTTTTTACTCAAATCTCTTTTCTTACACAATTCTGATTTTAAATGCTTTTAACATTGCCAAATTTCATGTATTTCAGCTCACAGAATGCTATGCTACATGCTTGCCCTAAGCTTAATTTTTGCATAAGTTTGGTGCTATAATGAAGCAAATAATTTCATCCTTTGCCAAGAAGGTACAATTGTCCCATGTTTTTGAAAGAAGAGTTTATTGAAAGCAGTTTGCTTGTTGCTGTTTTTTTGTTCAGTGATGGGTTGAGGTTTTCTCTTATATCAAGATGGAGTCACCAAAATAGTGGGGGGGGGGAAACAATAATTCAACTAGCACGTGCTCACAGACGCTTGTTAAGATCTGGCACCTATGTTTAGGAAGATGCCATCTGTGCCACACATGCTACCACCCCCTTAGAGATCTTACTCATGGACAGGTTTGACTCTGATCCAGCCTCACAAGCCAGCTAGGCACACTCCAGCAGGAAGTGGTGAACAGGACTCTTCACAGAATTTTTTTAAACACAGTGGGCAGTAGAGAAAGGATAAAGAGGCACACTCAGTATGCCCCGTCCCTATTCTTCTGGAGCGTGCTAGTGAATCAATATTCCAGAGGAGAGGGAAACCATTTGTCCCAAAAGGGATCAGGGTAAAAGTGGGAACCTAAAAGAGTAAGGGAAACCAAGCAGAGGCAGGCTAGGGTGCAAGAAAAGCAACTTTGCAAAATGAGAGATAACAGGTGCAGAGATGTCGAAAGGATCTACAGCTGCCTGAGCCCAATGTTAAGAGAAGCACAGATTTTCAAGTCTCTTAATTCTTCAGTCTTGTGCAACCCAACCAAGAGCTCTTCTTACCCTGGACATGTTCCTGTGTGATTTACTCTAGATGGTCCTGGTCTAGCAGAGGAGGCTGGACTAAATGATCCTGAGAGGTCCCTTCCAAGCCCTACCTGTCTGTCATTCCCTTCTACTTCTGCAAGATTATACAGAGTATCTAACCTATTCAGTCATGCTAACGAACCATGAAGGGTTTTGGCATGACTTACAACATACAAATTCTGTGTTAGGTTTGTCATTTAAAAACCTTAGCAAACACATTAAAAAAGAACTTACTAACACTGCTTAAGATGACTGCCTGCAAAAAAACTGTCTATGGAACATGAACTTCAAGTGGCCAAACTAAGTTCAGGGGGGGTGGGGGGGTGGGTGTGGAAAAGCCAACCTGTTGGAACTCAATTGCTGTAACCATGAATTTATCCTTTTGGTCTCTATAAGCACTAAACCATTTCATCATAAACCTTCCAGCCTCTCCAAAAGCAGAGAGTACAGTCCTGTAGGCAGCTCCCTTATTCAGTCCTAGAGACAGACCTACTCTGTGAAATCAATATAGATGCATCTTTGTAGAAGACAGCAATCATAAATAGACTGTATTAGAATGCAGATGAATAAAAGTAAACAAAATCAAGTCATAAAAGCAATCTTACTGTTACATTTCTTCTATTGACTATTTGGTTCTGTTCTCTCCACACATTTTTAGTGCAAAATCACATAAAAATATCCAGGCGAGCAATATTGTCATCAACATAAGTCAACAAAAGAAGTTCAACATTTGATGTTTAGCCTGTCAGTGTAACACAGCTGTACTTCTATACCCAGCAAACCACAGGTAGCTTCTAATTGAATGTTCTCCTGCTTGTTCAAACCATATAACACTTTAGCCCAACACAAATTCTCTTCTAACCACAGGATATTTGAGATCTAGACACAGTGTGTCTCTCCAAATTTCCTTTCCAATGCACCAGGGATGTGTGAAAACATCAAGGTAGATCTCCCATTTGAGAAAAGCATTCCCTTTATAATGAAATACAACAGAACAAGCCATTCTAGCCAACTGCACCTATTCTGGATTTCAAATACTGCACACCAGGTTTAGAGGATGATTTCTGAGTAGCCTGAAAAGGAAATGTGGCAACAGTTTTTGACAAGGGACTTCAGTTAGCAGTCAAGCATTAAGGATGGTGAGCACAAAAATTCACTCCTGAAACTTTGTTCATTAGCATACTTTGATATGCTGCCTTATTTCCTCTGGATAATGGGGACATTGGGGTGTACTATTTCTCTCTACTGCAGGCAGGACTCTTAATCTAGCAATATCACTATCTGACTTTTCTTGCCTTTGTTACAATCTATATTGTACAGTGTAAAGAAGATAATATTTTCATTGAATCTTTACATTGTATATGGACATCAAGTCCTGTAAATTTAACTATAGAACAAGCATGGATTGGTATGGACTTGCATTTTTAGCCTCACTGTAACTGCTAAGTTTTTGATCTTCACATACTACCTGAAATGCTTTAATTACAGTGCAACTATACCAGATCAGTACTAGGGAAAATAAAGGCCAAATTCTTCCCACCAAATAAAAAGTTACTGTAGTGCACAGAGCATGAACTACAACCACCAATAATTTCAGATTACTGCCAACTTGCTACAGGAGGATGAACCCTAAAATTAAACATTTGGCTTACAGCCTTCTGGCATAGGTACTTTGAACTGTGAAGCTAACCAACACTACCTCATTTGGCTGTCAAATTATAAACCCACCAAGAAGAAACATTTTTAATTTTGGCAGTTTCAGCCTTCACATATTCACCAACAAGGTATGGCAAACACTTTCCTGGCAGCTATACATCAAAAAGGGAGAACTAAGTTTTATTAGAAGGAAAAAAAATAAAGGGTGGGAGGAACTTATGTACACACAAGCCATCATATTTAGCCCTTCCTCCTCCATACTGGCACCATTAAAAATGCACCAGGGGAAAACATTTTTGTCCGAAAGACAGAAATACAATGGGAATAGAATGGCAATAAAAATCAACCTAGTTGTTCCAATATTAGGCATGGTCAAAGATCACAATATTTCTGTTACAGTTTATCTAGGCCAAACATCCACAAGCTTCAGAAATGCTGATGGAGAACTTCACACTTGGTTTCAAACTGGATACACAAATACAAAATACTAGCTTTACTTCGCCCTTTTAAACTTCATCTTCTGGAAGTGATCTCAAAGTCCTTTCCAAACTGTATTACTGCAGTTTTACCTACTTACTCCCAAACTATCAAGGTAGAGAAAATAGCCTAAGAAAAAGCCTTCCCTCTGACTCATAACATATGCACTACCTTCCATCTCTCTAAAGAACACCTTTAAAGCTAGTCAGTGTCTCATTAACCTTAAGTCCCAGGAACACACACACATCAGTACTGGTACCATTTCCAAGTTACACTTGACAAGAAGTAATGTGCTCACTTACCTCCATGATCTGAAAAGACAGGCAGGAGACAAACATGGCTAGCTAAGGGATTCCTGGTTAGAAATAAAGGGTAAGAAGGATATGCACAGGCAGTGTAATCAGAGACATATTATCTAAGGAATAGCATAGGGATGCTGTCCAGATGTATAGGGATGGGATCAAGAAAACTAAGGCACAGTTGGCACTGAATTTGGCACAAGATGCAAATAAGGCAGCATCCTTCTATAGGAAGGTTGACTAGAAAAAGAAAGATCAAAGAAAACAGTACCCCTGTGACAAATTACACCTTTCTATCGGTTATCGCTAGTTCTCAGAAGGATGAAGTAATCAATTTTTTGTCCTCATTTTCCAGTGGTAATCTCCCTTCCCACATCTTTCATGCCTCTGAACCTCAAGGCAGGGACTGCAGAAGAAAGTGCCTCTCATTGTAAGTGAAGATCAGATGCAGTACCACCTGAGGAACCTGAACATGCACAAATCCATGGGACTCAGTGAGATGTATTACAGGGTCCCAAAGGAATCAGATGATGTAGTTGCCAAGGCATTTTCAACCATACTTGGAAGACTCATGACAGTCAGGCAAATTTTCAGTGACTGGAAAAAGGAAAGGAAGACCCTGGGAACCACCACTCAGCCATCCTCACTTCAGTGCTCAGTAAGACCACAGAATAGATCTTCCTGGTAAGCACATCCAAACATGTAGAAGACTGGGAGTCAATCAGAACTGAAGGGCAAATCATGCCTGACTAAACTGGAGTTCTACAATGGAGTGATAGCAAAGAAAGGGCTAAATATGTCATCTACCTGAACTTCTGTAAAGCTGGAACAGGTTGCCCTAAGAAACTGTGGATGCCCCATGGTTGGCAGTGTTCAGGGTCAGGTTGTGCAGGGCCAAGTGATCTCATGAAAGCTATTCCTCCCTGTCCGTGGCAGGAGAGTTTGACTATATGACCTTTAGAAGTCCCTTCCAGCCAAACCATTCTATGATAGCAATCCTGCAGGCCAGTTCCTGGAGATACAGTTTTAAAATTTATACATACACATGGTCCTAAATGGTTGTTTCTTAAAAAAAAAAACAAAAAAACCAAAAAACCCTACCTCTAGTAAAGACATGTCACTTTCGGCAAATATGACAATCTCAATAAAATCACAGCACCTGCCTGAAAGTTTCTATTACCTTGCAATTAGATTAACAATAATAACAAGGCACTAATATATACTAATAGACTCCACATGCAGACAACTTAAAATATGGCTCCTAGCGGAGGGTTGTGTTGCTTTATGGGTAAAATGCCCATTTGGCCCATCACACACAGAGAACATCTCACCTTCAACATCAAGGCAGGTTCTTATGCACCCACATGCTGAAAACACTGTACCAATTCCTACAGTAACAGGATGCAACTACCAATTGAACTGAGGCCCAGTAAAACACAAAATGCTTAGACATCAGACTTGACTTCAGCTTAGGCGAACAATTCACAAAAACAGGCCTCAAAGCAGCAATAAGAGAACACCAAAGCAGCATCATACAAGGTCTCACAGAGAAGAAGGCAGCTCTAGACAAAAAGAATGTTACAAAGCATCACTCTAAAAGGACTTTATATTTTTTTCATGCAAGCCCTGATTTTTCAAAAAGACTCTTTTTTTTCTTAGCCTTTTCATTGTTTATCCCAGAAGAGTACTTTAGACTTTGGTCACTTAAGTTTCAACCTCTTAGCAAGACAGCCTAATGCCTGGCCCATACACAACCTCACTTCCTAACACACTGCAATGTATCCTACAAGCAAGTTTTCACTACATTTTCTGGAGATCAGATTTAGGTGATTGGGGGGGGTGATTAGGTAGGGGGAAAAGGATCTGAACCAGACAATCATTGCAACAAGCATCATTGCAACTGTCAGAGCTCTTCTGACAGGGCAAGAATATACCTTTTTAAAAGGCTCCCTCCTGCCTCAGTGACTGCTCACAACAGTTTCCCCACAAGTAGGTGTAGCTTAACTATGATTAGTTTTCTGTATGTAGGAAGCACTAAAAAATTGCTCCCTGGTATGCCAGCTCTGCTTACCAGTGATTAAATACACATAGGGAGAGAGAACAAGCAGAAAGTTCTGGAGGCTGTAGGCAGCACAGCACTGTGATAATATCCTACTGCCCTCAGAGAAAGAGCCAGAGTTGGAAAACTGCTCAGCCTACATGAGCATTAATTCAGAGCCTTGTTTTCGCCTGGACTTGAAATTCCTTTTCCCACTTCTGGACAGAATTTTCCATTTCAGGTAACAGAGAAAACAAAAGTATATACCAGTTATGCAGAATGCAGTCTACTAGATAGCAATCTCAAAACCTTAATGTCATTGTAGGGTTTTTTGGTTTGTTGGGAGGCTTTTGCATCATGCAAGAGATTGCTCTGTCATTCCACGACACACCCCCTAAGCACATAATCCACACCAAAAGCAGCAGTGTACAAGAAGATTTGGGGTTTCCACAATGAATCCACGAAAATGTAAGAACTCCAGAAGCTTTAGTCACACCACAAAAAACCAAGCAAAAAACCAACCAAAAAATTTATAATCTCTCTTTGAGCTAACAAGCAGTACAAGATAGCACACTACTTATTTAATCCTGTTTATTTGTAGCCATGCACATGCATTCCCTTTTCACTGAATCACAGAATGGTTGAGGTTGAAGGGACCTCTGTAAATCACCAGGAACAACTTCCCTGCTGAAGCTGGGCCGCCTATGGCCAGTTTCCCAGGACTGGTGGCTTTTCTACAACTCCAAGGAAGGCGACTTCACAACCTCTCTGAGCGTCCTGTGCTGGTAACTGATTGCCCTGACAGTAAAAAGTATTTCCAGATGTTCAGAAGGAACCTCCTAAGTTTGTGCCCATTTCACACAGAGGATAAAAATCAGTTCAAGTAGTCATCTGGAATATGTATGTTGTTAGTGTGTAAAGTTGCATGGAGGACTCTTTAAATCAAAAGCTTAAAAAAAATAATCAAACCTTCAGCTCATTTGTAGATGGTACACACTGAGGCCTTACACAACTAAATCATGCTCCTTTCCTTGCAGGCAACAATGTTCCAGCTACTTAGTTTCTAAGCACCTGGGTTTCTATACTATTTATTGAACAGCTCTGTGAAATTTTTGTTTTCCATCTACATCCCAAGTTGAAAGCTGCTTTAAGGACAAGTCTTCATTGCTTGGTCCCAATTTCACTTTTCTCTGAACAAATTCACCTTTTTCCTTCATTTTTTATTCAAATAAATGTCAGCTGTGATCCTGATATCCCACTTGACAGATTAAGAGCCCTGCTTTTAAGTGTCTTCAAAAAGCAAATGCAGCCACAGAAGCAAATCAGGTCAACAAGTAGTAACCTTAGAGGGAAAGGAATTGAAGAGAGTTAAGAGAAACCAAAGACCAGATTCAATCTTCTGCTTATGTTAGCTGCTTCTTCCAGGTGAAGACTCAGAAACAAAACCACAACCAGCTTGTGGAATTAAGACAACAGACTGCATGTAGAACTAGCTACATAGCTATCAGAATGCACTATTTGCCTGTACACTAAACTCTATCACTCAGGATGTAACATTAACTGAAAAGCCTCACAAGTTTCTTAGAATTTGCTCTGGATCTATCGTTTTCCTGGAACAGTAAAAGTTCACGTATAATTAAAACCAGTTTCTCTTCCTAGCACCAGGTAAAATGTGCACAGAAGTGCTTTAAACACTAGCAGAAGCTCTTAAACCAACACTCAGTGAGGTGAGCACCAGAAAAGAAAGCTAAAAAGAGAAAAATCAAACCAACAAACAAAACTGTCACAGTCCAAGAGCACAGGCTTGTGCAAAGGTAAACTTCAGTGTCTATGTGACTTGGGGATGCTGTATTAATCACACTGTAACATTTTGATGCAATTTAGATCTGAAGCTCTTATGATTAAAGAAGCCTCAGGATGCCAAATAACTTTTGCATATTTTGCATAAAATTTGGACCTCGTGCCAATTTTGTGAATTTAACATTAGTTCACAGCTAATATTAGTTACCAAGTGTTAAAAAAACCCCACAAGTAGAACAGGAAATCTTAGGAATACTAAGCTGATCAGTCCATGAAATTGTACAAAACCTACAGATTAATCAGAAGACATGGGTATTCTCAAAAACTGTCTTTCTGAAGTGTACATCTGAAAGGCCAGAATATATCGAGTTCAAGAAGATAAAACCCTACTAACAACTGACTTGGTAGCTGTACTACATGTATCAGCCTTGGAAAGTTTCCCCAGCCACTACCTCAGAGCAAGTCAAGTAGTCACATTACTTTCCTTTCATAGAGGACAGAGCTACATCCATTTGTTCTCCAGTCCCAGAACTGCTCACCATCATACCCTGGTGATACTGGTCCTTGACAATCACATATTCCACGCTGCAAAAATCTCACCATCTGTCAGGTAAGATATCATCACTACCTTGAGTCTCGTGCTAGAGAAGACTGCATATTAGATCAGTCTGAGTGGGTTCCTCTCCTGGGTCACATGTCCTGCACTATCCTTGCATTACCCCAATCACAAAAATAAAACCAAATTGAAGCCAGTTCCACTTGGCACCTTTGTGAAACATTCAGTATCCAACACCATATCCAGGTCAAGAGCATGACGCCTAACCAAGGAATTACTTGGGACTGCTTGCATGTACAAGACAGCAAAACATGGAAGACTACGCACAGCAATATAAGCAGCAGGATTCACTTCAGACACTTCAGCCTTTCCTGGAAAGGAATAGCTTTGCCCAAAAAGTGTGTTGCTTTTGTACAGAAAAACACAACACAACCAACCAAACCAAACCAAAACCAAACACCACAACACCCATCCACAAACCAAAAAAAACCACCCCAAACAACAATGAATTACTGGAATATGGGAGTCTATATTCACCATGAGTCTTAGCAGCATGAAAGACTAAAGTGAAGACCACACATGACAAGAGGCAAGCACTCAGCATTTTCAGGAGGCTTTAACCATCCATAGCTCATCTTGTACATTTGCTTTACATTGTGGAATAATCAATTCACTAAAAAGAGGTACCTTACATTGTTCACAGATCTTTAATTGCCTGCACATTTTTACAAGCAAGACCTTTATAACCTACAGAAATACTTTAATCAATGTCTTCCATTAGATTCAGAAAACATCCGGGCCCCACTCATTTATGCCTCAACAACTACACATAGCTAGAGATTGTTTACAAACCACATAGGAACAGCATTAAGGCCATATGGCTCCTCAGAGACGCTAAAAGTAGATATTGCCACAGTAATCAGAAGCATAGTCCCATAAGATTAAGTATTTCTGCATGATATTTAGAAAACCACTGTAAACAGGTATTGGACATCTGAATGCAGGTTCAGTGTCTGCAAGAGTAATATCTGTTCCATTACTCTGTTCCAGATAATGTATGACTTCCACTTCCCCTCTCAATTTGCTAGCAGTTAACAGCCGTACTTCTGAAGACCTTACTTCCCATAAATGCCCTACAGCAAGTTTTCCAGTAATGTTTTGCATATTGAGTTACCCTATAAAGTTACTACACTCAGTTTTGGTATCTGTATCTCCCATACCAACCTCTCACTCCTAAATAAATAAAAAAAGACCAGAATATTCCAACATGGTGGAAAATGCAAGCTTTTCATCTTGGAAAAGAGACATTTGATGCAAGAAAAGATAGGAGGTCTATAAAATGATGAAGGATATGCAGAGTGCAAATACAAATTACCATTCACTATTTTCTCTCTAAAGTCCTGAAAGGCTTCCAATAGAGGTCATCAAGAACAACATTTTAAAGAAAAAGAACTGTAATGGTTTAGTGTAAGAACTAAATTCCCTGCTCCCCCAACACAAAAGTGAAGGGGAAAAGTAACACACAAAACTTGGGGTTGAGATAAAGAGATAAGACATGAGATATCATAATCACAATGCATAATTACCTTAGCTAATAATCTAATTAATCTAACAATACAATGCATGATTACCTTAGCTTAGCCTATTTGCAAAAGAAGCAGAGTGAAATACGGGGTGGGGGGAAACCAAACTGCATAAAACAGAAAACCAAACCCAGAAACTACCTGACTCCCACGCATTCCACTGCCATGCCTGCAGGAAAGAGACAATACACAAGACCCTGGAACCCAGAAGCAGCAGCTGCAACAGGAAGCCTCTGATGTTGCAATCTAAACTTAAAGCCCCTTAATACTTCACTCCAGCTAGCACTTTCAATTTTGAAGCTGGCATGACTGCAGCATGGTACAAATAACAGCAGCAGGTTCAATTCAATCCATGACACTGCAAGATCATTAAATTGTAAAATTCTCTTGCCACCAAACAAAGCCAAAAGTACAGCAGCATTTACGAAGTGACCAGATCTCTCTTAAGAATTTTGTGTATCAATGGCTATGCAACACAGCCCAGATGCAGCCTCTACTTTATCAAGTTCCTAAATTGCTGATGGTCTTGTGAAAGGATACACTTAAGCTATTCATAGTCTCTGAACATTGCTACATGTCATTGTGGGAGCAAATTGAGCTACAAGAATGTTTGGTCTCATCCCAGTAAAGGCTTTCATATGAAGAAATAGATCCTTTCTCCCCAGCTCAACCTGCAGAACAGTCACTACCCTGATGTCACAGCATTCCTCCAAACACTTTGCTGAGTGCACTATTAACACTTAATTGTTTCTAGAAGCAATTCACAGACACTGAAAACGCATCTTCCTGACAGATAAGGCCATCCTAGAAGCCATAAATACTAAACAACACTAACAATTGGCTTCAATGTTTCAGTACATTTCAATACATACAAAAATTGATTATATATAGTCAACAATGCTTTCAAATGGATTCAATGACATAGTAACTAATGTATTTATTCACTGCAGATTTGTAAGAGATTGTCAGCAAACCAACTGAAGACTGCCCACCACCCCCCATGATCACCTTCACTTCTAGACTCAGAACACAACAAGCAACTACCACCTAAAAGAGCCAAAGTGTGTAGTCTTCCCAAACTCAACACACTTCCATTCTCTCCCTTTTAATTCCTGCACTGTCCTATGATTGCAACATGAAACCAGTAAAACAGAAGAACATGAAATTATGTCATTTGTTGTCTTACAGCTTGCTTTGTTTGTGCACAGACTGGAATTTCAGCAGTTCATGTACACTTATTTCCACATAAGCTTCCCAGTGGCAAAGTTTGCACCTGTTAGCTTAAACTCAGCTGTACAGCTGAGCACTCATAGTACTTTTAGCACAAACATGCACACTCTGGTCCAAGGCTCGAACGAGACACTAGAGAACTCTATTACTGTAGTGCAATCACTACCCAGTTTTTGCTGGTCTTCCCAATCTGCTTCTATGCTCTCAGAAATATCACTATTCCTGAGTGTGCTGCATCTCTGCAGTCTGTTCAGTTATCAATTTTTCTCTTTTTGACCTGTAAAGTGACCAAAGTAAGTGTTTTATGCTAGATATGATATAGAAAAGATGCAGACTGAGGTGGCACAGAAAAAGGGAAGGAGAGAAGATAGATTAGAAAATTCTCTCCCATTTCATCATTTGGAAGACGTCAAGAATAGGTAGCCAAAAGTGCAGCTACTCAGTCTATCACTTTTCAGACAGATAACTAAGTTCTGAAATAAACTCTAGGTTATGCCAGATTTCCAGAGAGTGCTCTTCAATTAATGCTTTTTTTAAAGCATGCCTTGCTTATTTAAAAAGGAACACTAAGAATGTAATTTTTTTTTGTGTCTATCACATCTGCTGTAGTAGTCTACACTTCAGGTGTAAATAGCAGTGCTGCACAATATATTCCACTGTTTAAGCTATTCAAGTATTCCTAGTCAGAATTCATGCCCTAAGCAATCACTGTTCCATTATCCCTATGCATAGCATCTTCCTTCAAAAGACTTGTTAAAATAAAATCTGGAGACCTTAATATAATGATTACAAATAAAAACCCTTGAAAAGAAACAGGGAACTTGCCAAAGACAGCAAAATATGCCTGCCCACGAGATATGAATTGCAAACTCACTCACTGCAAACCGTAAGGAACAGGCTTCTTTGACTATGCTCAATGGCCTAACAATTTTATAGACTCAACTACAAGAACCAAAGGAGTATTGTACTATGGTACATACTAAATTCAGTGATCCTGCATCCAGTAGAAACTATTGAGCTGACAGATCAAATATATGACTGAAGCACTGCTGGATATCCATAACTAAACTGAGCAAGCAGCATCATGCTCACTTGTTTAAAGTAAAACAAAATCTAAAAAAATAAAAGTCCCAGATTTTACAAAGCTACTTGCAGACAGAGAACTACATCTAGTCCTGCAGTCTTGCTCAGTGCCTCCAAACAACCCTAAAACTGCAGCAAATGGCAGAAGAGGTTTGGAATTTGATCAGTATCTCGTGCTGTATATTTTATATATAGATACCTAGATAAGGATCACCCCCTTAGCTAACACCTAACATTTGGATTCACAGATCAATCTGTGCATGGAACATATGAAAATTCTACGTAATACAAACCTTAAATTTGATTCTGTACTCCTGCTAACCAAGCCCAAAACTTCTTGCATCCTCTCCTGCTCTCAAAGAAATTTTTGGAAGACTAACAAAGGCAAATATTTTCTAAAGCAAACAAACTCAAATCCTCCTTCACAAGTCACTTTTCTTCCCAGCCTCTGACCAACCACCTTCTCCCATTTAATTTGTGCTTTCAGTCAGCAGTTCCCAAACCCAGATTACAGTAAGTAATCGCTTCCATTAAGTCACATGCAAAACTCTAGTTACTGACTGGAATCGGTACCTTTCCATTTGCCATTGCCAGAGCAGACTGTTATTCAGACCTACTTTATCCACAGCCTCTTCCTACAGCACCGCTACACAATTGAGTATGGTCAGTAACTTCTGTAGAATATTCTTCCTCACACACAGATGAAACAAAGTCCATCACATGCCTTGTAAAATGAAAAACTGAACTAAACAGGTGTATTTCATAATTTCCTCCAATTTTCTTTCCCTCCATTTTTGGTGATTTTAAGTAATGATATAAGCTAGTTGCAGATTTATCTGAAGGAATTTTCCTGCTAGGAAGCAGCTCCATGAAGAAAGACCTAATGGACAGCAATGTGCCCTTGTGGACAAGAGAGCAAATGGCATCCTGGGATGCACTAAGAAAAGCACATCCAGCATGTCTAGGGAGATTCTCCTCTCCCTGTATTATTCCCTCGTGAGACCACATCTGCAACACTGTGTCCAGTTTTGGGCTCCCCAGTTCAAGAGAGACAGGGATCTGCTGGAGAGAGTCCAACAGAGAGCTACAAGGACCACTGTGGGACTTGAACATCTCTCCTATGAAAAGGGACTGAGAGACCTGAGGCCGTTTAATCTTGAGAAGAGAAGGCTGAGAGGGAATCCTCATCTTTACCAACGTCTAGAAATATCTGAGGGGTGTGTGTCACGATAAAGGTGCCAGTCTCATTTCGGTGCTGCCCAGTGACAGGACAAGGAACAATGGGTACAAGCTAGAACACAGGAGATTCCACCTCAACACAAGGAGATGCTTCTTTACAGTGAGGGTGATGGGAGTGCTGGAACAGGATGCCCAGAGAGGTTGTGGAGTCTCCTCTGGAGACTTTCAAAACCCACCTGGATGCATTCCTATGCAGCCTGCCCTAGGTGATCCTGCTTTGAGAGGGAGTTGGATTTGATGATCTCTATAGGAACCTTCCAAACCCCTACCATTCTGTGATTCTGTAAATATCTGTTATCTGGATGACATATAGAATAAATCTTACAGTTATGATCTAAACTGGGGTTCCTAAAAGATTTATTTTTCATGTTTGATAAAAACCTCAATGTTGAGAGGACCATTTTATCCAAGTTCAACGTGGGAAGAACCGGAACTGATAGAAGTTCAAGGAACTGATTCACGTGTGAAAAATAAAAACAGAAGTTCCCATTTAGAAAAAAAATGTAATACTAAATGCACTGAGAAAATCCATAAAAGTTAAAGACATCCTAACTGAAAACCTCTTTATATGTTCTAGACACATTTAAAATGATTGAAGTGTTCAATTTTATTTGAAATTGCTTTGGCTCTAGGCTACAGCACAGGCACTGAAGATATATAACCACTGTAAACGATGCTGTCCTGTAACTACTATTGGAAAGCTTCAAAAGGACTAATGAGATATTTCCCCATACGACATAGAAAGGTTAACCATCCTCCTAACTAAAATGACACATAGAGCAGCCTCAGAGACAAAGACTTTATCTACTAAAGCTAATTCTCTTGAAAGCAGCCAAAACTCAGCGTCCATATTCAGATTTTAAATACTGTAAGTTAATAAATAAGGAGACTTTACCCCAGCCTCTCCAAGTTAGTTTCTCAGATGCAAATTCAGCAAAGCTCATATTATACACCATGAAAAAGTTAGTCTTATTAATTATCATTAAACCTACCTGCTAGTTTAAAAGAAGTTAGCTTGTAAGAGCAAACATTAACAATTACACAATTGCACAAAACATATCTGGTAAAGTCTCAATAAAAGAGGTGATGGACACTTACCAATACACACATCTATCTTCCCCTTAATAGCTGCTTCATGCAAAGGAGTGTAGTTCCAATTGTCTCGTGCATTTGGGTCTGCTCCTTGACACAGTAACAGACTAACCACTTCTGCATGACCAAAAGAGCAGGCGTTGTGAAGGGGTATCAGCCCCCCATCGTCACGAGCATGAACGTTAGCTCCTGTCTGTAGCAAGTGCTCTACAACATCCTTCCTTCCAAAACCTGGAAGAGAACATATTTCAGTTCATTTGTTTGGTAAAACAGCACAATTTTATGTTTCAAATGCTTCACTATTAGTCCAGTGTATCAAATTATATTACTTGTGTCTCTCTCCTATTTCTTCGTTCACTTCACCATAAAGTGACCAAAATAAGTGTTCTACGCTAGATACGATAAACACTGATGAAAGAGGAGAGCAGTGCTGTATTACCATTAGTCTGACCTGCTGATACTCCATCACATAAAGAAGTTGTACAATAGCCTTGCCAATGTTTTTAGGAAAAAAAAAAGCTTATTGTGTTTTTTAAACTTTAGTATAATCTGTATATATCTAAAGCAAGCACCTTACATATTGTCTCCTGATAAAGGTCTTCATCATGGAGAGGATTCTCATTTTAACAAACACTGAAGGACACCGTCAGTGCTCAAGCAGAACCGCCCTTCCTCAACCCAAACGACATTCTTGCTCTTTTAGATAGAGTCCCACTGCCTTCAACTGACAAACTGACAGACTAAGAATTTACACGTAGGGAGAACCGAGACCTCAGGAAGGTCTCAGCCTAGGAATGCAGATGCTGTTATGGTCAGAGATAGTATCACCATAAAGCCAGCATCATTAATACGCTTCAAAATCCTGTATCAACATGCCAGGCCTTGACACCTTTAGTTTGCTGTTCACAATGAACCTGAAAAGCCCAAACATGCTTCTCATTGCCCCAAATGCCTCAGAGCAGCAGTCACCACACTTTTTTGATTGCACAACCCCAAGAGTAAAAATTGAGCATGCACCCCCAATATATGTATACTTATAAATCATACACACATGCACCACTACACTTAAACATACACAGAACTAGAAAATTTAAAAGGCTAAGATAAAGATGAAATAGAAACTCCTTTAAAATTTTTATTTATTAATGGTACACACTATATTTTCTTCCTGAATGCCAACTGTATGCTCTACTTTGGAGACCAAAGTTCAGGATCGGAAGGGACAGTTTGAACAAGGTTCATTTTCATACTAGGCTGCATCTCAAAGACTGGATTGCATTTCTTCTAAATCTCAGGGCTAAAAGCAGCATCACTGGAGATTTTAAAGGACTGTCACATTAAGAGTTATTGTGTCTTCTGGTAATCATGGATACCAGTCAGATTAAGTAAGAAGAATCCCACCTATATGAACTATGTTTATGAAACATGTTTATGAGCTAAATGCTGCAGTAAGTGAAATTCCATCACGGAGACGCTGACTGGCAGCTTATATATTGTATTGAGTCACAGATTACAGATCAAAACCATAATTAAAGACATTATTTCCCTTCTAGAAGGCAAATACAAAGCTCAAGCGCAGCAACAAAGGAGCTGTCAGTTCTTCCTCAGGTAACCATGTAACTCTGTCGCAGGAAAACACTGCTGAAACAGTGAAAGAAATTGTTCTCTGAAGTCAGCACCCTCTGTGACACACAACTACTCATGCATGAAGCCTTCTTAAACTGGCACCATTTACCTTCAAGTTTCAGTCCCTGGATAGGACCTTCATTTCAAGGAACTAAGCCTTCTTTTTGCCAGAGAAGTGAACTAGTTACAGCCATGCAGACTTGGAGCACAGATTTAACCTTTTCCCCTCACAGTCCATAAGGTGAGATCTCTAAGCCACATCTAGCATCCACACCAGCTTATCCAGTTAAGGCTAATGCTGTAACTCAACAGCCAAGCTACAGACTACCATTGTGCAGGAACTTACTCAGTGAAGCACGGAGTCCTTCAACACTCTCATGAAGGACAAGAGCTGTAGAAGCTGACTAATGCTACAGAGTTAAGCAGACAAGGCCAAAACAAACAGCCCCTTTACAGAGGCTTACTGTGGTTTGAGAGTTTCTATGACAGCTTAACAATATCTTTGCTTCTGCCTAGGGATGCATTCTTCCCTGAAATACAAGTAATAGGGTGGAAGAACAGTCTGTGGAAGACATCACAGATACATACACAGAGGCTCACATCCAGTAGAGACTGTAGCAGTTCACATCTCAGTCTTGTATGGCCACATGGCTCAAGGGCTCCAGCTGACAAGTACAGTCTGGTTGTTTTTGGATAGCTGTATGGATTCCCCTATCCCCAATCTACAGAGCCCTCAGCTGCTTGCAGCACAGATGCTGGACCACTACAAATCACAAGTTAGCACCCTGAGCAGATACCAAAGTGGGTTTTCTCTGATACACAGGGCTAAACAGCAGTTGAGCAGCTGCTTCACGAGCTGCTGAGCCACACCAGCTGCAGGGAACAGCCTGCAACCAACTCAGCAATCCAATTTTAGTCCACCACTGCAGATGAGTCAAAGCTTTCTGGTACATTATATACTGATCACTTCAGGTTAGAAATAACACTACAGAAATGGAAGCCTGCAAATCAAAATTGGTATTATTAAAAGTGATACTTATTTATCAAGACAAAACTGCTACCAGAAGACACAATTCTCTTAACTGAACTGTCAGCAAGGCCACTGGTACTGTAAATCACTGCAACTTCTAGCATGAAAACTGATTTGTTTGTTTGCTACTGTTATAAAACAGTCAAGGAACATCACCTGTAAGTTTTCAAATAGAAAATGACAGCTTAAGTGGGTACAACAGCAAACAAGGGTGCAACAGCAAAGCTATGGGGCCTGGGACATAAACAGCAAGAAAGCCCTCAAATTCCCACATTTATATTGTTCATTTGATTGGCAAAAGAACATAAGACAAGAGTCATAAAAGGATACGTTCAACTAAACAGTAAATCAATGGATTTTATTAGTCTTTAGTTTTAATAGACTGAACTACTAAAACTAGTGCTGAAACAGCAAGAGAGTTTGCTTTGCATGTATTTTTTGGTCCCTCAAGGAAAAAGAACTTGGCAGTGCCTGAAAAACTCAGATTCCCTTCAGAACTACATACATACTTCCTCAAGCTACTGCTGAACATGGAGCTATTGACAAAGGTATTTTTGGAAATGTCAGCAATAACCACTTCCCCAGTTTTTGGTGAATTAGCTCTTCTGTTCAGTCCTCAAAAGGCACAGTAGAGGTTACTGTAATTTTACCCCATCACTCCAGAGGAAAACTAAACAGTTATGGGAATGGCTTCCACCACCACCGGCATATCCGTAAAAAGATGAATCAACAAAGTGGCAGAAAGTCTGTAAAACAATCACATGACCCAATCTGACAAAGCAGTTATAATTACTGAAACTCCTGTAGTGTCAGGGTGACCTCTTGAGAAAAACAAGACACATGCCAAGCCATTTGTGACAGATGAAGCATGTATAATTTGGTTTAAACTGAAGAAACTGATGTGATGTCATTTAAGACGGCAAGAGAACTGCCCAGGAACAGCACCGGGAGCGGCGTGCTCGAGCTGAGAGGTGCTCTATTTTGGTTTCTTTTGGGGGCTTTTCGGGGTGGGAGGACCTCAGCAGATGACAAGGACCAGCAGGGTCGTCTTCTTGCATGCCTGCTTGAGAGAATGAGGTCAGCCAGAGGGGAAATTTAAACAAGGCAGAGCAAAGCCACGTGACTACCATTTGGCCAGAGAGCCTTCTGGCTGGATTGCAGCAAGCAGCGTGTGCAGGGTCAGCCAACAGAGTGCAGAAGCCTCTGTGGTAGCTTGGACAAAATATAGTAGTAAGGTGGAATACATATCTTTAATATCAAACATTAAAGCCCCATAACTTAATTTCACCTACCTGAAGAGATACCAGCCATGGTAACAACTCAGCCAAAGGCTACTAGAAAAACAGTAGGTACCCAGACAGAGCCGGTGCACAAGCACACAGGTGTCCAGGCTGCTAGCTGCAGAGAGTGCTGGAGCCTAGCACTTAGCATGGAGGGTGAAGAAGACAACACCTGTGTGAGGTGTGACCAAGTGAATTATCTTCTCAATCTGATGTCTGAGCTAAAGGATGAATTATCAAGACTCAGGACTATAAGGGAATGCAAAAGGGAGTTAGATATGTGGGAGCAGGCCTTACAGACTCCCCCAGTTGAGGGAGGCAAGGTGATCCCAGAAAGGGGTGGGGGGATGGGTACAGGTCTCTGTTAGAAGTATGGGGAATCCATCCTGGCCCTCTTCACCTCCCTTGTTGCTCTTGCATAATAAGTATGAGGCCCTGCAGGTTGAGGGCAATGTGGATGAGAAGACAGAAGAGGAACCTTCTAAGGGGATGCCTAAAGTAAACCAGTCCCCACTAACCATCAGGACTAGTACCATAAAGAAAAAGAGGAGGGGAATTGTTGTTGGTGACTCCTGAGGGAGTCCTATATGTCATCCTGACCCATCTCACAGGGAAGTCTGCTGCCTACCTGTGGCCCAGGTAAAGGACACCACCAGGAGCCTACCAAAGCTAACCCAGCCCTCTATTACCCATTGCTGGTAATCCAAGCTGGAAGCGAGGAGATCAATAAGAAGGGCACCAGGACAATCAAAAAGGAATTCAAGACCCTCAGACAACTGATTGATGGGACAGGAGCTCAAGTGGTGTTCTGCTCAGTTCCCTCAGTGCCAGGGGTGTACACTGAAACGAACAGGAGAACCCATGCCACCAATAAATGGCTCAAGGGATGGTTCCAGCAGCAGAATTTTGGTTTCTTTAATCAAGGGGCAACTTTTACCACACCTGACCTGCTGGACCTTGATGAGGTGAATCTATCTAGAAAGGGCAAGAGGGCTCTAGCACTAGAGTTGGTAGGGCTCATTGGGAGGGCTTTAAACTAGGTTTGCAGGGAGTGGGTGATGAAACCAGTCTCTCTGGAGAAGAGAGAGAGAGGGACATAAACTAGAGTTAGAAGAGAAATCAGCAGCCCAGCCAAAGTGCATACACACCAATGCACGCAGTATGGGTAACAGACAAGAGGAACTGGAAGTCTTGGTTCACCAGGAAAACGATGATGTAGTTGCCATTACAGAAACAGACAATTCACACGATTGGAGTACTGCACTGGGTGTTTACAGGCCCTTTAGGAGAGACAGGTGAGGGAGAAGAGGAGGAGGGGTGGCCCTGTATATTAGGGAATCTCTTGATGCCACAGAACTTGAGGTAGAGGATGAAAGGATTGAGTGCCTGTGGGTTGAAATCAGAGGGAAGGCTAACAAAACTGACATCCTTGTTGGAGTCTGTTATAGACCACCCAACCAGGATAAGGAGGCAGATGAAATATTCTATAAGCAACTGGAGGCTGTCTCAAGATCATCAGATCTTGTCCTTGTGGGCGACTTTAACCTGCCAGACATCTGCTGGGAACTTAACTCAGCAGAGAGGAAGCAGTCCAGAACATTCTTAGAGTGTAAGGAGGACAGCTTCTTGATGCAGCTATTAAGTGAGCCTACCAGGGGTCAGGCCCTGCTTGACCTGCTGTTCTCAAATAGAGAAGGGCTGGTGGGAGATGTGATGGTAGGAGGCTGTCTAGGGTGCAGCAATCATGAGACAGTGGAGTTTTCAATATGCACGGAAATAAGGAGGAGCAGTAACAGAACCCTTACTTTGGACTCTGGAGGGCAGACTTCAGCTCATTTAAGCAACTAATTTGGAGAGTACCCTGGGTAGCAGCCCTTAAGAACAAAGGGGTCCAGGACAGTTGGACTTACTTCAAGCAGGAACTCTTGAAGGCACAGGAACTCTTGCCTACGTGCTGAAAGATGAGCCGCCGGGGGAGGCGACCAGCCTGGATGGGCAAGCAGCTCTTGAAGGAATTAAGGGAACAAAAAGAGGGTGTATTGCCTTTGGAAAGGGGGGGGAGGAAACTCATGATATGTTTAAGGATGCTGTTAGATCATGTAGGAGAAAAATTAGAGAGGCAAAAGCACAGTTAGACCTTAAGATGGCCACTTCTGTGAAAGACAATAAAAAGCATTTTTATAGATATATTAATGCTAAAAAGAGTGGCAAGAAGAACCTCCACTCTTTACTGGATCTGGAGGGGAACATTGTAACTAAGGATGAGGAAAAGGCTGAGGTACTAAATACCTTATTTGCCTCCATTTTCAACAGTAAGGCAGGAGGACTTCAGGATAACTGGCCTCCTGAACTGGTAGATGGGGTCAGGGAGCAGTAAAATCCCCCTGAAAACCATGAGGAAGTAGTTAGAGACTTGGCTGAGCCACTTGGACACTCACAAGTCCATGGGACTAGAGGGGATGCATCCTAGGGTACTGAGAGAGCTGGGAGATAGAATAGAATAAACCAGGCTGGAAGAGACCTTCGAGATCATTGTGTCCAACCCCCACTCTCCATCATTTACTACCAGTCTTGGCTCACCGGAGAGGTCCCAGATGACTGGAAACTGGCCAATGTGATGTCCATCCACAAGAAGGGATGGATGGAGGAACCTGGAAACTACAGGCCTGTCAGCCCAACCTCAGTGCCAGGGAAGATTATGGAGCAGATCATCTTGTGGGCAATCACTGCGCACCTGCAGGACAGCCAAGGGATCAGGCCCAGCAAGCATGGATTTAGGAAGGGCAGGTCCTGCCTGACCAACCTGATCTCCTTCTATGATCAGGTAATCCACCTGGTGGATGTGAGGCAGGCTGTGGATATAGTCTACCTGGACTTCAGCAAGGCCTTTGACACTGTCCCCCACAGCAAACTCCTGGCTAAGCTGTCAGCTCGTGGCTTGGACAGCAGCACTCTGTGCTGGGTTAGGAACTGGCTGGAAGGCCGAGCCCAGAGAGTGGTGTGGTGAATGGTGCCACATCCAGCTGGCAACCAGTCACTAGTGGTGTGCCCCAGGGATCAGTGCTGGGCCCCATCCTGTTCAATATCTTTACTGATGATCTAGATGAGGGCATTGAATCCATCATCAGTAAATTTGCAGATGACACCAAGCTGGGAGCAGGTGTTGATCAGTTCGAGGGTAGAAGGGCTCTCCAGAGGGACCTTGACAGGCTGGACAGATGGGCAGAGTCCAACATGATGGCATTCAACAAGTCCAAGTGCCAGGTGCTGCACTTTGGTCACAACAACCCCATGCAGTGGTACAGGCTGGGGTCAGAGTGGCTGAAGAGCAGCCAAACAGAAAGGGACTTGGGGGTGCTGATGGACAGCTGGCTGAACATGAGCCAGCAGTGTGCCCAGGTGGCCAAGAAGGCCAATGGCATCCTGGCCTGCATCAAGAATGGTGTGGCCAGCAGGAGCAGGGAGGTCATTGTACCCAGTACTCAGCACTGGTTAGGCCACACCTTGAGTACTGTGTCCAGTTCTGGGCCCCTCAATTTAAGGACACTGAGACATTTGAACATGTCCAGAGAAGGGCAACAAGGCTGGTGAGAGGCCTTGAGCACAAGCCTTATGAGGAGAGGCTGGGGGAGCTGGGATAGTTTAGCCTGGAGAAGAGAAGGCTCAGGGGAGACCTTATTGCTCTCTACAACTACCTGAAAGGAGGTTGCAGACAGGTGGGGGTTTGTCTCTTCTCCTAGGCAACCAGCATCAGAACAAGAGGACACAGTCTCAAGCTGCACCAGGGGAAGTTTAGGCTGGAGGTGAGGAGAAAGTTCTTCACTGAGCGAGTTGTTGGCCATTGGAATGTGCTGCCCAGGGAGGTGGTGGAGTCACCATCCCTGGAGCTATTCAAAAAGGGATTGGATGTGGCACTTGAAGCCATGGTTTAGTTAGTCATGAGGTGTTGGGTGATAGGTTGGACTTGATGATCTGAGGTCTTTTCCAACCTTATTGAGTCTATGATTATTTTAAAAATTCAAGTCTTGTATATTTCCAGTGCAACTTCAACTCACAAAGTCTAAATAAAGGAAGAGTTCCCCTGAAAAAGCCTGTAATAGAAGATCCCAAAAGACAATCAAATAGAATGTTCCTATGGAAAACATCCAAGCCCAGGGTAACTATGGAGAAGAGATGTATTTAAAAGCCCAGCATACAAGCTTGTTTTCATATGATTCACCTGAGAGCTTTCAAAGCACACTCATGGGCAGGGTCCCTTATTAACTCATGCTATTTCACACATGTCAAATGCACAAGCTTTGGCCTCATTTGAGCTTCTTTAAACTTAGAAGTTTCAGGGAAGACGCAGTACCTCAGAAACCATTGTCCAAGAAACAAAGGAAGAAGTACTCCCATTATAAAAAGGTATTAACAAGAGAACACCTGAAATTAAAGGGTGAAACACTTGTCAGTCAAACCAAAGAAAATGCAGCCATTCAGAGTGAGTGACAGGCTCTTCATTTCTCCAGTCATCTCAGAAAAAGTCAAAGACAAAAGCTTGGCAAAAACCAGGAGATGGATGTAGCTATGATAGCCTTACATAAATCAAGAGACAAGCAGACAATTTAGAAAACCACCACTTAGCTAGTTCTATTCTTGCCTTTTTCCAAATTACACCTGCCACTTTAGAGTGAAAATGAGGGGGAAATGCTTTAGGTGGCTGGAAAATTAAGCTTTCAAATGCCATCAGACATGACAACACACAGAGACATCACCAAATGCTTACTAATACTGCCAAGAAGACCAGTCCTAGACCCCCTACACATGGTGCTCTGAACCCACAGGCTCATCCTGTTCCATCTCTTTTAGTGACATTGAACCTAAGGAACAAAAGTCAACAGGGTGAGAAGGCTGAATGACTAATGAGAGAAGTGATGCAAGGAAAGCAATAATATTGTCAGCTGATACTCTCTTACATGCTCTGGTCAGGACTTCATTGTTAAACCTGTGCTCAGTTTGTCAAAAGCTTTCACATGGTAACAGTTTATACACGCTTAATTACTTAAAACTCCCAAAAGCCACAAGTGTCATTGCACAATTTCATGATTCATTTTCGAAAGTTTGGCAAAAAAAATAACCAAACACCACCAAATAAATATACAGACTTCCCACTCAAATTGGAAGAATGCTTTCCCCAGTGAATAGAATACAGGAAGTAGTCAGTTTAAGTGCAGCAGTACTGTTTCACCCACTGTCCAACAAATGTAATTTGATCACAACACAGCATGAACTCTTCCAAATGCCAATTCCAACCTTTTGTAAAGCTCCTGTTACATGCAGAATTCATCACATGGAAGACTTCCAATTCTCAAAAGGTGTTTTTCCTCCTTCTTTCCCCTGCTTGCTCTTAAGAACACTTTTACTCCAAAAGAAATTAAATTTTACAGCAGTGTATAATATAGGTTAAGCAGAGGGTATTACTGAAGGAGTTGCTGTGATCTTAGGCAAAGCAGGAAAGATGCTCTTATTAAAGATAATCCCACTTGCTAGAGGATTAAACAGCTCATATGAGAATACAAGCCCTTGAAGTGGAGAAGCATACATCTTACAGACAAAACCTCTTAAGAATGGTTTTAAACTGCAAGAAAAATGTGGAAGACATTCAAGCTAAGTTGTTGTACATCTCTTTGATTTGGTGCTGCAGATTCTGAGACAAGGTTTTTCTCCAAGAGAGATCTTTCAGAAGTCCTTCTCCCACTTCACTAGGCAGAACACAACTAAACTGAGTGATTTAACTATGTAAACTGAAGAGCCTTCAAGCTGGGAAAAAGGCACCTAATTCACTATTACTGAAGCTTTCCATTTACATCCTCTTGTAAATTCTTTCAAAGGATTTTAAATGGGAAGGAGATACAATACACTGCACAAAGTATTGCAAGACCATTCAAAAGAACAATTTACCAGTCACAAAGAAAACAAGCTGGAACTTCCTAGGAAGCAATACACTTGTGACGCTAACAGAGTTCATGTACTGCAAACATATAAAAGAAAGAATCCCAAAGTCGAGGGCAGTAATCTATCAATTCACCCAGGAGTGCAGTGGAAAGGCAGAGGAATAGAATAGTTTGTCTCACTCAATGCAGCTAGAAGAACTCTTAAGCAGAAGACAGGATATTTCAGTGTAGAAGGTGAAAAGTACAAGAGGAAGCAAGTAATTTTTAATGCAAGTTAGCAGTTCAATTATTTAGTGAGCTCCTTACTGCAGGATGAGCTTCTACTAACATGCACAAACTGGACTTTGCTCAGATAGCTGCTGAGCTCCTTACTGCAGGACAAAGTACTACAAGAAGTATCATACATGAAGAGGGTAAGTGTATATTATAACTCTTCCCTAGAAATCTGCTTTTGGTCACCAGTATGAATAAAACCTTTGTTCATGCCCAGCACAGCCGCTTCTTTAAATGTTTGGGTTTTGGTGGTGGTGGGCTGTTTTGTTATAAGCAAGCTAGTTTTCACTGGAAAAAAAAAAATCAAAGCAAAAAGCTATACACACATGAATACTTCCACTTAATTTACCACTTTTTTTTTTTGGGGGGGGGGGGGGGGGGGAGAGGTGGGGGAGAGCAGCAGATTGTGTGGTGGTGGTGTTAAGTCACTCCATCACTTGCAAGTCTTTAGAATCTGCCTCTTACTCCAGTTTTTGGGTGCTGCTGGATAATATCCAAAGCTTGCACTGGTACCAGAGACAGTAATCCACACAGCACTTCAGGCACCACTGAGTTTTCCTCTTTCCAAGCATGTGTACTTCTATGGACGAATCCCTCAAATCACTTGCAAAGAAACCGCTGAACACTACATATCCTGAAAGACATTCAGCATTTCAAGATGGAAATTTTGTCTGATGCTTCGGTGAGAAAAGCTTTTGATGAGATACTCTTGAGAGTGAGTCCTTGCAAATGGAAACAAATTATACATACTCTGGGTGCTGTGTCGGTAGGGAAAGATTGTTGATCAGCCTCTTCAGTATTTCCATTCCTTACTTGAGTACAGTCATAGCCCAGAACCTGTGATTTCTTAAGGGTATCTGAGGCTGAAGATTCATGGCTGGACTCAATGATCTTAAAGGTCTTTTCCAATCAAAATGATTCTATGAAATGATTCTGTAAAAGAGGAGGTTTGCTAGAATAACTGTCCAGTTGGGGGAGAAAAGGAAAATAATCCTTTGTTCAGATTCATCCTGCTTTCTATAGAGGTCTCTATCTCCCTGATATGACCTCAATATCACTTGCTGCTTTATTAACAGCCAAAGGAGGTCATTTCAATACAGAGCTGAAGAAATTATCCCCCCTCATTCACATCAGTTGACAAATCAGATACCCCAGATAAAGAAAATCTGGGTAACAGTGTTCCTGACATGGCTGCATGCATTTTATCTGAAACACATAATGGACAAATGATTCCAACTTCCAGAGCCACATTTAGATCTATACTCAGCTTTTTATATAGCTGATTACTGAGATTTCAGTTCTCACTTAGATATGTTCTAAGAATTCTGAATGCTCTCAGAAGCCAAACCTTTTTCCTTCTGTCATGAAGGAGGAGATGAAATATGATTTTGAAACTAGAAACCTCACAAACCTTAGGGAAACCTGAGCTTACGTGTTTTTTACAAGAAACTAGAACTAGGGAAGTTCTCCTTCCCTATTACAGTAAAGGTAACTTAACTGCCTGGCACTGCTGCCAAAAAAAATAGGCATTTGCTAGATTTGAGAACTTCCTCTGCTATTTTCCTCATGATGCAAGGAAACACCTTCCACTGCTGTTACAGTAACATCTTACTGACACTATCAACTTTCAAGTATTCCCTTACAAAAGCTTTGTCCATTTCTTTTCTAACCAAAGTAAAAGTTACCACTGCAGCTTCAGTATTACAGTTTGTACTAGCACCGAAGTTATGTCCTGAGATCTCAGAGTTTAAGGGGAAGCAGCAAGCTTTAATTTTAAATTTGAATTCAAACAAGCAGAACTGACTCAAGATGAGCTTTCCAAAACCTTAAGACCTACACACATGCAATTGTACCAGCATTATGTTCCAGGACTCACTAAAGTTAAGTTCATCTTTGCATCCTAGAAGTTTACCATGTTTCAAGCTCCACTTGCATAAGGTCACGCTTTCATGGTAGAGATCAGGGATGACAGAAGAATGAAAAGGAAAGAGCTCAGGCCCAAAAGCTCCCTAGGGGCATTGTGAAATGCCACTTGTACTTTGAATATTAAAACAAACCATAAAGTCTCAGAGAGTATAACCTGACTGATAAACTGAATACCACTATTCAGAGTTCAAGGCAACACTTTTAAACCAGAGCAGATTCAGATTAGACTTTAGGAAGAGGTTCTTTAGTATGCGGGTGGTGAGACACTGAAACAGATTGCCTAGAGAAGTTGTGGATGCCTAATCCTCAGAATTTCTTAAGACCAGGCTGGATGAGGCTGTGAGCAAGGTGGTCTAGTGGAAGGAGCCCATGGCAGGGAGGCTGCAACTAGATGATCTTCAAGGTCCCTTCCAACTCAAGTCATTCTATGATTCTATGACAAAATGTTCATTTTTATGTTCATTTAGAACCAGACATCTGTATTTAAATATCAATCACTCAATACAGTCTTGTTAATTACCTTATGTGTACTAGTGCATCACTTCAAGCTCAGACAAGATCTGTGCCGCTTACAACATAAGGTCCAATCCCAAAACACAAGCCCTCAGCTTGACCTCAGACCTAGAAATTGTGCAATTCTTGAGTTAGGACTGATGATTTAAAGCATCCTCCTCATTTTACTTTTATCGTGAACGCTGCATGTCCTGTGCCCTCAGCGAAGACCACGACTGGTATAAAACATTCTCTTTATGGACTGCACAAACCTGCAATAGCTATACTTCCTAGAAGTTAATGTTTACTTCCAGTTAAACTGTCGGGACTTCACTGTTAATTGCTTTTATGACATTATTGCTAATCACAACTACATTTATTCTGTTCACTAAGAGCCACACTCTCCGGGACACACCTGTAACTGTAATCAAGTTCAGCTGTTTTACATCAGCTCTTTCCGGAGCCCGTTTCGACCACGGAAGATAGAGAGAGCAATCAACAGCTACACTAAAGTAAAACGCAAGAAAGTTACAAAGCACAAGGCATCAGCTTTGCCATCTATCAAGTCTACACGCATCGCAGTGGTCCCGGGCATGCACAATACACCTGAAACCCCTAACTTAAAGCCAACTCTGCGCTGAATTCCAGTTTCTCACCTCTTAAACACACAAGTTTGCAGCAGCCTGTATATAAAATGCAGAGAAAAATGCCGGTACTTCCAGATCATACAACGTCCTTTAAAATCTCTTCCACTTGTTTCACCCAAGGTAAGAATCTTCTTTCATTTTAAATTAAAAAAAAAGGGGGATGTAACAGCCGTCCCCACGGAACCTGCAGCAAAACACTGCCAGAGAAGTGTGCTCACACTTCTCTCAGCTTAGGCATGAATTTTCCCGACCCACCGAGATGTTGGAGATTCACTCCCTGAACCTAGAAAACCAACTCGGGAGCCGCACCCTCCCTGTCCCGCCGCACTCGCTGTCACTGCCCTCGCTGGGAACGGGAGGCCGGACCGGCCCTGGCCCCTCCCCGGTCCCGGTACCCACCGGCGGCGAAGTGGAGCGGCGTGGACTTGCGGCCCGCCATGTCCTTGGCGTTCACGTTGCCCGTGTCCACCAGGCGCTTCACGCGCGTCACGTCCCCATTGCGGCAGGCCTCCAGCAGCTCGCGGAAGGCCCCACTCGAGGCTCCCGGGCCTGTGGCCTCGGGACTCTCCGCTGCCGGACTGGACGCGAGTGACGACGACGCAGACGAGGAGGAGGACGAGGAAGAACTACTGGAACTACTGCCCGACCCCGGCGGCGGGCCCGGGACAGCGGCGCCCGCACCGTCTGAGCACTCCGGGATCGGAGGCCGCTCCGCGTCGGGGGGAGCCTCGCCTTCGGGACCGGCCAGGCTGTGGCGCTGCGCGGCGGGGGCAAGTTCGGCAGGTGACAGGCTAGGGCTGCGCGGCGGTGAGGTGGCGGCCGGCGGGGAGGCTGGCCCGGGCGGCGGGTGATGGTGGTGGTGGTGCTGCTGGGAACGACGCGGCGGCGGCGCCGCCATCTTCACCCTCCCCCGCCACCCCCCCTTCTCGGCCCCCGTCACTGCGGCAACGGCGGCAACCCCCGCCCACACTTCCGCCCGTTCCCAGCCAATCCCAATGCGCGGCACCCGGACGTGACGCAGCGGTAGTTTCGGCGGGGCGGGGCCTCACCGGGACCCGTCCCACGGCGGGGCAGCGGCTCACGCCTGCCCCCTGGGGGTCGCCGCGGGCGGGAAGGGAGTCTTAGGCCGGGGCGGCCCTCCAGACCGGAGCCCACTGTGGGCAGCTCTGCGGCTCCTCGCCCGGAGGTGCCGCACAAGCCGGCTTTGGAGTAACGATGACGGCAGAGAGTCAGCGCCTGGCCCAGCGGTCCCCACCGCTGCTGCCTTGCCGGCATTATGTCAGCTCCGTAGCTCGGCTTCGGTACAGCCCCTTCCCCAAAGCTGGAAAATGACAGAGCGAGAGCAAGCTGAGGGAGAAACCCAAGTGAACTCTGGCAGTTCTTTAAGTTTGTTAGTGGAGCCGAAAGGCCATTTTTGCACTCGTTGCAGGAGGAAAGCAGCACGGCGGTCACTGAAAAGCCACATACAGCAAATGGCAGAGAGAAGGGGGAAAGGCTTCCTCCACGCCAGAAATAACAGGACGGTGGGGTTCAACGGGAAGCTAAGGCAGGCTGCCAGTGCTGAGAGTAAAAAGGAGAAATCCAAGGATGTCATGGACCGAAAGAACTCTGTAAAGCCCTCTGTGCAAAGGGCAGATCTGAACTCCTAGGGAATAATCAGAAGCCTTTAATTAAGGATTTTTGTTTGGATTTGGAAAGTACCAGGAAGATGAGACAAAAGTACTTCTGGCAAACTGGTATCTAGAGAGAATATAAACATTAGTTACAGACAAACTGTTTAAGTCAGAAAGCCCCAATAACTGTCACCAAGAGATCTCTAGTTAACTTAATCTGTGAGCACAATGGAAATTCCATTGTCAGGAAAAATATCCATAGAATCATAGAATCAATAAGGTTGGAAAAGACCTCAAAAATCATCAAATCCATAGCAATAATTCCTGGAGAAATCCTTTTGCACCAGGTACTGGGGCTCCCAGCAGTGGTGGGGCAGCAGCCACAGGTCAGAATGGGGAGAGCAGCGAAGGGAGTGAACATGGCTGATGCCAGACATCTTTATCCTGGTCAACATCTGCTTTAACTGGTAAGCAAAGGGCTTTGTGAAGTGTTTGTATAGCCCCATGAGATATGCTGAAGATGTGCTGAGCAGGTGTAACAGTGGGGGCACAGAAAATAATGATAATTAATAACAAGAGGACACAGTCTCAAGCTGCGCCAGGGGAGGTTTAGGCTGGAGGTTAGGAGGAAGTTAGGAGGAAGTTCTACACAGAGAGAGTGATTGCCCATTGGAATGGGCTGCCTGGGGAAGTGGTGGAGTCACCATCTTTGGAGGTGTTCAAAAGGAGACTTGATAGCGTGCTTGGTTGCATGGTTTAGTTGTTTAGGTGGTGTTGGATAATAGGTTGGATGCAATGATCTTGAAGGTCTTTTCCAACCTGGTTTATTCTATTCTATTCTAGCCTATTCTATTCTATACATTTCTAATGTAGGTTGTCACTTCAAGTGAGTGGAATGACAGTTTAAGCTAGAATTTCTTTGCTTTTGTCAATTCTCATTAGACCCTTAACATTAATTTTTTTTTAAACCCAGTAATTCGGAATATACTAGGTTCTGGTTTAGTGCTACTAAGTACTTTCCTGCCTGGGATGAGGTATACATAAAATCAACTCCCATGACTAGTGAGCAGTAAATGAAGATCCACTTAAATATGCCCAGGTCAGGTATTCATGCCATGACTTTGAAGCCATGGGCCTGAGAGAGTTCATCATGACTTCCCTGCCACCTCCGTCTAGATGGCTGCTGCTTTGGAGCCATCCCTCAATTCAAAACTCACAAAAGGACTCTGCAAGCTAATTATGACAACCCTTTTATCAGGCTCAAGCTTTGCAAAACACTTAAGAAGACTGAGCATTAGACTGAGTATTGTGTATATATCCATCTGCATTTCATCCTGCTTGTAAATATAGCTCTTGTCCATTTCTGCTCCTCCGACTGAGTTAGCCGTGGTTTCTTTGTGTGTGGGGGGGAGAACTGAACTTTCTCTCACCACCACACTGCGCTTGTTCAGCACACTGCTGGTTTCCAGTAGTCTGTATTTCACCAGCCAGTTGCTTTTGTGGCATAAGTGGCAAACAAATCACATTTCTCTAACTCTCTCTGTGCTTCCCAAAAACCAAGTTTACAGACAACATCAATTTTATGAGATGTATCAGTACACAAACAGTTAGAATAGAATTAACCAGGTTGGGAAAGACCTTTGAGATCATCGAGTCCAACCTAAACTTGTTCTCCTTCCTGAAAGATCTTAAAATATACAAGTAATTTATTTTTTTTTTCCTAAGATTTTGGATTTTTGGTTGTTGGAATGAGTAATGAATGTTACTCTTTGGGACAGTCTTTTCTGAAAGCCTTGCAGAAAAGGACTTGGGGGTACTGGTAGATGGAAAGCTAGACATGAGCTGGCAATTCAGTCTTGCAGACAAGGAGGCCAGTCATATCCTGGGCTGCACAAACAAAGCATGGCCAGCGTGATGAGGGAGGTCATTCTGCCCCTCTAGTCCACTTTCTTGAAACTTCACCTGGATTACTGGGATCCTCAGTACAAGATGGACATGGACCTGTTGGAGCAGGTCCAGACAAGGGCCATGAAAATGATCGCAGAAATGGAACACCTCTTCCATGAGGAAAGGCTGACAGAGGTAAGGATGTTCAGCCTAGAGGAGAGAAAGCTTCAGAAATATCTTATTGAAGCCTTTCAATATATAAAGAGGGCCTCCAGGAAAGATGCACAGAGACTTTTTACCAGGGCCTGTAGTGACAGGACAAGGGACAACAGTTTTAAACTGAAAGAAGGTACATTTAAACTAGTTATAAGGAAGAGATTTTTCATTTTGAGGGTGGTGAGACACTGGAACAGGTCACCCAGACAAGTTGTGGATGTCCCTTCATCAGAAGTGTTTGAGGTTAGGTTGGATGGGGATCTGAGCAACCTGATCTAGTTGAAAATGTCCCTGCCCACTGCAGGGGATTTGGACTAGGTGATCTTTTAAGGTCACTTCCAACCCAACTTTTCTGTGATTCCATGAAAGCTGTTTCTGGGAAGGAATAAATAAAAGGATGAAAATTCATGGTATGAGACCACTCATAGGGAAGTGGTGCCTGGCCATGGGTTTCACAGGTGATGCCAGGCAGTTCTGGGGATGCAACTCCTCTGCAGATCTGTACTTTTGGGTGGGCATTCCTATCCCACTGCAGCCCCCAATTTCCCTTGCTGTCCCACATATACAGCAGCACTGCTCCCCTCCAGAGAGCTGAGGCAAGCATCAGTGCTGTCCTCCCCAACCTTTCACTTTCCTCTGCCCAAAGCATGTTCAGGATCCCTTCAAGTGTTGCCATCACCATTTGTATATGGCTTGGCATGCCTTAGGGTAGACAGCTGTCATTTCTGCAGAAACAGTGAGCAAAACAGTGTGGGAACTGCAGGTTTAGGCAAAATTTCCACATCCTTTCAGGATTTATATTTAAGATCAAGAAAGAACATAGAGATCTTCAGAAGTGTTCTGTCCACCCATTGCTTGTTCCCTGGTCAGACACTGACCATTTAGAAACATGTTTTTTTCGATTGATGCCCGAGTGGTATCCTGGGTTTTTTACCAACTGGACTCTGTGTGAGTGGTGATGGGGAGGGCAAGCACTCTCCCAAGGGGATGCCACCCTCGTTTGGGGTTGCCTTTGCAGTAGCACACAGTGCTCCTTGTGTTCGGTTGTCACAGTGACTTGATGCTTCTGTTGAGCTGACTTAGGTTCACTTCCTGTCACAAGTGGCTGATTACATTTGCACCACTTGTCCTGCAAAGCTCAGAGACAAGCTCTAAAATAGTCTTGGCAACTGAATGTCTTTTACCTGACCTAGGAGAGAAGTGCTTTAGATAGAAATCTTATTAATGATGCAGCTGCAGGGCTCAGCAAAGTGGAGGCACCTCAGACTTCAGCTGAATAATTAAATCCCATCAATAGGACTTTCCAGGGCCACTATTTAAAATTAATAACACCAAATGCAATTCTGGTCTATAATGGAATACACTGAAATTAGGTTCATTTATTTTTCTTTTTGTTTTGGTTCTAAATAAAATTATTTATAGCATTACTGGCAGTTCTACAGCCACTTGCCTCTCAACTCCTGCTGATGACAGCACGGAGAAGGACTTGGGGTGGTTTCTGAATATTTTTAATCTCCAACAAATAGGAAGTTACTTCAAACCCAGCACATTGATCCTCATGTTTAATGGATTCCTGGTATACTTACAAGTAAATCAAGAAGTGAGGAATTCCTCTGGAGAAACACCTCTCCTCTGCCTAAGCAGATGGGAAGAAAAGGTGTCATCTAGGTCTGCAGCAAAAGCTGTATTTTCTGAGAAACAAAATCTTCCCTTTCTGCAGAAAGGATTTCACTCATAACTGGCTTCTTTGACTGTGATTAATGTGTTAAGCCAAGAGACCTCATCCCTGGCTGTTTGAAGTGACTCACAGATTTGCACACCCCTTCAGATACAGGAGGATAAAATAAAAGGTTCATGGGAAAACACCAGAGCTCTCCTCATTGGACAACCTCCCAGCATCAGTTGGGACATCTTTATGCCAGCACACTGTTCATCAAATTTTTGCTGCCTAGTTTATTTACCACCTACAGGAGCTCATCAAAGTTTGACTAGTGCTGCATGACTATTCTCCACCTCTTCTTTAGCTTAAGGAGGCATTCAGCTCCTGCTGCTTTACATATTTTGTGATAGCGGTTTGACAGTCAAAAATAAGGTGGCTGCTTAGGCCAGCTCATCCCCTGACTGTCCTTACATGCTGTGTTTAATATAGACCATGATCTCCAGTAGCAGGCAAACAGAGATAAGTGCTTCTTTCCCTAATATTTTTCATCTGAATTAAAGCATCCCTGGTGGAGGGGTTTGCCCAATTTTCCCGTGGGAAGTAGGAGGATAGTGCGGAATGGTAGTATCCCAGGTTACACTTGCTGCAGATCACAGGGTGACTGTCAGCCTGTCCTGGCTTCAGAGGATCTGCAGTGCCTATGGGCATCGTGGAGTGGGTGGCCCTCAATAATAATACTGCTTTCTCTGGGTTTATCTGCACAAGGCATAGTAACAAAGAAAATGAGCTGTAAATTTGATGCCAGAGATTTACAGAGCTGTAAATTTGCCCTGTTTCTTTCTAGAAACATCTTGATTTTTAAAAAGTGATTTTGATAGCAACAGGCCGAGTGGCTTTGCTTGTAGATAGTTGGAAATGCAGGCATGGACCCCTGGTATCATGATCAGTTGGGCAAGAGGGTGGGAGGCAAGAATTATGCTTTCCCCAGAAGGAATTAAATGTGCTACTTTTGAAGTGGGGAAGGACAGTCCTCCTTTCCACAGACAGAGAAGGGCTACTTCCCCAGTGATCTTCAGGAAAAGCAAAGGCACAAAACTGGGTTAGCCAAAATAAAATAAATTTTTAAAATGTACTGACCCACTGCAGGGATGCTCTGAACATAAATTAGGGCAACCCTGGAAAACAGCTGTAGACAGGCAGGATTTAGCAAGAGGCCATGAAGTATTTGTTTCCCAGCATCAGGATCTGGTACTAGACAAGCAGGAAGAACTTTATCCTCATGTTTAGTCCCTCTCAGCAGAGCTTGTCAGATGAGTATCCATCCCTGCATTATTCTTGCCTCCAAGCCCAAGTGGTGGCTCTAGAGCCAAACCATGGGCCCAGAACTGCCTCTGAAAGCTTTGAGTAGCTCCTAAACCCTACTGGGAGCTGAGTTTTACCTTTACACAGCTATGCTCCTGCCAGGACCGTGAACTTTCCTCCTGTCCTTTGCATTCTTTGTTTGGCTCTACCAGCCAACACTACATTTTTTTCTCTACCTAGAGGTGATTTCATGCTCACAAGGGCATTTAGCTGAAACCTGGTGAAGGTTTGTTAGAACTCAAAGATGATTTTGCCCCTGCTTGTCTGTTACGACACTTAGAGGATGGCCAAGGGATCAGGCCCAGCCAGCATGGGTTTAGGAAGTGCAGGTCCTGCCTGACCAACCTGATCTCCTTCTATGATCAGGTGACCCGCCTGGTGGATGTGGGGCAGGCTGTGGATGTAGTCTACCTGGACCTCAGCAAGGCCTTTGACACCATTCCCCATAGCAAACTCCTGGCCAAGCTGTCAGCCCATGGCTTGGATGGGAGCACACTGAGATGGGTTAGGAACTGGCTGGAGGGCCGAGCCCAGAGAGTGGTAGTGAATGGTGCCACATCCAGCTGGCAGCCAGTCACCAGTGGTGTGCCCCAGGGATCAGTGCTGGGCACCATGCTCTTTAACATCTTTATTGATGATCTGGACGAGGACATTGAGTCCATCATCAGTAAATTTGCTGACGACACCAAGCTGGGGGCAGGAGTTGATCTACTGGAGGGTAGAGAAGCTCTGCAGAGGGACCTCAACAGGCTGGACAGATGGGCAGAGTCCAACAGCATGAGATTGAACACATCCAAGTGCCGGGTTCTGCACATTGGCCACAGCAACCCCATGCAGAGCTACAGGCTGGGGTCAGAGTGGCTGGAGAGCAGTCAGGCTGAGAGGGACCTGGGGGTGCTGGTTGATGGTAGACTGAACATGAGCCTGCAGTGTGCCCAGGCAGCTAAGAGGGCCAATGGCATCCTGGCCTGCATCAGGAACAGTGTGGCCAGCAGGAGCAGGGAGGTCATTCTGCCCCTGTACACTGCACTGGTTAGGCCGCACCTCGAGTACTGTGTCCAGTTCTGGGCCCCTCAGTTTAGGAAGGATGTTGACTTGCTGGAACGAGTCCAGAGAAGAGCAACAAAGTTGGTGAGGGGTTTGGAACATAAGCCCTACGAGGAGAGGCTGAGGGAGCTGGGGTTGCTTAGCCTGGAGAAGAGGAGACTGAGGGGTGACCTTATTACTCTCTACAACTACCTGAAGGGAGGCTGTAGACAGATGGATGTTGGTCTCTTCTCCCAGGCAGCCAGTACCAGAACAAGAGGACACAGTCTCAGGCTGCGCCAGGGGAGGTTCAGGCTAGATGTTAGGAAAAAGTTCTATACAGAAAGAGTGATTGCCCATTGGAATGGGCTGCCTGGGGAGGTGGTGGAGTCTCCATCACTGGAGGTTTTCAGGAGAAGACTTGATGGGGTGCTTGGTGCCGTGGGTTAGTTGTTTGGGTGGTGTTTGATTGGTTGATGGGTTGGACGCGATGATCTTGAAGGTCTCTTCCAACCTGGTTTATTCTATGTATTCTATGTATTCTATGTATTACTAATGGGAAAGATGGCAACTGAACCTGAGCCTTTGCTATCTGTAGTTTTAGTAATTAGTAAATTTGGTAATTTAGTGCAGGGACTATAGCTCCACACTGACTCAGTTCCATCCAAGCAGGAGTATGGTTAGATACCCAGGGCCATCCAAAAGTGAAGGTGTTGTTCTTGTGAGGGCTCTCCACAATAAAGAAGATAATAAAGGCTACGAAACTGATCGCCCCATGACCCACTTCTCATTTCAAATGCTTTTCTTTGTCTTCATGGCTACAAAGTAATAACTTACCACCTGGTTTAGAGGTAGCGATTACAACCTAAGAACGCGGGAGTGACTGTTCTCAGGCCCCCAAAACATGCTGGAGTACTCAGTGCTGTATAAAAACAGTGGCATTTTAAAACCTCTGAACCCTTGCGCACAGTGCATTACTGGCACTCGTAAGGTAAGGTCACACAACTCAGTCTGCCTCGTGGCTCCGTTGTAATATGGCCGTGTATTCCCTCTGCATTCCCCTTGCAGCAGTGGTGGAGATTTTCAGGCATGTTTCTCTGAGCCCCAGAAACAAAGCGGCTGAGAATCCTAACGAAGGTTGCGTTTAGATGTGGCCAGACGTCTGCAGCAAAGGAAACAAAGCGCGGCAGGAAGGTGGCAGCGTTGCTCTGACTAACCAGTGGGTCACAGGCTTTCGCTCCCTCCAATGCGGAAAGACGCTTATTTAATGGGAAAAAGGTTAATCTTGATTTCTTGCATGGCTGGATGAAACAACAGGCTCTGCCTGGTCCCGAAAAGACGCAGAGATGAGCAATACCACAGCTTTTGCTGTTTCTCCAGGGGGTGAGCTGTGCTCTGTGAGCTCAGAGGCATACAGACCCCGGTCACAGCGAGCTCAGGGCGAGACTCTGGGGTGGGGTTTTCTGTCAATACACTGCGGTCCCGGGGAAGCGCCAGAGCCACGGTGCAGAAGCCGCAACCTGCGATGCTCAGGCCGGCGGCAGGAACCCTTCCTCCAGAAACGACGCGGCCGGTGTGGGGTAGGCGGGGGTTCCCTGACCGGCCAGTGCATCTTGACCTCCCGGTAGAGGCCGGCTCTCCCCGGGGCGGTGCCGGGGCGGGGCGGGCAGAGCACGCGTCCCACCCCCGGCGGGGCGGTGGCGGCGGCTACGTGCTGGGGGCGGCGCGGTGCGGCTGCCAGTGCTGGCGCGGAGCCGCCGCGAGGTTGGAGTCCGCCGCGGCGGCGGCGGTGGTGGCGGCGACGCGCAGCGCGGCCGCGCCCATGGCGAGCAGCAGCGGCGGCAGGTAGGGACGGGCGGGACGGGGGCCCGCTCTCCCGGTCATGGCGCAGACGGAGCCCCCGAAGGCGGTGCGGCTGTGGCGCGACGCCGCCCTGCGCGCACGGAAGCTGCGGGTCGGCGCCGGCGAGTCCGAGCCCGAGCTCGAGCCGGACGCGGGGCCGCCGGGGGGGCCACCGCCGCCGCTCCCTGATGCCGCCGCGTCTCGTCGCCCGCCCCCGGCGGCGGCGCTGGGGGAGCTGGAGGCGCTGAACCTGAGCGGGCGGGGGCTGGAAGAGCTGCCCGAGGAGGTGGGCGCCGCCCTGAGCGGGCTGCGGGTACTCAGCCTGCGGCGCAACCGGCTGTGCCGCTTGCCCGCCGCCGCCCTGCGCCACCTGAGCCGCCTGGCCGAGCTTGACCTGAGCCACAACCGGCTGCGGGGCCTGGGGGACGGAGGGGCGCTGGTGGAGCTGCGGGGCCTGCGCAAGCTCAGCCTCAGTCACAACGAGCTAGGCGCTGAGGGCCCAGGCCTGCCCCCACGCCTCGCCGAGCTGGGCCGCCTTGAGGAGCTCGACCTCAGCTTCAACCGTCTGCGTCGCTTGCCCGAGGGCCTCGGCCGCCTGCGGCATCTCCGCGCCCTAGACATCGACCACAACCTTCTGTCCTCCTTCCCTACCCCGCTGCTGGAGTTGGCTGCCCTGGAGGAGCTCGACTGCTCCGGCAACCGGCACCTCGGGGCCCTCCCCGAGGGTATTGCCGCTCTTCGACGTCTCAAGATCCTCTGGCTGAGTGGTACTGGGCTGGCAACCCTTCCCGAGGGCCTCTGCCAGCTGAGTGCCCTCGAGAGCCTCATGCTGGATAGCAACCGGCTACAGGCCCTGCCTGCTGGCTTTGGCAGCCTGCAGCGGCTCAAGATGCTGAACCTTTCCTCCAATCTGCTGGGGGAGTTCCCTGCTGCTATCTTGTCATTGACCAGTCTAGAGGAGCTCTACCTGAGCCGCAACCAGCTCACCCTGCTTCCACCTCGCCTCTGTCAGCTACACCAGCTCCGCACCCTCTGGCTGGACAACAACCGTATCCGCTACCTGCCTGACTCCATCGTGCTCCTCCACAGCCTGGAGGAGTTGGTCCTGCAAGGCAACCAGATTGCCATTTTGCCTGAGGGCTTTGGGCAGCTTTCCCGCATTACCCTATGGAAGATCAAAGACAATCCCCTCATCCAGCCCCCCTATGAGGTGTGTATGAAAGGCATCCCCTACATTGCTGCTTACCAGCAGGAGCTGGCCCACTCCCAGCCTGCTCTCAAACCACGCCTCAAGCTGGTCCTCATGGGCCTTAAAGATGCAGGGAAGACCCTGCTGAGACGATGCCTCATGGAGGAGGATGGGCAGAGGAAGGAAGCGGCGAGTTTGGAGGCAGGGAACAACCAGCCCAGGGGTTGCCCTGGGCAGCAACAGGATATTGGGACAGTGCCAGTTGGGCATTGCCCCTTCCTGGAGCCTCAGGACACTTCCTCAGCATGGGTACCTGACATGCAGCAGCTGGAACATCTCCCTGTTGAGCAGCAGGACATCCCTTCTCGTGCCCCCTCTTGCCGGTTGAAAGGGGAAGCACTGTGCCCTGCATCATCACTGCCACCAAACGCTCCCCAAGTAGCATCAGGACTGGGACTGTTGGGAGGTAGCAAGGGCATTGAAGTGATGGACTGGACAGCAGATGCAGAGAGGGGCCTGACATTCATTGTGTATGAGCTGGCAGGGGACCCGAGCTATGATGTGATTCAGTCATTCTTCCTCTCTCCCGGAGCCCTGTATGTACTGGTGGTGAATTTGAGTGCCTATGTCCCTCAGCACTTCTACGCCTCTGTGGGCTACTTCTTGCACTGGCTTGGTTCCAAGGTGCCCCATGCTGTGGTCTGCATGGTGGGAACCCATGCTGACCTCTGTGCAGAGCGGGAGTTGGAAGAGAAGTGCCTGGACATCCATCACCAGATTGCTCAGCAGGAGAAGAGGGATGCTGAAGGACTCCAGAGCTTGGTCCAGCAGGTGGATGAGGCTCTGGGACAGGACTTTGACCTGCGCTGCTCCAGCCCGCATGCTGCCTTTTATGGGGTCTCGGACAAGAACTTGAGGCGAAAGAAAGCCCAGTTTCAGTACCTTCTCAACCACCGCCCTCAGATCCTGTCTCCAGTATTGCCTTTCAGCTGCCGGGACCGTTGCCAAGTGCGTCGCCTGCGGGACAAGCTCCTCTCAGTGGCTGAGCACCGTGATATCTTCCCAAACCTGCACCGTGTGTTGCCCAAATCCTGGCAAGTGCTGGAGGAGCTGCACTTTCAGCCACAAGCTCAGCAGCTGTGGCTTAGCTGGTGGGACTCTGCCCGGTTGGGCTTGCAGGCAGGCCTGACAGAGGATCGACTCCAGAGTGCCCTGTCCTACCTGCATGAGAGTGGGAAGCTGCTGTACTTTGAAGAGCACCTCACCTTGCGGGAGTATGTGTTCCACAACCTGCCACGGCTCATTGACATCCTCAATGTCTTCTGCCAGCGTGATGCCACTGTGCTGCTCCAGAAACTGCTCAGCGATTCCCACATTGATGAACTGAGGGCCACTCAGCTCCATCATTATGTGGAGGGCTTCTTGTTGCATGGCCTCCTCCCTGCCCATGTTATCCGTCTCCTTCTTAAGCCCCACATCCAGAGCCGGGAGGATCTGCAGCTCATCCTGGAGCTGCTGGAGAAGATGGGGCTCTGTTACTGTGTCAACAAACCCAAACGCAAGCCCCTAAATGGGGCAGCTGCTTGGTACAAGTTTCCCTGCTACGTGAAAAACGAGATGCCCCATGCAGAGGCATGGATCAATGGCACCAATCTGAGCGGACAGTCCTTCGTGGTGGAGCAGCTGCAGATTGAATATAGCTTTCCATTCATTTTCCCACCCGGCTTGTTTGCACGCTACAGCGTCCAGATTAACAACCATGTGGTGCAGCGGTCTGATGGCAAGTACCAGGTCTATGCCTACCGGGGTAAGGTGCCTGTGGTAGTGAGTTACCGGCCTGCCAGGGGAGCTCTGCAGCCAGATACTCTGTCTATTGCTAGTCATGCATCCCTACCAAATATCTGGACAGCTTGGCAAGCTATTACTCCTTTAGTAGAAGAACTGAATGTCCTGCTCCAGGAATGGCCGGGCCTGTACTACACTGTGCACGTCCTCTGTTCAAAGTGCCTTAAAAGAGGGTCACCAAACCCCCATACTTTCCCAGGTAAGGCACAGTCCCACTTGCCTTTCAGTTTTATGATGTTAGTCTCAGCTCTGCTTTTTTTTAAATTTTATTTCTTTGCTCTAGCTTTTTTATCTGGTAATTGGAGTCATGAGAGAAAATATTAGGGTAGCTCCAAGGAGACAGGCTTAAAATAATCCTGTTCTGTGATGAGAGTGTTACATCCCCTTTTGTCTGTGCCTTCTCTCCTGTCTTTTTGGGGTTTGGCCCTGAGCATTGGCAGTGCCATTGTTGAAAAGGCTCTGACCTGCCCTTGTTTTGATTCCTTTGAATGGCACTGCAGGTTTTTTCCTAATTCCCTTTTCTCTGCAGCTTTCATTTCCTTAAGGTTGTCAATTGCAGATAGAGATGCCTGAAAGACCACAAGTGTCCCATCTTTGCCCCTTTCCAACCCTTCAATCCCCAAACCAGGCCTGTGCTGCTCATTCTCTGAATGCGGGAGAGTTCCTTTTGATAGACAATGAGTATGTTGGTATCCTGTATAAAAAACACTTTCTGTTATGGAAGCCCCCTCTCTAGCAGGAAGAATTCCTCACTGAACAGAGAGGGACACACCATCTTCTTTGTTTGCTCACCTAGAAGTGATCACCAGACTGCACCTTTTGGAGCTATTCTTGAGAGCAATTATTTGCCGCCTTTTCTCTTCATCTAACAAAACCCCCCAAACCATAATCTCTTTCCTCTGGAATATGACTAATTGTGGTGCTTTTTAAAAGTGTCACATTTAAAGTCATGGTCTCGTCACTGGTGTTTTCCTGCAGCATTTCTTCTACTTAGTTTGAGTGCAGGTACTGCTTCCTAACCCATTTTCTCCCTCTGCTGCTGTATTTGTTCTGGGGAGCGTGGGGGCTGTGGAAAAGGTGGTTTGTTGTGTGAATCTATGTGAAATCCAAATGCACTCTTAACTGTAAACAGTGCTCTAAAAATGTGATTATTTTTTTTTTGTTTTAAATATGCACACCTACATCTCTATTGGAAGTACATTGGAGCATGTTTTTATTTGCAGGGAGCCTGAAATTGCGAGGGAACTGAAATGTGATTTGAGTTAAAGCAATGATACTCAACTAGTTCATAGGCAAATGTGAATAATAAGGTGTGTTTGGGGGATTATTTTAGTTGTTGGTTTTCTATTGGTGGTTTTTTTTGCTGTTGTTGTTTTTTTATTTCTTTGCACCCTGAAAGTAAGGAGGTGCTGTTTGCTCCTCAGCCAGTGTCTTGGCTCTGTAGATTGCGTCTCCCTCTAACTGTGCTAGCTTATGTAAGGACTTGGGGTGGGGGTGAATCCATGCTGTGAGTTGCTGAGTGGTATCTGCATACTGGGTCTTGCAGCTGATGTTGTGCCTGGAGCAACGTGAGCTGCTTTCCAGAAAAACTCAGACTGAGGAAAAGCATACAGCCCTTAAAAAAAAAACCAGAACAATAGGAAAAAAAATAATAAAATCCATACAATGAAAAAACCTTCCACCAAAATCATCCAAGACAATAAATTCTATGTGCAGGTGTGATGAGTGGCTACTGAAGGGTTAACTTCTGAATAATTCAAATCTGCAGTTGCATATCTGCCTTTTTTCTTCTATCTCTGGTTTGTGGCTGATGATTTATTTTTTTTTTATTCCCTGGTGTGCAGATGATGCTTTAGAAGTGAAAAGTGAAGAGCCAGACTGTGTACAGATTGACATCTTTCCTGATCAGTGACAGTCAGAGAAGGTCTGGAAGCATAAAAGGGGGTACTGAAATCAGAGGATTTGGCTGTGCCTTACGTGTTTCTTTAGAGTTAGGGAAGGATTCCTTTCACGTGGGAGCCAGGGTGAGCATGCAGTGCAGTGATTGTTAGTCTTGGGAGGAGCAGAGGCTTTCATGCCAGGCGTCTGAACACCACCTGGGTGGTGATCCCAATAGAAAGGAAACTGCAGTGTTTCCAAAGCTCTAAGGGAGAAGCTGGGCTTTGCTACCATGGTCAGGGGGTGACTGTCTTACCATGAATGCTATGTGACTGTAGCTGGTAGAAGAGTATATTGAGAAGACAACTATCTTTCAAAGGCAGGGCTCATTTGTGGACATGCTGAAGAGTGACTGAAGGCTGCAATTCATGGAGAAATCTGCTTGTCTTCTTGGATGATACCTTAAGCTATTTCAGCTATAACCTGGATTGTATGGAAAGTGTGAACCATCATTTGGCCTGTTATGTATGCATTTAATGTAAAATGTTCTTTGCTGTGTATCTGGTCTATAAAGGAAAGACTGCTTTGGAGCCCCTAAACAGCAATTGTGAAGCCAAAGACTTTTTCAGAAAATCTTTCCTTCTTGATTTTGTGGCTTGGGAGCTGTGTGTGTGTTTAAAGTCATGCTGCCAGCCAGCTCTTGTGCAAGCAAATCGTGGTTGGCATCATTTTTAAACGGTGTAGGAAAGAGATGTGTCTAATGCTACAAAAATGTGTAGCAAGGGTGATACCTGTTTCTTTGCAAGCTCTTCCAATGGAAATCCCTGGCAGTTAGGATGCTGCTAATTCTTAAACAGGGATGTGGTCTTTTTAGAACTGCACCAAAGAACTGCTTTGCTGCCCATTGACCTTAATAAGGGAAATATTTCTGTGGGGACACTGCCAAATTCATGCTCAAAAATGGAAGTGCAGTCTGGCTGTGTTGCTGGTTGTGCAATCTGTGTCGTCATTCATGAAAGCGATGGTGCATTCTTGGGTCACTCAAAATTTTCATTGGAATGCCCTTTAAAGAAGGGACTTCATTTTTCAGGAGTAGAGTCTTGATCCTTGCTTTTTCTCCTCTTCCCTTCTCTCAGTCCTGCTTGCATGTACTCTATAACTTCTATTGATAATGTACACAGAAACTACCTAAGAACAAGCTAGTGTGCATAGACATGGTTATTCAAAATTGAAATTCTGGATTCAGTTTTCAGAGGGTTTATTGCAGACAAACAATGAGTAAAACTTGTAAAATTCCTTGACAGGGTCCTTTTAAGGAAGTTTTCGCTTTTGAAACAGCTTGGTTAGCTGGGTGAAACAGTAACTGAATTGGCACCTGAGCTGGAATCTGTGTGCTTTGAGTCATCTGCTTGGCTGACAAGTGGTGTTTTGAATTACTTTTTCTTTTTTTACATTTGCACTGTAGATGACTAAAAGTATTCCCACCAGGCTGAGAGAGGTATATCTATGCTTAGAGTGGCCAAAAAGGACAGTTCATCACTCTAAGGTGATGAGTTGGGTTGTTGCAGGCATTGTGAAATGTTGTGATTTTTGTATGCAATGTTCTTTTGTCCCCTGGACTGAAGGGCTTTTGGGTCATTGATATCGCATAAGCTATTAAGTGACTGGATGGAAGGATGGAGGTTGTTTGCCATCTGTCTGATGGTAGACACATGTACTTTGTTTATACAAATGTGGCTGGATTTTCCAAACTTGCCTTTGTGTGCACCTGCTAACTGCTCTGCTGCTCTCCTCTCTTGTTCTGTGCTAGGTTGGGTCTGGGTCACACAGACCATGGTGTACACAAGGTGTCCTAATGTCTGGTGCACAATCATTTTGATGTTTGGAGTGGGAAGGATTGCATTTGACCAGCTATTTTCCTTTATTCTTGCATACAAAGTTACCTGTATGAAAGCAGCCCTAAGAAAGCCATGGGCTTTGTTGCAGAAAACAGGCAAAATGCTGTCACAAGCACAAGAAGGTGATTTGGGTTTTCACAGATTAAAAATGTGACAGAGATGGAGCCATGGGTGTGACACCAGCAACCCCTCTCTAAAAGCACACTCAAAACTACTGGGGAGCTTTGAGAGGTGCTGGAGGACTGTAGAGGTCTCCTGTAGAAAGTGCATGTCTTGCACCTGCCTTTCTTGCCTTTCTAAGGTATTTGAACAGAAAGGAGATCACAAGCCACTACTCTGCCTGTCTCCTGCATCAAAGGTGAGGAGAAACAAGGGTTAGATGCTAGTAATTTTTAAGGTACAGTTGGGAGGTATCATAGTGCTAATTCCTCTCTGAGACTCTGTGGCCTAATTGCAGGCCACCTTATTCATGTGATTTGAACTGAGCCATGCTCACCGTCACTGCTCTGGAGTCAAAAGCAAGTGTGAACTCCCATGGTGGCTGAGGTAGAGTCAGGAGATGAAGAGGTAGAAGATCCCATGATACATCATGCAGTCAACTGCCTTGCAAGCTGAGGAGGAAGCAGGTGAGGCTAGTTTTGTCAGAAGGGCTCAGAAGTTGCTCCAAAATCTGAGCTGCCTCTCAATGAAAGGCTGTTGTCAGGTATCTAATTGCTCTTTGTAAGTGGCTTGCATTTTGTTGTAAGTGGCTGGGGTTATTTTCCACAGCAATTTAGGTAGACCAACACCTGCTTGTTACAGAGCCTGATGCTAGCATTTAGCAGCCTTTGATTTTCCCCATTTGAGGGTGGAGTCTTTTTTGCCTGACTTTCGAAGTAGATGCTGCAGCTGTTCTGAGGCTGTTGTCATGCTCTCCTGAAGGCTGTGGCTTCAGCAGAGTACTGTGTTGTAATCAGAGACATCAGGACAAGGCTAGAGCAGAGTGGGAGCCCTGGACATGGGTGATCTAGAAGGAGAAACCTAAATGAGGCTTAGGAAAAGAGAACACATCAGTTGCTGAAATTGGAGAAGCTCTAGTCCTGGTTATTTATATTTAGCTTACTAATGAGGTGAAGTGACAACCTGAAGTGGTGTGACTTGCTGTGCATCGTGGTGTAGAAGCAGGGTCTATTTACCCCAGGAATTTTTAGTGGTTTCCTTCATGTTAAGCTGTGTGTTACATGGTTATTATTTGATGTCCTCTTGCTTGCTGGTTGTGACAGCACATCCTCTAATTTCAAGACACTTTCAGGAAAGGGACAACAAATGTTTCATGATCTTGGAGGAGGCAGAGAAATTGCCAGAGGAAGAGTGTGATATGCAGGGTGGCTGGCTGCCATGGCACTGTGCCTCCTGAGGTGTACTGTAATTTATCTTTGTAGGAAATGACCTGCAAAAGAGATGCAATGAAATAAAGAATCTTTGGTATTGAGCATGAGAACTATTTAAAAACTACAGACTGTTAGGGTAAGAAAATGTTACTGTAGGTTGTTACCTCTCAAAGTCAGCTGATTACACGAGTACTGGTTTCTGCTCTGTTTCAGCATGCTGTGGATACAGATGTCATGAAACGTGCTTTACTTCCTGCTGTGTGCATGTACTTCTGGTGGTATGGTTCTGTGCCAGATTCGAGTTCTTGGAAGCCATCAGAGTAATGGTTACTTCCTTTTATCTCTTTCTCCTTGCTTGTGGTACTTGTGCTTCCTTACACAGATGTGGGCAGCTGTGAGAATAAGCAGGCTGGTTTGTGTCAAGTAAGGTCACCTCTTCTCAGGTGAGCTCGTGGAATGACAATTTTAGGATGCCCTACTTAAGGGAACGCCTTGTAGGGATGAGAAGTGGGGAGGGAATCCTTGAGGTACCATGTCAATTATGATGACCAAACTCCTGCTGCTGAAAACAAAATGTGCTTTTGGCTAGCTAATAACATACCTGTATCTGAGAAAGCAATGCAGCTGGATTATAAGAGTGCCTCCTTGGTCTGCTGTATGGTGATATCCTTGCTTGCAGCAGGATTGCGGATGGGATTGTAGTGACTACAGCATGAGGGAGCTGTCTGGTACAGAAGATGAGGAGGTTGTGGCATTTTCAGAAGCTGTTAAATGTAGTTTACAGACTGTAATGGGAAGATCACCAATATGGATGCAGCTTTTGTTCCAGATGAGCTGTTGAGAGAGATTTGTCCTCTAGATGTTTCATTGTTTGGAATCAGATGTAAAAACTACAGCTGGGAAGTTCAAGACCTGTGAAATAACTGTCTAGTTGACTTTGGGAGAAATTTAATTTGGGGTGTTCAGCTGGGTTATCCTTGAGGGCTTACAGTTCTGCCCCAGAGGCTGCTGGAGGCTGGTCATATTGTACTTCGGTTTTTATTCTGGCTAAAGCTTGGTCCTAAATGCACTGATCAAGTTGCTGACATGGTCAGTGGCAGCATGGTTTAGGATTTAAGCAAGCTCCATGGTTAGGGGTGGCTTATCTGTGGCCAGTGGATTGGAGGCTGTGTTCAGACCAAGCTGTGAGTGCTGGAGTACTTGTCTGCTGGAGGTGGCTGTGGTTTAAAGCAAAACCTTAATTTCAAATTTGGGCTTTTTTTTTTTTTAACTGGTCATTCTCAGGAGCTCTGTGCTTCTCCCAAAGGCATACTGAGTACACCTACTTATCAGTTCTAGCTGTGGTTAAGTTGGACTCCAGAGGATGGCTGTGAAACTAGGCTACTACTTGCAGACTTTACAAGGTAACATTAATTCTAAATTTGCAGTTCAGCATGGCAAGCTCTGCACGAGCCAGAAGACAGCTTTGAGGTGAGCTAGGCATTTCTGTGAGGAAGTCCATTAGACTTAGTGCTTTGTGAGGAGCAGGCTAAACTGAATGTTGGAGGCAAGTAACCTTCAAAGCAAAAGCAAGATGCATGCCCAGTTTTGGCACACACTGACTCTGAGGCGATATTTGAATACTCCAGGAAGGAGCCATGCTGCTGTTGATATAGGTCACGCTGAATTGTGCCCATGAGATGACAGTAGACTTCTGTGGGGCTTTTGTTAGCAGGGTTTCATAAGCTTGGCTAAGTGATCCCTCTAAGACCCTTATGGAAGTGATACCAGGGTGTCTTCCCCTTTACCTGGTTTCAGGGTGATGCTTGCCAAGCATCCGGTTTAGATAAGGATTTTTGTTTGTGTTACATGAAAGAACATTCTGGCAGAGGTCCCTCCCTTCTCCTTTGCTTGGTACCCATCACCTTCTGTAGAGTTTTCTGGCTCTCCCTGTTATGGCGTAACAGGAATGAAAAAAAGGAACCACAATTGTAGGACAGGATTTGTGGACCTCATGCTGCAAGGTGATTGATTATGAAATTAACATTGTAGGGGTTTGTCCTAAAAGAAAGCAAAACTGTGGCAGACTCTGCTCAATACTTGTCTCCTGAAGGGTCTGTACATAGTAACTCTCCAGTTTCTGTGCTGTGAATTCCCCTTGGAACACCTCCTTTACATTTAGGGCAGGTGTTTTTCCTACCCAGCAATACAGTAGAGCAGTGGTGTATGATAAAGGAAAGATCCTACTCTGTAGCAGAGTAGGGTTGGTGATGACCTTCCATGGAACAAAAATCTGCAGTTTGTCTTGATAGAGGTGCTTGACATAATTTGCTTCCTGTTTACCTAGCTGCTGTTCCTGCCACATGAGACAAAACAGTTTACAAATACTGAAGGTGAACATGGTGGCTGGGTCTTGCTTGGCTTTGAGAGACATCTGCAACACATTTGGTGCCTTTGCATCTATGAAGAGCTGACAGCAGAGGACTTCTAGAGAGACTGTTTTGGCCTAAACCTAGCCCAAAAAAGGTATATTTGTAGCTGGCATGGCCTCTTGCTACATGACCAACAAATGAAGGGTGGCCTACCTGCAGTAGAAGGGACGTGGCTCTCTGTCCTGTGGTCTCTGAAATACTATGTTGGAACCAAGAGAACTGCAAAATTATGCTGCAGCACAGACCATGAGTGCTGCATGGTGCAGTGGCACCCAGCTGCATTGCTAGCTGTCATTGCTGACCATTTAGTACTTTTCTTTGTTCGCTGTGGCCTCTTGCTTAGGTGAAGCAGTCAGTTATGGGCAGGAAGCGATTCTCTGAATGGGTAACATTATTAATGCACAGAGCTGAAGTGCATAGGCACAAAATGTGTGGTGTGAACAGTTTGTCTGACCAGTTACACTTTCATTGCTTTCAAGGACCCAAAAATGGAATAGTGGCCTGGGATAATGATCCATTCTGAAAAGCATTCATCTCGTATTGATCCTCCTGATACTTGCATTTGTATCTTTCCCCCCTCCCTCTGTATTTATGTGTGTTTAACTCGCATACAGTCTCCCCTAGTGTGTAGCTCACTAGTCTGTACATATGTTCTTCTCTACTATATTATGGGGAAAAAACAGTATAACTGCTAACCATTGCACTTTTCAGGATTACATCCTCAACAGATAGTGAGATGCAGCTGTATTTAATGCAGTGTGTGATAGGGAACGTTTCAAAGTATTTATGCCAAATTGATTTCTTTTTTCTTCAAAAAGGGCTGAGCAGCTAGAGCCTTGTCTGTATCAGAGCTAAGGGGACATGGGGCAGCTACAAAAATTAGATGTCACCTTTCCTTTTGTAATTAGATGTCTAATTCCCTTTAGCTTTCCTCATTGTCTTCTCTGTAGAGCAGGGAGTGGCTCACAGAAGCAAAGACCTTCCTTTGCAGGAGGATTTAGTCATGATGGGATTCATAGGAGCTGGAGCAGAAGAGATGGTAAGGAGGCAGCTAAACTGCCCAGCACACATTGGGAAATCTGTAGTCTGAAAGATGTCTTGCAAATTGCAGACTCACCTGGGAGCTGCCCAAGGGCATGGGGAATTGTAGTTCCAGACAAACTGGTGTGGGACTGAACAACAGCTGTGTGGTGCCAAACTTTTACTCAGTGGTGAGCTGTTCCTGGGCCCAAACTGTTTTTTTAAGAGCACTGTAGGTTGAGAATATAGTTGCTGGCTTGTCCTCTACTCTGCCTTGATGTGGGCTCTCAGGCAGCCAGCCTCTGTCCCACCGTTACGCCTTTTGTATTACTCCATCTTGCACCACCACTGCATCGCTGGTCAACCCGACCAGGAGCTAGCAGGGAGAGCTGGGATGATCAGTGTTGGCTTAAAGCAGTCCCCAGGTATTCCTTTGGATGATTTGACTTCCCTGAGGAAGACTCATCTGGACATGCATCTTCAGGAAGCCATCATCCTGTGTCTAGAGAGAAGCAAGCAGGCAGACCTCTTTCCATGATACTGAGGCATCCCAGACTGGGAGAGAGGCATTAGAGGTACAGACTTATCTTACTGATAATGTCTGTGCTGCTGCATCAAGGGGAGGTCTGCATGGTGGTTCTTACCCCCTTGCTGGGTGCAGCTGTATTTTACAGGCAGAACTGCTGGATGGGGTTGAATATGCTTGGTGGCAGGTATCCAAACCAGGGAGTCAGCAGCAAGCTCCAGGCCTACTTACATGTGTTGCATAACCAGATGAGTTTTTCAGGTCCCTATGCATTTCTCTACATCATCCTTTTTGAGCAGGCTCTTGCTTTGTCTGAGAGAGATTTTGGTGCTTTTATTTTGGAGAAGGATGCACACACTGGCTATGGCAGATTCTTGTGTCCAAATGTCTCTGATTTATCAAAGCAGCTAAAATGCAGGAAATCTATCAAAAAAGAGCTTCCCCTCTCCTGTGATCTGACACAGCATTTCATGGTCACTTATATTTCCTAAGGAACAGCTTTAATCTCCTTTGGTTGGGCACTAAGTGATGGCTACAATGTAAAGGTAAGACATTGGCTTCTGTGAAGTATGGCAGTAGTGCTGCAGCTTCAGGGCTCTGAGGGCAGACCGCTCATGCTGAGTTTGTGCCAGCTTTGTGTTGGGGCCCCTGGGCAGGCCTGCTCGGCTCTCTGAAGCCCTCTCTGCTTGGCAGAGGGTCTCAGGGTCTCAGAGCTCTGTGTAAAAAGGTAGCAATAAGCCCTTTATGCTGATAGCAGTTAAATTCTTCAGCATCTTGGAGGTGTACTGAGTGGCGGTGGTGCTGGATTGTAGTGCCACCCCCCCGCGCCCCCCCATGTCCCCTTCATCCAGATTCTAGGAGGATAGTGTAGGGAAGATGGTGCTTCATTGGCACTCAAGTAGGGAGGCAGCTGCATGCACGACTGAGGTTTGTGTGGGAACCAGTCATGCCTCTGGTTTCACAGGTCTCCTTAACATGAACTTCTTTTCCCTGTACCTTGTTATAGACCATAAGCAAACCATTCCAGGCTTGCAGATGCACTGCTGTAAATCATACCCCATTGGAGCATCTAGAGCTTTTGGTGTTAGGAACCTATAGTTCAGGCTTTCAAACTTTTTTTTTTACTGGTTTTGGGGATTTTTTGTTTGTTTTTTTTTTGTAAAAGCTATCTCCTTTGTTAAAGCTGCCTCTGAAACTTTGAGATCATAGTTTAATATAGCTGATTGCTCTGCTTCAGCTGCATTCTGACTCATCTCCAAATATCCCCTGCCTGCTTTCACACTGTGATGTAACTGAAGGCAGACAAATGGGACTTTGGGAAGAAGTGTCATTGCTTGGTGGCTGGCTGCAATATCTTGGAGATCTGCTGAGCAAGAATTTTTACATTTTTTAAAGTTTCTGGTGGAAAGTTGTGCAGAAACATTTGAATGGGGGGAAAATGGAGGTGATAGGAGACTTGCTCTGGAACTTGAGTCATCTCCAGGTGCTTTTGCCTAGCTCTGTGACGGTGGTAGAGGGCAACATAGAGAATGAACCTCCTGAATCCTTTGTCTCCCCTAAAAAGTTGAGTCAGATCTGTGTGCCTTAACCTGCACTGTCAGGAGGGTTGAGCAGGAAGTCTTCCATCGTGCTGGTGAAGGAGAAGCTGGTGATTCAGTATGGGTGACATTTTTGTGCTAGCTTTAGTGAAAAGCTTATAATTTCTCAGAAGAGTGTGCATGTGCCCAGAGGGAGCCCTGCAGACTCCGAGGTGACCATCACTGGATTTTGTCAAGATCTGAGCTAAGGCTGGCATGGGCATATAGCTCAGCTAGTGGATGCTGTGGTCATCTTGGAGCCTTGCTAGAATAAGGTGCTGAAATAAATTATCAAGAGTCCAGTTTTGTGTGTAGCTGTTCCTAAGCAATGTAGTTATGCTTCAGAGGCTTAGCCAAAGTAAAGACTTTTTGTGGATGAAATAAAAGCTTGGGAACCTTCTTTGGGGTCAGAAAAAAGTAGTTTTCCCTGTTTTCTTTTGTAACAGACAGCTACTATGAAGCTTTTGAAGGTGTTTTTATTTTCAACTTGTTCTTTGTCCTTCTTTGAAATTAATCACATCTTCCTTCTACAACAAAAGAGAGCCTTGCATGTTATGTATGTACACATAGGCACATTTTTGAGTACCTTTGGTGAAGCTAAACACAGTGTTAAGAAAATATTGCCAAACAAGTCAAGACCATGCTTAAGTTTAGTGACTCACACAGGGATCTGATTTAAAAAAAAAAAAAACAAAACAAAAAAAATCGCCTCAAAACACTGGGCTGAGGAAGGCATGATGAGAGGAGGTACCTGATGGGCTGGTTGGGGGAGTGCAGTGGACTGACTCTTGAGTCAGTGGCTTGGATTTCTGTCACAGCACTTTGCAGATGCTGAAAATGCACTTCTCGTTAAAAGACAGAAGCTGCAAGCATGGGTGGGTGTCTTCAGGCAGGGCAGGCAGAGCATCATTGCTGCTGGCTTACTGCAGGGCTGCTTCTGGCCTTGGATGGTAGGGTGGATGCTGGCACTGTCACCTTTGTAGGGAGGCTGGGCAGACTGAGTGCAGTTCTCATCCAGCCTCTAGTTCATGGCCAGTTTGGCATGACAAGTTATGTTTGATGGCAGACCTTTGGCTAGGCTCCAGGTCAGTGTTTTCTCACTCTTACCTGTTTCTTGAGGTTTTTAACTGTAGTGTTCTCCTGAAACAGCACCTCTGGTTTAAAGTCAGGTCAGAAACCTGCCTCTGCTCTGTGGCTGCTGTGTCATCCGAGTGTTGTGTGTAGTTCTGCTTCTCTGAGATACACTGTGTGCTCAGCCCCATCTGAACCTTACAGGTGAGTGGCAGAACTCGTAGCTGCCCACAAAGATGTGGCTGTTCTGAAGACAACATTTTTGTCACTAGCTCTGTGCTGCTTTTATCCTTAGTTGCATAATGCAGTGTGATGCAGGTAATCCAGTTGTTGTTACAAAAGGATTTAAAACTCCTTTTTAATCAGAAGTCCTTTTTAATAAAGCTTTGCCTTGATGGGAGGACTGCTTGCTTGGCTTGTGTGATTAAGAAAAAATGCAGGAGGTTGAGGCAGGTGAGGGAACCAGATCACAGAGAAGGGACACTGGTGCCTGTGTCTGGCTCCCAGAAGGCTGCTGGTGAAGTCTGGAGCTCCTGTGCATGCTTACCCTGTCACCAAGCACGCAAAATCCTCACATGCAGATAGAAGCAGCCAGTAGGTCTGTTTTCTCTGAACAAACAGACAAGCAGAACAAACTTTTGGTGGTGGTAGAGGGAAGAGGTGGCTTTTTTTATTCAGTTTCGGCTTGTGCTCCCTCTTTATTTATGGCCAAAACTCTGGTTGTCATCCCAAGATAGATCCCTCTGAGGGAGTTGGTGCTGGGCACATCCAGAGGAGAGCCAGCCAGCTTGCAGTTCAGGTGGGTTAATGAAACACTTGAGGAAGAGGCAAGGGCTGTGTTACAATGACGCTGGTCAGTAAGTACCTCAGAGTTACCACTCTGGTGGAAAGCTGCCTGAAGAAAATGGGGGGGTCAGGAAGGAGTTTAGTTGTGTCCCAGAGTTCCATAGTGGAGCAGGCAGCTCCTGGGAAGGAGGAGGTGGTGGAGGAGTGAAATGTTCTGGTGATGCTGCCACCTCCCTGGGAGGTGGTTGAGTTCTTCACAGCCCCATGGCAAACATGACTGCTGTAAAAGAGGTTTTTTTAAATGGCAAAGATGGATGCTGCAGTTTATTATTGGGCACTCAGAAAGCCAGACCAGATGGCTTTTAGCAGCCAATGAAGTCTGCAGAAGTGAAGTAGCAAAGCTATTGTTTCTGAACTCCTATGACTTACCATTGACAGGTGTTCCAGTGGAAGAATAAGAAGTAGTAAAAATAGTTTCTAGCAGAGGTAGTAAACCAGCATAATGTTAAATCCATAAGTCCTTTTCCTTGGGGAAAAGGTCTTTGTAAGCAAAGGTTAGTTACCTGTTTGAATATTAGGGAATGAGAGGGTTCAAAGAGGAATAGTTAAAATTACTGGAAATGCCAAGGAATCACTGAAGGGAAAAAAAAAATAGTTCTCATCTGCTCTGGAAAAGGGGACAAGTGTAATCTCTTAATAGTAAGAGGACAGACGGCTTTGTTCCTGACCATCGAGCAGTGCAAAGCTAGCAGCCCACTCAGGACTTCAAAGATAGCAACTTTGTTAACAACAAAAATATCTTACACCAAACAAATGGAGATTTTAAACCAAAATCAGTTCTCTACCTCTGTTGGTGGATGTAGGGCAACTCAGGGCTCCATGGAGGTGTTGCCTGGGCACTGAAATGTGCACTACCAATGCTTTTATTGAGACCAAGCGCAGAGGTGGCCTTACCCTCAGTTCTCTGCTCCTCTTATTTCATCTGTATAGCTTCACACAAATCTGTCTTGCAAGGAAAAAGTACTTGACCTGAGGATGTACCACTGAAACCTCAGTGTAAAGGGAAAAAAAACATATCCAGAGAAGTAAGCTAAAATGATGACATTAAAATTAAGGGTACCTCTGTGATCCTGCAGGCTTCTGCTCAGGTGAAGCCATACCTGTGGTCAGTGTGTAGTGTGGTGTTAGTTACTAAATAGCAGGATGTGGGTAGCTTTGTAGGAGAAGTGCCAAGGAGGCATTTTTCTCTAATTAAGCACAAGTCTGGAGTAATACTATGATGTACATGCATAGGTCAAATTCCACAGTAAAGTGGAAAGTAAAGTAAAGTAGAAAGTCATGTTGAGTAGGCATGAGTTGGCTCAGTTAACAAGTAAAACGCTTACTTGATCTAACATTTGAGCCTAAGCAGGACTTTTGGCATTTAGACTTTGCTGCTTAGACTAGTCAATAGTGCTGGAGAAAAAAAAATTAGTAATCATTCTTTTGCTGAAGTGGGCTTTGTGGTCATCTTGCTGAACAGGGAGCATTTTAAAACAAAATAGCTTTATAGAGGTGTATAGCACATGGGTCTTGCCTTAAATGATCTGAAAGAGAATGCTTACCATGCAGGTTTGAAACTACAGCTTTCTCCAGTTCAATTTGCTGAACATGCTGAAGCCTTGGAATGACCTTCAGGCAGCAGTAACTCATGGAGCCAAGTTACTTTTATCCAAGGAGGAGTTTATCTAATCCCAGGGAAATCTGTTGGACAGCACATATACGTGCATGTCTTGCATGTATGTTTTGGTTTGTTCACATTTTTCTTGGCTGGCACAACGCAAGTCAGTTAAAACCCCAACAAACAAACAAAAACCCACAAACCAAAAAACCCACAAACAAACAAAAATCCAAACAACTGAACCCCAGAACAAACAAAAGCATTGTAGCAGAATATAAAAATCTGCTACAAGGGGAACTGCATACCTCTTGCTCCCCAGATGGACTTTGCTGAACAATTATTTGAGAAGAGGGGCTGCATAGCCAGTCCTGCCTTCAGCTGTGACATGCATGGACATTTTGTGGGCAAGGAGCAAGCCAGCTGAAGAAAAAAATTGTCCCAGATGTTCTCAGAGCCTTTGGTTATCTTCTTCACTGGGATTGTTTCATCAGTAATGGTTAAAGACTCTTTGCCATTTACTGGACCAGTTTCTTTGTGAAGCATTTGTGAGCTTCTTGAATCTACAGCATGTTGCAACAGGGAGTTTTGCCTGTGTCAGTTATTAATTGAGTGCAGCTCAGTACCTGCAGGGGCTAGGAAACCTCCCAGCTTCCCAGTTCTTGCTTTGGAGCAAGCATAAAAATGATCAGGCAGTTCTGGGTGCAGTGCTGCAGCCAAACTATTGTGAGGGGAAAACATCTTGCAGACTTGCCTGATTCTCTAAATTTAGCAGAGGGACAGGCTGAGACTTGGGCCTGCCTCATCAGTTACATAAAGCTGGAAAGCCATGGGACTGCGTTCTCTTAAGCACACCCAACTAACACAAGGGTTGACTTGTCCTAGGGCAAATTATTAATGTGGTGTGACCCAAATGCAGCAGAGAACCAGGGCTGGCAGGATGCTGATCAGTCCTGATGTTTTAATTAAATTTTTTTCCTTTAGTGGAACCTGTATCATGCTAATCATCTGGGTGAAAGAAAGCTCAGCATCTCCTCTGTGATGGGAGTGTAATAGCTTTGTAATTAATGTTTGGAAAGGTATGCTCAGGGCTGGTGGGAATTGTTGTCATTTGGACTGGCTGCAGCTGGTGGTGTCTAGCGTTTGGGTGGATGCTCTGTGTGCAGTTGTGCCTTGCTGTTACTGGGTGAGAGCAGACAGATTAAGGCTGTCTGCAGCTTTCTCTCCAGCTGGTGTCTTGCCTTGGCAGAATGGGAATGCGCTCATGGCATATATGGCTGAAGAGGTGGAATTGAAAATAACCAAAAGGTAGATTCTGGGCTTGGTTATTCAGTGATAGGCCTGTTTCTATTCTGGGATGAGGATAATTCACACTGAGCTCATTACACCGTGACTCTCCCTTAAAATGCCTTGACAGTCAATTGCATTACAGCTAATAAGGTCCTAAAATGTTAATGAAGCAAATCAATTTTTAATGCCTTCGTACTGCAGTCATCTGAAAGTGCTGTGTTGCAATCTGCTAATTCAAGGAGCTTTTTAGATCTTAGAAGGGCAGCAAAGCATTCAGCAATTTGGACCATCTTTGTTTCTATTTCAACTTTTCCTCAGTGCTCCCTCTCATTTCCTGAGCCCATGTGCTATGCTGTTTGTTTGTTCCCTTTGGTCACTTCCTTTCTCCAGCCCCTGTTCTTGTTACTCATGGGTGGACGTGGTTTGCTCCCACCTTCCCTGTTGTGCAGGGAGAGTAAAGTTGGAATGGCCAACAACAGGTAGAGCTGAAGCTGGAACGAGGGAAGCTAGCTCATGCTGAAATACTATTTCAAATGGAGTTTGATGGGACAGAGTGGAGAAATGGCACCATGTTTGCCCTCCCTCTTCTTTTTTTGGAGGAGCTGCTGGTATCAAAAGCCACAGTCTTCTCTCCTCATGGCAAGTCTCTTGCTCAGATGGCAGTGTTACCAGACATAAGTGCTCTCTGTGATCAGTATTTCATGAGCTGTGGAAAGAGGAGAGAGATGGTGCATGCATCATGTGGCCATACTGGTAGTATATCAGCTATTTGCACTGGCTTAAGAATTAGGTAGCTGACCACCATTCTTTATTTCTCTAAGCTGTTTATTTCATGCTGTTAGAATGAAATGGAAGGGCTCAAATTGTCATGACTGCTCCTAGAGTTATTTTGATTATTTGCTACTGCTTTCCCATTCCAGTTTGTGATCATGTTGATAGGAAGCACTGAATTGTGAGGTATGGAGAATGTGGGGGCTTCTATGTTTTGCTTTTAACTGTTTTTGCAGTTCTAACTATAATTAACTTCTGTGTGCCTCAGAAAAGGATTATTAACTCATATTTTGGGACAACCATGGAGTTTGCCAAGTTTCATGCTGGGAAACCTTGTACCACCACACTGGTGAGGGATGTCAAATAACTCATGTTGGGGAAAATCCATAGATGAGATGTAAATTGGTATTTTTAATAATTACCCTCCTTCAGCTGCTGAGTTGAGCATCTAAATTGCATCCCACACAAATTTCTCTGCCCACTGGTGCCAAAATCTTCACCAGAGCTTTTGCAGTCACTGAAGGTGTGTATGTCCTCTTCTGCTATGACAGTAGGGAGTTAAGAGCTAGCTGACCCTGTCATGACTTGGAGAAGAAGTAGCATATTTAACCCCCTTAAGCCTTCCAGTCTCTAGCTGGTGTTTCTGTGACCTCTCCCCTGAGTGACTAAAATTAGAGATAGTGATTGCCAGGGACAGCTTCTGTCTCTCTGTCTTCTGGTCAGGCCTCACAGGGCACCTCACCCTTTGGCATGGTCCTTGGCTTCCTGCCAGGGTGATAAGCCTGGTAGCCTCCTTGGGTAGGAACTGAAGTGCAGAGTGATCTGTTGGGGTAGCAAGAGCTGTTTGTAACAAGCTGAGCAAAGCGCAGCTTCGGCAGCAGGTCTGGGATTCCCAGTCTGGGGAGATGCAGCTCTAGGTCCTGAAGCTTGACCTAGACCTGTCAGCTCCAAGTTGAAAAGCGCTCCTGCTTGTTTCCAGGGATCCACCGTGGAGGTTGTTCTGTATTTCTGTCATCTGTCATCAATTAAGAGCCTTGGGGAAATATTTTCCTGTGCAGCCAGCTGAGAGAAGGTTCAAGGTAGTTCACATTCATGGCCACATCCAGAGCTGTGAGGCATAGAGGTGAGGATCTGGCTTGAAAGGCAAATGATACTGTGAATGCAGGATCTGGAAAGCTCTCTGGTGCTTGGGCCACCCAGCAGTGCCAAGGTTGGGCCTGCCCTTCTGGCAGTCGTGATGCTCCAGAGTGGAGCTGAGTAGCCATGGATGTGCGCAGTGTTCAAGGAAGGTGTTACTGCTGGCACTTTTGGTCTTGAAGCCTTCAAAGAAGAAATGGCAAATTGCCATCAGTTCCTTTTGTGTAATTAAGAAAGCTCTAACCTTCTTCCTTGCTCTCCATATCAATTTCTCTGTTCTGGCAGCTTCTGGTCTTGGGGACTCATCTCTGCAGTTTGGTCCTTCACCTTGCAACTGACCACCTTTCCTACTCTGCATTTCCAGAGCAAGTTTTGCTTTTTGTTTCTAACCCTTCCATTTCCTTTTTTAAAACTATATTTAATCCCAGGCTGATTGGTTCCTGAGCGCATGCTGTACATGATGAGTGTCTCTGCTCACCAGCCTGCTTACCAACAGACCTTTTATTTTCCATAGCTTTTTTCCACAGTGGTCTCTTCCACTATGGCACTTTTACAGGCTGAGCTTTTTGTCATTGTTTTTGTCCGCTAGAGTTAAGCTTCTTTAACCAGGACTGCTCATGAAACTCTTGTTCGTAATGTGGATTTCATTCTACTTTACTCCCTTTTGTGATGTCTCTGCTATCAGCTTCTTTATTTTTGCTGTGTTTTTAGCCAGGAAAGTAGCTTCCAGAGAGAAGAAAATCAAGTTTTAACTTTGAGGTTTCTGCTCCAAACAGGCCAAGTAGATAGGGTCACTCAGGATTCCAGAAGTAAACCAAGGAAAGCGTGGAGTTCTGACTTTCTGGGGAATGTTTTTGTGCGTGAGATGCAGGCAGCGCTGCGAGGAGCATATTAAAAATTCATGACAATACAGAGCAGTATTTTCTGTGCGCAGGGCTTGAGAGTGACCTTGTGCATTGTTCGCAGCAACATCTGCAGGAAGCAACTCGTTCATTTCATCCAAGTAGAGTGGGAAAGATGAGATTTAAATGGGGTGGAGTAGAACCAGGCTTGGTGTGAGACACTATCTTCTTCCCTCTCCTTCTTCCAAGACTCTTGGTAGATTTCTCATCTACTGTAGAGCTGGCTGCAAGGTCCCAGTGTGTGAGGGTGTTGTCTGTGCTTGCAGCAGAGCAGGGAATCTGTGCATGTGGCTCTTACACAATTAGATCAAATTTGTCATAGAAACAGCATGAGTTTAAGCGCTCCAGCTGTTGAAGCTCAAAACAGCAGCCAGGCAGAGAAGCTGTAGCTTCTCCAACCTCAATCTCTTTGCATGGGTTAAAGGAGGTAAGACTGTGTGAAGGAGAGGAGTGTCACGGGCCCAAGCAGGCTGAACAGAGAGAAGTAGCACCACAGAGCCGGGGCCAGGATCCTTCTTATCCACAGCTTGCTGATTGTCCTGGATCCTGAGAGCAGGAATGATAGCATGAAAATGAAAAGCACCATCACACTGATACTGTTTCTGCTGGGAGCTCTGAGAGAAGGAAGATGACATAGCAGTCTCACCTGTTCCCTTGCTGCAAATTGTTGACACATCAACAGGGAGCCTTGTGCCACTTCACACAGCCATGGCAGTGGGAACTGTGTGAAGGCAAATGGTCCGGGTGGGATTTTCCTCTTTGCATGCAAAATCTTTCTGTTGCACTGTCAAGTAGGCTTACAGCTGGCCCAGTCTGGCTGCCAGCATGGAGTAACTGAATACTCCTGCAAGTACTCGCTTTCCTTGCTGTCAGCTTCCCTCCTAGCTTTCTGATTTGTCATGGGTATTTGGCATGTCATGGGTGTTTCCTAAAGGGCAGTGAAGTGTGCTTTGCAGCATGCATGGGTCTAGTTGCTGGCACGGGCTCCCAGGAAGGCCTCTCTCCCCTAATCACAGTAAATCAGAGAATAATGTGCCTAACTCTGCTTGACAGAAAAATTGTACACTGACGCTTTTCTGGGTTCCTGGGCATATATGGCAGTGAAGTGTCTTCCTCATGCCCTGAGTGCACAGTTGAGCTGTCTGGCATATGTAGTTATCCTCACAGGGCAGGCACCAGCCTGGCCCAGGAACCCAGCCCAAGTAGCTGAAAGTTGGTCATGCCTGCGTCTGTTTTTGGATAAAACATTGTCATTCATGAATATCTTGCTCACATAGAAATACCTCCTTCATGTGATCTGGCTAATGATGAGAGGAAACAAGCCCTTCTAGGGGAGTTTTGGGCATGGGTCTGCCTGGGACTACCTGTGTGTAGCAGGTTTCCTTTAAATGGTGCAGGCATCATGACTCAGCCCATCTGCCTGGGAGAGTTTACAAACTGGCTTATTCTGCAGTCAAAACCAACCATGGTAGTTTCATGACAGGGTCTGTTTGTATCTCAGCCTTATCTTGCTGTACAGCACGTTTTACCCAGTTATGGATACCTGTGCAAAAATTCTAGGAGAGGGGTCACAGGACAGATGCAACTCCTCCCACCACTTGTGCCATTGAAAATAGAGGCAGCAAAGGAGCATCTCCTAAAGCATCTGCTATCTGTTCGCAGATGCTTTTAACCAGGCTTGATGGATGCATTTTTGTTATCACCCAAACTGGAACATAGATGCATCTAAAAATCAGGCCTTGTTCAGCAGGTACTTAGCATTAAAGTGCCTTTGCAAATAGGCCTCATGCTCCTAAATCAGATGACTAATCTTGGTAATGCAAATTTGTCTCCTGGAAGACTGGCTAACTCTTCCAAAACTCAACTGTGTTAGTCTTTAGCTTTTTGACAAAGTAGTTGTTGTTTTGGCTAAAATCTTAGTGGCTTCTGTGGAAGTTAACATTAAAACCAAGGCCACATCAAGACAAGAGTAAATGTCATGGTTTGTGTGTGTTCAGTTGCAGGGCAGCCTTTTAGAGGGTGCAGGCAGAACTGAGGTTTCCAGTAAAATTAGTGACATGCTTGTGAAGGAATGTGCTATCAAAATACAGCCTGGCTATGGGCAGCACAAGTGCTGCAGATGTCTGCTGCTCTAGCTGCATTTAATGTAGCAGTTACACCAAGCAAACACACTGCACCCCAAGCACTTGGCTTTTTCTGTTGTATTAGTGCAATACTTAATTTGATCTTCTCTTTCCCACCCTGTTGCAGCCCTGAATAGTTCTAATTTTCTGCAGTTTGAATAATTTCTCAATAAAAACATAAGGTTTTTGAAACCTCCAAGACATTCCGGGCCTGAAGAGTTGCATCCAAGCAGTGTCTCAATGCCAGTGTGTTACAGCTCTGAGGACTGCATATTGCAGTGGGATTTGCACTGTCTTTTTCTGATGACCAAGTGATGTGAAGTGAGATTTAGTCCTGTCTGGTTTAGAATTGTGATGAGTTAGTGCCACAGAGGTGAGCAGCTTGTAAAGACAAGGGATGAGAACGCCATGTCGGAAAAGCAGTGGGACAACCTCTAGCTAGGAGGGGTAGAGTAGGAAGGATGCACAGGTGACCTTCTGCCCACTTGGTGCATGATGTATCTTATGGAGTAGTTGTGAGGAAAGTCTTCTTTCTGGAGAGCAACCTGTATGTCAGCAGGAAATAGAAGCGGGGCTGGAGAAGATGTGTACAGGGCTTAGTCTGAATGAGGTGCACTTTTTTTCCTGAGGCAACCTAGAGGGGAAGGCTGCCATAAAGCAAATAATGGCTGACTGATGAGCTGTGAGAAGGTGTTTGCCTGCAAATCAGGCATCTGTTTTACCCTGCAGCCATTTCCTCTGCTTGAGAAATCTTCGTGTAAAAATTTCTGAAGTGGGGAAATGGGAATGGAGGCTCCAGCAGACAGACCAGTCATATTGCATTCCTCTCTTTTTAAGATCTAGTGGATATTAGCCCTGTCTTAAAAGCACATAATAGTACACTGATTTTGTGACTCATCTTTCAGAGCCACTGTTTTCAGTACTGTTAGCAACACTGCGCTTTGGAAGTGAACCTGGGGCTGGATGGAAACCTGGGAGTCACTGCGACACAGAGCCTGGTGGTGTCTGTGCACGATGGGCTGCGGCGCGGGTTTCGGTGTGTGACAGCTCACGTAATTGAGGACGCTGCCTTGCAGATTTAACTTTGAATTGCAAATACCATCAGGATTTTGGGAGACCTGTCTGCATGGCTTAAAAGCCTCTCTGCCACTTCAGGTTTGAGTGTGGGTGTGAGACAAGGGTAGGTATTCAAACCAACTGCAAATTCAGATTGCAGCCCATGGGGGCAAACTGGAATTACTGGTCCCAGAGGTGGGCTGTCTCTCAAGAGGAACTGTGTGTGTGTTCCCTGCCAAGACCTCACCTCTGATTTCATGATACCAAATGCTGTGTTCTTGCTTTGGAAAAACCAAGAGGTTTTAGATTGCCTTTTTCATGAAAGTGAGAAGAGAAATTGTGAGGAGGAGAGGAAGGCCTGGAGGGGTTCAAGAGGGGATTGCATGTGGCACTTGGTGCCACGGTCTAGTCATGAAGTCTGTGGTGACGGGTTGGACTTGATGATCTTTGAGGTCTCTTCCAACCTTGGTGATACTGTGATGCTGTGAAGGCATCTGAGGGTCTTCAGGCACGATGGGGCTGGTTGTTGTGCCATTGCTACACAGGCTGGTCAGTACTTCTTCAAAGCACGGTTACTTTTAAGGTTTTCCTGGGGTACCTGTCAATCATCGCTAGACACAGGGAGACACTCTTTCCCTGATACTCGTTTTTTAACAGCATTTCAAAATAAGGAAGTCCAAGAACCACCTGTCTTGAGTTTTTTAGTAGAATTGAGGACAGCTCACAGGGGCTGCTTAATTGACAGGTAAAGAGTGTTTTGTGGACCTGTGACTGCAGCCTGCTTACCACTGGCCTCCCTCTGTAAAGAAAGTTGCTGAACTAGCTGGCAGAAGCCAGATGTGGCCTGGTGCCTCTGCCTCAAGTAGAGCTGTCTGGCACTGAAGTGGCACACTCAAGAGAAGAATTGAGCCCTTAATGGGCATGGAGGCTACCATCCTGTGTCTTTGAGAGCACACCCTACCTGCTACCAGATTGTTTTCAAGAGGTACTTCTGGTGCTGTGGAGTGTCTAAGCTGTGACTAGACTATGCTGAGGAGATGTCATGTCAATGGCTGGTGAATCTGCCCTGCTGGGACCAGTCAAGTATGGAATGGAGCCAGGAGGAAACTTGAGTTGCTGTGAGAGCTTTTGGGGAAGTGTTTCTCAGAGCTGGGCACATCTCAGCACCTGCCTTTCACCTCTTGCTATGCTGACCTGTGTCTTGCCCTGGCTACATTCTGCAAGGTTGCCAGCAGTGGGAAGCTGCCAACTTGGCACTTGAACAGCGGAGCTGACGCAGCTCATTTAGCAGAGGGATACCACACAGCGCGAGAGCCCCACACTGCTACTTACTCAATATAGAGCTGGTACTGCCTCTATTAGGGAAGAGCTGATGGGTGGGAGCTGGAATCTGCGTGCTCAGCAGAGCATAGCATGACCCTGAGCACTGACAGGACACGGCAGCAGTCCCATGGCAGCTGTGGCAAGTGCATCCAGCGTTAGGGAATCCTCATGAGTATTTTTACCTGCTACTAAATACTGTTCTGGCAGCTAAGAGAGGCATCCTGCATCTGGACAGCCATCACAGAACAGCAGGATCTCTCCAACTCCTAAGTAGCTCCAGCTCACAAACTGCAGTACTGGAGCAATGACTGGACAGCTGCAACAGGAAGAATTGTTTGGAGCCACCATGTCACTAGTTTGAGGTTCCTCCCTAGAATTTCTTAGAGGAAAAATACTAAACTAATGCAAAAATTATGTCTGTGTCAGTGCTTTCAAACCAGCTTCTTCCTGGTGGTTTTTTTTTTTTTGTGTGTGTTTGGGGGGGCTTTTTTTGTTTGGTTTGGGTTTTGGGGGGGCTTTTTTTGTTTGGTTTGGGTTTTGGGGGGGCTTTTTTTGTTTGGTTTGGGTTTTGGGGGGCTTTTTTTGTTTGGTTTGGGTTTTGGGGGGGCTTTTTTTTGTTTGGCTAAGAAGGTGATCTTGGCAGGATTCTTGTTGCATCTTTGTGCTTGAACCAGAAGTTTATTCTTTGGGTAGTTTTGTGGGTGTGGATTGCTGTAATATGCAGATGTGAATAGGAGGGCTTTTATCTGTATCTTTCCCTGTCTACCGATTTCCTGCTGATGCTACAGGTCAGCTTCTTCCCTTTCACAGAGAATGAAAGTAAACTTCAAAACCCACCTGGATCGATTCCTGTGTGACTTGCTCTAGGTGATCCTGTTCTGGCAGTGGGGATGGACTCAGTGATCTTTCAAGGTTCCTTCCAACCCCTAACATTCTGTGATTCTGGATCCTGTCTGCCTCCAAAGCCTAGTTAAAACACCTACTCCTAAACCTGCTCTCTCATAAGACTCCATCTAGATGCCCTGAATCTCTAAGGAGCTCTCTGTGTGCAGTGATTCAAAGCAGAGACAGTAAAGATGGCAGTTGTTACATTTGTGTGGAGCAGGTCTCCAAGCTGTAATCACCAGGACATCACCACGGTTACATGGATTAGACCTGCTTGGGTTACAGGACCAGTAAGCCCTCTTACAGTGCTCACTTGCATCTGTCACTGATGTTTACTTGGTGAGAAGGGGAAAGATGTGTTAAAATCAAAACTGTCTTGATGCTTAAATGTTGTCATTCTTTTCCCTTGTTCACAGGAGAACTACTGAGTCAGCCGAGACCAGAGGGATTGACAGAGATCATCTGTCCCAAGAATGGCAGCGAGCGAGTTAATGTTGCCTTGGTTTACCCCCCCACTCCTACTGTGATCAGCCCTTGTTCCAAGTGAGACTTGAAAGCAGAACCCCTTTCCTTGTCAGCAGACACCAGAAAGCCTATACAAAACATGTTCACTAAGCTTTTTTTTTGTTTTTTTTAATGGAAGGTGGTAGCCCCACAGCCTGGGAGCTGTTCTAATTATTTGTAGATATAGGCATCCCACTCAAAGGATAAGTGGTACAAGTAAAATGGGTTGAGGTGTTTCCTGAGGTGTGTTGTGGTAGATGCCAGACACACGTAGAGGGCAGGGCAGATCAGATCACTCTACAGTCATAGGGAAGTTTAGGCATGACATCTCTGGCCACTCCTGCTCCAAGCAGGGGTGGCCTCTCAGCCAGGTCAGGTTGCTTGAGACCTTGTATAGGCAAGAGTTGATGACTGCCAAGGATGGAGGTGTCACCATATCTCTGAACTTTACAATTGCACTATTCTCCTGGTGCAGAACTTCTTTTCCTTCTGTCCCATCTGAGTCTCACATATTGTAGCTTGTCTTTCATTGCCACAAAGATGCACTACTGGCTTGTGTTCAACATACTCTCCACCAGACCCCAAGCCAGCTGGGCCCCAGGCTATGGTGGTACATCAGATTGTTCTGATTTGGGTGTAGGGCTATGCACTTGTCCTTGTTTAATTTCACAGCCCTGTTGCTGGCCCAATTCTCCAACTTGATGAGGCCCCTCTGGACAGAAGCTCTGCCCTCCAGTGTATTATGTCCTCCACAGCGTGGGAACGTGCTTGGAAAACAGAGCTATGTTGTGGTGGGAAGAAATGTGGAACCACACTCACAAAAACAGCCAGTGCATTTATTGCAGAACAGAAATGCACCCATGATCTCCTCTCCTTGGAGCAGAGCAAGGGAATTTGGCTGTGATGCATGTGGATGTCTATTACTGCAATTTCAGTGTCTAAAAGTAACTATGGAGGGTATTCTCTGTGTTCAGTACTCCCCAACCCAAAATATCCTCATCCTGCAGAATAGTTTCAGAGATGGATGGGTGTTAAGCTGTGTGTGAAGTGTCCACCTGGGGCAGGAAAAAAAGTAGCTGCTGTGATGCTGAGAGACAGGCTGCCACTGTGTATTGATTTGGTCCTCCTGTGTGTGTATTTGGCATAGCATGTTTCTAACCTGATGCTGCAATTATTGTTGTGCTGCACTTCCAGGCTATGCCTATGCACTTGTCCCCCTGTCCTCCAGCTTGTCTTCCATGGTGTCTGACAACTGTGTCCCAATTTCACAGTCACTCTGTTGCCAGCAAACTTGTGTTCCAAAAAAAGTCTGTGTCACTTTTAAAGAACTCACCCTCCTTATCTAGAAGCCTAGAGAAAATTGTGTCTTAGGTTATTCATCACAGGCACTACAAACCCTGCTGCTCATTACACCTTACTTTATCTTTTCCTCTTCCAGATAAATCGCCAGTGCTGGTGCCAAAGGTTTTCCATCAGGCAGAACTTGGCTGACGCTCTGCAGTGCTCCCATCTCTCCAGTTGTGGAGTTGCATGCTGACAAGGATCGATGGGACTTTGGACTCTGAAACACTGTGGGACAGGGGCAGCTCCCAGGTGGGGGCCTCCTAGCTGGAGTGGATGCAGTCACCTGGAGACTGGGGACAACAACAAGGCATGAAGCAAATGATTGCTGCAGATGTCAGGGCGGCTGGCCAGAGGGGAAGCGCTGGGGATAGGATTCTGTGGACCCATTGATCGTGTGTTGAAAACCCATTTGGATCTCATGATGAATGTAAAAATGTTCTTGGTACCGTTTAATTCAGACCTGCTTTGGAGGAAAGTCTCTTGAAATGAGCTGTAGCGGGATTCCCTGGATTTGTTCCTGGACAAGTGAGTTTTGTGGCAGCTGGCCAAGGCTTTGTTGAGGAGGGGGCTGATGCTGTGAAGCCTTTAAAATTGCTCCACTGCAAAACAGTTTTCTGTCCCGCACACATCGGGCTTGGGCAGTGGCTGGCAGAGCAGGAGAAGCAGCAGGTGGGGTTTCCTGCTTTGTATGTTTACATGCACTGTGCCATGAAGCAGCAAGGATGTGTTATAATCACACAGGGACAGAAGAGTGGTCAGTGTGTCTCTGGCACCTGCTATTTCTTCTGTATCACTGGCCCCCAACAGCTCATAGTCGGCCATGCATTGATGCTCTGGAGTTACTATTGTGGTACTCTCCATGTGTTTTGGCCACTAGAGCATTCTAGATAGAGGTTCTCTTCCTACTAAAGCCACCCAAGCATCTTGGTGCAGAAATCTAGTGAAGCAGCCTGTGGCTGTGTAGTGCAAAGTGGCCCTGATCCCCTTGAGCTGGCACCACAGTGCTGGCTTCTTCCCTGAATACGTTTTGAAGACTTCTGAGATGTTGCCATAAGTTTGTGCCCTACACCTGAGCCCTCATAACTGGACTGCATGAGTCCTATTCCATGCAAATATTTGATTTAGTGTAAGTCAATTAGGAGGCCTGCATTTCCCAAGACAGGATCCCTTCATCTGATACTGGTGGAGGTCTGAGAGCTGAGGGACTTTAAAATGCTTGTGTTGAGTCCTTTGGGCTGTAATAGCAGACCTGAGATGGGTAATACTGATTGGCAGGCAGTGCCCACAAGGATAGAGGCTGGCCAAGCCTGCAATTGGTGCATAACAGTGACATGCATCCTGCTGGGATCTGCTGCTGTTGCACAGGTGAGGTTCCCTGGCTTCTGGTTCTTCAATTGCCAGCTTTGTGTGCAGGGCTGCAAATATCCCTATTGGCATGAACTTAACATGGGGAAATGCAGGGCAGAATCCACTCAAGTGGGAGATTGTGGTGGCCAGGTGGAAGAAATCAAGCCTTTGTGCCTCACTTCATAGGGGGAAGCCTGCCAAATAAAAACTGGCAGCTTAGTCTGCTTCCTGTCTCTTCAGGCTATCATTCCAGCTGGGGAGAGCTTGGGTTCAGATTTCACGTTGACATGCCACCTCTGGCAATGGGCATTCAAACCTTTCTTTTGTCTGTGAGAAGCATTAATCCATTGTGCTTCTGTAGATAAATTTGGGACTAGAAATTGCCTGTGGTGGCTGGAGGGAGTGGAAGGGAGGTGAAATCTTTGAAAGGTGTCAGGAATAGTGCTGGGAAACTCCTTTGTCCTGAGTCTTTCCCTACTGTCGCCTCCTATGCTGGGTGACCTACTCCTCTCGTTGCTGCTACTCACCTCTCTTTCCGTTCTCCATAGGAAGAAACTAAAGATTTGTTCCTGTGACCTTTTGTGGAAACCACGTTGCAAAGAAACCACAAAGTGGAGTCCTTTTCCAGCTGGAGGCCTGTTTCCCAGTGCACCCCATCTGGTCTGGGATGCATAAGCATTGAAGGAGTGAGAGAACAGAACAGGTGTCTTACAGCCTGCTCCTTGGGACTGCAGCCTTTCTACCAGGGCATGCCACCTAAGCAGGAGCACAGCATTACCTGGCCTTTGCAGGCACTCAGTCTGCTGTCTGCACTGAAGCTGTAATGCTGGGAGTGTGGCCATGTGGAGATCAGTCTAGTTGGGTCTATTTAATATGTAATGGTGATTGCTCATCTGCCCACTGTTTAGTAACTGGTGTAACTATTTTCATCTGTATTTTTTTAATATGCAAAAGCCATTTAATTTTCTATGCAGTTCAAACCAGCTCCCCTTTGCAACTGCAAAGTGGGAGATCTGTGCAGGAGAACCAGGCCGAGTGGCTGATGTTCCTTTTGATTTTACTGTTACTCTCTCTTAAGGACATGTCCTCGAATCCTCTGCACAGAGTCCCTTTGCTGAGCTCCTGCCTCTTAGACCCTGCTTAACATCCCTGAGCCTCAGGGATAAGGGCCCTGTATTTTTGCAGGATCTGTTGTTTTTCACGAGTCAGACTGCAAGGAAATCAGGCATGGAGGCAATGCCCTTAAGAGCAGAGATACCTGAGTTCAGAGCATCTATTGTGTTCCTGTTCTTGTCCCCTCTTGGAGAGATACTGAACTGTTAGAAACAACTAAGGCCTCTGTGGAGCACCCTGCAGCCTTTACTGAAAGTGTGTTATGAAGAGGGCAGAAAGAACTGGGGCATAAATTGTCTCACTGACAGTGAATTTAAATCCTTTGGAACAGGAGGAGGATCTCCTGGTACTACATCACTACTTCAATCGAGAGGACTGCACTGTTTTTGCGTATTGCAATGTTTGCAGACCCCTTGCTTGCTGACCAGTTATTTCCTGAGTAAACTGGTGTAGAAAGGTTGGAAGCAGAGCTGGCAAGTTGCTTTGCACTGCAGGACTTTCAGCAACTGGAACGTGTCCTGGAGTACCTGTTATGCTCTGAAGCAAAACCTGGGATTCAAACCTGCATCTGTCCAAGTGCAATTCGCAGGATAGCAGCAGATAGACCCTTCTGCATGTCCCTAAGGAGCACAAATTTGTGGTGGAGTGAGAGGGAGCCCAGAGGCTGATGCTGTACATCTGTCTCATCTCTGGGCTTGCTGGGGTAGTTGGAGGCCTCTGGCAACTGCAGATGGTCCTGAGTGATGGGATACCTCTACTTTATCTGTGATAAAGGCAAAACTATCAGAGAAATAAGATTGTTTCCAATCTGCCACAAGGTCAGAATGCATTTGACTTTTGTGGCAGTGCTGCTCTTTTGCATTCCGCCTCTGCTCTGAGCTTGGGGGGGACTCAGCTTTAAACAGAAACAGAGACCAGACTGCAATTTAACCTGTCTTGTTTCTTGAATCACATGGAAGAGTATGGGGGCTGCAGAAGGATCGGTCATCTCCCTTGCAGTATCCCCCATGCTACAGTTCCACCGTGGCTGTGAAAACTCAATAGTGTATTTGGGTGCTGCTTTCCCAGGAACCCAAGCTCCACTAAGTTGTGCCCTAGCACCAGAGCTTACACAGGGTCCCCGGTCGCTTCCCCTTTCTCTCTCTGAGAGAGTTAAAATTGTCAGCAGTAGGGGCTGCTCGCTCCAAGAAGCCAGATATGTCTCTGTTAAATGGAATTGCAAATGTATTTAGGAGCTCACCCACTGGCTCACTCCTCTAGAGCCAGATTCTGGACCTCAGCTCTTCCTATGCCCTTCAGATTGGATCTTGGGCTGGCAACCTTGAAATGGCAGTGTGGGGAGGTAGAGATGCTGCACTGCAGTAAGCACAAAAAGAGGCAAGCAAGTGGGCCTCAGTGTAGCACTCATCATGCACTTCATGGCTCAGTTCATGGACTGTAATTGCAGGTATTCATATAATCTACATCACTGGGCAGGACTCTGCGCACACACACATGCACACGCGTACACACACCACACCCACACTTGTGCACATATCCTCGCCAAAATGACTGAAAATAAAAGTGATCTCAGTCTCAAAAAGGGGCCTGGCTGTTTGATTTGGGTTTTCTCTTTTAGTGCCTCCTTGAGCCCTGTCTCTGGAAGAGTCTGTGCCTAACTGTGTCTGTGATCTGGGTTGGTTTTTTTTAATCCAGGAGCCAGGGCTTTTAGGAGCACTGTTAGCAAAGGGCTTGCAAAAATCATCAAGTGATTTTTCACAGTGAATCTGAGCATGGAGCCTCTTGTTTTGATTTCCATCTGGGAACTGCTGCCTGCTTCAGCAAGACAAATGATTTCTGGGAAGAAGCTTTTTCTCTACTGTATTTAGGGTGTGTTCTGGATTTGTGAGGCCAACTCAGTGGTTCTCCGTGGTAAGGCTTGGTTCCTTGTGATCCTTGCTCAAGTGCCGTGTTGTTTGGAGTTGAGAGTAGTAAGGTAAGTAGCCTTCTTGCTTGCTGACATCGGTGTTTGTAGCAGCACCAAGAGGGTGAATTAAAAGAGTGAGTCTCCTCCTGCACAGCCCTGAACATTTGTGTGTGGCACCCACATTTTGCACTACTCATCTAGAGAAACCAAGATGGACCCCCCCTAACAACCTCACTGAAGACACTGATGCTATGTAAGAGGTCTAGGGGAAGTAGTAGCAGCATGTGCAACAGGATGCTGGTGTGGCAGTGAGATAGTAGGTGAGACTGAAGGTGGGGAGCTAGGCGACAGCCACAGTAGGGCAGATGAGAAGATGCAAAGATACTTAGGGGCTGGCACATGTAGAGGTGTTGGGGTGGTTGCATCAGTCAGGTGGGTGTCACATAAGCTTTGACTTCTATTGCTAAAGGACAAAAGGGAAATCTCTGATGATGTGCCTGGACTGCTGTCCAGGGCTGCAGGAAGCACCAGCAGAAAATTAACTAACCTGTCCATAACTAGCCTGTTAAGGACAGAAGCCTCCTCCCTTTACCTTCACCTACTTGCCAAGAAGACCTACTGAGCTCATATATCTATACTGCAAGCCTTATAAGGGACATAGAGAATACAAGTCAGCTTCCCTGGGCAGGGAGAGGAGGGGGTCAGTTGAATCATGCTAGTGACTGGAATCTGGCTGTCCACACCTCCTGGACACACCAGATGAATCTGTTGGACACCCCATGTGAAGTCAGCCTCATGACAGGAAGCATAAATAAGGTGTCTGTCTGCTGCAGATTTCCCATAACACAGCCAGGGCTTACAGAAATCTGTTGTGACCCTAAATCCTCGGCAAAAGCTCAAAAGACAGCAGCATGGAGATGGAGGTGCTGCTGCTGAGGAGCAAAGCCTTTGAGACTTCAGGGGCAGGCAGGTGTGAGGCAACCTGGGCACTGGTGGCCTCTAGAATGGTTTGGGTGGGAAGGGACCATTAAAGGTGGTCTAGTCCAAACCCCCCAGCAGTCAGCAGGGACATCTTCAAATTAGATCAGGTTGCTCAAAACGCCATCCAAACTGATCTGTTCCTAGGGATAGGGCATCTACCACTTCTCCGATGAAGCCTATTCCAGTGTTTCATCACTCATTGTAAAAAAAATCAAACCAACTTCCTTGTATCTGACCTAAATCTATTGAGTTTAAAACCATCATCCCTTGTCCTGTCACAAGAGGACCTGATAAAAATACTTTCTCCATCTTTCTTTTAAGCCCCCCTTTAAGTACTGGAAGGCTTCAAAGAGGTCTCTCTGCAGCCTTTTCCCCAGGCTGAACAACCCCAGCTCTCACAGCCTGGCCTCACGGCAGAGGTGCCCTAGCCCTGTGACCATTTCTGCGGCCTCCTCTGCACCTGATCCAACAACTCCAGGGCTTCTAATGAAATTATTTTTCCACGTGCCCACAATTTCTTAGTCCCCAAAAGGGAGGACGAGAGCCGTGACCGAGCACAACCCAACGTCCTGCAATACGCAATCCCTGCTGCGACCCAGCGAGGGCGGAAGCGGCGGCGGGGCCGCCCCACAGCCTAGGGGCGGGCCCCGTGCTCTCCCCGCCCCCGACGGGCCGCAGTCTCCGGCGCCGCTGCCATGAAGGAGCAGAAGGAGAACTGCTCGCAGGCTGCTCCCAGCGAGGCGCCGGCGCCGCCCGCCCCCGCCGCCTGCCCGCCGGTGAGTGCGCTGGGGCTGCGGGAGGCGCCGGGCAGCAGCACCGCGGCGGCGGGCGGGATGGCCGCGCCGGGCATGCGCTAGCCCCGGGCCCGCCGCTTCTCCGTGCGCAGGCGCACAGGCCACTGCCCGGCGCGCTTGTGGCGGCTTCGCTGGTTAGCTGCATCAGGCCTCGCCTCGGTCTGCTCCAGGCACTCAGTGGCTCTTGAGGCTGAGGCGGTGCGGTCCAGCGCGGCCTCCCCGGGCAAACCGAATACGGCCGTAGGGGAGGAGCACCTCCTTTTTGCATCTTGGGGCCTTCCTGAGACGCACAGGTCCCGCCGTGTACTTGTCCTGCAAAGGCTGCAAATAATCGTTTGGCGCTCAGAGTGCTTTTAGTTTTCCGTCCAGTTTATAGTTCAATGTGTTTTACACTCATTGGACATTTGTCCTTGTGCCTCAGTCGGTACATACTCTGGGTAATCGTAGTGTCTCTTGATGCTGGTCAAGATTTTGCCAGCTTGTCCCAGCCAAGTAACTTTCTGTTAGAAGCGGAACAAGTGTGCAGGTGTTGGCTACACTTAGGCACGAGTTTGCACATGTGTGTTAGTGTGCCTGTATTCTGTTTGAATTTTATGGAAGTGAGAAGGAAAAGGGTGTTTCATAGCCTACTTCAGTATTGATTTTGTTACCCATCTGTAAGCTGGCTCACCGAGTTTGATCACAAGTTAAACTGTGATGTTTACTGCAATTTGGTGCCAAAATGCTGTGTAAATCTCGATGCTTTAGTTTCTTCCTATTACTTTATTTAAATGACCTTCAGATTTATTTTTCTTCTAGGGTAGGCAGCATTGTAGGCTCAATGATCAAGAAGCTAATGGGAAAAACTCAACTGCCAGTTCGAATGACTTCAGTGATCCAGTTTACAAAGAAATTGCTATAACCAATGGTTGTATCAACAGGATGACCAGAGAAGAACTCAGAAGTAAACTTGCAGAGTTCAAGCTTGAAACCAGGTTGGGCTGATTTGTAAATGTTTTCATTTATTTTTGAGAGCACTACAGCCATAAAGGATGATTATTGTAAAGTTTCTAAACACATTAAAAAGCAAAAAGACAAAGCAGAAAGCAGACACTCCACCAAGCACCGGTTGTTTTATGTGCAATCTTGATGTAGCTTTTGTTGTAAAATTAGTGCCTGTGATAACTGCTTAATGTGTTATCAGAAATGTGCACTGTCTCAATTGGTGACACAAAGAAACGAGTATGGAGGGTACTTAACACGATTTTAGTCAAGGGGGAGGGGAAAGAAGAACTATGAGTTCTCAGGTGGTGCTGCAGACCTCCAGCATATAGAAACTTGCTTCAGAACATATATATTTCTATTTACTGTACCTAGTACGAGTCCAATACTGGCTGGAACCTTAGTGGTGATAAGGTATGAAGTTTAATGCAGGCAGAGGACAGATACCTTTGGAGGGAGAGTTTGCTAATTTGAGTAGATGAGACAGGATTATGTGAATAGATTAATGCACTGTGAACTGGAATTGTGCTCTCTCAGGAGGAAGAAATGGTTACCAGTATAGAGGAAGTAGTTCCTGCTCTATGGGAAATGATCTGCAAGACCTTTTGGTATTACTGTGGCCAGGCAAACATGAGATGTTGAGAAGTTCAGCTGGGAAGAACAAAGTGTATTGTTTTGTTTGCAACTGTAATGAGGAAGTAGTGGTGATGGTGGGGAGTTAGCAAAGTGAGAAGCTGTTGCTCTGGAGGAAGCAGGAATATGAAAAGTGAGAGGAAGCCTAGCTTTGTGAAAAAAAGACTACAGGAGAGGATGTTCAGCAGGGTGGGAAAAGGGAAAAAATAGACACTCATTTGAACAGGAAAAGCAGAAAAAATAATTGTGTGAGTGGGAAGTGCAGCCTTCCACCTCCACCTTGTCTGTCTGCATAATTAAGTCCCCCTTTGGTTTTAATGAATTTAGCTCCCCAGGAGGAAACATTTTTAGCATTACTTGATAAAGGGTTTTGTCAAAAGAGGTTAGATTTGTACAGCTATTCAACAGCTACTCAAATAGAAAAAAGGAAAATTGAAATAGCAAATTATGTGTTTGTAATTTCTTCCCAGGTTATTAACTTCCTGTATTTTGGGGGGTGTTATTTTTTATTCAGTTGCACATGCAGAAAGCTTTGTATTTTCTTTTGTCAATATATTCAGTTAAGTTGGTTTGAGTATATCTTACATGTAAGCAAATACTGTAACACCTGCACTTGTGTATTATAATGTTTGTATTAAAAAGACACAGTAACTTAGTCACTTACCACTAGCAATTTATGTGTTAGTCATACATCTCCTGAAGAGCAGGATCTTGACCAGGACATTTTTCTGACAACTCTTGAGTACTTTGACAGAATTGAATTATTCAAGCTCCATTTTAAACTTAAATTGACAGAAATTTAAAATTTGGACATTTTAGCTGAATTCTGCCTTATCTGTGCCACTGATGCAGAAATACCTCAGGCATTCAGACACAACACAGGGAAATACAGATGAAGCAGTACTGCTTCCACGGCCAGAGGTCATCTAGGAGCAATCTACAAAGACTTGGGGGTTTGTAAAGGCTTCAGCTGAACTGGAGGTGTCTTTAGAGTGTCTCTGCTCTGTGCTTTCCAGTCTGTCCCCAAATACTTATCTAGATATGTTATCTAGGGGGTCCCACAAAATGGAGCATTGACTATATGATAAAGTCACATTCACATTTCCTGAGTGCTGATGTTCAAAATGAGGTTAATAAATTATGAACCTTCAAATGTTAAATATAGCTTCAGTTCTGTGATGGTGAAATAATTAAATGAGAGTGTGATCCTTGTTACTTTCCTTGTCTCTGTAGAGGAGTGAAAGATGTGCTGAAAAAGAGACTCAAAAACTACTACAAGAAACAGAAACTGATGCAGAAGGAACCCATTAATGGAGACAACTACTATGACTACATCTGTGTTGTCGACTTTGAAGCAACATGTGAAGAAGGAAACCCACCTGAATTCATACATGAAATAATTGAGTTTCCTATTGTCTTACTAAACACACATACCTTGGAAATAGTAAGTGAAAAAATTACTGTCACATGCTGTTGTTCTGTGTAACTTCTTTGCTGCAGAAAGTCTAGATTAGTTTTTAGGTAGATGTTGAACTTCATTAAAAATAGCTTCTTATTTTTTTTTTCCCATAAAGACCCATCCTCTGTGCCTCTTACACATGGACAAAACTTTCTTTCTTTTCCTAAAGCGCCTGGGATAAACCATGCTCCTGCTGTTGACTTCCTCCCTCCCATAACCAATAGGAGGAACTTTCAGTTCAACATCACACACCCACCCCTACTTCTTTTCCTGCTTTAAGATCCACAAAGCTATTTCTAGGACTCATAAAGAAGAATTGGCAAATTCTACACTCCTGTGTGAAGCAGTAGAAGAGACTAATGCAGAGGTCTAGCAAGTGGCGTTGAGTGAACACTGCTTCTTGGCAGCCTTGACTATTTCCACAGTGTGCCTAACTGACAGTTGTATAACCTGATTTTAAACATATTAAGTAAGCATTTGGCAGCCTCAAGTGCTCTGTTCCAGTGCAGATTTCTTTTAGGAAAAGCTGCTTGCTCTCTAACTGAAACTGAGTGACTCAGAAGACCTCTGAATAACGGTTCATTTATCAAGAACTTCTAAGAGGAGAGGGTTTCCAGTAATCACTGATGCTACATCAGAGTGTAGCTGCATGTATGACTAACTGCAGAGAGAATTGTACAGATTACCAGGATTGTTTTATTGCCTTCAGAGTAGTAGGAAGCATCATGGTTTTTTCCGTCTTTGTATGGCAGGAGGGATCTGGAGCTTTCTTTTGTCCATGAAACTTGTATGCAGTCTTCACTCTTGTAGTTCTGTTTCCCAGAGTGAGGTCGTTGTGTTTGTCTCTGACTGGCTGGCATCCGGAGGTGTAGGACTTGCATGCGTCCTCTGAGATGCATGGCCTCTTGCCTCCCTTGAATTACAGGTGAGCCTTTAGAGACCACCTAAAAATCACCAGGCTTTGCTCACAGCGCTCACATCCTTTTTTCCTTACTCATGCTTTCTTTTTCCCAAATCCTCCCCTGTATTGCAGTCTGTCCTTCTCCCCTCTTGTAACTGCATTCCTGCTCTTTGGAGCCAGTGGGCTGAGACGAAGGACATGTTCCAGTTGGAACACCATCTGTCCCGTTGGGAATCTCATGATGGCTCACATTGGCTGGGGAGGTACACACTCCTTTTTGTGTCCAGGAGGGCAAGTGGCCACTATTGCCTCTCAGGTATGGGCAAGCTAAAGAAGTTGCTAGGTAGTGTGCTTCTGCTGAGTGTCTGATTCTGTTATTACAGGAGGATACCTTTCAGCAGTACGTGAAGCCAGAAATTAATCCCAAGCTTTCAAACTTCTGTATCAGTCTGACAGGAATCACCCAGGTAATTTGCACTTTTGTTTGTTCAGGAAAAGGTGTTAAGAATAGAGGTGTGGGATTGATATTTTCAGGTAATCTTTCATGATAATTTTTCTGTAAGGCTGATTTTCTTAAGCTTTACTTTTCTCCCCTTCTCCCAATTATCACAGAATTTATTTCTCTGAGTCGGTCTAAATTTAGGTGTTTGTAAGGGGCTGTAGGGAAATGCATTCACTTTGTAATCCATGTGTAGAGACTTAATCTTTGGCAGAGGAAAGCACCCTTTGAGTTGCATCAGTTTCTCATCTAAGATATTTTTATTGTAAAGGGTTTAGAATCTTACAGTGGCTATGCCTTGTGATCAAGTGACTTGAGAAGGAGCCTGGGAAACAAGCTCCAGGGTTGTAATCTAAGGTCAACAGCTGACCAACCTTATTACCTTTATTGATGGCATTTAGAGGTTGACACTTTTGTTGTGTTTTTGTTATGCCTTTTTTTTTCCCAGCTCAGAAAAGTCTGTCTCATTTGTCTGCTTATTTCAATGTGGAAACTGTTTCTAAAGTTTTTTATGAAGCCAACTTGTCTAGTTGAGTGAGTTAGTAAGTGCTATTATCAAGATAATTCTTAATTTTTGTGGAAAAAAAGTCTCTCTTATTTTTGTTTTGTTCTCTTAGGACATTGTGGATAAAGCTGATACATTTCCTCAAGTTCTGCAGAATGTGGTAGAGTGGATGAGACAACGAGAATTGGGAACAAAGTATAGCTATTGCATGTTGACAGATGGGTATGTCCTGATGTAACCTTCAGCACGATCTAAAACTACAAAACAGCATTTGATCTTTGTGAGAGTGTTGGTAGATTCGGATCATGGCACTGCTGCTTTGCCATTTTATTATTTTAGCGTTGGGGAAAACCAGAAAAGCTGAACTGAACAACTTGAAATTAAGCTTAAATCCATTAGATGGCACTGTTTCCTCCCTAGCTTTCTGTATGCAACTAAATAATGCTGAGTAGAATTTTTATCCTTTCTTGTTGTTGTAATTCTCTGTTTACATTTAGTTTTCATATAGTGCATAACAAATGTGCACTTTTAGTCCTAAGCAGCTCCCATGCTCTCCTGAACCCAGCTTTCAGAGATGTGTGGTGATTGTGTTACTGTTAATACATCCTGCATGTTTTACCAGAAAGCAACAGTGGATTATGCTGTTTATGGAACAAGGAGAAATGGCTAGTACAGAAAGCTCTCTTCTTTGGCTTGGAGTACTATGGCACTGGTGGGTCCCACCTCTGACAAGCTTTGAGTGAGAGATTGACTTAGTCCTAGAACTGCTGCATGAACTTGCTCTCTTACAAAGTCTGCATGGAAAATCAAGTCCTCTAATGACTGCAAAGTGAACATATTTGAGATCTAGAAATATCCAGGATGCAGCTTTGTTCTTGTGATCTCAGCTTTGTTACACAGCAAAAGATCCTGTTTGAGCTGTATCTTATGCAGCACTGACCAGGAAGCAAGGCTGCTTGGCTGCTTTCCTCCTCCTCTTGAAATGAGGAATTTGAGCAGCATAGAGTTTTTAACATTAGCTGTGTTGAGATGCTGTATGCATTTTCACATTGCTATGCCTGTTCTTTGCCTGGAGTAAGTCTGCTGCTCTGGCGCTGGTCTGCTACAATGACTTTGTCAAACCAAAGGGAGATGAATCCTGAGAGAAAACTGAAGTTCATGGGAAAAAAAGTGTGTAAGTTCTTAGTATGATGTCCTAACTCTTCTGTCAAGTAAAATACAGATAAGTATTCTGAGTGGTTTGAAAAATAATGTATTGCAAAATAATTGGATACATAACAAAACCTCCTTTAATCCCACTTACCAAGTGGGAATTTTTTTTGTCCACGAGGCTTTTTTTTCCTCTTGAAAGTTCTGAAGATTTAGACAATGACCATAAATCACAGCTGAAGAACTTGTATCTTTGAAATGTGTGAGCAATGAAGCCACTTAAAAGCTGTCACACAACAACTGAGATGTATAGTTTAGATCTGCATCTGTCTTAAAAATAAGTTAAAATAATATCCTTCCAACTTTAATTTAAGGAACTGTGGCAAATACTGCTATTTGACTAATTTCTTACCTCTGATTTTATCTTTGGAAGCAACTGTAAATCAAGAAAATGCTAAAGCAAAACTGATGCATGACCAGTTATGTTACAGGGCCTAGAGTGTTTCTGGAATTGACCTCAGTGAAATTCCTCTAGGAAAATAAGTGCAGTGAAATCTCTCAGTCGTACAGGTGAGATTGTGTAGACAGCTTCAAGAGAGGAGGAAAAGGCTTTATTTTAGCTTGAAGCTTGCAAACATGTTGGTATGGCTTCCTTCAGGAAGGCAGGCTAGAATTGCATAGGATTATAGTTTCATCTTCTTTCCATAAAGGACTGCTTCTCCTAGAACTGTTCCAATAGCCTATGTTAAGTAGAGAGATGCATGTGTACCCAGGTAATCAGGAAAATTGAAGGTGTCACTTGCTTCCCCAAAGGGCTGTGTAAACATCTAGTTTATTGGCAGGCTTTGGCGTAGATGTGATAGGCAAAATTAGCATGGCATTTGTTGTTTTCATCACCCTGCACCTGAAACCATCCTAGTGAAAATCTTGCTCATGTAATTTTGTTTTCCTTGTGATTAACAAATTCACATTAAAAACATTCTTTGCCGTGACTATAGTGAAGGAGCTTCTCAAACTCTTCTTCTTCTGCTGACCACCAGAAACAGCTGTTTGTGCTACAGCTGTGCAGTGTTTAGAATGCACGGTATCTGAATTCTGCATTACTAATGTGTTTCTCTTTTCTTCTTTGACTTTTTAAGATCTTGGGATATGAGCAAATTTCTGAACATCCAGTGCCGTGTTAGCCGTATCAAATACCCTTCTTTTGCCAAAAAGTGGATCAACATTCGCAAATCATATGGAAACTTCTATAAGGTTGGTACAGATTGTGGGGGGTTTTCTTGCAGGAAGGAAAAAAAAAGAGATTTAAAAGTCTAGAATGTCCTGCTCTGTGTGTTGTCTTTACTTGTGTAGTATAAAATCACAGTACTTAAGCTGGTACTTGCCTGGGGCCTGATCCTCAAATATGTGCCTGCCCCATCTCACTTTAAGAATTGACGGTCATATAGTATCACAGTATCACAGTAACTAAGGTTGGAAGAGACCCCAAGGATCATCAAGTCCAACCTGTTCCAACAGACCTCACAACTAGACCATGGCACCAAGTGCCACGTCCAATCTCCCCTTGAACACCTCCAGGGACGGTGACTCTACCACCTCCCTGGGCAGCCCATTCCAATGACTAATGACTCGCTCAGTGAAGAACTTTTTCTTCACCTCGAGTCTAAACCTCCCCTGGCACAGCTTGAGACTGTGTCCCCTTGTTCTGGTGCTGGTTGCCTGGGAGAAGAGACCAACCCCCTCCTGTCTACAACCACCTTTCAGGTAGTTGTAGAGGGCAATGAGGTCACCTCTGATCCTTCTCTTCTCCAGGCTAAACAATCCCAGCTCCCTCAGCCTCTCCTCACAGGGCTTGTGCTCAAGGCCTCTCCCCAGCCTTGTTGCCCTTCTCTGGACACGTTCAAGTGTCTCGATGTCCTTCCTAAACTGAGGGGCCCAGAACTGGACACAGTACTCAAGGTGTGGCCTAACCAATGCAGAGTACAGGGGCACAATGACCTCCCTGCCCCTGCTGGCCACACTATTCCTAATACAGGCCAGGATGCCATTGGCCCTCTTGGCCACCTGGGCACACTGCTGGCTCATGTTTAGGCGGGTGTCAATCAGCACCCCCAGGTCCCTCTCTGTTTGGCAGCTCTCCAGCCGCTCTGACCCCAGCCTGTAGCTCTGCATGGGGTTGCTGTGGCCAAAGTGCAGCACCTGGCACTTTTACTTATTAAATGCCATCCCATTGGACTCTGCCCATCTGTCCAGTCGGTCAAGGTCCCTCTGCAGAGCCTTTCTACCCTCTAACTGACTAACATCTGTTCCCAACTTGGTGTCATCTGCAAACTTGCTGATGGCTGACTCAATCCCCTCATCCATATCATCAATGAAGATGTTAAAGAGGATGGGGCCCAGCACTGATCCCTGGGGAACGCCGCTGGTGACTGGCCGCCAGCCGGATGTGGCACCATTCACCACCACAATAATATAATCTGCGTTCTGCTTAAGAATCAGGAGATGCCCCATGAAGGACTGTCTAAAAATGTCATACCAGTGCTTTTAGATCAAGTGTGTCTTAAAGTAGTTTTGTTGAAAAAGACTCTGGGTTGTTTTGGGTTTTTTCCCAATTACATGTGCCTGTAATACCTTATAAAATCGATTTGTACCACTACCTTTGGATGTCTCCACTTTTGACAGGGTGGTAGGGACAGAGAAAGATACTAGGACATATCTGCAGTGAAATCATATTGTCAAAGGTAATGTCAAGTTCAGTGCTGGACCTTATTGCTGCTTTCTTTCACTGTTGGATTACCATAAAATGTGTTACTGGAGGTTCCTAGTCAGTCTGTACTAAATCACTTGTTTAATGTGATTTCAGCCTAGATGCCAATCTTCTCTTGAAGGGCTTTTTCATGCTAAATGTAGCCTCTGGGGAAAAAAAGGAGATTAACATTTCATAAGAGAAGATCCTTACTCAGTGCTGGAAAATCCTACAGGTTTTCTCCATTTCTCCCTCTGTTACTGTGCCTTCTCTGCATGACTGTTGCTGTTGGAAACACACTAGAACACAGAACAGTCTTGTTAGTCAGCTTTAACCTAGACATGCCTTCCTCTCCCTTCTCCACTGAGCAGTTAGTGCTTTTTCATCAAAGGCAACAAAGATTGTAACCTAGAAGGAATCAGTTTCTTTTTACAATGTTTTTTGTTGTTAATAAATGCAAACATTCAGTGTGTCTGTTCAGCTATGCCATGCTCCTATTGAATCTGTGAAATATTAGGTAAAATCAATGACAAGAGATGTGTTGTAACTTTCCTGTGGAAGATCCCACAATCTGTAGTATGTTTCCTCTGCCCAGTTTGTGGATGCTATTACTGGAATTGCATATTGCCAGGTTTTGGAAACTGTATTGTCACCATTCTGCCTAGCTATTAAATCCAGTAGTATGGTGCAATATCCTGGAGCTTGTCATGTCTCACATTTCCCCTATCCCACCACCAACCACACCAACCACCACCACCAAGAGACCAAACAAAAATTTTCTTGTGAAGTTTTCCCTTTTGTGGTTTTTTTTTTGACCTTTCCAAAGAAAGGGCTTTTGGTGGTATAGCACTTCTCAAGGTTAAGTCAGTTTAGGTTGCTTGTATGTTCATGTAACTTTTGGTCATCCATTCATATAAACATGGGCTGCTATATGTGTCACTGATCTCTTCCTGTGGTGTTTGGAGGCATTTGGAAGCTTGATATCAGTGAGAATCAGGAGCCTGGTGCTTCTTTAGCTGTTTAGTGTTTAAAACAAACCCCCAAATCTGATTATTTCTGCAGTACCACTTTGGGTGATGATTAATGATAAGGCTTTTAAACCCTAGCTAGGCTGTGGCTTCCACTGTTGCCAGCACTGGCACATCTTGAGCCTGGTGTTAGTAACAGTGAGAGGCTCTGGAGATTATCCTGAGTCTAGACAAGCTCCTATTGACTATGTCTACTCTGTGAAAACGAGAGTGTCTGTTTCACTAAGGTGCTTTGAATTTAAATTGTTAGTGATCTGCCAAAAGGCAGCATGGAAGTTTTATGTGCCTTAAGTAGACTTTATCTGCATATGTTTCTACTGCACTGTGTTAGATAAAAAAGACTTGATGCAGAGCCTAATCCTTGAATATGGTTTGTTTTCTCCATCAGGTTCCTAGGAATCAGACCAAGTTGACAATCATGCTCGAAAAGCTGGGCATGAATTATGATGGGAGACCTCACAGTGGACTTGATGACTCCAAAAACATTGCAAGGATAGCTGTAAGGATGTTGCAGGATGGCTGTGAACTGCGGGTGAATGAGAGAATGCATGCTGGACAGCTTATGACAGTTTCCTCCTCAACCCCCTTAGAGGGAGCTCCTGCTCCACAAATGCCTCGATACAGAAACTAGCAGTTCCGGGAATCTGCCTTAGGATCTGCTCTGTGATACCCGATAAGGACTGTTAAGAGCTTGTTAAATGGCCATCTCTGCCAGTCTGTCTGCAATGCAGAATTTGAAAGCACCTTAACTAAGCTTCTCTGTTGAAATAGAGATGAGCATGGAAGCTCATTGCTCTTTGAAACCTGTGTTGCAGCCTTACGAGTTGCTGGGGTTTTTTTATACTGATTATTTTGGTGTTGCTGTTTGCAGCTTTTTTAGCAGCAGGGTTGATCTTCAGAATCCAGGCAATGTGTTAAGCTTTTAAGGTCATGTAATTCATGTAAAACACATGCAAAGATCAACAAGGCCTGTGCACTGCTGTTCCACCCCAGGCTGTTCACTATGCTGTGCTTTAATGATATCTAGCATCTGATTATTCACTGCACACAAATAAGACATTGCTGGAATAACTGAAATAGTGAGTAGTCAGGCTGGCCTTTCCTGATGAGGCACTCTTCTAATTCTAGGAGAAATGGGAACATGTTCCTCAGTTCTAAAGCATAGGAGAAATAATGTGTTGTTTGGGGGGTTGTTGGTTTGTTTTCCTTTAAGGGGTATGTTTATCTGCTTCCACATCAAATAAAAGAGCTGAGCATTGCATAAAAATTCCATTAATGCAGTACAATAGTAGTTCTTTTTGACCTGGATTTAAAATCAGAAGCTTCTTCAGATTTTCACCTTGAGGATCTTATCTCCTATTCCTGCTGCATCCGTAGCTGCACTTCATTTAATGTCATTTTATAGACACTGTCAGCCATTTGGACTTAGAAACAAGTGAAGTAAAGATAAGTTCAGAACATGTGAGACTGTAAAAAGATTTATGCTGCGTGGGCATTACATAAAACAAAGCAAGAAGCTTCTAGTTAATAGACACACTCAGCTGGTTTTGGTACCTTCTCATACCTCTGCCACCATGAAGTTACACCTTTATCTCAAAATCTGGCATGGGAAGATTAATACAACGTTATGAGTAAGGGCCATCTAATTATTAACACCTTCAGCTTTTATCCTAGGCCCTATGAAGGTGATACTTAAAAGGCCAAAGTGTTAATTTCTTCACCTCCATGGGCTTTTGCGAAGTCAAGATTAATATGATGACCTTTGTGTTAGAATGGCTTGTTCTGAAAAATTTTGGTTGGTTTTATTGGAGGGGGGGAAAAAAAAGTTTGGTATCCTTGTATTGTAATTCCTTCAATTTGTTGTATCACATACATTCAGGGGGAAAAAAAACACCACAACAAAACAACCAATTCATAATAAAGTTTTGTTGAGAACATTCACTGCTTGGCTAATCAAATTTCTCCCAGCTCCCCTTGATCTTCTGACTTAAATTGCATTAATGGAAATGTGAAAACGATTTTAAATTCATGTAAGGAAGAGAAGTATTGGTCAGTGGTCAGTGGCTTCCTATATAGGAAGGAAGCAGTTTCCTTTCTGGAGTCAGAGATTTGGATTCCCATAACTGGTTTGTTGTTTGTTTGTTTGTTTGTTTTTTCTATGATGGAGATAAGTACTTGCTCTACTTGTAGAGTTCAGTTGAACTTTACAGTCTCCTGCCCATATTCTGTACAAATTAACTATATATTTGCTTTTTACTATACTAACCATGGCATCCTATTTTTTGAAGCAGCACGCTAATTTGCCTTTTTTGTTGTTTTTATGTCTCTGAGGTGCAGGTTTCTATGATAAAAGTGAGTCTAGCTCAGCAGATCTCCAGTTGGGACACTGACAGTGTCATAGACTTCATCATTAGTCTTTTGTTTACAGATCTGTAACTAGGGTTACAGTGCAAAGTTACGGATTATACTACAGGTTTCATACATAAAGAGCTGCAATTTTACATCATTCAGTACAGAGTTTTGTATTTTTGTTAAGTAAGTTCATGGAGATACTTTTGAGGTAAGAGTTAAATATTGTTTGGGGTGTTAACTATGAGTTGCAGAAATCAGTAGAATCATTCCAGATACCGTTTTATCTAAACTGGATTAATGTCGCACTGTAAACTGCAGCTATTGTCACATGAAGTTTGATTCTGTCATTCTGAAATGACAGAATGAAGTGACTTTTATGTGTTGGCTTGAGTTATAAACAAACTTACAAAACCAAGTTGGTATTTATTAACATGTCAGCTACTGAATTCGCTCTATAAAACATGAGATGACAGCACCCTTGGAGGTCTTGGTCTCAGTTCTGTGATTAATCTTACTTGGTTTCTTACATAGTTGTCAATCTCCATTTTATATAGAGAAAAAACAAAGTACAGACATTACTCTGATAGAGTAAAAGGACTTGTCTTGTTGGGTTTGTGTTATGGTTTGGTTTGGGTTTTAATTTATTTTACATTCACATTTCTGGAGCTGTACTTGTGCAATTCTGCTCCTACAGACAGCCTTTGTAAAACACTAGTGAGCTCCAAACAAAGGACTTGCAGGCAAATTTTAGCAGCATTTTCAAACAGATTTCTTACTATGTATTTTCATACATGTGAGAGGGATTCACAGAATCTTGAGATTGTGTTAAAGAGGAGAAAAGTTTCTCAGGCAGGTTAAGGAACACAAACCTCTGTCTCAATGAGGAAATGCCTGAGCAAATGTTGCTAGCTGCATGCGGAAGTGGAGGTCACAACAGTTTGTAGCTGCTCATCAACCTCCTACTGGGCCAAGTCTTAGCAGGTCAGTTGTCTGTAGAAACTGCTCCTGTCTTTGCTTGTATTAGGCAATTTAATAATTTAGACAGGTGTTAACAGCCATCAGTATGAGAGTCAGGGTGCCTCCCCTTCTCACTTGAAAACGCTTAAATGTTTGTGACAAACTTCTGTTCGTGCAGATATGAACTATGATGACAGCTAAAAAGAAGGGAGAAGTGGCAAGTTATTAGATCACCCTAGACTGGGTAGGCCAGGCATGTGGGAGGCTAGACAAGAGACATCCCCTCCTCCTTTACAAACAGCACTGCTCCGGTTCTGTGAAAACCAGTCAAGAGGAAACGCAAGCTGCAGATTTTCTGGTAGTCTTAATCTACTGCAGGGATCATTCAGTTAACTGGGAATTTTCCATGCATTTTTGGCCAAAGACAGGGCCTTCAGACCAACTTTACTTGTCAGAGTACATGAGGACTGTTTCTCATTACTGACAGAAGGCTGTTTATTCCTGCCAGCACAGTGTCTTCTCATGTATTAGCTTGGAAAGTTAAGCCATGTTCTGCTGAGAGTAATGACCACAGAGCAGGTCACCACACTTGGCAGTCTTCAGTAAACAGGCAGACCTGCAGATAAGGGGCATTTGTTTCAGCTGAGAAGCTTGGGTGGGGTGTGACTGAACAATAAATGAGGCATCGTTATTCTGCATCCGAGGGAATTACTGTGGTACCTGCGAAGCCTATCTGTTGGCACACTGCATGTCCCTGCCACCAGTTCCCTTCAGTTCTTGCTGGTATTTTACTTGCTGCTGTTAGACTGCAGAGCTGCACAGACATGTTTCTTCTTCAGACCATTTTCAGACACTTCAGATGTGCTTATTTTGTGGCTGACTTTCTGGAATTCACTAGCTTGCTCCTAGTTCTTGCTTGATTTGCTTACATGGAATAGTCCTTCCCTGACCCTGCTTGTACTGATTTTCTAGCAAGCCATGTCTGGAAGCAGCTGTACTCTGTGCTGTAATCTTGTCTGTGCTGCTAGCCTAACTGTTGTGAACATAACTTACAAACCTTATCAGATCAGGGACTGCTGCATTGTTAGGAGCTTATATAGTGTGGTGGTGTTCGTGAATGCTACAGCCATTTAACAGATACTAACAGTAGGAAGGAAGTAGATGGAGAATCTCTTGATTCCTTCACAAGTCATGGCAAAAAGCTGATGGCACATTCTCAGGGATTAATGGTGCTTCCATTCATGCATGCTATCACATGTGCTTCTCCTATAGGGCTGCTGGCACCACTAGAGATCAAAAATCATGGCCAAGACAGGGTCACTTTAAGACTGAATGCCAGATGGGTTGAATGTGTGATGGGTGTTCATGTCACACGTACTTGTTTCTATCCCAGAGCTGTGTTGGTAAGTGTAGTGTCATACAGAGGTAGAGTGGTTCTTTATTAGATTCAACAAGGAAACTGAAGGTGACCAACATCATGGATTCCCCCCCCCGACATTCTTGTGATAACTGTGTAGCTTTTAGTATTGTGTAGCTGTTCTAACACTTTGGAGTGTGGCACTGCAGAGCTCTGGAGGACCTTGATGTGCCTTGCTAGCTGTTTTTGTGGGTCAGTCCCAACAGGGGTGCTGCTTTTTAGCACAGAGAAAGATATCAGACTGAGATGGTGGTAGCTCCATAGAGGAAGACAATTGTCTTATGAACACTGTGCTTCAACATATTGGCAGGAAATTTCCTTCCATAGTTTAGTCTAGGAGGTGGTGATGTTCTTCTAAGTGTTGGATCAAGGCTTCCAAAATTAATATCCTCAGACAATACCCTTTCTCTATGAAAACAGAATCACTGTATCTGCCTGTGATTTAGCTCCCTTTCAGGCAGAAAATAGAAATTACTTTTTCCTGTCCTCCAGCCAAGAAGCCTGCCCACCTTGATGGATACTGATTGATGTATATATGGGAAATTTTTTGGTTGTTTAATGGTGTCATTTGTTAGACAGTAAATGAACCATTTCTGCAGAACTTGCAGTAGATGTGTCATACTGGATGAAACTTGGGTCTTGAACCGAGATAGTCATGCTCAAGGCTGAACTTCTTTCCTGAGCCAACAGACCAAAGACCTAATCCAGATTCCTCCTAGCAGCTGTAGTGGTGAGCAAAAAAATCAATGGTAGAAACAGAGCTCTTGTGTATAAGAGGTGAAGAACGTAGAGCTTGGCTGTGTGCCACTAGGTGTGTAGTAAGCTTTTCTGACTATGTTCATACTGTGTATATGGAATATCTTCACAGCTTAACATCTGAGCTGGTGGCTGCAGCCACCTGGCCATTGCTGTGAGGAGCTTTCCATCTGTTCCTCCTTTTCTGCCATCTGTGTCTTTTTAAAATCACACAAAATCTCCTCAAGTACATCCTGAAGCTCAGTTGCTTCCTCTTGCTCTAGTGCCTGTTGTACAAACAGTTGTCCCCCTTTTAGAATAAAAATGCCTTGAAAGAGCTCCCCACTCCCCCCCCCCCAGCACCCTTTGAGTTCTGTGGAACACATGTAGAATGGACTGAACTGTCTCTGTGTAATTTAGGTGACCTCCATTTCTCTATCTGTACCATCTACCCTTCAAACTGGCAGACAACTGCTGCTCTGCTCAGTTGTGGGGTATTTGGCAGGGCTTAGTCTATACATACCTGGAAGTACAATTGGCTGCTTTCTGTCTTCCTTTTGCTTTTCTGTTCTGCTTTGTCCTGCACCAGCTGTGCTGTGCATGTCTGGACTAAGGCTTAGTTTTTCCTTTTTTCCTTTTCACTTTCTTGTTTTCTTTTCCCTATGCTGTGGCCCTGACCATGGCATCTTACCATAGTTGAGCAGCTCTGCAGTGTCAAGGACATGATCTCCCAAATTATGTGTAGTTGGGCTGAGCCCTATGTTTGGTTTAAGGAGAGGGACAATTGTAGTAAGTTTTAAATGCTGACTGTGATTGACAGTGAAGTCATTAGCCATGTTCTAAAGAGGATGAAATTCAGGCAAAGAATTAAATTGGTGTTCAGGTTTATGCAGTGAGCTAGAAATGGAAATTAGCTGCCTTGCCTCCTCAGCTGCTGTCTCCCCCAAACCCTCTAATGTTTCTTTTCAGTAGAAACCATCTTAATGTAGGTTGCCACTAGAGGAAGAGGTTATGCACCTGCTGTCCTGACTTTCACTAAGGTCTTGGAGACAAGCCCTTGCCTGAGGGAGTTCCCACTCAAGCTTCTGGTCTCCAAAGCAGCTGGCTCTGCATCCCATCTCTGGACATGGATGATGTATCTTCTGTAAACGCTTCCTTGAGCAATGGGAGATTGCAGTCTGCCTGCCCTGGCCCTAGCACTGAGGCTTGATACACCTCTAAGTGCATGCAGTCGTTTAGACTGACAACATAAAGCCCTGTAGACTGTACTTGTAATCACAGTTTAATGGGTAAATGGAGACCAGCTAGGAGGTTATTTTCTCAAGGAGACAGAAGGATGCCTGTTGATTAGAAATTAGTTCCCACTTGCTGGGTTTGCAGCACCCAGATTTATAGTCTTCACTCTAGTCCTGTTTCAAATTCCTATCTCAGAAGAGCTTATTGCAAACAGCACATAATTCACTCTCTCCTAAGCTCTTTAAGAATTAGACCTCTAGGGCCTACTAGGGGAAGGATTTAGTTACCTAAATGTAGCTGTCTGATGCCCTCTGGTATCAGAGCTGTCTGCACAAAGCTTTCAGATACCATGTGGCACCTGCAGCAGTCTTCCTGTCTTCTGAAACAGCTGTTGGAGGCCAGACTAAATACCTGAGATATCTCCAGTAGTGCTATTGCTCATATCTGTGTGTGGGCACTGGAACAGTGTCCCTGGAGCAAGTCCATGGCCCTGTTAGCTCAACAGAGAAAAGTACCTCCAGAGAATTAATTGTCCCGTTGGTCTTTGCTGCCTTGTAATATGACTTAACTGGAAGGTAGAAGCTGTGCTGCTGCTGTGCAGCATATAAGCTTCCATAGACTGTTTGCTACAGAGATTGTGATTTCAGGCAACCAGAATTGGGAATGCAACTGTGAGGGCAAGACATCATCTCCCAAACACCAAAAAGCTTTGGAAGTAAGGACTTGTTTCTGTTTGGCCCACTTACTAGCCTTCCCAAAATGCACGGGAGGAAGGCAGCTAGATCTGGATTTAGTTGGTTTCTGCACGATAGTGACAGCTGCTACAGGATTGTTAAGGGTGGGATCAGTTTCTGCTCTACTGCCAGTTTGCACAGGAGTGGTGGAAGAGCTGACTTCTGAGGAAAGGTCCTTGTGGAAAGGACCTTGCCGAGGTCCCCAGTTTCAGATTGGGATGGTCTTTAGGAAGTCTTCAACTGGTTCAAAGTTGGGACAAGTCTCCAAAGCACTTGATGAAGTAAGGGGAAGAGTGATGCTCAGTTTTGGTGGTAGTTTGGTGTGAGCATTTAAGCTGGAATGAAGGGATATCAGCTTTTCAGTGTCTCGGAGCAAAATGCTGCATTGGGGATGCCTTGTCTTTCAGGGTTAGGTGTCGCTCACTCTCAGGGCAACTTCTGCCTGCCAAACTGACTCTGTGGTTGTCTGCAAAAACTACAGAGTCTGAGTTTGCTTCTTTTTGCTTGTAGGACATGAGAAGACACTTCTTGCACGAGTAGGATAGAGCAACTTTCTGTTCAACTGCATGAGAACAAGTAGAGCAAACCGGAGCACTAGGCAGTAAACCCAGCTGTGCAAGACACTGAGACATAGTATATGTGAAAGGGGCTGGCAAGACAACTGTCTCTCCCCTGCAAAAAAGGTGCCCCAGAAAAAGTGCCTTTTGTAAGATTGGAGCAACCAGTCTTTCTGGGCTGCCTTCAGCCTCATTCTTTCTCTTCCCAGAAATCAATTTTTCTGTGCTAAAGACTATTGTGACCCTTTGGTAAGGGTAGAGCAAGGGGGAAAGACTTCTTAGGGATGTACCTACAACACTGGTAACATAGCACTAGGCTCTTCCACAATCGTGGGATTGCTTCATTTTCATTATTTAGCCAGGAGAGTTGGAAATGGCTGCAAGACTGCTGAAGGCAGGAAGGGATAGAGTGCTGACTGCAGAGGGACAGCAGCAGAAGTGCATCAAATGATGGACTCTCGGCACTGTCTCCAGTCTGGTTATGCAGACAGGTGGAAAAAAAAACAACAGTGGAGAAAGAGGGTGATATCCCAGAGGAAAACAAGAAAGAGTGGAAAATGGATGCAAGCAAATACTATCTGCAAAACAGAACAGCAAAACCTATCTCCACACTTTGCAGAGAGAGTCCTCCTCCTCCCTGGGCTGTATCTCTCTTCTGCCCATGGGTAGGACAGGTACTACAGGGAGCAGGGAAACTGCTGTCATCTAAGACAAGGTACAGCTCTCGGGCAGGGAGTTGCCGAGGTGAAAGACTGGCAGACAGCTCCTAGGCTGAAATGTGTTTTGCACAAAGTGTTTGTACACTGCTGTCTAACAAACATCTGCAAACAGAAAGGCAGTTTGCTCACAGTCTGGTAACAGGTGACAGGGCCATGGTCTGCCAGAGTTTGCTTGCAATGAGTAATTCAGCCAGTCCTGCTGTCCTGAAATTTAGGCAATAACACTGCAGTCAAAGGCTTTCTGAATCTGGCAGCTAATGCTGTTGTGGGCTTGTCTCTGTGTTTGGTCTAGGGCCTGCACTATTTTGCAGGTGATTCTGACCTTATGTGACAGCATCTCTGCAAACAGGTCCCCTTTTAGTTGGCAAATGAGGCACAAGTTCTTTCACCAGCTTTCCAATACCAATTGCAAACCCACCAATGTAATTCTACAGGAGAATGAAAACAGAGCTGGGGGCTGTGTGTGATGGCTTCAGGTTGCCATTTGAAACAAATTCCCAGAGCTCAGCCTAATGGTACTTCTTCTTGCATCATTACCATATTAAGATTGTTGGTGATATTTGCTCAGGATTCACTGAGATCTTAGATGGCACTCAATTCTCAGAGTCTGAATCCTCTCAAGGATAATCTCTCTCCTCTCTTCACCTTTTCTGCTGATGGTGTCTCTCTGTCCATGAAGCTATAGGTTTCATTTCCAGTTTATCTTAACTCAAATACCAGCAGCCTAAATACAATGAGAAATCTTCAGTGAGTGCTAAAGGACATAGAAAACAAGATTTCCTAGGATGGAAAAGAGAGAGACTTCTGAATAGATACTGTGCAAATGTAATTCTAGCATAAAGTTATCATCCAGATGCATCTTTGCCAGTGACTAAGCCTTTCCCTCAGGCTGTGTTCCCAAGGATTCAGTGTCCACAAGAACACTCCCTCTCCCAGCTGCTGCCCTGACTTCTGCAGAAGCTGTCAGCTTTGGGATGTATCAGTCTCTTTCTCAGAATAACCACATCTCTAAGCACAGTTCTAGGTGGTGCTCCTCCGGCTTCAGTTTTCAGATGAGCCAAAAGGTGTCCTTGATGTTTTGGAGCTAAATGTCTTCTGTCCTCAGGGGCAATTTCTTTTCTGTAGTTTGCACCCAGGTGATGGGAGCAGGGGAGATGATTTGTTTCCCCCTACTTGGTGTTTGTAGAATTGTGACAGAAGCATGGTGTCCAATTTAAGGCCCTCCAGAAGAAGGTAACAAACTGGAGTGAGCCAGGGAGTGATTGTATGTAAACAGGCCCAAAAAATAGTAACTTGGCAGAAAACCACACTCCTCACCCAGTAAGGTGGGAACAGACTTTGAACAGGGTAGTTTTTGTTATAAATGGTGTACGTGTGATGGAGACATGCCTTTCTCCTGAGCTGTGACTGCTGGGGAGAGGCAGGGCGTGGGGAAATAGTGCTGCTCACATCTTTTACTCAAGGTACTTCTAAGCTCTTGACACATCAGGCAGGGAGGGTCTGAATGTGCTCAGAAAGAGGTAGGACTGAGGAAAGGATCAAGACAAGATGTGGAGCTTAACAGTTTTGCTTAGTACCTGTATCTGTCCCTTTATTAGGTATGCAAGGACAATTTCAAGGTCACCTAACAAGGGATCAAAGGTGAGAAGGAGGCTTCCAAGTCATGGCCAGTGCTCGTAGCCATCTCTCCAGAAAAAGCAGGACATGTGTATCCATAAGCATTACTTGAGAAGCTGAGGCAAATTTTCACTTTTAACCTTTTCTGAGGCTCCTAAAATAGCACCAAAATTTCCCCCAAATTGCTAGTGCTTTTTCTTTTTGATCCTAGATTTTTTTCCTAAGCTTGCCAGTGTTTGATTTGTCTCTTGATTTGTGTGTGGACCACTGAAGCAGACAATTCTTGCTTTATTCATACATAGAAATTCTTTTGAACTCTTGCAAGGAAAATCAATAAAGTACTGAAGTAGTGTTTACTCTACACTTTATTCCAGATTTCAGGTATTTGCAGTCCCCTGGGATGTACCAGTTTTGCAGAGGCATTGTGTTCTTGCTTGTTTGCTTTATAAGGATCAGCTGAGGGTAAATTTCCACACTGTGCATGTTCAAAATGCCAAACATCTGAAAACGTCCCTGGGGTGATGAGGGTCTCATCTTGAGAAAGGTCATTGCATTTTCAGATGTTCTTTTTCTTCTGTTCTAACTGGAGCAAAATGTTGGCCAGGTGAGTTCAGACAATCTTTTGCAGAGGCAAGCACAACCAGCAGTGGAAGATGAAAGTCACATAAGAGCACATAAGAGCACATAAGAGCAGTAACCTTCAGAAAATAGGTCTCACTGGATGCTTTGCACCACTGTAGACATTTTCACAATGGTTATCCGTGCTTAAGTCAGCTGCAATAGTTTCTTCTTTCACAGCTGAAAATACTGCCTGTTTAAAGATTGTGCACAACACAAAATAACTTCCAAGAAGGAAGCCTTGAGTTGCAGGATTGTTGAGAAATTCAGGGCCAGTGCCTTGTCTGTGTTTGTCCAGTACTAAATCTTCCTCTCAGAATTTCTTTTCTTGGTGTTGCCACACAAGGCTGTAGGGATCTAGATGCTCTGAACACTTTTGAGAGCCTTTTTCTGCTTGAGAAGCCTTTGCAGTTGCTGGTGAGCTGTTGGATCTTTTCTGTGTTCTGCTCTGCTCAGAGCCAAGCATTCAATTCAAAGGTGGTCTGTACTCTGCTTGTCCTCAGAGCAGTATAGAAATGGGAAGACACAGCAAGGAACATAGTCTGTCAGGGGCAAGTCATTGATATTAAAGCTTGGATATGTAGTTCCTTCTTGGGGTCCTTATGTTGTGTGACTCTTGTGCCTTAGAATGGACGGAGTCCTGTCCACAGGAGCCCAGCTGTGTCCCATGCTGGTATGCTTGCATATAGTGTTCACCAGTGTTTGCCAGGGCTCACCTACAGTCACTGTGGGGATCTGACACTAGGTCACATCATCTCAGGTTTGGCAGCAGGACTTCTTTCCTTGCTCTCTCTCTTGCTGAGAATGGGCTGAAAACAGCTGTGATGGGCTGTCTGGTTGCCAAGTGACATGGAGCAACATGAGCACCCTTGATCTTAATACTTCCAGTCTGGCTTTTCTGCTCTCAGGAGGCAGCAGTGAAAGGAAATCTTTCACCACCAACTCCTGTGGAGTGTGAAGTCTTTAGAGGAGGATTCCTACTACTGGTATGTTCAGTCTTGATTTTTCCTTTGGAGAAGTTGCATGGGTGTTTGCTGCTGCCACAGACTGAAAGCCTACTGCAGCAGTTCCCTCCTTCTTGCAGATTCCATACCTTCCTAGAATAGAATAGAGTAGAATTAACCAGGTTGGAAAAGACCTCTGAGATCATCAAGTCCAACCTATCATCCAACACTAATCAACTAAACCATGGCACTAAGCACCCCATCCAGTCTCTTCCTAAACACCTCCAATGATGGTGACCCCACCACCTCCCTGGGCAGCCCATTCCAATGGGCAATCACTCTTTCTATGAAGAACTTCTTCCAAACATCCAGCCTAAACCTCCCCTGGCACAGCTTGAGATTGTATCCTCTTGTTCTGGTGCAGGTGCCTGGGAGAAGAGACCAATCCCCACCAAATCAATGATTGGAGCAATGATTGACCAAGGCAGATCTCAGTGGCAGACTTATCTGGCTGTCCTGTTCCTATGCATCAGCACTGTGGGCTGAGAAACTACCCGGATTTGATGTCCCTGTGCTGCTGGAGGGAAAAGGGGAGGAGAGCTAAGCCCATGCTGCATGCCTTTCTCTTCTGTTGGTTGATTGTGTAAGTACACATTTGTGGGAGGCAGTACTTCTGCGGAAGCAGCCACTGTGGGGGTTTTATCTCATGAATTTTGCAAAGGCTGGCCCAGTTCCCATGTTTGCATACTTCCCTCTGTCTCTGCTAAAGTGCATGCAAACCAAACATACGGAGACCTAATTAAACATGGACTGCTGGCTTTTGCTTTTTTGCATGGCAAAGATGTTTTTTGGGGGGAAATATCATATGCTCATTTCAAAAGAGAAAGATGTTAGACTTCAGCTAGCTTCGTACTTGTCTACTTAATGTCTTTGGGGGCAGAATAATTAAAAAGCATTTGTCTCCTTTGGCAGACACTGGCTGAGAAAGCAACATGTTTGAATGAGGAGGGAGTAATTCTGCGGGCATTTTTGCCTCTTCTAAGGTCACTGACTTTTCTGCACTCCAGTTTTAGTCTTTCAGTACACACAACTCATGACAACACTGTTTTGGATAGCAGCTGTTCCTATGGTTTTCACTGGGAGAGGCTAAACTCAAAAACATCCTATTTTTAAACAGGATTTAGAAATGCAGGGGTAAGGGAGCAGGCAGTGACACAAGGTTTGATTCCCTATATGGAAGATGGTGAAGCTCTGGCTCCAGCACAGGTCTATCAGATGACTGATGACAAGGTTTTCATATGTAGAATTCCCCCCAACAGGCTTAAACTGTGGTAGTCATCACCAAAATGCCCACAATGGTCTGTCTTTCTTGTGAATGCCTGTGCATTACTGCATTCCTCTGTGGTCATGCTCAGGTCCACTGGTGTGGACTGGGAGCCTGTCACACAAGTCCTGCTGCAAGAGCAAACCCAGTGAAGCCAAGCAGGGCCTCAGAGCTTTGCAAGACCAATATTTCCTTGTTTCACTGCTCCTCAGTATTCTTGGGCAGATAGCCAGGCTTCCTCTTCTCTGCCTCCTGTTTGACCTTCATTCTGTCTTCACTCAGCTATTTATGCAAAAGGTTGCCCAGAGCTGCACTGGTGCTTTCTGCCTTGATCTGCCTACTGCCTCTTTCATCCTGAAATGCTTTGAGATTCTCCAGGCTGACTCAAAGGGCAGCTAGTTGGACACCACTTTTTTGTGGGGCTTTTGCCACCTGTAGAAGCATTTTCTCCTCTGCACAAGGTCCAGTGCTGCATATCCTTTCACGTCTTCATAGGCTTCTGTCTCGGCCTCACAAACTCACTGCAGAGATAGACTATTTTTTTCTCATCTCTTGGGAAACCCCTCCTCCTCTGCCTGCCAGGCTTCTTCCCTCTCCAGGTCTCAACACTGATCAATGCCTGACTTGTTCCAGTCAGTCCTCACTGTGGAGTGTCTGTGAACTGCTGTTGGTTACCTCTATGCACGACAGTGGTTTCAATGCTTCAGCAGCATTGCTGATCTGACATTGCTGGAGGCAGGAGAAAGGTGGGATGGTTGCTGCATGCATCCCATGTCTGCAATGGGCTCTGTTTGTGTTATCTCACAGGAAGGAATAGCTGACAGGTGTTCTTGTGAGCCTGTGCTATGGAGGCAGTAAGGAGGGCTGTCTTCACTCCATTTACTTCTGAGAAAAAAAACACAAACACAACAACAAAGAAATTTGGGAATTACACCAAGGGGGAGGACAGGTGTTCTGTGAGTTCCTGGCTGTCTTGGGTCAGCAGATCAACAGCAGAGGAACAGAAAATTGCAGCAGCTGGAGAAACCACCACTGCTCTCACCAGAAGAAAGGACTGGAGCCAACAAGCAGCAATGGCCCTGCCCTGGGGGAGGAGGAGCAGACTCAGCCCAGCAGAGAGCCTTTCAGACAGTAAGGCCTGAGTCCTGGGATTTTAAGGTCTCCAAAGCCTGGGTCCAGCTTTGAAGTTCAGCTTGGGATGCCAACACTGTGAGTCAAGGAAGACCCAGACTCCAAAACAGTCACTTTTTCCACATTTTTTTTTGGTTGTTGTTAAAAGCCTCCCCAAAGGGCAAATGGGAGGCTTAAGTTGAGTGCCTGGGTTTTTGGTAAGGAGAAGACCATAGCTGTGCCATGTGCAAGCCTTTAGGCCACTCTCACAGCAAATTTAAATACCTTGGTAGGGAGGGGTTTGCTTATACCAGGAGAATGACATCTCTTTCCTCACCCTAAACCACAATGGAGGGTCAAAGTGAATGTGAGTCAAGGCTCAGGGGATATTTCATTTTATGTTTCTCCAAATGTTTCATCATACAGTTTTAAAGGAGGCCTTTTTAACCTACCCTACAAGCAGCTTTGAGAAAACTTTGTGTCCCTTTTGGAGTGTTTCCCATGGGCCCTCTGACTGGATAGTGCATATGTTTTTACTAAATTAATTTCAGAGCAATGGGGTTTGGCTCAGCTAAGCCATACAATGATTTTGCAGTTTTATGACAGCTGATGGGACTGTGAGCTGCTGGCTGGCTTCTGGTCAGGGTGTGACACATTTTTCTTCTCTTTTCCTCAGGGGAATCTGTTAGGCAGAGCTGATTGCTGGGTGGATGAGAAATTTGCATCTTACCTCACCTTGAGGCACCCTCATCTGTGGTTGTTGCTGTGTCTCAGGCAGAGGAGTGACCTCTCAATAGTTCCTCACTCTTCTCTCCTGTGGAGTGCTGTGGTGGATTAGGATGGTCATGGTGAGCCTGCTGTCCTTCCTCAGACCTGTGAGGGCACACAGTGCAAATGTAAAAGACCTCCCACTGTAATTTCCTTCAATCTTAGTCTCCAGTCATTCCCATTCAATGGTGCAAGAGCATCTCCACCTTCCTTTCTGGTTTTTAAGCTCCTTCCCCAGTTCCTTTCCTTCTCTTCCAACCAACTGGCACACACTCTTTCACCAACCAAGAGCTGCTTTCCTGGTGGCTGTGTATTGGAATTGGCAGGAGGGGGTAACAAAGCCACTGAGTAGGAACATAGTGGGGTTTCGCCATCAGATTTCTCCATCCTCTCCCAGGCTGTCCTTTCTCTCCCTTTGCACAGCTTGCACAGCTGCCAGTCCCTCCCAGAACACTGGCCTCTTTTCACCTCCTCTCCTTAAAGAGAAGGTATTTGGCTGTGGCCTGAGGTGTGTGCCCTGTGCGGAGCACCTTGTGTCAGTGGGGTGGACAAGGATGGAGTCACTCCTAAGGCTGTCCCTACTCTTGCTTCAACACCAGGGCTTGGTTCACATGTGGCTGGGGTCCTTCCTGGCCTCTGCCTCTTTGCTGGAAGCACTGAGTGCTGGAAGATATTCTGGAAGATGGTTCCCATGTTGGCAGAGGGCTTTCCCTGGGGAGCTGCCCCATGAAAAGTGAAAGGCTAGCCTCAAGAGCCATTTGCTGGGACAGCAGTCTCCAGGAGGCTCTGCAGGCTCTCTGGGCAGATGTCTTTTGTCTTGGAGGCAGTCTGGCCACTGGCAGATATGGCTCGTTCTTGTTTAACTGTACCACACTCTACTCATTAACTTCATGATAAACACTTCTTCAAGCAGATGAAACTGGAGCAGCATCTTCCTCCTGTCAATGATCATACTGAAACCATGGAAGAAGGATATTTTGGCAAATACTGTGAAATAACTTCGCTTCCTGGTAACAGAGTGAAAGAGATCTGCTTTCACTGCTGTAAAGCAGGAGCCAGTTGTGGTCTGCAGAAGAGGAAATACTTCTGGGAAGCAGTGGGCCATTGTCTCTGCATGGTGCTGGCAGGAAAGGGAGACACTTGGACTTCACAGAGGAATGGTTTGTGCTGGTATAGTACCAGAGATCCACAAGGTGTTAGATAGCAGACTGGAGCCCACAAAAGGAGATCTGTGGTCTGTGCAAAAGTGAGGATTGGGTAAAGGGGACTATGGGACTGCACATCTCAATGGCAAGTGAGAGCAAAGTGCTTGCAAGAACTTCCCAGGATTTTGAGCATGACTTGAAACAACCACCCAAGTTGCCCTGAAACAAGGTAAGGACAGTTCTTGAAGTGCTACAAACAAATGCAATAAATTCTGGAGAAAAAGCATCTTGATATGCAGTTCTGAGGATAGAAGGTCTTCCATGACAGTGAGCAACTAGCTGCAGGGCCAGGCAGGCAGGTTGCAAGCCTAAGGCATTGTGTCCTCCAGGGCCAAGACCCACATGCAGCACAGGGAAACCAAACTTGCTCTCTGGTGGATTTGCTGCCCACTTTGGCCAATCAGCCTCCTGCAGCACCTTTGGCAAAGTCAAAGGCTCTTTTATGTTTAGGTATGGCAGCTGAGCAAAGTGAGGGTTAAGAAGGATGATGCTTCTCTATTTTGGTGTTATCTGCAGTGGTAAGTGATGGGCACAGGACTGAGCAAAGGTAATTCACAGAAGGGAGAAACACTCCCAGAGGCCCTGAGGTGTTTCCCAAGAGCATTACAAAGCTTCATGATATTCAGTGCAAAGGCTGAATAGCTGCAGCTCCACGGGAGTGAGGGTTACGTTTGCCTCCCCATGAAGGTACAGTAAGTTGCACATACCACACGATGGCCTCACTGTAAGGCCACAGAACATGTGGCCTGCAGGTTATGTCTCACCTGCTATTAATAGCCCTGTCTTGATAGCTTTCCATGATACTCTAGCAAAGAATTTTTTTTCTCCTCCTTCTTCAAGCCAATTATCAGGTGAGAAGCCAGGCCCTTGAGCAGCATGGCTGTCACGTTTCTCACGTTACAGCAGGGCTTGCTGCTCAGCCTGCACGGTCAGCAGGAGCATCCAGATGCCTGGATACCACTTAGCTGTGAACATCTCAGGAGAAGCCTTGGGCATGGCTTGACCCCTGCTAGAAGTGAGGATGATATGACAGTCTCCTCTATCAGTGGTGGGTTTACAGAGGGAAATTGAGGTGAAGAGAGGAGACCAGGAGGGAAATGGGAGTTTCTGTAAGGGGAATGCAGAGCAAGGGGAAGACAGAAGCATGAGAGTGTGGCCTGGGAGAACAAGTGATGACCTGAGTTTCTGTCTGGCTAGGAGAGGATTTGTCTTCTCCCTGCAAACCTGTTGCTGTCATTGTGTTCTTTAAACACTCAATTTCTTTTTAGGCGTGTGTGCTTTCAGTGCCAAACTACATCAGAACAGAACCACCCTCTGCCTCTCTCTTTGCCTCCCCTTTAGCTTGTTCTCCTTCCAATAGACAGATAGTAGTGACCTTTACCTCCTTATTTGTTTTGTTTTTTTTCCTGGAAGGGGCAGTAAACCACCCATCATGCATGTCACTTTAAAACTGTAAATATGACTAAGATGTAGGAGAATAGTACAGTCTAGCTTAGACAAAGGAACTTGAACCTGCCCTTAAAAGCAGGTGATTTTTTCTAGCCTTACAGTGATAAGCTGTTGGGTGGAACTCAGTTAATAATGCACACTGTAGACATTACATAGTGGTATCAGGTTGCACTAGAAAATCAGCTGCTGCCGGCTTTTTGTTGCTAAACTAATGGACTTTGGCTCCAGTGCAAACTCTGCATTGCCTTGTCAAATGCCCTGGGACAGAAATGGTTGTGGCTGTCTCTTCTTCCTGCCAGACCAATTTGCTGAAAACCCATGGTCACCCTGGGAGAGAGGCTCTGTCCTTAGCTCCTGCTGGTTAGAAATGTTCTTGCTCTACAGCTTGGGCATTTCTGTGCTAGAAATTATTTGACAGTGTTGCTGGGCTTGGTTTATTACAGGGTGCTCTAGGCAACTTGTAAGACATGCAAGGGAGGTGAGGATTTAAGTACCAAAAAGCCTTTGTGGAACAAAAATCACCTACGTATAAAACAAAGTCAATGAGGAGACTCAATTCATTCTACTTGGTTTAGAGAATTTCTTCCTGCCCCACCTGCAGATGGAGATCTTGACCTTACATTTTTGGCTGCTAATCAGCACAACCTGGGTCAGAACCTGTGCTGGGCTCTGAAAGTCAAGCCTGCAGGGTTTTTTTCACCCCTTGCTTATAATCAGGTTCTTCAGCTCCAGCCGGGCCATGTTCCAGCAATGATGACCTGTTGGCTAGACACTGTGGTCTGCACGTGCAGAGCTGAGACAGGTAATCAGAAAAACACCCAGAATAAAACACCTGCTCCCTTTGCTGGACTGGTTCTTCCTGGGTTCAGAGGAGTTACAAGCAATAAACCCGTATGAAAGTCACTAACCTCAGCATATCTGGCTTAGATCTCACCCAGGGAACAAATATAATACATAAGCAAATACAGTTTCACTATGTAATTTCTCAGGGCAGAGCTTTAAGTTTAAACTGCTTTAACTTTAAACCAGCAGAAAAAGTCAGGATTAGGGAAGGGGAGGCTCTGAAGCAAACCCATCAGGATAAAATTCATGCTGACACTGCAGAAAATAGCACATTTGACTTGCATTGGGTGGGTCAGGGTTTGTATTGCTGCATGAAGGTATAGAGGTGGATGCTGAGGCTGTTTTCCAGTCCTCCAGGGAGGAGTAATAATTTCCATGCAGGCTGCTGTGCCAGGAGTGCTTGTTTAGCACTGGCTTACTGCATCCATCTCTTCTGGGAGTGGTCTAGGCTGGCTGTGCAGAACATGCTAAAGAAAGTGATTCCAGGAAAGTCAGAGTCATCATCAAGGGAAGATACCCAAAAAAATACACCTTGGCAAGCTAACTGAAGCAGGAAGGGCTGCTTGGCAGGTTCAGCACGCAGTGCTAAGAAGAGAGTCAGTCTGGCCAACTCTACAGCCCAAGGGGCCAGAAGCAGTCAAACAATGGAGCTTTTGCTAACTCTCTGGTGTGGGCCATGTGGCACCAAGTTGGGGACTGCTCTGTGAGCCACAATGGAGAAAATAGAAACCATCCAAAATCTGCTGAATAGGGAAATGCCATCCTAACCATTAAGAAAAGAAATTGGAAGTGCTTTCAAAGTAGCACAATGCCAGAGAAAGCCAGTCCAGAAAGGTCCCAGAGGTCTAATTATAGCCTGAAATCAATGTTGCTCTTATCCATGCTGTTAATGAATATACACAAGGCAAGCAGTTTTGCTGCTCCAGGGCTTCTTGCAATAGAAATAACAGCTTGGTAATAACTAGCTGCTTTGCTTGATTAGGCCTCACTTTGCCTTCTCCCAGTTTCCCAGCCTTTGGTGCATGCCCTCCAGAGATGTGGGAGCTGCATCCAAGACTGTTCAGGATGGGGTAACCAGGCCAAAGCATCGGGGAGGTTCCAGCACATGCACATGTGGTTCCATTACTGGTGCAGAGAGAGCTGGATGATGAGGGATTGGCTTCCCAGGAGGTGAAAAATGCCATCTTTCAGGATGGGAAAAAATCCCAAGATCTCAGAAACTAATTGCACAGTGGAATAACTCTTTTAGGTGCCAACTTATGTTTGACAGCTTCCTTACAGAAAGCAAGAGCAATGATTGCTCTGCTTCTTCAGGGAATGAAGCACAGAGAACAGGAGCTGGCACCTCTGTGTTATAAAATCGTCTGTTAAAATGATAGCACTGTGCTGTTAAAGGCTTTCCTGGCATGGGCTATGCTTTTCCTTTGCATCCTCAATAGAAAATAGGCCTTGCATCTATGGCTCCAGTCTACACAACACCTGCCAAGTGGGAGGAGAGGCTGCTGACGCCGTGGAGGAGTCACCTTCCTTCACAGATAGGGAAAGCCAGAGGCAGCTCTCTGGCATTTTAATTTTTTTTTCTAGATTAATTTTTTCCAAACAAACAAGGTCTGTGTTGGCCTTGAAAGAATCACAGCCTTTCAGAAGAGTAGGCACTGGCTACTGTGTATAAACAACAACCAGAGCTGGGAGAGTCCCTGGGACCAGGAGGGATTGCTGTGCCAAAGTCTGACATGGGAACCAGCCTTGAGCTCACTCCAGCCTTGTCAAGAACACTCCTCTCAGAAAGCATCTTAGAAGCATATCACAGAATCACCTCATGCACCTCAAAGATCCTCCAGTCCAACCCTCAACCCAGCACTGAAGGGTCAACACTAAACCCATTCCAATGTTTGATAACCCTTTCTGTGAAGCCTTAACCTCCCCTGGTGCAGCTTGTAACCGTTTCCTCTGGTCCTGTCACTTGCCACCAAGAAAAGGCTGGGACCCTCCTCACTCATCTTAATACTCACATGATTGGTGACATTTCTTCACTGCATCACCTGGAGAAAGCTATTTGCATGATTATTCATCCCCACAGTTCAGTAACTGCACCGTTTTGGAGTGGTCTGATTGCCTGGGGCTGTGTATACTGGGCCATGGAGATGTTCTGTACCAAGCTGTAAGTCCTGTGAGAAGCGAATCACTCTCTCTGATCAATTAAAAAGTTTGAGCTCTGGAGATCTTCCCAGGATTCAGATTGGCCAGTCTTTTCTCAGGGTCTATACTGCAGCTGAGAACTCCCTTGCACTGCTCACCCATTCCTCTCACTGCTGGGTCATCTGCACCTTCAAAAAAACCTACTGATTCATGTTTACATGGGTTTGAGGCTGCAAGTTGTTCTCAGTGCCTCCTCAGTGCAAGGTGCTTTAAGTTGCATCCACTCTTTTCCTGTAAGACCATATCTAAACTTTTTCCTTCTTCCCATCGTTAAGGAAACAAATGCAATCCATCACTGGAACGTGGAAAGGGAGATGTAGCCAAGCACGAACCCAAGCAGTTGAGCTGAAAATACAGCTCCAAGTTAGCCTATGAGCTCCTGTGTGTATCAGAACAAAAGAGCCTTTGCTTCTGTTTGGCTGCAGTTAGAGCTGGGTGGAGCCTTATTTAGAGTAAGTCGTACAGAACGGGCTCACAAGGTTCTCTGCTCGTAGCTGCTGCTGAAAATGTATTCTCTGCAGTAGGCAGACTGAGTGTCAGAAATGCAAATTCCCTGAAGGTGGAGCTGCAGGGTCCTCCCAGGTTCTCTTTCCAGACTCTGGCAGATCTCTCATTTCGTTAATTAAAATCTGAGCTGAGGGCTTCTTTCTCCCTTGCTCTTCCTACCCATGACAGGAAAGATGCTTGTCATCACCGTGGGGCTTTGCTATAAAGGGCTGGCTGATGGCAAGAAAGATGAATAACTGCATGTGTTGTGCCAGAATGGTGAGCAGTCTTCATGCAGCAAAGGGACCACTGAAACTGAGAGGCCCAAGAAGATTAGTCAGGTCTAACCTGATGCCCATTCCCAGCACCATGAAAAGCATCGTTCAAGCTGACAGGCAACTTAGGGGTGTTCAAAGCAGGCACTCCTCTGCAGTGTGGCTGTGCACTTGCAGTGTCTGGGGATCTAAGCAGTGCTTTAATGCTGAGCATGAGCTTAGCTGTATTAAGACAGAAGGAACCTGAGAGCCTGTGCTGACTCACCTTGGCCTGGTCATTGGTATGAATTTCTGTGCCTTCCCTGAGTGAATTCTGCTCTGGTGTCCTCAGCAGGGGAGCTGAGGGCAAGTGGTGAGGAACTGGGTATGGGCCGCTGCCTTAAAGGTCACTTCTATGCCCCATGGCCATATGGGCCAACAGGTGCCAAAATAACCAGGATCCTGTCCCCCATCCTGAGAAATCACTTCAGGAAGAGGAAAGGCAAGGCACAGAGATGGCTGAAGTGGCCAGTGTCCTGCTTCTCCATTCAGTCACCTTAGGGCCAGGGGTGGACTTCACTCAGCACACCTGAGTTGGTCCATGTTGCTAGTGCGCCAGAGGAAGGTGGTCAATGTAAGCTCCTGGTCCCCTCAGTCAGGGAAGAGGTGCATCCTATAGGCATTACTGTGCCCAAAACAAGGCCTTCAGAGAGGCCTTCCTTGCTAGCATGTGTTGCTCTGATTTTAGAGGGAGATAACTGTTTTCCTCCTAGGCTTCTCCAAAGTGATCCTGAATTGCCAGCTGCAGCTATCTCACATGGTGCCCATCCCCAAAGACAGCTTTGGGTTCTGAGGGTCCTAAGCAGCCTGAGACTGCCATGGGTTTCCCAGGTCTCAGAGTGGGCCACCAAGTCATGTGTGCAGCACATCTATTTGTTGAGGTGAGTGGTTAAACACTCAATCTGGTTTGGTGCAGATAAGTAGTAAAATCCTTCTGTACCGAACTGTTAATAAATACTCAGGTTTAGACTAAAACACCTATTAGCAGAAATAACACTTGCAAGACAGCTTGCCTGAACAAAAGCCATGTTTTCTTGCAGTAACACCAAGACTAAAAAAGGAAAAATTGCTAAAACACTCAGTCATCCTGCTATTAACCCCCAGTGAGTGCATCCCTGCTGGCTTTATGGCTCACTGTTTACCGGCACTGGGCTGTTATTGCAGGGCATTTAGAAACACAGAGAGATTTGTGTGTGGATTAATTTGTTGTCTAAGAAATCTTGTTGACTACCAACTTAAAAGTTAGTGCATGTCTGCTATAATTGTTTGCATGGCTATAAAGCACTCAAGTGATAATTGTTCTGGTCTCTGAGGTGAAGTTCTTCTGCAGAAGCCACTGCAGAGTTGTGGAGGGTTCAACAGATATATTTATTTTCCATTTGCCTCTTATTGTGAGCCAATCTGCTTGCAGACAGCTCCTTGGAGAAAGTAAAGCTGGCTGTGGCAGTCCTCAGCCCAAAAGGAAGATCTATTCCAATATCTCCTATTCCAGTGACCAAGCATACTGTTGAGTGAGGGGTGGATGGTACCATTCATGGTCTTTGTCATCACATCACCCTGAACTCCAGCTCACAACACCATCAAGGACACAATCAGCTGAGCTCACAGATAAAGAAATACTCTGCATTTCCAATGGCCACCCAAATGCAAATAAACCATAGCAAGTAGGGAAATACAGGAGACACAGCCCCTGCCAGGTGTCCAGAGGAACACTGTGAAAGGCTGTCAAACCCTGAGTGGGGCTGGAGAGGGCTATTATATTTCTTTGTATAAAAGTGTCTATCTCCATAGCACTACAGTGTCACCACACAAACACTGAGGAATTACAGTCCTGCTGAAAAAGCTCCAGTTTTGTTCTGGCAGGGACCATAAAGACAGAGAGCAGGCACCGGAGAACATCATTTCCCTATTGCTGAATATTGTGTGCTGGGAAGGGGTCTGGTTTGCTTAGACTGACCTTGAGGGGTATTGTTGGAAGGTGTGTTGTAGGTCAGCTCAGCTCTTGGAAGCAGGTTTTATCAGAAATTCCATTGGGAATATGGCTCTACACTTCACTGCAGGATGCATTGGGGGATGGAAGGTACCTTGCCTGAACACAAAACAGCAGCTGCTCCCTTGCCCCAAACTACATATGAGTTAGGACTTGCCAGTCTTGTGAAATATTTCTGGTTTGTGGCCACTTACCTTGTCCCCTCACATCCATATGTGCCGAATCTGGCCAGGAGGTAAAGCAAACTGAATGTTTTGGCAAGACAACATTGGCCAGAGTTCCTTTGATTCCTGAGGACTGCGCCACTTCCTCAAGAGAGCAGTGCAGCTCTGGGACAGGGTGTAGAGATGTGGTGGCCTCTCTACTATCAAGGTCATCAGCATCCACATAATTGAGGCCTCAATTAATGTCAGCTAGCTGTGAGAGTGGTCCTGCTTGGAGCAGACATCTAGAGATCCCTAGAGATCTCTTCCCACTTGAACCCAATCAGGAGTCATTACATATAAAGACATCACCACGGTCTCAAGATGACTTCCACACTAGAAACAGCTGGAAGCTATAAAAGCATTTATGGTGCTCTCCTGAACATTTCACCCTCCTCTTATTCTCTTTTGAGCATACACCTCTTAGTTTATGAAGTTTGAGCCTTCTCTACCCCAAGACTATGTAGCAGTACCAGAGCAGAGAGGGGATCTGTGACTAATGTACTGGCTGGAAGGGTTTGCCCATATCCCCATTCTAGGAGCCAAAGTACTTCATTTGGTGACTTCTCTGACTTATCTGTACCAAAGAAACATGCCAGCTGCAATTATTTGTTGCAAAGACACTCTTTTTCTTTTTTAAAAGCCTTGTGTAAATGTCAATAATAAGTTGTTAAAGACAGCTAACTGCCTGGCACAGTACCCCTCCAAGGGGGAGGTGAAAGCCAGGCTGGGCTCTAGCTTCTCTGGCTAGAGCACAGCATAATCTTGCTGGTTTGAATCGTTACTCCACCAGAAAGAGACAAGTATATAAATATGTTTTATTGCAAGAGTTTAGAGCCAGCTGAATTGCCCAGCAGGAGCAAGTCTGTGGAAATACTGGGGGTGTTTGGGAACACTGTAACCCAGCCCCATGCTGCTGGCTTTACGGCAAAGCTCTGTACTATCCCTGGAGTGCAGGGTGCTCTTGGTGCTGCTGAGAGCCGTGTCCTAAGCACAGCCTCCTCCCACAGCACTGAAGTGCCCTTCCTGCCCCCAGACCACACACAAACTTGCAGAAGACATTGTGAAACCAAGCTGACCCTTGAGTTTGGTGATGATTACACTGGCAGTGGTGGAAATAGCGTCATGGTGCGCAAGAGAGAAGAGAATAGGGCAATGCCCTGCTGCAGAACACAAAAGAGACACTACAGAGCAACAGGAAGGCCCCATGGTACACATGAAAAAGGAAGCACCATTTTATGCCTCGCCTTGTGGACAAGAGACATACCCCCAAACACCCAGTCTCTTAATGAAGCATATTTGCTGATGGTTTTTGGAAGGGAAACCAAAGAAGAAGTGCTGGCTGCATTAGAAAATTAGACACTGTCTTAGGCTTCCCTTACACCCCTGCTCCAGCGTGCTCTGGAGGGGGTTGCTACACTGACAGTGGCCCAGCAGAGCTGCGAACCTGTGGCACAGCATCCATGGACCAGCAGGAGACTGCACTTGGCAGAGGGAGTTAGATCTGGATGAAGGGAACACCTGCTCACCTCCCCTACACAGAACTATCCATGGAGCACAGACTTAGGAAATGTGAACCTCCAAATCTCTTATCTGAGAGCATGACCTCCCAGTTTAATTATCTCTGCCAACATATGGCACCGAAAGTCATCAGGATACAGAGGTTTTGGAACATCAGAGCAAAGCCTGGGAGAGGGGAGGGGAATGGTGCACTCAATGAAATCTGTGTTTATTAAACAGGAACTACATAAAACCTTCAGTGGCAGGTGTGATTATAAATACAGTGTCCTTTAGCAAGTAACACCTAGGCATTAGAAACCCAAGTGCTCTCTTGGCCCTTCTAATTCTTACACACTTCCCAGGATGCCCCAGATGTCACCATTCCTAGCTTGAACTTCCTTATCTCTTACACAGAAACCATCGTCATATGGGGTTTCTGGCCACAAAACTGTTACAGGAAACTGCTGTCTGCAGTTCTCTTACTCATGAGCTTGGGTCAGATGTAAAGGCCACCCTGGCCAAGCCACTTAAATCACCTGAGGATGTGCTGGAAAAGAAGAGGGGCACAAAGAGCTTCTAAGCCTTTTGTTTGTGGGTTTGTTTTATTTTACTTTGTTCCCCCTTGCAACCAGAAAAATAGAATAGGATAAACCAGGTTGGAAGAGACCTTCAAGATCATCACATCCAACCCACCCTCCAACACCACCTAATCAAGTAAACCATGGCACCAAGCACCCCATCAAGTCTTCTCCTAAACACCCCCAATGATGGTGACTCCACCATCAGGTGACTTTTAAAAAGAGACCTGTTGTGTGTTTGATTAAAATAAAGGTAGTCATATATAAAGCATTTTTCATAGTTCTTAGCAGCCATTGGTTAGATATGGAGGTGACAAAGAATTTGGGGAGAAAAGGCAGTGGCAAAGAGTTGTCAAGAAAGTAAAGCACTTTGCCTCAAGTTACTCCCCATGGCATAACTGCTGTCAGCCAGGGGATTACACACAGGGTTTGTTTTTTACTCACCTGCATGTGAAAAATTACCCGACATTTCTCCCCTCCTCAGCACACCTCTCAGCCTTTTCCCAGAACCTGAGCACTCCTGCTGCAGAGCAGCTCTCAGCTGTCTTTAGGCAGACCTGCCACTCCATGGAAGAATCCCACCACAACAACATGGGCATAATGCCTCTGGGCATAAAGAGCAACAGGTGACAACCAGCACAGGCCTCCCTGAACCACAGAGGAGGAAAACATCATAGACCAGCAATACCCTTTTCCCCAATGCATGCAGATCCCAGATTACTGTCAAGGGGTGCAGCTTCATGACTTTGGAAGAGCTTGCATCCCACTGTTTCAGTATGCCCGGTCTTTGCATCACAAAACCAAGCAAGGAAACCCGAGAAACCACTTTACTCAGCTGCTGCTGAAAGCAGCAAATCACTCTGGAAAAACAATTACTCTTATGAAAGACTCAGATAATCAAGTCAGAAGGTGCTTGGTTTTATTTCTGTACAGAAAGAGAAGTCTAAGCTCACTCTCTGCAAGGCTCTGTAGTGAGGTGGGAAGCACTGATTGCATAGCCCCTCAAACCAGCCCACACCATGACTTTCTGCTCCCCACCCACCATCCTTCCAGTGGATGTAGAGGCTCTGTAAGCACTTGCATTGGCAGGAAGGCAGCAGGAACCATCAACTCCTTCCTGCTTCAGGCAGTTCATTGTGGACATGTGCTCCTCCCTGCTAATGGCTGCTTGCAGGAAACTAGGACCATGTCCAAGACGCTTCCCCAGCCCTATGGGCGTTTAAATAAGAAGTGGGCAAGATACACAGCCAACATTGTTCCACCTTTATTTTCACAATCACATAAAAACAGAACCATTTTTTTTTAAAAGAGTCATTACATGGCAATTATAAAGTGCATTTTCCACTTCAATGTTGTGTACAAAAATATCTTTTAAAAACAAACATGCAAGACAACCCACAAGGCACTTCCAGGCACAGAGCAAGGAGAGCAACCCCTCGCTACTATGTTCACATTGGCAATGGAAAAAAAAGGGGAAAGGGAAAAGGCCACGAGTATTTTTAAACCACTATTGGTCAGTCAATTCCCAGCCTAGCTTTTACTTACGGCATTGCTGCTCCTGCTCATCTGTATTCCTCCCTAAACATACCCCATCCACAGCCTGAAAACAAACAGGCCCATAAGTAGAGACCACAATCCACACCACCCCAGACATACATGCCTTGTTTCAGCCCACAAACAGCTCTCCATAGGCATTACAGCATGCCAGGAGAACACAACTATACAGTCAGTGTCTTAACAGCATTAACACCATACACTAAGTAAAAAAGTGTAACTCAGAATTGCTTTAAGTTTAAAACCCAGTTCAAGCCAAGCTATGCAACAGTCCCTTCAAAAGAGACCAGATGCAGGTTTAACAGGCTGACTTGGGAAAGCTGCTTCAACAGAGAAATCAAGCCAAATGAGCTCTGGGCCAGCAAGCAGCTTTACCACCTGGTCTAAGTGATCAAACAATGATGACAAACATTGGTGTTAGGTTTTGAAAAAGCAGCAGTTGAAGGCTAGCCCTTCTTCCTGCAAGCTCCTCTTGTCCCTTTTGGCATCCAACAGCAATCATAATATCCCTTCCATGTTAGGGTTAAACAGCTTGAAAGTATTTCATACAGTAGCCTACAGAATTAAAAGCTAGATTTAAAAAGTTAAATAGTCTAGCCCATTGTTCTCTCTAGCCAAACCACAGACTACTATAGGCACCCAAAAATGATACAAAGCTTATGCACTAGAAAACAAAGTTTCCCATGACCTCTATCTCTACAAACTATCCAGTACTCTCTTTAATATGGATTAAGTTATTTTGCTCAACCAGCATGCAAGAAGCTTTGTGAGACTGTTTGGCACTGCACAAGCTGGCCATCTCAATGCACACCTAGAAGACAAGCCATCACTGAAGACAGGGATGGCTCACATCAGTGATTGGTCCCACATTCAGGGCTGACATTAGGAAAATCCCTTATCTCACACTCCTCACAGCTAGTTCTTTGCACGGGTGGGACGAGCCACCTTTTATGAGCAGAGATGTGAGCTTTGGGCATTTACAGACTGAAATGGCAGTTACTACTACAACAGCAATAGAAGCTCAGCATGTTGATGTTCATCCAATACAACCACAGCATTCTCACATGTAATCAATGACATGCCATTAGCCACCAAGCAGTCCGCAGCACAGAAACAAACTATTAGGAGATCTTTCTGAAAGAAACACCATTTCCAAAGTCTGCTTATCCCAAAGCATTGCTGGGATTGCACATACTGCCCCCTTCAAGGCACTTCTACTACAGTAGATACGGAACAGTCACCTTCTTGTAGCAGGACACAGCACAGAGGAGCCATGTGGCCCATTTGCATTTAGCTCCTGTAACATCTGACCACAACCCCCTAACACAGGACTTGGGACCTCAGCTGGACAAAAACCTGTTATAGTCCCCAGGAGGAAGAATTGCATTTTCAGGGCCCAGCATGGCCAACACTTGATTTCAGATGTCCATCAAGGGGAAAAAAGCATCAACAATCATTTGCAGTTAAAGAAAGGTTTTGAAGGCAGCAGTCAAAGCTGTCAACCCACAGTTGTGTTACAAGCACCACACAGCTACAGCTATCTCTATTTTTGGTAACACCAAGGGTATAGTGAGTTTTTCAAGATCAGCTGATAAAACAACTGGTGACTAAGCATATCAGATCCTCTCGCACAGACACATATGTCTCCTAATATGGAAGGCTGCAGGGCCACATCTCTTGTCATCACAGTTGCATTTTCATTTACAACACACCTTTTCAGCTTCCAGTATGAAGGACCTCACACTACAAGGACACATGCTAGCAGAAGACTCCATTTCCCCACAAGCCAACCACTCTGTTTTGCAACAGGCATGGGCCAGCTTTGCCAGGAGAATCCTGCAGCTTAAGTACAGCCCACTGAAAACCTAATGCTAGAACATATTTTGAAAACAAACCCTTTTAACACTAGGCAAGCAATACAAAGCAGCCACCACTACATAGCTTGGACAGACAATATAAACACTGCAGTGTTTGCCTGGAGACTAGCAGCTGTATAGAAGAGGAAGGAGCAGCACTGAGACATGAGCTCCTGGTCCTTTGAGCATGTAGAAAGCCAATTATCTGAGTTGGGCCAGATCCTTTATGCCAGAGATGCTTCTCTGACTGTAAGCCCATTGCCAGCAGATGGCCACACATCTGGTTTTGCTGGGAGGCTTATGCAGAGCTACACAGAGCCATACTTCTTCCACCATTCTGTACATCTTACATTCAGACTCGCTCCCAGGCCTGTGGGCACACCAGCAACAGTTTGTCAGTCAGGACTTTGTTCTTGGGTCAGTAGTAAGGCCCTAGCTTCTCATAGCCTGAATAGCTGGGCCACTCAGGAAAGAGGCCATACGAGCACCGAGGACTCCCAAACTGGTCAAAGGCACTGCCAAAGTCAGGGCCCTGCAGAGGGCGGAAAGCTTCCTGGGCGGACTTCAGTGCTGATTGTATGATCCTGTAATTTGTGCCCCTGTTGCTGTCCCAGTACACCTTCCCATTGCACTCAAATGAGATGGCAAACTCAACTTTTTCATGGGACTGAATCCCCTCAGGCAAGCTGATGTCAAAGGAGAACGTGTCCCGATCTGACCCTCCATACGTATCCTTAACATACTGGCATGGGTAATCTACAAAGCTTTTCCAGGTGTTAAACGTCATCCTGATTTTCACAGTCTTTTCGAAAGCAAGGTTCTTCACCTTCACTGTTCCCACAATGGAGCGATCCTTTAGCATGCAGTTTTCAAGACAGACACAGTCTGCCTGGAGACGGTTTCTGAAGTCCAGGTAGTCCGCAGAGGGCTGAGTGAAATCCAGGACAAAGCTGTCCCCATCCACTGTTGTCAGACCCACGATGTTGTCAATCAGCTCAGTAATGTTGAATGGAATATCCAGCGGATCATCAAACTCTGAGAACACCTTCACCATCGTCAGGGCAAAGCCTCTGCTATCTGCAAATGACACTCTCTTCTTCACTTTGCTGTGTGTGAAGGAGTTTGCTGCCTCTTCTGGTCCGCTCACTGCAGCCTTGCCACTTAGCTGGATGCAGGGTCGCAAGGGCTTGCTTGGCTTCGGAGCAATTTTGCAGGCACACTTCTCTCTCCGCAAGGGTGAGGAGCATAGGTATAGCTGCATTGCTACATCCACAGCCATTGCTTGTTTGTGAGGAAAATAGTCCAACACTCTAAAAGATGAGAAGGATCAGCTGACATTAGAAAAGCACTTTAATGACTCTCAGATAATTGCTACACCACTTACTCCCAGCCATCCCAAAGAAACCCGCTTCCATCAACCCCACAGGTCCCTCAGACTTAAAGGCAGGTACTTGCATCATGTGATCTACAGACACAGTGAGAAACATGCTACAGCAGAAGTGGCAGGACCAGAGCCTGCTGTGCCCTTCAAAACCTCTATGAAATTGCTACAGAGACAATTTGAAGAGATATATAGGCACTGGCCTGATAGGGTAGCAATAGCAGGATCCAGAGTGTTCTTGAGCCAAAACAAAGCCCACGGCTCAATCCTGTTAATATCCACAAAAGTAAGATTATCCAATTCCAGTGCTGCATAAAGGCATATTCTTGCTGTGCTCTCCTCTCTCCAGGACATACTCTAAGGCATCACTTGCCCTTCTAGGAACAGACAGCCAAGTTTTTCAAAAGCTGCTGTATGAAACTGACCTCACCTTTCAAAGCCCCAAATGTCTGGTATTTTCAAAGGCTAAAAAGCACTCATTTGGTTGAGCTACATACTTTCCTTGTCACTGACTCCAAGAACTGCTCCATCTAAAATGCTTGTAAGAGATATTGGAAAGATGGCAACAGCCTGATAGAGCAGCAGGGTAGAGACTTCACTGACATTACTCCACACGTGCAGAGAAGCCTCTTTGTTCCCTTTAGTGCACTTTAGAACAGATACCAGCTCAGATGGCCCAGCAGGCTTTCTCTCAATTTGAGTTTGCACCTCAAGCATCTACAGGCCTCATGCTCCTTCACCACAGCCTCTCCCCCTCCAGCACCCAGCCCATTCCTCCGGGGATGCAGCACTGTCCCGCTCTTCTGCCCAGAATGTGGGAGCTCCTCATTTGGCACCTTGTCAGATGCAGCCCTGGAGCTGTCTCAACAGACAGAGACCTCCCAGAACATTGTACCCCTCCTGCTGTTACACTGAGGTTAGGCTTAGATGCTTTTGGCAAAATCCCTCTGGCCTGGCTTTGGATAAACTGCTGGACAGGTTTATCGCACACATCCCCCTTAAGATGACTATCTTGCAGCTGACCTTAAACACAGGATTCCCTTACTAAAAATCCCGTCTGGCTGCAGACCAGGCTCCAAAACTGCTCCCACCATATAGAGCAGGGCAAGACAGTAGTGGTAGAAGGGGTGGCTAGCCACGTGACATGGCAGAGCTCCAGCTGACAAAACTACACACAGCCCCTGTGCCAAGATAAAGTGAGAGCTATGCTCTCCAGTGCTTTAACTCCCCACCCTGCAACACCAACAGAGCAGCTCTGAGCAGGCTTTCACAGCATCCATTCAGCACAGGCATCTGTTTATTCAGAGCACATGTGCCAAGGCTGGCTTCCCAATACACCCACCAGCTAACTCCTGCACTGCTGCCTTCAGCCTTTCAGCTGACAGACAGCAGATCCACCTGTCTGCTAACACTGTTCCCTGGTTTTGCCAAGTCTGTATTCACACACTTTATATAGGTCATTTCCTTCACTAAATTAATGCAGCACCCACTGCTTCACTTACTTGGGCCACTTTCATGTGCATTCCATCTTTTCCCAAGGAAATATATTCAGCTGAATTCCCATAACTGCTGAGAACTCAGGTTTCCTAGTAAGCCTTGGGTGGTTTTTTGTTGTTGTTTCATGGGTTTGTTTGGTTTGTTTTTTTCAGAATAAAGTAATGTGAAATACCCAGCCTGATCTGCATTACTTGGAGCTTTTCTCTACATTAAGAACTACAGCAAGAGCTTTTCATACCTTCTATTAGGCTGAACTATGACCTTTTACAGGTTTGGGTTTTTTTCAGCTTATGTGATACCTCCAACATCGCTTCACTCAAGAGCCTGTTGATGCCCTACTACTAGCCACAGAAGAAGGGTTTTCTTTCTGGGTTTGTGCTGGCTGTTTTGAACTTCAGGTGCTTTGAAGGTGGGAGCAGGGAAATTATTTTGAAAGCTCAGAATACAAAGGGAGCTGCAAGAAGCAAGTGGTGCAAAGCTGGCAGCCCCACGAAGGTACAGGGGCTGATGCCTCTTGGCATTTTCCTGCCGTTTTACCCTCTCCAGTCACTGTTCACTCTTCCCTCCTTCACTTCTAGGAAGGAGAAGGAGATCAGAGGAAAAGAGTTTATTCACGCCTACATTCATAAAACCCCTTTAACTGCTTTCCATTCTGTTTCCAGCCCTGCTTTTAAACAGGTAACCTTCTTGCAGTGGGCTCCATGTGCACTAGCAGCCAAGCCAGCAGTTTTCAGACGTGACACGTTGCTGGGTGAAGCAGCGCTCGGCCTTTCTGCCCTCTCCTCATGTTCGGTTCGGGAAAGGCCGAGCAGTTCCGCGGGAACGGCTCAGCCCGCACAGGTATCTGCCCGAGCTCTAGGTCACACGTTAACCCCGCGGCAGCCCGGCCCTTATGCAAGTGAAAGCAGCGCTGCAAACCCAGCCCCACCGAGGCTCCAGAGAACCCTCGGCGATCCCGGCAGCGGGATGTCCCGCTACCGCTCCCGGATGAACCGGGGAAGCCCGGCATGGTGGGTTCCGCCTCCAACCTCAGTAACAGAACCGCAGCGAGAAGCGTACCCGAGGGGGACTGCGGGCCCACGCCGAAGAGTACAGTGGGCATTCGGAAAGACAAAGGGCAGCGGGGGGTAGGGGGGGGGGGTACGACGCGAGCGCCACAGGGCCATACCTGGTGCAGTGCATGAGGCCGGTCCCAGCACCACCACCGCGCCGCGGCCACCAGGACAGCCCCGGACCCGGCGCCTTAAGGCCGCCCGCCCGCACCGCCCGGCCCGCGCCGCAGCCAATGAGCGCGCTCCCGGGGCGGCGGGGGGCCAATAGGCAGCCGGGCGGCCGGCCGGCACGCGACGGGTAGGGGGCTGTGGCTGGAGGAGCCGCGGGCCGGGGCGGAGCGCCCGTGGGCTCCCGAGAGGCCGGGGCAGCGGGGCAGCGCGGCAGCGCTCGCCGGGGTCTGAGGAGTTCTGCGAAGGCAGCCCCCACTGCCTTTCCCCGAGCAGGGCTAGCTTGTTCTGGCTCGTGTCAGGCCTTGGATGCTCTCATTCCCCCTCTGTCCTGCTGACAGCATCGTGCCGGCCCTGCCTGTCTGGAAGGGCAGAGTGAGGCTTTGTGAATTTCGCAGTGCCGGGTTAACAGTTGGTCTCGATGATCCTAAACAATTTCTACGATCCATTCTGTGAATCGGTGAACATCCACAAAGCAGCCGATAAGGGCTAAAACTGCAGGAGTCACAAACCCCTTTCTGGGGCTCTGGTTTCTTGGATGAGATGGTCCGGGATGCTTGGATGCCCAGGGATCGGTGGGGTGCAGGGTTACTCACACATCCGCGGCTTTTGACCACAGCTCCAGGCTGTGGGTCTGCGCCGGCACTGGGTGAAAATCTCCAGAGGATATTCCAGCGTCCTCTTTCCAGACAATATTTATAGTGTGGAGTGGAAAAAATTACTTCCTCAAAGAGGTGACTTATCTCCATGGAGGTAAGAGGAGGGGGGATCCTGTGGGGTCCAGCGGGCACAGATACCCACCCCACAGGAGCCCCTGCCTGGACACGTATGCAAAACATCTGTCAGGTGAGCCGATGCTCTGGCGCAGCCCCCAACTGCTTTGTGAGGCCACCTGAGCCAAGGGGTCTTCTCAGCTGTCGGGCCACCAGTTCCTGCAGTTTCTGCTCCCCGTGGCTGTCCCGAGTCTGCTTCAGCGCAAAGCCCAGTTTCCTCGACGCTGTGAAAAGTGCTCATGGAACTGGCTGCCCTGGCAGGGAAGCAGCTTTGAAGATAAATGCAGCCTCCACGAGCAAACAGTGGAGGCTGTAAAGCCTGCTGCAAGGTGGGAATACTGCATCTACCTTCTCCATTTGCTAACGGTGGGGTTAATGGCATTTGCCTCTTTTTGTGCCACATCTGGCCTCTAACTGCTCCAAGTAATGCCGCTTTCTCATGTCTTCCTTACAGAGCATAAAAGCAGGATTGAAGTGTCAACATTTGTTTTCAATTACTTTGTGGAAACACAGAGCTATTGTTAAAGCCAGAGACTTCCTGCTGGAAGCTGCCATTTCATAAACTTGCTACTCTACAAGCAAAAAAATGTTTTGGTTTTTTTTTTTTGAGGGGAAAACCCAAAATCATGTTTTGTTTTTGTTTTTGTTTGTTTGTTTCATAATCCTTTTTAGGTAAAGGTAATGATAGGATTTGAGGTTGGGAAGGGAGAGCTGGGGAATCTTGCAGACTTGCAATATTTCATGTGCTGAGGGTATGGTGGGATTTCAGCATGTGCTACTTGGTGACAGGGTTTGCAGAGAGAATGAGGGGAGCCATTGCCACAGAGCAATAAACAGAGACCTGATAAGGTGGTCATGGCTTTCTCCACTGCTGTCTCCTCCAGGCAGTGTCACTGCAGCAGCCTGGCTCGACATCACTGAGCTTGGGACACCAGACTGGAAGTGATGAATTTATTGGGATGAGTGTAAAACCCAAGAAGCCCCAATATGACTTATGCTTGTCTGTCCACTGCAGGTTTCTCCTGCACATTGCTGGCTGCTTAACACCACAGTGGTGCCAAGATGTTGGTTAGCTTCTGAACTGTGTGGGTTTTGGCCAGCCACCCCCCAGTGCCAGGGATGGGATACATATGAGGTGGCTTAGGGTGCATTTCTGCCCTGCAACACAAGCCCTGTTTGCCAGGAGTGGGGCAGGGTGTTTCACAACTGCTGCCTGGTGTTTGCTCGCAAAGCAAAGGTAGGTAGAAATTGGGGCAGGGCGTTGTGGCAGGCTGTGGACATAAGCTGTTATCTGTGAGGAGCTAAGATAGTGGCTATATTTAGTTATGTGCTAGGCCCTTGCACAGTGGTCCTTGTGATTTCCTCACAGCCTTCCACCCCTCCTACCTTGCTGAGCACCAAGGAAGAGCTTGCTCCCTGGCAAGACAAAGAAAATCTGGGAGTGTTTCTTCCTGGGATAATGTTGCAGAACCAGTCCCATCTATGACAGTTCTGGAAGGAGGGTCCCACTCTCCTATCAGGTCTCACCTGGGGTCCTTTCCTGGTCTGGGTGAAGAATTTATGACTTCTGGGGTACAGACCCACTGGCTCGATGAGGGAGAGAAGTTAAAGCTTCTCTGTCCCTCCTGTGGGGCATCCCTTCTTCCCCTGCCACAGTCCTTCAAGTGTCACCTCTATCACTGGACTTGGGAACCTTCCTTGTCTTACCACCTCCTCTGGTACCTTGTTAGAGGCAAGGATGGATGAAACATCTCCCTGTTGGGAACCAGGAGGGTACTGCGACATCTTGGGCTCCCAGCAGCTGGCTGCTGGGCAGCCCCAGCTGGGCTGGTGGTGTTGTGCAATGTGTCCACACTGCAGCAGGCTGTGCGGCCAAGGCTCAAGGGTGAGTGTTGTAAACCAGGAGCAGCTGATGTAACAGCACTGCTCAGGGAGCCATGCTGAGGCTGCTGCCATGGAGTAGCCCATCCCACACCTTATGACCCATCCCAAATTAGCAGCCCCCTCTTGCTACATTCTTTGTCCTACCGCTCCAGCTGCCATCCCCCATCACTGCCAATGTGCATGTGAACTCCAGTCTCCTACACCTCCGCACCTGACTGCAGCCCCAGCCTGCCCAGGAACTCCCAAACCCATGGTTCCCTGGCTTCTAAAAGTCCTTGTGGCAGCAGTGAAGGTGCCACATGTCCTGTGCTTGTTGCAGCAGCCAGTAGAGACAGATGGTGCCTGCCATGGTGATGCACCTGATGCTGTTGCACAGTTAGTGTTTTCCAGCAGTTTTGAAATTGTCAGTACTGAGAATATGCTGCTGCCTTTATTCCAGGCCACAATGTTTGCACCAAGCAGAGATTCTAAGTCTGCCTGCCTGTGATAAGGCTGTGAGGGTAACTCTGAAGTAATTTTAACCAGATGTTGCTTCATATCAAAATGCAAAGGGAGAAACTAATTCTGGAGCTGTATTTGTCGTAGAGGGCATGTGGTCAAGGAGAAAAGCCTGACTGAAACAGAAGATGCTATTTTGGGCAGTACTGAGGCACGGTGGGAGAGACAGCCAGGCCAGTGTATTACCCCAGAAGTGGTGGCAGTGGGCAGCATGAGATGCCATCCTCCAGAAAGGAAGCTGAGATGGGTGTCTGTCTAGCTGTCAGTCCTCCTTTATCCCTTGTAGACATACTGGTGGGTTTCAGTCACACTTGACAAGTGAGTGGGAAGCTCATAGACCTCTTTGTAAGTTTTGTGAGAATCACCAGGTGGTGACCAGGAGAGACCCGGTGAGCATCCTCACACAGCAAAAGCAGAGTGGGGCTTGGATGGGGTGGTCTTCTGGCCAGTGCAGTGTCTGCTCCAGCTGTCCAGACAGCACTGACAGCCCCTTCACCAGCTATACAAGCCCATGCCATGGGGCTATTCTTAGAGTGGTGGAAAAAGCTGTGATCATTAAAGTGAGAGGGACAACATGACAGAAATCTATAGGAAACATGGCTTCTCTTTCTCTCTAGTTCACTATGAACTTGGTCTTAGATACAGCTGAGGTCTGATGTGTGTTGCTTGGGACTTTCTCCTGGTCACAAGCCTCTTCAGCTCCTGTAGGGTCACAGCAAACACAGCTCCATCAAAGGAAAGACTTGAGAAGTCCTGCTGGACTTGGTTTATTTCCATAGGTCTCAGACTCCTGTGGCCATCCTAGGAAATTAAGCAAAGAGAATTCAATGTGCCCCAGTACCAAAGGAAATCCTGCTTTCAGTTAAGGCTCTTGACTGTGCTTTGGGGAGCTGGGATCCAAGGCAGAGGTCACATTGCTTCTCCTGGCTCTCTTCAGAAATGAGGAGTAACTTCAATTACACTGGCTGCAAGCCTGAGGCAGGAAATTTGCCTTGGCATGGCTCCCTTTGGATCTCATATGCACTCATGGTCAAGCACCCCAAGAAATGTGTACTCTGCCCTGCTGAAGACCATGGCACCTTCCCTTCCAGCCCAACATGCCCAGAGAAGATAGTGTGGGGCCAGGCACAAAGCCTGTCGTGGTATTGTGTGTTGCAGAAAAAGACTAGGTTGTATAAAACTATTGGTTCTTAATAATAAAAATGCCCAGCAAGACAGACCATGAAAACCCTTGCAAAAAAATGGAGGTTATAGGGGAGGGAATTAATGCAAATAAACTACTGCAAAAACCTTAAGGAAAGCTCCTACCCACAGCTTCCAGTGAAGGAAGAACTTAAAGGGCAGTTTAGGGAGACAAAATGACAGCAGAGCAACCAAATTACAGGCAGGAACAACAAAGGGGTAAGACCTTGGCCAGGCATAAGACTTCCTTGTCAAAAATGTTATAGCAGTACTAGAGTTGAAACATTCTATGCAAGGTACTAGGTTAAGGCAACCTCTTCCCAAGAGACTGGGACCCAAGAGTTCCTCCTCCTTTCTCAAATTCTATGATCTCTTCAGAGAACTACTCTAAGACTGCTTCATGCAAGATTTCATTCTCATCAATGAAAAATTATAGCAAAAGAAGGAGGTTGGTTGTCTGCCCCAAGACCAAACATTGTGTTTTCTGAAGATGGTTGCTGTAACTCTATCATCTGTGACTCAGTGCTTTGGATGACACCAGCAGCACAGCTCACAGACAGGAACATGCTATCCCATTTCAGAGGAGGGCTGTCTATCTAGGCTGGCTGCCCCACAGAGGACTGACCCACCTCCAATGCTGCCAATTGTCTCAGCTGTCTTCGATTGCATGATGTGGAAATGACTTTGACTTCAGTCTTTCAGATCCCCTTTCTTCAAGGTCATTGCTGATTCAATCCTCCTTGGGTATCCTTACAAAGCCTAATGCAGGTCAGGTCATTGCTGCCACAAGCTAGGTTTGAGCTGTTTGACAGCTTCGGGACAACCTTTGTAACCCTCAGTCCCACAGTCACTACAGTTGTGTTTGTGACGGCATTTGCTCAGGTAAGGGATTTGCTTGGGTCTGCCAAAAGGTAGGTAGAGTTAGCTCAGTCAAATCAACTAAACAGGTACTATGTGATTAAGAGATTAATCCAAATTGTTTGTGGCCTCCCTGACAGCCAGGGCTGGATCCAGCCTATGCAGTGGCGCACCTGGGGCTTTGCACCATTCTTGTACAAGGAGCCATGCGCTGCACGTGCAGGACAGAGCTACCCTGGCACACAAACTGCCTCCAAGCTTTTTTAAGCCTCCACTTAAATGTGAGCTAAGGCAGCTATAAATAGCAATCAGTGCCCCCTGGTTAACCCAGAGGCTTTGATCACGGAGCTGGCTCCCTGTGTCAGTGCTTGACTGCTCTTGGCCTCAGCTCTTCATCAGCTGGAGGCCAAGTTCATTAGTACTCCTGGCTCATTGCTGCCCTGTATTCTGGGTAATGGGAGCAGGGCACATGTTTCATTAGACAGCTGTAAATATGAAAATACATATTTATCTATTATGTGGCAATAAATATGCCTGCACATAACTACAGTGTACCATTTGTAATAGAACACATAAAGCATAAATTGCAAATTATGACTTATGTGCAGCCCAGACCATAGAGATTTCTGAAGTTAAATAATATGTTTAAAATAATCTCTGAATAAAGGGCTGGAGGCAGCTGCTTGAGGAAGGAAAGATGCTTGATACCAGCGCTGCAAAGCAGGCAATGATCCCATCTGGTATGGATGCTGGCAGTGGACAGTCTGTCATAGCCCTGACCACTGCCTATCATAACACTGCTGGCCCCAGCATTTCTTATCTATGCAAGCAGCCATCCTGTGCACTGAGTGGACTTCCTCTGTTTTGCAGTCCACTCTCTCTTATGGGTGTGCTATCACCTCCTGATTGGGTGGCGTGGCTGTGATATGTCAAAGGCATTGTGCTGCACTCCAGCTTTAATTGCCCTTTCTGTGTCATTCTGAAGTCTGAGGCTCTTAAATCTTCATCAAGGCTTTGTACCTCACCACCAGGCACTGCTAAGGCTGTGCTCAGACCACTGTCCTCAGTCTGGGTCTCTGGTGCGAGAGAAATGGTGACAAGCCACAGCCCAGTGGCAGCCACAGAGCTAGTGAGAGTATGGAGTACCTGGTATATAAGGAGAGGCTGATGGAGCTGAGCTCACTCCAGCTCAGAGGAGAGATGGATGATGGGACTGCAGATGCATCTTCCACTACCTGAGAGGTACACACAGAATGGAGCTCCCTGTCACAGTACCTTATGGATGCTAAAAACTGATGTGACTCCAGAAAGTGATAAGACATTCACAAAAGATGCCACTGTTGCACACCAAGATGTTCCACCTTTTCAGGAAGTCCTTGTTCTGCAAATTGAGTTGGCTGGAAAAAGTCATCTGCAGAGGAATCTCTACAGGCTTGCCCAGCTCTTCTCTTCCTCAGGCATCTGCCATAGCTCCCTATTAGACAGGGTAAGAGGGGGGTGGATCACATTGGAGCTTAAGGACTCACGAAAACACTTGCTCAGTGTCATAGATACACTGGAATTTCTCCCTATAAATCTTCACAGAAGGCAAAATCCTATGGGCAGAGGGGCAGTTGCAATGCAAAGAGCAAGGCTGCCAACTCCTCCTCCCTACCCAAGGGCTCCCATGTACAAATGCTTTTAGAATTTGCAAATAGCTTGAATTCACCTGTGGGGACAAGTAATGGTGGGCCATCCTGAGCTGACACTTCCTTACCCATATGTTTCAGCTAGAGAACCCAGGTAGCACTGGTAATTCCAGCCACCCTGTAATGCGAGATTTGGGACCTGCACCAAGGACACTGGTGAGCATCACTGGTATAAAACTCAAAATTCCCTGCCCTGTGGCAAGTGAAATAAGCCTGTGCTTAACAATAAGAAGGGCAATGAGAAGTAGCAGCCTGAGAATGTGTGATTTCTGTGACATTCTGAGCCAAATACAGTTTATCATTCAAAAGCTGCCTTTTACATCAATGCTGGCACCCCAGCATCTGTGCATCTGGCTCAGCCCATGGGCAGGGAAGGGCCCAGATGTGGTCTAGTGGCATTTGAGCTCAAGGGCTCATGAGCCTAGAAAAAGCCTGATAAGAGTCAGGAATTCAAGTGGTCCTGAAATAGTGATAAGGGCAGCTGGGGAATGCCTCATATGGACACATGGACTGGGGCAGTGGGGCTTGGTATGCAAGGAGGTAACACCTGCCCCATACACTCAGTGTCACATTTCACTCGCTAGGAGAATCACACAGGGTGAGTGACACCAAAGGCATTGTGGAAACCATCCTTTGCCTGCCCTACATAGGGCTGCAAGAGGAGGGGGGTCATTCTCCTGGGTAGTCACCAGAGCTTGAGCTGGCCTTCGTGGAACCCCTGGGTGATAAGGAATGGCCCTGCCTGCCGAGCCACGCATGCCAAACTGCTTTGCTTGGTCCAGCTGCTTGCCAGCTGTGTCTCTTATTGCTTCCTTGAGTGACAGTCCTTTGAATTGTGCAACATATGCCCAGTGCTACAGATGAAAAAGCATAGCTGTCAGAATGTCATCCCTGAGGTCATCGAAGTTGACTACCAGGGCAGGACCCAAGGAACTGCACATCTTTGTGTAGCCTCCCTCCAGGATGTCCCAGACCCTGTAGTGGGGCACAGCCCTCTCTCCTATGTTTCCAAGTTCCCCAGGCTCAGCCTTTTCCTCTGTGGGTGAGGTTTTGGAGTCATAGCTAGCCATAGCATTCTCATCATGGTTTGCTACTGTGCTGGCCTGGTTTAGGGAACATCCATACAAGAGGTGCTTCAGCCTCCCCTCATGGATCATCCTCGTGGCCCTTCTCTGGACACATTCCAGCATGTCCAGATCCTTGTTGTAATAGGGGCTCCAGAATTGGACACAGTGCTCCAGGTGGGGTCTCACCAGAGCGGAGTAGAGGGGGAGAATCACCTCCCTTGACCTGCTGGCTATGCTTTTCTTGATACAGCCCAGGACGTGGTTGGCTTTCTGGGCTGCAAGTGCACACTGGTGGCTCATGTTGAGCTTCTCCTCCACCAGCACCAAGTCCTTTTTTTCAGGGCTGCTCTCAAACCAGTTCCTGTCCAGCCTATATTGGTGCTTGGGATTGCCCTGACCCAGATGCAGGACCTTACACTTGGTCTTGTTGAACGTCATGAGGTTGGCTTGGGCCCACCTCTCCAGTCTGTCAAGGTCCCTCACATCGTCCTCCTGTCCATAGACAGTCTCCTGCAGTCTGGTCTGAAGCTCAGCAAGGGCAAATGTAGAGTCTGCACCTGGGGAGGAGTAACTCCATGCATCAGTACAGACTGACATGCTGGAAAGCAGCTCAGCAGAGGAGCACCTGGGAGAGATGGCAGAGAGCAAGCTCCCCATGAGGCAGGCATGTGCCTGGGTAGCCAAGAAGGCCAGTGGTATTCTGGTGTGAATTAAGAAGAATGTGTCCAGCAGGCTGAGGGAGGTTCTCCTGCCCCTCTGCTCTTCCCTGGTGAGGCCGCATCTGGAGTATTGTGTCCAGTTCTGGGCTCCCCAACTCAAGAGGGACAGGGGACTATTGGAGAGAGTCCAACAGAGGGACATGAAAATTATTAGGGGAGAGAAGCATCTCTCTTATGAGGAGACGCTGAGAGATCTAGGGCTCTTTTGCCTGGAAAAGAGAAGACTGAGAAAGGATCTTATAAATGCACAGAAGTATCTGAAGGGTAGATATCATGAGGATGGGGCTGGGCTCTTCTTGGTGGTGGCCAGTGATAGGACAAGGGGCAATGGGTACAAACTAGAACACAGGACAAACTTCTTTATTTTGAGGGTGACAGAGCTGGACTGGGCTGCCCAGAGAGATTGTGGAGTTGCCCTCTCTGGAGACTTTCAAAGCCCACTTAGACATGTTCCTGTGCAACCTGATCTAGGTGAACATGTGTTAGCAAGTGACTTGAACTAGATGATCTCCAGAGGTCCCTTCCAACCCCTACCATTCTGTGATTCCGTGATCTGAGCCAAAGCCAGCGTAGATGTTAAGTCAGGTTTCTGCTCCAAAAACTGGAGCAGTGACTGGAAGGCTGCTTCATGGTTTGCCTTTCCTATAAACAGAAGTTTTGCTCTTTCTGGATTGTGACCCAGTTTCTCTCTCAGCATCACCCAAAAGAAACCCCTAAGCTTTCCTGGGTTCCTCTTTTACTGGGTTATCTGAGATATCTTGATCTATGGGCCTCAGCATTAGGTAAATCATACTCCTTTCTGGCTTAAGCTAGAGTCTGCAAGAGACAGGCATGGGCTGACATCCAGGAAGCGCATGCTAGATAAGCCCAGTGCCAAAGTGGTAGCCAGATACTGTATGACTTGGAGTATGGACTCCATGTGGACCACATGTGACTATTGGAGACTATTTTTTAACCTGTAAGTAAACTGTGTCCTGACCTTGCTCTCCATTTCATCTTGTGAAAAAGGATGTTCAAACTCTCTCCATATTTTTAAACTCTTTAACACCTTTCAGTCTCAGCCTGAATGCAGTTTGGAGGAAAAAACGAGCCAGTGCTCACACAGAGATGCATGCTCCATGGATACTGTTATAAAGTCCCCTATGTGGATGGCAGCTGCTCTTTGGGGTGCACAGAGTTAATGTCTGATTAGTTCAGTTTTAACTCCAGGCATTAAACAAACATAGAGAGCAAATGCCTTGCAGAAGATGCCGCCAGTAAACAGCACTGTGGGCTCCCTGTCCCTCTGGGGACTTCAAGGATTCCCTTTCCCTAGCTGTCCGGACTCCGTGGGAGGTCTTTGCTGCTCTGCCTCAGGCACAGGTAGCTGCATCTTAAGCAAGTGCCTCTGTGCAGCCTTTTCTTCAGGATCTCTGTCAGCACAGAGTTTAGTCTAACCCAGACTTCTCCTCTGGGCAGCCCTGCAGGCTGACAGCTGGAACCCTTACTTCTCTTCTTGCAAATTCAAGAGGAACATGGGAGTCCAAGGTATGCAGAGGTGGTTGAAAGGCTGGCAAAGAGTCCATTGTTTCATATCCAGGGGAGATGCAATGTAAACATGCCGAAAATCCTCTGGCAGCCATCCTCTCCCCAGACTAAGGCTATTGGGAAACCAGCTGCAAACTGTTGCCTGGCCTCCTCCTTTCTGCTCCTGGCCTGATGTGTTTCTATTCTCTCTATCTTACTCTGTCCTGTAGTGGTGGTCAAAAGAAAAGTGAAACAGGGGTTGAATGAAACAGTAGAAAGCTTTGCTATCCCCACAGAAGTGCAGGAAAGTGAATGTGGCCAGGGAGTACGTGCCAAAAGACAGAGCATCAAGGAATTTCAGATTAAATCACCTTAACTCTGCCCCATGCTGAGCTGATGGGAATAGTCCCTCTTCTTCACCTGATGTCAGGACTATGATGGTGAAAGAAGGGTTCTGAGGGTTTCACAAGGGTCTTGAAACTCCCTTGTGGTGAGTGGCAGGACCCAGTAGGGCCATTCTCTGCCTGGCTTGGAACATCCCCTGCCCTCATTATACATATAGGGAGTAGGAGGGCAGCTGTGGGGTCTGCGCTGGCTGCCAGTCATGTGGAGGTGTTTTGCTGTGACTGCTGCCATCTTCAAGGCTGAAGACCTGGATTTATTTTGAGAAGAGCTGCTCAGGGTGATGAGCTTTGTACATGTGCCTGTGCCACAGCACAAAGTCAACACAGCCCGCTGCCAGAACTTGTGCTGAGCTGGACAGAGAAACCGCCGGGCTCCTGTGTCCCTCTCAGGTGGCTAGGGGGAGTCAGACTGCTCTCTGTGGAAAAGCCATCCCCCAGCATCCTGCTGGGATGCAGCCAAACCTTTGCAGGTGCTCAACCACCTCTTAGGTACCCTTCTGTCAAAGTGCTTGTGCCCTGCCAGGCTGGCATGGCTCAGCAGTGGCTCTATAATACTAGCCACCCCCAGAGGGGCTAAACCCAGGTGTATGCACTGCAAGTGAGAATCTTACTTCACCCCTTCCTCTGGGGGTAGGCAAAGCACTTAAGGAAACATCTGGTGGCCCTGCAAGGCTGAAAGCTGCTGAAGTCTCACTCCTGCTTTCTTACCTTTCACTGCCAGGCTGGGGCTGTTTAAATAAACCACAGTTAGCTACCATGCCCACGTAATGAGCTGTGCTCCTCCCTGGAGGCTGCCTGGGCTTGGGTCTCTCACTGAGGCTGGGAGGCACTAGCAAGATCAGACAGACTGTGCTCCTGAGCATGTAACCCCAGGGTTATCTCTGAAAAAAACAAACAGCCTGGCAGGTTATATGCATGTGTAGCTAATGGGGGAGGAAGTTTCACAGCCCTTGAGCTTGTCCCAGTTGCATTTTCTCTCCTGTAGCCTTTATAATCTCCCCAAAGGTCCTGGGACAGCCTTAATTGGAAATGTGGGATGTGATGGTGGATGCTATGCTAAGTATGTGTGTTTTCTTCATGGATGCAGCAATCTGCATCCTGGCATATATCAGACGTGTGGATGGCTCACACACGGTGAAGATTTTGGGCTGCTCTGTGCTTATGCTCTACATCACACAGGCTGCTCAGGACAGCTTCTCCTGGCAACAATCTGTGATCCAATGCCAATCACACTCAGCATCTCCAGCGTGACAGTATCCCATGCACCTTCTTCATCTCCTTCTCAACCAGCTTAGGCAGTGCTATGTGTTCATGGCAGTTTCATCTGCCCCTTGGTAATTCCCAAAAAGCTGCAAGGCCATGGTGAACAAGTTTGAATACATCAATGCAGTTCCACTCCTAGGAAGCCAGAGCCCAATAGTCATGGTCCAAAGGCTCATCCCAAGGCTCACACATCTTTGTTTCCCAGAAAAAAAGTAGCCAAGTTGTGCATTTGGGCTAGTGGCTGCCCAGAGCTCTAGTTTGCAGTAGACATGATGCTACAGCCAGACCCAGAGTTTTCCAAAGGGATTGTCAGCAACCACCCGCTGCAGAAAAGAAGTGCACTGAAGGTCACAAAGCCTACTGGGCTCCATGAAGCCTTTCTTTCATGGTGGCAAGAGCATATCCAGAGGGTGCTCCAGGCAGGAGAAAAGCAAGTGGGCTCATGCAGAGTAGAGCCAGCAGTCCACATTGCCTTGTAGTTTCTTTGTGTCTTTGATGGCACAGCAGGGATGAAGAAAGATCCTGCCAGGAGACCTCCCCCCTCTACTGGGCTTGATTTTCATGGAAACCAGGATGTGTTTGAGACCTTTATGCTTGGGTCAGATGTTGACCTGTGGCTTGCTGTAGGTCTGTGGGTTTAAAAGATTTTCAGAACAGGACCCATATATTGACTAGCCAGTATCAAACAACCCCTGCTTGTAGCAAATAATGTAAGCTGGGACAAATGAAAGAGGGTGCCAGCCTAAAAGAAGAAAATCGGTATGGCATTTTATGTCCTGGGACTTAGTGGCACAGTTCCTCCAAGAAACACGAAATGTTCACAGCTGACACTCTCACACTGCTCTGAAAGGAAAAATGCAGAAACCACCTGCTTCCCAAGAGGTGGCTGTGCTCCACAGGGTGGAAGTCAGAACTTCCCTGTGCATTTGGGCATCCTGCCAGTCTTTGAGAAAGACCCTGCATATCTTAAAAACCAGGACCGTGGTAGCTTCTGGGCAACCCACTTGAACAGACAGGCCAAATTAGAGATTTAAAAATCTTCCCTTGGGTTTTCCAAGGAGAGCAGGTGGGGTGTCTCACCAAAAGCCACCTGAGCCAAATGAAATTATAGTGAGCACTAGTGAGCCTGTAGGCAAATCTTTTGCATTTATTCATTTAAGATGATTAAAATTCTGGCAGCAAAATGAAAGAAAGACTATATCCTGGAAATGAAAACCCTGCCCTGAGACAGGAGACTAGCCTCCAAAGCAGTCTTGACAAGCCCATTTGAATACTTCTTATATGGAAATTGGGACAGTGTCAGAGCCATGGCTACAGGACTCTCTTCTCTGCTTCTTTCCCAGTGAGTTTTACACAGCAGCGCTATCCCAGATGCCGAATGCTGGAGATGATATGCTAACTGCAGGGCCTGCTGGAGGTTTGGGATTGTTTTAAATAATGCAGGCTGCTTGATTAGCTGAACCAGCCTCCCTCTGCTAACACACTTGCTATGTATGGCAAACGTGCTCCATTTTTGGCTTCAAGCACATTTCCCACGTCATCAATACAAAAAAAATAAAGCAGGCACGATATGTCTTAAAGGCAAGAGCACAACTCCAACCCCCCCTACCTGCCTCCACACGACACACACACAAATCCCTCATTTATGTCACATTACAGGAAAGAAACTCTTTAATCTACTAGCAACAAGGACAATACTACCTTAACAAGGTTGCTGGGAGTGCTAGAAGCTTGATACAGCAAGCTCTGCTGCACAAAGCTGCTTGTTTCTATTTTAGTGGGGGCTGGTATTCCTGGGATTAAGCAAGATGCTCGGGACACAGCCACAGCTCCTTGGGTGTCTGCTTTTGGGCAGGACAGCAACAGTACTGTTTTGCGTGGGGCTAAAACCCCAGCCAGTGTAAAGCTGTGTGATGTAGTTTGATCTGGTAGAGAGCTAAGCTGCCATGAGTCATGAAATAAAGCCAAAATGCTCATCCTGCATAAGACTTTTGCAGTTGGTAGGGTTTACACAGTGTTGTTCCAGGAGGAACAACAGACATGCCTATGTCTCTGGCTCTCATTGAGTCTTCCAGAGTGCTCCTTGCCTTTGCTTGAGCACTGGGATTTCACTGCTTCTTCCAGAATCAAGGCAAGTAGATACTCCACAAGAAAGACTAAATACAGCACATACCAAAGCCCATCCAGGAGACAGTCATTGATGCCTGGGCTGATGCCCATCTTGCTCCAGCTGCCCACCTCTCTGGTATCTGGAGGAACAGGTGCTGGTGACAGAGTGGCAGCAGAGGCTGCATGGTGATGCACAACTGCAAGAGTCTGACCCCATCCTACTACTTCTCATCCCTTAATCCTATGGTCCAGCTGCTGGAATGTGTCTAGAGAAGGGCAACAGAGCTGGTGAGGGGTTTGGAGCACAAGCCCTATGAGGAGAGGCTGAGGGAGCTGGGGTTGCTTAGCCTGGAGAAGAGGAGGCTCAGGGGAGACCTTATGGCTCTCCGTAACTACCTGAAGGGTGGTTGTAGCCAGGTGGGGGTTGGTCTCTTCTCTCAGGCAGCCAGCAACAGAACAGGAGGACACAGTCTCAAGCTGCACCAGGGGAGGTTTAGGCTGGATATTGGGAAGAAATTCTTCACAGAAAGAGGGATTGGACATTGGAATGTCCTGTCTGGGGAGGTGGTAGAGTCACCATCAAAGGAAGTGTTTAAAATAAGATTGGATGAGGCACTTAGTGCCATGGTTTAGTTGATTAGATGGTGTTGGGTGATAGGTTGGACTCGATGATCTCAAAGGTCTTTTCCAACCTGGTTAATTCTGTGATTCTGTGATGAAAAGGGGAAGGTGACAAAAGTCCTCAGGCAAACCATGTGCTTGGGAAGTGACCAGACTTGCACAAAGTCCAGTCAGTATGATCACAACTGTTGGATCACCTTGGCTAATATCCCCCAGGTGATCTCCAGACAGCCTGGTGTTAGAGTATGCCACTCCTGGAACCCCACTCCAACAGGTGTTGCCTGTACTCTTGCAGTAAGAGCAGGTAGCAAGGCACATTTCCCATGCAGCTAATACTGTTTCCAGCACTGCCATTCAAGACATGAATGGGCTCCATGTATGAATGTATTCTAAAGCAGTCTGGGTCTACAGCACTTGTCATCCTCTCTCCTGGAGTGCACTGTGCCATCTGCTCCAGAGAGTGAAAGTACCAATGCTGAACAGCAGCATCCCACAAGCCAGCAGATCATGGGATAACCTGATCTTGTAACCTCTCTGTGTGCTATGTGTACCTCAACCAAGACTGAGGTAACTCTTGTCTGCCATTGAAGACCTTTTGGAGGAGCAGAATTAGCCTAGGAATATGTGGCAACTTGCTGCATAGTAGAGGCAGAGATGGAGGCAATACTTCTGCACATGAAATCCTATGTCTGAGATCTGTACTATGTGCTCAAACACAAGACAATGGTGCAAGGAGGGACACCACTCTTCTGGCCAAAGAATGAGGACTGCCCACATGGCATCCCATCAGAGTTCACCATCAGTAGGAAACTGTGCATTTATGTGCCAGCACTGGGGATGCCCTGTTTCACAGGCACCTGGTGGCTCACCACAGTTCTCAGGATACCAAGGAATGGAGGATCACCCCCCAGCAGGTCTGAGATGGACCTTGGGAATGGCTGGGAATGGCTAGGAAAGGGACAAAATGGACATGTCGATGGCAGCAGTGTATCTGCAGCCAGGGTGTGCTCATGTCTCAGATGCTCTGGGCAACTATGGTCTCACAAGTGCCACAGGAGAAGACCGAGGATTTTTAAAGGTCTGGGATAGTTTCTACATCAGGAACAGGGCAGGGTTATTCAGCCTTGAGAGAATAGATGAGATACAGCTGTGAGTGGGCAAGGAGGAGCTGTCTTTCACCAGGTGAAGCTTTCAGATGTCCTGTTACAAGAAAGCAAGTAGAGCTGGTTTCTTCCCCCAGTGCAGAGTTGAGAGAAGGAAGTTTCCTCCGGTGGGATAGTGAGGTTTGAAAGAGTTCAAAAGGGGATACCTTGAAGAAAAAGCCATCAAGGGCTATTAGATGGAGACACCTTGTCTGGCTCAAGAAATGCTGATCACTGGAACCTGGGTGAGCATTTCTTTTTCTTTGTGGCTTTTCCCCCCCTTAATTTTGTTGAAAGCTGCTTGGAGAAGAAGAAAGGGAGGTGATATGTGGAGCACAGGGTGTCCCAGGGTTATAATGCTTTATTGCTTGCTGGAAATAAGTAAGATCTCCTATGATAGCCTTAGAGGAGGGCAGACTGGCTTGTTTTATAGCCTCCTTTGTCTCCCTGCACCTCTGAGTTCTGCTTGGAATCATTAAAGAAGTGATTCTGGAAGTGCTGGCAGAGGATGAGGTTTGCTGTTGCTTCCTGCACGAGTGCCTTCACTGTGTGCTTCATGTTGTAGTGGGTTGCACTGTCACCCCAAGTCTGGAGCAATCAGAGTAGGTGAGGTTTTAATGCATTGCAGGACACAGAGGAGATGGTGAAAAATCAGACACTGCCCATGAAAGGCTTACAAGAAATTCATAATGACAAATTTAATCTGCAGTCATTATAAACACCGGTGAGTGCTCCTCCTTATCTACCCACAACATTGCTTAATCTTTGCAGGCATCTCGCCCACCCATTCAAGGGACACTCAACCGTACATGGGTGGGTTGCCCATGTACAGTTGACTATAACCTGCAGTAAGGTGTGGACAGCAGCACTTCATATTGCTTTAAGTATTGTGTCCTGGATAAACTGACCTCATGGACCTGCCTGGCAGGAGATGCCTCAGTGAAGCAGGATATCAAAGGACTGGAAATAATTATTTGACATCCATATAGGTATGTGTGAATCTCTACACATGTCTGTCTCTATATGTGTATGTGTGGCTGTGGCTGCTGTGAAGAATGCATGTCATCGAGCAGGAGGCACTTAATGTCTTGTTAGTACAGCTATCCCCCAGAGAGAGTTGAATGCCTGCAACCTTGGGGAAATGTTTGTGCCCTATTAGTCTGGGCTGATGGTGCTTTTTCTTCATGCACCCAAGGTGGAAGGATCAGAGTCCCAGGGCCAGGTCAGAGCTGCAAGGGCTAAGAGACTTCCCTGCCATCACCCTGTCCTGGACTAAATCTGGGCTTGGCCTCCTAGCAGGGTCTGTATCACCTTGTCCCACCTCCTCAGCAAGGGTTCAGGGAAGCTTTAAGCACGGTTTCGTGGCAGCCTATGAGGCTGGATGGCCGGACGTGACCTCTGGCATCTGCATTTCTTTCTCCCTTCCCTCCAGATCTCATAGATAATTTGCAGGGCCTTCCTGCAGCCTTCTGCTGCTCCCCAGTGGCGGCGTGCAGAGGCACCGCAGGCAAACCCTGATGGATGAAACCCTGGCGTGAGAAGCTGCGGGGGCTGCGATATCTGTAAGTGGAAGTCCTGATTTCCTTCTCCGTCTTCCCCAGGCCTCGCAGATAACTCTTATCGGGCTGAGGAAGAGCAGGATGACAAGGATGTGGGAGAGAAAGCTAGAGGTTTTTTCAGAAGATGTTAACTTTTTTAGGCACTTTCAGGCCCTAATCAGCACCCTCTGGTTTTATTTTCTACAATCAGTGAAAGAGGTCTTCTTAAAAGAAGCTTCTTAAGAAGATTGTGCTGTTCTGAAACAAACAGCATGCGGTTTCCAACCACTTCTGAAAAATTAGTCCTCCTGATGGCTGGAATGGCATTCCTTTAAAAAAATAACACTTTTAATTAATAGGGAAAAACACAACAGCAACAACAAGTTAAAAAAAAAAAAAACAACCACCCACAAACAAACAAAAAACCTGTAGTAAAGGATGTTGCTATATTCAGTTTCTTGACAGGCTGCATCACAGCAGGTGCTAATACTGCCTAGTTCTCCCCTGCAATGCCTTAAGTTTATAAACATGTTTTTTCTGAGGCTGCTTGGCCTTTTGGAATGTGGGAAGATTTGCCTACAGGTCTCAGTATGGGAGGTTGGAGGTCCCACTTGTAAGATCACTTCATTGCTCATTAAAATAGCCCCCAAGGCCCCAAGTGCTGCTGCTGCCACAGCTCATTTTGAGGCTGGTGCTGGGCATGTGTGCTGGCTTCAAGGATATAGGTTGGAGGGACACATAAGCAAAAGAAAGTCAGTGCCACTAAGGCATCAAGGCAGAAAAAAGGACAGATGAAGGACAGTGTCTCCAGTCATTTCTTATCTCTCTGGCTAGAGCATCTGTCACCCATTCTGCAAGAATGGATTGCAGGGCATGCCAGGGAGTCTTCTAGCACTGGAGCACCACTCTGCAAGTCTCACAGGAGCATTGCAGTCATTGTGCCTGAAGCTCTGGGTTGCTGTGGGCCAGACCCTGAAGTAGGAGTTGTAGTTCTTGGGCACAAAGCCTGTTCAATCAGGATTGAAAACTGGATTTTTGTTATCTGGGAAAAGCTTCAGTTTTTTAAACTGAAATAAAAATACTTTTATTAAAATAGTATGCACTCCTCTAAAATTTTATTCTTAGTAACTTAAGCCTCTAGTAAGATGTTCTCCTTGGAAGAACTGGGTGTTTCACGAAATCCAGCTTTTCTGATGGAATAAATTGTAGACAACAGATTGCAGGCAGTTTAATTTTGAGCACAGATGCAGAGTCAAGTAAAACTGTACTTTCTTTTTGAGAGCAAGGCTTTACTAGCTTAATAACTGATGTGACACAGGGTATCCCACTGAATTGTGATCTGTTGTTTGTATGGTTTGGGGTTTGGTTTGGTTGGGGGAGGGTTTGGTGTGTTTGGTGGTGGTTGGTTGGGTTGGTGGGTTTTGTGTTTGGGTTTTTTGTTGTTGTGTTTGGTTTTGTTGTGCTTTTGTGTGTGTGTGTGTTGCCTTCTTCACAAGCATGGTACCCCTCAACATCTCAACTTCAGGAAAAGAGTGCTTAAAGTTACTGAACAGGAACAGTTTAAAACTTGCTACACTAAGAATGAGAAGAGGATCTGACCAACCATAGAGCAGAAAGGATACATATACTTTTCTGTGAACAAGACAAAACTGACTAATGTGAAACTAAATATTTGGGGAAAAATATTATTTGCTGTACTAGGAATAGTTGAAGGTGAAAATATTACTGTGCACTTATTAGAACATGGTGCTGGGCTGTTTTCAAAACCCTCTTAGCTTTTGGAGGCAGAGAAGGGAGAATTTAAATGTCAGTGAGAAAAACAACCCAGTACCTTGTGGAGCAAAAGCCACTGTGTATGTGTGTATGAATACAATTGTGCACAGTGGGTCACTGTTCATACATACACCTGTATGTTCTAATATATATACAAATATGTTTAAAATACTTTGACTGCATTTTAAGAGACAGGTAGCATCAGGTGTCCTTTCTGTCACTGTTGCCCCAGTACCCCAAGCTAATGCTTGAAGGCACTGGAGACTTCTACTGCACCCACTGACTTCTCTTCCAAAGTCTCTTTGCTGCCACCTTCCCTCCCCAGCCAGCTGCTGCAAGTAGTTACTGCTTTGGTGGTGTGTTTACACCATGGCGGGGAGCCTGATATCAGGAGGTGGGCAAAGACCATGCTGGAATTGAATTGAGCACAGGGACAGGTGGGCAAGGAGAGCCCACTAGTCACCCAGGAGTGACACACACACTCTCCAGTCCAGAGAACTGTTAAGGGCTTGTACATCCATCTGGCAAGTTTGATGTGTTGTCCCTTTCCAGCCTGAGGAAAGGAAATACAGATTTAACCAGATTGGAAAAGACCTTTGAGATCATCGAGTCCAACCTATCACCCAACACCATCTAACCAACTAAACCATGGCACTAAGTGCCTCATCCAATCTTATTTTAAACACTTCCCTTGATGGTGACTCCACCACCTCCCCAGACAGGACATTCCAATGGCCAATCCCTCTTTCTGTGAAGAATTTCTTCCTAATATCCAGCCTAAACCTCCCCTGGTGCAGCTTGAGACTGTGTCCTCTTGTTCTGTTGCTGGCTGCCTGAGAGAAGAGACCAACCCCCACCTGGCTACAACCTCCCTTGAGGTAGTTGTAGGGAGCCATAAGGTCTCCCCTGAGCCTCCTCTTCTCCAGGCTAAGCAACCCCAGCTCCCTCAGCCTCTCCTCATAGGGCTTGTGCTCCAAACCCCTCACCAGCTTTGTTGCCCTCCTCTGGACACGTTCCAGCAAGTCAACATCCTTCCTAAACTGAGGGGCCCAGAACTGGACACAGGACTCAAGGTGTGGCCTAACCAATGCAGAGTACAGGGGCAGAATGATCTCCCTGCTCCTGCTGGCCGCACTATTTCTGATGCAGGCCAGGATGCCGTTGGCCCTCTTGGCCACCTGGGCACACTTTTGGCTCATGTTCAGCCTACTGTCAACCAGTACCCCCAGGTCTCTTTCTCCCTGGCTACTCTCCAGCCACTCTGTCCCCAACCTGTAGCACTGCTACAGTTGTGTATTGTTGTGTGTATTGTTGTGACCAAAGTGTAGAACCTGGCACTTAGATGTGTTAGATCTCATGCCATTGGACTCCATCCAGCCTGTCAAGGTCCCTCTGCAGAGCTCTTCTACCCTCTAACAGGTCAACACTTGCCCCAAATTTGGTGTCATCTGCAAACTTACTGATGATAGACTCAATCCCTTCATCCAGATCATCAGTAAAGATATTGAACAGGATTGGGCCCAGCACTCATCCCTGGGGGACACCACTAGTGCCTGGCTGCCAGCTGGATGTGGCACCATTCCCCACCACTCTCTGGGCTCGGCCCTCCAGCCAGTTCCTAGCCCAGCTCAGGAGTGCTGCTGTCCAAGCCACAAGCTGACAGCTTGGCCAGGAGTTTGCTGTGGGGGATGGTAGGAAAATAGATCATACATGCTGGGCACCCTGGGAAGGCAGAAGGTCCCTGCAGGGTCCTGCCAAAGTACTGTCTTTGTTCTTCCCAACACAGAGGTAATGCTCTTGGCAGAAGTTTCTGTCCTCTCACAGTGGTAGAGGACCTGCATGGGTGATGAGGACAGGAGGATTTTCTGCATGGCTTGGAGGTGCCTGGCTACTGCTCTGTTGTGTCTATACTTTCCAATCCCCTGACCACCAGGATTCCCTTGCTTGGTCTCCCGGTCCCAGGGATTATCCTTGGGACCTGCACACTCCTGTTCCTTGGAGTGTGGCCAGGGAAACCAATTGTCCAGAGCCTCTGTGATGCTACCCTAGAGAGAGAGGACAGCTGGATGAATCTGTCCTGTGGGCTGCAGCACTGCTAAGGGTGTGTATTAGGTCTGTGCTGCAATGCTGTTGGCCCGGGGGGTACCTAGCACTCATGGAGCACCACATCCTGAGGCAAACGGTCTTTCTGGCCATGTCATGGGCCTAGGGCATCTCCCTTGTGCCATTGTTCTGGCCATCTGACATCTCATGGAGAGCCAGTGGTGTCAGAGTTTACCCAAGGCAGTAACTGCTCAGATTCATTGTGGTTGATGTGGAGAGTTTTTGTGGGGAGGTTAGAGAGGACAAATGCATAGCATCTGCAGGCAAGGGACATGCTTGAAGTACAGACTGGTCTCGGGGATGGACAAGACACCCATGCCCACACGTAGCTGCGCAGCATGCCAGAAGCTGTGGAGGTGCAGCGCGCCAGCAGCTTCCCCAGGTGTACAGCGAGGGGACCCAGCAGCCCCGCGGGACCGCGTCCTTGGCTTGCGCTCCGCTACTCTGCTTGGCCTGCGGGAGGGAGCGCCGTTCGCGGGCGGCGGCAGGTGCCTTATCCTCTTGCTGGGCTGTTTCCCTCCCCCAGCAGCCGGTTATGTGCTCCGTGCAGTGCTCCAGCGGCTTCTTCACAACCCTCAAGGTCGCGAGCCGCCGGCGGCGCGCCCCGGGCTCGTGTTTTCAGAGTGCCCTCTAGTTCAAGGCTGCCGCCTTCTTCCCATGCCCAGCGCAGGTGCTGCGGACCCGGTTCACACGGCCAGCTCTCACAACAACCCTCGGCCGATAAGGGCAGCCCCAGCACACGGCTGCCAACGGGCGTGGGGTTCCTTCCGCGCCCCCCGGATCTTGCGGAGGCAGCGGGTCCGAGCGCGCCCAGCCAGGGACCGCAGCCACCTCACCCGAGGCCGGCACCCCCTGGGACCCTGGCCGGAGGCTGCCCGGCGCAGCCCACGAGCGGGCGGGGGTGGCCCGGGGTCTCCGGTGGCGGCGGGCGGCTCCCACGGTGCCCAATAGCTGCCCGAGCCCGGGCATAAAGGCGGTGTCGGCGGTGTCGCGCTCCCCTCCGCCGGCCGGGCCCCCCGGAGGAGCCGCCGCCGCCGCCGCCGCCGCCATGGGCCGCCCCCCCCCGCCGCCGCTCCGCCTGCTCCTTTTCATCCTCAGCATCCTCTCGCCGCTACTGCTGCCGCTGTCGCTGCTGGCCGGGATCGCCGCCGGCGCCGGGACCCGCCGCGCTCGTGAGCTGGGGCCGAGGGGAGGGAGGTCCCTGCCCCATCTCGAGGGGCTGCGGTGGGCGCCCGCACTCAGGGCAACGTGCTGCCTCCCGCGATGAGCTGGGGTGGGATCGCTGCATCTAAGATGTCCCTGTTCTCCCCACCCCCCGGTGATGTGGAGGTCCCTGCCCCCTGTGGCATCCTTCCCACCTTGACAGCATGGGTGGTCCCTGAGCCCTGAAGACCTGCCTAAGCGGCTTGGGAGGCCCTGCCTTGGTGGAGGGCGGGCAATGAGAGGCTGCAGTTCTCTCTGCAGCCCCGCAGAACGTCCTGGGGTGCACCTGCCTGGGGTCAGTCTGTCTGCTCGGGGCTGCGCTGAGGCAGGGAGCTTCGTGGGGGCGTGCGTTGAGTGCTTGGTGCCCCGGCTGACCGGGCCCGGGTCGTTCTCTCCCACAGCACCTGCCGGCTACACCTGCCCAGCCTCCCGCCAGGCCACCTGTGGTGCCGTATGCATCCCCGTTCCCTGGCTCTGCGATGGCGAGCATCAATGTCCTGATGGGAGTGATGAGCAGTGTGGTGAGTTAGGGGAAGCTGGCACCCATCCTTTTTCATGAGGTGGGGTTGACCTGCATGGGCTTCAGAGGACGCTGGTGCTCTGGGAGGGGGTGAGGCAGAACAGACCAGAGGCACCTCACTTACTGCTGGCTCTGCCAGTGACTCGTGTGGCACCCTGCAGGGACGTGTGCCCCAGAGCTCTTGGGGGATGTCTGTGGCATGGGGACACATCATGGATCCCATGCTGAGTGAGGCAGGCCCCCACCTGTCAACGTGTTGGGGTCTGTTGGGGGCTGCTGTAGTCCAGCCTCTTGGCAAAGCCATTTGGACATTGCCAGCACCTGCCCCGTGCCAGACCAGAGAGGACCTTTGTGTTTGTGCTATAGTGGTAGGTCCCAGTGACTGTGTGCTGTCCCTGCAGATGTTGCGTGTGGCGGGGACCCCCATGTTTGGCAGTGTGACGATGGTCGGTGTATTTCCAGCAGCTGGCGTTGCGATGGTGCCGCTGACTGCCTGGATGGCTCTGATGAGCAGGACTGTGGTATGTAGTCTCTGCCAAGGGGGACTGCTTGGGGGGAGCTGGGAGCACGGGGTAGAATGCCAGTGCTGCTCTCTTCCCTCAGTGTGCGGGGCAAAGAAGGTGCAGTGTCCTGGAACCCACCACTGCATCCCGCACTGGGAGCTCTGCGATCGGCACCAGGACTGTGAGGATGGCTGGGATGAGGAGGGGTGTCCCCAGCAGCCCTGTCTGCCTGGGCAGTGGCAGTGCAGGAACAGGGTGTGCATCATGGCCGAGTGGAAGTGCAATGGGATTGATGACTGTGGTGATTCCTCAGATGAAGACGTCTGTGGTAAGTGAGCATGCTGGATATTCCTCAGTCCAGGTGAGGAGTCCAGGTGAGTCCAGGTAGGAAGTATTTTCCCTTCCTGGGTCCCAGGTCCCCTTGGGATGGTGGCAAAAATCCCAGGAACCTGCTGATATTTTGTGGGGCCACTCCATGAGTCTAGGACCTATGACTTCCCCTGTGCCCGCCTGGCATTCCCTGCCCTTCTGACATGTGCCCTTCTGTGTGTCATAGCCCCCTGCCCGCCTGGCATGGTGCGATGTGATGAGGGAAAGTGTATCCTGGAATCCCTGATGTGCGATGATGAGGATGACTGCCTGGATGGCACCGATGAGCCCAGCACGTGTGGTGAGTTGCATGTGGCTGCTGGCCGCTGCCTGCGCAGCTGGAGCCAGGAGGAGCCGCAGAGCTGTCCTACATCATGTCACCCCTCTGCTGTGTCCCCACAGGTCGGAGCTGCTTTGTTCGCAACGGGGGCTGTGCGGAAAGGTGCACTGACACGCACTGGGGAGTGCAGTGCTCTTGTGAGCCTGGATGGGTGCTGCAGGCAGATGGGCAGAGCTGCACTGGTAAGGAGAGGTCAGGGTGTGTGCACTCTGGGCACACTCTGGCCTCTGACTGCTGAAAGCCAGGTCTCCCTGGAGCCAGCACTTGAGCAGAAATGCCTGTCGCAGCCCAACTCCTGCCTGCCTGTGTCATGCCTGGTCCTGAAAAGGCTGTGTCCATGTCATGTTCCAGCAGTGGCTGGTGCATTGTGGGCTGGGAGCCTGTCTACATACCAGTTCCTCAGTATCTAAGGAGCTGTGGTCAGCGAGGAGCCATGGCAGTGCTGTCTGGAGGAAGCTAGCCAGTCATGCAATGGGCTCCTGACTGCTTCTGTCCCCACAGATGTGGACGAGTGCTCCCTGGAGTATAGCCCCTGCAGCCAGCTGTGCAGCAACACCCCAGGTGCTTTTAGCTGTTCCTGCCTTCAGGGTTACACTCTGTGGCACGGCACCACTTGTGAAGTAGCAGGTAGGGGGAGCTGAGGAGCCTGGGCCAGCTGAGGGGCTGGGCAGTGCTTCCCACTGACCGCGTGGCATCCCCCTCGCCCTGGCAGACAATGCAACACAGCTCCTGGTGGCCGTGGGGCAGGATCTGGCCCTTCTGGATGTAAGGACTCAAGCCTACCGGCCACTGCTCTCCACCGAGACTGAACTCCGTGCCTTGGTGTATGACCTGCTCCGAGAAACTTACTACTGGCTGACAGAGGATGGCGAGCTCTGCACTCACCTCCCAGGAAAGGGCACGCAGCCCCTCTATGCAGGTGGGGAGGAGTGAGGGGGCAGAATGCTGTAGTGGGGCTAAGATGGGTGCTGAGAGCCACCACAGCCTGGCCTTTCCTGTAGAGTAATGGGCAGCCTGGGTGTTGCCTTCTGGCCCAGAACAGGGGTGGTGTGCCTTAAATTGCTGTGTTTCTGCAGATGCTGGGGAGGTGAACAGCATCTCCATGGACTGGTTCACAGGACAGCTGTACTGGGCCAGCAGCCACCCTGCAGCCATCTGCACAGGGCTGGGTGATGGCCGGGGCTATGTGACGGTGCTGGGGAAGGATGTGGCACCAGAGCAGCTGACAGTACATCCATCTGCAAGGTGAGGAGCAAGTGAACCAGGGTTGTCACCAGGCTTCTGGGTGAGGAATACTGGTGCTGTGTTAGCACTGGTGTTATGCTGTGAAGTGAGTGAGTAGTGCTTGCCCCCAGGTCCATGTACTGGGTCAATCGTGGGCAGAGGGGCCGAACAGTCATTGCTGCAGCTGGCATGGATGGCTCAAACCGGCGGGAGCTCACAGTGGTGTCCATGGAAGAGCCTGTGGGGCTGACCCTGGACCACGTGGCTGGCAGGCTGTACTGGATTAGCGAGTACAAGGAGGTAGGGATGTGAAGCAGCAGTGCTCTGCCCCCACGAGGTGCTGGGAGGCAATGAGGTGGGAGTGGAGAGGGTGGCCCTGGTTCCCCTGTGGCTATGACATGGGAGGGAGCAGGGAGTGGTGCCCAGGTTTGGTACATAACCCTGGGCTGGGAGGGGTGAAAGCACCACGACAAGTCCTGTGGCTGCAGGACAGTACCAGGGTGTGGGGATGCCACATACTCATTGTGCCTCACCTTGTCCCTAGTCCATCGAGACACTGCGGGTGGATGGCCGTGGACGCCACTCCTTTCCTGCTGTCCTGGGGAGCAACACGGAGCCACTGGGCCTGGCTGTGTTTGAGAGCCGATTCTTCTGGACTGATGGCACAGAGCTGGTGTCAGCCACCCATGCCTCTCCTCAGGAGCATGCAGTGTTGCTCCATGCTCCTGTCTCAGCTTTCACTGTCCTGCACGCGCTGCGGCAGCCTCCTCGTGAGTACCCTGCAGGTTAACCCCACTAGTGTGGGGCTGGCAGCACCCACACCACTTCCCTGGGTGCTAAGGGAGAATATGCTGGTTCCTGAAGTTCACTGGGTCCTACCCAATGGCTCTTATGGTCCTGTGGCAAGAGTTTGTGGCATTGTGACAGACGGGACATATGAACCTGTAGGAAAGCTACCAAGCCCTATGGGTTTGAGTGGAGCTGAACCCTCCTATCTCATGAGACATTGCTACTCTGCCAGAGATAGCCAGCCCATACCCAGCCCCAGGACAGCTGGTGGTTTGGGGGTATTGGGAGATATGTGGGGGGTCATGGCTGCCTGAGCTCTTAATATCCCCTTGCTCCCAGGTGACACTGCTGCGTGTGCTCCAGGCTTGTGCAGTCACCTTTGCCTCCTGTCCCCTGTACACCCTCGGGGATACAAGTGTGCGTGTCCAGAGGGCCTCTTTCTTCTGCCCTCAGGGAAGTGTGCAGGTGAGCAGGGTCTGCACGGTCGGCTTGGCTGCCTGAGGTGGGATGCATCCCTGTGGGAGCTGGAGGTGGGCTGTAAAAGGCTGTGGCTTTGGTGGGATGATGTTCTCAGCACACACCAGTGCTGTTACATTTCTGTCTTGGTGACCCTGTCCAGCGTCCCTGGGGCCATGCTCACACACTGCCTTTGTACCCCACAGAGCTGTCCATCATGTTTGCATCAGGAAAGGCCATCTCCCTGGTGCAGGTAGGCCCTGGAGCACGCAGCAAACAAGTGCAGGAGTGGCAGGAGTCCCTTCACCTGCAAGATGTAGACTGGCAGAGGTCAGTGCTGTATGGGACAGATGATCGTGGGACACTGCTGCGTGTTGTGGGACACCCTGGGAGGAGAGAGGCCATTGTGACTGTGCTGCCAGGTGAGAGTCTATGGGGTCTATGCTCCATTTCCTAGTGCTCCATGAGTCCTGAGGATCTCCTCGGTGAACAGCACACTAGTATCATGTTGCCCATATCAGGGCTGTGCCGAGCCACTGGGGACCTGTGCCCTGGTTTTAGGGGCAGAGGGGACCCAGGTGGAGGAGCAGGGTCATGGAGCAGCCCTGTAACTGCTTGCCTGCTTACCCTTGCAAAGTCTGCTCTGCCCGTGTGGACATCCAGTCGGGGAATCTGTACTGGCTCGCATGTAACCGAAGGGACATCGGGGTGATCCACACATCTGACATGTCCTCACGCATCCTGCACCGTGCTCGCAGCAGCATCCAGCACCTCTTCTTGGACTGGCAGCGGGGCTTTCTGTACTGGCTAGCCCGTGGGCAGCCCCTGCAGCAGCTAAGCCTGGCTGGGGGTGCTCCGTGGGATGCCTGGAATGAAGTGTGGCCTGGAGACCTGCCTGCAGCCATGGATAGCAGAGCCTTCAGCCTGCTCTGGAGCTCAGCCCTAGGTGAGCCCTGGTGATCTCTGGAGCAGGGAACAGATTGCTATAGGCAGAAATGACCATCCATGCCCTGTATGCAATAGGTCCCTGCCTGGACAATGGGATGTTCATGGGGCAGACCCTGTCCCATGGCTGAGGTCTCTGCCATAGCTGTGGGTTGTGAAGGCACAGGGTGGGCCATGAGGGGTGCCTGTGGGCCTCAGGGGTCTACCATACCACTGTCTTACAGGCCTGCAGGCACTGAGTCTGACCAAGCGGCAAGCAGTCACCCTGACACCCAGCTGGTCCCATGGGCTTGCAGCTGCCTTCGAGCCATATGTAGTGTCAACAAATGGGACATCTCTGCTGCTGTGGGACCGGAGAACGCTGGCCCTTGTGCTATCTGTGTCAGCAGCAGATGTGCAGGGAGTGGTGGCTTTTGTGGCCTCAGAGCCACAGGCTGGTAAGAGTGGCCATGGCTCTGTGCCTGGTGCTTTACCTGAGGTGGCTGGGTGGTGGCCTGTGCTGCTCTGATCTGGGGCCGGATGCCTGCCTGTTGTTGGCATATGGAGTGCTCTCAGAGGTGCACAGGTTGTGGGGAGGGCACTGTCCCAAATCAAACTTATGTTCCTATGCCTATTCCTCTGCCAGTGCCACCAAGCAAGGGGTCTGTCTGGCCACTCTCTCCACCTGTGGTTACCACTATGAGAACAACCACAAGCACTACTGCTGTTGGGCCCACCACCTCTACTACCTCCACTACAAGACCTAAGCCAAGCAAGACCACCACTGTGCTCACCACTACTGCACTAACCAGCAAGGCTACCACACCAACCACCACCAGCCAGTCCACATCAACCAAAACCACCACTATGCCAACCACCACACGGACCACACCAACCAGAACCACCACTGTGAGGCTAGCTACTACCAGCACCATCAGCACCACCATCACTCAGTCCTTGTCTAAGACCACTGCTCCATGGACAACTAGTACCACCCAGCGCCTAACCAGGCCTGCATGGGTAGTGACACCTACTCCAGCCCTCTCCTCCAGCCCTGGACACCATTTGACCCCAGTCCCCAGCCTGTCCTGCCCACGAACTCATGTGCCCTGCCGTGATGGTACTGAGTGTGTGGCGCAGGAATATGTATGTGATGGGGAGAAGGACTGTGCAGATGGCTCTGATGAGGATGGGTGTGCCCAGCTCTGCAACATCCAAGGTAGGAGCTGGTTTTTTTGTCTCCTGCACAGCTGAGTCACCTTGTGCCAGGGTTGCTGGCTGATTCCTGGTGGGGTTGGTGGGATGGGGCCCTGAGAATGTCTGAGTGTAATCTGGGCTTTGATGCTTGTGAGGTGGCATACTGGTTTCTTGGCACTGGGCTGGAGTGCTGTCAGAAAGGGACAAGGCTGGCCTCATGGTGACCTAAGCATGGCTGAGCTGAAATTGCCTCATTTGCCTTGCTTGGGACCTGGGCTGCTGAAGATACACTGAGTAGAAGGGACCAAGACATGTCACTGTAGTGTGGTGCCATTCTAGGTCTCTGTGGAGCCAGCAGAGGGTCTGGTCACCCTAGCTGCCTACTTCAGGCTTAGCAAAGCCCCTTGTCTCCCCAGGGGCCTTCCACTGTGCAAGTGGAGCCATGTGCATCAGGGCTGAGGAGCACTGTGATGGGGTGCCACAGTGCCCTGATGCCTCGGATGAGAAAGGATGCTGGAGCCCTACACAGGAGTGTGCCCTGCGCTGCGATGCTGCCACCCACTGCATCCCTGAGAGCTGGCTGTGTGATGGCCATGCTGACTGCCTGGACCAAGCTGATGAGCAGAACTGTGGTAAGACCCTTGAACTGGGTGGGACAGGGGCTTCTGGGGGTTGCCTGCCCCACAGGTGGATGCACCAGGTTTCCTGTGTGTCCAGGAGGAGGCCACTGTGCAGGGCAACTTGCTGAGCAGATGGAGGGGCTGGACCCTGCTCAGTGCCATGCTTGTGCTGGTGGGATGGGTAAAAGAGTGAGGATAGTGCCCCTGCTCAGCCCTGGCCCTGCCTGCAGCGCCAAGGGAGTGCAGCCCAGCCGAGTTCTCCTGCCAGAGCGGGCAGTGCGTGGCCCTGGCCCTGCGCTGCGACGGTGACCATGACTGCCGGGACGGCTCCGACGAGGAGGGCTGTGCGGTGCCCCGGCCGCTGCTCTGCCGCGCGGGGGAGGTGGCCTGTGCCCGCAGCGGGCAGTGTGTGCCGGAGGCCTGGCGCTGCGATGGGGCCGCTGACTGCAGGGACGGCACAGACGAGCAGGTGGGTAGGGTGATGGGGATGCAGTCTGTCCCTGCTTGCTCTTGAGAGGGCTGGTGCCCCTATTCATCCTCTGGTCTTGCAGGGCTGTCCCCAGGAGAAAGATCTTTGTGGGGACCGGCAGTGGAGCTGCTCCCACGGCCACGAGTGCATCCCTGATGTCTGGCGCTGCGATGGAGAGAGTGACTGCAGGGATGGCAGCGACGAGGCTGGCTGTGAGGAACACCTGCTTTTATGCCCTCTCGGTCTTGCCCAGGCATGGTTGGTGGGTGGCCAGCACAGAGAGAGGTGGGGATGTGTCTGTGCCACTGTGAAAGGCCCTTTGTGCAACATGTTTGCCTGTTCCCAGCATCTGTGCTGGCCAAAGGCCCCAGATCACTGTTGCCCCTGTAGGTATGGTGGCCTTAGGATTAGGGTGGCCTGAAGCCAGGAGACCGGCACAACCCTGGATGTGGCTTCAGTGAGCCCTGGGCACCCTGTGGGAGCACTAAATCTGCCACAGCTGAGCAAGAGGAGGTGGTGGACAAGGCTGAGGGCAGCCTTCCCTATGTTCCTGCAGGCCAGCCTGCTCCCTGCCAGAGTCACGAGTACCCGTGTGAGCTGGGGGCCTGTCTGAATGCATCCCTGGTGTGTGATGGCCAGCAAAACTGCGCAGATGGCTCGGATGAGGGGGGCAACTGCTCTGTGCCCTGCCAGCGGTCCTGCACTCATCTCTGCCACCCCTCACCTCAAGGCCCTGTGAGTGCCAGCAGCTCTGGTCCAGGGGCTTACCCTGCCTTGCTGCCCTTGCTGCAAGAGGGAACATCCTGTGTCTCCAGAGGGGAACCCTGATGGCCCCTTTCCCCATAGCGGTGCTGGTGTGACCGGGGCTATCGGCTAGCCGAGGATGGTCTGTCCTGCATAGACATAGACGAGTGCACAGAGTGGAGTGAGGGAGCCTGCAGCCAGACATGCCTCAATGTCCCAGGGTCCTACAGCTGTGGCTGCCTTCCTGGCTACCTGCTGGAGCCTGACAATACAGTCTGCAAACTCACTGGTAAGCCCTTGGGATGGTCAAGGAGCACTGAGAGTCCCTGGCATTCTAGGGTACACCAGGAGCCAATGGGTACCTGTCCCCCTGTGCCTGCTCCCCATGGGGAACCTTGTAGTCCTGTGAATAGCTCTATCCCCACTGCCTCATAGCGTCCCAGGCTCTGCTCAGCTATAAGGTGCTGCTTGTCAGTCAGTTGCCAGTCAGAAAATCCATCTGCACTAGCTGGGCAATGTGCTGTGTGGTAGGGCTGAGTGTGATCAGTCTCCAGTGTCTCTGAGTGCTGGGGCCATGGGGCCACCAGTTTTGAGCAAGGTCTGGGTGGTTCTGTGTTGCCCCAGGACCAGAGCCCATGCTGCTGGTGGCTGTGCAGTCAGAGGTGTTGTCCTACGGCTTGCGAAGTGGGCGAGAGGAGGTGCTACTGGCCACTGACAAGGATCGTGTTGTCTTCTCACTTGACTATGACCCAATGGAGAGAAAAGTCTTGTGGATGGACCTAGCCACAGAGAGCATCCGCTGGCAGGACCTTGACTCGGGCAGGAAAGGCACACTGGTAAAAGGTAGGCAGTGACAGTGTGGGTTTAGCAGAGGTGGCCTCTCCACGGCTGTGCAGTCTCCAGATTACAGTGGAGTGCCAGCCTGTGTCCCTTTGTGTGGAAAGGTGCTGGCAAGAGTAGGGTTGGGAGGAGCTGGAGCTCCTAGGATGGAGGTGACCTGGGCTGAGAACACTGTGCCAGAGAACAATGCAATTGTCAGCCCATGGGTGCTGACTCAGGTATGTTGCAGGTGTGAGATCAGACTGTATAGCAGTGGACTGGCTTGGGAGGAACCTGTACTGGACAGACGGAGCAGCAGGGCAGGTGCTGGCCACTCGCCTTGGGGCTGCTTGGAGAGGGATACCAGAGTACACTGTGGTGATGGATGGTAACCTGGACCAGCCCCACTCCCTGGTGCTCCAGCCTCTGGCAGGGTAAGGCTAGGACAAGAGGACATGGAGATCTCTTTTCCATCCCTGCCCTGCCCTATTTTCCTACATGGAAGCAAGTGACAGAGTGGGAAGAGTTGGGATGGTCTCATCTGGGTGCTGTTAGGGCTGTGTGACTAGAGAAGATGGAGCCCAGGCACTTGCCTCTGCACTGAGTGGATCTCTTAGTGCATCTCTTATAGAATGGGAAGCTCTGCACCGCTCCTTTTGTCTGCCCTGCTACAGGGATGATGTTGTGGCAGGTCTGTGGGTCAGCACCTTTCTTCTCACCAGGCTGCTGTACTGGTCAGAGGTGGGGAGCCACCCACGGCTGATGGAGGCCACCATGGATGGGAGTCGACAGCACGTGCTGCTGGCCCAGGGTCTGGGCTGGCCCACAGCACTGGCCCTTGACCTCACAACCTCGAGGATCTTCTGGCTGGATGAGAAGCTGGGCAGCATTGGTTCTGCACATCTGGATGGTACCAGTGTGAAGGTATGTGGTGGGACTCCAGTGATGGGGCCCTGATGAGGGCCAGGGTGGGTGCTAACAGCCTCTCTGCCAGGTTCTGCAACTGGGCTGGGTCCAGAGCCCCTTCGCGGCGGCTGTATGTGAGGGGCATCTCTACTGGTCAGACAGCAAGACGTGGTCTGTGCAGCAAGTGGACAAGGCCAGTGGCAAGAACAGAACCATACTGCTTAAGCGACATGGGCAGCCCCACGGCCTCCAGGTATGTATCTGGGGGAGCCCTGAACCCTGCCACACCAGCTCTGCTAGGATTCCCACCCTGCATGGCCCTGCTGTCTTCTAAGTGCCGAGACATTGGGAGCTGGTACCCACATCTCAGTGGTACTTGGGCAGCAGTCCCTGTGGTCAAGCATCTCTGGTCCTTTTGGAGCATGTCTGCCTCACCATCCTGCCCCCACCTGGGCCACATTCAGGCTGCAGGAGCATGGCAGGGTGCCAGCTGTGCTCAGCTGGGTGCTGGTGGGGGTGTGAAGCTAAGCCCGACCTTCCCACAGGTGATGCACCCAGCCCTGCACCCTGTAGTTCCTAACCCTTGTGCCACACGTGGCTGCTCCCACCTGTGCCTGCTGAGCTCCAGACACGCTGGGCGGTGCCGGTGTCCCACCGGGCTAACACTGGCCGATGATGAGACCACCTGCCTACCCCTCCGAGATTCAGCCTTTGCCCTCCTGGTGTCCCCAGCAGCTGTGGCGCAGGTACTGTCCATAGCTGGTTCTGGGGTCTGCTGTCCTCACTGCTGTCAGAGGAGCGGGGTTCCCATCCTACTGCTGCCTTCTTCTCCAGGTCTACCTGAAGGACTTGCCCACAACATCTGTACCTCAAGGCCTTCCTCCACGCCGGGCCCTGCCCTTGGCCAAGGTGGGCCACCTGACAGCCATTGACTATGCAGTGAAAGACAAGAGCCTGTACTTTGCAGAGCTGGGGAACGACTCCATCAGGCTGCTGCGCATGAAGGACCGGGGCCGCCTGTCCTGGAAAAAGGTGGTGGCTGTGGAGGGTGCGGTGACGTCCCTGGCCGTGGACTGGCTGAGTGGCAACCTGTACTGGATTGAGGGGCAGCCACCAAGCATCTACGTGGCAGCTCCTGGGGGGCGGTGGACCCTGGAGCTGCTCAACAAGGGGTTGAAGAGTGCTGCCTGGCTGGCACTGTGCCCTCGTGCCTCCACTATGTGCTTTGTCACAGCGTCCAGCAGCCAGGGGCCTAGTGCCACAGTGGAGTGCGCGGCCATGGATGGCACTGGCCGCAGAGCAGTCTGGAAGAGAGCCAGGGCTCCTGTTGGCCTTGCCTTTGGGGGTGCTGGCACCCGGCTGTACTGGGCAGACCGTGGTGAGTGTGAGATGAGGCACTGCGGGGGGGCAACAGTGGCACATGCACTTGGTCCACAGCCTGACATGGTCTTGAGGGCAGTGCAGAGCCCTCTGTGCCACTGCATCTGAAGTTCCTGCATCTGTGCCCTGTAGGGAGAGGCACCATCAGCAGCATTGAACTGGATGGATCCCACTTCAGGGTGGTGCGGGAAGGGCTGCACAGCCTCTCACTCTTTGCTGCTGGTGAAGGCTTTCTGCTCTGGAGTACAACCTCAACCAATGGTGAGCCTGTTTGTAGCCTGTTGTGCTCTGCCCAGCATCTACTGTTGTATTAGGGCACTGGGGTCTCTTCCAGTCCCTGTGGGGTACAGGCTTCCCTTCCCTGGGGTGAAGGGCAGGCTGGGGGACCCCACCTCCTGTCCCAGGCATCCTTGCAGAAGGAGGTGGAGCAATGCTGACCCCATGTGTTTCCAGGCTCCAACAAGGTCTGGTACAGCCAGCTGGAGCGAGGTGAGAGCTGGTGGTTCCCTATGGAGGAGGAGTTAGTAGCCATGAGAATTTACAGCCCGTTCTCACAGGAAGGTGAGTCTGAGGCTGCCCCAGGCCGGGGCATCTAGAGGGTGGAGCTGTGCCCTGGGGTGGCCATACTAACCCGTGTTCTTTTGGCAGGCACCAATGGCTGTGCAAAGAGCAATGGGGGCTGTGCACAACTCTGTCTGCCCAACCCTGCAGGGCGACTGTGTCACTGCTCCCCCGGCTACCACCTGGTGCATGGGGTGGCATGTACACCGGCAGTGCCCTGCCCAGCCCCCCTGCAAGCCTGTCCTGACCTCCAGAGTTGCATCTCTGGAGAGCAGGTCTGCGATGGGCACCCTGACTGCACTGACGGCTCCGATGAGTCTGACTGTGAGTGCTTGTGTGCAGCTGGGTGTGCAGAGGCCCTGGCTGGACACAGGGGGCTCTGGCCCAGCCTCCTCCAGTTTGGGAAGGGGGATCTCACTTGGGTCTCTCTACTTACCTATACCCATCTCTCCAGGCTCCTCTGTGAAGGTGGGAACGCAGCTCCCCGTGGTGGCACCATCGGGAATGTCTCATGTGGAGGAACAGAAACCAGCCTCACCCCCAGCTGCAGCCAAGCCTTGGCAGCCCACCTCCAGCCTGTCTGCAACACCTGGCTCCCAGGAGCACCGAGAGCCCTTCCTGGTAACTCCCAGCACTGAGGAGGTGCTGGGAGCCATGCCATGCAGCAGCGAGATGTGTAACCTGCGTGGGGACTGTGCCATCGAGGCTGGGCAAGTGACATGCCACTGTGCCCTGGGCTATCGTGGCGACTACTGTGAGGAGGCAGAGGTGCAGCCGGTTGCAGGACCGATCGCCCTGGGGGTGGTTGTGCTCCTGCTGCTTGCTGCTGCTGCTGTGGGCGCCCTGGCCTACATGCGGAAGCGAGATAAGAGAAAAAGGTGAGCTCTGGGGCTGGGCCACGTACAGCTGGAGATGGAGAGAGACAGGGTCTCCTTCTCCAGGGACAGCATGGTGTCCTGGGGCACTCCTGGGCTATGTGATCACCCTTGCAGGCTGTTAACCAGGGGTTGTGGCAGTACCTCAGGATCTGCCCCGTCTCTAGGAGATAGCCATGACATCCTTGGTGTACCTTTTTTCCTTCCCAGGACTTCAAGCACTGCTTCCACTCGGGTACTGACCTTGTACCACCGTGAAAGTGACCCTGAGGAAGAAGATGAGGAAGATGAGGAAGAGCTTCCCCCCAAGAGTGATACCTTTGTGAATGAAGCTTATGATGGGAAAGAGGTGAGCAGCATCTGGAGCAGGCCCCGATAGGGACCCTTCTGCCATCCTGGGGCTCCTTAAGGCCCTCCGCATATGCAAATTCCTCCCCAGGCTCAGCACTGGCATGGTGTCCACTCTTGTGGCAAGCTTTGCCCTCCTCCTGGGGAAAAGGGGCAAGACCTGGGGGTGGCTAGGGTCTGGCTGGCACAGAGTCTGTCCTGCTTGGCCCGTGGCTGAAACCTCTGTGCTAAGGTGTGGGGTTAGCCCATGGAGGCTGGCTCAGACTCATCCCTGATGCAGCTGTCTGTGATCTCTGCAGGAGCTGCCAGCACCACTGAGGAAAGGACCATCTCGCCCCAACACTGTAGTTTCATAAAAGAATGATGTGCAGCACCCTTGGTACTGTTGTGGTCTGTGTGTGAGCCGGGGAGGGGAGGCCAATTTGCTCTTCCTACATCTTGAAGCTCTAGGGAACTTGGAAGTCCAGAGCAAAATGTTTTGGAAGGTGTTTCAGGAAGCCTCCAGTTCCAACACATTCTCTGCAGCCATTGCTGCAGGGTGCATCCTATACCACCCCTTAACCACACTTAGGGCATCTCCATCCACTGTTCCTCTACAGCAAGGTGTAGCTTGCTGACCAGGGTGCTTTGGACTCACCTGCAGTTGGAATCTGGCTCAACAGCTCTACAAGGAAGCTGCCTTGGCTCCTGCCCTGTTATGCAGGGTGCTGAGCAGAGTTTTATAGTGCAGTTCTGACCTCCTGAGTGTCCCTTACAAACCAGCAAGACCAGTTTTACCACCTCACACCAATTTAATGAGGAAAAGGAAATTGTGTGCTGTTTTTTCCTCCAGTGATCTCTGTTTTGGTTTTAACTCCGGTGAAACTGTTGTGCTCAAGGAAGAAGAAACCTCTTCCAGAGCTGATTTTGAATGCAGGGGGAAAGTCTATGAAGAAGGTGCTATAAAAGCTACCTGTTCTCTTTCACAGACCTTTCCTGTCTGCTTCAGGCAAAGCACAGGAGAGCTGGCCACTGGCTCTCAGCCCAGCCTGCCTAGCAGAAAGCCCATGGCCATCCCACAGCACAGACCTGTTCCTCTTCTTTTGCTATTTGTATGGCCCTGAGCTGAGCAGAGACATGGGCAGTGTTCCCCTCTCCTATTCTGAGACCTGAAGGCTACATGTGGCTGACCTGTACTTTCCTCATGTGGGACCATCGGAGCTGCTGTTGCCCAAGCTGCTGCATGGTGCAGGAGGATGAGCTAAAAGCTGTGTGGAGGGACTGGTGCTAGGGCTGGTCCTCAACCCAGCACAGTTTTGGCACAGTTGTGGAACCTGGAGTGTGGCAGGCTTTTGAGGAAGTTGCAGGAATTCAAGCCAGATCCTCAATCTTGTTTTCAATCTGCTTTGAGGTGCCCCAAGGATGGGCAGGAGCCAGTGCTGCTCTTAGTGTCAGGCTGGCAGGCTCGCCAGTGCCTGCTGCTGTCTGTGCTGGGGCTACAAGTCAGAGTCACAAGGTAGGGTGCTCTTCCCGTGCCGGTCATATCGCTCATCCTCCAGCACATCCCAGGGATTGTGGTAAGCCCCAATGGTGGAGGGTGGCACAGCCTCTGGCACAGGGGTAGGGGACAGTTTAGTAGTCCTGTGCTCCTTGCAGCAGTGATGGAAGCTGAGGGCAAGTGCCAGCCCCCCCAGGATCTCCAGGCAGCTTCCCAAGTAGCTCAGCACCACACTGTAGCCTACAACCAGTGTGCTGTCAGCTGGTGCAGGCAGCACCCACAGCTCATGGGTGTACCAGGAGGGAGGTATGAGGCTCAGCAGCCCTGAGAGGAGCAGCACAAGTCCTGCCACACCAGCCAGTATGTGCCGTGGCTCCTTTTGCCAGCAGCGAACTCCCAGGGCAGCCACCACCAAGCCTAAGAGAGTGAGCACCAGCGAGGTGGGCATCAGTCCTTGGGCTGCCCTCACAGGCACCTTCTCAAAGTAGCCCAGCTCATCAGCCTGCCCACAGAGGCGGTCATGGCTGCTCTGCCGCTCACTGCACATGTCCCAGATGCCCTGTTCCCAGATGAGGTCAACAGGCTGGTTAGGTATGAGGCTCACCTGCCTCCAGTTGGGTGCCAGTGTGCCTATGAGTGTCAGCAGGAGCCCGCAGGGGCAGAGCACCAGCCCCACGATCATCGCTGTTGGCGTCCGCATGCCAGAGGTGAGTCAAGCAGTCTTCCGTGTGCTTCTGGTCGCCAGAGGCAAAGGTCCGGGGGGAATCTGGGAGCCCGGGAGCTCTTTGTTGCTGCCCGTCAGCCGGGCAGAAGAGGTGGCACCAGCGCGCCAGGCTGCTCGGTGCAGGCAGGGGTATCCTCTGGCAGGGCAGCAGTCTCAGAGCCTCGCGTACCGTGGGGCAACCCACGGAGCTACGTCCAGCGCTGCGGGAGGGTGCCAGCAGCAGGAGGAAGTGCAGCCAGGGAGGAGCTTGGCGCAGGCTGGAGCCCGGTACCCTGGCAGAGCAAGCAGCGGACTGGGTGCTGTGACAGGCTGCCCCTCCCTGAGCTGGGCGGGGGGCGGGAGCGGGCAGCCCTCCCCAGGCTGCTGGCTGGGTGCCGGGGCAGGCAGCCCTTTTCCGGGCTGCTTGCGGGGACAGCCCTCCCCGGGCTGCAAACGACGCTGGGGCGTCGCAGCCTCACGCTGGGGCTTGGCAGCGCCTGGTCCCGATTACTCCCTGCTGTAGAAGCACAGGACCCTTTTGTGACTTGCTTAATTAGACCGACTGCTAACTTAATTTACTATGAAAAGAATTTATGAAAATCATTACCTAAGATGAAATGCTAGCAGGCGGTAAGGACCACGGGGTCGTCCCCAGGCACAGGAGACTTTCCCAGACCCTAGCCTTCATATTCTTGCACTTCATCCCAGCAAGCATCTCCCTGTCCTTCAGGGACCACTCCTGAGATTGGCCCTGCTCTTTCATTCCCAGATTGTGCTCAGAGGCCACCCCCAGGCGCAGCAGCCTGGCTCTCAGCACGAAAAGTTCCTGGAATGCCCAGTGAGACAGGTATGGGAAGTCACCACATCTAAGAACCCCTATGTGGGGTTTCAAGTCCTCAAAAGCGCTGGTTTTGGGCCACTGCAAATTTCCCTGAGTCTCTGCCAGTCACGCTGAGCCCAAAAGAGGGCAGCATCCTCTGGATTAACTTTGGACGAGAACCCTCAGCTGACTCGGAGGGCTGGCTGCAGGTGTGCCCCACAGCATCTCTGCATTGCTAGTTTCGTGGCCACCTGGAGGCCTGGCTGGGTCTGCGCTGTCCCAGCTGCTCCCCGGCTCCCTTCCCACTCCTCCATCCTTACAGCCACTCCCCGAGTGCCCCAATGCTCTTCTCTGGGGGCGCTGGATCGTTTCAGGGATAGATTGCAGAGCTGTTGCTCACTGAATCTCAGTCTAGCTGGGAAGGCAGGGGTGGGTTGGACTTGGCCAGGAGCTCATGTGCCCAGCTGCATCTGCAGGGCAGCAATGCTGACAACCAACAGTGGGCAGCTCTAGACCAGGGCACTTAGCTTTGTCCTATGCAGCAATTAGTTTGCTCTCTTCATCTGAGAAACTACGTTCAGGATTGCTGGTTCTTTTTCTGTCCCTTTAACTTTTTAAACTTTTACCCCACTCCAGGCATTGACTCCATGCCAAGCCACCCAGTACTGCCCTTGGAGCTGTGCATCCAACTGACACACCAAAAGCTGCCTGCCTGACGTGTTGCCTGAGGCTGCCTTCTGCCATGGTGCCTCTTCCACTGATGGGAGCAGTGCTTAAGAAGCCTGAAGTCCTGGCTTTTGCGGGAGGCTGTGTTTTCTTTTCCATTTGGATGCAAGGACCTTCTGCTCACAATGCAAAAGGTGCTACAGATATTTCCTCCTTGGGCTTTGTAGTGTCTGCTCTAGGGTGCCCCTCCTTGAGGCACATTCCTTCTCCTCTCATCTGCACCCTCAGTGATGCTGTCCCTCTTGGCCTCAGTGCCACAGACTTGGGTTTGGGATGTGACTACTGCTTGAATCTGCAGAACCAAATAGACGTTGGGTGCTGGAGGCATCACAATTAAGGTCAGGTTTAACAACCTGGGGCTTTCCAGTTCATTAATAATGCCCATGAGGATGCATCTTCCCTTTGGGCTGGTGCCCAGGCTTCTGATTGCGGGGCAACAATAAGCAAATCAGGCGTTGTGGCGCTGATGCTGGATGACCTGCCCTGAGTAAGCTGGGGAAGGAAACAGGATTAACAGAGCTGTTTCCCGGTGCCACAAAGTTAGAGATTGTTCATTCCTTCCCTTTTGCTTTCTAATGAGGCGATATGAAAAGCCATTCAAAGCGCAGCCTGGCCCTTTCCAAGCTCTAGGGAAGCATTTAAAGCCATATGGTCGTACAGATAAAATGGTCTGGCTGAAACTGCTTTCCTTCCCATATTTCCCTAGCTGCTGGGTGGGGAGAGCCATCTTACTTGGTGTTTTCTACTTCTCTGAGGCTGTGACTTAGTTTTTCCTACCTTGGCAAAGTGATTTGTGTAAGAAAATGATGGAAACTTTATCCAAGCCTGGTTCAGTTGGCTTGCACTTTTTTTTTTCTTTTTTAACCACCCTTTTCCCACTTTGTGAATTGAAGGAGCAGCAGAGGGCCTTGAGCTAATTGGAACTGGAAGAAAGCCAGGGCAGGATGGTCAGGGCTTGAGATGGATTCCAAGGGGAAAAAGCAAACAATAAATCCATGATGGACTATTGAGTTGGGTTGCTGTTTCCAGCCTCAGGTACCCTTCATTATTAATGGCTAGGTGTGCATTCAGGGCAATATTGTTCTGTTCAGCCTGTTCCATGGCTTTCTATCCTTTGCCTTCTCTCTCACTTTAGAAGAATTGAGGAGCCTGGTAGACCCCTGAGTCCTGCCTGCTGCAGGAGGTGTGGACTGGGTGGGAATGGCATCTGGAGACACTTGGGGGGTTGCAATTTCCTCTTGTCTAACTGCTTAGACAGATCCACTAGCCATGTATGTTTGTTTCCCAGTTGAAACACTGAATGCCTGCAGGCTGGGAGCAAAGCAAGATGGCTCAGACAGCCTATGCTGATTTTTTTAAGCATTAGACCTGGCTGTCCAAGCCTCTTCTCAGTCTCCATCCCACAGCAAAGTCTCATTAGGCAGGTGTCCAGGTTGAAGGACTTGGTTCTGACCATTCCACTTTGATACTTTCTCTTCTAGAAATTGTAGTGGGGGAGCTTCTAAGAGTGCTACATGAGGGTTCCCCATCAACAACTCCTCTCTTAAAAGCTGTGGTCTAGACAGTGCAAGTACAACCAGGACATGCTCTGCATTGCTCAAACAGTTGCAGTTGCAATGGACGTCTCTCAAATCAGTTCCCAGCTTCCTCCCTGGACACACACGCTGCTGTCTTTGTGACTGACAGGATGCCATGGACAAGCCTCCAGGCAATGCAGGGTCTGTGGTGCTCCTTGCTAGCTGAATGTGGCACAGACAATTGTATCCTACTCAGAGCATAGGCAGTGGTGGTTGGCACCTAGCATGCAGCTCCATGCCCCAGCTCTACAGCATTCAGGACATGACTTCTGCAAGCCTTTGACTTGCCACTCTCCAAACTGGTCATGGTGGTGAAAGCAGCCCTGAGGATACACTTCAGAGAGTTTTTGGAGACCAGGGTGTGTGTTAGGACTTGTAAGCCCCGTGCTGATGGGTCCCACTCTGAGGCTGGGACCCAACAGTGGCTTGTCCTACACAAGTCTGTAGTCCGTAGGAGTCATGGTGTTCCCCCTGCTCAAAACTCGGTGCAAGGGAGCTGCAGAGACCCCTACAATTTGAGGGCAGCATCCCGGAATGCCTGTAGGGAGCAGTAAAGCCATTAGTGAGTGCTGAGGTTGTTCCACTGTTTCTGCAGACCAGCTGTGACTCTGAACACTATTCAGACTAGACCATGGAAATGAATTGTTGAAAGCCTTATTGGACGTCTACAAGGTATTCATTCACCCATTAAACTGCCTCATTTCCAAACCACTGCACTTGAACTTGCCATATTGCCCAATGCAGCTTTTGAGTCTTTGCTTTCAGTCCAGAGAGTTATATACAAAGCATTTTTTTGCAGCTATAGCTGTTTTTGTCTGACTCCATCCTGAAATGGTTGAGAGTGGTTAGGAGGTTTTGGAGGTGCAGCCTTTTTCAGACAGGCAGAAGAGAGCAGTTAAAGCGGTGTCTGGCTACAGAAATTGCATGTTTGTCCAGCTCCTGGGCCACAGAGCTTGGGGAGCTAAAGGGCAATGCGAATGCCCGTGGGTGCAGAGCGTGTTGCAACTGGCAAGGCAAAAGCAGTGCTTCATGATGGGGTTCATCTGGTAACTGTAAATGTGACTCATCTGCATGTACTTTGATCCCTAGTTGGGCTGAGAGGCCTGAAACCAAAGCACAGATGGCTTACAACTGCCTTTGTGTATTTTCTAGCAGTCCTATCAGCTCTGTGGGTGAAACCACTAGATGTATGGCCAAGACCGTAGGGGAACAGACTTGCTTAAACCTTTCCTCTTGAGAAAGCCCTAGGCAGGAGACAGCTGCATCCCATGCCTGATCTGGGGACTGAGAAGCAGTAGGGCTGCTAGTCTATGGGAATTTTATTCTGATAGTGGACAGGATGGGATGAGACCTTTGTCTTGGTGACAGGAAATTCCTTTCCACTGTATTTGTGAACTACATGGACATTTTGGATGGAAGAATGTCATGTCCTGCTCCCATGTTACTTGCTGATGAACACTGCCCAGTTTTGCTCCACAGGAGAATTCTGCCCCTTTGGAGGAAAGCACAGGATACTTCCAGGTTAGTCAGAGAAATCTTGCAAATTAAAGGAAAACATTTTTCTTCTTGGCAAGGTATCAGATCCATGCAGTACAGCCTGCCTTCAATGTGCCTGATACCATCAACACATAGTGTTGAGTCAGTTAGTACATCAGCAGAGACAAAACTAATTGATTTTGGCATGGAAAGGCCAGTGAAATCACCATCCACAAGAAATGCAGGATTTGTCTTGGGTACCTTGTACCTTCCCTTTTATTCTGAGGCAAAAACCCCACCTCTCTAGACCTGTGCCCTGTAATTCTGCCACCATCTGCTTTTTTTCTAGCCTTGTGTCCCCTTGCAGAGGACAACAGGCAACCCCTGCACTCCCAAAGTGGTGTGTGCTGCCTGGACCTGTAATTTGTGCAAACACACATGCTTGGCCAAAAAGCCACCAACCTATGGGCTAGGGCAGGGGGAGAGTGTGTGAGATCACAGTTCCTCCTGTCCTTTCATAGTGAAAAGTCACTGGGTAAGCAGCATCACTGGTGTATGTATCTGGAGGACTTTTTGCTGATGAATTTCAAAGGCTGATACTAAATCATTAGTGTGAGAAAGTTTTTTCTGAAATGTTACAGAACCTCTCTTTCCCTAAAATGCCAGACTGCTTCAAAGCTCTGAGGGACTGCTGGACTCCCAGTGTGTGCCCTGTATGAAGTGCTTGGCAGGGTTTGCTGCTCACATGAGGTACAGGACTGCCTGCTGGTTGGCCCTGCAATGTACTAGTTGACCTCACCCAGAGAATGGAGAGCTTAACACTGGTGACAGTAAGAAGCTGTCATACAGGTGGATGGGATTTTAGGCACCAGAAAAGTATGGAGGGTTGTAAGGTGGTGGTCTTGCCTGAGAGACAAGGGGGACTGATCATTCTTGCTCTGAGAGACAGGAAAGGTTTCTGCTGGTGATATTTACCTGTGCCCCATTCAGGTAGGACTTCCTCATAGATTTGGTTGTGGTGGACTGGTGTATATGGCTGTCTGCAGGGCTGCTCTTCTCAGGGGCTGCCCAAGGCAGGCTGTCACTCACTGGCCACAGCATCCTTCAGGAATCAGCATCCTCTCAAAGGAAACCTAAGCTACAGGCCACATGGAAACTTTGTACCCAACACTATTCCCAGCCTGGTAGAGTTTTGTTAAGGCTGAGCTGCAATGAGAGCAGCTTGCCTTGGCTAGCTCCCTGTCCCCATTACCCTTGCCTCTGCCAGTCTCTTGGGCAGGAAGGAGAGGGCAGGTACACAGCAATGATGGGCACAGTAAAGCTAGGGTGAACTGTCTCCATCCTTCTGTAGCACTGATTTGGTCCTTGACACTTATTCAGTGCTAGGAATACAGTTGCAGACATCCTTGAAGTGTGTAATGTGTCCTCCTCTCTACCACCGGAGGAGGAAGACTTGCTTTCAGCATGCTCCTAGTTTGTGGCCTGTGCCATCATTCTTTCCTTGGGTTGGACTGATGTGATTTCAAAGCATTTCACACCTAGCTTGATTGAATTTCATCTGAGTGATGTCAAATCATGTTTTCACCAGCTCTTTAAGGTCCTCTAATGAATCTATTTTCTGGCATCCTCTTGTCTAATTTTCTTTAGCATTATCCACAATATTTCTAAGACTGTAGTGAGGTTTCTAGCCCACAGTTTGGAAGAATCGAATAACAACAAGGACAGGACCATTTCCAAGTTGTTCCTTTCTGTAGGTGTCCTTTTAGTCTGATTGTAAGCTGTGTATAGCTCTGGTGACTAATCAAGGTGCTATTTTTGTACCAATTTGACATCCATCTTCCATCTAGATGGTATTTGTCTTTCTGATGGGATAGCACAACGGCCTCTATGGAGGTCCAAATTATCACATCTGCCTCTTTCCCTCAGTCTGCTGGATCTCTGAGAGAGGAAATTTAAATGGTTTGGTATAAAACAGTTCCTAAGAAATCACAGTTATCCACTTCTCAGCCCCTGTATTAGCTCCTCCGTGCCTCTGAAGTAATCTTTTGTGCAGGTCAATTTTCTAGGCACTGTATTATGGATCTATAACTTGGCTTCAAGCCTTTTAAATAGGATGCTATGCTCATTCTGTGCTGTTTCCTTGGTTCTGCTTCAGCCCTCTAGCACTTCTTGGAGAGCATGGCTTGGGAACTGGAGATGGCTCCTCCTCTGATAGTGACTGTTGATGTAGCTCATGTACATTTCACCTAGCTGAAAGTTCATGAACCCCTTCTTTTGCAATTCTGGCCCACTTCCCTACCCCTTTTCTGTTCATCATCATGGCTAAATGCCGGGGCAAGAGTTTGGCTGTAAGTGCCTAAAAGAGAGACTGCAAAGTCTCAGCTAGTTATCTTTTTATCTTGGTGGTTTATGGAGTTATTCACCTCTAGATTCAACTTGCATGTGAAATCAAAATGCAAGGAAGGCAGTATAGTCATTAGTTTCTTCCATTTAAGCTCAAATGAAAGACAGTGAAGGTCTCACCTGACCCTTAGCTCTTCCTCTTCACCCTCCTACAATTGCTCCATCATCAGCTTTTCAGCACATAAGTTGTATTCTACTGGTAAGAAATCACTGGAAGGCAAATACTGGGCACAAAGCTAGCCAAATCAGTCTAAGGCCACCTGCAAACATTTGAGCTTTGCTAATTCTCAGTTCTTTCATCTGCTCTTTGCTTTTCCTCTCTCTGCCCTTTTATAAAAAGATGCTTGCAAGGAATTTCTCCTGCATCACTGGGATTTCAGTTTGGACATCAGGAAAAACATCTTCTTGAAGAGGTCCTCAGAATGGTGATGGCTTGCCACCCTTGGGAGTTTCTGAGTGTTGGTTAGACAGGCTTGTTTTGCCTGCATCAATGCTGGCAATAGTCTTGCTCCAAGGGGGCGGATGAACCAGAGAATGTGGAGGGCTTTTCCAGACAATGCTGCCATAGGTCTGCAAAAGAAAATGTTCAATGCATACCAAAGCTGGGTTATTTTCCTGTATCAGGGGGACATCTGCATTGCACTTGGACACAGCAGTCCTTTCTTTTTCTTTGGCCAGGTATTAGTGCCCTGTGAAGTGGACCCGTGTTGCTCATACGTACGATGGTAACACAGCACATGCTGAAGAGCTGACCTTACATTCCTCCCTCAGGCCTGCCACTGCATTTGAAATACCCTTACTGAAATGTCTGAACTTGCAAGTTTGCTGCTGAGCTTCCTGAGTGCCAGACTTTGAGATTTAACAGCTAGGGCTGGGAATGCTTTCATCCTTTACCATGCCCAGGACTGCTCTGGGTGCCCTGGGTGCTGGTGCCTGTTTTGTTGTTTTGTTGTCTTTGCTGCTACAGTAGTAATTAGGATAAGGTATAATTAAAAAGTTTGCCCTAGGACATATATAAGGCCACTGAGCTGCATTGCAAAGTCCTCTGCATTTTCTGCTCCTTTTTGTTCTCTGACAAAGGCCTGACTGCTGTTTTAAAGTGAGAAGTTAGTGGTGATGTGGCTATGAGCTGGCACTGAGTGCCTTGCTCCTTCTTTCATCTTCCAGACCTTGCTATTTGTAGTGGGTTGAGATTTCCCCCCAACATTAACTACCACACCATTCATCTGGCCTCTCCAAAGCAACCTGTGGGTACTCAAGATGTCAAATACTCTTGGCAACTAATTTTTTGTAACTTAGGTGACTGACAGAGAATCCGAGGCCAAGTCATCTGGATGTGAGTCCTGGAGGACAGCAGGAGATGGAAGAAAATCTTTTGGAGACACTCAGGATCATCCAATCAGCAACAGTGAGAACTTATATCTTGATGGCTGACACAGAGGACTTATTGGACATCGTTTTTGGAGGGTGGGCAGATGGCTCAGTCTGACTCTTCCAACCTTTCACACCAGCACCTGCCTTTGGAGGGTGGAGCAAGGGGCTTGCTCCCAAGGCACTCCCCAGATCTGGCAACAAAGGAGACCCAGTGTTTTCAGGAAGTCCATTGCAGCCCTTGGAAAATAGTGGCAGTTTACAGCTTGGTCCCTCAATAAACTTGTACATGTCTTTGCTAACTGCCCTCAGTCCTCTGTTCACCCAGACCTACCTTGGTTTTGCATACCAGAAGTGCCTTATCAGAAGGCAATGAATCACCTAAACCAGCTGCTAACTCGTACTGTAGGAGAATATCTTACTCACAGCACAAATTCCATCTCTCAGCTGCTCTGAAAATTTTCTATCCACAATATATGCAGCCACAGCCAGTCTCATTTTGGCCCATCTCAACGGGGGATAGAGGCTCACCTGGCTAGAAGACAAGGTCAGCAGCTGCAAACTTCACACAGGGACCCAGGTTTTCTCTTCTCTTCAGGAACTGACCAGTACCCATCCCTGATGCTTGTTTTAAGGGAAAGTGGAGTTTTTGTGTCAGAGATTGCCTTTCAGTTCTGAGTTTGTCTAGCATTACACCAGAGAGAGAATTTCAGTTGTTGACTGGTGCCTCTAGCCCAGCAGGCTTGTCTTTGCAGGGCTGACCTTTCAGGGAGATGTTCAACCTGATGTCAGCTACAGCCAAACAGGATCCAGTTCTGATCTTGCTTTCCCCCCCCCCCCGCCCCGCCCCCCCCCCCCCCCCCCCCCCCCCCCCCCCCCGAACTTTGTCTGGAGTTGTTTCATAAATCATTGTCCACTGATAAAATACCAAGGGGGCCTGTGTTTGTCTGATGCTGCTCTTGAGAAGTAAAAACAGCCCCTGGGAAGGATAGTAGCACAGAAACATAGTGTATATCTTCCCATCCCTCCATGGGTTTTCTTTCTGCAGTGCTCCAAGAGCCAGTTCCTACCAACACCAAGGTACTGTGCCAGTTGCACATTCACAGCCTGACACAGTACCATGGCATTTCAGCATTCCTGAGAGCTCAGACTGGTGTTTCCTGTACCTGCCCAGTTTTGGTGATGGTGGGACTTTCACCACACTCTGCAGGAGCCTTCTCCATAGATGATAACCACGTTGGGATGAAAGGTATTGCACTCTGCTTGTAAACATGTCTTCTCATCACCTTTACTCTGACATTCAGTGGCTTGTCTCATCCCTCCAAGCTGTTTCTCTTCAGCTGCTACTTTGTGTCGAGAATATGCAGTGCCTAGAAGTAAGAATGAGGAGATGACTGAGGGATGATGCAAGAAACCCATGTATGCTGAAGAGGGCATGACTATGTCCTCCCTTTCCAACACAAGAACCAGGATCTAGAAAGTGTGATCTAAAGTGACCTAAAGCTAGCAAGTGTTGGCAGACAATTCTTACCCCAGCCCAGTGAGAGCGGCAGAATTAGTTGCTGCAGGACATTGCTGAAGGGCTGCTTTAATTTCTGGTGTCTCCAGGGGAAACTGTAGTTATTCACAGAATAATCTGGGAATGCTAACTCCAAAGACACCAACTTTGGCCCAAGAAGCCCTGCAAGTTTGACAGATATCAGGAGACCTCCTTATGCCTGTGCTTTTAGGCCACTGCTGGAGACATTATTATGGACCTTGAGTGTTCTTTGGTAGATTATTGTAGTTCCTGAAAGAGGCACAAAAGTATTATCAAGTGGTTTTGATCATCTTTAGTTGCTTGCACAAACCCTGAAGAGTCCTGTGTGAGTTTCAATGGAAGGATCTATCCAGCATGGCTATACCTTTTTGTAACTGTAGGTCTTTTTGGACTGTATCATTATTCATTACCCCCTCTGTGCCAGAAAGGCACAGGTGTTTGACAAGGCACTTTAGACCTCGGGTCCCAAGTAGCTTTTTTGAGTTTGCATCCTGCAGCCAGCCTGGAATACAACATTCAACTGGTTTGCTCTGGCATCTCATCTTGGGTACTGCCCTCAACACTTAGTGGCTGTCCTGTAGCATTGACTGCTCCCATGGAATAAGTGTGCCCTCCTGTGATGGAATAGACCGTCACAGAATCATAGAATGGTTGAGGCTGGAAGGGAATTCTGGAGGTCATCTAGTCCAATTCCCCCAGTCAAGCAAGGCCATCTACAGGAAGCTGCTCAGAGCCATGTCCAGTCAGCTGTGGAATACCTCCAAGAATGAAGATTCCATCGCTTTTCTGGGCAACTGTACCAGTGTACAGACACCCTCACAGCAAAGCTGCCTTCCAGACAGTCAGCCCCTGTCATGTGCCAGTTTCTCCAATGATGGAGACTGCATAGCTTCTCTGGACAACCTGTGCCAGTGCTCAGTCACTCTCACATTAGAAAATGTGTTTCCTGATGTTCAGATGGAGCCCTCTGTGTTTCAGTTTGTGCTCGCTGCATCCAGTCCTAACCCTGGGCACCACTAAAAGGAACCTGACTCCACCTCACTCTGCCTTCTTTACAACCTCCCTTCAATTTTTTGTGTACATGAATAAGATCCTCCCTGAGTCTTCCCTTTGCCAGGCTGAACAATCCCAGCTCCCCTGGCTTTTCCTCACAGGAGAGATGCTCAAGCCCCTTCAACATTTTTATGGCCCTTTGTGGCACTCCCCAATATGGCCATCTCTCTCATATACTGGGGAGCCCAGAACCTGACACAATAGTCCAGCTGTGGCCTCACCAGTGCTGAGCAGAGGGAGGGATCATCTCTCTCCACCTACTGGCAGCACTGCTCCTAATGCAGCCCAGGGAACCGTTAGCCCTTTCTGCAAGGGCACAATGCTGGCTCATGTTCAGCTTGGGAACCCAGCAGGCTCCCAAGGTCCTTTCTGCCAAGCTGCTTTCCATCCGGATGGACCACAGCATGTACTGGTGAGTAGGGTTATTTCTCCCTATGTACATGACTTTTCGCATCTCTTTCTTGAAGTCATGGAACATCTTTGGCTGTCAGCTCACTTTCTCAGCCTGCTGAGGTCCCTCTGGAAGGCAGCACAACTCTCTGATGTATCAGCCACCCCTCCCAGTTTTGTGTCATCACCAGACTTATTGAGGCTACAGGCTGCCCCATCATCTATAACATTAGTGAAGATATTGAACATGATTGGACCCATCTTGGCTGGGATACACCACTAGTGACTGACCTCCAACTAGGCTTCCTACTACTGATCATCTGCCTCCAGGCCAGGCCATTGAGCCAGTTTCCAATCCATCTAACTCTCTGGAGTGAGCTAAAGCCACACTGGAACTGAATCTGGGAAGGGATGCTCTGTATTCCCCTCAGGTTAGCCATGCTTTCTTCCACCCCCTGTATACTTCTTTTCTGTGTCTGTGTTTGACCAGAAGCTCCTCGTTCATCCATGCAGGCCACCTGGAATTTTTGCCTTGCTACATATTTGTTGGTGGTTCCTTATCCATCCCCAGGCAGAGCTCCACATGCTCCAGCTGCTCACTCACATGAAGGGTAACTCCCACTCCTCACCCTTCCATCCAGTCCTTCCTAAAGAGCTTGCATCCCTCTACTACAAGACTCTAGTCATATTAGCCTTTCCACCTTAAGATCACAACCCTGCAACTGCACACAGATCTAGAGACCTCTCTTTATCCCATTAGTGTATGGACATATCAGAGAAGTTCCCCCAACATGGTAAGTTCTGCAACACAGTTTGGGGGATTTCTCCACAATGATGTCTTGTAGGAAGTTTCTTCCTTACTTACAGATGTGAGTGCTGATGGTGTCCCTGATTAAGCCCCATTTTGTTGATTTTGTGCTTCCTTGCTGTCACATCACCCTTTGCTCTGCCATCCTGTCTGTCGCTCCCTCAGAGGACCGTTGGCTACTTTCTCCCCTGTCATTCCTTTCAGCAGGTGGATTCAAAATACAAGGGCTGTGGGCACACAGAAACGCTGATGTTGCCTCGCAGTCATGCCTGTGTTCATAGGTGTGTCAGACAACAATAAGTGTGCCCATTAGCTAACTGAGTTCTGCTGTGGGGTTTTTGTTTGTCTGTCTGTTTGTTTTTAATTGCACAGACATAATTTGCACTCAGTTCTCTCTGTTCTCCTGTGAGGTGCTGCTGACTGCAATCTTTGGGAGCAACAGACCTCCAGCAAGCAGATGGGTCACTGTCTTGCATCTTCCTGCAACTGAGAAAGCAAACTGGGCATAAGAAGCTTCATTCTCAGCCTGTGCACCTTGCTGATATGTTTCCAGGGGTGTCATGGTGCTGCTGGAGGCTGAGTAGCTGATGAGTGCTTTTAAGCAGCCCTCCTGCAGGTGAGGTGGTACCTCTGCTTCCTCTAGGGGCTAACTCTCATGAACGGTTGACACGTGTGTCTCTTGCACTTCCCAGCTGATTTGGAGAGTTCTTATTTTAAAATGTCCTAAGAGGCATGTCTACTGAATCTCTTGTAAATACAACTCAGCTCTGAAATCCACTGATTTTACCCACATTGGGATTTCCTGTCTGTGCTGTTTCCTCCTGTTCACTCATTTCCTAGCCCCACTTTCTGGGGCAATGGTTTTGTTTCCTTTTTCTTTTTTTCTTTCCTGGCTATAGAGGAGTCCTTGGCTGCTATCACTGTGTCTTTCTCTTTGGGCTAACCCAAGTGTTTTGCCTTATTTTCATACTTTTCATATCAACATGTGTACCCTGGGGCTTGGAGAGCTCTCACCTGCTTGAAATCACATCTTGGAGCAGATCATTAGTCCCAGGGCTATTAGCATGCAGTACAACCAGTGGTCAGGGAAATCTCTTCCCCACAGGAATTTGTGGAGATGGGCACCAGGTCACAGCACTCAGTAGGTAACCTATAGGTATGCACAGCTCTGATCCTCCCAGGCTCTCCCATATGGTCCAGCTGGACCAGCCCCCAGCAGGGAGTCACGGCAAGAGCCGGCACGTTCCTCTGCTGGCACTCATGCTTTGAGGGAATTGTATTATGTGGCTTCCTGCCTTCTCTGAGTCACGTCAAAATCAGTCCCAAATATTCTCTTTGAAGCTCTTCAAGCAGCACTGAACCAATCTTGCCTTCAAAGCAGTTGCTGGAGACAGGCAGGCTGCTTAAAAGGCACTTGAATGCTCTCACATCATGTTCAGGCTGTATTAAAATTTTACCGTGCTGTTTCGCACCTCAGATGAATCACAGCAGCTCTTGAAAAGCATCGCGGGGGGGGTGCTAGGGGGGTGGTGGTGGGAGGGGTAGGGGGGGAAGGAGGGAGGCGGTGCAAGGAAGGGGCTTTTGAAAGGGATTATTAACGCATAGAGATGTTTTGGTGTCTGAGGGAGCCCTGAATGGCAGCTCTGTGCTTTTTTCCTCTGTGCTCATTAACAGTGAAGTGTGTAGCTGCTGAAGAGCCGAGCAGAGCGAGGGGAGGACGGTGGTTGCTGCTCAGGCAAGAATGAGCTAGGGAGAGGCCCTGAGAAGAGAGGGAGGTGGATGCTGGCTGTCTCCCTGGGGAGAAGACATGGGAGCAGAGAGAGGTGGGTGCTGGCTGTCTCCCTGAGAGGCAGTTTCAGGTTACTAGTTCAATGCCTGACTCCCTTCGGGAGGCTGCAATACAGCAAGTCGTTTCTTGATGTGCAAACAATTAAAAAGAGGGTGTGGGGCGGGGGGAAGGTGGAGAAAGCAAACACCTCCTCTGGGATCTGGCTGCCTCTGCAGCTGCTCACCTAAGGCACCTCTTGTGGAAAGAGTTTCACACAGGAAAAATTGTACCGGGGGCATCAGGTTACTTGCAGGATGGGGTTTGGAAGCGTGAGATCTGCCTTTGGCTTCCGTGTATAAAGGGTATTCCCCTCTCTTTTCTTCTGGGTATGGAGTGAGTTTCTTGGGTCACACCAAGAGTTACAGCTGTTGTTTTGCTGGTCCCCAGTGTTGCCCTGTAATACTGGAGAGAGAGCTATGGAAGGTGGCAAGGGGGCAGGGTTGCCTTTTTTTTTGCCTCCTAGCAGCATCCTTGGACATGGAGAGCACTTTTCCAGTGGTGTGCACCTGCACTGGAGAAGGGGACAGTTCCCTGGGGTCTCCATTTTTTTCCAGATTTGTCATTGTCCTGTGAATTTTGAAAACTCCTATTGGGTCCCTCAGCTTTATTTTCTGTGGGAGTGATTTCTGGTCCACCAGGCAAGGAAGTGTATGACTTTGCCTTTTTTGGTTTTTTGCTTGAATGTTCCCTGCCTCCCTGCATCACCCTAGCCTTGTTGCAGATAGGCCACCAAAAGCTATTCACTCTTCTGCAGTCTTGCCTAGTGAGGCCTGCTGGATCAGGTGGAGAGGCCAGCAGAAGAGAAGGACATTGCCTATTGGGGTGGGAAGCCTCCTTCTGCCAGATCTATTGAGGCTGGGATACAAGCAAAGACCAAGCAGCTTGACTGCTGCATGATCTTGTCCCAGCCCCTGCAGCTTTGGGCACATAGGGTTGACAGCTCTGGATGCCTGTGTGTGCCAGGTGCCAGTGCAGGGGCTGCCTTCACCAGACAGGTTCAGAACACAGCAGCCAAATGAGGGGTGGGAGAAACCCTGGTGCTGCTCCTGACAGGGAAGGATGCTTTTGTATTTCTGCTTGCTACCTATTTGCTCCAGAGACAGTTAGCAAGGGGGTAACCTTCATCTTTTTTTTTTTTCTTTGCCTGCCTCAGTGAGCCAGGTACCAAGCTGAGGGCTCTATACATTGTCTGGGAGTAAAATGCCCCCCAAACATTTATTTCTTTCTACCCAAACTGAAATGTGCCACTTCCCTTATCTGAAAGGGGTGGAAGGTGCACACAGGCACCATCTGCCCTGCTACCACTCCCTCTTCTGTCTTGCTTGATTTGCCACTGCCATGGCCCTCAGCTTGTATGGATGCCTGTCACTCTGCTGACAGTCTGAGAGACAAACACCAGTTTTCCTTGGCCAGAAAACTTGCCTTGCAAAGAACAAAAAAGAAAAAAAAAAAAAAGAAGCCAGCTCAGGGCTTTTCACTTGGAGAGAAAGAGAGTGAGAAGAATAGGCTTGAAAGCAAATTCCCGTGTTTTTTTGCTTCGGGTGAGAGCTTTTCCCACGCTCCATTGGACCGAGTGCAAGGAGCAAATGTTTCCCAGCGCCTGTAAACACCAAACACCAGTGAGGAACAAGGAAAGAAGTCATCAACATGTTCTCCCATGATGCCTCATGTCTGTGTCTGCTCCTTCAGTGGCAATGGCTTTTCCAGACCTCGCTGTCTTCTGGGTGCAGCAACAATGTCAGACCTCAGGGTACTCTGACATGAGGCCAGGTGGTGTTTGCTGCCTCCTATAAAGTTGTTTCACAGTGCTGGAGGCTACTGGTTCTTCTGTAAGAGTCCCAGTAACTGGACTGGGAAGAAGCTTGTGACTTTATTTTCCAAGCTGGCACTTTGGAAGTTGCTTGGCATTTATTTCCATTACCTGCCCCTGGTCAAGGACCATTAGCTTGCTCTGCAAGACTTTTCATTCCCCATTCAAGGAACGCTGGGAAAGCAAATCTGGTTCACTGCATCTCCCATATCAGTCACTTTAACTGGCCCAAGCCCCACCTCCCATCATCCTTCCCTGGTCTGATTCCTGACTTCTGTCTTCAAAGAACTGAAAAATGAATTAACATCTTGCTTTTTACCAGTCCTCAGCCCTGGCTTCAGGAGCAACCTTTTCCAAACCACTAAGTGCCTTGGGCTCCCCCCAACCTTTCCATGTCCATCTGCTTTCCACAAAGAGCTGGCATTTAGCAGCCAGGCTCCAAGAGGGCTATGTGAAACCCATCAGAGCGTGGGAGAGCTTGCCCATGCAACTCGCACCCTGGGAACCGGTTCACCAGCTCTGCAAGCGGAGTCCTGTCTCTGGCAAAGGAGCCTCTGTGTCTCAGCACATGAGGGACTATGTGTCTTTTAAAAATACCTTGGAAAGGCAGAGGGAAGATTTGAGGGCATATTTTGGAAATGAGGAACCGACTGTGCCTGAGGATGCTCATCAGGCATCCATGAGGGTTGGGTTCAGCTTCTCAAGCAGACTAATGTGTGAGGAGTTTTGGAAGCTGCTGCCTGTTGAGCTGTTCAGAGAGATGGACTCTGATCCTTTCCAAGGTGGCTAGGAGTGCTTGGAAATCTGTCCTGAAGGATGCCCCAACAGTCCAGTGAGCCTGCTGCCAAGCAAAGAGTATTATGATAACAAAAGCCCTGCCCAGGCGTCCTAATTTTAACAAAGCACTGGTGTTCCATTGCTGATGCATCATAGCATCTTCTCATCAGTGAGAAACCATCTCCTTCATCCCTCCTCCCCTTGCCTTTGGTCTTGCTCATAAAAAGCCATGCTGACAAGCACTGTAGCCTGCACGCACCGTATCTGCTTCTGCGATCTGCCTTTGTTTGGCTGCCAGCTTTCTGCACCTGCGTGCACGCCTGCTCTCCCTCCCTGCCGCGGTTAGTCCTTCCCTCTCCCTGCCCAGGGGCAGGAAAGTGGGTTTCAGCCAGAGCCAGGGGGGTAAGGCAGTGTTTGGCAAGGGCCAGCACTCCCACTCCGACAGCAGGCATGGCTGGGAGTGGGGGATACAGGCAGCTGGGTTATTTGTGAATGAAGCACAAGTTGCCCCAGGATTAACGCTACAGAGGGGTCCTGCTCACATCTGCCCCGATGGATGCTGCAATATCCATGCCTCCTGGACTGTATTAGCTAATCCCATCTCCAAATCCCTCAGCTGTTCAAAGTTTAATATGAGCAAGTACACATGCTGGCTGGGAGGTTGTGATCATGCCCTGTTGGGACAGGGATTACAGAAACAAAATGTATGTGGATTTGAGGTGGGGTTTTGCTGTGTGGGATTTTTGGGGGGTGGTATATTTTTTTTGGCAATCTGTAGCCAGCTGCTATCATCACTATCTCCTTGTTCACAGAGAATATGTGTCATAAGAGCAAAACACTGTCATTATATGATTACAGGTGAAATAAAGCCAGGGATGGATGGATTTAGTATCAGTTAGCTACTGTGAGCTACAACGGTCCTCCCTCTGCCGCAGTGCCTGCTCCTGGGCTTGTTATTTTTCTTGCACTGATCATCAGAACAGGTTGGTTCTGAGCTGATGGCCTACCCTGCCCTCTCCCAGGGTTGCTCCAGGTTGCCACCAGGCTTCACATCAGCACCACTAAGGCTATTAGAAAGAAGGCAAGAAGCAGGTGAGGGATTTGGCCATCATGGGCTGCAAATATTCACCAGCTACATGGGAAAAGGAAACAAGCAGGATAGACACACTTGAGGGCATTCCCTGTCTGGCAGCCAGACCAGCAGCCCAGAGCAGCCTCTTGTCTCCAGAGCCCTTGCCTGAACAGTAGAAGGAGGTGCTCTGCTGAAGCTTTGCTTTTAAAGAGAGGCACAGACTGGATCATTAAAATCTTATCTGTCATGGTCGTTTGCCTAAGCTTTTGTACTCTCTTCTCCCACCCAAACTACCTCAAGCGGGAGAGGAGGCTGGAGCAGCTGTGGGAGCCCCTGGTCACTATGTACAAAGCCCACTTGTTATCAGCACCATCATATGCCTCCCTGCCCCCTCCCCCTTCCAGCCCCACCACAACCGCTACATCCCCAAAGCACAAGCCGAGCATCCATCAAAAGGGCTATTATCCCAAATTTTCTTAACAGCCACTGTTGCTCTTGGATTCAGAGAGCTGCGCTCCCCCTTTGACACATTCCCTCAAGCAAAAGAACAGTGGGGCCTGTCACTGTTTGGCATACTGATTTGCAGCACATTGCGGTGGCCAGGGTGGGATAGGAGGCACATGCAGTTGCATTAGTGGTTTAAGACTTCATTCCAGTCCTAGAAGGTAGGTGGGTCCTACAGAGATTATACTTTAGGTCTCCAGATGTTAGCAGTGGGGATAATTCCTGTGGAAAGTGGTTAAATGACCACTTTAGGGTTTCATTCTTTATGGCTGATGGTTTTACTCTGCTCTTCTCAGGAAAGAGGGGTTGGGTTTTGAGCTGGTTTTGAGGGGTTTTTTGTGTGTTGGTTTTCATGGTGTTGTTTCAGACAAAAGGGGTACCTATGGCTCCAGGTATGTTCTCTTCCTACAGCAAGATGGGGAGTCAAGATGATGGCAGTCTCCACAAGAGCAAAGTCCTAGGGGCAGGGGGTGAGGGGCAGGTGCTGTAGGGGCAGCCAGCACAGCTGCTCTGTTAGGAAAGGGGGAGTGGAGGAGAAAAGGGGCATGGCAAACAGAGCCACAAACCTCTGGAGTGGGAAAGGGTCTGCAGTGCATGGAGAGGCAGTTTTCAGCCTCAATGCAGCAAGCTGAGTGGCAGCAGGTGTTAACACCCTGAAAGCATGATGAAGGATGGCCTGCTGTTCTTCTGCCTGGCTGGTGGCAGGTGCTGGCACTGACGGTCCCCTGGCTCCATCACAGGCAAACCAGTTGTAGCACAGATGATGCCACCCTACTTACATCCAAAAGACTCCAGGTCTCACCCTGCTCTGGTCAGGGCCTTAGCTCAGCTCCTCGTTTAAGCCACCTACTCTCATCTGTTTCAGGACAAAATAGGGGATTAAAAAGGCAGATCGGTCTGCCTAACAGGGAATCCAAGCCTTGAACAGGGAAACAGAAGCTGAAGATGTGACACAGGGTGAAGCTGGAGTCCTGGCAGCTCTGGCAGCTTTGCTGGCCATGAATAATGCCGAACCCATCTCCAGAGAGCTTTCCTTTTTTTCCTTTTTTCCATCTACCTTCTTGGTCTGTGCCTGCTTGTCTTCCCGTTCTTGGAGGATTTCTCTGACATATTGAAAAGAAGCTGACATATTGAAAAGAAGACACAGTGATGGTCTCACTGCTGACATATTGAAAAGAAGACACAGTGATGGTCTCCCTTCTGCTAGTGAGGGATGGTGCTTGAAGCTCTGGTCAGCCTGAAGTTTCCCTTTGTGCTGTCAGGGTTATTCCGAGCCATGTGCCTTGTTGCTGAGTCAGCATTCTGGAAAACAATGCATTGGAAGATATAATGGCTGGCTGGTACATGTGGTCACGTCTTAGTGGGCTTTGTGCACTGCTCTCCACTTGAGAGGGTCCCTTTAGTGCATATTTTTGTGAACATGGGGAAAACACCTAAAATGAATGAAGATGAATACTGTACTAGAGGAGCCATGGTGGGTTACAGCCACGCCAAAAAAGCGCCACCATTCTTGGTGTTAGACTGTACAGAACAATTGGTTTACAACAATTTGAGGTTGTTCAATTTTCCACTGAAATCTTTGGATGTAAAGAGGATGACTTTACAAGAAAAAGTAAATTTTCATTGTCCCATAAGCCCAAGTGCTCTGGTATGGGCAAAGTCTTTCTACCTGGGGTGAACATCTCAGGACAGCTTGTTCAGTATGACCACTGCTGTTCCAGCGTGAACCTGGGACAAATTTTAAATCTGGGTTTCCTTCCCTAAGGTGTTGCTGACTGTTCATTAAGAAGTCATGCTAAGAAAAAATCATATCACCTCAGCAATCAGAAAATCACAGTGCTCTTAGTGAATAGGGCAGGGGGGGGGGTGTCTTTCTACACTTCCAGGTATGAAATGTGGATGCTTGAATTTGGGGAAGTATCCCATCCTCCAAAGTTAGCCAGCCATACACACCTCAGCTACAGACACCACTGGGCTGGTGTGAGCTGGGTTCTTTCATCCAAACCTTTAAAAATAGGGAAATTGTTGGAAATTTAGGCCATTCATTTTCCCAGCTCATTTTTCCCCTCTCACAGATGAGCCGTGGCTCTGTGCTACAAGAGTTTTCTGTCATGATGATGGCATTTCTGAGATCTAATTGACTCATTCGGCGGGGCGTGCTGGCGCTGGGATGCTGCATGCAAAAAGGTGCAGCACGTTGATTGTGAATGGTTTGCTTGAAAGAAGAAGCAGGAGGTGTGTTAAGCAGATGTCTTCATGGCAATATGGCAAATTAAGTGGAAGAGTTCCCATATTTTCCTGTGTTTCTGCTTAGTGTGGGGTCTCTGGACTGGTTTAATAACTGATCGAAAAAGAAGGAAGAGCACGAGCAGACAGCAAGCAGAAAGGTTTGCAAACTGTGGCACTGCCAACATTCCCTGAAGGAGAAGAATTTACTGGGATGATTGGTTCCCAGGAGGAAATTTTTTTTCTGTAAGTGCTGTTCATATCTTCAGCTTCTGTTTCCCTGTTCAAGGCTTGGATTCCCTGTTAGGCAAACCTATCTGCCTTTTTAATCCCCTATTTTGTCCTGAAACAGATGAGAGTAGGTGGCTTAAATGAAGAGCTGAGCTAAGGGCCTGACCAGAGCAGGGTGAGACCTGGAGTCTTTTTTTCCCTAATTTTGGAGAATTTAGATGCTTAAGACTAGACACCACAGAGCAAATGCTGGGGTGAGGAAACACCAGTCTACCCAAAAGTGCATCTCAGACACTGCAGGGAGCAAAACCTCATCCTGTTCCCTTTTACTGACCTCCCAGCCACCCAGGCCAGCACAAGTTGTCTACAGTTTTTTGCACAGTGGGGTCAAGTCCTGATTTCAGTCGCTGCAAACTTCTCTCTTGCCACAGCATCCCCTCGGGCTGCACTTCACCGTGTTCTTGTCTGGCAGTCTCGGTGAGGATGAGCGAACTCTCTGTTTCACAGAGTCTTCCAGCTGAGTCCTTAAGCCTGCCTTCAGGGTGTGTCCATGCAAGGGGTGCATGTAGGACCCCACGGGGTCCGTGAGGGGCTGCCGGGGTGTGTGGGTGCTTGTGGTGGCTACCACGGGGGAGCTGTCCCTGAGACGGTGCATGCCAGCGTGAGCGCTGCTGGTGTCGCTGCGGGGTGTCGCCGCGGGGAGCCATGCACTGGCAGCGGGGGGGGACTCTGCTTTGTGCAAGGCAAAGGCGGCTGGGGGAAGGGGGTGCGGCCCTACCCCCTCCCGGGCTGCTGCCCACGCCGTGCCCGAGGGGGCGGGCCGGTGGGCGGGCCGGGGCGGGGCGGCTGCTGCCCCCAGCCCACGCGGGGCCTCGCTTGCCACTCGCCCGGTGGCGGCGGCGGCGGCCGTGGCCGGGCGGAGAGGAGCTTGGTTGTCGCGGGAGGCTGGTGAGCGGGGGAGAGGGGCCGGCAGTGGGCACCGGGCCTCCGCCTCCCGGGGAAAGGGCGGGCTGGGAGGGACTCTGCCGCCGCTCGGGGCCGGGGCGGGGCCGCTGGGTGTCCCAGGGTGGCGGGGCCGTGGCGGTGCCCGCCGAGCATGCGGGCGGAGGGCGAGTGAGAACGGCCCGGGGCGCGCAGTGGTCCCGACTGGCATTGCCGCTTGCCGCGGTAACCCCGGCGGGCCCTGGCCGGTAAACTTTCACGAGTCCCCGTGGGCGCCGCGCGTCCCGGAGGGTCCGGCCGGCACAGCTGCTTGGGTTGAGGCTTTGGTTTTTTTGCGTCGAAGCATCCTTGTATTGCACCCTAGCATCTCTATCATAGATAGCAGGTAGCTTTTATAGCAGGTCCTTGCCGGTGTCCCAGAAGGCGCGGGGGCTCGGGGGGTGCCTCTCAACCAGCTCCTGGCTTTCGGCTTGCTCAGAGGGCCGAGCCCGGCCGGTTTCTCGGGCGGCGCAGGGCTGGGTGCCGGCTGCCCGCCGGCGTGCGGACATGGGGCTACCTGCCCCGTGGTGTGGGCAGCGAGAAACAAGGACTGCGTTCGTGGCAGACAGGGAAATCTCGATCTTTAAAAGGCCGTTGGCAGCGCCGATCAATCAAGTGCAGATAGATATATGTTATTTTTTTTCTGCCTCTGATCCCTACTTTCCTCCTTTCCATTTTTCTTTTGTCTTTGCTGGCTCTCATCAGGACACTTGTTCAACTTTGGATGATGTTGGACACGGCTTGCTGGATCTGAAAGCAAACAAATAATAGAATATTATTAAAATATGCTTGCAAATAATATCTTTGAAGGTGTTGAAGTATGTCAAAGAGTGATTTGCTGTCCTTTGGTTAAGCTGGACTTTCTGAAGTCCATGGGAATACCTGTCTAAAACAGCCTCTATCCTAAAAAGATAGAGACATGGACCAATCTGATTTGTTAATCCCATTGATATTCCCTTTTTCTCCTGCTCTTTCATGAAACATCCTAATTTATCAGCATGCTAGACAGGAGGAGTCTGCAGGTCTTTAGCTGATCAAAGCCTCCCTTTCTAAAGGTGGCATCTGAATTCAGATGACACTTGTGGGTCAGTGGCTCTCCATTTCCTTCACTTTGTCCCATCCAGGGTCTCACTAGTAATTCTCCTTTTTGCCATGCAATAGGGTGACTGTGGGTGAGGCTGGCCAGGGTATTCCTGAGCCCAGAAGCAAGAAGCTTTACTGAAGCGCAGGCTGGTTTAGAGCTAGCCACGTCCCTAGCCGTGGTGGTGGTGGAGTACCCCTGTGTGGAGGTAGTGCTGAAGCATCAGGCTGGTAAATTTTCCTATTGTGTCCTCAAGATCGGGGTGTAAAGGTACCTGTTCTCTCAGAGACCCTCAGGGAAGGAGCCTCAGTTTGCATTAGAGTCAGCTGGCTGGGAGATGGTGACCTAAACATGTTTATATGGGGAAGGATTCTGTGGAGCCATGGGGAGGAATTGTGTGCTCTGACACCCACAGCAGCTGGCTGCAGTTTTCCTCATCTAGTTGCATTTTGTGATCTCTTCTTCCTTAATCCACTGAGCTTTGTGGGAGTCCTCGTCTGAAGTGTTTCCAAAGTTGTTAGCTCTAGGTAGCTACTGGCAAAGTGGAGTCAGACCTGGCTTGTGCATGGAGGAGGGCACAGGAATGCAGGAATGTCTTGTTCCTGGGGCATTTCCTCCTGGGGAAGGAAGATGGGAAGGGATCCTTGTCTGTAAGCAATCCAAGAGCAAAACGTTTCTCCCCTTGCAGACAATGAATCGTTTCAGCGAGCTGACACTGTTATTTGTGGCTCCTGGCAAACCAGATAAGAGCTTTCTGCCAGGCACTTGCTCAAATCAGTGCCAGCCCCTGCCTTGCTGATTGCCTTTCTCCCTTGCACTGGATGGGAAAGAAGCCTTTGTGTACCACGGCAGGAATCATAGTGGTGCTTCTGGGTGAAGGAAGGTTGTTGCCTGTCCCCTTGGTTACACAGTTGCTGATTCTGGTCCTTGTATCTCCAGGCGTTTTTATTTTCCAGAGAGAGGATGCCACTTTGGAGAAGGAATTTTTCCTGTCTGGCTCTGCATGTGGGGCTGTGAACAGCTATTTCTAAGACCTCTCTTCTTTACCATTGATCTAAACCTTGCACGAGGCTGGTTATACATGCTCATTAAACAGGGAATTAAATCACATAGGAATGCTGTTTGCTTGATGTCTTGTGTGTTACAGAGCTCTGCTTAGAAGTTGAAGCGTTTTAAGTGATTGTGTGGGCTTTAGCTGAGCTGTGGAAAAAAAAAAAAGCCCCTTGTAAACAAAAAGCCTTTGTGATGGAGGCGGAGTGAGTGTAATTATCACCTGTCTTATTAAAAATCTTCCTGTTTGGGTGTATAACCAACTAATCAGACAGCGTTGTGCTTTTCCAGATAACCAGATGATTGATCTTTAAGAGTGGCTCTGGCGACCAAATGCAAAATGAGCAGCAGAGGACAGTGCGGAAGACACAAAGGGCTCTTGGCCTGAGCCACGAGGATTTGAAGATGTCTGCGTGCAGTGACTTTGTGGAACACGTTTGGAAGCCTGGCTCCTGCAAAAACTGCTTCAACGCAAAGAGTTCCCATCGACTGCAAACGGCCCTAGACGTGGGAGCTTGTGGTGTGCTCCCGAATGGAGTTAGGACTAAGGCTGAGAACCCTGCACTGGAAGACGAAGGTGTAAATACTTCCCCTTTCTCAAAGCCAACAATCGCTGTGAAGCCAACTATGATAAATTCAGATGTCTCTGACGCGTGGGCGGATGTGAATATGAACGCAGATCTGTCACAGGTAATGATTAATCCAGTCAAAGCATGACTTCCTGTTACTTACCTGAGTGCTAGGAATATCTGTTAAAATGGTTTCCTTCCCTTTGCTTTTCCTTCTGGTCTTGACTCAGGGTTTTAAGTCATTTATTGTCTTCTCGAAGTATCCCTGTCTGAAGCTGTGAGCTGTTGCTCACAAGGTTTGTGCAGAGCTGCTGAAAAATACACTGTCTAGGAATTTCTGGATTTTAAATGAGGATGGGGGACAAAGCTATTTTTTTGGGAAGATATACTGAAAAGAAGTCCTGTCTGGTTGTAGTCAGTGCTAACTGGATCCATGGTCTTCATGGGTGAGGAAAAAAGTGTCCTGCCTTCCTAGCTCAGATCCTCGGGCTTCCAGCCTTTGCCAGAGCAGTAATGCCTTCTGGGTCTAACACTGTTGCCTGCCTGCAAACTGGCAAGGCCCACTGGTTTGCATTGAGATGAATGGTTCATTTCTTTCTCTGACCATTTGATACCAGCACTGCCCTAGCCACGCAGAGTGAATCATGAGCTCTTGTCACTTTGCACGTGGCACAGGTGTGCTCCTATCTCCCCCCTTGCCTCAGTGGAGAGTCAGGGCTTGCCAGCTCTCTTTTAGCTTCCCGTTGTTCTTCCTTGTTTGCCTTCTAGGGCTAAAGGGCACACGAGTGCATGCTGCCATTGTTGGTGGGGTTTGATCTGTACAAGCAGATTTGGCCCCAGGCTGTGTTTTGCACTATGGGAGTGGATTCTGCCACTCTGGGATGGCGGAAGGTGCTTTGCATGTGCATGTTACCCTCTGCCTCTCTCACTCCTCCCTTGGCAAGCAGGATAGATCTCCCTGAGATGAAGATGTTTCATACATGTTTCCCTGCCTGCTCTCCCATGCTGAGCATGGCCAAGCTGCTGTCCCAAGATAACCTGTGACATCCTGTGTCTATGTGAAATGAAACAAAAATAAGCAGAGAGAGGTGCAATATTCTTTCCCTCTCTGAAACTTGGATTGTGCAGTGATCTGCATACAGGATGACAGGTTGGACATGTTTCTGGTAGCAAATCCATAGAAAGAGAAAGGAGAATGCATTAGTTTGCATTGCCATTGTTGGTAATGCAAGGAGTGCAAATAGTCCAGGAAACAGGGCAAGTGCAGTTTAAGTGAGGTGAAGTGAGCACAGAGCAAAACAGACGTTGAATGCCAGAGGACTGTTCTGCAGGTCTGGGCTTTTTCCCTTTCCCTTTTAACATTTAATTTTGCATATGCACATCCTGACAGTGTACTTGTCTCTTTGGTCCCTGCAGGTCAGCTGGGGCATGGTTTCTGGCAAGCAGCTCCTTCTGAAATCGGGAGATGCGCAGCGGATCTGCCTTGACAGTTTTGGGAACGGTGGTGTGAGAAAGCCCTTCCTTCACAACCCGTCCAGTGACTGCTTGTCTTGCTGTCCTCCTAGCTACTCCATGGTGGGTCTGCGCAGCCTAGAGAATCAAGTGGAGAGAAATGTCTCCATCCACAGCCTGGTGCTTCTGGGTGAGGTGAGCAAGCAGGAGGACAGAGCCAAAGACAAGTTTGCCCTGACACACTGGGTCCCCTCCCCAAATCCATCTTCCTTGGGAGACGGAAACACTGTGAACTCCAGCAGAAAGCCTTCTTCCCAAGCCAGAGAGGGAGTAGTTCTGCCCTTGGAGGGTGACTTCAGTCACCTGGCCTCTGATTTTGAAAGTGAAGGAGGTGAGTACTGTTCAATCACAGACTGCCACAGCCAGTGCCCTGTCTCATGGGAGCCACATCACGCAGAGGGGAAGGGTGCCTGGTGCGAGAAGGAGAGTCTAATTCCCTGTGGACAGAGGCAACAAGATGCTCCTGAGATTGCCAGGCCGAGTGGCAGGGCAGTCAAGTTTGGTGAAGAGGAACTTAGAGCTGTCAGAGTGGCTTTCTGCATCACAAAAGACCAGGGTGATCCTCTCTCCTCTGCTGCCTGTTCAGAGAGGAAAAAGCTGTCTCTCCCCACTAAGACTCCTGCCTTTCCTGAGAGCATGGGGAGCAGCAAGGCAGCTGCCTTTGTTTCATCCTGGCATGATGAGGACTTGTCTCTCTCTGGAGAGCTCTCTGTCACCAGAGACTCCCAGCCTGAGGCTCTGAGCACCCCTCAGCAGGCTCTAGTGGAGCCACAGCACCCTCGCCTTGCTGAGCCAGCCCGTAGTGATCCCATCTATGCTGAGAGCACCAAGAGGAAGAAGGTGCAGCTGAAGGCTGTCAGTGGACAGGCAAAAGTGGAGAAACTGGCCCGTGGCACTGGCAAGGAGCAAGCTGATGGGCTAAGGACAGATGGCAGCTGGGCTTTGGGCATTGAGAAGGAATACCAGGACTCCACTGGCCAGGTGGCAGCAAAGATAACTGTAATGACAGCACACACCGAAGATGATCACAAGACAATATTCCTCAGCAGCCCCGACTCAGCTGTAGGAGTTCAGTGGCCATGTATCAGTCCCACTTCCCATCCTGATTTTGGGACTTCAGCACCTACCATTGAGCCTGGAGAGATTTTTCAAGCACCTGGAAGTGAAAACAGCCCAAGATTTCCTCTGGCAGCTCCCACCAAGACCTCAGTTACTGAGAGTCCTGCCATTCCTCCAAAGATGTCAAAAAACAGCCAACCAGGCAGCGAGGGGAACCATGTGCACTCAGTAAGCTCCCAGGCAAGGTTTGGTGATGACAACAGCCATGACAGAGCTGGCATTCAGCTGCCAAGGAGCTATACTGATACAGGAGCCTTTGGGGCATCTCCTTCTCCATGCACTCATATCAATGGGGTCTCTGTGGATGAGACCAACAGGGGCCTGGCAAGTACATCCTATGACAGGAGGCAGAAGTACTATACTCCAACATGGACAAAGCAGTGCCGGATAGAGGAGGAGGAGGAAGAGCAGGAGGAAGAACAGGAGCCCTCAACCCACACATGGGCATTGGGAGCTGAGAATGGAAGAGCTGGTGTTGACCTTGTGGACGATGGCCCAGTGGTGGAGAGCCAAACTGGGATCAGCAAATCCTCATCTTTCTCCTTTGATTACCCTAAAGATAAGAGTAATGGTGTGGAGTTTGCAGCACCACCACCACCGCCAAAGAAGCAGTCCAGGTACAGCCTTGTGAGTCTCTGTGTGGTTGTCTATTAATGGTCCTATTAACCATTTGCAATTGGAACATTTGCTGATGGGATTTGTTGACTTTCTCAGGTGCTTCCCATTCTTTTTTCCTTTCTTTTCTGTTCCAAGGTGGACTTTTAGGGGGGTGACTGCACAGCTGAAAAACAACTAACCTTTTTACTCTGAAAAGCTGTCAGTTCTTTGCAAGTGCTGGTTCAAATGCCATGGATACTTGCAAAAGCCCATCAGGTCTGCAAGGTATGGCCTTGGGGTCCAATATTCAAGTGAGAGCAAGGTCCATGCCCAGCTTGCCTGGTGTTTCCCAGGCAAGCTTCTTTCTGTCTTGGTGCAGTTCCTTGATGTCAAATAGGATAGAAAAAAATGAGTTTGCAAGCTCCTCTTGTAGGTGGAACTGGGCAGCTTCTCTTGGTTCTAATAGCAAGGGCCTCTGAAATCCTCATTTTCAGTTTGGCTCTAATGTCTTTTTGCTTTCAAGGTTAATTCTTGAAGGTGCAATTTCCCAGCGAGGACTTCTTGCCTGCAAGCAAGTAATTGGTACTTGCCTAACATGCACTCATGATATATGGGAACAGCCTGGCTTCAGGCAGCCTTCCCCAAGCCTCTCTTCTGGAAGTCAGGTTTGCAGGCAGGGCAGCAGCAGGCCTTAGAAGACAAATGTGAATGAGGGAGTGCTGTCCATCTGGGAAGGAAGTAGCTCTACTAAGCAACCAAAAAAGCAGGCTTCCGATACTTTGTGCGCATTCAGTATCTGCAGCTGTGTGTATCGCCAAAAAAAGGAGAGAGAAAATGGAGGAAGAAAATTTGATTTCCTTTCCTTGCAACTAATGGATTATGTTGTCTAAGTGTACTGGGGAGGGAGAGGTTTTGCATTGTATGAGTGTCCAGTATTTGCTTTATTATTTGTCAGTTTTGTTTCCTGGAACTGTGCATTGCACAACAGATTTGACTCCAACTCCATGATTTAAAAGTTGAGAGAAGAAGGGGTGGATATTAGGAGAATATCTTGCCCTTGGGGTCCATGGTCAAGCTTAGTGACCTCTGGGTTGAGACCATGGTTGAACTGGCTCATCCTCTGTTTTGTTCTTACATTGAACTTTCAATGTTTTTAGGGCTGGCCAACCCAGAGAACAAGTGCTTTAAATTAACCAAGTTGTAAACAAATTAGGTTTCTCAAGGAAAGGGAAGAGATGAACAAAAGGCTTTAGTTCTCCTTGGTACTGGGCTTCCTGCTATGATGCTGCGTGTCTGGTGGAGTCAGAGGAAGGTAAAGGATGAGCTTTATTACCTTAAAAATGAAAACCAGTACAATGCGCTTTAGATACGACCCTGAACTTTCATGGCCGCTGTCATTTGGTGTCTCCTATTGACCTCTGGCTTGGGATTGTATTTGCCACAAGAGATGCTGTCGAGGCCCAGAAGAGGTGGTATGATGCTGGGATAATGTAGGAAATACCAAATTGCCTGTTCAACCTCTAGAACCTAGTTCCTTCCTCTGTGGAGCATAGGTTACAGGGCAGGCCAAGAATGGTGGTGGCACTCAAACTCAGTAATATATATCACTGCAGCATCTTCCACTTGCAAGTGCTAGGACCACCTTCCTCTCATGGAGGAGCAGCTGTGCAGAGCCCTCTGTCTGTACTGGAGGTAAGGATGCTTTCCTGGCAGTGCTTTGGACTCTCCTTGCTGCCTTCATGAGAGATGGGAGTGGAACAGGAGACTTCTTTATGTGTCAAGGTGTCTCCTTGGCTGGGTAACTTGGACCAGCTGTGCTCCAAGCAAGACATATACCCTACTGTTGCCCTCCACGTGGAGTTACGATGTTCTGACCATAGGGGTGTGGAAAATTATCTGCTCCTTGGAGGGGCTGTTTCATTCTCCTGGTGTGATTGGGCTGTTCCAACTATAACAGTTACTTCTGAGTCATGCTGAAAGCATCTGTGCTAGAAAGTCTGTGCAAAAGTGATCAGGGAAACAGAGGTCAGGGAACACGTGGCATCTGTGACTAGGATCTCTAGCAGAGACATAAATTCTGCCAGGTGGTTGAGATAGGTGTTGTCATTGCTTTTAGCTCCTATAGCTGTAGGCTACGTGTTGTGCTACGTGTATTTGTCTCCTGAATGCCTTGATGCCTGCAGCTGAGCCCTGGGGGCCTTACTGAAAGAGCACAGCCCTCCCTCCAGCTACCAAACTTCTGCACAGCTGGCCTGAAGAGTGATTTGATCAGATAGCAGGTCTCTCAAGCCATGCAAACCTGGCTGGTTGCTTTGTTTGTTTGCATTTGTTTTCATCTCAAGTGTGGCTTCTCTGACTGTGTCAGTGCAGGAACTAAGGTATTGTTACCTGTGGTGGGAGGAATGGCTACATGCACAACTGGTTAAAATCACCATAGCAAGACTGTTACCCTGGGCAGTCATTACTTGCAGACTCAGTCCACACCATGACTCTGACCTGGTGCTGAAGCAGCATATCCTCTGGTCCTTCTGGGACCTGGGAGGAGGTCTTGCACACAAGGTGACTCTGAGACACATCCATACTCTCATAGGCTTGGGCAGTCTGTGGGCATGTGCTTATCTGTAATGGAAAAACCACCAATACTTCTGTTAAGTTTATGTAGTCCCTTGCAGAGACAGAGCACCTCAGCCCAAGACACTCTCTGCTGGCACAGCTGCAAAGGCTCCTTTGATCAATGGACAGATCAATGGACAGTGTAGATGTGGCTGTGGCACTTAACAAATCAGGGTTCATTTCAGCTCCAAAAAGAAAAGGCATGTAATCACCTTTTTTTCCTTCTGGATTTTAAGCTGCGGCTAGGTATTTGATTTTATGCTGGAAAATGAAGCCTGTCTGTTTGGCTTTCCTCATTAAACTGATCTGCTTATGTTAAAGAAAACTTGTTTGAAGGATTATAGATATTTAAGGCTTTCTTGGTCTGAAATGGAATGGAAAATAAGTTTAATTACAAGAGGAAATATATTCGAACAGGAAGATGGTGGCTGGTCTCATTCCAAAGGCTGGGAAGGCAGTTGGCTAAGGAAAGGGATCACCAGAGGATCTAGAATCCCCAGTACTTGGTATGCACAATGATGATTCAAAGGGGTTTCAGTATGAAATGCTCTAGCATGACCTTCAGTTTCTTGGCACAAGGAATGAATCTTTGATGAAATTTATGTCTCTGCTGCAGAAGGTCAGGCTGCATGATCCTCATGGCTCCTTCTAGCCTGCAAAGCCTTGGTAGTGAATTTATTTCATGTGCCTCTTAAAGACAGGAAACAGTTTTGCTGTTTTGCATCTTGAGCTGTTGGCTCCTGAGCTGTTTTCATCATAATTAATGCTGCCTTCCAAAGGTAGTGCTGTAGATAGCTTTTGAAATTCGCTGAAGAGTCTTGCTTCAGGTAACCAAGGTGTGAGGCATGGCACATCCTGCGCTGCTGAAAACAGCCAGGACAAATGAAACAAGGTTACCAGGATTGCACACTACGGCACTGCTGCCACCGCTTGTTGCTAGAGGGAACAGAAAACAAGAGCATTACAAAATAAGACAATGTTGGGAACTGGATCAGCAGGAAAAGAGCCAGGTTTGCTCCACACTAGGAAGGCGATGCTTGCTAGTGGGACTGTGCTACATGTTTCTTGCCAGGATTCAGCCTGTGACAGAGCGGTGTTGCACCCGAGACAGAACATTCCCTGTTTCTTACCATTCCCAAGACACCTGTTTCTCTTTGCAGTTCAGTTTCAGGGTGTACCCTGGTGACAAAAGCAGCCTGGCTGCATGGAGCTGCTCTGGCAATTACAAATACAATCGGAAATTGCAAGGGTCACACATTTTGACCCTCTTCTCTGTGACTACGGATGACAGAAGGGACTTGCTGCTTGGTTTAGACAAACCAGACTATTCTTATTATTATTAAAATAATACTAATTAATAAATAAATAAAAATCTCTGGATGGAGTCTATTTAAATATGTAATTAATGATTAAATGCATAAATAAAGCAAGGAAGGAAAGATATGGTTCAAGCAGGAGAGAGAATCATGCCCCAGGACAGGGAGGGAATACACCTTTTGGATTTCCTCTGTGTTCTTTTGTCTGAAACTGATCAGGAAGTTCTCATGCTGCTTCTGCCAGTGAATCATTTTAAAAGGTTGTGATTTATCAGCCAATCTTTTCAGAGAGCTTGTTTCTTTTAAAATGAGTTATTTGCTTTTCTGTGTGGGGTTTTTTTTGGTGTTCTTCGTTTGTTTGTTTGTTGGTTGGTTGTTTTGGGTTTGGTTTTTTTTGGTTGGACCATACAGAAATTTCTTTCTTAATCCATCTACCACCTTATTTCTGTATCCCATCCAAATTTCCCCTTGCATGCCTGGACTCCAAACCTTTGTTTCAACTTAACCTGCACTATGTAAAGCCTTTTGGTACAGGGAGGAGCAGTGTAGTCCTCTGGACAAAGCTAGGACTGTTTCAAAATCCTCTCTTTCCTTCACCTTGGTTTTGATATCTTCGCTGTTGCCAGCTGGTAGCAGAAGTACAAATCCAAGCCTCAAATGTTGTAAGCTCCTTTAAGCTGATTTTTAACTGCCCTGTGCATCCAGGGAAAGATGATGGAAGAAACAGTAGTGGAGGAAGGAGGAAGATATAATTATTCATGTTTCATAATGGATAAGCATATGGTACAACACTGCTTCCTCTTGTGTAACAATTATACCCAGCCATGTGTTGTGTTTGATACTGTAATGCAGCCTGGCTTCTGTGCATTAGTTCCAGTATTTTATTTTGGGAAAGGGTTGACAATATCACCAGACTTCTGCTGGAGCGCAGTTTGGTTTGTGTGTATTTTGTGCTCTCCTCTGCTTCATTCCCCTGTTGCATGATTTGTAAAGCTCAGCATCTGTGTTATCTGTTCAAGTCCTGTCATCTGTGCTGAGAAGAGGCAATCCCAGTCTGCTGGCACGGCAAGGCTGGGAAACCCCCATGACAGGGCTGCAGAGTGGGTGTTCCTTGTAATCAGGTCTCTGCACAGGGCAGAGATGCCATCCAGCATCCTCTGCTGCTGCCATCAGGCTCTGCGTGTGATTACTGCTGGAAAGGAGCAAGCTTGCAGCTCTGATGTCTGAGTGGCCTTTTCCCTCCTCTCAAAACCTCCCTGCCCCTTGCTCTTTTGGAAGGTAACCAGATCTGCATGTCAAATCTTGGTCAGGAAATCCAAGCCGAGGGCACGCCTGGAACTGGAGGGATCCCTGAGCTGATGTCCCAAGGCACATGTGTCTGCCGTGGTTCAGCATCAGGCTTTGCTGCCCGCCTCCATTCTTTGAGAAGTGCAATGCACACAGTCAGTGATGCTGGGGTCCTGCCGCAGCCCCAGCTGGGACCCCAATCTGTTAAGAAATGTGAAATTAAACATGTGGCTACTGCTCAAATAGGAAACACAGGAAAGATGAAGCATGCCCTGGCTGGAAATGCAATACAGGGCATGGGAAATGATCCATGTCTCTGTGCAGTGTTCTAGAGCCCCATACTGTTGTTTCTGTTTATTTGTTTGTTTTTTTTAATAAACCCACTGTTTTCAACTTTGACTTGTTTTAGGCAGGACTGTGGGAAGCATGTGGAAAGCCAGCTGGATAAAATTGTTTAGGATGGGAAAACTGGGCCATAGTGAACAGGAAGGGTTGCTTGAGTATACTGGCATGTTGCACGGAGGATGTTGAGTAATCGAAGTGTATTTAGAACCACCAGAATAATTTAGAGACCTGGAAATCCTGTCTTTTTAGGTTATTAGATTGAGAGAGCTGACTCTTGTGACCTGTTCTTTAGGCACTGGTACTGTTTCTAATGTCCTTTGGTGAAAAGGGCAAGGCAGAGAAGAGCCACCTGTACCCCTGCAGTCACACATGGTGGAAGAAACGCTAGGAAAGCAGGAGAAGCTCAGGTTAGCTATAAATCAGGATCCCACAGCCTGTCACAGGCACAAGCTGTTCAGCTCTTGGGGTGGAATTTTACTGAAATGGGAGAGTTTGACCCTAGCAAGTGTTTTCAGTATTTCTTTGGTAGAGTGGGTGGTATTTTAATCTGTACAGGCTGCAGCCAGAGCTTCAAGCAGCTCATAGGAAAAGAGTGAGATGTAAAGCAGAGATCTTTCCAGGCAATATTAGCCTACCCGATTGTAGCATCTGAAACAAGGGCAGGATGTCGCTTAAGCGGCAAACAATTTCTATTTCGGTGTGCCTGCTCAGGAACTGCATTTTACATAAGTCACAGCGGTGCGGAGAGGAAACGAGGCGCTCTGTGCATCTGACTTCACCGCCATGCTCAGCTCAGCAAAGGCAGCAGCCAGCGCTGTTGCTTGGAGGAATAGGTGTGGCTGTGTGCGGTGGACCTTGGACCTCTCCGAGCAAAGTCCCATCTCTCTCTGAGTGCGGGAATGGTAAGGCAGCTCTGCAGATTTGTGTTTAAGTGATGGGAAGAAGACAGAAATGCAACAGAAATGCACCAGCATTTCTTGGGGGAGGTTGGTGGGGGAGGAATATATTAGGGAACCTCTCGGCTGTGCGGATTGAGAGTGGCTCTCTTGCAAAATCTTCTTCTTTTCTTGTGGATTCAAACGCTTCCTTGATTCTCGACAGGTTAGGTTACCTTCATCGGTGTGCACCATGTGGATTTCCCGCCCCCCACCCCCCACAAATTACTAAAATTTTAATGTCTGAGAAAGTTATAGGATGAAGATATAGCTTTATAATGATTTTTAAAGGATTTAAGTCCAGTTGGTTGCTTTCAACAGCATTAATTGTAACAGAGCTAAAAACCTCTATGTGTGTGTCTCTCTCTCATTCTTTATTTCTTAACTGTGACCTGTGTGGTGTATTGTGAAGTTTTTTATATCGTCTCCAAGAGGCTTGCCGTGGTAAATTCATCACTGGTACAACGACTCTGAGTTATATGTGAGGTGGTTTTTAGAGCCTTATTTTCATCTGCCCCTGAGTATTTTTAGATCGAGGCTGCTCAGGCAAATGAGGAAGTCTGGCAGAAGTTTCTTCCGGGCTTCTCATACACTCTGCTCTCCATGTGGTAGTGTGGACATGAGAGTAAGTGCTTTGTCTGGATGGGGAACAAAACATTTCTCAATCTTTAAATAAAAATTGCTCATAGCATCTGCTGTACTTGGGAGTTTTGGAAGAGAAGGGATCCTCTGTGTGTGACCAGGGTGCCACAAGAAAACGGTTGTGCATGTCTTTTGTTTGTCTTTCTCAGTAGCCATTCAGCCGTCTGATTAGGAAACAATGGATACCTTCCAGCAAGATAGCTGGTGCAAGTCCTTTTTCTTTTTATTACACGTTTGCCACAAACCTTTTTGCATTCTTAATCAATGACACGTTGAATTTTATCAGCAGATTGGCAGTTTTACTTAAAAAATGTACACTGATAACCTTCATTTGCTGGCCAATAGTGAGTCTGAACTGGAGCAAAGCTAGCAGTGTTTGTGCTCTGGTGTGCTGCCTGATTTCAACAGTTTCTGTTGTTTTCAGGGGAGGGAAAAATGAAGAAAATGCAGGGGAAATTCTTTATCTTAGGAAAAAGTCCTGCTTGCCTAAAACTAATCACTTAAACTGTGACTTGGCAGGTTCTAAGCCCAGTTTATGGTTTATTTATTTATATTTTTAGATGGAAGCTGCAAGGAAAACTGTAAGATTACGTTAGAAGCTGCAGGGTAGGTCCTGAGTTTGGCAGATGCTTGTTTTCTGCAGAAGTGCTGCTTCTTTTGGAGAGAGTCAGTGGTTACTGTGATGCCCTGGGGAGCCGACAGCGACTATGGATTGACTCTTCTTATTCCTCTTCTGTGACGGAATTGGGTTCTGACACCTAGCCTCACCCTGTGTTTCTGTAAAATGGGAAGGGCGATGCCACTCCCTTCCCTTGAGAAAATTACTGAAGGCAAACACTGGTGGGTCCCCATTTCCCAGTGATGATGGCCAAGATGGGACATGTTCCAGGACCCGACATGTGCTAAGCAAAGGAGGCATATACTGGGGCTGCATGCTGTTGGCTCAGTGGTTCTCTCTCTGCACAAGCTCAGTTAGTTTGGCATCAGGGGCTGGCATGGGGGCTGTAAGCCTGTAACCTTCTAAGTGTTAGTGAGACACGATCCCCATGTGCCACAGAAAGAAGAAAAGCTCACAGGAATGAGGTGCTATGGCATGGTAGAAGGGTGCACAGTGTCTCTATGGATGGGCAGGGATCAAGCAAAGGCTGCTCTTGGCTTGCGTTTCCATGGACAAGTGCATGCAATGTATCCTTGGCTGTCTGTCTTCTGACTCTTCTTTTTCATTCTCTTTAGGAACGCTCTGAAAATGAACCCAAATAACACTGAGCTGGAGAGGGTCAGCAACAGCTCTGCTGAGAGCCTCAGCCCACCTTTCAGGAGTGTCCATGTCAGCTTCACAGCTGGCTCCAGTGACAGCCTTGACTCAGACACACAGACCGGCAGTGATGGCAGTAAGTGACCACTGGGTGTGGGAGAGGTAGCGCTGCCCTTTCTGCTGGGGCAGCATTTTCAGAGGAGGGATCGCAAGGGCCCAATCGCCTAGCTCCCCCAGCAACCCTTCATCTTTATTCTGCCTCTTGATGCACTTAAGATGAATGTGGCAGAGTCAGGCAAACATCATGGGCTTTTTTCTATTCCATTTGGCAAGTGCCAAAATCATTCATCCTGCAGCTCTCCTTTTGTCTGTATGAAACCTCCACCTGAAAGCAATTGTCCTTATCCTGCATGCACGTCATACACTGTGTGAGGTCACAGGTAGCCTTGACATAGAAAGTCCTCCATAGATTTGAGGAGTACCAGAAGGAGTCTCGTGCTGGAGGTGAGCTTTCTTTATCTTTGCATTCCCAGTTAATTCTTGAGGGGGGAAAAAAAATCTGCCTGCACTCGTTTAACTGAGATTAAAAAATACTTACTATGAAGTCACTATTTTTCACCAGTGCGTAACTTAGACATGCACTAACATGTTCAGCAGCTCAGAAAGTGTTTCTTTTGCAAAAGCAACTTTTGTGTAGTGGAAGTTCTGTCGTTCCAAGAGCAACAATGTGCAGCAATAAAATTAAGAGCCAGAGCTCTGGAAACTCCATTTTTCCACCTCTACCTTGGAGTTTGAGAGAGACCATGCCACAAAATTGTAGACAGGGAAGAAAAACCTTGCATAAGTTGGATCTTTACATGCTGGGCACAGAAGCAATTTGCTGTCAAAAATCATATGGGATGAGAGAATTTCTGTGCCTCCACTAACAGAAGCAATTGTTTCAACTCATCTCAGGAATTATGAGTTTTTAAATTAATATCCTGAATGTATTTCTTCTTGCTCGTGCAAGGAAGAAGCTATGCAGTCAAGTCACCGAATGAGGTGAGCTCAGATTAGTTGGCTGTGCTGTCAGATGTTAAAATATTAAGTGAGGAGAAGCTTTTAAGTCCCTGACATCCAGAAGGACTGTTAGCTGAAGGTGCAGAGCACTGTTAGGAAAGTTGTGGAAAGGTTTAATTCATTACTTTGTGCTTGGGGCAGAGCTCAGGAGCACGTTTAAAAATGCTAAGAGCAGTTTGGCATTAGTGGACTAGGTGTGTGGACTGGTTGCCAAAACTTCCAGCACTGACATTTGTTCTGTCAAGTAAATCTTGTCTCAAAACAGGGATTCAGTTGCATGTTCTGGCAGAGGTGACTCTGCTGCATTGCTTTTGGGCTGCATGATGAGGAATGTCTCTTGGCTGTGTCCTCTGTTAAAGCACCTTGGACTGGAAGTGGCAGGCAATGCCACACTGAACGATCCCTGCCTGTGGATTTTGACAGGGTTTTAACAGAAGGAATCTTTCCTGTGGACCTAGCAGGGTGTGACACAGATGTCTGGGTTTTAATTAAGGCTTTGGGACATGCATCTCTGTTGAGCCATTGGCTCCAGAGCTAACTGCACAGCTGCAGAACAGCTGAGACTGGAGAACAGTCAATCGCTCAGCAGCTGGGTATACAATGCAGGGAGACACCTGGAGCAAGGGCCCAATAGGTGATAGCTCAGCACCCAAGAACTGGGGCAAAAGAGATGTGCACTGCTTCACAATACAGAGCAGTTTCTGAGCATGTGTTCAGCAATAGGGTGCTGAAACCATCTTGCACAGGAGGCTCAACTTCTACAGAAGCTGAAATTGGTGCTGCTCATTCATGGGGTGTCTCTCGATGCTGTGATTAGGGATGGGGTGTATTGCAATGGGGACATACAGGCAGCACTGGCACTGAAGGAGGACAAATGAAAACTGATGTCATAGAATCATAGAATTGTTAGGGTTGGAAGGGACCTCAGGGATTATCTAGTTCCAACCTCCCTGCCATGGGCAGGGACACCTCACACTAGATCAGGTTGCTCAGAGCCACATCCAGCCTGGCCTTAAAATCCTCCAGGGATGAGGCTTCCACCACCTCCCTGGGCAACCTGTTCCAGTGTCTCACCACCCTTACGGTGAAGAACATCCAGCCTGGCCTTAAAAACTTCCAGGGATGAGGCTTCTACCACCTCCCTGGGCAACCTGTTCCAGTATCTCACCACCCTTACGGTGAAGAACTTCTTCCTAACATCCAGTCTGAATCTACCCATTTCTATTTTTGTCATGGTACCAAACTCTGGTTGGGAGGAGGGTCAGGAACAGAGCATGTCAGCATCCACTGTGGTAACTGACAACTAGAGGACCTGCCTTCACTTTGTTCAGTCTCAGGTGGTGAGCACCTAACAGGGATTGCTGTTCTGGCACAACTGGTGTGTCTTTGAGCCTGCAGGTGACATGCCACAACAGGTTGGGAGCTCAAGCCCCTGCCCTTGGAAGTTTTGCGTCAGAGCTGGTGAGTCACTAGGGCTGTGACAGAGACAAGTGCCTGCTGCAGGCTGACATGAAACTGCCCCCAGGGTGTTCCTGTGGAACAAGCAGAATGCTATTGCGAGGAAGTGCCTGCTGGCCACTGAGCCCTCACCAGCAGCCTTGCAAAAAGGATTGATGGCAGCTTTGGAAGCTGGGTTCAAAGAAAGAAATAGATCCCAGTACCTGTTGAGCTTGCTTGTAGTAAAACCCCACCAAGCACCTTTCAAGGTTTACACTTGCATGCAAGGTGTTAGCAGAGGTCAAGTTTATCGAGGGTGCTGCCTGTCATTCAAGTGGTGCAGAAAATTCTTTGAAATAATTGTTGCAGCTTTTACTTTCCCCTGCAGACCCCTTCACTCCTCATTCGTTATGTCTCCATGACCTGAAATTACTACTCTCTATTTCAATCTCAACTAATCTTTTTTCTTTGTTTTTAACCCCTTCCCCCTCCTCCATGACATGCACCTGTATTACCTGTCTCCAGTGTGGCTAGAGTAGGAGAACAGCTGCTACAGCTGCCCAAAATGAGCCAGCCATTCCAACCCATCCTATGTGTTGATTTCATGTGGAGCTGCTTGAAGTTTAGGGTTTTGTAGTGGGGACAGGCAGAAGTGGGGAGGCCAGATTTTTTTCAGAAGGATGGAAATTGACAAAATTTTAGGTCTGGCCCAGTAATCCTTATTGATTGTGAGACAAAGTGACAGGTTCAATACACTTCATGGGCTGCTCTGGTACAGTCAGAGGTCTGGAGCTGTGTAGAGTGAGTCACTCCTTATCATGCTGTGCTGCTGAAGCACTGGGTGGCAGCTCCCAGGTGAAACAGGCTGTGTTTGAGTTGTCCTGTCCCTAGTGCTTCATTCTCACCTCCCCGTGGATGAAATCACAGTTTAAATATTTACCCTCCACTAGCCTTTCACACTGTGTATGCAGTTCATAGGTTTTGGGGGGTGGGAGGCATTTTTCTAGAAGGCTGGTTGCAGCCTGCTTTGCAAGCCTGCTGTATTAGATGGTATGAAATCCCTAACTCCTTCAGTTGTGAATAGGTGTGTACCATGCAGAGGGTTCTCATGTAACTGTAACCCTGAGGGGGTGGCAGGGACATAGAGAGGGACCTGCACTTCCAGCCTGCAAGGGCCATTCATGGCATCTTCTTATGTGTTGTTGTCTCCTAGGGCATTCATCTGAGCCAAACCATTCGCCCCCTCCATCTGAGAGCCAAGTCTTTCCCTCTGTCCCTTTCCTTCCCGACTCTGGTGATGACAGTCCCTCCTCTGCTCCCAGCTGCCCACCCCCTCTGCCTCAGAAGAAGACAGTGAGCAGAACTGTGTCCTCCCCAGATGGCTTTTTTGGAGGACAGGTGTCTTCAGGCAGAGCAGCTGATACTGCCAGCCCCAGGCTGAATGTCAGCCACTCTGAGAGCAATGTCTGCCTCCGAGAGGAGCCTCCCTTCATCCACCCGGCCAGCCTGGGGGGCCGTCCCAGCGCCTTTTCTTCTTCTGAGTCCTTGGAGAAAGGCTCCAAAGGAAATGGCTACTGGGGCTCAGCCACTGGTAAGAGCACAGGGGCTTGTGCCCCCAGCAGAAACCTCCAGAACCTTTCCTCCTCTCAGCTCAGTGTGTCCAGCCAGGTGTCATCAGGCTCTAGCCTCCAACTCCACAACCTCCTGAGCAACATCGACAGCAAGGAGGGGGTGTACGCCAAGCTGGGGGCCCTCTACGCCGAGTCTCTGCGCCGCCTGGTTGCCAAATGTGAGGACTGCTTCATGAGGGAGCAGAAGAATGAGCTGCGCTTCAGTGAGAACAACTGGTCACTGTTCAAGCTGGCATGTAACAAGCCCTGCTGTGATTCAGGAGATGCAATATATTACTGTGCCACCTGCTCCAAGGACCCTTCTACCACCTATGCTGTAAAGGTAAGCCCACGCCTGGGAAGTATCCAGGCTTATCTTCAAGGTGGGAGGATGAGGCAGAGTTGCAGGGTCCAAAGCTGCATGGGGGTCTAGAGTTGAGCTGGGGCTGAAAGTTTAAGGTTCTTTTACACCCTTTCTGGTGTACAGATTTGAATTAAAGTGTGGGAAGCAGACTTAGTGGTATACCTCTGAGAAGCACTGTCAGCACAGAATGGCCTGTTTTCTCAGCTTGTCTTTCTCACAGGTGAAGCTTGCCACTTTTCCTCTACCACTTGAAAAGGTTAATTTAGAGAAGCAGTTTTTGTTGTAACAAATGCCAGTCAGATGCTTATTGCTGCAGACTAGTAGGGTGTGAAACTCAATGAGTTTCTCTCTAAAAAGTCTTTGTGCAAATACTGTGTTGTAAACTCAGAGGCATTTGCCCCTGGTGGCACAAGCTGATGAAAGGCTGTTCAAAAGACAGCATTTTTGCTTCTGTCTGCCTTTTAAGTGGAAGGCCTGACCCAGAAACCGTGTGAGTGCTTATATGATCTTGAAGCTACAGGCATTAAGATATTGCAGATCTCAGTTAAACAATGTGAGGCTGACCCAGACATGCTGTGTAAGGTCAGGTCTAACATATTTTCTGATAACTCCATGGAATCCATGTTTGAAATGGAAACTTGGGGTGTGATAGTTCAGCTCTTTGAAACCTGGATAAGTGAGCTTATCCAACCTGTTCCATAGACATCCCATGGATTTTGTGTTGAATAGAGAGCCTTTCTGTTCTGACTTAACCCTAAGGGCATCTCATTGCTGCTTACTTTTCAGGTTGTTTTCAAAATCTAAAATGATTCCCAAGGAAGCACTGTCAGAGATGCATTAAGCAAGAAAAAAACAACCCCCAAAAAACCTCTGCTGAATCGTTTCCACCTTATGAACCCCAAGGGGATATTTTAGTGAAGTGATAGTTTTAATGCCAGCTCATATTCTAAAGGAGGAACAGACTACTCAACAGGGAGGCTGTAAATAACCAGAATGGAGCTGGATGACATCTTGTACCAATACCCCTAGTCACTCAGAGCTGCATCTTCTCTTTGTGTGTTATATCTAAATCCACTGCAACTTTACTCCTGAAACCTGAGAGCTGTGTGGTGAACTGGTGTGCTCCTGTTCAGTCTGCGGTTCCCTGTGGCATGCACACACCTTTGCTATTGCCTGCCGTGTTAGGTGGGGTTCAGAGGCTTAGCTCTATGGCTGTAGTGCATGAATTCTTGCCAAGGCAGAAACAGGATGTTTCAAACTCTTAACGGGACTGCACTTGTGTCCCTGTGTGTGATGTGGGCTTACTCTGTGCCCTTGGTATGCTGCAGAGTGCCTTAACAAAGCCAAACCCACTCCACCAGGGCTGTGCTCTGTGCCAGTGTAAAGTGAAGTTATGTATCTGTTTACATATGTGCATGCTCACACCTTCCTTTTGGCAGCTAAGTGGAGAATCATTGTGAAACTTCACAACTGGCTGATTCCTAGCTGCCACTTCTGGTACAGATTTTCTGACATGAAAGAGATCAAGAGTTAAAATTAGACTTGAAGACTTGAAGCTTAAAATGGGCAGGGGATCTGACTTGAGTCAAGGAGCCTTCTAAGGAGTAGGAGCCAGAGTTTGGGCTGTTAGAAGGAGCCAGGGTTATATAAAATGGCATTAGAGGAATTAAGCCAAGATATGGTCTACGCCTTGGCTTCTTTCTTCACTTAAAGATGTGTGACTAAGCCAGACCCAGGCTCTTACTTGGAGCTTGCTGTGTGGAGGGTGTCTTTGGTGCAGCCAAAGTCACTAAGGCCAGGAAAGTTGCAATTGTTCTTGCTGAGACTCCTCTTTCACAGGAGTTCCTCAACTTTTCCTAAGCGCTGCACATCTTCCCTGTGGTGGGAGGAACAAGCAGGCTTGTTGGGCACAGGGCTGGAAGGCCTTCCCTGCCTTTGGGGACCTTCTGTGTCTTTCTGCAACCCGCTGTGTTAATCTGCAGTCTGCCTAGCCCTCCAAAGCTTGTCTTTCCACAAAATAAGCATGCAGCCACAGCAGGGTATTTTTGTTTAGAAAAGAGAGGACAATAGGGATTTGAAATGCCCCATCTCCACAGTATTGTCTCATCTGAGTGGATTACCTGCAAATGCCTAGATTCAGACCCTTGCTAGAGCAATACAAAAGAAGCAGCCCACTTCTCCAGCTTCTCTCTATTCTTGCACTTATTTTAACTCGGAGGCAAAATTGATTTCTTGTCCGATTTTGCACGCATGCTGTGGCTGGCAGTGGCATGCTCCAGGGTTTGAAACCTTTTATGCTGAGTTTCAGCCTGTTGCTGATTCCTGTGGGTGAGATCTAAATACATTGCTAGATAAAAGAAAAAAAAAAAAAAAAGAAGAAAAAAAAAGTGTATAATAGAAATGCCAGAAGGCCCTATGAGCTAATGGGTACTCCTATAATAAACCCGGGTTTGAGTTTATTTAGTTTTTAACGCAGTTGTAAAGCTAAAATCCAGAACAATGAAGATGAAAGTCATGTGAGTTTAAGAGAATCCAGATCATAAAATGTCCCTTGAGTTTGCTGCACTCTCATTTATTTCTAAGCCTGTTGTTAGCTCCTGCTTTCTCCTGTTTATTCCCTATGTTGACATCTACAGCTTATTGCTGGCTTCTTACTTCTTCTAAGCTTGTTGATTAGCCATTGATCAGGGCATTGAGAGTAGCTGCTGACACAAGGAAGTAGAGTGGTTGAGGAGGATATGAAAGTGACTCCAGGACTTAGGACCAGGAAAGGATTGGGTGGGAAGGAAGTGCTGGAGATCCACTCCGCACTCTAAACGTGGCCATGTTTGCAACCACATCATGTCACGTGAAACTTCATCTAGGTAAGGGTTAACCATCTTCAGAGATGGAGGCAGCATGTCTTTCTGCCACAGGCTTTGTTTTTCCCTCTACAGAATGTCTCCTGGGTTACAAGGGAGTCATCAATTACATCTGCAATCTAAAAGCTAGGTGCTTCTGTTAGGAATGAATCAAAATCTGCAGAAGTTACTCATGGGAGGACTACCCTCCTCCTTTTCTGTAAATACTGGGCTTATCCTGGCAAAGGATGCGTGCCCAGAAATGTGACCCAGACATCTGGCTGATCAGGAGGGGGTGTTACAGGACAAGAAAGATCCTCAAGCCAGGAAACAGTACTAAAGGTACCAATGCGCATTCCGCTTCTACTCATTTCTTCCGTAGCATCTGCAAATCTCAACTTAGGAACTCATCTCTGAACTTCTGGTCTCTGCCCTGTCTCTGTCACTAACTGATGAGACTTTTCTTTTGGTCTTTCCTCACAGATTTGTAAAACCCAAGAGTCCAAGGTGGCTGCTTCATATAGCAGCCCTGCAGTGCCAGTCCACTTTAACATCCAGCAGGACTGTGGCCATTTTGTGGCCTCTGTCCCCTCCAGCATGCTGCTGGCCTCAAATGTGGGGAAAAGCATGGCCGGAGATGGCCTCCATCCTACCCGCACTGCCAGTGAGCACGACTGTGTGGTGGTCATTACCCGGGAGGTGCCGAGCCAGACCACTGCCGATTTTGTGAGGGACTCGGTGACACTGCACCAAGCCAAGCCTGAGCTGTATGAACGTCGTGTTTGCTTCTTGCTCCTCCAACTCTGCAATGGCCTGGAGCATCTCAAGGAGCATGGCATCATCCATCGTGACCTGTGCCTGGAGAACCTCCTGCTTGTTCCCTGCAAGCCCCCCATGATCTGTGTGAAAGCCAAAGATGACAAACACTTACCCCGCCTCATCATCAGCAATTTTTTGAAAGCCAAACAGAAGCCAGGAAATGGAGACTCCAAACTGAAGAAGAGTCAGGCCCGGCTGGCTCCAGAGATTGTGTCAGCTTCTCAGTACAAGAAATTCGATGAGTTTCAGACTGGTATTCTCATCTATGAGCTGCTGCACCAGCCCAACCCCTTTGAGGAGAAGGTTCATCTCAAGGAGCGGGAGTACAGCCCTGAGGACCTCCCTGCTCTGCCCAGCCTGTCCATCTACTCCCGGGGGCTCCAGCAGCTGGCCCACCTGCTACTGGAAGCAGATCCCATCAAACGTGTGCGGATCACTGAGGCCAAGAGGATGCTGCAGTGTCTCCTTTGGGGGCCCCGGAAAGACCTCACTGAGCAGCCCTTCAGCCACGAGGAAGCCCTCTGCCGGGTGCTTCAGAACTGGGTGGACATGAAGCGTGCCCTGCTCATGATGAAGTTTGCAGAGAGGGCTGTGGACACGGAGCGGAGCATTGAACTGGAGGACTGGCTGTGCTGCCAGTACCTAGCGTCTGCTGAGCCAGCCTCCCTCTCGCACACACTAAAACTGCTGCAGCTGCTCTGATCTTGGCTGTGTCTTGGAGGCAGCTGAGGGCTCCTGGTTTCTGCAGTGAAAGGTGCACAGCCCCTTTATACATGAGAGGCTTGAATCTCGTCTGGAAATGCACATCCAGCTCCTGCTCCACACTTCAATCCAAGGGCATCACACGTTTGGTACCCTCAGCACTGCTGATTTGCGAGCAGGCAAAACTGGGAACCTCCTCCTCTTTGGGGGGATTTTTTTTTTGGTGTGGTAAGTCTGTGGACTAATAAACTGTGTGTGTGCATGTTTCTAATGAACTCGGTGTACTTCAGTTGATTCCTCCCTCCGTGGGACAGTCCTCTGATCCCCACTCTCTTCAAGCATCAGAGCTTTTGTGCCTGGGAACACAACTGCTCTCCAGAGTGGGATGAACGATTGGCTGCTTCTCTTGAGGAGCAAGAGCAATTCATGCAATGCTCCTTTGCAAAGGAGAAGCAGGAGAAGCTTTCAAATTCACATCTTTTGTGATTTTTTTTGGCATCCATTTTGCTTTTCACTTTAAAAACAAACATTACTGCCTGTTTCTGTGTTTCCGCTGTATTTTCTGCTGGGGGCAATTCAGCGTTTCAGCTGTATTTTCCACTGTGGGCAATTCAATATCAGCTGCCTATTACTTTCATTAGATACTAATACAGCATGGCTTTCCTGTCCAGTGGTGCAGCCCCATGGGCTGCTGATTGTGAAAGGGCGAGAGAGCCCAGGATGGGTCTGTTCATGAGGATGATGCTACATGCTGGGAATTACCCCTTGTAAAGTTAATGAAATGGAAAACCCCCAATTCATATCCAAGGCCTTGGGGGAAGTGAGGGCTAGGTCTGGGAGGGTCTTGTTGCTGATGGTGCCTGAATTAGAAATGCATAGTGCTGTGTGCACTGCGAACATGCTCCGCTAATGGATGTGATGCAGAGGAAGGAGTTGGCCTGACTCCCTCCAGCCACTTTCCCTCTATCCAGACGTATAGCAGCCACTTAGCTTGGCAGAGAGGCCATACTGCTACTCAGAAAACCTTGATTTTCCAAGAGGTTGTGGGCTGCTTTTATACTTCCACCCCAGTGTGAAGCAGAGATGAGCTGCCTTGTTCCTGGCACCAGTTCTGCCGTCCTTGGAGAAGGGATAAGTCTGGGACATATGGAGAGAGCCCAGTGTCAGCTTAGCTGAGACATGATGTCATTAACTGAGCTACCCCTCTCCACCTTCAAAATAGGGAGAAATTAATGAGTGCTTTCCTCCAGCCTTGATTCACCTCCAGATCCAACCTGCTCTCTCAGAAGAATTTTAATTCCCCAGGGTTTTTTGACACTTCATACACTTTCTGTGAATCTTTTCCAGGCTTCTCACCTGGATTTTTTTATTATTTTTTTTTCAGTCTGGCTATGCTTGCTGCTAATGGGAGGGGATAGTTCTTTGGCTGGGCACCCATTTGCAATGAATTTCCCCTGATCCCCTCAGGGAAGAGGCCATGCACGTCTCTGCCTGCTGAAAGAATGTGGGATGGCTCCAATTCCATCTGTCAGGGATTTTTTTTTATATATATATATACACTGGCTTTCTTATGTCTGACTCTTGGGTCCATTTCTGCAAACCATCCTGGACACATTGCCCTGGAAAGTCTGGCCCTGGCTTGCTCCATGTGGTCTCACATGAGCCAGTGGAGTGATGAAACAGCTGGAGAACCTGCCTGAAGGAGCTTGGCATGTTTTTCAGAGATAAGATGAAGAGATGAGTCAGTTTCCAAGCATGGACATAGAGGATAATTTGGAGGTAGTTCTGCAGGACAGCACTGAAGGAAACAGAGCCTGCCCATGAAAAATCCAAGCTGTGTTAGCAATGGGGACATTATATGTGGAGTAAGTGGCCTACAATGCTTGGGCTGGGTACTCAGTGGCACTCAAGAAGTAGCCAAACGTCCAACTAACCCACATGAAATCAAGGTTAGATCCATTTTGCTTGTTTAGTTTCAGTCTAGTGACAAACACTGGTACAAATATTGGAACGAGACCTGCACAGTTTGGGATGTTAACCTAATCAAAACTTTTTCCCTTAAGTTGGAGCACTTCAGACTGATATTGGTCCTGGTGCCTTGCCACCCAGCAAATCAGAGGCCAACAGTAGTTTAGTGGCATTTTCAGCTACCTTGAAATTTGGTAGGTGGCTTCTTGTTCTCACATAAACAGAAACAATGCTTTCTTGATACCTTCCCTTGTGGTAGCTCGTGCTTCTTCTCCAATCCAAACAGTCGTACGTTTTTGGGTCCTTGGCCAGTGCATGAACTGGAGAAGAGCTGTGTATCTGTAGGGAAAGTGACACCTTATCCTGGTTTGAATGCCATGGCCAAGTCTAAGGACTTTGCTGACTTAGTCCCCCTTGCCCATGCTGCCCTCAGCACACCACATGCAGTAACCCCCATTCCCTTTTTCTAGCAGGCACTCCTGCCCCAGGTTCCTCTGGTGGAGGGAGTGGGTCATCCCCGTGTGGCAGGGAACACAACTGACCCTGTGCCCTGAGATTGAAGCATGTCACCCATTTGGTGGGGTGCAGATGCTGCAAAAGACATCTAATTGGGAACAAAGTTTGGAATCTACATGCCATAGGGACAGTGCTGAGGAGCAATTGTTGGAAGACAACCACAGACCTGTGCATCTTGGTAGTACTGCTAGGTGGGGAATGGGGTGTTTCTTGACTTGTGCTGCCCCCAGACAGACTGCCAGCCCCTTTCCCTGTGCTCTGGCTCCCAGTGGTCCATGCACACAAGAAAGGTGGCAGGGCAGCTCTCTGCCAGTGCCTGCTATTGCCATGGAGGATAGATCCCCACAAGCTGGTCACAGTTGCTGACTAGTGCATCTGTAGCACAGATGAGTTTGGAGAGGAGGTTGTGTGCTTCCTATGTGAGATGAGGCTGAGACCCAAAGCACCAAGACAAAACACTTGGCAGGCGGTGCTGCTAGAAGCCCTCATGCTTTGAGACCTTGCCTACTTGCTTCAGAGCATTCCTCATAGCTGGGGGATATTCCAGGAGCAAAATCAAATCTGGTTCCCTGGAGGCACTTTTACATGAGATTGGTTGGCCAATAGCAGTTCTCACCTTGCATGCTCATGTGTGCAAAGGATGTGCACCACCAGCCACACAAATGAATCCAGGACCAGCTCAGTTCTGTGTTGGCTTCTTGGCAAGCAGGAATAGCACACAGCCACAGGATATGGAAAGGATGCTGCTGCAGTAAGTCCAGAGCAGGCAGAGTATGGAGAAGCTCTTGGTCTCTACAGTCACCAGGATGAAGGCAATGATGAGCTGAGCAATGACCCAGTTTTCACCATGGTGGAGGAGCTTCACAGCCTGAGTGCAGAGGAAGGGATGGATGCAGTAGTCATCTTCAACCATGAAAGCCCAGCACAGGAAACCAAAGACCTGCCTGAGTCCGAGACCATGCCAGCAGGTGGAGAAGATGAAGGTGGCAGGGAGTGGCTGGGCCAGGCAGCACTGGAAGACAAGTCTCCTCAACCAGTGGAACGTCTCTTGTTCCAGGTTCTAGTGAAGATGCCCAGACAAAGGCTGTTCTCCAACATCCACAAGTTGTAGGCAGGTCTCTCTGGCCTGCCTTTGGCCCAAAGCCTGCCAGGTCCAGGAGGGCCTCATCCAGCACCCAGTACAAATAGCAGGGCAGGCACAGGACCCACACCCAGACATGAGGCAGGCAGCCCATGGACAGCCCTCTGAGCAGCCCCCACCAGGCCAGCACACTGAGGCAGCATTGGCTGGAGTCCCTCAGGGGAGAACACCACAAGACTGTCTAGGACTGAAACCTACTGAAGGAGCACAGGGGACCTCCCAGCAGGGCCGGGATAAAGTGCAGGTAGCATGATGTTGGAAAGCTTACTACAATGTTTGAATGGGTTGTTTGGTTATAAGAAGGTGGGAGACCAAACCCCCAGTGGAAAAGTTGTTAGAGCAAATGCTGCATAGAAATCAGCCGTATTTTGCTGTATTTGTGCAGGGTATATTTTCAGAATGAGTGACAGCACTGAAGAGAAGCTTTGTCCATGTCAGTTTTGACATGCATGGCATGCAGCAACAGCCTGATTGCACAGGACCCATTCTGCCAAACCCATGGGATCCAGTATTGACTCTGCTGAGTAAATATTTTTGAAGGCTCTTTGCAGCTCAAGCGATTCCCTGCTATGGTTCTGCAAAAATGCCATTGTTTTTCAAGGAGCAGAAATGAATTTTCATAGCAGCACTGGAAATGTTAACACACTGCTCATACCTCTCATTTTATAGTGTCTGGGTAGTGGAAGTGTGATCGTAGCCTGGGAGCTGCATTGAAGAATGTGAAAGAGCATTATTTACCACATTTGCATCTACTAAGCAAGTAAAAGCCTGGCTTCTGGTGAAGGAATGAATTGTTTGGTAATGCAGCAGGTGAGGAGGCTGACCACTGTCAGAGCAAACTCTGAACATGAAATTTGAGGAGCTATGGCTTAGATACTAGCTTTGAGCTAACATCTAGAAAACATACAGTTGCTTTCTTGGTGCTGTTTCGGGACCATTTTTGGTCACCTGTTGTAATGCAGCCTATACTGATCTGCTGCAGGACACACTACAAAGTGAAAGGCATGCATTGAGAGCAAGTATTTCTTTTAAAGGAAAAACCAGTCTGACAATACTTCTCTCCAGGGAAAAGCATGTAAATGGGAACCAAGGCCGCTAAGTAGGGTTCAGGAGGCCTGAACGGAGCTCTTCTTGTCTGCAGCCAGCAGGTGGAGTGAGGTGATCCTGCTTCTCTGCTCAGCCATACTGACACGCCTGGAAATGCAGGACTCGGTGATAGACTTCTCAGTACAAGAGAGACATGGATACATACTGGAGAGAGTCCAACAAAGGAGTGATGATGGTGAAGAAGGGACTGCAGCACCTCTGATAAGAGGAAAAGCTGTCGCTGTTCATCCTGGACAAGAGGAGGCTTAGGCAGGTGGAACTTAGCAGTGTACCAATAAGGAATGAGGACAAGGGAGCCATGTTCTTCTTAGCAGTACTCAATAACAGGACAAGAGGTAAAGAAACAAGCCAGAAGACATGAAATCCCACCCAAACAAAAGAAAAGACTTGTTTGTGTGTGCCTGTGCACGTGCTGTGAGTGGTGCTTGTGTGTTGTGTCTGCGCTGTGTGCATTCATGCTGTGAGCAGGGTGTGTGGTTCTGTGCTGGTCTGGAGGGTCTTGTCTGTGTGTGTGTGCATCTGTTGCATTCTCACATGTGCTCAGTGTGCATGGGGTGGTGCTTCAGGGCTCTGTGTGGCACCAGCCAGTGCTTGGATCCATGGTGGTGCCAAGGGGTCTCAAGAGCAGCCTCGGCCCCAGAGAAGTGTTAAATGGGGTTGAAGGCATGTGGGACTGTGGGGCACATCAGGGTTTATGGGGCAGGAATGGAGGAAGATGAGGGTACCCAGGGGGTTGGGAGGCATGTGGAAGGTTGGGAGATGCTGTGGGAGCTCTGGGGCAGCCAGGAAAGCAATGTGATACTCAGAGGGTCACAATACTGGGAGAGAGAGTTGAGTGTACATCCAGGGCATCAGGAGAACCTTGGTGGGGGTTATGGGGCATAGGAGTGGTCAGTGGGCTGTGGAACACCCAGGAGGCTGGAAAAACCCAGAGGTTTCTGAGGCACAGGGGGAGGCCAGGTTACACCTTGGACAGGGTTGGGAGCACCCAAGGGGGATCACAGGCACACAGAGAGGGGTAGGATCACAGAGTTCCATGAGCTGATGCCAGAGCCCAGGCCTTTGGCACCTCCTTTATTGTGGGTCCTAATGGGGGCCCCAGAGGGAGGGAGAATCCACATTCCCACCTGCAGCTCCACCACATCAAGCCTCACTAAACTGCGGGCGCATTGGTGCCAGCAAGGTGCACGGGCAGCCCGTTAAGGCAGGCAACGCGCACGTGGTGCTGGACCTGCCGGGCCCGGTAGGCGCAAGGGGGCCGGGTGTCTCCCCCACGCAGGCGGCAGGCTGTGAGGTCCATGGGTACCGAGGTGCTGTGGAACCCTGCCGCGTCAGGCGTCTGCGTGCAGGCAGCCACCAGGTCCTCTGCTGGAGCATGCACAAAGGTGTTGGAGGGCTTGCAGGGCCGGCCTGGGGCTGTCACTCGCCGGCGGGCCAGCATGGTCTCGCAGTAGCGGTGTGCCGCCATCGTGGGTGTCCGGGGGTAGTCCACATGCTGCCGCAGGAACTTCTCATAGCGGCTTTCGCCCTCTGCCCCTGCCAGAGCTGCCAGCAGCAGGGCCACGCATAGGGCCCAGCCTGCCATGGGCACCTATAGAAAGAGGGGTCAAGGCCATCTAGACTTTTGGGCTCCCAATATTAACTCCCATCCTGGGCACATGGGGCACTCACAAATCCTCTCAAAATGCATGATGCCCTCCCCCACCCCGACAGCTGGGCCATCTCTGGATCCCACCTAGATGCCTGGGTTCCCTACAAAACACCCATGAACACCTGGCTCCCCTACAGTTCTGCACTCTCCAAAAGCCTGGGTCCCCTGTGGAACACCTTCCCCTGGACCCCCAGATCCCCTATAGATCCACCCTCTGCCCCAACACCTGGATCCCCTACATATCCTCCCTTCTCCCTGGATACATGGGTTCCTCAAAGTCCCCTCCTGCAAACAGTTTGATCCCCTACCCAGCCCTCACCTGTGTGTATGCCTCAGTTTTCCTTATGGCCTCGGGGTCTCCAGGGATCCCTCCCACTCCTCCTTGCTGCTTTTATAGTGGCCCCAGCTGGGCCAAATGGGCAAGGATCCAGGAGGAGGGGCAGAGCAAAGAGCAAAGTCCAGATTTGTGTGGGGGAGACAGGTGTCCAGGAGATCCCACTCCCCCTTGTGGTCCCCTCAAGGTCATTAGGTAGTCATTAACGAGCCACATGACTGTCTGTTCATGTCCTCTCAGGTGCCTCCTGCCCATGCTGTCTTGGATCATAAATTCTGGCCTTGGCCATGTATCCCATGGTGGGAAGAACACCTAGGACCCCTTGGGTGGCAGGGCAAGACTCCTAGTTACCTGGTGAGAGCATCACCTCTGGGGCAGCTAACAGACACTTCTGTCTATCTTGGACAATGTGGTGTGTCCATGGCTGCATCACATTGCTTCAGGAGCTACGTGTCCCTTCCCTTTGTGCCCCCTTGCAGGCAATTTAATACACCTGGGAAATTCCAGGATACATTTTGCCCTGCTGTTACCTCACATGCTCCTGGCTGCTCCATGAAGATGAGACAAGCAAAGAGCCAGGGGCCACCTGAACTCATCACAAACTCAACCCTCTGCCTCAACCATCAAGGAGAACCTGATGCAGTCTCAGGGAGACTGTGTCCCTTCCAGAGGGAAGGACATGCAGCACACAGGAGAGGCTGTCACAACCAGGTGACGGGTAAGTGATCTCCACCTTCTGCTTCAAAGACATGACAGAGACTAGGATGAAAAGCAGCAAATCAAAGATAAGGAAGAAAGTGGACAGGAATCCTCACCTGACTGTGGTGGGTTGAGAGAGGGCTTAGCTCTCCCTCCTCCACAGAGTAAGAAACCACAACTAGCCCAATCGAAGAGCAAGCTATATATTTACAAGCATATATGGAAAGCAGGTTATATATGACACAATATATACAGGTATTTACAATATATACACAGAAATACACAGCAAAGAGAAATAACACAACAAAAATCCCTCCCTGAGGGAGGGATCCCCTCCTTGGAACCCCCTCTCTCCCCCACTACCTCCCTTTTTCTCCAAAAAGGGGTTAGAGAGAGAGAAAGGCAAGTTACTAAGGAAAAGAGTTGTTAGTAAGCTTCAAAAGCCCATGCAGGATTAGTGTTTGCTTATCTGAAGGCCAACTCCAGCAGTTCGCAGAAGAAGCAGGCAGGGAGAACAGGCTGAAAACCTCCAACTCCCCCAACTCCCAAACCAAACTGAACTGAGGAAAAAAAAAATTCCAACTGCTTCACAATCTAAAGCTGCATTTTTGTTTATCAACCAATGAAATTCATTTAGAATATCAGAATGTTTTGGTTCTAGTACCGAAAACATTAGCCAGTGTGTTCCAGCAGTGTTTGTTCTTAAAGGCACAGCCTCAAACGACCACACTGACCTTCTGCATAAGCAAACAAGTTTGACTCCACCACTGATTGAAGGAGGACAATGATACTAGATGTGGACATTCCATGAGTGGGCCTCAGCACTTGGGTTGTGCGCTGCTGGAGAGATGCACCCTTTGTGCGTGTGTCACCATCAAACGTGATACACTTGTCCTCAAGAACAGCACAGAGCTGTCTGTTCCAGGCCCACCATGTCTTTCAGCTTGGAGCAGGCTCGTTCCCAGCCACCACTTTCCCCAAAAGAGCTGGAAAAGGTCTAAGACTGGCCACGATGAAAGTGCAGAGTGCCCTGCCCTTGGCTGTGGGTGGCATCTCTACAGCTCTACAGGCCTCTCAAGAGTTCTTCCTTAAAGTCATACAGTGGGAACAGCTCAGGCACCTAGGCAAAATCTTGCGGACATGTCTAGATTTAATGGGAGCTGTGGCCTATTGGCTGCTCAGAATCCGCAGGAGATGGCACCTGCCTTTTGTGCTGTTGCTCTGTTTGAGCAGATCCAGAGCAGCAAACCCCATCCCAGGGTGCTCTGCCTACTGGGGACCCACATCTGCACAAGCTTGACAGCCAGTGTCATCCCTGGCTATCTGCAGGACAGCTGTAATCCCCAGGTGTCTCCCATCCCCACACTGTGCTTTCACTGAGTACCCATGAGTTCAACCAAGGGGCTTGCAGAGCAGCAACCTGTGTGTTCTGAACACCAAGCACCTTGCTGGCTCCCTGGGGACCCAGGGATATACTGGAAGGCAGAAGAAGGAGGTTGAGTGTCCCAGAAAGGAGCTCTGAGGGACATGGGGCATTGTGTGGTGGGGTAAGGAAGAGAGAGAAGCAGTGCAGGGCTCTTTCCAGATCTCAGCGAAATAGGTCTGGCAAACAAATAGCTTAAGAAGAGAAATACTTTAATAATAGTAATAGTAATAGTAATAATAATAATAATAATAATAGTGGTAGTGAGCAAGCTTTAATAGCTCATGGAAATCATAGATGTAGCAAGAAAAGGTGTGCTGAAAAGCAACCCTTTGGGAAGAACAATGGGCAAGGAGAAATACTGATTACACCAAGGTAGAGTGTTTCCAGAGAAGGTGGCTACTATGAACAAACTACTAAGTTTGTTTCATTCAGCTTGCCCAAGAAACAAGAAAGTGCACACACAGGCCCAAAATGGGTGAAAATACCTCTTTCTGAGCTAGTCAATTAATAATATTTTACTACTGCCTTTTGTTCTAAAGTTTATTGCCTTACCATATTGCCTCTGGCAATTGAGAGGATTACCTGTTACCTGACCCTCCTCCCACCACTAGTTTCAATAGGTTTAAACAATCATCCCCAAATCTGATCAGTGTGGGATGCAGAGTGTGGCCTCTGCATGGCCTCTCTCTTCCCCTTCAGCCTGCACCTATCCCGCCAGGGCCACGTGAGAAAGGACACTGACCTTTGTCCCAGCTGGGCTGTGTCATGCTGCACTGGGACCAGTGTTGATTTATATCTTCATCAATGACAACCCTCAGCAAGTTTTCAGATGACACCAAGTTGAGTGGTGCAACTGACGTGCCAGAGGGACATGATGCTGTCCAGAGGGAGCTGGACAAACAAGGGAAGTGGGTCTGTGTGAACCTCATGAGGATAAACAAGGCCAAGTGGAAGGCCGTGCACCTGGGTTGGAGATAGTATCCATATAGGATGAAGGGATTGAGAGCAGCCCTGTGGTGAAGGACCTGGGAGTACGGGGCTAAAAAACTGGACACGAGTTGGCAATGTGCACTTGCAACCCATAAAGCCAACCATATCTGCTGGTGGAGGGAGGAGATTCTGCCCCTCCAATATGATGAGACCCCACTCAGAGTACTGTGTCCAGCTCTGGAGTCTTCAGCATAAGGACCTGTCGGTGTGGGTCTAGAGGAGGCCACAAAACTGATCAGAGGGCTGAAACTCCTCTCCCATGGGGACAGCCTGAGAGTTAGGGTTCAGCCTGGAGAAACCTCCAGAGAGGCTTATTGTGACCTTTCAGTACTTAAAGGAGACTTGCAATATAGGGACAGACATTTGAGCAAGGCCTGTTGTGATAGGACAAAGGGTAATAGCTGTGAACTAAGGGGGTAGATTCAGACTCGATGTAAGTAAGAAATTTTTTATGAGGGCAATGAAACACTGGAAAACGTTTGCACGAAGTGGTCGAAGCCCCATACGGGGAAACAAAGTCAGGTTGGATGGGGCTCTGAGTGACTTGATCTAGTTGAAGATGTCCTTGCTTGCTTCAGGGGGGGTGCACTAGATGAACTCTAAAGCCCAAATCATTCTATGAGTCGAGGACGGGTTTATGTTTTTTATTGCCATTCCCCTCACAGAGAGCTTGGTCTGGTCCTCTGCTGCCTGCTCACCGAAGGCCTTTCCCGCACTAGACCGGGGGGAGGGGCCGGCCTCGACACGGTGGCTGGTGCCTTGGGTGGGCTGCGTACTGGGAACATTAGGCCCTGATTTTGGGGGCTTTAATTTTTTTACAAGGTTTCATTCCTTCCTTCGCTCCTTAAACCCTGCCGCTAACTCAGCCGCTCCCCGCTTGTGCCCGCAGCTCCGCCCCACCGCAGCTGGCTCCGCCCCCTCTGCTACGCCTCCAGGGGGCATCCGCCCCACCCTCAGAGCCGTGGTATCGCTCTCGCGGGATGTCTGCAACCTCTCGCAGATCTCGCGCGAGCCTCACTTTCGTATAATCTCGCGCGATTGCCGCTTCCGGTCTTTTCGTCGGTGGGGCGGGACCATGGCGGTCGGCAAGAATAAGCGTCTCACCAAGGGAGGCAAGAAAGGCGCCAAGAAGAAAGTGTAAGGGGCTGGCAGAGGAGGGCAGCGGGTCTAGGGATGTCGGGCGGGGCGCCGCGGTGGCAGGATGCCGTGGATGCGAGGCGGATGGGGCTGCGGAGAGCAGGCCGCTGCTGTCATGGCGCCGGCCGGCCGCGGGCCTCGCCTGGACACGGGGCGAGCTGCGTGGCGCCGGGAGGGGGTGCCGCGGAAACATCTCAGGGAGCCGCTGTCTGAGCCTGGGTGCCTGCCGAGTTCGGCTCTCTGCATCCCAGCCATGTGACCTGCTGTGGGGAGCACTCCGCGGCTTGCGGTGGGGCCGGGCCCGCGTCAGCCGGAGTGTTCCAGTGCGGTGGAGGCCCGGGCCTGGCGCAGTTTGCTTGGTGTGGAATCCGGGCTTCTCGGGTGGTGGTAAAAGTGCATCGCTTGTATCGCTCCTGAGCGATAACCGGGACTGTAACGTAGTTTGAATTTTTGTCATAGGAGTTTTTAGGATGTCTCTGCAGTTGACTTGTACCTTTCTGAAGTAAATTGCAGTAAATGTCTGTCTCTGTGCAATGGGTAGTGGCCACCGTCTGTGTTCACAAACTTAGCAATCTGTCCACGTTAAACTTGAGAGCGCAGTATGTTAACATTTGCATTTCCGTTCTGCCGAGCACATGGGGAGGTTCAGTCTGAGAAAATCAATAAAAGTCTTTTGTGCTTTATTTAAGGGTTGATCCTTTCTCCAAAAAGGACTGGTACGATGTCAAAGCACCAGCAATGTTTAATATCCGAAACATCGGGAAGACACTTGTCACCAGGACTCAAGGAACTAGTGAGTAGTGGGGCTTTATGCAGTAAAGGGAGGGGTATTTGTTCCGTGTGTTAGGTCCAAATTGAGGCTTGCTCAAAGAACTGCTAACAGCTACTTTTTGCTCATTCTGAACAAAACACCCCTAAGTTAATTATTTCGTTTGAGTGACTTTATAAAATTGGCTGAATTGTTTAAATGAATGGGCTTAGAATCACAGAATTGTTTGGGCTGGAAAATTTAAGATTGAGTCCAGCTGTCAAGCCAACACCACCCCTGCCCACTAAACCATGTCCCAAAGTGCTATGTCTACACATCTTTTTTTAACACTTCCAGTGATAGTCATTCCTACAACCTCCCTGGGCAGCTTGTTCTAATGCTTGACCACTTACAGTAAAGCAGTTTTTCCTGATACCAAATCTGGAGTCCTCTGGTGCAACTTGAAGTAATTTCCTTTTGTCCAATCATTGGCTGCTTGGGATAAAAGACATGATTTACAACCTCCTTTCAGGTAGTTGTAGAGAGTGATAATGTTTGTTCTCAGCCTTCTCTTCAGACTAAACAATCTCGGTTCCCTCAGCTGCTCCTCTTAAGACTTCAAGGCCCTTCTCCAGCTTCACTGCCCTTCTCTGGACATGCTCCAGCAACTCACTGTCTTTGTTATAACAAGGGCCCCAAAACTCAAGGTGCAGCCACACCAGTGCCAAGTACAGAGGCATAAGTGCTTCACTGCTTTTGCTGGCTACACTTCCTGATCCAGGCCAGGATGCTGTTGACCTTCTTGGCCACCTGAGCATTCTGCTGGTTTGTGTTCAGACATCTGTCAGCCAGTACCCCAGGTCCTTTTCTGTTGGCCTGCTTTCCCACCACCCTTCACCAAGCCTTTAGTGTTGCATGGGATTATTGGGACCCAAATGCAGGACCTGGAACTTGGCCTTGTTAAATGTAGTACAAAGGACCTTGGCCTGTTGATCCAGTCTGCCCAGGTCCTTCTGTAGAGCCTTTCTACCCTCAAGGAGATCAGTTGTCCTGCCCAATTTATTGTCATTGCAAACTGTCTGAGGATGCACTCAAATCTCCTCCTGTAGATAACTGATAAGGAGTGGCCCCAGGCAACACCATGTGTGATTGGGTGCCAACTGAATTTAACTCCACCACAACTCTGGGCTCAGCTGTCCAGCTGTTTTTTACCCAGTAAAGAGTACACCTGTGTAAGCCATGAGCTGACAGTTTCTTCAGGAGGAGTCTGGGGGAGGTGGTGTCAAAGGCTTTAAAACATCCATAGCCTTTCCCTCATCCGGTAGGTGGATCATCTGGTCACAGAAGGAGATCAGGTTGGTCAAGCAGGACCTGCCTTCCCTGAACTCATGCTTACTTGCAGGGGAATTAATATAGTCTGGTCTTGGTGCAAGAGTACAAAGTCACGGGTATGATGTGAAGGACATGCCTGAAGCTTCTGATCAACTGCTGTGGTAACCTGATGAGTCTGAGGAAAAGAAAGAATTAAAGAGTTAGTCTGGTGGTCAGAGGGAGACTGCTACAGGAAATTTTGGTCATAATAGGGTCTCAAAGACCATTGTGTTAGGCTGAAGTTTGAGGCTTTCAGGTAAAGAGACCTCTCTGTTGGGAGAATTGCCAACTCAATGGGTACAAATGTAGGTGTATCACTGAAGGGTAAAGGTTTCTTACATACTCTGTCGCCTTACTAGAAGGAAGCCTCTTAGGGATCTGGAGAGAGGCAGAGTATTTTTGGAAAGTTGGCTGTGTAGAATATCTCAATAGTTGCACTATGCTTTTGGGCTTGCACAAGTTAGGAAGTTGGGCAGCATTTTGAACTGTGTGTGTATGAAAGAAGTAAAATAATGGTCACTGTAAACCAAGTACAAGAAAGCCAATGTTAAAACAGTTACTCGTTAGAGTTTCTGTGAATTGGCTGTGCTAGGGGGTGTGTTGGTGCTTTTTTATCTCTGATGTGGCTTTTTATCTTTTCATTGTTGTTCATGATTTCCCAGTCCTTTTTAACCTTTTCCACTCCAAAACGAGTTCTGCTGGAGTCTGTGGTGTAGTGGTATTTGTATTAAGATTCAACCAAATACGACACTTGGTTCTGTGAGTTGATTTGTTTGTGTGAAGCCAGTAGCATCACCTTCTATGGGAAAACAGCAGATAGAAATCCAGTGTCTGAATTGAGCAATACTTTTCTAATGTTAATAAAAGGTGTTTTGTTTTGTTTCATAATACAGAAATTGCCTCTGATGGACTGAAGGGCCGTGTATTTGAAGTGAGTCTGGCTGACCTGCAGAACGATGAGGTTGCATTCCGTAAATTTAAACTGATAACTGAGGATGTTCAGGGCAAAAATTGTCTGACAAACTTCCATGGGATGGACCTCACCCGGGATAAAATGTGCTCCATGGTCAAAAAATGGCAGGTGTGTAAAGAGCAAGGTCTGCATTGCTGCTACTGCATTTAGGAAAGGAGGTGGCCACTGATGCATTGTGAAGCTGTGTTCGAAGTGGCATCAGCAGGTATCCATGACTGTCAGGTGCATGGTTTGAGGAACCCATCTGTTGAATTGATAAATCACTTTCTTTTTCAGACAATGATTGAGGCCCATGTAGATGTCAAAACTACTGATGGTTACCTACTGCGCCTCTTCTGCGTGGGTTTTACCAAGAAGCGTAACAACCAAATACGCAAGACCTCCTATGCCCAGCACCAGCAGGTGCGACAGATTCGCAGGAAGATGATGGAGATCATGACCCGCGAGGTCCAAACCAACGACCTGAAAGAAGTTGTCAATAAGCTGTAAGCTTTGCCTGTGTTTGTTTCCCTCCCCCTCCCCTTCTGCAGTTCAAATAGTTTTGTTCTTCAGTTGTTACTGAGTACTTGAGGAACACTGGTGCCTCACATACTGTTCAGCAGAGACCAGGCAAGGTGCCTGTCGTGTGGAAAAGCTAATGTGTCATTTTCTTAGAACACACTCTTCATCTCTGTCATACTTTACTCCCATCAACTGTTATGTTTGCATAGATGTAAAGTCAGGCTCTCCAGAGGGTTTTGATTATCATGTTTCTGCATGAATCTGTTGGGGTCACAAATGTTCTGTCTTTTGCTGATAGAAGGAAGTATTGTGTGCTTGCTTCTGAAAGTTCAATTGCAGGTCTGCTTTCAAAATGGGCACACTTTCACCCAACCTCTTTAGAGCATTGCAAGGAAAATGCCTTTGAATCTAAACATACTTGAAGAAAATTGTCAAAGCTAGTACTGATGCAGATTTCTGTGGAATGTTACCATTCCTAAGTTTTTTTAAGCCTGTGTTTGTGAAGAAGCAGTAGGCACAGTGTTCAGCATTCTGGTACTGATGGTGTTCTCTGATATCTCAGGATCCCAGACAGCATTGGCAAAGACATAGAGAAGGCATGTCAGTCCATTTACCCTCTTCATGATGTCTATGTCCGCAAGGTTAAGATGCTGAAGAAGCCCAAGTTTGAATGTAAGTCAGTTACTGCAATCACACTGTTCTTAGGGCGGGGTGTGGGAAGTTGCTAGTATAAATGTGTTTGCTTTCAGTTAAAAAAGTATCAAAGCAGCATCATAAGCTTGTAGCTGTGGTAGGGAAAAGGCTTGTCCTTCTAGTCCTGTGTTTGGCTTTCAGCCTCAAAAGCTGAGCAGTGATCCTTCAGGTCATGGCAATTTTGAATTCTTGCCTGAGCCTGCTGCTGAACATTCAAAAGCTTTGCCTTGGGAATGAGTGATGACAACTTGTTTCGGTCCCAGATGACATGGAGTGATTATATTTTCCCTATTTTCTGACATTCCCATACAAGGCAGTAGTAGGTTTTTGACTTCTTTTTTTCAAAAAAGCCTTAATTTGCACTTTCACTGCTTGTTGCTGTCTGTCTGGCAGTCAGCATCTCCTTGCATGAGATTTGGGGATGGACTTGGTCGTGTCCATATTACATGTGCTGGTGGTTTAATTTGTGTGTGATGAACAATTCAGTAATTTAAAACTGTTGCAAATGGGTGCATCTCTCATACAATACTTCTTCTTTTTAGTGGGCAAGCTGATGGAACTGCATGGCGAAGGTGGTGGTGCTGGAAAGCCTTCTGGGGATGAGGCAGGCACAAAAGTAGAGCGAGCTGATGGATATGAGCCACCTGTGCAAGAGTCTGTCTGAAACTAAAAATCAGTGGAAAATAAAAGTTTTAATATACAGAGCTAATGTTTGTTTGCCTGTTGCTGCTAGACAATATCAGTGTCACATATGTGAATGGGTTTTGAGGAAGGTAAACTTACTGCTGTGGTTTGAAAAAAGAAAGAAAAGGCCGAAGTATTTAGTTTGGAGATCTGATTTTTGTGGTGGGTGTTGTGAGATGGGCAGAAGAAACTGGGGTGTCCTTTTTGAAAGGTGGAAAGGTCACCACCATGGACTTTGTACACCTGTCTTTCCTGGTAACTTTCATCCTCACAAATGAAGTATTTTGGCTGTGTGCAGTGGTTACCTTGGTGAAAGGTGTTTCAAAGAGGAGCATTGTACAGGGCAACTTGGGCCGTGCTGGGAGACTCCCTGTCTCAGAATTGTTTATTATAGGGAAGGCTTGGGGGTTTATCCAGGCTACGTAGTTCAGAATTGCGTGTGTGTAGGTTTAAGTTTCTCTCTGGTGATTTGATGCAACTTGCGGGATAGATCTAGTCTCTTGTTGTCAAAAAGTGTTGAAAGCTCTTTAGTCTTGGAAGCAGCGTAGAAATGCAGAATATGCTCAAGTGTGGGGTTGCATGTAGTTATTCAGCCTGTCAGAACTGAGGGTAGAACTAATAATCACATTGGAAAAAACGAGCTTCAGGGAGAAAAGAAGGCAGTGGTCTGTGTTCTGAAGACATCTGCTGACTGTGTTTTTTCCATCATCTGATAGCATTTTTGCCACTTGTTTAGCTTACGCCAGCTTAAAAATTGAAGAGTGTGTTTTTCTGGCTAAGATGTGCATTACTTTATCAGCATGTTTTGTAAGCGCTTAGCACAAACCTACACTTACTAATTTGTTGGCAAGTTTGTGATTAAAGCTTGAGAACAAAATGGCACAGACCCATTCGGTGAGGTTGCTCAGGTAGTGGTGACTTGAAGTGAGCTGGGAAATGGCTTAGAATGAGAAGTGAAGGAAAGAAGAAAGTTCCTGTTGCAACAGAGATACTGGAAAAAGTAGAGGGATGCTCCTGTGGGGGCCAGGGATTTTTTACCTTTTCCTAGTTGGTAATTCTGATTTGGAGGAAGTGATAATGCAAAATGAAAAGAATGTATTCTAATTCATTGAGAAGATGACAGGTGATGTGATTTCATGGTGTGATTCCAAGTTTCTGTTTTAATAGGAGGGATGATACTGAGAGTAGTGCATGACTTAATGTTCAGGTAGCCATCTGCACTGGGTTGTAAATACAGGCCTGCTTGTTCTGCCTTTTCTAGCCTGCAGTGGAAGGGTAGCAAGTGTCTGAAAACTGCCACCATGCTGGAACAGGAATAAGGAATAGTGCCGCTTTTATCTTCTCCTCTGCTCACTCATACTGTTGAAGCAGGGTGTCATTGTTCTCCGAGTCCCAGACAGTCCTATTTTTGAGGCTATAAATTGCAACAAATACCTCTTTACTTTTGTAGCAAAAATGAGAAGTTTTCATGGGAATTAAAAAAACAAACTTGATTTATTTAGTGGTAAGTATGGTGAGGCTGAAAATCCCTGAACCTACTACAGTAAGTAATGTACATGTGTACATATGTATGAATACATTGAAGCTCTGCATTAGAATGGTGGGGGTTGAAAGTCACCTGGAGATCATCTAATTCGAGTTAGCATTAGAGTAAGATCTGTCAGAGTTTTCTGGTAATGTGTGTTAGCTGCTCTGATTAGCAGCAGTTCCCTCAAACCACAAGGGGCTGCAACTGGCCTGCCTGTACTCCATAGAGTAGGAGAGTTAGAAACTCTAAGGTGCTTTTGTTACTGCAAACTCCTCATTCATACTTTCACTTTTTCCTTCAGCTGTACTTCTGAGGAGTGTATGTTTCAAAAAGGCTTTTTTCAGTTGCAGTTCACTTGGGTTTTTAAGCAGTAGAGGGTTGGCATTAGCACACAGGGGCTCTGGGTAGATGTATGCTTTATAAAACTATTTCACATGGGGGGAAGAGTAAGCAGGAGGGCAAACCTTGAGTGTTCTCTGTAGAGATCTTGGCTGAAAAGCCACAGTGTATGGATAGCAGCAAATAGCTGAGAGTAGGTTCAGAATTGATGAGCTCAGGGTCAGACCAAGTCTTCATCCCAAGTAATCTTGCCGCAGCCAGGGTAGTCTGCACCTTGTGCGATTGCCTGCAATGAGTGTGGTTGCTGCCGGTAGCAAGTGTCACAGATTCTGCAGGGGACAAGTGTGACGTACCTGAGGCTGAAGACTTCCCACTGCTTACAGCTGCCAGGATTCTGGGCAGGGGCTGGACTGCTTGCTCAGGGATGCCACACTGCTGCATTTGTCTGCAGGTGGGTAGAGGTTACTTGCTGTTGGGTTGAATAGGTAAGCAGAACTAGACCATGAAATTGTCAAGTGGAAAGCTTAAGCCATCATGACTTAATTACAAAAAAATTTATTGGTTAAATACATTCTTAATTTACAGAGGTACCATAAACTTACTGGACTTAACAAAGGTTTTATTTAGGACACCATTAATTGTACACAGGACAAAGATGCCTTCCTGAAGGGATTTCCAGCGGGGGGGGAGGAGGGAGGGGAGGGGAAAGAACAGATCACGTTTTCATAAATGAGGCTTTCATTTTCACATGAATGCGTGGGGGTCTAGCTGAATTTCAAATTACAGCTGAAATTTGCAGTTAGGATTTGTACTCCACCTCATTCTCAGGGTTTGGGGTTTTTTAATTATGTATACTGTACACCTTACGAATGTCACGTTCTGCTCTGTATGAAGTTTCATGGTGGTATTAGGCATATCATGTATTAAGAAAATCCCTTCCTGTAAAAGCCAAGCCTCTAACTTGTTCCAGTTGTAGTAAGTGTACTGCTTTAGCTGCCTGCAGTAATGCAAGCAGCCTTCAGATGGCACTCCTTGCTCTGAATATAAGGCTTTGCTACTCTTCCTGCCCTGCTTAACAGGGCGGAGGCGATTAAGAGTGGTCTTCGCTACTGACAGGCACTGACTTTAAACATTCAGTGGAGGTTACAAAAACAACTGCTCAATACACAGTTATAAAAATGAGAAAGAGGAAGTTGAAAAAAATTATAAAAACTCAGTTCTACTTTTGAGAATTGTATCAAAATCTTAGAAAACTGCCAGACGAACAGTAAGTAAACATCATACACTTAAGCCTCACTTGCTACCACAGCAATGTGGTATGTGGGTATTGTGTTTGTTGGTGTGGGCTCTGCTTGGTTTTGCTGTCCCCCCCTCCTGTGCCCCCTGGAGGTTCAGGAGTTGTTGGCACAGGTCGTGGGGGAAGAAGCCTGGTTTAAAAGGGTGATCCACTGGAAGTTCATAGCTGAAAGTCTTTGCATGGGCTTGCAGGAGTCAGGAAAGCTAGCTAGCTATGTATTTGTGTTGTCAGATTTCTCCAGGAGGAGGTATCTGCATTACTGGAATAAAAACTGAGCTGTTGGAATCTCCTGGCAGGAGGGCTTGGAGAGTGGGAAGGGTTGTCCTCTGAGGTGGACTTGCATTAAGGTTTCATTCCACAGGAGTTCTGGATAGGCATATTTGGGATAGCAAAACTGAGTACAAGCTGTGAAGATTGTCACGTTTCCATCTCTAGAATGGCATATAACTTACTGTTTTTATAACATTAATTGCCTTAATGAAAGTAGAAATCCAGTTCTCAGCTCATTAAACCTGTGTGATCTTCCTCCCCTGGTGACGGGACTGGTGCTGGCATACTTTAAATACTATTTCATGGAGCTTCTTGAGGAAAAAAAAATAGAGGGCTAAGGCCTGTGTCTGTATTTGCATGTACTGAGGCATAACAGTGACTGTGGAGTAAAATCATGCTGCAGGTTCCTCAGGCTTGTTTCATGTGAGCTCAAGTCTGCTACCAAGACTGGATGCTTGTGTCATGTCGGGGGGAGTCCTTCAGTTCACTTTTGCCTGACCCATAGTGCAGTACATGGGGAGGGGAAGGCTACCCTTACCAATTTGGATGCACCTTGATCTTTTCACAGTATCACCAAGGTTGAAAGAGACCTCAAAGATCGAGTCCAACCCATCACCACAGACCTCACGAGTAGACCATGGCACCAAGTGCCACGTCCAGTCTCCTCCTGAACACCTCCAGGGATGGTGACTCCACCACCTCCCTGGGCAGCCCATTCCAATGGCAAACAACTCTCAGTGAAGAACTTTCTCCTCACCTCGAGCCTAAACTTCCCCTGGTGCAGCTTGAGACTGTGTCGCCTTGTTCTGGTGCTGGTTGCTAGAGAGAAGAGACCAACCCCTTCCTGCCTACAACCACCTTTCAGGTAGTTGTAGAGAGCAATGAGGTCACCCCTGAGCCTCCTCCTCTCCAGGCTAAACAATCCCAGCTCCCTCAGCCTCTCCTTATAGGGCTTATGCTCAAGGCCTCTCCCCAGCCTTGTTGCCCTTCTCTGGACACGTTCAAGTGTCTCAATGTCCTTCTTAAATAAGGGGCCCAGAACTGGACACAGTACTCAAGGTGTGGCCTAAACAATGCAGAGTACAGAGGCACAATGACTTCCTTGCTCCTGCTGGCCACACTATTCCTAATGCAGGCCAGGATGCTGTTTGCCTTCTTGGCCACCTGCAGTAGGTATTTGTTGCTGTAACACTTAAGACTTCCTACTGGTAAAGCTGTAGGCAGGCACATAACTAAGTCAAAACTCAGAATGTCAGTCATGATTCTAGTTTCTAGTCTTCAGCTGCCACTCAGCTGTTGGCCTTATCACAACTTAAACTCACAGACCCACAAAGAAAAATCTTGAAAAATCAAGGGTATCATGGTGCCTGATGACCTGCATCTCTCTGAAGTAATGACTCATGCTAGCAGCTTAATACTTGCTTTTGCTAAATAGTACAACTGATGGAATACTGTTAGGAGTGAAAGAGCCAGCTGCACAGCCTAATTTTTCTTCTATTCCAGACTGATGAAATTAGCAGTTAATCAAGATACATTTAACTATTTTGTCAGAAGTTGAGAGTTGCAATATACTGCCAGGAGCTCCTATAATGTGAAGCTACCTCAGTCATGTCTGTGTTAGTTTGTTGTTCAAGTCATGCTGCTGCTTTTGGAACTTCTTGAAGTAACCTCTTGCTGGGCGTCTTTTCCTTAAGGGCTCGACAGACCCCTTACAACAATGCTCAGTATAGTTGGTGTGTGGCTGAAAGCTAAAGCCAGGGCTGTATAATACCCTTCATGTTAAGGATACGAATAGTGTTGCTGAACTATGCTCCAGTGCATGAGGGATAAATGACACGCAGGCTGAGTGAAGACTGGCTTTCCACTTACATGAAGGGGGTGGAGGGGGCAAATAGTTGGAATAATGCAGCTACTGCATGGAGGGGGTCTGAGAAAGCTCAGTAAATGCTGTCTGTTACAACTAACTTCAGCTGAGAAAGAAGGGTGTGACTGATGACACTCAAAGGACAGTGTGCAGCAGAAAAATCTAAACCTCTATCTGGAAAGGGTTTGGGAGCAAGGGAGGAAGGTCTTCAGATGATTCATACCAATTCATGAAGAGGCAAAATACTTTAAAAGTTTTACTTTTGTGATCTTCCCCTATGAGAGAAGAACACCACACCAGTATTTGCTTCTGAGTTTTCCCTCTTACCAGTATTAGGTTTGATATTTTTCTACTATGAAATAGCAGTTATCTTCCTTATCCTCTACATCAGACACCAAGTGGGTTCTACTGCTAATGTGGAAGTTGAGCAGTAATGAAACCTGAATATCAAACTTGATCTACATACTGAATGCTGTATTTATATCTTTGAAACTATTTTTTTTTAAATTTTAAAGTTTTTAAAGACCAAAGAACCTTACTTTCTGTGGCTTTGTGCATGATAAATGTAACACCAGATAGTAAACATACTAGAATGCTATTTAAGTTAAAATGGTGTTGCACCACAGTATTTCCCTAGCTGGAAACCACTGAGAATCCTGCTTGTATTTGCTCTTGGAGCATTCATGAAGCATGACTACATACACTGTCACAGAAGACTTAACATGTTCTTATTTGACTTCAAGATACTAGTATGACTGTCTAGAAAAAGTAGTGCAAAACATAGCCAAAACAGGTTGATGTTTTTGCTGTGCCTTTAGGGTAGGAAACATTCTCTCCCATGTGCAGGGAGTACGAAGAGAGGCAACACTTCATGGCGTTTTTAAAATGTGAACGAAGTTCTTGGGAAATATCCCAGACTTTCCTTGTATCTCTCCACTCATCCAGTCTTCATCTACAGATTCCAGCTCTGTTATTGTATCACCTGCCTGTAAGAGAAGGAGTTAAGTGAGTCACTGCAGCTTAGCTTGCAATGTTCATGCATACATAGCTGATTTTATTCAGAAGCAATTAACATCAATCAAATGGAAGTAGGACATGGCCAGTCTCTCCTGTTGTTCACATCTCTTTGAGGTTGTTTGCCAAAACCAGCTGAAGCTTTTTTGCCTATGCTGAAAAATCACCTTTGGGAAGGAAAAACTAGCAGTGCTGTGTAACTTCCTGCATTGCCTAAGCTGTCCAGGGTGGTGGGTAAGTAAGAGAGCAGGCCTGCGGCCCCCCTGCCTTTCCTGTGATGTTTTGCTCTGTTATAAGGGTTTCTTAACACTTTTGGCTTTTTTTCAGTTTAGTCCCAATATTTTCTAGCACTTAGAAACTTTTCCTTTGGAAAATTTCATTTCCCCAAAAGGAGAGCAATTGTCTAAGTAGCTCAGTGGTGCCTGTTTCAAATAAACTGCAGCCTCCTACGTTTGATCCTTGTTTCTTTTTCTGTTCCATGTCCTCCCTTATCTGAAGTACTATCATGGCCCTGACCATTCTTCCAGTACCTCTGTTCCTCTTTTCTGCTTTAAAGCAGCATCCATCCTTTCAGCATTGCAAGCTGCTAATGCTGAAACTAATTATGTGGCTAGTTTTAGAAGAGGACATAGAGTATTTCAGCTGTTAAATGCTATTTTTGGCCTGCTGTGAAAGTCTGCTCTGTCTCAGAAACTTCCTTTTGGGGACAGTTACCTAAATCGTGACTTTGAATCTACAAGGGCATGCTGCTTCTTGTTCATGCTTCATAATATTATCTGGGCATCCAATGAGCATTTAATTTCTCCTCTTGTTCCCATGGCAATTATGTATTGTGCTGCCAGACTTGGTAGATTGTGCTGCGATAGGTGTCCCTTATAGGCACTGCTGCTCCAGCACTGCCAATCTTTACTATTATCCTCCTTGTTGGTGTTTTTCTAGTGAAAAAAAGAGGCTCTCTTGACCATATCAGCTGATCAATATCCTCCCAATTGAGGTAGGTTTGTCTTGAGTTTACTATATCAGAGAAGCTGGAGTAACTCTGCAGCTTCTGACCTCTTTTTCGGTGTCTCCAGCAAAGACTTTGGCAATATGAAACAGAAGCAGTAAGGGCAAAAATCCTTTTTTTTTTTTAGAGACCATTTATCGAATGTGTTACTATCTGTGCCTGTTCTGTGCTTCATTCCTTCTGGTTCCAAGCTGAAAATAGGCTCAGAACATTTTTTTTAAAGCAATCTTTAGAAGTATAAGAGCTTTTGTAAAACGGGGCCAAGAGAAATACTTACTTTGAAGGAAAGCTCATCTTCATTTTCTCCATGAAAATCATAAAGAGCTTTGGCTTTTCCTTTCTTCACTCCTACAGCTTGTGACAGATCTGCCCTGGCTGCAGAACAGACAAGGCAAGTTATTTGGATTGGAGTGACACAAATCTGGTTTTGGAGAAGCTTCCTGATATTCTTGTATTTTCTCCCCACTGGAGTCCAGATGTTATTGCTACTGCTACTTAGTAAATTCACTGTCCTACTGGAATAAAAATTTACTGACACCAGTTCATTTGACAGTGTTAACACATTTTCATGGTTCCACTTCTAAGAGGACTAAATTTAAACTTCACTTACTTGAACTTTCAAATGATGACATCTAACAAAAGCCATCTTTTCCTCTCTGGACTTGGAGATGAGGTGACACTTGCTGTGTGCTATGTGCCAGGTAGGTGGAATTTATTTCCTGTCAATTTCACTGATGGCTTTACTTGCAAAAACAAGGGGAAGTTTTTTTAAGTTTTGTTTTTCCCTCTCCTGAGCCTTCTGTGAAGGTTTTGACTGCACTGATTTGGGGATCAAACAGAAGCCTGAGGAGAGGCAAGTGTTCATTCTTTACTTCACCAAGGGGATTAAAATAGTGCTGTGCCAAGAGGCAGCAGGTGTAGTTAGTCACAGCTCTTTGCCTGTGCTGCAGTGTTTGTCCTCAGCTGAATGAAAACCTGGCCCCTCTGCATTTTCTGACTCAATTGCTACACTATAGGCAGCTCTGTGGTCCTGTTTTGTTTCTGCCCAACCCACACTTCAAACCATCCCAGAATCTCTATCACCTCCCAGATTATCTACTGTTTATTGCCATTATTAGAAAGAGTGGATCAACAACTAGCTTTAGGATGTAAAGGACTGTTGTGTGTGTTTTGTTAGTGTGATTGGGTTCTCCTAGAACTCATCACAGCTGTCACAACCCAAGGGATAATGAATTCCCATCTAGCTGGGGCCATGTACCTGAACAGGTCTGGACAAAAACTGCTGGGAAAATCCCCTCCTTTTCGTTCAGTCTTCCTCTATACCACTGCAAATCTACTTGTTCCAGTATTTGGATGTAGTCTCCCTTTTTAAAGGATAAATCATCTTTGGTTTCTGCTGTAAAATCATGAAGTGCTTCACACCACTCTGCAGAGCATCTGTTGTTCTATTAAAGTGAACAGAAGAAATGCATTAATTTTAGAAGCATGAATGGAGCCCATAAGATGATGGATACCGGTGAAAGCAGCTGTAGAGCACACAGGTGCCCTGACTGTCTCTCACGCAGTAGTGTCACTGCAGATGTAGACTAGAATGGCATTTCAGCAATTACCCCAGAATTTTGTCAAGGCTCAGACAGTCCTTTTTATCATTGCTGTCAGGGGACAGGATTAATAAATTCAAAATTAGACCACTGTAGCAATACTTAAAATAGAGATAACAAGAATTTGCTTAAGCACAAAGGATGAAAATTTACTGATGTTATTTTCCCAGAAGCTATGAATTCAATCAATGTAGGCCAGCTGTCAGAATTCAAGACATGAGTAGCACTGTGTGCTCTATTCAGCTATAAAGCTGTGCAGCTGACCTGACCCTGCCATAGAAAGCTTGCACCACGCAAATTCTGCGCTCACCTGTAACATTTTATTACCTGAGGAAGGGAAGAAGCAGCCTCCACCTTGTTCTTCAGTGCTGCTCCTGTACCTATGTAAGTAAAGCACAACTTAGAATAGCAGCAATGCTTATATGCATGCAACACAAAACCATGCTAACAAAGATCTTTGCAAACATATTCATACCTGTTCCAGGCAGATCTTCAATTACTTCCACGAAGTTCAAGGGGAAAATTCCAGATGTGCCTCTGAGCTCTCCTTTAGCCCATTCTTCATTGACATATTCTTTAAGGATAATAGTTTCACCTTCTGAAAAACTGAGCTCATCTTTCTGATCTCCAATATACTCAAATCGTGCTATGCATCTTGGGCCTCTACACAGACAAAAGAGAAACTTACTTTGCTTGTTATTATCTACTTAACAAGGCAGCTTTGTGCAAAATTCAGATTGATATCTTTAAAATGATGGACTGTGCTGAAGATAAAACAGTCAGAGAATTGAGGTCTAGCTCTGCCTCTCATCTCTGCTTTCTGAGGAGGATGAATATGGAGTCTGGAGGAGCTGGAAGCCACTTCTGCATCCCAGGTCATGGCTGTTACAATATTTTGCATAAGAGTCTATTTCTCTTCTGAACATCAACAACCACCACCATATCATTTTGGTCTGGGGCTACCTCTCCCACTCTGTGTTTTCACCTATATCCAAGTAAGGGTGTTGACACTTTGTTAAGGATTTGCTGGTTTCTTGAGCTAGCATCCAATTTAAATGCAATCAAACTTGCCAATTTAAATACAATCAAACTTGGGTGAGGGCAAGTGTTGTGTATTTGTCCCAAATCCCAAATAGATGGGGATGCCACAGGGGGAAGCTAGTGTTTGTCTATTTTCCCAGGCATGGGGAAATACCCATTGAAGAAAGAAACATCACTGCATCTGATACCAAATTCTGTAATACTGAAAAATGGTTTATTCCCCGCCCCCCCTTATTAAATCTATTTCAGAAATTACTCAAAGTTTTTGATTTATCAGAAATAACATGCCAGGAAAAAAGTTACAAAAAGCATTGCTATAGCATCATAGCATACAACCAGTGTAAGCTTGATTCCACCCCCATGCCTCACTCATATGCTAGTGAAAGCTTCAGGACAGAGCTAGCGCTTTGTGTCTTTCGTAGTTGTAGAAGCAGCTTTTAAAAATAAAGTTTCACTTAAGATAAACCAAACTCATTGTGAAGAACAAGCTGAATGACCCCATTGATACTTGTAGTTCCTGAATTTGCTCTCATTGCTGCAATTTAATAAATCATCACTGAGTGAAAACACCATGCAAAGTTGTTCCCTGCTTCCAAATGTTAGTACAAGTTGGTTTTGAATCAGAAGTTAAAGTGCTTGAAGTGCGTTTGGTAATTTGATCTGGGGTACTTTAGATTCACTTGTACAGTCAGACACCTTATGGTTTAGATAGATCTCTGTAAAGTACAGTGATATCCTGTCCCATTTGATCTTGTTCTTTCAAATAAGTAGGAGCCGTACCACGTTACATCTTATGAGGACACTGGAAGAAAGTACCAAGGCCAGGAGTAGAGAGGAGATTGTGATGCTGCTGAGGTTAATCAGATTGGGTCAGTTTCTGTAACCAATTTTCATGAAAACTGATGGGAAATGCTGTTCTAATACAGCTTGTAAGAGGAAGGAAAGTAAGTGCACGGGATTGCATCTACAGAATCATTTATTACAAAGATAAAAGGTATCTACCAACTTTTTTTTTAAACCATGAAGTGAGTTTTTAGGCCTTTTTTTTTTTTTTGCCCCAATATGAGTCTTAATAAAAGATCAAACTTTCAGTTTTGAAAGCTTCATTTAAAAAAAAAAAATTTATTTCAGGGGAGAAACTGTTAACCACATTACCCTCAGCACATACGACACATGCTTCAAAGTTATCTTTTTACTTCCTAGCTGAGAAAGAAAATAAGACTTATCTGACTTACTTAACATATTGTGGTGAACAGAGTATTTTCTTCTTTCTGCCTTCTTCTGGAACATCAGTCTAGTAAAGAAAAAAAAAAAGGTCTTCAATGTCAGAATTAGGATTGCTATAAATTTGATCCAGTTTTTGATGCAGTGAACCATTTTGTATCTTTTTTTACAGATAAGGCACTGAACTAATAGCTATTGGGCTCCAAAACAGCACCTGTCTTGCCTTCTGTTTATTGTCAAGTGTCACATTCAGTAACAGGATTGCTTTAAGATGCTCATTTGCAACAACAGAATCTCCCTGTGCTGTGCCAGTACAACATTTGTGTAGCACTTAGTAAGCCACTTAGGTGAACTGATCCAGCTGGAAAAAAATATTTGAGGAACAAAAAGCCTCCTGTTTTGTTGGGCCAAACTGCTATTCTGACCCAGTTTACTGTATGGCTATAAAAGTGGTCATTTCAGCACAATCCAAGGGTCAAGAAAATGAGAGAAGCTGGGGGGTTGGAGGAGGTGCAAATAGCAACCACCTTACTGGGTGTTGATTCTTACAAGCACCTGTGAAAAATAATCTGCTCTGTATACCCTGAGAAACTACTCAGGTTAACAAAGAGAATCTGGTAAGGGCCATGATTTTCTCACTTGGCTCCAAATTAACAGCAAAATAATCCCCATAGCACAAGTTGGTTGTGCCAAATCAAGCATCGTTCTAATACCATACAAACAAGTCAGTATGTCTTCTGTGCTGCCAGAGGGAAAAGAGATTATCTGAATACAGAATGGAGTTTAACATACAGGAGCTGTAGTAAAATAGAACCAGAAAATAACTGCAATAGGACCCTATGCAGCAACGCATACAAAGCCCACATACAACTACTTTAACGAAGCTGGCAGGAAAGATCCCTGTGCGATTCCCACATCTTCCTCTGTACCACTCGCTATCGATTTTTTCCAAAAGACAAACAGTGTCTCCAGAATGAAGGTCCAAGTCATCAGCATGCTCTGTAAGACAGCATCGTTTCAGTTACTGCACTCACACTCAAGGATTCTGTCTAAGAAAAAAAATCTTAATCCAAATCCCAGACAAAGCTGGAATGCGTTTTCAAAACAAGTTTTCTTAATTATACTTGATCAGCCAGTTTGCTTGAACCAAAAGACTGGCCCAGCTAGAGCTAACCCCATGGATTTGAGCAACTCTACAGGCAGACCTTACAGGCTGAGCTTCCTCATAGCTTTTAAGTTCTAAAAACTAAGAAAATTCCCATTTGAAAAATCTCTGAGTAAAGCAAGCTTCCGGGATATTCACGTTTACTTACCCGCAGGAAAATCATGCAGGACTACAGCGTGAGGTGCACTTGGGTCAGAAACCTTTGGAGGGTAGTTTGAATCCTGACAACAACAAATAAATCCAAGTACTTTATAAATCATCAAAGATACTAACATATTCTCTGATGGGTACTGTGAAAGAATTTTCTGGCTTTGGAAACAGTGTTGTTCTGGTATCGGAGAATCACCTCTGGAAGTAACAGTTAGTACTGGTCACAGAGCGAAGGATCTGAATCCCTTTGCCACTGTAGACCAGAATGCATTTCACTAAATTCTGCTTTGAGCTCATGAAAGAAAGGGAAGACATGAAACTTTTCCTGGTATAGGCAAAGCCTCAGCTACCTTTGTGGGTCAGAAATCTGGAGCACTGATAGCAATTCTCGTTGCAAGAGTTGTGGGCAAATTTTGCACTGCTGCTCTATACTGCATGCCACCACTTGCTCCTCCTTGCTGAGGAAAAACAATCCAGCCCAACTCTCCCCAACACATTCAGCATCAGCACATCTGCTGACTGCCAAGCGGTTCAGAGGAGTGAGGAAACCACTAGGGCTTTGCTTACAGGAAGATAATGCTGAGGAGAAATGACAATTTTGTTATGAGATCTTTGTAAAGGGAAATTATATTCAAAATGCTGAGCCTTCCTCTATATCCCACCCACTAGGACCTTTTAGACTGCTTTCATGACAATCACTGTGCATGAATTACATTCAAAGTAATTCATTGCTACAAAAAGCCCAACCGAAAAATCCAATGTGGACAAAGATAAGGCCAGAATAATATGAATGACAACAGATAGCAACAGATTGCATAGAAATTTATTTCAGCCATGTAGGTTTCTGATCAGCAAGGCCACTGAGTGATATAACTGATACTAGCTGTTTCATATGCATGCAGTCATGCCATAGAACCTGGTTAGGCTCTGCAGAAGCAAAGAGAGGAAACCACTTTGAAATCTGTATGTCAAAGCCAAGTTCACGGATACATCATGTGCAGCACTTCCTACAACTGCTTGCTTATCTTTTGCCCACTTTTTGGATACTCAGCCAAGGGAGTGATTATCTTCCTATGAGACAGAGGAACATTACCAGTTTCCTCTCCCTTCTGGCACTCAAAGTAATTACAGTTGCTCTACCTCATAAGCAGAATGTCCCTGTGCTAGAAGGCAAATCAACATTATTGGGTTTTGTTTTGGTAGTCATTTTATTTTTATTAAAGAAGCTCTAGGATTTAATAAACCACTATTACATTTGTCAGTGTAACTTTTAAAGCCTAGAGCTCTTGATAATTTAATGTAACAGGAGTCTTGCTCATTGTAATATTTATCAGCAGGGAAAAATGTCTTACCTTACAGGACAGTTCTCCAGTATTCCTGGGAAGACAATCTTCCTTGGCAGCTCCATGAGGCACAGGTAGCTTGTATAAAAACAGAGGCAAATAGGAAAGCTTGCTTCACATCAAAGCACCTGAAATTCCTACTGCCATTGAAAATGGTCAGATGATGGAACTATTAAAACCACCTACTACAGGAAACTAATTTAGGAGTCAAGTGACAAGGACAAGCTCCTTGGCATTCAGAATGGACTGTTGTTGATAGGAACTGCCATTTAGAGAAACCCAGGTGTTATCATCTGCTTTAAAAGTATCTTAGCTACCTAACTGGTATCACACTGTACAGGACATGACATTCAGAAGCACACTGACAGAGAAATGTACTCATTTGTCATGGAGGGCACCGCAAGAAGCCTGGGAGGAAAATGTCATTGTAGCACTTGAGGGCAGGGAATTACTAGTGTTCTGCTCCTGAAAAAAAAAAAGTGTTACCTACAAAAATATGTCAACACTTTCCTTATGTTGACAAAAATATGTCAACACTTTCCTTACATATGGTGTGTCTACACCAGAGAGGAAGCAACACGCTTTCCTTTATCTCAAAGCTGTTCCTATTATCAGCTTGGGTACATCTTTCTCTCTCTTGTTCTTCTTCTCCATCAAGGAGCTAAATGCAAGAGTGAAAATCAACAAGAAGGCAACAGAAACCCGCTACTTCATGCTGGATGCCAATGTTGTTCGTGCTATGGTTGCGAAGGTGCCTTTTTTGACAACAGTACTGGTTCAAGCAGTCATTAGCTCTGATCACTGACCAGTTTCAAGTATCTGGGGAAACACTCTCTGCTTTTTATCTATAATGTTGATCTATTTATATTTAATGCTCCTTAACAACATGCAATGCCAAAATAAAACACATTTATAATGAAAAAGGATAGCACCAGTAAGATGAAAATGTAAGACAAGTGATGTTACATTCATCACTCCTTGCAGACTTGATGAGCAAGGTAAACTACTTTTTAAGTTCTAATGCTTCCCCAATTTTCTTTAGCATTTTGACATACATAGCAAAAAGCAATATACAAACACAATTGTTTAGCATAAATTTACATGATATAATAGAATTCAGAAATGGTGACTGTAAAAAGAACCCCCAACCCCAAAGCTATCCATAATTTTTATATATGTATGTATATACACACAAGGCCACACATGTGTCTGTAGTTTGCATATTGCTTTCTCCAGTATTACCTTACAGTACTTATTACCATTTATCTATCTATTCATATTTTCTAAGGAAGATTATGATGACAAATGCCCTTTGAAAGCCACACCACAGTAACCCACACAACTACCTTTTCACTACTATCTTAACCAGCACTGTTATATAAACAACAGTCTCAGACAGAATTTCTCGTCTCTCACCATGTATTTATTGTAGAGAGGATGACCTGGTTTAGGTCTAGGAGGTAATGCTGGATCTGGATTTTTGAAGACTTGGCTTTTTGCTCTCTTGGGTCCCAGTTTGAACTTGCTGGATTTTTTATCAGAAGCAATGTCAGAAATAGATCGTGACAGAGCATCCTTCTTGGAGGAGGTCTTGGCTGCAGAGAGTTTTGGGGGAGGTGGCCTTCCAGGAACACCTTTAGGTGGGGGAGGTCGAGCAGGTATAATTTTTCCATTCACAGGCCTAAAAATTGAGCAAACCATCAGAGAAATCCACATATTAGAAAGCTTCTGCCACAGCTCTAGCTAGAGAGTATGCAATAAAGAAATGTGACTCATGCTGTAGAGTGTGCAGTATTTGAAGCTCTCCAGGAATACATGAACTCTTCAGATACTGGGCCTGGATGATCAAGTCCTTATACCATTTGAATACTGAGTTTCAAGTCTGCTCACCACTTATGCTTATCAATAGCACGCCAGCTTCCTTGGGAACCCACTACATAAGCAGGATTTCTGTCAGCAATCTGCCTTTAGAAAGAGCTTTTTCTGAAGCTGCCTCAGGATGGAGTTCTTCTAGTGGAAAGCTTCAGTGAAAGACCTGACAAGCTCTGCTGGTATTCAGGTATCAGCCTAGCTCATTCCCTGGGATGTCACTTAACATGAAGTGACTTTTGGGCCTCTGCTGAAACTCAAGACCATATGACAGCATTTTGCACAATGGCAGCAATAGCAGAATTTACCATTTGTATGCCACAGATGTCTACCACAGAAGTAAAACACCACTGAAAATACTCAAGTTTTCCAGCAGTACAGAAGGTGCCACACTCTCATTAGTGTACCAGTAGTTTAGAAACCAAAATCAGAGAATAGTGACAGAGTTAATAAAAAACCACCCACCCTCTTGCTAAGCACTGATAAAAAACCCCTCCTCCTCCACACCTGCCTATACAGCTAATTAAAAGACACCTTTGTTAAAAACTACCAATATCCAAAAAAACCACCCACAAAACCCAAACAAAACAAAAAACCCAAACCAAACCAACAACAATTAAAAAAACCCAACCAACCAAAAAAACCCCAACCCCCCGAACAATATTGTTTGATTGCTACTGGGAAATCTTTGGCCAGTTACTACAAGTTACCGCTACAATTGTCCCTCTTTTTTCAAGCGTTGTAATTCAGCATAATTATTTAGTCTCTTGAACTCCTCAAGGGTCTGTAAAAATTATCAACCACAACAAATGTGCATTAGGGTTCTTTGGAGTATGCTTCTGACACATTTTTTGAGTGTCACCACCACTTGAGAAGGTAACAGTGTTCTACTAATGCTCCTGATAAGAGTTCTGTATTACTGTTTGAGTATGAAATAGTTTTTTAAATTAAAAAAAAAAAAAATTAATGTCAAATTCCTCCTTTGCCATTTCTTGGCCTCATCCTAAATTAAGCATTTTAGTATTAACAAAAGGGGAAATTCCGAGTTAGTCTGCATTAAATCTGGAAACAAACTAACCCACACGTTTGTAAGGCAACTCAAGTAAACAAGAAAAATGTAGGAAGCTATTAAGAGAATTATTACTGCTTACTTACAAAGAAATAATCCATTTGAGCAGAAGAATGAAAGGACAAAATGTTTACTGCCCTTCCAGAAACCCAGGATGCTGTTCTGCTAAAGATGGGGGAAAGCAACAAGCCCCTAGGGGGCAATAATGCAGCGTTTCCTCGTGGCTGCACCAACGTCCTTTACTATTAATGAATGCTCATTACTGTCAGTAAATTAAGTTTAATAACAGAATCATTCTCTTGTCCTGACACAACAGATCAAACTCTTGTGTTTGAACCCACAGATTCAGAGCACAGATGCTGAAATAGTCACACTGGGCTAGCTGACTCATGCTTTTATCTTCCTCCAGCTTGTCAAGAGCATTTAATGGACCTCAGCTCAAAGCTGGTCCAGTTACTTCTGTCTCTACAGACCTCCTTCCTTGTCAGTTAAAAGAAAACAAAGAAGAAAAAAAAATGTTGTGGTTGTAACTGAATCTTCAATTCCACAAGCATTTCAGGTCTGAAGTTAGTGGTATAAACTAGCCAGAAAGGTGCCAGTCCAGTATTTGCCTTTCCAGGGTGGCAGCATCTGCCACTTCCATTCCTTCAACACTCAATCCCAGCCACAAGTGCAAGTGCTGTTGAACAAAAGGTCATCAGCATGCAGAAGGGGATGTTCTACGTTCAGCTGTGGGTGAAGAGGTTAAAGATGCAGAAAGGAATGACTGTCAACACTGTATGTTAGCTGAAGAGCCAAACAGCTGTCCTCCTATAATACTCCTGCTCATACTGATAATGGACAAACAAGTCCTAATCAACTGGCAACTTGCTCCTGGCTATTTATGAGTGAGTATACTAACTACCTAAGCCTGTTGCATTAAGACTGTCTACACTGAGACTAACTAGGCAAACTAACCCTGAAACACCACTTTTAAGTGAGCCACTGCAGAATTGCACTTACCTTGGGAGCAGTACAGGTTCTAACTGAGGCACTCCACCTTGTTCTGAATGATCCAACTCCTACAAAGATTCAAAAGAAAAGCCTTTTCTTTAAGTTTAAGAAACAAAAATTATCTTGTTTAAATCATGCATTTCTTACATTAATTATATCCTATAGACAGAAAACACTAGAGTTTCTGGAGGCCTGGGAATAAAGTAATAAACATTCTGGTGTGGTCTAGCATTTCAGAGGGAGACACAAATAATCTGCCTAACTGAATCCCAGACTAGATTTTCCGTTAGGTATGATCCAGCCATCTTCTCCTTCTACATGATAGTCAAGACTTAAAAGACAAATTCAAGACAGTCACAGAAATGTACAATTTCACTACCAACAGGATTCCAACTGCTCCAGTCACATTATCAATTTTTATGTAAATTTGACAGATAGAAGACTTTGAACAGGATAAAGCAGAAAACATGACATTGATGCAACTCACAGAAGACAGTGTCCCTTGCAAATAACATTATCCCTCATTAAAGAAGGGATGCAAGTACGTTTCCTAGAGATCTAACAGAAAACCCTGAAGAAACTTATTTTGGCAGATTAAGGAATCACTCCTCCCAGCTGTCTATCCTGGCCCTGCCAGATATTAATACCCTTTAGCAGAGTCTGCAGAGGGAAACATGTGCCATGTCTGAAGGGCTTGGACCACAATAATGAAGTAACAAGTTACCATCCTTTCTGCCTCCTGCTGTTCATTTTCCTGCCAGTGCCAGAAGGTCCTGCCAGCACAGCTGCTTGTGTGGTAAATCAGAGTGCTGAATCTGGGTTTTTCAACCAGTAATTTCAAATAGGTCTGAACAGACTGGTTTACTTAATTAGGGACACACGTACTTGAAACAGGTAAGCAATTTCTGTTTGGAGGTTTGGGGGTTTTTTTTAACCTCCCATCTAGAAAATACCTAAATGTATTTTGTGTCAAAATTTTGACCTTTGATTAAGTCCCCAAGTGAATGTTCCTGATTAAATGATTCTGATTAGAAAGAAAACAATCTACCACTTTCAGGTGGGGATGTTATCCTCATACAAAAAAATTTCACATTCCATGTGAAAAAGAAATGCCAACTACTGCTTATGGTCAAGAACTTTTACTGTTCATGGCTAGTCACTTCCACTAACAAACAATGCCAGTTTTAGAAACATAGGAGTTCTTATCTTTCCAAAACCAAGATTTAAATATTTCTCTGGATCTTAGGGGAAAAAAAAAAAAAGAATAAGAATCCTCTGAAGCTTACACATGCCTGTCAAAGTAACCTGGATGACACGGTAAAGGCTTTGGGGTTGCGCTGATTAAAATGTTATTTAACATCTTGTATTGGAAAGAATTTTTTCAACATTATCCAGAAAAGATGGGACCTCTATGAATATTGTCTTTAGTCATGACATTTAAAACCCCTTCATCTTATTAGCAGAGTAGCCTCAAAGACATTTGTTGGCAGCTGCCCATCTAAGTGAGGGCTTTTGATTTTACTTCATGTGATCTTTTTACTGCCTGTGGTTTCCACAAGATGCTGTGCCATTTCTGCCATCATAACACTCAATATTTGGAATTTTACTGTAATTTTCTAGTGTAGTTTGTTTCTCTTTTGTAAATCTGTGTCAAAGGGCATACAGGATATTACAGCTACAATATCTACCATCAATATGTGCTTAGGAATGAGGAGCAGAGCCTCACTTTACAAAATAAATGGTTCTACTCAGGCTCTGACAGAGCCACTGGAAAACAACTAGAAGAAAAGAGCTGAAGAAAGCAAGCTTCATTCATCTACAGAAAAGTTTTCTCTGCCTGGAAATTAGCAGAGACACCAAGAGGTGCTGTGTGTATATGAAAGCAACCCCCCACATTTGTGAAGAACTTTGACAATATTTCACTATGTAAATTCATTGTACTTTGAACCACTGTGCAGTGCTTTTGAAACTAAATTGTAGAATATCCTCATTCCAGCTGCTAAACACAGAAAATTGAAGACAGATGTGATCAAAGTTTAGTAAAATCAACAAGGTGCTTTTCAGAACAGACAGCAGTATAAATTGCCTAATTAGAGAAGACAATTAAAAGAAAAAAGCCTTATAGTTTTGAGTAGTCCTTTTAATCCTTTAGTCCTTCAGACAGTTTACTATACCAAAGCTTGAGAGTTACTACAGGTCTGTTAACCAAAGCAGAAAAAGGAACATGGGAAAATAGTTCTAACTTACCACTCTTTTTACTAGGTCACCACTGTTGGGTTTTCCCACTGTGATATCAGAGGTGTTCCCAATGGGCTTTTCAGCAGGAAGTGGTGGAGGACTATGCATGACTTCATTTAAAGCTGTAAAAAACCCACAAGTTCCCAAATGAAAGTCTAATTAAGAGCTTCTTTACATGAACCAACAATAGGTAAGGGAATCCACCTTGATTTGGGGCATTTTTGTGTGAATGCAAATTCCTTCCTCAAAGCCAAGCCTCCAGTTGGCAGGACCACTTAAGGACTAGTGAAAAGAAAAGGGACATGAAGGGAACACTGCAACTCTGAAGCTAATTTCAGTTCTTTCCATGCTGTATAACAGATCTTCACTTTAGACTCAGGACACCAGCAAGTTATTCTAGGGTTTCAGCTGCAATACTTGTTGATACAATATTAGATAAGTAGAAGAGTTTCTTATCCTTGGGAATGTCAGACTCATTACTGGACACCTGAAACACCATCACCATCTCAGCCACATTTCTAAACTGGCCCACTTTTTTCGGCTGTCAGCTGCTGGTATATCCTTCAGGCTGGACAACAGCTGAAGGTTATTTCAAGTAACCCTGAAAGATCAGAAGGCTTGAATGGCAGAATCTCCAGAAAGGTAAAGGCAAGAAAAGAAACCACTGCCTGCTACAAAATTCAGGAAGCTCCCTGGTAGTCTTTAAGGAGATAAGCACATTTAGGCCATAGAAGATAAAACAGCACAGCTCTTACTAGGGAAGAGAATGATGTCCTCAGTCTCAATAAAGACCATGAGAACCTGCTAATTATATGAGATTTTCTTTGTATGTCTCTGCCATTGAAACCTGGGAAGCACTTAGACAGGTTTTGCCAGTATATTTACCAATAATTTTGTCTTTATATAGTGGGACCCTGACATCTATTTTACAGCATACTTGTATACCATGCAAATTCATTTTCATAGAAAGAACTTTAGACACTTAAGCTTTCTGACTTCCAGCCAGTCTTGGAATTATGTAAACATATGTGTAGACAGCCTGGACATTTACAGACTCATGACAAAAAAAAGAGAAGTGATTCTATCCAAATGAAAAATTTCAGTTGCCCATTTAATGAAAAATATGCTGAACAAAGAAGCAACACATAGGAAGGAGAAGTCTTTGGTATTAACACCTCAGCTGCATTACTATGATCAGAAACACTATGTGATGTTTAAAAATGGATCAGTTCAAGGATAAATCCCTTATTCTTAGGAGCAGGTCACAGTTACCATACTGGCAGTGACCAAGCACTGGACAGTTCTTCATACCTCTAAGCTCTTATGATGGATGAAAAGTAAAGACAATACCTGCCAGTAATTGTAAAAGAAATCCTCTTTTATCATACCTTACTGATATATAAAACAGCATGAGAGATTCATTTATTCACACCACTTCAAATCTTAATATATACACAGATGGCCTATTTTCCTCATCTTTACTCTTTGTAAAACCAAAGTTAAAGGAAATTAAAGGAACAAACCATCCTTCCCCCAGAACTAGAAGGCAGGTGCTAGTGTCAGTGATTTCCAAGTATAATCACTGAAGTGGAAGTTTAATGCTTCCTTTCTAATCACATCTCAATAAATGCTAATGTTAAATGAGTACTTTACTGCAGTTCAAATTCTTGAGAATTTGAGTGGTTTGGTTTATTTTGTTTATTGGGATTTTGGGTTTGTGCTGGTTCCTGACAGAATTAATCTCTCTCCATAGCCACAATGGTGAAAGACCCTTTGTACCGAGAATATGTGACCCTCTTACAAGGTAAACCCTGCTATATCCATACATCTTGGGCCAGTTGTATTTTTCTCATCTTTCAACAGATCACATTTTTGCAGCAGCTCCTATCTGACAAAAGACTACTTTGCTTTTTAGAACTTAATTCTGCTTTTCTACATTCCACGAACCTTCCAGCCAGAGCCTCCCATCAAGCAGTCCTTCACACCTCCCCGACAATTGTAGCGAAGTACTATATGACCAGCAGTCTCCAGTGGAAAGTACAATTGCCACTAGAGAGCAGCAAGGGACCAGTTGTCTACAAGCTCACAACTGAATCCAGATCAGTTCTTTTTCTTGGCGTTTGTTTGTTTGAAGGGTATTTACAATTTCCTTCATGGAGTAGAATTATGTCAGCTGGAATATATTATTCCAACTGAAAAAAAACCAAACCACTTTTATTTATGACCAGGTAATAACAGAAAGACTTCCCATCATAGCTTTATCTTCAGTCTTCTCTGTGTTTTTAATGATTTCCAGTGCATTTCTCACATATGCAGAGGAAAAGAAAATCTAATATTTTAGTACTGGGGTGGTGGTGGTGAGGAGAAAGGAACTTGGGAAATAAAGAGAGACAAACTCAGAATAAAAGTCACCTGGACATTTAGTTGCTACAAGCTGGCTCTACACCCACTCAATGCAGTAAAACATGATTTTGAAATATGAGTTTTAAGAGCCATCTTGTAATATTTCTCCCTAAACTTTGAGAATAAACATGAGACTAAATAGAAACCAGTGCACACTATTGCATACAAAGATCAACAGAACCTTGTGCTCTGATAAATTTCCACTCTTGGATACTGTCAGTGTTATTTGTAAAGCTGTAAAGGACCAGAGATGGAAGACTTTAAGGATATGGTAACTGTCAGAAAACTATTGTCAAGACCTTGACAAAATTAAACACATCAGGGTTTTGCATACAAGTTCTTACATGCTTTTTTAATTCCTTCAACTGCCAGGAAAATGCTGTTGCTGAAATGGCCACAGATATAAAACCTAGCAAGGATCAAGGGAATTTTTTGATGTAAGCTGTAAAACTAGGCTTACAACCCAATTCAGCTGTGTTTGAAGCAATGTTTAATACATTAATGATGGTCCTTTGACAATGTGGGCCCTCTTCCCAGAAAGCTCAGGAGCAGCATTAAAATATCCTCAGCTGATGTCATAACAGAAGTCAATCTGACCAGAGGTACAATTCAGTGATATGGTTTAGCTGATGAAACAAACTTGCTTCTCCTGAAAAGGTCTCCTCTAGCTCTTTCCTGACATCCTTTAGATCCTCTTTAGACCCCTCTTAGTGCAAGGGAGGGAGCCAGATGAGGTAGCTAGGAGGCAAGGAGGAGAAAGGCACATGACAACAAGCTATTTCTCCATCCCACCATAGCCCTTAGGTCAGCTCGTCTGTCTTGTCAGACTGTACCACGAGATTTCTTTGGCAGCTAATATAGCAAGTAAACAGCAACTGTATTAGTAAATAGCAAGTCCCAGTAAACATTATTTTCTGACAAAGATTTCTCAGACTATTTGGGAGAAGAACTTACATTTCCCAGGTTTGGCTGGGATTCGGATTACAGTGGGTTTTCGGGCTAAAGCTGGTTGAGCTGTCTGTTCCTTTGCAGGTTCACTTTTGGTGAGGAACTGAAATGGATCTAAAGGGAAAAAAACAAAACAAAACAAACATACCATATTTAATACTTACTTGTTGAGCACAAATCTCACTTCCATTATTAAGAACATTCATATTTCACACCCAAGAAAATCATTAAAAAATAGCTAAACAAGGCTGATGCAAATAGTGTACTCAGCTCTTTGTAAATAATGTCTTTTCTGTACATCTGCATTCATAGCTGACTTAACATAAACATGCTCCAGATGCCTTCTAGGATTATATAAGCTACAGACAAGAGGAACTGAATTGCTTGGTAATGGAGACCTAAACTCAGATGGCTTTAGGGAAACACTTTCAAAGCAGTTGCTCTAGCATGCAGGCATAGCTGTGAACACACTCACTTAAAAGTTATAGTCAATAAAATCTTGCCAAAGCTAAACAATCAGCAATGCAGCAGATAAAATGCCTACAGAAACAAAACAAAACAATGCAAAGCATTTAAATAATCATTATTACAAAATGTATTTTCTGTAGAACTGGAAGACTATGCATCGTCTTGTTGATTATAGATGTGGTGTCATGGGGAAGACTGGCTCAGACCAAGGGCTGGGAGTCATGCCTGAACTCTGCCCCTGCCCGTATCACTCATTGCTCCCGTCTTTCCAATGGACAGGCTGGTAGAGGAAAGTTTTCTGTGCTTAATAAACATAAGCACTGGCCTCTTATGAATAGGCATGGGGACACACATGCATGCAGAAAGCAGCTGTAAAAATACTTGTACAGAAATAAAATCCAAATCCACTGGGTTCTTTCTCAAGTACACCTGCATGTCAGAGAGCAATAACTGGTATCTTTTTCTCTGACATTACCAAAACCTGCAGTAAAATGGCAATACTTAATCATATAGTAAACATGTAAAATAGAAACGGGACAAGCACTCCAGACAATAAATTCTCCATGACACATATTCATAACCTCAACAACCAAGTGTGGTCTCCTCTGGTAGGCTATAGCTCAATGAGATGTTATTTATGGGGTGTCAGAGTCTCAGAGAAGAAGTATGCTGGGTGTATCCTTAAATTCCTCAGGACTTTTTATTAAAAAAACCCTTTCCCAAAACTACCACCACATGGACCTTCTAAGAAAATTTTATCTTTAACACTTTTTAAAAAACAGTTTAAAAAATTATGTATTATTAAGCCATGCTTTCTTACAGATAATTTTGGACAGCATAACACAATGCAGTTAACCAGGACACCAGAAATTTGTGTCTGGGAATACACATAAGAAAACTCCAGAAATACACTATTAATTTATGAAGCACTTCATTTAAATCTTTTTAGCATTTTAATTACAAAAGCCTTGGCATTTTTAGAGAGAGAGGAAGAAGACCAAGTACATCGAGCTCTGTTTGTTGGGGTGTTTTTAATAAAAAACAGGCCCAAAGTCATTTCAGAAAGAGAAAACCCTGGGTAATAACAAGCTGCTGAATTAGATAATGAACTGCTCTCCCACAGGCACACAACTTGTTTGCTGCAGTTCCCCCAGCCTCGGCTGCTGCTCCTCCTTGCTGGGTGATTCTGCATGCAGCCAGCCCCCTCTGCCAACGTCCCTGGCTCTCCTCTGCTCCTGTTGCCAGAGTACAGCTGTAGCAGCAGCAGAGGCAACATGCTGCAGGGCCTGTGCACACTCATCCCTGCTGAGATCTCCATCTCCTGCTATCCTCTTGCTTAAGACTGTTGCTTCAGGTAGAAGGGATCATGACAGGTCAATGATATGTCTGCAGCTAAAGATATAAGCATTTGGGCAGTACAGTCATTACAAGAAACAAAAATCTCACTCTTAGGTCAAGCCTGCAGTCACTTTTTTCTTTTTTTTTTTTTTTTTAATTCATTCTTTTATACCTATGTCTGTTAGCTACAATGCTAGCACTTGAACTGCACTTAAAGAAAGATTTGTCTAGTCTTACAGTCTGAACACTGGCATAAAAGTTCATTAGTGGAGCTGAAAAAAATCAAAACTGAAAGTGGGCCTTATTTTTCAGTGATCTGGCAACTCTACAATAGATTGAGGAATAACCCTGGCCAGGTAGCAGGACCTCAAAGCTGCACTGACCCACTGGCTGAGCAGAGGGAAGGTGAGCCGGGCTAAGTCATGGGCTCTTGACACACCCAGAACATAGGGAACACGGTGGCATGCAGAGCACATCTCTAGGTAAGTTTCTGCAGAGGTTAAGGAAGATTCTGCATTAACAATGAGGAAACAATTTTCCAAAGTCTCCATCTTATAAAAATATAGACATCATGAGAACAAGTGGTAATGCTCTGAACACCCAAAATAATCACAGATCTATATTCTTGCGAATCTGCAGGAGATTTAAAATTGTACAAAATGACTGCTTGTCAATTGTTAATCATTGCTGTGCATAGAAGTGCTTTTCTTGACCATTCAACAGTCAGCAGAGGTCTCTAAATCAATAAATTTGAGAAGTAACAATGAAGTCCAAGGAAAGTAATTTCTAGGGCTGACAAAACCACTCGGTGAATCTTAGTTTTCCACTCATTATCTAATGTTCAATTATACTGTTGTCACCTCATTATTAGTTTAAAACTCATTACCTTGCTCGTGTTATTCCATTCCCCCCGTTTTGAGTTTGCAGCAGAAATTGGCTGTGCTGCTTTGTGCAATGGGACTGACAACACATCAAATTTTTATGTTGTTTAACAACAATTGGGCATCATCCGAGCATATTTCAATAGAGGTGTGAAAACAGAATTGCTAATATACTCATTTAAAGCTTCTCAGCTCAAGGAAATGAATCTGCAAGGCATTTGCCACAACATATCAACAGACTTCAGTCGATTATTTTTTTTGTATCACACTTTACAGGGATGCTTAAAGCCTGTCTTTTCCATAATCTTGCTTCCTACAGTTTTTGTTTCAAAGGCTTATGGGTAACATATTACTGTGCTTGTTCACAGGGAAGACAAATGAAAGCTGTGTATTCAAATACAGCACATACCATCTCTTTCTTGCATTAGTTTAGGAGAAATGGTTTTTTTTGCCCTACTCTCATTTCTACCCTTTTGTTTAAAACAAAATTTAGGAGGTTACAGATGGCTATCTTCCTGAAATATGTAATGGTAGTCTTTAAATAAGTGGTAGTAAGATTGTAACAGATACCTTAGCAGCAGTAAGGGAAGTCTCCAAACAACACACTGGGAGGGCTAAAAGCACACAGCGGTAATACCTGCTGTGAAGATGCTCAGTCCAGCAAAAAGTACTCTCAGTGCAAAAGTAGTACAAAAGTTGCTGATGCTGACATTACAACACTTGCCATTACAGAGGTATGCAACTGTGTGTACTTTCAATGCTTAATTAAAAAACTTCTACATCATCTGTTAAAGGCAAGGTTTGAACATTCTCTTCACACAGAACAGTACTCTTATTGGGGTCTTCCAGGAACAGAGAATAGAGCCAAACCTCATCAATAAATGGCTTTATTATAACCCAGCCCCATATCCTGGTTGGAGTCTGTTATAGACCACCCAACCAGGAGGATGATGTCGACGAAGCATTCTATAGACAGCTTAAGGCTGTCTCAAGATCTCCTGACCTTGTCCTTATGGGCGACTTCAACCTGCCTGACATCTGCTGGGATCTCAACACAGCAGAGAGGAGGCAGTCTAGGAGGTTCTTAGACTGCATGGAGGACAGCTTCTTATCCCAGGTGCTGCGTGAGCCTACCAGGGGCAAGGCTATGCTTGACCTCCTCTTCACCAACAGGGAAGGGCTGGTGGGTGATGTGGTGGTCGGAGGCTGTTTAGGGGCCAGTGACCATGAAATAATAGAATTTTCAGTATTCAGTCAAGCTAAGAGGGCCAGCAAGAAGACCTCCACTCTGGACTTCCGGAGGGCGGACTTCAGGTTGCTCAAGGAAATAATTCAGATGGTTCCTTGGGAGAAAGCCCTTAAAAATAAAGGGGTCCAGGAGGGCTGGACCTGCTTCAAGAAAGAGCTGATGAAGGCTCAGGAGCAGGCTGTGCCAATGTGCCGGAAGAGGAGCCGCCGGGGCAGACGGCCAGCCTGGCTGTGTAATGAACTTTTAATAGAACTAAGGGAAAAAAAGAGGGTGTATAATCTGTGGAAGAAAGGTGAGGCAACCCATGGAATGTTTAAAGAGGTTGCTAGGGCATGTAGGAGGAAAATTAGGGAGGCAAAAGCATATTTGGAACTTAAACTGGCCTCTGATGTGAAGGACAACAAAAAGTCCTTCTATAAATATATTAATAGCAAGAGGAAGGGCAGGGACAACCTCCACTCCTTGGTTGACATGGAAGGAAATGTTGTAACACAGGATGAGGAAAAGGCAGAGGTACTTAACACCTTCTTTACCTCAGTTTTTACTAGCTGGAAAGAATGTCTACCAGACAGCTGGCCTGCAGAACTGGCAGAGGGAGCCAGGGAGCTGCATGGTTTCCCTGTGTTCCATGAGCAAGTGATAGGAGCTCTCCTCAGCAGCTTGGACCCCCACAAGTCCATGGGACCAGATGGGATCCATCCTAGGGTGCTGAGAGAGCTGGCAGATGAGCTGGCCAAGCCACTCTCCATTATTTTTCATCAGTCCTGGCTCACTGGAGAGATCCCAGCTGACTGGAAGCTGGCCAACGTGGTACCCATCCACAAGAAGGGCCGGTTGGATGAGCCAGGGAATTACAGGCCTGTCAGCCTGACCTCAGTGCCAGGAAAGATTATGGAGCAGGTCATCCTGAGTGCAATCACGCAACACTTAGAGGATGGCCAAGGGATCAGGCCCAGCCAGCATGGGTTTAGGAAGGGCAGGTCCTGCCTGACCAACCTGATCTCCTTCTATGATCAGGTGACCCGCCTGGTGGATGTGGGGAGGCCTGTGGATGTAGTCTACCTGGACCTCAGCAAGGCATTTGACACCGTTCCCCATAGCAAACTCCTGGCCAAGCTGTCAGCCCATGGCTTGGATGGGAGCACACTGAGATGGGTTAGGAACTGGCTGGAGGGCCGAGCCCAGAGAGTGGTAGTGAATGGTGCCACATCCAGCTGGCAGCCAGTCACCAGTGGTGTGCCCCAGGGATCAGTGCTGGGCCCCATGCTCTTTAACATCTTTATTGATGATCTGGACGAGGGCATCGAGTCCATCATCAGTAAATTTGCTGATGACACCAAGCTGGGGGCAGGAGTTGATCTGCTGGAGGGTAGAGAGGCTCTGCAGAGGGACCTCGACAGGCTGGGCAGATGGGCAGAGTCCAACAGCATGAGATTTAACACATCCAAGTGCCGGGTTCTGCACATTGGCCACAGCAACCCCATGCAGAGCTACAGGCTGGGGTCAGAGTGGCTGGAGAGCAGTCAGGCTGAGAGGGACCTGGGGGTGCTGGTCGACGGTAGACTGAACATGAGCCTGCAGTGTGCCCAGGCAGCTAAGAGGGCCAATGGCATCCTGGCCTGCATCAGGAACAGTGTGGCCACCAGGAGCAGGGAGGTCATTCTGCCCCTGTACACTGCACTGGTTAGGCCGCACCTCGAGTACTGTGTCCAGTTCTGGGCCCCTCAGTTTAGGAAGGATGTTGACTTGCTGGAACGAGTCCAGAGAAGAGCAACAAAGTTGGTGAGGGGTTTGGAACATAAGCCCTACGAGGAGAGGCTGAGGGAGCTGGGGTTGCTTAACCTGGAGAAGAGGAGACTCAGGGGTGACCTTATTACTCTCTACAACTACCTGAAGGGAGGTTGTAGACAGACGGATGTTGGTCTCTTCTCCCAGGCAAGCAGTACCAGAACAAGAGGACACAGTCTCAGGCTGCGCCAGGGGAGATACAGGCTGGATGTTAGAAAAAAGTTCTATACAGAAAGAGTGATTGCACATTGGAATGGGCTGCCTGGGGAGGTGGTGGAGTCACCATCACTGGAGGTTTTTAGGAGAAGACTTGACGGGGTGCTTGGTGCCGTGGGTTAGTTGCTTGGGCAGAGTTGGATTGGTTGATGGGTTGGACGCGATGATCTTGAAGGTCTCTTCCAACCTGGTTTATTCTATGTATTCTATGTATTCTCTGTTGTTTGTGGAAGTATCCTTAACCCGTACTTGGGGAAAGATTTTCAGCAACAGGCCCCTCTAGTAATACAGCTCAAAATTCAATGGAAACTTGACAGATAACATCCCAAAGAGGAACAGGGCTCATACTCAAGAAACACTGTGAAATGCTATATCCAAAAGTCTGATATTCCCTCAGACATTCTAAATCTCAATCTATTTAGAACTGTAAATAGACACTTTAGACAGATATCCTACCTAAATTTCAGCATCAGTGATTTTCCTAATCTCAGTTGCCCCCGGTATTTTTATTCACTGAAATTAAGAGGTCACATTTCTTGCAAATGACTGAGATGTAACAATATGGACTACACCACCTTTCTCAAAACACACAATTTGCAGCTCTTTCACCATGGGAAACTGGCATGATGTGGTCAAGATCATATCTCTTAGAAGATTGGGAATTTGAAAGAAAAAAAAATAAATTAGGGAGAATGGGGTTCAGACTGTTTCAGGATGTAACCTGTGCATAACCTGAAAATAAGCTCAGGTGAAACTCAAGCTTCTCAGCATTTTCCAAACACAAGGAGAGTAGACCACCAGCTCACTCAAATCCAAGAAATAAACTCTTCAGGAGTAGACTTAGTATGGCTTCATACTTCAAATTGGAGCAGAGACAGACAAATTTGCTACCATAATGTTCTAGGATTTCTTTCTCCCCAGTCAACGGACAGTTTTTTCATGACCTGCCCAGTTATTCTGGTAGAGGCTATGAATGGACTGTGTGGTCCTGCTTCATTCAAAGATCAGGCCAAGGAGCATTACTTTAAGCAATATGGCACATTCAGCCAAACAGGTACTTGAGTGGGCATAAAAGTTTGTTATATGTAATAACCTTAACATATCTATAGCTTTTCCAATGTGGGTCTCAAAGCATTATTTTTTTCCTGTGCCTGCTTGTGCTCTTGTATCCAAAGCACACAATGCTGGAGCAAACACACAGTAATTTCAGGAAGTTTTATCTCAAGGATTATTTTTCCTCCCAGAAACATTATGTCCAGAAACCTCAAACTTCTCACACATTAACAAGATTTATTTTTTTTAAGTGTGTGCAGAGACTTTAGGACAGGAAAAAAAATATGCAGCAACAATTATTGCTACTCTGAGCAGTGAACTGCTTGCTCCCTGTTCACTGCTGACATCTGATAGATTACCACAAAAAAGCAAGGTAACTCAAGGCCAGTTTTTGAGGAATGAGTCCAATCTAAAGAATGAATGATGGTTACAGGATACATATGGAGCTTGCAGAAGGAAGTTAGCCATCAACATGACAAAAGTGCACAGTCAAAGGACTATGCAGAGTTTGATACTCTCTGGAATGTGCTGAAAAGTAAATTGCTGAGATAAACAACAGAAGATCCAATCAAAATGTACTTGTTGCAAATGCAAGATGTCCTTAACTGAGCAATGAAATATCTCTTCCAGAGCATTAGAAAGTTGGAGAGTAAGTAAAATCTACCACTAGAATAGCACAATTTCTTGGGCTATTGTAACACTTAGTGGCACACAAGTACTTAGGGGACTGAAAACTACAGTGCTTCATCACACACTGAGATAGATATAAATGGGCCCTTTCCAAGATCTCAGCACTTCTCTCTCAAGCTGCAGAAATGCCCATACTTTTACTATCTGTGTATATCTAAAAGCACAACTGTCAGGTGCATTGCTAGCCAGTCCATACTAGTAAGGTGATAGCAATTACTGTGCCTTTGACTCAATGACTACTTACACCAGCACGAGCTTTTATGAGAGAGTAAATCTATTAATCTATTTTGCTAGTTGAAGGAATATATTTTGCTAGGATAAATGAGAATTTGAGCCTTCAGGAAGTCTCTAATTCAACCTCCTTCCAGAACAGGCCATGACATTGTGTTCTTAGAAGTTAGTTGCATAGCCTAGTTTGACTTAAAAAATGGGATGCTGAGGGTATTTGGACATACAACGAGTTAAAAAAAACCCAAACCTGCGATTATCCTGAAGACAAAGAAACAGCCTTGTCCATTCTTGCCAGGTGAATGAACGCTCATTTGTTGGCAAGAGATTCAGGACAGAGCACAGACCTGTACCTCCACTACTCCACCCAACAGTAGCATGTCTTCAAGTAAATCTGGTTCTGTCAGGAGCTTAAGATAAACAACAGATTCAAATGGATAAGTTTGCTCACTCTTTCCTGAGGACAATCCTTTTGGCAGAATGTAGAAAAAGGAGACAGGTAACTGAAATGACCACAACAAGAGCCATCAGAAGTAACATAGCAGAATCCTGAACAAATGCTGCATTATTTTAACATGTGTCCTGGACTAATCTATCAGTTAGAAATATTTTGCTTCCTTTTTTTCTTTTCCTTCCTGAGGAAGCAATTAAAACCAAGCAGCTGGGCAATATCCCCACAGCAGGCATATTTGGAGTTACTCAAGAAGCAGTTTTTGTGAACTGACAACAGTATTACACAAACTCCACCATCAACACCACAGGAAGGAATAATGCATATAAATAATAATAAACCAGGTTGGAAGAGACCTTCAAGATCATCGCATCCAACCCCTCAACCAATCCAACCCACCTAAACAACTAAACCATGGCACCAAGCACCCCATCAAGTCTCCTCCTGAACACCTCCAATGATGATGGCTCCACCACCTCCCTGGGCAGCCCATTCCAATGGGCAATATCTCTCTCTGTATAGAACTTCTTCCTAACATCTAACCTAAACCTCCCCTGGTGCAGCCTGAGACTGTGTCCTCTTGTTCTGGTGCTGGCTGCCTGGGAGAAGAGACCAACCTCCGCCTGTCTACAGCCTCCCTTCAGGTAGTTGTAGAGAGTAATAAGGTCACCCCTGAGTGTCCTCCTCTCCAGGCTAAGCAACCCCAGCTCCCTCAGTCTCTCCTCATAGGGCTTGTGTTCCAAACCCCTCACCAACTTTGTTGCCCTTCTCTGGACTCGCTCCAGCAAGTCAACATCCTTCCTAAACTGAGGGGCCCAGAACTGGACACAGTACTCGAGGTGCGGCCTAACCAGTGCAGTGTACAGGGGCAGAATGACCTCCCTGTTCCTGCTGGCCACACTGTTCCTGATACAGGCCAGGATGCCACTGGCCTTCTTGGCTGCCTGGGCACACTGCAGGCTCATGTTCAGCCTACCATCCACCAGTACCCCCAGGTCCCTCTCTGCCTGGCTGCTCTCCAGCCACTCTGACCCCAGCCTGTAGCTCTGCATGGGGTTGTTGTGGCCAATGTGCAGAACCCGGCACTTGGATGTGTTAAATCTCATGCCGTTGGACTCTGCATGGATAGCAGCACTGGTTTGGTTGGCTTGTTTGTTCTTGGTTGTTGTTTTCATTTCATAATGTGATGGGAGTAGGTAGGTAGATAGATGGACAGACGGGTGGATAGACAGCTAAAATAATTAAGAAATGCAGTAGCCATATTACTGTTATGATTTAAATACACTAATATGAAAATATAAAGAGAGAGCTGTCTCCAGCTGGCAAGGTAAGGCTCTCTCTGAATTACTTTTCAAAGCATTTGGTTTAAATCAAGATCTGGGGTATCAGACAGAGAGCAATCAGTGAATCATAGGCTGTTTTAGAGAGGGAAAATGAGAGAGAGGAATAACTCTCCACAAGCAAAAAGGAATTAAAACATTCCAGCAAGAATGTAATTTAAGCGTGTGCTTTAAATGCACTCTAACCTTATTTTCTTTGTCCAAAATATACACTCTCAGAACATTTAGCAAGCAGGCACACTTTAAAACATGCTTTAACACAGAAACTAATACAAACTGTCATGGATCTTCTGAATCCATGGAATTTACACTCAGTTCAACTTGCACTGGAATTCATTTCCATGCCTTTGTAAAAATAGGTCAGTGAGAAGAGTCCAGCTGACAGATTACCAAAACTTTTAACCTTCAAGAACTGCACAAATGCCTGTCAGAAGCTGTAAGAGAAATGCAAAAAATATCCAAGGTGAGCCAAAATATCACAACTGTCATCAAAGCATCAACACTTCAGGATTTAGAGTCCCAAAGAGATGCCTTTGCATTCTAAATGACTGACTTGAACAGGAGTAATTTCATTAGGATACAGATTACTCTGAACATTATCTCTAACCTTTGAGTCCAAAATTATGGCACTTAAAATTGGCATCAGCGTTGGCTGCTCATGAAAGGTGCAGTTCTACAGATCTGTCATTCCTGACTTCTCCTTCCTGGCACTTCTCTTGGGCCAGCATCAGACATGGGTTGGATGCAAGGTTCTGCCACAGTCTTCCTCTGAATCTCAGAGCTGTTGAACTTCCAAAGCTCCTACAGACTTCAACTGGCCAACTGGATCATTAATGTTTGGATAAGGCCAAGTTCACTCTACTAACAGCTGTGCTGTTGGAGATGCTGTCAAACACTGATGAGACCTATGGGATTGCCTGAGGTAGACTTGAAAGAATATCATCCAGACACCTTTGGTAGTTAAACTGCCAGTTAAACACTGACAGTCAAACTGGTGGAACTATAAACCGGTTTGTTGCCAACGCTGCTGATCTTAGCAGACAGATAATATTCAAATATCTTTCCTTCTGTGGAGATGGCAGACTTCTGATACAGAATCACAGAATTGTCAGGGTTGGAAGGGACCTCATCAAGTTCCAACCACCCTGCCAAGGGCAGGGACACTTTCCACTTGATTGGGTTGCCCAGAGCCACATCCAGCCTGGCCTTAAAAACAGTTAGAGGAAGCTGATGTCTTATGTCAGTCAAATAAATTGCTGTGAAGACTCTGTATTTGTTTTGCCTGTTTTACCTTTTCAGTCATATGACCACCTCAACCTCTCTGCCCTCCCCATCACCAGAAGGTGAAGGATGCTTCTCCTTCTTACTTTTGCCTCAGGTGTAAGCCCTCGCAGCAGCCATTGATCTCTCCATCTCTACATATATCTATACATCTGAGTACCAGATGTGTTTGTGCTGTGTCACAAAAAAAATAAGTATTCTGAATGGTGTAACACTGCTCTTTGACAATCAAGCTAGTGGCACTTCGTTTCAAATACCACTGCATAAAAGCCTTCTTCCTTTCCTAGGGTTGACATAACAACAAGCAGAGTGCTGTCATTTTGGTAAGTAATGACAATGACAAATAGGTAAGAAATTCAAAGGTCTGGAGAACTGGAAACAAGAGCTTCCCTTCCTAATTTTATAAAACATTTTTCCTGTGGATTGATCTTGCAAATCCTAAGCTGCTCCTATGGGAACACGAGAAATAGCTAGAGTTAGTGCTCCACCTTGCCTCATTTTTCAGAAAGCCAGTGCTCTTCTTGTGGATGCTTTGTCAGGACATAGCACAGCATTAATAATCGTAACTACAGGATACGATCTTGAGCCTACAAATGTCTGCAAAACACTGGCATGAATCCTAATTTTACAATGTAATAAAGTGATAATGCTGTCAGGAGTTTTTCTCTTTAGTATGAAAGAAAGAGTTGCAGCAAAGATGCTATTTTATTGAATCAATAAAATCACAGGTAACTTAATAAGTCAGGAAACTATTATCTGAATAATTCTTCTGTTAGCCATGAGAATGGAAAATATTTTCTTCTTAATTAAATCCAAAATAAAACCTAGGACACCAACCAGAATGATGAAGACTGATATTCATACCATTTCATGATGAAAGCTGTATGGGTTTGTTTCAGGCCACTTTTGTTTGAGATCACTCAGCCTCTGATCTAAGAGTAGTATTAATGGTATTTATTTTCTCCAAGCTGGGAGAAAGGCTTTTTTTTTTTTGTGTATATAGCAAAACTCTACTCTGCTCTTGTGAGACTCCACCTGGAGTACTGTGTCCAGTTCTGGTGCTCCCAGCCTAAGAGGGACAATGAACTGCTGGAGAGGATCAAGAAGGAGCCCACAAAGATGATCAGAGGGCTGGAACACCTCCCCTGTGGGGACAGGCTGAGAGAGTTGGGGCTGTTCAGCCTGAAGAAAAGATGGCTCCTGTGAGACCTTATAGCAGCCTTCCAGTATGTGAAGGGGGCCTACAAGAAAGCAGGGAAGAGACTTCTTACAACCTCTTGTCGTGATAAGACAAGAGGAAACAGCTTTAACTTGAGGAGGGCAGATTTAGGCTGGGTATCAGGATGAAATTCTTTAGTGAGGGTGGTGAGACACTGGAACAATTTGCGCAGGGAGGTTGTGAATGCTACCTCCCTAGAAGGCCTTGAGCAACCTGGTCTAGTGGAAGGTGTCTTTGCCTGTGGCAGGGAGGTGGGAACTAGGTGATCTTTGAGGTCCATTCCAACCTAAATTATTCTATGAAACCATCATTTTTGGTTTTATGTACTTCAAGTATGTAAGTATTCTCTTTTGCGTACTACTTAGAGCAGTTACATTTCCCCTCTGTGTGTTGTACCTATTCATTAACACCAAATTACTGAAATGACAAGTTTTACCCTAAATGCACAGAAAACCAGTTATCTTTGTGCTTCTAACTTTCTTTTAAAACCATCACATGCACAGTGGCCGTCCCACGACTCCAGTCTCCAGACACGATGATCATGACTTTGCTCCCAGCTAGACACTGTCAGCCATGCACTTCCTTGACATATGAACAAAATGCCTCTCCAGTCACCCTATACACCTGCCTTCTTCCAGGCTTGGTACAGCTTCTGCAGTGTTCCTGAAATCAATCAGTCCAAGAGAAAACGGGCTTGTATCCACATTGACCTAACCACCTCTCCTGCAGGATCTGCTGTTGCCTTCTTTCACTGCTTTCATAAGCCCCCCTGAGATCTGTAGGTTCAAGCATACCAGTATTAACAGTTTATGGCTTTAAGGGAGTTTCTGTATCTGTCTTGGGTTTTTATGCCAGTACAGAGGAGAAACAACAACAAATCAGAACTTCATCTAACGATGTGAAGAAATCACATTTGTTAACAATCATTAACAGTGATTTACTGTGACAACTACACGGTAACTATGCTTCTCTTTTCAGAAAGATGGGATGTTTCATACTAAATGAGGTCAAAAAAAAAAAGAAAGATTAAAAATCATAGTTAGTGCTTTAAACAAGCATTTTGTATGACACCACATCTGCTTTAAAGCAGGACTCTCCCTAAACTGTAATGCAGCTGCTAAGTTAAATCAGGACATACATGAATTCTAAGAGGGAAAATCCTATTGCTATAAAATTTGGTGATAGCTCCACACTCATCTATGTCTTTAAAGAAAACAGCATTAAAAAAGATGAGCACAAGTGCTTAATGGAATCAAACAAGGTTTATGAAAGGAGTGTAGCTGTAGTAATTAATTTGTCAATATGAAATAATTAGCTTATTAGGAAAAAAAATGAAGTTGTATAACAAGCACATAGGTGCATGACAAGACAAGACAAAGACAGGAAAGATAAAGTAAGTAGGCACTGGTGAGATAGCCACAGTACTCCAGTATGTCTGATCACAAGTTTCCTTACATGCAGCAAACATTGCTGCCTCTCTAGATGACAGAATCATAGAATAGTTAAGGTAGAACATTGCCAAGTCTACCACTAAACCATGTCTTTAAGCATGACATCCCCATGGGGTTTTCTGGACACTTCCAGGCATGATGATACCACCATTTCTCTGGGTAGCCTGTTCCAACGCTTAACCACTCTTTCAGTTAAGAAATTTCTCCTAACATCCATTATAAAGCTTCCCTGTCACAGCTTGAGGCCATTTCCTCTCATCATTTGTTACCTAGGAGAAGAGACTGACCCCCACCTTGACTCCTACCTCTCTACAACCTCCTTTCAGGTAGTCATAGAGATAGAGATAATGTCTCTCCCCTTACTAGGTCTCCACTACAGAAATTCAGGCACTCAAATAAATTAGTTAGAAAGAATGGCAAGAGATAAGTGCCCCAGGTTCCCCAGGGAGAACTGTGATACACACTGCAGGTGACATCTAGCGCATAACATCATCTTTTATCGTTATTTTAGTAATCACACAATACATCCATCAGACAAGTTCTGAGATTTATATAGCACTGAAACCTCCTGAGTCTCAAAATCCAAGTACTTTCATAGTGAACTTGACACAATAGAAACCCAAGAACATAATATGCACACATAAAGCCCCTCAAGACAGGTAGACGTAACTCACACAGGATCACACACCTGCAAAGAGTAACCACAGCAACAGTTTAAAAGAATTTCTGCTTACCTGCTGCTGCTTCAGAACTGATGCTATCTTTAACTGCACAAGCTGGACTTAGGGGCAAAACATCATCATCAAAACTGATTAGATCTCCCTCCATATCAAGTTTATTTTGCGAAGCAGGTACTGAAGAGTTGGCTGAGGATGATGACTCCCCAGGAGACTTGAAACCCTTTTCCTGGGCAGATACAGAAGCTCGTGGGGGAGCAGCAATTGGTTTTAGTGAGGCCAAAGAAAGGACAGGATTCTCTGTGTAACATGACTTTTTGGGAACAAGAGGCCTTGGAGTGGGAACAGGATATTTCTTTTGTCCGTCGCTGTTCTCTGCAACTGATCCACTCCTTGCATCAAGAAAATCAGGACTGTTACTTTCAGCAAGGCCAGGTTTTGGCTTCTTTGGCAGTTCAGGTTTGGTTACAACACTGCTCCCAGCTACTTCAGGTTGAGGCTGCAGTTCCTTGGAAGGTAATGATTTGCTTTCTGTCCATGCATCCCAGTCTCCTGAAATTCTGCTTACATCTGGCTTTGGAGCAACCTCTGGTTTCTTTGCAGTAACAGGTCTTGGAGGGAACAAACGAGGGGCAATTTCTGGCTTTTTTGATAATCCTGAGGTATCATTAGTTCCTTGGGATTCAAAAACTTTGATCCTTGAAACAACACTATTTTGGCTCTTTTCTATACTCATGCTGTCCATTGCCAACTGATTGTCTGGCAAGCTATCGTCCAAGAGAGGCGACTGCTGAACTGAAGGTTGCTGCCTTTTTGTTGTAGACTCTTCTACATTGTCTGTCTTACTTTCAATATTTTTGACCACAGGTCTGAGATTGCTTCTTGATCTTGGCTTTGGCACAGGACGTATCACAGCGTTGGGATTTTCTTCACACCTCTGACCTTCAGAAGTTTCAAAGACTATTAAGGGATTCTCATTTTCTGAAGGAGACCTATTCAGGAGAGATGCAGAGGGCCTAGGAGGCTTAAGAGGACTTCGCCCTATTAACAAAAAAGAAGTAGTTTTGGTTATCTATTCCAGAACAATTTAATTATGTTATTTGTTTTCATCCATCAGGACGGTAAACATGATGGTTCTCATTCCAAAGTTACTGCTGCAATTAGGTCTTTAAAAAGATGAATGAAAAAATACATGAACTCTAGGAGGAAGCTGAAGATTGCTGAAATTAATGGTATCTATACATTCTGAGTTCAAAACTACTTGTTAGCTTGCAGCATGAAGGGCATGCAAGTAACATTTAGACCAAAGAATAATACAGTAACTTCCCTAAGTGTGTTTGGTTTGCATGCTTTTCAGTCTGAACATGTAATACTGCTGCTGTTCTGATCGGACACCTGAGCTACCCTGCCCTCAAAGCAATGGCCATTATGGCTGAATTGAGCAGAACTTTCAAGATTTAATTACAGTCTGATGGTGAATGCAATGGCAGTCATTCAGAACAGAGGACTGTTACAGAAATTTACGGCTGTAATCACTCACAGAAATGTAACTGTTATTCATACTGAATGCCCCACAGGCCATCTTCAGGAGTCAGAGCAAGGTTTTCATTAATGAGAAATCCAAAACAACCTCACCTGGATAGCCTGCAGGTTCCCAGTGTGTAGGCACACTAGTTTCTACATTACTTCCTGGCAAATGGCTGATGAGTTCCTGCGGAAAGTCAGTTTGTGTTGCAGAAGTAGTGGTATGTCTAGGAGCAGCAGCATTATTGTTATTTGTTGTATTGACTTGCACTTGGTTGATTTCTTTTATCACCTGCTCGTATGATGGTGGAAGCTACAAAACAGAGATATAAATATCAGTCTACATCCATATGTGATCCTTTAAGTAAAGAGGGGGAAAAAAACCCACCCATTAAAAAACACTAAAGGGACTTATGCAGAGGACATGAACACTGTCATATACCTTTATTCAGTGTGTGAAAGCCCAAGCAAGCAAAAACTCCGTTTCTCTTTAACTTAATGTGATTTTTACCTTTGCAAATCAAACACATCTCACACAAATTCATGCTCACCTCAGCTGGAATACGCTCATTTCTCCTCCACTGAGCATGAGTCGAAGCAGAAGGGAATCCTAATCCATGAGGAGTGACAGAGCTTGCACCTGGAAACCAGGAGGAAGGCCGGAGGGGTTCAGCAGCAACAATTGTAATTTCAGGGCGCCTGGAAATGAAGGCAAAGGGGAATAATTACCTTAAACCTATACATAAAAGACCAAGATTTCCACAGCATGGGAGATCAAAACAGCTCAAGTCTTTTTTATTTTACTAAAGATGTTTTTCCATGATTTCAGAGTAACTTACCTGACCTTTCTAACAAGCATCGAGCCTTCCATTCAGAGCACCTAATTAAATGCCTAAGCCAAAAAGTAGGTTTATTGGCTTCAGTGAAATAATTTACATGCTTAAAGTACTTAAACACAAGTGTAACTCAATTAGATGGAAGAAGTCTTAATCCTTATGGGATAATGAGAACTATTCATGTGTTTGCCCTCAGCCTGCTGCAATGTGAAAACAGTAGGATAGTTAAAACTGCTCCTGGCTGGCTACCTAAAAGTTGTCTATCCTCAGACCTCTAGGGAAACCTCCCACTGTGCTAAAGCAGGGCAGAATGAGCCTCATGAGGCCTTTGGGACAGGGCCTGCTTTGCTTACAGCATCTAGTACAACAGGGATTTTGATGCCAGTCAAGGACCCATAGGCACTACCCCTGTTTTATCACTGTAACAACTGCTTTAGAGCATAAGCTGCAGTGATGGCCCCCAGTCCCAGACCATGGCCCCCAGAGAACCACTGTTCAGTCCAGAGTTATCACAAGATACAATTCAAGAAGTGAGTTTTCTGAGCAGATGAAGCATCTGCTACAGAAGCCTCTGTCTGGTGACAGCAAAAAAGCTGTAAAAGCTTAACTTCTACAACTAAACTATTACAAAAAGAATTTTTAAAAGAGGGCTACAGTTGCTTCACACCTGAAATAATGTCAGACTCAGTTCACCATCTATCCAGGTTGGTGACCTCTTTTCTCAACATGCTTTGAAAAATGGAAAGAGGCCTGAAGTGTGTTTATTTTCATTGTGAAGTGATCCTGTAAATAGATGTCAGAAAAATAAAACTGTTCTGCACAGGTTTGATGGTGGGTTGCATTTATATTTTTTTATTTTGAGGAGATAAACAAAAACCTCCTCAAATTCATAACTTACCCTGTGCTTAAGAGTCAAATTATTTTTAGCTTATTTCAAGTCTAATTTATTCTTAAACAAACTAAGGACAGACAGAAGGGTCAAAAAACAAACTAGAGAAGGCTCCAAGAAGTAACATTGTGACAGTCTAAGAAGATTTCCGGTAACATCCAGTTGTAATATAACAAAGAACATCTCATACCTTCTATCTCTTTGCTGCTCACTATGGCTAGAGGTCCGAGAAGCTATTTAAAGAAAAGAAACAACATTTTGAAGAGGTTACAATATATTGTCACAGCAGTAAGATGAGGATAACAGCAGAGCCTTTACCAATCTGCTACCAATGAAATGGAGAACATACAGCACATGATTATAAATTCCAGATTTTAAGGGTGGCCAAGTTACTTAAAAAATTATTTGTATTACATGGGAGAAGTTTTAAAAGATGCAGTTCAAGTCACTTTATGCCCAAATTACCACCAACAGAGATGGTCCTGTCTCCTTTCTTTTTCCTCACCATATGTTCCTGCATTCTACGCTGACACTGCAGCTGAAACTTCCTTTTGTTTTTCTTTAGTTAAAACAATGCATTAATAAAGCAAAAGGACATGTTAAACATGTCTGGCTTTGCTTTTCATGGCTGGTTTCTGAGATGTGTTATTTAACCTGTTTTGCAGTCCCTCTTTTAGTTTGTTTTAGAGAAGTGAAAGGTACCAAGGCACAAAATCTAAGAAGGTTTTTCACTCCCTTTATGTAAAATTAAAAAAATTAAATATTCCAGCTAGAAAACACTTAAAATTTAATCACTTGTGGATTAAAAGTCAGACATTTTTTTTTCCCAAGCCATGTGTTTTAAATTACCTAAAATAAGGTAATTCTGACCTCTTCATTTTTCTATTTTTGCCATATTTACATTCAAATAATTTTTTTTTCAATGGCCACATTATATACTCATTTTGATTTCATTAGAGAGAAAAGGAAATTAACCAAGGGACAAATTTTTGCATAACAAGCACAATTTAGGAACTAGTAGAGTGTTATTGTGCCAAAGGTGACAATCAAGCCGTTCCTCTGCCATCACAGAATCATTAGCTGAAATCAGCAAGGCATACTTGATTCCAGAGTCACACAGAGTTGTGTCAGACATACCTCTTCGACAGGGCATTTTTGATGTGCACTATTCATGAGTGCTAGAGGGAAAAAAGAAGGGGTTACAGAAGAGGAAGAAGAGGTGAAGGAGAACAAACCAAGTCTTCAGAGTGCCAGAAATCATGATCAAACAGGTTAGTCATGCAATAATAGCACATTTGCCAGTACTGTACAACTACAACTTTAATGTCTGTTCACAATACAGTGTCTTAAAAATAAAATAGAAGCAAATTTTATTTCTAGTGTCATGCTGACTTTAACAATGGCTGTTTAGAAATTTCCTTTTCAGTAAATGAGCCAAGAAGACTATAACTGAATACAGAAATGTCCACTGTGTGGCTCAACAAAGAGCCTTTGTAGGAAAAAGGAGAGTGAAGTTAACCACTTTGAATGTTTTCTTTAGGTTAAAATCACGGTTTATCTGGGTCTGCACTTTTTCTCTTCTAAAACTAGTGGGTTATAAATATCTCATTCACCATCCTTCCACAAAATAATGAGGTGGTCAACAGAGCATGCAGCCAGTCCTAGCTCACCAAAGTACAGGGATGTGTGTGCAGCTGATGAATGACCAATTAAATCACCAACTTGCTCAAAGAAATATGCAGGTGTATTCTCTCGCACCTTCTTAGAAGCTTGGTTTTTCTGACAGTTTGCTCTTCCAAATCCCCACATGTTGAAAAAAACCTGTTGGAACCAGTACAGCTGGAAGCTGCTACCTTTCTCGGAGCTTCCAGGTAAGCACACTGCCATCTTTTGAACAGGAGATCAGCTGCCTTTTTGGAAGCTTCTCAGTGTGCAGTACAGAGGAGCTGCAGAGCTGATACAGGTGCAAAGAATCTGGGATCCTTTAATATATACTCTCCTCTATCAAAGAGGTATGGGCAGGCAGGTTGATCCTAATAAGAGGTGCATCTCAGAGTTTTGGGCATGATTCTGCATCTTCTAAAGCAGTTCTGTAAAAATTGTTCGGCTAAAATAAGTAAACAAAAATCTCCTACACCTCACCTTCACTTTATTCTTCAGGAATTTTAACACAGCATTGTTCTAATGCACACATTGAAGTAAAAAGCAAAAGCAAAACAAAACAAACAACAACAACCAAAATCACAAAACCCAAGAAACAACAAACTCACTCCAACCAATTGCAAGATTACTTTTGCAAAAAGGATAGAAGGAAGAATTCATTTGGTACATGTAATTCAGCATGCCTGTTTGTGATATAGCCGAATTACAATGACAAGAGCTTTTATTTCTAATGCTAAATAATGAGGGATGTCAAACTGAATTGGTAAGCCTGTCAAATTCTTTCATTCTTTCTTTATTTCTAGGTAAATTCTACATGCTGTTTTCTCCTGTGAGATTTAAGTGTACTTCCATTTATTAACATTATAGAAACAAAAAAGAAAAATCTGAAACTCTAAAAGATCTTTTTCCTTTCTTGACATAGGCCAAAAAAATCTTTGGTGAGCTGTCTATGTAATCCCTGAAATTCTGAATTTCAAGTAACCTCACCTGAGAACAATGCATTTAAAATATTTATATAAAAATAACTTTACTGGTAGATAGATGTCTCTTCAAAAGAGCTAATATCCAAGCCATCATACACATGTGCTTATTCTGTTCAAAAAATGATACAAAAATAATTTTCCAGGCATTTATAGAGTCAAACCACTTGTACACAAAGATGTAATATAAACATTTCTTGTTTAAGGACCTTGACAAAGCTCTTCTCTCCTTCCATCAGTCACTCTCTTTGTTGTCATGGTTTTGTTACAACCACACTTTTAGAACATGTTTTGTTTTGGAAGCTCTTAGACACACTGTAGGAGCAGAGATGAAAACTACTGCATCTTTTGCTCTCACCTATTTCTTGGAGTTCCACAAATGCTAGGGAAAAGAAAATACAAATTTTCTAAATAATCCTTGCCTCAAGACTTGCAGAGCTTGTATTCCTTTACCATTTCAAGCAAATTGATTTAAATTAGTAAGTGTATGACAGAAGACATGGATTGTTAAAATAGAGTGCACACCTGATTTAAAAACAAAAGAAAAAAACCCTGCAGATATTTTCCTGTCCTTGTGGCCTTTTGACCCTGTAGGTGTATTCTTTGTTGTCTTTGCATGTTCCCTTGAAAAAACATATTATTAATTTTCCCTCCCCATTTCAGATTATGACAGACCCAGTTTGTGCTGCATACTTCTGTTTGGAATGGCTTTCCTCTACTGTTTCTTCTCTGTTATCTACTTTTCAAGTGCACTGAGTAAGTCATTTGTATTTGAAACACATACAGGGGGCATTTTCAACTGTGAGATCAAGATGCCTGTGTAGGTACAATCACCATCATACCACAAACTCAAACTGCAATGCTACAGACAAGCTGGTAGCAAGATAAGTCTGACATGCACTTTGCGTCTTTGGAAGAGAGCTGGGCTAGAATTTACAGACTTTCAGACAATCTTTTAAGGCAATACAGAAGCAGCTATGAAGTTCATTCAAGGATCTGCTCAGAGATACCATTGCATAGATACCATCCTGCTGTGAGAATCGAGCACTACCACAATATAGGCACTGCATAAAAATGTTCATATGTTTCCATTACCAAATCTGTATGAAATTCTGAACAGTTTTGTCATTGCAGTGTTTTAAAAGCAAGTTTCATTTTTTTTTCTGCTAAAGATTGGAACCATAGCCTCAAATAGCCCAAGCCTTGTGGGAAATTAAGATCCAGCTGTAAGTAAACACAATCCTACCAACTGACTAGTTCAGTTAATTCATATTAACCATTATGAATGGGTTTTTAAGTAATAATATTACTTTATACAACTGGGACCTGTGCCAATATTTAAAGACACATCTTCTTTCAATGTTTCTCTAACACTGAGGTAGACATTTATGCCAACAATCCTATGAACTATGTAGACTATTAGATTGAGAAGTTATTCTTTTCCCTATATGGCTGCCTAGGAAGAAAGATTATCATGATAGCATCTCAAGGAGAGCCTCAAGACTGAGAAAACACTCCCTTAGCTATAATGTGATACACCAGAGGAGCTGACAGAATGGTCCCATGCAAGAGGCCATGCCTTGCAATACTACCAAGAATTACATGACTGCAGAGATCCTTCCTCAGGGAACACTAAGAGGAATAGGTAATCCTCAAGTCAAAACAAGAAAAAAACCTCTATTTTCACCCAAGATCTGGTTAGACTATTTCTGTAGAAATACAGGTTCAAATTAGTTGGACATTTTAATGTATCTCTGAAGAGTTGAAGCTTTTCTCCTGAACCGTTTCTTGGCACAAGGGGGAGGTCTTGCTCTTTTTCTTCTAGTTCTGTTTCCAGGTGCCTCGGGGAAGTTTTAGGTGATTTGACATTAGAGCTGGGCAGACTTAATGCTTGAATATAGTTAGATGGTAATACCCAAATCCTCTGCCAAACATGGACTTTTGTCCTCTCTTGACTGAACATTAGCACTGATATCACCCCGCAGTTTTCTGTGCAGATTTTGTCCATTTTGTCTCTTTAAATCTGCTCACCTTGGGCTTAGACCACCAGCAGCACAGGGGAAGGAATATGCCATCCCCAAGAGCAGTCTCTGTTTCCTGCCTCCACATCCTTGGCTCCATTTCTTCTATGTGCAACTTTACAGAGGGAACTGTTCAAAAATAATCTAGAGGAATAACAAGGGTTCCTCTTCCCACCTCCAGTGAGGTCAAATACCCTTTTTACAGCTCCACAAGCTGCAGGCCTCCTTAGAGGCTGACATTACTGCCAAAAAAAAAAAAAAAATTAAAAATCTGCAAAACTACACCCTTCCATTAAGCCTCCAGTTTCACTTACATTTGACAATAATGATTTATTAAGGCACTTCAGTCCTTCCTACACCTTTCCTTGGGCTGCCTCTGCACCATTCCGTGTACTATGCCAGCCCAAATGTTTGTGCAGATGGGGAGAGAATGAGGTCATGGAATTGATCTGGTTGGGGAAAAAGTGGGAGCCAAAAGAACATAGGAAGCCCTCCAGCAAAACAAAACAAAACAAAAAACGAAAACCAAACAGAAACCACAGCCAAAACCAGCTTCAAAACTGCCAAATGGGAAGCCTCTGATTCAGCATACAAGCTGTTACATATCCTTCATTCACCTACGTATTTGCTTAGGACCGAATGAGAATGGAACAAGCTTGCAGGAACTTCCAGCATTTTAGAGCAGCAGACTTGCCTCTGTAGCCTTGCTTCTTAATGCTATCCTATTCTGAAAGAAGGGAAAAGCAAGTGAAAACGTCATTCCCCTGCAGCACTTGGCTTGCCTCTGTCTTTGAAATGTTGCTGCACTGGTGTCAATGGAAATAGTTTCACTGATTTCAGTGGGCGCTAGATTTAGTGGTGTGTCCTGGCCTGAGACCATCATTAAAAATCCAGTGTAACTTGTGAAGAGCTGAGATTAAAAAATTACTCCTAAGCATCTCATGTTCACATGCTTGCTTTCTTCAGGCATACTGGGCTCCTTTTTCTGTATTCTGCTGAGCTGTCAACAAACTGAAACAAAATGACACTTTCTACCCAGAGATCTAGGGTGACTGAAAGGAAAATAAACCCTCTTTGGCCATGAGAAAGCGAGACTTACCAGTACAAAGTCACATAAAGTGCTGCCCACAGGCTGGAAAGTTGAAATCCTGCACATACCTATCAAGTATCTTGAATATTAGAGATACATAGCCCACAGAAGCTGTGATGTAGAAGTAGATTTCTAACTTTGTTTTGGAAATTCACTTTTCCAGAGAGTACCATATGTTTTCCAGATTAATGGTGAGGGGAATTAGGGATTATTTAAAGTCTACTTTTAGTCTGGGTCCATCCACAGGTATGGTTACTTGCATACAAAGAACAATGTTTTCACATACAATGTTTTGATATAGGCATGGAGATACACTTATCCTCCGAATAATTCACATGTTATTTCATCATAGCTATTTACACATTAATGTTATTAAGTATAATAACATATGAAACAGGGCATCTTGACTTCATTTTGTCTTACTTCATTGTGCCTCAAAGTACCACTTGCTACTATATATAAATATATATATAAACATATGTATATAAACATAGATATCAATGGCTTAATATCTTTTAGATGGTTTCTCATTTAGAGGAGGCACTGAGGCTTAGGCAGTCTGAATCAATTTCTGACTCCACCACAAAGGCCCACTGTGATCTAGTACTCCCTCTTTTCCAGTTTCCTATCCATTGCAGCAGCACCACAAATAAAGCACTGCATTTTAACTACAGCATCATGCAGACTTTCTCTGAATAAAGCTTTCATGATCTCCTTTGACTGCCTCCAGCCTAATCCATACTAATGAGCCCCTGACTAATAGTTCCATGAGAAACAAATCAGTAGTACATGCACTAATTTATTTTCCCCCACAACAGAATCCTGAATGTTGTTTCATTAATGTGAAATTGAAATAGACTGAAAGGAAATAAAAATGAAAAGTGGGAGGAAGAAAAAATGTACTTTGGAAGATGAAGCTAAAGAAATAATCTGCCTGGAAACAGCATGAGCAGGGAAAGGTAAAGAGGAGTTAAATGATGAAATCTGGGAAGACGAGTTTCGACTTTCATTCAAGGTATATAAATGATTTTTGTTTTCCAAAAATGAGCCTGGTGCACGAGTCTAATCCAGTCCCTGGTACAGTCAATAAGCAGTTGCTGCAGATTTCTACTAAAATAGAACAATCTTCTGTTTTGTCAAGCGAACAAAAAATCGGGCATGTGTAACTCAAGTGTTTCAGAGATGGATCACATCTGTGCACAAATGCATTACCGCATAAATAAGAAAACGTTAGTAATTGGCGAGAAGGAACAGCTCATCAGCAAAGCTAAAAGATGGTCTCAGGTGAAGTAAAAAAGAAAAGGAGAATACAGCTCCACAAAAGCCTGCTAGCTACTTTGTTTTCAATTATAAAGTTAAACAATTGGTGAAGACAAAGATGTTGCAATCGTACAATATTATGGTTCTTAAAAAAGAAGAAAAGGAGACTTACATCTCTTGATTGCTGCTCTTATGGATGACAAGGGTCCTTGGCTTAATGAAGAAAAAATAAGTTATTACAATGTGGTTAATGTCTCAAAGAGGGGAAAAAAAAAAAATTGAAGTAACATCATGCAAAAATTTCCCAAATGTTGTAAAGGTTTGCCAAGAGCATTTTTTCCCTAGGCTATTTTACAGAAATGTAACCAAAACTCCTTCAGTACACAACTATACCCAACCCCTTCTAATGAAAATCAGGTTACAGGCTTAGCTACAAGACTCTGCAAAGACAGAAAGCCAATCATTAAAAGTATTTTTCCTCTTCATTCTGTGTGGAAGTTCTGAGACATTCTGTCTCATTTGAAGAGAAAACTTGGAGAAGAGCCCCTGTGGGTGTGTATATTCTCAGATTATAAGCATTTAATGACTTCACATTTTTGTAAATAAATAGACAGCCAAGTAAAAAATCTACAACCCCTTTGCTAACTATTTTAAACAATTACTTAACAACTTCTCTTGCCTTTCAGATGAGATTACATTTCTCAGTTATAACTCGGTGGGTGGGGTTAGACAGGAAGACAATACGACCAATAAAAATTGTTGATAAACAAGGACAGAAAAATGTTTTATTTTTCCAACCCATCTATTTTCTGACATCTCTTGTCTGAATGTATTATTTAAGAGATATAGCAGTCCAAACTGGTTTTGTAGGTAAAAATCAAAGCTATCTTGGGATTACAATTTTCAGAAACTGTTCCTAACTTGAAGAACGTGGTATTCATAGCCTGCCACTTGCCCAAAGCTGTAGAAGAGATTAGAAAAAACCAACACAAACTCTTTCTGAAAAGGACGTTTTGTATTTTTTTTCTTAAAAACCAAACCACAAAAACCCCAGCCCACAACAAACAAGCAAGCAAGCAGGCAAAACCAAAAAAACAACCAACCAACCAACCATATAACAGATGAAGAATACTCGTAGGCGTGAAGCCTCTGAAAGTGCTGAACAGTTTTTCTAGAGGCTGAAAATAAGCAGACTTCATCTGGCTGGTGAGAGGCTTCGAGCACAAGCCCCATGAGGAGAGGCTGAGGGAGCTGGGGTTGTTTAGCCTGGAGAAGAGGAGGCTCAGAGGAGACCTTATTGCTGTCTACAGCTACCTGAAGGGTGGTTGTAGACAGGTGGAGGTTGGTCTCTTCTCCCAGGCAACCAGCACCAGAAAAAGAGGACACAGTCTCAAGCTGTGCCAGGGGAAGTTTAGGCTCAAGGTGAGGAGAAAGCTCTTCACTGAGAAAGTTGTTAGCCATTGGAATGGGCTGCCCAGGAAGGTGGTGGATTCACCATCCCTGGAGGTGTTCAAGAGGGGATGGGATGTGGCACTTGGTGCCATGGTTTAGTCATGAGGTCTTGGGTGACAGGTTGGACTTGATGATCTTTGAGGTCTCTTCCAACCTTGGTGATTCTGTGATTCTGTAATACAATGTCTTAATTGCAACAGAAAGCTATACTAATCAAGTCTTTTTGGAAACCTCCCATCACAGCATCGGTGTAATAGCAGGAATGTTAGCACAAGGAGGGCATGGGCCCTGTAACACTGTTCTCACTCTGACTGCAGCAGGCATGCAGCACAGCAACTCTATTAGGGCTCAGTTTAGCACCACATGCACTCCCACTGCAATTGCTGATGGCTCCAATTACTCCAGTAGGATGAAGAATGGGGGGGATTTGGAGGAGAGAAGAAAAAGACAGTCAAAAAGGACGTGGATGAAAAATGTACTCCCTCTCCAGTCATTCTTACAAACTAATTAAAACGTTGCTCTGACCAAACTGTTTCTGAAATAGTTTGGCTAGTCTAGGATAAACAATTCCTATTTGTCTGGTTTCAGAAAGAGTTCAAATGTGGCTTGGCCTCTATCCACATGGCTAGCAAAGCTGCATTAGAAAACATTTCTATCAGTTATATTTTACTGTGCATGCTCAGCAGAAAAGGATTCTAATGTTCCTTCAAAATGTTCCATCATAATACAGCCTTATCTTCAAGAAACACTTTGAGTTTTATGTTCCTCACGTACTTCACATTCCTTTTTTTAAAATCCCTTGTAAAATCAAGTATCTTTCCTTTGGATGTTCATTTTTGAAGCTTTATTATTCTGCTCTCATTGCTGTGAATATACTACAAACTTTAGGGCTTTATTTTAATCTTATTTAGTATCAGATATGAAGGCAACTGAAGTCTAGCAACAGAAATCTGACATCTTCTAGAGTAGCAAAAACTTTTCATCTTAGAACTAAAATTTACTTAGGATTTACAGCAGGAAATTAGGAAATCTGTAAAGAATACATATTCAAGTATCTGCAAGAACTAAAAAGATTAAGTTATGTTCTTTCTTCTGCTGGCAAAATACCCACTGAGACATTGTAATTTGCTCCAGAATCTGGTGAGCACTTCCAGAAACAAGCAGGTGTTTGGGGCTAGAAATCATAGGAATCTTTATGTTGGCAAAAGTTCAAGTTCTCTGTGCAACATGAGGACCAAAAGGGTATAGACAAACATTTTAAAATCAAAGCGTAAAGAGCAAAGAAGCAAAATGTTTCACTAAATCAACCTAGTGCAGTTGAAGTATGGATTTATCAAGAGCAAGGCAGTTCAAGCATGCAACTATCAATGTAATTTAGAACCCTGGTTCAGATAGAAAATGTATGAGCTCACAGGCAAAACAAACTTGTTAGCACATAGTTTTTCATTTCAACTTTCCATTAACAGATCACCTATCAACCCCCCTTTGGCAAAGGATGACATTTCGTCCCCCAGGGAAAGTTTGATTCACATTTAGCTTACAATTATCCAAGCTCTTTAGAAACATGGAAATGGGAGTGGTTGTAGAAATTACTAATTTTTTTTTGGTGAAGCCATGTAAAGAACTGCTAATCACATAACTTTCTTATATTCTAAACTCCAGTAATTTAAATAAGATGCTGTTCTTGGGGCATTCTGCCCATATTTTATGCTGAGCTAACCCCTCCCTATCCCACAGGGAATTAGTTGTGGTCTGTTGTACTTTCATGCAGAGAGAAGTACTGACGTTATTAATATTCTCCTCTGCCCCATAGTTAATGACACATTTTTTTCTCAAGCTATCCAAATAATTAACATAACCAAATAGAATTTAATTCTTCTATTTGGTGAGCAGCAATTACTATACTGTGTGGAGACCCTGACTATTTCCCATCCCCCCCCCCCACCTTCTTGTCCATGAGACACAGCAATCACAGTATCACAGTATAACTAAGGTTGGAAGAGACCCTAAGGATCATCGAGTCCAACCTGTCTCCACAGACCTCATGACTAGACCATGGCACCAAGTGCCACGTCCAATCTCCTCTTGAACACCTCCAGGGACGGTGACTCCACCACCTCCCTGGGCAGCCCATTCCAATGACGAACGACTCGCTCAGTGAAGAACTTTCTCCTCACCTCAAGTCTAAACCTCCCCTGGCACAGCTTCAGACTGTGTCCCCTTGTTCTGCTGCTGCAATGAACCAGAGCACACACAAACCCCCACAAATGCACATGCCAAGGAAAAACAAAGGGAAGAAGTATAATCCATGTGGGACCTCTGATCCTGGTCCTAGTGTGATTCCCCCAGCAGTTACACCAGAACACTTGAGGGGACAAAGAGCTACCTGAGAGTAACTAGCCCCTAGTGGGTAGGGGATAGCAGTTCCTGTGTGCCTTGCTGGAAGAAGACAGTGCAGATAGGAGGAAGCCTCAGAGCATTAAAGACTCTATGGCACAAAATTAGCTCCAACACCACTCCTGTTTCCCTACCTAACATGGAGTAACTAAAGATGCAAACTGTTTCCCCTGCTCCCCCAATTTAGCTTGCAGGAGTAGACAACCAGAGCAACTTCTCTGACATCTGTATATTTATCCTAGACCTTGCTCTCTGTTAAAGCACAAATTTTGTTTCTATGGTTTTCAGCTAAGGCAGCAGCTTCACTGAGCTTTGCCTCTCAGTCCCTCAAAAGTGGGACCTAACCCACCTCTGTTGGGCCCCCTGAGCATCCAAGCAAACCCACTCAATAGATTCAGAGGGGATCTGTCTGCTGCTGTACCTCCTTATGCTGAAAGCAGTTGGAAAGCAGTTGGGTACTTTAAGTTGGCAGTACTATGAAAAAGGTCCCACAGGTCACCATTTCTGAAAGATAAAGAACCTGGAGTGGTGTGTTTAAAGTTGTAAAACACCTACTCAGTTTGTCTGGAAGGCTTTATTCTGGGTTTCAAGGAGAGGTTTCCTAAACATAAACACTTAAGGAAAATGCTTTGAAAGCATATTTTAGGTCTGTGGTTTGGGGAAATCAAACTGTCACAAACTAGAACAGGCAAAGAGCTGCAAACTGGGTAGCGGAGTGAGTGCGCTGGCTGTGTATAAACCATGGCCTCTTCCTCATTAGGGGCTCTACTCCAACAATTTCTGCTTGGGCTGAGGAGCGTCTCTCTTCAAACACAGCTTTGGTGTAACTACAGGGCTTTCTCAAAGGCCTTCTGCTGCAGGGTGACTCCTGACTCAACACAGCAACTGCGCAAGTATCAATCACCTGAACAATGCCTGCACTGCAGAGAAGGGGAGGTGCTATTCAAGTGGAATAAAGCTCCAATCACAGCATCTCTGAGTGAGCAGGCAGGGGTTTGTGTGCGTCTGGAGGAGGACAGCATTCAAGTCACATGTTGCATGAGCAAAAAGGCCACAGTATTCTGGCCTGCCTTTCACCCATATGTCTTTTAGCTCTTTCAGGTACAGCAGTGGCTCCAGCCAAGTGAAGGCACCTTGTGGACATGTTCCCACTAGCCAGCTGATGGTGAGCCAGCCCCCGCTGCAGAGTGCAAACAGGTAGAGGAGTGTTTGGGATGCATAAGACATCCAAAGCTACAGTCCCTGTCTCAGCAACACTCTTTCATCCACTTCACCAGTTTTCTCTTGGTTTGGATGGTATTCTCAGCAGGAATTAAGCAAGCTTGCACAAATTCCTGCTCCCTTTATCAGGACCTCTGTTTTCTTTATCTAAACTGACCTAACAATGAATACTCTAAAGCAAAACTGATTGTACTTTTTTCATACATCACTTTAGACATACACAAAAGCCCAGGGGGGGAGAATAAAAGAGAATGACCACTTGTTGTAAATATATATATCAAAGCATCTGCTGCAAAATCTCAAAATTTATCCTTCATGTAATGTTATATGAAGCTTTTTTAAAGTGTCAGCCCTCAGGTTCACACACCTCTGTAGAAGCTTCTAAACATATTTTTAATTATGATGTTTATTGACTCTGTCTTATACTCACAGGCAGAGTAAGAAAAGTAAAAATCTTGCTATTTTTTTATGTCTTGTGACTTCTTGGAATGTGAGCCGAGAATTTTTAAATAGCTGATGTTGAAATTACTGTGAGGCAAAAGACCAGTTTAATAAAAAGCATCATATATTTCTCTCAATTGCTTTAGAAATCAGACCATGTTTCTACAGCAAATGTACTACAGTGTAATATTTTAAAAACTTATTAAAACACATTATTCTAAACATAAAATGTTTTAAATGTCACCTAAATGATGTCACTACAGGCTAAATTACAGAAAAATGTCATTTTACAGTTAAATTAAGGGTGGTGCAAAAGACCAGATTTATCACTGCCTAAAGACAAACCTTTTAGTTCAATCAAAAAGATCCCAAAGTTAGATAGAAGAGTCACAGCTACCCCATCTTCATGATGTGGATGCAGTAGACAGAACTGTATTAATCCTGTGGATTAAGTGAAGCTACACTGACAATGTATCCAGAGTAATCAGACTCTTCAATGTTTCTACTGCAGGGGACTCCCAGTCCTCCATCTGATGTGTATGAATTAGAATAGAATACATAGAATAAACCAGGTTGGAAGAGACCTTCAAGATCATCGCGTCCAACCCATAGATCACAAGGCACAGAGACTCCAAGTGCAATTGGTCCGTTAGTGTAAGAGAAGATGAGACTTGTGCAGCTAGTAGTCCCACCTTCCCCTCATGGTCACCATTTCCACCAGCTCTCTTGTGACCTGGCCTGCTGGATCAGCCATGGAATTTTGCTAATAACAAATAATCCCATCTCAAGCATCCTGATTAGTTTTCAGCCAGACAAGCTGGCTGCGGAGCCACAAGAGCACCAGAATGACTCTGGAAAAGCAGTGGGATCAGACAGGCAGGGAAGCGGCAGCAGTCCTTGGGGTAAGCAGCTCAGCCTCTACTCACAAAACCAAACCTTAAATCCATGACTCTGCAGTTAATCTGAGACAGCAAATCACCAAATGCTGACTATGTCTTGGATCAGCTGTTCTTCTCACCCTTTAGTATCAGTAGATCCACTCTTCCCCCCTGCCCCCAACCTCCCTTAGTGCTGGTCACACAGATTGGCTCACTGGGAGATCAGACAAGCACCAGAAAATAGCAGCAGGCTGCCACCACAGTGGCTTCTCTGTAAAATGAAGACATCCTCTCATGTTCTCTGCTTATCCATGGGGTATTGTCTGGCCCTGTGGGTGCAGGAGGCTAATAAAGATGCAACCACCTAAAAAAATCACAAGGTCAGTAGTACAGATCCGGTCACCTAAACTCATCTTGGTACAACTTCACTACCTTCTTGGGTCCAGCCCCAAAAGCAAGTAATACTGAACAAACAATTAAGTCCCATGACAATTCAATCCTCATCACCATGCTGAGGATGTTTACTTCTGCATCACTCAATGAATGCCACAACTGCGACTTCCCACTGTCTGGACAAACGGGGATGTAGTTAAGAAGCAGCTAGAATCCAGCTGCTCAGCTAATTAAAACAGCTCACATCGATCAGTATAGGGAAATCCTTTCAGGAATTGCTCTCTAGCTGTTTCAGCTGCTTATTACATATTCATGCACTTGTCACTGTCATAGTTGGGGATCATATTTTAGCAACCAAACCTTCAATTTTAAGGCAGAACACACGCAGGAAGTCAAAGCAGATAATGGCAGCAGATTATAACATTTCACACTCCAATTCTCACAGCAAACTAGAAGTCATGAGGTTGCAACAGTTTCCACACTTAATAGCATCCAGTTTAGAGCTTGAAGCTGAAACGCTTCCCAAAGTTTTCGTGAATCTCAGTCAGTCAGCTCACGTGCACCCCAAATGAACCCTTTCCTGACCATGAGCTCCAGAAACACTAGCTAGATTTCCTCTAGCATTTTCTTTCAGAGAACAACCTGAGCTGAACTACACCTTGCCCCCAGTGATGCCTGTATAAGCACACCCAATCCAGAAAGGCAAAACCTTTGGAGCATGATTCAAGTTATTCCCAGTCTTCATTGCATATTGACTGATTTCACCTTCCAGTTAAGTATACATTACAAGAAGGGAGGTCTCTGCTTATCAAAGGGTTTGTCCCTCCTGTAATAGCTTCTTGTCTATGACATCTGCCAACGTATTTTTACTCACTCTTGTCATAAGACTGATAGTATGTTTTAAATTAATACATAGTATTTATATTTTAATGACAATTTAACATTTGTAGCAAATACTTCTAGCAGTAGAAAGCACCTATAATTTTAATAATAGTAATGTAGCACTGTAAATGTCACTGAATCGTCACAGTGATACTGACAGGATATTTGGGGCTGTTGCATGTAAACAAACCATACTATTTGTGCACCCTTTGCAGTCTAGCTGGTCTTCAGAGATTAAAAGGACTAGAGTATTCATCTCTTAAATTGATCCTTCACTAAATGCAGCAGGGCCCAGCCAGCAATATATTCAAACACAAAAGTAAAAGCTATAAAACTGAAGGAAAGCATCAGTTCTTTCAGGCAAAACAACTTTGTTGTAAACTGAAGCTTCTTCCAATGGAAATTCTGTACCACTAAAGTCTATGTAGCTTCTCCATGATGGGTAAAGATGACACTGTCCTGCTTCTACAGCTAAACAATATGAAACAGAGCTTATTTCTGAAGAATGGTTCTTTTGTTCAGTTATTTGCAGTAGCATTTCAGTCAGTAAAGCAAAGCCCTCTCTAGCCACTGACAGGACATTCTGCTGGCTTCATACATCACTGTACATCAGATGCAATCTGCTGGCTGAATGACTTCTAGAATCTTTGTGATTGGCATTGCAGATTAATAAAACCTGGTTTAATCAAGAAGGATGAGCAGGATGAAGGCATAAATAAAACCTGTAGTTCTGTATCCACAGGACTCAAGATATCATTACAGGGCTTTAAAGTAAAGTATGTATATTTAGTCTGTGTACTTCATAGAAGTATAGTGCTAAGGTTATCTTTAAAGTTTTGTAAAGGGGGAAAGTGGTGTGTGAATGTATTCATACGACTGGAAACATTAATAATGATTACAAACAAACAGAAAGCATTTTGCTTAAAGCAACCAGTATCTTAAATCTTTACTAAACCAGTTACCTGCAAATGGGCAAAGAGAAAAAAATAGGGGATGGAGGTGGAAATTATCCAAAGCAATGAAAAGACAAGTGTATTTCAGCTAGCCTTTTGAAAACATAGAGGCTGAGAAGCTTTGTCATAGAAACACAACAAAGCATGGCTCCAAAGAGGAAGGAACAAGCAAGAAGTAAAAGGTGTTCATGGTAAGGGCAAGGACTCAGCAGGACCCAGAGGATGCATGAGCTGGAGGTGAGGAATCTGGAATGAGAATGGTCAGGTGCTTGCAAGCATGCATACTTCAAAGACCTCAGAGCAGTAATCAAACCAAGGGAACAAGATATAGGTGTTTCTTATGTTTTTTGACCTGCTTCTTTCCTGTGTAAAAATAATCTGTAAAACATAGGCACATTTTCTTCAACTACTATCCATCCTCTGAGAAGAAAACCAGTTTAATGTGTGAGGAAGGAGTTCCTGAGGAATCTTGAGACATTTAAGGCCTCACCTCCAAGGGACAGCACCAAAGTCCTTCCACACTTAAGATAGTATCTGGATCCTGCCTAGTCACAGATTAACAGCACACAATTCCAGCTCTACAGTATAAAAGACAGCCATCTGGGAAGCATCCCAAATGTAAAGTACAGCCTAAGCCAGCGAAGTGAAATTATGAGAAGCGTTTGATAATGGTGTGACCTCAGTACCAAATAAAAAAAAATTTTAAAAAAAATCAGCTGAGCATCTTTGAGAAGTTGCACAATGACAGCCAATGCTCTTCAAGAGCAGAGACATTTCTTGTGAAGGGACAGCCTGTAAAATGGATGTACTAATACCAATGCATCAAATACAGAGAAGTCTTAACTCATCACTTAAGAGCAAAAGTAAAAAATCCTTCTAGACTGTAAATGTGAACCAACAGCCAAAAATGCGTGTAAGAATATTATAAAGTTATTTGCATAGACATATTGGCTTCAAAACAACTACTTATATTTATAACTAAATCATTTAGCAAGCAGCAGAAATACTCACTTTCAACCCTCCTATGTTAAAGCCTTACAAAAGTAAAATTATCTTCATGTGTGCTCACATCTTGTTCTCTGACTCACCCAGTTACACCCTACAGTACATGGGGTCCCTGAACTTCTAATGCTGACCTTTACAGAATACTCAGTGCACAGAAACTGTAAAATAAAAATCTCATAACCACACCCTTCACCAGACAAGTCTTTCCAGAAAGTGTCTGCATGCAGCTTAGTCAGAGAAGTGGCACGTTTGCCTATCCACTCTTCCCTTGCCCTTCCTCCAAAAGCACTGAAATATTGCCCTCTCTCTTATACTACAGATACTGACAGAGCTTTTGGTTACAAAATACAGAAAAATTCCTCAGGAATTTGCATGACATAACAACAGACCATACATTCATACACTGCAGGTCTACAGCATTTAACTCCAAGTTTAAATATGATGTTAAACTGCAGTCCTTTTTATTCAGTCACGATGATCCAGCAACTCTGAAATTAACACCAAACATTCCCCAAAAGATACACATTGAAGATTATTTTTCAGCTCTTGGAATTATGATTGTACACTTATGTAAGTAAGGTATAGGATACAGGTAAAGTTAATGTCTTTGTTACACCAAGCTGGGGTTTTAGATGCTCAAATTCTTTTCCCAAGGAGAAACATAAGCATTGGCCATTAGAGACAAACACATTTTTAAAATCATCCTTCCACCTACAAACCCTGCATCTATCCCAAACACACTGCAAAACCCTGACAGGAGGGCATGGCAATGGAACTGCTGTAAAAGCACACAAAATATCTACCTCAACAGCTGAGAGGGCTTGTAATTGTTGGGGACACTTCTCCAGTGAAACTGTTCTCATCTTTGAGCAAGCGACCATACAAACATACTACAAGTCAAGAAGAGTTTCCTCCACCCTAAATCATACACCCTGGCTGTCTTACAACATCATGAACCTCAAATTACATGGCAAACCAGTAAATACTGTAGCCTCTAATGGATGGTTATAGCTTGGAAGAAATAATCACTATCATCAGCTTTCCCCATTCAACTAAATTTAGCTTCAGCAACAAACACCTTATAGAACAGATCAATCCAGACCTTTCTGGAGCTACACTCATAAGAAATACCTTACCAAAACATTTCACAGCCATGGAAATCCATGCTCCTCCCCGGACTCAGTGTAAGAGTCCAAAAAACACACAAGTCTTGCAAATGCTCCTCTGTGCACCAGAATCATTGCACCATATGCCATTAGGTAAATTAGGCAGAGTAAATTAAGAACCACAAAGTGTCAGGTTCAGCTTACTCAGGTGACAGGAAGGACAAAAACCCCACCAATCAGTGGAGTTACCCTGCTCTCATAACAACCACTTGTCCTTGATCCCAAATATTTACAAAGACAGGTTTAGAAAATAGTTTTTGTTTGGGTTTATTTGTTTGAAATCTCCAGTGCAAATTAAAGGCTCTGGATTCAGATAACATCACAGGTAATTTCTCTAATCCGCAGTCTCAGCAATACCCTGTTCCTGTCCTGTTCAGTTTAGCCAACCTTACTGTCCTCTCCCCTTGCTAATGTGCTCACTGGGTCTCTAGAAGTAATAGCGGCCTTTTCTTTGAGACTCTCCAATTGATTAACACAACCTATTTAAACCCAGAAAAATGGCATTTCAAGCTTCTCAAGAAGCAGCAAAGCCATAGGGAATGACAGCTCAGTCTACAGGATGTAGAAACACCAAGTTCTAAAGAATCAAAGAGATGTTTCAGGAAGCAACATGAGGTCAAGCTGTGGCACTGATTGCCACAAAGCACTGTGGGTGTTAGAAGTTTATATGAATTTAAAAAAAAACACCAAATCAAACAAGTCATCCATTGAAGGCTATTCAACACCAAGCATCACCTCTCTCTGAGGCCCTGAGCCAAGCGGCTGAATGCTGACAGAACACATGGATACTTTCCAGTGCATGTTGGTTGTTTTCTCCTTACTGTCTTCCTTAGGCTTCTGCTTCGCACACAAAGACAGAATGAGAATACTGGAATAAGTGGACTTTTGCTCTGCTCCACAAAGGCCATTTTTACACCCTTAGCTGTCTTTCATGATGGAAGGACATCACCTATCTGAAAGCTTTGCCATTCTTTCCCGTTACTTCAGTTATTCTAACAAGATAAATGTTAAGGTAAGAGGACAACTCTTACTTTTTAAAGATATATTTTTCTAATGTGAAGAAAATCCTGGCAATTTCTATTTTACACCCTTCAAGAACATTAATGATTTGGTTTTATACTGCTGTTCAAGTATGTGTGTATAACACCAAGCAAAATAGCAATTCAGCACCTGCAGCAAGGCAGTTACCACACTAAGAAGTGCATTTTGTCAGCTCAAATACTAACAGACACTTTTTAAATGTACAAATTATAGTATAAAAGAGTAGTTAAAAAGGAAACACAGACAACTGTATCATCATTTCAGATCTGTCTGAGATGGGAAAAAAATAAAAGTCATTAACAGAAAGCACTGATAGTCTGTTCACACTGCAAATTGGCCATTTAACAGAACACATTTCCTTGTCAACAGCCTCAGAAGGAAGAAGCCAGATTGGGCTGTAATGCAAATAATCTCTGTCCTATACACTAGGAAGGTGTGGTGAGAAAGCCTCTCCTGCAGATTGTTCCATGGTACTGTCCTTTTTCTTCCCAGCTATCCAAATTTCAACTGTCAAGAGTGCTACATGCTTTTAGCTATTCATGGACCTAGTAATTCAGAAGAAGCAGTGTAAACAATATAATAAACAACACAAAAGGCTTAGAAGCAGTTGCCCAAAAGAAACTGTGAATTTGAGAGAGAAGGGAAACTTCCTGAAGCGATCCAATCATAAAACTATTTCAGGACTGTTTGAACTAACACTGTATTGATACTAGATGCTGGTGTGTGAGGAGATGGGAAAGCAGAAGCCCAGATGACATGGAATAGAAATTTGAGCAGCAAAATCAAAGCTATTTCTTTCCACTAAGCATTTATTCCAAACAAAAATATTGCTTAATATAGCATGAGATCAGTGATGCACTTCTTTTGCTTGAACTAGTTATTAGGTTGTAGATCAAAAGAGATATTTAACAAAGTACTCACTGTGGTTGGAACACCATAGTTATATTTACACCTTCTCTTTAATTAGAAGCCAACCTTTGCCTCAAGCCTCAGGAGATGGGAATGTCCACTATAGCCAGAACAGATGACAATCCTATTTTAATAACTCTCCCAAGATTAAAATGTGGCTCTGCATGCTTATAATGACTACACTTACCTGAATACTTTTGACATTTAGGGTTGTGTGGTCTAATTTCTCTGTAGCAGGGCACCTGTATGTGACCTGCCTTGGCTGCAGTTTTCAAAAGAAGAGGCTCCATGACTTTTTGTACCACTGAATCTTAGTTCTCCTTCCTAACCTGAAGCAGTTGGAAACACCATGCAATACCAGCTCATCCTGGTTTACACTAAGGGCAAGTACTAACTCAGCTGAGACTGCGCTTTGTCACAGGGAGCCAAAACTAGGACAAATTCTGCACATAAATATGGCCTCAATTCAAATGGTGAAACCTATACTGAGCAAAATGCTGCTTTTGAAAAGAGAGAGAAATTTTGTAGCAAAATCAGAAATGCAATGCCTCGCAAATGGCAGAATCAGAGCCTAAAGTATAGCTGTGCAAACTGCACAGCAAGCATTAGGCAGAAATTAGACAGTAAGAAGGAAGAAACTATCAAAATGACAGCCCTTACTAGGGATGTTTTTTCCCACCATGTTGTAGTGAGAATGCAACTGTAGCATGCTTTGAAAGACTACTTCAAAGACTACTTCAGCGTTCAACCTGCCAAATCAGATGCTATTTACTAGAATGATCATACTAGAATGGTCTGCAGGTACTAAATAACAACTTACAGTGAAATGACAAAGTAAGGGAGCAGTACAGAAAAAGGGAAGGGAAAAATGGATGAAGTTAACATTCTCTTCTCTCTTGTGCACATCATAGTAAGAGGCCATGGAAACCAATACAATATAACTGCAAACTGAACTCTCCCACTCAAATTCCAGAGGTGAAGGAAAATGTAGATACAGACCTGAGTCTAAACAGAAATCTATGCAAATCCTAAGGGAAATAAACCAGAGCTCAAATAACAGCTCCAGCTCTCTTATAATATCAATATGGAATTCAGAGAGAACTGAGCTGCTACTACTACTTCTAAGCTGGAAGTTTACAACCTGCTGACTCTGTCTCCTCAGCCCTGACACGTATCCTATCAGCCTTCCTTAGCAGCTCATCTTTTGTCTCTTTTGTCTGAAAGATTATTACAATTACCTTTGGAGAGAATTCTCTCCCAGTCCTCTTTCTCATCCACCAGACTGATTTCATTTGCTATTTGTCATCGAAATGTTTTGGCAAGAAAAAATAATAACCATAAGCAAGCAGAATTATAAGCATAACCGATTAGTTTGGCCCATCCCGTGTTACTTATAAACAGATAACTCCAGTTGTCCCCACACCTCCCATAAAACCTCAGAGCAGAGTTAAAAGCCAAAGCCATATGGCTGTTTTAAAGAGAATTATTATCATTTTATAAGGAAAAAATGAAATCTCAAAATGACCTTTACAAGGAAATCTCCATGACTAAATAAACCTGTGATGTGTAATTGTTTGCTTCCTGAAACTACCTTTGCTAGTACTAAGGTCTACCATGGCAGTTTATGGCACAGACAATTCTCCTAATGCACAAGAGAGTGGCCTTGTGTCTGGATGATCCTCAGTACCTTCCACAGGAGTGTGCTCTGAGAGATGATGGGACACTGAATCTTGTGTATACACAAGATGCCCAAAAAAGCAATGAAATTCTTTCAGTGAAGGAGGGTGAATTTTTTTCCCCCCTATTCTTTCAGTGAAGAAGGAGGGTGAACTTTTTTTCTTTATTCCTTCAACAACCATCTCATTATCAGCATTATTTTCCATTATGAATTAGCATAAGCACTGGAGAGTAGCCCAGATAACAGAAGAGGTTGTTCAGGACACCAAAGCAAACAGTCCTTCAAAATTCCCTTTGCAGAATCAGGAACAGAGCACTCTTTTATTAAAACAAAACCTTCTTCTCTGTTTAGGGATAAGGAATCTGGAAGGCTGTCTAGGATGTGCTCTTCACAATAACTCTTTGCCACTATGTGAGATGGATAGCCAAAAATTCCCAGCACAACAGAGATGAATTGACAGCATTAAAACAAACACCCACAGAAACAAGCTCTAGATACCCATATCATCCCTAATTGCCAACAAGTAAGCTGAACCCATCTGCCATTTATTCCTCTGATCTACCTGTATTTTTTTCTCCTCGTTTACAGGTAAGCATAAATTAAGCAGGGAAAATTAACATTGTAAAGAATAAATTAAACATAATGATTTATCATGGCAAAGAAGCTGTCAAAGAAATATGCTGCACAAAATTGCTCCAGCTTGTTCTTCTCCCAGGAGGAACATCTCTGATGTGCAAAGCACACACTGCTGACCAGAAACACATGATAAACAAAAGAGAGACACATAAGCAGATTCCAATCTCAAATTTCACCAGTTTGAATCCAGGCAGTGGGATTGCTCCGTGCTTTGAGCTCTTAGAACAACAACAATAAAAAACCCATAGTCACAAGATTCTACCTTTTAAATACCCACAACAAAACTCACAACACCAAGCCTCTGCTTCCAGTTCTGCCATTGATTTATTGTACGACTTGCAACAAATCATTCTGCTCCTTTCTGCAGACCTTCCTTCATCTATAAAGTGGAGACATAGCTATTTCACCCTCAGGATCAGATTTCTGATCCAACTAACCACGTAACAGCCCAAAGGAGGGAATGAAGCTACACCCCAAGGGTTTGGGAAGGTTACTAGATACTTCTTATGACATCAACTTCTGACCTAATGCAAGCGTGCAAAAGCAGGACATTCTTCTCTTCACATCCCTAAAGTATGCTTAGACTAAGAGTAACCTGCTACTCCCTAGCCCTGAAAATGTTAAAAGATCAATATAATGAATAAGAATGTAACACTAAACCAAGTGTCATCCCCCTACATTCATTCTTTTTTCCACATGCAACACTTCCCTTTCAGATGGAGTGTCAAAGAAGTTCAGACTTCCCATCTGTATTACAGCCTGTAACACAGGCTGGACGGGCAAAGGCCTGAAATCTTCCTGTGTGGAACAACTGCATTGACAATGTAATGCAGGTATTGCCAATGGACAGGGGACAATACAAGGCTTTTGAATGACAGCAATGCAAGACTATATTTCAAGATATTTGCAGGTATAAATCTGGTCCTTCCAGATATTAAGCAGTACAGTATCTGAACTAGATTTAGACTAGCTCTTTTGATACTGTTTCCCATAGCATTATAATTTGCAAACTGAGTTAGTATGAGACAGGTGAGCAGCTTTTAAATGGGCTGGAAATAACCGGGGAAAATCTCTCTCCTGGGAGGTTTTCAAGATTTAGCTAGAAAAAGACATCACTGGCCTGATCTAGTGTTAGCACCTTCCTGCTATGAATAAGCTGTTTGACTTCATGATATACAAAGGTCTCTTCCTGCCAACATTTTCACCATTCTGTGATTTCTCACTACAGAAGCTGCAGTGGCACTGTAAGTCTCCAAACTGCCTGTTTGACTCAGGCACAACACAGAAATCGAGGTCTTTGGCAGGGTTACAAGACCACCACTCTTTTCAATGCTCAATTTCAATACAGTACCCTGGATTTTAAACTCATGTAAAATACACAAAAACCTGTTATGTGCCCTACATAATTAGCAGTGAAATTACTCCAGAGAAGAAAATGACTCACGACTATTAGCAGCAATTTGTGAGGGGCTTCAATCTCCTCCCCAACTCCAGACTTTGGGGATTAGGAACTAGCAAGATTTCTGCAACACAAGGAAGGACTTTCAGATGCTTTTTCAGATATGCAAAGCTGGAATTGTTAAATGACCAACTTCAGATGAATTGTAATGGTTACAACATAGAAAATTCTGTTACGGTCTGTTTTCTCCAGACCTCAAAAGAACACTGATTTGTAAAAGCACATCAGTTTCACTATAAAATGAGGACAGTTCCACTACATTCTTGAGCTTGTGCCTTATGAATCCCTTCATGCTCTAAGAAAGGCTTAAGATATTAAAAAAGAGGTGTCTTTCAGGCTTCAAAGATAACTGAGGAAAACAGATCTTAAGATGTAGTCAGACCATTAGTGCAATATTTATTAAACACAATTTCACAAGATTAACACTGTATATCAGAGGAAACAGAAATGCAGAGCTTTCAGTAATGGAATTCTGCCACATAAAAAACCCCAAACTAAACCCAAAGCAAGATACAAAAAACCATTCATAAAAATGATAGCTTCATTTACCAGATCCTCACTAAAGGGATCTGTAGCCTCTTTGATCAGTCACTTCAAGTGCTTCTTTATGAGGGAACAAAAGAAGGGTTGTGTCTATTTGTATTGTTGACTTGATGTGTTCTAAATAAAACCCCCAATTTAGATCAAGCAAATGAAGGCAACCAGACGTAAAAGAAGTTTCACACATTACAATCAGCAGGCAGATTATATGCCAGTAAAACCTAGAATGTATTTCTAGAAATGAACTCATTATTTTCTCCCCCCTCTCCATTTTGAGGACAAGCTTTCACAGTAGGCTTCTAGATCTTAAAAATCAAAACCTTTTGCTTGACTTCAAGTGATCGATACACTAGTAAATCTCTCAATGAAATGTTGCAGGGTTTGGCTACCTTCATCTTCTCACCCCCAAGCTCAAAGCAACTACAATGAATTATATTATATCACAAGACTGTTTCAAGATATTTCAATCCATAATACTTACCCCAAATAAAGGAGGAAAAAAACCAAACAAACCCACCCCTCCCAAAACCCCACATAACATAAAAAAAATTAAACCAGGTCTTTCGATGAGCTTTACTCATGTTCAGGGATTAACTGCAAATATGTGAATGCCTGAAATATTATCTTCTGTTACTATCATTTTCATTTTGAAAATATTGAAAAGGGTCTTCTGTTACTATCATTTTCAGTTTGAAAATATTTAAAAGGGTCTGCTTCTTTTTTGACCTAATTGATCTCTGTTACAGCAGTGCATGACCTGAGGCTATGAGAATCAACAGTGCATGACCTGACAGCAAAATCAAGAAATAATGATAATTATATATCAATGTTGCCAACACAGACATATTTTTAATACTGTCTGAAATCTAACAATTGAGGAAGGATGGTTAATAGCAGGTCATGAAATTACATGTCTCTTGATAAAAATGTAACATAGCAATAGGTATTATTAGGATTCAGGGAACAGCTGTTCTGATCTTACTGATGTGCTAATACTTAACAAAAGTATCAGTACAGAGCGGTACGTGAAAGAGATCTCCACAGGCCCTGTTCTGCTACTCCCTCACTTTAGAAGTTTAGATAAAGAGAGTTATAAAAATGTGCATTAATACACTATTATTTAGTATCTGTCTCCCTCCTTTTAAACCATTACCTATGGTCTTTGACTCCGCCGCTCCCTGAATTTCTTCTCAGTGTCATGCTAGATCCCAGTGTCAGCACTCAGAATACTCCACCTTCCTATAGCCTCTCTCACATACTAAACATTTGACAGGCTAGTAACAAAGCCAGAATATTTGTCAGAGTTCCTGACACTATTAAATATGTTTCACCCCTCATTATCTAAATGGCATCATCCTATAATAAAAGGGTTTATATTTATATAAACCCTTTACTTATTTACTCTTCTGTCTAGAATAGTTTTTTGCATGTTCTTGTTGCAAATGAATTATGTCCAAGCTGTATTTTAAACTGTTACTGTTCCACTGTATATGAGCTCTTTGTCCCCAGTACTGTGAAGACTCAATCACAAGCTGATTTAGAAACACACAGAAACATATAAAAACATGGTGTCAGAAGAAACAAACTTAAGACCCCTGCAACCACAAGAAATATTGTTATGTTATCTTTCTATTAAGCTGAACATGTTCCAGACTAAAACTTTACCTTATGGAGCCTGAGGAGGAGTAGGTGATAGTGGTGTTTGGGCTTTGGGGTGTTTTCATCTCTCTTTATCTCAGTGTTCCACATTTCTGATTAGACTGGACAGACTTCTGAGCAAGATCTAGCTACAGCTTTGTAGGAAAGAAACTTCTCTGGTTCTCTTTTGCAAACATGTATACCCACTATTTCATCCCAGGATATCAAAGTTCATTGTATGTGTCTTCATCTGGTCTGCTAGTATCCCCATGTCCACCTCCATTATTTTATAGTAAGTGCAGAAATTCTTGTTATTAGACCTTGAGTCCAAGTGCAAAGACATGCAGATTGTGAGAGGAATGGTATCTTGTGGTTTTTCAAGATGCATCCCACAACATGCAGCTTAAGGAAAAAGCAGACAAGATGCCTTTGAGTCATACTATTTTCTCTTTCCCTTGTCGTAAGCTGTCCCCAGGGGAGAAAGTGTCCATGGGTATAGCAGCCCACCATAAAACGCCATAAACCATGGAACTTTTCCAGTGGAACTCAAACAGGTCTGAGATACAACTCATGTTACAGAAGAAGCATGCTTTGTACTTTAATTAAGTTTTGCATACTTCGCTATTTAGTTTCCCCTCACTTCTTACAACAGATGTGACATTTCCAGACTGGGGATAAGGATCTAACCCAGCAATTTATCACCACAGGATTATGCTTCCAACTATAATGAGAGATGAATCACAGAGTGTAGCACTATCAATTAACCAGAGTATGTCATCTAAGTAAGGCAGGCTGCACCTGCTCTAGCCTGGGAGCAGCAGCAAGGCATGCACAAAACCATGCTACTCTCTAAACAATAACTTTTTTCATCACAGCTCATCCTGAAAAGCAGAACTATCATGACATGATGACCATGAGATTGAGAAGGGGGAAGAAGACACACAGGTATGGTTAGAAAGCACAGGCATTACTGACAGGAATGAAAGACTATTGAAAGCTCCATTTTTCTTAACATTATGAGCAACCTACATTATACTGTTAATTTCTCCATGCTTTCCACATGAAAACTGGTAAACCAGGGAGCTTAGGGCAGTGTTAATTGTCAGTACTGGTCCACATGTGAAATTCCAATTCTATGGAAAAAAAATCTTAAATTTTACTTTGCTTTTGGTTCCATATTAGAACTTCTAAGATACACTTTGGAGCAAAAAGGTATTGATGGGAAGGACCAGCCAGAAATACAGAAACAGACTGAAACTGTTTCACCCTTAAACATTTTGATAAAATTAGATTTCCTTTGATAGTGATTTGGATTTATTTGACATTATTGTAATACAACATGATCTAATAAATGTTCAAACAAGGTGACTTTGCTCCATTTTAAGAAAAAAGTTACATAATTTTACTTATAAAACATCAATTACTTATTATTTCCTCTTAAGTAGATGTAAGTAACCAAAGCCAATACTCCCCTGCAACTTAAACACACTGCTGGAAACAGTTACAGTGCTGCTGCAGACATGTGAGAAGGGAAAAGCATGCTCCCTTTCACATCACATCATTCTGTTCTTCTAGTTATAAAAGCTACCCCATTGTACTGTAAAAATGTAATAACAACAATGAAAAAAAATGAGACTGTAAAAATAAAATTAAAAGGTCATGTCAGACAGTTGGGCACCAGGGGCAACTCTTGGAAAGGCTCTTCACGAAAGAGTGGGAAAGCCAGTGTTAGCTGTTCTACTCTATCAATTTGCTTCATTAGAATCCTATTATCCACCACAGGATATGGATGAGATTCCCTGGTGGAAAACTGAGACAGAAAGTTTGGAAATAAGGCAAAAGATTAGATTTTTTTTTAAGGAGAGTTACAGAATATTCAGAAGCTTAAGGGAAAATGTGGCCTTTCATATCAATAGCGTAGAAGTTCACGGCAATCACTAATGGAAATTCTAAATAAACACAAAATGTTTGTGTGTTTTGTTTCATTTTCTTCTGCCATTTATGTTTGCTTCTCTCATTTTTGAAACCTTAGGTATAATAGGATCAAAGTTAATGGTATAAGTAATAAAGCATTACTATTCTTGACTGAACAAAGAATTGTACTTTCCTTGCAGCAGAAGCAAAGAGCGCAAAGAAGGAAAAGTCATGAGGGCTTGCCTTAAACCACAGTTTTACCAAACAGCCTTGTTTGTGATGCAGAAACAAGCCTTTGGATTTTAAGAGCACAAAATTACAGTGTACTAAACCTAGTTAATTCCTTGGAAAATTTTGCCCCTAAGGAATATAAAACAATTACCTTTAACAGAAAGCTATTTTGGTATTTCATTACTGTTACCAAAACAGAGAAGTAGAAGAATGGTAATTTGCTGGCTAATTTCCTACTTCATCCCATAAAAAGAAAAGAAAATAAAATTTTTTTAAAAAAAGGAGAAGCAAGCAAGACTAAATACAGAAAAATGGTTCTTACCCTGAAGAGCGGCAGTCTGGTTTATTTCTTTCAGAGCGATCTGTGAAAGAGGAGGCAGAGTATCAGCACAAAAGTTGTTCTTTGGCAATACTACTACAGAAGTCTTAAAAGAACTGTGACACTGTATGACCAGCAAAAGCAAGAGCCGATTCTGTTTTGAAACAGTTTTCCTGCACTGAACTACTCTGCTTGAGACCAAGTAACATTACTGCAAGTTTAATGTTTGTCACAAGTCCTCTGCTCAAAACATAGTGTGTTTATGTTTTGTATTGAAACTTTGGAAGCTTCCCCTTTCTTTAGCTGAAATGAATAGGATTCAGTGTAGGGTAAAAGTAAGGGAGAAGGAAGAGGGAAAAAGTAAAACCACAGATTACTAAGCGCAAAAAAATCATTCCATGAATCACAGCTGGCAGAGTTCCCTGACAGGATGGGAGAAAAAAATCAGCAGTTGGTTGCAGCAACATCTGCAAATATACTGAATCCAGTGCAGCCCCATCATTAACTCTTTGATTTCTGAATGCTCTACACACCGAACCTTTCTGTGGTTTTAGAAAGGGACTTTGTTTATCCTGTGAGTATTTCAAGTAGCTTATTCACACTAATGAGATTTACCTGCAAATAAGAATCTACAAGGTAGTCGTATCAACTCAGGTAAACTTTTGCTGCAGCTTTTCAGATGCTAAAGCCATCTCTACATGCTTTTGATACCTTTGTGGTTAGGGGGAGGGGGGTGTTTATTGTTGGTTTTGGTGTTTTGTTTTTTTAATCACCAACATGCAAAGAAAGTATAAAATACCCTAAGAGTTAAGATTATCATATAAACATTACTACAAAACCACTGTGCTGTGTTATTAGTATCCACATATTACTTATTGTAAATCCCTGAATCTCTCACTGCATGACTTGAACTACCCAAAGGAAGCAATTGAGACCTGTACATATATATTCTGAAGTTAGAGGAGGGTCTAATCATTTACTAGAAAAAGATACACTAAGCAGTTAGAAGGATATTCTTACAGCTATATATAATCTCCACTGACCATGGCAAGTTTGCTTTTGATTCCAGTTTTGTGTATTTTAAACAGAAAAATATTTTTCCTGTTAGTAAACATGTTAGTGAAAAGCTTACCTATGCAGATGAGTAAGAGCTAGCCTAAAAAAAAAGTATTCATGGACTGTGTTTTTAACCTGAAAGCTCTGCACCTAAAATAAAATTTATTCTCTTAATACCACACATTTATTTGTGTAATTTTATCGCATGTACAGAAGAAATAAGTTCCTCATGTATATGTACTCATTTGATTATGTTTTCTTTAAAGAGATAAAAAATTATTGCATTTCAACAGTCCTCAAAGAAGTATCTAATGCTTTTCCCATCCATGGGTGCTCATACTGAGCTGTCATAGCCTCACTGTACATAATTTATTGTGTTTCTGACTCACAGAGATCTCCATTTCACCATGCTCTGTGCTACTCTGTTAGCCAGAAACAGCATGGTATAGCTCAAAGCAGAGCTGCAGCAACAGTTGTTCGAACAGAGAAAAGCTCTTTCTGTACAATTTGTTCATGCAACCTCCTTACCTGTGAGCACTGAAAAAAATAAGGCAGGACTCCCTACTGAAATCTACCAGCCATCAGTGTTACTTGTTATGTACACAGCCACAATCTAACAGCATTCAGAAAAAACCTTCCTACTTCTAAAAAGATCCTGTGAATAAAGCAGTGAAAAGGAGTCAGAGCAGATGTAAACAGTATCTGGCAGCTCTCCCTCACAACCCACGTCTAGTCAGCAGATCCACCACAGCCTGGCCACACCACCACAACCAGCTTATTCAGGAAACCAATGCAACTCCCTTTTCCCTTTTGTTTTAGTGAAATGTTGAAACAGAAAAAATTATTCTTGCTTTTCCACATTTTAATGATCGCTAAACTTAGTGAAAGCACACTCTCCATGTGTACACTGGTCGTACTAAAAGGAACAAAGCAAAAAGGAATCCTGCAAGCATGCAATTAGCATTTTAAAGAAGAAATAAAACCTGCACCTGTTTAAGGTTATTGTGAACTTGATATTTTAAAACTTATTTAGTATCCAGTATAATGAGAGAATCACAGTGCTGAATTAGTGCTTAAATTTTGAATTCTAAATGCTGGTTTGGCATTATGTATAAGCACCAGGTCACTATGTCACACACCTCTAAAATGAGAAAACCCAGAAGAAATAGGCAAGTTTTAATTATTATTAATACACACACACACACATATATATAAAATGAGAAAAGCCAGAAGAAATAGGCAAGTTTTAATTATTATTAATACACAGACATATATATATGTGTGTATGAGTTACACTTATACACATACATGCAGATCCTATTCCTGCATTTTGCAGGCAAAGCCTTGGCTTGAAAAAGTTGTGTCACAAAAGCACACACCCAGGGATGATTCTCTTTTACTCAGTACATTACCTCAACAACAGATAGATCTCTTTGTAATCTCTTCTAATAGAGATCAGCAAGAAGACCACATAGATGCAAAAATCTGGAAAACAAATCCTGCACCACAGATTTTCCTCTATATGGAAGACGTGGATTGCTATAAAACACTGCAAGACATGATGTCTTTCTAGCACAATACCATATATACTTTGATTCTAAACTCTGGAAGCCAATACTGCCTATCAGATTCCAACGCTTTATGGACCAGCATGCACAATGAACAAAGAGAGCAGTCTGCACTACAGCACATGACATTTCCAGGAAAAAACTCTGCTTCCAGTGACAGATACTACCTTCCAGACACCAGCTTCCACAGATGAGACACCAGCACTGCTGGTGCTGTCCTTGCATTGCTACAGTAGTACAATTTCTTACTGTGCATGTACCTGCAGTCAAATAGGCTAGGGATTCCTAACCAGCTAGTATGCACAAACTAGAGAACTGGGTTGTTTGATTCTAAGTATATTTTGATTTATAAACTGTTCTTGAAAATCATCTCCCTAACCTGATATTGCAAGGAGGACAGCATGCAGTTTAGGCTCTGTGCTAGCATGGCAGGTCTGTTACCAACTTACTGACAACTCCCTTAGAGGTGGTGCAGTGCTATCACCTCTCTAATGTTATTTACTATTGCAGATTTTTCCAGTACGACATACATAGAATACATAGAATACATAGAATAACCAGGTTGGAAGAGACCTTCAAGATCATCGCGTCCAACCCATCAACCAATCCAACACCGCCCAAGCAACTAACCCACGGCACCAAGCACCCCGTCAAGTCTTCTCCTAAAAACCTCCAGTGATGGCGACTCCACCACCTCCCCAGGCAGCCCATTCCAATGTGCAATCATAGAGTGGCTCTTCTTCCTGTCCTGCAATACACAATTAGCATAGGCAGAGACTTGCAGCATCACAGTCCATAAGAAGTGACCACCCTCCAACCTAGTTTCATACCACATAAACTTTGGTGCCCTTAAACAAATACAGCAAGTGTGGGAGAAATACACTATTCTTCTTCAGTAGTAGGATACAGTACAAGAAGTCAAAGAGATAGCAGGTGGAGCAGGAAGTCAGATTCCTGGCTGACAATGGGAAGATTGGCTCCAAGTTTTAAGCACTGTAGAAGAATCAAGGAAATCATCAGTATATAAAGACATTGGCATTCATACCACAACTGTTTGGCAAGTCTAGTGTTTATTTACAAAATCATGCTGTGCATATTTCATTAATACCATGGACACATTATGCCTTTTTTCATCATTCAAGTACTGAATGGCAGACAGAAACACCACCTTTCAGTTGCTTTTAGAAAGCTTTCTTTAACTGGTGATTCTCTTACTCTTCAAGTATGGGAAAATTCTCTTCTTTGTTTGCCTTTAATATGATAGAATAGATTTTCTTCTAAAAGAAAATACAAACACAACCATCAGAAGAAAAATAACTGACTCAACATTATTTCAGTTGCTCCATCAGACTCTAAATAGCTTAATTCTTTGCATAAAGACCACCAAAGCAGAAAACAAAAGTTTTTAAGGCATTCGCTCTTGTCTCTGGAAGACAAACAAAGAAAAGGAAAAAGACAAGTCACACCAAACAGAGACGTTGTTTTTTCTCTGTTTATTTTGCAAGCTTCTTCGAAGTGCCTTGTTGCTATGAGTGAGTTCAACTGAAAAGCATACTCACTGGAAAAAAATGTTAAGTATAAACACATAATGCCATTGAAAAGCAAGTGGAAAATTAACACACATTCTTCTGCTTCGCAAGTAGAAAGCTACTGGGGAACTTCCAACCTGAGGTAGGTAACTTCCTCCTCTTAACCCCACCCCAAAGCATGATCCCTTTTAAAAGCTGAATTGGCTGAAGGGAAAAATGTAGGGCAAACACCTGGGATGGGAAGTCCCTCTCTTCCCTAGGCATCCTGTTCCAGTGCTTTACAACACTTTCAGTGTTATTGTCCACTCAAAACTTTCCCTGGCACAACTTGAGGCTCTTTCCTAATCCTGTCACTTGTTAACATGGGAGAAGCCTTCCTGACACTCTTTAGGAAAGTGTAGTTAGAGCAATCAGCTGTCTCCATCTCTGTTGTTTTAGCTCCTGATGGCGCAGCAGTGGTTTCATACTGAAAAGTAGCATGAGATGTTTTTAACAATAATTCTGTAACAATGGAAAACCTCTAAATGAATCAAGCAACAGGAAGAGCGGCCTCTTAAGCAATGCTGGAAACCTCAAAATACACAGAGAAGTCATATTCTTAGAATAGGCAATTGTAGAAAGAGGCTATAGAACTTGCCCTAATGTGTGAATCCCCAGTGAGCACACTTCAGAAATCTAGATGCTAAGATCAATACAGCAGCTTTACAAGGCACCATGTAGAACTGCTACGGCTCCCACCCTTACTTTAGTAACATGTACCTTGACTGTTACCCAGGCAGTCATAGCTAAATGGTCCAAAAATCCCCATGAGCCAGACACAGCCAGTGCCTCAAATTTCCATTTTGAATTGCCAGTGTTGATGGGGCCCTCATTCAAATAAATCGCAGTTTTTCTGAGAAAGAGATCTGCATTTGTGCAGGATTTTCAGTGTAAGTTCCTTTATCTGCACCGAGATAAGCACTAAACGTCACTTTTTTGTCTTGCACTATGTTAAGGCACACCGGCTCACAGCAACTCTTCCTTCTCTTTAGCACTTCTCTCTGGTAAGGTTCTGAACAATGCAAATTAATCCCCCTGTACAGAATCTACTAGAAATCTCACTCAATTTTATCAGGAATTGCTACACAACAAAACTCAGAAAACCAAACATTTATTTACATGTTTTAGCATTGCAACAGCTGTTCCTTAGCAGTTGTTTAAAAGGCAGAAGGCTGAAGGAGAGATTCAGGAGAGACTTAGAAGAAACTTTTTTCATTTACTTTATGTAGTTTTCCCTGTATTTTAAAAAGCCACAAAACAGGACACACTCAAGGTTATAATGGTAAAGGCAGACAGTTTTTACACTGTCTAAAATTCTACAGTATGCTGCTGAATTTCAGAACAGTACATTGCAAGAAAAAAAAACAACCAACATTATACCCCACCAAAATGAAATGACAGTTTTAATACTAAACAGTAATGGAGTCCTGTAAGCACATATCATTCCTGCAGGTTCTTTATATTTGGAGTAATGCTTTTTACCCCCACTCTTAAGTATGATTGACATAGGGCTAGGGAGTGCATCCCAACATATAGCTAAGAACCTCTGTGTTTGAATATTAACCTTGGAACCTACTGATGACCATAAAGCTTCTACTCATCCAAAGAATATATTCTTTTAACTTGCCAAAGTGAAAACAATAAACTGAAGTCACCTTTAAAGCTCTTTTTGTATTTGTACGATACATAAGTGAAAAAGAATTTACTGGACAACAGAGGCCACATTCACCAGCGGTACATTTGCTGCTCATTTGTTTTCATGACTCTGAATTTCCACCTCCTCATTCTTGCTTCTGTGTTACTCCTGCACTGCAACCACCAAAGTGTGCATGCATCAGTGTGAACATATGTGCCAGCATAAGAGTGGGGCTGATACAGAAACCTGAGAAAGCAAACAGACTGTGTAAGCTCTCACTGCTTCTCAAAAAGGTCCAGGTTGTAGGAACCTAGACCACTGAGCAACTAGAAGTTTTCTGAATTTGCTTACCCAAAACAGTATGTTTTGATTGTTGGGACAGCAAGACTCAACAAGTACCTCCAGCGCAATCTTATGCATTATGCACTTGGAAATGTTATTTAATGGTGTGAGATATGGATTCACAAAATAGTGCTGAACAGCAGTATCAGCAGAAGATATTCACACTTCTGTATTACAAGAAACCAATTCAGCTTTAAGGCAAAAAAAAACCAAAAAACCAAACAACCAAACCACCAAGAAAAATCCTTTCTTGTTGATTTTATTCTGTGAAGCCACTGAGAGCAACATAGAGAGCAGTGTCATCTCTAAGAACTGGACATTATGGAGAGTTCAAGAACACAGGTCTGCATTTCAGGAGGAATTTGGAGACTAGGGGAAAGAAATGACACAGAGAGAACGAAAATTACTTATATGTATTACAATCTCTTTTTGAAAAATAAGAACCATAAAAAAACAACATCTATAAAAACATAAGAAATGTACCAGGAAAATAACAATATTTATTTCTCTTAAGATACCACTGAAATACTCAAGAGTTTGTTCTTGGCATACTTTGTGGTCTCTTGTCACTATTTATGATGAAAGAATCCCAAAATTGTTTACCCAGTCCACATAAAGACATCCAACAAGAAGATTCTTAAACCTCAGTGTTTTTTGTTGCAAGTGTTGATTTTCTACAGAAGTGCATTTAAAATCAGGCTATTAACAAAATATTTTCCTCCAGTGACATTGGTAATTCTTCCCAACAGCCAACCAGAAACACAAAACTCTGGGAAAGTAAAAGTAACAGCTTCTTGCATGCATTGGATTTTTCTTAAGCACCACAAAATGGATTATTCCCAAATGGGTTGCTTCCACTTTATTGTAAAACAAAGATTACAAGACCTAGAAACACCATAAAAGGGATTAATTCAAAGGTGTAAAAATTGACTTGTAGAAGAATGTTGGTATATGCCAGTAAACCGTTGCAACCTGAGATAACCCTCACCCATTAGCATAGTGCATGCTGAAAACTTGTGCAACTCTAAGCTAGTATCCCAGCACTTGTCTGTTCTTGAAACATGTCATATTTGTAATGCATACTATTTGATAACAAAGACAGCAGCACCCAAAATTAATTTTTTAAGATGTGAATCACCTAGTGTTCTGAAGACATTTTATTCAAGTGTCAGATGATTTATTCCCATCTACTCCAACATTTCGTGTTAAACATACACCAAATTCCCTTTAAGATACCTTAGACTCCTTCATTACTGGTGTAAAATGTGTGTGTATAAATCTGCACATGTCCATTGGTCCCTGAGGACCATCTTGCCCAGAAGTCACTGTGTACAGCTGGATTCCTTGCACTGTGATTTCACCCTGTGCAGAAGACACAGTATCACAGTAACTAAGGTTGGAAGAGACCCCAAGGATCATCAAGTCCAACCTGTTCCAACAGACCTCACAACTAGATCATGGCACCAGTAGCTCGGATCACTCTGTAGCTATGTCTTTTGCATCAGCCTAGTCCATGGGAGAAATGAAGATGTGCAGACTCATCTGGCCAATGCTAAATTAGTCTTACTTGGACTTGAGATAGGAAGTTGAAAAGGAAGTGTAGTTCAAACAGTGGAAGCACATCAGAAGTCCTCCTAATCAGTAAGAGTGCTGAAGAGCAGATGATTACTTTCACCTGTGGCTTCTGTACTTTAGGCAAAAGCTGACTGCACCTGTCTCCAGGGTCCTGTGAAATTACAGTATTTTGCAGTCTTCTCATCTGTTTCTCCATATTGTTAGCAATTGTAGTTCCTCCTCCTTAAGCCTCTCAAAAAATACATAATAAAAAAAGCAGCTATTATTAAAATATTTTTTTTTTTTAGCTGCTCCCAGCCTTGACATCAGGTTAGCACATCTTCTCATCAGTCTAAGTGCAAATTCTACCCATTCTGTTGCTACTCACTGTAACAGGGAGCAGTTTCCTTACTGTCCAAAGAGAGGCTTCAAAAACCCTAGGGAAGCTTTAAATGAACAAACAAAAGGATAGCAAAGCCATAAGCATCTGAAAACCCTCAAAACAAAGGGCCCTGTGTTTACTGCAGATAAGCCCATGATTCCTGGGAGCTCTGGTAATGCTGCCAGAGACTGTTCTGGTTCTTTGCTACCTTGGAGAAATACCAGTTCTCCCACCTGCTCCTAGACCTCTCCTCTTCCCACTCCTATGCACACACAACAAGGCCTACAGATCCTGTTGGAGGCATCCAACCTCTGTAAATATACTAATAAGTACTTCTATGTTGCTACAGTGCCAAGAGTAAAACACTATAATGATGCATGCCAATTAAATAGTTCGATAGTGGGTTCACCAAAATCAAGCTAGTGAACAGCAAATAGAGAAATGAAGCACGACTAATGACTAATATGTCACAGCAGCAGCTACTATACATTTCCCAGAGATTATATTGGTGATGTCTGCCAAGATTTACACACCAGAATGAAAAAAAAAATCGATTTTGTCATGATGAAGTTATGGCCATGAATGCTGGACACATGAGGTCTGCAAAATTATCCCATGTTATTAGTGATATCTGTCCCACACTGGCAGTGACAACCCTTCCAAGAACCATCTTACCATGCTTAAAGAAAGGAAGTCATAGATTACAGCAAGTGTCCCATTCTCAGATCAGCATCAGCATTCCAATATGGAGATCACTAAGTGTTTTGTCAGACATACTATACTTGCAGACATTGAGGAGCTTTTGACAAAGCTCAGAGCATTTGCCATCAGATGCACTGTGGCACCTGACAATGTTGTTTCCAAAGTAGTAAGCAGAAGGAAAGGTGTTTTCCAAAAATTTTGCTTTGATTCCAAGTCCTACATATCTGTTAGTTTCTGCACCCTAGATTTGCAATGCAGCTACAAAATTTTCAATGATGGAGCAAATTATTGTGAAAAAGTCATCAAAATGTTGACCTTGTTTCCAAGTGTTTATGTCCCATTGCTCCAACAGGATGAGCCAGCAGCATTTGAATAATGAATAACATCACAGCACACTGTACACTCAAAAATTCTTGTAAATGATTTAGAATACATAGAATAAACCAGGTTGGAAGAGACCTTCAAGATCATCGCATCCAACCCATCAACCAATCCAACACCACCTAAACAACTAACCCACGGCACCAAGCACCCCATCAAGTTTTCTCCTGAAAACCTCCAATGACAGCAACTCCACCACCTCCCCATTTAGTATAGACGTGCACATCTTGAATCATTTTCCATGCGCAGCAGATCTGTGATATTGAGTGCTCAGTATTTAATGTCAGACAGAGTGCATGATGAATACAAATTTATCACCTGCAGAAAATAATTTTAGCTTATCTCTTACAGAAGCAAAATACTGTAGCCAAATTTAAAAAAAAAAAAAAAACAAAAAAAACCCAAAGGGTTTGTTTCATACAGACAATATTCTCTCTAGAAAAATGGATTAGAAACCTCTTTGTAGGAAACACAGTGCTTGAAAATCTACCAAAGGTTTTAAGTGTATGCTAAAAGCCATATTGAAGGAATCAAAGCATAGATAAGAAATTTATCATCACAATTCAAGAACTAGTAAGTACCCAGTAAAAATACCAGTATGTAAAAGGTAGCAACTAATTCTTTTTTATAGTGAATAATTATGGTCCTTACTACCATGTCAGATTTGAAGATCAGAAGTACAGGTGAATTCAAAAAGGAATTCATGAAAGATAAATCCAGTGATTTAACAGAGCCTTTCATATACAGCCTCTGAGAAGCTGCAAACACACAGACTGAAGAGGGGAGGGAATCTCTCTTGGAAGCAAGAATTGAATCCTAGGAGATATATCTTGCATACTTTCCTAAAGACATTTGTAAGCAATTTTAATAAACAGGTTAACTGAGAAGGCCAAGCTTTTGGCTGATCCTGTGTGATGTTCCTAAGAAAGTGAAAATTATAGACGTGTTGTTCAATGTTTTTTTTAGTTTGCACATTGGAGTATACATGACCTACTATAATGGCTCTAAAGGCTGAGGCAGTACACCCTATTAGTTATAGGGGTGACAATGTCAATCATTTGATATCTTTTGCATATTTTGATCCCATTACATTTTCTCTGAAAGCCTGAACAAACTGACTGAAATGGTAACTCACAAAATCAATACAACCCCTTACAAAGCCGAGGGGAAAAAAGGCAGTGGTAAAGAAATTCTGCATAATATCTGTTGCATTCTGCTTCTACTAAAGTGTAGATACTTTCAGCCTTGCTTTCATGCAGCCCTTCAGGATGAACTCAAATACAGCTACATACAGCCATAGAAAGCAGGTATAGATTTGTTCAGTAACATAAGCAAGATTTCATAAACCAATTCATTTGAAGTATCTTATTTAGAATTTCGTTAAACCTTCTAAGAAGATCCCCAGTTGTCAAGAAAGAATGTCAAATTGATGTTTCCAGAATGACACATGCAATCCATACAAATCTCTGCTGACTTACACCATCTGAAAGAGTTAGTGTAATAGCACTACATCAGATGTTCAGTTTTAAAATATCAATAACCATAAATTCCTGTGTCTTTCAAAATTCATACAATGTAGAAGGAAAAAAAAAAAAAGAAAAAAAAAAAGGAAGCTTTCCTGATGTGTGCCAACCACCACTAAACCTCTGCTTTCCTGCAAAACTTATTTTTGTCCTTCACTTAAGGGAAGGATGCTTGCCAAGCATAAACCACAGATAAACAGATGATATATTGTCTCCCCAAGTCCACTGTTGGAATGCTTGAGTAACTTTGGTGCAAGCTGTTTTTCATGCAAAGAGTGAAAATGTTAACCAGCAACAAGGTCAGTGCTGCTCCCACTCCATTTTTATACAGTTTCAGAACAAGGCAGAGAGAAGGTTGAAGGGGCTGCACTTCTTCAGCCTGGCAAATATGAGGCAAAGGAGCTATGTAACAGCACCACACAACTACTTGAAGGGTAGCAACAAAGATCCAAACCACAAACTCCTCCTGATGTTAATGGACAATACTATAAGGGGCAACAGACACAACTGTGGCTTGGGAGGTTCAGGTTGAACATGAGGAAAAATTCTTTCAGTAGTAGGTAATGTGGTACTAGAGCAGGACGGCCACAGAGGCAGTAAATCTCTCTGTTTTGGGAGACTTTTCAAGACGCAGCTGAAAAATCTTTGGCTGAAAGGATCTAGCCTTAGCAACAGGCCTTCCTCAAGCAGGAGGCTAGACAAGGTGACTCCATAGCTCCCTTCCAGCCACACTTCCATGGCATAACCCACAAAATCATCAAAGTAAAGAAACTAAACTAGGCTAAAGGTAAAGCACTGTATTTTGCTATAGATAATAAGCACTGACAGAAGCAGCTGATGAAAAATGCCCTTAAGTGTTATCAAATGAAATTTCTTTTTGTACTGCACATATCGTATGAGATAATTAGTCAAACTACACACGCAGAACTACATCAACTTTTAATGCAAAGAGTGTCAACACCACTCCTCTGTTGTTTCCAGATTTTAAAGTAAGGCTATGCCTGGCAGAATTAAATATTGACAAACTTATTTACAAATATTACAGGTTTTTTCCATTTGTAAACAACAACCACTGTGGTAAAAGCTTCTTGCAATGAGGTTATGACTAATTCTGCCCTTTGCCATCTATCCCTATTCTTTGTGCAACAACCGTGATTTATCATGTTACCTTGACAGGAAATGATTGCTTGCAACAGAGTTACATCATGGTCTTTGGGCAATCCTAGCTCAATGGGTTGTTCTCCTTGGCTACAATCTTGCCACTTCTTATGCAATGACATATTTTTGTGCCTGCTTTGCCTATAACCTAAATGAAGAAGGTTCATTTCATCACTTAATAATAACAATACTCATTTGTCCTCCTACAATTTTCTTGGCTAGGGAATCATCCTGTTAACTATCAGAAGTTATTCAGTTATTTTCCTTACAGCAGCCTTTGTTTTTAGAAGGGTTGTTTCTTCAGAAGACACAACGTTCTCTGTGGCTCAGTCTACAATCTCAGGCAAGTAACTGCAAGCAGGTTTTTTTCTTGTCACTGACAGTACACTCGACTTTCAAGATATGTTGGTGAATTTCCAACTATAGGCTACATTTTTCAACTTCCACAAAAGCTTTAGCACCTTATATTTATCTGAAGCATGTAAATTCTGAGGCTATGACATTTAGAGGAAATGTGTGTAGTAAATTCAACCAGCTATTGAAAAGGTCTAATCAAGTAATCTTATTCATACAATACATCATATTAGCACCAGTTTGAGATTATCACAGAATTGTAGTATTTGTGCCTCCCCCACACACACCTTTTTTAATTTTTTATTTTTTTTAAATTTTTAAGTCTTTTACTGTGGTGTTGCCTCAAGCAATTCTTAAAACTGAAGCCCTGAACCCTGCATTGGGACTACAAAACCAAACCAGACTGAATCCCAGGAGAAAGAGGGAAGAGATGTCCATCTGGCAATCAATCCTACAACTTCCTGAACTTGTGAACCAAGTGATTACATAAATACATAAAATAAATACTCCTTCACATCTCCCCTCTCAGACCACTTTTTAAGGGCTTCTTGTGTACATGTAGACTGACTAGCAGACCATAGGTAGAACTTGTACTTATTCAGGATCTGCTCTTTCAAGACTTTTTTTTCTTCTCTGAATAAGAGATGGTAACGGTTATTCTCGTTATGGACAGGCAAAACAATTTCTAGATAGCACTGAAGGACACAGGCATGCAGACAAGTCTCTGGCTGAACAATGCTGACTTCTGTTCTGCAAGATGCAGACCTTTTAGCTTCTTAGTTAAGATTTTAAAAACATGGCAACTAAGGCTTTGAACCACCTTTTTTCTAATCATGCTTTCTCTCTGCTCCAGGATCACTGCAACCCCCTTGGGAAGCACTAAGGTAAAGCTGTTAATATTATCATTGCTGAACCCAAAAGGCTACTGTCACTTTGTCACTTCATCAGTCTCATACTTAAGAACTCCATGAAGAATCTCATACCATCTTTACCTCTTACTGCTGAACCCGTATTTTGCATTAACATGGGAACAATTACTAAGCATTCTTGTATCAAATTCTTCATTTAACTGTAAAAAGTCCATGATTCCAGCAAATTAATATTCACTGAATTTCATGAGACATACTGCATAAATGTACCCACATAATCTCTCAGCATGTTGAACAGTGAAATAGTCAACATAAACTTGTTATATTGGATGCAGCTTGTTGTTCTCAGCTTCCCAAACAAGTGGAGAACAGTTTGATGTGGGAGTTGTGGAAGTGTAAAGAATTGACCCAATTCTCAACTGGATCTTGTTTTAGCAAAACAAACAAACAAACAAAACAAAACACCACCTCAGAGTGCTCAGTCAATTGACCAACCAAAACTGTATTTATTTGGCACATAATCAAAAATGGGCCATGACAGTTGAAAAAGATCCAGAAGACATCTGAAATGCTATGGAGAAACAGAAATTGTGGGGTGAACTAAAAATCCAGAAATGTTTTAGCTAGCAGAGCAAAACTTGTGTGCAAAATGTGCAGTATCTGTGTGGGAACAAAGCACAGATAAGCATTTGTGATAAGTAAAACAGAGCAATATTAAATTTAGTCAAAGCCTTGCCTTGTATTATTGACCATCTGTATTTTTAACCACATATTAAAGTACAAATCACAATAGCTCTTCATTATGAGTTCAAATAGATTTCATAACTGACTTCTATATTTGGCCATTTTATTCTAATTTTAAGTAAAGAAACATCTACCACATCCATAACTGGCTGCCTTTCCCTCCCCTCCCCCCAAGGAACACTGACCAGCATTCAGAGTGAAATAATACAAATCAAAACAAATTTTAAAATGTCTTTTACACTTTGAAAAACATCAGAATACTGATGCAGTATACAATGCAGTTCATAACTAAGATTTACTATATTCAATGTAAACTTTCCTGCAAGTCCACTTATTTTAAGTCACAGAATAAAAAGCACACAAGATTAAGGCCCAAAGTTAGACTGGAGAGTGTCTGCAAGTATACAGAGAAACAGGATTTTTCTTTGTTGTTTTTTTTTTTTCATTGTTGCTGGTGAGTTGTTTCCACTTTGTGTAAAACTAAATAAAAACATTAATCTTCTAAACAAAGAAATCCAGTAAAAATGCAGTGTTCTCTATCACTTCCTAGAGAAATGATATGACAGAAATAGGCAACAAGGAAGGTAGACATTGATAGTGCCATTTTACTTATTTATAGTGCAGTAAAAAAGCCCTAAAGGTTTCCAGCAAGACTGGCTTCCTTTTCCACAGCAGGTGTCTAAATGAGTCAACTTGATTAACCTATGCAGCTACTTTTACTTTTATCAGTTTTTAATGCATTGTAGTTCTCCTCCCAATTATGTAAGAAGCCTCCATATATTTTATATACTTGTATAAAAATAAATAAAATAAAATTAATCAATTGGCATTTTCCCAATGGAAAATAAATTTCACTCTCAATTTGCTCTGCTTAATATCTTCTCATAGGTTTTCCATAACATGCTAATTAAAAACCTTTCTTGAGTTCAGAGAGACCAATTCCATCTTCATGACATACAGTAGGATAAAAACAGCCAGTTAGACAAGTTAGGTAAGCTATCTATGCCTACTCCATGGACAAGGATGGTTCTGCCTATCATCTGCTCATGTCTTCAAGGTTTTATTCCTTGCTTTAACATTAGCTCTAGAACTTGTCTAGAGCTTAAGCAAACCTCTTCAGACCATTAAACCAGCAAAACAGCTCCCAGGGCAATCCATTAAAAACCACCAATCAACCAAACCCCCAGCCAAATCATAAAAATACACATCAGTAGAACTCTAGCAGCTTTTGGGCTACAGTTTCACAGTAGCCCAAGCCAAACTAACTCCTGGACAGAGTACTCTCTCACCTCCTTCTGGTCGCATGTTTCTATTCTTTGGCTTGTGCCAGCTTCAACATTCATCAGAACTTGTACAAAACCATTCCAGCGAGCTGAATCAGCAGGCTCCTATCCACTGAAGAGAACAAGAAAAATAACTCTGCTTGGCCAACGCACTAGAACAGGTTGGTGCAAGTTCTAGGCTCCAAGACAGGCTTCATCAGCCACCAGGTAGATCAGCCCAGGTTGCCACCAAACCACAACTTTTGTGACTTCACTCACCAACAGGTCAGACGAGTAGAGCTGATACAAAAGAGAGCAGAAGTGCACATCCACGAAACAGATCATACCTCTAGCAGCAGCAAGCTGTTAGATTAGTTTAGCTGACTTCACCCCACAGTATCTGGCATAGCACAACTGTAACAGGTTCAAGAGGAAATACTTCTTTTTCTCTCCAGACTCCTACGTTCTGGTCCCCCAATAAAGCAGTGCTAATTACATGTCTGAGTGGTTAGTAAGTCATAAGCATTTGTGAACTTTCACCTTTCAACTACCACTTTGCATCCATGCCTTCCTGGTATGTGCAGGACAAAGGTGAGCAACCGCCCTTATGCATTTTCATTCATAAACTGAACATATCACAAATTTAAGTTGCTGACATTCTCAATTAGTTTAACTGACTGAACTGCTTAAACCAACTCCTCTAAGATGCAGCTTAAACCCTGTCCAAGTATCCAACAGGCTTATTTAATACCTATTTACATTTGGCATTGTAACTGCACATTACATGCAAAAAAAAAAAAAATATCCACTTATTTTCCAGAGGCTTCTCAATAAAGATATAAAAGAATTGTTAAATAAGGGAAGAACAGCAAACTCATCCATCTTGACTGATACTCAGATGCCTTAAGAATGCTCTGCTGGGAATCTTTGTGCTGTTTTCACTGTAGAGTCATCCAAACATGGAAAGAAGGTGAGACAGCTAATGCAGAACGCTTTACACTAGTAAAGTAAACAGTGTGGGGCCCATTTCAAAGGGCAGTTGTCTGGACAGAATAAAGATAAAAATTTTTAAATGGGCACAGCCCCTTTATTGTGGATTAGTAGCGGTGTGCCAAAGACAAACCCTAAGGACAAGATTTATTCCACAAGGAGATAAAGATTATGTATGTATAAAAACTGTAGAACAATCATGTTTTCCACAATAAAAATCTCCACAAGGAATACCTTTAAAAACCCAGACACCATAACTAGCAGCATGACACTTAGCTATTGAGGAAATCATAAAGGAAACAACACTTTCTGTTGGGTTTTTTTGTTTGTTTGTTTGTTTGTTCTGTTTTAGGTTCATTTGGGGGTTGGTTTGGTTGTATTTGCTGGGTTTGGGTGGGTTTTTTTGGGGGGGTGGGAGGGGTTGTGGTGGGTTTTTTTGGCAGGGGTTGGGTTTTTTTGAACCCTACCCTAAACAAGGCAAAACCCTGGACACATGCCAAGCCGCATCGTTTTCAATAGGATCCTGCTAATCCTGCACCTGCCCAGAAATGCAGTGACATTAACTAGGGTTACTACAAGCCACAAGGCCTGCCTGCTGCAATCCCTCAAATTCCTGTATTTTCATCTTTTAAGAGGGGACACCAAATTTCTAGATGGTCAAATGGGTGTAAATACTCATTAATTATGGAAGCTACTATATCAAGATTGCACCATTATTATTAAAAATCAGTATCTGGAATTCAACTTTAAATACACACTGTGGCCGAGATTCTCCCCAGAAACAGACTTTAGGAAAACGATTCATTCTGGAGGGGATTTTACACTGTCAAAGAAATGCCACATTCCCACCTCAGTAACTACACATTACTCCTCAATTAACAACGTCTGAATTCGCTTTCAGTTGCTGCCAGGGTCCACTCGATTCCATCACCTCAGATAAAAGCTTTGTTGAGGCCTCACGTCTCCTTGCAAAGATGCATGAATCTGCTTGCCCCCAGGCCTCCAAGTGTTCTTGAATATACCAGTATTTGCCTCCTGCTTGCCGAGGCCTGCTGTCCATGGCTGCACAGAAATGGTTACTAGTGGACGACTTTGACATCTAGATGTTCCTCCACACTAGTGTTTTCATGAAAAAAATAGGTATTTTATTTCCCAGTATGGTTCCTTTATCATCTGAATGTGTCACTGGTGGACGTGTTCCCCTGTTAGCATCGGCTCGGAGAAGACGCAGGCTCTGGGGCTGAGCCTCGGGGCACAGCGCCGCAGGGGGCAGGCCTGCGGCTCAGGCCGGTCCGTGGCCAGGTGCACCTGAGCCGAGCTGCTCTCAGGCGAGGCCAACACACGTTGAGAGGGCACTACCAATGCCGCCCTGTCCCTGACGGGAATTCAGACCCGGGGACCGGGACAGGGCTAGCTCAAAGCAAGCGACGCCACGGCCCGCCGCGCCCCCGCCCCTCACCTGCCGCCGAGCTCAGGGCGACCCTCCGGTGCCTCCTGCCCAGCTCCCGCAGCTCCTCCTCGTCCTCCTCCAGCCTCCAGGCTTCGGCCATCAGCGGCAGGGGAGCGGCTAACAGCATTCACGAAGCGGGGGCTGCCATGTCTGCCCGCAGCCAGCGCCCTCCCCTCAGCACAGCCCTTGTGATCCCCGGGCCTGCCCCGCACCTGCGCCCTCTCCACCCCGCTTTCCCGGTAAGCGCTCAGCCGGGGCAGCGCCGCCCTCCCGCCAGCGGGGCGAGCAGGGGCGAGGCGGAAGGCAACGGGCGGGTGGAGAGGCGGCGGCGGCCTTTCCTGCCCATCCGCAGCTCTCCGGCGTCAGCAGGAAACCCGGCGGCTGCCTGGCACCTCCACAAAAGGGGGCGGAGGAGGCGGCGGCGAGGGGAGGTACCTGACGACCGCCGCCGGGCACCCCGCGGCAACGGGCCAGGCCGGGCCGGACCGGACCAGGCTGGGCTCCGCTGTGGGTGAGCGGGTCACTGTCGAGGTCTTCCTCCCGTCACCATGAGGGCACTAAATGAAAAGAGCAGTTACTGTGGGCGGGCTGGAAGGCCGGCAGTACCAGGGGTTGCTGGCTGGGTAGGGCAGCAGCACAGCCCCGTCGGGATGGGTCCCAGGGGTGGCCCGGATTAGGGCTGAGGGAATGCAGCGTTCAAAAGGCTGCCGGCAGTAATTCGCGGCCAGGAGGATGTATTTCTTGGCATGAGGTTCGCTAGAGTGGCTTAAACTACTTGAGGAAAAGTAATCTTACGGAGGTACTTGAAGCCGGTGAGGTACATACTTCCAGCACAGAAGCGACATGAAAAATATGGCCACGTTTCAAGTTAGACACTTAGGCGTAGGTGGGTTGGTTTGTTTGTTTTCCCCTGAGCCTCAGTTGCTGATATCCAAATTTGAAATTATATTGCTTCCTCATGTGAAAAACGAGCTCACTACTAAATTTTAAATACAAACAGTTTATTATAAAATAAAGGCAAAACAGCGCTGGGCGCATAGCAGATTTGCTAGAGGCGCGCCATAACACCACGAGTTGAGCTTATATAGACGTCAAACATACATATTTATAAATATCTCCACAAATCCCTTTACACTTCCCAAGCACGCTCCCATCCCCCTCATTCCTAGCCCCGCCTGTTGCTGGCTGCAGTTCACACTCTTGACCGGGCCAGTCTTCAGACATCTCGACGCCTCAGCCTACCTCAATTTCTCTCCCAATACGCATCCTACACAACACAGACGACAACCAGCCAATCCACCCTAAGGATCGAACCCTGCGGACCCCAACAACGCCGGCACCCACCTTCCCCTTGCGAAAGCCAAATATAACAATTTCTCAGTCATCTCACATGGTAACGGTAAAACCAAGCCATACATGCTTTTACAGATAACTCCAGATTAGGTCCCACCAAAAAACAAACCACAAACACACAAAAAACCCCCAAGGCATATTAGGAAGTTAATTTCAGCTTCGGAACAGGTGAATAAGGCACGGTAAATAAATACAGTATAAGATTACAAATTAGGCCAGGAAGATACAACAAAGCATTGAGTAATCCTAACATTGAGTAATATCTGTGCAGACTCATTATCACCACCTACCCTGTACACTGAATAAAGCAGACTGTCACAGTTGAAAACTATGTGATCACAAAACTGAGAAAAACTGCAGGTATACAAATGATTCTCTATGCATTTCCTAGTGTTCTGGTGCTTGACTTTACAATGATTAATCCATAACAGAAGTTTTTTTTCACTGGAACATTTAGTGTTCAAGCACTGTAATAGCTACACCTCTTAAGAGGACAGGAGGCCAGGCATAAAACTGGATGCTCATCAGGACTATGTAACTATAAATCAAACAACCCATTACAGGGATGTGTTCTCAAAAGCCTTATGCTTTGGACATCTTCTGCATGGGTGGATTGCACAGTAGTCAAAGGATCTTGCCTCACAAATTTCAATGAAGACCAGTGTGCCTTGTACAGGATGATCAGATGGCTAATGAGTTCCTCAATGGTGCGCTGCGATCACAGGTATGCTATAGGGTTGTGCCACAAAGTCTCACCTGCAAGGAAAAACACATAAAGTTCCAGTGTAGAAGGTATGAGGAAGAACAGCAAAAGAAAGACAAGGAAATTGCTCATATGTGTATGTGAAGAGACAGAGGAGAACCTCCTGCATAAAGAAAACAGTACACATTGTTTGTATTCTGATTCTTCACTGTGGAGCCAAATCACAGCACCTGCATTTAGCACCTAAACTCCACTAACCACAAAGAGTGCCAACAACCATCTATTTTCCATGTCCTGAATGTCTTCTTTTTATATTACGTATTTCGCTACTGCTGAGGGGTGAAGGAAAGGAAGGTTGCTATTACGTAAATTTACCAAGGAAGGAAAAACCCAGAAATAGACCATAGAACGTAACACAGATTCAAACAGCCCATAATGTTGAATTAAACCTTTCTTTGTTGCTGTTGGTAAAATTAACACAGAAGCTCCCAAGTATATAAAACTGAAAAATACATTTGGAGAGATCTTGGGCCTAAGAAAAACATGATGATCAGAGTAGAGGCAGCTATAACTAAGACCACATTCCAAAGGATCTCAAATAAAACAGTATGGAAGGTTCATAAATATTTAATGCTGACAACCATTCCTTAGCATTCACAGGGGAAGTCCTTCTTAAAAATGAAAGTGCAATACCTAAATTGTACAAAGTGATGAAGCTCCTGAAGCAATCGCTTGGCTGTATACCAAGCTCTGACATCAGGAAAGACATCTGGGACAGAGACTGAGCTTTAGAGCTCCTCTATTGGAAACTGTTTCCAGTAGTATGTTAGCTGTTGCTGTCCTTCTCGAAGAAATACCTGGAACTGATAGAGGACAAATTTTACCAGAAAGAAAGAGATCAAACTATGACACAATTAATATGGGGATACAAGATTCAGGTTCTAATAACAAATATACTACTGAAAACAGTTTCTAATCAATATTACTGGAAACAAAAATTCCCAACATTAAAAATTAAAATGCAAGGCAGCATTGCATGAAATACTTGAATCATATTTCTGAAACATTTATTCCAAAAAACCCATGCATGCTGCCTCCAAAAGAAGGTTGCTTACCAGTAGCCAGAGGTGTCTGAAGTATGCTGTCTGTATGTACACTCATTCTGCCTGTGTAAAATGCTACAAATACTCAAGCTTTAAGATGTTCTCTAGAACAAGTGTATGGAGGGTAACACACAGGAATAAGTACGGCAGCATGCTCACATAGTCTTCTTTCAGTTGCAAATTCTAATATGCAGGGATTCCAAGGGAGTAGAGACAGAGAGCAGATGTATAGAGCTCCATTTCTTAGAAGTAATTCTTTTCTAGTGAGCACTTGCCAGATGCACTCATCCATACTCTGACTGTGAGCTGTGCCTCACTTCTAGTTTATTTTGGCATTTTCAAGTGATCAACAGCTTCAGGGCTGCTCTGTCAAATGCAGTATCACATCACTGGCTTGATACCTGATAAAGCTGTGTAAATAATGGAGGTACATAGGAAGGAGGTAGGCTTTAACACGTCTGCCTGAAATAGATGGGGCTCTGACAGAGTGCTCCTGAGTAGCAATGGCATATTGACCTCAGTCTTGGATCAGATCCTGACACAGTCCTTTATCTGGGTAAGCAGTTCCTAGGGGGAGGAGAGAGATGTGTTTTTGGATCTCTAGACAAGCAACAAAACCAGCTGTTGAAATAATAAAAAATGCCAGAGTTTCTGGCTGGTCTAATAATAGTCTAGACCAGACAGAGTAATTTGTGATAATGTGTGATAATTTGGCTTAGATTGAAACACACACAAAGAATATTTTTGCTGGGTTGCTGGGCCAAGGGGAAGAAGGAAACAAAAGGGGGAGGAGATGAGTTGGACTCAACAATTTGAAGTGCAGCAAGAACTAAAGCGTTGTGGGAAATTCTCTCCAGAAAGGCAAGGAATGAAGCTCCTATTTCACTTTTCAGCATCTAAACTGATTAAAATGATAAAAAAGAAATAAAAAGGGAAGAAATATTACATGCAGAAGCAAGTTTCAAAGATGTTATATAAACTGAACAAAAAAGCAGAGTATTTCCTGTCGTCTCAGGTAGTTGAAAGGAACACATCAGCATGTGGCATATGCTGCTCTAAAGCCCTTCATGAAGTACAATGTATTTGTGTCTTACAAGCAGGGTGAAGGAAAAATAATTGCATTCTTGTACTTCACTGGGAATCTCTGCTGTGTATGTGTGCGTAGGAATAAAAAGACTTCTGTCTACTTTCATAGCTAGGTTTCTCCAAGAAAACAAACCTTACTGTCTCAAAAAGGCTATAATTTGGTTGTTAAGATCTGAAAATTTCTCACTGAAATTTTACTTTGTCATATGCACCTTTGCTGTAAAGTATATACTTAAAATTTCACAACGGTAAAAGATGGAAATAACTCAGTAAATGGGTCTTTGTACTCTCAGATGAATGCTTACACTGGTTGCCTTGGCAGTTATTATTTTTTAAGTATTTTATTCTGATTTGCATCCATGGAATTGCCACTTTGTTTAGCCCTGCAAAAAGACACTGTTTTTCGACAAAAAATATCAGCTCCATAGAACTGTTTAATTGAAGTCGCCCGTGTAGCCTCAATGTCTATTCAGGTTCTGCAAAGCAGCTGATGCCTGCAATGAATGTATCAGTGTTTGGCTGAGATACAGGAGCCTCAGATCACAAAAGAATGCAGACAAAAGATTTTAAAAAAATGCAAAGGATGAAAAACAGTGTTTTCAAAAGGGAAAATGTAGCCTTTGGACATGACAACATTATTTTTGTTCTGAGTGAAAATAACAAGGGTCTCGTTCAATAGACGAATGACATTGGCAATAGAGCCAGCATAGGAAGCTGACATTGCTGAGGGCCAAGATCTGATAATTTGATCTCCATTTGTGTTCAGCTGGTCCAATGGGTTTTAGTGTAGTTGGAGAATGACATATCAGGAGCCTGCAGGCTTCCTGAAATGTCTCCAGCTAAGTGTGCCTTCTGCTTGCATTGTTACAACTGCTTGTGGCTCACAGCATAGCAGCATGATGACCGTCTAAAGGTAGATGGTTTTATGATGACTGAAGATGACTAAAATAGAAGAGTATTGATTTCCTTGAATAAGGACCTTTTTCACTGAAACACTGAGAAATAACCTTCATGCAAAACAAGGGATTTTGAGACTGCTCTCAAAAATGAGAAGGATCTCTGCATGAAAGCAGCAAATCCAATAATTTTAAAAGATCAAAAATTGTCTGCCAAGTGGGGGAAACAAATAACTTTGGTTACTTTTGCTGGTTTTCAATGTTTTTTTGACTAAAAGTACACTTCCTCCCTCTCCACCCCCCCTTTCTGTTAACAAACATCTCTTACCACAGTATTTTTCTCCTTTATAAGTATTCTCACTCAAAATATATGTGTTTCTATTGCCCTTCATGATTAAAGAGAGTAAGGAAAATAAGTAGAAAAAATGTGAGGGAATATGTAAGGGAAAAGAGCTGGTTCAGAGCTAAATGCTTCTTGGAAAGAGAGACTGTCAAGGCCAAATCGATTTGCAGTCCTTAAGTATTCATGTTTACCGCTGTTATCAGTGGACAGTATTGATATTGTGCTAAATAAGCTAGCAACACTGGACACATGTGAGCCTAATACTTAAGAATATACAACAATGTCCCCAGGATGAGGGCCCAGCTTTTCAGCTGCAGTGCAAAGAGCTGCCAAGGGAAAATCTTACAGAAGACAGCAAACGGAGTTCTGGAAATATACATGGCATGCAGGTGGATAATCTTCACAGTTCAATGCAAAAATTTGAAGTCTCCTAGGGTTTTGCTGTTTTGGGTTTTATTTTAGTAGTTTGTTGTTTGTTTCTTTTCATGGTACCACCTGTGAGCAGCCAGGCATTCTGTCACAATTTTCTTGTGCTGAGCACTGACACAGTTCATACTCACCAGAAGTGTTCACAAAAGTACCTTAATATTCAGCAACAGGATAATCCTAAAATAAAATATTTTTATGGTAATTATTGATTCATTATCTCAGTGGAGAAAAGTTTAATGTTAATGAGGTTATAACAGCCAGGTTACATTAATGTGTGTTTGCTAATAAAATCCACTTCTCTAATGTGGAAGTTTTTTTAAAAATCAGAGTATAGTATTACAAAGAAAATGAGTTTTCAACTTGAAATTTTTATCTGCTGCAGACATCTTTCAGTTATACAATCCACAACACTCAGCTTCTCAGAATATTTTTTTTTTAAAGCTGAAGAATAGAAAAATAATTTGATAGCTTTTCTTGAGTGCTTGGCTAGGACCCTTGACACATTTTGGATGACACCTGGTTACTTTAGGCCAGCCAGTCAAACATCATGCAAGATACAGCAGCGTTTCGCAAACATTTATTTTCCAGTTTATCTGATAAGAAGGAAGGACCTGCATACATCAGCAGCAGTTAAGGGAAAAATAAAATTTAAATCCTACATGATAGTATCAGTCCTGTCTTTTTCAATTTCATACCACAACCCTCACTCAAATCACCAGACTCCAATAGTGGAATAGATGATGACAAGCATCTTGACAGGCTGGAGAGGTGGGCACAAGCCAACCTCATGAGGTTCAACATGACCAAGTGCAGGGTCCTGCATCTGGGTCGAGGCAATCCCAGGCACAAATACAGGCTGGGCAGTGACTGGCTGGAAAGCAGCCCTGAGGAGAGAGACTTGGGGGTGCTAGTGGATGAGAAGCTCAACATGAGCTCTCAATGTGCACTTGCAGTCCGGAAAACTAATCAGATCCTGGGCTGCATCAAGAGAAGTGTGGCCAGCAGGTCAAAGGAGGTGATTCTCCCCCTCTACTCAGCTCTGGTGAGACCCCACCTGGAGTTCTGCATCCAGTTCTGGAGCGCCTGTTACAAGAGGGATATGGATGTGCTGGAACGTGTCCAGAGAAGGGCCATGAGGATGATCAGAGGGCTGGAGCACCTCTCCTATGACTGAAGGAGGAGACTGAAGGAGTTGGGGCTGTTCAGTCTGGAGAAGAGACGGCTCTGAGGTGACCTAATTGTGGCCTTCCAGTGTCTGAAGGGGGCCTACAAGAAGGCTGGGGAGGGACTTCTCAGGATATCAGGCAGTGATAGGACTAAGGGGAATGGAATGAAGCTGGAGGTGGGGAGATTCAGGCTGGACATGAGGAGGAAGTTCTTCACCATGAGAGTGGTGAGGCCCTGGAATGGGTTGTCCAGGGAGGTAGTTGAGGCCCCATCCCTGGAGGTGTTTAAGCCCAGGCTGGATGAGGCTCTGGACAGCCTGATCTAGTGTGGGGTGTCCCTGTCCGTGGCAGGGGGGTTGGAACTAGATGATCCCTGTGGTCCCTTACAACCCTGACTGATACTATGATACAATGATCTTCATTGTCAGGGCTTCCATACTGGTATTAAAGGGCTTAAGGCTTGACGTCAACTACAAGGTTTATGTGTTTTACACTCCATGCTTGCAAGAATCTATTTTGCTAGGCTTTTAGGGGCCCTGCACCCTCATTATAGATACTTATTTAAATAGCTGTAGTTTTTGAGTTCACTCAGTAATCAAGGAGACACCTATACTATTTAGATTGATGAAAAACTGAGCTATAGAACTATTCTTTTTCTTAAATCCTAGAAACATTTTCATATTATTCATACATTGCTTCTACAAAGCAATTTGGTGTCAATGACCCTCTTTGATATCAGCACTGTAGACCAACAACAGAGGCCTTACCCTATTTGCTTGCCTTCTTATTACTTGCATATTCATACACACATTCACTGTGTTTGGAATTTTTTTTCCATATTTATCAAGTATAATCATAGGATTGTGTTATTCTAAAGAAGAAGATTCATGTGATTAAATAATCACAAAGTTAAAGTTTATAATGTGATGGCACAACAGTAACTAAATTTCCTCTGGTTTAGTAACGTAAGTGAACACCAAATGTCTGGAGCTCCCAGTCAAGCAAGTTAGCAGTGCTTTGGCCAGATACTGTTGGCAAAGTCCTGAATTGGATGGACAGAAAACTCACACCTTGCCTCAGAGCTTTGCACTAGCCAGTTTCTGAGAGAGATCTGTACACAACAGGTCTCAGCTGAAAACTAAAGCAACTTTGGATTTTCCCCAATGCGTATATATGTTAAGTCCTCTAGCCTTCCCCAAACCTCAGCCTTTCCCAGACTTCAGCTACTGATACTGTTTATTCTTCACAATGTTTGTTCCTTTAGCCAGAAAGAATTTGCACTCCTTCATCTCAAAGAAACAGCCCACTCAGTCCAAATCTTACAGCTGCTTTCACATTTTCATTAGCTCAAAGGAAATGCCACATTCTTCAAGGGGCCGCTGAGCAGAAAGCCTTAATAGTGTGGAAAGCATGAGAGGCAAAGAAGAGCCTGAGAAGAATTTCCTGGCATTTCACACCACAAGAGGAGGTACAGGCTATTCCTCCTCTCTCTGTGAAGGTCTTGTTCCAATTACATAGGCATTTGTTGTTTCCAATGACAGGAAGGAGCACCCAAGAACTAGTAAGGCAAAACCGATTTCAGATACTCTCACCTGTGCTTTCTCCATTCTTTCTGGTTGATCCCATTGACTAATTAAATTGTCTTTATGTATAAAATCTTCTAAATGCTTATCTGAGGTTAACTTTTATCAGTTCAGGAACTGCTTCACAGAAAGAAATCTTTTCTATCTACTCTGAACTCCCCTGCTCCTGATGCTGTCTAAATGCCAGAAGTTGTTTAAAGATCTCTACAGTGTTCAATTCGCCATCAGTAAGAGTTCAATGGTCTGGAAAATAAGGAAGACAGTGTCAGAATGAGTTTCTGGGATGCTTTCACAAAAGCTGTGTGTTCAGCACTGTGCTGGAGCCAGGAACAAGCTATCAGTCCTGAAGCAGCTCTCTCAGAGACAACTTTATCCCCAAAGCCTTCAGGGTTGTAACACAGCTTTTACATTCTGAAAATCCATGGATGTGCTCATGCCCTGAATTTGTATCTGGACAACAATTTCAGACTTCCTTCAAGCTGAGAGAAAACAAGTGAGATGTTCTGATTGAAATGGAAATACAATTAACATATAATTAAAACACAGGTTTTGATCTAGAATTCATCTATGAAATTTTAAGCACACTGCCCCTTTTGCCCAGATCGGGGAGGCATGCATATAAAGGAGGTAGGTTTGAGTTACTCTTTTCTCTGTGTTTCATCTGTGCACCAACATATGGAATTTTCTACTGTTGATAGCTCTGGCCTACATTATTGTTACTGGCAAAGCAATGATTTAAGACTGAGAAAGGAATGCAGAAATTTGCAAAAGGAGGATGTAAAATATGCAGATAAAACCTTGGTCCTGTCTCACACAATAATAGGAAATACAGCCTTCCAAGGAGCTTAGTATGGATTTATTGTCCAGTCCCAGGGCAAGACATTAGAGAAAGGAAAATGTATATTGAGAATTTCTGAGGTAAATTGTCTCTTGTTTTACTCTTGTGCTTACTCTGCCTGAATGTTGATATACTGCTGCAGCACTAGGGCTCATCTTTCTTTGGATTAGCACTAAAGAAAATGCATTAGTTTGACAGTTGCAGTAAACCAGCCTAGAGCTTTTTCTTTTTTATTCATGGCTGGGTAGGTGTGCAGGTCACGTTCCAGCCTCATTAGTGAATGGTAGCAGCTTAAGTCTGGTTATTAATTCTCCAGCTTGCAAGTTGTTAGCAACTGAAGCCAAATAATATTGACATAGTGTTGGCTGAACCAGAGATTTCTGAGTCTAGCAGCACTTTTATTTTTGTTTCCTGATGAAAAATGTCTTGTTGGAAAAAAAAAAAAGTAACTGACTAATGCTAGACAGGTTCACATGTGCTAATGTTACACTGGGTGTGTTAACAACTGGAAAAGTTACATGATTGAATGTCTCCCTTCTTTTTCAGGTATTTTTTCGTGATTTCTCTGGAGAGTTTAAAAACAGATTTAGTGAGTGAAAAGACTTAAATTGCACTTCCTGTTCTCCCCAAGAATTGAGTTTTTGCCTAAGTGCAATGGTTTTTGCTAAATTAAAATACCAAAATATCTTGTGTTTAAAAGATGTAATATCCATCTTAATTAATCTGAAATACTTTGACATTCTTAGTCTTCTACTAGTAGAAATATCTTTTTTATTCTGCAACATTACCAGGTCAGAACTTTCAGGGGACCACTATAAATGTTAATGATATCCTAATCATATGACAGGAATTATATTCAAAGTGGTCGTGAGAGATGAAGTTTCATCATTGTCAAAAACTATCTATCATTGTCAAAAACTTTCTAATGTGCTCATGATCACAGGATCATAGCATGGTAATGAAATTAACTGCAGACTAATTCAATTCATACATTTCTTTCATCCTTCTAATTACAATAGCACAACTTTTATTTGTGTCACACATTTGTGTATGTTTGTGCATACACGATCCTTGTGTTTCTGTCAGTAACAAAGTTACAGAAATAAGCTAATATTGATTTTTGGATCTAATAATACAATTAAAGCCCAGAACTAGAAAAAGTAAAACCTCATGTTGCATGACAGTATGGCATTTGTTTCCTTTAATTACTACTAAAATGCAAGGGGAATTTTGTATGCCATTTTCTAGTCTCTTCATTACCATCTGAATGCTATTCACATATAAGCAGTGTTTTAATCCTAAAATTCGACTTCCTCTTTTCAAAACTCCCACAAAATTAGCACTGTAGCTTACCTTTCAATTTAAACTAAATTCTTGGAAAATCCAGTTACATTAATCTCAGGCTATTCATGGTTACATGTTGCTTTTCTTGCTGTGACTGTACTCTGCACTGTTGAGCTGAAGGAGTATTGAAATGTCAGCATGCTTTTTGCCTATAAATAAAGTATGGGCATGTAGAGTGAGTGGTGTCAAGAGGAGAATGACAAATCACGTCTGCAGATAACCTATATTTCTTGTGCATATCCTGCATACAATTCCACCCAATATTGACACGTAATTTCTGCAGTGCAGTCTAAATCATATTCAAAGGATGGACAGGTTTTATTGCCATTCATCTCTGTCAGGATCACTTGAACAGCGTGTGTAACTGAATGCCCCAAGAGGCAATCTTTTTCTGTGCAAAGTGATATCAGAATATGAACAGTGGGCCAAGAAGGAAAGCAGAACTTCATGGCCCTCCTGAGAAAGAAAACTGAACAGATTCTACTGAACCAAGTAACAACATTTTAAAATTATGCCCATTGGACCTGATCCTTGATTTGTCTAATGTCTTGTTTCCTGACCCTTGTCACATGAATCTTTTTATACTAAAGATATTAACTTAAAGGCATCCCAGTTCTCATACTACCTCTGTCTTCAGTTACCCTAGCTAATATACACTTGAAATCGTATTTTAAGCGGAAATTCTGAGGCTGCTAGAAGTATCACTTTTGTTAAAGGCTAGTGAGGAATCATGAGAAATGGTAGGATCAAAAATCTGGAATCAGGAGAAATGGTAGAATCAGAAACTATCTAGAACAACTATCTTGTAAGATGCTTATTTGTTGGAGGACTGTGACATGATCACTAACTGGGACAAGCAGTTTTAAGGAGCAGGGAAGTGAAAGCAAGAGAGCCAGGAAACAAGGGGTAGCAATAAAGAAAGGGAGAATTGGGACCAACTTACAATACACATTCTGTTTAGTTCTGGCTTCTAAATGCCTCAAACACCTCACAGTCATTAATACCTTCATCCAGAAAATAAAAAGAATGAAATGACACACTGAGATGTTTGTTATTTTACAACAATCATGGCCTTATATTTGATATCACAGTTTTTCCATTTGTACTGTCAACCACACAGTTGATAATTCCTCACTTTTCTCCCAGTTACATTACTGTTTTGTTGGCTGCAATAAAAAGTTGTGTCTATATATTTATTCTTTGTATAATAAATATCCTAGCACATTTAAGATAAGCTTATGTTGTTCACACTGATCTAGACTCTGCTCGCAAGGAAGTTTTGCGTAGGTTTCACCACAGACTCTGGTGTTATTTCTTCTGTATTTTTCCTGTCATTTTGGCGATCAAGGTCAGTGATGAACTGGAACAGTGATGACAGAGCTGTACCAGCGCAGCACTTTCTGGCAAGTAAGCTTTAAAAAAGTTACTTAGAACATCTCAATAAAAGTGAAGTAGATCTTGTGCATTTTACATGTCTTCACTCTACCTGCTTTATACCTGCTAATCGAGGGTTCTGCAATTGGTGGACTCAGTAGTGGTGGTATAAAGGTATAGAGACTATAAAAGCTGTTTCTTCAAAAGCCCTTCACAAAATATGGCAAATGGGACTTTTCAGTAGCCAGTTCAGACTGCCAGGCAGCCCAGAATCAAAGGCATACAAAGACAGTTTAAAGCTTCTTGCTTATAATCCCCAAAGGCTGTGAATTCAGTCCTGCTTCCAGACATGCAGTGTAAAAATTCTCCTGTAGTCCTGCTGTATTTTTTACTTAATTTGGCAGGTTGCTTCCACATCAGGACTGGGTTTCCTGATCTGAAAATGCAGCAGAAATGTGAGTGTTTTACTCATGTGGTGAAGTAGACACAGGAGCTTGGCAGTTATTTCTGTACACCTATTTTAATCTGTGCCAGTAGATGAAGACACATACTCCACAGAATTACAAGCAGAACAATGGAATCTTTCTGCCAAATTTATCTGGGTTTGGACCAGGCACGTAAATCCTCACATTACCCATAACACACACACACTGTTGAAGCAATCCAGTGCAAGAAGGATGGATTTTCCAGACTTGCAGATTGATTTGATGAGATCATATTTGGGGGCAATAATGCCATTGCAGATTGATTTGATGAGATCATATTTGGGGGCAATAATGCCATTCCATTTCAGTGCTTTCCCTCTCTTGTAACAAACAACAGTGCTACCAACTTCTGCGAGCTGTAGGAAGTTCTGAGATATGGATATGAACAGAAAACATTAAATAGTGAAGTTTCAAAAAGCTATATTTTGAAGGAAAATAAAAGAACACCCATATAATTTCACAGCAATTTGTTAAATTTAAGACCAAAAAGAAATCAAGCCAGCTTCCTGGAGCTGGTAAAGTGGCTAGCTTTCTGAGCCTTAGATATAATATACTGCTCACAGAATACATCACATTCAATTCTTTTATGACAGACAGTATAACTTCATGTTTGTGTGTGATTGAGAGCTACACCAAAATGTGTTCCTCAAGTGCTGCTTTGTATTGAGCAATTTTTCTCTTTACACTGTAATAAATTTAGTACTGTGTGTATAGTGTCCACAAAATACCATCTATAAAAAAACCAGTATTGGAGATTCACCACTACTAGAAGATTGTACTAGATTCCATGCATATTCAGGATAAGACTTTTTCAGTCAAGCCAACAGGAAAAGAAACAGTAGGTTAACAGATATAAAGAGAAATAGTAGGTAATTAAACAAAGCAGGAAAATTTAGACAGGAGATTATTTCAACACAAAACTTGATCTGGGGTGAGAGAGGTTAGAGAACTGGGCAGCTGAAGAGGATAGTAACTTCGGTATCTCTTAAGTTCTTGTTCTTAACTGGATCTGACCATGACCTCCACTGTTTTGCAAGAGGGGTAGTGGGTGTCCTGTTCCTCCTAATCTGCTTCTCCCTACTAAAACAGAATATTAGTAAGGAAAAAATGCTGTGAGGAACTATGTCTAGTGAAATAAAGTGATGAATGACCTCAACTACCTAGGCTAAGAAATTTATTAGTGTGATTATACTGACAGAAAGAGCTTCCAACTCAGAAAGGGCCCTTTAGATGCATCATTCCTACAGCTAAGAGCAAATATGGGGAAAAAACAACATAAAACAAAGCAACACCACCAAAAACAAACAAACAAACAAACAAACAATATATATAGAGAAAATAGGAGATAAAATCCATGTAGAGAATTAACACATCCAAGTGCTGTGTTCTACACATTGGCCACAACAACCCCATGCGGTGTTACAGGCTGGCGTCAGAGCAGCGGTGTTACAGGCTGGAGTCAGAGCAGCCAGGCAGAAAGAGACCTGGGGGTACTGGTTGACAGTAGGCTGAACATGAGCCTGCAGTGTGCCCAGACAGCCAAGATGGCCAATGGCATCCTGACCTGTATCAGCAACAGTGTAGCCAGCAGAAGCAGGGTCATTCTGCCCCTGTACTCAGCACCTTGAGTCCTGTGTCCAGTTCTGGGCCCCTCAGGTTAGGAAAGAAGTTGACTTGCTGGAACCTGTCCAGAGAAGGGCAACAAGGCTAATGAGGGGTCTGGAGCACAGCCCTGTGAGGAGAGGCTGAGGGAACTGGGGTTGCTTAGCCTGGAGAAGAGGAGGCTCAGGGGAGACCTTATTGCTGTCTACACCTACATGAAGGGAGGTTGCAGCCAGGTGGGGGTTGGTCACCTCTCCCAGGCAACCAGCACCAGAACAAGAGGACACAGTCTCAAGATGTGCCAGGCAGGTTTAGGCTGGATGTTAGGAAGAGGTTCTTCATAGAGGGAGTGATTGCCCATTGGAATGGGCTGCCCAGGGAGGTGGTGGAGTCACCATCACTGGAGGTGTTCAGGAGGAGACTTGATGGGGTGCTTGGTGCCATGGTTTAGTTGTTGGATGATGTGTTTGGCACGTTGATCTTGAAGGTCTCTTCCAACCTGGTCTATTCTATTCTATTCTATTCTATTCTATTCTATTCTATTCTATTCTATAAAGAAAATAAAGAAAAGTGAAATGGCATTTCACAAAGGGTGGCAGAAGCAGGTCATTAACTCTGCATCTATTAGGCTCTATCCTTGATAGTTCAATGATGCTACCCAAGTTCTTTACTGGGAAGGAACAGCGAAAACTACATTTGAGTTCTCTCGGCACTTTTTGGTTTGGCATAGCAGGATTCTGGATATAACTAAATCACTTGGGCATTATGATAAAATAAATACACAGAATCTAACTAATTCCTAGTAAACAGAGCAATAGGAAAGGAAGATAAGCAAAAGCAGTTATTTATACTCCCACATCTTGACACTAAGGTTGATTTAGTTTTCTATGCCTTTTCCTCTTATGAGTAACTTAGATGCACAAGGAAGAAAGGTTCTTTTCTAGGGATTAGGATCACTCCATTTCTAAAACATTGAGGACATCTTATTTTGTTTTAAAAAAACATATCAGTTTGGGACACCTACTGTCTCAAAAGCAGAGCCAGACCAGACAGGTGAAAAGTATGCAAATAAATATAGACCTCTTAGAGATGCAATGGTAAAAAACAACTAAACAGTGGCATTTTGAGAACAGACATGGATCATATTTGAAATTCAGCAACATAAATAGCCCTGCAGCCCTGCTGCAGCCATATCTGGAATACAGTGCACTGGCATTTCCAACCATTTAGGAAGAATGTAGGAGAAATGTAATCGTGAATGGTATTATGTAAATGAAGCTGTGTAAAAATTCCTGGGGAAAGAAAAAATACAAGACTTTGTACAAGATGGACAGTTTTAGCATCTCCATGTGAAGGAATCATTTCATTTGTTACAGCAGCTCAAAAACCATGTTGACTGCTACAGGATCTGGTTTGGTTTACAGTTCAGTTCACTATCTGAAATCAACAGTTAAATTAATTTTTGAAAACTGCAGCTAACCTAGCTTTTGCTGGCTGCATGTCTCTGCATACATAGTCTATTTGTGTATATTCCTCACATAGTGCCACCCAACAGAAAATTATGTTTTCTGTTTGCTACTCTAGCTTTCACTCTTTACCCTTGTTGATAAATCTGGGTATTTCAGCTGCATGTGTTAGGTGTCAAAGACTGCTGCACTGCAGCATTTGCTAGGTTTGCACACAGCACTGATCGGTACTCCAGGGACCTTGGTGTTTCTGCTACAATAAATAAGCTACAGAGGAGGACCTTATGCTGCTTACATCATGTGTCAGGCAGGCTTACTTTCTTTTGCATTCCAACTTAAAAATATTTCATCAGCATCCCTATTCTTTAAAAATACTTTCATTATCATAGAATCATAGAATGGTTTGGGTTGGAAGGGACCTTAAAGATCTAGTTCCAACCCCTCTGCCATGGGCAGAGACACCTCACGACCAGGTTGCTCAAGGACCCATCCAATCAGGCCTTGAACACCTCCAGGGACCAGGCATCCACAACCTCCCTGGGCAACCTGTTATAGTGTCTCACCACCCTCATTGTAAAGAACCTTTTCCTAATGTCCAGTCTAAATCTAGCCTCTTCCAGCTCAAATCCATTCCCCCTCATCTTATTTTACTTCCATATTGTCACTTGTAAGTTCAGTGTATGGTTTCAAGCCACACCTCCCATGTTACTCTTGCTTGCACTGCCTGCTGTAGAAATACCCCAGAAAAGGAGGTATCCTCTTAACCAGTGCTTAGTTCACATACCCAAGCTGTTTCTGATCCAACTTCTTTCTGAGCTCCTGCTTTATACTGGTTTATGATCTCCAATTCTTTCTCAACCTTCTATTCATAGTAAATGTTACTTGTAATATTCCTAAATGGGATATAACTACATTCAGAGCCTCCTAATATATATGACACTTTGGTTTATTAGAGCATAGGCACTGTTGCCTTCTTGGCAGAGCTAATTTACACTTCTAACTGCAGATTCTGTTTAGAAGACAAAGATGCCTTATGGCTGAACATCCTGGAAAATACTCCTGTAAGAAGTTTTGTCCCTTGTTATAATATTAATCTACATTAACAAAAAAATACTAAAAAGCTGTAGAGATTCTCTGGAACAATGTTGATAACATGATCAGAAGTCAGCACCTGATTTAGTTTAATCAATCATGACTGTACAATAGATTTTTAATTTAGTAAGAGCAAGCTGTTTAATTTTTAACAATCCTCCTTCCTCTCCATCTTCCAGCAAACCCAGGAGTGCATGATGGGAAAATATTCAAAGGAAACCACATGTTCAAAAATTTGGACTTCTTTTCAGTTATTGAGCTTCTCTGGCCAATTAGACCTCTTCTAGTCACCGAATTAATTAATTTCCTTTGTTTTGGACTTTATTTTTTCACATTGGTTTTAAATAGTAGATATTGTTTACACAGAAAACAGTATCATTCTGAAGCCCTTACAATATTTTATCTAGTAACTGATGGCCACTGTCAGAACATCACCTAGGGGTTAGAAGTTAACACCTACAAGAAATTAAATCTCTGTTAAACCTGGAGTTTTCCTCTTACCTTGTGTGTGCTAAAAGTGAAGGCAGAAATGGATCTCGAGCTTGCTCTTATTTAATTTTCTGAATGCAAGCATGAAAAATTACCCAAGGATGAGGAATAATACACATATACAGTGCCATTCCCACCCTCTTCAACATGAGCTTTGGCTGTGCAAGGTCTTGATGCTGTAGAACTTGAGCAGAAATGCTTACAGGCAGACAAATTCTGTTCATAGTGCTCCAGAAGGCACATCTGCTAAATTTCAATCATCCCCATATTCAGAAGCAGATGTTAAAATAGTGATTCATATAATAACTTACTATGCAGCATATTCTAACCTTGCAAAAGCAAAAAGAAAAAAAAAACTTAATAAAATGTAACCCATTTGTGAACCACTGTGTATGGCTATACACAAGGCTCTACTTTTGCAAGAGTCTGATTCTATTCCATGACTAACCATTTACTTGATTTTCTAGACAGCATATCCTTTTGTTTTCTGGCATAAAAGACTCAATATCCTCCCTGAAAATCCATTTCAAAATAACATTATTATAGGTAGTCAGGGCAAGCTGCATAATGGTAAATTACATGTTAGGGTACTACAGTATGCACAGTATTAATGATCAGAATGTCTGTGATATATTTCATATACCAGGCTAGTAGGTGACTACAAGTAAAATAGTAGCCTTTTCCTTTGTCCTTTTCAAGGTAATCATATCCTCCTGGTAGAGCATGATGTTCTGTCACACATTCCCAGAAACTCCTCCAATACAATTTACTTCAGTGGAAGCAATGCAGAAAGCTAGTTATGAAAACTGTAGTTTATACATATGGCCATTAAGTGGCAGCCTAGTAACAAACTAAAAAAGGTACTTGATGCTCCACCAAGTGGGTATTTCCTAATGATTTAACATTGCAACAGAGTTTCTAAACACTAGAGAGAAAAATGAACGAGGCATGACTAGTCCCTGGAGGAAGAAAAAAAAAATCTATCCCTAATAAAAGCTCAATACTAAGCGGCGGGTGAGGAAAGAGGTTGAATATTAGATGGCAAAGGAGGTCAGAGTACGTGCCTGCATAAGCAAAACTGATCAAAGAATAAGAAACAAAGGATTTAATTTATGTCTTAAAAATCCATTGCTTTTTCTTCCCTTTGATACAGGCAGTTAGTACTTCCATCACCTATGGAAGCTAGTGGGCAGGATTACATCAATAAAATCTAATTTTCAGTTAAATGCTTTCACAGACTTTAAATTGATAAAAATACAGCTCAAAAAGCTTTCAAATGTTCAATCAGTACCACAAGTCTAAAATGTCAAAGAACAATGTATCATTGTTCTGTTATTTGTCATAAAGGGTTACATGTGAAACAAGAACAGTTAGATCTCTCTGCATTAAGCTTTATTTTTATGTGGAATTAACAGGATTTAGCAGTTTCAAGCACACTTGAAACAGTATGTAAAAAAATCACTGAAAATGAGCTTTCTTTGCATTTATGTAAATGAAAATCAGGATTAACTCTGCTAATGCTGGTGTAGTTTTAAAACAGCATGAAATTTGTACAATAAACCCCAAACTGTTAGTCACAGCAAATTTTAAGTAAGTTACTTCTCAGAGCTGCTAAATTACACAGCTCATCCTTAAACACAGCATTATGAATATATGGAGGCCACATATAATTTGACTTCAAATAGCTGCAATTATCAAATTTCACTACTACCCAATAAATATCTTCATCTGACAATTCCTGATTTTCGTATCCGTGATGTCCACATATTACTGATGTTCTTTGCAGGCCAGAACTGAGGAAAGTCTAGAGATAAATGCCAACCAATTAGTAATCAAACCTAGTCTGCACTATATTTTCATATGAATAACTTTTACTGCATCGAGCCTAAAAATTACCTATCAGAATGAGGTATAATTTGAAAAATTAAAAACACCCTCATACAAAGCTGAAGAAGCCTTTGCTGCATACTCATATTCCTTCAAATTACCACAAATCCTTTTTGCCCACACATACCTATCTGAATTACTTGGCTGACACTCAGTGCTTAAAGTAGAGAACTGGTTCCCAAAGCTGTAACAATTACTCAAAACGGTCCATATTCTGCTCTTTCTGCACCTGCTGCTTGCCATAAATGGATGTTTCTCAAGATGAAAGAGGGAACCTCCAACCTTCTTGGCTTCCTCCTGGGTATCAAACCAAGGTCACCATCTTCTTTCTTTCAACTTGCTGCCTCATTACCACTTAGCCTGTTGATACTTTCCTGGTTTTAATGCGAAAAGAGGTGGAAGTGAAATGCTCTAAAATGGCTTACACAGATGTGTCTCTCCAACCTGATATTGCATCTTCTGCAATAGCTAATAGCAAATACTTACAGAACCAGGATGAAAATAGCTTAATTAACTTCTCCCTTCAGCAGTAAGCAGTTCAGAAACTTTCTGAGCCAAACAAAGTGGTGGCAGTACTTTTTTCAGTATCAGTTACAGTCAGTGGGCCTTGTCCTCTATTTTATTTACTCCCTCTTAAACCTATTTTAACCGTTGCCTCACAACAACTGTGTGGCAATGATCAGTGACCTCACAAGGCATTCTGGCACTTCTTCCTAGGTTTCAATTGCAGCCTCTCACACTACCTCTTGCTTACTCACAGCTTTAAATCTGCAACCAGATCATTTCATCAACAGCCCTCTAGTGCTTATATTAAGGGAATAATGATACCATAGACTCTACTGACTAAAATTAAGGGAATAAGCATTAAAAGGCCCTGACAGCTACTGATAGAATGCAGCTCTCTGTAAAAAGACCTGGAGGACAACAGTTGAATTTCAGTTAGCAGCCTGTCCTTGTTTTCTGTTGAAGGTGCAGAGCGGTAGGGCAAAAGGCAATGGATGCAAGTCAGAGGATAGAAAATTTCAATGAGGTATTGGGAACAATTTTGTTACCATGAAGGCAGTTCAATACTGGAACAAGGGCCCAGAGCGGTTGAAGGTGTACTGCAAAAAGTCCTGAGCAACCTGATTTATTTGGTCCTGTTCTGGTCAGGGGCTTGACCTACATGGCCTCTGGAGACCTCTTTCAACCTGAAGGATTTTGTTTCCGAGTCTCTGATTGCTATGATTAGACCCAAAGACGTGTCTTCGCAAGAACCAGAAGACAGGGAACTAAGTACCTTCCCAGAAGAGTGCAATTTCTGTCAGAAAGTTTCCTTTGGAACAGATTAACTACATAAATTCTTTTTTGTGAAGGACTCGATAAAGAATAGTTTCACAGAATCTGATCTTGTCACTTGAGAGAACCATGTACTATACAACTGCAGCACTTCAGCAGCATCTTCAGAAGAAGTCTATCAACTTCAACTTTGTTTTCCTTCCAATTTTAATATTTATTTATTAGCATGTATTTCTGGCTATGGTTGCAACCCTGATAAGCAACTTCCATTTGAGTTTCTAGATTCCAATAAAGGCAGTGAAACATTCTGGTTCATTCTGCCACATATTTTCTACAGTTGTATACTACTTTCCCAGATTATTTGCATGGAATTGGCAAGTTACATGTGTCTGGCTGATCAAGTATTTTGTGTATTGTAAGAGAGCATTCATTAACTTATCAGATAGGAATACCAAGTTAGGAATACCTGTATAAGAATATTTACTTTATGACTGCTCTCCCAGGATTATGGGGACATTTATGGAGTTTGAATCCCAAGACATTATTAGACCATTTTGTCTTACTTTCTGTGCATCACAGTTATCCAATATATTTATTGTTTAGCTTATCAAAACAAGACAGAGAGGTGCCTTGACTACAGCATGTATGGTCATATGTGTGTTATCCAGTCCCATTCACACACACATGCAGACAAAGAATTATGTGCATGTACAGAAAGATATATACACATGTATACTATTCATACACATACAGAGAACAACATATCCTGGAGCTAAGAATAATGAACTAAAAGAAAAAAAACCTACAGGCTTAGGTTCTCAACTACACCACAGATTTTCTTTTTAATAAGACACAAACTGATACCATATTAACTTTTTTTAATATGATGGGATTCCTACTTATATGAATAATGCAGAATAGATGCCAGAGGACTTTAGGCTTTAATACCAGTTAGCCTCATCATTTGGCAGGTGAGATATTTCCCATAGGTCATACAATTCTACATATTTATTCCTAGTGATTCCACTAATCTCTGCTCTGGAAAGCTGAGCTCCTTTACCAGAGCTTCTCCCCCCATCTGATGCAGATAACTCCAGCAATAATCCTCTAGTGACTGGAACAGATGTTGCTGTTTATTTAATTTATTTATTTTCCTAATGCACAGCTGCCAGCGCCAAAAACAAAAGAATTAATTCCATCAGGACTGCAATTTCCAGTGAATACATGTTAAAGGACAGAGTCCCTAGAAATTATTAAATTTATTTTTTTTTTAAAGAAGGGTGTCAAGCTTGAACTTGAACAAATAATTTCTTACAATAAAGAATCTGAAGACACTAGTATCTAGCAGTTTACATTCTGTAAATAAAGTTCTTGGATGTGCAAACTAAAACTGGTTTCTGAGAGACAAGAGTGTATAACCCATGCTGTACAGTCAGGTCATATTTCTTGAACTGTAACAGCCCATGATTCGAATTAGTAACATTTCATTATATTATACAGTCTATTTAGGACACTAACTACATTGTTTTATTTTTCTTTGCATAGACTGACAGCAATCACATGCAATTCTCCCTTAATGCAAGTAAAATATTATGGAATCTCATTCTGGGGACAGAAATATAAGGAAGAATAGGAGAAGTGAACGAAATCAACAGAAATACCATTTATAAGGCAGCTGAAATACAAATTCCCTTAAATTATGACTATTTCTTGTTCTGCCTTCAGCAAGACAGTTAATGGCCAGATATTAAACAGTGGTGGCACTGCCTAACTTTCAGCTGCTAAAGTGAAATTCAAACCTGCTTTACAAGTCCTTCAGAGTGCAAGAGGAAAAATCAGCCCCTTACCAAGGCCATCCAAGAAGTCTCTAGTGATCAGGAAGCTGCTTAGATTTAGCTATGCAATACAGAAGTAACTGCAATCCTGACTTCTCTGGAAATTCAGTGTATGAAATAGGGCTACAACAATTTTTATCTAATTAACACCCAGAATCTAGAAACAGAAAGAACTGAAAGATGTTTTCTTCAGACCACATCTGCTGAGGACCTGCTGTTTGCTCTAGAAATGGTTTATTAGTAGCTCACTTGACTACAAAATAAAAGAGCAGGGTTTAATTTTAAGTCAGCCACAGAAATTCAAAGTCACCTTTCCTTCCTTGCATCAATGCTTCTTACCCATCAGTTTACACAAAATGGGAAACTAGGGAGTCATTTGAATCTGGACTACCGTGCTGCAGGAACAAGCTCTCAAAGGGAGGGAAAGAGACTTGGAGCCTGGTCTTTGATCCTAATGCCGTCTATGCAGTTCATCCAATATTTTTTAAATGCAAAGGGTTATGAGAACTTCACACCTGCCAGACACTTTTGAATACATTCCAATAGGATTTCTTTAAAAAGCATGTAGACACTTACTAGTGCTGATATTTAACCCCATATCTCCAATGGCCATTCAGCAAATTACTAAGCATTGCAGTAAAACTTCCAATCAAATACCTTGCAGAACAAGGAGGGCGCTTTACATCTGTGGTTTTGCTGGAAGTCATACTGGAAGTATTGCCCTGACTGTTCTCGCTCTCTTGCTGAGAGTCTCTGCAACTGCCAACTCTGAGAGTTTGAGGTAATTAATCTCACACAAAGATAAGTGCCCAGCTTTTCTCTTGCATGGATTATTTATCTGGCATAAATAAATCATTGACAAAAAATGAGAAACAACTTTTCAAAATATTTAAGTAAAAACTTCTCTCAAAATTTTTATGCTTATAACTCTTAACGGTTAGCCATGAACTCTGAAGAGATGTTAAGCTATGAAGTAAACCATAACAACAACAGAGTTTCCAGGAAATAAAACTCTTTCTGTACATTGTGTGCAGGGAATGCAAGGCAGAGATTTGCTCCTTTGCAACTCTTATTTCACTAATTTTCTCTGTAGAAAGTAACACCTACTGACTTCACAAAGTATCTGACTATGGTGAAGAATCACTTTAATTCAGACTTAAGCCAGAAACAAAAATGCACATGCAGAGGAACAAAACACTCTTGAGAATTACTCTCTGATTCTGCATAGGTTTTTTTTTTGCCTAGTAGCTGAATGGTTCATCTCCTGTCTAGTATTGGCACATTCATAGAGGAAATCAGTATTCATATACTCACACACAAATGATACTAAGTATTTCCTTGTATTTTAAGTAGTGTGAGAAAGACATGCAGACTTATATGCTCTTTTGTTGCCTGTTTTGTCTTGCATTTTCCTAGGCGTGCAGCTGGGCAACAGTACTATTCAGAGATCAGTGGGCTTGTATAGCATGACATTTTATTTTTTCCTCTCTCAGTAACAACTGCCAGCAGGTGAACATTCATAGTAGTTCAGGGAAAAAAAAAAAAAAAAGGCATTCGAATATGTCTGATTTCACATCTGGCAGATATGCTTCACACGACACAGACTGCAGGATATTCCTGTATTGCGGGTTACCTATTTCCCATAGCTAGTAGCTTGGGGATTAGAGAGTCTACCAAAAAAGGTGGTCTGTCAGGAGCAAAAAGCAGATTTTATGAAAGCAGACTGAAGTGCAACTCTGAAAGGGCAACATAATGTTGAAAACTAAGCAAGATGTTACAAAAGCAGTGAGAATACCGTGTAGGCATTAATAAGCAAGTGTGTCTCTGAGGAATTTACATCTATTGCATTGCAATTAGCTGGGAGGAGGCCTTGCATCTCAGCCAGCGTTCACTACTGCTATTGTAGTCTACCAAAGTTTTCCCTACTGGTGAACTGTAAATATGCTGGGTTTTTTGTGTTTTTTGATTGTTTGTTTTTATCTGACATAATTACATGATGAAATCCAGAGGTGGCTTTTGAGGGGGTAGGGACAGAAAATATGGATGTTTTTCCACTATTGACTATCATATGACAGGTATGCAGCTTACAGAATAGAATAGAATAGAATAGAATAGGAATGGACCATGTTGGAAGAGACCTTCAAGATCAACACGTCCAACCCATCATCCAACACCATCTAATCAACTAAACCATGGTACCAAGCACCCCATCAAGTCTCCTCCTAAACACCCTCAATGATGGCAACTCCACCACCTCCCTGGGCAGCCATTCCAACGGCACATCACTCTCTCTATGAAGAATTTCTTCCTAACATCCAGTCTAAACCTCCCCTGGTGCAGCTTGAGACTGTGTCCTCTTGTTCTGGTACTGGTTGCCTGGGAGAAGAGACCAGCCCCCACCTGGCTACAACCTACCTTCAGGTAGTTGTAGAGAGCAATAAGGTCACCCCTGAGTCTCCTCTTCTCCAGACTAAGCAACCCCATCTCCCTCAGCCTCGCCTCATAGGGCTTGTGCTCCAAACCCCTCACCAACTTTGTTGCCCTTCTCTGGACACACTCCAGCAAGTCAACATCCTTTCTAAACTGAGGGGCCCAGAACTGGATGCAGTACTCAAGGTGCGGCCTAACCAGTGCAGCGTACAGGGGGAGAATCACCTCCCTGCTCCTGCTGGCCACACTGTTCCTGATGCAGGCCAGGATGCCATTGGCCCTCTTGGCTGCCTGGGCACACTGCAGGCTCATGTTCAGCCTACCATCGACCAGTAACCCCAGGTTCCTCTCTACCTGGCCACTCTCCAGCCACTCTGACCCCAGCCTGTAGCACTGCCTGGGGTTGTTGTGGCCAATGTGCAGAACCCAGCACTTGGATGTGTTCAATCTCATGCCGCTGGATTCTGCCCATCTGTCCAGCCTGTCAAGGTCCCTCTGCAGAGCCTCTCTAACCTCCAGCAGATCAACTCCTGCCCCCAGCTTGGTGTCATCAGCAAATTTACTGATGATGGACTCAATGCCCTCATCCAGATCATCAATAAAGCTGTTAAAGAGCATGGGGCCCAGCACTGATCCTTGGGGCACACCACTACTGACTGGCTGCCAGCTGGATGTGGCACCATTCACCACCACTCTCTGGGCTCGGCCCTCCAGCCAGTTCTGTTTGCTTGAATGCCTTGTTTGCTATAATCACGGTTTGTATACCCAGAAAAGCAGAATAAGCTAACTTTCATTACGAAGTGTATTATGCAGTTGTTGGCCAAAGCTCCCACTGGACCTTGGAGCGTAGCTCATAACTAGAAAAGGAAGACAGAACCATTAAAGAATCTACTGCTACTCATCCTCTAGGGATATATTTTCTAAAATATCCTTCAGCTGTATGCTTAAGGTAAGTGATTCACCAGGGTCCAGACATAAATCTTTGCTGACAGGAATGGTTCAGCAAATCCAAAAGAAACCTGAGAGACTGAAAAATTTTCTAGCCTGCAACAGCACCAGTGCACAAAGAAGGAAGTACGTTTTCACTTGTTTCTGTGAGAAGGGAGGCTTTTTTATTTTCCTTTCCTTTTCAAAACTTATCAGTAGCCCTCCTTCTCACACAGTCTCAGGATTTACAGCACAAATCCAGGCTTCAGCTTTGTGTTTTCAAAGCATAAAGAGAAAAAAGAGAGTATCTGAAGAAGACAATGGTAGGTTCTTAGATAATGCATGTGCTTTAGACACATACTCTCAAGAAAAAGTACTCACAGACAATAGGATAGAGCATGTTTCTAGATGGCTATCTATTAAAAGACATCTTTGGAATCATACTTTCAGCTTCATATATTCTTTATGCTAATTTATGGTGCCCTGGATCACTCCTGCCCTCATGCTGCTCCCTTTGTTGTGCCAGGGTATGATTTATGTGGTAGCAGGTGAACCAGATCAAAGAACTGATCAGTTAAAGTAATTATAATCTGGATCAGATAACTGATCTCATTTATTAAACCGCTGCATAGATTTTCTTGGACTGCAACAGGAATGATGAAAGTTTAAGGAAGGATAGAATGGGTGGAGGAAGTCATGATTACTTCTTTTGATAGTAGTGCTGACCTGTGCCTTTTTACAGCATATGAGAAATTACAGACTATAAGTAGACTGACTTTTGGCGCCGAATGAATGAACTTATTCTCAAAATTAGTGTCAGGCCCTTGTGATGTATCATAGATAACCAAATCTTGTTTTAAAGAGGAAAAATACTTTTGTTAAAAGGGTACTGAACTTATTTTGGTTTGTTTCATAAATCACTGATTTTTACAGTGGTCCAAAGTGAGTCTTTTTAACAAAATCCTGTTACATAACTTCTCTAACAAACTTTCCCTTTGTTTAAAGGGCTGTCTTGAAACAGGTAAACCAACAAATGAAATAATTTTGTCTCTATTCATCAAAGTACAGATACTTAAAAGGAACATAGCAATTTTCAATCTGTATAAATATTTTTATTAGTTACCAGCCTAGCCAAGTGTCTGGATTCTATCCATGTGAATATAACATGAATCTTTCACATTCTAATGATTTTAGAATGGTACTACATTGTAAACTGTGTGTTGAAGCAAGTATAAAAAAAGCTTGGGGTCATCTTTGACCATTAAAGGATCACTGCGGTTTATACCATTCAGATGAAATATGATTTAGGCAGGAGTAATGATTTTCCATAAGCATTTAAAGTATAACATTTTTCTTTCTTAACAGGAAGAGTTTAGGCCATGTATAGAGAAAAGCAGACTTTCTTTTTTTCCTCTCTCTCACAGAAGGTGTGAAATCAAGGCTGTGACATAGCATATTGAAAAATTTCTGTATTCCTTTGCATTGTTACACAGGACATGCTTATCTTCTAACACCTTTCCTGGAAACCAGATTTCTTGCTAAGAAGCAAGTGTAGTATAGGTTTGTTTTACTGAGATGATATCTAGATCATATCTTAGAAAAATATGTCTTAAATGGGGTAGCTCAGAGGTCACTTAATTTATAGTGAGCTTTCTGGTTTGTTGATTATTTTGTTTTGTTTAGTTTGTTTGGTTTTTAAATGAAGCTATTTCTACCTTACGGATTTTCTATTTGTAGTACACCTGAATTTGTAATTGGTGAGTGTAGTTAAATCCTTTGCATAAAGCACACTAAATGGACAAATCCTCATACACTTTCACAATACGTAACATGAGAATAATGGTAAGAGTGCTCTTCTAAAACCGTCTGATTTACATATGTAGATACACTTGGTCATTTTTATCTGCAAGAATAAAGTTTTTCCTGACATGGCAGGCATGCCTCTGGGTCACAGAAAGCAGACTTCACTAGAGGCACAATTACACTGATGACACAATATCCAAGACCGGCAAATGCAGTTAAATCTCAAAGTTACCTTCTTGCAACTAGCCTGCCAGTTAATTGTTTGGGATAAGCATTACACCTTTTACTCTTACACCTAGATGAGTATTTCTTAGTAACTAAGAACACCTTCAGAGCAAAGACAGCCAGCAGAGGAGGATTAGTGGAAGCTTCTGATAAGTCATCCTCACAATTTCATCTCTTCTAACTCTCATAGAACAGCTTATCTAATAAGAGATAGGGATATAAAAGGACAGCTATCTTGGATTCAACCTAATTATCACAGTAAAAAAATAATGGAGTGTTTTTCAAATGCTTAAAGCAGCATAGAAAAAGTGAAATAGATTATATCAGCATTTCTAACAGCCACTGTTTCAGAGGCTCACTCCTTAATGATCTGCTTACGATGAAATGTTTCACACAAAGGGCATCTTTCATCTGTGTGCTGGCTGTCAGTCCACACACTTCTGAGACCAAACAATTTAAACAGAAGTATCCTCCCAGTTTCTGCTAAAATCCTCTAGACAATTTTACTACGTTCCCAAGTTGGCTTCTGTTCTACTATCCTTAGGCAGTCACTGAATGCCACCCAGCTGTGTACATAGGCTCTATGAGCAGCACATGGAAGCTGCCTTCTGAACATATACAGTGTAGGAATTCACCTCTCCAATGAAATAGATACACATGGAAGCAGATTCACGTTATGAGGGGACTGACATTAATAGCTCTGCTGAGCACTAAACCCATAATATTTACAATAAAGAACTATGTTTAACTAATATTTCATCTTTAATAACAACAGCATAAGAGGGAGGAATTACAGTCTCTGGAAATAGTAGCTGTGCCTCCTTAAAGCAAAGATTTAGGTTCAATGTGTGTCAAGATATTTTACAAGAACTAGTGATTCTTCCAGTCTAGAAAGAAAAAGTGGAGGAATTTGACTCAAGTTAGATTTTTGGATGATAGTTTTGTCCTGGGTTGGGAAAATTGTGGAATATCAAGGCACAAGTCAGTTTATGTAGATCTAGTTAGTTAGTAATCATAGTAAATGATTATTTAATTACACAGGTTATTTGGAAAGAATACTTCAGAACTCAGAGAATACCATTACACTTGGCAAATTAGATGATACATTTATTTAAATGAGCTGTTACCCTAATAGGTCAGCATCTTGTCCTGAGTCATTAGCAAAATAACAATCAGTATCCTGTACTGTCTAATGAATTTATCTGAAGCCCTAAAAAAAACCAAAAAACAACAAAGAAAGGAAAAAAAGGCTCAACAGCATAGAGAACTATGTTTAACTATTCGCCACAGGAGTCTATCACAGTTATAGCAGGGTATTTTAAAATAAGAACTACGTAGCTTGTAGCAGTATGGAATTATCTCTAGTTCTAATTTGCAACTAGTATAGGCTGGATTTAAAATGGTACTTCTGATTTACAAGTTTCCCATGTAGGAAAAAAAAAAAATCAGTTGTAGGGAGCTTTCTTGGTTATGCACAAAGGCTATGTCAGCAACCCTCCAAGAGGGCCCAGGCTTAATGGCAAGCAGTGGATTTCCCACACTTGTACTACTTAGACAAAGAAAACAGGCCCCAAAGGCCTGCGTGTGGCTCACTGAGGTAAGAGGACTGCCGCCCCGAGGAGCACCGGCTGTCTGTTCCGAGAGGGCACAGCACCCGTAAGCAGCGGTATCATCTACAGGGAAAAAATGAGTAATAACATCAACAAAAAAATGTTAAAAGCAGATGTGTTGTCCAGTGCCACCTAGTGACTCGCGTAACTGGGGCCACCTTCTTCCAGCGGCATTTTGCTTCCGAAATACAGGGCCTGATTATTTTATTTTTTTTTCAACGTTTATTTATTGATTTGTTACAATCATTACTTGCTCCAGGAGCGTTTCTTTCCGGGCCCAGACCTCTTCACCAGATAACTACACCTGTTACCTCAAAAGGCGGCACCGACGGCCGCCGACCTCTTCCGCGACCGATCCCGCCTTGGGCGGGCTGTGGGAGAGAGCAGCCTGAGCGGCGCGCGGACAGCCGCCCGCCAGAGGCCGCCGCGGGCCGGGCCGCGCCCCGCCAGGTCGCGGCTCCTCCCCGCCTCTGACTCAGCGACCCGGCCCCCGTCTTACACAAACTCCGCGGCCGGTGTGGATTTGGAGCCGCCTGCCGCGAGGGTGAGGGAGAGAAATGCCCGCCCTAAGGAGACGGAGCCTCTGGGGCACTCGGTGAGGGCGTGCTTGAGGGGATTCCTTCTTCCGGAGGGACCAGGGCCGGTCCCCGCTACCCCGTTGCTGACGGCGACTTACCTGGGCGGCCGCCTCACTCCCCTCCCTCCCGGAGCCGGTCGCTTCGGCAGAGAGGGAGCGGTGACCGCCTCGCCTCGCCCCGCCCCGTCCCGTCGAAACTTTCCGCCACCGCCTGTGCCAGGTAGGGGCTGGGTGCCCCGGGGTGGGAGCCGTGAGGGGGTGGTGGCGGGCGCCTCCGTGCCGGGCACAGTCGCCTCCCGCCAGGGGTTGGGCAGTGCCCAGCCGCAGAGTTTAGGAGGCGTCTTTCTGCCGCTTCGCCTCGTCGGTGGTGCGGGACGGCGGGCCGGTGTCCCCAGAAGCTGAGCAGCTGCTGTCTGCCTTGGGGCTGTTGAGGGCCGAGGGGAATATATAGGTCACTGGAAGTAATGCCTACCTAATCCCCTTTATCTTTTTGGCTCGGCTTTTCCGCTGCTGGTTTGTAGGACGATCTGGACAGCATTGATCACAAACTTCTGGGAGAGGGTTTATGCTTCGCGGAGGGCTGTGAGTCGGGGAGCAGGTGAGTGCCAAGGTGAGAGTGTGGGATGCGAGCTTTTATTTCAGAAGCGGCCTTTTTCTCACAAGTGTGACTCTCTACATAGTGCTGGGTATTTCTACCTGCGGCTGTTAGTTGTGTGACCCTGTGCCTGGGTTGTCAGGTTGAGTTGGGTCTGTTGTTTTAACAGGCTAATAACATTGATTTAAAAAAAAATTGTTATTACTATTGTTTATTTTCTTCAGGACGCTCATTGCGTCATTTACCGAATCACTGAAGGCTATTTTGGTAATTTTTAGGCATGCCAAAGGAAAGTAGAGGTCTCTGCAACTTTAGGGCCCTGGTAACTGGAGAAATCTGTGTGCTGATAAAGTGATTGCTGTGTTGCTTTCTCGAGGAGCTGTTAGCAAGGTCATACGAACACGTTCTGTCACCTAGGGTTGTTGGTAGCAACTCAATATGATTTTGAGTTGGACAAATCTGGGATTCTAGGTGCAGGCAGATGAACACTGCCTATTAGAAGGTTGTGTGTAGGGCCAGCCTGCCAGTATAGGACAGTTTGCCAGGTTGGGGCATATTGTTTCTTAGAAATGTCAAGGCATGCTTGGTAGTATTTGGAGATTATTTCAGTCAGATTTCCTCCTCTTTCCTGGAGTGTGTGGTTGGTTTTCTGATTAGCATTAACACACATCATACAGCAATAATAATAAGAAAAATGCCTAATGTGTTATTTATATGTTGCTGTACTATGTCTGGTTGAACCGAAAAAGACCTCAGTATCTGTTAGTGCTGTCTGTGCCTAGATGTTTTATGTTAATCAATGTGAAACTTTGATGCTGTGCAAGAGTTTATAGTTGCATTTTTCATTTGCGCAACAATAGTTTTATTCCTCCTTGTAGCTGTAAGAAGGATTTGTAGCCTTGTCTCATTAGTAGTGAAGTGTGATGCTTTTATCTTATTTATGTTTTCAGAGGGAGGTGATAATAAACTGTCCATTCAAAGAGATCTCTCACACACCAATATCATGATTAATAATGTCATTCAGTCGAGGCCAATGTTTCTGAGTAAAGTCAGATTAGTGTTTTCACATTATTCACGTTTTCATGCTTCTGCTGGGCTGTGTATAAAGAGTCCACCTGATCTGAAACTAATCTAAGCATTAGGACCTAATGCTGTAATTAGTTTCTTCCTCTCTGCTGTGCTTTAATCAACATGGAAGGTCAAAGGGAGAAGGAAAACACAGAAAAACTTGCAGTCAACTTTGTAAAGTATAAATAATTGCAAAGGGCAAGATTCTACCAGAGAGATAGTGGTGTGAGGATGGCAGTTGTGAAACTGATAGAACATCCAGATGCCTTTTACTGTTACCCATCTCAATCAAGACAAATGTTTTCAACAGACTTCTGGTGTTTTAATGTATTTATTGAGCCATGATGATTGATGATATATGCTTCAAAATATAAGTGAATTCTATTAAAATGATAAAAAACATGTTGCAAAAGCCCACAGAGGAAACATAACTTCATTTACATATTTTTCTTCTCTGTTTTTAAACTTCACTGTATCCACATGATGTCTAAACTACATGGTGGTGATGGTAACAATTTGATTATCTTCTGTGAGGGTTGTTTTGCATTCAGTCGGCTTTTCTCCCCTAAATGGTGTACAGAACTTCATGGGATCCAAAACTGAGAACTGAAACTGGAGAAATTGCTGCTGACTTGGTTTTATTTGATTTTGGCATGAAATTGAAGCTTAGAAATCTATAAATGTATTTTCTTTCCAAAAGATTATACTAATGCATTGATGCCTGTTAGGACTTCAGGTTTGCAGACTCACAGTACCATCTGAAGCAACAATTTCTATGTTAAACTGCTCATTGAAGAGTTATCAAGAATATTTTGACCTACTTCAAGTTTTAAGGCTTTTTAAAAAAGAGAACTTACTCACAAATGCTGCTCTCCACCCTTGCATTTATTTATTATTATACAGATGCTGCTTTTTGACACTCGCAGAAGGTTTCACCGCAAGGGCTTTTCAAATTTCAATTAGGCTCATGGAAATCTTCTTTAATGTTTAAAAAATATACTATGCAACTAAAAAGATGTACATCTTCACATCCTGATATAATGTTGTTATGATTAGTAGTTTCTCTCAAACATTTGAGAGAGATGTTCTTTGCACTTTATGGCATGTCTACAGTACTTGGTGTGTTTGTGGTGTTCATGTGCTGCTGAGAACAAGGCTTCTATTTTATTACTAAATTATGGTTTGCAGACACTAGAACTCGTAAGATTCTTCTACTCAAACATGCTGACTTGGCATTGTTAGCTTCTGAATCTGATCAGATAGTTATTTAGCGTAAGACTGACTACAACCCAGGAAAAAAAAATTGCATACCCTATCACCCATTGGAAGAAGCCCTCAGGAAAGAGGGCATCAAGGAATACTGTTGCTCTCAGTGTCTGTCCTGCTTTTGGGTGTGTTTCAAGTAACAGCACAGAATTCAGAAGGGACCTCTGGAGATCATCTAGTCCAACCCTCCTGCTAATGCAGGTTTGCTTAGGTCAGGTTGCATAGGAGTGCATCCATGTGGATTTTGAAAGTCTCCAGAGAAGGAGACTCCACAACCTGTCTAGGCAGCCTGTTCCAGTGCTCTATCGTCCTCAAAGTAAAGAAGCTTTTCCTTCTGTTTAGGTAGAACTTTCTTCATTCTAGTTTGTGGCTGTTGCCCTTTGTCCTGTTACTTGGCACCACTGGAAAGAGTCTGTCCCCATTCATTGTTGCATCCCTACATACTCTGGCAATTGGGAAACTGATGATGGCTTGTTCCTTTTTTCCTTCCTTACTTTTTTTTGTTCTTTTCTTTTTTTTTTTTCCCCTCACCAAAAAATTGGTCAAATTGTGAGCTAATACTGAATTGCCTACCTGACCAGACCATGACAGTTAATTCTGATCTAATCATAATTAGCATTGTAGAGGACATGTTATCTGATTCCATGTGGGGAAATAACATAGGTGGTTTAGTGCTAAAAATATTAGGAAAATTCTTGTTATGTAATTTTTGCCATTTAGCTGTGGAGTGTAGTAAAATGTCATCATCTCCCCTTGCACCTCTAATGCAGTCTTGATTTGTTTAAACAGTGGCATGCTTTGGAACGTGTCTGGTTTTGTTTAAAAAACAGGAGAGGGGGATGTGTGCAAAAAAGCTGTATGATAGTGAAAACGTGTGCTAGGTTCTTTCCATGAATGTTTCAGAAAGACACCTGTGTCCTTCATCCTTGTAATTCTACTTACAGTTTTTCAGGTTGCATGTATTGCATATTGGTGGAAGTTAGGATTTATTTATGTGAATTTCTTTTTGTGTAAGATGTAAGATAGGGACTCTTCTAGTAGCAGTTTCTTTTGCCTGGCGACTGATACGGTGATGTCATTGAAAGACCTCACAGCTAGAAGGATTTCCTAAGGTACATTTTTGGGGAAAAAAAAATCAAGTCTTTTAGCTATTGACAAGAACTAGAGGCCAGTAAACATTTGAATTTTGATTTAAATGTAACTGTTAGCTCTTTCTGCACTGTGCTGAAGGTTTGAACTGCTGAATCCCACATGCATTCATAAAATCTTTTGTAAAGACTCAGCTAACCTGAGCAGGAGGGAGGATAATTTTGTATTTTGGAACTAGTTTTATTGATATTAACAGTTCATATATTTGTAATATACATTTTTCTGATGCTTGGGTTTTTGACCTACAAGTCAAAAATCACCAGATGAAAAAGTTGCTGTTGTGTAGCCAGGTCTAAAAAGTAGTGTAGACTTTTACCCAAATGCAACAGCTCTTGGGAAGGAGAAGTAATTTGGCTTGCTGCTTCACTACTGTATTGTCATTACAATAAGAGTAGACTTTCTGCAAGCATATATCTTGAATACTGAAGGGAACCTAAACAAGAAGGTGCTCCTTTTATAATTACAAGTTGCTGTGGTTTCTTACTTTCTTGTAGTTTTACCTTGTTATGTGTGCTTTATTAAAGATAACTGTATTGTTTCCTCCTTGTACATTTGTGACACTTTTATACTTTGCTGATGCCATAAATATTGTAGTACAGTGTCATAAATTCATTATTCATGTAAGAAGTCCTATGGAGGACAAAATCTCACCTTTCCTTTTGAGGAACTGTTTTGAATTTTGGTGCTGTACTGTGCAGGAAGTGCATCCTCCCAGCCACAGTGAGATGAGGATTTGGTTTTGAGGAAAGGGCTCTGTTCCTTAGAATTATGCTGGGTGCTCTCTCCTGTGAGCCTGACCAAGGTACAGCAATGACACATGCTAAGCAGCTAAAGATTTTCCTGCGAACTGTTACTACCTGCAGGAAATGGTGTGTTGTTCCTTATTTTGCTCTGATACTATTGAATCACCCAAATGTCCTTGGAATGCCCGTGGTGAGGACTGGGACTGTTGGTCATATTGGAACTTGAGATTCCAAGTTTCAAAATAGTAGCAGATTCAACAAGTCTGTTACCCCTTGTGGTGTGTGGTGTTGTGATTTGGTGTTTTTTTTGGCCATTTGCCACCAAATTTTCAGTACAAGGAAGTATAGAGCACATAGTCAGCAAGAGGTGTAGCAGGATAATTTCCTTTCTGAATTGCTGACTTGCATGAAAATTAATTATGCTTGCCTGCTTGGAGTGGTTTCTGGTAAACAAAGAAGTTCTTTATCAGAACCTTGAAACGTTTTTGTAGAATGAGGAGCACGTGAAGTAGAAATACTTCGATTTTTTTATTTCCCCCCACCCCTTCCACTTTTAAGAAATTAGCCATGGTGGAAAATAAACATGGAGAGCAGAAAATGCTTTGCCCTCATAATGATTTCTGTTCTTAATGTTTTGATCCCAGCAATGTTAATAACACTGGGAAACATTACCATGAACTGTGTGTCATATAACACAGAGGATTTCTGGATGTCAGTGGTTACATCTGCCTTCGGTGCCATTTCACTGGCATGCTTTTCCCAGTGGTAACGTTTGCCAGCAACAACACAGTGGTTAGGGTTCCGGACTTGCTGGTGTTGGTATAGCAGAACACATAGTATTGAGATGGTTTTGCAGAATTTTCTTAGGCCAGATAGAGCTAGGTTTGTTTTCTATGTTTTTCATGAGAAACTTAACTGGTCTTAAAAAGATATTATTTCGAGAGAAAAAACTAAGGCAGTCTAGTGAACACTGCATTTATGATGCATACTATTTGCAAGTTATATCTTGTTACTGGCGTTGTTTTTAAAAACTCACTTGTAGTAGAATGGGTAAATCAGAAATCGTAAATTGCATCCACCACCCAACATTAAGGATGTAGGGGCAAAGGTCAAAGCAACTGAGAATACTCTTTGTTAGATCAACTTCTGTAGCTGAGGAAATAGACCAGGACAAAGCAAGCGCCCGTCACGGAAAAGCATCGTTAACAGTCCGCTCTCTGCTGAAGCCAGACCAGCCATCGAAGACCGTGTGGCATTCCTGCCGGCAACCTGCCATGCCTGGTGCATGAGCGTCCCAAAAAGTCCCAGAGCCTCCCAACACAGTGCAGCAGCACTCCCTACGTGGGTACAACCAGCTGCAATTAATTCGTTGCCTCTTTGGCATAACGGTTTTTGTCGTGTCTCCCCCCACTGCGGTCGAGTGCCATTTCGCTCCCAGGATATTCTCTTTCTGTTATACTCCTCCCAGTTTGAATAAAATAGTTAAATTGTTATAGTTGGCCAAATACTGCACATTCCCATTGTAAATATATTCTAACCGTACATCGAGCCTTTTGATAAGTTTTGTCAATTTTCGTATTAATAAAAGGTTATTAATATGTTTAGTAATATTGCCATATAGCCTATAAATAAGGTAAATACTATGTCCTTTCACAATGTTATATAACTTCCTCCTGACAATTTAAAATGACAAAGTGATAGTAATTACTTCCACTCCATGGAAGTTCTACTAGCTTGGGAAGTAGGAAATTCTGTGTAGCTTAAATTCAGTACTTGCTGTGTGTCACACTGATGTAGTAGGTACATGTGCAGTAGGTGGAAAGTTGCTGTTTGATTTTAAAGTAGCAGCAAGTGTGGGTGATAAAATTTTTGTTGCATTGGAAACAGGGCATATTCCATTACTAGCTGTAACATTTTTACTGATTTTTGATGAACATTTAAAGTAACAATAGCTTAAGTTTAAAAGAGACTTGCCAGCAGCATTTCTGGAGCACTCAGCATTGGGCTCAGTAACTGGAGATAATGCAACTTAACCAATTATTATTCAAAAGTATGTTCAAATAGCCTGACATAAACATCCTATTTATTTAAATACAGGAATAGTGGTGGCTGTGGCATAAGGGAGTTGAAAAAGCAACTGGTGGCAAATAAACTTTTCCATTCTAAACAATTCTGCCCAAACTCTGTGAATAAAAGGAGAAGCATATTGGTACTGTCTTGGCAGAGATGACTGAAAGCTGGCAAATAGGGGAGATTTTTCTGGGTAATGGTGTGTTTGGACATCTAGAAGTCATCCAGACCACAGGTTTTTAATCACCTACGTATGCTGATCAGAGAGTACAGCAGGGTATGTGTTTCTACTTAGTTCTTGGAGGACCTTGGTAAAGCTTTCCTGGTGCTAAATATGACCAAGGCAACCGGAAGATAGGATCTTCCAAGCTTTGTTATAACCAGAAGAAAATTTAGCTTGTGTGAGAGTGAGCAAATGAGAGTCTGTGAGGAAGGACTTGTGCTAACACAAAGCAATGGATTTTTAGAAAAGCAATTTCCAGGTTATGAATATTATTCACTAGTTATGTGTTTTAGGAGCAATATTATACTTTCAGGAACTTGTCAGTAGCAGAAATCAAAACTACTCTTCTGCAGAGGAAAATAGGAAAAGTAGTGAGAGGTTGGCTTAGCTGCTAGGGAGCTCTCTGACATCAAACACAACAAGGAGGGAAAGGGAATCCAGGCTGGACTAAGAATAAGTATAAAAATAAAGCCCAAGCACATATCATTAAAATACAACAGAGAGTAACAAGAAGTTGTTATAGAAATGTTAGTAAAAAGAAAGGGAAGGTTTGCTGCTGTTGAAATACTGGAGTTGTGGTCAGATAATGCAAAGCAGACTGAGGTCTTTTAATTTTTTTTGGTCACCTCATCTCTAAGAGACTGGAACTTGAAAGTGAACATAGTATTCAAGGCAAATGCTAAAACTCTAAGCTGGTCTGAGGAAGGTATGAGTTATAGAGCATTTAGCTAAATTTAAGTTTGAAGTTTTTAAAACACACTGTTGAAAGAGCTGGCTGATGTAATCCCTGAGCTGCTGCAGTTACTTAACTCACGAAAGATGTGTGTAATACTGTGATACTGAGAAGACTGATTATAGTGTCTGTTTTCACAGGTAGTGGGAGGTGGGGAAGTGGAAATGAGCAGTTGAAGATCCAGTTGTTTAACTTAGATTATTTCTTCCAATATTTTTCCTGGGAATTAAACCCTCGTAAAACAGTAGAAGATGACAAAGAAAGGAGCAGTAGCCCATGATTTTATTTTTAAGGCTTAGCCATGTTAGACTAATGCAATTTCTATCTCCAAAATGATAACAGGAGAGGAGCAGCTATCTCTGATAACTTGAATCTTTGTGATAGAAAATGGCCAATTTTTGCTTTTGTTAAAGAAAATCTGGAGGAATCAAGTGTGAATAAGTGCTAAACTGCTTGAAAAACATTACTTTCTCTAGAAATTGACTCATGGCATTGTTCTGGGTGGAAGCTTTTTGTTTGTTTTTCATATATATATATATGAAGGATTTAGGTATTACATCAGAACGGTAAGAGCCGGCACTGTTACGTAATTGTAAAATTAGAGACTTCATACCCCAAAACTGTCACAGAATGATTGAATTCTGCCTTTAGAAAAGTGTTCACTTGTTCTCCTCTGTTTGTTGGTGTTTTTTTTTTAAATAGGGTTGGATCTCAGGTTGGGGCTAGGGTTTACATAGCAAAACCATGAGCCTCACAAGCCCAGTTCCTTACTTCAAGTACAGAGAGGCTGCTTGAAAGTAATTATTGCTTCCTGCTGATGGGAGTAATCAGAGAAGGCCAGAAGGACCAAATGCTTCTCCTTGAGGCTTGCTTCAATAAACCTTTAAGACCTTGCTAATTCCTGTGGTGGGGTCCTGTGACTGTATCACCTATGTGAGAGTAAAAATACTCTTTAACTAAGTTAAAAGAAGTAATCTTTCTAGTCAGTGCTGAAGTACTGTTCAGTTTTGGAGATGGAATTTATTTTTTTAGAAAGTAATATTAACCACTTGGAGACAATCTAGAGATTAGTAGGAAGAATATCTCAGTGTCTGAAGGAAAGATTTGAATGAACCACAAGCTGTTACTGTAGCTTCAAAGAGAAAGAGGCAGTAGAGAAATGAGAGTGTGAGGATTAGTCTGAGAACATGAAATACACATTGGTCACAGTGTTGCTTACTTTCTGTGGTTGGTAAGACACCGTTGCATTGGAATATTTTATCAAGGAAAGTTGTGAATAATATTAAAAATGCGAGCTTTGAGTTGTGACAGAAATATAGTATGTCTTTCCCTGGCACAGGAGAAAGAAAGGGCTACATTACTTTTAGGTGATTTTTTTTTTTTTCTGGTCCTTAAACTTATAAATAGAATAGAATAAACCAGGTTGTAAGAGACCTTCAAGATCGAGTCCAACCTATCACCCAACACCATCTAATCAACTAAACCATGGCACCAAGCACCCCATCCATTCTCCTCCTAAACACCTCCAGTGATGGCGACTCCACCACCTCCTTGGGCAGTACATTCCAATGGCCAATCACTCTCTCTATGAAGAATAATAGGAAATAGTTACTGTAGTGCAGCATGATCTACCAAAATCTAGGGGCAGTAAAGTACCAAGAATTCCTGTTCTCCCTACTTCTACTATTATGTCTCATCTGACAGGGAGGATCTAGAAGATCCTCTCTCCCCCTAGCACCCTTTTTCTGCTGCATGGAGTGGATGAGTGGCACATAGAACTTCATACCACTATGGCTGAGGAGAAATAGCTGGAACTCCCTGCTATAAGAAGAAAAAACATAAAAAGAAGTACTGCAGGCATGCCTATATCCACACTGTCTGTGCAGGAGCAAATCCTGGGAACAGGGAGTGCTAGGAAATGTGATGTGAAGATTAGCTTCAAAAGCAGTTTTGTCATATTTGTGTGGCATTATAACCAAGCCACTGTGGTTTTACTGCTTCCAGACGTTTGCAAATGTCTACCCTCTGCCATGCTGACTTAATCAGCTTGTGTTAGTGATAATTTGGCAAACTCTTTTGTGTAATCCACTGTAGGTTGTAAACAGCTTTCTTTGTGCTGCCCTTGTAGCCTGTTTATTTGGATGCACTAGCTCTTTTCCTTTAATTGTTGTAACAGCACAGAAAAAGAGATGGCTCTTCATTATGTGAGAGTTCTTGTCTGACTGCTAGTGATAGCAACAGGGACATTAAATAAAGGTTTTAATTGCAGTTGGATGCTGTTTGGCAAAGCTGTGAATAGCAGAAGTAAAACAAAGATTTGAGGATGTCCTGCAATGTCAACTGATCTTCAAATCAAAAGCAAGTAGGCACAATTTTATGTACAACTAACAGTTTGGGAGAGGTTTTTTAACTCGCAGAGTGAAGTTGCCCAGGATGTATCACTTCTATGGTGTATTCTTTCTCTTAATTACTATCATGCATGTATGAAACAGAGCTCATTTTAAACATATTTCCCTTTTAATATTTTAAAGTCCATTTGCTGCTATTGTGAGACTTTGAGTGGAATATATTGCTACTGGGAGTGTTTGTATTGATTCATAAATCTGTGAACTGGGGTTATTTTATTGGACTTTAACATGAAGGGGAAAGATAAGGAAAGCAATTTAAATTTCCCAAACCACAGGGCTATTGCATCTTTCATAATACCTGGCCTGGGTAGTGGTGCAGGTTGTGATACATGGGATGCAGTAGTCTCTAAGGAGTTTTCATCTCCAAGTGCAGTATAATCCTGAGCTCATAATTAAGTGTGTAAAAGAGGATGACTAGTGTGCAGCTACTCACAAGTTCTTGAAAAGGCTTTTGCCGTTCTAATGATGTGCTGTAAACTTCCTGTTAAAAGAAGGTTTGTCAGACTGCTCTGAAGAAGCACTGAAAGTTGCTTTCTGTTATGATGTTGATGATATCAAGGTAGAATACAGACCATCTTAATTCATGTAGGTTAATGATATGGGCTGCCTATGTTCTAAAGCTTATTTATCACACCCATTTGAGGAAGCATTTCAGGCTATCCAAGCAATATGAGCCTACATAGGTAGATGCATATACACACACACACTCTGATATTTATATGATTTTAAATTACTATTTTTTTAGATGAGTTTAATTTTTTTTTGTGTGTGCAATTCCTCTAAAATTTTCTGTTTTCCTCATTTGAATCAGTTTTCAGAAATCAGAAGGCAAAACCTTTTGCATTCTCTCCTTCTGCCCCTCACCCTGTAGGATACAGAATACCGATGTGTATTATTTTTTACCTGTTTGCTTTTACAAAGCTGCATGTTTGGTGCAAAAGCAAAATACTTGCTCTTCCAAAAATGTGTTCCATAAGGCAAAACTGTGCTTGGCAGTAATGATTTATCAGTGCTTAGAAAGAAATCCAGGTGTCACTGCTCTCTGGAGATAAGGATGTAGTATTTTCTACCTGGCAGTATTGAGTTTTGTCTGGGGGTGAATGACAGCTGGTAGCAAGTACACACTGGCAATATTGTGGAATTAATATGAGTCTCCTGGGCACGAGTACAGGAAGCTTTCTGTTTAATTTTAACTCTGCTGCTTTAATTACAGCTTTTTAAATGAAAAACAAAAATGCAAACTAAATAAACACAACCCCCCCCCCCCAAACCTCTGTCTGGAAATTGGAACTTCTTTAAATTATTCAAATTCTTGTGCTTTTGTATACTAGAATGAATTTTCTTTTGCCCTCTCTGTGTGTGATTTTTTTTTTTTTGGTTTTGTTTATTTTTAAACAAGTTACGAAGCTAAAGGCACTTTGGTTCTGGAAGTTTACCAGAACTTAATGTTGAAGTTTCAGATCCAGACTTTTTTACATATGTGTGATCAGAATCTTTTCACGTTCTGAGTGCCCTGTCCTTAAAACCTGCATGTTAATTGCCTATCATAGAGAAATCATGCTCTTGTAGGCTACAAAAGAACAGACCTTTATTTTCCTTGATTGTGTCTGTAGTAGTAAGAGAGATTGATTGAGTCAGTCTTGCAATACTTCGAAGCTGAAACACTGATTATGTTAGGATAATTCAGTACAGCTTTTGAATATATGTGATACTTTATTAAGCCTGAAATGGAAAAGGCACGTTAGCCAGATGAGAAGCAGGATCATTCCTCGTATGACTGTTCTATGGTTTCCATCTCCTGTACTAATTTTCAGTTTCAGGCTTGTGCTTCTGATAAAGAAATTTTCAGATTGAAGCATGCTGAAATCTTTAAAACAAATGTGCTAAATGTCTTAAACAAAACAAAACAATTTTCCTCCCTCACCCCTTAATTCTGATCATTTGAGGCCCCTCCATGGGTGTCTCTTGCATACTCCTTTCCAATATCTGTTAGAAACAATGATTTCTACTGAGGCTTGGCATTACCTTCTGTGCTAGACTTCAGCTTTTTCTATGGAAAGGGCTACTTCTAATATATTTTTTGTTGTTGTTTTTAGTGTTTACCTTCCTGTTTCCTATTCCCTATGATGGACTATTTCATATGTAGTTTAAAGGACAGAAAAATGCCTAGTTGATTAACATGGAAACCTTAGTCATGAGGACTTGTTAGCCTGACAGTAGATTTTAGCTATGCTGCTAATTAAGGAATCTAAATCTAAGGGAGAAAATAATTTTTTTGAGCTAAAGGACAGCTTGGTCAAGAACACAACTGCAGGTGCTCCGCCTGCAAATTTACACAGATAAGTGATACAGTGAAACAGAAGTAGAAAAAATGTATTTAACAAACCAGAATTATAATCATATTTTTATGACCAGACATAATGAATCTATGAAGCTGACAGGAGTATTAATTACAAATTATGGAGAAATTTCCTTTAAGAACCCCCACTCAGAATTATTTTGAGTATTACAAAAATGCATTAAAAATACCATGGTTTAGTGAGCTGGCGTTTTGTGAACAATATTTTAGTTTAGTTTAGTTGATTGGGTGGGTTGAATTAGTTAATAGGTTGGATGCAATGATCTTGAAGGTCTCTTTCAACCTGGTCTATTCTATTCTAATATTTTACTATTTCAGTGATGCCACACACACCCTCAGGTTGTGGAAACCAGCTAGGAGTAGCAAAGGCCATATGGAGTGTTGGCAGATAAAATCATGAGGAGTTGTCATGGGTCTTCTTGGAATTTTTATCTCTAGCGAGTTATGCAAAGTAATATCTTTCTGAACCAGAGGCCAATTAAAAAAAAACAACCAACCAACAAAACCCAAACCCAACCCAAAACATCCAACAAACAACAACTACAAAACAGCCAAAAAGCACCCAAACAACCCTAAGCATTTTTTTTCCTCATGTTGTTTTTTTGTTTGGTTTCTTTTTTTTTTTAGAGGTTTACACATTAACAGAAAATCCCCAAACCTTAGCTCATAACATTGTCTGGATTAATTTGTTTTCATGGTAGATATTATCTGTTATTTAGAGGCAAAAAGTAGAACTGCATTAAAGACACTGGCAGGGAATGTTGTAGGGATTATCTGGGGGATGGAGAGATTCACCCTGGTATCAAGTCACTTTAGGAAATTGGGTTGGTTTTAGGACTACCTCTGTGTTTTAATAGAGGGGGGAAATGATGCTAAAAGACTGTTATGAGACTACTGGTTACTTCTGGTCTGTGGAAGAACCTGATGTAATCATCCCTAAAATTCAGGAGCATAAAATGGCAAGGGATCTCTTGGATCATGTAGTCTAGCTTGTACTGAAACCATGTTATATTTGTGATCTATAGATCACAATTGGTAGTGTTTTCCCATAAGCTTTTAATTTGGGACTAATTTTTGTTCATGCTACTTCGATGTGAAAGTTGTTTAAGAAGCTGTTTTAAAGTATGAGTTCTTGGTCAAAACTTATGATTATGCAAAACAATTATTTCCTTCCTTGATGTATATACTTACAACATTTGCATGATTTCCTTCAACATGCTGAAGACTTCAGAATTTTACCTGCTTGCTTATAAGACAGAAAAACTGACAGCATCTTTATTTTGAATTAATATGTGTAGTCTGGAGGAGTTTCTGCCAGACAGGTTAGCAGGATGTCTGCAAAATCAATTTTGAATGCTAAGCACTGTGTAAATGAATAGACACCCTTGTCATACTTGCATTTTTTTGTATGTATGCAGCCTTGTTCCATGTCAAATATAAATTTAATATAAATTACTTCAGTGTTGACAGGAAGGTGTGGATTTCTCCTTCTCCTTTGCCTTTGCATTAGTTTAGCTTGTTTAACAAGATGTTATGTTGTGTTTCCTGTCTGAAAATTGAGTTTTGTAATCTGCTTTTTGGCAGCATAAGCAGCTTTAGCATTCAGTGTCACACCACTTTTTTCTGCATTTGTATTTTTTTGCCTCCTTCCCCCATCGCCCCCACCCCCCTTTTTCCCTCCCCAGTGGTTACATTTTAGCCAGAACGGTTTTTTTATTGGCTCAAACCTGCTCTATGTGTAATGCACCAGTTTTTCTGAGCTGCAGGGTGGCTGCAAGCTTTTTCGGGTCAGAGCAGTGAACAAAAGGCAGCAAGGAAGGGAAACAGACTGCTTTTGCTGTGGTGTGTGGTCATAGGTGATGATGGCCTTGGTATTTTCAAGGGCTTCTCACTAAGGTAAAGGTGGAAAGCCTGAAAGCTTTGATCTCGTCTGTGCAGACCTGTCTTATGGTGTGGAATAGGCTTTGATACTGTTTCTCTTATGCACTTCCGATTTTATCATCTTGTTCTCTTTAAGATGGTTTGTTTGGTAGTTTGTGCAGTTTGTTTGTTTTTTTTTTTTTCCCCCAGTTGCTGAACTGCCAAGTGTCATTCAAGTGTTGGGTGGTTATTTTCTATTAATTGAGAATAATAATTCTTCCTTTTCTACTTTCTCTGCCTGTTGTTGTTTGTAGTGGAAAGCTGAATGCTGCTGAAATGTGTCAACTGATGAATCTTTGAATATAGGTTGTCCACCAAATAGAATAGCTGCCAGAGCAAGTTATTCCTTGCTGACCTATTGACATGCTTTGACTGCAGGTAATGTAAGTGTGTGTATGTGAATGTATATTAGGTAATTAATAAGTCTGTATGCTGAGCCATAAGCTTCCTATTTAGAATGCTGGGCATCATGATTGTTTTTGCAGTGTGGACAGCTGTCCTCTGAAAAGCCAGCTTGAGACCTCAGTCTTGTTTAAAATGTCAAATAGAGGCTTTAGTAGCGCTGAGCTGCATTGAGGTAATGTGGGTCTAAAGTATCCTGTCAGTGTTTGGTGTTTCAGTTCTCTTCTTGTTCACATCTCTACACTGTACTCCACAGAGGATGACAGTTGCATAATGTTCCTGTGGCAACCACGGTAATTGCTTACACATGAAACCAGTATATGGCAATTAGCAAATGCACTTTAGCTGTCTCTTCATGCCCTGTAACTTCTGGAGAACAATTGTATGTGACCTGCATACCCTATAAGTGAATGATAGTTTACAGTGGTGCGCTGATGAGAACCCTACAGACTATACACCAGGATTTTCTTGATTTGGCAAGACTCTTTTTTTTTTTTTTGGTTTCGGAATATGTCTCTGCCATTTGGACTATGGGATGTGAAACAGTAGAAAAGCCTGTCATGTGAAGAGTGTATGTTTTAGTTTTATAGGTATACTGTAGGATACACAAGGGTTTAAAGGAGGAAAAACTCATCTTCTCTACCTGTTCTTGGAAAGAAAGCACAGAAACTTTAGAAATCCTTTTACAACAAAAACAAAGTAAGGGGTAGAGGCTCCTAGACTTTGATTTGTCATTGGATCATTTTACTTCATCTTACTCTGGTGAAACCACAAGGCTGATAGATGAAGTTCAGATAAATCTCTTCCCTGACCTGATCTACAAGCAGGAGTATCTTTTGGTTCTCAATGCAACATTGTACATGGTACCTTTTTTATTAGGTAAGCTGTTTTACAAGGTGAAAAGGGCTGAACATTTATGAGTTGCCTTCCCAAGAGAAGCTTATTCTCAGGTTGCAAAAAGGGCTGATGAAAGAGCGTGAAGGAGGGTGTGGTCTTAATAGCTTGAATGCTTCATAGAGGAGTTGTCATCATTTGGGTAGATGTGGATGCTAACTGCAAGATTGACATAAGGAAGTTGTGTGCATTAGAGATGCCCAAGCTAGCTAGTAGGAGGGAGCCTGATGTGTGGGTGTGAAACAAGACTGGGATATAGTACAGGCAAGCTTGAAATCTGACAATATGTTTGGTTTCCAGACCATTCACACCAGTCAGATAACTTTAGAAAGGGAAATATATATTTAATGATACTTCACATTAATCACTAGTTCCTGTTTTTTTTATATATCCAGGGTTTTTGTTGACACTCATAAAAATACAAAAATCTGGTAGATAATAACTAAATATTAACTATATGATGAACTCTTGTGTATTTTTTGATATTTTAAAAATTCCAGACATTTGCTTTATGAGAATGAACACTATCTTTCAGCAGCCTTTCACATAGAGTGTGTCTGGTCTTACCCTCCCTTGTAAGGCTACGCATTTATTCCTCCACAACTTTTTGATGCAGTTTGCAGTTCTTGATACTGAGCTGTGAATGGGAGTCTTCTGTTTTCTCAAGTTGGAAGTGAGAATATTCTTCTTGTACTAGCCTGTTCTGCTCTGTAATGGTTAGGGAGACATCTGTTTCCATCTGTTACATTGTGCAGGATCCCAAAGTGTCATATCAAAGTATCTCTAGGAAATTGAGAGGCTGTAGATATGCTGGTCCTTGGTAAGTTAAGTATTTATTATCTTATTGTTTCCCTCGCCTGAAGCATTAATTGCTAGAGTTGTAAACTTGGTTTATTAAATACAAATCATTAATGTTCTTCAATGTCAAGCTGGCAGTGTTTGTCCAGAAGAACTGTATGTTCCTAAGGCAAATGTCACTATATCTAAAACCGAATTAATATCAACTTTTACATGTACTGACCTACAGCAAATTCACAGTTCTGTGGCTGTATGACAGCAGCTTTGATTGCCAAAGTGACTATGTCTCAATCAGTCGCTGTAGGTAAGAGTTCTTCAGATGTTTGTAGTGTTAGAATTTAATATGTTGTGCATAAAGGCAAGCCTGTTTTTCCTCTCCTGATAGGAAACAAAAGAACAACTGTTATTTTAAACTATAGTCCAGGCTCATTCTCTAATTTTTATAGCAGTGTACAGCTTCCAGTTAGTTGTTTCTTCCATCCCTGACTTAAAATCTAGTCATGCTAATGGACAGTCACTGATGGTGGGAAGTGACATGAACTAACAGTGATGTGAAGTCTTTCTCTGGTTCCCACCAGTTCCTATTCCATATACAAGTATGTTTGAATTCTCCCTGATTTAGCTAACAATAGTAATGAAAAAATACCTAATTTCTTAATGTAAGAGCTTGAGTATCTAGTTTATTAAGTGTATCTATGATTAAGGCTTTAATACCAGTTGGAACTAAAATTGATAATGTTTTTTTAATCAGAAAACAGTAATGCATTTAAGATAATTATGTTCCCATCTATTTTTTTTTCCAATTAAACTTTTCTAAGGAAAGCTTTCCTAGATTCATGTTGGAATTTCAGAATGAAAAAAGACCTTTTGTTAAGCTATTTAGTTTGTATGAAGGATCTTGGGGTCATGCCTCCTTTCAGCTGTATTTTTTCTAGTGTGTGGTTTGTCTGGGGTGTGTTTTTCAGTTTTTGGTTTGTGTTTGGGTTTTTTTCCTGGTGAAAGGTTTGTAAGGTTTTTAGTGTGTGATGTTTTTGGGTTATTTTAAGGTAGAAAAATTGGGAAGACTCAGGCTTGTGGAGAGGAATTGTCTTTTTCATTCAGTACTGAGTTTGATCTTAGAAGCAAGCGATCCAGTAAAAATTTGGTTACTATCTCTTATCTGAAACAAGTATCATAGAGGAAGATTCTCTTCTACTGATGTAGGTAATTTTTAAACTGCCTTGAGCTTCACAAAATGTTAATAGAAAAGAGATATTACATGACTTATTTTAGTTTTTCATAGGATTTTTTTAGGCCAGTTACAGGCTATTTGGCTTGGCCTTCTTTAGGAGCCAATGATATGCTATAAATAATTTAAATAGTTCTTATTTCTGATCTTTCATCACTTTATACAAGCCCATGAATTTTCTCTTGCTGTGAATCTGAGGAAGAGGTCTATAAAGGGCATATCTGCCTGGCAGTTTAGAGAAGTATAAAGGTGTATGCATTGCTTTAGTAATGCATAAGACACTTGTTGTTTCTTAGCTCAAGACAAACAAGGGAAAAACCTGCGTATGTATTGCATAATGTGGGCTATTCATTGTGAGGCTTCAGGATATGTCATAAAGAATGTTTTTTTTCAACCACCCTGACTCATTTGTCACTGCTTGTGTCTTGAGTCTAATTAGGTAAGTACATACCACGCTCTGAAAAATTAAGTGTGGTGCAGGGAAGTCATCAGCATGCAATGGTAGATAGAAGAGGCCATTGGTATGATGAAATAGAAAACTAAGACTAGCTTTCTGATAAGTGACAACTGTTTTTCTCAACCTTGGTCCCATTAAAATAAAAATAGTAAGTAGATACCTTTCCAGAATTGTCTTCACCTTGGTATTAAATTAGAATAAATTATGCTTGGTAGCAGCCTTATGAAACCTAAGGGAAATTGTGACTTGTGAATAAAGGAGATTTAGTAAGCTCAGTATTAGAAATGGAAAGATTTTATTACAGTCTTAAAAACCTCCCAACCAACCAAACATTCCCTCCCTCTTTCCACCCCGCCCCTCATCCCCCTCTCCCCTCCCACCAAAACCCTACCAAACTCCAAAAGCAAACGAGGAAAAGAAGAAAAAGTGATTGTTTTTCATAATAAAAGTGAGCATTATCAACATAGTGGTTTTAATTTTAATTGTGGGTGAGAGGCCTTGAGCACAAGCCCTATGAGGAGAGGCTGAGGGAGCTGGGGTTGTTTAGCCTGGAGAAGAGGAGGCTCAGGGGAGACCTCATTGCTCTCTACAACTACCTGAAGGGTGGTTGTAGCCAGGAGTGAGTTGGTCTCTTCTCCCATACAACCAGCACCAGAACAAGAGGACACAGTCTCAAGCTGCACCAGGGGAAGCTTAGGCTTGAGGTGAGGAGAAAGTTCTTCACCGAGAGAGTAGTTCGCCATTGGAATGTGCTGCCCAGGGAGGTGGTGGAGTCACTGTCCCTGGATGTGTTCAAGAGGGGATTGGATGTGGCACTCGATGCCATAGTCTAATCATGAGGTCTTGGGTGACAGGTTGGACTTGATGTCTTTGAGGTCTCTTCCAACCTTGGTGATACTGTGATATATAAATTTGAAAAAAGACAAAACAAACTGCATGACAAAATGTCAAGGGATCAAATTCTCAGCTGATGGAATGTTTTCCCATGTATAATTTTTCTTTTCATCTGAACATTTCTTTAAAACAAAGAGGGTTTTCAGGTAAAGCTAACTTTATTTTTCCAATGCTGTTGTGATTTAAAACCACGGAAGGCCTTGTATGCAATTCAGCATGTTTTCCTGTTGGTTGGATTTGGGTTCCATCCTACCAGCTGTGCTGATACCTGCAACTAAAATGAGACCTCAAGATCATCTGTACTGGCTGAGGTCAAAGAGCACATCAGCATAGCAGTGTATTCCCATGCTTAGTGCAGAATACATGCATAGTCCAAGTTTATGGCATTTTCTGGCAATGTGCAGTCCATGGGTTTATTAATAGTCTTTCTGTTCTGTACATAGGAATTGCTTTTAAAAGACATGTATACTTTTGGTACCTGCTGTGGCCTGTAGCAACGAGTGCCATGTTTTGTCACATATTAACACATCCAGGAACAGAGATGGGAAAAAGAGATATCCAGAGGGAGGTGAATGAAGGATCAGAGTTGTAGCTGTCTAAATCATGTATCATATACTCCTTTTAATTTTTTTTTTTTAAAGGAATCTGTCTCTCCAGTGTATATTTCAAAGCATTGGACATTATCATTTATCTCCCTGGAATCTGGAGAAGTTTTTTAAGCCCTATTTTTCTGGAAATAGAATTGGATAATTGAAAAAGGAATCTGTCACCTACTTCAGGTGTACTCTTAGGCTTTTTAAAGTAGTGGGTTTTGCCTCAGCTTCATATTAGGTTGAATGTTGTAAATGTTGCATTGATTATTTTTTTGTTGCTGTTCGCTGTCCCTGGATGTGTTCAAGAACAGATTGGACGTGGCACTTGGTGCCATGGTCTAGTCATGAGGTCTGTGGTGATGGGTTGGACTTGATGATCTTTGAGGTCTCTTCCAACGTTGGTGATACTGTGAAGTCTTCTAGAATGAAGATTTGGACATTGTAGGTATACCGTTACTGAGAAAGACGTTTTGAGAAACTCTTTTACTGCTTGGATTGGATTAATGAGTTTTGCTGGCAGTGCTTGAGGTTTGCCATGAGGAAATTGGGTAGTAAATTAATTTATTCTGTTGCCACGCGTGTGCTGAAGTTAACAAAATGCAAGCTAAGCAGAATACTTTTTTCATCCTACTTTTGTGGGTCTATTAAATAAAATGAACTGTGGCTTGTGTGATTAGATAAATATGATACATTCCTGAAGGGCACTGGTTGCTGAAACTAGCGTGTAGCTTGCAAATGATTTATTGTAATACTCTTTTTATGTCCATTAAATTTGAAAGCTTCCTCTTCCTGCCAGTAAAGTGCAACAGTATATCTCACACAGAGGCTGTTTTATTGTAGGCCGTTTCCATGCATTACCAAGGTGTGCAGCTGACTACTTCAGTCCCAGGATTTGAAGCTGTTTTTTGAAGCTTGCACAGAAGCTATCTGAGACACATGAGAGTTTTTGCCCCTCAATCGTGGGACTTTTATATTCAAGAGTAAGGGAAAGTCTCTTCGTGCATTCTAGCTGTGTAACAGGCAGTGTGCAACAATATGGGAATATCTTTTTTTTGTGTGTGAATCTTTTGCTAATGGAAAACTCTTTGATGAGTATTCTACCACAGAAAGAGGCTAAACCAAAACAATACTGAAACTTTGTCCCAAAGTCTGTTTTCTCCTAGGTAAAATTACTGTAACTCATTGACTTGAATTGGTTCTACTCTGGAATTTACTAGCATCTGAACTTAAAGTGCAGAAGGGTTGGTATTTGTCAATTTAATTACTGTACAATTAGAATCTGATTACTTTCTGAAGCTGTTTGGGATCCTTCAGATATAAAAAGGGATATTAGAAAATAACTTTGTAAGTACTGCTTAATTTTTAATTTTTTTTCCTGATGGAATTTCTCTCACTTCATAGCTGTTTTTCACACTTAGTTGGCTACCCCGTTATATTGGGAAGCCATATAACATCATTGTTTAAAAACAACCCCACAACTATCTGAGAATGCTGATATTTAATCATTCCTAGGTTCGTTGGTGATTAAGTACTGCTGAGCTTTTCTTGAGAGTTTGTTCTCTCTCTGCACTGAAATTTTATATTGCTGATCTGTAAAGTGTTGTAGATTCTTAAGTGGCCTACACAAAATTAACACTTTTTACACACCACCAGCAGATGTTATTGTAGAATGTGCTGGGGACAAACCTTTGTTTTAGTCTCCTGAAATAATTGTTTGGTATACCCTTGAGCAACCAGCTACAACTGGAAAAATGAATCTTTTGAAGACATTGTGGTAATGAAGCTTTTACATGTGAATTCAGTAACTTGAAAATTTATCTTACAGTACAGTCTTTAAAGATCTAATTACTTCTCGTTTAAAAAGCCAGACTCATAAAATACTCTGACAGTTATCTGCTTCCGTGGGTGATTCTGGTGAGTAAGTAGGCTACAATATGATACTGGGAAAAATGTGCGGACTGATTTCACTGCTTCTGAAATGTCACAGTGTCTTTGGTGAATGCAAGAGAGCATTCTAAAGTTGGAGCTTCATCAATTTGTGAAGGATTACAAATTATGATAGCAGATGAGGGGGATTCGATAACCAAGGAAATGTTTCAGTTCTAAGCCCCACAAAGGTCATGGCATAGGGAAAAAACTAACAAAACCCAACACAACTGAAATACTTCTCTTCTGAAAACAACTTAGACACTTCAGCATAGTGGGGTGGGTGGTGTTTGTTTGTTGTTTTCTGTGGGGTTTTTTTGCTAGACAGAAATGTGATTTTGCTGTGATTAAGGAAGTAATGGTCATTGTCATTACAGGAGCAGTTCAAAAAAGTATTATGCCTGAGAAGAACAACGTACTTTCCTGTGTCTCTCCTTATTTTAAGGTGGTAACATGATCAACCTGTTATCCCTTACTAAACTCCTGTCAGCTACACAGCAAAGTGTATTTTAAGGTGGGAATTAAGTCATTTCATGTGCATCCTGGTAGATGCATTCTGAAAACAGTTCTTCTAACTCTTTGAGGGTGGAGCAGATGCTCTGTTACTTTTGTGGCCAGGCAGGGAGACTACTCGTAGTTGCTGTGATGGGTGAGATGGTAGAGAATCTGCTGGCCTCCAAGGGTTGCATTCAGCTGAGAATGGCCGTTGGACAAATGCAGAGTTGGAGATTTAATCTTGGAGAAATAGAACAAGAAAGCCATCTTTGACAAACCAGAATTCCTTCATTTCCAGTGGAGGAAAGGATGAGAAAGATATTTTAATTTATTTTTTTTCCCAGAAAATCAGGAATTTTCCTTAATTTATTTGCAAAAGAGATTTAATCCTGGCAATGTTTTTACTAGTGATCATGTTCAATACATCTAATGAGTTTTTTGTCCACCTCTGCTAGCATTTTATGTGACATTTCTATACATCTACTTTAGCAGTTTGTGTCCCTTGCCAGAAGCACAGTGGCTGCCAGGCCAGGCATCTGATCAGTTTGGAATAAGGTGAGGCTGGGGATTCAGTGTCTCTTGACACTTTGAACATTTCAAAATGTTTACTGCTAATGGGTTTGAATTCTTGTAGCATTATTTTGGAACTAACATGCCATTAGTTGCTGGCTCAGTAAAAGGGATTGACAGTAAATTTTCAGAATACAACTTGCTGGTTCTAAATATACAGCTAAGTTAATAAAAACTGGGGATTAATTCTAGGAGTCACAGAGCCAATACAGTCTTTGTCAAGGGTGGAAGCTGCACAGCCCCCCAGCTCCACCCATCTCTGCTCCACCTTGGTTTCTCCTGTTCACAACGTGCAGTGATATGGGCTGACTCCCTTCTGTTTTGACTACTTGTTAGAGCAGTTGTTAAAGTGATTTCCTTTGTGAACTCAACAGGAAGGACAAAATAAATCTGCTATGGTTGTGGGGATGGGTTAGGACCTTGTTCTCTTGAGTGCAATGAACTATTCTGCTGGCTCACCCCATGTTTTGGAGCTATGCTTCTAGTGAAAACCCTCTCAGGAACTCTCTAAATAACAGTTGTCTTGGAAGGACAGATCGTAAGGTCTTTGAGTATTAAAACTCATAGCTTAATAGTGCTTTGAGGTGTTTTAAATCTTAAGATTGCATGTCTGTTTTCCTTTCACTGGTACAAATCTACCTTAATTTCACTGAAAGTCAACCTAACATGCATCTGGAAAGAAAAATTCAGGCTGTTCAATGAGACAAACTGAGATGAATGAACATATGGGAAGCAACTGCAGTTGTAGAGAATGTTATGCTGCATTTTGAGAAATATAAACAAGTAGGAGGTAGTAATAAAGTACTCACACAGGGTAAGCCAATTGCCCAGAGCTGGGTGCCTAGCAATAGTTAACTCAGGAGGTAAAGCTATTGTCCTGTTGCATTGCTTTCTTAAAATAAACTAGAAAAACTGGTCTGGCACTTTTGGAAGGCAAAGCAACATCTGAATCAGTATCATGAATGACCCTGTTCAGAACTTAAAAAAACCCTAAACAAGCAAAACAAAAACCAAGCCAAAAATACCAAACAGAAAAGAACCCAGAGTTACTACTGCTCTTTTATGAATGCTTTGTTTTTTCTCTTATAATGGAAATTTTGTGATTGTTTGTGTGATCATCTTACAAACATGTACTCCAGAAAATCACCTGAACTGGCATAAGTCACTGAATCTTTGTCTGTGTTTTCTAAAATGCAGACTGGGGAGGTTGTGTAAGTGCATCTGTTCTAAATTTTTTAAGATATGGGTTCTTCCTTTTACAGAATGTGTTGGCTAGCATCTTACTACTATTAAGACAACTGAGCTTGTACATACTCTGACATTATTTAATTTACCATGTCACCATTGTCTTCCAAGAAAAAAAAATAAAATCTTAAGTGTTCTGAAACAATTTGGGCTTTGAACTTAATTGAGACCAGCCCAGTACTGGATACTTCTGGAGCAGTATGCAGCCCACCCTTCCCTCTCCCCAAGCCCTTTCTCCCATCAAACTACAGAATTTATGCATTGTGTGATATTTCATTTACATCTTTTTCTCAAACCTGTCTGGGATACCCTGTTTCTTGAACCTCTTTATTAAGAGTGCTGAAATAGCATACAAAAGCAGTATGCATCTCATGTAGAATAATTGTCTTTAAAATTACCTGTGGGGGAGAAGTTGGCACAACTGATTTCTGTGAGTGGGGTTCCCACTTACCTGTCAGGAATGAGATGATGCCACAGTCTTCCCTCTCTTCAACCTGGAGCAGAGAGTGCAAAGATAGGATGTTGTTTGTGCAAGTGACTAGGTGACAACTTCTGTGCCTCTAAATTGCAGCCCAGGCGGATGGTTAGCATTTTATACAAAGAGCATCCCAATCTGCCATCTTCCAACTACTTTCTCTTCAAAGCAGATCAGTATGCACATTTTCAGTCTCCAGGACTGTTTAAACAAACATTACAGGCCTGTTTGTTAAGAAGTTTCAGAAGACCTCTTTTGTGCAAGTCAGGAGTCCTTAGGTAAATGCACATCTGTTGTGTTTAAATTGTTTTTATTCACCACGTTTGACTCAGCATCCTTCCCTGACTCTGACTCCTATATGAATAATAGCAGGAGGGTGTACACAGAAAAAGAATCTTTCTCTGGAGATGTGCTGTCACTGTTTGTTGGCATATAGACAATTATTTTCTTGCTTGTACACTTATGTTTGTACTCAATAGAGATTCCTGTACTCCTGAGGGTTACTGTATTTAATCTATCACTATTTTTTTGCTGTTCATGTACCACCATCTGTGTTCCATGATGGAAGCATAATAAAAATGGAGACATAATTAAAAAATAAAAAAAGAATATATATCTTGGACATAGTCAAAGGAGAAATTTCGTTTCCAATATGAACAACATAACTTCTGACATCTGCCAACGTTTTTGTATGTTTCAATTTTCTATTTTTTTGCGTATTAGTTACAAGTCAGTCACAGCACATTTCTTGTAGTGGGGATTCAAGGTCCTATGCACTTCACTTTTCATTAAACTGCATATATGATTCTGAATAGTGGATAATAGACAATAAAAGGTGAAATGAAATGGCTGAAGTGTTTTTCAGAACTGGATAATTCCCCAGTTACTTCCAGTGAAGGTGCACAGTTACTTCCAGTGAAAATTTAAGTCTACTGTGCTTGGCTGGTTCTACTGCTGGTTAACTTCTGTTGTATCCTAACTTGTATGAATTCTGCATTCTCTGAATTCATACACAACTTCTCCATTGATGCTTCTTGGGTATTCGTGGTGCAAGGACCTCTCCTGTTCAAACTGAAAGATTTTAGATTGCTGTTGCCCCTTACTTTACTGAGCTTTCTGGTATTGTCCCATCACAGTGCCACTGGTGGCTACTGTGACTTAAGTCATGGGATTTGAAATGTTTGTGGAGTTTTGGGGGGTGGGGGGAGGTGTTCAGGGAGGAGGAATTGGAAAAAGGACAATTATTTCTGCCTGGCCTCTTCCTTTATACATTTATTTTGATTTTATTACCTGCACAATACCTCTAGCAATATGGCAAGTAGTCTGCAGGAGATCAGCTGATACCAAATGATTATATATCTAGAATTATCTTTTTAATTATTCAGGAATTATTGTAAGAAGATTTTCCCTGAACATTGTTTTGGAAGAGTGGAAGAAAAACATACATACAAGTCACTAACAATTTAAAAGAGGATGTCAGCTATGTGCAGAATATTTCTGCATTTATCCTGTTTGGTCAGTCTCAACTGGAAGTTTCTGCCAGTTAGAGAGCATGGCAAAGATACTTTTCCATTGTGGGGGCAGGAGGGAAGGGGATATAGCTTGTTGCACCTGAGAGCTGTTGTGGTATGAGAAGTAGGAAAATAATTTATTCCTTTTAAAGTCCTGGGATTGAGCCGATAATGCTAAGCTTCGCTCTAACTCTTTGATCTCTCTGCTATGTATAAAAGTAGCTGCCAATGTGAAAGAGGCTACTGGCTAAGCTGACTTTACAGAAGGCTCAGTTCCCATCCTGGCTGAGGAAGAGCAGAATGTGGAAAGACATTTTGGAGTTAATAAAAAGTAGCTCCTGCTCCCCAGCCATAACTACACATTCTTTGCTCTGACTGTTTCCTGTGGATTTTTATGAGTCTTTTGGATATTTAGGATGTTGCACTTAGCCAGGTACTACAACATCTCAAAACCCCCCAACCAAATGAAAACAACTCAAAGCCCTCAACATTAGCTCCTAACTGTGTTTTGTCTGAAGTGATTTTGTTCTTTGGCAAAGTGTTCTGTGGAACGAGGAGTTGGACACTTTCATTAAAATTAAGTGTTTGGAGGACTAAGATGTAAAAAAGGATGAGAGATATTTGAATTTTGGGGTCTTCTGTGCCCTCTCTGTGGTTTTGGGTTCTGAACCACTAACAAAGAAATCTCTGGAGCTACTGCTTTGGCTCAAACAAATTATTATTTGATCAAATATAGGCTAATCCTGTGTCAGTTAATGCTTTTAAACCATGTAATTTAAGCCTTGTAATTGATTCCTCTTTCCAGACTTCTTGCTCTTTTGGGGCTTGGTCCTGCAAACCACTGAGTTGGCCTTGGTTCAGCAAGGCATTTAAACATGTTTACTTCTTCAGGCATGGAGGTTCTATGTCACTTTGATGACACTAAGAGGCATATGTTATGCCCTTTCTTTGTAGGCTTGTCAGGGTGCAGGGCTTTGAAGCACTAGTGTAAGTGTGTGAAAAAATGGGTTAAAAAAGGTAGCCTGTAAGGAAGGTCAGTAGTGACAAATAACCATTTAATATTTTGTAGTTAAAAAAAAAAATATTTAATTTGCTTTAAGAAAGGGGAATTGAGTTGCCATTAAACTGAACAGGGTGTTACTAGGTGAGACTATGTCTCATATCAGAATAATGCATAAGGATTATGCAGGATTCATGACTGTGTTAAAAGTAAAAACACTGATGTGAAATAGTGACTGTAGCACTAGAAATTAATGCCAGTGATATCCCTGGCAGCTAGCCTACTTGCTGTGTGCTAACCTTAATATATGAGACTGCAGTAGAGCTGCTGTTCAGTTCCTATACCTGCTTTAGTCTAACTTTCAACTAAGCCAGAGCAAGAGTATATCTTGATTATTTGGTTCTTTTTCGTAGGATACTTAATGAGCTGACCAAATGTGCTGCAGTTAGCACGCACATGCACATGCTTGCATAAACAACTGTAGTAGAGGACTACTCAGTAATGCACAACAGGCTTTAATTTGCCTTGCTAACACAAGATATGTTTGGTCGTTTGGATATTAAAATTGAGTACACATTTGAGTTTTGAGCTATCCAGTTTAATTGTGGACGTGCATGACAGGTCTATTTGCGATCAGATGCAAACCCCCTTAAAGCAGGTCAGATTCTGTTGTGTTTATAGAATGAAAAAATGTTATGATTTGAATAATCCTTCCACAGTAAAAGCATTTTGCTGTGAAGTAGTCTTCTAAAGGTAAGCGATACTGAAATGTCATACTTATTTTTCTGAACCTGCTACTCTGTGTACTGGTTAAGTGAGTTCAAGCAGCAGTTATTTGATCACTGGGACAGCTGAAAAGAAATCTTCCTTATTGTGCAGTGTGCTTTATGCCTGCTTATATAATTTCATAATTTATAATGTGCAAAATTCTCCTCGTCTATATTGACTGTACATGTTTAATGTCAGCTCACAATTATATGTTGCCAGATTATCTGGGCCATGGACTAATCGTACTGTAAGTGCAAAAATAACTTAGGTGTGTTGAGGTTGGCATAGCATCTCACAGCACTACAGAAAATCCATCTTTAATGTTTCAGAAGTTAGTTCATCTCTGGTAATGGTGCATCAAGTTTTGCCTGACACAGAACCAAAATTAGTAAGTGCTTTCTGTACAGAATCACCTTGGATGTACATTCCTTGAACAGGAAGCACTGGGAGGCTCAGGACAGAAACATCCGTTCTGCCTGAAGTTAACTGAGCTTCATCTGCAGTCACTATAAGCTCTGGTTCTGCTATATGCAAGCTGATGCCATTTAAAGCTTGCTTAGTATTACATTTGGGGGAAAATGGTTGTGCGTAATACAGCACTAGGCAAAACTGTGGACTTGATTTGGAAATGGTACCACAACTGATATATAAAGCACTCCTGTTGGAGCAAAATGTTTGGTGTTGCTGTTACTTAAATTGTTCTGCAGGAGACAGTTTGTATCCAGTAGTAGTGGTGGTGAGCCAAATCTGGTAAAATTAAGCCAGTATTCCTGTGGACTGTTGTTACTTTTTGGGTTTATCCACTCCCTGTTGGCTTGAAAACAAAACACACAGGTTTTGTGCTTAGAATTAATTGTGATTTATGTTGCAGGACTGACTTTTCTAGTGGTTTAACTTAAAAGCTTGAATGATGGAAGCTGAAGGAGAAAATTTAACCTAAGTAGAATTTAAGGTTAATGTTTGGGTAAGTCTCTTAATTGCTTAGTATTTCTTGTGTGGAGTAGTCAGACTTATCTTGGGCACTTTAGCTGGGTGCTCAGTTGTCATAGAAACATTTCAAGTATTAGCACGCATGTTAATTTATTGCAGTGTACTGAGGAGGTATCTTCACTAGATCCGTTAAAAATGTACTTTAATATGCTGAGTACTTGGAAGGTGACTTCCTGTTTCTAGCTTGCACTGTATCAGCAAGGTGATTTGTAACATGTACATGTAATTGATACCTCTTCCTAGACTTCAGAAGCTTTGCATAATTCTATTCCTTGCTGCTAATTAGTCCACTAATAAATTGCTTCTAATCTGATCAATTTATTTTGACAGTTCTATCAGCAATTTTAATCTTTCACAGGTTAAGATTCCTCTAAACCCAGCAGATATTCTGTTACCCTCATGATCTCAAGTGGCATGCTGAGTGGAGACTGTTTAAAAGTTGTACTGCCCAAGTACTTTTGGAAGATGAACCAAATCCTGTAAACAGCCGACGTTTTGGGCTTTTTTTTTTTCCCCACACCCGTGCTTTCCAGTACCAGTATCTGAGGCACTTCTACTCTATAGGCACTAGAGTCTGAATATTGGGAAGCTGCCTGTATGGTCATAGCTAAGTATGCCTTTTTATGGATTCTTTTGACTTTCTGTAGTTGTACTGTGCTTAGCTTTCAGAATTTGGTTTTGATTCTACATTACGTTTCTGTAGCATTGCTTCAGAAGAATGGACAGAACACAGGTAAAGGTAGCCTTTTCACACATTGTTTTCATAGTAGAGAACAGCTGTCAGCTGCTATTATCATTATAGAAAACTTGCAAATTAAGCTCCTGTAATAAATCTAGGGTAGCAAGAAGCTTGGCTAAAATTACTAGTAACAGTAAGGCTGATATTCTAGATGGCATTAGAAAGCACTGTACTTATTTGAAGTGCCAATCTTATGTTCTCAGCTGTAAGAATTGTGAGGATTTCAGGAAAATTGTAAGCACAGATTGGCCTAGTATGACATTCTACTAGCTATCGTTCTGTCTATTTCCTAGGTATAAAGAAGTCACTAAATAACTGCCCTAACCATTTATATTGTATAATGAGAAAAAAAAATATATCTTAAATGTATCTTTAGCAGATTGTAGTAGGAGAGAGGATCTTTGAGATGAAAAGCAGAAGGAAGCTAATTTTCAACAGCAGCAGCCAAAATAATGATTTTATTGATGTCATCTTCTAAAGACAATGAAATGAAAAATTTGTGGTGTTTTGTTGTGGTGGCTGTGTTTAAATCCTTAATTTGGCAAAGAAGTAGTCGTCTCAGTATTGCTCTGGTTTGAGGATCTTTATTTTGTCTGGGAAGTAAGATTCAGCTGGTGAGTGGAGAAGATTGAGGCTCTACAGATGGAGCATTTAGGCAGAATTGTATCCATGTGAGGTAGGCTATGTGACCTGTTGTTTCAGTAAGTTAAAACCAAGAGCTTCTGTGTGTCACATTGTCATATACTATGAAATATATTCGAGGATCTAAAATACTTAGCAGAAAGTGGAAAGTAATCTGGATTTTATCTGTAGGTCCCATGAGGCTACTTTCTAAAACTGCTTCAAGCTATGATGCTCTTCTCCATACTTTCCCGATGGTCTTTTGTGGTGGTTCAAGTCAGCTCTCGAATAATTCTTAATTAAAACAACTTGTTTATGGAAAGTGGACTCTTGTTATTGTAGCAGTATTTTCCCTGGAGAAAAGCATGGCCCAAACACTTCAATATTTTGAAAAGCTTGTCTCTCAAGATCAAATTCTAGGTGAGTTTGTGTTATGGTAATATGTTGTTTAGAGGCAGGATTTGATTACTGCTAGTACTATAGAAGTGTCTTTAAGTGAGACTTTGTGGCATTTCCATGTGACAGGAGCAAATAGTGTATGCCAGGCTTATTTTTCATAAAAATTTAATTGAAAAAAGTAGTTAAAGCTTTCTCTTGTGTTGAAATTCTATACATTGAGTCTCTGAAGAATGACAAAGATCACAGTGAACAGGAGTGTTTTTGAGCTGGGCTGGCTTAGTTTTGCACCTGGAACTTTGTGCTATGACTGTTAGGTTTCCTCTTGGTTGTTCTGAGTTTAAAGAGAGATGTGAAAAAAACCATGATTTGTGCCCAACCAAAGAAGGGTTACAGCTGCCAAAAATAAGGAAAAAAGTCCAGCTGGTCAAAATGTCTGACCTGAGCCATCTCTTCATTTTCTTGACCTGTTGTAGGTTCTACCATTGCATATGATCAGGAGAAAATATCCACAGCACAGGAAGTGCTTGAGGTTTCCAAACTGCTTTAACTTGGGTTGAAGACAGAAACTTGCACAAACCACTCAGGTCCCTATTGGCATCTACCCACTGGGAGATGTGGCAGACTGTCACACAGACTACTGCACAGCTCTTCTAACTGTAAATATGTTGACAGCTGAACTACAGGTTTCTGAGAGTGTGTCATAGTTGGTTCTGAATATTTCATGTGCACTAGCTCTTGTAATCCTGCAATGTTGAATACTGTTTTGGGAAGTATAAGATGCACGACTATCCCAAAAAGTAACTACTATCTCTGTTCTGGCCACAGCCTTATATCCTGTAAGTGAGATTGTAGTTTGTGCTGCTTTGCACAGGCATGGAGATGTGGGAATATGTTTTAAGTGAAACTTTTCAAAGATTGCCCTTCTCTATGCTTCTCTGCTCTTGTTTTTCTGATTTTTTTTTTTCTTCCTTACTTGTGCTGTTGCCTTTTTTTCACAGCAGTAAATGTAGCTGTCTAACATTCAGTTTTTCAGCGCATACTCTGCTCTTAATGAATGTGATCATTTACACAGTGTCACTGTAGTATTGGCATGCTAAATAATTTAGTGAGCTGTGGCAGGTAGATAGCTCTGCGGTGTCTGTGTTTCTATGGCAGTGTATTTGCTTAATGTAAATATTAGTCATTGTGACCATATGAAACTCAGGGTTTCTGACATTATTAACTGTCGTTGTGAGGTGGGAATCTGTATCTAAAAGAAAAGTTGTTCTGGAAATATGAATAGCTTAAAGATTACTTTGTGTGGTCTTGTGGTTTTGTTTTGTTTTTTAATTCCTTCTGCTTTCTGACTGAGCTACATAATCTATTGAATGTCATGAATACAGCAGAACATTTCTCCCATTTCTTTATCATGGTTGTAACACAGCTTTGTTATAAAGAAATATATAACTCTATTCTGATCCTTTAAAAATTCATCTGGCTGAAATGAAAGGGAATAGGATCTTGAGGTACATCAGCTTTGGTCTTGGTCAGAGTTCAGGCAGTTCTAGAAGTACAAGAAATAAAATCAGATTTGGAAGTTCCATGGTGTGAAAATGAAGCTAAGCTCTTCTATGTCATTTATGATACCATCAGGAGTAGAATTAATTAAGAAATCCCTTGTTTGCCAGAAAATTAATGCATAAATAATGTGTTATTGAGGTTTGTTTCTTAAATGTTTATGTAGATGGTTTTCTAGTCCATTTTTGTGGACCATTTCCAAGGAAAAGGAATTGCCTTCTGCAAAGTCTTGTCTGATTGTATGAACTGTGTACGAACTGTTATAACCTGTCAGCACTTTTGAGGCAAGAAATAGAGGTGGGAAAGTAATTAGATCACTCACTTTTTCTAAGTATGATACTCATCAATCAATAGTATATATAAAACTTCAGTCACTTCAAACCACCGGTAATGTTTGCATCATTTTATGTACTGTTTTGAACCTTTACTTGTTAAACTGCTGAGCTTAAGAGCAGCGTTGAAAAGATTTGGCTCCACCCTGATCTGTTCAGAATTATCCCCAGCCTTCCTGCCAAACATCCAAGAAACAAGAGGGAAAAGCATAGGAAACAGTGAATGATACCTTCGATTATTTGTAGGGTGGATGATGCTGGAGAGTTCTGTGTGCTGCAGTCTGACATCAGTGCTCAGCAGCTGTCCATGTTTGGCCCATTAATTGTCAAAAACTCCAGACCAAACCAAAACAAAAAACCCCAACACCACCAAAATACCAAACAGCAATAGCCAAGCGTGGAGTTCTGAGTTCTTTGTATTTCACAGAAAAGTCTACTGGGTTTGCCTCATTCTCTATTTCTCCTAACCTCTGCAAGAAAATTTTGTTGTCAGTGCTTGCAAGTAAAGTAAAGCTCCCTACTGGACAGGAATACAAACTAGAGTTGCTAGTTGCCTTTCCACAGCACTGTTACTCACAAATGCTAGTCTGGAATTCAAGTTCACCTAGGAAAATTAATTATTTACTACTTACACCTTTTCCTGACAAGGCTGCCTGTGGGAATACTGTGCTCCAGGCTGTCTTTCTTTTAAAAATAAAATATGCTTTAGATGCATCTGTTGTCTATAGTTGCAGGGAAGTATTGAAGCATTTAGATTCAGAATACCTACCAAGAATGAGCACAGTTGAAAGAGTAATAGGAGCAGATTCTCTGATTATTCTTTTAGTAAACAAACCATACTTGTAAAATGGCTTGGGAAAAACCACATCTACTGCAATATGTTGAAGGAAAAAGCCACTTTCTCTTCTGTGGCAAGAATCTCTGTGGAGAGAGGAGCTTCTTTGGGATCAGCCTGACAGGTTTTTCCCTTGGAGAAAGAGGCTTGATGGTTCTGCTTTTCTAAAGTCACAAGTATCCATTTTCAAGACATTGTTGGAAGAGATCCTCTAAGTTCTCAAGCACTCCTTTCCAGGTTTGGCTTTAGGACCTAATGCATTGCATGGGAACCACATGAAGATCATAGATGTTTCTTTTGATGTAACTTGTGCTATAAGTAGCTGAAAGGGTATAGTGGAGATCATCTGGCTTGGTGGTCTTGCGACACTAGAACCTACCTCTGAACTGTTCTCATTTGTGCCTGGCTACAGCACAGACACCAGGATGTATCCATGGATTCCTACAACCAGAAATGCATCAGAATGCTTCACATCAAGCCTTGTGCCAAATCTTCCATTTCTGAGCTCCACTGCATCTCTTTGCTTTGACTGCAGAAAGACAGCATGTCTGTATTTTAAAGCTGGGCTGGAGGAAGTGGAATGGATTGTATTACAAGCTGAACATTTAAATTGGGTGATAAATTGAAAGGAACAAAAGTACATTCTAAAAAGCAGTTGCATTTAATGCTTCACACATGATTTGCTCAACTAATTTCTTTTATTGTCACACTGTGTCTTTCCACTTTTCCCCACAGAAGAAAAAATTCTGGTAGTTGTGCAGTGCCTTTTTTGTACATGTAATGAATTCTTGAGTATTACTTTACAAATAAGAAGTGAAGTTATTTCATCTGTAGTGTTTTTATGCTTTTGTTGTCTTCCCCCCCCCTCCCCCCTCTTTTTTTTCTATTTTACTTTGAAAAGATAATGATGGCTGCTGTGCAGTCCTGTACCTTCTGTGGCTCTCCTCATGCTGGGAGATCTGGTGTTCTTGTGATGGGATGGAGAGCTCCCAGAGGAACTATGCATCTTAAGTTTGTACTTTACCAGAAATTCTTTTTTGATAAGCATGTGTGAATTCTACCACTGGTTTCTTTGGGTTCACTAATAGCTGGCATTGAATAATCCCCTGTCTTCCTTTCTTTCCACTGCTGTCACAGGGCAGGTACACTGGAGAGGTTAAAATGGAAAGAATGTTTATGGCTCTTGTCCTCTTACGTTATCCTTAAAAAATTGTTGTTCATTTAAGTGCTTACATTAGATAGATGTGGCATAAAAATATATAGGATAGTGTAAGGTTTAAACTCTATTTTCCTTATCCTTTTCAGTAAATGGTGTTTTATAGTAATGTGTTGTTTTGACAGAAGGTGATGAAAAAGGGGAATAAAACCAAATACTATCTCCAGGCTTTTGTTGTTGATTTTTGTCAGTACCTTAATGTTTTTTTCTGTTGGGGATTAGAGGGTATATGCCAAGTGTAATGTAATACATTATTGATACCAAAACACTTGTCACTTAATCCTTAGCGTTACTGCAACAAGACAGACAGACAGACACTGTTGAAATCATAGTAACAAGCAATGTTTACTTGCCCGTTGCCTTGTTGGAATGTGGCATTGGGCTTTCAGAAGGGTCAGGAAAAAGGCACTGAAGATTGGTGCCTTCTTGAGCATGAGCTCAACAGGTGTTTATTTCCAGGTGCAGAACACTTCAGAGCCACAGTGATACTATAGGATGCAATTCTAACATGCTGCTTAGTTATTGCTGTTTAACGCCACTCAGCATTATAATTATCTATACCAGGAATTAATAAGCAGGTTTAATAGTCAAACCATGGTGTTGGAGTTAAGTATGCCAATGAACCTTATCAGTGGAGCAAAATGTAAATTTTAACTCGTTTATCTCATTAGCCTTTAATAAGGCTGTGCTTAGCAAATCATGGCTGCATCGTCTGCTGATTATATCCTCTGATCTACTAAGCAAAATAGGACTCTAATAATAGCCATACATTGCATGAAATCCTTCCACTGGTGTTCTGAAACACTTAATGTATTTTTTTCTTCATTTAGAGAGCCTTGTGTCTTCTCTTTTCTGCATGATGCCAAAACGTAAAAATACAGGTAAGATGTGAATTCATTTCTTGTAGGCCCTGGGTTTAGAATTGTTTTGCCAATTGGGAGTTTCAGATGGGTGCTGTAAGTTTAAGTGTGTTACCCAAGTGTGGTGCGTGGGGACTCTGAGAGTTTTATGGGCAGTTAAAACTGCCAGTCTGTCAACTGAGTAATGATGACTTGCTGCTCCAGTAATGTTTAGAGCTCTCCAAAAGACTGTTGCTCTTACCTTAAGGCAAAAACTGAACTGAGGGATTTGCCCTAGGCTCAGGAACAAAGAAAATTAATTGGAGGAAGGTGTGAAGTCTCCTGGCTTGAACTCTTTCAGATAGGCAGTTACCACTGTGGCTGGTGATAATGGGTGTTTTCCCAACATGCTGCTCAGAGCAAGTAAAAGGGGATTGAACTGATTTTTAAGATAATTCTTATGGCAAGCCCAGCTAATACTTTTTCCCAGCAAATTTGTCATACAATCTTGTCTACATCCAAATAAACTTGTTCAATCCATCTAGAAACTTTCAAGCTTTCAACATTTCCCAACAGATGTTTGTAAGATTCAGAGATTGTGAGTGAATGTGGTTGATTCTGGTGTCTCAGGCAACAAACTCTTAAGATGATTTGGTTCAGGTTTGGTTCTGTGTAGTCTTTATTTTGGAAAATTTAATCTCAAGTGGAGTCCTTTGCTGATTGCACCTCTTGCTGGAACAACATTCAAATAGTCCTTCAGATGCCTCTGAAGTGGTCTGTTGTGAGAGAATCTGTTGTTTAAATGTTTGCTAGAGATGCAAGGTAGCTCTCTTTTCTTAAAACCCTTTACAGTACTCTGAGTGTTACGAGATCAACAGCTGCTGTAGTGTTGTATTTCAATAGCAGTGGCTAGAGCTCTCGTAGATTCATAAAACCCATTGACCACTTCTGGTGGTAGGTTTACTGTCCTAGTAGTCATCCATCACAGTACTAGTTCTGTTTGTTTACATTGATGTTATTGATGGTGGGATTGGTAGATAGATACTGTCACAGGGAAAACTCAGTTTTCTCTTCATCACAGAAAATCGTGGGGTTTGCCTTCAGGTCCTGCTCATTTAGAGGATGGAGGGACATTGTCACAATCCTGTCTGTATGTTTTGCATCTAGTGGGTTTAATTTTCAAGTGCTTGCGACTTTGGGTACTGGTTCTTTCCAATTTGATGGTTGTGGTGTGTGTAATTGCAGGCAGACACGCTTTTGGTACTGACACTCCTGAAGAGAGGTTTTCTAACAATTTGTAATTGTTATATCTGTTTGCTTTGGTGCTGACTTACTAATAACACCATTTATTTTCAGTTAGTTTTTCAGTTCAGAAGCCTGATTATATGCAAATTCTCCCATAAAGTCAATGAAGTGCTTCCTGAGACATTCTGTGATTCTCAGCACTGGAGGTTAATGTCCTTCAGAGTATACAAGTATGCTTGAAGTCAGCAGGGGATCTGAACACTAACTAGTGAAGAGATGGTATATTCTGAAACAGTGGTGAAGTGCTTTATTATTGGAGTGCCCTTGGCATCAATTGTGATGCAAGTAAAACAGTGTCTGTGGGGAAAGGTGGACTTGAAGATAAACAGGACAGAGAGGGCAATATATGTCGTAACAGTAGAAATCCTCCAAGTTCTGTTTCAGCCTAGGTAAATGATAGTTTTGCATGTACTTTAACTGATACATCAAAATAAAAATAATTTGACATACACTAGCTAATTCGTATAGCCTGTTGCCCCTTTTAATTGAGAGGCTGGGAAAAATAGTACGTTTGTAATTCAGTGTCAAGAACTGTGTCCTCAGGAGTAAAGTTGAAGGTGTAACTTCCAAACACATTGTGACTACAGCTGCCTCATGTTGCAGACCCACGTGTACCAAGACTTCCTCATGCTTCTTCAAATTGTTCCTGCCTTCATCTCCCATAGAGCTCTGCCAGGACTAGTGTGCTGTGTATGACACTGCACAAGGCTCAGTGTGCAGTTTCGGGTAGCACATCTGTTGCCAATTTTCAAGAAGATAATAACGATGAATTGCAAAATTTTGGATCATGGAGATGGGAGAGACAAGATACCAGATTTCAGGAATGGAAGGTAAAAATACAGCCAAACTACTTTAGAAAACAAGGCATTTGTTCATGGTAGCTTCTGCAGCTCTGACAACCTCAGACAGAAGGACAGTAAGTAGAGGAGAGAAGCAGCAGGGTTCCCATATACAGACACTCCCTACTTCTGGAGGTGTGCAGGCAGGAATAAGAACAACCTGTTCATGGGTGGAACCTCTGCTTTCCCACGCCTGTAGAATCGTAGAATCATTGAAGAAGATTCCTTAGGTGTTACAAAATTAGATGGGAGAGGTTGTGGTTTGACTTTTGGTTATCTGTACTGAGAAGCATTCCTGCTAGGGCAAACAACCAACTGTCATCTTTGCTAGGCTGATATTTACCTCACCTTTAGAAGATATTGTTCTCCTGCAGCATTTGTGAGATTCTGTGTTGTTCAGGGCCCTCTCTTTATGAGATGTATGGTCTTCATTTGCAATTCAGAGAGAGCTATTATTTACCTTCTTTTAAGCTCCAGGGCATGCAAGTTGCTAATTTATCTTCATTTCTTCCTGGACTAGAGGCACACCTGTATTTCTGTTCATCTTTTCCCAAAGGTTCGAAGGTGAGGATGAAAAAGATTAAAATGTGCTGAATTGTTTTGAGTGTCAGATTACCTGGGTTTCTTTATTATTATTTAAAAAAATATATTTCCTTAATTATTTTTCATACTGGCAGAATGTCTGAGACAAGGTCTTCTGCACAGTACATCAGTTTCTTTTTTTGCCAGTGCATTCATATATATCTTATTATCCGGGCAAAAATAGTCTCAAGAATGGAAGATGCTGCAATGTCATTCATTTTTCAGTTGCAGAAGGCTTCTGGGAGTTGTAAGAGTGTAATGTACTTTGATAATAGAGTATATTTGTGTTACAAGATCAGAGTTGAAGGATTAATTTCTACTTTGCATAATGGACAGCTTAACACTGTTTACATGCCACAATTTTATTCCTAGGAAAGCTGGACAAGCTTAGCAAGAAAAACATCTACCACTTACAAAATGCAGTGAGACTAAAGAGAAACGGAAACACAATTAATATGTGGATTTTTCTTTGATTTGGCTTTTTATGCACTGCACATCATTAAAAATGGCTAAAATTTATTTGGATTTTGCTGTTTAGTACCATAGGTATTGAAAGAAAAAAAAAATCATGAATATAGGAAGCTATGTTTGTAAAAGTCTACTGAACTTTCATGTCTGTACTAATATTTTTAAATAAGGGTGTTACTACAGGAGAGATTGGATTTTCACAGGTCTGTGCTAACAGATGGGAGAAGTGTTAGTTTATTTAGGTTCTTCAGTTCTCGATAGGGATTGATATAAAGTGAAACCTTCAGCTTCTGCTTATTTGCTGTGAGTTGGAATAGAAAAGGAAGGCAGTGTTTTCTGTACAATCTCCTATGAAATCAGATATCCCTGAAGTTCTGTATGTTATGGGAATGGGGAACTGAAGGGATGAGATTGTTATAATTTTATTTTTTTTTTAAGGAGTGCTTCTTTTGCCTTTTTCCTTCTCCTCCATATCTTTGCTCTTCAGGAAAGTGTATGCTACAGTGATTGATTTGGTCTTATCTTAAACAGCGATTTGCCCCAAATTTGGTAATTGATAGTCATAAAAAGGAAATTAAAGAGTTTTGCAAGTGCTTTTCTCTTTGCCAACCCCAGCACATAATTTAGGACAAAGGGAGTTACCAAGCTTCTGAAGCTTTCTCCAAGCTAAATTGCAAACGTCTGATGCCAACAATGTTGGTTCACATGGTGTTCTGTTCTTGTTCTTCACTTTATTTTTTGTTTAGGAAAAAAAATAATCAGAAAAGTACATTCAGATGTGTCAAACCTTTATATACAACATTTTATCAAAACCCCTTATCTGATGTCTCACAATACATGGTATATATGGTGAGGTATGAACATGATCTTTTAGGTTTTGGTAGCTCATTAAGTTCGTTAGATTTGAGAAGTCATTTGTGATGGGCTTCTGCTACCCTACGGTGCGATGGATCAGTTGTGTGAAGATATGCTTTTTCTGATTCTATTTGTTCTTCAGTTCATCATGTCACTAACAGGTTGTCATTTTAGAATGTAGGAAATAATGTTGAATTGGTGGACAAGTATTTTGGGGGTGGTAATTCTCTGTAGTAGTTTCAGTTAACTGTATGCTGAAAGATAAATGACAGATTCAAGTCAACTTGTCAGCTCCTATAGCCGTGTACTATAATGAACATAGTTGGAAGTATGGGAGGGTTTTGTTGTGTGATAGTAGCTACATAAATTTAGATACAGTTATAAAACTGTTGTGGTGTTTTGGTTTTTTTCCCCAGGGGGAAAAAAAAAAGAACTTTGTATTGTGAATAAACCTTTGGTAGGGTAAATAAATGTGCTTCTAGAATAAACATTATGTTTACTGCTACACAATATCCATTCTATGCCTAATAGTTTTGATTTTATGGCATATTCTGTCCTTTTCTGGAGCTCTTAGTTTGAAAGAGACAGATAAATAGAACGTGTGCATAGAACACAGGAAGTTCCACCCCAACATTGAGGAAAATCATCTTTAGTGTAAAGGTAACAGAACGCTGGAACAGGCTGCCCAGAGAAGTTGTAGAGTCTCCCTTTCTAGAGACTTTCAAGACTTGTCTGGATGCATTCCTGTGTGACCTGCCCCAGGTGATCCTGCTTTGTCAGAGAGGTTAGACTTGATGATTTTCAGAGGTCCCTTCCAACACCCAACATTTTATGATTCTACGTGGGGGGTTTTTTGATTTGGTTTGGTTTTTCTTGCCCTCCTCTTTTTTTTTTTCTTTTTTTTTTTTTTTGTTTTGTGGACAAGAGTGAAGAATTCCTCCTGCAAAGTGGAAGTTCTTTTCTCAGTGAAAACTTGATGATAGCCCCGTAGGGAACCTTGCTGGTTAGTTTATTGATCAAATAATCAGCATAATCTTAATGGTGTTTTACTGTTGATTCTTGTGCTTCAACTGTATTTAGAACTGCAGAATCATCTGAGAGTTGGGAAATAAATTCAAAAACAACTTTATGGCTTCTTTATAATGAAATGTGGAATGTTTAATATGTAAGTGTATTTGCATTTCATTGTTGATAAGTGCAGAAAGCATACATATCTTTTTTTAATGTCACTTTGTGGAATTGATAATGTTATTCTTTGACATCTTATGTTTATTATAATGAGCAGCTTGACATTATACAAATCCCTTGAAAAATTGTCTTACATGTTACCACTGTAGCCATACAATATATAATTTGATCTTGGTTTTGGTCATCTACATATGATAATTACAGGTATATTGATAACTTTTTGCCTAGTTCTCTTGGGAAGGTAGCATTTCTTATTCTGTATGCTAGTGTTCTGAATATAGTTCTAAATCTTCAGAATACAGAATTTTCTACAGTTTTGTTGGTCTTACTCATTTTCCTGTTGAGAAGGTTTTCTAGATGGGCAACTGAATTTCCTATGAATTTATTATATGTTTCTAGCTATAGACACTGGTTTCAGTTTCTAAAAAAACAACCCCCAAAACAAACGACCAAAACCCCCACAAACCATGCACACACACACAAATAAAATTCCAGAAAATTGTAAAAAATATTACAGAATCATAGAATTGTCAGGGTTGGAAGGGATCACAAGGACCATCTAGTTCCAACTCCCCTGCCATGGGCAGGGACACCTCACGGAGCCACATCCAGCCTGGCCTTAAAAACCTCCTGGGATTTGGCTTCTACCACCTTCCTGGGCACTCTGTTTCAGTGTCTCACCACCCTCATGGTGAAGAACTTCTTCCAAACATCCAATCTGTATCTACCTGCTTCTAGTTTTGCTCCATTTCCCTTGGTCCTATCACTACCTGACATCCTAAAAAGTCCCTCACTAGCTTTCTTATAGGCCCCCTTAAGATACTGGAAGGCCACAATAAGGTCTCCTTGGAAGTTCCATTCACCTCAGCACCACAGTTTTAAAGAAGCCTGTAGTTTTCCTAAATTATGAGTGTGTTTGTTCCAAGGTTGTACACCACACAGATGTCAGAACTATCTTGGAAAGCAAAACAGATGTTGAAGGTTGCATGGAATAATTTTGATTTCTTCCAGTAGCATAACCACAACAAATTTGGGTTTATGTCTGCTTTCTGTTGTGTTGCTCCTTCCCATTCCTGGATTGTAATGAATTTTTAAATAAACCCTCTGACTGATTTTCAGTAGACATGGGGAGGTTTGCAACAACAAATTTTCCCTCATAATTCACTTCAATTGACCAAACAAAATTACTAATACAGGCATAGCTACTGAAACCTATGTTTCACCCATAAATCATGGAATGTTGGGCAGCTTTCATTCAGCGATGTGTGCTCTGCCCTTGGGTGTTATCCTCGTTCTCTTTGAAGCTTGGTGTGAAAGTGTATCCACAGTATAAACTTTTAAACTGAGTTTTGTTTTGCTTGTAATGCCAATCTCATACAGTGTAAGACTGAGTGTTTTGGTCTGTGGGCCTCAGACACTTCAATGACTTGGGTTTCTGTGTGGACTTGTTTTTCTTGGGTTTGGTAGTTGGTTGGGAACGAGCCAGCAAAGCTAAAACTTTTGAGCTGATTTCAGCTTGATGACATGTTGCTTCTTCCATATATAGGTAGGAATTAAATTTATTGAGCTACTATTTTTAATGATATTGTTTGTTTGTTTGAAGATGTTAATATTTTTTGCAGCAGTAATCTGCTAGGAGCAGACAAGATACTTCAGTCATGCTGAGCCTTAGTGCTACCAAGAATAGATATAGATCCATCTTGGATTTTAAGAACCCTAGCTGCTATTTTATTCGTAAGTTTTTAACCGGCGTAATCTGTTTTCAACCACTAATTGATACTGAATTGTTGCCTGTCTTTGGTAGGCCAAATGTGAGGAGATAAATACAACAGAGAAACAGGTTTATTATATAGCTTATCTCTCTCTAGTAACAAGTCATACCACTAGATTTGCAAAGATTTATGACCTAAACATATGAATGTGTAGTTCATTCCTCTTGAGACTCCGGCAAGAGTAATTTTGGTGGTTGAATGCCTTTGAGTTCCAGTGAAATTGCCTATGTGCAAATGCATGTGGTAGATGAACATGCCCTGTGGTGTATCTGATAAATAGAGCCCTCCTTGAGGAGGTCAAGGTCTGTCAAGTGTTTTTTTTCTTGAGCAGTCATTGCCATTTTCCATCCTTGGTAATGTGCCCTTTATTGACTCATCTTTGCTGATTAGCTCTATACCTTCTCAGACCCACTGTGTATAATTTTAATCTAACCCATCAATGTATTTTGGACCATACTACATAGCTGGCCTTTCATTTTGTCTGATCCATGCAGCAAAGCCTCTGAAGCCTTAGGATTTGGCTTAGTCTGTGTTCCTGTGTATAGGCTGCCAGTGTGAGCTGATCCTGTTATTTGCCTTTGCAGCACTGCTGAACTGGGGCCATCAGGTGAGCCTCTTGCCTGTCACTGTTGCTGTTCTTACTGGGTGGGGCAGTCCCCCATTCCTATGTTTGGAGAACCATGTGTGTATTTAATGCCATTACCTGGATCCTCTAACATATAATACTAGGATTGCATAGGTCACATGAAGAGGTTAGTCGTACCCCAATTAGTTGTGAGCGCTAATGTGAATCTGCAGTAAACATGTGAGTAATGTAGCTCCCTGGAGACTGGAGAAAAGATCAATTGCAGTTTTTAACTGCAGCAGACTAACCATAGATGGGACAGTAAGATTTTTTTGTCTCATTATAAAACATACTGTGTGTAGTTTCTCTCATGAGAAAGATCTTGTTAGGCAGTCTCTGTGGGGGCAAGTCGCAAGACTGTCATGCTTTCATGTTAGGTTGGATTAAATTGTGCTTGATGAGAACAGATTGATACTTTGATTAACTCCATTGCTTTACAATTTGTGGTGGTGTTCTCTGTTAGGCCTTTAGGCAGATAGTTTTATCAGTGTAAAACATACCTTCTCCTACCCACACATGGAAGGCATAGTGTCATTGCAGATACTTGGTAGGAAAGATAGATTGAAAGAAGCTGGTTAGATGTGCAATGTTCGCTTGAGATAGGCAAAGGACAGGGCAGCTGACAGACTGCAGTGTTCAAACATGAAAGAACAAATGATGAAGGAGATAATTGTTCATGTAGTTTGAACTGTTCCTCTAGTAATCTACTGCAGCTTTATTGCTATTAGAGCTTCTGAAGGTAAGTAATACTAAACCAAAAAGCGGATTCTCTGATGCAGTGGCTTTTAGCCGCTGACATATTCTCTGTTCCCTACCACAGACCTCCAGTGAGCAAAGTGTAATCCTTCTACATTCTGGTGGTGGGTTTATAGGATCATTAAGGGTGGGGATGTGACTATTCTTCATATGCTTTGCTTTTGTAGCAAAAATTACTGTGAGTGGGATGAATCCTTTCCTTTGAAAGGACTGATGTCTTCTTTTGAAACACTCTTGTTAATAAAATTTAAACCCTCTCCCTGATAATAGTCCCTAAAGAAAAGCTAACAAATTTATGCAGAAGGCTTTCTTTTCAATCAAAAATTAACCATCCCTGAACAAGGTCCCTTTTAAGCTAGAACTAAGTTGAGGCATGCTAAAATTTGCTACTCATTTTTCTCCTACCCTCTCTCATCCACTTATCAGAGACTGCAGACAAGTGATTGCATAGCTGTGCATAAGACCATAGAATTTCCCTCTGCTTCTTTGAATTTGTCTAATTTCAAGCCCCTTTATGCTACACTGGTCCATGGCAATGTTTTGATATATGCTGTTTTGTTCACTGCTGTCAAGGCTTCTTATCCAGCCCTCTATTGTCTCTTGTGTGCCTGGACTGACGGGGTGGAAAGCTTTGGCCAGTAGAGCAAAAGCATCCTGTATCTGGTAACAGGTGTACACTTGTATTTGAGAAGTGTGTGATAACACAGCATCTCAACCTTTCAGCAGAAGGCAACCTTGAAAATTAGATTGCAGAGCCTTGCAGCTTATTTTCTCTACCTTATGGGATTAGGCAGTGTACCTTGTGTCTGTATGTTGTGCATTATCTGGGAATCCCAAGTCCTGCAAACTTCTGTGCCATTGTTTTAAATTCAGAAGTGAAACTTTTAAAGAGAGACACTCCAGTGGGAATCAGCTTTATAAGGAATTCTCTGCTAGGCTGTTCTTCCAGTGCACTTTGCAGTAAAATAAGTCCTTCTGTTGCCTGGGGAGTTCAGCCCTGTAATTAGCTGTGTAAAAAAAAAAAAAAAGGTTGATGATGTACAGACTTCTGATGGAAAACTGAAAGCAAGTATCCTCCACAAGTCCAGTGGCTGTCTTGATCTCAGCATTAATCTCAAGCTACTCAACACAGCTGTGGACTGCCTTTTTTTTTGTAATTGGATATAGCCTCAGTCGTACTGAAGGTTTCTACTATCTTCCTCCCATCATCTTAGTTGAACAAGAGACTGTGCAGACATGGTTTTACACTTGTGTATGTGACTGTGTAACTTTGCTTAGAGAGAGGTGACCAGATTTGCAGGAAAACCCCCCAAACAACCCACAACTGACTAACCAAGTCCACACTGAGCAGTATTTAACATGAAACCAAGAAGTTTATGGGGGTGCAAATTAGTTGCCAAATAGCAAAAGCTGTTGTCCAGCTACACAGAGAATATGGGAAAATTTTAGGAGAGATGATGACTTGTTCAGCATTTGAACCTTAGTTCCACATGTGTGTGATGTATATGCTGGTGCTTCTTGATCCGCATGAAGATTGTTAGGTATACAAACCCTTGGCAGTAGGAGCAGGTACCTTGTGCAGTAGAGAAGGGATTAGAGACTTAAGTGATGTCAGCACAGGCAGTTGAAATAGCTCTAGAAGGCATGTATAAGTGGACTTGACCTTGTAATAGGGTTAAATGTCTGATAGATAAGATATGGTTGAATTGTGGAAAGATTTACCTGCTAAGAAGGTTCTGTTATTGTGTGGCTGGGTCAAAGTGCTAAACTGAGCTGTGGTGTTCAGAAGCAGATTTTTTAATGGACTGCAGCAGAGGTGTATTTTTTATGTGAGGCCTATCAAATAGTGGGATAACATCTTGATCAAGATTTAGCAGAGAGGAAAGGCTAAATTACTGTAAAATTTTAACCAGCAACCGCTTAAGATAAATGGTTACTTCTATTCTTAGTGGCGCTCAAGGTCGCTTCTACTGCTTCCTCCATTAAATGTTGTAGAAATTATTTTCTTGCCTTTGGACTCAATATGGTGATGTCATTTGTTTTGTTTAATTGGAAATTTTACTTCACATAATGTTGCAGTTATGGCACATTTAATCTTGCAAAATAGTCAAGAAAACCTACTAATCTAGTAACAAAGTCTGCTTATATTAAATACATTCTTTGTGTGTTTCTTTCATGCTAATTTTAGATTGGTATATATTTTAAAAGATAGTATCTCTTTCAATTCAATTACTTTCCTTTTTAAAACAAGTTTGTTGTTTTTAGGATTTACTCTGTGACCAATTAAGTTGTCAAAAGCTTTGAATGCTTTTTGAAACACTATTACAGGAGTTTGAAGTCTTTGAAGTCTACACAATCTATTAGTGTTTTGTATTACTAAGGAGATCCCAGCATCCCAAAATGCTTTCCAGACTTGAAATATTTCCTTCCTTAAGGGAATTGATTTGATCTTAGGAATATTACTGTGCATAGCAGTCTGTGTGTTGCTGTCTTATTGCTTTTAATTTAGAGATGATTAAAAAGTCATAGTATTGGCTGCTGTGAGGATAATGTCTGTGTTCTTTCACTACTCTTAAGTTTCTGATTCAATAGCTGGGCTAGATGCAAGTGAACTTGTCAAGTTATTATTCACTGCAAGCAAGTTCTTTTCAGTTAATAATTTAAATTCAGTATATTTTGTTCTGCATTTAATGCTTTGTATGGTCTATTGATGACTTGTGTAGTAGAAGTGAACATTCAGAATGAACTATTAGACTGAATATTGCTAAAATATTTTTGTCACCAAGTAGCAAATGATATTTTGAGTGTGATTCTTTCTTACTTAAAGATGTTAAGTGGCTTTAATCTTGTGTTTGTTTGTATGTGCATTCATATAATACATGTGTGCAGCAAACTGGTAGGTGCAGGTGTTAAGAGTACATAAATGCTGGGGAGGAATTTGCTGTTTTACAGTTTATCAATCACATATTTCTGAAGATCTTTATAAAGCAGTGGAGTAATATTTGTGCTTGTAGATACATAGTAAATGGCCCACGCGGAATATACACAACATCAGCTCAAGGAAACCTTCCTAAAAGTTTTTTCTAGTTGGTAGCACAGACATTTCTAGAGTTTGCAATACAGCCCTTGCTGTTCTGGTCTAGTGTAGTCTAACTGAAAAGGATCCAATTTGAATCAAAATGCTCGCAGTTGTTCCCCCATCTCCATCAGTGGAGGTTTGAATGGGGAAAGACAAAGGCACGAAACTGCCTTCCAAGGTGCAAAATTGCCTTCCCCTTCCCCTGGGGCCAGGTAAATAGCACCTATTCTTCCCGCCCACCAGGGCAGAGGTCCATCACAAGGAAAAAATGTTGATGTGCACAGGGATAGGGAGGCTTTACAGAGGGACTTGGATAGATTGGATCAATGGGCCAACATTAATGGCATGAGCTTCAACAAGGCCAGGTGCCAGGTCCTGCACTTGGGTCACAACCCCAAGCAATGCTACAGGCTTGGGGAAGTCTGGCAGAAAGGGACCTCAGGATTCTGACAAGCAGCTGAATATGAGCCAGCAGCGTGCCCAGGTGGCCAAAAAAGCCAGTCCTGTCTTGTATTAGAAATGATGTGTCCACAGGAGCAGGGAGGTGATCTTCCCCCTGTACTTGGCACTGGTGAGGCCACACCTCGAGTATTGTGTTCAGTTTTGAGCACCTCAGTATAGGAGAGATGCTGGGGTGCTGGAGCAAGTGCAGAGGAGGGCAACAAAGCTGGTGAAGGGCCTGGAGAATAAATCCTATGAAGAGCAACTGAAGGAGATGGGGAAAAGGAGGAGGCTGAGGGAAGACCTCATTGCTCTCTACAACTACCTGAAAGGACATTGTAGAGGGGTTGGTGCTGGTCTCTTCTCCCAGGTAATTAGTGATAGAACAAGAGGGAACAGCCTCAAGTTACCACTGGGTAGGTTTAGACTGGACGTTAGAAAAAAATTCTTCATGGCAAGAGTGGTCAGGCACTGGAATGTGCTGCCCAGGGAGGTGGTTGAGTCACCAACCCTGGAAGTGTTCAAGGGTAGTTTGGATGTGGTGCCTGGGCATATGGTTTAGGGGTGAACCTTGTACAGTGGGTTGTTGGGTTTTTTTTAATAGATATGCAAAGAAATACCTACTATACTGGCAAAGGGTTGCTACTGGAGAAACAGAAAGTATTTTAAAATGCAGTCTCTAATAAAACCAAAAATCTGCTATGGTTTACATGAGCTGTAGGAACTTGTAGTGCATTTGTTGTCTTCCTTCCTAAAAATCATTGTATGCTGGCATTGAGGATGTTTTTTGGTGATGGGGTTTGGTGGTTTTGTTTTCTGTTTTGTTTTTTAGCATATTTTGATTTTGCTTTTTGTTTGTATGGGTATGTTTGCTTTTGTGTGACCCCAAAGTGAATTAAATCAAAAGCCTAATTGGTCTATAAAAAGCAGAATAAACATGTAAAGCTTATGAAGGGGGAAAAAATGGGGGGACACAACTGTGTGACTTTGATACTGGTGCTTGAGAGAATAATATCTTCTCGTAAGCTTATCAAATATCTGGAAGATATCTGTCTTTTATTTTAACTTTCCCCTGCAGGTATGTGACTATTTTGATACTCAGATATCTAGGATATTAAATTTTTGGTGTCATTCACATAATCATCTAATATGACATCTCAATTTATTTGACTTTGGATATATGAAGGTTTTATATTTTTCATGCTATTTGGGTTTGGTTGCTTCAATAGGGATACAGATGTATTCTTTTACTTGCCTATGATGTTCTACAGGTATTTTCAACAGTTTATGATAAGCTTTCTGGCAGAAAATTTTAAGTATTTGTAATTGATATCTGTTTATGAGAATATTGTTTTAAAGAGAGAAATAACCTATACTTCGGGATTTTTTAACCTGTGTGTTACTAAGTGGCTCTAAGATGACACATGGTCAGTTAGCAAAAATGTGGTAATGAAGAACTAGAAATGTAGGGATAGTTGCATAAAATGTTTACTGCATGAGCTTCTGTTATGATTATTTTTTCAGTAGTGCCATAATTCAGTCACTGATCTCAAAAGTTTGAGCATTAGAAACTGTTATCATGAGAGTGTGGTTCCATATAACTTCCTTTAAAAAATGTATTCTCAAATGGAAAGAAAAAAGGTTTTAGTGTTCTCTTTAAGTATCTTCTGTTTTGTAATACACTATAGTTTGATGTGCACAGGTTTATGTGTGTTGTGTGGGTTTGGTGTTTTGTTTTGTTTTTTTAAACAGATTTCTGTGGACACCGAAGCTCAAAACACAGTATCAGTCTCATCATGATACTTGAAAATCTGAAGCTAATGACAAGATTTTGAAAAGGAATCCAGTATGGCCCAATTTGCTTGACTCTTGGAAAATCTATAATGTCCTCTGGAACCAGTATCAGCAAAAATCGTCGGGCTCCGAGCCTGGAGGGTGTTGACCCAGAAACATGCATGATAGTGTTTAGAACACACTGGGCACAGGTAATGTTAATTAGTTTTATTGATTTGAAGTAGGCTGTGTTAATAGGAATTCGCTACATTCTCTGTTTTGGGATAATCCTCAATTGCTCAGAAACAGATTTCTTTCATGAAGAATGTAGAAGATGACACTGAAATGTTTTCAAAATGCAAAGGTAATTCACCTTCACAATGTGGTTAGGCTTTTCTAATCACACACTGAACTGCAGATTTTCATCTAAATGCATAGGGGTAGGACATGGTAATACCTTAAGGAAGGTCTAGATCTTCTTATTGGCTTTCCTGGTCATTCACTCTGTCTTGTACCCTGTTGCAAACCTCTGTGCTTCCTTTCCTTGTGCTGGGTAAGGCTTGCCTGACTTCTGTAAAGTATGCTGCTGTGTGCATTGTTGTTTATTATGGATAGATAGTTGTAGATTCTGACCTTTATCCTATTCTGAAAATTCTGTGTGTGTCATCAGGATTATGATTACTTGTAGGCAAAGATGTTTTGCTCTGAGCACCCCAATAAAAGGCCTTATTTGCTGCAGTAATATGAATAACTGTTTATGTAAAACTGATTTCTGTGCTGCTACATTTGCTGTTTCTGGCTATTTTGAGAAGCACTGGTGGTATTTCCAGGGTCAGAGGAACCATCGTTCAAGAGTTGCCTTTTCTCATTTAGCTGTAGTGATGCTGTTATGTTTTGTTATGGGAGCCACTGTTTCTCTTGGTTTTTGGTGGCAATTATCCTCCATGAAAAGGCTAAAGGCAGCGATTGTTTCTGAGACAATGAGCTTCACTGATTATGTGCAAAACAGAATTTAATTCAGGGATACTAGGATGGCAATTGTTGCTCAGCCCTAAATCTATATTTAACGTTGCAGGATTATATGAACATCAGTGGCCATTTGGTACCATATAAGATGTGAGGGCAAGGAAACATCAGCTCTGTGGTCTTCCACAGCTCTTACTGCTGTGAATCATCTTACGATATTGATACTGCTGAGCACAGTTACTCTGGTTGGAGAGCAGGCCCTTTCATTTAATCCCTCTGTGACAAATTTATCTCAAACATTGCTGAAACACAATTTCTGAAGTCTAAGGGAATGTAGTTTATACATACTGCAGCGTACCCCAAGTTTTCAGCAACAGGACAAGTGGCAAATTTAAGTGCTTATAAAAGAAAATTATTTTTTTTCCCCCCAAAGTGAGCAAAAGCACTGCATTTTGGCCTTGTACATGCCAAACGTGACAAATAATTTCAGAAAGCTGGACAGACAAAAACTTAAAAGCCTGAAACAAGTTTGCAATTTTTTGTGTTAAGAATTTTGATCTTTATTTTTTTTCTTCCTTGGAGGGGTAAGTGCATAGTTTTAAAAAATCATTGAAATAACTGACTGTGTGTGTTTGTCTTTAGGTACTGAAAATCTTAGAGAGGCATGATCCTTTGAAAAACATTCAGGCAAAGTATGGGGCAATTTCCCCTGATGAGGCCAGCACTGTTCAGAACTACGTGGAGCACATGCTTTTCTTATTAATTGAGGAGCAAGCAAAGGATGCCTCAATGGGGCCTATTCTGGAGTTTGTGGTTTCAGAAAACATCATGGAGAAGCTTTTTCTCTGGAGCCTGCGGCGAGAGTTCACTGATGAGACAAAAATGGAGCAACTCAAAATGTATGAAATGCTAGTAACCCAGTCTCATCAACCTTTGCTGCATCATAAACCCATCTTGAAGCCTTTGATGATGTTGCTGAGTTCCTGTTCAGGAACAGCCACTCCAACAGTGGAAACGGAGTTGGTCATCCTCTTGAACCAGTTATGTTCTATAATAGCCAAAGATCCTTCCATTTTAGAGCTGTTTTTCCACACCAGTGAGGACCAAGGAGCTGCCAATTTCCTCATATTTTCCCTGTTGATTCCCTTCATCCATCGAGAAGGAACAGTAGGCCAACAGGCCCGTGATGCACTGCTTTTCATAATGTCTCTGTCCGCAGAAAACAATGTTGTTGCAAACCACATAGCAGAAAACACCTATTTTTGCCCAGTAAGTTGTTGTTTTGCTTGATCTTCAAAACTAATCTGTCTCCCTTGGATTCTTCTCATCTTTTTCTGTCACTTTTGATTAAAGATGTATTGCAACACGTTTGTTCTTTCTAACAACTCTTTTACAATTTGTCATGTTTAAGACAGCCTTACTGCAAATGCAGTCTTGCTCTTTGTTTCCATACCAGTGTCTTGTGCTTTTGGGACAGCCCAAGTATTTTTGCGGTTGCACAGTGAATTAAATTGGGAAACGGGTGGAAATTATAGCAGTATTTGGTGGTAGGGGAACCCGCTCTGTGGCCCTATGGTATTTTAAGGGTGAAGGAAGTAAGAAATGAGAACAAGGTCCTCTGAGACTATTGTTTCTGGTGGCAGTGCTAGCTGAAGTGAAATGTATTTGTCCCACTATAACATCAGTTCAAAAACTAGTGTGGAAGTAGTATGAGTGTTATATAGAAATGTAATATTTTTGCAAGATAAAAAGGAGACTTGCTCTTCATTATGGAATTGAAGATTTCTATGGCTGAACACCATCTTGCTATGTTGTACTCTGTAACAAAACTTGGTAGTAGAGTTGCATTGTTATACCTGGCAAACTAGTCTTAGTAGAAAACTTTTGATGTTAAACAATTAAATGACCAAATGTAATAAACAAAGTTACCTTACTGCACCTTACCCACCACAAATCTAAAGCAGAATGGACCTATAAAAGTGGATGAGCTTGTACAACTGACATGATAAATGTTACTAGAAGTTTAAAAGGCCACTGCTCTGAGTAAAACAAGAAATAAAACCAATCTTGTCCTTCCAGGACATGAACTTATTTATTTCCTTCCCTTTTGGATTTATTTCTGATTTTCATTTACATTTATCATCTTACTGATTAAAACTCCATAATGTAGTGTGCATATATATATATGTATGCATGCATTGTTCTATGTGACTGCTTATAGAATGTGAGTAGTTCTGTTAGTAATTTCAAATGGTAATCCTATTTATACCATAATTCAGACAAGCTAAAGAACTCTTCACTTCGAGACGTGGATTGTGAATTAACTGCTCCTTTTGGTGGAGGGTAGTATGTTTTGTTCGAGGATAGCTTCTTGTTCTTAAGGACTAACTTTCTAAGGAGAAATAAGAATTGTACACAGCACTGAAACTCTACTTCTGGCTGTGAGAGTAAGTATGTGCTTATGAATAGCAATTAACTGTAGGCAGACAATGGAAAATGAAGTGTCTGTTAATTAACAGGTTGTAACACAAAAGAAATTCGGGTTGTTCCTTCAAAATGTCTTCCTTCCTGGAACTGTCTGAAGCCTGGGTTTGAGTGTAAGTTTGTGCAGGTTACTTGGGTAGTTCTGTAGGCCTTGTGCTCCTCTACCATGAGAGAGAGAAGCAGCAAAACATTCTGGTGTTAGAAAAATGTGATTGTACAAATAGAGCATTGCTCAATGGCTTTAGCGTCTTAGTTTTTAAACACTTGCATCTTTCTTTATATATCTATGCAGATATATGTGTGTATAAAAAGTAGCACAAAGTGCAAAAATAGTGATTTTTCCATGGAATTTTCCACTCCCTCCCTTAATATTTATCTTAATATCTTTATATGCCAGAAGGGATCTGTCTTCAAGACTATGTGATTTAGGAACCGAAGGTGTTCTGAAAGACAGTGTTTGTCTGACTGGATGAGTTAACAATTATAACTGGTTATGCTTGTGAGTGATCAAAACTTGAATCCCTTTCTGTGAACTTTTGGTCTTTGACTTGCATATTGTCAGCTGGTTTTTTTCTGATAGATGAAACAGTTGTATTTCATCTGAGCTTTGATTGTCTAGCCCTGTAGATTCCAAGTAGCCCTTTGTGAAAAAAGGGAAAATTCTTTAAAGAGTCTTTTGAATGGAAACGAAAAAGATTTCCATCAGGCTGGTCTTAGTGTTCCCATTAAAATAAGGATCATCTTCAAAATTATCCTAATGCTGTATAAAATCGCATAAGAAGGATGAGCTGTAAATAATATTTAGAATGTTTCTAGCTTCAAATAACTTCAATAACTAAAAACTTGGACTGAAATGACAAATATTCTAGATATGGTCACTAAAATTTAAAAAACCTTTTAGGAAATGTGCTTTTTAAATTGTAAATAAAAATAAAATCTTGTACTTCACTGATATTCTACATAAATCATATATAAGCCTTAGTATCACTGGAAACAATGCCTATTGAGGAACATACCTCAGTCTTTATAATTTCTTCTTTTCCCTCCCTTCAAATAAGAGAGGATAATCAGAAATTATAAACAGTTTGGAGATTTTGTTTTGGTTTAGTGTTGCTGTTGTGTTTTTTTTCATATTCAGCTGAGTTCAAGTCTGTAGGATTGAACCTAGGTCCATGGTCTTTGTGAGGCTGTTTCAGTTTTGTTGGTGAAGGCACTTCCTGCTTTGTTTCTAATATTTAATATTTCTGAGTGAAGTAATTTCATATAGACCTGTGTAAGCCGTAAGATTAAAATCAACTGAAAGACAAGCTGTAGATACATGACAGTGATGGCTTCTTCTGGAAGGGACTGATATAGCTTCAGATTAAAAAAATATAAGACAATCCAGTTTTCTCCATGACTTTCTCCTCAATACCAGCTCTTGAAAGAAGGAAATTATATGGAAGGCTCCTTAAAATATTCATGTCTTTCTGCCACAGGACCCTTCTGAAAGGAAATAAAATTAATCTCAACACTCTCTTGCGTCACTAAAACTAGTAAGAGAAACCATTTGTGGCATTGCCATTCAAGCAGTTGGGCAGTTAATTTATTTCTCTTCTGTTACTGAAATACAGGTGCTCGCAACAGGACTAAGTGGCCTCTATTCATCTTTGCCTACAAAGCTGGAAGAAAAAGGAGAAGAGTGGCACTGTCTTCTGAAAGATGATTGGCTCTTGTCACCAGCTCTTGTACAATTCATGAATTCCCTTGAATTTTGCAATGCTGTGATACAGGTAATGGAGAAGGGTTGGCCTGTCCTTCTGAAGTAGAAGAGGTGTTTTTATATATATTCTGTAGGTGTTTGTAAATTGTAGAGTTCATATACTTCTATTGCTGGCATGGAATTTTAAATTTACACCAATATTAGTTGCTCATGAAATGAAAGTTTTGTGCTGCTTGTCCTGGTTATAAGGATGAATTCATATGGTTTTGGCTTTCAGGTCATAACGGTTTCAGATGAAGATAGTAGATTTGTGTGGTGGCTTTATTCTGTTATGCAAATGGAAGGATTTTCTGTTTTAAATAATAATTGCATTTTAGTACCACTGTTCATACTAAAATAAATGGAATGCCTTTACATGTGGGAAAACAGACTTCATATATTTAAGAGATGAAAAACATTCTGTGTTTGCCTAAGCTGTCTTACTAGTGGACAAAAGAAAATAGTTTGGTTTGCCTCTTGGTGAGTACTGCAAAAAGAAAGCTTTCCAAGCAGAAGATAAGTGTCTTCCGAGAAACATAAATTCATTTTAGACTGGCCTGTTTTGCATCCACTCTTGGGTCTTAATCATTATTTCTTTATTACACTTTTGTTGTGTTTTTTTTGGCCTTGATCCCTTAATTTTTTTTTTCCCTCTGATTTAAGTGTACATGATATTTTTAAGGCTAGAAAACTCTGTAGAACCCCTGTCCAGTATTTTAGTAAAACATTAAATGCTACAGAAACTGTAGATTTCTAGGTTACTTGAAGAAATGTAGTCACATTTATTGGTAAATTGAAAGGTATGTTTTAGTGAGATGTATGAAATACAGTAAAGCAACTGGTTGACTATTAAAGCATTGAACAAGCAAAACCAGTGGTAGCTTCATTACTTAAATGCAATACACAAGAGTTTTAACATGCATGTTTAAACATGAAGAGGAGACAGTATTCATCTTGGTGTCTAAGCAGTGTTTATCTACAGATCTGTTTTTGCAGGTCGTAGCCAAGACCTTTACTTGAAAATTGAAGAAGAATCAAAGCTTACTGCAGACAAATTGAAGGGTGTATTATTTTAAAACCACTTTTCAAATAAACTCAAAATGGTTCAGCTGACAAGCAGAAAGAGCGGTTTCTTTATAGTCTTTCTCCTTCTTGAAAGCTTAATTACTGCAGGAATTTTTGTTCTATGCATGGAATGTTCTTTGTGGTGTGGCTTGTTCTGTGTTGATCCAAAAGCATTGGCTAGTGGCTAAAAAGGGACAGTGTAGCCAAGGCCTTTTGCTAGTTATTACTTTTTGCGTGGATTACAACACAGAAAGAGCAACCCTTTTTCTTCCCCTTTCCAAAACAGAGGCTATAAATTAAAGCAAGTCTGGGAAGAATTGCAAGTGGGAGAATGTTTGGCCACGTGTAAGCTGTGATACTTCTGTCTGTGTGAACTTCAGTCAGAATTTGTTAACTTTTTCAAATCAAATTTCTTAAATGAATGAGTAGATAATCTCTTTTCTTTATGAAACAGTATGAATGCTCCAATATGAAAGTAAATTTTTGGCTTCTACTAATAGTTAGTTTTTTTTAAAGCTCTTAACTGTAGGAGAATGTTTGGTTTTGGATAGCTTTGGAACAGGTATGTTTTGCCCTTGAGTTAGGAAAGCACACCTTATCAGTAACTGAGAGAAAGAAAGACGGAAATGTAGGGGAAGATTTGCCTTTGCTCGAATTAGAGAAGGTTATGTATGGTCTCTGACTTACAAAAGAATGTAAACCACTTGTAACTGCAGGGAGAAACTTGGCAGAATTTGTTTGGATGTGTTAGAATATTGTTTTGTTATTTTAACCTATTGTATGCCTTAATTGCACTAATGCCACTAGGAAATAACCAATTAAGATATGACACACGTGCCTTCTGATAGAGTATATAACCTTGCTGTATAATGTAATAAACATCTTTGCCTGCTAACACCTTGGCCTGGAAGCTGTGCTCAGGGTGATCTAACACCGACACCCACACTACAACAAATGGTGACTCTGACAGCAATGCTATAATACAGCACTTAACCAACCTATTGAATTAATAATGTGGGTTTTGTTTGAATTTCTGTTTGGGTTTATACTGGTTAGGAGAAGGGATGTAAACGGTGTTCTTACCCCTAGCTACAGATTACTTTGTTTTACCTACTCTTGAACATCAGTAAAGCAGCTTTTCTGCTTTTTTCTTCTTGAAAGATGACAAGCTAACAGTGGCAAATCACCTTCAGGTGACCCTGACGAGGTTGCAAGAGCTAAATTTAGAATCTCAAATCTTCCCTTGATGCATGGGTATACACCCTTTTCTGTCCATCCATTCATCTTTGTCAACATGCGGGGAGATTGAAAATCCCTCTTCTCTACATTTGGTAGGCTTACTTTAATTAAACAAAGTTTGTGTTTGTCTGTAAAGAAGGAAAATTCTTTAAGTACTTGATTTATAGCAAATGCTAGTGAGAAGAACAAATGAACATGTTCTGTTAAATGGGAAAGGATTTTGGTACTGGATTATAGTCTGTGCCTTGTCTTGTTTTAAATCTCACTGCTACTGTTCTGTGTCTTTGTCTCCAATGTCCTCGTAGGTGGCGCATCCCATGATACGTAACCAGCTTGTGAATTACATTTACAATGGATTTTTGGTGCCAGTAATGGCTCCTGCACTCCATAAGGTCAGTGGTGTGTGCAAGCATGACACAAAATAATAACGGGCAAAAGCATTATCGATGATCTCTGTGTAAAGATGCTGTTAAATGTACTGTCTTTAGTGACTTCCATATAACTGAGTTGGTTTATGAGCTAAGATTCTGTATTTTCATTCCATACCTTCTCTTTGCACTGTACAAATTGTTAAGCAAGGTATAGATATTTCTGAAAATGTTTAAAATTCTTAAGTGAAGTGAGAACCAAAATATTTTTGTTGTGCTAGGCTGATACATCATCAAAAAAGCAGTGACCTTTTAGACAGTATTCCATCATTGCAGACATGTTTTCATGAGGATATTTTTCCAAATGTCAGGAAATATTATACCAATTTTTGAACAGTTGGTATTGTTCCTTGTCACAATTGGTAGAGCTGTTCTCCTAAGGAAAACAAAGAAATAATTTAAAAAATCCCAAGTTTGAGGAGAAAAAGTAGGAACTGCTGGGAGTAAAAATCCACTAAAGTCAGCCAAAAGTGGACTAATTACTTTCTGAAGGTCTACTAATTTTTCTGAGCCTGCCAAGCAGAAAGCCCTGCACCTGTTCCATTTCTGAGAGGCTAGTGAAACACTGTACCCTAGAATTTGTCTTGGCAGTGCACACAATTCTTCATGGTTAAATAGACACTTAGCAAGGAAGTGATAAGCAATATAGAATCTTCTTCAGTGATTCAGAATACAGAATTAACCAGTTTGGAAAAGACCTTTGAGATCCATCGAGTCCAGCCTATCACCCAATACCATCTAATCAACTAAACCATGGCACTAAGTCACTCATCCAGTCTCTTTTTAAACACTTCCCTTGATGGTGACTCCACCACCTCCCTGGGCAGCCCAATCCAATGGCCAATCACTCTTTCTGTGAAGAACTTCTTCCTAACATCCAGCCTAAACCTCCCTGGCACAGCTGAGACTGTGTCCTCTTGTTCTGTTGCTGGTTGCCTGGGAGAGGTGACCAACCCCCACCTGGCTGCAACCTCCCTTCATGTAGGTGTAGACAGTAGTAAGGTCTCCTCTGAGCCTCCTCTTCTCCAGGCTAAGCAACCCCAGTTCCCTCAGCCTCTCCTCACAGGGCTTGTGCCCCAAACCCCTCATTAGCCTTGTTGCCCTTCTCTGGACAGGTTCTAGCATCTCAACATCTTTCCTAAACTGAGGGGCTCAGAACTGGACACAGTACTCAAGGTGTGGCCTAACCAGTGCTGAGTACAGGGGCAGAATGACTTCCCTGCTCCTGCTGGCCACCCTGTTCCTGATGCAGGCCAGGATGCCATTGGCTTTCTTGGCTGCCTGGGCACACTGCTGGCTCACGTTCAGCCTACTGTCAACCAGTACCCCCAGGTCCCTTTCTGCCTGGCTGCTCTCCAGCCACTGACCCCAGCCTGTAGCACTGCATGGGGTTGTTGTGGCCAATGTGTAGAACACAGCACTTAGATGTGTTAAATCTCATGCCGTTGGACTCTGCCCACCTGTCCAGCCTGTCAAGGTCCCTCTGCAGAGCTCTCCTACCCTCTAACAGATCAACACCTGCCCCCAGCTTGGTGTCCTCTGCAAATTTACTGATGATGGACTGAATGCCCTCATCCAGATCGTCAATAAAGAAATTGAACAGTATGGGGCCCAGCACTGATCCTTGGGGCACACCACTACTGACTGGCTGCCAGCTGGATGTGGCACCATTCACCACCACTCTCTGGGCTTGGCCCTCCAGCCAGTTCCTAACCCAGCTCAGAGTGCTGCTGTCCAAGCCACATGCTGACAGCTTGGCTGTTGCCTTTTATTTTACAAGCTGATTGCTTGTGGTAGGCAAAGACGACCTGGTCCGGGGGGGGGGGGGGGGGGGTGTACGGCAGCCACACCCAGGCTGCCGGTCCATCAGCACACTGACACCAATGTGGTGGATGGCAAATGGCATTTATTACTGGCTGTTATCACCTTTTATAACCTTGGAGTTACAATGTCACATCCGTCTGCTTACATCATGGCCTGAGTACCATAGGCTACAGAAAACCTCATCTACACGTACAGCACAAAATCTTCCGGTCGCTGGTCCCTAGCTACCACACTTGGCCAGGAGTTTGCTATGAGGGACAGTGTCAAAGGCCTTGCTGAAGCCCAGGTAGACTACATCCACAGGCCTCCCCACATCCACCAGGCAGTCACCTGATCATAGAAGGAGATCAGGTCGTTCCGGCAGGTCCTGCACTTCCTGAATCCATGCTGGCTGGGCCTGATCCCTTGGCCATCCTGTAAGTGCTGTGTGACTGCACTCAAGATGACCTGTTCCAAAATCTTGCCTGGCACTGAGGTCAGGCTGACAGGTCTGGAATTCCCTGGCTCCTCCTTCTGGCCCTTCTTGTGGATGGGCACCACACTGGCCAGCTTCCAGTCTTCTGGGACCTCTCCAGTGAGCCAGGACTGTTGGAAAATGATGGAGAGCAGCTTGGCCAGCTCATCTGCCAGCTGCCTCAGTACCCTAGGATGGATCCCATCCGGTCCCATGGACTTGTGGGGATCCAAGTGGCTGAGCAGGTCTCTAACTACTTCCCCCTGGATTACAGGGGAACTATACTGCTCCCTGACTCCATCTGCCAGCTCAGGAGGCCAGTTGTTTGGAAGACAATCTGTCCTGCTGTTAAAAATTGAGGCAAAGAAGGTGTTAAGTACCTCTGCCTTTCCCTCATCTTTAGTTACAATATTCCCCTCCATGTCCACTAAGGGGTGGAGGTTGTCCTTGCCCCTCCTCTTGCCATTAATATAGTTACAAAAGCATTTCTTCTTGTCCTTCACAGCAGAGGCCAGTCTAAGCTCTGAAGGGGCTTTTGCCTCTCTAATTTTTTTCCTACATGACCTAGGAACATCCTCAAACATTTCATGGGTTACCTCTCCTTCCTTCCAAAGATGATACACCCTCTTTTTTCCCACCTTAATTCACCCAGAAGCTCATTGCCCATCCAGGCCGGCCATCTGCCCTGGTGGCTCATCTTCCGGCACATTGGCACAGCCTGTTCCTGCGCCTTCAAGATTTCTTTCTTGAAGTAGGTCCAGCCCTCCTGGACCCCTTTGTTTTCAAGGGCTGTTTCCCAGGGGACCTTCTGAGTTAGTTCCTTGAGTAATCTGAAGTCTGCCCTCTGGAAGTCCGGAGTGGAGGTTTTGTTGCTGCCCCTCTTAGCTTGACTGCATATTGAAAACTCAATTATCTCATGGTCACTGGACCCCAGGCAGCCTCCAACCACCACATCTCCCACCAGCCCTTCTCTGTTTGAAAAAAAAGAAGGTCAAGCAAGGCCTTACCCCTGGTAGGCTCACACAGCAATTGTGATAAGAACTATCCTCCATACACTCTAGGAACCTTCTAGACTGTCTCCTGTCTGCTGTGTTAAGTTCCCAGCGGACATCTGGCAGGTTAAAATCGTCCCTAAGTACAAGGTTTGATGATCTGGAGACAGCATCTACCTGCCTATGGAATAATTCGTCAACCTCTTCATCCTGGTTGGGTGGTCTGTAACAGACTCAAACCAGGATGTCAGCCTTATTGGCCTTCCCTCTAATTTGCACCCACAGGCACTCAACTTGATCATACTTAATCTCTAATTCCATTCAGCAGATCTCAAACATTTGGGAACTTGACAAGGGCTGAAATACAATTCCAAGGTGATATGGATCAAGGCTGTAGCCTGTCATTGAGATTGTTCACCTCCTTACCTGGCTGTAATGTTTTCTATTTCTGTATCTTGATTTAATCTCTTACCAAGGATGGGAATTAGACACAAAGCTAACCAGGTTTAGGTCAAGGTTGTGGATACCAAGGGCAGTGTCAGAATGGAGGTGTGGATTTCAAGTCTTAGTGGGTACTGATTTCACCTATGAAATACTTCAGCCAAATTTTAGGTTTTAAGTGCTACCATGTTGCTGAATGTCACTCTTATTAGTCAGTAAATCATCTAGCCTCCAATTGGGTTGAAGATTTCTGTTGATGTTACTTAAATCATGTAAAGCATGCTGTTCTGATTACTTTTTTTTCACATGTTGAAATATGAAAATATACTCTGAAATCAGTGAAATTGTATTTCTCTTGAAAATAGAGATGATAGCTGCTAAGGTGTGTGAGATTCAGGCCTAGATCTTTCCTGAACCCTAGTAGTTGGTTTGGTGCCTTGCTCTGACAGTAACCTTTCCTTGATTAGTGCTAAGTTTGACTTTTTCCTCTTTGAAAATGGACTACTTGCATGTATTGACTTCACATACAATTGATGGAGAAGATGGATTGCACCATCTAGTGGATCTGATACAGGGCTTCCATACCTAAGACCAACACTTCATAGCAAAAGGAAACAAGTAGAGGCACATTTGACCGCTTGAGTCTTTCTATGCTGTGCTGTACATTAACAGAAGATAATTATTTTACATCTTTGCTTTTATGACAGGTGTAAGACAGATTTATGCGTAACAGCTCTTCCATACATTGTAATTTTGAGTTGCCATTGAAAACATTCATGCTAAGTCAGATGCACAGAAAACATCTGGTTGGAAGAGACCTCAAAGATCATCCAGTCCAACCCTTGACCAAGCACTGAAGGGTCAATGCTAAACCATGTCCCTAAGTGCCAGGTCCACACACTGCTTAAACACTTCCAAGGATGGTGTTTACACTACTGCCCTGGGCTGAAGAAGTATTTCCTAGCACCCAACCTGAACTTCCCCTGGTGCATTTTGAAACCCTTTCCTCTAGTCCTGTTGCTTTCTACCAAGGAGAAGAGGCTGCCTCCTCCTTGCTCCAGCGTTTCTTCAGGTATTTGTAGAAAGCGATGAAGTCTCCCCTCAGCCTCCTCTTTTCCAGACTGAACAACCTCCACTCCCTCAGATGCTCCTTGTAGGCCATGTTCTCCAGGTCCCTCATGAGCCTTGTTGCTCTTCTCTGAACACACTCCGGAACCTCAATGTCCTTCCTGTAGTGAGAGGCCGAGAACCGAACACAACACTCAAGGTGTGGCCTCACCAGTGCTGAGTACAGGGGGATGATCACCTCCCTGTTCCTGCTGGTCACAGTGTTTCTACTACAAGCCAGGATGCCACTGGCTTTCTTGGCCACCTGGGCACACTGCTGACTCATATTTAATCAATTGTCAACCAGAACTCCCATGTCCCTCTCCAAGTCACAGCTTTCCAACCACGCATCCTCAGGTCTGTAGCTTGCTATGGGGTTGTTGTGACCCAGATGGAGGACTTGGCACTTAGCCTTGTATTATGTTCTAGTTTTTCTTCAAGGAGTAATGTTTTGAGGAAAAAATTGCTCTGCAGCAAGACACAGACTTAAATTTTTTGCTTTTGCAGCTTCAGTCAAAAATGTAGACATCTAGGAAAGAAGTCTTCAATCTTTTGCTCTTGATGTGATTGAATTTGATTTCTGTCTGAAATAGCAGCAGCAACATAAGCAAATCATGTAAGGTGACTTCCTGTCTAATCACCAAATCAAATTTAGTTGATTCAAATATATAAAATAAACTAAGCCAAACAGCTGCACAAGGACTATTAGATAAATTTTGTAGCTAGTAGTCTTAGTAGCTCTTAATCCCTCATGGAGTAACCCTTTCAGTTGGCTTTTGCAGCCAGTGGATTCAAATATGTGCAAAATGTCTGGTGCAAGGAGGGTTACTCACTTTTGAGTTAAAGCTCAGCCTGGAGATGACAGGTGCTGCCCAGTCTCTTTCTTTCTCTTGTTTATTCACAGAATGGTTGAACCTGGCAGCACCTCTGGAGAATGGTCTGTTCAACCTCCTTGCTCAGAGCAGGGTCAGCTAGAACAGGTTGTTCAGGGACATATCCAGTTGAGTGGTTAGTATCTCCAAAGTTGGAGATGGTGCACACTCTGGGCAACACTCTTCCAGTGTTTGACTACCTGCACAGTAGAAAAGTTTCTTTATTTTCCTTTTCTTCCTCCATGCCCCTGCAATCTCCAGCTGGAATTTCTTGGATTTCAGTTTGTGGCTTATTGCTTCCTGCCCTTTCATTGGGGGTATCACTGAGAAGAGTTTGGCTCCATCTTCTTTGCTTCTTCCCAGGAGGTGTTTATGAATAAGATTCTTCTCTTCTCCAAGTTGAGCAGTCTAAATTCTCTCATTCTTACCTCATATGATAGATGTTCATCTTTGTGGGCTGTTGCTGTATTTGCTCCAGTATATCACCACTTATCTTGTACTGGGGAGCTCAGTGCTTTAGTGCATCTTACCAGTAGAGAGTAAAGGGGAAGTATGTACCCCAGGAGGCTTAGTCATCTTTGTCACTAAGGTGCATTGCTGGCTCGTGGTCAGCCTGTGGGTGTGTTCTTGCAAAGCTGCTTTCCAGCCAGTCAGTCCCCAGTGTGCACTTGTGCCTGGAGTTTTTCATCCCCAGGCATGGGGCTTTACATTTACTGAACTTTGTGAAGTTCCTGTTTACCCCTGTTTAAACCCTTCCACCAACACTGACAGACCGTATATCACTGGCCTGTAGCTGGACTTTACATTCCTGGTCACGATGGTTTGAGCCTTGCAGTTTCTGCTCCACTTCACTGCCCACTTATCCAGTGTATTTTTTATAATTTTGTCTATGAAAACATTGTACAAGAGAGAGTGTCTAAGGCCTTGCAAGATAAATAGTAACTTCTCTGTTTATCAGTTGAGCCAGTCATCTTATTGTAGAAAGCTATCAGGTTGGTCAGGCTTATTTCCCCTTTGTGAATGCATACTGACTACTCCCTGTCACCACCACCTCCTTAATATGTTTAGAAATGTCCTCCAGGTGGTTCTACCTCATTCCCTTCCCAGGGATTGATGTGAGGCTGCCCAGCATGTTGTTCCCTGGATCATCCTTCTTGAAGACTGGAGTGACATATGCTTAATTTAAAAATTAATTGCTTAATATGCTTAATTTCAAAAAGGCCTTATCAGTAAGGTCTGCAACTTACCAGGCCACATGGACTCATATGTCCAGTATAAGTGTTTCCTAACCTGATCCTCCTCCTCTAAGAGTAAGTGTTCCTTGCTCTGCAGTTCTGATCTCACCTTAGGGACCTGGGATTGCCAAAGACAAATCTTGCCAGTAAAGACCAAGGTGAAGAAGTTCCTTTGGCTTTTTTCATGTAGTTTTGTCCCCAGGTTCCTTTCCTCATTCAGCAGTGGTCACACACTTTTTGTAGTCTCCCTTTTGCTGTTAAAGCTTTTCTTTAGCTGCAGCTGGCTTTCAGCTTTCCTGATCCTTTCTCTGCTCACTTGGGCAGGTTTTCCATAGTCCTCCTGGTTCACTTCTCCTTGCTTCTGTCTCTTTGTTTTCATGTTTCAGTTCTGTTAGGAGCTCCTAGTTCATCCATGCAGAGCTTATGTCTCCTTTCCTTGGCTTCCTTCTCTTCTGCTAAGTGAAAATGTTGGATTATCAGACAAGACTTTTGCTAAAAGCAGCATTTCGGTATAAGTAGTTCAGAATTTCAGTACAATGCTCAAGGCTTTGAGATCTGTATATGTGATGTGGAAATGTCTGTAACATTTATGAAACACCATTGTAAGCTGTGCCTTTTGAAAATTTTTGCAGATTGTCTCCTTACACATACTTCACTGTGTGAATGAAACAGCACAGGAGTGGTGAAGCATAGAGTCCAGATGAAGTCAGGGGGTGGGGGAAGAAACATATTTTTGCTTGGTGTGATTTTTTTTTTTTACGGTTTATCTCAGGAAGCTGAAAAAAGAATTTGCTAGTTCAGGTTTTTTCCCAGTTAAGGAAGTTTCCAATTGATGGGGCTGGCTAGCTAGCTCTCAAGGACCTATTTTTATAGTGAGGTCCATAAAGATTACTTACATAGCAGATTAACTGCAACGTGCTTAACTAACCAAAACGTTCTGAAGTTTGAGACTTCCAAAATTCATTTCTCAAAGATAAATATTCTAAACATAGCATATTCTTCTAGCCTAATTTATACTTGGTCTGTTCTAGTCTTGTCTCTTTGTGTGGGTTATCCCACCTACACGTGTAATGAGCAATTGACAGTGATCGTATCTCAGGAGCTGCGCATGGGTAGGGAGGGCCTGGATATGTGTTATGGAGCTAGGGATGTGCATTAAATGGCTCTGCTGGGTAGCCCACTCTTGTCCTTTGCTTGTCTGGATTTTATTGTACTATTTACAGAAGCATTATCTCCCTAACTTCAGACATCTGAGTTGCTTGAGACATTGAAAAAACTGCTTCAGTGACCTTTTTTCAGGGAGGCTTATCTTTGTGCAAGGTCACAAATACCTTATTTCTGTGCACATTTAGTTAAAAACAGAGGGAATAAAATGTTTTGTCCATAAAGATACAGAGTGAAAGAAAAGATTAATTTAGTAGTTTCATTTTTCATTTTTCCATTGAATAATGGAAAATTTGTGTAAGATGTTGCTGTTGGCCAAGTGAAAAGAACTGCTCTGTGGAAGCCCTGGCATGGTCCTGTCAAATAAGCTCTGTCCAATGGACCTCAGTTCTGTTGTACACTAGCCCATCTAAACTAAAACCTGTAACACAGCATGCTACTGTGATAATTCAGTAATACTTGCCTGATGATTACACAGCTCAGTGAGGGGGAAATGACCTGTAAATTATACTGTACATATTAGAAGGAACATCTTTACAAATATCCTGCAGGACTGTCAGTTCTCATTTAGAAATAATACTGTCTTGCACCATACTGAAAAGTGATGGACAGCTGCTGTAAAAAGGTCTACACCAAATGTTACTGGAAAACTGTGAGTAGTCTCATGCTTTGGAGAAGCCCATTTTATTGGCTTGGATTTTATTGGCTACTGAGTGGATATATGTTAAAGGTGCCTCTCACATTATGCATCAAATACTACAGTTGAGTTGAATTTTAACTTGGTATAAACTGAAGCAGTTTATAAATGTAAACTTAGGCAAGTTGAGGCAGTTATGGTTTTCTGTTCCCCCCAGGGTGCAAACATCCTTTATCCCTGATCTCATTTGTCCCTGCTCTCTTTTGCCAGGACAGCTGTTCATATGAGAAACTGATTGAGGTTAAAAACTCACCTTTATTTCCTGGATACTTTTAACCTGAATCAATCCCCTGAGCCAATTCACTGTGCGTTGGAGTGAAGCATGAACCCTTCTGCTAGTATAAGCAGGGGGCAAGAAGCTGAAAATTAATGGAGAGGTGGGAATGGTGAATTTTCTGATCAGTGAGGTGGGCTTATTCAGATTTAAACTGCTCTCAGATCTAGAGGATAAGTTCTAATAAGAACATTCATGGTCTCTTTATGGACAATAACAAGGAAAGGAGGAATCATGATAGCCATATTCCTATAGAGAGCATGAAGCTGTAAATTAGAAAATATATTGTGTGGATCCCAAGGGAAAACAGCCAGTAATAAAGGAGCAGTGCAATTGGTCTAACACTGAGAGTCTAATGTATTAAACTGAACTCACAATGACAGTAATTTCTGGCTCTTTGCTATTACTTGGCACAGTGTCTTGTAAAAGCTGGATCTCTTTACGGGGTTCTGCCTCACCATCTAATCAGTCATCAGAGGAGAGAAAAGATTTGCTAAAAATTATTACATAATTAGAGAAAGATATTAAAAGGCTAAAAGTAGCTTTCTCTTTTTTAATAATCTCTAATCAAATATCTGTCTGGCTATGAAGGAAGTCCCTTTTGTAGAAGATTGCATCTTAAAGTATCTGTAACAACTGACAGTTGTATAGAAAAACAGGTCAATTTTTTAAGCTGTGTTCTATAGACAATGCAAATGTATATTAAGAAAATAAATATTTCCAGCAACTTTTAATTGTTACAGCTGTGAATAATGAAAACAGAAATTGTAGAATACTGGTCTGATTAATGCAATGGATATGGATTTTCTTTTTTGTATTTTCAGCCCTACAGTTTTATCTTACAAGCAGAGGTGTCGCTTGTCTTTACCATTAGTACAAAGGATCTAATGCAAGGCACGATGCTGGTGGGTTTTTATTTTTGCTGTTGTGGCAGTAGTGAATTTTAATATTGCCCAGATATCCTTATCAGAAGCACAGCTTGAAATGTACTTGCTTAACAAAGGACTTTTCTAGAAAACTACCATATTTAACTTTGTTCACCCTCCTTTGCTACGGTGTTTTTCTTGCCATTTGAATTCTCAGAGGTGAAGAGTTTTCAAATTAAATATCAAGAGTTGTGGATGTGTGTAAATTTTGGCTTCTTTTTTATCATCCTTTCAAAAATATTCAGTTCTGAGGCCCATCTAAAAGTTTACTTGGGCTAATTATAATGTAATCAATATTTAGAATGACACAAAATTTTTGTAAGCCTCTTCAGCATCTGAATGTTGTGCTCATGCTTGACCTTGGTTCTAAATGTTTTGTTCCCTGGGATCATTTGTTCTTTTGTTGTTTACCTGAATAATGATTTGAATTTATTAGAAAGGATTTCCTTACTTTCTCCAAATCTGTCTCACAAGACATTAGTTCAAGAAGAGACAACCAGCAGGTAGTCTGAATGAAGCTTAGTAGCATAACTTTGGCATAACTTTGATATCTTAGAAACCAGAGATCTTCAGTAGTACCTGCAAAAATTGGGTCTTACTTTCAGTACACAATGTATTATGTGTAATGCATCTCTGTAGAAAAGGTGTACAGAGTTAGAAGAGTTTTTTCCAAGTGTGTGTTTTGCCTAGTGTAACTGGTTTCTCCAACATCCATCTCTAGTTAATTGCAAAAAACCCCAAAGAGAGTTCTCTAGAGGCTCATTCAGATTAAGGTAATGTATCCCATGGAGTAAATGAAAGCTTAGCCTCATGGAGCCAAAATTAGCCTTTGTGAATACTTCTGAAGGTGCCTCAAATTTTCAGAAGTTGTATTTGCTATCAGATATGGCAAAAGGGAGAAACAAACCCAGAATGCAAGATGGTAAATAAGATACAATTGTAAAGGCAGAGATATCTCCTTGCTAGGTTAATTGATCTTTTTCCTGAGCTGCAGATGTAGGTTTTGTTTCACATGTCAATAAGCCATGTTTTTATTTGATTTTCTCTTGAGAGGATGTAGAGGGATGGTCTCTGTGCTGGTTGGTATGGACAGACTTGCTTAACAAGGCATGCTGAGAGAGTACTGGAACTTCTAGAACACAATAGCATTAAAGTTGCTTGTACAGTGTTAACCTGCCTGCATAAAGCACTGTACAGTGAGCTGCAAAGGGAGATCCTAGCTTCGTTTATTGTGCAAATTTGAAGGAGTTTTGTGGATAAGGCAGTGTGTTTTCACTGAAAAATGAAAAAATGTTATTACAAATCCATTAAATCTTGATAAAACTTAGTCTTCTCTCTCAGAAAATAGTTAAGCAGATTCAGCAGAAATAAAAAGTAATTGCAATGTGGCACCCTGGACAGAAAACCTCAGTTCAAACAGTTAAAATTTACCAAGGTTATAAGTAACTCCTTTGTGAACTGTTTGGGTTTATTACTCTTTAGTTGGTTCTTCTAGTGGTATCAGTGAAGCGCTGGCTACAGTAAACATGATTTCTCTTTTTGTCTAGTCCCCAGCTGTTAGGAGGGCTGAATATGTTCTCAGTATTGAACATTTATTTTCTCAAATAGGCTCTGTAGGCAGCCTTTCTGCTGCTCTTTTTTCGTTTGTGAGATGCACTCTGAAAAGTATATGAATTTCCTTCACTAATACAAATGTGGGATCAGTTGTCCAAAGAGCATTAGTTTCAGGAAAAGGTCACTGCCCTTGTGAATCTGCTGGCTTTTCTTGCTTTCACTTACAGCTTGTGTATTTTGTACATATGCATAGTTTGCTGTCAGCAAACATCTGTGAAACCTGCAGGCCAAGGAAGTGCTTCCTTCTCTCCATGAGGGATGAAGGAGAAGTGACACAGAGACAACGATGCATTACTTCTGTCTGGCCTTTCCTTGACAGAAGGTTTAAAGGCTTTGAACTCTATGCTATCATAATGATGTCACATGATGGATTTCTTGAGCTATGCTTTTTACAGAGTGCTGCTATGAAAACAAACAAAACCAAAACCATCAGAACAAAGAAACCCCAACAAAACAAACATACAAACACCAAGCAAACAAGACAGTTTTCAGGGCAACAGTCAACAGCTTTCATCAGAAAGCCATTCCATTTTAGCCCACAAGTCCCCACACCATTTGACTGTTGCCAAAAAGGGAAGAATCTTGGCCCCAAACAGAAACAATTTTCTTTGTTTCACAACCTTGGCTCACTTCCTGAGCAGTTTTTTTTTTGGAGATGGAAATGTGGCAGTAGTCCTGTGGAATCATGTGTGTGTGTATGTGCATAAGCACGTTTGTTTTGTCATGTTTGCAGTAATACAGAATCTGAGTTAGGACTGTAGCCACAGGATTGGCTAATTCTGGCCATTTGTAACTTTGGGTTGCTTAGCCCAATAATTATTTTTTTCTTCTATTTTTTTTTTCACCTGACACTTGTGGGGAAAGGAGGAGAAACAAATTACTGAAGTTGGAGTATATGTTAATGTATATTATTCTGTGAAAGAACTATGTTCTCATGTCTGATTTTTGGTAGCACTGAACATACAACCAGAGATTTAGAAAATACATCTGGCAATTGTTCACACACCCTGTGAAAGCATGCAATGAAAGCAATTGTTCACACACCCTGTGAAAGCATGCCTCATTCCTTTCCTTACATTGCTGTATTATAATGCCTTTTTTTTTTGTCCATCCTTGCTGCAGTAAACCAAGAAGGTGAATTTGTTTCCCCATCCTAGTGAAAAATTCAGCTGTTACTGCTTCACTGGTGCTTGGTTTCTACTGCCGAAATGAGCTGTATTAAGAGCAGTGTAGCTGAGTACTAGAATAAAGCTTCAGAATGAGAGTGAATTAATAACCTTAACTGTAGAGCCTGTATCTGCTTTCCTCATTGGTGCCCCCTCTCCTTAAGGTCTGCAGGCTGCATACAGCATTCCTATGTTCTGTGTAACCAGCCCGAAGAAGCTTGTGGTCTTAAATGCTTTAAAGACCACGTCTGCAGCATGGCATTGCTGTGTACATGGCTAACATGCAGCATAATGGAACAGGGAATTTGGTATTTACAGCATGTTACGTAAATGTTGCCCTTCTGAGTATTTTCTAAATCCTCTTAGCTCTGAAGTGACAGCTTTGGTTCTTTTCTTTTTTAATAAAGTCAGTCTTTTCATTTATCCGGCTAAGTTTGGTAAACAAAAGAGGTTTAATACTTCCTTTCATAGAGGCAGATTCTTGTGTTTTGGGGTTTATCTTTGTGCACTTAAGCTTATTAGGTTCCCGGGTAACTATTTTTGAAAAGCTGACTTTGCAAGGGCAGTGCACGGTGTGGAGGTGGCCTCTGGAGGTTTCGGTGCTTTGTGAATAGATAAGCTCCAAAGGATTGCAATAAGCAAAGCAGCATGGGTTATGCTATGCAAATGGCATCTGGATATTTTAATTGTATTTTGATTTATAAATAGCAAAGATTTGGGGGTTTGGGTTGTGTGTATGTATATACCTACTCCTTGAAGAAGTGAGCAAGATAAGAAATTGTGCTGTGGAAGATAAAAAGAGGGAAAATAGTGGCAGAATTCTGGATGTGGGGATTTCTTTTAAGCTCTAGAATCATGATTTTGCACTGGGCTTTGATTGTACTCTGATACTTATTTTTAATAAAGTGGTAGATGCAGGTATTCACAATATCTGAAAATGCTTCTGAAGGATGAGAGAAGTGCGATGCAAAAAAGAGCTGACATGGGGAGCTTCTAGCATGATTCAGCTCTGAGAATGTGTGAGATTTGGGATGTCAGTTTGGGGGAGAGTTGTTTTTCTCCCCTGTGGATGTTAGACAGGTAAGAAATGGGTTCAAAAATGCATGCGAGTCATTCAGAAGCAAAGACCTCAATGTTTCTGTGGCAGCTTGGGGCTTCTGCCAGGTATGCAGGTACAGAAGAGGGATGGGGATTTTGTGTGCATTTGCATTTACATGATTTTTTTTTCTAGGTGACTGTGGAAGAAGTGATGACTACCACAGCATACCTGGATCTCTTTTTGCGCAGTGTTTCAGAGCCTGCCCTCCTCAAGATTTTCCTCCGTTTCATTTTGCTGCACCGACATGAAAATGTGCACATCCTGGATACGCTGACCAGCCGCATCAACACGCCGTTCCGGGTAAGGCAAGCAGGAGGGAAGGCCAGGTGCTCAGCATAGATGTAGCTTAAATATTTAAATGGAAGATTCCATATGTTTATTGAGGATCTGTTAAAGCAGGAACTTTCTCCCTCCCTCCAAACGTGTGATTTCTTCAGCCCTTCCGCTTTGTGTATGTGCGATGATATTACCTACCACTAGAGTAAGTTGTTAAGTGTATGAGGTGGTTTCATGCATACAGGAGATGGGATAGTGGGAGATGAAGTCTGAATTCTGTTAGATAAAAGGTAAATTTTAGAAGCACTTTCATTCTGGACACTGCTGAAGTACAGCTGCCACAGAAAACTCACCCTGGGACTTATAAATGTACTCATGGTGAGGAGTGTTTCTGATCTTCGGAGTTTTGCCAAGCAACAAGCATTTTGAAATAGTTCTTCTGAGAGGTGATGGGAGCCCTATAAGGATGTCTTCAAATTGATCCAAGTTGTGAATTGCAGTACTGCTAATGTATTTCTCAGGAATCAACTCTATTATTGTAGCGTGTTTACTGAAGTGTAAAGTTGCCTCCTTTCTTCTTTAGTTAAAAGAAAGTGCATTCTTGCTCACATGATCAGATTGCTGCTTCCTTTCCTTGCATCCATTCCCCTGTGCAGTAAAGTTTATCTCAAATTTGCACTTAGATCCTTCTCAGTTTAGGCACATTGCACCACAGTGATGGGAGAGCTACCTGACAGACAGTAGAGTTACCTTTGCTAACAGTTGGATCTTCTGGAAGAGAAAAGGACCACTTGTTGCACTGAACTACCTGTCTGAGCCTGGCTTGGCTGCAGTCTTGGCTGAATCTTGTATGATGCACAGCTTCATGGATGAAATAATAATGTGGTGGATGGGTACAAGAGAAGCCAGAACACCAGCATGTGCATTAAATGTGTGTATTAGGAACAGGAGCTTCACGTGAAATTTGCTTTGAAATGTGAGTGCATGCAAATACACATCTATGCTGCTGGTACTGCAGCTCTGAGATGGATTAACTACGAGCACTAAAACAGCTTCTGTCGACAAAAATGCAAATGCTGTTGTCTCTGCTAATCATTAATTACTGTTCCACAGGCAAACGAGATGGGAATTGTAAAGAATTCTGCAGCCCTGAGCAACTCAGGATCTCAGCCAAGGTGGTTCTGTGGTGCTAAATGAGTTTTCTGCAGTATAGCTTGGCCAAGTACAAAATCCAGAATTGCAGCCTTCTGTGCGTTTCTGTAGCACATGATTATTGATGAAAATACTCATTAATAATTTACAGGGTTAAATTTATATGCAGACAGGTGGGCAAAAGGATCCATAAAAATACTATCCTCTTTGTCTCCTGAGTGTATTTTAAATCATCTCTTTTTACAAAAAAAAAACTCAAACCCAAACCCAAACCCCAAACAGAAATAGCCTAGTTTTATTTATTAGCTGATTCCTGAGCTGCAGTATGTTTCCAAAGACAAATGAGTAATGTTTCCCTATAAACTGGATTTTCTTGGATACAAGGAAATTTAAGGCAGTAGCAGATTTTTCTGCACTTTCACAGAATGAAGAAAAGTTGGGCTTCTCTCTCAGTAGATTTTATTCCTTTCCCTCATGTCCCCCAGCTAAAACACACCTCTTATGCAGGGTTCTGACTTCTTCCAAAAGCTCTTCAGCTCTGCCCTTGCATTCCTATTAAGAACTCCAGTTCTGGTTATTTCTTCCTCTCTTGCCCTTTTACTTTCTCCGTCTGTTTCTGTAAACATGATGTCTTGCCCAAATTGTTGGCTCCTAGTACAAGCAGTAGACAGTGATGGCAAGGCAGCGAGTTTGAGCTCTGCTTTGCCTCACAGCAGGGCTGGTTCATGAGATTTCTCGTGTCTCTGCTTATTCCCTTTTCCCTGTTCTTCTGTTCAGTGACCAAAGTAGGGAAGCTTTTGCATTTCAAGGGCTATCAAGTGAGGTACATTTGAACTTTGCTATTTAACAGTTTCACAAAGACACCTACCAAATAAGAGAAAATACATGTATGTATGAATGGTCTTGGTCACGCTGGACAGAGTTCAATGTGTTAATACCATAGGGAAGCAGAGTCACTCATTTGAGAGAGAGAACTGGAAATGGAGAAACAGCCTTTAAGCTGATATTCTTGAGAAAACATGGGCTAGAGAGAGGAACATAGCAATGTGCTGTTGTAGGTTCTTCATGTTGTATAGGCTGTTAGGACAGAACAATTTAACAGTGGGAGTAAGAGAAGTGACAGCAGAGAAGAGGTGGAAATTATGTAGTGTGGAAGAGAAGCCATGCCATGAAACTTCAGGGAACAGTCTGTTTTTCTAGGTAATTCTCAGAAGAGTTGTCCTAGTCCTGGAGTCTAAGCCAGCTGTGAGATGCTGTTTCCACGAGAAGCAACACAGGAAAATATGCCCAAGAAAATACATAGTAAGAGGCAGGGTGATAATGATGATGTGGTTTGTGGAAAGCAGTGAAAGCTTACAGCTCAGGCTCCTACCATTTTGGGCACAACTGCAGTCTAGCAAATGCCTGGCAGGTAGAAATGTAGAGTACAGTAGTTGTGAAAGGTGTTCTATGTCTAGTGACCAAAAAAGGAAGTCCATGTAGAAGTCCATGTTTCTAGTTTGTCCTAAATGCAGGGTGAAAGTGCAGTGCCCATCACAGGAGGGGTATGATTTTTGTCTCTGCTGAGTGTGACTACTGAAATACCTTGTTACAGATACATTCAATCAGACCTTTGCCAAAAAGGCAAGTGAGCAATTCCAATGAGGAATCCTGTTTTTCTTTCCTTTCCCTTGGTCTCACAGAAAGGATCTTCATGTCTTGCCATAGTTGCCAGCTGTTCAAGTGACCTGGAGTAGAGGGATTGTGAAAACTCCATATGGAGCTGATTCTGATTAAAAAAGACTTGTTTAGTTCTGGTCTACATTAAGCTATATTTATAGAAGCATTCAGCTGCTTAATGTGCAGAACAGTAATCATTCCTTATCCTTAAAGCAACAGAAATTTGAGGTGGTTTGTAACTTTTCTTTCAGAAAAAATGTTTAGTTGGTTCAACTTCTGTGTCTGAGAGAAAACAGAGTCTTGGAAGTTACAAGGTTCAGTTCATGCTAGGTTAAATTAAGAATTACTGTTTATCAAAAAAACCCACCTTATTTGAAGAAAAATTCTGGTTTGTGTTTTGCTACAATGTGACATGTTATGTGTATAGCTCTACTGACAAAATGCAATACCATACTGACAGTGTCTGCTAACACATGATGTTCTGGCAGAGCCATTATTGAATGCAGGGGAGACTGGAAAGGTTTGATTTCCAGACCAAAAACTGACAGCATTTATCATTTTTCAGCTCTGTGTGGTCTCCTTGGCGTTGTTCAGAACACTCATTGGCTTGCATTGTGAAGATGTGATGTTACAGCTAGTTTTAAGGTAAAGCCCAAACTCCTTTTTCCACTCTTCACTCTAATTCTGGGACATGCAGTCTCTGTCTGTGGATGCGGAGCTGGAGGAGAGTTCTCCAAGAGAGCAGAAATCCAAGCAACTACAGAGATAAGAATATTTATGATCCTGAGATACGTCTTCTAGACCTGAAGTGTGATTTATGCCCTGTGATCTTCAGGAGCAAAAGATTTTTCTTGTGATTTATTTCTATAGAAGTGAGAGAAGAGAAGCTAAGAATATATTTATCACTTCCAAACTGCTTATTCCCTTCTCCTAAACATATAATTCTTCTCTCCTGCATGTTTTCTCTAGTGTATTATACACTGTGATATAGAGCTTTATACTTGTTTGCAGCTTCCACCTGCTTTCTTGGTTTCCACCTCTTTGATTCCTTTCTCACTGAGAGTCCTTCTCAGGTAGGTCCCTTCTGTAGGTAGACCGTTACATAATGTACTGAAATGTGTTGATTATTTTTGCTTTTAAACTGGTGGTTCAATGCATTCAGAATTCTCAGTTGTAATTGACTGTTCTGAGAATTGGTAAGTTGGAAATACTGGTATTTTATCACTGTATATCACAAGAACATTTCAGTTATTTTCTGTCCCTCCACCCACAGAAATTAAGGTTAAATTCCCCTGTAGCTATGGCTGTTGTGCCTGAGAATGCTGTTAGGACCCCTGTGACCTAAAATATGTCACCATTCTAACAGCAGTAAAGTTCTCTATTTAATCTTCTTTTTTGTTTAAGAAATCCTTTATAATTTTTGTGCATTTTAAATGGCAAAGCATAGTTCAGTTGCACTGAGGCTCTTAAAGTGATTTAGAAAGTCGAAAAGGAATGCTTTACTGAAGTTCAACAAAGTACTGTGCTTCCTCTATTCCTTGTACTCCCCATAGCTTATTTCTTCCTCTACCTGAGAGCTTGGTCTTGATCTACTGCAGTAAACCACCTTGATGACCCTTCCATCCATTTTGCTGGCTGCTTGCCTGGCATACATAAACTGCCTCTCTCTGGATTTCCCAGGAAAACAAATGAATTAAGGATTCTTAGACACAGCTCACTCATATTGGGACCAAATCACTCTGCTGGCCTTTGACATCTATCCGTCCCACACTTCCTCCATGCCTTCTTACAGCAAGCTTGCTCTGTCTTGCAATGGATTGTTTACTTTTCTGTTCTGATGCAACTGACCTCCCATCTCTGTTTGTCTTGACATTTGCTCATCAAACCATAGCTTTACAGTATAGAGAGTCAGGGTTTCATGCTCTCGAGAGTTTAGAATATGGATCACTGTCAAGATTATTATTACAGTTTCTTTTAGTTTGGAGAGAGCAGGATTGTGGGAAGTGGTGTTGCTTTCTCTAGCACAAAAGCGCAATGTAGTAATGCTATTCGCTGCTGTTGCAGGTATCTAATCCCATGTAACCACATGATGTTGAGCCAGCGGTGGGCTGTGAAAGAGACAGACTGTTACTCTGTATCTGCTGCAAAACTTCTGGCCCTGACCCCAGCCTGCTGCACCACTGGGATCACCCTGACACTAGAAAGCCAAGGAAAGGATGCTATTTTGTGGACAAAAGCAGCACAAACTAAAGGTAATTGCAACTCAGGGGAAGACTAGATCATGAGCTAAGTTTGATTTCTTATCTTGGGTGGGGAAGGATGGGAATGGGAGGAAATTTGATGGGCAACAAACTGGGCAAGCCTGGACTGGAAAGCATGTTTAATCACTTCCATATGTCCAGGTATGTTGAAACCTTATTTTAACAGCTATCCACTTGAATACACATTCATGAAGATAATGTACACAGACACAACAGCAGCTCTTGGTGCTTCAGCATGGCTGTTGTTGTTTTAAGATTTGAATGGGGGCTGATCTCAAAAGTCTTTGAGTTACAGCTCAGTTTTGGTGATAGGCACAAGCCCTGGATGTTTATGAGCAAATCTCTTAATCTTTATTCTCTTACCTTCCTGCCTTACTGCATGGTTGGGGCGTAAGGCTCTACCTGCTGTGTCATAGTAGATACCTTGCTTGCAAACTTCTGGTATATTACTCCTGGCATGAGTAATGTTCTTTACTTTCAGATTCTGGTAGACGCTCCTCTGAATCTACTTGCATTGTGGAATCTGGAAGAACTCTGGACATTAGCTACTTGCAGTACCTGGGGGAAGCTCAAGAAGCTATCCTACAGTGCCTGAAAGATTGCAAGGTTTGGTCTGCCTTGTATGATGGAGTAAACCCTGATCCAGACACCTTTATCCAAACACTTGCGGAGGAGAACAGTAGGGATGTGGAACACCCCATGTTTCAGCTCCAGCAAAGGACAGGTAGCACCTGTAGCTCCTCTCAAGTAACTCCATCTGGTGAGAGGATGCAGTTGGAGCTAGAATGGGATGATAGCTATGACACAGGGATTTCTCCTGGTTCTGATAGAAGTTCACCACAAGCATATGATGATCTGGAAAGCACAGAGATGCAGGCACCTGCAGAACCACCAAAACATATTCAAGAAATGAAAAAAAATGCCATCATGCTCATCAAAGGATCTTACATAGAGGAATCAGACTTCCAGGATGATGTTATGGTTTACAGGTTATGTGCTCAGAAGGATACTCAAGACAATGGTAACTCCGAGGAGAAATCTTTAAATGCAGTCGGAGAACATGAGGTCCAAAGCCAGACTGTAGTCAACGGGCCTCTTGCAAAGAGACAGCTGGAAGTGGAGCTGGATGACCACAGTAAGAGAAATTCAAGCTTGACTCACAGTGTAATGAAAGAACAAACAAATCAGAAGGCGATTGAAGTTGATCCACAGCCAGACTTGAAGCTGAAGCTGTCTCCTCAGGAGACAGATCAGAGCTTAAGTGTAAGACTGCTGAGCACAGATGGGGAGGATTTCATTGCACAGTATGACAGAATTATTAAGGAACTGGATCCAAGCAGTGCATGCTTGGAGGAACAGAAGTTGGATACTCCTGACAATACCTCTCCTGTGGAAGAGGAGGAGGACTTTGAGAATTTCTCAACAGACACTCCCTCTGTGGAGAGCATCTCATCTCCCTTTGGACCAGTTGAGGATGTCTCTCCCCAGCATGCTTCAAGGAGCCAGAGTGCTCCATTTACAGGTGGAATGTCCTGTTAATTACATACATAACAAGTGTAGGAATGCGTGGTGATTAAAGGTGGCCAAATGAGGTTATACTGCGTGGTTCCCAGCACAAGCACAGGGCAAGGAACGGTCCTGGCATTAAAGAGGGTATAGCCCGAATAGCTGAGACCTGGCCAAGGATAGTGAGGGATTGAATGAGAGTAAAGCAAGAGCAGTGAGTGTGCTGGTGGCAAATGGTGCTTACTCAGGGTTTGTGTTTTTGAGGTATTTTTTAATTTGTTCTCCACCTTGAGCAGTGGCTATGTTGTTTGTGAGAGCTATGTCTCTGCGATTTCACACTTCAACAGGAGGTGGCAGCACTAGTGCCAGCTGTAGGGGTACCTGTCTGTGCTCTGCCCTGGCATCCTCCACTGGCAGCTCTGCCCTCACTGTTGGTTGGCTTTTCTGTCTTGTGCCAGGCAGCAACTTAAACTTGGTCTCTGCATACTGTCCAAGCCATTCAGGAATGACAGGGCAGAATGGGTGTTTGATCTGGTTTTGTACAGCTTCTTGCGCTGCAGGCTCCTGATTTTTAATTAGATCTCCTAGATATTACAGTAATGCAAATAGCAAAAAATAATAACATCACCAGGTCTCCTTATCCAAAACAAAACCTCTTTATAAGATGACTTCTTTTTCATTTGAAGGGAGAGGGAAAACATTCATGTCCATTGAAATGCAGCTGTTTCTGCTCAGCTCTGTCTTCTGGTCAGCACTGTTTCTTAATTGAAAAAAATCAGCCTGTTTTTCCATCAGTTTGTTACTTTTGCTGTGGTGGCAAATTCCTTGTATTGGAAGCTAATCACATTCAAACCTTTCTGTTTCCCATTACCTGCTGTCAAATGTGGCTCAAAAATGTCCCTGTTGTTCTTCATCTAGTCCCTCCTTCCATTTGTTCATTTGCAAAGAACTCTCACCATAATCCCCCCTATTGCCCTAAACTCCACCAGAAAGTCACATCTGAGCAAAACAAAGACAAAATGAAACACACACAAAAATCCTTGCTGTTTGCTCCTCATCCACAACAAGTTTTACTCTGAGACTTTAGTAGAGATCTTAGTGATGCCAAGTAAGGAGGTGCTTGTAACAGTGCCTCAGAAAGGTTGAGATTTCAGTGTCTTTCAGATATAACAATGCATTTAATTTGGAATGCCATGCTGTCTTAGTAGATGTGTGTGATAGAATAGAATTAATGAGGTTGGAAGAGACCAACCTATCGTCCAACACCATCTAATCAACTAAACCATGGCACCAAGTGCCCCATCCAGTCTCTTCCTAAACACTTCCAGTGATGGTGACTCTACCACCTCCCTAGGCAGCCCCTTTCAATGGCAAATCATTTTCTATGAAAAACTTCTTCCTAACATCCAGCCTAAACCTCCCCTGGCACAGCTTGAGACTGCGTCCTCCTGTTCTGCTGCTGGTTGCCCGGGAGAAGAGACCAACCCCCACCTGGCTACAACCTCCCTTCAGGTAGCTGTAGAGAGCACTAGGGTCGCTCCTGAGCCTTCTGTTCTCCAGACTATGCAACCCCAGCTCCCTCAGCCTCTCCTCATCAGGCTTGTGCTCCAAACCCCTCCCCAGCTTTGTTGCCCTTCTCTGGACACGCTCCAGCAAGACAACATCTTTCCTAAACTGAGGGCCCAGAACTGGACACAGTACTTAAGGTGTGACCTAACCAGTGCTGAGTACAGGGCACAATGACCTCCCTGTTCCTGCTGGCCACACTATTCCTGTTACAGGCCAGGATGCCATTGGCCTTCTTGGCCACTTGGGCACACTGCTGTCACACAGCCTACTGTCAACCAGTACCCCCAGGTCCCTTTCTGCCTGGCCGCTCTCCAGCCATGTGTTTTGGTTGCTTTCACTGTATTGGGATGCTGTCATGTGATGGAGCTTCTCTCTGCAGAGTCAAATATCCACAGAGGTTCTCACACGCAGTCAGCGTTAGCAGTGCAATGATGCTCTCTTCAGGCCTGTAGTTCTGTGAAGAAAATATCCTATTGTTGTTATTGTTGTCTATGTCTAATTTAACAGCATTAAACATTATCATCCCTTTTCCCCCTGATCAAGGACAAATGTGTTCAGGAACAGGACTTCACTTTTGCCCTCCCAATCCCAAACAGTGCTTTTCCCGGCTCCCCACCAAATGGCCACACAGAGGTGCATAGTCTAGACGGGAGTAAGCTTTTTTTCATGTGATACAGCAGAGCTCCCCCTGTGCTTTGGTCCTCAGGTGCTCTATATAAATGTCTCCACGAACATGAGAGGGGAAGCGGTAGGTTATGTTAGGACAGGAGAAACTCTATGCCAACAAAAGGCTTTGGGCCTGCTCTGTTGGGTACCCAGGCAGTGAGGATTCCTGCAGGATCTGATGATCGACATGGTGATTGAAAGGCAGCACCTGCATAAAGCCTTGTCAGCACTGGCCTGCCTACCTTTCCTCTTGTGAGTGGAGTTGTGCCAGCATTGGCCATGATAGATGAGTCTCGAGGGCGTGCTCATGGTTGCTATAAAATATGATAGACTTCAGCCTTTAGTGAAGCTCTGTTTAGGTGAAGTGGCATTGTAGGCACTTCTGGTTTGATGCTTACTGTTACACTGGCCCAGAATTGCTTTAGCCTTTGCTGTAGTTTACAGCAGCCCCGGACTAGTTGGAAATTCAAAGCTAACAGTGCTGTAATCACATCACCCAGGGGGTCTTCTGTGTGGTCACCTTAACTTTTATGGAGCCAGAAAGCTGAGGTGAGTGGGTGTGGGCCAAGACACATTTCTGAGTTTCAGTGGTACAGACAGCCTTGAGCATCTCGCCAGCTCTGTCGTCAGGCTCAGCCTTACAGAAGCTTCTTAAGCTTGAGCACTATAGGCTTATGCATTTCCATGGTAAATCCTTCTGTATTTCAGTGGCTGTCGTGCAGCACCAATACACAAACTACAGCTGTCATTTATTGGTGATATTTATATGAGAAAGCCTATGTCTAGCAATAATTTTGCTTATCCATTATTTTAATGTCTCCCCTGTTCTGTGTGTCTGTTTGCAGTAATGAAAATGCCTTTTCTTGTGATGTGAACTATCAGAGATCTTGATTTTTGGTTTGTGTTTTCCTATTTCCTTTAGAACACCACAGCTTTTGGGTAAGACTAGCATGCTGGCTATAGTGTACTTGGCCCAGGCTTTGTGTAGAAATGAGGTACAACAAGAGCACAAAGTGCATATTGTGTTTGCATTGAAACTGGGGGCTACCATCTTGATGAGCTTCAAGGGGAGTGGAACAGTAGGCCATAAGGTACTGGGTGAAATCCTTGTTGGCACAGGTAAAGTGGAGTTATCACATTAGGTAGACCATTAATGTGAACTGATTGGCTAGCAAAGGTGCTTCTAATCACTAAAGTTTTTAACACCTCTGTGAGGTCGATTTTGTCTGTTCATCTACAGTTTGGATTTCCTTCTTGGTGGCTTTAATTAGTGTGTGTGTGAGGTCTAATTTGGTTGGTTATGATGATCAAAATATCTTTTAAATGCCTGTTTCCTAGATCTGAGGATTTTTCTTGTGTGCAAACAAAAGCATTGGTTTCTTCTCCTTTTCTTGCAGGACCGTTCATCAGCGTAGTGTTGTCAAAGCTGGAGAACATGCTGGAGAATTCCTTGCATGTAAATTTGCTGCTTATTGGGATAATTACTCAGCTGGCAAGTTATCCACAGCCCCTTCTTCGCTCCTTTCTGCTCAACACCAACATGGTGTTTCAGCCTAGCGTGAGGTCACTTTATCAGGTACTTGACCACAACCACTGGTCATGCCTACTGGAACAGGGGATTTGGTGTCTCATTAAAACTTTTCAGTTCCACCTGTTGCTTTCCCATCTGTCTGAGAGCCTCTCATCTCATTTCTGTGTTTTAATTACATTTGTACAAAAGCCCTGGAAATGCTGTAGGACCATAACTTCTGTTGTAACTGTTTTAATGCAGCTGGAGAAAGCCTGGTTATTCAGGCTATGGCTGCACTGGGAGCAAGGGAGGAAGTAGTAATTGTTACTGTTACTTTGACAGGTGCTGGCATCTGTGAAAAATAAAATTGAAGATTTTGCTTCCACTGAAAAAGACTTTCCAGGTCTCCTCCTGGAGGCCCAACAGTACTTGCTTTTTCGTGTGGACATGTCTGATGCTGCAGAAGAACTGCTAACCAAAGGTAAATGTTAACCATGCTCCAAGGAGCGCTGGGGAGAGTGACTCACCACTTTTCTACAGAAAGATTAAAAGTAGGTGTGGTGTGTTTTGAATATCATTAACCAGATGTATCCTTCTGACTTTAAACTGAGGATGGTCAGTAGGCCATGCTATATGGATCTATTTGGATGTTCTCTGCTCTTTAGAGGCTTTTAGTTGCCACAGAAAATGTCTGTTCAAAGGAGTAACAGAATCAGCTCTTGGCTTGCTGTCAGTTTGGCCATAAACAAACTTGCTTTGAAGGCATGAGGTGAGGTGGCATATGTGCATGATTTCATTTTATTTTTAGCCTGACCTTCAGCTAGTCATTGGTTCTTTTTTGATAAATGTTAGGGAGGACAGAAGTACAGAATGAATTAGTTTCTGCAACAATTGAATAAGGCTTTGTGTTATGGTTTGGACTGCTACTGAAGTAGAGAGATATTAGCCAGAAGACTTCAAAATTGCTTTCCTGAATGAAAAACAAAACAAAAGAGAGATGTAAAATCAGCATGCTTCAAGAGCAATGGGGAGCTAACAGATATCAGCCCAACAAAACAGCTTTCCAAGGGACTTGTGTAACATCTGCTTCTCAAGCACAGTGCAGGCTGTATCTGTCTTGAGAGTTACCAGCGTTCACACTGGTGTGAAGGAAGCTGTTAAAAATAAGCAAAATGAAGAATCTTATGTTCTAAGAACTTTCCAGAAGCAGCCAGGCAACTCTTAGAGTTGGGGCCCTGCCCTGAGGACTTGGTTTTTCTCAGCTTGTTGCTGAGCCAGCCGTGTTTGGTGCAGGTTTCCCTTAAAAGCCAACTTCTCATGTGATGGGAATGTGTCAGATTTGGGGAGAGCAGTGACCATGGTGATAGAGGTGAACTGGCAACAGGATTCAAGAGGGGCTGCATTTATGGGTGTGAGCTTACTCATCACTGAGACCCACTCTGCCTGTGCCTCTGACAGTGTTGATACTTAGATTTCAGAGTTGTGGGGAGCAGGACTTTTTAATGTGCCATTTCAGTTGTGTTTTAATTTTTCAAGACTGAATAGCAATGTGCCTATTTCTAGTCAGCACAGAGTGTGTTTCTAAGGTTTGTGGTACATCTCGTCTGTGAAATTATGATCTTGCTAAGGCTGCTTCTTGAAAAATGAGTCTGTGGAAGATGTCTGCTGTGAAGGAGCTGTGTTGCAAATGTCAGTAGCATTTTAGGCTCTACACATGGGTGCCACAGATTAGAATGCCTTACAATTAAGTGGTATTGTCCCTGGCATGTGGGAGATGAGATTAGGAGGCATCATTTAGAGTCCTTTCTCTCAGGTGCTGGCTGTAAGAACTTTTCTGTAATACATCCCTATGGCATTTTATTTATACTTCCTTCTTTACGTCAGATTTCTTCGTGGGTTTCAGAAGCTGCCAGGTTGACTCATGCTGATCATTATTTAAGAATCTGAAACAAGGCTGCTTAGTCATCCTGTTGGTACATTTTCTTCAGTGTTGTGGCAATCCTGCAAAGATCTCTTGACAAATCGGTGGAGAGTAAACAGATGTCTGGATAACTGCAGTCTTGGTTCCCAACCAGTCTTGGTTACACAAGGAATCAAACTTACTCTTGGGACAAGTTGGCTTAGTAGTCCTTCAACTCACAACAGACCATTATACTGATGAAGAAGTGCAAGGTAGAAAGTGCTACACTAATGGTAAATAAAAATCATAGAATCAATGAGTGGCTTAGGTTGGAAGGGACCTTTAGATATTATCTACTCAAACTTCCCCCCACTCCGGGGCAGACACCTCTTAACTAGACTCAGCTGCTCAAGGCCTCATCCACCGTGGCCTTGAACACCCCCAGGGAGAAGGCATCCATAACCTCCCTGGGCAATCTATTCCAGAGTCTCACCACCTTCATACTGAAGAATATCTTCCTAAGATCCCATCTAACCCTTAGCTTGAAACCAGTCCCCTGTCCTATTGCCAGACACCCTTATGAAAAGTCCTTCTTCAGCCTTCCTGTAGGATCCCCAGGTATTGGAAGACAGATATAAGTTCCCCATTGGAGTCTTTTCTTCTCTAGGCTGAACAACCCCATCTCCCTCTGCCTATCCTGATGGCAGAGGTGTTCCAGCCTTTGGATCATTAACAACTTCTATAGGATTTCTTTGCATTAGCTGGAACACCACCTTTGAGCATCATGCAAATTAGTTGTTCTCTGAGGGCTTTTTCTGCAAGTGAAAGTAGTAAATAACCCCCAGAGCTTCCTCTCCAGGTAAGAGCATTACTGGCCTCCTGCATAATTTACATCTGAAAAACAGAAGCCAGACTTAGTGGGGAACACAGATATAAAACCAAAATATTCCACAGTTATTTGCTTTCTCTTGACAGTGATGGTCTCTGAAGGTGTTGGAGCAGAAATGGACAATATGTTATTTTCTGCTTGCAATAGTCAGTGGCTTCCTTACATGGTAACTTGGCTTGCCGTTAGGTTCGTAGGGCTGTCATGATGTGGATCCCATATGAAATGCTGCCCTCCTTTCAGTGTGTTGGTGACTATCTCCAGAGTACTCATTTGCTCAGTGGCATGATTCAGTTTGCGTGCTGACCGTGGAAAGAAGTGAATGATCCTGGTCACAGTAAAAGCAAAACCAAACCTCTCTGGTCCCTAGACCTGTGCTTGTATTTCAGTTATTTATTTTTAATCAGTGAAATCTAAATCAAAGTTATTTTAGGGAAATTTTGATACCTGCTGAATTGAAGAGTTTAATTGAAAACAAAGCAGCTTTGACAGGATTCGAGCATTCTAGTTATATTGGCTAAACCCTAAAATGCTAATTATGAAACATTTCTACATGAAAAAAGAGCTAATAAATAAGTAAACTCTTCAAGGGAAGCTCAAAACTTGATCTTTTCATTGTAATTCATAATTCAAGTTGTTTTTCCTCCCGCAGTCAGGATTTTTCACAGAACTGAAATTCCTGTATTCTGTCTCCAGTAGATAAAAATGTGTAGAATAACAATATGAATGATTGATAAGTGTGGAGTTGGAAAGGTTTTTGAAACTCAAGAGAAGTACAACTTTGTTAGACGCTTAAGAGGAAAATTTGAGTGTTTGGAAGTGTAGAGTAAATCCATGGTGCCTGAGGAGAGCCAGAGGAAAGGAATAGAAGTGCAGAGCTGTTGAGCAGAGAGGGAGGGCTCTGCTGCGTCGCATGAGGCCTTCATCTGTAGTTTCTGCATTAGGTACTTTGAGAGGTTTCAGAAAAAGGGTGGTGCAGCCTGGGACTGAGCTGTTGTAACATAACTGCAAGCACTTCAGTGCAGCATTTGGCTTAGCACCAGCCCTTCTATTTTTTTTTTTTTTTTAAATGATTGATTTACTTGTACAGCTCCTGAGAATTTTTAAGCTAGACAGGATTTTATCTGTCTCCACTTCTGGCCTCAATGACATCTCCCGGCAGTGAGTCCTGCAGGCTAATTTTTCTTTGTAAAGTATTCATTTCCATCAGTGTTAAATCTTGACACCTTTTTTGTTTCACTAATTTAATTGGCATCTAATTAAAGAGCAGTTCTGCTTTTGGTTGAAACAGGGAGCAATTGATTGAAATGTAAAGTGCTGCTGTCACTGTAATTCTGTGTGTTCTGATGCTTGAGCCCTCCCTGATCCTCTGAAACTCAGGCAGTAGAGATCATAGCAGAGCACATGATGGCTTTCACTTGCCCTTGTTTCTTTTTTCCCAATGTTCAGTCGCTTTACAGGGACTTAAAGGTCAGTGTGGTTAGTGGGGCCTACAACTGTAGAAAACTCAAGTTTTCAAATGTGTTTTCCCTTAGTTTATAGCTTGCTTCAAACTCATTCACATGATGATTTATTGGAGAGGGTGGAGAGAAGTAGAGTCTGAGTGATATTATGCTCTGGGGGAGGACTGGAGCACAGTCTTGTTTCAACTGATACAACCACGCTGGGTCTGGATGGGTAGGTATTATCTGCTGGTTTGTAAAGTAAATCCATATTGCTTTCTCCCTTGACTCCTCGTCTGCCCACATTTCTCTCATCAGAGCTGGAACTGAATAATACATAACCTGGGGAAGGATGGCAAATAAGAAATGCAATATAATCAGTCCATGTAGAACTCTAAATGCTGGATTAGTGGAGAGTCTCTGCACGTTCTGGGTACTGCAGACTCCAGCTCTGAGCACAGTCTCTTGTAAACTGGGTTTGGACACTGTACAAGTACTGTATGTGCTTAAGACGCTGAGTTGTTTTCTTGCCTGTCCTCTCTCCCTGGCTTTAGGCAATGTCCAGCACAGCAGCAACCCAGGGAAAGGAAGAACCGTCTTTGAAGGTTATCCAGCTGTACTCCAGCCTTTCCTGGGACAGAAAGGAAAGAAAAGTCTGGCTCATCCCAGCCTTCCTGCACACGTGAGGAATGCTGTACTCGCAGCTGCCCTTTTCCCGGAGTTCCTGAAGGAGCTGGCAGCTCTTGCTCAGGAACATTCCATTTTATGTTACAAAATACTGGAGGACTTTGAGGATTATTATTAGTGGGGTTTTTTAGACATGTTTTTAAAAAGCTTCTGGAATTTAAACAGATTTTTTTTAATGCAAAGCTGCTTACAAAAGAAGGTTGTGCTTCAATATTTCCTGAAAATACTTGATTTGGAGGGGGGAGGAGGAGGCAAACTGTTGTTCTGTGTTACCTTGTATTAAGCCTTATAATTTCCCTCTGTGAGATATAACTTGTTTGAGAGATTTCTGATACTGCTTCTTCCTGCGGCTTCCTACTTCATCTCCTCTTCACAGCCCGCTCCTCTGTGGTGTCACCGATTCCTGTAGAAGGTTTGCAATGGACACTTGTAGGTTGGCTAAAAGAGGCAAATGTTTCAGCTTTTTCCAGAAATACTCTTCTGGATAACTTGTTAGAAAAGAGTTTCTTCAGAAAAATGTTTCTCCATGGGGACAGTTCAGGGTATGCAAGATCTGCACAAAGCCCCTCTGCGTGAAGGGCGGCGCTTCTTCACCGCATTGTCCTCTTCCCCCTTCCTTCCCTTCTCCCTGAAACGGGCTCTTAGCAGTCCACATCTGAAGCCCTCTTTTTAACTGACGGCTCAGGCTTTTCGAATTCAAGTGATCTTATGTGCATTAAACCCATGAGTAGCTGAAAGCAGGTGCTGGACCCTACACATACCATATTGCCTTATGGTGCAGACAGATCTGCAGCTATCAGCTGTTGGTCTTTGAAGTCAAATGAACTGTGTAAGTGGCTGTGGATCGCAGACTGCCTGGAATTTTCCTTGCAGTTTCTCAGCATTCTTTGACAACCATTGCATTGCTACCTAAAACTCTCAAGCATGCCTTATTTAGTAAGATTTGCACAAAGTACAAAACAAAAATGTTTCTATGCAAGCTGTAATTAGTACGTAGTGTGGTTTATGCTTATTTTAATAAGCTAAGGAAAGGTATTCAAAATACCTTTCAGTAGTATTAGCAGGACAGCAGGCTGGTTTGGGCTTTTTGTGTCTTTTTTCTGTAATGGAAAAGGTTGGCTTGCTCCTGAAAGCTGTGGTTGTTAATTTTTTTTTTTATTATTATTTTTTATGGTTAAGGGAAAGTTAAATGCTGTTTGTTTACTTGTAATGTTGGTGTTGACTTTCCCTAGTCATTGCACTTTAGGGATGGTGAGGGGAGGACCAGGCTATTCACCAGCTATAGAAAAGGAAGAAGTCACAGGGAAAGCTGTCTGCTGGTGACTAACTGCTTGAGAAAATTCTCTTCTATGAGTAATGGGCTTCATTAGAAGAACCCAAACATGATGAATTGGTGCATCACCACTGCATTTCATCTAATCTTAGTAGCATAATTGTGCTTCCAGTGTGCTGCAGAGCTGGGCTTAGTTCAAGAAAGCCTTAAACCCCTTTGTCCAAGAAAGAAACCAACAGTCACTCCATGAAATCTGAGGACACAGAAATCGGAACTAACAGTGGCATACATTAGTGCTCATGCTTATTGTGATTTGGTGTAATTTGGTGATATGGGATGCTCCAGTTAATCGCATCCTGACTTTGAAACACAGTTTCTCAAAGATTGCAAGTGAAAAGAACACTTCAAAAACAAAAAAAACAAAGAGTCTTCAAAGATTGTAATTAATTACAGGTCAAATTCCTTTGTAATTTGCAGTGCAGTTTATAGTCCTAAATCTGTTAGATGCTTATGAAAAGTTCTACCTTTCATTTACAAGATGTGAGACTGATTCATCGTGTCAGACTGCTGCAGGCTATTCCAGGGAAAGAAAAGAAATCCCAAAATATACCTCTAACAAAATCGCCTCAGAACTTACCTGGATCCATCTTCACTTGTTTGCTGTACAGTCTTCAATTCCATGGTGGCTGGGGGTCATGTTGCTTCCTGGGTGACTCTCTGGTTGCTTTCACGTCTAAACACCATTGCATCACCGTCTGTTAAATCACCTACTGACCTCCATATGGCTCGGTTTCACTTCTCAAGCTTTCTTGGAAGCTGAAGCCAAGGCTGTGGGGTTTTTCTTAAATCTTAGCTATCCAGGTTTGAGAGCTCTTTCTCTCTTTCCCCTGCATTGTTGTAAATGGGCAAGGGGCAAATTCAGAATCTGTTTGCTTGGTTTAAACTTGTGCTAGGATATAGTGGGTTCTTTCCCCCAGTAGTGCTGCCTTTCATGCTGTACTTGCTGGCCTGGCTTGAAGGTAGTGTTTTGTGTGGAAAGTCTTTTAGCATTGTGGATGCAGGGTCAGTGCTTGCTCTGCTTCTCGCTTCTTCTGGCAGGAACTCTGGGAGCAAAAGGCAGAGTACCAAATGAGTGCAATCAGCTAACTTTTAGTGGCTCAGAAACAAGGGCTAAATTGCAGGAGCAATCCATTCCTTTTTCTGAAAGACTTTTTAAAGGGAATGAGAGAGAATTTGTTGTGTTTTGGGGTGGGTGTGTTTTGTTTTGTGGGTTTTATAAATAGAAGAATTCTGCAGACCAGTGCTCAAGGCAGTAAGGTTACTATGTGGACAATGCCTTCCCTTGTTTTTATTCTGAACTAAGAAGCTTTGGGTAGAAGGGATTTATTCTGAGAGTTGTTAATTTTAACTGATGTTTTAAAAAAACATACCAAGTCACAGCAGTTTCACCTCAGCAGGTCTGTTAAGCTACACAGGCACTTTAAAACATGGACTACTCAAAAAAGCATCTGTACATTTGAGGAAGGGGAGGATTTACCTCATTAACTGTAGCAGAGATGATGCTCTACATCCAGCAGGATAAATTCAGCCTTTGAAATCTGGAGTTGCGTGGAACAATTCTTGCTGAAGTGCCAGAGCCGTGTGTGTATGCTGTGTCCCCTGGTAAACAGGAAATCTGTCAGCTCCCTAGGAGGAAGAGGTGGATGAGTGACCCTGGCTCAGGACTGTAAAAACGTCGATCATATGTGTCACTTTGGATTGCTTGGTTCCTGATGGGATCGGCCTTGCAGATGTGTCTTAGTTGTGATAGTAGCAAAATGTCTGTCACTCAGCAAAAAAACCTGTGGCAGGAAATGGATCTTCCTGTCCTCAAAGTGCAGAACCTGTGATTTAGCTTGAAAACGTTGATCTTTTGAGATGAAGCACTTAGCTCTGTGTGTGTTCTTCAGCCAAATGCTTGTTTAACTTTCCCCCAGTCAGGGCATGTGTTACCCCACCTCTCACCAATGACACATCCTCTTCCAGAAAACCCCACATGCCTGTGGTCCAGCCTGGAGGTCCCTGGAGGACACAGAGTTATGCTGCTCTTTCCAAGAGCAAGGAAGTGCTCTGTGGTCTGGACTTCCCCACACTCACCTCTGTGTGACTGGAGCAGCCAGTCTTCAGCGCATTGTCTCAGCATCAGTCACTAATGAAGTGTCTTGGAGTTCGCAGATCTATTCCAAAACCTGCAGGTGGGCACTCAGTGATACCAAAGTTAATTTCCAGTCTCCTGGTAGATGTTTCAAACTGTGAATGCCACTCTTCCAATGATGTAGCCTTTGAGCGTGGTTTTAAAATGTTCTGCTCTAGCAAGGAACCTTTCCCTCAATTTCCATCTGCCATGTTTTGTTTGTTTTGGTTTATTGCAATCTATCTATAAGGTGAGCACTTAGTCTTGAAACAGCTGTAGTTACTCTTTTTTTACCTTTCACCATTTTAGATGCCCTGTGGGTTAGTGTTAGCACACACAAAGGTTTGTATTAACTGGGCTAATGCCCACAGCAGCTTCCCATCATAACAGCACCTCCCCCAACTCGTGCTGATCTTTGGACAGGTACAGTCAATTGCAATTTGTGTGCTGTGCTGTTGGCCCTACTTACTGCCTTCCTAGCATTGTATTCTGGGCATTTTTCTTAAATTTGATGCTTTCAGGTGTGCCCTAAAGTAAAATAAGATCTTTCAAATGAGATCAAGTTTGTTTGTTTCAGTTTGGGATGTGAAAGGTGCACTGCTGTGCCTACCCTGGTGATTTCTGGAAGATTTTACCCAGGTGATTCTGGTTTGGAAAAACAGAAATGAAAGCTTTATTTCTCAGCTGAATCTCATGGAGATTCATCCCTGTAGCAGGCATGGACTTGTCCTTCTCACCAGCACCCCCAGATACATCCTTCAGAGCATCCAGTTCGTAAAATTCTCATTTCCTCTTCCATTGGGGTTTTTCACTTTTTATAAAGTCTGAATTCAGTGGCATCGTGCTGCTATACCTGCTCAGTACATCTGCCTGTCAGATGTGATTTGATCTTTCTAGTAAGATCAGAAAGTTTGCTGGAAGGGGAGAAGACAGGGTGTGCCTGGGGTGGGCCTCGGACCCTGAGGGCTGTGCTTTGGAACAGCAAAAGGACTGGGGAGGCATTAAGCCTGAACAGTGCTTCTGCCACCCTTCTAATTGATCAGTGCCCCGGGCACAGTGCCTAAGTGGTCTGTTCACTCCTTCAGAGCAAAGCATTTGCAAACAAACTTACGGCATCCTGCAGACTCCAGGGATTTACGTTCAAGAGGTTAAGTTCTGTTTACTAAGAGAAGTTACCATCTAGCACAGTGTGTATGCATTCACTACCCTTTTGTGCACTCTGCTTATGCTTCACAGAAGGTTTCATGCTTCGGGAAGGTTTTTTTAAGCTCATCTAAGAAGCTCTAAAAGATCAGGGTTGGGAATAAAAGGATGGGAGTGGTGTGATTTGGTGCAGTTAAATTATGCTATTGTATTGTTTGAATCTGTAGCCACAGCTCCTGTTTGAGGGCAGCTTGATTTAATAAGCAATTTTCTGTGCTGTATTTACTGAAATTGCTATGTCATGCCTGCAGTTTTTATGACAGCTCCCATTATATTTGTAACATTTGAACTGCATCTGTGGTTATGAGTAGAATACTGGGATTTTCCCCTTCTTTTTTTTTAACTTGGGTAGCTCTGGCACAGTACAGTATTGTTGCTGGCTGTGTTCAGATTCAATGGAGATAATTACAGTATGTTCTTCCTTGCACCTTTTGAGCATTACCAGCAGAAGCAGAGGGTACAAGGCGCTGGGGCTGCTGATGGTAACGAGCAAACCAAAGGTGAAACACTGCAGATTAGCAGGGGGGCACTCACCCCTGTGTGAAATGCAGTAAGAATTTGCATTTGTGCTCTCATTTACCACAGGCCAGGAAGAAAAAGCTCATGGCAATCTTGGGAAACGAGTATGACAGCATCCTATGGTAACTGTCCAAGTGGCTAGCATTTCTATGCAATATTCTGGGCCAGAACTGGGAAGAGGGGCGTAAAAATTACTCCTTGTGAAGGTGGTGTCAGACTTGCATACAGAGGAATTCAGATAATGCGGTGGTGGTGCCAGCTGTCCCACCACAGCCAGCCACAGAATGCAACACTATTTCAGTGACTTTGCTGGGCAAGGCCAGCTCTGACTAAACCTACTTCATGTTTTAGGGGCCCTCAGCTTTTCTACATGGGCTGTGGCCCAGCATCACGGTACTTCATTTGTTGTAGGCTCAGTTGGAAGCCTCTTATTTATGAATAGCAGCATTACTTGGATTCTCAAATATGTAGGTACTTAAAGTGGTGCTTTGTTGCTGAGTGTGCAGATCTTCTTTTTGTTCATTGATTGTAATGGTTCTTGTGTGGCAGCTGGATTAAATTAAGACTGAAGTCTCTGGGCTGAAAGCCCTGATGGAACTTTTGTGCAAAGGCTGCACTTCTCAGCCAAGTAACTTTCTCTGGTGCTTCAGCAGCCTGCCCACATACAGTTCTGTATTGTGGGCTAAATACCTGCAAACTTACATCTCTGACAAAGCCAATTCCACAGCAGCTGTCTTTTATTGCAGTCTACTTTTAAAAATAACTAGCTTGGACTTAGACCAAAAAATGATGTGGTTGAGCCAAATCATGGACTAAGCTATGTCCAGCTCAGTGCTGCTGTGTCGGTTTGGCCAGAGCTCAGACAAAATGCCATCTTGTCCTCAAAAGGAGAGGGAGCAGCTGTGGGTCTTGGTATCCCTTGCTGCAGCTTGAGCCAAGGACTCATGTCTCTCGAGGTGGCTCTCAGCGTCCAAGTGCAGCTTGATGCTGGCAACTCTGACCAGCATCTGTCGTAAAACTCACAGCATCTATTTTTGAGCTTTGGTGTGAAAAACCTAACAGCCTCTAAGAGCAGCTTGAAAATGTGACCTCTTCAGCTTTAGCAACAAGAAGGTAAAAGATAACTTACTGATGATTATGTCTGCTTAGTGGGTGTAAATGTTTTAGATAATCAAAGCTGTGGCTGATGCTACCTTATGTCAGGAGAACTTTTGTGCTTTCACAAAATGCCTGTGAATGGAGGGAACATTCCCTAGAGTCAAACTGTTGGCCTTCAAGCACTTGTTAGCACTAGCTCATGGTAGTATCACCTTTGCATTTCTAAGTACTGAATCCAGCTCTGGATCTTTCTCCAAAGCCTGCAATGAGAAGGCAATGGATGTGGCACCAAATTATTAGCTGCCCTTGTATGTGCTAGGGTAATGTGGGGTCTAGCACAGCTGTCACCCAGTCCTTCTTGGGAGAAAAGCCAGCAGGTGAGATTGTCATTTGTAGTGTCATGAGCTGGACCTCACACACAGATGAAGGGGAGAGGAACAGCAAAGGTCAGGGGTTCTTCTCCATCTATATGTAAAATTGATCAGCAAATGCTGCAGACAATTGTGAAATGTTGTACACCCTACAGAAGATCTTAATGGCCTTCGGACTAGGATAGTTCTAGAGGAAAGCCTCAGTCAGTACTTATTAGGACCATGCTCAACGGCACAGCTCGCTGAACTCTACCTTCTTTTGCATCATCACTGCCTCGTGGCAGTACCTGAGCATTTCTGTAGGTTTGCTTTATTGCAGTTAAATTGAGGCTGTATGGTTGCATGTGGGGTGTGTGGTGGAGCACAGTGACAAGAGAAGGTGCATCCCTGATGTTCTGTTCCTGCTGCAGTCATTCCTAATTACTGATCTGGCTTGGCCTATGGGCTCTTCCTGTAAGCAGTTTAAATTTGCCCTCGCAGGGGGCAGAGAAAGGCACAGCCAATTACAAGACATGACAGCTTAGGATTTTCTATTTTATTGTCGTCCCTTCTGTGTATTACCTGAAAGTTTGCAGCTTCTGAGGTGATAGGGAATGTCTTGAGTTTAGCAACAGGTAAGCTTCTAAGTATTTGGGTCAATAAATCTTGACCTCCCATCTGCTGTAACTTAGTTTTATGTGGCTGTGACATAAACTTTGCGGTCTTTGTAAACGGCACTACAATAAAGATGCAGGCAACAAGGGCAGAAAGCCCTGCAGCATGCTCTTCCTTCTCCTTCTTGCTGTTTAAGAGATAGGCTGAGCAAAAACAGTTTGTGTGTGTTTGGGTTTTTTTAACATGGAAAACCCAAGTGCTTTACATGTTGAGCTTACACTCGAGGCCATAAATCCCTGAGAAGGTGCTGCTGAGATCAGTGGTTGCGAAAGCAGATAGAGGGGTGCCCAGAACAGAGAACATTACACTGACACCATGCTGCAAAAGCAGAGTGGAAAGGGGCCACAGAGCAATCACACTGTAAATACTGTAGCTGGAATTTTTTTAGTTCAGGTTCCTGTCATATACATCTATTTTTAACACAGTTAACATCAAAATCTGCAGCCAAGGCTGACCACTAGAAATTCTTTCTTCACTACTTCAGCATTGCCAGTCTTTTTAGACAAGTTTCTTCTTCTCTTCTGCAACCTCGGATATGGGATACTTCAACTCTATGAGACACTAAGTATCATTTTTCCACCCTCTAGAGTGACCTCCTAAAGGACTTCCAGCAACGAGGAGATGAGATTGTCATGACAGTGCCTGGTGTCAGCTTTTAATTTATGACCATTTTCCTTGGCCCTCTGTTTATGGACAGTTGATGCTGAAAATCTGCACAAAACTGTCCTTAACTCACCCCGCCTAATGCTGTTGCACAGATGCCATCTGCAATCAGGAGACCAGGGAGCACTGTTGTAGCTGAGTAAGACTTGAAAGTTGGGGTCAAAACCTCAGTCTTAATTTCTGAGTTCCTAGCCTACAACACAACCACACTCAGAAGAGCCTCCTGGTGTGCAAAACGCTCTGACATGGAACACTTCATAGTCAGGCTCTGCCTTTTATCCTGCAGACACACCTGTCCAGTGGCAGCCTTTTTCAGTTCTCTTTACAAGAGCAGATACAAAATTCCATGAGGCTGCTCCTTCTGTCTCTTCATGGCCTCCATCGATGAGTGCTTTGCAAATACAAACCACAGCTTCTGCCCAGTGCAGAGTTCACTTGTGAGCTATTTAGCGTCTGCCTTCAGCTCCATTTAGGACACAGGGGAGGATGGTGGTTGTGTTTATGCTGCTGCATCAGGTCCTTGGCAGGCAATAGGGGCTCCGTTGTGGTGTAAGGTGACTGATGAGCCCCTTAATGCAGGCTGCCATAGTGGGAGCAATGTGAGCTGGCCCTGCTGAGCCTGCTCAGCGCTAGCTCCTAGCACTGCCAGCTACCACTGCTTTGAAGTTGGTAGCTGGTATCTCCAGAAATGTTAAAAAGATTCATCATCTTGATCTCATTTCAGGGCAACCACTTTTTTCCATCAGAAAGAAATTTACATTTTGTGTGCGTCTGCAAAAGACTTCTTTAAAAATTTCAGCAGTGACTGTTTCATAATATAGTGCAAAATTTATAGACTACAGCTGCTCCTTCCCTTCCCTGGAAGGCAAAGAATATTACAGGGACCCCTTTTTAATCTTTCTTGTTATCCATTGTGTCTGGCAGGTGGTGGAGAAAATGGATTGAGATTTACAGTAAATCATAAAATCATCTGATGATGTGGACCATAAGGAACCTCTAGTTCCACCCCTCCTGCTATGGGTAGGGATACCTTCTATATCCCTTCCTCCCTCCAAGGAGGGGGCATCCACAATATCTCTGGACAACCTGTTCCAGTGCTTCACCACCTTCACAGTAAAGAATTTCTTCCTTCTCTCTAATCTAAATCCACTCCCTTTCAGTTTAAAGCCACTATCCCCTGTCCTACCCCTGCTCTTGCAAATAGTCCCTTGTTTAAGGGTAGTGCAAGTTTGCATGGGCCCAGCTCTCAAGCCTGCCAAGGTCCCTCTGGACGATATCCCTTCCCTCCACCACGCTGACTGTATTGCTCAGCTTGGTGACATTGGCAGACTTGCTGAGAGTGCACTCAGCACTACTGTTGGTGTTGCTGACACATGTTGGCTGACACAGCCTTGGTCCCAACACTGACCACTTGTCACTAGTCTCCACTTAACATTGCGACCTTGACTGCAACCCTTTGCAATCAGACAAGTTCCTTGTCGACTAAGTGGTCCATCAAATCCATGTCTCTCCAATATAGAGACAAGGACATTGTGTAGGATGGTGTCCTGTGCATCAAGGTAGATGACATCTGTTGCTCTTCCCTTACCTGTTTAAAGACCAAACACTGTACTCAATACAGATTGTAGTCAGAACTTGGCTCATGATTTTTAAGGTTTTGTACCTTATCAGCTATATGTAATTACGAAGGGAGAGAGCGGCTAAGGAGAAGCTGCCATTAGTGACACCTGCAGAAGCCACACTGCAGGAGTGGAGATCCTTCCTTTTTTAAATACAGCTAAATTATTACTGTTTCAAATACCTTGGTGTTTTGCTGTCTTTTTTTAAGAGGCACTTGCCACGGCAGAGAGGAAACTCAGCACAGCAGCAGCAAGCTGTGCAAGAAAAAGCATTAACCTTGGAGAACCACCTTTTGGAAACAACTGTGTTGTTCTAATCTGCGGAAGTAGCTTTACATTAAGATTCAAGATTTCACGCAGACGTCCTTGTGCCTTTTCGCTTCCTGCTGTCATGGCAAACAAGAACAAACAGAATTCCAAAACTTACAGTTTGCTGTACAAGAGAAACCTTTGGCTGCACACCTACCTGGAAACTCACACCACTGTAAGTAACAATGGGACTGTGTGCTCCTGATATGAAAAACAACAGTAAGAATCTCTGTCAGGTTATCCTGAACAGGGGTGTGGTGGTTTGGGGAGGGTTTGAGGGTTGTGTGAGTTTGGGTTTGGTTATTTGTTTTTTTGTGAAGGGTCAGGGATTTTGATTGCTACCATGTTACTGCTCTTTGTAAGCTGTATGACTTTTGAATGGCAGAGTTATTTTTATGTGAATAATGTCTGTAACATCTTATTAAATGTATTTGAAAACCACAGGGCTTTCTTTCTTTCCAATTCAGCATTCACACTTGCACCACGAGCCAGCTTCTAGAGAAAAGTCCTCCTCAAGACGTAGGTTAGCACTACTACTCTTGAGATAGAACTGCCATTAACATAGTTTGAACTCCTGTTGCAAGCACCGCATTTGCAAAAGGTGACTGAAGCCCCAGGGCCACACCTGCTCCTATCCTGTGACAGTATATGCCCTGCAGGCAGCCCTTTAAGAACAATTCTGAAGAAGTATCTCTTGAGATAAATGCAATCTTTAAAATGTATGGCTTAGCAGCCCCCAGAAGGCATTTAAGAACTTCAAACCCCTGCTACTAAGTGGGATTCCATTCCCTCATAAACGTAAATAGGATAGGCTGCATCTAGCTGAAGTTCCTGCTAATGGTTTGATCAGCTGAAGTGGGTTGGGAGAGGGAAGTTGACACAAGGACACTGGATTTCAGGGGGTACTTAAAAGCAGGACCTAAAAATAGAAGGTATTAAAAAAAAAAACCAACCAAAAAAGAATGCAAAATACTCCATAACAGCCAAGCAGTCCTGGCCCACAGATGCAACTGCTCACTTTTGGTTAGCCAACTGCCTCTTCAGTTCCTTCCACAAAGTGGTGCAGTTCCAGCTAACAGCAGAAAGCCACCTGCCAGTGCAGAATGCAGCCCTGCACTCAGAGCATGTGTAAGGCAGAGACAGCAGATTGGAAGACAAAATGCCAGAACTACTGTGCAAGAGAAAGGCACTACTTGTTCCTCTGTACATTGTGCAGGGCTGGCAGAAGCACATCTGCTCTGCTGCCCCTCACAGGCCACAACGGGATGTGAGCCTCAGGAGGGCTAAGGTAGAGGGTTAGGGTTAGGTAGATGTTTAGGTGTGTAAAGAGAAGGCAAGGTTTGATACCATTGTTTGTGGCAGTAGCCTCAGACATGCACTTCAGCAGCTACCAACTTCATACTTTCCCCATCTCTCAGAAACAAGGATGAATGACAGCAGTGGCTTTCTGCTAGGCATGGAGGCAGAGGTAGTGGTCTTAATTACTGCAAGAGGCTTTAGTCATTGTTACTAGTGTGCTCAGACTAATTTACAGGGAGGTGTTAGAGTACACCAGTATATTTGGCATTCATGACCTGTGTGTGGATTTTTCCCTCTCAGGAAAGGGCAGCCAGGAAAGCTGAGTTTACACTTGCTTTATTACACAACCAACCAACAAGGCTTCAGCTCTCTGCATACTCACAGGTACTCCTGGGAACTTCCTTCCCATAGCTGTGTAGAAATCACATTTCCAAACACCACATCAGGATGAGGAATATGCAACTGATTGTATCTCCTGCTATTCCTTTGCTCATCTGCCTTTGCCTGATTCGTCCAGGGAGGGCTAGGACTTAATGCTGTGTGAAGTATAAGCAATAATCCTGATGCTACAGGAGGAGGCACCACAGTTCATTTGCAGTGAACCAGAGAGAACGAAGCGCAAATCTTCTTCTGTAGACACTTGGGTGGTTTTCTCTTGTGGTTACTCTGACAGCTTCTTCTCTAGTAATTGCTTCACCAGGACGGGATTGGCTCGTCCTTGTGTTTCTCTTTGTACCAGGCCAATTAACTTATTTAGGACTTTCCGATTTCCGGCTTTTATCGCCATGACCTTTAAAGAGAAACACACACACACACAACAGATGACATGGTACAGTAAAGCTGAGCATTTCCACTCATTCACAGCCAAGCTAGGAAGAGTTTTGGACCACTGTGCTAGAACACACTGTTTGGGCTAAGCTGTTATTTATAAAAACTGCCTTCAGCTTTGCAATAAGCTCCTGCTCCGCTCCCATGAGACAACAGTAAGTCCCTACAGCAGCAGGGCCTTACAACTAATAGAAATACCTCCTTATTGAAAAGCTCAGAAAACACTTCTGGCTTCAAGTGTCTCTGCAGCTTGATGGTGACTTTCTGGGAAAGAGACAGAAAAGTGAGACTGACTTCTTTTTGCTAATACCATCTACCATTTGTGCTCAATACACTGTGTTCTACAAGTAATTTGCATGGAATCCGTTTTCTACCACTTGTGAGGTCCTTCAAGTGCAGACATAGGTGTTTGTGTAACAGCACATTATTTCCTTGAAGCAAAGGATCCTCTGTAACACAGCAGTTAATTGACTGATCAAAAATACAACCTCCTATCAAGAGAGCTAATGTTTGATGCACAATCACCTGCAAAATAGCACACTTGAAAGCTAAGTAAACATACTGAGAAAAAGCACTGGAAATTTCACTTTCAGGCATTCCTAGAGGACATGCTACTGGTGAAAGACAAGCATCTGGCCTTCACATTTGCATGGCACAGATGTTCTCTGCGCTGTCAGAGTTACCGGGCAAAACACAATTGCCTCTATTAAACAGGATGTCATATTTACAGTTACTAAGGGGAGGACTCTAAACATACCCACTGTGCCCATACCAAGCACAAAGGCAAAACCTGCTACTCTTCGGGATATCTGAATCATTGGCAGTTTGACATCATCTCTGTAAGGTCACTGTAGGGAAAGGACTGGTTACTCCTGATCAGCTGGCCATTACCTATATGGGGCAAAGTGCAGTGTAATCCATGTACTGCATTTTCGTGACGTGCTCGGTGTTGGCTTGACCAACTGTTTGTGGGTTACTTCATTTTAAAGAAAGTTACTATCAAAAAGCATGGCAATGCATTTTTTTCACACACCCCCAGTCAAGTAATCAGCACACACTTTTCCCACAGCAATTTAAAGCAGTGAATTACAGGCCTTCAAGGCAGCTCTTCCTTTGGTGAAAGATCACCTGGAAAAAGTAGGGAAGTGAAGCTGCTCTCCTGCATTTGGCTTGATTAGAACAGCGGAAAACGGAGCAGAATTACATTCTCAGAGAAAGCATGATTATTGAAATGGGAGTGTAGTTATGGTCCTTCAGCTTCTGTACCTCCCAGTTCACTTTAATGTTCTTTCTATCCACACTTGTGCTTCCACCGGTCTGAAAATACAGCAGCACTTTTATCGGGCTCTGCAAATGAGTCAGTCTGATGGAGGTCACGCTGACCTACTGCAAGCTCATTTTCTTTTATCAAAAGCTCTTGCAGAGCTGTTAGCATCCCCCAGTGAACTCTGGGGTGGGTGGTATTGTTCTCAAAAGATGTTAATATTTTTTTCCAAATGGCAAATGTATTTAGAGAATGTTTATATTAGAAGTAAGCTATTCACTTCTGCTTTTGCATTTTCATTGCAGAGAACATACAAGTACTTGTTTCCATTCTGCTTTTTCTGAAGCGGATTTTAGACTGCTAGGATCCCTTCCCACTCTTCTCCTTCATGATCAACAAGGTATTTTTCTCCCAGCTCAGATCTTTTTAAGACCAATGAGCCATGCAGGCTGCTGCATGTCCTTCCAAGGAGATGGGGAAGAGCCAAACCCTCATCTTTCCTACTGCAGCATTTGCTCTGCTGCCACAGCCCAGCAGCAGAGCAGACAGTAGCTCTGAAGCCACTGATGCCACACTGCTATACGGGTCTGGCCCCTCCCTACTCCACAGACCTTGTCAGGCAGAAGAGTCAGCTAGACTTGTCTTCTTGGCAGCGGAGGGAGGCAGAGACATGGTGAAGAGACCAATGTGAATAAAGTATCTGCCTTGCCAGCTCTGATACAGTCTCTAATTTCATAATACCTGCCTTGCTGGCATTAATTCAATCTCCAGCTTATGAACAGTTTAACAATGTCGCCCTAATATCACAATAGATGGCACAAAAATCAGAGCTATGTGGCTGGGAGGCCAGGTCAGGTTACTGGCAGCACAGCTGAAGAGGGACAGGGCCCTGCAGTTTTGCTTTCCCGCATTAAATGTTTATGGTCTCAGAATGACTTGGCACATTAGCCAGACTGGTAATTTCTTCTGCTGATCATTCTGTGTAAGCTTCAATTAAAAAAAACAAACCAAACAAACACACTTAGTGAAATAAAAAAGGAGAAGGAAAGCCTGGTAATATCTCAGCAGAGGCTTGAATGCTCTGACACTGGCTCTAGAGCTCAAATGCCAACTGAAAGGGGGAAAAAAACCCCAAAACGACACGAGAGGCCATTTCAACTCCCTCTTTAGTGCCACAGACTGCCACAGTGCACAAGCGTCCCAGCACCACCATAATCACCTCATTTTCTTGTCCATCAATCACCGCCTGGCAGATCTCTTCAAGCTCTTTTTGATCCTGTATCAGTTCGAGTTTCTTTTCTTTAACAATATCAAGAGGAGTTTTCCCTTCTCCTTTCCACAGTTCTGAAAGCACCTGAAAACCGCAAGTAGCAAAGGTCACCATCTTGACTTTCTGCACGTAAACAACATTTGGTATTTCAGTACTGATCCAAGAAGCCAGATTTTAGTTAAAGCAAGAGCAGACTGTCTAAATGTGAACAACCCCAAGATTTCATCCTGTGCCTTGCTGAAAGGCTCTTGTGACCTCCTTTACTGCATCCTGAAATAAGACAAAGTATTTGCACTTAATACATGAGTACAGGTTAATGGTTTGCAGCTTACCACAGTACTGGCAACTGCCTGAAACTACCAGCGATGGCAGCTCTCTCTTCCAAGACGCCTGCTGAGCGCAGCTCCCATGCACCTCTCTGTGCTGAGCCACTGCTCCCTGTCACTGACTGCAAGGCTGTTCCTCTGGCAGTACCTGTGTTCCTCTCACATTATTCACAAGAGCTGCCTGAGAGCAGCAAGAAAATGCATTTCCATGAGCAATGTCTCTGCCTGGGAACTGACGATTAGCCGGCTACTGTACCAGGTACCTCATTCCATTACCAGTCCTCTTCAGCAAGCTGTAATGAGGATACATACAACAGAGCAGAAGAAAAATGGTGCTGAGCTGAATGAATGCTGCAGCTCCAGCCCACCTATGCATCACCTCCAGGCCCTGTAATGCTGGGCAAACCCAGGCCTCCAGAATAATCACTTGTTAATGCTACTGTGTTTTCCTAGGCTGTAGCTGGGCTATCACCCTGGAATAAACTTGAGAGAGGAGAACATTTATAAAAAACCAATTTCCTTGGGCAGTCATTTTCTGTATTCCCTTTGCTCGTATTTCAGAGCTGTGGGAGGAGAGCAAGAAAACCCTTATTAAAACAGCTGCTTGTGCTCCATCCTGAGCTGAAAATGTAACTGCATGTTTGGACCACCGGTGTGCAACAATATGGAAATGGATGTCACGTCAAAATTTCCACATTAACTACTCATCCTAGGATGAAAAGGCTGGGATGGGGAGACGAGAAGGGGCACTCACACTGAATGTTAAGTAATTAGCAGGGCAGCAAGACAACTTAGAAAAAATGAAGCACGTAGGCTAGTATCTTAACTACCCCAGCAATTTTCTTCAGCATGAAGAATTTTCTGGTGCAAAAGAGCTTCAGTTAAACATTTTGTAGCCACAACACGTATTTAAGAACCATGCATTGACAGAATTCCTGCCAGAGGAGATTTGTTTGTCAGTGGTACCCCAAAGCTTTTTATAGGATCTTATCACTCTGCTGGAGACCTTGAGAGAGGGTAATGACACATGGCTGTATTGTGGCAGCTACATCTTGGTTTTTCCCTGTAAGAAGCTTAAAGGCACATCACAATATTAAAGTTACTGATAAGCAGCCAGAGTGACAACTGCTGTAAGTAAAGCCTTCAGATGCTTATACCTAAAATGTATCAGTGCAGTGTATGATGTCTTCTACACAATCTTCCTTCCAGTGCAGTATTTTAAAAACATCTACCTGGAATACCCCTAGAAAGAAATACACCCAACAGAGATTTCACTTGTCTGCACCAACTTCTCTTTTTGTGGTTGCACTCCATTGCTACCTCAGGCAGTCCCGTCCCCTGAGGAACCAGGCAGGAAGCTTTCTGTCCTTGAGGCCTCCTGAGGACTGGGAAGGTACAGCACCCTTGGAGGGGAGTCCTGTCCTCTTCACACAGCACAGCCCATAGCAGAACAGCCTGGAGAGTGAAGTGCTGCACAAATCAGGGGCTATACAACGAGTAAGCCGTATCACTCTCCTGGAAAAAGGCAGATGTGATACTTAGGACTGGTATGTGTTCAAGCAGGACACCATGGGCTGCAGGAGGGGGAAATCTGCAACAAACAACACTTATGCAGCTGACCATGGCAGAGTTACCCAGGAGCATCTCGTACATCAGGCTGACTTTGATCAGGGGCAGGAGAGCTTGACACTCAGAGATCCAGCTCTGATTCACTGCTATTACTATACCAAGTGTCTCCTGGCACTGAGAAAATCTTACCTATTAGAAACCTCAAAGGCACCAGATTTTCCCTGTGACATCTGCGTCGTGTGCACCCTTCAACTGGTAACAAGCATCTCTACTTAGCTAGTAAGGCAATATTGTCATCAAGGCCCTGGCTTGTTTAGAGGTGTGTAAAGAAAGCAGAAAAAATGTGGCCAAGATCTGTCCAAGATGCATTTTTACAATGTGCTTCTCCACTTGGCAAGGAGTACAAACCTAGAGAAAGCAGTTTAAAAAATGATTTCAACTAATTTACACAAACTGCCTTCACCGGAACAGGAGGATCAAATTATGAAGTCTCCAGAGCCAAAGGAGAATCTCAGGCCTCATTTCCATTACTGAAATCTCAGTAGTTTCTACTATTGATTCTTGCCTGAGTGTGATTAGATTTTAATGATGTTCTGCGGTCTCTGCCTACAGACATAGCAGAAAACTACTGGTCAAGATGAATTAATCAGGACTTACATGTCTGGCTGCCACAGGCATCATATCAAACATTTTACAACTGGTGAATGTGCCAGCTGACTGCTGTGCCTGAGAATAGACCAACTGGAAACCCTATCTGCAATGATTTGCTGCCAGGGGTGGGAGGGAAGCAGCAGGCTGTACCACTCCAGTCAGTCCTCTGGGCATCTCTCTTTTCCAGTGATGGAAGCCTTCATGTCTGGCAGTTATCCCTCAGCCTCCAACAAAAGTGAGGGACAGGCTGGGTCCAGTCTTCCAGATGGTATAGCCATAATTGTCAAAGCAGATGGTTCTGTTTAGGTTTGTGTACTGCACTTATTCCCCTGCTATCTACTTTAAAGCAGGGGTACCATAGGGGTGACAAGTGGGTCTGCTGAAGTTATTCCTCTGCAGGTCACCTATGCAACTGCAGCAGCAAACCAGACCTGGGGGCTGCTCTGCTCCATACCCTGCTACAGATCCCCAGTGAATGCAGTTTAAGGGTGTCCAGAGAGCTGCTCCGGCATGGCTCTCAGCAGCAGGGGCAAGTTTCTGCCACAGAATACAGACTTAACCAGGTTGGAAAAGACCTTTGAGATCATCGAGTCCAACCTATCACCCAACACCATCTAATCAACTAAACCACTAAATCACTAAGTGCCTCATCCAGTCTCTTTTTAAACACTTCCAGTGATGGTGACTCCACCACCTCCCTGGGCAGCCCATTCCAATGACCAATCCCTCCTTCTGTGAAGAACTTCTTCCTAACATCCAGCCTAAACCTACCTTGGTGCAGCTTGAGACTGTGTCCTCTTGTTCTGTTGCTGGTTGCCTGGGAGAAGAGACCAACCCCCGCCTGGCTACAACCTCCCTTCAGGGAGCTGGAGAGAGCAAGAAGGTCTCCCCTGAGCCTCCTCTTCTCCAGGCTAAACAACCCCACCTCCCTCATCCTCTCCTCACAGGGCTTGTGCTCCAAACCCCTCACCAGTTTGTTGCCCTTCTCTGGACAGGTTCTAGCATCTCAGCATCTTTCCTAAACTGAGGGGCCCAGAACTGGAAACAGTACTCAAGGTGTGGCCTACCCAGTGCTGAGTACAGGGGCACAATGACTTCCATGTTCCTGCTGGCCACCCTGTTCCTGATACAGGCCAGGATACCATTTGCCTTCTTGGCCACCTGGGCACACTGCTGTCTCATGTTCAGCCTACTGTCAACCAGTACCCCCAGGTCCCTTCCTGCCTGGCCACTCTCCAGCCTGACCTAGGAACTAGCCACCCCCCACAATGCCATACTCAAAGGCAGTCCTCTTATGCCAGAGATGTACTCACTGACAGCCATGTGGATGAGGATTGAATCCCCATCTTTGGCATACATCCCCTACCAGACTGTTCTCAGCCCTGGGTGAGCAGCACTGGCAGCTCCCACTGTAAGCTTCAAAATGGTGCCTTTGAGGTGGGCGATAAGATGTACCTGTACGGGTGCCCTTATCCAGGACATGCTTACCCCACAGCCCTGCACAATGGCAGAGCTGGGAGCTGCTCCCCTTTGCACAAGTGTGCCAGGCTGAAACTGCTTTAGAGACCTCTGGAGCAGCATGCTGTATTTGATGGCAAGTTGGGCATGAGCTCTGTAATTACCTAAGTGGTAATTATGTAAGCACACAGTGCCCCTTCCTTGGCATATGCATCCTACCACAGTGTTGTGTGTCTATAACGAGCACACACAGCTTTTATCTGCCTGTGTTCTAGTGCCTTATACAGCAGAGACCAAACACAAAATCTCTTAAAAAATTTAAACTGTTAACAGCTTCCTGCAGCGAGCATGTGTGTGTGTGCATGTCTGCCTGCTCACCCCATCAAACCCTTCCATCCTTTCTCGTTGGATCTGTCTCTATCAGTGCACTTCATTCTCCCTCACCTCAAGTGCTGCAATTTATCTGCTGGTGTGTATATATATAGCCTTCATGCCCTCAAGCCATCCAGTATCTCTGCCTACTGCTGAGAATTGTTATAAACATTTGTTATTTTTCTGACATCCAGGCAACCAAAATACTTTTCTAAATGTGGCAAGGTTTTTCCAGTTTGATAGCATCACTCAGCGATGGCAAGCAGTACTGTTGTTTCTCTGTGTCCAATTTGAGAACAGTGAGGACGACATGCATGTTACAAGGAGTTGGTAATTAAACTAGAAAAGCAGCTCTGAAATTCTTGACATTTCATAACCTGTCAGGAGCGTTGGCACACAAACATATCGCAACGCAAGAAAACTCCCTTGGAAGGGTACCCTGTCTCTACTTCCACAAGGAAGCTGAGAGCGAGGAATTAAACTCCTCTTTCAAATGCAGACACCGAACTGATGGGTGTGCCACATGCCCGCAGGCACAGAGCCACTCTGCATTCCGATGCTTTCCCTATTAATACTTCATCTCCGTTTTGAAGCTTCTGATTTTCCGATCCAACATTTCCAATTGCACACGCCTGAAGCCAGGCACTCAAGTCCTTATTCATGACCCCTGTCATATGCAGCTGGCTATTCAGAGAGCACACCACCAACAAGACGAATGTAATTAAGAACATCTCCAAAAGACAAAACAACAGGTCAGGAAGTTTGAATGTCTCCTAGTAAGGTAAAGACCCACATGTGCCACAGTTATGCTTGGCTTATTGTCATGCAGAAAATAGTGAACTGACTTCAGTACTATTCCAGAATTGTATTTGGATTCAACTGACATGTGCTAGGGAGCTGGAAACCTGCCCTGTGTATTTCAGAGTGTTAAAAGCCGGGAAGCAGGCAAGGCAAGTTAAGTATCTTCACTGCAAGTTAAACATCTTCATTAACAGTTGCACTGATGGAACACCTGAGAAGAAGCGGTGACCTAATGTACTTATCTAGAGGATAATAATTAATCTGACAAGATAGTGCATTCTACATTAATGAGCCAGCAGCAACTTAAGGTGAATGACAGAGTATTCCCTCTCACCAAAATAATCCCGATTTTTGTCTTTAGACATAACAGTCACTGCACCCATCCTAAGCAGCTCACAATTTTTGATATAAATTATCAAGAGCTGATTTTTCAGAATGTTTTAAGTGAGACAACATTTAAAAAGAGGGAGAAACTAGATTTACTATCAGTCCTTGCTTGAGAGATCCAGGATAGCATTTGCTCAAAGAAGCAAGGATAAAAGAAAGGCCAGATCTCTGCACTTTGACTCAGTGGTACACAAAAGCAGAAGACTACACTCAGGTGAATTACATCCTTTTCTATATGCTAATGCTTGGGAACCTAGACCTTACTGTCCCTTAGTAGCTAGTAACTGATATTCTCATCTTAACTGCAAGTTGTGAATTAGCTCCCACTGACCTTTCACTCAGACCTGACTCGAACTGTGGTTTTGTTCAAAAGCAGGATTTAATCAAATTATTTCAGTTTGCGTTGCTTGAAACTACTGTTGCTTTGTGCCCCCTTCTAACACTGAATATGCAGGCCTATCTGTAAGATTATATACACCTGAGGCATTTTAATCTAGTTATATGTATATAATATAGATACAAAATGTATCCTTCACCACTCTACATAGTCATTTCCTTTTAAAGCAGCGGATGTACTGGTACGCACTGGTTGTAAAATTGCTACACAAATGGAGTAAGCAGCCACAGATTCAAATACAGCAAAAGCAGAAAGGTACTTACCTGCTTTGCTGCTGTAGAAGAAATTTCTTTTTTTTCTATGAGGTTCAGAAGGTCAGCCAGGAGAAAAGAACTGACTGGGCTAGGGGAAAAATGGGGCAGAAGTTATCTCAGGGGATAAGGTGAAGTAACGTATCTAGACTGCTGTCGCTTGCCCAAAGATCACAGAGTTTTGTATGACAAGACAGCATCTTCCCTCATCATGCACAGTACTGAAGTGTGGTATTGATAGCCTGACTATGCCTCACAAACGTCATACTCCAAATAAGGAAGATTGATTACTGCTCTTAACTACATGGTCCTCTCTCTCTGCAAGGTGTTTGCTTAATTTCATTCAGCATGACAGCATCAAGGCCTGTGTAGTACTGCCTAAAATTCACAGATAATAACTAGCACAGAAGTGAGCAATGAGAACAATCCTGCTATATTCCTGTGTGACCTACCCTAGGTGATCCTGCTTAGGCAGGGGGTTGAACTCAATGATCTCTGGAGGACTCTTCCAACCCCTAGCATTCTGTGATTCTATGCTTTTGATTCACCACTGTAGTAATTAAGAAGCCTGACCTTTCCTTTACTGTAAGGGAATGTTGCTTCAAATAACTGAGCAGGTCTTTTAGAATCCAGCCGATCACTTTCTTGGGCTTCATTTGTGTCTGAGTCACCACATTTTCAAAGAATTCTGTTAATCCATCTTCATTCTGTTTAAGAAAAGTTGAATGCATCAGAAAGATACCGGAGTGAAAACATGATACAATTACATTTGGAGTACTAAATACTCAATCCTAAAGTAAACTTGTTTCTGTGAATTCACTGCAAACTCACAAACCTTAGAAGAAATTTTATTAACATGAGAGTAAAACAATGTTAAGGCTAGAAGAGGTACATACAGCTGATCTGCCCACCTGTTTCAATGGAACTTCCAATAAATCAGTGATCTGTTTTCTCTTTACTCCTCCCCAAAATGAGCATTTGATGAGAAGATCTCTCATCTTCTCCTGTGTTTTAAGTGCATATGATACTAGAAAATATAAGGCTGCCATCTAACAGGCTGTCATGCTACCTTTAACCAAGAAGAGATTTTTCCTGAAACTCTGCAGGTATTTCACTCTCCATCTTGCAATCCCTGTCTTTATTTTGGAGTGAAGGAATAAGTTTAGTTTGCACTCACCCTTCAATGATACAGAAAGGTCATACTGTAAGAAGCAGGAGTTTATTTTTCTAGTTTTTTCAGAGAAGCTATGTAAGCTTTCCCAGAGCACCCTAAATGCTCAGAAAATATGACAGTAGGGAATTCAATTTATAGCCTAAGCAAAACCTGAGACTGTTTGTAGAGGAACAGACACTGCACAGTCTGTTGAATGCTGTGCTGTTTGTCATCAAGGCATTGATGGATCTTTAACTGCAACACAGAACTCATTAGGTCTACTGAAGTCTGAACAGATAGTAAGTGGCAGCTCCTACCTTTTCAAGGAGACATCCGGTGTGCCACTGGACTTACTGAAGTGTGTGGCACAAATGCACAGGAAGCCAAGCCAGCTCTCAGAAGTTAAGAGGTAGCAGTTTAGAGACAGCCAAGGAGCTATTCTAAGTATACTGTCATCACAGCAAAAACACTTCCCAAGCACATTCTGACTGCAGTCAGATCTCTTCAGAGTTCAGTGCAGGTACACACTAAGCCATGGTGTGCCTTTCCCACTCCAACACATCCCATCAAAACAGTGGCATTTATCCTTGTTTTTTAAAGGCAATTTATCATCAGAGCAATACAGAATTTTAGACTTTCCTCCTCAAAACATTCACAACACAAACTTCCAACAGCTCTAGATACCACATTTTTCAGTGGTAATGATGTATGGCTTTTGAGAAGACTGCAAACTACTGCTCTATGTTCTGTGAAACAGAACAAAATGTACTTACGATAATGGTTGATGTGCTGTAAAGCTGCTGTGAAACTAACTTGTGGCTGTGAGCAAAGGAACCAAGTTCTTAATCCACTGAAGTCTTTTGTGAACCAAGGCAGACCTTGGACCTCCTTATAGCTATCTATCTAATACACCCAGATGTAATTCCCTTCTCTTTCAGTGTTCTTATAAATGTAACTAGCAGTTACTTGGTAATCACATTTTGTAAAATCTAATGCTAAATAGACCAGAGGAACAAATCTGGTTTAAAATAAAATACAGTAAAAGAATAACCTGAATACTGAAATATAGCAAACTTGATTAAAAACTGAGTGTTAAGTGGAATTACTAAAATGCATTACTAAATACTGTACTCTAATTCACCTCCGGATTCAATAGCACAAACAAACACTGATTATTTAAACAGTAGGCTCCCTTCCACAAAAACACCTGTCCAATTTAGGTAGGAAGAAGTGAGCCTGTATAAAAGCTGGTTTCTTTAAACATGCTGCAGAAGGTTTTACAAACATTTCAGGCAGAATAGGTCTACCTACAACATTATGCACATGAAAACAATGTTTGCAGATGCCACACATCTGAATGCAAACTACACAACTCAGGCACAGCATGCACAACACTTTCATCATGTATAGACTTGAAAGCATCTCTAGCAGTGGCTGCATTCAGATTTTTGGTTACCACTAACCTAGCTGGAGCTACAGCTGTGACCCTGCTGCCAGATCTTTGAAAATCAAGGGCAGCTGTACCCAGCCATTACATTTTAATCAGATGCTTTCCAAGCAGCAAGAGAAAAGCCCAGGAATACTCATACAGACAAACCTACATAGGGTGCCAGGTACTAAGCCCCATAACTCACTACTTGTGCACATAAAACCAGATACATTCCCCCAAATTCCTTTGCATCTTGTCATTCGCTGCAGCCAAAGAGATGGAAAAAACAGCCGTGCTAGACTGAAATAAGGCAGAATGTCAAAACATCAACATGATTGACATAAATGAAACATATTCCTTATTCTCTTGCCATATTAGAAAAATGCAGGCATAACTTGATTAGCTTAAATTTCTAGACACTGTACTATTTGAGCTTTAATTTGTTTGCATTTTGGTAAACTATCTTCATGCTAAATTTACTCCCAAATAGCAACCCATGCACCTCTCCCTCGTGACAGATCTGAAAACCACTACACACTTAAACATGCTGGTTTACAGACAAGCTAAGTGACTGTTCTCCCTTAATTCTGAATACCCTATTTTACTCTTACAATCATAGAATGGTTAGGGTTGAAAGGAACTCCAAAGGGCATCTAATCCACTCCACCTGCGGTGAGCAGGGACATCTTCCACATAGATCAGGTTTCCCAGAGCCTTGTCAAGCCTGACCTTGAATATCCCCAGAGATGGGATCTCAACTACCTCCCTGGACAGCCTGTTCCAGCATTCCACCACTCTCATGGTAAACAGTTGTAGATTTAGGTTGGATGTTAGGAACTCTAACTTCAAACCATTGCCCTTTCTCCTATGGCTACAGCCCTTTTGTAAACAGTCCCTCTCCAGCCTTCTTGTGGCCCCCCTTAAGGCACTTTCATAGAAAGAAACCCAGAAATCTGGAATTGCAGCACCATGTTTGTGATTCAGGCCCACTCAGTGCCCACACTACATACCCAATATGCTGTAACAAACTCACTGGAGTCTCACTGGCAGGATATCTGATACACCAGTATTTCAAAGAGATGCAAATTTCTAATTTAAAATTAACATGTAATAGTACTGTGATGTCAAAAAAACCCTAGTGGTGCTTAGAGGCTTTAGGTGCTTGAATTTCAGATACTTATAAAGTTTAAAACAACACACTATTTTACAGAATACCATGGGTACAATCTTTAAAGCCATTTGGTCTACACTGCAAACTTTATGCTTTTAAAAAAAGTAGTGTTTCTCAAAGAACTTAAGAAAACTACATCAATGTTCAGAAATAAAATGTCATTTTCTGCTTTCTTATTCCCATTTTCACCATCACAGTTCCCACAATAACCAGCTGTGAGGTAACAACTGCTGCAAAAATGTGCAAGACTATCAGGGGAAAAAAAAAAAACAACAAACAAATAAAACAATGAGCAGAAAATCTACACTATTAGAGCAGAGCAGCAGAGCAGGCAAAGTTCAAGCTTTTTCCTATGGCTTACTACAAAATTACTTAAGTCATAAAAATACGCCTAAATTCACCTGTACAATGAGGACAGTGTGTAATGAACAAAATGGTTAAAACCAATTTTTACAGCATCCTACTTTTGTCTGTTCAAAGGACTCACCTGTGCAAATGTTCCACTAAAGCAATAAGCCAAAGCCCAAGAGAAACAGCCACTTTTATCTGAGGAACAGAGTGCACAACAGTAAGTGCACAAGATGACTTTGAATTCAGCTAAGAAAGGAAGCAACCAGATAGGGTTTTCTAATGCTGTACTGTGACAACTAATCTATTTTTGAGTTGGACCTCTCCAGACATCAGCATGCTTTTTGAAAACAAAACAGCACATTAATATCTGTATCAATACATCTTATTTTTTGACTCAATAGGAAGAAAGACAAAGGAACTTCAATACCGTAACTGGCAAAGCTGCCAGAGCCTTCTTGACTGAGATATGTGCCAGCCTACCAGCCTACACAGCAAAGCAGAAACTGCATACAGACTCCTAACTCTATGGAGTCTGTGTGGGTCAAAGAATTCCATTTCTACAAATATAAATAGTTGTGCTGTAATGTCCTGGTTTCAGCTGGGACAGAGGCAATTTTCTTCCCAGTAGCTGGTACAGTGCTGTGTTTTGGATTTAGTGAGAAAATGTTGATAAGACACTGATGTTTTAGTTATTTTTAAGTAACACTAAGTTTAAGGACTTCTCAACTTCCCCTGCTCTGTCAGCGAGCAGATGTACAAGGAGCTGGGAAGAAGCAAAACCAGGACAGCTGACCTGATGTAGTCAAAGGGATGAGCCCTGCCAAAGAACATCATGCTCAGGATATAAACTGGGGAGTCAGCCCAGAGGGTAGATCACCCCTCAGGCATCAGGCAGTGGGTGGTGAGCAATTGCATTGTGCATCACCTGTCCTTTTCTTGCATTTTATTTCACACTCTGTTATATTCCTTTTCATTACAATTGTTATTATATTATTGCTATTCTATTTTTTTAGTTATTAAACTGCTTTCATTTCAGCCCATGAGTTGTAACTTTTTTTCCCTCTTTCTCTTTTTTTTACCCATTATTATTATTCTCCTCCCCCTCCCACTGGGAGAGAGAAGGATTAAGCCACTTCCATGGTGCTGGCTTACACCATGGCTGTGTGTGTGTAGTTGCTGGCTGAGATAAACCACAGCAACAGAGAAAAGCAGAACCCTTACTTATTTTCACTATTTAGACAAAACTGTCACAAATGTAGCCATTTATACTTGAGCTATGATGATATTAATAGGTAATGTTCTCCCTCCATTTCAGTACATCTTGTAATCAGGCAGAGCAGGAGTCTCAGATTCTCACTGCTGAGTACACACAGGCAGTTATTGTACATGAGAATAAAGCTTATGAAGCAAGCTCAGAAGCTCACTTGCAGGCTGAAGTCTAGCATTGTTTTATTGTAACTTTGGTGCATAATGTTTTCTCTAACAAGTTGGTGCACAACAGAGATTCTGCATTTTAGAGTCATCCCTCTGCCACTGCCATTTATTTAATGAGTACTCCTGGGTGCTCTAACTTGAAAGAATGCTCATTAGATCTGTGCATCTGGCCCTATCAGCAGTCTTCTGCGATGTCTGATGCAAGCTTAACACAGCAACGGACAGACCATTTTCAGATGAATTAAGGTTAACTAGTCTCCCAGTGAACAGGCAAGCAACTTTTATGGAGAGTATACATGCTGACATTCTAATGCACAATAAAAGACGACCCACGATGAAGAACATGTTCACTTCATGCATTCAAATGGATGCATTATCTTATTACAAGCTGAATCCCAAATTTCAGCTTGGAGCTTATTAATGGTCTTGTATGTTGCAAGAAGGAGAAAAGTTAAAGAGAGGAAAGCAAAGGCAATAGAACAGGTGGAAAGAAAGATGAATATATAGGCTAGTTGATAGATGACAGAAACCACACAACAGAACCCATCAATACCAGCAAAATTGTAGCATGCAAAAAGTGGGCTGATGCCAGGTTAAAGGAGTGGGTGTGCTGGGTCTGGCTGCAACAGAATCCATAGGGTGCTGTATTTTGGATTGGTGACTAAAGGAGTTCTGACAACACACTGGTGTTTTGGCTACTGCTGAGTAGTACTCTTTTTTTCCCCCCTGCTCTGCCCCACCACAGAAAGTAGGACAAAGGTGGGCATGAAGCTGAGTGCAGACACAAACTGGACAGCTAATCCAAATTCACCAAGGGGTTATTAGATGCCATATAACTTCCTGCTCAATAGGGAAAACTAATGGAAGGAGATTTGGGCGGAGGCAGTCATTGTAATTGGTCAGACACTGGCTGTGCATTAGCCTACTCACAGGAGGTGGTGAGTGACTGCATCTGCATCACTTTTGGGTTTTTTCCTTCTTCTTTCTTTTACTTAAGTGTCTTTATCTCAAATTATGAGTCTTCTTGCTTTTGCTCTTTTTGTTCCTTTCCCACTAACAGGGTAAAGGAGGAAGCAGTTGTAGTGATTAGCAGCAAGCCAAGTTCAAGGCACAACACAGGGGAAGGAGGAGGAAAGTGAGAAAAAAAGAGTTCAAAACTTATCTACCTTTCTGAGGTCTGTTTATTTTAATGTGAGAAATATGCTGATGTGGAAAAAATGCATGCAAGGTCAGGAATGCTCGGCAAAATCACATTTTGGAGCTTACACAATGAAATAGAAAGGTGAGAACTACTGACACCTCTTGATGCTATCACTGGGTCCTTGTGACTTGGATGAGACTTATGGCTCACCTGCTCACCAAATGGTAAAGGATCTACAATGGCACACCATCACAAATCCTAATAGCTTCTTTCAGAAGAAAGACTATGTTGTTGGATTTTTTTATCCTGTAGAATCAGGTTCTGTACTAAATTACAAAGGAGGGACATTAAGCAGTTAAATTTTGTGTGCTGCTCTCCTGCCATGCGTAAAGGACTGGAACGCCTCCAAAGGACAATGAGAAAGTTTTACAATTCCTTCTGAATCTTACTCTAAGGAAGTTCTTTTCCTTCTGTCTCAATCACAGAAATAATAAATAATAAAGCAGGTAACTGTCCTAGCTTAGCTGGCTATGTGAAATGCCTAATCTTGGGTAGGTATACTGAAGTGCACACACTTAAATCTGGCAAAGAGATGACACAGTTTGTATTTTGAAAGCCAGGAGATTTTGCTGTCACTTCCTTATTTATATCCATTTTTGACACATCCTTTTCTTCCCTCTTACCTTTTCTTTTAGTCTTGAGAACAGAAGCTGAAAGGGGATATTATTAACATCTACAAGTATCTGAGGGGTGGGTGTCAGGATGAAGGTGCCAGGCTCTCTTCAGTGGTGTCCAGACACAGGACATGGAAGAACATGTGTCAGCTGGAACACAGGAAGTTCCACCTCAACATGAGGAGACACTTTATGGTGAGGATGACAGTGCACTAGAACAGGCTGCCCAGAGAAGTTGTGGAGTTTCCTTCTCTAGAGACTTTCAAAACCCTTCTGGATGTGTTCCTGTGTGGCCTGCCCTAAACAATCCTCCTTTGGCAGGGTACTTGAACTCAATGATCTCCGGAGGTCCCTCCCAACCCCTAACATTCTGTGATTCCTCAGATTCTTCATTCCCCCTTCCGAACCTTTTCTTGTTAAACTGCATTGTGAGGTCAAAAGTTAATACTGTACAGCCACTTGGAGTACTTAGCTAAGAATAAGTCTGGGGTTTTTTTCCAAAATAATATGGAGGCCAAGATGAACAGGCACATGAAGCTGAAAGATTTAAACTTTGGGTTTTCCTTCTGCAGTCAGAAAAATACATCTACTAATTTGCTAAATATTGACAATGTGCCCAGCCTTGCACCAGGCCGAAGAACAAGAAGATCAGGCACTTGCAGACAAAGGTTTGTCAGCAAGAAGTTGTACATTTGTTGCAGTCAGTCATGGGTGCATCCATGTGTAGACAAACAAGATCAATATGAAATAATTATTTGACTGTGTCTTGCATGAGAAAACCTTTAAGGCATACTCACTATGGCTTCTTTTCCCCACTACTCCATGTATATGGCTCCAAGATACACACTGGGTATGCACTGGATATAGTTCCAAATCAAAAAACATCCATGAGAACTGACAGCTGGTTAATAGGACATCTATAAATCTTTTCAAAAACCACATGACTTTGAAGTTTTTGGGCTTCTCACTTATCAATAGACCTACCAATAAGGTGAAACTGTGTTCAGGAAGAATACCATACTGTTCAACAAGCTTTGCTCTCTTCACACTGGGAAGGTCAGGAAGTCTTTCATGAATCCAATCAATATTTACCACCTGCTGATGGTTCATATTAGCTGGCAAAGATTTAGTATCGTACAGAATCAACGGAGGAAGGTTTGGCTCTGGCATAAACCTAGTAAAAATTAAAGAGAAAATCCTTTATTATGATTACTTTTAGTCAGAAGCTAAACAAGGAAATACTTTATATCACAAGTTTATACTTAACTGGAGTTGCATTACTATTCAACAAAATAAAATTCACGACTTGGAATATTACTGTTAAGTAGGAAGAGATAAGCTGGACTGCTGCATAGCCTCTGTTTCCTTTCTCTGAGCATTTGCCACTGATTTTCAAAGAGCTGATAATAGGAAAAGAGTAATGAACACTTCTGCGCTCAAAACAATAACAACACCCCTCCCCCCTAATAAAAACAAATCCACTCCTTTTGGCATCAAGCGTGAATTGTAGATCTGGACAAAACCAGGAATGGACTGCCAGGGAAAAACCCAGATTGACAGCCAACTTCCAGGAGTGTTCTGGGCACCTTATAACTTTTCCAGACTAACTTCAAAAATCTTGATGAAATCTCATGCTGTGCTAAAAGCAAAGTTATTCTGCTCAGCAGGGGGCCATCACAGAACAAAAGGGTCCCTTACAGAGAAGGCCAATTTAAACCACCGGAATAGCTGCAATTGAAGCAGAAAGCTCACTCTTACATGATCAAATGAGGGGTTCCAAAATTTCAGAAAAAAAGGACATCTGGCACCCTTAACATTTACTATAATAACTTCTATTTCATATCTGCCTAAACATATTTTTTTAAGTTTAATATATTAATGTGCAGCAGTGAATTATGAACAAATCTGAAAAACACAGTTTAATACTGATGCTAATCTCAGTAATAGCAATAACCTCTCTGGCCTTTGTTTGAAATATCTTAGATTCACTGGTTTTGCTTAGTTTTTCATGAATTTTCTTTTGCATTTGTTTGAAATGACTTGTTAAATAAACCTCATGCCAGCCCCTACCACAATAAAGAATTCACAAAGTGGCCATGACCTTTTCTGCTGCAATTGTAAAACCAAACAATTTTAAAAAGCAGATTTAAAGTTTGTGGGATGTTTTTGAAATCCTTTCTATGCTCCAGTAACACCAGTCCTAGAATATATGTCAATCTAACAGGAACACAGATTGGGCAAAGCTAAGAGGTTCTGGAAGTTCTCCTGCAGAACAACAGTTCTCCAGCTGGGAACTGAACTCCGGGAGTAACACGAAGACCGTCTCTGGGATGCAATGCTAAGGATCTACTAGGAGAATCAGTGCTAAGATTGTCCTAAACAGAGGAAGCAGGCACACACAGAGCAGAAAAGGGGTGCCCAGAGCAATCAGCAATTACTGAATGGCATCCCTCTTCCTCATCCCATCCAGACACCATATCACTACATCATGTGCTAGGGTGATAAGTAGCTGTGCTGCTGCTTTGCATTACCCCAGTACTTGTTCCCAGCAGCACTGCTTCCCAACAAGACTTATTCCTTGCCCGCTGGCTAAATCCTTCTTGGGTGGCTATTTATGGTTCAATGGCTGTCATCTCACACTGGCGGAAAGCAAGAAGAACTTAGCAAGGTAAAGTCTTCATTAGGTCTAAAAACTTCCTAATGCAGAAACCTGCCTATGAGTACTGAGCTTGTATTACACTGTCTGCACTTAAGAAATTCAATAAATTCTCAGTTCTTGAAATGTTAACTTTATTTAAAATAAATACATACCGATAATCCTGTTTTGCTTCTTTGTCTCTCATTGGTACAGTGCACCTACAATAACAACAAAACAAGTAAGATGAGGTAAGTGGTACAGCACAAAATTAGTTTTATGGCAAAAACACAAACCAAAAGCTTTGCCTTGTGAAGATCAGGAGAGCTTCTTTAGACATGCATTCTCTGAAGCAGTATGTAAGAGGGTAGTCATTTTCACACAGACACTGCCTGACGTAGCACACAATCTGCTGCGGAAAAGCCTCAACTTTAAGAAGAAATCGCTACGTGTGATGAGACTATACCTGTGAACATTAGCTTTAGAAGACAGAAGCTGAGTGATTCCACATTACCTCTCTTGATCACATCACCAGGAATCCCTGGCATTCTAAGGTCTGGGATTCCTAATGTTCCTCCAAAATAAAAACTCACCCAAGTTTCGAATCAAAGGCTCGTGTTTCATTCAGAATTGTTCCTCCGTTTTCAAGTTCTTCAATTTGTCTCTGTATTTCATAGTCTGACAGAAATAAAAGAAAAACAAGTAAGTTTGTTATACTATTATTACATACTATTAGCCTTTGTACATACCACTATTTCATTTTTCACTGTTATGCAATAGTGGAAGAGTTTGTTGATTTAACCTTAATGAAATAAACAGCAGTAGTTACAGGCAGAATTTCAGTCGCTGTCTCACTCTCCAGCACTGTTCTGTGTGTTGTCCTCATCTTCTTTCATTCCCTCTAGACAGAAACATTTTCTCCCAGGCACTGCAGCCAAGCCATACATTCCTAGTGACCTTCCTATCACACAGTTAAGTTTTCTTTGGGAGATGCACTAATCATCTTTTCTTGTTCATACTTGAACAGCCTCTGAACTTCATACATACCACTACTGTAACTCAGTGGAAAGCAAGCATTTATACTGGATGACACAGCTACTGCTAACTATTTCAGTATAAACACACCAGGCATTAAATCATCTGTGTTGTTGTTCTTGCAGGCAGAGGGTTACCTCTGCAAGAAAACTGCAGCCTAACACAGCTGCTATCCCCACAGTACACCATACTAAGATTTGTATTGTCAGGGAGCAGCAGGAGCTGGGTTGATCCTCTTGGGGAGACAGACCAGGAGGTGAGGGTGACCACAACTCAGGCAGTACCCTCACCGCCCAGTGCAGTCTCAGTGGTCTGAACAGCTGGGCAGAGGCATGCACTGTTAATAGGGTCCATGGACAGTCTTGGTCAAAGTGAGAGGGAGAGTTGAGTGCAGAGTCCATGCAGGGAGTTCAGTCAGATGCAGGAGGAGGGAACTCCCGAGACAGGACTCAGAACAGTGCTACAGAACAGGACTCAGGCAAAGTCTGAATGACCCAGTCTGAGCTTATATGGGACTTGTGGATCCATGGGTAAGGTGCAGAGATGGGACACCCAGCTGAAGCTACTTGGGGCATTAAGGCCAGTTACTGCATGCAGGAGACTGACATATTTTATGTCAGACCACATAAAATACCTACAATGCTCCTGTAATGAAGGAACCATCATTTACCTACTGCTTTTGCTAGGAATCGTAAGCTATTGATATTCTTCACTTCAGTCCTCACTCCATACGGCTCTCCAGGGTGATGCACAGAAACATTGGCATCCACTCTCAGCTGACCCTCTGTAAAAAGAAACTTCATCAACAGATTGGTCTGCCCTGTAAACTAGAGTAAAAATCTTGTCATGCATGAAAAACTCCATGTTATGTGCAGCGCATAAATAGTAGACTCAAATATATTCAGTAAGGTGTAACAACCACCTCATCATAGCTTTCTGTTTGTGATTCCATCTTAAGACCCTTCTTCCAATCATTCAAAATTACCTGAGACTACTACTTTAAAAAAAAATTACTGCTCATAATTCCTCTCAGAGAAAACCACATGGTGCAGTGCAGCACAGATCCTCTAAGCCATATAGTGAAAAAAGCTTCTGATGCACAGCTCTTAAATAAAGGGCAGAATTAGACAAGCAATTTAAAATGGTGGATTGTGAGCTTCCATTCCTCTGAAAACAGCCTAAAAATACCTTTGGAAATTACGATTTGATGGATGTATATTACTCTAGCATAGAACACAAGAACTTACAGTTATGTCGAACAGATTTACTAAGGTGTTCTTGGAAATTTACAGCTCAAGGACAAAATGTGAGAAGTATTGGATTTTTGTGTAATTTTCTTTTTCTCCTTCAAGAAACTGCAATCTCCCCCCTGCCCCAAATTTCCCTGTCTGCCAAAACCTGAAACTGAATATAAAGTTGTATATACAAGTATCCTGTACTTTTAGTCCAAAATAATATCCTTAGAGATCCTGAAAGATTCAACCACAAGTAACTTGTAATTGTATCTTTCTGTGTTTTGTCCCTCTTAAAACATCCCTTCTGAGAAGAAAAAGCTTACCACAGTTATTCAACAGGCAGCAATAAACAATCAGGAGAGATTATACTAAAAGGAAACATTATTTTTCTCATATTGCACAGTGATCATCTGTAGCCCTACTCTTTGTTTTGGTGGTTTGTTTTTTTCCCATTTGGTTGGTTTGGTGTTGGATTTTTGTTTGTTTGTTTTTACATTTCAAATACCAGTAACAAGAAACAAACACTTAGTGTTTAGATACAATAGCATTACTAAAGAGAGTATAAAATAGCTCACAGCCAAACCTGTGACGATGTCTACAGCTTCAGAATCTATTCTGGTCAATGCATGTAAATTGACTAAAGAGGCCTTGCTACACTTTGTAAAAGTGACAGTGCACTAATTTCCTCTGTCTTCATAAAGTCTTGCCAGACGTGAAAATTAAGGACAAAGGTGCTGGAATGATCCAACATCTCTTTGAAGAGAAGTGGTTTGCCTGTGCTCCCTTTTTCGGGTGAAATGAGTACTTCTTCCAGAAGAGGAATAGTCTTGTCCTGCCCTTGCTTCATTTTGAGACATGACCTGCTTCTACATTGCAATGAGATCATCTTTTCATGCATTTGTTGTCAATGAAATAACACCTGGTAAAAGTGGGCACTTGTCTTTATACTGAACACACAAGTAGAATAAAAGGTAAATATGAGAATGTAAAGCCCTTATTTGAAATAAAGTATTTATGATGAGGTAAAACCATAGCAGAAAGCATCTAAAAACACCACTTTGGAAAAAAAAAAATCCAAGTACTTTTAAAGCTAACCATACTGGAGGAAAAACATTGCCAACACTGGAATCTCCTTTAGAGTAAGAAATCTCACTGCAATAAAAGACACCACAATGAAATTCCAGTGGCAATCTTAGAGCCAAATTCAGTAGTGATAAACAATGGCTTATACATGTTTACATGGGTGTCTAAAGAAGCATTCAAACTGGCTGCTCAATATTAACAGCTGAGTCCCATTTGACACACATAACATTAATGTGAGACAATGCAAAGATACATATAATGTCCAGCAATTATTATTCCCCCCTATATTAAATTAGATTTGTATCACTATCCATTTATTTTGGATCCCATTCACTGGGTGACAGGACAGACCACTCTTGGCTCAGTTCTCTAGGAGATGCATCCACTTATACTATGGACTGAAGTTGTTGCCAAAATAGTGAGGCCAACTGTTAAGTTGTGAACTCTCGTAGGCAGCTGATAATTTGGTGTCTGTGTGGAGGGAAGGATGGATGACCCAAACTACTTTTAAACTCTCAAGCAGAAGCCTATTTACTAGCTGTAACCATGGTCTGGCCGAAAATTTTGATAACACTGAAACTGAGCAGAAGTGGTATGACCTGAATCCTCCTATTAATGAGACTTGAGACAGAATCACCAGTTAAGAGGCTGATTGTACACTGTGCTTCTGCACACCACCTAGTGTGAAAATTGGAACCTTAGGATTCCAGCAAGAAAAGCTGGTACCAAAAGCAGGGGCTCCCAAAGGATGAAGTGGTCTCAGAGAGATAGCAGTGATCTTTGCTAGAGAGATCCTGCAGGTGAGGCAGAATCCTGAAGATCAGGCAGATGAAAGAAGAGAAATGTCAGGGAATTCTTAGGGACTTTGGCTTCTAACACCTGAGACCAGCATCTGCAAGTGTGTTTTACAGCAGAAGCCAGCACAATTTTCTGTCTCACCTCCTCTGACCAGCAGTGGCCTTCCCAGTGGGAAGAGAAATTACGACCAAGGGAATATAATGCTGGAATGGAGGGAAAGATATAGTGAGGGTGTGAAATTATCAAATAGGGTAAAAGCTGCAGCCTCACTAATTCCTGAGTTAACCCCAGCATCCATGCCTGCTATGCAGCATCAGACAATTCACCCGTGACACTAGTAAAAGTTTACTGCCTGCACCCATTTTATGACTAGCTGACACACAAGTTACAAAGTGATCCATGCTCCCACTACTTCGTGCTGTAACTTTCATAATCAACAACTAATCCTTACTGCAGATCTCTGTACTACAGAGGCAAGAAAGACAAAGACAGATAGGGAGAAACACTACAAGAACCCTTGCTTCTTGCCTAGGTTTATCCTGTAAAATGATTGTGTGAGGCAATATAAAATCTAGCACTGCAAAGCTCTGCAGATGAAGGCAGGCCCATTAGGACACCTGAAGCATGGTGGACATTTGGACAGGCTCTGAGGACTGCAAAAACAACAGCTAAAAAAAGCTATGTGCTATAAGCAGCTACAGAGCAAAACAATCAGAAGCTGCAAAACTCCTGCAAATGCAGAGAATTACTGATGACAAAGGAATATGCCCTTCCCCCCTTCTATACCTGCCATGACTGCCTGGCTGCTCCCAAGTGTTTGAAGAATGAGCTGAAGCTCTCTGACTGCAGCAGCTGCTTCTTCCCCACAGCACATATCAGGCTCCATGACAACCTCCATAAGGCCAACTCCTATCAGAGAAAGAGACAGGAGATTTTCAACAATAGCTTTTGATCTTGGCATATTAGAATGCAACTGGCTAAACACATGAAAGCACTTGGGATTTTTTTGAAAATGAAATAAAATAAATAACCTCCTATGTATTATTTAGTAACTGTCACTATGGGCCTAGCTGCAGACAGCTATAAAAACTTTTCCTCCTGGTTATGTGAAGGAACAGACAAACCACAGACAGTCCTTTAGCCTTTGAAGGACACATTCCTCCTCATCCTTTCTCCAAGAGAACTCCCATTTACAGCCAATCCATTTCCAGATTAAAATTTATTTAACTAATTTTGGAACAGACAGAACTGTAAACAGATATAGTCTAGTTTTCAGCTTCAGGATCCAGCATTCAATGATTATGAGCAGGCACAGTCCATGACTTTAATGGACACCAGAGCTTTGTATACCAGTTAAGCTAGGCCATCCAGGTTGCTGCCTATGTTGTGTACTAATTTGTTTCATTCCCTTTACAATTTCAAAGTATAATGAGAAAAATCTAACTTTTTCAAAGCTAATAATTAAGGAAATGTTAGGCTCATGCACTGACAAATTCCAGCACCTGCTTCTTCTATACACACAAACCTGATTCACTAGGTCTGAGATTTTTTTATCTTTAAACAACAATGCATACAGTGGCAGGAGCTTAAATAGCTGAGCAGCTGTGACTGAGAAATACAGTTTTGTGCAAACTAAAGCCAGCAGATTTCTAACTTGCTATTGCCAATTGTCATCAACTGACAGCAATGGGAATGGCCCACTGGCCATTCAAAAAAACTAAATAAAAATCAAGTATTCCCCTGATAACCAATTTTTATTTTCAAGGACAGACACACTGGGCTGTCTTTCACCTGTTCCCTGTCACTTTGAAAGACACAGAAAGAAGAAAAATAGAGAAATGATCCATGCCTACCAGCCCTATTCAAGTCAATGAGAGTCTGGCTCCTTGTGTCATCATGGAGACTCTTTCCACTGTCTTGCTCCAACTGGATTTGTTTAATCCTCACGGTTTTGGTCACCATCTGGCTCATTTTGTTGTCTATGCAGACACTGTATGACAGACTTCCATTCACCGCAATAGGAACTCTTTGCTGAGTGATTTGATAGCCAGCCTGTCCACAAAAAGAGTTTTGTACTCAAATAAAACATTACTTTTTCAGGAAGCAATAGCATGGCCAAGTGAAAAATATTATAGACTAAGAACAAAACTGAAGATGCATTTTCCATAGTGACCTATATAAAAGGATGAAACACATGGACATGCAAGTTCAAAAGTTATTTTGCTATCAGCTAGAAGACTGGTCTAGAATTACCGTAACTGTGAAAAGCTGGAGGTCTGAAGAAAATAAGAATACTCTGTAATACAGAAAAGTATAAGATGCTACACTAATGCAAAAGTCAATTATCAAATGCACAACCAGTTGCCTTGGGGCAGGAAACGGCCTAGAAGCTCTTCCACATCTGTGGTTCTGTGATCATGTTAAATCTTGTCTGAAGTCAGTTACTGTCCAACCCCCTTCTACAGCAAGCAGGGGCATCCTCAACTAGATCAGGCTGCCCAGAGCCCTGTTGAGCCTGGCCTTGAATATTTCCAGGGATGGGGCCCCAACCACCTCCCTGGGCAACCAGTTCCAGTGTTCCACTACCCTCATGGTAAAGAGCTTGTTTCTAACATCCAATCAAAATCTACTCTTCTCTAGTTTGAAACCATTGCCCTTAGTCTATCCCCAAGCTGGAACTATGATTCATACTCCCATTAGACTGAATATATCCCTGTCTGCCTGTTCAGAACTTCTTTAAGGGGAGGAGAGGGAGAGGGAAGGCAGGGGTGGAAATCAAGGAAATACAAAGCTCAATTTCATTAATATAGCAATTTAAAAGATAAACACTATAAACCCATATAAGGCACACAGTTGAAGAATTAGAATAGAACACAATAGAATAGAACAAAACAGAATAGAATAGAACCAGACCAGAATGGAAAAGACCTTTGAGATCACCAAGTCCAACTTATCACCCAACACCGTCTAATCAACTAAACCGTGGCATACCACCTCATGCCTAACACCACTCAAAGGGTAAACTGCTAGCCAGAGAAGGGGCTGCCAGTGACAAGGTACTGGAATAACAGCAATGATATAAACATACAGAAGAGAATCCACTACCCTGTTGAGGAAGAGTCCTCATCTCTTCCTCCTTCCTAGCCTGCTCATGCCCCCAGTGGTGAGAACAAAAAGAGTCCTGCCAGATTTTAATGAACTAGGAGAAGGTATTTCCATATTTTGCAAGGAGAATGAGCTTACTCTAAAATACAGAGATGAAGACAGTGCATTGGAATGGAGAACAATGGTCCAGCCCTGTGAACAGCTCGATTTATATACGCAAGAAAGTGCATGACCATAATCACCATAAGAAAAAAAAACCAACCTGACTCCATTAGCCTATGCTAATCACACAGCTCTTCCCATCTCCTAAAACTTCTCATTAAAATGGTTTTTAAAAGTCTGAAATAGTTACAATAAATAACAAGAATCTTATTTCCCATCCAAAGCCCCATTTCCAAGAGCAACAATAATCCCACTGTCAAACAACCCTAAGAGCGGGATTTATTTTATCTGTTCTATACAGCTCATTAGCCTAAACTCTGCATCTTACTCTGCATCTTATTACAGGGCTCCTGACTAAATTGTTTCACTGTGAAATGCAGGTTGGGCAGTTTATTGTCAGTGCTTGAAGTGCAGGAGTCAGACAGAAAAAAAATAGAATTCGGGCTAATAAATATGTCGGCATCTCCTTGACCAAATTTCTATGCTTATCTGACCAGAAGATCCTGTAATTTCAGTCCACAGACAAGGCCCACTTGGTGCTGCACACCAAGATGCTTTGTGCAACTTTAAAATATTTCTAATGCCTGAACAAAAGAGTGGAAGAGAAAGTAGCTTGGTTAATAATACACCATGTATACACATTACATTAATTTGGGACCCAAGAAATATCACCACTCTCCTCTCTATGTCTGGGACTCCTCACCTAAAGAGAGGGTAAACTAACATACCACGTCTTTTTCAGATAAAACAGAAACACCTTATTTGTTTGTTGTGTTTGGTGGGGTTTTTTTGGTTTTTTTTTTTTTTTTCCTTTTAATGCAGTTATCAGATCATCACCCCAAAAACAGTGAAAAGAAAAATAGCATCCTCCCTGTGACAGGTTAGTGTTAAGTTGAATATTCAGTACAAGTAAGCTGACAGGAGGGGAAAAAAAAAAAAAGAAGAAAAAAGAATTTCAAAATTAGGGAGATTAAATTTTGTTAAAATATAAAAAAAAAAAGGCTCAAACACTGCTGCATCCTGTTCAATGACAGAAGCCAAGTTCTTAAATGATTTAAACACCCATATCAAGTGAAGCAAAATGCATTTGATTTCCACTGACAACTTCTACCAAATCTGAAAGCTATTAACAAACCATACTGCAAAGACTCAGTTCTCATTTTTTTAATTAATTTATCTACTGACTGAGAAAATTTTGAGGGAAATTAAGTATTTCTAGGTCTCTAAGCATACACAAAAATGACACTATTATGTTTATGCCACTGGAACCTGTGCTTGTTATACATTCACTTTAAATGAAGGACTGTTATCAGACTGCCTTTACCCTAACAGACAATTAGTACTAAACACCAGGAATGGAGAACTTGAGGGGCAAAGCAGCTCCAGCTCCCAATTCAATTACATTAAGCTACTGGAATCATGCAGCTAAGCAAGGAGTCAGCAATCAGAGCAATCATATTCAATCAGTGAGCACCAGGGTACAGCTGTCTATTCATCAGGCCGTAGCACAGCATCCTGTTGCAGTGAGCAGAACACTGATTGAAAACAGAGAAAGTATCTCTTCACTCATCCCCTATTGCCATCCGTGACTTGTCCTCTCCTACTGTTGTAAAAGGACCAGTTATACTTACATACTTACAGGCAGATCTGCATAGAAATAATGTTTTCTGTCAAACAAGGACTTCTTGTTTACACTGCAGTTGAGTGCCAGGCCTGTCATCACTGCTGCTTCTACACACCTCCTGTTGAGAACCTAAGGAAACATGACACATGGTTTTGTTCAGATACTCAGTATCTAACAAATGTGTCTCCCACACATTGCCATATATGGAGCATATACTCAATCCTGCTTGTCTTCACCCACCATTAGCTCTCTTGCCTTGTGTGGGTAGCTCCTATTCATCATTGAAGTCACGGTAGCTACAAATTTGCAAAGCTTTAAGACAAAAAACCAAGTGATTCCTTGTTCCATCTTGTCACTTCTGCAAACATTCTACTACTGCTGAATCTTGAAGTGTACAAGAGACAAATCAAGAAATAATAATTGACTTATAACCAGCTGTAAACTCTGACTGGGGACTGAAAACACAGGGGATGTGCACTGGGGGCTGCAGCACCATGTCAGTAAAACACCTGTAACTACAGAACCACAGTGAATTAATGAGTGTCTACACATAGTTTTCAATACTTTGCTTAACCAGCACATTTACATGCTTTGCTAAAACAGAAGAGAGGTCAACTGATCTCATGACTACATGTATACATGCATTTCCAGTACCCAGGTAAAGCAGGGGATTAAGGCTCTTGCATAATGCCATGTGATCTGAAGACCCAGAAAAGTCTTCATGAAGTTAAATGTGGTTTCTCACCATGGACCCATCACTCTCAGTGTCACACCCTTCTTTCTCCTCACTAGGGTCACAATCCAGAGCAGAAGGAAATTCTACTTCAAGAAATATTAGCAAGCGATGTTTCAAAGTCATGGTTTTTTCCCCCCTTTTTTCTTTTCAAATGTGCTCTCATTAATTTAACAGTTGGTTTAACTAACATCAACTGGATTAAAATGAAAAGAAGGGAAGACTGAATTTGTCTTAGCACAACTCTGCCATGCTTAAACTTAAAATACTTTGAAATAGAATAGAAATTCATACATGCTACTTTGCACTGTGCAGCTGCCAAGAAGTCAGTTTCCAGCAGGACCATTAAAGGGGCACACTATGTAAAAGAATCTACATGACCAGAACATAAAAGGTTTAAAGAATTCTTTCTTCAATGCTTCTGACAGTACTTATTTTTTATATTCTGCAGCCAGATTTCTGAAAACAGATTAAGCACCTGCACATTTTCCATCATCCCATGTCTTCAGCTGGAAAAGGAATCTCTTTGCTTTACTCATCTAATACTTAACAAGTAAAAAACAATAAGTATAAGAAACTCTTTATGTAACAGACATTTAACAAGGGAACTTTCAGATCTTCAGCAGAGCTATATATGGCTAACTAGAACACATCATCTGTTCAGGCATATTTTATTTATTAAAAAATTTAAAAGACACATAAAGCAAAATTTAAACAAGAAAGAAGGAAAACCAGTTTCCCTTTGAAATACTGATCTGCAGCAAAATGAACACAATTAGTCCTGACAGTAATCTAAAGCAAACTTGGAACTACAAAATATTAATTTATTTTAGTACAATAGCTGCAGTTCATTATATGGTAGAAACTCCTGGTTTTGACAACTAAATGCTTCCAAACAGTACAGGCATATTTTTTAGTGTTTAAGGAAGCTTGTAACAGTACTAGTCAAATTGTTCAATGTTTAAAATATCATTATATTTCTAAATACACAGGCAACTTTCCCCCGTTCTAAAGCTGTATGGTGTGGTCCTGTTTAGCTTCACAAATTAAGGAGGACTGTGCCAGTTAGCCTTGCAACAACTGGTCACCAGAATCCATCAGGGCTCTGTCAGGTCTAGGTACTGCTATGTCAGTGTCTTTCTGCATTTCCTGATGGTGCCAGGGCTGCGACCAATTGTAACTGAAAAGTAAGACAAAAGCTAACTCCCAAGTCACAGCCTGTCACACATTCTTCAGAAGTGCAGTGTAACCTTTGACCACATCTTCCTCATTGCCCTGAGGAGTAACACTGTTTTGAGGTGAAGGAAGGAATTCCCACACTTGTACTACTTACACCAATGAGAAATTTTGCACTACTGCTGATGAATCATTTTTGTGTGTCTGGGGAAAATCTGCCATAAATATGAGAAGCACCAATTATTTTAAATGTAGTATTACTAAGTATTTAGATGACCATCATGTGTATGTGTCCCCCATGTACTAGGTCATACTAGCCAAACCATTATATATGCATCATTGCTCATTCACTAGCACCACCTCCCATGCTACTTTATCAACCTCTGTGGTGATAAAAGGCATCGCAAAGCAGATCTTTCCACTATGGGATACTGATATGTCTACTACATCCATATGCTTTCTCTGTTTTATTTGAATCTAAAAGAAAATTGACCAGGTGACCCTCTACTTTCTAAAAAAAAAAAAAAAAAAATGCTGATGTTTAATATTACTCCATTTCTTAAGTTACTACTGCTACCTACTCCAGTGATCAAGGCTGCATGTGGAGGTGTTTAAGCAAACTATTACTTCTCCTTCAAACAAGCTTAGCTTTTCAAGTAATCTGCAGTGATAAACATTAATTCAGTATGTGAAATTTCTCATACTTATGTGTGGTGGGTTGAAAATTCCCCTCCAACATTAAATTTACCAGACCAGCTCAGTTGAAAGCAAATGAAAGCTGTATTTACAAGCAAAACTACAATCTACAATGGAATGCAACAGATACATACAAAATATACAGTATTTACAACATTTACAGGTATTTACAATTAATAAACAACACAAGGACCAGGGAAAGCTAATAGCTTCTCCCTCCCTGCAAAAGAGACAAGAGAAAGGTGCAGAGAGACATTAGACTTAGCCAAAACAATGCAGCCAACGTCAAGCAGAAACGAGATAGTATCTCTCCCAGAGCGAAGAAGAGAGAAGAGAAGCGAAACTGTTTTGGTACAACTAGTTTAAGTCCCTTATTTCTCCAATGGGATTGTTTAGAACTATCATTATTTTTCTTCTTACACCCAATAGTGATTTATTTACATTTTACCACTTTCTGTTCAAGATCTGTGAAAAATTTTTAAAGGCATAGCCTAAAATTACCACATAATGGCCGAGAATAAGTCCCCCAAGCTTGTTTATGCAGTAAGCTGTTATTAAGTTGACAGCTTTGACTAGCACCAAAGATTTAAATTACTGGCTTGATCTGACAAACTGCCAGTCTGGCATGTTAGCAAAGTGCTGGCCTTGAAAGAAGGCGATGCAGCTCCTGCAACAGTTATGCACAAAATACCAGAGCCTATGAAGCCTTCCTAAATATTTCTGGACTTCCAAAACGGGACCATCTTTCCTAGGTATTTAAAGAAAATCATAAGGAGCTATCACAAAAGAAAATGTAGATTGTTTGTATTGGAAACTCATGAAAGGCATTAACAATAGCATTACAACATCATTTCTTTGTAGCTATGCTATCCTGCTAGAGCACCATGGTAACTGAGTGCTGAAGGAATGAAAGAACAATCCAAGCAAGACCTTTCTTTTTCTGATACTCACCTACTCTTTCTACCTAGTTCACAAGTGGAAAGCCTTCTTTTAAAAATCATCTTTATTTGCAAGGTCAGTTTAGTCAAGGCCTTGGTTTTAAATACAAGACCATTCAACAGCTATCCAAACCCATACACAATAGTTTCAACAGCATAAATTCCCACCAAAAGCTGTTTTTTAAATGTTTGTTTCCTTTAACAGCAGGAATGTTGTTTAATATGTTAACATATTAAAGAAAGTTGACTCCCTCTTTGATGAGCATATACATTTCTATATTTAGTAAATAATAATGTTTACATTTTAAAGAGAGCAGGTATGCAGCTTCTTGTTTTGCTAGTAAGTACTACACAGGATAACTGAGGGGAAGAATAGAAGGAACAGCTAAATCCCTCTCCCAGAAAAAAAATATTTATATATCTTTGCTATTTTTTTTTTTTTTTGGGTAATCTTTGCCAAAACAGTGTCACTCAGGACCCCTAAGCTACTGACCAAAGAATTCCTTGTATTAAACACAGTAAAATAAAAATAATTCCCCAGAAATTTATGAAGTTTTTTATTCCAGATTACAGATTTTAATAAAGGAGATTTCACCCTAAATGGCTATGTTAATGTCTTCATCCCTGCTTATGAAGAAATTGGCATTTGACAGGTTAACTACAGGATTGTTTATCTAAGAAATATTTAATCTTATCTCCTTTCCATTTAAAAATAACAGCTAGAAGAAGGAAGTAGTACAACATACCTAGCCGGCTCTCTGCAGACAAGGCAGTAATCTTTAAAAACCTCAACAGACATACCTAATTTCCCAGTACTCCCATTTTATATGTCTCTGATTTTATTTGCTTCCACTAATGGGTATATACAGTCTTAGTATTCTTTGTTAAAAGTACCAACCAGCTGCAATATACAGTTCTTTGAAGAGCAATCCTAAGTTAAACTTCAAAATGGACGACTCGTATCTAAATGCAATTGTGATTGTTAGCCTGACAACGCAGGTGACAATTTCAACATTCTTCACTGGCATCCTCACACACATACAGAAGAGTGTAAACAACCTGTAGCTATGCACCTACAGAACGCACATTACAGTAAATGAAGAGACAACCACTTCCCAAGAGACCCACTTACTTCAATAGGTCTCCAGACCTATCAGACTCCATCTCTTTGAGCATACAGGATTTCTTTTTAAAAAGCAAACAAAGAAACACCAAAAAAACCTAACCTAAGTCTTGGCATTTGTTTGGTCTGCAAAGACCTCCCATGTTCCAAAAATGAAGGTCTGTAACTTCAGGGGAAAATATAAAGAAGTCCAGTATCTCTCTAATATTCATACCCTCCTTGTTGACAGCACAGCCTTCTGCATCTGCCATATGGTTTTTTTGACATGTCATAAGGATGCACACTCTCTCTCTCTCACACCAGCTGAAATGTAAACTGTCGCTCATGTTATCTGATCCAGATCCAGTTGTTGCAGTGGCAAAATCTGAACGTGTAACTAATAAACACCATTTGCAAAAGTTCACATAATCCTCTTGAAATCAAACACATAGCCCTATTTAAGGTGGCAAGGTGTCCAATAATCAGAAAGAACACAAAGAAAGGAACCAATTACAACCTAACTGCATCAAGATAGGTAACTTTCAAACAAAATAACCTGGTAGTTACACAACACTACACAAGAGAACAGCTAACCATGAAAAGAACAAAGCCCCATCCTACAATTACCTGTTGATATTGTTAGATAATGTTTTCTAGATAACCTTCCAATGAAAAAAAAAAAAAAAAAGGAAAAAAAAATCATTAAGAAGAATGAAGAAGCAAGATGCCAGCTAACAAAGTTCAAATGCTAGCAAATTATAAGAACCATGATTGTTACAGAAACTTTTGCTTAACAAAGTTAAGCAATTATATACTAAGCACTAATCTGAACTTCTTCAAAGGGAGTCACTTGGAACCAGACTGTTTGTCTACACACTGAAAGAAAATTAAATCAATTAAGGGTGTCAGAGCGTATATAGTGATTGATAACAGAAGTAATAGTAATTTACCTGCAAAAATCCACTCAGTTCAAACTTAAATTGCCAGCTCACTAAGAAAAACTACTGGAAAAGCTAATGTCTTAAAGCAACAATTTTACACTGAATCCAGAGAAGAGGGGACACCAATGTGTCAAGTTGTCATGTAATGGTCACACTGTCTGAAAGTATCAAAGATGGCACAATAATTACAATAATGGAATTTTGTGAAAGAAGGGAATCAAGATAGTACAAACTCCTGCTCCTCAACAAGAAGCAGAAAAATATCTGTATAAAGGAAAAGGTAAAATAATTTAAAAACCAATACAAAAGGAAATAAAATACATAAACAACACTGCAAATGCATCGAAAGATCTACTGAAGTAGGTGATAGAAAGACATTTTGTGAACTCAATGTCCTTCTAACTGGCAAATTTACATCAGGCAGAGGGACCTGTTGAAGATGAGCAGGAACATTTACAAAAACAAAGAGAGCTCAATGGGTAACATGCTTACTGAGGTGCTAAGGACACAGTGCCCTACAAGAACTGTTGACAAAAAGATTAAAATTCACAGAATATCAGAACTTTTGACAAATAAACTAGACATTGCCAAAAGTGAGAGAATAAGCATTACAGGGAACTTCTTCAGAGTTTGAGAGAAAACCAACAAATGTCACCAAATCCTCAAAGCACAAAAGAAGTGTCTCCAGAAAAATGGCATTTACAGTTAAGTACAAAATAAAATTAGCTAAGCAACCACAGTAACTGAGGAAGTGTAACACTTCTTGGACATCAGTGAAAGAAATTAGTTCCACAGACAACCCCAGGGCTTTGAATGAGCCCATAAAAGATGAGGAACAACACCCACCACAGCCCAGCCCTGCAAGCTAACAGAGCAGGCCTTCCTCATCTTTCCAAGACCTGAACAAATTTTTACACAACTCAGTGCCTTTAAAAGCAAATGCATCAGGTAAATTCTGTATATTAGTAACACCCAAAATTAATCAGAAAGTTCAGGAATTTATCACTCAAAGATGACAGTGCCAATACAGGTAGGAGAACTACAGCACCCTTTAAGTCCCCAAGCTGGGTATGAACCCTATCACTGGCCTGGGCAGCCATCTCAAAAGTGCAGTGCTGCAGAGCGGGGAAGGTAACAGCATGATACACGCTTTCTGGAGTGTTCCAGTGACATTCCTCTGCTTTGGAGAAGCCCAAGTTCAAGTTGCCAGTGGTACAGTAGCAGAAAGAACAAGAACAGCTGTTCTAGCCCTCTTTTCTTCCATGAAAAGGCTTATCTGGTCACCCAATTGTCATTATACAGGTGAAAGAAGATAACAGTATGACTGAAATTCTTCCTTCTAACACCATTTACATAGGGAAAATGAAAGGAATTTAAGCCAAGAGGATATGAAAGCCTCAGTACAGGATAGCAGTAATTAGTGAGTTGTCAAGCCCTCAAGGATGTGCAATGGAACAGGAAAAAAATCTATATTCAGATGAAAAAAAATGCACCTCCCATGACATTCTACAGGAGATCTTACTCTCCTTCTTTAGGTCAGGAAGCATTTGCCTTTTCTTTATCAGAAAGAGGGTTTGACCATTACTATGGGTTTCTGAAAATTCTCTCAAGATAAAATAGATGCTGTTCACACTGTGAAGAGAATGAAATGCAAATGCATCAGATTTTAAAAATACTTAAGACTCTAGGGCTAACAGTCATTCAAATCTTACTAATTTAAACCTTGGTTACTGTAAAATCCTAGATTTGTTCTTAGTACACTTACCTAGAAAGAAATAGGAACAGGCTTTCATCGAGTCATGCAGGAGACTAATGTAAAATGTGCATCTTATCATGAGATTAGCAACAAAGACTGTAAGTATAGACAAAAAGGTTTCAGCCTTTAGTACTAGACCTACCATCTTATTTCCATGGCTGAGCTATAATTAACCTTTAGTCAGCCACCTCAGTCATGAGAATAGATAATCATGGATTCTCTTTCTGTGAGCTCAGCCTTATCTTTACAAACCTCTATAAAGATTCTCATAATTTTCAAACCAGATAAATCAGACTGGGAGTGCAGCCACCTTTATAGAACCTCTCAAGAATTTAAAATCAATCTGTGAGTATGATGCACCATACACGACCACATATGGCATAAATATTCTTTTGTAACAGGTCTTTTGAAGACACCAAGCTAAGACCATTGCCAAGTTCACTCACCAGGTGAAAAAACAGGGCATTGCCACATGAAATGTAATTTCAAGTGATTATGTGCATTACATTTCAGGAAAAACATACAGAGATCCTCACCGTAATTTGAGTAAGATGCTATCTGGTACTACTGGTGAGGGGCTCCATCAGAGCACAAAATGTGTGTAGAGTCCAACAGGATATGCTATCCAGTCTCACTACGTCTAAACTCTAAACTTGCCTTTTTAATCAAAGTTTGGCCACATCATTTTTTCTACCTGATACCAAACAAGAGTGTACCTGCATAGCTGTTCTTGCCTGTAGCTGTCACTCAAAGGCACATTATGAAAGCAGCATAGTGAAATGGCCCTGACACTAACATGGTGATGGTCACCCTAAAGTGTACTTGCAGCAGTAAGCATAAAATAAGCTGTGTTACAGTACAGGAAGGAAATATAAAGAGGAAAGACAGAGGAGGGCTTAAACACATTCTTGTAGTTTCCCCTCTCCTATGCAGGACACAGCAAAGGCTCACGCCCACACTCATTAGTGATCCAGAAATGTAGAGCAACCAGAACAGCTCCCTTTAGCACCATTCTCTCTGCTCTCATTCTGAAGCAGCAAATACCAGCATCATTGTCTATCACAACCATCTTGTAATTCTACAGTAAATTTAAATCCTTGTAATGCTGAAAATGCTGAAAACTGCCTCTATAGTTCTCAGTTTATAACAGCAGTTATTCTTTACTACAGACAGCACAACTACTGTATTAAAATGTTGCTCCTTTGTTTTCCTCAACGGAATAGAGTCAAAAGAAAAGGCCAATTATTTACCTTCTAAAGAGACTTATTAGGCAGTAACTGTAACATTTGTCAAAATGTTGTTGTGTGGGGTTGCTTTGCAAATACTCAGAAATCTTAAAAATCTAACTTCTGTCTTTCACAATCCACTGAAATCCAACTCTACTGCCATATACAAACACGTACAGTTATTTCAAGAAACCAAGCCCAACTGTTTGAATGCAGAGCAAACACTGGTCTCCAACATTAAGTCCTGTGCAACAAGAACAAGGGGAAAACAAAGTTATGGCTAGTAACTGATTTTGTATCACATTCTGACATGCAAGAACATGTGCTTTGTAATGTTCACTTTCCAACTCTCTTTTCACCAGTATGACAGTCAGATAAATCTTTCTTCTCCTTGGACAGATAAAAGCAGCTGGTAGCAGTTAACATGGCATCACTACTTTAAAACTGACCAAACCTTTGTGCTTTTTGCTTCTCAGGTGCAATTATGTTCTCTGCCAAAGCCCACATATATTGTAAAGCATTTTAATAGAGCAAAAAGCACAAGAGCTCTTCCAGATAAATAGTAACATACATAAAAATTAAACTCTTAATACTCATTTTTGTTTATTCAAGAACAGTTTTTTTTTTTACTTGACTGAACAGAAACATTACACAATTCATGAGGATTTCTGTGCACTAACAGAACATTAAGTAGGTCTCAATCCATAATCTTGAACCCTTTTAAATTCAGTGACTGTTAATTCCCCAGCCTAGCCCTGCTCCCAAATGAAAGGAACTCATTTTCCACGTTTAAGTCTAACTAGATTCTTCTAAAACCAAATGACTGCGTAGGATTCCCATTTTCTCTGAAAAGTTTTCAAAATTCCATGAAATTAGATCCGAAACTGAGCCCTGAATTACCACTGAGACCAGTGTCAAGACCAAATTTTATCAGAATGTGACCTCCACTCCATTAGGTTTCAACACCTCTGCAAATAAGGAATAAGTGTATCGACTCGTTTATCATTTTAAGGAACACATGGCATATATTGAGACCCAAGAAATCCAGACATAAGTCAATTCTCAGTTTCAGGATATTATTTAAGCCTGTAATACGATGATAAAAAGCTGCCATTTAAAAATTAAAAAAATCTGCAATTGACATTCAAACCTCCACTCAAGTAGACTCAGTTAACACTTCTGCATTAAATAATTTGACCCCATCACAGTCTCTGCATGCTTTTTGTGTGAGGCAATGGTAAGTCTATTCATTTCCACTCTATAGTAACAACTTGTGTTACATTTTCTAAATTATTATTTTTATGTTAAACTTGTTACCATTCCCAGAGAATTGTACAACTGCAAAGTCACAAGTAAGATGCAACTTCAAAAATGTATTATGTTGCCACTAGTAAATGTTATTGCTAAGTGCTAGCTAGCTGTTTTGACTTAGTCCACAATGACTCACACAGACCACTGGTTTGCTCTGGAAATAGGAATGGCTGACACTTTCCTAAATTAGACACTTTCTACTTAGGAAACAAAGTACTTCCATAGTGAGACATTCCAAACAGCAAATGACAACTACATAAGCAAATATATGTTAAAGTAACATCAAATGGCCACACAGAAATGTTCTTCTCTGATAGGATTTTAAGTGTCTTTCATATCCAAGGAATTCCCTGTGTGGCACACGACCAAACGCACCCTCAGAGAAATACGACTCATTCAAAATGATTTTTTAACCTTTGCAGAGGATATCAAATATATGTGGTGATAACTAGGGAGTGAGTAAACTGAAAAGAAACAGTAGTAGGTATTTTATCAAACAGGCAGAAAACAGAAAAATATGTCATTCTACAGTTAAATCTTGGGAACAACAAAATATCAAAAGCATACTCAAGAGTTGTCTGACATTAATCCTGATATAAATTAAATCAAAGCATAACTTACTGGTAAAGTTCCTGGTAAAGAAGCATCAAAGAAAGACACCAAAGAGTTAGGAGGTGCCACAAACTGGACTTGAGAACCAGAGAAAAGTTTTGAGTTGGAACTGATCTGTGCATGAATTTCCAAACCCACAACTGGTACCCATGGAGCAAGACTGCAAAGCAATGAGAAGGGAAATAAATTTAAACATAGATTTCATTAAGCACCACAAACACCTAAAAATGTAAAATTTAAGGTCTTTTGACAAAAATTGACTTGCAGTTGGAAAAAAAAAGAAGTATAAACTATGTTATAAATAGATCTATAATGTAATGGCAAAAGTTGTGCTGCAGTACTGGAGAATTGTGACTGACAGTATCTATGGAGGCTATGGTATAGCAAAGCATCTTCATTATGTATAGGGAAGAATGCCATAAAAAAGAAATGTAATGGTCTGAAACTTTTAACTTTTCCTTACAAGAGAAATCTTTGAGGAATTAATGAGGCAAACTTGCATGCTGGATGAACACTAATTTGGTACTTCATGAAAATCACAAAATCATCATAAATATCAATTACTTCTCAGGTACTTTGATAAATCTTCAATGGAGGTGGTAGAATAAATTATTTTTTCTCTGTCAGCTAGGCACTTGCATGCTGGGAAAGGTGGCTCTCCAGAGCAGTGTTAGTAGCATATTAGCATAAACATTCGTAATGTGGTAATAGAGAAATCGTCATTTAAACGAGAGAGCTACCGCTCTCTGAACATACTCCACAGAATAAAGCTCCTCCATATCATCTAAAAGGTAATTGCAATTCTCACATCCATAACCTTTATATGGACAAGAGAAAAAGGTCACCTTTACCATATGAATTGCTTGACAGTTTCTGTAAGCAATTATCTGGCCTTGTACAAATGAAGTGACACAAATAATATTTCAGTGATGAAATCGCATTTCTACAGCAGGGTACTTCAGCAATACAAGTACTGAGATAACTATAGGAGATAAGTGAGCTATTGAAAAACATCAAACAAATGTATCAAGCATAGTGTTCCTTCCAAAGGTGAACATAATACATTGCTGATTTTAGTTCTCTGCTGCCTGTCCAAGAGCTGAGGACATCCCTACGAACACCAAACTAGTGATGCAAATGCCACTTATATCACTGCTTTAGGAATATCATCATAAAGAATTATGCTTCAGACCTTGAAAGGAGCTGACAGACTTTCTTTCACTGAAACTTAGTATTTTCTTTGCTATTTTCAGCTGCTCATAAAAACATCAAGGTTTACAAAAGACCAGGCAGTTAAAAAAAAAAAAAAAAAAAAAAAAGCTGAGAGGCGAATTTATTCACTCTTTAGAAGTGCAATCCTATTGCATCATAGTGCTAAAATTTACATCAGGCTTTGCTTAAGCAGTGCATTGGCCTACACTCAAGATTTAAAAGTGCATTATCAGTCAGTCACTCCTCCAGACCTATTAATAGAGACAAGAAACCTAGAGTTTCTTGACATGTATTTTCAAGATTTCCATTTGTGCCTCCAAAGAAACAGCAACAATTCTGCCAGTGCCTGCACAACTTCACTTGGGTTACAGGCTGTGCAGTGAAAGCAGAATTTCACCTGTGAACAAGCAAGCTTGTACAGGCCCTTATGTTCAGTTACAGCAGAAATAAAATGGTCTGTTCCAGGCAGGTTTCACAATGTTCCACTAGAAGAGAAAGCTTCCTTTGGAAGGGAATAACCCTTCAAAAAAATAGTTCTGAAAATTGGCGCAGGCCTTGCTTATTATACTTCAAACATGCAAAAGGTTTTCAATTTGCTCGCATTACGTTTGGCTCTCCTCACAGCTAAACATGCCAAAATGACAGTACTACTGTTAGGCCAAATACTGGTTTGGGGGTTTCGGCGAGGACTGCGAGATAAATACACGCTGAGAAGGTGCTGCCAACCACCAGCAACCTGCAGATGCTTTACAGTGCTCAGAAGAAGACATTTAAAGCGGGCCCTGCTGCTGTCACAGGGTCATCGCCGCTCAGCTCCCGCAGGTCGTTGCTGTCGTTGCCCAAACCTTGCGGCCCTAATGCGGGCCTGGCTCCTACTCCGCGGCTAGACGCTCAAGGCGGGACGTCCTGGCGGAGAACCACCGCTACCAAACCTCTCCCCATGCCGTCCCAGCACCGTACCCGCATTTCTCTGGCTGCACTACCCCGCCTCTCGCGTTAAAGGCGACGGCTCGCTGCCCGCGGGGGGCGGGGACAGGACCCCTGGCGCCGCGCTGCCACGCAAAGCGCCAAACCCCACCGCACCCCCGCGAGGCCGCCGCCGCCATTTTGCCTTGCTCGCCGCCGAGGGACTCTCGCAGCGCCCGCTGGGAAATGTAGTCTGACGCGCGGGATAGCTGTGCGGAGCAGCGGACTACGGGGGACAGTCTGCAGCTCCCACCAGCCCCTTCGCCTTGGCACCGCCTTCTCCGCACCGCCCAGCTCCTCGGCTCAGGGGTGGGCCGTGCCCTCGTGCACCGCCTGAGGGCGGGCCGGCGATAGCCTTGGGCGCGTGCTGGTGAGGTGGGGGCTGAGGCTGAGGGTAGTCTGTGGTCGGTGGGAGGGCTTCTGTCCTCCTTTCCTGTAGAAAGCCTTCTCCTGGCTTCGTGGCAGTGTAGCTTCTCCTCACATATTCTTACTTTCCTGCTGAAGAGGCGTTTCCCCCGACACCCAAAAAGTGTGGTAATACTGGTGTGGGATCTGGCTGCACTGCAGTCTTAAGAGCTTTCAAGAGGTCTTGGTGTCACCGAAATTGGAAATCAAACCATTTAACAAGGAGACATTTCTTTATTACAAAGTTTGGCAAGTTTGGGTGCTTGGGGCACCACAAATCCAGCACAACAGCTGAAATTTGCAGTGGACATTTATACAATGAAAAGTTACACCTCGCATCAACACTTTCTAACTATCCATTGCTCAGTGTCTTAATCGCGTCGCATGAAAGGTCAAGCTTCTCTTAAATTCACTACACATGCTCAGAAGGTAAGGGGTTTATTTTGGTCAGGGGTCTTACAGGTAGGAGGTGCAGCCTCCAAGGTCTCTGATGGTCTTTCAAACTTTAACTTGGTTTGAACGTTTTAATTCCTTTTCCTTATATAGTCACAAGATAGGTCATCACCTACACCATATTACTTGGGTTTTGCTGGTTTTGAAGGACACTCTTAGTTAAGGAAAAATATATGTCAAGGCTTTAGTAATAAGGATGCAAACACTCTTTGTTAGTTACAGGCAATAAGGATCTGATTAAATTGCTGAGATGGCAAAAGCTGCCCCAAGCTAGTTAAAAATCTGTGAATATTTTCTAACAGTGGTAATTTGGTGTACAGGTTCTTTGCCTATCCTGAGAAAAGCAGCACTTGTCCTAGAAATGCTGGAGCAAGAGACAGTGATTTCATTTGTGTCTTTCTTTCAGTTGTTTTGTGTTTAAAATGTCTTAAGGCTCGGGTACTCAAGGGGCTGTATATGGTTTTCCTTTGAGTTCACACTGATACAAAACCAGTTGCTATTTTATCGATAACATTTTGCAAATCCTGGGCAGCAGATGAGACAGTGCTATGCCGTTGAAATCTTGGATCTTAACTCCAGATATGTAGGTCAGCAGGGTGCAGTATCTGTGGAGCCTGGGGGTATTATTGCTGCACAAATACACGATAATAAAGAACACCGTCCAGGGCATATGCAAACATCTTTAATGCTGTTTACGCAGCTACATTGCACAGACAGTAGAATTAACAACCTTCTGTCCTAAGCCACAGGCCTGTGGAGCTTAAATGGGAATGCACATTAGCTGTTACTTATGTCATTTTTGCTCTATGTCAGCTACTGCTGACAGAAGCTAATCAGTCACAAACATGTATGTAAGACTGATTTATTCCAGCAGAGGACAGTGGTGCACATAAGCACTTGACAGTATCTTCAAAGCTTTACATCCTCTTGTCTTCCCCAAACTCAACTATGAGATGCTGAGTGGTTCAGAATCACATGGAAGATAACTTACCCAACTAAGAAAATGCTTGATAATGGTTGTGCCATAGCACTATTTTTCTAATATTTTTGTATTTTAAATGAGTTAATTTAACAGGAGGTTCTTTGTAAGAACCTTTATAAGTTGAGAGATACCTTCAAGAGATGCTGATATACAGTTACTTCTACAATACATCTTAGTTTAGTTAGTTTGTCACATTCCTTTTCTTATACATCAAAGTGTGACTAAGACAAAATTCCTTTCCAGTAAAGAAGAACTGACCGTAGGTCATGTCCTACTTGTTGTGGAGAATGAAAGAACATTGGAGTGATTGTTTTCCTACTCTCCTGTTACCCTCTTCGTGTATGTGATAACCTAATAGAAAGTCTGGACAGCGGTCTTTAAGCCAATGGAATGGTAAGAGATTTTGATGTTTCTTATCTCAGGAAAACCTCATTGTCTTTTCTCCTAGGCAATGTATTTTGATAAACAATGTGTTTCAGGCTAAAGCTTTAGTATATGTTGGTTATTTCTGCACCAAATGTATCCTTCTAACAATCTTCCTTCATGAACTCTGGATTTAAATATTATTTGACACTTTGTAGGAATTGACAGATCATTTCAACCTAGCTATGAGGATAGTTTCTGAATATAGCTCTAAAATGTTTTTACTGGTGTAAAAATAGCAAGTTTTGGATTATTTTCCTTTCTGCCAAGCCTGTTATCCTGATGTAATAGAAGATTTCATAAGTCATCATAAAGAAGTTAAAACCTTATGAATATTAAAATCATGTTACTTAAAGCCTTCCTCTCCCTTGATTGCACAGACATCTACCCTTTGTGCATATTATTTAAAAGGGACCAGACAGCACATAAGTGTTGAAATTCACTTTCTGCGGACCCCATGAACTTGTAGCTGTTGTCTTACATAGAGAGGAGGATTGGAAAGTGCCATTGTTTGTGATTTAAATTGTCTTAGTGCTACTGCACCTACCCTTCCCAGAAAAAATCCTATTAGAAAGACCGTTTTCTTTGCAGCCCTGTGCTAGTGACCAAGTAGGTAATAAATGAAAGCTCACACATCCATATCCAGGAAGCTGATCAATTACACACAAGCAGGGAATAATTTCTTTTCTCAGCAGCTTACACTGAGGTAGGAGGCTACATATTTGTTTCTTACATACTCTGGGCAGCAGCATCTACTTGGCAGTGTGTTCATAGATCATGCTGTGGCTTGGAATAGGAAAATATCTCCAGGACTGCATACAGATTTGTACAATAATAGTTCATACTAACTAGGTAGACTTCTGTATTAGAGAGGGGAGACCCAGGGGACAGTTTGCTCTGAATCTGACTTTCTTATTACTGTAGGAATTTAACCAATGCCTGAGAAGAATTTGGAATTTTGTAGAGGACAAAACCCCAATGGCATATCAATTAAACCATAATATAAACATGTTATGGATTAATCCATAACATGCAGTCTCTCCCACTTATTCAAAAGATCCCTCTGAATTTCAGTTTGATAGGGTCTGAACTCTAAATTCTGCTTTCTTGCAAGTCATGCCTAGCAGACATACTTAGTCGTTTTGTGGACTGTTTCCTTTTGGTATAGCAAGGAATGGGCTATTGAGACTAGAGTGTTGGATACTTCACAGACTGCCTGCAAGGGTGTTATTTCAGCACGTGAAACACAGCAACGTCTGTTTTGAAGCTGAGGGTGTGGCTTTTGGAGATTACATCTGTAGTCTCTCAAATAATCAGAGCCTGCAGGGAAGAGTAATAAAAAGGATTGTTAAATTTGGAAGCAGGCTGTGGTAAGGGATCTTTTCAAACTTTTAGGTGCCTAAGATCACCAGCATACCTTGAAAGTATTTTTAATTTTTTTTTTCCTCTATAGATATAAAGACAGACATATTCAGTGACTTTCAACTAATAAGCACAATGATTTTCAGGCTGGACTATTGATTCAGTTTGTCTGACAATAATGGGAGATGGCACCTTCAAAAAAGTGTACCTTACCTTGCAGGTTGTGAGAAGTTATTTCTCTTGACCACAGGAGACAGCATTTGGGGAGCTAACATAGCTGCCTTGTACGATCTGCTGATCATGTGTGCATGCATGCCTGCAGTGATAGATTGGGTGATATGAAGGGTCTCCTGGTTTGAGTAGTCTTGTATTAAAATGTGTTAATGTACAAAATGGCATCACTTTATATTGACAGACAAGTAGTGCCGTTTTATTGTGTTTCATAGAAGTGTTATGAGTCAAAAACAAGAGCCAGCCTCATCCAGAGAGGACTACCACAATAAACTCATATGCACAAGCAATTTCTAAAAACAGTAATGGAAAGAGAAAAGTAACATGTAGAAACCAATATTGCTGCAAAAGGTGAATTCACTATTCTTTAGAGGCTGTGTTGTATACAAGACAGGGAGAGAACTTTGTTTAGCTGTGAGAAACCGTTATATTATGCCTCTTCTGTAATGGTTTTCACCTGGCATATCTTGCCCAGGAGAGCTGCAGTGAGCCAGTGATTGCACTTGTGATTTGAATCAGGTGTTCATAATTTTGAAAACAAGCACCTGGGTAGAGAGTCCTGTCCTTGTGTCTCAGAGCGCCAAGTTAGCTGTAAACAAAGTGGTTACTGGTCTTACTGTAGCTGAGGAGTTTTACAACCTGTTCCTTAAAGACAAAGGCAGGATTTGCTTGAGGGAGTTTAAGGTCACTAACCTTGTCTTATGGTGAGTAATACTGCTAATCCTATTATTTAATAAATTAAATTCTTATTTTTTGGGGGGTGAAGTTCAGCTGTTACAGACAGAAGAGTTTTCCTAGTATATCACAGCCATATAGGTGTTGTATCCTGACTAAGTTATTAGAAAATTCACATTACAAGCCTATGGTACCCTTCTTATGATTTCTATCTGCTTTGGGATTAATTTCTTTTAGCTGGAAATCAGTAGGACTTACTTCCAGGGTAATCAGTCCTTTGATTTGGCCCTGTTATAATATAAGATGTTTTCTGAATGCTTGAGTTGTAATTCAGTAATCATGTCAGGGTTATATATATAGAAAAAGTACACAGAAGCAAGACTGATTCATTTCTGTTTTGTTCCTTTTTGCATTGTATTTTTGTGTATTCTGTTTCTTTTCTTTATAGTTTTCAACTGAAATTTCAGAGCTATGTTAGGTCTGAGGCTGATACTTTCTAAATTAAAAGCCAGAACTCTTGTTACAACTCTCATTGCAAGCTATCTATGACTTTATATAATAAAGTCAGGGATATAAGATTTCAGCAGCATATGGTTTCATGTAACCAGTACTTGAACAAGAGCTCTCTCCCTTGTCCCCAGGATAAGGGAAGGAACTAAGTGTTGTTGTACGAAGTACACTAAATCCTGATCTTTTGTTTCTAAAGTAGCCTGAGATTGCCTTGTTGCTAATCAAAGTAGTTAATTTTAGACAAGCTGTACCTTCCAAACTGCACTTCAGGTATAGGTTGTCCATTCTGGTATCTTCTTAAATTGTGTAGTCTTCGGTTTCATTTACTTGTTTGTAAGATTGCAACTGAGAGCCACACCCCAGGAAAAAAGTAGACGCAAAGTTCTATGCTAAATTTGTTAAAGAAGAAAAATGTCAGTTGAACAGTCAATCCAGGAGTATGCAGCAAAGTGTTTTCTCTGATTAAGCAATGGCATTCATAATCAACAAAACCTTCAATTATTATTGACTTCTCTATCACAAATATAGTGAAGAAATTGTTTGAAAGACATGTCAAGCAGTGTAATGCTTGGAGTGATCCAGTAATAATAATGACATTAATTTAGTTGGAATTTAATTTTTTAATCAAAACCAATCTAAAGATAGTCTCAAGTGTTAAATCCTGTCAAGGTGCTGCTTTTCTGAGAGAGATTTCTTTAAAACATGAGATTGCCTGTAGGTCAAAGCCAGTTTGAAGAGGCTGTATTTTAAAAGAAAATTATATTCCAGAGCTTTACCACAGTGCTTCTAGAGCCTGCGATTATTGTTCTTAGCACTAAGGACTGGATTGTTTTGGATAGTTTGAGACAATAAGGATGCGAAGTAAAACTGTAGACCAGATGGAACTTTGTGATTAACTGCTGCACTAAAAGCACAGCAGAAATGCAAATGAAGGAAAATGAGAAAAATACTGCAGATAAATGCTCAAAAGCATTGAATAAGGTTCCAGATCCTGAAGTGACACAAATTTGTCTCCCTTTTTTTCCTGTGCAGCAACACAAACTTTTTGCTTGTTTAGGACTGATTTATAAGGGTTTGTTTATTTTCAAGACTGTTCATTCCTTGCCTTCAGATATGTACACCTATACGTTGCATTATACATCAGTCAAGTGCACTTGGGCAGAGGTTGAAGCCCTTATGGATATAATGTCTTTACTCTGGGACATCATTTATATTTATTTATATAGTTATACTGCAGTTCTCATCCTCCCCTAGTACCTGTGTCATTTGAAGCAAAATCTGATTCATGTTCTTCTCTTTTTTAAATAAGTGACAAGAATATTTGTGATGTTGAGGGGGGGGTTTGGTTTTGGTTTTGCTTGCTTGCTTGTTTGTTTCAGTTTGGGGTTTGGTTTTTCCCCCCTCATACTGTATTTATGCCATACCCATATGTTTTGTAATTTTGCTTACTGGGGGTGTAGGGGGGGCAGGGAAAGTAAACGTTTCTTCCTCCTCAGAATGACAAGGGAATGGTGCTGCCCTTGAAAATGATTCATGCATTTCACAATTTAAACATCCCTTTTTTTCTGTATGAAATACTCACCAATGTGAAGAGTGAAATACAGAAAGAAGTACCACTGCTTAGTAGGTTAGATGAAAAGATGATGTTGGCATTTTTGTTTGTTGTCTGTGGGTTTGTGGATTGGTTTGGGGTTTTTCTCCTGCAGACTCAGGCTCATTGCTTTTGATTTCTCCATGAACGTGGATAAGGTAGCATGACAGTCACAGGTATTAACTGAGAGCTTGTAAACGGAGCCATATTGTGACAACCTAGAGAAAGAGGTGTGAACTGCTGCCCACCAGCAGCCTATTTCACATACACGGCTGACTAACCAGAATCATTTATTTTGAACTTTGTGGCCTGGTTTCTTGTGGTATAACTGGGCTCCACTGAAGAGTCTTGGAATGGTGTCTGTTTTCCAATTTATTCTTTCAAAATGTACAAATAATTGTGCAGTCTTGTGGACAACAGCTGTGTTAAAGCTGTATGTCAGTGTATAAAATACAATAGTATTCTATCTCTCTTATTTTGAAGACAAGAGTGAAGTGCTGTTTTTTAGGGAGGTGGTGGTGTTTGTCTGATTTGTTTTGTAGAGGGTTTTTTGTTTGTGCTTTTAATTTTCTTAACATTGTCTCGGATTTTCCCCTTAAACGTCCAATTACAGAAGTGAAATTCTCTCTGTGGAAACTTTCATTAACCGATCAATCAGTAACTGCTTTGGGACTGAGGTGCTTCAGGAACTGATTAGTAAATTGCACTCTGAAGTCAGAATGTAAGAAGTGCTATGTGCTATGCACATATTGGAGCAATGGCTCATTAAGTTTTAATAAATTGGATGATATTTTAAGTTTTTATTTCCTTCTTCACTTGTCCACTACAGCACTATGTGCAAGGAATTCAGTATAAGGCAGCAGCAATACAGTATACTTTGATACTGTAGTATTAGCATGTATAGTACAGTAACACAGCTTCCTATCTACTCCAGTGGTATTTTGTCTCTCCTGATGTTCACCATAGTGGTGTAAGTAGTGGTAATAGCACATGAATGCATTGCTGGCTTTTTTTCTAACAGTGCTTTTAATCTCTCTCTTGTCTTTTTTTCTTAATGTGCAGATTAAGGCAATATGTAAGTGATGGTGTAGGAAGCCTTTTTCTAATCAAGGTATGAGAATTGATACTCTACCAAGTCACTGGACAGATCATATGTTTTTAATGAATGCACAGAAAAACCTTTCTGCTAGGCCAGGCATGCAGTGGTGACTGAGTATTCGAAGGGTATGTGAGGTACCCTACTGCAACTGCACACTTTGGATTACTGCTTCCCATATTACTGAGATGGATATTCAGTGAGACAATGTTTTGAATAGATACACAGCTGCTTTATGCAAGGGATAAAAGAAATATGTGTGTGTATCAAGACTTTTATTTTTCCAATTATGATCTGCTTTCTTATGGTACTAGATAGGAACTGTCTAGTTCAGGGGGAGTTTTATTACTGCTATTTGAGTCATGCAGAACTTCCTATTTCTTTTAGGTCCTAAGAGAGAGATTTAAATTCCTCTTGGAGACATCTTCCCCAAATCATGTCTTTTGTTTTCTCATAATGTTCTGAAATGTGGAATTAAGCATTAACTGGAAAAAAACACCACACAAAACAAATGAGCAGAAATTAAACCAAATATTATTACTGGCACTCTTTCAGTGGTTGGAATACACAAAGGACAAGAGCAGTGCAACAAGCTGTGTTCTGAAATATGCAGGTCCAGATATACAAGGTTGTAAATATGTGTCTGTGGTGTTTGGTAATGCAAAGTAGCTTATACTATGATTGGATAAGGGGTACACTACCTTCCATGGCAGTTTCTGTATGAATTCTGATGTCTTGCGACTACAGAATCTTGCTTGTGGTCATGTTTACTTGGTCTTTCCCAATCACCAAATGTCTCCCAGTCTTCAGGTATTTAATTTTAAAATCCATTCTTATTGTTATACACCTGAAGTAATGACTACATTTAGTCAGGATGATTTTACTCTAATTTAAGGAGATGAAAGAAAGAGGAAAATTTCCATGAAAAATGTACTTAGTGTATCTGCTAACCTTTTCAGAGCTGAACACAAAATGAATTTGTTGTCCCTTTGTACCAAAGAGTGCTTGAAAGATTTGCAAATGCATGGTAGTAGCATAGTAAACAAGCAGCACACTGTGCATATATCTTTCAAAGGCCAAGAAATAGCTTAAATGCTGTTTTAAATCATGGTTGATATAAAACATTTCCACTTGGATCACGTATAGAGTAATTACTTTTGACAAGTTAATTTTGCAAGTGTCCAATTAAGCCATGGGTTTGTAGCTTATCTTTTCACTGTGTGGCTGTATTCACTTAAATGAATTATAGAAATTCAAGCCTGAACATCTAAATATGCATCCAAATCCATCTGATGTGATTTCACCGAAGGGTCAGTTCTTAGTGTTGAGAATTGGAGCAATCCTCTCCCTCCCCCCGCCCTGGTCACAAGAGCAGTTTAAATCAAGAATGACTCTATTGACTCAAGCAAGGTGTGACATACCTGGTCTAGATACACAGGATGCTGGGGTTTGATGGCCTTTAATAATGCACATGGAGAGCTGCTGGCCTGGCAAATATTTTTCCTGTGAAGGTAGGAATTCCCTCTTTCCTTATTTTAAAATCACTGCAATGGTGCCAGGGACAGGCAATGTGCAACAGCACCATTTAACAGATACTGTACTGCAGGAGCCTAGCGCACACCTCTCTGTGATTTAGAGAGACCTCCCAATCTCACCCCCATCCCCTCAACACTTTCAACCAAAACAGTGTAGAAGCGTCTTGCCCTCGCTCGTGTCTTGCCCTCGCTCGTGTCTTGCCCACTGTCTGGGTTGGCTTGGGATAGCAGGTCATGACAAGCCCTGAGACTCTCAAAAGCAGTGACTTTAAATGGAACGTCAAATACCAGAATTAACCCTATAGATGCAGAACTACTAACCCTGTATAAATGTTATGGAAAAAATATGAAGAGAGTGTGGAGTATCAAATCTTGGAGATCCCAGCATGGAACTACATATTTCCAGTTGATAACTGGAGCTACTTATTCACAGCTGTTGATGGATGTCAAAATAAGCCAAGTCAGGAGCATGCTGTGAGTATACGAAAGGTTCAAGGGCATCTGTAGCCCATTTAATCAGTCAAGGTTTAGCTTTTAGGAATAAGCTAAGAACATGCATTACCAACGGACTGGCCTCTAGGAGCTTTTGAAAGAGAACTCAAAGAAATTAGTATCCAGTGTTTATCCTCTGAGTGAGCAGAGCAGGATTAAGGAACTGCCACACAATGAATCAATTTAGCAATTATACCAAACTGAAAACTCAAGGGACCAAACTTCCTAGGCATTGGGCAGGTAATCTACATGACCAGCCTTGGTATTAGTGAAGCAAATCCAACAAGATATATGATAGTGATGGCAGCTAGTGTTTCCTTTTTCATCTGTCCTGTTTCTGAGTTGCACAAGAAATAATGTAATGAGACCAGGTCAAAGCTAAACCTCTACGGTTCTTTGCTGCTAACACACAAGTTAGTAGGTTGCTGTTCAAAAACCTCTCTGAGGAGAGGGAGGGAGAGAGGAAGCATATTCATCACAGATAGGACAGAAACCTAGACTAGTGCTTTTGGACTTTTCTTTTTTTTCCCTTCTTGTGAGCATACTACCCCAGCTTGAGAGAGACATTGATTTAGCTACACACTCTTTTCCCTCTTCTTTCAGCTTAAATTCTCATAGGTGCTCAGACACAGACTTGGGTTCCTACATGACTCCTTCCAGTCAAGACTCAAGCTATAAATGGATTCTGACAGCAGGTTTTACACAGGGATTTATATATTTGGCCATGTCACATACACACACCTCCCCTCCCCACATATTTGGATTAATTTCATATCTATTGTACAACTATTGCATTGACACTTGTTTGAACACAACAAAAGCCTAGCTTTTCATTGCATGGCTGGGAGACACTAATATGAGAGGAGAGGCAGGCCAGGCTGGAAGAGTTCATGTTGGAAAGAGAAGTTTTGTATGGCATCTGGATTTCCATGGTTGACATGTAAAACCAGCAGATTTATCACTTGCCACCCAGCAATGCAGTCTGTAAGCAGCAGTGATTCTTCTTTTCATACTCTGCGTAGTTTGACATTTTCAGAAGCTCTGCACTCTGGAGAAGACCCTCCATTATAACTTACCAAGGGACTGAGGATGCCAAGGAACCCTGTCTTCCCTGAGTGTATGTCCATCCCATACACTGCTGTTTAAGCACCATTGACTTAGGCTTCCTAAACATGGCTTGTCAAATGCTATTTATCTACCTACTTATTAAACACAAAAAATCTGACCTTCACTATTTGTGTGCTGGGCTATTTCTCTGAGAATAATTTTATAAGAGCTGAAAATCACTTTATATATTTGCTTTAATATCTAACTGTAGAATTATCTAGACCATAATAGTAATATAAATCTTCCCTCCAGATTTTACAGTGCTTTCACTTCTCTCTTTCTTTTTTTTTTCCAACACAGTTACAGTAAGTCTGGTTTCAGGTTCACATTGTTCCCTCTTGTATCATTGCTTGCATGTGAGAAATAACTACAAAACACACAGTGTTCCATGGCACACCTGTTTTTGTGCAGATAGTGTGGTAACTGCAGACCAATAATACAGCACACCAGTTTAACTATAATTACCCTTAGGAGAGACAAGATGGTTTCCCTAATCTCCATTCCAAGGACAGCAAAGCAGCAAACAAACAGGACTCCCGTGCCCTGAATTTCAGTGATGATCATTTTAATGATACAAAAGAAATATAAGGGGAGGGCCTTTGGGGAAAAAAAAAAAACAAAACACTAAACCTATGAGGATTTTTCATGTGGAAAAGCATATTCATATAGTGACATGAAGCATATTGTCCCAAAACTGATGTGAGAAAGCTGAAGAGGTGGTAAGGTTTTAGATGAAGACATGGTGTTAAGTGTTCCTTCAGGTTAGTGATGCAGAACTTCAGGGAAACTAGTTAAGTACCATTGCATTAAAATGTAGTTTAAACCAACTTGATGCTCTTCTAAGTGATAGTGGAAGTCAAACAGCTTGTCAGCAGCCCTGTATGTTAGCAAAGTGCAGATGTGTTTGAATGTTTTTTTTTCCTGTAATCATTGGCAGTAAACAGAATTGTGCAGTCGAAGCTTGGTTTTCATCAATGGTAATTTAAGTCAAACTGTGGTGTAATGAGGACAGTGTCATTACAAGCATATAAAATGAATGCAATCTAGGCTGACATCCAGTACAGAAAGTCTGTTCATTGGATAGACGATTTTTCAAATGGGCTTAGTAGTAAACTGGTGAATGCAGTGGCTGATTCTTATGGTTTCATCTACTGACTGGCCACTACAAATATTACAGAGGTAATACAGCAATTGTGTCTTGCCACACGTTTGTACCCATTACCCCTTATCTTTTTCATGTGACTCCTTGTAAAAAGGGGGTCTTCATCCTCCTGGTAGCCGCCATTTATGTATTGGCACATTGTAATAATGTCTTCCCTATGCCTTCTCTTCTCAAGACTGAACAAACCCTTCTCTCAGCCTTTCCTCATATGACAGGTGGTCTTGTGGCCCTTCTCTGGATGCTTTGCAGCCTGACTGTATCTCTTGTATAGCAGGGACCAAAACTGCACAAAGTACTCCAGGTGTGGCTTTCCATAGGCTGCTCTCCAGCCAGGTGGATCCCAGTCTGAACTGCACTCCTGTGTTATGTATTCCCAGGTGAAAGACCCCACATTTGTCCCTGTTGAACTTCATAATGTCCTTACTAGCCCACTCACTCAGCCTGTCCTGGTCTTCCTGGTGGATAGCTCTCCTTCCTGAAACATCAACCTCCCCACTCATTTTGTCAGCTGTGTTTGTGCTGTACTTGGTGGTGTTCCTGGTCAGTGTTTTTCTCAGTAGATATTTCTTACCTTATGAGCAACTGTTATTACAGTTCTTCACTATCTTTATTAGTGTGAAACTTTGCCTAATATTTACCACATTTTTTTTTTTGGCTGTGATAAGACTCCTATTTTGTACCTTGTCCACAGTGGATGGGCAAAACAAATGAATCCCTTCCTCTTTGCAGCAGTCCTTTATAATCCAGTAAGACTCTTACTAGTATGTTTCTGTTTGATCTCTTAAAGCTAAATAGTCCTTCCTTGTATTGGATATCTTCCTGTCTTTCCTTATATTTTTAGATCTCTTTAGATCTCTTTAGATCCCATTTTTAGATCTCTGAACTGCCTTTCAGAACCCTGATCTCTCTTCTCTGAACTCTCTCTCTCTGGTCTGTGTTTTTCCTGAAATGCTATACTCAGATGTGAATCCATTGCTTAGCTGATGCATTGCTTGTGCTGAATAGTTAATTCACTTACATTTCAGCTTGCATTTATGCCTGCGACTGGCACACATATTTTTCTTATTGTATGACACTAAAATGAACAAACAAAAGTATTTAATTCTTCCAACAGAACTGAAACCCAGGAAGCTGTTCTCCACTGCACTTTGAGCAGTTAATTATTCTTGCCTAAGTGCATGAACTTATGATGTGAACACTCTTCAATTACTGTTAGAAGTTATGTAGTTTTTCTTAACAGACTAATTGCTGTGCTTGAGAGAAGGCAGATTCTCTTTCCTTGTAAGAGAAATGATAGCAATTGAAAAAAATTTGTAATCCATTTGACTTCCCAGTAGCACATTAATATTTCTTTTTTTGAGGAGTGTGTTATTTGGTGGTTGTTTTTTAAATTTATTTTATTTTTTCCTTCTTTTGCCTACTTTGAAATAGTTGGAAAAGTAGACTTACAAACTTACAATGGTCTTGCAGTTAGAGGTGGTGATCGCAAAATTTCCACAATACAGAGCAACTGCAACGTGATGTGTCATGTGAGATCCAAAATTGTCTGTTAGAGTTTCAGAAGTCTGTAGAACTTTAGGGATCTGACAGTCTTTTTAGCTAATGTTTCTGACGTTTTGTTTTTATAATGACAGAAGTTTGTGCAGGAAAGCAAGCTCGGCTCACCTGGCTGGGACACTTGAACTGCATATGATGAATAGATTGTAAGGCCACTTCTGCCCAAAGTCCTTGAGTGCATCACAGTGCAACCTAGTAAGAATATGACCTTCTTCCAGATCATAGCATACACAGGCTTGTTCAGATGATCAACTCTAGAAAGAGAAAGAAGAGTAGCATGCCTTAAATCCCTTATCCAGGGAATTCTTTTTAAAAGCCCCAACCAAACACCACATAACCTAAACAGGAAAGACTGAAGTGGTACCAGTTGTCACAGGACTTGGGAACTGTCCACAATTTAAAATGCCTTTGTCTTTCTCAGCAACTTGAGTATTTCTGTCAGCATCCTTGGTCACTAAAAAGCTGTTATTTTGAGACCTCCACAGGGACCAAGACCTGTGACATCTTAACTTGCACTGTTCAGCTGATTCCCAGATCAGTGACTACGATGGAGGTTCATGAGGCTATGATGCAGATTATTGATATTATTGCTGTGATCTCATGAATATTGTGAAAAGGAACTATAGTTGTTGTGAAATTCTGTGATTGATTTCCATATATTGTTGCAATAAATTGCTTTAGTGGTGGTTTTTATAGCACCATCTGTGGCGTAATGCTTCTGGGCCTTTAGAAGTCATATTTTCCAGAAATGTGTTGTGTGGCATATAGGTGGCTCATTCTGTGTCGTCCTGCTAATCAGCAGTTGCACATGTAGGTGGGGGATATCTCCACAGTGGAAGGCAATGGTACTTAGCATTGGTTTTGGAGCAGAAGCACCCTCCACAGGCTGTAACACAGTGTTTTATTTTGTTTGTCAGTTTCCCACAAGACTGAGTTTCCTGTAAAGGGCAAACAATAAACCAAATGTTCATTATTGGGCTTCATGTATTTGAACACAACACAGCAATCTGATGTAATTGATTCAATTCCACTAAGTAACATATGATTATGGTTTTTTAGGTGCACTGTACAGGGAAAAGAGTGGTAAGAAAAACTTTCTAGCATCATGTCCATATCTAGTGACCTTCAAAGCTGATCAATGTGTGTTACTGAATTGTAATGCAAAAAGCAGTAGAACAGATGAGTAAAAACAACATTCTACAAACCAAACCATGCAATATTAAATCTCCTAAGAGTAAGTCCTGGATCCCCTGAAGACATTAGTCAAAGCTGATATCGAGGAATCTGTATTTAATTTGTATACCTTTCACCTCTCAGTTCCTTCTGTTAACCTTTATTCCTTTATTGGGTGAAAACTGGCATAAATCATATTGTCTATTCTGTGCCAGTGTTACAAGCAGGACCTTGCAGTTTTGTAGCAGAATAGAGGCTGAAATAAGTTCCTATTTCAGGAACTTTGAAAAGCAGGTTAGCATTTGACCAGTTACCTTTAAAGGGGACAGTTTAGAATGAGCTTTGCAAATCAGTATTTGTCCTTGCTGTGGTAGAGAGAAATGTCACCAAGAAATATGCCATTGGATAAACTCTCCAACAACTTATATTAGCAGGTGTCCTCATAGGAAGCCTATGACTATGAAGATACAAAATACCTCACAGGGAAAGCAAAGTTAAAAAGTGTTAACTTTACTGCATTGTTGGGTAGTGGCAGTACTTACTTGTCAGTCAGGCTGGTGTTCCATTGTACTTCAAGTCCATGTAAAATAATGCATTGAAATCCTGGGCTGAACAGTATAATTAAATGATAGGGACTTGGAGTGGCACAAGTAGAGTTTGCAAGCAGTGTGTTTTACAGTTTGGCACGTGACTATCTTATTCTTAGTAATCCCAGATCTCGGTATTTTGCAGTTTTGGCATTTGCCATAGCTTTTATTTAGAAGAGCAATACTCACCCTTCACTTGTAAGTCTGTAGTATCAGTAACATAAATGTATTTCTATTGCATGTTAGTGAGATGGCATTTTATGGCATTAAACATAAATGAGCTTTACATGGTTTCTCCCAGTTTGTCTAGGTTTTTTCCTTTAAAAGGAACAACAAACTTTCACATAGTATTTGCCCAGAGCCTATTACTGACCTGTTGAAAACTGTACTTTTAAGATGATTTATTAATACCATTTAGAATGAATGTTGTATACTACAAGTCAGTTAGAATTTGGTTACTGAATGAAGTTCATTCTTTCCCCTTACAATGGTGAATGAGATAAACATATGACTACTCCAGATAGGGCAGTAAATTCTGAGACCTATAAAAAGGAGGATTGCAACAGAAGGTACTTTTTCATTTGTGTGATTTGAATCCCATTGTAGTATTTGCAGTGCCTTTCTTTGGCCACTAAAGGTAACTACACATCACTCTTTTTGAAAAATATTTCACATTCCACTGCTTCCTGCCCTCAGGTTGTTGTTCATTGTTGGTGTGGGTTTTTTGTTTGTTTGTCTTTTTTTGGGGGGGGTGGGGTGAGGTGTGGTTTGATATTATTTATTTGTTTTCACTAGTTTCTGCTAAAACTTGATTCAAAATACTAATGTCACTTCTGACATTAGTATGCTGTTAAAAAGGATGGATGAGATTGAAATCTATAACAAAAACTGATGGGAAAGATTAAGGATTTGTAAAAGCAGGGTGAAATGTCTTACAGAAATCTTTATTGCAGATAACCTTAGTTCGTTACAGAATAGAAACTATGAAAAATAGCATTAAATCCTGCAAGATAAGCAGTAAGTGCTGAAGATTCTGTATAATATTTTAGTCTTAAGAGCTGTTTTAACTTATTTCAAGTGTTTTTGCAATGCTTCACTTCATGTCATTTGCTATAGGCTTGAGACACAGTCCTTTAAAGTCAATGAGAAGATATTTCACCTTTACATTAATCAGCTTTGGATCCAATACTATGACTCATGAAGCTCTGTAGAGTTCTTATTACTGCACTTGACTGATAATGCAATGGTTGTTCAAGTCACCAGGAATTTAAACAGATTCTGAATAATTAAAGTCCTCTCAGTTTGCATACAATAGGGAAAAAAAGGGCTTTTAAAAACATTTTTTCCCTTCTTAATAAAGATGTTCTTTGGTTACCATTGCAGATAATGCAAATGTAGTATCAAGCAACACGTAAAACTTCATTACCTATTTAATGTGGATTAAATCCTTTGCTCACTTGTCCATTCTTGTTTTTTGATTGTAGCCTTTTTAGTAGTTTAGACCTTGAGTAAAATAAAAGAGTGGGAGAAGGAGAAGTAGAAAATTTGCAAATAAATGTGAAAGGCCTTTCTTCAGACTGATACTGCCATATTGTGGAAAGGCTACATTTTGTGAATAGATTCTTAGACACTTTTGTAGTGCTTGGTTCCTGGGCCTCAGTGTACTGAAATCCCACACATTCATGAGAAATAAATAAATAATTTTATTGGAGGAATGTCACTCACTGCTAGATCAAACTTCAGGACACTAATAACCTAGTTTTATATGCAAAGGGCATATGAGTGAAATCCAGGCTACGGCAACATTCCTACTAACTTCAGCAAGAATTTGTTGCTCTTGTCTTCCACAGCAAGACTTGTTATTTCCTTGGGTAGTTTTTTTCATGCTTTCTCTTGTAGTATCAGTGTTACCACTGATGCTGGTCTAAGAAAATGAGCCACCAGTCTCCTCTCTGCAGATTTTTGTTTGTCTTTTGTTTGCACTTACTAGTGTTCAGTAGCTAGTCTAATAAATGGGATCTCAGGCTTATATTCTTAAGTCCATCCTTTTAGTGTTTCAAGCTCACATTAGCTGTGGTGAATCATTACTATCATCTCATTCTTCAGTAGCCAATGTGAAATATATTACTGACTGCAGTAATGTTTATTATGGATATATTGAGTCACTGACCATCACTGCAGCAGATACATGAGATGGGCCTGTAGAAAATGGAACACAGCAGCTCCTCTGCTTCTTTTGACTTTTATTGTCGAACTCACATGAACTGCCTTCATGCAGTCTTTTTTTCTGTGCCCTAACTCTATGCATAAATTCAGCATTTATGTTTCTTTATTCTGTTCAAGTTCAGTACAAATTATACTGGAACTACTGTTTCTGGAATCACAGAATGGTAGGAGTTTGGAAGGGACCTGTGAAGGTCATCTAGTCCAAAACCCCTGTTAGATCAGGATCACCTAGAGTAAATCAGCTGGCAACATGCCCAGACTCCTCTAGAGATGGCAACTATGCAGCCTCTCTGGACACCCTGATCCTGTGCCCTGCAAAATGTTTATACTTTGTAAGGTTTTTAATGCTGAGATCCTCTGTGTATTCATATCTAGTGTAGTAGAAACCCACAAAGCTTGAGGAAAACAGAAATCCCCCCACATTTGATAAAATCCAACAACTGCAGTGTGACTCCATCCGTTGTGTGTAATGTATGCAAGCTCATACACCTACTGCACACCCTGCATGTATTTACAGTCCCGGCTGTTCCCCTTCTAAGCCACTGTATAATACTTGCACAAAGCTATTATTCCTTGATGCTTTGAAGAATAAAGTAAATGCAGCTTGAATGAGAAAGCAGTATTTGAACCTTACTTGGGACTTTTTGCTATGCAGTGTAATGATTTAATATGACCAGATACTCAGATATAAGCAGAGGTGGTGTTTTGGCTAAGTAGATACTGAGAGGAATTTACAGAATTGATCACAAAGCCATTTCTAAACTACCACACCAACTGCCTAGAGGAACAAAACTTCTTGTTCTGAATGCTGTATTAATTTTGGGCCAAACATTGACCTGCATTTCTGTGTTCCTTTGTTTGACATAGCAAAGGAACCTGTTGTTCCGAAAGTTGCTTTATTTTACTAGGAGGCGAGTTGGGCAAGAAAGATGCTTAGGTTTCTGTCTGTGTTAGAATTTCATGACAGTATGTGAGCAGTTACATCTATCCTGAGCTGTCAGTAGTTCAGTCTTCTACTTTGATTAGACCTGTGACTAAAAAAAATTACCATAATCCACTGACAGGCATGAAGAAAGCCATAATAAGACTGATAACAATGTGTCAGTTAAGAGGCTATTATATTTTACTGCCTTAGTACAGCAGACTAAAAATCCATTCAAACTTACTATTGATATAACTAAAGCCTTTAAAAAAATCTTCTGCCTGCCCTACTCTTAATAATACTTATTATGCCAATGGGAGAAAGAACTAAAATATGCACCTGTTTACATGAGTGTTTAGATGTTGACAGTTTTACCACAGGCATACAGAGTAGGTACAAATAGAGGGCCTTGGATTTTTCCTTCTGTAGCAGGGAAATTTGCAGATCTAGGCTAGAAGGGAATCACAGAACAAAGAGTGTGGCTTTGAAACATTGTCCAGTGACAGCTCAAGCCTGCAAATCCCTTTTTGTGACAACTTCACAAGATACTAGATAGCTAGAAAGGAAGACACGATCTCTACTTCAATCTCTACTCCTTTTTCTTGTCATCTCTTACACTAAGTTTTCAGAGTACAGTCAGTACAGGATTTTGGAGGCCTTATGCAAATGGAACTTTTACTTCAATTGTTAGTGATTTTTTTTTTTTCTTTAAATGTTGTGGTATTTCAGTTGGAAATGGTTTACCTGACTTAAATCCAACAAGCCAAAATTCAGCATTGAGAGAAAGGTTGGTGGCATTAGCTGTCTGCACTTTAGGTGTAAGGTGGATGTACCAGGGAATCTGTTGATTCTCTGGAATACATTAAGCAACTCTAGGACTGGCTTAGTATGGCTTACTCTTAATTCAGTACTGACTTTTCCTGATTAATTCTTGTTTTGCATGTATTTCAAAGTTTATTCAATGATGATGTGTTTCATGATTTCCTGGGCTTCAGATGAAATTGTTCTTTGGTTTGTCCTCCTTACTCTTCTTAAGGACCAACATATCATGCTTATTTTTTTCAGTGACCTGATCACCATGAATGTTCATAAATTTTTAATAATGATGTCACTATCAGATTGGCTGAAACTTTCAGCCCCTTCAGGGGCTTGAGTCCTTTGGACTTAAAAAAGTCTTATGCTCTTGTAAGTCGTGATAACCTGTCACTCTCACCATTTGCTACACTTCTTCCAAGGCTTTTCTGATACATGCAAAGATCTGGAAGCAAAGTCAGCCTGTGAAGATGAAGGATGAAGGAAATACCATGTCTTAAAGAAGATTCTGTATTATCACAGAATGGTTTGTGTTGGAAAGGACCTTGAAGATCATTTAGTTCCAACCATCCTGCTATAGAAAGGGAGACCTTCTTTTAGACCATGTTACTCAAGTACCCTCAGTGTGAAGAACTTCTTTCTAACATCCAATCAAAATCTACCCTCTTTTGATTTGAAGCTAATACCCTTTGTCCTATCACTACATGCTCTTGTAAAAAATCCCCCCCCACCTTTTCTGTAGGCTCCTTTTAGGTACTGGAACTCTGCTGTAAAATGTCCTCAAAGGTTTCTCCTTCTCCAGGCAGAACAATCCCAACTCCCTCAGCCTCTTTGGTTTTTTTTATCTTGGGGGCACCAGAGCTGGACACTCGTATTCCAGGTAGGATCTCACAAGAGCAGAGCAAAGGAGGAGAATCACCTCCCTGGACTTGCTGGTCAAGCTTCTTTTGATGCAATCCAGGATACAGTTTGCTTTCTGGGCTCAAGTGTACATTGCTGGGTCATGTTGAGCTTCTCATCAATCAGCATCCCCTATGTCCTTCTCCTCAGGGCTACTCTCAATCCATTCTCCACCAAATCGGTGTTTGTATTTTGGATAGCCTTGACCCAGGTGCAGGACCTTGACCTTGGGTCTTATGGAACCTCATGAGGTTTGCACAGTCCCACCTCTTGAAACTGTCAGGGTCTTTCTGTGTTGTTCATTGCTAGTTTCTGTAGAGTTTGATATGCAAAGCTCACAAAATTGAGAGCTCTTGATTATCTGACAGCTGATGCACTTTGGTAGTTTAGGAGCTTCTAAAGAGAAAACATTTTACATTTTTCTGTATTTTGTGTTTCTCCCCTTTTCATCATCTGTGTGATGAATTTCACTGCACATTTAGAAAAACTGAAAACAATTAGTCAAAAAGACTGAACCTCTCTGTGGGTTGGCAAAACCTTTAAGATTTATTATGTTGTTAGTCCTTAGCATGAAAAACTTTTTTTTTTTTTTTTTTTTTTAAGAAGGGTTTAAAGTGTTTTTTGAACAAGGTGTGAAGAAAGAGTGGACTTTGATAGTCTCCAGGTGAGCAAGATAGAAGGAGAGAAGTGCTTGTCAGGATTGGTATGGATCAAAAGATCTCAGCATACTTCTGACATTTCCATTCAACCCCTCAATTTTCAAGATTTGTGAGAAGTAATGATGGGTGACGGCAACTATAATAGTGAGGTCCTTTAAGGTAAGCATAGATTTATTTCTTTTGATTAGAGGAATCAATCCACCAGAAACTGTCTTAGCCGAGAGATGCTGTAGATGCCCCATCCCTGGAAACATTCAATTTTAGGCTGTATGGGGCTTAGAGAAATCTGCTCTAGTTGAACATGTAACTGTTTATTTCTAGGGGGTTGGACTAGTTGACCTTTAAGGGTCCCTTCCAAGTGAAACCACTTACTGATTCTATAAAGCCCATATAAGAGTTTTAGGATGTAGGAAACTGGCAAATAATACTTGAGAGTTTTTCCCTGTTTTTTTTTTGTTGTTGTTCCTTTGTTGGTTTGGTGGGTTTTGGTTATATTGTGTTCTTTTGTGTGGGTTTTTTGTTTGTTGTTTCTTAATATATTTAGGAAACCATTTTAATATTGACAGAGTGCATTATCTCTAGTCTTTGGTTTAGTTTGAGGCTCTTGAACTTTCCCTGCAGTGGTGGCTAGATTCCCTTGTCAATCAAGAGTTAGTGGTCTGAGGTTCTACTTTCTCTCTGCACATAATAATAATGCTGATAATGTTGAGGCTTACACAGACAAAGAAACAATAGGGATCAACAACTGACATTCCACTTGCAAAGTGTCTTGTCATCGCTTTTATGTAGTACATACAATGTGCTGAATTTTTGTTGTTTTTAAAATCTTGATCCTGTCCTTCTTCCCAAACCTTCCTAATTCATATCCATAATCTGCAAAAGCTTTACTCTTTTAGTCATCTGTCTTTCAGAATTTCATCTTTTGAAGATCTGATTTCTGAATAGAAATGCATGCACCTTCTGGATACTGAGAAGATACAAAAGTGTTCTACAGTTTCCCTGAGGAAACTGAAATCTTGGCTTATCTGCTTGGACTTCTCTGTTCATCTGCAGAAGCTCCATGTCACTGAAACAGAAGCCTTAGTCTTCCCTGCCAGTCATCCTCATGACTTTTTCTTGTATCTTTTGATTATTCAAGCAACCTTTCTCCTAGCCTTGGAAATGTGTTATTGACCCACTTGTGTCAATGGTAATTGCTGCTCTAAAGATAATTTCCTTAGCTCTGTTTGACCTCTGTCACTTTTTTCCTTGACTTCATCAACTAGCTACATCAAACCTGTCAAATGAAATGTAAGATGTTTATCTTTTGTTTTCAAGTCTCTTTATTCTCTCCCACCTATCATAACTTCTGCATCATTCTAACATTTATTTCTACCTTCAACTGCCAATTACCATAATCCACTTAAATTTTTAACACTCTTTTTTTATGCTATGATTTATTTCATAAACAAGTGCAGAGCTGCAAACTATCCTGCTTCAAAGCCCTTCTAAAAATGTTGTTTGTGATGCCTACAAAAGATTACCACCAGGTAAACATCTGTGTTATGCTGAGACCACTATTACTCATGCTGACCAATGTTATCTCATTGCTTCTTTATATTTGCCTCTTTAGCCGTATGCTGTCTCTTATTAAAGTTGTGGTGGTGGACTGCTTTTTTCTTCTTCATCTTTGTTTATACAGTGCTTAAGAGAATGGCCTGAGTTGCAAAAGCACCATGGTAACACTAACTGTAAGGGACAGTATTTATGACTGGTCTTGTCTGTTTGTGGAGTGTTTTTCCCAATTGTTTTTTTCCCAATCTATAAGCTGCCACTTTGTATCCTGCATTTCTAAACCTCCCAGTGCACAGAGTCTGCATAAGAGAAGTTAAGACCATCTGACAGATGTGTTCGTTTGCTTGGGGTTTCAGCTGTAAATTCACAGATATAGCAGAGATGATCATGTACACAACATGTGATCTGTGGTCTCCTTAGGAATTTTGCTACAACATTTTCTTCAAACAGGTCACATTGTTGGAAAAACTTAATGTCTGCTTTTCCTATGATGTGCACTGAAGTAAGCACTTTCAACCATCACATTTTGGGCTTTCTATTATAATTATGAGGCATCTCTGCTTCTGCATGAGCCCATGCCAGAAACAGCTTGTCAATTTGATTGCTGTCTGTCAGTCAGTGTTATCCCATTTTGCAGACTACAAGAGAAAGTGCAAGTGTGTGTTGCAGCTGCAGAGGTGTCACTTAATAGTACCTTGTGAAATGAAGCACTTCAGGAAAGCATATTCTTCAGTTGCTGACTAGTCTTACGCTGTCCTTTAAGTTCAGAACATTAGGTATGTGTCTATAAGATGCCTCAAATTCGTGACCGTGCATGAGGAGAGTGCAAACCTGTTCAGGAAGAGCTGTATTAGAATTGGAGTTCTCATTTTCCCCCATATGCAGTTCTTCAAAGCAGGGCATTTATTAATAGATGATAGAATTTTACCAAGCCTGGGATGTTATGTCTTGTACTAGATGGGTCTTATTTTGTTGCTATATAGGTTGCTGGTGGAAGAAGTTGACATTTCTATTTGAAAGAGCATGCTTTCGTTATCTCCTATTTTTCCTGTTTATACCACTTGCACTTCTAGATTCAGAATCCTCTGAAGCACTGATGGGATCCCTGTAAATTATCCCCTAGACTATGGATGTAGTTTTAAGTCAAGTGAAATAATGGTAATGAGAAGAGGATTTGGATTGTTCTGATTGTATGTAATACTGCAGACAATATATTGAAATGTTGGCTTTGTCTGGACCTTTCTATATGGAAATTGAAAAGTTTAAGTTTCTCTTTAATTTTTTTGGTAGCAGGCTGCATTTTGTGTAGCTGTCTTCAGAATTTCACATGTATCAGAGCTTCATATGAACAAATTGCAATGTTGTCACTGATGCACAATTTGCAGATTTCTTCCTGCTTCTGAGATAGCTTATTTTCCTCCCTCCCCTCTTTCTTCAGTCTCTTTTATTATCCAAGGCCTTTTACTTTGTGCATCTGAGTGGATATGTCTTTCTCATCTGTCACTGATTGCTTTAGGATCCAGGCACCAAAATGTTTTTGTGTTTTCTTTTGTTATTTTGCGCCCACCCCCCCACCCCCCTTTTAAAAATATCTTTTTAAATACCTGAACTTACCTGGGTCTTCTGTTCTCAGTCTATAACCCTCAGTGAATGTAGTCATGTATTGAAATGAAAATACAAGTAAAATTTGAATTCTGTTTTAGCTGGAGTGCATGATGTAATTATTTGTATTCCATTTCTTGTACTTACTAACCTGTGATTTTTAGGAGCTGTGACAAGCTGCACATTAGCTGCAAGAAATGTGTTCTGCCATCATCATAACTTTTCTCTGCTTTAAGATGCTGCTTTATTCTTCAGAGGTTTTCTTGCACCACATATGCTCTTAGAAGAGGTTTTTTCTTTGAGCTTCTCTCTCTCACAGTGGCAGAAAGCTCCCCATATCTTAGCATTCTTAGAAATGATAGATCTTGGAAAATTAGTGGAACTATCTTTTCTTGTCCCTAACTCCAGGAAAATCACAAGTCCACACTGATTTGAGTTTTGTGGGTTTTAACTGCACTAGATCATCCAAGAGAGATGTAAAGAGAGAAGAGATCCTACATGAAAAACAAACACGCACACACCCCCCCCCCCCCCCACACAAATCCAAGAAACAAACAAAACAAACCCCTAAAACCAAAACAACAAACCCAAAACAACAAACCCAGAGGGAGCATATAAGTGGGCTATAGGGAATATATGTATTTTCAAACCAAGATGGGAAATTTGGTTCTCAATCTGAATTCTTTCTCTACCATCAAATAGCTCTTTGTAGTATCATCTGGACTCTAATCCCTGTGTGTGTTCTGACCCTTGTTTGCACACCCTTTGTTGTTAAGTCCCATCTATGTCTGTTAATTTCTTTGATGCCTTCCTTTAGACAGCCCATTTAGTTTCTTCCAGCTGCCCAACAATATGCTTGCCATAGCACATGCCCTGGCTTAGTTCTTTTAACAGAATAGAATAGAATAAACCAGGTTGGAAAAGACCTTCAGGATCATTGAGTCCAACTCATCAACCAATCCAACCCACCTAAACAACTAAACCATGGCACCAAGCACCCCATCAAGTCTCCTCCTGAACACCTCCAATGATGGCGACTCCACCACCTCCCCGGGCAACCCATTCCATTGGGCAATCACTCTCTCTGTATAGAACTTCTTCCTGACATCCAGCCTAAACCTCCCCTGGCACAGCCTGAGACTGTGTCCTCTTGTTCTGGTACTGGCTGCCTGGGAGAAGAGACCAACATCCGTCTGTCTACAACCTCCCTTCAGGTAGCTGTAGGGTCACCCCTGAGTCTCCTCTTCTCCAGGCTAAGCAACCCCAGCTGCTTCAGCCTCTCCTCATAGGGCTTGTGTTCCAAACCCCTCACCAACTTCATTGCCCTTCTCTGGACTCATTCCAGCAAGTCAACATCCTTCCTAAACTGAGGGGCCCGGAACTGGACACAGTACTCGAGGTGCGGCATCCCAAATAATTCCATCTTCTTTTGGATAGCTTTGGAGATAGAAGTTGTCAGACAATCTACTAAACTTCAGCATTTGTTGTCAGTTAATTCAGTTTGATTGGATATTTATTTATTTTCCAGAGAAACTGACTTTCAGAAGATACTTGCATGTCATTCTATCCCTCTACTTGCTTTCTTTATCTTGTGTTCATGAGAGATGAATGTTTCCAGTTGAGTCTGTAGACAATGGCCAAATTAGAAATTACTATAAATTCAGCTGTCTGTCTGTGACTTCATGGCAGTCACATTTCTAGCGGCTTCCATTATACTATGTATTACAAGGATAACCAACTTTTTTGTATCTCTTTACCTTCTAATGGATTACTTAATTAGAGACCGTAAGATACCATAGTTCCTAGCATTAGCTCCATGGTGTTATACTGGAGTTTGGGAGGATTTAACTCTTCACTTAGGATTCCTAGTTGTTTTTTCCATTTCTTATTTATTTCTGAGAGGCAGATTTGCCCTGACTGGGGGCATTGAATGTGATAAATAAACTTCTGGGGCATATTTCTGGTGCATTAACTTGGCTGCCTTCATGACAGTCTGCCTGTCAGTATGCCATCACTTTACAATTGCACGTAGCTTCTCTGGGTGTATCAAGTAAGCAAATCAAAGCTTACTGGCATGCTGTAGTTTCTGAGCTGTGTCTGCATGCTCTTGTATAATGGTTACTTCAGTGTTCAGTGAATGGTGCATGTTACTGCAAATGGGAGTGACATTCCATACATGTGCAGTAGCAGCTGGAGCATGCCACAGCTTTACAGAGGTAAGACAGCTTGGCATGCACCCGGGGGAAAGAAGTTCCAAATCCAAGTGCATTTTGAGGTCATTAACGTGTCATTGGCACTACTGTAGTTAGAGGGGGACATTTAATTAACATTAATTGCTCACAGCTCATTGTGTGGCTCATGAAGGATTTACTGGAAGGCACCTCACAACATACACACAGCTTTGAGGGAAGTGTGTCTTCTCTCATGCATTCAAGCTCCATTTACGTACATTTCTCCATGCACAAGGCAGTGGTGTCAATATTATTTTTATTTGCATAATATTTGTGGAATGTTTGAGGTATTTTAAGTACAAGGCATGGGAGAAGAAAGTCACAGGCAAAAGCTGGCTCCAGAATACATTCTGTGTTAGTATTGTGGGGTTATTTATTTATTTAATAGCAGGAGAGCAGAATGTCCTTTACAGAGGGTGAGCAAGTGGATTTATCAAGTTTCTTATCTCTCCCTTTCTTCAGCCTCCTTTCTCTTTTGTTCACATGCTCCTTTCAGCTCATTTTTTTTGTGGATGGTTTTAGTCTCTGATAGAGAACGCATTTCCCCCCTCGCCCCCCTTCTTACAGCTTGTTGGCTACAAAGAGGAAGAACTGACAGGCTTGAAATAAAGGTAATGATAGGTAATGGTTCGTGTAACTCTGCCAGTGCAATCAGAGAAAAGCACTCAAAGCACTTTCATATGATAGCTCCAGAACAAAATAAAGTTAGCAGCTTAAGATGAAAAAGGAAATTAATGGTGTAAGGGAGAAACTCTGCTGTTTTATTGCAAGAGCTAATGATATTTTAGAATTATGAATGTGTGGATTTAAATATTTATTTATTTCTTAATTCCCCCTGTTTCCTTTTCACAGCCTTTCTGCTGTTTTCCTTTAACAATTCCTATTCTGTAGCTTTTAAGTTTTAGACTTGACTCTTGCTCCAATTGGGTGGACCTTTGAATAGCTCCGATGGTACACACAGTATTGACACTTGTTTTGTTTTGTGGTTTTTTGTTTTTTTTATTGCAGATTTTGCCTTTTACTAGTGTGAAAAGTAACAACAGACAATAGTTGCAAAACTGAAACCAAACACCAAAACAGAAAGTCTATGTTGTCATATTTGCATGTCATCTTTTCTAGTGAAAATGGGCCATGACTTTCCTGAACTCTTCCTTATAGCTTTCATCGTACTAAAATGTCAGTGGTCATATGTAATAATGTCCTTTAAGTGTAGCAGTGCCTATTTGTCACTGTACCACAAATCTTTCCTTTTAGCTTAGCCTTTCATCTTCATGTTTGTATTATATTAAAAAGGACCACTTTGTACCAGAACTGACAACCCTGCAAAGCTGCATCCCAGATCTGAGTACTCTACTCTTTGTTGCTGTCATTGTTTGTTGTATTATCTTTTTTGGATAGCGTAATGCTTAAAAGTAAGGTTTTATTTCTATGTGAACTATTTTTGTTCCGTGGTGATTCATGATGTACATAACTGGTGCAGCGGGTTGTGTATTTTCCAAGTTTTAACAGAACTTACATTTGCAACCTTTGAAGAGACATTTCTGTTAGGTAAGGGGCCTTTGCTCTAGGACAGAACTGGGGAGACTTGATCTGGAACAGCTGTTAAGGTAGACATTAGAATTATGATTTTAGTCCCTGATCTGCCTAGTTTAGGTGAGAAACTAGCATGTTTGGTGTCATGCACAAAACCAAGCTGCTCCAGTGGGGAGACTGAGAAGTCTTCCTAAATTGCTTTTTCATTGAGATATTGACTATTAATCAGGCAGGCTGTATCTGGGCTTGTTTTTGTTTGTGGCTTTAAACTTCAAAAGGCATTAGTTATATCCTAGTGTACTTTATCTTCAAAGAACTTCACTGAATTGGCATTTGATACTATGTGATACCAAACATATCCTGTAAGGTCTTGAATGCTTCTGCTTATACTTACGCTTTCATGATAGTTGGTCCTGTTAACTGATTAAATCACTTTCTGGCTGGATCACTAGTCCACATATTCAAACCTATGAAGTAGAGCATGAATTCCTTTTACAGTTTCCTTTACATTCTTTTTAGTTTTGATAATATAGTGTTGTGGCCTGCCTCTGGACCTCTCTGAATGGGTTAATTTTTCCTCACAAAAAATGTTTTTTCTTAATCACTATGCTATATGATTGTTCCATTTACTACATAATTCCAGACCAATTATTTTATGTTCTTCTACACTGCACTGCATTTGCCATCTGCTGGCTTAATTACCTAAATGATCCTTTAGAATCGGATTGTATTACTCTTCATTATTTGTTCTGATTCTAATTTTAGTGTCATTTGAAAATCGGGAAATTTTACTGTGATTGCTATTCTGTAAACCAGTGGCATAGGTGATGATTTGACTAATATCAGTAAGTACATTTAACACTTCCCTATTTTGACCTCAAATAGATGACATTTTGTCACCATGCATTTGATCTTCGAAGACCTGTACAGTTAGGTTTGATCCTGCAAGGTACTACCAGACAAGGCAAGGTGCTGAGTGTCTTCCACTTAACATTGGTTCTGTCTAGATCACATGAAGCTTATAAACTGTTTCAGTTTCATAGTGCTTTATGAGGTGATTGAATATTTCCCTTCTGGTGACATTAGGCAGAAAGGTATGACATCATGCAGTCTGGGGTAGAAAGCAGGGAGCAAACCAGGTAGATCTTATATCTAGAAGTTGATCTGTCATAATATTAACCATAAAATTTTGTAACTTTTTAAATGACTTGTCAATATTTACAGCAAAGGCACATGCCAAGTATCTGTTCAAGGCAAATAAATGTCAAGTAGGTTGACTTCCATATTGATGAATGTTTAATTTTATCCATAGTTCATTATTGATTTGACTTTGAAAATTAATTTTGTGATAGGCCTAACTAGATTTGTCAGTTTTGCAAGTTAAATTAATTGAAGGCAACTTATATAGCATTAAGATACATCACAATGTAAGTAATTCATATCCTAATATGCCCAAACTATTTGCTTCCAATCAAAATCTGTGTTTGCACACACACACAAACAAACAAAACAACAGCAAACTCAACCCCTCCTAACCCCAAACAAACCAAAAATCCAACCCTATAGCCTGAAGACTGAATTGAGACTCTTCTATGTGATGGGCTTTGACTTTTTAAATCTTCAACTTTTATCATTTTTTCAGTTTGATTTTTACAGTATTTAATGGGGAATTTGAATATTGTTCTTGTCAGCAGCCTTTCTGAATATGCTTTACACCCTGGCACTTCGGTTCATAAAATAGTTGCCTCCCTACTTGTCTTAGCATCACTGCTGAAACGCAGCAGTACTGACATAACTTCCTAGAGCTGTGGCTTATCCAGATTCCTCATGGATCCTAAGCTGTTCTGCCACAACTTTTTTTTTTCTGGTAAACCTGAATAACTTTGGAAGTTTTGTGTTAAAATGTTTTGGGTGGTGGTGGGGAGTGGAAATCACACTGAGACTCATTGATATGTCTTCCATGTGGCAAATGACTCTATCAAGTTTCCCCAATCAGTTCCTCATGGTGTTCTTGTGTACAGTGTGTGCGAGCACATGAGCGTGTGTCAACATCCACGTGCACTGCTCAAACCTGGCATGCTAGGTGTATGTGTAGTATGCTGGCATGTGGAAATGAACTCAAGTCAAGAGTAGCACAAAAGAATTTTCAAACTTCATGATAACATCTCTAACAAATATGTTGCTTTTCTTTTGTGACAGGGTCTTTGAGATGTTACTAATGCTTGCCGCTTGTGCAAAAAATGTTGGGCTGGTTTTTGTTTGGTTTCTTTTGCTGTTTTGTTTTAATCGGATTATATAATGGAGAAGGGAAAGCACATTTGTCGCACTTACTATTTGAAGATTTTTGAGAAAGAGTAGCAGCTGTAAATTACAGGTGAGATTCAACTGAAAATGAATTGATGCTGTGCCAGCAGAGGTTCAGACTGGATGTTAGGAAGAAATTCTACAGAGAGAGAGAGAGAGACCATTGGAATGTGCTGCCTGGGGAGGTGGTGGAGTCACCATCATTGGAGGTGTTTAGGAGGAGACTTGATGGGGTGCTTGGTTTAGTTGATTAGGTGGTGTTGGATGATGAGTTGGACATGATGATCTTGAAGGTCTCTTCCAACCTGGTCTGGTCTATTCTATTCTATTCTAAAAATTATGCACCCCCCCATGTTCTCTTTTGACTGATACTGCCCTGTTTTGGGAAGGTAATTAATGACTGGAGGAATTCCCTTGGCTAAATGCACACCATCCTCTGCAGTAATACATTATGGATTTACAGGGCAAGTGTTGTCACATAGATCTGAGCAGAGATGATTGATTTTTTTTTTTTTCCTTAAACCTTGTCTAGATGGGTTTGAGGACATTGAATGATGCCTGGCATTTTGTGCTGTCATGTTAGTTGTTGGGTTTTTCCTTTTACTTACCATGAAAAACATCATTTAAATATCTCTACTCAGTATATTGCAGTTTCTCATGTAACAGCACTATCAAGTCAAAAGTTAGCTGTACTTACCAGATGTTAGTTGCAAAAGGAAGGCTGTGGGGTTTTGCAGACTGTAAACAGACTGTCCAAAGGAGTCCCTAGCTTCTCATGAAAACAGAAAGCAGTAATGTGCAATAGAAGTGCCTGGCATTCCTATTAATACATCAAGTTTCTGATGTTGTAGCATCTCAGCCATAGTGGGTGACTTGTGAATAACAAAGTGTGCCTGAAGCTGATTCTGGCTTGTGTGTTGCTTTACAGCCAAAGAAAGTATTTCTGTTCTCCAATCTAGGGACCTCACACTCCACAGTTCCACTGTGCACCAAAATATAGGGGAACATTTGTGTATGAGAAAAACAGGGATCCAGGCTCAAGATCTGGCTGTGCATCTCCTTTTGAAAGCCATGTAGTACTCCACAGCCCTCTGCATCTGCTTTGCTCTGTAAAATACAATTTGTAGTTTCTGGGGTGACCTGTAGGCACATCATTGCAATATTTTTGGGGCAAAAAAAACCCCACATAGGCTAGATCAGACTGCACAGGTGTGTTTCAGTTAACTTTGAGAGCTAAAATATCTTAATTAATGAAATACGTCAATTTTATTTGAAATCAGCATATTCAAGTGTGATAATTTAGAAAAAATAATGAAAGTTTGCAGTGTGTAGCACTCAACAAATCTACTCATAATTTTCTTGCATTCAATAATGTGACATACGTCAGCAAATAAGAAATGAAAAAGGGCATGTGAGAGAGTTTAGGAAGGATGTTGAGTTGCTGGAATGTGTCCAGAGGAGGGCAACAAAGCTGGTGAGAGGTTTGGAGCACAAGCCCTATGAGGAGAGGCTGAGGGAGCTGGGATTGCTTAGCCTGGAGAAGAGGAGGCTCAGGGAAGACCTTATTGCTGTCTACAACTACCTGAAGGGAGGTTGTAGCCAGGTGGGGGCTGGTCTCTTCTCCCAGGCAACCAGCACCAGAACAAGAGGACACAGTCTCAAGCTGCACCAGGGGAGGTTTAGACTGGATGTTAGGAAGAAGTTCTTCACAGAAAGAGTGATTTGCCATTGGAATGGGCTGCCCAGGGAGGTGGGGGAGTTGCCACTGGAGGTGTTTAGGAGGAGACTTGATGGGGTGCTTGGTGCCATGGTTTAGTTGATTAGGTGGTGTTGGATGATAGGTTGGACATGATGATCTCAAAGGTCTCTTCCAACCTGGTCTGGTCTATTCCATTCTACAGAGAATTTACATTGTTTTCTTCATTCCTGAATGTGAGCAATTGAGAAGACAAATGGTCTTTATTAGACTGAAATTTAATTTAATATTCTTTTGAATGAACATTTTTGTCATGCTTTATCTGTTGGTATACAATAGATTGAAGAACTCTGTAAGTGTTTTTTGTTTGTTTGTTTGTTTTTGTTTGGTTTTTTTTTTTTTTTTTTTTTAAGCAATTTTGCATGTAGTTAGTCATTACAGGGCATCAAGTCATCTTTCATTGGTTTGGGATGTATTGCTTTTCTAAATCCTTCCTGCTGCATCGAATACAAATAAAGGAAAGAAGACATTAAATGTGTAGGAGTTTATTTTCAGAACCATTTATCCCATAAATAATAATGTTCCTGTTAAACAGTGTTTGTTATGAATGCCACCTCTGATTCATTGTTGGGTTTTGTTACAATCTTAAATATCATTAAAGTACTTGAGTACAAACAACTGCTCATCCAAATGAGCCTTATTACACTTAAAAAAAAAAAAAAGAAAGAAAAAAGGGAAATGAGATGTGGTAGAGCAGAGTGGTGGGGTGTTGGAACAGTCAGTTTCAGGGACTGTAGTGTCTGAATGTAATGAAGTGAGCTGGGTACTGCACATGTTTGAATATCTTGTGGCCTAAGGAAAGAATGACTTAGTGTACAAGATGCTCAATGTTGGTATCTTTTGAATAATGCCAGTTACCAGTGGGAACTGAAAGCAGTGATGGTTTCACTGGAATGGTTCCCATTCCTTTTAAAATGCATTCTTTTCCTTTCCTATCAACTGTAATACTTTAACTAATTTAAAGAGTAATTATGTGCTGTATGTATTTGAACCACTGGCTCTAGGCAAATTGAAGCTGACATTTTGGAAAAAAGACAAGGCATTATAAAGTCCCAACTTTTATTTTTACTGCCCATAGCTATTGTAGCTGAGGTCATGTAGCCAGTCAAGTAGCAAGTGCACATCACAATCGAGGCTAGCAAACAAAGCAAACATATGAAGCAGCTCATAAGAGGCAATCACTAAAGAAAAGAATCACTCTTCTCAAGGCTCTGGCACAATTTCTTTAGGGAAGTCAACACTGTTGTTCATCCATTTGTACCTTTGTCTTTCTTCAAGCATTGCTTTTACAAAGAATTCTGCTATTTCATCATCTCACTAACTACACTCCCAAGACTATTCAGATGCCTTCAATGGATATTGTACCTATCATTTTTCTTTACCACATTAAAAGGCAAACAAAAACATGGGCACAGTGTAATGCTCTCTGAGCTTCAAGGAAAGGTCTCAGTCTCTTGTACAGGAATTCATGTAAGAAAGAAATGTATTTGTCTTGATGACATGCACTTGCTCCTGACAAAGTCAGGTCATTGCTTTCAGACAAGGGGTCAGTTAGGATTTGACTGTATAGGTACAGGACTGTAGAGGGGAAAGAACTCAAGAGTGTTTGCTGCTCCTCCAAATTAATGAATTTCTACCTAGTAGTTCCAAATACATTCTGACCCAATTTCTGCTTTCCTGTCCTGTTTCTGTGCATCTTCTTTCCCCTACAAGGAGCTACAGCATTTGGTTCCATTGCATTCAGTGCAGAGCTCCGTCTGCATGGCTAGACTATGTAAAAATTTCTTCTTGAATGGAATTTTTGCCAGGACTCCTTGAGCTTTGTGTGACTGTCATATCCACCCTCACAAGATCATGTTGCTGTTCTTCACATACATAGTGCTGTGTGATCTTGCAAGTCTTTTTTTTGTGTGTGATGGATGATGCAAGTTTCCTAATAAGAGAAAAGGTTTCAGTTATGCTGAGGATGTATGTTTCAGGTTGTGTGCCTGTCCCATTTGTACTGTCTGAAAGGGAGTCAATGGTCAAAGTTGCTATAGGGGAAAGAAGAGTGCACCTTCTAACAACCTAGTAATGCTTTGTCATGTGCAGGTAGGGGCAAGCATCTGAGTGTTTCGGCTTTCTGCCCTTGTTAATCTCACTGTTTGGAAGCAACAGATTGTTGCTTTGCAACTCTGTACTTGAGTGAGAGATGTGCAAAGGAAGCATGAGTACCACAGTCAGTTTAGAAGAGTAGACTGCCTTCCCAGCCCACCCTTCCAGGATGGAAGGAACAGCAAAGACTGATGTGAAAGCTTCACAACAGCAATTAAAGAAATTAAAAATTGCTAGAGGGTTGAGGAAAAGGCTGTTTTGTGGCCTGCAGTATGGCTTCACCTAAGGCAAGTCATGCCTGACCAGCCTTCATGAGCCCCTACATCAGCAGGCAAGAGAAAGATCTGTGTGTTAACTCTTTAGACTTCTGTAAGACCTTGGTCATGGTCTTCCCTAACATCCTTCTCTCTAAATTGGAGAGTGATGGATTTGATATGTGGATGAGGAATAGGTTGGATCATTGCATTCCAGAGAGTAGTGATCAATAGCTTGATGTCCAGATGGAGATCAGTGACAAGTGCTGTCCTTCAGGGGTCCATGCTGGGACCAGTGTTGTTTGATATCTTTAATGACATAGAGGGATTGAGTATACCCTCAGCAAGTTTTCCGATGATACCAAGCTGAGTAGGGATGCCATCCAGAGGGACCTCGACAAGCTTGAGAAGTGGGCCCTTGAGAACCTCATGAGGTTCAGCAAGACCAAGTGCAAGGGCTTGGTGAAGTGCATTCCTATGTAGGCTGGGTGATGGAAGAATGAAGAGCAGTCCTGCACAGAAGACTTAGGGGTACTGGTGAATGAAAAACTGGACATGAATTGGCAATGTATGTTCACAGCCCAGAAGGCCAACCATGTCCTCCCACGGAGGGCAGGGATTCTGCTACTCAGCTCTGCTCTGTTGAGACCCCACCTGGAGTATTGTGTCCAGCTCTGGAGTCCTCAGCCCAAGAAAAACATGGACCTATTAGAGTGTGTGGTAGGTTGAGAGAGGGCCTAGCTCTCCCTCCCCCACAGAGAAAGAAAACCACAGCTAGACTCAGTCAGAGAAGCAAGCTATATTTATAAGCATATATGGAAAGCAGGTTATATATAACACAATATATACAGGTATTTGCAATATATATATACAGAAATATACAGCAAAGGAAAATAACACAACAAAATTCCCTCCTCAGGGAGGGTTTCCCTTCCTGTAACCCCCTCTCTCCCCCCCTACCTCCCTTTTTTCCCAAAAAGGGGTTTAGAGAGAGAAAGAAAGGGAGTTAGTAAGGAAAGGAGATGTTATTAAGCTTCAAAAGCACATGCAGAATTAGTTTGCTTATCTCAAGGTCAGCTCTGCTTAGTTTGCCGAGAAGCAGGCAGGGAGAGAAGCAGATCAGGCTGGCACAAATGATAGGCTGAAACCCAGACTCAGAAAAATTCCAACTGCTCTACAACTTAAAAGTTGCATTCTGCCCCTCCACCAATGAAATTCATTTAGAATATCAGTGTTTTTGTTCTAGTACCGAAAACATTCAGCCAGAGTGTCCCCGACACTGTCTCTCTTAAAGGCACAGCCTCAAATGGTCACAGTGTGGGTTCAGAGGAGTATTGCAAAAATGATCAGAGGGATGAAACACTGCTTCCACGAATAAAGGCTAAAAATGCTGTGGTGGTTCAGCCTAGAGTAGAGAAGGCTTCAGGAGAGACCTTACTGCAACCTGTTTGTACTTAGAAGAGGCCTATTAGAAAGGAGGGGCCCAATATTTTTAGTAGGGCCTATTCTGATAGAACAAAGCATTAAACTTAAAGAGAGTAGATTTAGAGTAAGTATAAGGAAGAATTTTTCTACAGTACAAGAAGTGAAACACTGGAGCAGATTTCCTGGAGAGGTAGAAGAAACCCCATTCCTGCAAACATTTAAGGTCATATTGGACAGGGCTTTGAGCAACCTTATCTAGTTGAAGATGCCCCTGCCTACTCTAGGGAGGCTGGACTAGATGACTTATAAGGTGCGTTTGAGTAAGAACATTCTATGATTCTATGATTAAACAAATGGTGGAGTCTAAATGTAATAGCAGTCCATCACTTCTTGGGTTGAGAAAGAGTCAAGAGGGATCTTCAAGAATCACCATCAATGAGTCGAAGAAGAAGATAAACCTTGAGAGCTGTTTCAGAAGTCAAGTATAGTGTGTTAATAGTGAGGAATTCCAGCAGGATCTTATGAAGGTCTTTCTGGGGGCAGGAGGGGAAGGTGGCATATCAAGCTTAAGAACAGATTAAAATGATGTAATGTAGCTAAATAAAAATCATCTAAACCATAGCTGCACAATGCCAAGCTCGGAGCAAGCCATTGCAACACAAGGGATATCTCAGAGTCAGTTGAGAGATTTCTGAAATTGTTGGCTGAATGTGCAGTAGCAGCAGCCAAAAGAACCAGCAAAATGGAGGACATTATAACAAGACAGAATGCAGAATCTTGGCACTGTGTGAAGCCCTGGTATTTTATACAGCAGGCAGTGAGCTTCTGGAATGTGCTGTAAGGAGCTTGTAGAAGTAGACAATTTCAGTAGGTTTGAAAGGGATTAGATTAAATCACGTACAACAGGTCAATAAATGCATACTAAAGGACTAGGCAGGGATGTGTCCACTAGCATCTCTAATGCAACTTTTCTGATGATGAGGGAAATGTTAGAGGAAGGCAGAATCAGTTTACTTGTTTGTTTGTTTTCTAAGCTGTATCCCTTCCCATTGCTCTCAGGGCCAGAATCCTGGTCTAAACGGTCTGATTCAACAGGGGAGAGGCAAATGAGGCAGCTGGAACAAGCTGGGGAAATTGAACAGTTGTGCCACTGAAAGGAGTACTACTAAGAGGGTCCGGGAAGCATGAATGTCACATTGGGCAGGCTGGTGGGGAATGAGACAAGGCTGTTTTGAGTTTGGAGGATGGAAGGAGAATAAGAAGAGGTGGGCCAGAGATGGAAACGTGTGAAGTGGAAAATGTGGTGGTAGCAAATTTACCACCATCAATAAGCTGTGCATAGTAAGTAATGCTGATTATTCCTCTGACACATGGAATGAGTCTAGTGAGGTCCAAAATCAGATGAAAAAATGAAGTTAGGTTTTGTACTTTTGAGGCCATCTGGAACAGCACTAGGGAATTTCTAAAATATACTTGAGCTCTGGAAGTATCTCCAGTATCAAATGCAGTATTCCCCTGACATACCAGTGCCATACTAGGGGATGCCTTGATAATAGAAGTATTTTATTTTATTATTTCCCAGTGGGTTTTAAACTCGTGTGTGTTGTAGCAACCAGCCACTGCTAAGCAAAGTAACTGTTAACATTGCAACCCACAGCAGAGATTTAGTTGAATCTAGGCTGTGCAGTGGCTAAAGTCCTGTAACGCTGTCCTTCGCTTCTGCCAATATTTCTGTATAAGGAGCTTTGGTGGGGTTAGTACAGAAGTAGGAGATTTTTAAAATAAATTAAAAAAACCCTAATACTGAGGTATTAAGTTGTAAATAAACTGCAAATTAAGGTTAAGCATGAATAAAAGACTAGAATATTTTCTGCCTATGCATGGATTTAGAATAGAATAGACCAGGTTGGAAGAGACCTTCGGGATCATTGATTGTAATAATCCCAGAAGTATGAGATGCTGATAAATGTAAGTGTATTCCATTTGAAGAATAAATGAACTAAAAATTCTGGTTTTACCCTAAGACTGTGTTTTTCAGCCCTATTTTGAGGAAACCTTAAAGAATTAAATGTTCTTATTTTTTCTTTATCTGGACCCCTAAATATGCTATGGGAAACCATGGCAGTGACCTACGCATTTCCTCTGTACAGCACGGAGCCCATACGTTCCTTTTGGAGCAGGGGAGGAAACAGAGAAAAGCTCCTGCAAAGGCAGTTAGAGCCACTAAAAGTAGGAGGTTGTGTACAAGGGATTTTTTTTTTTTTCCTCTTGGCCTTTTTTTACTGCTAATAGTAGATTCTGTGGGTGTACAACTGCTGACAGCCACATATAAACAATACTGCAGAGTTCCCCTATCCCTGCTGCAAATTTTGAGCCTGTTGTGCTGTTTTAGTATATCCAATTATAGGTCTTATTTTGGTGTTGAAACTTCAGCAGGTGGCTATAGTAGACACAGATCCAGCAAATTTTTATGTATGGCATCTTAGAAGCAAGCAACAGAGACAAAGCTTGGTTGTAAACTGATTGTGATTTTGTCTCTCTTTTTTTTTTTTCCTATTAAAAAGAAAAGGCATACAAGTCCTTATAGATTTGGACCCCTCTGAACAGAAAAGTTAAAATAATATGCAAAGCATCTATTGTCCATGCATACACTAACATTGCAGATATGTATGAAATTACAAACAAGACTTAGTTGCATTGTAAATGTACATAATCTCATGAACTGAAGTCATAATTAACTGTCTGTATGCACAGAGCTGCCCAGTAATGTTTCCTAGCAGCACTTATCATCAAGGACTTGGCATTAGGTTAGAATGGTTTACATAGAGCCAGTTGGAAATTGTAATTTTCATCAAACAGTACAGTACCATTGTCTGTTCTGATTAAGAACTGCACTCATTTTCTAGCTTAAGATGTACTGACAAGTGTAAAAGCATTTTTTTTTTTTTGCATTTAACAACGTATTGAAGCATCAATGCTCCTGGTTACAGTGGAAAAGCAGAGTCCTAATGCAAAAACAACAAAAAACCAGAATGGCTGTAATTGTCATGTCCATAACCTGGGATTTTTGGACAGTAAATTTGAAACCTATGTAATCTGAATAGCTGAATGACCTCTTTTTCTGCCTCTGCCCCCACACCTATTATTAGAAGGTAAAATTATCTCCAGTTTTGTGTTGCTTCTTATTTTAGCAGACTAGTCAAGGGAAGTAAATGGAAAGACATATTAGATTTTCCAATGACGCATGCTCATTTAGAGACAGAAGAAAGAAATTAAAACATTTTTGTAACTAGTTCAAAGGTAATCTCTCTAGTGATCATGTAAGACTTTGACTTCAGCATGAGTGTGCTCATGAAATGCCTTCAGATATCAGCCCACATTACAATCTGCTATCTTGTTTTGAATGAATGTGTCGTGACTAGAAGTTTAAGTGGTAACTAGAGATAAAATTGAATGCAGCACTTTAATAATGTCCCTTTTCAAGTTAGCTGCTGGAAGTATTTTCATTTAATTTACTGAAGCCCATTGAGAATATAGTTTTATTTTATTTTACATAAAATTAACAAACTAGTGATGTTCACAAGCCAGTGTCAAAATCTTAATTGAAATAGGCTTTCCCCACACCCCCTGCCCCCCTCCCCCCAGTCTTAAGCATGTTGTTTGGAAAAGATACATTCTGCCTGAAATAATATTATCTTTGATCTTTAAACACTGAAACAAATTTAGTCAGAATATTTTGCATATGTTTCAGTTGTGTTAGACTATTTAGCTCTCTTGTTCTACTCTTCTAATATATTGTAGTGTAACACCATTCATTTAGAAGGGTGCCCTTTCTGGGTTTTCTTCCAGAGCATTAATTCTCATTTTCAGTAGTGGGATGGAACTGGGTTTTCTTCAACTCGAAAATTTTAGTGAATCTGGTTTGGAATACTGTTTTTGTGTTAGTGAGATCAATTTAGCTCAAGTATTTTAACCTCTATGAAGTGCATGTCTAGTTTCTGGTCTGTAGGAGTGCAAAAGTTCTTCTGCAGTGGAACTGGCATGGTTTCACCATGCAGAAATGGGATGTGTGGGAGGACAGGAACTGAAAGCTGAAATCCAAAGAGATCAAAAGAAGGATATACATATCTTTTGGTAATAAGAACTCAGATCTGAAATAGTGTTGTTTTGATCCTGGAAAGGACAGGAGGAAAGCAGTGAATTGAGATGGGAGCCACTGGCTAGGGGAACAAGCATAGTATTTCTTCAAAAAATGTCTCTGCCACCTCTTAAGAGGAAGAAGGACAGCACTGTTCTTTGACATTCTTCTTTGAAAGTTCTGTCATACTACAGCAAACAGTTTAGCAAGTCTGAAAAGTTAAGTTCTCCTCTCCCTGTCCTTCCTGGGTGAAAATCAGGCCTATCCCTCAGATCCTCACTCTTTCCCAGACTTTCCTTCTCAGAGGTTACTATCATGTATCTAAAAGAAAAATACCTTAATGCAGGTCCCTTCATGAAAACCCCAGGAGAAATCCTCTGAAATTGACTTTTGTCAAACTTAGGAAAGTAATGTGAATGTGTGAAAACTGTATGAGAAGCCTTTATGGGGCACAACACAAGGGGGAAGCATGAGTTCACACCAGGAGCACTGAAAAGCAGGGAAAGTGGTGCTGTTGGTGTTGCCTGGCTGTCTGAAGTGGAGATGGTATCTGAGGATACAAAACCTTATGAGTGCAGCATTTACATGGGTTTAGCATAAGCATATGTTACTGTTGAACTGGGACCAACACTTGTATTATTAAATTATGACAGAGAGGCTGCAGTTAAGATTTTTGGGGAAAAACTATGAATGGATATATACACTTCATAGAAATGCATGTGCTATCATCTCTGTGGGGATTAATATAAAGATAGCTTCAACAGAGGTCAAAAATTGCACGGCTCAGTTTATAGGTGTGAGAGTTTCAGTACCCTAATGTAACACTTGCTATGGATGAGGAGGGGGCATTAAAAATAACTTTAGGAAAACCACAAATAAAAGAGGCCTTAAAAACATCTTCTATTTTGTAACAGTCTTCTAAGTTTGGAGAAAATATGGCTCATAATAAAACCAGTCTCTTCCCTTCACACTGTCCTCTGTTAAGGTAGGGAAACTTCCTAATCTGCATGCTGTGTGTTCCGTACAAAGATGAGTGTTTTCTTCATTGCTCTAGCCTGAGACACTCTGACTCAGCATAGAGAAGCAAGAGTGAACTGCCTATGATGAAGTTCTGGAAACAGTGAGAAAGGCCTTTCATCACAGACTGGAGGTGCATTGCACACTGAATCTCAAGAAAAGCTCATCATATTAATAGTATAGACTAAAGAAAAGTACTTTCTCTAAAGGCAAACTAACTAAACACTTTTGTGCAGAAACAGACTTAGGTCAGTGTCATCCTTATACACATAATGTATATAGTTCTATTTCTAGATGTGATATTTCCCAAAAGTATTTCTTCAAGAACTATACCATACAATACTGCTTTTGGCTTTGCAATTATGCATATTCCTATTTTAAATTGTAGAACTGTTATTTATTTTAATAAACAATGATATCTTTGCTAATTGAGAAACCCAGATATGCTTTTAAGGGTCAAAAATATCTTGTTTGCTGCATAGGAAATTGAACTCTGTCTTTCTATAAAGTACATGCAATCAAATGTCTGACTGGGCTGACGTTTTAGCTTGCTTGTACAGCATATTCTCTGCTGCAGCTCTAGGTGAGACACTCTCCACTCAGGCTGTCTTTATGTTAGGCTAGGTGCATGGGGCTGGAGTGGAAGCAGCACTTACCTTGCAAAATATGCTATTGAGCTCTATTGATTTCTCATTTAGCTGTGTTGGGTTTTCAACCTGGAAATGCAGCTAGGTTTCTAGTTGCTCATGAGAAAGCTGATTAGTATTATGTTATCTAATGAATGCATATAGGTACCAAGGGCTTATGCAGCTTTTATGTACTCTGAATAAACCAGAAAAGACTTCTGCATGAAATAATGAGCTGCCCAGCAAGTAAGTCATGGAGCTTGTTAGGCTGTACAATTAAGTCATTTTTCAGGTTTTGGAAGGCAGAAATAAACAATGGATTAGTAGTTTAATTATTTGTCTGTTTTAAACCAGCTGTGTACTTTGCGATTCTGCAATGCAAGACAAAACAGAAGAAAGGTATAAGTTGGAAACCTGATTAATCAGGTTAAGCATATGTTACTAGAACTCTCAGCACCACTTGATTTCATTTCTGATTTTCAAATTTTGTTAAGGATTTTCTGCCTTTGATATAGCCTTTCCAAATACTTCTTGAAGGTGATGTTGGTACATCTTCTTGGGAATGCTCTATTATGCTAGCTGCTCTGGCTGTGAGACTGGATCTGTGGGCCAGTACCCTTGTTCGTCTCCATTTCAGATGATGTAGATATCAATAGTGGGTGTGTGGTGACTACTGTTTAAGGAAGGTCAGACAGCTAGTGATGACTTCAAGCTAGTTCAGGTGTCTTTCAAAAACAATTACTGTTCAAACCATAGAATCATTTAATTGGAAAAGACCTTTAAGGTCATCAAGTCCAACTATTATATAACTAATAAGGCTAGTACTAAACCATTTCACTTAGTGCCACATCTTTGCATCTTTTAAACACCTCCAGTGATGCGGGTTCAACCATCGCCTTGGGGAGCCTATTCCAGCTCCTGATAATCTTTTCAGTGAAGAAATTTCTTCTAATATCCAAACTTCACCTGGTGCAGCTTGAGGCCATTTCCTTTCATCCTAGAGAGGTGAGAGTGGTTTGTTCTGAGTGCCCAAGTGCTTTCAAAAAAAGGGTGATGGAACACTCATTTCTCTCTGAAATCCAAGAAGAATACCTTCCATTCCATCTTCTGCATTTTTCTTCTTGTTTCCTTTGATCCTTGTTGCAGAGAATGTTCCTGATTTTCAAAGTTCATGTCCAGTTGTCTATGTGCATATGTGGGAAGAAGGGAATGTTTTATTCACTGCCAAAGTATGCTTTTGTAAGTAAGAGAGTCTCATCCTCTTCCTGAGGATCAATTGCATATCACAGCAGAGAGGACCTGCAAATTTCCATACATTTATCTTAATTTTAATATAAGAATTTTGACTCCGTAATTTGTCTTAGAAATGCTACCAAAAAAAAAAGAAGTAGGATAGTTGAGGCGTGTCCTATAATCATAACAGTATTGCAAAAGGTTCTGACATTCTTTCTTTCTTTGTGAAGTATGCAGAGATTTTGACAAGGAAGAGCAGCAGTCTAGGCTACCAGTGTGGTTTAGTCATGTAATGTCTATAAAAAGTAAAACCATTCAGTGGGAGTCTCTTCTAGATTGGACAGCTTCCAGTTTTTCTAGTTTCAGATGTGTATTAATGTCTGGGGATTTATAATTTCTTGGTTTTACTTTGCATTTCAGGAATGGGCTTGTGTTTTATCCTGTCCACCTTATAATGAAAAAGATTTCTGTTTAATGAGAGCTTTGATGCTGTTACTAAATGAGAGCTATGCTTAAGAATGCTTCTTGTAAGTACTCCATTGTCACTTTCTAAAGAAAGTATTGGGCAGAGAGACTATTGGAGCAAAGAGTGATTCTGGAAGAGCTAAGGGAATTATTTGCAGGGAGAGGGAGACAACAGGCAGAGGCATATGTGCTGTTAAGAGAGGGATTCTTGGGGTAAGCTTCTCTGTAAATAACACTGCTGATTTCAGGAGGTTTATGACTGGGTTTACATATGTTTGAAGACAGTGCTTATAACTTTCACACTCTTTGTATTCAGAACTTCAAATAATCTGACTGGGAGTCGTGCTTCCTATTTAATACAGAGGAGTTAGAGTGCAGACAGGTGAAGTTTGAATTTTAGCTTAAAATGACAACTGTTTTTTTAGGAAAGTAATGATTTTTGCATGAAATTAAGTATAACTTAGTCAAAGGCAGTATGTAACATGCTGCATAACTCTTGAACTGCAGACTGTTTTCCATTACTCTTGCTTGATCATGCTGTACTGTCCAATAAGGAAACTCTTCTGCTTATTTCATGGTGCTTTGAATCTCTTTATATGAAAGTTTATATATTATAGCTGCCCCAGGCATGATGACAGTACTAAGAGTAGATTACAGAAATAATTGCACAGTGAAGCTTAATACAAATATAGTGCTGGTATAGAACAAAGTTGGTCTTGTAAAGTGGGGCTTTTATAAACTGCTGCAATGGAAATAAAAGGACAAGCATATACACCCAAGCCTGTCACTTACAAATCAAATAAACTGCAAAAGGGAAAAAAGCTTTATTCTGACGAAAAGAAGGAAGTATTTCATACTATTGAGAATTTTAGGCAGAATAGCTATCAGATATTAAGTCCAGCAGTAAACTGTTCCCCAGCATTATTTGTTTTGACTTCATTTCACACAAACTGAATTTTGCTAGCCACTAATTGTGCGGCTTCGCTAGCTGGACAGATGACTCTTTGTCCTCCAAATGTATTCTCATCTATGGTATCACCACCAGCTACCTTAAATGGGAGAAGCATTGTTAAGTGATTTTGCCAGATGTGGTTTGAATCTCTCACTTATTCTGCAGAACTAAGAGTGCATTTATGGCAAGTCAAGGTGTGTCAGACTTGGTTTGTATAGGTGAGATAAAGTTTGCAAGTTTGCTACTATTGAAAAGGAGCTGGGAAAAGTGATACCTGGGCATAGTGTATGCTATACACTCATAACAGAGTTATGCCTGCCTGTCAGGATTATAAAAATATTTGAAAAAAACTCCAACACTTTTAATGCAGATTTTTTTTTCCAAATAATTGAATGGAGCTTATTATGTTTAAAGGCTTCATTCTCAACTTTTTATATTCCTTAATGTGTAGACCACTTTTAAGCTAATACATGTATTTGAAAGCAAATGTGACTTTCTTCATAACTTGTAAAAAATTAAATTAATTCTGCTTTTTTTTTTTTTTTTTGTTATTCTGTGAAGTAATTGGCAGATTAAAGAGCTATTTAAGTTTGATTGTCAGTGCAGTTATCTCTAGAACAAATTCTTTTCTTCCTGGGTTGGTTGGGATGGGGTTTTTTTTGGTTGGATTTTTTTTTTTTTTTTACCTTTTCATCTCTCTACCCCTACTACACAGGGTGCTGAAAGACCTGAAATGAGGAAGGAGTTTAAAGTTCAACTGATTTAGGAATATGGGTTTTTTAAACTAAATGATTACATCACTGCTTGTGTGCATATTCCTCCTCTGGTCTCCCTGCTCGGTTCCCCAAGAGAACTCTTTGTAATACTGAGCTGTGGTTTTGTTGTGTTTCCCCCTTTTACACTTTTTTTTTACCCCCCCCCCCCCCCCCCCCCCCCCCAAAAAAAAACCAAACCAACCCCAAACAAAAACGTAGCCCTCTACTTCAATGCATTCTAGTTTGGATCAGCAGGCTAACATACGTTGTAGTGACAGTGGCAGTACCCTTCCCTTTTCACCTTGCAGATTTCAGGTAACAGGTTAGCTAAAATCTCATGTGTCCAGTTGAAACAATGCAATTCCTTTTGGGCTAAATTTAGGCATAGAGAGTAGCCCTTCAGTTTGGCCTTTTGTGCTAATGAAAATGGAAAGAAGTATCCTTTCCCTTTGGGAGCCTGAGACTGCCAGCTGATGAGAGTGACTGAAACTCTTTCAAAGCAAGCATTATGTATTCACTTGAGGGTATACAGGCTGTTAACTCCTATTTCTGATTTCTATCAGCATGTTCTGACTTACCTTTGCCTTAATCTTTCTCCTAATCCTTAGCAATAACCTTCACCTATGGATGTGGGAGAAATGCAAAGGGACTCTTGGGGCTTTCAGTCATTGCACTTCCCTTTCAATTTTTTCAGGATGTCTTTTCAATGCTTAAGCTTTTTCAAGGCAGTAATTCTGCCTGGATTGGATAGAAACATCTCCTCAAGTATTGGCCCAGCTCTAAGTATCTTCCTCCTAAAGAGATTTCTGCTTTGGAGAAGTGCTTTATTTCTATTGAAGTTCTTTTGTCCCACATAATTTTAGACTAGCAATTTAATAACAAGGAAATAAAACTGAAACTGATAGTACGTTGTATACTTAAAATATAGATGATATCTCACTCCTCACTTCTTTAGTGGGATGGGCTTTCTCTTGTTGCAGGAGCTATAAAAAGAGTAAACTTTGGCAAAAGAAGGAAATGTGACTATACAACCTGAAGTTAGAAAGGACACAGATTTTGTGTTATCTACAGTGAAAGGCTAACACTGAGTATCAGCCCATAAATGAACAGTAAATGTGGTCACTGGTTTCTTTTCCTATTTAATTTGTCACTGCCTTTTTCTTGGGGGCAGCAGGGGACCTGGTAGTGTAAATTCTAAACAAATAATATCCAGCTCCTAGGAGCTCTGAAATCATGAGTGTTTTCCAAGCAGGCTGATGGTGAGGGATGGCAAACTGCAATTCAGTTTCATCTCTGTTCTGTTGCTCATGCATGTAAGGTATAAAATTGCTTGCCTTAGTGTGTGTTGTCTGAATCCCAGTTGCCACTGCAGCTGCTAGTTGGTGGCAGTCTTTTCTGGATAGTCGTCTTTCTAGCTAGTTGAAATTCTACTTTGTGTATAACTGGACCTCCCTCCTTAGAAGCTTGTTTGTAGCACATATGCCTAACCAGTATTTCTAACCAGGAGATCATAGAATGCACTGGGTTGGAAGGGACCTCTGATTTAGAAGGATGTTGTAGGGGACCATGTCAAAGGCCTTACAGAAGTGTAGATAGGTGGCATGCATTGCCCTTCCCTTGCCCACTGATGTAGTCACTCTGTTGTAGAAAACCATTGGACCAGCCAGGCAGGGCTGGCCCTTAGTAAAGTCATGCTGGCTGTTTTCAGTCATCTCCCTGTCCTCTGTGTGCCTTAGCACAGCTTCTAGGAGGATCCATTTCATGATCTCTTCTGGCACAGAGGTGAGTCTGACAGATCAGTGGTTCCCAGGGTCCTCCTTTCTACTCCTGTTTTTAAATTTGGTGCAGTGTTTCCCTTCTTCCAGTCATCAGGAACTTCACCAGTCTGCCAGGACTTTTCAAATATAATGGAGAATGGCTTGAAAACTACATCAGCCAATTCCCTCAGGACTTTGGGATGCATCTCCTCAGGTCCCATAGACTGTGTTGTTCAGGCTCCTCAGGTAGTCACAAACCTTATCTTCAGATACAGTAGGAGGGACTTTGTCCCTCTGCCCCTGTCTTGTGATCCTTTGACTTGGGAGGTGTGAGGGGAAAGGTTGCCAGTGAAGACTGAGGCAAAAAATGTTGAGTACCTCAGCCTTCTGCTTGTCTGCTGTTACTAGCTTGCCATTCTTGCTCCTACTTAGTTTCAATTTATAAATAAGTGTTGACCCTTCAGGTCAGAGATTGAATGTCTTACGCAAGGTGCCTGATGTCTTAACTCTCTAATTGAATGTACAGGAGTAGGCTTCAGTGATCCGGTTCAAACTTTCTGATGACTTAATGAATGTATTTCAATATAAGTAGTTGAGCCCATAGAGAACTACTATCCATGTTACAGTTCTTAGTATTGTTGCCTATAGTTTTGAGAATCAGAATCTCAAAAAGTGAAGAAATGTAATTCTAGTGTGGCTTCAAATGCTGTTTTCTCAACTAATATTTCTTCCCATATAATAATTAAAATACACAACATAAAGAAGCACATACAAAAAAGGAAAGGTTGTGGGCTTCTTAGTAACACCAGCAGTTGTTAATAAAATACTGAAATTTCTTCATTAGTCAGTGCAGCGTTAATAATGTTTCTTGGAGGACACAGAGCATCCTTTAGGCAGGACTCATGTTTTCCTGCCAATGGAACTTAGCAGGCACAGCACTACACTGTGAAAGCTACAGTGCTACTGATTAAGAGATAATAGTACAGACCTGTCCTGGTATATCATACTAAACTTTCCTGTGATGACTTGTGCTACAAAAAGGAGGAGTTTATAATCTTGAAAGCTACAAAAACTACATTGCTTTGAATATAGCTGTGCGAAACTTGTGCGGTGTGGCTCAGGAAGAAAGAGGTTTATGGTCTGGGAGGGAAAAATAACCTTTAGGAAAATTAGGTTTCCCAAGTATTTGAAAAGTTAGCAGCAAGGTTGGGCTATGTGCTCAACTTGTATATGCACAAACCCAGAATTCCTCAGCAGTTGACACTTCAGACTTGATGAAGTTCAAGAGCAAGCTGTTGTGGGGATTGAAGGAGATGAATTAATCACTTTTGAGCCTGAAAAACAGCTTTCTGATAAAGAAGCAGACATGCTCATTAAAACAAACCCTTGGGAAGCAATAGGGTAGAGATCAGACAAGATAAAGGACATCTGTTGTTGATCTGTTTGGTACAAATGTTTTAAATGCTTGACCAATGACCATTTAGATAAGTTTTGTGTGGCTGAAGTAGAAAAGTACTGCTAGAAACAGGCTTGCTTTCAACTGCTGCTAAGAGTATATAAGCTTTGTGTGTTCTCACAATGCACAGATAATTTCTAAGCTATCTACAGGTGTTGTCATTGTTGATATCTTGGGGGTCTGTGCCCTTAATATGCCACAAGCTGTATGTGGGAATAATCTATTAGGGTCCAGTCACTTCTTAGTAAGAACAGGTACTATTTGCTCTAGCAAAAATAAAAACTGTCTGAAAAGCAGTAGCTTTGAGAGTTTAAGAGTTTGGAAACAGAGTATACCTGTCTTTAGGTTTCTTAATTAATTTGTAAGTAGATGAAAAATACTGACTTAATTGGTCACTGTGAGGTGGATTGGTGATCCCGGTCCATTTCTTGGTTAAGAAGCTTTTGCAGTAGGAAAAACTTATCATCTAACTAGCACTAATTCCTGTCCTTGTTTTCAGCCTCAGCAGAATTGCTGAGAATGAGTTGGTCATAGACTGATGCATCTAAATTCTGAATGCAGTCCATATAGATTCTGGTTCAAAGACATTACTATGTCACTCTGGGTGGCAGTTGATCTATCTTGTTGCTGAACAAAGGATTTCAGAGCTATTAATGAACTACCTTGCACAAGTCCTTGAGCAAAATTGGAAGTCATTTGAATGTAATTTTAGAAGTTAACTTACAGTGTGGAATGAATGCAGCATATCCTCTTTCAAACTCCAGGTGTTTGCTGTTCACAAGCTCTGTTTTATGTAACAATAATGTATTGGAGATATTTAGCTTACAGCAGTGGATGGCAGGGCAAGCAAAACTGTTTTCAGTTGAAGCCTGTTACATATCCACAAGTGTTCTAAGTGTTAGATATTTTTCTGTTGTTGTTTGCAGCAGCAGTGGCATTTGAAAGGTTTGTGCTGGCTGATCAAGGAATTATTATGTCTGATGTCAAAACAGTGGAAAAATGGTGTTATGCAATGTCTATTGCTTAGGCAATTGATGGGACCTAGCATAACCATGAGCTGTAGTAATGGAGTTGGAAGGTATTTTGGAGGCTGCCCAGTCCTTAGTCAGGTCTTTCACTACTATACACCAAAGGTAAATGTAGCTCTGATGGATTCTAGCCAGCTCATTTCTCCTCATGCGAGTGAGTTATTCTGCTGTCTTTGCAAGGTCTATGTTCATTCTTTTCAATATTCATAAGACATATGGAAGGGCTTAATGTGATTTAAAAAGAAATAGGATTAGCCAAACCGTGAAAACTTAAAGGATTTGACTAGCACTAGAAAAGGGCACTATCAGCAATGGAAAATACTCTTAGTTTAACTGTCTGCAGCCACAGTATACTCTAAGAGCTCAGAGTACAAAGCATCCTGACTCTGTACAATACTAATTTTCCTTTTAACCCCCTTTCATTCTTGATTAGTTGTGACCTTGGGTTATTGCTTTGCCAGGTTCTTATTCTTTTGTACCTGCACCTCCTGTTAATGACTAGGAGGAGCTGCTATTTCAGACAACAGCTCTGAAATCTGTCTTGGTTTTTATCTGCTTGATAAAGTGAAGGTCATGTGGTAAAGGACTATCTTGCATTTCAGGAATTACTGAATCTGTAAGGGCAATATTTCAATTAAGATGTGGGGCTGAGATTCAGGACAGTTGTTTTAGTACTTGACTGACAGAATTCTTGTGTGAATTTTATCTGTTCTGAATTTTCTTGGCCTAAAAGGTGGAAAAGAGGAGAGCTGCTCATTTTGCTGAGATTCCAGTTCTTTGGGGACCATACTGAAATATTAGTTAATACTTTTAAGAATTCTCACATGCAGCAGAAGAACGTGTCCTGTGAATACCTTCTGAAACTCTCTTGTGGTCATGAAAGTCATCCCTTTTTTGTCTGTAATTTAATATCTAGTTTTTCTCCCTTAGAAACACGTAAGAGTTGTACAACGCTGGCATGGTGAATACTAAATGCTATATGTTTGTGTAAGGAATGATGTTTTACAGACTGTAGCTGTCACATCAGCATATCCTCTGTGCTTAGTAATCTTACCAGTGGTGCAGAGGCTTTAGGCTGAATGCTGAGATTTATTTATTTTGTCCTCCTGAACATCATCTTTTGGTTCCTTCATAGAGCCAGCCACTTGCAGAAAGGGTTCATCTTCATGCACATTGGAGTAATTTTAGCAATAAATGTTAGTATGTATAATATTTGAAATATATGTGCCTCAGATATTGCAAGCAGAGATGTTTCCTTTAGCTCCAAGATTAAAAGGGTCAGTCTCAGAAATGAATGACAAATGTGGTCATAAATGCTATTGGTTAAGGCAGTATATTGCAGAGGGAGTGTAGGGTACTTAAGTGCAGGACCACGTCTCAAGAATTAACCTTGGCTGCTTTGCCCATTGGAGAATGACAAATCTCAAACACAGCACCTACTGACCACACATCATTTGTGCTGACAAATTATTGTCCTGTAGGGAAAACTTCTGAGGGCTGCTGTCTTTATTTCAGCTAACCTTGTGATTATATTGTGGTGAAGTACTTGGAACACACACTGCATGTAGTTTTATTTCTCCAGATATCCCAGTTTGGTATTTTTTTAATGCATTAATTTTTTACTTGTCTGTATTTATATACACATGTGCAATATTGTCCAAAGAAAGTTCTGCAGTGAGAAACATTGTCATTCCTTAGCTGTCAACAAAGTGAGACTCCAATCCTCCCTCCCCCTTTTTTTTTTTATTGTGAGCATCTTATGCTTTTCCTTATGCTAAACAGCTTAGCTATACAATATGAAGAGTTGTTCAGAACTGCCTTTTAATATCTGACTCTTTGGAGAAAGCAGGAGGTGGGAAGGGCTTCTTTCTATTGCACATGCACAGGAAAATAAATCCAGAGAAGTAAGAAGCATTGTGGAAGTTCAAACACTGTTGTTATGTTGAGGATTTGTTTTGGTTTTTTTGAGAAGAGCAAGAAAATGTCTTATCCCGTGAGACTAAGAGGCACACACAACTCTGGAAATGCAGAGTTAGCTCTATTTCTTAACAAAAGAGGAGTAGGAGGGTGTAAATTTTTTCTCTCCTTGCTTTCCCTGTTGCTGTGTGCTAGGGATAGGTGCAGTGGTCAGAGTACGGTATTTATAGTTTAGTACAGCATAGTTAGTTTAGGATACTGATTTGACAGAAAGTTCCAAATGTTCTAAACTAGAAAAGCAACAAAAGTTTGTTGTTTTCTGGTTTGTTTTCATAAATAAATACAAAGATAAAATCAGTTCTAAATGTGAGCATAAATAAATGCATAAGGATCAATTTAAAAGGATGTTTTAAATCAAGGATCTTTAATAAACTGTTCTTACACAAAATTCAACACTTGAATTTCTATTGGTATTAGTGGAAAGAATCTTTTCTTTTGCCACAGTGGAACATGGATTGAGCGTGCTACCTACTTCTGTAAAGAAGTATAAGGGGGGGAAAAAAATAATTGCAAAAGATGTTGTGCAGTAATGAAAGTAATTTATGTGCACTCCCCCTTATTCACCTCTCCCTCTGATAAAACTCGTGGAGAAACATCATGTAGTACTATATTTATAATCCTGCTTAAGATGTATATAAAGAATTCTCTACTTCCAGTAAGGAAAGTGTCTTAATATATAGTTGAGGTACAAAGAATGCTAATGAGGTTATTCTCTGTTTTTCAATTTGTAAGTACTAGAAGGCAAGTCAACTAAAAAGAAGAAAAGATTATCTGTGTTCAAAATAAGCAAATAAAAATGTTGGAAATTTAATTAATCCCCTGCTAATTTGTCTGAAAAATACCTAAACTTGGTTACCTCTGGCTCCAGTATTTTGAGAGATCATTCAACTGCTGGTGCAATTGAATTTAAGCAATTTGATTTCAAATTACACTTTTTTTTTAAAGCAAATATAATTGGCAGAATTAGAAAGTATAAACAGTAATGGAAAAGAAAAAAAAAACAGGATTAAGGATGCAGGTTGGGTTTTTTTGTTTTTAAAAAACCAACATCAGCAATTCAGAGATCTGTAGAACAGCCTCTTTTGAATGCTGACATGAATTTCAGATGTGCTTTAATATAATTCCTACCAAAGGATTTTCCTCCTAGTGCAGAGTCTGTGTAAAGGCAACAGCTGAGTGTTTATGTGAAGCTCTCTGTAGTAGATGATATATAACTGCAGTGATTTAAAAGGGGTATTGAAATAATTATGCTCTGAGGGCACAGTACTCTGCTAGCACTACTTGCAATGCAAAAGACTGGAGGATGAAGAAAGTATCTCATATACTTTATAGATATCCTTACCTCCTTGCCACAGTCAAAGTTCTGGTCTCAGGAGGGAGAATGTCTGCAACTAGTATAGGATTTGTAACTTCTATTTTTATTGGTTATTCAAGACTTAGTTTCTTTCTAAGACTCTTTCCTCTGTTACTTTCTAAGACTTTCCTCTTTATCCTTGGTTCTGTGCAAAATAAAATGAATTGTAAATGAAATCTTGACCTGTGTAATGGCTGAAATAGCTATAGGGTTATGCAGAAGTATTTAGATTTTACAGCAATATCCATTTTTTTTTTTTTTTTTTTTAATGTAAGATGGGTAGATACGATATGAGGTGGTTCCGGCCTTCTAATTTTATCACTCTACATATTTTAGACAAAGATAAATGTACTAATATTTGGAATTCCTTGTATGACCATATTTACACTTTAAAACATTTTATTATAGTGTTACTACACTTTGGTCTTAGTTATACCAATGAAAATGTAGATAAATTTGCTGAAGGTAATATTGTAGTGAAACTGCACAACTGTAAGTGAGGACAGAAGTTGTGGTGACATTCTTCTTCTTGCCCTTTTATTTGCCTCCTAAACATACAGTATGCTATGTGAAGAGAAAAAAAGCCAAGCAAACAAAACCTCAAACACCCCGCCTCAAGAAAACCCTACAGTAAATCTGTTTGGATCCAAGTGGACAAGCTGCAAACCAATCAGTAATAAGATGCAGTTTTAGTCTGGTTTAATCTAAGGTAGTGTGATGCTATTTTCATTCCTTTGACACTAGCCAAGTTGAGGTGCATTACTATTCACTTCTGTGGTCGAAACAGTATAGGTATGTTCTCACACTAGAACTTTTCCTTAGAGAAGGCAGGTCTGAGGAACTACACCTGTTGAACTGCCTTTGAGATAGATTTTTGTAGTCATGTATTGTTTCATCTATTAACAAAAATGTAAAATTAATACTTGCAGATCTCAAAAGTGAAAGCTATTTACTCAGGAGGTTTAAGAGATCTCTGTTATGAAATTACTGAGCTAAGAGGTGAAATCTGTGATTTACATTGGTCTCAGAATTTAGAAGCTACAATTTATACATATTTTTAGAGATCTGTAGGAAAAAAAAAAAAAAAAAAGCCCAGAACTGGAAAGTCTGAGTTCTACTCTGGGCATATTAGTAGGAAAAAAATAATCAATTAAACATGCTTATAAAAGGGGTTTTTATCCACCTCCCCCTACCCAACTTGAAGAAAAAACATTCGTCACCAATCTATTAATCTCTTTTTTCCTAGAGTTTTCACATTGTGTCAATGAGTATGAATGTGTGTGATCTGCTTGGTACAGTATGCTGAGGCTCTTCAAATGTCTTTTGAAAAGAGCCCTTATAAACAGCTCTTGAAGAAATTAAGCTTGATGAAGTAAGTGGAAGTGCCTTCCTGTGGATGAATAGTTACTTAAAGACAGGAAATGCAGTTGAGGTAAAAATAGTAGCATTCACAATGGAGAGAGTTAACTGTTAGACTCTTCCTCCTAGCACTCTGATTCTGGAATTTTCTGCCATTTGACACATTTATGAATGAGCTGGAAAGTGGATGAAATAAAAGCATACTTAACTCTGAAAACACATGAAGAGATATGTAGAATAGGTTACAAGACTAGAGACTGAAGAGACTAAGGTCTGCCTAGAAGAGAGTCAACCTAAGGGAATATGATAGAGACCTGTAAAATTATGAAAAGAACATACTAGAGAAAGGTCTCTCATTTCACCTTCACCAAGGTTTCCCATGACATACAAATTTGAAAACTGTTGGATTTAATACCTAAGACACACCAAAGGAAGTAATTTTTCCACACAATGAGCAGGGTGTGGACTTCTTGGGATTTTTTTGTTGTTGTTGTTTTCTTTTGTTTGTTTTGATTTTAGATTTCATCAATTGTCAGAGGATATTTTAAAATTCAGAAAAGCTACACGGGATTGGGTGGGGGTGGGGAAGGTGAGACAATTTTTGGAAGGACTTTGTGTGATAATATTAAACATGATGATCTGGAGGCTACATGCTGCTCAGAGAAGTTCTGTAGCTAACTGCTAATGAGAATAAATATTCCAGGATAACTACTTCACATGGTATGTAAGTTCCTTTTATACTTTGCTTCTGCATATGTTTCTCTCTCCAAGTGAACATCAGGCTCATCACAGCTCTGCTGCAGTGTATGGAAGTTGTCAAGTGATCTTAGCTTTCCAACGTTTGGGACAACTACATAATCCAAGTGGGTTTAAAAAAAATGTTTAAGTTTGAGTAAGTCATTGTTGCTGTATATTATTGTTGATAGTTTCTGCTGCATAGCACTCAAGTAGTCCCTGCTTGTTACAAGGATGCCACACTGCACAAAATTAACATATATTTAAGGAACTTACAAAATGGTAGAGGGCAATAATAATACCACATTGTTGTTGTTTGGTTGGTTGGTTGGGATTTTTTTAGAGTTGGATTTGTAAGACCCTGAAATACGTAACATTTTTCAGGAAAAATTCCTACTAGCCAAGTCCTGTATCTATTTCATTTTATTTTTCTTTTTTTCCTATGTCTATATTAGGCACAGCCTTAAGACCTGAATAAAAATCCCAGACTTTGAGTAGTATGCCTACATATGTGAACTTTTGAAGGTAAAGTCTAACATTAGAAAAAACAGGAAGGGAAAAAAGGCAGGAGCCTTTGCATTGAACAACACAGAATTTTTGTGTAGCTTAATTAAGAAATAGTGTTTCTTTTGGCTTAAGGTAATTTCTATACAACAACTCAATATGAAGAATCACTCTTTTTGATCACCAGTGATCTATGAGAATACATTTCCATGGTTCTAGTCTTCACGCAGTGCAGAATGTACTCCATGGTTTGTACATTGGTCCAATTGGGGAGATAATGCTGGGATCACATCCTGAGGATGTCTGTCAAAAAAAAAATTAAAAATCATTAGGTTGTACAGGAATTAAAATCTATGTCCTGCTACGGCACAATGGTGGTAAGAGAAATGTTGAGCTCGCTCCAGTGGTTTGGGGTTTTTTGCACTTTTATGGTTGCTGTGAGCTCCTCTTAAAAAGAGTTGCAGAAAAGGGAGGTTTAAAAAATCTGATGCTGGTGGTACAAACTTGTGATTAGAATTCTGACAGAATGCTTGTGCACTCAAGGCTCTGGATGATTGCAGATATATACTAATATATACTAATTTGGAATTTAGTTTTATTAGATTCGGATTATGTCCTGATGTAGGCTAACAAAGCACTTCTGGGGCTTCCTGTTAATGAGTTCAAACATTTTTCTTGTCTAGGTAAAAGGTGAGGGTAAGTTTTCACATTGGAAAACTGCATTTGTATTGCCCACCAAAAAATTCAATCTTCAAAACAAAATCTGCAACAAGCACCTCAAAAATATCCAACCCCACCCCACAAACCACCACAAAAACGAAAACAAAGCAAAAAAAACCCCTCAAACAACCCCAAATCAAACAAATGAAAGCAACAACAAAAATGAAAACACACACACACACAAAACCCAAACCCACAAACCAAAAAGAGCACACGCAGAGTCCATGCATCTTTGCAACAGTGTAAAGTTGTTTAGGGTATTCTGGATTGGTTTTATTCATGTTTTTTTTTCTGAGCATGTTTTTATCTGCTGCATTTAAAGGAAAACTGCAGCTATGGCTTTCTTACAATAATTGGTGACTACCATAATCCTACTGCAGAATGTTACTGAAATTTATGGCATAAGCTGGATTAATGCTAGTATAGATACCAAGCTCTAATAAGTCAGGGGATAGGCAGCTTACATACATGCCCACCATGGTGTCCCAAAAGCTCCTGGGTTTTCAGAATAGGCCAGAATTTGGAATAAGCCATGTTTGCACCATGTCTCTAATACAGTATAATAACCAGGGTAGGTGAATACTATCGAAAGCCTTCATTTTCTTGGTATCTAGGATACAATCTAGGAAATGTGGGGTGTCGTTTTCTAGGCTTTTCTCTCCTCAAATATTCCAGGGTTTGTGCTCCAAAATAGAAGCAGTAGCTCAATTTTGTGTGTCAGGAGACTGAAGTATAAGGTTTCAGATTGTTTTATGTTGCTGATTGCAAAAAATATTTAAAATTAAATCCTTTCTTCTTGCTTTCCTCTTGTCTTTCATTTTTTTTGGGTAAATGAAAGTAAAAGTAGTAAATCTTCTGTCAGTAAAGGCTAGTAGAGAAAGAGAACAGACTGCAGTGCATAGAATCTATAGTTTCTTACTAAGTCATTTGATTTCTGAGAGCAGGAGGACTATTTAAAAATAAAGAATACTGTATTCCTAGTTTAACAGGGTTCAGTGGTTTGAAATGATTACTATACTCTGAAACATCTCTAATTAATTGAAACTTAAACCTGTCATGTCTTTTTTTTTTTTTTAAGGATAGCATTGTATTTGTGTTAAACATCTGTCATCTTGTCATGTGTATGAGTGCTTTTTCCTAATGGTCAGCTTGTCACAGTTAATTAGTCTTTAGACATATGAACAGTCATAAAGCAATGTGACTTTGAAAATTATGTTTCTAAACATCCATAACTTTGAACTCTAAAGAGATAATGTACTCACTAGATGTTTGTGCCACAAAGCAGACTGTAAACTACCTTCCTTCAACAATGCTGAGGGAGTATGCAGGGGTTTTTTAATAATGATGTACATTTGCACAACTAAATTTCTGGACCTTGAAGTTTTCCTGAGCTCCAGGGTGGGAAAAAAACCCTAACCCCCCCCTAGTTGATACTGACTAGTGATTGATTTTTGGTGGTGGTTGTTGTTGTTTGTTTGTTGGTTGGTTTGTGTGTTTTGTTTCTTTTTGTACATCTGTTTTTTCACATCCCTTGTTTGCTATAAGGGAAGGTGAAGGACATTCAGAATCCTGCAGGAGTTATGTAATTTTCCTTTTGGATTGGGCTTCATGCTGTAAAACAAAAACATAAATACAATTGACTAAGTCCATTCATAAAAACTGATAGGAGATTCTCTAGCAAGCATCTTACTTGCCTGCTAGTCTTGCAAGAGGCTTTTTCTACTAAAGATACTTTGTAATATCCTACATTCTATTCATCCTCTTTTAGATAAGGTGATTTCCATCTCACAAGACTTAATGCTTCACTATATAGGAACCAGTTTTTATTAGAACTCATATTACAGTGTTCTGAAGAATAGGTAATTGCAGGAAGATCAGAAGCTAGTGGTGAATGTTTGTCTCTAATGAATTCTATTCAGTTTCCAAAAACATAACAACTATATGTCTTAAATTAAAAAAAAAAATTCTCCTATTTTCAGTATAATAATATTAATAGGAATGGAAGAATCATGCAAGAGGAGAAGGCAGTAAGTAGCTGATGTAAAAAACTGACATAATGGGCTATGGGTACATAGCTAGCATTTTCTTTTCTAAGAGTATTCTGAGGTCTAGTAGACAATGATTACCTTATTGATCTCCATGTACTTGGGAAGAATGAGTAACTAGTGCCTCATAAAACTGCTTCCCTCCCTTTATAGTCCAATAGTTAGCTGTCTTCTGAATTTGGGATTTTGTATGGGCACCTGGCACAGAGTATGGGATGCAGATACTACTCATTAGATGCTGGTAGACACTTAGGAAAAGATCATCTCTCATGTCTTTGTCCAAAGGTGAGAGAGAATATGCTTCAAATGACTAGGAGAATAAATAAAGGGGCTGCATGGCATAAGGGTTGGATATCTGAGGTAATCTGGAATCAAAGAGCCACCATGTTGACATACCCTGTTCTAGAAATCTTTGGGATTAGAGCACTTGGGAAAGTTGTCTCTTAAGGGATGAACTTTGGGTCCTTTAAGTCTTAAGACATTTGAAGGAAAATCGATTAAGACAGATTTTTAGAGGAATAAGAAGTAATCAGAGACAATGAAATTAAATCTATCGGTGGCAAAATACCGGTGTTTTCTCAAGCTTGTAGCTGTGCAGAGCTGCAGTTTCCCAGCTTCATGTACACCCTAACAAGCAATAACACTGCATGTCTTAGATGTGAAAACAGTTTGCCAAATGTATGGTAACAGAATAAACATTAACAAAGTGGAATCCTGCTCTGATAGATATATGGTACGTTATGTTTTGAAAATTACACTCTCAGGATTAGATTCTCCTCATCTGATTTAGAGCAGCTCTGCCTCATTAACTGACATGAACTTACATGACTTCTCTGAAAATCAGAATCTGAATTTATGCATTTCTTCTCTCCATAGGGGTCATTTGCAAACCATGCTCCTTTTATTCCATATGGTGTTTTGGGACTAAGGTACCGAATATTTTGTGTGTGGTGGAGTCGCTGTCATTGGAGGTGTTCAGGAGGAGACTTGATAGGGTGTTTGGTTGCATGGTTTAGTTGATTAGGTGGTGTTGGATGATACGTTGGACACGATGATCTTGATGGTCTCTTATAGCCTGGTCTGGTCTGGTCTATTCTATTCTATTCTATCTTAAAAGCAGGTGACACACACATGGTCTTGAGAAAAGCAAAGAATCTGCAGTCTGCCCAGCCAGGTTTGGACTTACAGTCGAGGAAACTCTGCTGCAACATGATGAATCAGAAAAAGGTAGCTAGTTGGTAAATAGCTAGGAGATCTTCAGGCTGCTTTTGAACACTGATTTTTGAATGGATACCTCACAAATGCAGTTTTTCCTATAGGCAGTGAATCTTGTGTAGAATCAGAGTTGACAATAAGCATTCTAAATTCTTCTGGATCTGCAGAGGTAAAGTATCAGTAAGGTTCATCAGATCACTATTAGATATAGTTACAGGTTATCCTGTAGTTTCTCCAAAATCTTGGAAACGTTCTTTGTATGTTGTGATTTGCTGCTAGCTACCAACTATAGAATACCAAGGCTTTTAATGCACAGAAGCATCCCAGGGAATACACCTCTAGCCATGTATCACCATCCAAGCTTGCATACATACTTAGTGGAGGTTTGTACATTGAGATTGGGAGGCACCTCTGAAGGTCAAATGGTCAAACCTCCTACTCAGAGCGGGGCCAAAGGAAAGGCTAGATCAGGTTACCCGGGGTCTTGTTCAGTAAAGTTTCAAGTATTTTCAAGAATGGAGGTTCCTCATGTCCCTGTGCAGCATGAATTAACTACTTTCTGTGAATATGCCTTCTTGAGCTGGGAATAGTCACCATCTTCAGTTTAAACCTAAATTCTGTAGAACATCTTGCTGTTCCTGTCTGTGCTTAACTAGCTTCAGAGGTTTTGTAGCTTCACTCCATTTTGGGCGAGTTTTAGTTGTGATGCAGAGAATGGGGGGAAACACCACAATTATTTAGCAGAAATTTTGAACTAAATAAATCAGACGTGACTTCAGGACAGATATCCTTGTTCTGAGTCCTCTTGGACTCACATGAGGAGCAAGGCTTTGAAACTTACTTTGCTCAAGCCTAATTCTGCAAGAAATAAGGAAGAGGAGAAGTAAATCTAGTATAGTACATGCTATTTCAGCTTGTGCTAGTGTTACATCAGCTTGTGGGTGGCTAAACAGTGTTGTGCTGCAGGTCTGTTGTGCAGTATATTATGTACTGCAATATACTCTGAGATCTTAAAGGCAGGTGAAACAGCAAAGAGAAAAACCTCAAATGCAGTTCTCATGGGTTTTGTCTTTGCATCTGATTTAGAGAAACAGACCTATAATTTAAACAGCTGCTGCTCTGAACTGTTGGGTAAATTTCATATGAAAATATTAAATATTTAAAATAAAATACTGTTTCCATTTTACAAGCTATTGTTATAACTCAGTATGTTGAATGTGTCTCTCCAAGAAAAGTGGATAAGTGCTTGTGTTGCACCATTTTTATTTTTCCCAGGGATGTTGAGGCTGCCAGGTTCATCCTGCAGTGTAATTTGGAGGATCTTCTTGATTTCATTAACTGACCTTAGTCTCCTGAGCACAGTCTGCAGATTCATATTGCTCTTGATTCTGGAAATTCCTTTGAGATATTTAAATGGTAATGTGCTCTAAACTGTTCTTGTTTGGAACCTTGTATACTACTGGCTGCCACTACACTTTCTTAGAGTAGCTAACAGTTGCCTCAGTCTTCCTTACATCAGCTGCAGTTCAGCACAAATCCATATTCTGACAGAATTTTCCCATGCTTGCTATTAAAGTACCTCATTGTCTTCTATGCAGAAGTGAAAACTTCACCAGTTGTCTTTAGCAGAATTGCATACAAATGCTTACAACACAGACACCTTTCACTTTCACCCTTCCTTTAGAAAGATTAAGAAACGTGCTCCTGGAAAGTGATATTCTGGGGTCTATACAAATCTAAGGAAACTACATGAAAGAGGATGATGTGGACAAAGTGCTGTATTAATTCTTCTACATTCTTTTCTGCCCTTCTCCCTCTTCTACATTGTCTCTTCTGCCCTTCTCTCTACTTTTCTGGGCAGTACATCTTATTGAAGCAACTTCCACTTACACATAAGGAAAACCTTTGAGGGTGATGGAGCACTGAAACAGGTTGCCCAGGGAGGCTATGGAGTCTTACGGAGACTTTCAGAAACTTGCTTTAGCAGAGGGGTTGAACTAGATGATCTGCCAAGGTCCTTTCCAATCCTTGCTACTCTGTGATTCTCTGATTTGATGGAATAACCCAAATCTCTGCACTAGAAAACAGCACTGTACTGGGAAATTAACACTGAGCAGTTGACCTAGTGGAAACTGCTTCATCCTCAAATGAGTTCTCCTTACTTGTAGTCTTGTTTGGGGGGGAAGGAAGGAAACAGCAAAGAATAATTTTTAATTTTTTAAAATAACTATTTAAAATTTAGAGATATGAATGAACTCCACTGGAAAATGTAATATTTCTCCACTGGAAAATGCAATATATCTCTGCTTTCAAATAATCCAGTATTTCAGATTCCACTAGAAGAAATTCACCAAATTGCAATCTTTGAACATATGACAAATTGTTGAATTTTTGCTTGCTTGGTTGGTTTGGTAATATATTTTTTAGAGTTGTAAGTACTGAATATGCAGGTCAACTAATTAAAAAAGAAAAGAAAAATCAACTTAGGTTTAACATAGCATAGGTTCTCTGACAATTGGATTAAGAAGATTTTGACCATCAAGGCTGTTTTTCAAGATTACTGTAAAATCTGAAACTGGAATTTTTTTATAGTATTTGATAGTTTGATAAGAATATTCTAAGAATGCCTGAAGATGCCTACAGTTCATATATTTGGCACAAAGGATTTTCTCTATAAGCAGTGTTTTCCAACTACATGTTGGGAGATTAATGAATTTTCATGTTTGTTGCTGGCATATTTGTTTGCCAGAAGTAAACTGATTTTTTCTTACTAGCAGAACATTACTGATACTCTTATTAAAACAAAACAAACAAAAATGCTCAGTAACTATTGGTAACAGTATGCTGATACTATCTTTTGTCTTCATCCTACTTGCATATGGAGGCTAGATTCCCTGTTGTTTAGCCTGAAGGAGCTCCCTTTCTCTGCAGTCTTCTCCCAGTATCTTTGGGGAAATAAGAGCATTGTTAATACAGCAGAAGTCATATAATGTACGTGTTCTGTGTAGTGAGGTGTTGTCTGGATGTAGCACACACCCAAAAACTGAGCAGCTCTGACAGCCTCTTCAGTTCTCTCTGTACAAAGCTTCTACTTTCCACAGACAGCTTCTATTCTGAGATACAAACTTCAGTGAAGATTTTAAGTGTTAATTTACTAACTCATTCAAGAGTGTTATAGTTACAACCCTCAACCAGCAAACCATCTATGGGATGCTGGTGGTTGCTGGGCAGGCTTGAATTATTTGGCAGTTATGGCAGTAACATTGGCCCTTGGCTGACAGTGCTGGATGAAGATCAGCAGCCTTGAGGAGTGCTGTGTCTGAAAGTTGGTGAGTAGGTGTGAAATTGGGACTATTGTGACCAGATTTCTGCAGTGATGAAGGCAAGTGACTTAATGACTGAGGCTCTAACTCCAGTTATAAGTGCATGTGTAACCCCCTGGTACTGAATCTGGAATAGGCTTCTTATGTAATGTGGTGGACCTTGTTGTCACTTTATTATTGGTGTGATCACAATAGGCCAGCTAAGTGTGTATATTTGAAGGGGGGTGCAACATATGAGAGTGGGTGGGACAGTGAGGCACAGGGATAATGGAAATTGTATCTTTAAGGAATCCAGGTTGATTGAAAGTACATACTAGAGGGTCTTGAGTTTCTTTTTCTCCTCTGCAATAATCCAACATGGCAACTTTTATAATGCCTTGAATGAGGTTCAAGGACAGCACAGCATGGGCAAGCTACAGATTCAGGCTTTGAAATACATACCTGGGCACTGTAGCAGGATAGCCTAGATGCAACTTGTTAAAGTACTCCAAGGCTCCTGGGTGAGAATTCCTTTTGAAAAGTCAGCTTACGCCTCATAGAGTAGTTTTAGTGCAATTTACATGCCAATAAAACTCCTCAAGTATGTCTTTCCCAGTCTTGTAGTTAGTTCTCTCTCTGCAACTTCATTAAATCTTTCAAGAAAACTCTAATTGGGGTTTGACAGAGAGATCATTTTTGAGATACAATGGAGAATTTTTGTTTGAACAAACCTTGACAGAAAAACTTTTTCTAACTATTTTAAAAAACTTGTATCAGAATCCTCTACAATTTTGATATTTCTAGTGTTACAGTTTGGTTCATCTGTATAGCTTTTATGACTACTTCTGGTAATTTTTTTTTTTTTTATTAGCCCATGTTTTATTCTCAGGATTTTTCTGACAGCATTACAAGAAAGAAATTATTCTGAGGAAAAACTAAGGTGGGTAGTACCCACTGAAATTGCAAGGGAAAAGATTCTGACTGCAAAAGTCATACGAATTAGCTGAAGGACTCTGGGAGCTGTCACAATACTTTCAAGGTATAGTTTGACTAGCTATCAAATTTGATTGTGTGTCTTTCTAACTCTGGAAGCACTAAAAGTTCCCTCTAATGAGCCCTGAGGGAAGTTTGCCTTGGAGTGTTTCTCCCCACTGTAACGCTTCTGTGATGAAAATTGTAGATGCGTGATTGCAATCTCCAATCGTAACAGGGTTCCTGTGTTTTAGCTTTAATGAAGCTACGTGATAGTTATTTGGCAATATTAGGACTCACTTTAAAAAAACCTGTATTGATGACTAAATGGCAAATACCACTCTGTCATTGGGAAATCTGTCGGCAATAGTTGCTGTTTCCATTGCCTTTAGCACGTTCATCAAAGGGATAATAAACAGATACTTTTTGAATTTTAATGGAAAAATTGTAGTGCAGTCATGTGGCTTTAAAATGCAAAGGTCTATAAATAATTAATAATTTCAATGATGGTTACCATTTCCCTGTCTTTAGGAAAAATAGCATCTGTATGTTGTACTTCATTGCAAACAGTATGCTTTTAATATTTATGAACTGCCAGTTTTCTATAGACACAGGACTTTGGTGGTTGTCACTGTAATGGTTTATTTTTATGCTTCTAAATTTTACAGGAGCAGAATATTCTTAATGTATTAAATCTGAGCTAACCAGAAACAGCCTTTATTACTGTTACACCGAACACAGTAATTTGAAAGCTGTGGAAGTGTTGTCATATGGCCTGTCAACAGAAAACAGCCCACATGCCTTGGCTCAAGAGATCAGTAGGGCTGTGTCTTTCTGCAGGCCTCAGTCTGCAGGCAGGAAACAAATTAAAGCAGCAAGGCTTTCTGTTCCACTATGATTTCTTACCTCGGAATGAATGGAGTCATTGTGGTAATAACTAGATTACTTGATTAGGGGATGGATTTTATTGCAGTTGTATAGCTCCATTTTCTAAGAGGAGTTAATGTCATTTGACATGTATGTATACTGCTGATGTTTTGAGAGGCCTCTGAGAATGTTATAAAAAGACTGTGATTCACTTCCTCTCAAGCTCAGCTTGTTTGGACACTGCAACTTTAATACTTACCAGCATTTGTGATTTTCTAAATCGCTTTAAAGCCTTTTAAATCTAAAAGTGTCCCAGTTAGGTGCACTTGTTCTGAAATGTCACTTTTTCTCTGAGACTGAAGATTTATTTGATTCAAGAAAACAGTATCTCAGGGGTGTAAAGTGAACCTGAGAGTATTCTAGCTGTCTCAGTGTGGTTTTGTTTTGTTGAATTACGAAAGGACTTGTAGAAGTTCTTCACTGTTTGACAATGGAAGCTGTGTATATATTTCTACATGCCCTTTCTGGAACTTGTCTAGGTTGCAATAAGTATATATGCTCTTTACGTGAACTGTTCCTTCACTTTACTCAGGAAGTGTCCAGTTCAATGATCTAATAATTTTTGCCTCTGGACAAACCACTAAATCCTTGAATCCATTCTTCTTGTAGATGAAGAAAGATGTGCTGTCACTTCTAATGTACAAAACGTTGACATGTACTGTCTGCTACTGAACAGCTTTCTTGTATTCCTCTCCATCTTTCTAAATCTAGCTGCTCTGCTGCCACTTAAAAAAATGTTATTACAAAATGTGAGCTGTTTGAGCAAGAGCTTCTGAGCTGTGTTCTGCAGGGCCTAATTTTTAGACCTCTGGTAAAGGAAATAGAATAAGGAATTTGGAAAGTGGTGTTCAAGTCACTTAAAAGGAGTGCAGGAAAAAGGAAGGAAGAATGGATCTCTGAAAGCAATGCAACAAAACTCACATGTTGTCTGAGGAGCCATCGAGAGCAAACAGAAACCATAATAGTGGCTTCTGTCTTTATCTTCACTCTGTCTTAATCTTCATTCTCCTTTAGAGCCTAGCTGCCTGCCAGCAGCTGCAAGAAAGGTGCTTTGCTGTCTGTGATCTACAAAGTAGAACAATCTTTTGTCAACAGGTTCCTGCCAGTTTTATTCCAAACAGCTGAGAAGAAGTTGTGGTGTTTGTTTGTTTGTGTGTTTGTTTTAATCTAGGGATTGAAAATCAGCACAGAGGTATGCCTGATTATATTTTTAGATATGTTTAAACCTTTGTAATTCTGGCATTGAGTACTGGGGTGGGGGAAGAAGACAGAATAGAATAGAATAGAATTAACCAGGTTGGAAAAGACCTTTGAGATCATCGAGTCTAACGTATCATCCAACACTATCTAATCCTAAACATTGTGCTATTGGCTTAGCTACAGACAGATAAATAAGCATTCTTTTAGCCTGAAAGGTAGGTATTAAATTAGAAAACATTTTAAAACTTGATTTTATTTTTTCCTGTACTTACTTGTTTAATAAAAAAGTGTTTACCTTAAAATCTCAGAACCGTCCACATTGTGCAAACTTTATAATAACTTAGTAAAACTTTATTATCTTTGAGAATGAATGAAATGTCCTTTTATCCCCCCCTATTTTCTCCATAGTTGCATGACCTTTATCTGTTCTGTAAATTAGCTTTCATACTAGTTTACAAGACATTAGAATACAAATTATTTGAGTTGTTATGCACAGAGTCCTTTCCAATGTACTTGAGTATTCCGTGATTCATGCCAAAATTTGATTTCCAAAGCTTTGCTCATAAAGGCATCATCTGTGGATTTTCTAGAGCAGTTCTTTAAATGTAGGCTCCCATGGGTGTTCAGTCATTATTCTTCTGAATACTCCTGTAGACTAAAGGTAAAAAGTAAAACCAAGAGTGGGACAGATGATGAAAGAAAAACAAACCAACCAACCAACCAGAAATCCAAACCAACTGAGAAGAGAGGAGGAAGAAATTTAAACAAATACAGAACCTCTCGGTAAGAAATATATATGCAGTGAAGATTTAGTTCATTGCTGAACCAGTGAAGATAACATCTGTATGAAGCCTAATGTCGTTGTGTGATTTGTAGTGGCTCCCTGATTTTGGTGCTGTTCAGCTCATTATTTGAATGCAAGCTCCTGCTTGGATGTAGGCACCTCATTCACAGTTCTCAGCATGTTCAGTCTGAAACTGTCATTCAGTGTCTTTTAGGAAATTTTCCATGAGCTACAATGAGTCAAAGACAGAGACAATAGTCGTTCAGATGCTGAAGATTGTTTACAATATTAAGTCTTTCTTGTTACATTCTTTCAAAAAAGAAGTCGCAGTTCCCACTAGAGGTGCTAAATAGAGGAAACATCTGAAGCAAGAGGGAGTGGTAGTAATATTTGTTTGGTGATATTAGGAGTAAACACTACCATCAGCTTCAATGAAATTAAATTTTCTCTTCCTAGCATGAAATAACCAGATTTGTACACATCTTTGTAGTACTGAGAACCACTGCTTGTAACCACTTTGATACAGACTAGTTAACTGAACAGTTCTTAATTCTTTTGTTAAACAGCAGTGATTATAAGGCTTTCAGCTGAAGGTGACTTTCCTGTATTGGAATGAAGAATTGTCCAAATGTGATTGTGTGGAGATCATCTGCATTTTGGGCTTGGCTTTTAGAAAGGAATTGGGCCTGTCTGATGTTGCTCTCCATAAGTAGAGTAGAGTAAAAACGAGGAAATATTTAACAGTAGAGTAAAAATGATGAAGTATTTAATGAAAAATATCTTGGTAGTGATAGATTTGTTTGGTGTGTTTTTGGTTTTTTTTTTAATTTGTTTGGTTTTTTTTTTTGTTTGGCTTGTTTGTTGTTGCCTTTTTTTTTTTTTAACTTTAAAATGTGCATTGAAGTATTGGATTGTAAGTCATTGTGCTTTTACCCTCCTCTCTGAAGAGGCAGTGAACCATGGAATTCCCACAAACATCCCCTAAGAGATGAGGAACAGGTGAGGATACTGTATTAGTTTATGGGAGATGTTGTCATATGGGAAGAAATGAAGTTTTTCCTTATAATTGAAACATAGTTCTTTTTATCCTGAAAAGGAAAATTAATTAATAAAAAAATTTATTTTCAGTGGCTGCAGTTCTTAAGCTACATGTTGGAGTTAATATAAAGACTTTATCCTTAAGTACTTGTGGCATAGATCTTGTTTTCTATGTTAAAACAAAGCTTGAAACAAACCTCTTTTCCCTGTTTCCTGGTTTGTTTGGATTTTTATTTTTTTTCCCCCTTAGGAAAAAAATTGTCAATCAAACCTGTTTCACTTTTCACTAATCACGTTTTCTGACAGAAAAAAATGTTCAACTGGTTAGCTTCTAATCAGTCTGGCATTGTCATCTGCTAAAGCGTCTCAAACTGTAATGAAGAGTCCCCAAACTGTAGTCTCTAGAGACATTTCTATAGTGTTTCTTTTCTGGTGTGATCCAAATGTTTAGTAGAAATTAAAGTTGATGAGTGTTTTTGTTTGTATATTTCCCTATGAACAGCTTTTACTTCTCTATATCCATAGAGCTGGATTCATACATCTGCTCTAAACACCTTCAAAACATAAATGTGAGTTTTGATCAGGCTGCAAATATAAGCAGGCAGGTAAAAGTGTAAAATATTTAAATCAGTTGCCTGTGACTTGTTTTTGGTGGTGTTTTTAATAGCAGGAACACGACATTTCAAAATAGCAGTATTGTTCATGTCAGCTAGTAGCCAACTATTGAACAGCGGCTACAGATGTTTTAATTCAAATATGACAGAAGATGAGAGAAAGTAAAAGGCACAAATTATCATAGGCAGGATGAACAGGTACTGAACTTCATGGATCTTAAAAAGAATGAATTCAAACTTCCAAAAAATTCTGTTTTGTAATAGCAGTAAGGGCCTCTGTATCAATCCCTTTTAAAGTTGGATGGGGACCATCAGCTTTGCCAGAGGCCCTTAACTACCCTTGATCTTTATTTGCCAGAGGCTCTTAATCATCCTTGATCTTTATTTGACAGATGAAGGGCTCATACCTTGGCTCTTAATGCTTTGTTTCAAACTTTGAGAGAAGGGGGAAAGGTACAGCATGGTCTCTACTTTGCCTAACATACATATAAGATGCTTTGATCTGGTGAAAATACGTAATGTCAAACACATTCTGGAAGGCCCTTAATAATGAGAGCTGACACGATTATATGCATTGTCCTAAATTTCAGAGCTCCAGTGAAAAAGGTCTCTGTAATGGCACTGAGCGGTGCTGTCAGCTGGGCTGAGCCGAGCCTCCCTGCAGTGGCAGCACTTTGAACCTGTGGAAAATCAGTCTTCTCTATTTATTTCTGCATCTGCAGGATGCCTGAATTTTGGCTGCATCTAATCAGCTGACTTTTCATATGATTTACGTCAAGCAAGTAGTTAGAATTACTGGTTGTCTTATCTCTACTTAGGCACTGGGACCAAAGATGGGCTCTTGTTCTTTTCTAGGCAGTTTCTGAACATGCCTTTCCCTGTTCAGCTTCTGATGCAAAAAGTCTGGCTGGCACGCACCCTGACAGTTGCTTGAGTTTGTGTATGTGTGTAACCTATTCTTTGTGTGTGTATGGTTGTTGTTTAAAGGGCAAATAATATTATAGCTTGCTTTCCACACTTTGGTCTTTTAAAATATGGAAATTCCTTTCAGCTCAGCTTGAGGGAACTGGCAGTGCCTCGCTGTGAGGCTCCCACAATGAACAATGACTTCTGTGTGTTTACTGGTACTGTAATTCTTGGAGGTTCCTTGATACTCCAATTTGTATAGCTGCAAGAGTTTAAATATTAGTCACAGAAACAATGCTGTCTAGCTTGTAATTTGTTTTCTGCCAGACCCTGTTTCTCTTTCTTTCTTTTTTTTACCTTATTATGTGTCTTAGTTGAACTTTTTCTTAAAGGCACAGCTCCACCTGGAAGCTGCTGCTGCTGCTGGGAGAATAGTTTTTCCACTTTAAAATGCACAAAAACAAGAGAAAACTTAGAGCTTAGTGATGGCACGGTTTTACCATTAGTTTTGTATGGGAGAGACAGACATATTTTCCTCTGAAGCCATGAAACCTCCAATCTGAAGTCCAAGGATTTTCTTTAAAAATAAACATTCCTGTAGATAGTATCTAGAAACTGAAAGAGAGAAAAAAAAAATCCAAAAAACCAAACCAAGAATCCATGTAGAGTGTTCAACATTTATAAAGCTGCATAATGCCTGGATAGATCTGAGAACTTTTCCCTGCACAATTGTAAAAAGATTTCTAGAACTGCTTTTGCAAAGTGAATGAAGCTTTAATTTTTTTTACCCACCATTAAGACACATTGATCAGATAAGGAAACACTTTTTCCAGAGAGAAGTGTTTGGGAGATTCTTGTGTATGCTCTCAGTATTTTCTGGTACAAATTCCAATGGCAAGACTTTTAATTCCTCTGTGGTAAGTTAGAACAGACTTCATCTGTGGCTTTTGGAACAAGCTTATATAAACTGAAATCTGCATTTTATGGCCTCTCCATCTGATATTCTCCATGATACAATGCAAAAAGGTTAAAGTATTTAAGAACTCCTTGGGGGTTTATTCTGCTGTGCCAATTTAGTTTTTTGTATTTGTTCTGTATGCTGTATGGTTAAGCTATAGGATATTTATGAAGTATATTTAAATATCTTTGCTGAGAAGATGCTTAGCCTCTGGTTTGATTATCTAACCAAACCTGTGGTCTTTTTGAGATTCTAAATATAATGGTGTTAAAAAGTATTTCTGAGTGACAGTGTTATTCTTGAGGTCAAACTCAAACCTGGGTTTCCAAGAATTGTTCTTCACTTCTGAAGTCTGTTGACCTTTGCCTTGTAAAACTGTGTCAAATCTTTGAAAATCAGGTCTTAAAGATCTCTAGATGTGATACAAGTAGGGATGCCCAAAAAGCTTTTGATTAACAGGAAACTTTGGCTGATATTTATGTGTACATCTTGAAAATCACTTTACTTGGACTTTGACGATTGTTATAGCTGTACTAATACAAAACAATTTGTAGTAGCTATACTACCATAAAACTTTAAGGTAAGGCAAGGAGAACTTCTGTTGGTCATAGTTATGTTTATTTCATCCTTCAGTGGAGTAATCCAAAGTTATCAACAGTAATTGGATGCAAACTTCCTGTTGCTGCCGTCTTGCTAATTCACAGGCAAAATAGGCTTTAGAATGAAGAGAGAATTGCACACTAAGCAGTTAATTTCTTTGTTCAAGTATCGCCAAACATTTTTAATCCATAGAAGTTCATATTTTAATCTTTTGAGAATTGTGTATTTTAAGTATGGGCTGGGTTTTTTAGTGAGTCTTTGTAGTTTTGTTGTGGCTTTGTTTTGTTGGGTTTATTTAAAGTGTTGCAGTCGGGGCAGTTCTTGGTTTCTCATACCTGAGAAACTGACATGAACTGGTACACCACTTGAAGCAGCCCCATGCAACATCTTCTGTATGCATGAACAGATACTTGTGGGGCTATACAATGGATGAGATCTAGGAGTTAATTTGGATTTAAAAACTCACCTGACAAAAATCCTAAATTGTCCTTACCTCAGGACAGCTCTCAGACCCTGTTCACTGAATCCATATCGGGAAGAGAGGCAGCAGTCCAGGGAGGGGATGCAAAAGTCTCTGGGTAGTCCCTTTGCTGATAGTATTAACTTAGGCCCCTGTAAACTTTAAAGTGCTGGAACTTTGCTTTGAACTGGGCATTAACATCTCAGGATAAAATAGAAGAATTATACTTACCTAAAATCAGGAGGGTCTAGAATCAGTGAAGATCAAATCATTCAGACTAAAGATTTTCTCCAGCCAAGAAAGCTGAAAAGGTCACGTGGGAGAGCAAGGTGAGATTTAAAAGCCTGTGTTTTGCGAATCTCAGATGTTTAGAATGTTATAGTCATGTTTAGATACTCTGCATTTTTCTGACTGCTTATTCTAATACAAAATTCTTCCTTTTAAGGTGGATTAGATGTCAGTATTTTGAGAATGGTTATGCTGTGTGTGACAGGCCTACTTCTAAGCATGTAACTTGTGGTGTGGCTCAGTTGGTAGCACATAAGACCCTTAATGGCAAAGCATTGTGAGTTCAAGCCTGCAGTGGGCACTATTGTCCTCCCTACTCTAGTCATGGGGTCTGTGGTGACAGGTTGGACTCGATGATCTTTGAGGTCTCTTCCAACCTTGGTGATACTGAAAAAAAAACAAAACTGGCAGTCCATTTCCTCATCCTAAGTATCTCTCTTTTTATGGAATGTAGCAAAAAATATCCTTAGAAATTTTAAAGCTTTCCAAAACTTCCTGTGTAACAAAGCTTACAATTTTTGTGTAGTAGGCTTCATGCACTGAGGATTGTAAGAGGATGAATGTGTGTAAATTATTTAACTTTTATTTTTTGCTGAACATGGAGTTTGCTAAAAATATGGTTTGAAGTTGTGACAACATGGTGAACTTGGCCTAGATTCATCAAACTTTGCAAATATTTTCTGTAAGAGTGGAAGAAGTGAGGTGTTTCTGTGCTGATGTTATGTGAAGTGCTCCTTCACTGGTGCCAGGGAGAATACATCTGCTGGCTTTTGACTGTGCAAATAAGTCAGAGGCAGGTATGACTGAAGAAGCAGTTTTATTGACACACGCAAACTAGTGATCAAGCACATCACTGCTTGACAGCTACTCTAGTTAGCTCTGACTGCATGATTTTGCTGTCTTTTATAGTAATTCCCTCCCCCCCCCCCTTTACCTCTAGAAAATTCTTTCTCTCTACTACTTTCATCCTCTCCAAAATAAACATTTATTCTCTCTCCACTGACCCATATTTTGCAGATTTTTACACCTTTATTTGGTACTTGGGATATCATTACCCAGGTAATTTCTGCCATGGTCAATAATTCCAAAAGAACAGGACTCTGGTTCTGTTATTTTGTCATGTTGCTCATTTTTGTAATTTCTCATGTTGTTATCATGTTAGTGTATCTTCCATTCAGGGTTATCTTTGTATGCATGTTTTCTCTTTGATATGAGCAAGCTAGGGCAGATTTTATGTTCCTAACTTGTCAGCAGAGCTGTATGTTCAGATTAGGCTATTTGCATGCCTCAACAATTTCAGTGCATGGTCTCTGGCAAAAGTTCCAGTGGCAGTGCCCTTTGTGTATTCAGTAGATAAGACATGCCACAAGAAAACAAGATGAGTTCTTTCAGTTGTGAGGGAGTTTGTATTTATCTCTTACTGCTATGGAAATGCCCCATCCTGGTGCAGTAAGGTATTTAGAATCAGTGGAGACACCCACATTGTTCTGCTTTGCAGAAACAAGTGCTCAGTGGTTTCCAGCTGAAATCTAGAACAAAATGTGTAGATACCTACTTTAGGTAATTCTCCTCACTGGATGTGATAAGGATAATCTGTTATGTGCAATGTGCACGATCCTAGGTGTGTCTTGCCAACAGCAATTTTCTACTACTGAAAGATTCTTCCTACAAAAGAGGAAATTCTGGGGGGACAGCTATCAGGATTTGCAAGTTACGAGAACCTGGACCCAGAATATTCAGTGGTTAGGTAGTATTTGGTAATTCATATGTTCCTAACAGCTGAGACCTGAAAATGGAGGCAGCAAAGAGATTTGAAACTCAGTGTGCATTTCAAAACAGTGGAAAAGTGGCAAAAAAATGTGTAAGGAAACACAAAGATGAACATGCATTTATCTTTATCTTGAGTAATAAAAGAGAACGTCAACAAAGTGTAAGTCAATCTCTCTATGCTTAGTTCTGCTCTATTATGTGTGTTTGAACATAATCAGTTCCAGTACAGACAGAAGGTGAATTGAGGTTCTCTCATCAAATCCTAATTATTTTTCTCATAGAAGCATATCTTCAGTATAGAGATGGGGAAATGTGAATGTCAGTCTCAAAATGCCTATGGCTCAAGAATTACATTGTTAAGAATAGGCACAGCTGGGATTATTCTCCTATCCCACTCTAAGCATCCATAGTCAGTGGTAAGGAAAGGAGGCTGTTCCAGAGGGTGATCTATTTAATGCTATCTCTGGAGTCTGCGATTATTTCCTAAACTCTTAACAAGCTATGGACCCTGGGGCATAAATACCTTCCAAAAGACTCATTTCTCCCTTTCAGTCTTTTCACTTCCAGGTGTCCTAATTAACACTGTTACCCGTTAGTGGTCAGCACAGCAAAACTCAGAAAGCACACTTACTTGTTTTGTTCATTTATTTATTTTTTCAAAATCTTCTCCTTCTGGAAAGTTTGGAGTAAAATGAAACCTCATGAAAGTGAAATAAAAATAAATAATAACAATAAACCAAACAAACACCACCACCCCACCCCCCCCAGCCCCCACCTCCCCCCAAACCATGAAGAGATTCAAGAGTTTGGAGCTCTAGTAAAGAGAAATGAAGTTTAGAATTAATATTAAACTTTATTTTGTTGTTTTGTTTTAGCAATAACTATGATTGATCAGTCATGTCTTGTCCAGCCCACCTGTGCCAAATAAATTCTGGCAAAATTTTAGGAACAGTAAGTATCCAGATCTTTTGTCAGCTTTGAAGCAGAGCAATTAAGAGTCCAGCATAGGTGCTTTCACACTGGTCACAATTAGAATGGTGGAAAACTGCTGCTGTGGGTGCTTCCTTGAGAGATGACAAATGAGGGAATATTGTGACCATTGGTTTGCACAAGGCTTGCAGTATTGAAGCTCTTGGTACCTCTAAATGTGTTCTGTATGCTTAAGGGATAATTAATTTATTGTAAATGTATTTTGTCCAGAAATCTTTTGGCATTAAGATAAGAATGTTCTACTGATAAACAAAAAAAAAAAAAAACCAAACAAAAAATTAATTAATGTTATTCCCATATGGAGGCATGGCTGCTAGATCATTTTCTAAGGGTAGAAATGGAAAAAAAATATGGTTGCTAAGGAAAAATAAGGCCAGGACAAAATAAATTATCTCTGCCAATCCTTTGAAAGTTCTTAAGTAATTTGTGTGCAGAATTTATTGGCAGGCAAATCCAGAGGTAATCTCAGCAATGCCTCTTCTTGCAGCTGTGGGCTGCAAACAGTAGCTGCAGGGATTTTAGCTTTTAAATGTTCTTCCTCAGGCATTAATTTCTGGGGAAGCAGGCACAAACTTTCATGGCATGTTCCATGACACATTTGTAGATGTATTTCATGTCTTCTGCCTATACATGCCTTCTGCCCACTCATCTGGATATGGATTGTCGGCTGTTGGTATTTTTTGCATCAGTTGCACTATAAAAATAATAATGGCAACTAGTTAAAATAGTAGTTTCAATTAATTTTAAATTATATAAAGAAAAATAAACACCCCAGAACCCCAAAATGAACAAAACAAACAGTTCCATGCTTTCTTCAAGACCTACCTAAACTAATTGATTGCTGAAGTATAATAACTTGGTGTATCTGAAGATTTGGAGTCCTAGATACTTTCCCTCTGTAGGCTTGGTCTGTAAATTACTTGGAAATTGGGTAAGATATTAATGGCTAAGGTCTCACTTTACAGCATATCTCTTGTAAGAAGGTATTTGCCTTTGGTTTCTTACATATATAGACCACACTGCAAGTCAACAAAGTAATTTTTCTGCTGTGATATGTTGTTCTTGTTGCAATAGAAGTGCTACCGACATGAACGTGATGGCTCTTGCTGTTGTCTTGGCTTTCAGCCACTACAAAAGTTTAGAGGATTTAATGTCTCACAAAAAATTTCCAGCTTTTTATTTTTTCACAAAAAACCAACCATAGGTTATCGAGCTAGGTGAGTGTGGAAGTGCTTTTTGGAGGCTGCAGCTCCTTGAACTGTTCAGGGGTTCCTAACTGCTGTCATTAGAGCCAGGAAGAGAGTTATTTACTTTCTGCAACCCTCCATTTATCTCTCTATTAGATCACAAAGATTTGAGTCCAGTAAAGAAAGTGACTCGTGACTATCTTCTCCCTTTTCTAAGCTTCTTAAAGAAGAGAGATGTGTGGAGGGAAAGAACTACATGATATTGTTATAGAATTTTGTACAGCTGAAATAACAATTTCTTGAAAACTGATGCTTGATTTTCTTGGTAGAACCAACTTTCCTGATTCCCCTCTCCAGCTGAATTCCATTGCATACAAGTTTCCTGTTGTTTTTAAGACTTTCAAGGCTATCTGTTTTTCTGTCTACCATCTTTAATTTATTTTGAGGCATCTGTTAGTTTGTGCTGCTAATCTGGCATCTCATTTCTACACAAGCTTCTCATTTCTACACAAGCACCTCTCTGCTTTTTTTCCCAAAGTGTGCTTGGAAGATACTTCCTATAATTAACCACAAAGCCACCTTATCATCACATTTCAAATCCTGTCATAAGTTCTCTGCCAGGATGCCTAAAGGCAAACAAGTAATGTTTTGTCTCAGAAAAGAGTACTGCTTATTGAATGGAGCAACTGATTGCCTTGCTGGTTGTTTGAATTCCCTGGTCATCTGTTTCTTATCTTGTAGATTGCAATTCTTAAACGTGGAAGTTGTGTGCAGCATGTAGCATATTTGCTTCTTTGTCCATTAACAGTGTTACAGCAGTATGAGAGTATTACAGACTAAATCCAAATTTCTACAGTGTTCCTTGTTTGGACTTGCATGCCAGATGCAAGAGTCCTTGGGAAGCTTGGATGCATTGTGATTCCAAACTCCTCCCATAGAGTGGTTTCCACTTGGAAAGTGCCAAGCTGTGTAGCTGGATAGTTAACAAAGAGACTTGGTTCGCCATGGATCTTTTATTTATTATGATGCTTTTGTCAAAACAAAACATTGATATATAATTTGTAGAATAGCTGAGGTTTGAATTGGATTGGATAGATACTGCATTCACAGTGGGCAACACTGTGGATGTTTTGCCTTTACATCCTGAACTATTTTGGGTTTTCTTGTGCTTTCTGATGTGAATGTGTATATTGCAAATTCTTTATGTTGGTGAGTTCTTATTGCTTGTTCAACCCTGCTTATAGAAATTAGGATTCAAAATATATATTCACAGCTAAGATTTGTTTCCTGCTATGCAAGACTTTTAGAATTAGGTAACTGTGTGTGACATTATAGAATATACCCAATGTAAACCTAATGAAACTTTTTTTTTACTGACTTTGCATGTTGTACATGGGTTTGGCTCACAGGGTAAAGTACACACCCTGTCTGTCTGCATTTCTCTGTATAGCCTCAATATTAATGCCCACATTCCTAAAAACAAAAACAAACCCAACTGAGGTATGTTGCAAGTGTTGCATGCATGCTTCTGAAAGATCACAGAACACAGCTGATCCATGATAAAAGTACATGCAGCAGAAAAATGTTACAGGAGCACTATCTTCTTCCATTACTAAGGCTAATTCTTTATTTCAGGAGAATTGATGCTAGTCTCTCTGAGGTATCTTGGAAGATGATTTTGCCTCTGCCTCTAACATGTAACAGCATAGTACTTACTTTTTGTGAATTTGAAGTATAACATATCTGGCAAGTCGTAAAAGAACATGACTCTTTGGTCTCAACTACATTTAATTTGCTTCGGATAGCTGATGCAAGTTACTGAAGTGTGAAGTTGCTGTTACTGTATTCGGCTTCTGATAAGTTAAATGTGCCCATTTTCCTCAGAATTTGGCCAAATTTTGGATATGAATTAAAGCAAGTTTATTTCTGCATGAGAGAGCCTATGCAGTAGTTTAAAGTAATTTTAAAAATTACATTAGACATTTGGCATGTTAATTTTCTGCAAGCTCTGCCTTCTTGCATAGTGCAAATTATACATTAAACTACTGCAGCCCTGTGTAGAGAGCCATTAACAACTGATCTTAAATAACATGACTGGAGTTGTAGACAGCCAGCCACATACTCAGCAAGTAAGTGAGGAAGTTGTGTTTTCTCAAATCCATTAAATTAACCTGTGGGTTTGTTTTTTGCACTTTCCTTCAACTTTCATCTTTGCAGTGATAGTGTGGAGATACTTTAACCTCTTGTGCCAAAGTCTTAGACTTGGGGTAGTGAAGTGCAGAGTAATGTATGGCTAACTTGCTAAAGACTGTCTCTTAAACCTCTCTGTATTGGAAACAGCCATGGGAAAATTCCTGAGCACAGGAACTCCAGATAACTGAAATACCAGGACCAGTAATTTTGTCTTGGGCTGTAGTAAACAGGGTACATGATATGAGTCTGTGCTACAGTATCCTTAGCTATTTGGCCAAACAATCCACCAAAGCAGCATTCAATGCTTGGCTAATGTTTCATCAGCTTACAAATGAATAGAACAGCTAAATATATGTTAAAGACCATTTACAAGGGATCCATTAAATTGCCATATATTATGGAATCGCGAAGTAAATTAATCTTGTATGTGTTTGTCACCAAAGAAATGTTACTAGTCCATAGAAAATGTCACTATTTCAATAGTTGTTATTTTTTTTTCTTAATTCATTAAGCTATTTCCTTAGTTACATCTAAACTAAAAGCAAAAGGGCAAATCTTTCTACCTGATCTTTTACAGCATTTCACCTAAAATGGGACTCAAACTTTTTTTTTTGTTAAAGTTTATTAACAGATGCAGAAACTGGTAGTTGATATTGTCAAATGAAGTAATTTTTGCAACACTGGCATGTTGTGGTATGCCATATGTTAGATGCTGATTGACATGATCATGTGTTTGCATAGATACTATTCCCTGGAGCACAGTAAATTCTTCAGGTGCAGGGCTCATCAAATTATAGGCTAACTGAGTCTAAATGATTTTTGGAGAGTATGTAGAAGCAAAGTAACTACAAAATTTGCGTGATTGTTCACTAGCACTTTTTCTGGAGTGTGTTCAGTGTCCTGTGTCCTCATGATCAGTTATTTATGAGGCTTATCACGGCTGCTACTGAATACAGTTACGTTTCCAGATGATAGCAAGCCCTGCTTAAACCACATTATTATTGCAATTAATGTGCCTTGACTTTCAGATCTGAGGTTGAATGTGTGGGTCTGGTCATAAGCGAAAGACTTTTAGTATGTATTGAGTTATAATGAGTGTAGAAACCCATGAAAGCACAGTCAGAATGGGGTATTTTTACATACCAGCAGAGGCATTTTTGTGACATGAGCCACTGCTGGAACTGCCACAGCAAAGGCAGCAGAGTGCCATGCCTTGTGCACTCTGTAGTTGCTTCATGAGCACGGGGATATAAGACTTAATAGTAATGTGTGCTATGAAGTTTGTGCTCAATATGACATGGTGGAGTTTAGTATTATACAGGGTAGAAGCAGGGCTATAAGTAAGATTACAACCCTGGACTTCCACCGGGCTCACTTTGTACTCTTCAGAGATAAAATGGCAGGAATCCCATGGGCTAAGACACTGGAGGGTAAAGGAGACCAAGAAAGTTGGTCAATTTTTAAATCCCACTTCCTCTGAACCCAAGATAGGTGCGTTCCCTTGAGTAAAAAAATCAGGTAGATGTGACAGGAGACCTGCATGGATGAACAAGGAACTTCTGAAGGAAATCTCATAGAAGAAAGATACTTACAGTTCATGCAAGAAGGGGCTTATCACTTGGGAGAACTATAAAGTAGTTGCCAGGGCATGTAGGAAGGCAACAAGGAAGGCCAAAACCCTCTTGGAACTAAAACTGGCAAAGGAAGTTAAAGAGGACAAGAAAGGCTTCTTCAAATACATCAGTAGGAAATGGAAGAATAGGGAAAGTGTGGGGCCATGGCTGAAAAAGGAAGCAGCCCTGATAACTGAGGATGCAGAGAATGCAGAGCCGCTGAATGCATTCTTTGGTTCAGTCTTTACACCTAAGACTGAACTCCCCTATGAAGACCAGACCCTGGATGAAGGAAAAGACTGGAGGAGGGAGGACTTTCCACTAGCCAGTGAAGACTGGGTTAGGGACCAGTTACATATATTGAATATTCACAAGTCCATGGGCCCTGATGAGATGCACCCAAGAGTATGGAAAGAGCTGGCTGATGATGTTGCTCTACCACTCTCCAACATTTTTGCAAAATCCTGGCAGACAGGAGAGGTGCCTGAGGACTGGAGGAAAGCCAGTGTCACTCCAGTCTTCAAAAGGGCAAGAAAGAGGTTCTAGGAAACTACAGACCAGTGAGCCTCACCTTCACCCCTGGAAAAATGATGGAGTGGCTCATTCTGGAGGTCATCTCTAGGTGCTTGGAAGAGAAGATGATGATCAGGGGCAGTCAGCATGGATTTATCAAGGGGAAATCATGCTCAACTGATAGCCTTCTATGATGTTGTAACTGAATGGGTAGATGCAGGGAGACCAGTGGATGTAGTCTGCCTTGACCTTAGTAAGGCTTTTGACACTCTCTCACATAACTTCCTTGTGAGTAAGCTCAGGAAGTATGGGATAGAAGAACAGACAGTGCGATGGATTAGGAACTGGTTACAAAATGGAGTCCAAAGAGTGGTGGTCAATGGTGCCAAGTCCAACTGGTGAGCCGTCACTAGTTAAGTGCCCCAGGGATCAGTGCTGGGTCCAGTCCTACTCAGCATCTTCATCAATGACATTGATGAGGGGACAGACAGGCAGAGTGTCTGCTCAGCAAGTTTGATGATGGTACCAAACTGGGAGGCTTTGCAAGGGGTATGCTGTAGGAAATACCTGCTTTAAGTGACAGTGACTTACTGCAACAGAATCAATATTCTCTTAATATTTTCTTAAGGATCCCCATGTGTATTTTTTGACCACAGTTTAGCAGAGCTGCTGGCTGCTGTACTGGCAAGAGTTTTAATGAAGAACACAGATGAGGACAGTGGGATACCTACCCACCTGCATCTAACCTCTTAAGAGTCTATGTCCCTGCCTGTTCTGCCTCATGCTAGGCCAGGAGGTGTGAATGCATCGTGTCTTAGCTCTGGCTGAAATGTGGAAGTGCTGCTTCAGTTTTCTTTAGGAAGGACACATATATCTGCATAAAAACAATTAGAAGGGAAAAAGATAATGGAGAAGTGTGTGCTAAAACTTACACTAACAGTACAGAGAGGAACCATTTGTGAAAAAGAGATCAAATTCACCCTAGCAATTAAGAAGTATGTTTTGGTGTTCTGTGCAATCAGACAGTAGCAGAGTTAACCTAATGAGGTGCTAGGGCAATAGTTCAGCAGACATGAAAATATAGCAGTAGGAGAAATATTATGTGGACTCCCTAATGTCTGGCTTTGAGGCTGTATTAGATAAAGATCTCTTCCTTTTAGGATAGTTGACTTCTGTGAAGCAATGGCAGTTTGAGAATTGTTATATCTTACTGTAGAATCATTTTAGAATCTTGTTAGAAGAGCTAGACTTGGTTAGGGTTTTCACATTTTCATGTGAAAATTCTGTTGGTTTGTGGGGCATATTTGTTTGTGCCCTTTTTAAAAACTTTAAAAGAGTTTTTTTTTTTCTTTTAAGAGTAACACCTTTATTTAATTAATGGAGTAACTGAGTTCAGTCAATACTAAATTGTTGTCATTGCTTGAATTGCATTCTGTTTTAATGAAATGTCTAACTATCCCAGTATTTGCTTCACCTATGTCCAGAGCATCTTAAAACACTGTGTAAAGGCCTGATTGTGTCAATGAATAATGACAGCATGTTACAGAAGCACCCTATAGTCTTTCCACAGTGTAGCACTAATAACTTTTTAGAGCTGCTTGATAAAATTGAAGTGGATTTGATACACATCAGCAATGTTGCTTTTCATCTCTTATACATCTTGTTAGACCTAAGCTTTCCTAGTAATCAAATGAATTTGCTGGGAAAGACACTGACTTGCATTTGGAGAAATTTAATTCTATCTTCCTCAAAGGAAGAAAGTGAAGAGGGTAATACTCAACAGTGCTTCTTGATTTCTTTTCTGATTTTTTTAAAAAAAGAAATGTTCGTTTTTAAAGAAAGGTATTCTAGCCCAGAACAACTCATGACCATAAGCAAGGAAGATAAGTGATGCAGGTCAGTATGAAAACCCCAGCCATTTTCTTTCACTGTAATGCCCCTACTGATGGTATTGAAACCAATGGGACAAAAATGCTATTCATTTGGAAATTGAGCAGAGCCCTAGGATTTATCAGGAAAAATATTTAAGTGCCAGTATGTTCTTGGTTGGATTTTTTTTTCCTAAGGGGTGTGTGTGTGTGTGTGTGTTTGTGGTTGTTTTCAGGTGTTTGTTTTTTGGTGTGGTTTTTTTCTTTCCATATATAACTGGTTTTGAGGAGTAATTTTTGGAATTGTGTTCTCACTTCAAATATGAATATCATGACAAAATGTAATCATTTGCAAACTGGCTTAGTTGTAACATTAATTCTGTAATGCATTCATTTTAACTTTTAAGTCCTTTTGGAGCAACTTATCCAGTTTCAGTCATTCATTACAGTATTCTTCATGACCTCTGAATAATAAAGTATAGCTGCTAACATCTTTGTACTCCCAAATGGAAATGCACACGTTATTGTTTCATATTATAGATGAGCAAAGCCAAGACTGAAATACCTAGCATGTCCAAAATGAGGTGATTTTGGAAAACTGTATGTCAGACATTAAGTAGATCAGAGGTGCAATTAACAGTCCTGCAAAGCAAGCATGAAAATAACTGTGTGATAGAAGAGATGGTGTTTTAAAAATAAATATAAGCAGGAATGATTGGGAGGAAGGATAGCGTAACTTGCATCTTGTTTTCGCTTTCTGGAAGTCAGTATTTCAACAATATCTGTGTGAACTGTGTAAGACTATGGTGTGAACTGTGTGGAATTGTGGTGCTTTCTGTAACAGAGGTTAAGTGTTTTGCTTTCAGGATTGTGGCTGAGTGCCTTGTGTACTATTATAGCAGGTAGTTTGGCTGGCAATGCTGCTCTGAATTCTGAAGACTGCTGATTCTGGCTCCATTTAATACACTGGTGTCTAATTATGCTAGCAATGTTCTAGCTTTTAATAATTTTTCTTAAAATGAATCAGAAGTAAAGAAAATGTAAAGATTAGGAATAGTAACATGTGTCTTTAAATAAACAAAGGTGCTTGCTCCTGTTCAATATAAAATAGAATTAACCAGGTTGGAAAAGACCTTTGAGATCATCAAGTCCAACCTATCATCCAACATTATCTAATTACCTAAACCATGGCACCAAGTGCCCCATCCAGTCTCGTCCTAAACACCTCCAGTAATGGTGACTCCACCTGATCTAGTGTGACGTGTCCCTGCCCATGGCAGAGGGTTTGGAACTAGATGATCCCTGAGGTCCCTTCCAACCCTGATTCAGATTCTATGATAACTAGCTCTTTGTTAGTGCCCTTTTATTTCTTGAAAAACAGCTTCATACCTTTACTTTAGACAAGAACAATAACAAAAAAACAGAAACCAACTAGAACCAAGCTGTGTGCTAGAGTGCAAACACACCCATTTGCCTGGTGCAATTGTTTGAAACAAAACAGGCATGAAATACTTTTTAGGCTAGGAGTGTGCCTTGGCATTAAAAGTTTAACATACTGAAAACTAAAAGCTCATCCCTACACAGATTGAGAAATGATTGTTTGCTAGGGCTGATTGTAATAATACTCTTCCGTAATAAATGCCAGTGTCAGTATTCTCATCCCACCTACCTCTTAGTTTTGAGTCATGATGAATTTTCCCATCTTATTTTTCTCTCCTGGGTGACAGATTTGCAGGCAGATTTAATTAGACTTGCATAGGCTGTTTGAACATTTTTAAAATGTCTGGTGGTTAATGTTGCAACACCTCATGATATTTTAACTAGTGACTAGGGTCACAGGTTGTATTAATATCTGAAGATTTTTATACCTGTTCTTTTTAAGGGCTGTTCTGTATGTAACCTTTGACTCTCTTAGCAGTCTCTTCACTTGCATTCGATCTCTTCAATAATTCTTGCTCTTTCCTATCAGAGGACTCTTTTTCTTATTCATACCCTTCAGTGAATAGAGGAAAGGCATAGATGATTTTGCATGTGTGTGAGGAAGAAAGGGAGCTGCCCTTCTTTTCCCTAAATTTTAAGATTTCTGAAAATCTCCCGGTTAGGAGAATACTGTTAAAAACCCCACTTCCTGCTCAAGAGAAGATCAATCAGAAGATCTGAATATTTTTAATTTTATTTTCATCCTTCTAATATGTTAGGTCTCAGACGTAAACCAAAATTATGTGCTGCAAAAGATTGGGTGATTTTTCTAAGCATCAGATTGAGCTGTCTCCCCTGAAAGTCCATTTCGTGTTATTTGGCTTCACAGAGATGGCTAAATGTAGAATTCAAAATGTGAAAAGAAATCCTGGCATCATCTCTCTTCAAATCAAGATTGATGCAACTCAAAATGTATAACTACATTAGATTTAAAGGAAGCTGTAGTAAAACTGTCAAATATGCTTCATGGGAAAAAAAAAAAAATGTGGGAGGGAGTTAGCCTAAGGTAACCTTAAGATTTTTCCAATAATTTTTAGTTGCAGGTTGGTGATTTGAGTTTTTTTTTTTTTAATATGTGTATGTCTCTCTTTCCTCTTGAAATTCAAATGGAATAAATAGGTAATGCAGCACTGGCAAGCTCAGAGTATCTCATTCTGGAATACTCAGGAAAGGATTTCTCTCAGCTGGCACAGCTGCTTTCTAGAGAATAAAGGAGCTTCGGTGCCTTCCATTGTACATGTCAAAAAAACTCTGTAATGAACTATGTACTAGCAAAACTGGCTAATGCAGTTTGTGTAGTTAGATTATGCTGGCTGACATAAAAATTATCATCTCTTAATCTTATTCAGTGCAGGAAGGACAGAATTAGCATTAAGTCATATGATACTGTTCAGCCATCTCTCTGTATTTCTTTTTGTCTTTCCCATCCCTGTTTTACCAGTATGTGCCAGGAAACATTGCTGGTCCATTGGATTAGCCTGGTTTTAAAGCATCATAATTGAGAGCAGAATAGATATTTATTACATAACCACCAGGCCCATGATTTTTGTTGTCTTTGTGGTTGCTACTGCAGCAGAGATACTTGAAAATTATTGATTTTTTTTTTTTTTTGTGGTAATATGACTTCTTTGGTGAAAAGGTTTTGTGCCACATAGTCAGTCTTAGTTGTGTTGCTGACTTGTAGACTTTTGGCTTCTTTGACCAGAAGAGAAGTGAACCTTAAGCTTTTTCCATCTTTCCTTCAAATGAGAATTTTCAAAATGGGTTTTCACTGAGGTGAGGTTCTTGAGGCTCTCCATATAAATATTCACACTACAAGGCAAGCTCTGAATTCTGCTGTATGAAACAGCAGATCTGCAGCCCAGTTTCAATGAAAAGTACTGTTTATGCTTCTGAATAGCTTTCAATGCATATAGTCAAGGTTAAGCTCTATGGTAAATCCTTTGTTTTGTTGATATGAGTCACAGATTCTGCTGTCTTCACTGTTGTTGTCTTTTCCATGCCAGTCTTAGAATGACCTTGGCCAGATGCCCACCAGGATGCATTATGTTCCCCTCCCTGGTAGGTCAAGGGAAGAAAATAAGATGAAGTAGTCATAGGTCAAAATAAAGACAAATAGATCACTTACCAGTTGCCATCAAAGGCAAAGCACACTTGCCTTGGGGAAGACTGATTTAATTTATTGCCAATTAAAATAGATTTGGGTAGTGAGAAAGGCAAAAAATCAACAGAACATTTCTCCACTGCTGTTGTAAGGGACGGAGAATAGGGTAGCGCAGTCACTCTGTAACAGTTCATCTCTGCCACGCCTTCCTGTTCATGTTTTTCTCCTACTCTGGCATGAGGTCCTTCATGAGCCATAATTCCTGCTAGAAACCTGCTCCACCATGGGCTCTCCACATGCTGCAGCTTCCTTCAGGAAAGTATTTACCTTTTCTGGCATGGGGTCTTCAATAGGCTGCAGTGTAGGTATCTGCTCCAATGAGGTCTCTTTCATGGGTGATTAGGGAATATCTACGCTAGCACCTGGAGCAGCTCCTTCTCCTTTCTCTGGCATTAGTGGTCATACTTCTGCTTTCTCACTTTTATTTTTTTTTCCTTTTAAACTTCCTCCCCCCCCCTTTATTTTTCCCCCCCTTTCTTTTCAAAATCCTTATTTCTCTGCTCCTCTGACATTTTGCTCTTTCTTTTATGTTTTTATAAGAGGTACTGCCAGCTGGGCTGATGGGCTCAGTTCTGCCCTGTGGTGGATCTGTTGCACAAGCACCAGGAACTAGCAGTGTCAGGCACGGGGCACTGCCTTGTTTCTTCTCACAGAGACTACCACTGCATTCCCCATGTTGTTTCCAACACCTTAACATATACACTCAATACACCAACAGCTGCAGTCTTAATCTTAAATTTAAAGATGAAGTCATGCTACTGCTAAAATATCTGTTGTGCTGTCTAGATATGCAAATCACTATACAGGGAATTGTTTGTCAGTTCTCCTGTGGGAGCTATACTGGTTTTACCCAGGCCTTTAACAGGGATGCAGAAGTTAAATGGCCATTGTCTGTCATATGAAAACACCTGCTAGAAAGGTGGTTTTGGTGTTTGTTTTTTTTTTTAACCTTGTCTTGCAGGATTAGATTATGCAGAAGGTTACTGGTGCTAGTGATACTGCAGTTAGACGTGATGTTCTTATTGAATTTGGGACAGGTTAAGAAGATTCAGCCCTATCTGATTGACTTCCATGACTGAACAGGTGAATGTTCTCTAATGTTATTCTGCCAGAGTGATTCAGAATAGAAAATCTGTTTTGCAGTATGTTCAAGCTAACCCAAATAATTCTGGAAGTGAGTCAAGGTACAATTGTGCCAAAAGATCTGAGGAAGATGTACCTTCCATCAAGGGAGATGGAGGTAAGGAGGGTGATGAGAAGCCTGAGAAAAATCCTGAGGGTGATCAGCATTTAAAAACACATCTTCATGGATTTTGTAAAGCATTTAATTATTAGTAATTTCTGGTAAAATATTAGTTGGATATGTCTCTGTGATGGAAGTCAGTAATTCAGACTATTGCTGGCTTGGCAATAACCTTTATTACAGTACTGATACAAACATGCAAATTAGACATAATGGATATAAATACACTGTAGGTGATGGTCAGAAAAATTTTCGGTGGAAGAAATGCTCATTGCATTCAATTTACCAAGGGGATTAATACTATGAAACTCTGAATATCTCTAGTGGTGAAAGCAAGAGGGGAAAATGAGGAACAAATGAGGAATACTGAGGCTACAAGCAGGCAATGCTCCAATTAAAATTTGATATGCTATTGTCATCTACTTGGGTGGGGCATGGGGGTCAGGGAGACACAATCACTTCAAACATAGTCATGTAAAGAAGAAAATGCTTGTGGAATGGCCTCATAGGGCAAGTTCTCATGCTTGGGGGCCTTTCTAAATGTCTTTACACTAAAAAAAAATACCATTGAGAGCAAACAGGAAGAATTAGAAATCTGTGTGTGGTCACAGGGCTATAATGTCATTGGGACACACTGGGATAGTTCACACAAGTGGAGTACTGCAATATGTGGATACAGGCTCCTTAGGAAAGACAGTCTGAAAAGGCACGGAGAAGAACTTGCCCTTAATGTGAGAGAGCAGTCAGAATGCAGGGAATTCTGCCTTGGACAGGTCAGGAATCAGTCCACAGTTTGTGGCTCAATATTGCAGGCAAGGCACCATGTGTTGTCTTAGCAGACCTCTGCTATAGACCTCCTGATTGAAGAAGGCCTCAACTACATCTGAAAAACATGTAAAAATCCTGACTTTTCACAGGCCCTGGCCCTCATGAGGGATTCTATAAGAAAAGAAACAGCAAAAAGGAGACTAGGGAAGAGTTGGACCAGCTGCTGAATGTGGCAGGAGACCTGGTGACATATGACAGGAAAAGAGTTGAGCATAGAGAATCTGACAAAGAACAGATTAGGCAAATGGGCAATGAGGTGGAAAACAGAGTGAACGGAGGATTAAAATTGAAAGCATAAAGTCCAGCTTAAGGCAAGTGTACCCTAGGAGAAATATAGGAGCCAATGCTCTTTAACCTCTTTGTTAATGACCTGGGACAAATTGCACCCTTTCTTAATCATCAAATTATATAAAAGTGGGACGAGAGGTTGATAGAGAAGGTGGGTGTACTGTCATTCAGATGAACTTCTGTATACTGGTGAAATGGGCTCAGAGCAATTTTGTGAAGCTCACCAAAGGGAAATGCTAAGTCTTGCATTTGAGGAAGAATAACCAGTGACACTGGTACATGCTGGAGGCTGAGTGACTGGAAAGCAGTTCCAGAGAATGGTCTTAGAATACTGGCAGATGAGAGGCTGACAGCCAGAAATTCACCCTTGGGGCAAAGAAGGCTAAAAGCATCCTGGGCTGTGTTAGGAAGACTCTTGCCAGCAGGTCAAAGGAAGTGATTCTTCCCCTCTGCTCAGCACTGATAAAGCCACAACTGGATTGCTGTGTCCAGTTCTAGGGTCCCAATCACAAGAAAGATACAGATTTATTGGAGTGACTCCAGCAACAACTGTGAAGATGATTAAGCAACTGGAGCATCTCTACTATGTGGAAAGCCTGAGAAAACCATGACTGTTTAGCCTGGGGAAGAGAAAGTTTGGGAGTGATCTCATTAAGGTATATAAATTCTTGATGGAAGGAAACACAGATGAGGGAGCCAGACTCTTCTTCATGGTGCCCAGTAACGGGACCAATGGCAATGGACAGAAGAAAACTCTTTCCTGCTGTGTAGATGGTCAAACGCTGTAACAAGTTGCCCAGAGGGACTGTGGAGTCTCCAACCTTGTTGATGTTCAAAGCTCACTTAGACACCTCCTTGATCAGCCTGCCCTAGCTGACCTTGCTTAAGCAGTGATGTTGGACTAGATGATGTGAGGAGGTCCCTTCCAACATAAATAACTATGATTCTGTGAACACAAACAGGAGCAGTGATTATCCTGTGCTCTGTGAGAGAATCTTTGGGTCAAAATGTTGTAAAGGTCTATGGTAGAATAGGTCAGAATCTTTGGACAACCAGTTTTGTCTCTTTCACTCTGTATACAGCTAATTTAATAGTCAGTCTTATTTCTTTTATCCTTTGCTGCATTCTGCGTTTTGTGCCAAGAGGGAAAAATCCTAGTATGAAAAAACAGTGCTAGAACTGAACTCCTGGCAAAAAAAGTGGGTGGGGGAAGGGGAAGTATGTCTGGCACAGCTATTCCCAAGAGATTTTGCTCACCTTCAGCAGAGCTAATAAATATGACAGGATCATTAAAGTATTATTCATCTTTTGGTTTTAATGTAAGGTTAAATGCATGTAAATGCAAATGTTTTTATCCAAAGACTTATATTTCAGGGTAATTCACTGAAGGTTTTCAGATTCTAGATCTTAGCCAAAATGCAGAAAATCTTCTAGTATCTATTTCAGACTTTTAGCCAAAATGCAGAAAATCTTCTAGTATCTATTTCAGACTTTTTAATCTGTACATCTTGAACTGTTTCAAGGATTTAATATTTTTTTTTTTAGTTGAGGGAAAATATAAGCAAACAGAAATCCAAAAAAACATGCTCAAAGTCCCAGGGTGCATGAACAGCAGAGCTAAAACCAGAACACTGATTTCCAAATTCCAGTGTGGCTTATTCTCTTTAATGAAAAGATTTTCCTATACTCTTAGTACTTCACATGCTTTGTTCTGAAGTAAACATGAATTGCCTCTGCCTCACATGGTACACTCTCAGAACTAATATTTCTCCTAGGATTCAGCCTCCCAAATGCAAAGGACTTTTTTCCCCCCTTTTGTACCTTCAATTTCAGGACCAACCACCTTCTTGCTAACACAGTTCAGAGAGCAATATTCCTAGCTGTTCTGCAGTAGAAAGGTAGAAAAAAGTTATGTCAGCCTGTCGGTGCTGGAGCTGGGATAATAATGAATATTTACTCTCTTTGGCAATGTTGAAATAATTCTCACTTTATTTGTCGGTTAAATGAGCCCTTTACTAAATTGTTTTATTATCCTTTGTCCAATTTTTAATATTTGAAGGTCATCCTTAGTAAACTTAAAAATAAGTCAACTATAATAATAATAATAAAGAATGCATTTAGAAAATGTTGTCAAAACAAGAAGCTTTTATGGTTTTTTTTTAAGGTGCTTTTGTTTCCCACCAAGCAATTTGATGAAATCAAGATGAAATTGAAAAATTCTTCAGTGCTGCTAAATATAATTTGGAGTGGTTTTTTTTGTTGTTGGTAGTGGGTTTGGTTGTGTGTGGGTGTTTGGGGTTTTTTTGCTGTTGTTGGTGGTGTTGTGTTGTGTTTTGTGTTTTTGTTGTTGGTTTGGTTTGTTTTTTTCTGTTTAAGTTTACAGAAAAAACCATATTCATACAATTCTATTGAACTTACTGGCAAGATTCCTGGAGAACTCAGTACTTTGGAGAATGTCAATCCTGCTGCTTTGCCAGTTCCCTCATTGTAGACTTTTGAGTTCTGTGGGATGATTGTGACACCAAGAACATGCACTTTTAGTTTATCTGTGAAAGTGGAAAGAATCAGTGGCTTTTTTTTCATCGCCTTTTGCCTTTCGCTTGCCATCCCCCTTCAGCGGTTTGCTTCTTTCTACAACCAGTCATTTAGTTTGAAGAACAAAAGTCTTGATGTCAGTGCTATGACAGTTATATACCACAAACACGAGTGTTTTCTACAGAGTGGGAGGGGAAGTGTCAGTAGCAGCAGCATTTTATTATTTTTGTTTTTACTTTTTTTCTAATGAGTGAAGAATCTTGCAAGGATTTTGTCTGGTGTTTCAGAATCCTGTTTAGGGCAGGCTGTAGATTTCCTCTTTTGCTCTGTAGGTTATCTAAGCCTCCTGCTTCTTTTGCAGAAGACAGGAAAAGTATTGATTTACTGCTCCAAGTGTCTGTGTGTGATTTATGACAAAGAGCAGTGTTCAGGATGGGTTTTGATATCTTAGGCCAGACAAAATTAGTGTAACCTGGACAGGTGTGCAGAACATTTATGATTCTATGATTCTATTCATCCAAAAACTAATCTAGCACTCATTCAGAATTGGAAGAGTGCAAGCAGGCACAAAAAATCAGCTTAACATTAGACTCATGCCTTTATTAAACACTGCTTGATTATTCGTGTGCTCACTCTCTCCTTGGCGCAGCTTTGTGTGTGTTGCTGTGGAAGGCTGTGGCACTGTTTTCGCTTTCACCCTACCTGCGTGTTCCCAGCTTTTTTCCCTTTATTGATACATCTCTGACTGAAAGTTGTTGAACACCCTTCTTTGTTCTTAGAACTCTTTCTCTGTGTGTCCATGTGGTGGAGTCACCATCACTGGAGGTGTTTAGGAGACTTGATGGAGTGCTTGGTTGCATGGTTTAGTTGATTAGGTGGTGTTGGATGATATGTTGGATGTGATGATCTTGAAGGTCTCTTCCAACCTGGTTTAGTCTATTCTATTTTATTCTTTTCTATTCCATCCCTTTTCTCTCTCTCCATATTTCAGCTCAGCTCCTGAAAGGCTGGCCACAAAGGAAGGGGCAGAAGGAAGGCTGAAACAGTGAGGCAAGAAAATGTTTTTTTCCCCTTTGCTTTCTGGAAGTAATCCTGCTTCATGCTGCATGGTTATGTAGAACTACATAATGAGAGCCCAGTTCTTTAGCAGTGAAGTCTACACTATGGGACAGTGGTAACATATTATTGTTGTTGTTGTAGAAGATGGAGCTATGTGAAGACTGATTCTGGGAATCACGTGTCATTACCTAATACTTTGTTTGATACATGTGGACTGTCAAGGAACTTTCTTGCATGTTAGAGAGAATATCTCAAGTTTTTAGCACAGAAATAGGAGGAGGGGGAATAAATGTACCAAGCTGGCTTTTACTGATCTGTCTAGGAAGGTAAATTTTACTAAAACTGATACTTGAGCTTTCTTATTTAATATCTTTTTTTTCTTTCTCTCTTGTATTTCCACACTCCTCATAATAAATTCAAAACCTTATTAATCATTAGTCTCCATGTGCCAAGACAGTAGATCAAAACCTGTGGGATAATATGTTCTGTCATTTTTATTTTTAAAGCTGATACTGATAGGGTATAACTATGGGATTAGAAGGGTGAAAAAAGGGAATACAGTATGTATATGTTCATGCTAAATATGTTACATACTATATCTTGGAGCATACCCAAACTCTTCCATTGTTTTAAGTGAAACTAACAACTACCTCTTCCAAAACTGTAGATGGAGAAGTTTGCATAAGTACTTGTGCTTCTTATTTTTTTCTCCTTTGAGCTAGCTGAAGTGTTACACCCTTTTCTGGGTTTGGGTTTGTTTTTGGTTTTGTTTTTTTTTTTTTTTCTTTTCTTTTTTTATTTTTTTTTTTAAATTTTAACCTCCACAGCAATTTGAGAGGTAGCTGAAAAGCAAGAAATTGTGTTTTGTTTTAGATTAGATTTTTTACATAGTTTCCAGGTAGTGCTGCTATTTACTCAGTCATTGTCTTCCTGCTGACAAACTACTAGCAACGTTTCCTTTCTCTAGATACCTTTTTTAAGCCTAGGTTCTTCCCTTTATGCACCTTTTGGCTTATCTGATAACTAATACTAGTTATAGTACCCTAACGATACTAACAATGTTTTCTAATTGTACATGCAACTTCATCTAGAAGAGTAATACTGAAATTGCATTTCATGTGTAAGTGGAATCATAAAGTGAAACATATTATGGTCTAATGAGAAAATTTCATTTAAAAGACTTCTGAAAGCCTATATGGGCAGTTTAATATAAAATCTGTGATCTTACATCCTTACAGCAAATGTCAGTTCTGTTTATGTAACCAATTCAGGATAATGGATCCTAGGACATAAAAAAACCCCTAAAACCTGAGGTTCCTAAAGAAATATCATGGCGTGATCAAATCTAATTTTAAACAGTGTAATGCACCTGAATATTGGGGGAATGTGATGTACCCCATCAGCTCATACCTTAACAAAATAAATATCACAAGATTAAACCCTGACAGATGGCACAAGAAGTGTTTGTCATATCCATGGCTATATGTTTTTTAAAATCTAGTTTATTTAACCACAGTAGTTCATTTAACTACAACACTGAATTAATGGTATGCTCAAGCAATAGTGGAAGTTGTGGAGGCTATGGAGACAGAAAATAAAAAATAAAAAGAATGTCACATGAACCAAAGATGGCTGTTTACTACTATTGATCACCAAGGAGGTAAAAACAGGTTCTTCATGATGTGTGGAAGCGAAGTAGAGAGAGGCAAATGGAGGGAGTAGTTATGTAAGGGCATTTAGCTGCACTTTCAGTTTCCAGAGACAAAATTAGAAGTGCCAGACAGTTCAGGATTTGCCTCTGCATGACAACTTCCCATGAGGACCACATTGCAGAGGGTCATTTTAATAAAAATGAAAGACACGTCCTATTAGGACCGCTTTACTGACAAATAATTAAGATGAATTGCTAGCATACACTTGTCCTAGGTTGATGCCACTTTGTAGGAGACATGGGTGAGCTTACAGTATATGCTTTACTCCTTAAAAGCAATTTGCAATTGAAGTTAGCCATTCCAACTGAGAAGAGCTTAATCCTAGAGCTGTCACTAGGCATTATTTTCAGATTCCTCACACTTCTACATTAAAACAATTTATATGTAAAAGTTCATAGGGTTTGCAAGGGAACAATATTTCATTATGTTAAAAAAGTAACTGTTTTATTAGAACAACACTTTCTGTTTGGAAGATGCAGTGGCATAAACCCCAGAACTTCTGAGTTGGCTCTGTTGATAAACATTTTATTAAAAATTAATTAAAAATAATGTTTTTATATAAATTTAATTTGGAGTCACCATTTTGGACAACAGTTATTGCAGTTTCTTATTTAGGCTTGCATACATAAGTGTGTAGGTTTTGATGTTTAGTGGCTGCACCTGCTGGCTTTTTCTGCCTCTCACCTCTCAGTTCAAATTTATCTTGCCTTTTTAAAATCTGAAGACAGCGAATATCATATTGTAATTAAGTGTGGAAGCTGGGATATTTGACAGGTATTTAATGACAAGTTTGTCACTTTCAAATATGATCGGTATGCTGCCACGCCTGAGAAAAGATCTCTTTGCATCTCCATTTAGGAGCAAGGGGAAAAAAAGGTCATTGTGGCTGCCCTGCAAACGTCTCTGAAGTTTTAACCATTTCACTCTTTCCCCAAACACATATCTTCAGACTTACTCAGTAGATTCAGTGAGTCAACACTGGAAACCTCTACTTTAGAGGAAGACTTCAGATTGGTACTTATGTCTCTTCTTGCCCTGTAAATAATACAGAACAAGACTAAATGTTTTTTTTTTTTCAGAGCACAGCAGCTCTTTTCTGTTTAAAAATTTGCCATGTGAAACTTTTCCTCTTGGAGAACTGGGAAAAAAGGAAAGGTCTGTACTGTCCAAAGAGAGTTGCTAAAATTATGTGATGATAAAAGAGTAAGTGCTTTAAATAAAAAATATGATAAAGCTAAGTTTCTGGAGTATGTGAAGGAAAGAGATTCTGTGTGGGAGGTGGGCTATACACTAACATCTTCCTTATCCTTTGTTTTGCATCTGCTAAGATGTCTTTTTGCAGTGGTATCCCAAGCTTGTCTGCTAATTTGTTAAAAACACTACTGTATCTCTTGGTATTGATACTGGTTGATGCCTCCTCTTTGCCTTCAATGCATGGCATGAAGACAGACTGTGAGAGCACCGCCCCCAGAGAAGCTGTGATACTGGTTGGGCTGGAACAGGGGGCTCACTGTGTTTATTAGTTCACTGGAGATGTCTGCAGATCAGGATGCAGGGGAAACTTTTTACAGATAGGACCCTCCCTTAGAGCATTCTGCTTGCATCTTATCCTTCTGCAATGAAATTGCAGTACATGTCTTTCTGATTTCCCTTCTAAATGAAAAAAGGTCTGTCAGGAACTGCTCAGTTGTTTCTGATAACTCCAACCCTATGCTAATCATAACTCTGGCACAGTGTTCCTCCATCTGTGTGGAAGAAAAGGGGATGGGAGAGAGTGGCGGTGGTGATGATAACACTAATGCTGCGTCATTCACCATGAGCAAGATTTCCTTGACATACCATAGCACATTGTTGTGATTAATTAGTCCCCTTAGTGGTACAGTGTGGTCAGTGTATCCTAATGCAAGAAATGAATGACAGGCAATGTTTACCCTGCCTTCCCCTACCATGGAACCTGAGATTCACTGGCCTTGTTATGGCACTGCTGTGCGTGTTATTGCTAGATTTGTTCATAGCGCTTTTATTTTCTACAAGGGACAAATTTTTACTTTCCCTAGAGATGGGGATAATGCTGCTTCATACACAAGCTTTTAGTTTCTGGTTTGTTGCCCATTTGCTTCACAGAGAGAGCTTCTAATTTTTGTTGCTGCATTAATGATCAGCTTTGAAGAAACTGAAGTCCAGTTCCACCTCAGAGAAAGGAACACTGAGTAATAAATTTTGTTACATTGTCTTATTTCATGGCAAACAGAACTTGACTGTTAGATACCCCCTTCTTAATGGAGGCGCAATAGAGGACCTTCATTAAGTTACAAGGAACGTATACTTTGGACAAAGGAAATTGTGAAGGAAGCATTCAGTGTGGTGAGTTGAGTGATGCTTATGCTGTGGTTGCGATGAAATAGATCACAAAGACCAAACATTTGGTGATGTGAAAGGCTATGTATGAAGTGCTATTACTGTCACAATGATGACTGAATGCATGTTGAAATTACCTTTACAGGAATAGCAACAGATGGTCTCTGTATCTTCCCCCTCCTACTCATCCAAAGCTCTCAAGGCTGCATTCCTAATCAACCAAAAGCAGGCATCCCACATCCATGCTGAGAGGAATAACCTGAGCATGCAAGCTCTGCTTTGGATGAAATGTTAAAGGCATGCACCCTATATTGTCAGGTGACAAGAACTGAAAATACAATGATTAATTCAGTTATAGTTCTGTCCTTCTGCACTTACGTCCCATCACTCAAATTCCAGTGCTGCAAACAAAATTCTCATTAAGTGCTACTGATTATATTCATATTACTCTTTATAGCATATTGTTGTCAATAATTGCATATACACACTCTTAGGCTGGAATCTCTCTTTATTAAAAATACATTCCCTTTTAGGTGCTTCAGTTACTTGAATGTGGAGTGAAAGTAAATTAGGCTGTCGCAGGTGTTGCAGCTATAGTTACTACTTCTTCCATTATTGCAAGTTATTATAAGCTTATATGATTGAAACTGCTATAGATAAGCATGCAATAATATTTTCACTGTCACCATGATCACTGACTGAGATAAGAGCTTGATGTTCTATTTTTGTTCAGGATAGAGAAAAACAAGGAGGGGAATATGAGGGGAAAGGGCTTCATGCCTTGCAATGATATGCAAGGAAAAAAAGGAATGCCAAGCCTAAAGCAGGCCCACACATACGTCAATGATGACACACAGCGCTGAGAGGATTTAGTGTTAAAGGGACGTCTGTTAATTTTATTTGCAAAAGAGAAGCGAAGCATTCACGTTCAAGATACTTGTTGTATCATTTTTAAATCAAGGCCATCTTTTTCTCAGTGGTAAACGTGAAATGTTTTTAAAGGCCAGACTTAGCATAAAATCTATTGGTTGCTATGGAGACCACTTACCACACAGGACTGCACTCTGTGTTCAACTCTGTGATTTTCTCTATTCAAAGGTTTGGCATTGTCAAAAAACAAATTAGTTTTTCAGTTGTTTATCACAAAGTTCGTTATGAGAAAGGTAATAAATAATAAGGTATTTTATTAGTGTGTGGATAGATGCCATATGTGAATTAACCAGGGCATTATTCCTTAAATTTCCGATTTTAAAATAATTATAGTAAAATTGGCTATTGTTAGGAAATAAAGCAGATTTTGATTGTTCCGTGTGTACGAATATGAAGCAAAGCAGGTAGTTGGAAGTCTGATCCCAACAAAATTACATGGTAATAAGGCTTTTCACACCTACACAGCACTTAGTAAAAAAGCACTGAAAGAGAAAGATTATGCCCTGCTAGAGTAAAACTTTATACCTAAGGTGAATTACTTCTCTCTTTATGAAAGGAAAGGTGGGTTCAAGACCCAGTGCTCACTGAATTATTCACGCTGCTTTTTTGCATCTCAGATCTTAAGGGTTGAAACCAGTAGGGGTTGTTATTAGCAGAAGTACAAATCTTAACTGCATACAGCAGTTTAGAGAAAACCTGTTCAGCTGCTTCTCCTGAAGTGTTTGTCTAATTACAGCAAACAGTTTCTGCCAAACTGCCTCGCACACCCAGCCCCAAAAGAACTCATCCAGGGAGGAGGTGCAAAGACTTTCCCCTGGAGTTTATTTGAAGCAAAGGCTAGTCAACCATTTCTAAGATTTGGGTTTGTGCAACAATTTATAGAAGTACCAATGGAAGCCTTTTTTATGACAAATTATTGTCAACAGCTTCTTTCTATATATATATTTTTTTTTTTTCTTTTAAATAATATATAGTCCTCATTAGAAATTGGACTAATACGAGTATGTTACTGCCATCACCTAAGATTTGCTCCTGTTACCTCCTTGGTGCATTCTGGAACCTAGTGAGTCACACTCAGAGTTGCTGTAAGTGGAGCAGCTTCAATGGCTTCAGAAAAATCCTGATGCTGCTTTCAGTGTGTGGTCTCACTCCCATTATAGCCTGACGATAGGACTCTAGCACAGCATGGTAACAGCAGGTCTCTGCTCAGCTCTGAGGTTTCTGTGGATTTTGTGTGTTAAACTATTCATTTGGCTGTTTTTTTGTGTAGGTTTTGCATAGTGTAGGGATATTTATAATTTTTTTAGTGGTTTTGTAGGACCACTTGGTAAATGAAAGGATATCTGAGGCGTGGTGATTTATGGTGGTAATTTTTAGAAATTCTGTGTCTGTGGGTAATGCAGTAAAGTTTGGCAATGCAGTCAAATTAGTTTGGTAATGCAGTAAAATTTACTTATTTACAAACCTAATTTGTCATCAAACATTTGTGTGCATATAATTTATTTAGAAGATTTTACTTTCCTACACAAAACACTTCCACCGGTTACCAACTGTACGGTGTGTCAAGCCCTGATAATTAACATGTTGTAAACATGCAATTAAGACAAATCAGATTGAAACACGTACAAAAAAAAATAAAGCATAATTTAATTCCTGCTATTGTCAGTCTCTTCAAGAATTATTATTCAGTTGGCCTCCTCCTGTGCAGCTTTGTGTTTTAGCAGAGTGTGCACTGTTTTGCACTGCATGTAAAGTAACTAAAGAAGAAATGAGTCTTTAAAAAAGAATGCTCCAGTTTAAACAAGCCAGTGGAGGCTACTTAGGCAAAACTAACTGGTAACACTATTTATAGTAATAGACAATGGTATCTGGTGCACAAATAGTTCAGGGAAAAAAAACCTCATCGTTGATAAGCCTACACTGAAAATATCTTATTAATAGAAAACTGCTTCCCCTTAGAATAAGCTTTTCATTTTTATTTGTAGTCAGTTTTTCGCCTGAGCTCTTCTATTAACATCTTGCTCATGTTTTTTCTTTGGTTCCCTCTGGGTCCTCCAGACAACTCTATAAGGTCCTGCCTTTCCTTCTGTGTTCTCTGAGTTCATTAGGGTGCCATCGACTGTTCATAAAGCAGAATTTTTCACCCACGATATAGAATGTGTCAAAAGTATACGTACTAGAATGCTATCCCTGTATGCTTCAGTTCTCCTCCTCTACTTCTGAAGCAACATAACAAAGGCACCATGTGTACTGCATGAAAGAAGCAATCTCTCTGCTTGAAGAACAAGGAGACACCATTCAAGATTCCCATACAAAATAATTAGCTTACTAATGTGCCCTGTATCAGACATAAAGGAAAATATTTTTTGCATTCCACATTTGTATCTGGAATTCTATAGAAACTTTTGCAGATTTTCATGGAAAGGAGTCTGCTTGTCACATTCTACAGTTCTGAATCTCTCTACTTAAACATGATCTTTATGAAAAAAGTGTGGACTTGATTTAATACCACTAAATGTACTCTAGGTTCTGCAGAGCAACACAGTGACAGACATCTGGGAGAAATGTAAGGTTGGCATTTTCAGTACTTTTCAAAATGACAATCAATTTGGAATTTCACTTGGATTTTACTCTGTCCATGCTTGATCATAAATCTTGCTGAAGTGATTTTCCTGAATAGAAACTAATCAAGGATTTAATGGTGTGCCATCATGTTTATAGTGGGTTCTATTTAGAATTAATTCTCCTTTTCTTCCAGTAAAACATTAATGAAAAATGCAGTGACATCTCTAGACTGGAACATACCTGTTGCTAATAGTTTAGTGCAGTACTCAGTCTTGGGATTTCTACTGAATTTTGTTTGCAATAGATGCTAAGAACAATGTAACTTTATGTTCAAGGAAACAGTGTCTGCATTCAAAAAGGAGTAATGATTTTTCAGTTAGAAACTAGACCACCCCAAACTACATTCCTCATTCAAAGTTCAGTAATTCGAATGAGTTAAAATCAGGGGAGGTGCTATGTACATGACTTCAAGGTATTTGTAGAAAATAGCCTTCAAATAATGACCTAAATGCAATCAGAAAGAATGAGTCTGTGAAACTGTGTTCTGTTATTATGGCCATTATTACTTTCATACAGGAAAAAATTGCAGTGATAGAGATGAAAAATTCTGAGAAATAGAAGCTGTAAATTTAATGACAAGAAAAATTCTTCCAAGATTTATGTGATGGACAAGTAATATGCCAACTCAAATAGTTGATTTGTCCAATCCACGCTAGAATGGCAGATGAAAGAAACTATTCTCCAGTCCTTTACCAATTACTAAGTAATCAATTTATCCAATTGATCTGTTTCTATCCTATTTTCTTCTAGTTGTTTGATATTTCAAAAGTAGCCTGGTCTATCAGGATAAACTTGGTAATTTTCTGAGTATGTAAGATTACAGCCCTTGATAATTTGTTTAATTTTGAAATGTAGCTTTAGACAGTTGCATTCTTAATAGAGAGTAACATTCTTGCATGCCAGTCATTCCTTAATCAACTCACTGTGGTCAGTTAGTTGAAGCAGAATAAACTGTGGCATCTGTTAGACTCTGTAGTCAGCTTTATATTTTTCTGCTGCCATGCAAACATTTGTTTTGCAAATGTCATGTAAATAAAGCTTCATGCAAGCAAGGTTGTTTGGCCCAGCATTGGGCAAAGCAACCATTGACATCACTCATGTATATCATCCATCTAGAAAAGATAAAACAAAAAAGTGTGTGTGACAAAAATGCCCAATGCTACTGAAGGAAAAGCTGCTTTCCTATGTGGGATGGGTCTCTCTTGAAAGGAGCCATTTGTACTACCCTTATGTCCACTATGTTTGAAAGATGAGAGTATTTGCAGTCAGATTCTTAAGGATTATGAGTGCTCTGTTTCTTAGATACAAGTCTAGGTTGAAACATTGTTCACTGAATAATAAACACAAGTCTTAGTCCGTTTTCCTCCTGTCTGACATTTCCAAAAACCCTTACCTTCAGGACCTTCCTGTCTCTCAAATGGTGTTTATTCTATGTGAAACCCAAAGGTTGTATGGAAAATGCTTGGCTGATGATCTTCTGTGAGGAGCCCAGATTGTGTAGGATTTCTGCAAAAGATGGTTTTAGTAGTGGAGCCTATGTCTAGTGCTAAACCTAGATAAATTTGAAAGAAGATGGGTGGTGTTAGAAAGGAGAGAGATTGAAATATCCAGACGTATTTTTGTGCAAGATTTTTTTCTATTTTAGATTTGAATGTATATCCAGTCTGCCTTTGGAAACTGCAATTCAGCTATCAGATATCACTGGCATTTAACTTTAGGTTGTGTAGTAGGTAGAGACAGAGCCAAAACTGCATGGCGGTGAGAGAAGACAGAATTGGAACTGAGCAAAGCAGGCAAGTGGCCCGCCGTAATTAAGAACACAAATGGGGTTGTACATATCCACGATGCTTCTTGTAATGTTCAGCGTTTTCTGTTTCATCACAATTGTTTTGCCTTTCCCCCTCCATCCTTTGAGATTTTCAGGAGGAATTTTCTCAAACTACAGCTCAGTAGTGACTTCTGGGATACAGAAGTCCTTGTGAGTTTGCACCAAAACTCATTATGTAAGAAAGAAATTGGAGACTGAGTGGGATTTTGTGTTGTAAAGGTTAAAAGAGGGAAACTCATTTTCCTGCATCTGCATACAGAAGTGTATTGCATACACTTCTCATCCACAATACTTTGAGATTATATATACACATTTATAAAAGGTAGCTTTTGTCCCAGACCCCTTAGGCAAGGAAATATTTTGAAATGCTATAGGCAGCAAACAAAAGCTGCATATGCAAAAAGTTCTCTGTCCAGTGGCTTGTCTTCCTGTAGAACAAAGTACTAATTTTATGTATTGAACACCCAAATCAAAACAGAAATAATTTTTTATTGTTCTGAAGAGCAACAGAATACTGAGGTAGGGATACACTGTCTTGTGCTTTTGTAGTTTCAAGATGCAGTGATTTCTAGATAGCCACAATTCACTTAATAAAAGAAAAAAAGCAAATGTGCACAATCAAAATGATTTATTTTAAAGTGAAAACCGAAGTAAAACTTTATCAAGTGCACTCCAAATGGACAGGGAGAATTTATCTGCTTCTGTGTGCTATAATTATTGAAATTCATTTGCTTCACTTCAAGAACAATCACTTATTGATCTGAATTCATACAGTCTCTGACCTCACAACACCACAAGACTGAAGATGAGCTTAGGTTTAATTACATGAACAGGCGCAAATAAAGTATAGGAAAAGGAAGCATGGGATGTATATTAAAAGATTTACAGAAAAAAATTACATAACTGCATTTAATCCATAACTGCTCAAGAAAGGGCCTGTGCTGTAACCAGCTGGCATTCAGATGAACTTTGTGTGGTGGATTGTCTCGCACAAAGTAGAGGGTGGGTGTGTACCGTCCAGGTGCCAGAGCGCTGTACAGAAAAAGCACACCGCCTCTTTTAAAGGTCCAAGATTTTTTCATTTGTGCATCTTGGATTCCTTTTTCTGTCAAATGACAGTACTTATTTTGGCTATTACCAGATTTCTAAGCAACTCCCTGAAAAATGTGTAGTTTTATATGCATTGTTTTGTGTCATCAAGCATTGAAAAATCATTTGGATTAGAATTTACTAATGAATACGATGTAATAAATGATAGAGTATTTCATGTACATGTGTCACTATTGGTCACAACATCTACTACTTTTGGTGACAATGCATTTGTAAGTTTAATACCATGTGACCTTGAAACTGCTGTCTGCAGTAAGGGAAGAGCTGACACCTGCAAACACTGGTTGGCACCAAAGTGAATGGGATTTAATTTCTTGAAATACTTTACAAAGAATGAAAATAGCATTTCTCCCACACACCCCGACTGACAAGGCAGACACTTGGCTACAGAAGCTCGCTCTTCTTATGTCCTTCTTTTGGTTTTAGGCAGTTTATCTTGTCTACTGAAATAAACACTGTTTTCCAGGAATCACAAAACATTGAATAATTCTTCCATGGAGGCACAGCCAAATGATTTTCAATGCTTTGTGTTCATATTAATTTCAAATAACTGTTAGAGCATTACACATCAATATCTCTGCCGTATTCCTTCAGCAGTTCTTAACAAATCAGTTTCCCTTCTCTTCACTGCAAAGTTGCTTCTCCAGTGTGCACAGAGAAAGTCAGTCCTCTGCTACAGAAATAGCTGAAATACTGGCATTCACTTCAGTCAAGTCTGTTTATAACTGAGAGTATTATAGCGTCCAGAGCTCAGATCTCCACTAGCTATCTCTGCTTGTAAAAGTTGTCATCACTTCTTTCCACAACAGATAGCACCACAGAGCAAGACTCTGCATATGGACATACATATGTACTTGGTATTGCACTTGTCTCCATTTACAAGTGAGTTTGAGGGTGGAGGGATATTTCCTCCCAATGATACTGTTGCTGTCTCAGGGACTGTATCTAAACTACTGTGCCTAAAATCCCTCAATAATCTCATACAAATGAAGCCTAGCAAAAACTGTACAGTGTATGGCTGAAAGACTAAGTGATGATTTCACTGCCTCAGCAGACATAATCATACAACTAGACCTTAAAATAGTCAATCTAGCTCTCAAAGGAGGTAAGAGTAACTAATCAATATACTGCTTTATAAAAATGCATGTTTGAGTTATCAGAAGTTTGACTAATTCCCATATGCATGCATAAGTGTAGCTGTTTTGTTTGTAGTTCAGAGTCTGTGTTTGGATGTAGGCTCCTATCATGGTTTAGGCCTAGCCAGCAGCTGGTCACTACATGGTCACTTGCTCAGCCCCCACCCTCTGCTGGTAGAACGGGAATGAGAAGCAGGAGAAAACAGCAGTAATAACAGTACTACTAACATAGACTTGGTATAGAGATAGCCACCTTTCTTGTTCAGCAATACTTAAAGCCAGCTCAATGGCTTTCACCTTTGTGAACTAACTCAATTCACCTTATACTTAAGCAGCTTTGGTAGCTTGTCATGTAGGACTCCACATAGCAACCTTCCACCATCAATGTTTTCCCACAATGCAAGAGGACCCATCAATGAACAGGACATAACACCTCTCATTATCTTGTAATTTGTCACATGGTTGCATATTACCCATTCCAATGACATTCCAAAATCTTTGCTCTCTGGCCAATTTGTGATCACTTTTAAGACTCCTGTGTGGCCAGGGTTATCTCTTCAAGCACATTGTGTTATCAGTGTGGGCCACTTAACTCCACATGGAGGAGTGACTGAGGGAGCTGGGGTTGTTTAGCCTGGAGAAGGGAAGGCTCGGGGGAGACCATATTGCTGTCTACAACTACCTGAAAGTTGGTTGTAGCCAGGTTGGTCTCTTCTCCTGGGCAACCAGTAACAGAACAAGAGGACACGGTCTCTAGCTGTGCAAGGGGAAATTTAGGCTTGATCTTAGAAAAAAGTTCTCAACAGAAAGAGTGATTTGCCATTGTAATGGGCTGCCCAGGGAGGTGGTGGGGTGGGTTTGAAGTCCCTGGAGGTGTTTAAGAAAAGACTGCATGAGGCACTTAGTGCCATGATCTAGTTGATTGGTTAGGGTTGCGTGATTGGTTGGACTTGATGGTCTTGGAGGTCTCTTCCAGTCTGGGTGATTCTGTGATCAGGTGCATGATGTGTTAAGGGAAACATCCATCCCAGCACCAGTATCTGGGGTGCTAAGAGGAGCTGTGCTTTAGTATTCACCACTTCTGAGGCATCTCAAACTCCTTCACATGCTGCAGTATCTCTCTCTCAGCTGGAGCGTAACATGTCCTGATCCTTTGTATCCCCAACTCCAAAACCATAGGAGTTGACCTTGGGCCTCCTCAGGTGTTCTCTGCTATACGCTCCAGGCAGAGATGTGAAGCATGTTTTTAACATCTTGTCCTGCCTTGTCTGACTTGAAGGCTACTGCATGTACAATCTCCTGTTTAATTTGTTCAAATGCTTGTCACTGTTCAGGGCCCCATTGAAAATCATTCTTCTTCTGTGTCACTTGATAGAGAGGGCTCACAATCAGGCCATAGTCTGGGATATGCATCCTCCAGAAATCCACAATGCTCAAAACAGCCTATGTTTCCTTATTGGTGGGTGAAAACATAGCTGCTCTCTTGTGGATCACATCCATTGGGATCTGATGACAACTGCATTGCTATTCTATTCCTAAAAATTTGATCTCCTGTGCACGTCCCTTGACCATATTTTCTTCTATGGCAAAAGCAGCCTTCAGAAGCATATGAAGCATTTTCTTCCCTTTCTCAAAAACTTCCTCTGCTACGTTGCCTTGTATGATGCCATCAATGTATGGCAGTATGTATGGGAGGTATTCTGGAGCTTTACCACTTTCCAGTGCAGTCTGGATCAGTGCATGGCACATGGTAGGGCTGTTTTTCCACCCCTGGGGCAGTGAATTCCAAGTGTATTAGATGTCCTTCCAAGTGAAAGCAAACTGGCATTAGGGTACACTGTGCACTGGTATCTACCAGAGCCTCATGTTTCTGAGTCTGATGTACCAGGCGACTGGATTCATGCAGTCTAGCAAACTCTATTATTCTTTTCCTCCACCTAGCTGAAGGCAGGGCCCTCTAATCCTGATCAGTCAGTCACTCCTTGTGAAAATGACGTGAAATCCCTTTAAGAGGATCAGAAGTGAGATCAGCCTTTCAACTTTGGGAAATCCTGGAAATGGAGCAGCATTTTATTGGAAGAATTTCCTTTCACTAATGTTTTCCATTGCAACTCATATACTCATGCATCCTGGCTCAAAGTAGGTTTTGTATCCTACTTCCTCATGTACTCACCATGGTCTTGTAGCTAAAACCATAGGCTACCCTATGGTATGTACCTTCCACATTTTCTGTTGAGTGCATCAGTGTCTACACCTCATAGCTAAGATACAAGCCCATACAAGTGGGGATTTGGACATGTCCTTTTTGAATTGCTGGAACTCCTGCAGCATTTCCTTCACACCTGAGACACAGGACCTATCTACTTGCTTGGGTGACATGCAACATCTTCCTTGAGGGGATACTTTCCTTCACACCTGACAGAAGTCACCTCCAGAGGCTGAAGGCTCGTGTTCCTCTTCCAATCACCTTGTCAGTGCCCCCTTCCTAGGAAAGCACCTGTCCTAGGTGCTTACCTGTACTCTGTCACTCATAGCTACTCAGTCTTGAGGCAAATGTGTGTGTGGTATTATTGAAAAAATTTTGTCTAACTCTAAGCCAGACCTAGGACACATTAAGAAGATATAGCAATAAGAGTATGCTGGTTTGGATATCTCAAGAATATTCAACATTCTCAAAAGATGAGAAAGCTTTCTCCCCATCTCATCCATACAGTGGGTGAGATGACTAATAAATGGCAATGCTGCATACAAATACCAGCTTAACCAGGGGTGTAATCATGTCATAAATTGACATCACTCAATACAGCAACATGATAGTCCTGATCCGTCTCTCAGAGATAATAAATATCACCACAGGGAATAGACAGTGCACATAAGGATCTACAGAACATTGCTATGTGAACAAATGGACCAACACTGTGAAGTGTATAACAGAATGGTTTTAACGTGCTTTGGTCAGATCTGTTATCTCACCAAAGCCCAGCTGCATGGCTCAACTTGCCAGTGTTTCCCTCAGCTGGCTCCCCACCCCTTATACTGGGCATGATGTCAGAATGGTATCAAATACCCAATGACTGGTTTGGTTCTTGTGAAAATTAACCCTATCCTAGCTAAACCCAGGACAGTTCCATATCCTGGAACATCATAACCATAGTCTCTGAAAGCTGATGGTGGAGGGGAAAGCAAGCTCAATATGTGACAAGAAAGACAGTCTCTCCAGAAATGCTGGATTCTATTAGACAGTCTAAGCAATGAAAGGAATTGGGAGAAAGAGCCTATGGAGCTCCTTAAAGCACAGAAAAAGGACAATTATCTGCCTTATGACCCTTGCTGCTGTTTGTATTTTCAGCTGGCTCAGTGTCAATAGCAGCTTATGATTCAGTTAGCTTTACATAGAGAGAAATTATATCTACGTGACAGACGTGACTTGTGGATTATTCTTTGGTGTTTTTTCCTCTGTGCACTCAGCTTGCACTGTTTGAGAAGTTTATTCTCCTGTGATGCTGAAAGATGCACAGCAAATGTAACACAGGTGGTTGGTAATAGGTAAGCATTCAGTTTACAAACAGTTCTGCATAGTTTAGCATTCACACAGCTTCTCCTTGTGGCATTAAATTGACGTGAACAATTGGATGGTATGAACTACCCGAAAGAAATAATTGCCTAGTTTTAATGACTGAGATACAGTGGGATATGTAAAGCTGGTAACTCTTAGAATAGTAGATCACACTCTCCTGTCATGGAATGGTGTGATTCAAGAAACAGGTTTTAAGGGAGAGCTATTTGGTGTTCTGTGTTTTAGCAGGTTGATCTTTCCTGTGGATACGTGATATTGATTAGCCTTGTAAAGGTTTGATACAAATGTTTTCTTCACCTTTCCACATCATGCCTCTCTGCCTGAGTTTTTGTTAAAGCAGAGGAAAGTGAATTTGAACTATGCCAAAGCACACATTTGCTGTATCTGTTACTTCTATGCAATATAAATACAGACAGACAACTTCCAGAGGATCAGGTAGGGAAGGGTTTATGTACTGTAGGTACTGCACTAAGCAGCATAACAGCGTGATGTTCACTTAATCTAGGCCTGCTTGAGATAATTGTTAATTGTCCATGATGGGATTTAATTGTATGGTGATCTTTCCAGGTACTGTCTGAAATTAATCTTCTTTACTATTTTGACTTTAATCAGGGAAGCGCATAGATAGATGGTAATTTTGAAAGTTAACTGTGACAATAGAGCAATGTGATCTGTTTGAAATGTCAAGCTTGTTTAACTTTTTCAGAGAAATTAAGGAGAAGAATTTGAGAGTATGACATAGGACTGCAAACATACCAGGTATCGCTAGTACTGTGCTTTGTACATGAAGAGAAGGTTTCCACTCCTTTTTTCTTTCCTTTTTCCAGTATCAGTCTGCAGCAGTGCCATTCTCCATCTTGTTCAATGGAGTGGAGTTGCTGTGTCTTCTATGCCCTGCCAAGGTTTGCTGCCCTTTCCATGATGAACAGTCATCTCAATTCTACAACCTTACCCTAAGATATTGTAAAGAAAAGGAGTAGAAAGTGAGCTTATGGGCTTCCTTCCTGACTCTTGAAATCCAATGGATACTTTAAAGAAGGGGTCAGTCCTTCTATTAACAACAATTACATTTCTTCAGACATTCAAGAATATGTGCAAAATAGTTAATATAAAATTTATTCTCGAAAATACATGAGAAATACTCATCCATGGGCTGATAGAATCACAGAGTCTTCAGTTACTGAGCATCATAGCAACAGCAATTTTTGTGAAGTAGTGGCATGCAGAAGGAGTAAAGTGCTTGGCAAATACTTTAAGACTTAAGTCTCCAGTGCTCCAGTAGTTGCTCAGTGTGATTTTTAAGTCTCTGTTTTCACGCATTTCAGCAGTGGCATGAGAGTATTCTGGTTGTAGGGACTTCTGCAAATGACAAGAAAAATAAATTTAAAAAACCTTTACTATGCCCTAGGGGCTTGCTTCAAAATGTGAATCACTTTTTGTCCTTTTGCAGGCATGCCCATCATGTTACTGGACTTGAACAACAGTAACTTGGCCTGTTTTCTACCAAATTTGCTTCTCATGACATGAGCTGCTCAACTTTGTAAGCCTTTGCATAATTGTGGTTTTGTCTTAATGTACACTACCTGGAAATAGCACAACTGGGCAACTACTGTGAACTTTGCCACCATCCACTGAAAATGTTGGAGCCTCTCATGGGTTTTGATGCTATTTCTCAGACTTTAGCTTCTTGCATCAATGGCCAGCTTCATTATGGAGTCTACTCTGTAATACTGACTCGAAACTGAGAGTGTAATGCAGACCAGACATAATTTCCCATAAGAAAAATAAATAAAACATGTTTCTTCCTTTCCAGGCACTATTAAAAAACTAAAATCAATGTAACTCTCTGTAAAGTTATTATAAGATCCATTAAAGACAGGGGCTTTGTATGAAATAGAGTGCATTTTCATTAGCTCTGCTAGCTGTTTTTCTGAGGTATGACTTTGTTTTGTGGCTGACAGAAGTCCTAAGCTTAAACAGAAGCCAGAAAAGGATTTGCGCTCTAATTATGGTTTGTTAGTATTCAAGGTGTTTATATTGCAGAACTCAAAACCGAAGATGGCATACACCTACTGAGTGGCTGCAAAGATCTACTGCAAGTCCAGGTGTTTCTTTAAGCTTAGTGAGCTGAGGGCCTCTTTTCCCCTGCTTCTTTTCTCTTGGTGTTGCTCCATATCCAAGCATCAATCCTGAGACAACACTATGGGGAACTTCCAAAGAAGTTAAAGAACAGCTTTTTCCTTCTCTGGAGCTCTGAATCCAGCTATTTCTTGTGGGCTGCTTTTGTGCTTCAGGCCTTCTTGGCTCAAGGTGGGAGCAAGCACAGGAGCACTGTGCCACTGTGACACTAGGGTTTGAGGTGCTGTTATATCATTGCTATGAAGTCTGGAGCTGTGACTCAATGCACAAACATGCCAAAGTGCACTCCCCTCTATTTCTGCAAACCCATGCAGATCTTTACATCTTAAATAGCTGTGTCAGTGTGAGCTGGTCTATTCAATGCCTCAATGAAAATACCAACATGATTCATAGTAATTTATCAGTCACTTCTCAGGGGTGGATTGTGTCTGTGTCAGGGAGAAATTAAGAGTAAACCAGATTTTCCTCATAATAGCCTATGTTTAAGTAAACTGTGCAATGGCTTTTCTGATTAATTCCCGTGAATAATACTTTGAAACCCCTACTTTTGAAAGTATCCATAATATCAGTGCCTTCTGAAAACTGTATTGGGCAGGGGAGCTGATAAAAAACCAAACAACTTCATGAACATGGTGTTGTACTTGGATTTTCCCAAATGGTGAGTTAAGATTTGTGCATCTTGAGTTGTCTTTCTATGAGCTGGGAGTGAGTGCAGGATGGTGGACAGCTCTTCCAAGTGAGATTTCTAGACTTTGCTGTAAATTTTGACACTGTCTTAACTACAGAGCAGCACACAGGGTCTGAGGATAAGGGTCTATTATTTCTCTTAAAGGTGGTTGAAGCTTCACATAGTTCAGATTACTTCCTATTTAGCTTGCTTAGTCCTGGAGAATGGTAAAATGGGTCGAATTCATTAAGCCTAGGAATCAGTTAAATTCACGTAATAAAATCTGGTATATTAACCTTCCCTGGACACTGTCCAACATGGGGCATAGGAAGGGAGCTGCTGAACTGTTGCCTGGTGTGCATATACTTTAAATGACTCTAAAATCACATTGTCCTCTCAGTTCAGTATGAGAAGGCTTTAACATTTTCCAATTATATCTTTTTTTCTAACATTGTTTTCCCTTCTGTTTTGAGGAGAGTCCTTAGATTTGAATGTACCCACTGCATAAACTCCTAGGCAAGTTTGTGGATTTAGTTTAGTTCCCATGCTGAACTACATGGATCTTCTTTGGACCGTAGCCAGAAGACACCTCCAGAGAATTTCTAAAATTCGTAGTCCCTCTGTTGTTGTGACAGTTTGTCTCCCATGGTATCCAGATTTTTTCACTTGTGATGATAAAGAACTTCTGTCCAAGACTCCAGCTGGTTCATCATGTCAGGTTCATAGCATAGGCATTGCACTTTAACCCAGCTATTACATCTGAAAACAGTTTTGCTGAATGAAATATCAGCAATGGTTCAACCCTTGATTAGGCTACTATGTTGTAATGTTTCTAGCAATCAGGCTGGTTCCTAGCAGGCTCTCTTGGGCCAGCCTCACTGTATCTTTCATCTTTTATGTTAAACTAGGACAGAATGTGGTGTCGAGGATGGCTTGTTACAGTAAGGCTTTATCAGGTTTAAGATATCTCTGTTTTGGTGGCTACAGAGAAATGTGACCAGGGAGAAGCACGTGGAGATTGGTAGCAATCCCCATAGTTAAATAAGGCAGACAGCAGCTGCTGGTCTAGGTTTTTGTGTCATAGCTAGTAAGTTTTTTCAGCATCTGCTATCGAGTCTGGTTTTATCATTGGACCAGATCATGTGTTTGAAATGGTAAAGTGGAGCTTTCAGCAACTTGATCCACATAAACTGTAAAGTTCATGCCTGGGTTTTGTTGTGAAACCAGCCCCTTCTTTGTCTGGCTTTCTTCCTGGATGTTACTTAGCTGGAAAAATTGTTTCCGTCACCCTGGCATTAATGAAATGGAAGGATAGGACCTTGGTGTAATGGGAGATGCTGTTTATTATTGTACAGTGGGTTTGATATTCTGCTAAGTTCTTCTTGAACAGACGAATTGTATCAATGCTCTTTTTCTCAAAGGGAATGAGAATGATTAAGCGGGATTAAAGGGATTCTGAGAACTTCACTAAATCCTGCCATTGGCAGTTGAGTCTGTGTGGGGAAAGACTATATACCTTATAAAATACTATACATCTTACAAAATACTATACTGTTGAAGTAGATGGGGCTTGTTTCACTTCTTGGCTTGAGCAGTGTAAATGTCATAGTTTTCCACTTGCTTTTGTGATTTATGGGCTTTGAGAAGCGCTGTTATTTGGATCCTTTTGGCTGCCAGCAAGGAGTCATCACTGCCTGGTCATCTTGACTGTTCTGGACTTTCCACTAAAGGTCCCAATGGATCAGCCTCTGTAACAGCCCAGACTATGGCTTCTGAAGGGTATCAGAAGAGAAAAATTCCATTGTGTTAGATTCTGTTCTTTCCCATGCTGACCCGCTGTTATGGCCCTGCTCTGAACTTTTTCAGGCTCTCAATATTGCTCTTGTTCCAATGTGTCCCCAAACTGGGCACATGATATTCTAGATGAAACCTCCCAAACTGCTGACCAGAGGGCAATAGGGCTTTGCCCATGCTTACCAACTGTATGTTTGCTCAGCATGTGGTAGGCTTTCAGCACCACACGGGTGCACTCCTGACTCGTGCTCTTCTTTTTGGCCACTGGGACGCAGCAGCCTCTTCTTTGTGGGGCTGCCACTGGCTTGGCAGGCTCAGGCTGTGCCTTGAGTTTCCTGAGGATCCTGTTAGGCCAATCTCTCCAACTTGCCATGAGCTTCTGAATGACAGAGTGGGACCTGTGGTGGAGTCCTTCTGAAGGACTGTGACCTTCCATCAGGTGACCATTTTTTCCCAAGCTGGTGTCACCAGAGAACCTCCAGAGGGTATACTTTGTCCTGTTGATAGAGTTGTTGCTGCAGGTGTTATGCAGTACAAATCCTAGAAGTGATTTACAAGAATGCCAGTTACCAGTCAGTAGAAGTTTGTACCTTTGGCCAATACCCTTTGAGCCCAATGGGCCAAACATCTTTCCAGCCATCTTGGGTGTATGTGGCTGTCATTAGTCAGTGGAACTCCTGGCACTGTTTCCTCTGAGATCTTTACCACGTATCAGCTCTTTCACTGTAGCTTTTAGATTTAGTACTGTGGTAATAGGTCATTTCTGGAAGGAACTTTGCCATGCACTGGACTCTACCTAGACCAAAAGCCTGCTTTGTGGATTAACCTTGCTGATATATAATTATAATTAATTGTTGTTTTTACTTTGAGCACACCCTTGCACATCTGGTAATAGGTAAATGCAAATAAAAGTGTTTATTTAGGAAACTCAAAATAGCACAATTATGGCACAATTTTCAAACTGGGAGAAATGACTAACCAGAAAATAAATTAAAATGATGCCTGTGTTTCATTCCCATTTAGTGCCCCAATTTCCTTTTATAACACAGAGCTATTAATGAAAATCATTTGGCCTTATGTTTCTTAATTAAGTTTTTACCTTTCTGCCAGATTATGTTCCTAAATTGTGGAAACAAATACATGTCTTTGGCATAGCTGGATATGGTCATTAGTTGTCTACAGGTAAACAGGACCATGCATGAAGTCTAATGAAGCATAATGCCTTGTACCATTCTCCTGGCCTCAGGTCCAGTCATGAATCAATGCAGGTCTCTTGAGAACCTGCTTGAGTAGGATTCAGTTGTTTCTGAGAAGCAGCTGCCACTGTGTACTTGGCCTTTGTAATGCTTCCCTCCATTATGACCACACTCAGTCTTCTTAGTGGGAGAAGATGGCTGGGCCAATGTCTGTGGAGACTTGCTTTTCCTGGATAGAATCAAAGACGTCCCCCATCCCCAGCAGTCCTGTTGGTATTATTGCTTTGAACAATGAGTTTACCCACTGACGGTTTCCACTGCAATCCATTGGATTAATCTTTTTGTATAAAGCATTTCAGATGACAAAAAATGGTTTCATGTTTGGAACTGTTTCAGAGTTCTGCTTTTTTTTAAAAAAAAGTGTTATTTGACCTGTTTCAAAGAGAAAATCTGCAGGGGGAAACTTGCTTGATGACTAATAATTTATTTGCTAATAATCTTTTAATTTTCTTTCATCAGTTAATTCCCTTCTGGTTAAATTTTCAGTGTCTCATCTACTAAGCTCTTCTAGAACCTCCACTATCTCTTAATTACAGATTATCTTTGAATCTCTCTAAAACAGCTGTAAAACTAACTTGTATTGAATGTCCTGGTGGTTTGAAGGGGTTTTTGACTCTGTGTATAGGTTGATAGTTACTTCTAGATTTACTTATGGTTTGAAAAGTTAGCTTCAGGTCTTTTGCCCTATTTACCAACACAGTTATCTGAAAAGATGAGACACTTTACCGTAATTTCAGTAATATGTCATTTAAGATATTTTGGGGCCTTAGTGATAATTTACCCAGTACTCCTTGTGAGTCCTGTCACAAGTGAAGTCCCCCAGGGATTGATATTGGGCTTTAGATAAAGGTGCTTTCAAAGAAACCCAACCGAAAATGGGGCTTTCTGTGTTACTTTACATTGATGTTTGCTGTCTCAGGCTAGCATACACAGGGACATGTTCACATTGTGGAAAGCTTCTTGGTACAAATTAGTTCATTGCTGTATATTTAATGAATTTCCTGCAAACAATCACTGTTTCATCCTTTCTGTACAGATATAAAAGATTGAGATTAATGCATTTCTTTCTGGAGTTTAGGGATTAATACAGACAATTCTGTTAGAAATTGTGCATTACTAAAGAGTGACCTGGCTAGCTCCATGGGATTCAGAAAAAGCAGCTCTTCCCCCTAGGAAATACTAGTTTCATTTTTAATCTGATTTGGTTTTATTATTTATTGTTTCTGTGTTGATTTAAAACTTTCTGGAAATAAACCACAAGAAGGCCCCCTCCATGCCAGGCTTTGTTGCTTTTTTTGCGTTTTTAAAGAAGGGTTATGTAGGGGTTTATACCACACTCATCACCATAGTTTCTCTGAATGCTTTCCAGAGGATACTAAGTGATGTGCATATTATGACACATACATTTTTTTTTTTTTCTTTCTAATTGTCTTCCCAGAGGAAAAACTGTGAGTACAACAGTGTGTTTACTTTTGAAGGAATTTGGGGATAGAGGACAAGCTTGATTAGTCTTTGACTGAAATTTCTGGTACCTTACTTGACCCTTTAGCAATTCTTCCTGAATTACTAGACAGTTGCTGCTTCCTTTTGCTGTTAATCCTACCAAAAAGCAGAAGGGAACAGTATTTCAGCATTTATCAAAGTTTATTTGAGGAACCTGTTAATCAAGGAGAGCAATAAATGAAAGAGTGAGATGATGTAATAATGGAAAGCTGGGGTTTATAGTTCACCTTACAGTTCCTGCTTTTTGTGTGTATTCCTAGTTTCTATTATATAGTCACACTGAATGACTGATGCCATGCTAACCTGGGTTCTGTTATATATGGAGGGTATATAGTCCCAGGTGAGAACTATGGCTCAGGCATGCCATTGGCAGGACAAACTCCACATGCAGATGTTTCACTCAGATTGCTCACACTTTTTGGTAGCAAAGATAATTTAATTTGCCGATATTGAGCCCATGCATTCTAAATGTTTTCTTGCCTGTTAAAGACTGAGTTATTATTTTCAGCAACGGCCTGTCTAAATCCTGGGAGCTGTATCTTTCAGCATGATGGATAGTCAGGTAAACTTGGTCTGGCAATGCAATGGCATTTCTTGTTGATGACAATAAACTGCCTCTTCTATCCCATACACACTCTGCCCTCATGGACCTCTAGCATGGACTCCAACTTTCAGAAAGGTAGGAATGAAAGTAAGACTCAGGCACAGTAAAGGTTAGCAAGTAATTTGTTATTCTGTCTGTAGATTTTCTTTGGTATTTTCTTTGTAGATTTCCTGTTGTACCTGTCTTACAGAGAGCTTGGATCCTTTTCTCTTTCTCAGTTGTTTTGTTGTTAGTTGTTGTTTGGGGTTTTCTTTCGCTCTGATTTGGTGCAGAGCCAGGCTTTGGAGTTCAGTTTTCAAACTGTTGAAGTAAGAATTAATCTGTATTGGTTGGATTTTAAATTTTTTTTTATTATTACTTTTGTTTTGGGGATTATTTAAAAAAAAAGGAAAAGCTGCATTTACCTCCCTTTTTTTGTTTTGTTTCCTGAATTAGCCTTTGTAAATGGAGTGTTGTCATTGTAATTGCCAAGATATTCCTCCTCCAAAGGCTGAAGGTGAATTATGGTCTGTCTTAGAGTAGCTTGGGAAGTTTGGCAAGCCTGGTGATTTGAAGAGAAGGCTTGATAGGCATTATTGGTATTTTTTTAAGCCCTGCTGTCTGACATAACTCTGGTTTGTCTTCTAGAAGACTGTTGTTGCTTCTTCTGCTGGAGGGTAGAGAGGCTCTGCAGAGGGACCTCGACAGGCTGGGCAGATGGGCAGAGTCCAACGGCATGAGATTTAACACATCCAAGTGCCGGGTTCTGCACATTGGCCACAGCAACCCCATGCAGAGCTACAGGCTGGGGTCAGAGTGGCTCGAGAGCAGTCAGGCTGAGAGGGACCTGGGGGTGCTGGTCGATGGTAGACTGAACATGAGCCTGCAGTGTGCCCAGGCAGCTAAGAGGGCCAATGGCATCCTGGCCTGCATCAGGAACAGTGTGGCCAGCAGGAGCAGGGAGGTCATTCTGCCCCTGTACACTGCACTGGTTAGGCCGCACCTCGAGTACTGTGTCCAGTTCTGGGCCCCTCAGTTTAGGAAGGATGTTGACTTGCTGGAACGAGTCCAGAGAAGAGCAACAAAGTTGGTGAGGGGTTTGGAACATAAGCCCTACGAGGAGAGGCTGAGGGAGCTGGGGTTGCTTAGCCTGGAGAAGAGGAGACTCAGGGGTGACCTTATTACTCTCTACAACTACCTGAAGGGAGGTTGTAGACAGACGGATGTTGGTCTCTTCTCCCAGGCAAGCAGTACCAGAACAAGAGGACACAGTCTCAGGCTGCGCCAGGGGAGATACAGGCTGGATGTTAGAAAAAAGTTCTATACAGAAAGAGTGATTGCACATTGGAATGGGCTGCCTGGGGAGGTGGTGGAGTCGCCATCGCTGGAGGTTTTTAGGAGAAGACTTGACGGGGTACTTGGTGCTGTGGGTTAGTTGCTTGGGCGGAGTTGGATTGGTTGATGGGTTGGACGCGATGATCTTGAAGGTCTCTTCCAACCTGGTTTATTCTATGTATTCTATGACCCCTACAGTTTCTATGTATTCTTCGGCTGCTCAAGTGGTCTCTGAGTTGTGAAAGCTGTCCAGTTCTGGTGTAACTACAAGTACATAGCATGGTGCAGAGTTTGGTACTGAAAAGGAGAGGAAGAGAGCAGCTGAACCTGATGAACAAGAAGAGATTGCACTTTATGTAGGTGGGGTGGGAATCCACAGTCAGAGGCTGTATAAGAGGCACAGTGTTTTAAATGCAGATGAAAGAAGGCATTTACAGAGGGCAAAGAGGTGGTCACAGGATGGCAGTATCAGTCAGAAAAGGGAAGGAGTAGTTTGGACAATAATGAGACTGTAAGCATTAAAGTATATTAAAATATCTTTGTAATTGTAGCAGTATAGATGGGTCTGGGTTTATGTTATGTTATTTTATGTTATGTTATTTTATATCTGGATGCCTGGATGTGTTCCTGTGTGGCCTGCCCTAGGCGCATTTGATTTGTCAGAGAGTTTAGACTAGATGAATTCAAGAGGTCCCTTTCAACCTTTACTGTTCTGTGATTTTGTGATTAATATTTTAGGAAGGGAATTCAGCTGACATATTGCTTACACATGGAACCCCTTTCAGTCAATAGAGGTGTCTTCTCTCATGAGATGCTCTGGAAGTCCTGAGGGGTTGGGTGGGCAATCTTTATTACTTCACAGAATCACAGAATGTTAGGGTTGGAAGAGACCTCTGCAGAGCACTGAGTCCAACCATCCTGCCAGAGCAGGATCACCTAAAGCAGATCACATAGCAACATGCCCAGGCAGGCCTTGAAAGGCTACAGAGATGGAGATTCCTCCACTTCTCTGGGCAGCCTGTTCTAGTGCTCTGCCACCCGCAAAGTAAAGAAGTTCTTTCTCATGTTTAGATGGAACTTCTTATGTTCATGTTTATGCCCATTACCTCTTGTCCTGCCACTGGGGACCACTGAGAAGAGTCTGGTCTCATCTTTCTGACACCCACCCATTAGATATTTGTAAGATATTTGATATTAATAAGATCACCCCTCAGGCCCCTCTTCTCTAAGCTGAAGAGACCCAGCTCTCTCGGCCTTTCCTCATATGATGATAGATGTTCCAGTCCATTTAATCATCCTAGTGGTGCTGTGCTGGACTCTCTCCAGTAATTCTTTTTCCTTCTTGTTTACTTCCAATAAACTTTTAGTATGACTTTCTTTTCAAAGAATGAGAGAATACTTTCACCCCCAACACATCCTTGCAGGATTTATTTGACATACATTCTGTTGTGAAAGGTCCTAATATATTCATTTTATGATTGAGTTTTATATCCTTTCTATTAAAGTTATTCTGCAAGTGACGCAGTCCACTGGATTATGGGATTGAGACTGCAGAATAGTAGGTGTTACAGCATATTGTCAGAAAGAGAGAATTTGTTGATTTGAAGTTGATAATCAGATAAGTGCAACAATATAGTTCTAGGTTCTTCTTTTTAATACTGCATGCTTATCACATGGCATGTAGAGCTCTTCACAAAACAGAGATGCATTCTTTTCTTGAAGGGTTTTGTCTGACATTCTGGTTTGTACCAAATAATACCTGACTATTCATACCATACAGAATGTTGGCAGACTGGCTTTTAAATTAAGATAAAACAAAAAAGGGTTGCAGAAAAGAAAGAGGAATTATTTTAAAAAAGAAAGAAGAAAGGCAAGAACCAGAACTTAGATGGCACAGTCACTTGGAATTTCAGTCACCTTGAGTTACAAAATGTTTTTTTATTCATACTGTTTCAGTTGGAGCATTAAACAGTTTGACAAGAACAGTTCATGCATGCACCTTTTTAAAGAAATTAATTTTGAAAGGAGATGTAATGAAAGAGACTTGTGAGGATGCAAAATACTAAATACCTTCTTTTCCTCCATTTTCAACAGTAAGGCAGGAGGACTTCAGGATAACTGGCCTCCTGAACCAGTAGATGGGGTCAGGGAACAGCGTAGTGCCCCTGTAATCCAGGAGGAAGTAGTTAGAGACTTGCTGAGCTGCTAGGATACTCACAAGTCCATGGGACTAGATGGGATCCATCCTAGGGTGCTAAGAGAGCTGGCAGATGAGCTGGCCAAGCTGCTCTCCATCATTTACCACCAGTCCTGACCAGAGAGGTCCCAGATGACTGGAAACTGGCCAGTGTGATGCCCACCCACAAGAAGGCCTGGATGAAGGAACCAGGGAATTACAGACCAGTCAGTCTGACCTCAATGCCAGGAAAGATTATGGAGCAGATCATCTTGGGGGCAACCACAGTGCACCTGCAGGGTGGCCAGGGGATCAGGCCCAGCCAACATGGATTTAGGAAGGGCAGGTCCTGCCTCTCCAATCTGATCTCCTTCTATGATCAGGTGACCCACCTGGTGGACGTGGGGAAGGCTGTGGATGTAGTCTACCTAGACTTCAGCAAGGCCTTTTGACACCGTCCCCCACAGCAAACTCCTGGCTAAGCTGTCAGCCCATGGCTTGGACAGCAGCACTCTGTGCTGGGTTGAGAACTGGCTGGAGGGCTGAGCCCAGAGAGTGGTGGTGAATGGTGCCGCAGCCAGTCAGTAGTGGCGTCCCCCAGGGACCAGTGCTGGGCCTCATCCTGTTCAATATCTTTATAGATGATCTGGATGAGGGCATTGAGTCCATCATCAGTAACTTTACAGATGACACCAAGTTGGGGGCAGGTGTTGACCTGTTAGAGGGTTGGAGAGCTCTGCAGAGGGACCTTGACAGGCTGGACAGATAGGCAGAGTCCAACAGCACCATATTTAACATATCTAAGGCTGGGTTCTACATATTGGCCACAACAGCCCCATGCAGTGCTACAGGCTAGATTCAGAGTGCCCGGAGAGCAGCCAGACAGAAAGGGACCTAGGGGTACTGATTGACAGCCAGCTGAACATGAGCCAGCAGTGTGCCCAGGTGGCCAAGAAGGCCAGTGGCATCCTGGCCTGCATCAAGAATAGCATGGCCAGCAGGAGCAGGGAAGTCATTGTGCCCCAGTACTCAGCACTGGTTAGGCCACGCCTTGAGTTCTGGGGCCCTCAGTTTAAGAAGGACATCAAGACTCTTGAACGTGTCCAGAGAAGGGCAGCGAGGCCCTTGATGATCTTTGAGGTATTTTCTAACCTTATTGATTCTATGATTCTATGAAAATAAACTTTATGAACATGGCACCATGGGAAGCATTCTGAGACACATAAGTTGCCATCTAACTGTCTATGCAGTTTATTTTCTTCTTCTTTTTCTTTTTTTAACCTTCTCCTTTTATGACTTCTTGCTTAGCCATTGCTGTTCAACTTCCTACGTGCCATTTCAGACCTTGGCTCCAGTATCCAACTGTCCTAGTTTCATACTGTTAAAAAATGTTTTCAAAGCAGTTAATTAATTTCTGATATTTGTATCCTAATGGATCTGAGTATATAACTCTTACACATTTCTGTCACTTACTATTGCAAGGACTTAATGCATCAGCCCTGAGGCTAGGAATTCTTCTATATGCCAGCAGTTATGGGAATCACTGCTCATTTTGTCACTGTGCTATATGCCAGGAATACTAACATAATCCACTTGGTTGGTTTTTATAGGAACGCTGTTCTTGCATGTCAATACAATTTACAAGTTAAAAGCTGTATTTCAAACAAACAAACAAATTCTTGCACATATTGTATCCACTCTTCAATACTGTATTCTTCCTTTCTGGATTCTGGTTTCCTGTTTACGAATTGCAGGTATTCCTCATGATTTCATAGACACATCTCCACCTGAAAAGCTCTGTTCTCCATCTGTCCCTTGTGTTTCACAGTTGGGATACTTGGATCACTGCTTTATTCTTGTTTGTTTAATTATTTCAATTTCTGAAATATTTCTGATTGTTTATCTTAGGGGAATTGATGCCAAACTGTTATTTAATGTCATTGCAGAAAAGCTTTTGCAAAAGCTCCTGATTCCCTTGGTGAATGAGCTCTGATTTCTGTAGCCAAGGGAGTTCTGCAGTTGACTATATTGTGTTCTATCTGAAACCAAATTAGTTCTGCCTTACATGTAGATGATTCCAGTGGCCTATGGATCATGAAACCCGACTAAGCATGCTGTTTTACCTTAAAAACTCCTCAACAAGTCAACCCTGCAAAAGTTTATCTAAGCAGATCAGAGAACTCTGCTTAGAACATGCTCAGATGCACTTTGTCAAATTAATACCTGGTGTAATTTCACAGATGGATGGAGTTGCAACAGAAGTTAATTTAGGTATATTTTGTTTCCTTTAAAAAGCAATAAGAGGAGATAAGAGAAAAAAAAAAAAAAAGCACCACAAATTGTTATTTTCAAGAACTTGGCAAGGAGCAATGAGATGGGGGAATGGGGCACTATGTAAAAATATTCACTCTGCACCTTTTTTTGCACTGCAATTATCATACCAGTGTGGCCTTCAAAACTCTGACTCCTGTTAACATTGTTAAAACTTTCATTCCTCCTGACCTTTGACCAGCTGTAATTTTACAGTGCCTTGTACAGTTAACATTTAAAAATACCTAATTGTTTAATTATGACTAGTGTGTATTCTCATCTACCATGCTTTTAGTAAGAAAGAGATATCTAAGGGCAAAACTTACAAGGGGTTGGGATAATGAACTTGAAATCATAGAGGAAGTAAGACATTTTTTGTTTTCTTAAATGACACACTCATTTTCAGACTGCTGTAGGAAAGTAAGTGCAGCTTCTGCTATTTAAAGTGGTCAAAGCAGCACATTTTTCTTAACAAGATGTTGAACATTACTACTGAAGAAAGGCACTTTTTCTTTCAGAAAGACAGACCTCCCTCCATTTTCATGAGCTGACTTATGGAGCCTGGGAATCTGGTGGTAAAGGGAGGACACTCAGCTTATGGAACACAGAAACTGTATATTACTTCACTTGTATCCCTTCAGTCTTGCATCTTTGACCTTAAGAGTACCTGAAATCAGATGCTTCCAAGAAGGCACAAGGAACCTCTTACTGCCTGGTAGCTGTAGTTTCACCTGTTGCTCAGATGTTTTACATCAGTACTGAGATGATCTAGTGGACAGGGCCGTGAAAATAAGCAAGAGGGAGAAACAGACTATGAAAGAAATAAGCTGGTCACACACCATCACAATCCTGTACTGCTTATGAGTTTCTACCTCTGAAGTCACTTTCTTTCCAGAGTTTCCTACTTTACTTCTTCAAAGGACATTTGGTGATCACTATGGTTGATAGAATTAAAAAAAAAGTTCTTTGAGCCTGTATTTTATGTTGAATCTTCAACAACTGTTAGAGAATGGATGACGGAGATGTCCCTAGAGTACAAAGGTGAAGGAGAGGACTGAATGTAGTATGTAGTGTGACTGCTTGTGACTGGTTAGAAGAGATCAGGACTGGGAGAGCAAGGAGGACATGGTCATTTAGTCTGTCCAATTTAGCTCAAAAGAGAATGTTGTCCATGTTAAATAAATCATTGAAGATAAAGATTCCATGGTGTAGCTGAACAATAGTCACAATTAGAATAATGTTTGCCAGTAATATGTAAAAGCAGGTTGCTAATAAACACTTCTTTAACTATAACATTCTGAAATTGTGGATACTGCAGCTGCCATACTCAAAATTACTTTCTAAGTGATCAGGCTAACACTGTATTTCAGCAAATATGGTCAGAGCAACTCTTAAGTGTACAGCTGTAATCTGCCATGTAAAAGTCATGACATTTAAAAGTGAGGACAGTTTTTAATGATGAAATGTGAAAGTATGGTGGTGTGGAAGGTCAAGGTGGAAAGACCAATCCTCTGTATCATGTCCTTAATGCAGCTGTGAAATGCACAGATCTTTTTTCTTGGTACAAAGCAGTAGCTAGTTTGCAAATTACTAATTACTAGTTTGTTCTTCATGATAACAGTAGAATAGGTAATTATTACTACAGCCTGATACAGGTTGGTTTTTTTTTTTTCTTTGTATGTTTCAGCAAACATGTTACATATTCATAAGCTGGATAAATTGGTTTAGGACTTGAGTTCTGTAAGAGTTATAAATTGTCTGGCTTATACTAACAAACCTTTCCTTTCCACACACCAGAGTAACAGCCTGGTTTCCATGACCTGTTTAAGATTAAGTTCACATGGCTGCTAAGAGATGGTTGTCTTCTGCTTTTATACCTGTATTGGGAATAGAATAGAATAGAACAGGTTGGAAGAGAAGTTAAAGATCATTGTGTCCAACCCATCATCCAACACCATCTAATCAACTAAACCATGGCACCAAGCACCCCATCAAGTCTCCTCCTAAACACCTCCAATGATGGAGACTCCACCACCTCCCCGGGCAGCCCATTCCAATGGGCAATCACTCTCTCTATGAAGAACTTTCTTCCTAACATCCAGTCTAAACCTCCCCTGGCACAGCTTGAGACTGTGTCCTTTTGTTCTGGTGCTGGTTGCCTGGGAGAAGACACCAGCCCCCACCTGTCTACAACCTCCTTTCAGGTAGTTGTAGAGAGCAATAAGGTCTCCCCTGAGCCTCCTCTTCACCAGACTAAGCAACCCAGCTCCCTCAGCCTCGCCTCATCAGGCTTGTGCTCCAAACCCCTCATCAACTTTGTTTGCCTTCTCTGGACATGTTCCAGCAAGTAAATATCTTTCCTAAACTGAGTGGCTCAGAACTGGTTTCATCTAGATCAGGGAGCTTATTTCACCAAAATCTAGTGAATCTCTTGCTGGTTGGGATGGGACTTACTTTTTATTTACCCACTTCTCAACTGGTTTTCAGTCAGTTCAGCTTTCAAATCCCAGATGGCAGACAGCATACACAAGTAACCACACTGCTGCCCACAGTAGGGAAAGTTGTGATATACAGGCAGGGGAAATAAAAGTCATCTTTTTAGTAGCAGCACAAATATAGGCTAATTCTAACCCATTGTACATTAAATTAAACCAAATTAGATATATTACATATCTGCCTGGTGCAATACATGAAGGCAGGAGTACCATTATTTTGATATTTATCAAAACTTTTACTGCATGTTGACTAGACCTTAGCTGTTACGGCATTAATTCATACAGCTGTCATACATATAATGTATCTGGGATGTTTGGTTAGAAAAAAAAAAGTCCGTTTACTTTACATATTTCAAGGCATTAAAATCAATACACTGTATTCAGTACTAAAATGACTATGTGAAGTGACATCAATACTTTTTATTCTGTCTACAAGTAAAGGAAGTTTTAGAAACTTTTTTTTACAGAGACTATATGAGCTGTAGGGAGCTGTAAGGACACAGTTTCATCAGAAGATTCAGTAATCTTTGGTTTATTTTCCCACCAAAGCCCCAAGATGGAATTAATTTGTCTGCTTTTTGAGTCCATTTTATTGTTTCCCTGCATTTTTGCTAATGGATTTGAGACAGATTTCAAGTTCCAAGGCATTTAAAACTGATAAAATATTTACTAGCACAACAAACATCTAAAATGATAACAACCATTATAATGATTCTGGACCAAATCCTACAAACTACTGAAAAAAACATGACTTGAAGTGAGCTGAGAATGGTCTTCTGAGTAATACAGTGAAGACAAGTTTTTTAAATGGCTTTTGATCATCTTATGGAAATGTAAGAGTATAACCAGAAGAGACAATTTCTGACAAAAGAAATTCAGTTTGTGTTGAGTGTCTCTGGTTATCTGACTATGTTTGCTGCTTTTCCCTTGGATCTATCAAAGAGAGAGGTTATCTTCATGGACAGAAAGGTTATCTTTCTTGAAAGGATTCTGGATAATTGTTTGGTTTGGTTTTTTTAGTTATACTGTTACTCCTATGCACCAGGCTTCCTGATATTTTGATGTGGGTCAGGAGGAATTTTTTCCTGCCCCTTTTCCTTCTTGCCCAGCATGTTCAGGGCCGTTGCAGTTGGTGGCTGTCTTGAGTCTTGTTTTGTTTTCTTGCTGTTGCTTGTCTGCTGGATCAGCTAGACTGGCTGTACCTTGAGAAGGGCTAAAATAAGAGTATAGGGTACTCCATGTGACACCAAGCTGTCAAGTACCTGATTGGTGTGGTTTTGTTTCGACTGTCATTGCCTTATTCAGGTTCAGCTGGAAATTTGCTCTGAGAATGGTATGAGGGGGGGTTATGTTTGATTTTTGTCAATTCCTTGGTATGTGTTTTGGTTTTTGTTTTGTTTGGGGTTTTTTGTTTGTTGGTTTGGTTTGGTTTTTGGGTGGGTTGTTTTTTTTTTTTTTGGCTGATTGGTTTAATTTTTGCAGTGCTCTGTAATGTATGTTGTGAGCCTTTTCATACCTGATCAAAGGGGTGACCTCATTGCCCTCTACAACTATCTGAAAGGTAATTGTAGACAGGAGGGGGTTGGTCTCTTCTCCCAGGCAACCAGCACCAGAACAAGGGGACACAGTCTCAAGCTGCACCAGGGGAGGTTTAGACTCGAGGTGAGGAGAAAGTTCTTCACTGAGCGAGTCATTCGTCATTGGAATGTGCTGCCCAGGGAGGTGGTGGAGTCACCGTCCCTGGAGGTATTCAAGAGGAGATTGGACGTGGCACTTGGTGCCATGGTCTAGTCGTGAGGTCTGTCAAGACAGGTTGGACTTGATGATCTTTGGGGTCTCTTCCAACCTTAGTTATACTGTGATACTGTGTTATCCAAATAATCCAGTACCGTTTTAGGGATCTGAGTCTCTTCCACTCTCTTCCCACGGGATATTAAATTTCTGTGATTTTTGTGTGTGTTTTACCAAAAGACCTGATTTGTGGTGCTGTGTGGAACAGATGTTGTCAATAAGACATCTGTAGTGCTATTGCCTGTGATTGTGGGAATCAAATTGCAGTGGCCTCAGGGATCATTCTTGGCCTATGTTACAGAAGATTTGTTTGAGTAAATTTACATGTTACAGGCACTGAACACTACCACCTCTCTTTACCCTTGTACAAGAAAGATGACCCTCTTTTGAATGAAGTTTGGGGATAAAAAGGTATTTCCTTCCACTCCTTGCCTTCCTCCCCGTCCTCTGTTAGTCCCTACAACAGAAAAGCTAAGTTTCTGCAATCTATGGGGAAAAAAGGGTAGTAGTTCAGAAACAAATGTAGGGTCACACTTTACCTGCTTCTCTTCTTTGATTTGTATGTGCAGAGAATCCTTGAGGAAACCATTACAAAGTCATGATGTTTTAATTTTTGGGAGAGTCTCCATCATAGCCATAAGAATCAGAGATTATATGGGCACCTTGGCCTGAGCTTCGTTCTGAGTTGGGGGTTACCTTGGCATTGTACATGACACTTTGAGAAAGGCACAGGGAAAAGAAGCTACAGGAGGATTTTTCCTATTTCCAGCAGGTTTAATTGTGATAAGAGATAATCGGTGTATGTTGAAAATTTGAATGCAGGAAAACTCTGGCTGAGATTTGACATCCTCTTTCTGAATGGAAGCTAAACAGATAAATACCAGCTTTGATCTTATGAAAATATGAAGGCTGGAGGCTGGCTTTTAACTGGAGGCATTCAAACAGTAATTCTCAGAATACTTGTGTAGCAGACACTTGCCACTTTATCAAAGTGATAAATAATCCTATCATGTACTATAATGGAATTTATAAAGGCTGACTTAGGGACCTGATTCAAACCTGTTTATTCAGAATAGCATAAACTGTGTTTTGAAATGAACTCTGCACAAACTGGAATCTGAATCCATAGAAAGAGATACTGCACACTGAAGTGAATATAGCTTCTCTTGACTTACACTGTATGTATCACATGCTGAGCAGAATGTGCTGTATAAGGAGGTGTACATTCAGTGGTTACCAGCCAGCTTATAGCCTGATCATAGGCTTCACAGAGTAAGTGAACTTCGAGATGCTTTTCTTAAATACACAATACAGCAAGAATATTAAATTGTGGCATGAAATACTTTAAATGTTTTAAAGTATTCTAGTCTTTTTAAAAATTTCTGAGCCATACTTGCTCTGTAAACATCTTTCCAGTGATTGATGGCAAGTAGCCTGGGGCTGTTTGCTGATGGAGACCTTAAATAGAGCACCAGACAACTTCAGATACACCTGACATAGGGAGGCAGGGCTTTATCAGCAGCTCTATCTTGTTTTCTGGGGAAAGGGCATAGGAATTATATGAAGTAGAGACATTAGGAAGTTTCATTTTTCTCCTGTGCAGCTGTCAGACCTGAGCAAACTTTGAACACAGATGGGAATCCAGTCCGTACTCTTGAAACAGAGCTAGATGATCGTCTAAAATTATGTGTATCATAAAAAATTTCTTGACAATCAAAGACATGGAGTGCATGCAGTGTTGATTTACTCATTTCACCAGTACTGAAAATTGCCTATGATTTTGGAATTAAAATACTAATTTGTTTTGCTAGAATTTCTTTGTGTTGTTTTGAATAGTCACAATTTTTCCTCTTTCTCTCTCCTTTGTTATGTCTTCTTCTTGTTTAGGTTTTTATATTGGGATGGACTTTTCATGTCATGTATCTTTTTAATGTCTGATAGGGTTACATAGCTCCATTACATTCCCTCAGTTTTTACCTATAGTTGTCTTCCTTTGCAGCCACTATCTTCTGTCTTCTGTACTGATTCTTTGTCATGCTATGAATTACAGTTTTGATGCACTAATGAATTAAAATGGCAATGGTGGACAAAAGATAACTTGGTTTTAGATTCAGAACAAACAGCAGCTACTGTGAGTGAGCTGTAACACTTGGAATCAGCCCCTGGCTGAAGTAAAACAGACCAGCAGAGAATTCCAGAACAGCTAAGATGATAAGGTTGGAGAAAGAAAGTCAGTCAGTGCTCACATTTAGCATTTCCAACATTTCCACTTTTGGTCTGAAGACAACTATGTCTATTTGGATTTCTTGAGGTTTAGATTCTATTTTTCTTTCCTTCCCCCTCCCCCCACCCCCCCCTTTCTTTTTTTTGAGAAACAGCCTTCTCTGCAAGTAGGTATGCTAAGTTTAAAATGCCATGAGTCACTTTTTCTGTGATACAACCTCCCAAAATCCCATGCTGCATCAATCCCTTTCTTAAGGCTGCTTCTGTTGAGTTATAGGTTGAATTCAAGGTTATTTGACTCACACTTAATTTAAGATTAACTGGATTCATAAGGAATGTCATAAACAGTGTCATTATGTCAGGTATGTTCCACCTGAAGAATCAAATTGGTAAATGGTGAAGTGAAAATCTGTGAAGTGAAGTCTGCAGGAGATGGATGAAGTCCTTTAGGGTGTGGTTAGAGTACTTCAAAACCTTTGTGTTTAAACCTATACACTTTTCTCCCTTTCCTGTAATACCAGCAGGCTATTTAGCCAGTCCAGTGTCCTGACCATTATCAGTTCTTTTTACACATTATATTTATCCATGGAGGGTCATTCTAGTAATAATCACATTGCCAGCTGGGTTTGATTTTGAGTAAAAACTACTGTGGAGTCTTCTACTGTGCTTTATAAAGGTGAACAGGTTTCAGTGGTGAAACAACCCCTAAGGTAGAGCCAATTTCTGCATTGTAGTAGCAGAACAGAGGAGCCATTCCTGGGGAGGATATTTTTTGTCTGTTTTCTGCAGTCAGTTGAACAGAGGTCAGATTTGTTGGAAGTTGCTTAATTGTACAGGCAGCACTGCTCAGATCATGGAGCTCAGCTTCATGCTGTTCTCTCAGCTGTCTGCTCCTTCTGCAGTGATTGGCTCTGCTGCTTTTCTACTGCTAACATCTCACTACAGGCCTTCCTGTGAGCATGCTGCCTTATGGCTTGAGACCAATGTGTGGGCATTAATCACCATCTGGAGAGAGAATGAGATTCAGGGCCATCTGAACGTGGCTGTAGTGATTGAAGTGGTGCATGGGAGGCTGTACACCAGGCCACCGCTCTCTTATCCTGAAAAGCTTCATTTCACCACTGTTCCCTGGCAAGCGGTAGCTCTCTAAGTGCCTGCAGGAGCCACAGGAGCTGCTCAATTGTACTGGGACAAGAGTAGCTTGTATTGATCCACTGCTCCAAGGGCATCCCTTCCCGCTTCAGTTGGTTTCTGGAGGTACTGTGGAGCAAACTGTTTCGGTGTGGGAACAGGTCCCACACAAAGGAGCAAGATACTGTAACTCAGCAAGAAGCTTTTGACGCAGTAGGAGGCCTGGCAGGCTATATTTTGTCATCACAAGAGACAGTGCTTCTGCTGAGTTTGGGATCGTGTCCCCATCCAAAATACACATCTTCAGAACAGAGGTTTCAGAGAACAATATGAATGCAACACAAAGTATCTTAGTGACTTTGAGCAGAATGGTTAATTTCCCTATTGCTGTCAGTTAGGGATGAGGGTTAGTATCACATGGTTGTGATTTTTTTAAATCCTACTCTGGATGCTTCCATAACGTAGAAAGGAACATAAAATTGTATCAAATATCATACCACTACTTTCCATTTGTTAAAGACATACTTCTACATCAGGAATAACTTACTGTCCCTTGGCTTGTCTTACATTCCGCCTCTCTTTTCCTTTGCCTAACTGTGCCTGAGACTATTTGCAGGGGAGAGGCAGGAAAGGAATGCAACTGCTAAGCTCCTTATGGCCCACATCACTGCCTGGCAGCATTCTCCAGCTGTTAAGATGGATGTTTTATGTACATGGAAGTGGAGGTGGATTGTTCTCTGTGAGAGATGTATGGTTTTTTAGAAAATGCATGCATCTCTTTATGTGAAGTTGTGTGCATTTCTGAACAGAAGCATTTGAATTATAGCCTAACAATCCATCATATGTCCTGTTTGTTCTGATTTCAGTTAAATTGAGTTAATCTGGCAGGATGTTGTTCTGGAACCAGATTTATTGGCACCATCCATATTTTTCATGCAACTTAGATATGTACCTGAAGAGTAATTTGTTTTCATGAGTTAAGAAAGGTTATAAGTTTGATAAATTTATCATGAACAACAGTGAATAAACTGTGGAAGTTTTGGATTGATTCTTACATAGATGTTTTATCAGAAGTATGGACAAGCCTTGCTCTCTTTCACTTGCATTCTCTCCATTTCTTTTTTTTTCCCCCTACTTTTTTTTTTCATTATTATTTCTTCTGCAAGGCGCTTCATTATTGCTACCTAGGTTTGCTTCTGAGATGCAGTGCTACTTCAGAAACACATTGAAATCACTTAGAATAAAAGCAAAGGTACCTTGAGTCACCTCTGATGAAATCCCAAAGTAACAATGTTTGGGGTACATCAAAATATGCTTCTCTCTTCTTAAATTTAATTTCTTCATTTTTAGAAATTAAATAATATGCTTAATCTTTTATAGGCAGTACTGTGGAAAAATCTGTGATTGTTTTCTTTAGGAAGATCTGTATTCTATCACTCTTAATTTCATGAAATATGCACCACTGAAGCTGAAATGAGCATAAATTTGGTCTGCTCCTTATGTGTCTGAGTACGTGCAGTCTCAGGATTACAATGATTGATTAGGACTTCTGCAGTTGCTCCTTGCACACACCAGGAATCATACCAAGTGTGAAAGAAAGACTCCAAAGTACAGAAGGATGTAATACTTGAGAGCATATTTACCCTAAAACTTGAGGCATTTGGGAAATGCTGAAAAATTCTTAATTTTAACATCCTCTACTACTAGAAAATGGCTATGAAAACTACTTTGAAACTGTGTTCCAAACACATAAGTAATGGCATCTGTGGTCATACCTATGTGGCTTCACTAATTCAAGTGGCAGAAGCTTGTACTGAACTATATCTACAGCTCTCACTCTTATGTATTGTCTCATTTTAAGAAATTTACATTAAAACCCCAGGCACTTTTAAGCATCAATTCATATATTAAAATAATGTTAAGACAGACTGCAGTTGACTTTCTCTGCTAACTTAAATTGATATTCATGTGCATAAAATTTATAATACACTATTTTATGATGTGTTTTTCCTCCAAAAGGCACCAGCTTCATTAAGTACATGGAAGAGCAGTTGTATAGTTCATTATTGCAGAAATGAGGAGGTGTGTGGTGAAAGGATGGGGTGGGGGGAGGTGGTGTTTGTTAGAAGAATGGTGTCACAGATAAAGCAAATAAATGACATTTTTATCCCTCATAGTCTGTTGCTGTATCTGCCTCAAAATAACCTGGAGAAGCTATTTAAGTTCTGATAAGTACTTGCTTACTTTAGGTCTTGTTTTCAGCAAACTGGACTCAGTACTGTAAACGTGCTGAGCTCTCATTACCACAGCTGATGTCTAGTGGAGCTTTGCTTTGCAATACGAAGTGCTTTAAAGTGCTGTATAATCTGATAAATCAAATTTTGTGTTTCAATTTAGGCCATAAATTCTTGTGATTTTCACTTCCACTGCACGCTGGTTCCCTTGTCTGAAAAAAAAATGGGAACAGCAACAAAATTGACTGTAATAGCTGAGGCGATGTGGGGACAACACTGTAGAAATCACCAGGAGAAAATTGGCAACATCACAGTCAGCATAGGAAAGCCTGTTGTGTATTCAATAGGAACAAGAGCCAAGATTTGGGTGAGGTTCTAGCAACTGATTCTATGAGCTCTGTCTATCCTGAATGCTGAATTGAGACAGGAGTCCAACTGAAAAATTTTATGCATATAATGAATAGTTTTATCATAACCTTTCTGTACAGTGAAGCTGAATTAAGACTTCTGTTATTGCCTCTTCTGAACTCTTGACTCTTCAACTTTATGGCCTTTTTCACCTTATGCATTTTATTTCCTTAAATGACAACTTTTGTGCATATGAAGGATGAGAATATATGAGTAGATATACATCTGGATATAAATTCCCCTAAATTTTTATGCCTGCATCTTACATGCAAAGACTATGCACTGAGAACATGTAGCTGGTCTTTCTTCCAAAGGAAGTCCTCATTTGGTAGCTTTGTTACTGTTAATAATCAGGCTGGATCCGTGCTGAATGAGCAGCTGCAAAGAATCAGGATATTGGAGATGATGCATCCCTCTCTGGGTTGCTACAATAAACTCTTGTTTTGGTGCTTTGACTTAAAGCACTGAAAATCTCCAAAGAAATGTGTCAGGACGCTGCAGTATTCTTTTGCATTTGCAGTACAACAGGGAAAATATTCTCAGTGTCTCCAGGGAGATAAATGTGAGACTGTAACACATTTAACTGTATTTAAAATGAAAGCGTGTTGAAAGCACTCTATTGAATATTAAGCAGATGCTATTATAATATACCTCAGATCAGAATATAGGATTTTCTCCTAATACTTTGCAAGCTACTGCTTATCTTAACTACAGGAGACGCTCTGTGCTAAGACTCTTTTGGCTATATAGATTCAAGGATCCTAGGTGTAATATGGCCTGTAGCATGACTGAGCTGCAGTAGTACTTGCTGAATGATTCATTGAGCAGTGTTCACATCAGCTTCAAAGAAAAATACTTTTCCTTCCTGCACGCTGAACAGAAGAAGCTGCTGTGAATATGGGTATTGACAAGAGGTTAAAAGAATCAAAAATATAATGTGTAAAGAGAAGAGAAAACACATCCATCATGTTCATGCAGTAGGTGATACGTAATATTGTTGTAATACTTTTCCAAAAGAGAATGGTTTACATTTATATATAATTCATACCCAGGCTAAGCCCCAAATATTCTTTTTTAATTCATATATAGTAGAGGAATTGTATCTGTAAACAGGGAAAGCATATACAGCAAAGTCAGGAAGAAAAGAATCCCAAGTGCCATAAGTGGACTCTGCAAATTAATGTCATGTCCAACCAGATGAAGCACTTCCCAAATATCTGAGTACAAACTTTAGTGAAGCATTGCAACACACAACACGCTATACAGGGTTTGAATCCAAAGATTTCGTGCTAGATTTACACCTTTGTTATTTTGTGTTGATGGAGTTACTATCAGGCTGCAGCCAATATTGCTTTCCCTGACAGCAGCAGCAGTAAACTGTTATTCTGTGTGAATAGCCATAATGAAGAACGATACAGCACCACATTGGGACACCTGTTCTGCAAGTAGTGTGAGGAAGCATCTGGGTTTGGAAACTGGAAAATAAAGCTGCTCAGACTCAAATATACCATGCAACTGTTTGTGGAGGGGGAGCTGTGTGGTGTAAATGCAGTGTAGGAAAACTTAAATTCCTCAGTAAGAGCATCAGCATATCTAAAGCCTGGTGTTTTGCAGATCTAAACCCAGGTGTTTTATGGGTTTGAATTGGGACAAATTTGGGCACATTTTAATGCAATCAGAAAATACACATCATCTTTTCAAGATTGTGAAATGTTAAGGTCTGCCTCTGCCAACATTTCAAGAAAGACCAAGTCACTCACGTATCACTGACATAGGCTTGAACATCTCCAGGGCTGATTAATTAGGCCAACTACTCCTGCCTGTCATCTACAAGAGAGCTGACATTATGACATCAATAACAAATAATCTCAACCAATATCAATTTTCTTATTATGTTTGTGCTGACTTTTGATTCTTCTTCAGAGTAGCTCCTTTTCTTCTACTGAGGGGAGGTGGGAAAACTGCAACTTGTATGACCCCCCAGCACTACCAGTAGCACGTGACTGTAGAAGCGTCAGGCCTTTATCCAGGAATCGAGGCACTCAGTGTCTGTTTCAAGGCTGTTACTCTCTTTTCTAGATTAGAATTGTGCGGCATAGCTGGCTGTTATTCATTAAGTTTCTCTCAAACACGCTTATTCTCACCCTTTATATCAAGCCCTAGTGACCCATTCTGTGGAAGCTCATGCCTTTTATACAGTCTTCCAGTTATTAAGCCTGAGGCCAGCAAAGTCAAATGATGTATGTCTCAGGCAGGCTTCTAATCAGAATGATCTGTAGGCACTCTGAGAGCAACCAAAGTCCAACTGGTGCCCCAGTGATAAAAGCCCACTGATTAATCCCAAGGCTACACTTTTCTGTGATTTGCCATTTGTACAGAATAAATAAAACATGATCCATTTCATGGTCAACTGCTGGAAAATGGTTGCTTGTTAAATTCTCTCTCACACAAAAATAAGAGAGAGAAAGAGAATTTGTCTGGGATTCTATCCTAGCCTTTTTTCTCCAGCTAAGATTGCTAATGGGTAGCTTTGTAGTTCCAGAAGTGTTTCCTAATGAGTACATGGTGGATATTCCACCATGTAGATGCAGGTGGATTGATTTCATTTCCCCCCCCCCCCAGTTTAGACAGGATTATATACCCATCCATAAAGAACCTTAAATGCATGATAAGCATGTCAAAGGACTGGCTAGCAAAGAGAAAGCAATCTTTTTGGAGGCCCAAAAACTAAGAAAGTTGGAATGTGACCTGCTGCATGAGCTGCTACTTTGTATCTCCAAATGTTTGACTGTTGTGGGGCCTTGCTTTTTTTTTTTCTTGAGAGTTCTTTTCCCAAACAACAAGTGAAATAATTATTCATCTACATTTAAGTTGGGGCTTGTTGTTGTTGTGTTTTTGTTTGTTGTTGTTTTTGTTTCTTCTTTTTTTTGTCTGGCTAGTATATTTATAATGTCATTGTATTTTAAATAGGGCTTAACAAATATTTCTTGGGAATAGATACTTTTTCTTGCACAGTTCCCCTTGCATTGCACAACATAATTGTAGTCCTCTGGCACAAGAATCAGAAGTGATTTTCTCTACCATAACCACTAATGAAATTGAAGAAAAATGGTAATTTGCATAGTTGAAGAAAGAGACTAGTTTGCATGACTTTTCTTAATTATTGTGCCTGAACTTTACATTAAATTTTTTATATGAGTTTAAAGGAACAGAACTGTGCTCAACTGCATCATGAATGAGGAAAAGCAGTCAATTACTTTGGTGGAGTTTTTATGCAAACAGTTTTTTGCAGAATCTAGTTTTCTATTAAGTTGCCTTCATGGTCAGCAAGACTTGACATCCTGAATCTAGGAGGCTGGTGAGAGCTCTCTGAGGATGTGTTTACAGTTGAATATGAGACCTTTCATTGCTTAAGGGGACTGACTTTTCATGAACGCTAGGAGAGCTACAAAAAGGACTTCTGTGCTGGGCAATCACGTGACTAGATGATACAAAAGGAAATATTATGGTTGGAAGAAAGGCTGCAAAAAGCACATGTCATTTTATGGCCTGATGCTAGAATGAGGCTCTGTCATAGAAGACAGGTAGTATTTCCCCTACAAGATAGAGCTGCTGATGAGCATCACTAGCCAATGGAACTCTTTAACTGGTGCCTGCCAGCCATGGCTGGGTGCACTGCAAAGAAAGGAGAGAGAAAACAGGATGTTTTTTCCACTAAGTGACTTAGTACAAAGCTAGCATAGAAAATAAATCAAAATACCATTATTCTAAGAACTGGAAGGGGGAAGGGGGGGGAGGGCCCTTTATTTTCAATGTACTCTGGATTCACCATTCATGTTCCCCTGTGTAGTGCTGTCTTTGAGAAATAAATGCCTGTAACTATTAGTCATGTCTGACACTCCAGCTTATTGTTGCAGCATGAGAGAACTAGGTACTTAACTGTGCAGAGCGTGTGGGGTTTTTTTCCTCCTTGGATTGCTGGTGCGCATTTAAGCTAGGGTGGTATTGGTTTCCGCAGTTTTTATTAAGGGCACCTAGGTTTTGAACCAGTCCTTTGTTCCTGGCAAAAACATGTGACAGAGGAGTTAGAAAGACACAGCCTGATTTGGATGAGTCATTCTCAATTCTGAAGAGACACTAATGCAACCATCTCCAGAAGACATGAGCACTTCAGCCGCTAAATCAACCCAAGGAAGTTCCAGATGCTCAGAGTGAAACTGAAGACTAAAGGACCCAAATCAATTTTCACGTCTGAAACAATTTGCCTTCTGTGTTCCAGGGCATACTATAAGATTGACTCAGAACTGTAGGGATCCTTTTTTACTCTCCCATTTTTCTCTCTGCTCAGTAACTAGAAGAGTAGGTAACACATCATTCACAGCTAGCAGTATTGATGCTCATGGTGGCATGACATTTTAGAGGAAAGGAATGCTTTGTTGACAATATAGCTTTTTGCTTTATGATTTGGGCATGTTACATGCAACAAGATGTATGTAGGGATGTCAGCTATGAAGGTGTTACAAGAACTTTGCCTAGGTTTGTGACAGCTGTCAGAATTTGTCTTTCATCAGACTCATACCCACATTTCATCTGTAAGAGTGGTTCAGTCCAGTCTATTAGAGATCTTTGCATACCTCTCTAACACAGTATTTATCAACTAGAAAATGGAAAACTAAAATCTCTGACCCTTTCCTTTTCCACACACTCAGCAGTTCAGGTTTTGAATTTTGGTCGTTAAAAAGATGATTGTTGGTTCTTGGAGAAGTAAAGGCGCAAGGGAGACCTTATTTCAGCTCTTCAGTACCTAAAGAAGGCCTATAAGAAAGATGGGGTCAGTCTTTTAATCAAGGTCTGTTGTGACAGGACAAGGGATAATGATTTTAAACTAAAGAAGGGGAGATTCAGATCAGATATAAGGAAGACATTTTTTACAGTGAGGATGGTAAAACACTAGAACAGCCTGCCCAGAGAGGAGGTGGATACCCCATCACTGGAAGCATTCAAGGTCAGGTTGGATGGGGCCCTCAGCAACCTGATAGAAAATTTCCTCACTCACTGCAGGAAGGTTGGAACTCACACCCAACCATTCCAACCCAAACAACTCTATGATTCCGTGGTTGCTTGGGCACCTGTACATCAAACTACTGTTACTAAAATAGCTTTTATTGATGTTAAATCCTTTTCTGTGCCCTGCAACACAATGTTAGTGATCTCACTGGAAAAAGCCTGCCAGTGTGATTTTGGTAAGCATTAGTATCTTCTTTCTGTTTTTCCAGTTGACTACCAATATTGTGGTTCTTGTAATGGAAGCTTTTTGTCTCCTAATGAGCACAATTGTTGCAATCTTTCCTAGTGAGGTTAATGCCAGTAAATCATCCAAGAACAACAGGGCACTGCAGCCCCAGCTGGCCATCACAGAATAGACAAACGTAGAATCATAGAATTGCTTTGGTTGGAAAAGGCCTTTAAGATCCTTAAGTGTAGCTATTATATAATTCTACCAAGTCTGGTACTAAACTGTGTCCCTTAACACCACATCCATGTGCCTTTTAAACACCTTCAGGGATGGGCATTCAAATAACACCCTGGGGAGCCTGTTCCAGTGTTTGATAACCCTTTCAGTGGAGAATTTTCCTCTCACGTCCGATCTAAACCTTTCCAGCTACAACTTGCAGCTCTTGTCACTTTTCACTAGGGAGAGGAGGCCAGCACCCACCTCATTACAACTTCCTTGAAGATAGAGAGTGAGAAGATGTGCTCTCCTTTCCTCCAAACTGAAGAGCCCAAATTCCCTCAGTCACTCCTCATAAGACCTGTTCTTCAGACACTTCACCAGCTTTGTTGCCCTCTTTTGGACTCATTCCACCACCTCAAGGTTGCGTCTTGTCTCAAGGCAAAAGTAAGAATGAAGAATTGGGGGGGGAGGGGGGAGAAGTTGCTGAACTGCTGTCATTTTAACAAAAGTGTTAATGAAATTTTAGATTTTGCTTTATGTGGAGTAAATATTTTGAAAACAGAACTGTAGTGGAATATGGATTATTTTCTCAAAATTGAGTACTACTGTGTGAAGGCAAAATTTCAGCAAGCAGAGCTTTTGTAGCAGGGAAAAAAAGCAACCAAACAAACCCTTAGCAGTGAATTTTTGAAAAGCCCTAGTTTTATCCAAGAGACATTCTCTCTTGTAACTTCACTAAGGGCTGATTGCAAAATGTCAGCATGGTACATGAGGAATTCTGGAATCCCCAGAGCAGCCAGTGTGAGAACACACATAAATCAGAAGGCTTCAAGGCTGGAGTGGAGAAGAAATGGCACCACTAGAATTATAAATAAGCAATCTTAGCTATGTTAAGTAAATGACATCCTAGTTTCTTCTTGTTGATACAAAGGAGAGTCAAAGACAAAAAGAAAGGTTGCTTACAGGAGCTGGCCAGTAAGGTAGAATTTTCTGAAGATTTGCATTAATTCATTACTATGTGTAAGACTTCCAAATTGGGCTTTTTTTAAGAGACATCTTTTATCTTTTTAAGCTTCTTGAGTCTATGTGATAATTCATTTTTTAACACAAGTAGCAAGCCTTTAACCTTCAAGAGACATCACATGGATTTGGTAAGCTGGTTTAGAATTTATGCTTTTGGATGCTTCATTTGCTACACAGAATTGTAGGTAGAAGGTTTTTTTTTAATTCTCCCAAACTCTACCTGTGTGTGTTCTAATGTCTCCTCTTATCTGCTTGAATGATCCTCTCTAGTGCTGCTTTATGCAAACTACAGCGCAGCCAAACTCTTCTCAGAGATTGAAGGAGTGACAGTACATATTTTCAAGGTACACTAAATGAGAAATGTGCAATTTAAGCAGAGCATTCACACATTTGAATGAAAGACTGAAACTGTTGAAACTGGAGCTGCTGACAGGAAATTGATGTACTGGTTGCTATTTACCTAGCAGAAATTAGTTTTCTGTGATCAGTTTTATTAAACCAGATGGAAAAAGCAGGCGTTCCCTCAAGAGGGTTAAAAAAATGTTCCCTTCAAAGTTAAGAGTTAAATATGCTTCTTCCCTGTGTCATTGCTGTTTTCTCGTCATGTCCATTGACTATTTTGGTTGTTTTTCTTCTGAAAAAAGAGACTAATAAGCTTTCCTAATTTAAACCCTTCCCAGAGCCTCATCCTTGCCTTGGGACCAGCTAGTCAGTGAAAGGAGCTCCATAAGAGGAGTTTCTTCAGTCAGAATGTTCTTCTGTGGGGCACTGCCAAATGCACCGAGGCTCCACCTTTCCTTTCCTTAGCACACAGGCCAGCTACTCTGCAGTAAAACACAAAGTTATGTTTGAATAACAAGAATATTTTCTGTTCGAAATCGATAACTTTTTCCTAATCAGACAAGTCCCTAGGGAATCTCAGTGTCCTGAAGAGGTTCAGGTGGTTTGATGCTCAAATGCTTCAGGGCTGCTTGATTTGTCAGAGTTTTCCCTATTGTGGGGATGTAAATTAATGTTTATTATTAATACGACACAAAACCAGGTAACTTTGTCATGTCAATATGCATCTCAAAACATTTCAGACCTGTTTCTAGAAGGGAAAAGAGCTACATGGGTTAGATTTTTGGAACTAGAGGGGGAATAAAAGAAATCTCTTAAATTTGAGGCTGGGATAAGGTTTTTCTGTGAGATTCTTCTAGGAGCATGGATCTGGTGTATAGTCCAAAGTAATGGCAACCATCCCTCTTCCTATTAAGCAATCAAGGACAGGGTGCTGGAGCCACAGGTATTGCTCAGTTGGAATCCAGTGGTTGCAGCTTTTCCTAGTTGTGCTCAGGCTCTCATACATGTGTGAGCATACATACATGATAACAAATACTCTGTTTTTAATGAGAGCAGTAAAATACTGGAAGAGGTTGCCCATGGATGTGGTTGAGGCCCCATCCCTGGAGACATTCAAGATGTGGCCCTGGGCAGCCTGATATAGTTGGAGGCGTCCCTGCTCACTGCAGTGAGATTGGACAAGGTGACTTTTGAGGAACCAATACAATCTGTGAATCTGTGAAATTATAAAAGGTGCCTTGTTACTATGAAAGATCAGAGTGGTTCTGTGTTATTTAAGGCCAGGATGACTGTTACCTGGGAGATATTCCAAAGCCCAGTGTTTTTGCAGAGTGATGGCTCTTCAGTAGTTCATTAAACCAGCTTTATGTTACCTGTCTACTTTCCTAGTAAATCATAAAGCAAATTGATTATGGGGTTGTTTGTTTGTTTTGGTTGGTTGGTTGAGGGTTTGTTTTGTTTTTTGGTGGTGGTGGTTGATTTTTGTTTGGGTTTGTGTTTGGTTGTGGGGTGTTTTTTCTCTGTAAGACAGTCAGCTTTATATAAGCACTCTTGAAAGACATTTGCTTATGGAAATAGCATAGTAGTGTGGGCATTTAAGAACAGTATATACATTCTATTCCTTACTTTACTGTGCTTACTATTCATAAAAATTTCTCAGATATGCCTGTCTGTCCACAATCTCTCTCCTAATAGTACCATTGCCTTCTGAAATAAGCATTTTATTTCTCTAATATTAGTCAGAGCACAGCACACTCTCGCTTTCTTTGCAATGTTTCAGCACCTCACTCAACTTACTCTTGTCTTTGTCATGTATGAGCATGCTTTTAATGGGCTGAGTTGTCTCTGGCTTTGTGATAAATGAATCTATGAACCTTATTTTTCAAACCATTACAGTTTGTAAAGATGGATTACAGGTTTCCAAGAACATGTAGAATCTTAGAACAAATATGAATTTTATTAGTTCAAAGCAATAAACAGCTGAAGAGTATTTTTTAATATACTTGCCATAGATAATGAGCATGGCTCATGGTTATGAAACTTTTCAGTGATGCCAGAAATCCTGTGAAATTAAAACATAAATTTAAGCCAATGCTACAACAGTTAAGGTAGCAATTGGGAGTGCTGCTTATTTGCTGTTGCTACCTGTTGGCTAGCAAAAGTAGCAGGTACTGCAATAAATGTCTTTGTGGTTAGAAAGCTGAATTCCTTGTGCACAACTGCACTGCTGTGCAGTGGGTCAAGGTTGATGGGTTTGAATGAGCATAACTTTTTTCTGAATGGATGTGTAAATGAGCAATGTTCTATGTGTTTCCTAAACGGCATTACCGTGCCAACCAATTGCTTCAAAAGCATTTCATTCTGTCCCTTCAAACAACAGTAATTATGCTGGGTTTTTAAGAGCAAAACATGGTCAGAGCAAACGTGGCAAACTCTATTTTGGAAAACAGATGTGAACTTCATTGCATACTGGTATTACTGTTTGAGAAGTGCTGCTCTCTTAGTTCTGTTGCTAAAGACAGAAACAAGTATGTTTCAAAAAGGCAGAGGAGATTGTCAGAAAAATATGAAGATGTGTGCTTTAGGAAAAACCTGGTTTATGTGGTTGTCAGCTACCTGCAAGAGTAACCAAGGACAAGGCCAATTAGACCAGGGGTGTTAAAAGACACTGCAGGCTTGCTTTCGTTCATTCCAGGACACAAAGAACATGAAACTGAGAGCAAGTTTTAGTGCACAGCAGCAGAACAAAGGCATCTAGAGAGCAGGCTGAGCAGACATCCTCCCCAGCAGTTTCCTCTACTTTTTAAAGGAGCCCAGAGATCCAGCCCAAAGAAATTCTATTAGAGGTAGCATGCTCACCTATTGAATTGGTGAGCTACTGCTGTGGAAAAGCAACTAGAGCAGGTCCATGGGCAAGGCTGGGCTATATGAAAATGTTAAAGAAACACAGCAGCTTTTGAACAGCAGCTACAACCTGAGAGAGTTCAGGCAACAAATATTAGAAAACACACTTGTGCTGTCAGCATGATTTAGTCCCTTACATTTGTGAGGAGTTGTCAGTTCATATCTTTGATGGGCTGTGAGAGAAAACACTGGATACAGTCTGGTGCCCCAGGATGCTGAGCTCTATAGAGCTGAGAAACAGACCTGAGGCTTACTGCAGGACTAAGAGACTTAGGAAGAGGAAGTGTTCTTGTGCTCTTTTGGCCAAGAAGGCCACTACTTGAAAGTCCAGTGCAGAGCCACAAAAATGATTAAGGGAGTGAAACATCTTCCTTATGAGGAGAGACTGATTGAGCTACATCTCCTGATCTTGGAGGGGAGGAGTCTGAGGGGCAGCCTCATTAATGTTTATAAATGTGTAAAGGGTGAGTGCAAAGAAGATGGAGTCAGGCTCTTCTCAGCAATGCCCAACAACAGGACAAGGGGTAATAGGTGGAAGCTGAAGAATAGGAAGGTCCATGGAAACATGAGGGAAATTTTTTTCACTGTGAGGGTGACAGAACACTGGAACAGGCTGCCCAGGGCAGGTTGTGGAGTCTCCCTCTCTGGAGGCCTTCAAAACCTGCCTTGGATGCAGGTGTGATCTGGTATAGGGGATCCTGCTCTGTCAGGGGGGTTGGACTAGGTGATCTTTTAGGGTCCCTTCCAACCCATAGCATTCTGTGATTCTGTGGTACAGATACGTATGTCTCATAAAAAGTTTGAAAGCAAAACAGATTAATATTTCACTCATAATTCAAAGAGTGCAAGGGAAGATTCTGGGACAGACAGCTATTGAACAAACTCCTAAGGACCAGGCAACAGTGTTGGGCAGGCGATAGCTACCCAAAGAATTGCCCAAATTGTCCAAGTTTTCTCCTAGAGGGTAACAGCTGGGTAAATTACGGCTTACTAATGCCATCAATCTAGACCATGGTGACATTTTAGGGCGAGGTAGTTGTAGAATCCAGATGAAGAGCTGTTACCTTTGAGGTAATAGTTCTGTTTCTTGTTTTGCTCTGCGTGCTTTGTGAAGCTAAATTATTGTTGTATTGGTTTCCCCATGTGTAGTCCAAAGATTAATAATAGGCTATGCTTTAGAGAAATTTGCAGATGATCATGAATTCAGTTGCTTAGCTATCTGTAGATTGCACGTGATCTAGAAACAAAACATTTTGTTCTACGAAACCTGAAAAAGTTTCTTTCACATGAACAAGTTTTTCATCCTGCTGTACAATGTAGAAAGTACGATAAAGAATGTTGTTTGCTACATATTACTTCTCTGAAAGTTGTCAGCCAGGTGAGACTGTGGAGGAAGAGGATTTGACCAACCTATTAAAAAGTGCTTGAGTCAGTGATATAAATTGTATTTGGGAAATTACTAATTCCACCTTTAGATTAAATATTTTCCTAGTGTTGCCAGGAGAATTAAAGCCAAATCCAGGTCATATGTGGTACTCTTCCATCCAATCAAAAGCAAATAACAAATGCTTAAGTACTGTTTTCATAAACAACAACAATGGAGGAGTAATTTTTCTTGAGTTTTACTCCTATGGTCTGTAGAGGATACATGTGTGTCTGTGTTGACTGTGTGTCTGAATTGCCAAGCAATGCATTAGAGTCAGGTTTCCTTGCCAACCAGTACTTAAATGGAATGTTTCCTGGGTGGACAGGGGAATGGCATTTGTATGACATGATTAGAACCTCCCTTAGTTTTCTCAAGTCATTCAAAAGAAATCTGAAATAAAGGGCCCAGTTCTTCCCAGCAACAAGGGCTCTTAGACTGTTCCCCCATGCAGATCGAGCACGAAAACACGATCAAGCTATTGAGACTTTTATTTTTTGTTTACAGAATTATGCTATTATACAAATTGTGGTGATGCTGACTCATCTTCCTGGCTATGGATGACCTCTTCTCACCTCAGTTAGAGAGGAAGGGGAAGTATAAGAACAAATATATCTATGTTGCAAAAATACTTCTCAAAAGCATTCAGATGACAGGCTCTGTAGCAACACAATGGAATAAAGGTTGGGGGGTTTCAGTTGTTTACGGTTTTACTGTCTGGGACTTGATTGGTTTTCTGTCTGCATCGGTCCAGTTGCAGAAGAAACCTAAGCAAACTGTGCACACCAACTCAGAGGTTGGTTCATGGCTTCTATTTGGGATCAGAATGCTTTCCTCATTCCTTTATTTCTGTCATTCCTGTTCCCAAAATGACAAAACACATATAGACACCTCAGGTCACTCAGCTTCCTTGTCATTTCACATTTTCACCAAGCTGAAGCACAAATAATGGTTTTACTCCTATGAGTAAGTAAATGCTGAGTCAGTGCCTGGTGATTCCTCTGAAACCTCAAGATGTTTCACAGGATGACTGGTAGATTTGATTAAATGGCACACATAGGGCTGTTGTTGCAGAAGAATGATTAAGCCTAAATTATCTGAAAGATTCTGACTCAGGCTATAAACAATGCAAGAACAATTGAGAGACCCTGAATCATGAACTGTGACATGATATGTCCTGGAGTTCAATAAGCTAATGGTGCTATTAATGACTAAGCTAAAGCAAGGAGAGGTTTTGTTTGTTTCTGATTTCATGTCTTCTACCCTTGGTCTCAGCAGGTGGCAAAACATACAAAAGTATTTTCGAAGCACAGGGGGTGAGAAATATAGAAGAGAACAAAGTAGGAGCAGAGAAGCAAAAGGATTTATGTTTTGTTTACAACTGGAAATTTTCCTGATGTCCCTAGGGTAATGGCATTCACAGTGAATAAAAGAGGGAGAGAAGGAGGAAGGCCCACGAGCTCTGTTGGGGAGGGGAATAAAGAAAGGGGGTAGATAAGGAAGCAAAAAAGCAGAATATAAAAATACAGCCAAGGGAAAGAGGGGGGTGGGTTTTTTTCAGTCAGGAAAAGAAAAAAGAAAAAAAAGATGTCCAAATAGTTGTCAGGATTCTTTATTGTCTCTCCTAGAAATACTCTTAGCAGTACTGGCAGTAGTGCTCGGGGGTTCCTATGGGGGAAAAATAAGCCAGTCAGTAGGTTGTTTACAAATTGCACTCCTGAAAAATATACAAGAAGAATCTTACCTGAAATTTTCACATTTATTGGCACAAAGGAATTTATTGATCAAAAGTAGGCAATTCTCCCTCCTTTTCAGTATATGATGATGACAGAGAAGCTGAATAGCTTGCTCCCTTGGGGAAAACATGTAATTTCATAATAAATAAACTGAAATTTTAGTGACAGACCTGACAGAGGCTTTTTATCTTATTTTCATCATATCTGAAAGAGAAGGGAAGAAGTGGAGTTAAGTCTCTTATTGCTTTCCTTAAATTAAATGAAAGGGGTAGGGAGGGGAAGGGAGAGAAGAGCCTACTGCTGAGCAACTAAGTTATCCTTGCAGTCATTTTGATGGCAAATGAAGGTGCTTCTCAAGGATAAGTAACCTAATGAAACCTTATGCAGTGGTCATGGGGAATTGCTGCCAAAACCAGAGAGAAGTGAGAACAAAGGACTGAATATTAATGGAAAATGTCATTAGGTATTTCAATGTAACAAGCAGGGTTTTTTCCTGATGTATAAATGGCAATTTTGTGGAATACACAGTAGTGACAAGCAGTTCATCCTTCCTTAACTCAGTGTCCTTTAAATCATGAGAAAACTTAATACTAAGGGGAGAAGAATCCTCACTCGGATTTTAATGAAAAATGCTAGTAGCTAGGTCCTTCTGTTTGCCTTCAAATGGACTATGAATATGTAAAAATGTTGGTTATGCATGAAGTATAAGGAGATATTCATAATGTGGAGCTGTCTCTTTTTATTAGTATTTAAATAAAGATAAAACTATTATGCATGACCACATGGAGACAGAATGAACAGCGAAAGAAAGGGAGAGAGAGGGAATCCTTTTTAGTTCTTCCTCACATTAGATTTACCTGATTAGAAGCTGACCAGAAATCAAACCCATAAAGTACTCTCTAAAATTAAAACCCTTAATGGCTTCATTAATACTGTGATCTGACATGAAGCTTTAGTGTACCTTGGCATCTAAAGAGGGACTGTCTGGGGAGCAGAGAAGCTGAGAGAGCTTGTTTCAGAACTGCTGTGACTGCTGGTATACTTAGTGTCACAGTATAGCAGAATGTGATTGTCTTTACTCATTGGGAGTATGGGAGTTGCCCTTAGTCACGGAGAGCAGGGCTTTATCTTAAAGCATACATCCTTTTCAGAGCTGCTCTATGTAAGCGATAGCAAGAACCTAAGCTCAGTGACTGCTGTCGACATGTCGACTGCCACTGGGTTGGTTTGTGTAATTGGTGCTGGAAGCCTCACCTTCAGTAGAGCAGTCATTCCCACAGTGATTGTTTGCCTTTTTGGCTAAGCTGTACAAAACTATGAGTCTGTGTGTGCAGTGGGATAGGTCTTACTCCAAACTGGACCTTGAAGAACTACAACAAAAGCCAAATAAAGTCTGAGTGCTGATAGTCTCACTGGTTACTGATCAAAATCACCAACCTGTGGTAAATCACAACCAGTGCTGCTCTGGTCAGTGGAAGATCAAAAGAATGTTGAGAATTGGAAGTAGATCAGACAAGAACCAAGAAAAGGCTGCTTTCAAAGCTCAGAGGGTGTCTTAGGAAATGATGTTCTTAATTACCATGTCAATATTGCAGTAGATACTGGAAAAATGCATTAGTACACTAGATATTTGGAAATATTCATGGCTTTCAGATAAAAGATTCAAAATAACGGAACTCCATTGGGATGAAGCTATGCTGGGTCAGCCAATATCCAGCAAGCTTGAGAGCCAACCATATCGTCTGCCCTGTGGTTTTCCTTTCAAGTGTTTTCAAGTTAGGTGTCCAGTAATTGATCTGGAGTGCCAGCTGCATCAAGGCAGAGGGTGTCAACATGCTTCAAACACAGCATATAGACAGGGTAACAGAGTTTGCAAAAGAAGAAAAAGGCATAGAATTCAAACTGAAATTTGAACTGACAAATAACAAAATCTAATTTTGTTTTCTCCACATGAAATGTACTGCCTGGACAATGAACTCATTACAAGTATTTGCTGTCTATCTCCCTATTAATACCATGTTGCATTTATTAGTAACCAGGTATAAAATCCTCTGGGGTTCAAAGTGTTGTGACCATATTTTGCTGTTCTTAGGCAAGCAGTGGTGTTTTTAGGCCAGTATTCTCACGCTGACAAAGTCCCCTCATGTACTGTGAGCACTTATAATTACATCTTTTGCTGTATTTGCATGTCTAGTTTGCTATCAGTGACAAATAGAGAGGCTTATATATATAGTTACCATTTGATTGAATACTCTGGACATGGCCTCTGTGTTTGTGTGTGTATTTACAGTAGATATGTATAGGATTCTCAGATCTCCATGCCTAGCAACAGAGATTTTTGGGAAGAGAGTTTCTATCCATGGTAAAGAGGACCATGTTAGGGAATGTGTTGTGTAAACTGGATGTATGAAGTGTGTCAGATAAAACAGATTTCATCCAAGAATCCTGGTGAATCTGCCAAATGTCATTGTAAAGCTAAGTTCTTTGACGGCTTGTGGTAATCGAGGTAGGTTTCTGTTGACTGGAAAGAAAGGAATGGTGTGCTCATTTTAAAAAACTACATGTGGTAAACTACAGGATGACAGCCTTGTGTCCCTCAAACCCTGAAAATTATGGAGCACATTCTCTTAGATACTATTTCTAGGCACATGGAGGATGAGAAGGCAATTTGGAACAGCAAATGCAGATTTTAAAGAGTAAATTTTAGATGATCAGCCTGAATGTCTTCTGTAATTAAATTATTTGCTCTATGAGTGAGGGAAGAGCAGTGGATTTGGATATTAGGAAAAAGTTCTTTACCATGAGGGTAGTGGAACACTGGAGAAGGTTGATCAGGAAAGTGGTTTGGGCCCCATCCCTGGAGATATTCTAGGTAAGGCTCCACAGGGCTCTGAGCAGCCTAATCTAGTTGAGGATGCCCCTACTTATTGCAGAGGGGGTTGGACAAGATGACTTTTGGAGGTTCCTTCTAACCCAGACCATTCTATGATTTATTATAGTAAGGCTTTCAACACTGTCTTGTGCAGTATCACTAGAGTCAGCTTGAGGAAATACAAGCTAAAATGAACAGAATTACAAAATGGGTGGAAAACTGGCAGATCTATCAGGCTCAAAAGGCTAGCAGTTAGCACTCTGGCTGCAGGCTTATTGTAAGTGTTGTTTCTTACAAGTAATACCTGTAGCTGGCGCTGCTTAACACCTGCAGGAACAACCTGGTAAACAAGACAAAGTATACCTTCAAGAGGTTCTCAGGAGACACCAGCTTGGAAAAAGCTGATGTCATGCTGGAAGGTCACAGTGCTTCCCAAGGACCCCGACACAGGTCCCACCCTCATTCAGAAGCTTCTGGCAAGTTGGAGGGATTGGCCTGCCAGGAACCTCAGGAAGTTCAAGGCACAGCTTGGGGCTGGCAACCACAAAGAGAAGGGTCTGAATCCCAGTGGGCAAGAAAGCAATCACCAATCAGGAGTGTACCCTTGCAGTGTTGAAGGCCAACCACATGCCAAGCAAGAGTATAGCTGCCAAGTATGGGGAAGGCCCTGTTGCCCTCTGATCAGAAGTTCGGGAGGCTTCATCTGGAATACCATGTGTCCAGTTTTAGTAACCCCTCAGAGGCCATAGAACAGAAAGAGACAAACACAAACACAGCAAAAGAAGAGGAGCCAACAAGTTGGAGCAAGGGCAGAGCTGGCTGGGTATTAGGAAAAATGTTTCCCAATGACCATGTTTAAGTTTTGAGTTGGGCTGTCTTAACAGAGACTGCAGAAAATCCATCTCTGAAGACACTCAAGACATTACAAAAAGAGGTCCTGTGCCACTTGACCAAGCCCTGCTTTGACTAGGGGGTTGACCAGAGACTTTTCATCTCTACTGGTCTGCATTTTCTTTGAGTCTCTTTTGGGTTGCTTGGTTTGCTTTTAGCAGGGTCCACAATTTTATTTATTTACTTTGATAGGGGGACCTCTGAATATTTGTACTGTCCAGCACACATTCAGTGAACGAATGTGTGTCTGTGGCAGATGCAGACATATGCGTGAACCACTTGATACACATGAGCAGGTCCGTATGTTCAGGCAGCAGTGTAAATACCTGTTGTGTCCAAGTATCTGGACATCTATCTTTGTCTCTTGATATTTTCTAAAGGAACTTCCTCCCCCTTTTCACGATCATCCTTCCCCTTCCAGGGCTTCAGAATCTGTTCACAGAAGGGGTTATTTATAGTCAGGGCTGTGCAAGCAGCCAAGATGTGGGTAAGGGAAAACTTAGTTGCTCATCAAAATATCTCACCTTGGAGCTGAGAAGTTAAGATAATTACACATGCAGATGTGCATGCATACACAGAGGGGTTATTTTATTTTGGCTTTAACATTTGCTGATGTTTTAAGTTGTGCCTACATGTCCTTCTCATGCTTGTATATTTGTTAAAATTATTTGCAGAGTGGTCCTATTTTCAAGCTTTTGTTAACCTTTAAAACCTTTCCAGTGAGACATAGTTAGATATGGTGATGTTGCAGTATTCTGTATGTTTTTAATTCCTTGGACATGAGTCTTTCCAGCCCTTTTCTCATACTCACTCCTATTTCCCTGACTGCTGAAAAAATTGATAGAAGTCCTGTTTATTTGTATAACCTATAGTGTAGTTTGCCATTTCTCTTGTGGCTTAGTGAGGAGAAAGAAAGAAAAAAAAAAAAGAAAGAAAAAAAAGAGGTTGTATAAACATAACTCCATTTAAAACAGAAAAGCAAATGCACCAGCATGTTTTAATGAGAGCTATTAAAGTAATTAGTCCCTATCCTAGGATGATTGCAAAGGAAAATAAGTAATGAAAGTGAAACATAACAACTGGATTATAAAATGAACAACCAGTGTAAAAACTGAATGAGTCAAAAGTTTAAACCAGAGTGTGACTGAATTGCAGGATAGTGTGGGAGGAAATGTAATTGTGCTTATTCCTTGTCACTTTATTTGAACTAAATGTCTTTGAAAAGTCTGAGACAGGTGTGTAGAGTTTGTGCTTTCCAAAATGTATCACCATATCTGATTTCAGGACAGTCAGTGGGTCAAACCTTGCCTAAGGCAATCATAGCAGGTTTAACAGTTAGATCCTTAGAGGAATGGGATAAAATGTCTGCATTCCTGTTTTGATTTGATCTCATTTCTAATTTTACTGCCTACTAGACAGGTCTGCTACAGTGTCCAGTGCTACCCCATACTAAGAGGAAAAAATAAGGGCAGTGGAGGTTCATCCCTAGTACCAGCCTTTCCTTCAGCCTCATGGTTCTTAACAACCACCATCTCACATTGGTACTTACAATAAACCTTTTTGCGTGTGTGTGCATATATTCCTCCATAATTGCAATACTCTTGCCTTAAAACTGTATCAAACAAGAAAGACATTGTTCTGCTGCTGCTAGCTCAATATTACCAATGTCAGGGATGTCACTTTCTGGTAGCATGTTGTCTGGTAACTGTCATAGGCTTCTATATGAATACTGTAATGAAAAACCTCTAATCTTGGTTTACGTGTGCTGAGAAATCACTTCTGGTAACGCCATGTGGAATTTCAAAGTATGCTCTAATCAGACGGTTATCTTGTCCTTGGAAACATTAGGTATTTAAATACAAATATTATTACTATTTGTAATACTTTAAAAACCAATTACTTTATAAACAACTACAACTTTTTTACTCCATCTGGTACTGCAGAAGCCTCAGTTCAGAGGCCATCTTTGCACGGTCAACCTATAAGGGGGACTGAGGTGTGCTTGAGCAGTAATTAGTGGATCAAAGTGAGCTAGACCAATCTGTGGTCCAGAATGTCCACCTTTAATCATATCTTCCCCCCCAAAAAATGTATTTTTGCAGAGTGTTTTATGTTCAATATAGCAAAAGAATTAAAAAGTCAGTTTAGAAAACATTCTCTATTGTGTGCATTTCCCAGCAAATATTTGTTGAAAATGCATAGGATCAGGCTAAAGAGTATTTCAAGACTCACAGATCAAAATTCCTGAAGAGCTGAGATCCAAACACAGAAGATCTGTATGGCCTCTTTAGCCCAGATTTTTAAAGGAAAACAGTTCTTATCCTAATATCTGGACTATTAAGAACACTGCTTCCTGTGATTTAAAAACAAACTGGCACCACCACATAATATAAATAATGGTTCTTTGGGGGGTTTGTTCCTAAAGATAGAAAGATTATACTAATGTAATAATATTTCTAGCTGTGTTGACTTGTCCTGGTATTTGGAGTCATCTTTGAAGTTGTAGAAAAACTTGATGAATGTGTTTCAATAATTTTTTACTTTTGTAAGGCAGCAAACCAACTGCATCAGGCTTAGTCAGATCTAAGCCTTGTCTGAGTCAAACAGGCTGCAGAACTGAACGTGCTGGACAAGTTACAGCAGAGTTAAGACCTGTTCTTTCAGCTGTTCCAGGGTGTGGTGCTTGGGGAGGGAGAGAGTGTCTATATACATACTTACACAGACTGTATAAAGTATCCTAAGTGTGTAGGAGGCTGGCAATCATCCTGTATCTGCTTGCCTATGTGACCTTGCTCCCAGGGAGATTTCCTTCTGGGGATGCTGTGTTTAGTAAGGTACACCAGACACCAAACAGACAGGCAATGAGAGCTCAGCAGTGGGCTGTTGCTGAGCTGGGTTGCAAATAGTGGGCTGTGAATTAATTCAAAGATTTTCAAGTGTCACAAAAGGCAGATACTCATTGGTCTTCAGTGCTCAGGGCCTACTTGCTTGGCAGAAAGCCAGAGAATCTTACTTGGATCATGGTTTGTAAGATAAAATAAGAAGCCCTATTTAATTTAAATTGACATGTTTCTTTCAAAGTGCTGTACTTTCCCTCTTATTTACATTCAGTCTAATCCTGTGGCAAAATCGGCTCTAGGGGAGATAGCTACAGCCACAGTGACATTTACATTTCATTTGTTTATACTTGATCTGAGGTTATGTCTCTGCATTTTACCAGTGGCTGCAGAAGATGAGAATAGCTTTAGGAAAGAGTCTGCACATTGATGAAAGAGTGGGATATGTGCTTTTCATAACTGTATTCCTGACTCATTATTCACAGCACAAAGAATTCTCCTGTGGCTTTCCACTTCTTATGTGGTTGGTGTACCACTCCCACCTTCCAAAAGTCTCAGCCTCTCAAATGCATAATTTTCTAAAGTATAGGCTATAAAATTAAAGGCTACATTTCAGTTCCTCAAGTGAACCAAGTTACCTGGCAGTTTTAGAAGAGTGTGCCTACTGGTTCAGAAATCAGGCACTGAAAAACCTACCTTAAAACAACCTAATACTGAAGTTCAGATTTAAACATGTTAACAACAGAGAATTCAGAAGCTGATGCTCTGATTTGTAATTCCACTCACTGTCCTGCAGCACATGATTTACCATGTACAAGATTGACCAATGCCCTAAGGAGGGACTGCCCTGCTAGGGTTGTAGAAGGGTGAAGTAAACACCATCAGGGCTGTTAAAACTTTGGGTTTCTTGACTTTTACGCTTTTGTCATCAAATGTTTAATTTGTGAGTAACCAAGGAGTGCTAAGCCAAAGCATTTTATTTGCCAAGATTATTTTTTAGTGCAGTACTCTAGAGAATGTTTGTCATTCCCGTTACCTTGAAGTAGTTTTGATTTTCAGGTTTCTGTGAGTTAAAGAAATAATTCGTCCTCATTTTATGACAGAAGAATGGAGGCACTGAAGGTTTGAGATGCTCAGTCACCTTCTAGGGTAGTTAGCTTTCAGCCTTTTATGGACTAACAGGCCTTCAGTATTTTTTTGTTATAATGGAAAAATAGGTGGGCTCAAGAAACTGACCCTAAGAACTCTTTGTTGCTGGTACAAGAGGAGCTCTGTGTTACTCAGTTTTCAGCAACCTATATACTGGTGTGGGAGTGAAAGGAATGGGGCCTGACATCAGAATGGGACCATAAATGAGAATCACAAATCTACTGCAGTGTCCTGAAGATACAAGCATGGTGCCCCCAGCACCTCTCTGGAGTGCCTCCCAGAACACCCTGTTGTGGTCAAACTCCTGTTGCAAGTAACATGGTGGAAGAGCAGTCCTGTCTTCCTCCACAGGGAAAGCCTGAATGTCAGGAAAGCTATTTCCTGCAATTTCAATACAAAACAGAGAGAGCTAATCCAGTGATGTGCAAGCAAGAGTTAATGCAGTCTGATTCCACACTAGTAGGTGACATCTGTGAGTGTCTGGATGCTGTTAAGATTTTTTGACTGGTAGCCTAGTGCAAAGCTGATGGTGAGCTATTGATAAAATATTAGATGCTATTCATAGGTATTAAGGTTGAATTTGATGTGTTATTTTAATGCAATCTTGGTACCTCCATATTTTAATAGTTTATCATAAACATATAAAAACTCAGTAAGTGCAACAAAAGTACTTTGAAAAAAAATGCTGATAAAATGGATGAGCCTTGAGATTTGATTCCAACCAATAAATCAACAAGGCTACTTTAAAGGTCTCTTCAAAGTGCTGTCTCACTGATTCTGAAATTAGTCCTCTTTTGCTGCAGAGGTGATGGGAATGTATCAGTGAGGAGCTTGATTAGGCAGGAAAAGGGCAAATACTGATGTTTAAAGCCATTTGCGCATCAAGATTCTTCAAGTAACTAGCTAACTGGACCAAACTGAAAATAAAGTAGAAGTACATGGGATCAAAATGAATGATCTGTAGTGTGTTGCCTGCCATTAACACTATTCTGCTTCCACTTTGATTGCAAACTGAGAATGCCCTTTTCTCTCACAGTTGTTTTGTGGGTTCTCCTCTTGTTAGGTTTGTGAACAGAGACTGCAGTAACTGAGAGAATTGGGACTCATCTCCTTGGGAGAGGATACTCAAGCAAGGCCTGGGATGATCTAGGGAAGTACAGTATGCTAACTTATACTGGAAGTCTAAAGCTTCCTGAAAAAAAGTAGGCTGTGGAAAAGCAAACTGTGATAACAAGCACATTCTTTAAATAAGTGGAGGCATAACCATCAGAGGTTACAGGCAGTTTCATAGTACATTTGTTGCTTTTCTTCCAGTTTCAGAGTGTATCCTTCAAAATTAGGAGAGCTGAATTTCATGATGACCATGTGGGCAAAATTTGTCTTGTTTTGTGTCCTTGCCACTGATTCTGTCTTGCTGTCACTGTGCTACAGCTGACAGTACTAAATTTCAGTGGTTTGGGTTGGGTTTTTTACTTTATTTTTAGTGAGAAAAACATTTAAGGTATTATTTTGAAGGATAAAACTGATGTATCAATGAAGAAAAAAAGAAATGCATGTACAGATGGGGGCTATCTATAAAAAAAAGTTGATGTATCTGTACATTTATTTTTGCCTGTAGGGCTTTAAAAAATCTATTTATTTTAGTATTAGGCTGAAGTAGGAAAATAAATGGAGGCAGAAGAAAAACTTGAATCTACAGACTATTTTTTTAAAGAGATTGATTTCTAGGCAGTGAATAAACATTTGCAACTTAAGGTGAAATTAATTAAAGTATTAATTATAGTTGCCTTCAAAATGGTGTTTAAAATAGAAGCATCCATTGATCTTTCATGCACAGGACATGATATGATGTATCTTAGATACATGCAATGTAATAAATGTGTAGCATTCATCAAGTTGTGGGATGTTTAATCTCTGAAAGTAGTTGTTATATTTAACATTAATGTGTACTAGGACTGTTGCCAAGACTTGTTTGTAATCTCAGAGGCAGATAAACCATGTTATATATTCTTGAAAGTATGTATTGATTATTACTATTTCATTGCCAATAGTGAAAAATGGTTTTAGAATGCTGCTGGGGGGGGGGAGTGGGAAGGCAAGCACACAAAACTCCCAAGATCTGTTCCTGGGTTCTTGTATTTGGGAAATATTTATATAGACAAGGAACAGAATTATCTGTAATACTCTGTATTTATGGTCTTCTCTATAAAACTATGTATGTTGTAGTATTTCCTGCTGACAATTAGTAGCTGGTGAATTTCTGTGGGAGTCTTGTGAGTATGACAAGAGAAAAGGTGTATACCTGAGAAAAGGTATATATTATGCTCAAGTTGCATAAAGACATGTCTCTATGAAGACCTCTAAATGAAGCTCACTATTTATACCATTCATTCACTCAACTACTTTCTCCCTTTGGTTTCCCTTGACTATTTAGAAAAAGCTGTAGTTTTAGACAGTGTAACTCAGTATTACTCACATGCTTTGATTTCTACTTTGGAAGTAATTTAACAAATATTTTAGCTAGATTTCCAGTTTGGTAATTATCATTTAGTTTGGATGAAGCTGTTAAATATGGAACTACACAGGGCACAGATGTAGAAAAACTGTCAAGTAATGTAAATCTTCATAACTAAAGTCAACAGAACTACAGCAGCTTACCCTTACTGAAGAACTGGCCCCTGAAGTCTATAACACAATTATTAAAAAGTCACTTTCCCTAGTCTTGTGCTAATGTCTTCTCAAATTGTGAAAAATGTTGCAGATTTCTAATAACATTTTTTTTTAATCTGTCTGTTCATCTCTAAAGACCTTCAAGTATCAAATTGCAGAATGAATATCACAGTAGCCCAATTTAACTACAGAACAAGGAAATATTTTGAATTCTAGAACTGTTCTGGGTCATGTGAGACAGTTGTGGCAAGTAATATTTCTTTAACATTTCACTGTGTAGCCCATTCACAGCTGTTGCAAGGTACAAAATACACCACATCCAGGCTCTACCACCTGTTGTGGGCAATTTGGAATAGAGCAAGTTAATGGAGATGCAAGAACTTGTTTTGCCTACTTGCAAAAGAGGTATTAGCTGTATTTCATTTAGCAGCCACTTACAGCCTTTCTGTCATGTAGTTGTTTTGTGTGATAAACTCTTGTTTTCATGGCACTGAGAGTAGGTTAGAAAATTGGAAATTCATAGATGCCTTTTCCTTAGTCCTTTGTATCTTGTTCTTTCTCAGCTGCATTAGGCCCAGCCCCAGCTGAACCTCTTTGCTTCCACACTAAAAGTGAACTTTGGCAGCATTCAAACATCATCTCTAGTTTCACCTCTGCAAGCACTCTCTTTTGGGAATGGGAGTGTAAGAAGCACTGATGACTATCTGCTTTCTATTCTGCTCTCCTCAGTCAGGTGCAAGACCTGTGTCACTCAAAAAAGAGGTTATGTGAGAATTCCTGATGTATGAGTAATAACACATGAAAAAAGTTCCCTTCCCTTGAAATCCTTCCCATTCTTGAAGGTCTTCAGGGGTCTGACTGGTGTTTTCAGAGATGCCAGAATGTCCTGCTGCCATTTCTTTTTGCAAAGTCTGTTACCTCTGTAGGTGTGAAGCACTTTGTCATATAGACTTTATTTTAAACTATTTTACATTTTTCTGAAATTTTGTGGGCTCTGACTGTTGAGGAGAGTTCTGGCAGGTGGTCATTAGAAGTCAGTGACTGAACCTGGTCATCACCTGTGACCTGTTACAGTAAGGCTGTTTTAGCTGGTGGACTAGCTCTGCCCTTTTCATTGTAGTCATGTTTTACACCACGAAGTAGTTCTAATCCACACTGGGTTGCTGAGTATCAAAGTGCAAAATATATTCAGAGCATCAAATAGAAACTGTACATTGATGAGCAGATTAATAGACTGTCCAAGTATTCCTAACCTTTTGTCAAGTGAAGCTTTTGTAGCCGGCAAATTGCCTCCAGCTCTTCCTTTTACCTGTCCATGCTATATAGACTGGTTCTAAATATTAATGTCTCTAGTCCACTACCATGAGAATCAAGCTTTTTCATTCTGTCCAGAGAGCTCAACTTTTGTTCCAGCTCTTCTCTTTACCTTCATTAATAAAATCCTCTTTTCTTTGACTTCCTGGATTTCTTTGTCACAGTTTTCTAAGCTACAGAAAGCACAACTGCTAAAGTCATCCTTCTTTCGCAGTTGAAGTGAAGGTGATGGCAGTTAGAAAAAGTTGCCTGTACTTATATCTTCTCATCCCTTAAGTATTGCAGAAGACTAGAGGAGAAAGACCAAGGACACTAAAGTGAGACCAAGGACACTAAGCTCCTCTTTTGCTGTCATTGTATGTTATTCATCTTTGAGTCTGAGTTATAGCTGACACCTACCTAACCTGTAAAACTTAGTCTGGGCTTAGAAATTGCTTATAGCTCAGGTCAGTGGGTTATCTTTGTGGATTACAGGTGCTCAAATGAGACCCTGGGTTTACTGTATGGCAGAGATATGCTTTCCAACTGTCAAATAGGAACAGTCCTGCCTTCTGAGCATTACAGAAAAAGTGTGGCCTTTCAAGAGCCGTATGTTTGCAGCCCATACATCCTGTGATTTAGTGCAAAGGACTGGTAAGTTTGAAGTGAGATCTGAACTAATTTAGAGAAAACACTAGCTATCCATAAGATGACAACAGTTGTACTATCTACTCAGGTACTCTGGGTAGAACTTGAAACCTACAAAAGAAAATCTCACTTGATTGTCTTCTCACTTTTAAGAGCTAATATAATGTCTGAAGTAGAAATGATTTTTTTTTGTAAGATAAATTTACTGAGATAAATTTGTTGATTCAGGGTTTGACCTTTCTGCAGTTCATACCATCAAAATCCTTTACATGATGAGCTTAAAGAAATGGCAGTTGTTTGGTTTGGTGATTTTTTTCCTCAGTTATCATTTGTATCCTAGCTGATTCTTAAAGGAACAACCTGTTTTAAGCAAAATGCACAAACCCAACTGCTAAAAAGCCTAAAAATCAATCACTAATGCCAAATCTAAGTCAAAGAGTAGATAGCTCTGCATTACAAAAATACTTCCATAATGATGCAGTTTTCACACTGCTTTGTTCTTCATGCAGATCACAGAATCATAGAATTATAGAATGGTCTGGGTTGGAAGGGATCTCCAAAGGTCATCTAGTCCAACCCCCCTCTGCAGTAAGTAGGGGCATCCTCAACTAGTCAGGCTGCCCAGGGCCCTGAAATTGAGCTGTATTGGAATTTTTCACAAAAATAGTTGGTACAGAAAGTGCAATGTGTAGTCAAAAAACATCTCTCTACATTGGCTTGTGTATCATCTCTCTTTTTTTTCCCCTCTGCAAAAACCTGTCTGTGCTCATGCTACTCTATCTATTATATAATAGTATTACTGTTAACATGTAAATAGTCTAATAATTCATGGGATGTATTTGTGGGAAGTCTTCCTGCAGCATCTGATCTATAAGGTGGCTTGCTATTACTTCCTGTACCCTGGACATCTCAACACTTAGCTAACATGAATGCTGCACATGTTAAAAACAGCAGGCTTAGACCAGGAGTGTGAAGAGTTGCAGCACCTCACCTATGGGTAACAGAATGGCTCAGAAACTCTGCAGAGTGGTTTTAATGTAAGTAATTGTCAAATACCTTACACCATGGTGTGCTCTTGGATTTGGCGTACTGTATAATAGAGCTTTGGCTAGGTGCTTAGGAGAGCTTTACAGCTGTCTTTCATATCACCTGTAGCCGGTGAGTCACTGTTAATCCATAGAAGTGTTTTGAGATCTCAGAAACAGATAAACACAAAGATGAGAACACATCCAGGATTTCTTCAAATTTGTGATCCTGTAAAGGAATTATGAGTATTTAGCAATTGTAGGGGTGAAATTTGCCAGCTGTAATAGTGCTACTCTGCACGTGTGACACTGACATCGAGTGTGCTTATGACACACTAGTCTACTCTGCTGAGCTCTTATTTAAGATTAGTGTTCTTGATTTTTATAACTACTGTTACAGTTAATTTCTTGACAGTGAATCCTCTGGTTCTTGGACCTACATTAAGAATTTATTTCTTACCAGACGAAGCAAGTTTCAGACACAGAGTTAGTAGATGGGGTACAGAGCCTGGGGAAGGACTATGGTGATTTGACACCTATCATGGAGTAAAGTCACTGGGCTAAGGACTGAAATATCTATACTACTCACCCAAGCTATGAGATATGGCCCATGCTAATAAAGTTGTCCCAAGGATATTGGAGATTGCAATTACTCCTTATGAACAGGCCATCTTCGATATACCAAGGTAGAAATTATGAGTGCTAGTGCTTCCCAGACTTTAAAATATAGATTGTAGTCAGCCCTCGCCTTTATGGACAACTGTGTAACCACAAAGAACTGATTAACTGGTTGGTAACTGTTATTGTTCTAGAAGTTTTTTTGTGAATTGGCTGCAGAGCATGTGATATGGCCTTACAGATCACAGGTGGGACCTGCTGTTTTAGAAGTCTATCATATGCCATTTAAGCTGGCATTATCAAAGAGCACACCTGAGCACACTGCACTTGATATACACATGCCTAGGTAAGTAGGAATTCAGCACCAGCAGACAGCATATGGGCAACTAAATCCTCTCTTTCTTGCTGTGGCAGACAACAATACATTGTAGATACCAGTTCAGAAGAATTTGTAGATCAACCTACATCACCAGACATCATAATTCTCCACACTTAAGAGAAATTTAAGATTGTAGTAAAAATCTGAAAGCTTCACCTGTAATGTGTTCCATGCAGAAAGCAGGAGAATGGAGGGTACTACTAGTCTACCAGGTCTGTGTACTAGCAAAATATTTGTAAAATTAATTCCTGTGTGATCCCAAGAAGCTGATCATGCCCTAAAATTACTGTTGGGGCAAATAAAACCCCTCTGATCCCTGCTAATCTGACTTGGAAGACAGATGTCCTAGTGATCCTAAGTCTGATGAATGGCTTAATCCTTTGTGTGTGAGCAGGACGCCATTCATCTGAGAATTTTACGTCACTAGGAACACAGCTGTATTCTGTTTATATGCTGGCTTTTGTGTCATCCCACTTCCAGAAGCCAAGTGATAGACTAAGGAAGGAAAATTCCTTTCTGGTCCGCACAAGTTGTAGTCTTGAACCATGAAGTTAATGTAGGTGTAATGCAGACGCTCAGCAATCCACTTGACTCTTTGCATATCCTTGAGGGCTGGATTTGCTAGGAATCACCCCACAGAATTAATTTCTTGATTTTAGGAGTTCTCATAATTTAATTTTTAGTCCTTTCTGTAGGTATATTTTGCTTGCTCTGTTTCTTGCTCCTGTAACCACATTGACAAGACTTTTCCAGAATTTCATTCTTGATTAAAACAAACCCTTCCACTTTTTAGTCCAGATTTATTTGTGACCAGTTTATTGCCACAGATGCATCTGCCAGACCAATGATGAATACGTCTTAGATGAGATTTAGGAGGCCACGATAACCCTGACTATTCCCCCAAATCTGTCTACACCCAGGATAAATGATTAGGTCTCTGTGATATCAAAACACCTGAAATTTTGAGCAGGAAGATTTTGAATGAAAAGCAAACAAGCCACCTCACAGATCGAGTGTATCTGTTCTAGTTCTCACCATTTGCTGAGTTCCAGTAGTTTCTGTACTATTTTCTGCAGTGCTGTGTGGTAGTATTTTATTTAATTACCTTAGAAAATATCTGCCTGTTAATGCACTTACCTTCTCTTCAACTATTTTAAACCATTTTTAATGTATTTATTATTATTATTTCTCCTGCTGTAATTGTTTCTTTTGTCCCTAAAATTGTCCACCGGCTTTAATTAAACCCATGAGCCTAGAGAATTTGACAATTTAATTCTTTTAAATGCAGCCTTATTGCCAGACAGGGTTTCCCTGCAGCCCTCCCAGCTGTTGGTTTTACAGAGGAAACAGCTTTGGGTGTCATACCCTGCTGCTTTCAGGTGCTTTTCTTCAATGGGCTTGATGTTTAGCAATAATTGAAATGAACTAATTTAAATGACCAGTTAGTGCAAAACAAACTAAACTCAGTCTAAACAAAAACATATTCTTGAGTGTAATCACTCTTTTAAAATAACCTTACAATTAATTATGGCCTGTTGTACAAAAAGTATAATCTGTTCAGATCTGTGTGATCTGTAATTGCCACACTTGAAGGGAAAGAGTTCTCAATTTAGATTTTTTTTTTTCTTTTTTTTTTTTCACAAAGGATTTAAGTATTATATCTCCTGATCCAAATACTTTGTTTTTTATAGAATACTTCAAGTGAAACAATGCATCTTTTACCACTGAAAACAGAATAAATGGTTCCCTGAAGGATTTATTTTAAGTCAGACGCATTTGTCATTCTATATTGATAATCTTTGCACTTCATTATCATATTCAACTCACCATTTATATGTAGATGACACAATCATTTATGGTAATAGATTATACTAGAAGAAAGCTTAATATTATCTTCAAGCTGATTTAAATGAGCTTTAAGATCATCTGGCACAATCTAAATTACTATTAAATATTAATGAAACAAAGATCATATTATTTGGCTCAAAACAGAAGTTGAGTAAACTGCACAACTGGCAATCAATGCGACCTTGGAGACAGTTAGCAAATGTCAATTGTGAAGAATATGGATACATCATTTTTCATGGTATGACTAAACTATTGATTAGCTGTGAAGATTTGAAAGAAAGCCAAGAAATTTATTTGGGCTCAGAAAATTTGTTGACTTAGGGGAAGAAGAAAGATTTGTTTTCTTGCATTTTCCATTTGTGTTATGTATTTTGGACTTTGCTGATTGCTTCATAATGCTCATTAGGAAAGAGAGCATTTTTAACTGGGTTATCTAGGCAAATTTGCTTTGATTTATACATTTCATAAACATCACTGTCTGTCATTTTAGCAACAATTGGCAAAAATAGAGAAAACTGCCAGCATTTCACTGGTACATTATCTTTCTACTCTCTCTCTCCTACCATCCCCATGTAGCAGAGAAGTTACAGTCCCCAGTCTTCTGCATTTTCTGGAATAGAAAAATTGGCCAGGGGAGGTTTAGGTTGGATGTTAGGAAAAAGTTCTATACAGAGAGAGTGATTGCCCATTGGAATGGGCTGCCCGGGGAGGTGGTGGAGTCGCCGTCATTGGAGGTTTTCAGGAGAAGACTTGATGGGGTGCTTGGTGCCGTGGGTTAGTTGTTTAGGTGGTGTTGGATTGGTTGATGGGTTGGATGCGATGATCTTGAAGGTCTCTTCCAACCTGGTTTATTCTATGTATGTATTCTATGTATGTAAGAAAACCCTAGTATCTCTCTTTCTTCATCTGGAACCATGCAGCTGCAAATTCGATGAGTAAGTCAGGAGATTCAGGTAGATGCAGTATTTGTATGTGTTTATTTTTACATATGTCTGATCCTGTGATTTCCTGAGCATTTTCTAGCAGACACAGATGAATTCAATGGCAGTCTATGTCAATTTGCAAGATAACACATAAGGAACTTAGTACTTTCCAGGAAATCTTCTCTTTCTTAGAGACTGAAGTTTGTAATCCCATAGAGAAAAAGAAAAAAGCATGATCTCTGTTTCATCCAGATTATTAAAATGCAGAAGACCTCTTGCATTTAAATTTACCTCTTGCATTTAAATTCACCTCTTTTTTTTTGTGTGCAGCAAGATGTGTCACATTAATACATCCATTGTCCCAGAGATGCCTGCTCTTTTGACATTATAATGAATCTCATCATAAGAGATATTTGTTGTTACCCACTTTCTGGGCTAGACATAATCAAGAGCAATGTGGAAATATTTTCTATTCAGGGCATCTACTATTCCTTAATATTTTTCTAGGCATCAAGCTGAATGAACATAGTTTCCTTCAAGTGTTTGCATTTAGGAAAGGGGTCTCAACCATTTATTTCAGTCTCATCTGGATCTTTGCTACTCTCCTGTTAAAAAGCTTTTGCATCTCCATCAGCAGACCTACTGTGACAACAATATGTGGGTAACAAGGAGGGTGCAGCCATTTGATTTGTGTGTTTAGGAATAAGACAGGTTTAGAGCAACTGAGGAACTGTAGGCCAGGACAGAAAACTGAGTTTAAAAAGGACAGTGAGGGTTAGGATTTGGGTCTGGGAAAATCATTGTGGGAAAACTGTGCCAGGGGAAGTTTAGGCTCGAGATGAGATTAAAGTTCTTCACAGAGAGAGTTGTTAGCTGTTGGAATGTGCTGCCCAGGGAGGTGGTTGAGTCACCATCCCTGGAGGTGTTCAGGAGGGGATTGGACATGGCACTTGGTGCCGTGGTCTAGTAGTCATGAGGTTTTGGGTGACAGGTTGGACTTGATGATCCTTGAGGTCTTTTCCAACCATGTTGATTCTATGATACAATTCTATGATTCTGTGAAAATTTATGTAAGTATGTGGTGGTAAGAGAAAGTTCGGTTCTCCCCCCGCCCCCCCCCCCCAAAGAAACCACGGCTAACTCAGTCAGAGAAGCAGAAATGGATAAGAGCTATATTTACAAGCAGGATGAAATGCAGATTAATATATTCACAATATACAATATTTACAATATGTACAGAAATATACAGCAAAGAGTGTAATACAGAAAAAAACTTCCCCTCCTCCAGCCAGGAGGGTCCCCCCCCTGTACCCCTTCCTCCCCCTACCTCCCTTTTTTCCCAAAACAGGGTTAGAGAGAGAAAAGGTAATTATTAAGGAGGAAATTCTGTTAGCTCAAAGCGTATGCAAGAATTAGTTTCTTATCTGGTTAGCTCAGTTAATTCAAGGTTAACTCGGTCCAGCACAGCTGTTGCTCAGAGAGACTGAAACAGACAGACTGAAAAAGACAGACTGAACTGACTGAGATTCAAACTGAACTAAAATTTAAAGTTGCATTCTACCAATGAAATTAGTTTAGACTTATCTTTGTTTTCATTCTTCCACCAAAACATTCAGTCAGTGTGTTCCAGTAACTGTCCCTTTCTTAAAGGCACAGCCTAAAACAGTCACAAAGTAGCAGACAAAAGTCTCCGGTTGTGTGTAGGGTTATGTACCCTCTAGGGGTACAGAAATAAGGAGTAAAGAGGGAAAATAAAGGAGGAGAAAGCAATTAAATAGAAGATTAGTGTTAGAAGAAATGAGGCAAAAGCAAGATTTATTTATTTTTTTGCCAAGAGTACCAGATATTCAGGTATAAAGGAAGGATTTATTAGGGGATGAGTTGGTACAGTGAATGTCAAATAGGACATTAGCTTACCTGGAGCAAAAGGTCAGAAGATGCTGAAATTATGGCTAGAAAAAACAGGAGGGGAGAGGGAAGGGTTTGAACCTTCCCTGCTGCAGGCATTTGAGAAAAGTTACTGGAATCTCTGTCAGAGCAATTGTAGGGAGAAAGGTTTGTGGTTTATTTATCTATTTAAAGACATTTTCTAATTCAAAGGTAGTTGTCACATGCTTCAAGTATAGATGTCTTCCCTAGGAGATAAAGTGATCAGGCAGGTTTCTTCCAAAATAAAGTGATTTTTTTTTTCTTTTTGATCGAATTGGCCTTGCAACTAATTTCAAAAATTAATTCAGCATATTCAGTCTTCAATTTTCTTGAATAGGCAACACCATTTTTCTACTTTGGTGTGTACTGGCAAGACACATAAATCAATTGTCTTGTCCCTTAGTACTACCAACTCTGTTTGAAAGGATGGGAGATTGCTGAAAAGGAGTCCTTCTCTGAACAATAAAGCCATACTTTCATATCATCAGTAGGAACCTTGTTCCACACTGCAGTCTCATCAGGAGGAGATCCTTCTGAGCCTGTGCATATTACCTGGTAATGATATAAAGTTCCTACTGAATACAGATATTCTACTGTGATTAATGTTTGTAACTAGCCACTTGCTCTGTAGTTAACAACCAGTCCCATGTTGCATTTGGGAATGGTGCTGCAAGTTCAGTAATGAATGAGCATTGACTTTCGGTGCCTGGATATGCCAGCACCACTGCTACCAGATGGGTATCATTCTTCCCATCAGAGAGTAATGATGCCACATTTCATCCTTGGGCTCGTTCTGCATTCCCAGAGCTGCTTTTTCCTTTGGTATATGAATCACAGGCCCTCCTGCAGGAAGTTTTCCATCTCCACTGTCTGAGGACAAGAGACCATCTCTTTTTTTTCTGAGAGGACTTTTCTCCTGAGTCTGTTACAATTCCTGGTTTTTAAAAAGATGTTCCCTCCACTTGCCAGTGAAGGTAAAGTCACCTTATACTGCCTCACACAATTTTTGAGACATTAACCTATTTGGATCACAGTCTGATATCTTCAATCTACCTTTTCTTATAGTTTGAGTAAACCTTCCTCAGAAGTCCATTGTACCTTTAGTCATCCAGCTGTGCTGTCTTACCCCACCCCTGTCCCACTTCATCCATAATGGCATACCCTACATTTCTGTATTGCTATCTCTAATTCTTCCAGACTCTCCTAGGTTTAACAATGTAGATGTTTGGCTTTCCACTTTCATAATTCTTCTCCAAATATTGCACTTGATTTCCTCACTGGGTGTACTCTGACCAAGGCTTCTTAAAGCATGTACTTGCTAATGGCCTTCAGGGCTCTTGCCTAAAATTCTTCCAGTCATTGCACCTGAAAAAAGCATCCTTTCCAGCATGGCCCAGCTCCTCACAGAGCACTCAGATCCTTTCCTTCCTATGTAACTGGGAAGCCTGAGCTTTATGGGAAGGAGCAGCCCATGTCTGACTACATAGGTAGTGAAACCATCACCCAGTTAGTCACTTCTGACCTTTCCATTCTGGACTGTCTTACTGTAGATGTTGAATGTTCCACATGGAACTAGAAATCAAATTAACTTCTGAGGGAGATAGGAAGGTAGAGAGAGGATTAATAGGCATATGAATAGTTTTACTGGGGCTCACATACCTATTAAAGCCATATATTTTGACAGTGTACTAATGCTGCTCACATTCCTATATTATGCAGAAAATGGAAACCTTTTCAGACTGGGATGCTTAAAATAGGCTCCTAAATCAATGCTTAGGCATATAAATAGAAGCAGTTTGATTTTCAGCCATGCTGAGTGTTCTGTTGATGCCAATGTGAAAGAAAATGCTTTGTGTACGAAAGTGCACTGTAAGAAAATGTGGAGGTTCAAGAATTGTTACTTACAGACAACCAGTTAGAATCATAATAATCTTTTGGATCACCTGGCTCGGCTCATCCTTGACTTCCATCTTCCATGTTTTTATTGATGATTTGATCTAAAATCAGTGTCTGTTATTAGATATTTCTGTCTAGCGTTCAAATCTAACCTTATCATGAGATTAGGAGAAAAAAGAAAAGGTCTTTGCAAGTTTCATAGTGTTACACTTCTGTGTGCTTTGTAGAGATGAAAAGCCTGCTGTTTTACTGCACAGATCTGCAGCTGATTCCACCTCTTCCAGAAGATGTGATTCACAAGGCTCCAAGTTTTCATTACAGCAGTTCCTTCAATCCTTTCTAAAGAAGTGCAAGTGCCTAAGAGAAATGTAGCTGAAGTTATTGTAACCTTAGCCAGCACACACTACTACTTACTTCTAGAAGGACCTTTTGTTTGGTTGGTCTTGCTTTTCTCACATGGACTCTGGATGGACCTCACAGTGGAGCAGTTGCTTTCCCTGATCTCCTTCTCTCTCCTCCTTGTAAATTTCTGCAAATGTTTTCTGTAGAAATTACCCTACTCTGAAGTGGGCATACTGGAAACCTCTCTTTTTACTCTTCTCCAAATACTGGAGGATGGTGAGCAGACCAGAATGCCAGAGTTTATAAAGCACCGATGAAGACATACTCAGGTGTACCTGATTTTATACAATTTATTTGCATTTCTGCCTAAATGCAGGTTTTGGCTCCAAAACTTAGTCAATGAAATGGATTTCTGAGGTGTCTGGGAATGCTCTAAAATTACAACTTTCTCTTTTTTTTAAGTCAATGGCACTGAAGTCAGAACAGTGGAGTACAAAACTCAAACCACTCAACAAGGACTCTTTGCACTGTCTGTGTGTAAGAGCAACTTAGTAAAATGGGTATATTCTATAACAGCAATTAGAAATATGGTGGTTTGGGTTTGGTTTTTTTTCTCATTTCCTTTGGAAAGTGAAAGCAGCCTGAGGTAGGCACTGGCAAGTATGAGTGCTAAGTTTTCTCCCCTCATAAAATTCTGTAAGGCTCTGATTAATTCCTCTTTTGGGATCATGAAAATTGTATTTCCATTTGTTTTTCATTTCTTCTCAGAAGAGATAATTTCATACTGCAGCCTTCACTTGCATAAGTAGTTGATTCTATGAGGTTATTTATATTAGTATGGATGACAAAATAGGGTCTTGAAACAAAACATAGCCAAATTAATCCTAGCTCAAAAAATTATGATTTTCATATGCTTAGCATAATCTTTTACAGAAAAGTCTTCTAGTCTCTTCATGCAAAATTTGCTAGATACCAATCAGCTGACTCACACTTAGGAGTCTAGGTTATGCTCTGAGTAAAGATTCTCATCAAATACAATGTCACAAGAACTTATCTTCCTGATCATACATTGTAAGCTGTAAATACACTCTATATGTAGAGGCAATGGCTAAGAGTTCTCATATTTCCTTGGGGTGTTTAGAAATGTTCCTACATGGTAGACTTCTGACAATGTTTTGTGCTTTATTTGCAGGAGTTTGGGTTATTACTTTCTTAAATGTTTAATGGCAAGGTAAAGAGAATTTTTCAGTGTTATAAAATTTGAACAAATGAGAAGGAAATAACCTTGAAGGTTCACAAAGAGGTTATTAAGGAGATATAGAAAATATAAAAAGTTGCAATAAGATTTAAAGTAATTTGTTGAAAGCATTTAAATATATTGATGCTTGTGTTAGTATAGGCCTTTTTTTATGTTGTGAATACATGCTTGATTTTAATTCCTTCTTTCATGTAAGAGTGATTTTATGAACTTGAGCTTATAATGATTACCTGTGAAATCTTACATATCATGGTTACCTGAGATAAATTTAGGTGGAAGAAAGGTGAATCATTTGTGATTCAAGCAGAGAGATAAACCAGATGATTACTGATTACGGGGTGCAGGGTGGGTTTTCTTCTGGCTTGAATTGCTGGGAATCCAAACGAAATATTTACATCACCAAGCTCAGTAAGAATAAGCCAGCAGGCCTTGTTAACATAAATTCTTCAAATAACATAAAGGGAACCATTGCAGGAGTGGTCAAACAGCAAAGTCCCAATCCCTGAGCTCTGCTTCTGGCTCCACATCTGTTACTGAATGTCACAATGCTTCTGGTTTCCATTTATGAAATGAGACATTTGTTTACTTTCTCAAACACTTCAGGATCCAAAATTACTTGATATTAATAAGCTGTTTTTAAGCCAAGCTCTGGCAAATCTCCTTTGTACTTCTGGCATAAGAGTCACTTTGGCAAGGAAGTGAAACTGGGATGACCTAATGTATCCTTGTAATACTGAAGGAGCTCAGGGCTGCTTTAGAGTTGATGCATGCTGACTACCAATACAGACATAGTATTTAGTGCTGAGAAGCCATGAGACAGCAGTGAGCAAGAGCAAGGGCCTATGACATCAATGTTCCCTCCTCAATGCTTGTGTGCCCAGCTGGGTAGTAGGTGGGCAGTGCAGACCCTGCCCACCTGCTCTACCTGGTAAGGGGCACCTCCCCAGGCCAGGAGGTCAAAGAGGATGAAAAGGTTGAAATGTTTCCAGTTAAATGAAGGCAAATCGTTGGAAGCTACCAGGCAGACTCTTTCGGAAAAGGCTGTGCTGGTGGCAGGGTTTGTTTACAACAAACTGGTCTGCAGCTGCCCAGCCCCAACCAAGAGCTTCCTGCTGCCTTTGAGCAGCTTTTCCTAGCATCAGTGGCCAGACATGCTGCATGGCTCCCCAAAGTTACAAGATTTTTTTCTTTTAAACCTCATGGCTCTCATGCGGAGCTAGCTCTTGTCTGGTGGCTTCACAACTTTTTTTGGCCCCCTTTAAAACCTGTTGAGATTCATGGAGGCCCTACATCCCCTTCTGCCTTAAGGAAAAACATGTAGACATCATGAAAGCAGTCAGTATTAGACTTCATGTGATCCCCTTCTGACCCCCAACTATTTCATACTTCTGGGCTGTTTGGATCATGGCTGCTGCTGAGTTTGAGCTCTGTTTTCCATTGCAGTGTTTTTCAGTGGCGGCATAGTCACAGCAGCAGCCTCTAATACAGATCCTCTGATAAAAGATGTTATGGAAATGCATAAGATTATACTGTAAATGTCTTTAAGTACCACTACTGTTCAAAGTCTCACATGATAAATGATTTGATTTGTAATTCTTCTGTTTTCCACAAAATTTCCATCTGTTACAATTAATTAATTAAATGAAAAGTTAAACTGCTTCTGTTGAATAGCCCTACTTTCTAATTCAAAACCTTAAACAGCAACATTAGGATCATTCTACAGTAACAGGCTGATGTGTTGTCAATGGGAACGTTACTTTTCCAGGCCATTGTTTAGTAGTGAGGAAAACCAACAAGAACTTGTTTACGTGTAAATGTCATCTGTAAAAAAAGTAGATAAATACTCTAAAGAGAACATACTATTAAAAAGGCATAATTTATCAGAGGTAGAATAAACAGAGGAAACATTTCATGGTGATCAGGAGTCTCTCCATAAGTCTGTGCCATAAGGCATGCTGTGAGGTGGGCATGTATACTGGTCAAAAAAGCCTGATACCCTCAGCCTCAAGACTCAGAAAAAGGGAAAATGCAAGCAATGTGTCAAAGAATTTGCCGTCTGTGCTGAGCCGAAACCAGATGTTCTTGCTAGTAATTATTATTATCATAATTCATTTAAGTGGGAATAAAATAGGGCATGATTGTTTACTGCAGCCTGTTTTCCCTAGACAGGCTGGGAAATGAGAAAAAAACATCTCAGAGGTTTTACTCCTGGTTAAATGAAAAAAATTATTCATTTAACCAAGAACAAATATGGCAACAAAAATAGTTTCCTTACAGATTGCACGATAGCTGTGAATAGACATCATACACTTCTTTATCTAGAAAGTCACTAGAGGCTGTTGAGGAATGTTAGGAAAGGTCACTTTGAATTTTTATTTTTTTTTAAAACACATTTTTCATCCTGCTGAAATGGGAGCTGAATAATGAAGGGAAAAAAAAAAAAAAAAAAAGAATGTCCAAAGAGTGGCAAAGAATTAGGAATAATCTGTGTTGGCAAGTCTAGGTGGTCATTTCAAGTGAGAATCATCTGTTGGGAATGCATAGTGCCAGAAAAAGCCTGTTGTGAGCCTGTTACTGCAGGACATTTACTTGATTTTGCTCTAGCATCCCTTACAAATGTTGATTTCACATGTGTAAAAAAGTTTTGATTTATTAAATCCTTCTCAGTCTCTGGGCTTCATTAGGAACTCTTAGCAGAAAGTAATTTATTCCCCTCCTCCTTCTTACTCCCACAGGATGTGAATAGCTACCAGTGGGGAGGAGGTTCATGTACATTAGAGAAAAGTGTCAAGGAAGTGCTTAACAATATAAATCTGGCTCATCTGTTTAGTCTGAGGAGAAAATATATAGTTTTCAGCTGCTATGCCTTCTGTAAGCATTAAGTTGGAAGCTTTGAGGGAGTTAAATAAGTCCCATAGAAAAATTAAATTCTAAACAGAGTTTGGAGGAGTTTAATCGAGCAAGTGCATTATTGGGAGCCTCTCTGATGTTGAGGGTTAATTTATCACTCTGAATCCAATCACTTTATAAAAAGCCAGCGTGGGTTTCATTTACTTTGATGAGGTTTATTGCAAGATTCCAGAAAATCAATTTTACTGTGAGCCATATTAAACCCTAGGGAATATAAACACTATATGTACTACACATTACTTTTTGTTATTGCTTACTGGATCACTGGGGAAATTATATGTTTACCATGAAGAAGGGTTATGGGTACGTTCGTTGTCTTGGGTAACTCCCAGCCTGCCCATCGCAGTGAAATAAAACAAAATGGTAGAGTTCAGAATCAGCACTTAACTTGTCTTCATATAGCCTGAGGTATAGAAACACTCAGCAGTAGTGACTTGATTTTCCAAAGGGCTTTAAATAACTGTTATGTACTATCACTCTGTTCTTTTGCAAACAGATGTTAAGTGCAGGTAGTACATATTCTGCTGCTAGTTGATCAAGCCCAGGTAATTCTTGCTCCTACAGCTTCTTGAGGTACAAAGGCAGAACTGGCAGACTAACTTGGAAATTATCAAGTTTCCAATCTGCTAACTAGGGACTTCAAAGAAAATGTGCAGTTTGCAGGAATTTCTGTTCTGTGTTTACTCAGTTCTGTCTTCCAGATCTGGCAGGAAGTTTGGACTAGATGAGTTCCAGAGGTCCCTTCCAACCCCTGTTATCCTGTGATTTTGTGATTCCCCCTCTATCTGTTATACATAAGTGTTGAATTTTATGTGAGTTAAAAAATGATAGGAAAATAGTTTAGCAGAAGATTGTTTCCTATGGCAACAGCAGGTCAGAAACTCATTTGAGCTTGCACTGAGTAGATAGTTTCCCATTTCACAGTTCTGTACATGCCAGTAAGGTCACAACATATTTCTATTATTGGTAATATTTTTTCTCCTTATCAGGCCTTCCAGATTATGACATGCTACTTACATTGAATCTGGCATAATGACCTAAAATTAGGGATTTTTACAGAAGGAAACTTAGGTTTGGAGTAAGAGAAGGAAGACGTGAGATGTAGCCATTATTTTAAAGTATAAAATCTTTGGTAGATAGTTGTAAAATATTGTGACAATAAATATAGAAAAACAATAGGAAACAATCTTTCAAAGTATTTATCTTAAAATTCCTTCTTATACTTATGTATTTTTATTTAGGTGTTTCCAATGCATGAGTTGGCTGAACAATTAAAATTTTATTCACAGAAGTATTGTCAATAATCTTTTTGTCTCTGTGTATGAAAAAAGTTGCTTTTTTAATGATCTGTTCTATTAACATTTCATATAATGAATTTTTTTAAAAGTAGATGACAGACTGTGAGTATAACACATAAATTCACTAAAATAAGAATTATCAAGGACTCCTGCTATCTTGTTGAAATTCCTCCCCTTCCCTGTCTCTTGTGTGTTGGGTTTCTAAGCATGACCTCTTGAAGTCTTTCTTTCAATGCTATCTTGCAATTGTGTTTATTATGCAACTAAGTGGAAGAAATATGAAAACAAATTAGTGGTTAAAAAGAAATGAACAGCTGTCCTTACTTTGTGTTATTCTTTTGAATCTAATCAGTAGGATTTTGGTACAGAGTGAATGTCAGAAAAATGATGTGGATTTGTGATGAGCAACCCTGGATTTGGGTTTGATTTTACAAATCCACAGTAGAGTGTGTGGGCTTTGTATTCTGAACTTGAGAGCATTTCAGGTTAGAAATCAAGCTGAAATACCAATAGTTTGCATATCCTATTCATAATATTTCTTGGATTCTTTGTAGTTGAGTTTTTCCTTTGTACACAGTGTTCGAGCAAGTTCAAACTAGCTAAGAGCTGGGAAATACAGCAGAAGATGCTTTCTGAATCTGGAACTTGACTATGCCCAACATAGTTATATTTGGGAGAGTACAGCCTGTGGCTGGGGGCAAGTCACTATCTTCAGCAAATAAACAAATGTATGATGCTATTGCATTGATATCTGTACACATCTGGTTTATCTGTAGTATCTAAACCCTAGTGAGTATGCATGTGGATGTCGTAGCCCCCCACAACGAAATAGCAAAAAGCCTTTATTTTGGGTAAAATATTGTGGGTTTGCCTTCATCCTTTGTGCACCAAGGAACTGAATTATGCTTCAGTAGCTAAACAAATTATGTAAAATTATACAATATGAATATTTTATATTCCAGAACCCTGAAGCAAGGACTTTGAATGGCTTTACATCTGCAGCAACCTGTGTCATACCCAGATGAATTCTACAAGTGCTAAGTTCCCCTTCTTCTTAAAACTCAGGTCTTTATTTTATTTTTTCCCTTTGCACCTGCCAGTGATTATTAATAACAGTATCTCAGGGGGTTTATTGTATGGAAGAAAATGGAAGTTACTGCAGTCAGAATTCTTTCTACTACTGCATGAAACAGGGAAGTCACTCCCTTTATAATTTTGTACTTAATTAAATTTTTATAGAATCATATATAGAAAATAATGTGGCAAGACCAGGACTAAGTCTAAAAAAAACCTCTAGCTAAGCCACTTTTCGTATGATGCTGAAGTGCACCTACTCTGATATGTCTCTATTTGGGTTTTTTTGTGTGTCAAAGTGTATTTCCTTAGTAATACATTTCCCTTTTTTCTATAAAACTTTCATTACAAAACCACGTAGGATTGTGTAAGGCAGGCAGTAGCTGCGGTGCGCTGGAAAATGAGAGCGGTCTATAGAAAATATCTTAAAGTTTTTGTTATTTACCTAGTTTTAATTAATGATCTCTTCCCATTTCCATCTAATACTAAAGAGCTGACCTCTTAAGATCACATGCCTCTGCCCCTGAAGTGGCTTGTTAAAAAAACCCAGAAATCTTGTAATTATAACTTAACAAGGATTCTTTGGCACTGCTTTCTGGTTCCTGGGATGCAGAGCCTGTGCGTTAATGCCATAATTTTGACTCCAGGTGGCGCTGAAACGGGGAGGTGGGGGTGGATACATTTCAGTGTGCTCATTACTCTTCAATGTGTTCTAATAACTATATATAATATATTGCCAAATGCTGGAGTGGAACTGCAGTTTTTTGGGTAAATTGTACTATTTACCATTCATTTAATACCGCTAACTTTTCAAGAATGTAACTCACACAAAGACATTCAAAGTACCAGCTTACACTTGGAAACAGTTTTGGGGGTAGTGTACCTCTTTTCTGTCCATCCCATCCATTCCACACCTTTTATCAATACCAATATAGTTCAGCATAAAATGAAATTTTATATACAATAAAAAAAATTCACTACCACAGGTAGTGCTAACAAATTAAAACATTTATGCTTTTATGCCATGCCTACTGCTGTAGTACTTTAGTATTAATCTATTTGGTCTCTTGTACAGTTGACATTGAACATGCTTGTATAAACAATACAGCTGATTACAGAGGTCCCTATTTTGAAAGATATTTGAGAATTTATTTAATTTAGAAGTATATTGAAACATTTTCTTTAACTGGAGCTGTAAAGAGTAGCTCTATGGTGTGATGTCTCTGGCTTATAACTATTCACTAGGTGTTCACTGCAACTATGGTGCCTGATGGTCAGTTAGAAAACAGTTTGTAATTGCAGTACTCCTAGATTTGGTTTCCTAGATTTAGTTGTTACTATTTGCTGGCCATCAAAAAGTAGTTAGCCTACGTTATTAGGTAAGCAATTAAAAAAAATATATACAGCACTGTCTCTTATTGCCTGGCAGATTGTGTACATGTATCAGTTTAGAGTACAATATATTTATAGAAAGGAGGAGTAACATCCTTGGTTTTCATTTTACAAAACTAATCTATGCCATTGAAAAAGTAGGTAGCTCGATGCACTTGTTCATTTTTCTTTGATCATTTTAGTGACGTTATGGCTTTGGTTTGCCTATTCAGTGTTTCAGGGGAATGGAGAATTTATATTTTTCATTATTTTTGCATCTCAGTGGAAAGTGCATATAGCATTCATAAAGTGTAGATGGCCAAATAAAATTGTGAAATGTTGTTGATGAATTAACCTGAGATCCAGATGAATGCAGCGTTTCCTTTTTACTACAGGATATGAGTTTAGAGTGAGAGAGCACAATGCTAATATTACAGTCTTCTGATGATTTTATATTATTTTTGCCTTTTAATTTATTATTTTTTTTTTGTTACACTGAAATATGGAGTGGTCAATAATGTCATAACTGATCCCTTATACAGGATACAGGATTCAAGAAATACTACCCCTAGACCCACAGGAAAAAATAATAATAATAAAAAATCATAAGGAAAAAAAGTACTATTTAAACAGTTCTCACTTTTTCAAGAGAGAATCAAAACACAGTATTATTAAGAGAGTGTCTCTGGCTTGATATCTATACAAAAAATGCCAGGCTTTTATTTAAGTGAGAAATATTGAATGTTCAATATACTTGAAAAAGCAAATTGCTGTGTTGTGTCCTTTACATACTTAACAAATACAGAATTTCTTTTTGTAAATTAAATAAGTATTTCAGGGGAAGAAAAAATATGCACAACTTTATTCAGATTAATCTTACACCAGAAAAGTGAGATTCTGAACACTTTTTAATAGAATAGTGTATGTATTGGTTGCTAGATGATGGGCTTTTTTAGTTACATTTAAGCATGAGCCAGTTGGAATGGCACATGCAGCTGCAGGAAAATAATGCTAATTTTGACATTTGAGGTTCAATAAGTAGAAGCTTGGTTAACTTTTAGACCGAAAGAGTTAGTATTTTGTTGTAAGCAAGCAATGGAATTAAGGAGATTATGCACTAAACCTTCAAGTGAAGAAAGTTAGGGAGTGCTTGATTTTCCTGATACCTAAGTGTTTAAGCCAGGTGACAAGTACTTACCCTTTTTCTGAAGAGAACTACTACCCCAATATTTTCCAAAACTTTCTTTTCCCATACTGTATCATTGATGTATTAGACATGGGATACACAGGGGCATGTCAAATTAATAGAAGTCCAACTCCTGTTGGAATCCAGTGGAAGTTCAGTATCTTCTTCCTCTGGATATCCCAGCCTATGTCATCCATGTATCTTTTTTTTATTTTTATTTTTTTTAAAATTGTTGGTATTCTGTCCAACTCTGGAGACCTCAGTATAGGAAGGACATGGACCTGATGGAGCAGGTCCAGAGGAGGTCCATGAAAATTATAGAGGGGTTGGGGCACCTCTGCTGCAAAAACAGATTGAGGGAGCTGGGGCTGGTTAGCCTGGAGAAGAGGAGGCTGTAGGGAGACCTAACAACAACCTTCCAGTACCTGAAGGGAGCCTACAAGAAGGATGAAGAGAGGCTGTTTACAAAAACCTGTAGTGATAGGACAAGGGGCAATGGTTTCAAACTGGAAAAGAGTAGATTTAGATTGAATGTTAGGAGCAGGTTCTTTACCATGAGAATAGTGGAACACTGCAACAGGTTGCCCAGAGAGGTGGTTGAGGCCCTGTCCCTGAAGATATTCAAGGTGAGACTCAACAAGGCTCTGGGCAACCTGATCTAGTTGAGGATGCCCCTGCTTACTGCAAAGGGGGTTTGAACTAGATGACCTTTGGAGGTCACTTCTAACCTGGCTGTTGTCTATTGTAATACAAAAACTTTAAGAAATACACATCCAGGGACTGTAACATAGATGAGGAATATGAATATTTGAAGGAGGATGATTAAATAGTCTGAATTAGGCTGTGAAGCATATTCTAGCTGTGGGAGAATAGAATTTGGCATATTATTAGTAGACAGGATAAAAGAATACAAAACTTGATTCTGACTGGTACACCTGGGTTGGTGCAATCCATGGTACCAATACAGGCTGGAGGATGATATGACTGAGAGCAACTTTGTGGAGAAGGACTTGGGGGTACTGGTTGATGAAAAGCTTAACATTAGACAGTAATGTCCACTTGCAGCCCAAAGTGCTTCAAAAGAAGAGTGACCAGCAGGTTGAGGGAGGTGATTCTGCTGCTCTACTCCAACTGGTGAGGCCTCACCTGGAGTACCATGTCCAGCTCTGGACCACTCAACACAAGAACATTAACCTGTTGGAGGGGATCCAGAGGGCTGTAGCTCTCTCCTACAAGGACAGGCTGAGAGAGCTGGGGCTGGAGAAGAGAAAGATGTAGGGGGACGTAAAGGGGAAGAGAAAGATGTAGGGGGACGTAAAGGGGACCTGTAAGAAAGATGTAGACAGGCTTTGTTGAGACAGAACAAGGGGTGATGATTTTAAACTAAAAGAAGGGAGATTTAAACTAGATACAAGAAAAAGTTTTTGGGTTTTGTTTCGGGGGTTTTTTTTTGGTGGTGGTTTTTTGGTGTTTTTTTTTTTACAATGAAGGTGGTGAAACAATGAAATAGGTTGCCCAGAGAGGTGGTAGAAATTCCATCTCTGGAAAATTCAAGGTCAGGTTGTATGGCACTCTGAGCAACGTGATGAGGTTGAAGATGACCCTGCATATTGCAGATGTGTTGGACTAGATGACCTTTAATGGTCCCTTCCAACCAAAAGCATTCTACAATTCTATGACTTCTCCTGTGATTCAAATTTATATTGGATTGAACAGGAAAAACTTGAAGAATTCCTGTGAGGATCAGGAAGGAATAAACACCTGCTCAGGGAAGAGGATTTCAGTTAGTCACTGACACTCACCTTTTTGGCCTCATGTGGGAACAGGTGGGAAGATAGGAAGGAAGATTATCTTCTGGATGTATTTACTAACAACTATTATACAGACCTTCTTAAGAGAGAGATTTACTAAAATATACTTGTGTTACAATTCTTATGGGTACCCCAAGGGAATTGAACATGTAATAAAATCATTTTGAATGTAGATCATTTGAGCTTGGGTTCACTGGTAAGTTACTAAGTTCAAACCAAAATCAGTGTATTCAGCGATAATCATGCATTAATGATGTGTTCCAGGGACCACTGGTGCGCAAGTAGTTATTCCAAACATCTTTGTTCTTCAGATAGCAGTATAGGCTTGCTTTTAGGTTATATTCCTCATGTTAACTCTAATTTAAATGGCTCCAGTCCACCCAGGCATCAAAATAAACATTCACAGGTGTTTGATACATGTAAGATTGCTTTTTGTCTTTTGAGGTGCTAATGTGTAGTTCTTTGCATTATCTTCTCTAGGGACAGCATTATGTAAGGCATTGTAGCCTTTGAGGTTTACTACCAGTGCAATTTTACACTCTGTCAGCATTTAAAACTGGTCAGTTTCACTGTCTTGGGTTTAATATTCTTTTTACATGAAGTTTTTATTTGTAGTGAGAAATCAGACAAAAATTTCTTACATGTGTGGAATGCCAAGGCAGGCTTCTTCTTTTCACCTTTTTCTTTTGAAACTCTAAGGGATTGATGAAGACAGTGTGAGGAAGCATATCAGAACTGCCTTGGTCAGGCATACCTCCTTTTAGGAAGTTGCTAAGCTATGTGGTACACTTGGCATAACTAAATTCCAGCACCTAAAAACGTGGAAGTGCTGGAAGCAGCTGATCTTTAGAGATGGGGCAATTCATAGAAATGTCTTGATCTGCCACTCCCTGAAGTCAGCCATTCCCTATAGGAGCTTGCCATAGAAGGAAAACTCTAAAATCACAGGCTGGGGTTGGAGTGGCTGGAGAGCAGCCAGGCAGAAAGGGACCTGGGGGTACTAGTTGACAGCAGCTGAACATGAGCCAGCAGTGTGCTGAGATGGCCAAGAAGGCCAATGGCATCCTGGCCTGTATCAGGAGTAGTGTGGACAGCAGGAGCAAGAAGTCATTCTTCCCCTGTACTCATCACTGGGTAGGCCACACCTTGAGTACTGTGTCCAGTTCTAGGCTCCTCAATTCAAGGACACTGAGATACTTGAATGTGTCCAGATGTAGTGGTTTGAACCTTAACTGGAGTTTAAGAGCTCAGATGGTAGCAAGAAACAGAGAAAATCCTCTCCTACCACCACCGAAGAGACTGGAGGTAAATCTACCAAAAAATAGTCTGGAGTCGGTTTGGAAGTAGGAGAAGTAAATTTTTTAACAAAATATATATATAGCATTAACAGGGAGGATTTACAAGGGTAAGGAATAAGGAAGAATAGGAAAATATGCAAAACCAAATTTAGATGGCCTTGTATCTCCCTCAATGCATGTGGATTTCAGTCCTTTAGAGAAGCGTGGATGCAGCAGGGAGAAGATCAGGCCTAGCCACATGCCCGATCCCTTGTCCTGGGATGGGGAAGCCAAGTCCACCTGGATCAGGTTTCTTTTGTCCCCTGGGGGAAGCAGGGCTCTTGCAAAACCTCTCCCCTCTCCTCCAGTCCCCTCTTCCCCGCCCCAGGATGTTGTAACTCAGCACACCAGAGAAGGGCAACAAGACTGGGGAGAGGTCTCGAGCACAAGTCCTATGAGGAGAGGCTGAGGGAGTTGGGATTGTTTAGCCTGGAGAAGAGGAGGCTCAGGAGAGAACTTATTGCTCTCCACAACTACCTGAAAGGAGGTTGTAGACAGGTGGGGGTTGGTCTCTTCTCCCAGACAACCTGTGACAGAACAAGAGTCTGAACACAGTCTCAAGCTGTGCCAGGGGAAGTTTAGGCTCATGGTGAGGAAGAAGTTCTTCACAGAAAGGGTAATTTGTCATTGGAATGTGCTGCCCAGGGAGGTGGTGGAGTCACTGTCCCTGGAAGTGTTCAAAAAAAGACTGGATGTGGCACTTGGAGCCATGGTGTAGTTGTCAGGAGGTGCTGGGTATTAGGTAATAGGTTGGACTTGATGATCTCTGAGGTCTTTTCCAACCTTGTTGGTTCTGTGATTCTGTAAAAAATCTTAGTAAAGAGACCACAGGAAAAGATGCCTTCAGGTCATTTTAGAAAGAGTTTTTCTTCCACAGCTCCCACAGAAATTCAGCTCTGCTACCAAGTTGAACTTGTACTGGTTTTCAGCCAGGAGAATTTAAAGGACTGGTGGTGACTGGTCAAGGATGTTTTAGAGAGATGAAGCAGTTGTACTCTGAGAATTCTTTTAAACTGGGAATCCAGTAGGAAACTTTCTATAATGAGACTTAGCTCTTCCTGACAAGACAATGTTGAAAGAGGTGTGTCTTGAAAGGTAGAAACACTTGATTTCATTTCTTAATATGTACATCCGTATGCAAATGGCAGAAGAATTTTGCCTTTGAGGCACGAAACTTGTACAGAATGCAAATTAACTTCAAACTGAAGTAATTCATGGTTCTGAGCAAAAATAAGATAATGGTTGTTATAACCATGTTTACAAAATGCTGAATTTTAACATATAGCAATCAGCCAAAGCTAAAAGGCAATGTAAAAGACTGCACACTTAATAATTGTAAATGTTACATGAGTATGAGTCGCTTGATTAAATTTATTAGAAATGTGTTACAAGCATTTTAAGAACTAAGGCATTTATCACAAAATGATGATTTCTTCACTTAAGCTCATTAGGAAATCACACATCAATTCATGTATAATTACAGGGGAATTTCTGCCACTCACTACAAATCATTACCACATTAGCTAAAGTTGACTTAATTTATCTGTGATTTGGAAAAGGTGGTATCTAAATAGGAAAATTAGCTGATACAGTGGATGAAACAATCAACATCACACAGGACTTAGTCTTCTCTTACTTGATCAACAAAGATGCACCTTTTATATGTAAACCTCGTACTTCTGAATGAGCTCTAAAGCTTTTATTTCTGTGTCAGAATCCCATATTATGGATCCAGTGCCAGGTACTTAATGAATTGTTGATAGTCAAGGCACGTTTACTTGCGCCAGACATACTCATTGTTTTTAATGATCATTACAGTTTGAGACTGAATTGAAAGGGTTTGGGGGAGGCTGGGAGATGGGAAAAGAACAAGTTTTGCAAGCACTAGTAGGCTAGTCCTGCAGCAGCAGAGCCAAAAAAATGAGCATTCTGCCAACACTGGCAATATTTACACTGCACTGTGTTTACATCCCCATTATGTTTATGGTGGAATAGCTCTCTTGTGGTCTTTTGCACCTTCTTGATTTCCCAAATTTTGTGTAAGTTAGAGGGTGGTGTGTAATTGTTACTGTCATCAGATGTTTGTTTTTCAGACAGTTTGCTTGTTTCCTGTTTGCTGGTTCACAAGTACTCTTGTGAAGGGGTAAGTTAGGCTCAGAATAATTAGGCTGCATGGTCTTCTGTCCAGGAGTCTTTGAGGCTCAAGCCTGTGTATTTAGAGAGAAATGGCTCTGTAACTTTACAGCCTTTTATTATGTGATGCATGACTTAGTTCAAGCATTTCTCTATTTTGTATTCAAGTGTTGTATCATTCTTAGTATTGGAAGGTATTTATGTCACCGGTGTTGAGTCTAATTAAAATGTTTTGTTGTCTCTTTTATCTGGAGCATTTCTGTGACTTGCCTTGCAGTTACACCTCAAGCAGTTATGTTGGCACCTTGCTGGAAACAATGGCCTGTGCATAGAGAGGTGAAGGAAGGCAGATGGAGAAGAAGTGAGGGAAGTCAGATTCTTTTTAAATTGGCATCACTGTCAGAAATAATGTACCTGGAAATGCACTCCCTGGTTTGTAGTGAAGTACTGATACTTTGTTTCCAGCAGCCCTCCTGAGGGGTTCTTGTATGTCCTTTGTTTGGGGTCTTTTGTATATGCTTGGGATCTGCAAGTTGAAAGTTATGCCTCTCTACCCACATTAGTACCTCACACTCATAGATTGAAGCATTGTTTCCTGCTTCTTTCTGAATTTATCTCCGTGGCAACATGCAAGCCACTTGTAATTCTTTTGCTACTAATTTTTAACTTCATTTATGGGCTCAAATACCATTTTAAGGACTGTTATTTTCCAAGTAAAATGTAATGTTGAATCATATGTGATAAGTTCATGATTTTCAGTCTTTTTAGGATATTTTCACATTGCTTTTCACATCCTTTAGTAAGGTACGATGTGAGGTCGCATGAGTTGGCTGTGCCAATAAAATGGCTTGCTACTGCCAAAAGGGGTAGTCCTGCTCCCTCCTCCTTTCTGGTTCCTGTCCTGTTTGTTGAGCTGACTTGGCATACTAAACCAACAGAGACATGTTCAATATTTAAAAAAAAAGAAAAAGCTTTCCTACCAGTGTTGTAAGTTGGAAAGCTCCTTGAGAAGCCCACCCATTTCAGAGCCTTTGAATTAATGGTTTTGTTCAGGTGTCTTAAGAAACCTCATATATGTAGTCACAATGTCCCTTGAGTGTGTTTTAATATTTTTTTTTTAAACCATTGTTCCTCATTCTATCACAATAAATAATTTAATGTAAGAATTATGATTTCCATTAAAATGGATGAAAACATTATAAAACTAAGTCTGGCAAGAAATCTGAGATACTCATGCCACTCCCACTCTTAACAACTATAATGCATCCAACTACATCCTAAATTTATAAACAAGTAATTATATCACAGTATCTTGTTAGTACATGCATTGTCTATTCACTTAAAAACAATGATTAGAAGGCTCCTAAATTTAGCAGCTTGTACTTTCAGAGAATTTTATTTCTTTGATCTCAAAATGAATGTTTGTAATTAGATTGGTGATTCACACCAATTAATTAGATTGGTGATTTTATATACTGAGCGAGTTAGGTTCTTGACATCATTGCATGTAAAACTTATGCTACATACAGAATTCATGTTTTTAGCTTTCATTGCTACTGGCATTTCAAGTTGGTTTTGGTTAATCTTGAAGTGAGCATTGCATCCTAGGTAGGAGGCAGTATATTTGACAAAGAATGCCAACTTTGGCAGTGGATGAAGGCATTGTAATGATAAAAAAAGGGGAGGGTGGGAGACATCCAAGAAACCAATCTGAGCAGCCATTCTACTGCTGTGACAGCAGCCGTTTAGGACATTGTATCAAAATGAATGGGCTTTGCATAATTGATTTCAACATACTAGTAGCCTGAGGTCAAAGCTGCTCTAACCCAGAACTTATTAGCCATGCTACAAAGACGGGGGGGAAACTGTGTAATCTGCTACAGGGGAGGTAGAGAATAGCATTGCTATTAGAGTAAAAGCTTTAAAAGTAGGACAGAGCCGCTAAGAGAAACCTCTTTTGTGCATTTATTGGGGTTCTTCTGTTCATTTCATTCAAATATCATAAAAAGCTGTTTTAAAGTGTCTGTGCAATACCAGATACCGAGAATTAAAATCTTACTACTCAGTAGATTTTTATTGCCTAACTCAAATGGCATCCCTGCACAAGTGTAATAGCTGTGTTGTGAGATCTCTAGTAACTGGCATGCATTTTGAATAATCTCAGCAAAAGTATTGATGTAAAAGTAAGATGCTATTTTGGGATCCACTTTACTTGCTTATTACAAATACTGGGTTTATTTAACAATGTTCTGCTGTGGTGTGTATCAACAAGTGTGTTTCCTGAATCTTGCTAAAGAGAAGAGGATTATGCACCTCATAGAATCACATGTATTCTGCATTACAGAATCTAAAAGCACTAATGGGCGGATGTAAATTTATTGTGTTGAACAAATGAGAATATGTAATTTTTATGTCCTTGCAGCATTGTAGAAGTGTGTCTGCTTTGCTTTGCCTCCTCTGGATAGGTACTTGTGAGCATGTAGAGAGTCTGGATTTATGCAAGACTCCTGAGAGTAAAGTGATATATTCAACAGAGGAAAAATAGACTAACTTTTCTTATTAGAATCAAAGATGGGTAGTTGCAGGTAAAGGACTGGGAAATGAGATTTGAATGAACTAATGTGTTCAATGTCAGGATTCCCAGGCTATTAGACTTCTTCTTTAGAAGACCATGACCATCTTCATTAGTGTTCGTTACGCTTCATCCAGCAATGTGAAATATTGACAGTGGCTCCTTTAAACATCAGTATTCTGCATAGATCAGCATCAAGCACCTTAATTATGCTCTTGCTCATATAAGGAGCTAAATGGTATTAAGAAGAATATTGCACATTTATCAGTAGTGGTAGTGTTTATTCTGAGTGGATCCAGTACTGTGATTGACTGAATGAGGTTCTGTACTCTATAATTAGCAGACTTTATAACCTATTTTTAAAAAGTTTGACTGAGGAAAGTTTGAGTAAAGAGAACTCCATGCTACTGGAAATGTTTTATTATTTTTTATTTTTTTTGCATTTCTTTCACAGAATCTTCATAACCTTCACCAAACTGTAGAGGCTGCTGAAATATCCTATAGTGTTCCAACAGATACTACCTCAGCCAATGAAGTGACTCTTTGGTCATTTTTGTTTGGTCTTAGGCTACTTAGCTTGTGACATCCCTCACAACATAGTTATGAATAGGTTATGGTGACCCATCCTACTGGATGTATTGATCTATATTTAAGTATCTTTTCTGTTCTGGTTAAGCCATCATTTTTATTATTATTTTTTTTCAGCGCTTGAGCCATGATTTTTGATATTGATGTTATTGAAGGGGAAGGATGTAGGACAAGTTTTAACAGCTTTAAAAATATCCTGATACTGTTCTTGGGAATGTCTGGCAGAGCCCACCAGTAAAAAGTTGTGTGGCAGTTCCTCTTTGCCTTGCAGAGCAGGTTTGGCTGATGGGAGAAATCACTGATAACAACGACAACAATACAAAGGTCCTGGAGGACTGGTTGGAAGCACCAGCAGGTCTGCCAACTTTTTGTTTGTTTGCAGACAAATCCTAGATAGATTTAATACCTTTTACACTAAAATAAACATCTTTTACATTAAAATAAACACTTTTCTATCAAACAGGCCTTGCAAACATTGACAAAACCCCTCACAATTCCAGTAATCCTTCACGTGGAATTCTTGCTCTCTAGAGTTCTGGATGATCTAGATCAGTATGTGACATTTGCAGTTAACTACTTAAATTGGTTTTACATATTTTCTTTGAAGTTTGTCCCTCTGAAGAGGGAAGGCAATATAATCAGGTTTGGTTTTGAAATGTAGAAGCCAACTGAGCACTGTTTTGAGGTAGAGAGGGACCTGGGGGTGCTGGTCGATAATAGGCTGAACATGAGCCTGCAGTGTGTCCAGGCAGACAAGAGGGCCAATGGCATCCTGGCCTGCATCAAGAACAGTGTGGCCAGCAGGAGCAGGGAGGTCATTCTGCCCCTGTACATGGCACTGGTTAGGCCGCACCTTGAGTACTGTGTCCAGTTCTGGGCCCCTCAGTTTAGGAAGGGTGTTGACTTGCTGGAACAAGTCCAGAGAAGGGCAACAAAGTTGGTGAGGGGTTTGGAACACAAGCCCTACGAGGAGAGGCTGAGGGAGCTGGGGTTGCTTAGCCTGGAGAAGAGGAGACTCAGGGGTGACCTTATTACACTCTACAACTACCTGAAGGGAGGTTGTAGACTGGTCTCTTCTCCCAGGCAGCCAGTACCAGAACAAGAGGACACAGTCTCAGGCTGCACCAGGGGAGGTTTAGGTTTGATGTTAGGAAGAAGTTCTATACAGAGAGAGTGATTGCCCATTGGAATGGGCTGCCCAGGGAGGTGGTGGAGTCACCATCATTGAAGGTGTTCAGGAGGAGACTTGATGGGGTGCTTGGTGCCATGGGTTAGTTGTTTAGGTGGGTTGGACTGGTTGATGGGTTGGATGCAATGACCTTGAAGGTCTCTTCCAACCTGGTTTATTTTATGTATTCTATTCTATGTATTCTATCAAATCATACTAACATCAGTGGGGAGCCAACAATCCTCAAAATGAGTAGTCACAGGAACATTGAACAAGAAGGGAATATCACCCTGTTTATTTCCTTTCTGTTTCAGCTTGCAATATTTGCCCACCTACAGACATCTTCACCAGCTTCATCTTTGTGAAATACTTTTCAAATATTTTTCAAATATCTTGAAGAAACATGAAACAAGAAATATAGTGGTTCTTTGATATGAATTAGAGTGGTTATGGAATCTGTGTAAAAGACCTAGTGGTCTGGTCTGTGCCCCCCCAGCAGAACAAGACAGTGCTGACATAAAATGATGGCTAAATTTTTGTGGGCAATGTTTACAGTAACTATAATGAATGTATAACTATAAAGAATGTGGAAAAAGCAATCAAAAACCTGACCTAATTTTAAATTTTATTCATCTTTTCAAATTCTAAGCATTTGGGGTGAACTTAAAGCCAAGCATCTGCCTCAGGCTGCATTGTGGGAGAGTTTCAAGCAAGTTTGACCATTTCTGCGAATGAGTTCAAGGAGTAAAGGCATTTTTCATCGCTTGAAATAAATGCATACCTGTTTTACTTTTGAAGGTCTAGTCTGTATTCAAGCAGAGACTTGAAATTTGCCAGGGCATCAATCCAAGTGTATATTTAGCTATGTTAAGTTCTCCATTTTTGGTCAGTTTGTGAGTCTCTGAAAATCTAAGGAATCTTTCACAGTGGGCAGAGTAGGCAGAACCTAATGACTGAGTTCAAGATTCACAAAGGTGTTCAGTTTTCTGATGAACTGTGGATTTGGGGGCAGGGAAGTAGACATCTAGGTCTGAGCAGTAAGCCTAAATACCTTTGTGCATATTGCTCTAGGGTTCTGAAGATTCTGTCCATGCAGCATGTTCTGTCCATGCAGCATGTTCTGTCCTTTGGGTATTTTTGATGCCCACTCAACTGAATACACTTCATTTTATGGCTCTGGGGTCTGAGTTGGTTGCTGTCTATTTTTAATTTTTTCCTGTTGCAGCAGTGTGCTGTGCCAGGATTGATTTCCCCCTTGTCTTCTCTTGCCATTGCTGCCTGAAGGAAAGTTGGCATGACATAGTGTGGAGAGGGGGAGGCTGGGTGTGGGAACCACAGGAGGGTCTGGGGAATTGGGAATAACAGGGAGGGAGGGGCAGGAGCTGGAAAGGGAAGTGGGGAGGTGGAGGTGGAAAGGAAAGTAGGCAAGGGTCTTTGGAGGAGTAGAGGCAGAGGAGGGTAACTGGTGCGTTGGAGGAGACATAGCAGGTAGGGTGAGGGCAAGCAGAGCTGAGACTGAAGAGGGCCAAGGATATGGGAGGGCAGAAACAAGACAGGTGGATGAAGTACAAAAAAAGGGGAAGAAGATGAAGTGGGTGGATGTGAATGGAAACAGAGGAGAAACCCAGGAATTGTGGCCTGGGTTGACAGGGTTTTTCTCAACAAGCAGAAATTCCTTATTGAAATGAAACCAGAATTAAGCTTGCTTGGGTGATGTCTCTCATATGCAGGTGAAATATTTGGATTAACAACATATTTGTAAGTATGTGTTTTTATTAGAGTGTAGGATCTTCGGGGCTCTGAGCCTGCTTGATTGTGATTGCTAAATGGTGTGTATGGTTTTGGAATGCTAATGTTTTTATTCTGTAAGAATAAATACAGAATCATTACCATTTCCTAGATGCATTGCAATATTACATGTTCACTATTTTTGGTACTTAGGTGTAAGGCTCTTTGTGTAGACCTGACAAGGGGTGTTCATAGATGTTTTGGTTTCTACCAAACACGACATCTGTAACAAAAAAGCACTTTCTTCCACAAACCATCTTCATTTTTTTCCAACTCTACCCTAGTTGCAGAGATATTCAACACATGGAGAATAAATTTAACAAAAAAGTACATGTGTAAACAGATTAAATATATTCTATTCCATGATCAGCAGCAAACTAGTGTTTTAGTAATAAAGCATGTCTCTGCTGTGGGACAGGGCTGAGCTCAGAGGCAGGCTCATCCTCCCACATCAGTGCCAGCATTGTTAATTAGATAGCTGCTGTGAAGGGTTGTTTGAGCGGGGGAGTTTGTGTGAGTGGGAGGGGAAAACCCTTCCTGCTTAATGAATGCAAGAGTAGATTGGGTTCCACTACCTACTTGTTCTCCAGAATTTTATATTATTTGTTCTCTTCTTATTTTGCTTTTAATCCACAACTAACTCCCAGTAAAACACCTTAGCTCCAGCTAAGAAAGCAAGATGAAACAGGTACTCGGCCCTGAGTGTGGTCTAATAACGATTGGTGTAAAAGCTGTGTAACTGGCATTCCTCTTCGCCCCTTCTGAGCCTTCCTGTGTTCACTCAGAATTTAACATTACTTCCTTAGCCAGCAAGTGGTCTGGGACCTGGAATCAGTATTATTTACATGTGAACAGGTGGAAGATATGTGATGGTGCAAACACAGGTTGCAATTACATAGGCCCAGTCAGTCAACTCTCCTTGGTTTTCTGACTAGTTTCTTATTGACTGATTTCAGAAGGCAAAGAGCTAGCCTTCTTGAGGTTTTCTGCTGTCTTTGGCATGATACAAATGGAATTCTTTTCCCAAACCCCAAAATTACTAGAAACTAACATAAACTCATCTTGTTAAGAATGTCAGAGTTCATATTTCCCTGGATGTTGGATGACTCTGTTTCTCAGGCTTCTTACAGATTAAAGAGTAAAATTCCCCATCACAGCTTCCCTCGGCATAACTATGAGTTTGGCTCTGCCATAGATGATTTTCAACTAGAAATTATTGGTCTGTTTGTGTCCTCATATACAGTAATGGTATATAAAAAATAATTATTTTAGTAGGATCATGGGGTCATAGGATGATAGGGATTGGAAGAGACCTTCAAAGATCATCAAGTCCAAGCCCCTGCAAGAGCAGGACCATAGAATCTAGCATGGGTCACACAGGAACACATCCAGATGGGTCTTGAAAGTCTTCAGAGAAGGAGATTCCACAACCTACCTGGGCAGCCTGTTCCAGTGCTCTGTGACCCTCACAGTGAAGTTCTTCCTTGTGCTGAGGTGGAACCTCTTGTGCTGTTGTTTATATCCATTACTCCTAGTCCTATCACAGGGTGCAATGGAGTAGAGCCTGTCCCCTCCATCTAGTATGCTTACCTTAAGTTGTTTTGTTTTCAGGTTGTCATACACAGAGCTCAGAAGTTAAGGCAAAGTCATAATTCTCTGCTCTGAAAGTGAAGGCCAGGAGAGGAAAACCATTGCTACTGTAAGGAGAGAAGCACTGATGTGAGCTACCCTTGCTTCTCCTTCCAGGCAAACAGCTGCCTACATACTCCATCCCCTTCCTTGCTCAGTAAGGCAGGCACAGTTTCTAGCATAGCTGTCCTTGCCAGATGTGAGGTGAAGTAGGAGCTGGAGCTATAGTGCTCCTCCCAACAGTATTTTAATCTATGTGAAACAGCTTCCTCTCCCTGTGGGTAGAAAGAGCTCTCCATAAGCAAACCTTTACACTGCAGTTATTAGGAAAAAAGGAATTTGTTGTAAAGCAACAGCAAATAAAACCAAGTGACCTCTAGACACTTCTAGTATAGTGGTCTGGCTTTGTTTTGCCTAAAATCTCCAAAGAATCAAGTTAATGGAGTCCTTTTCAAATCCTTGAAATCATGTTCAAAACAGCTAGTAATTGGTGAGCAGCAGGCATGATTTCTTTTTCTGCTCAAGTCTCCCTAGAAAATCATTGTTTCTGCCTGTTGTTGTCTGTATGCTGTTTCATCAAGTAGTAGTTGTGGGCTGACTAATCCAGATATGCATTATAGTCTGCTAGGGAGGGTGGTTTTTAGGAGCTGTGAAAGTCTCCACATAGTTGAATTGATACCTGAGCTTTGGCTTCCAAATCTGTATACAAGATCCTGATTTTTCCAGGGTTCTAAGCAGCTGTTGGTCCTTAACAGTTTTGATACCCACACCAGCTGCATGCACGCCCAAGTGGGACCAGACTGACCTTTTGTGGTTAATGAAATTTCTTTTCTTTTAGGAGTGTACCTTGCCTTCAAGTTTTCAGGTCTACTTGTGTTGGGTTCACAAACTGGAAAAGGAAGCAATTTCTTAGCTGCTTCTGAGTTGTACTTTTTGAGCATGGAAGTAGGAGAGCACACAGTCCTGGTTACTTTGCATTTGCTTTTGCAATTTAAAGGAAGGAAATCTCTGAAGAAGCCGAAGTGAGGGAGGATGAGCAATTTTCTGAACTTCTGATTAGTTAGTGCTAGGTAATTCTTCTGAGAATTTCATGGATATATACCTATTTGTGGATCTTTAACTCCAGATGCTAATTGAGAAGAGTACTAATTAAACAATTACTATCCTTCCAAACTGCACCATCCCCCTTACCCCGCCAAGAGATTTTGAATCCAAAGCTGCACAAGGAAAGCACCAAGGTGCTAATTTCCCTAACAAAAATGTCACATAAAGCTGCCCTAAACCTCTGGTCCCAATCTCTCTATAAAATGTGACTTATTTGAAAAAAAAAATTTAAATAGGAGACAATACTGAGGATTAAATATTAGTCTGTTACTGATGCTACAGAATAGTCTCTGTAACTTCATAGAGGCTTGCCTTTCCCAGACAATGATTTAACATCTTGAAATCAAGTTTATATACTCTAGTTTCCCCATATAATGCACATGGATTTGGAAAGAGCACTGATAAATGCTGTGCATTGATTGAAATGGAAATTCTAAACCACCTTCAGGAAAAATGTAGATAGAAGATGTAAAACCACCTGGTCCCTGTGGAACACAGTAAAATGCAAGACAACCATTAAACCTGTTAGTTCATATATTCCCTCTGCAGATTTTACAGCTATTAAAAAGACCATCTTCAGAGCTAAGTGCTAAAAAGAGTCTTACCCCAAACACTGTTCAATACCACATTTAAATGTGGAGATTTGGGGAGGGATGGAGACCATTTATGAACCTTTGGGGAACAGGTGTACAGTCAGTATTCTCTCCCTTCCTGCCACACAAGAAATTCTATTAAAATCCTTCTGTAAGTAGAAAAAAAAAAACATTATAAAAGTGCCATACTGAAATAGTAAATTTATGGACAATGATGTAAATAGTAAATTTATGGAAATTTATGTCTACCCTGTTTAAAGAAATTATTTTTTCAGGTCAGATAATACTATGTGGTTCCTGCAGTCAGCTAGTGATTGACTAAAATATCTTCTGCTGTGATTAATGTTCCATTGATAAATACTAGTATTTTAGAAGGACTTCTTCCTGGCCTGGTCAGCTACATTTTCTGTAGCTGATGATCTGCATTCAGCAGGAGCTGCTGCTGGCCAGGAGCAGGGATTCAAGAGTGCAGCAGAGAATTGCCTGAGGTGGTCATGGAGCAAAGCGAGATGTTTCTGCTGTCAGAAACTGCAGCAGTGGTTTGAGAGTATTGTAATACCCAGCCAGAGCCTACTGAAACCAGCATCCTCTGTTTTTCCTGAGGACATATGGAAGAAGGTAGATTAGGTAGAAGTACATGTGAATTAATTTCCACTCGGCAGGGACTCATGTTTCTGATGACACATTTGGATAAAAGCTGGTGTTAGGAGGAAGAGCTGTATCATCTCCTTCCCTGTCAAGATGAGCAGGCCAGTGTGGTTTACTGAGAGTCCAGGGGATGCTTTTACTCCACTGATTACTTTCCATTGACTGTTTTCGTTGGAGGAGAAAGGGAGATGCCACGTCAAGACATGCAGCTGGGGAAGGGGCATACTTCCTCCTTTGTTGCATCAGTCCAAAAAGGAGCATTAAGCAGTGCCTGGCAAGGCAACAGGCTACTGCTGGAAAGTTTCACTGCAGCAGTACCTTACTCCCTCTATTAGCAGCAGTGGCAGCACACTGAACCTCTAAGGCAGCAATCTCACCATTTCTTAGTGTGCTAAGGCAAGAAATGTCTTCCTCGCAGGTGACTGTGAACATAGCTGATCACTTAGAGATATTTCAGAAATACTCACAATGAGTGCACATGTGCTGTATCTGGTGCAATGGCCTTGTGAGCATTGTGCATTTCAGGGTTTCACATCTGGGATCCACTTTGTCCCTGAGAGGTAGCAGAATTTTGACCTAGTACAGTCAACCCACAAATCCCATCTAGCCTTTCAACAGGAATGTAAGAGATTTCTTAAAAGAACTCTGAAGATTGTAAGTACCAGCTTAATAAAATATGTAGGATAGGTGGAGCTGTGCAGAGTGCCAGAGCCATTTGCACATGAGCACACCTATGGAGTGTTCAAAGGACAGAATGCACCTGGCAATGTTGGGGATACCAAAAGTGCTGTACCAGATCTACATAGCACACACACATCAACATTTCCACTGGCAAGTAATATACCCAGGCAACTGGTTTGGCTGCTAGGAAGCCCTCCAGGCTTTTCTACAAAATCTGCCTCCTTATCTGAATCAGCTGAATCTAAAGTTATTTTTGTACCTATGTTGCTAACATTGGCTGCTGCCAAAACGATCATAAAGGTGTTGAGGAGACAGTCTCAGCACTGCAGTATGTAGGGAAAGGACTGGATATGCTTGTTGGTCAAGTATCTTTTTGTTGTTTTGGCAATGTGGGATATTATTAAGCTCCAGCAGTATTTCCAGGTTGTGTGCAGGTATGTTCTAAGTCAATAATGTGCAGAGAAGAGAATTTTCTTCTGCCCAGAAAAGGATGGTCAGGTGTCTGCAGGTTTTTTTTCCCCTGTATCAGTTTGCTTCTGGATGAACAAGAATCTAAAAGATCTATTTACATGCTAGGGGAAAACAATTTGACTGCAGTTTTATATCAAGCTAGTTTAGGACAGGACCTGAAATTGTCAGTTTATATTTTCTTTGCCAATTAATAATTTCTGTGCTGTGAACGCTGTACATGAATTTTTATAGGTGATTTCTGTTGATAAATATTGGTAAGGATTACCAATTATGCATGGTAGTTATTTCAAGATTTATTTTTTATTTATTTGGAAAGCTCTACCTAGCAAGGCAGCCAGTTGGTAGTCTGGTAGATACTGTGGTAAAAGTAATGTTGCTAATCCAAAAATTGAGGATGTAGTTGCTATGGACCTACTCAGTTGCTACGTACAGAGCCTGAGCTTTTGCCATCTTGTATGTTTGTTTATACCCTGTAAAGACAGTAGTCTTAACTGCTACCAAATCGAAGTGGAAGCATTTTGCACTTGTGTTTGTTCAGGTGTGAAGCAATGCTGGAGGGAGGAGGCTCTGGAGAATATAGCCATCAAATTCAATCATTATCTGTGAGAACAGACGCTGCAGTCTAGAAGCAGGCAAGAGTGTGAACTGATGTGGTGCACATTCATCACAGTATGCTGCTGATACTACTTAAAATCCTGTCTTACAGGCACAGTATTCCTCAGTGCTCCTAAATAGTGCAGTACTGCTCAAACTGTGTGGTGGGGAAGTGGTTTCAGGTATGGACAAGCATACTCATACACTCAGCTCTCACGCCTGCAGGTTTTTGAGTGTAGTCCCCTAGAGAGGAAAAATCAGTCTGTTAAAAAATTTTATCAAACATTTCATAGACATTAAAATCTTTGTATATTTGTAGCTTTCTGGCTGTATGCCAGCTTTTACTGGCAAACCCTTAAAATTAGCTGTCTTTTAGTATACTACTATTGCAAGAACCTGGTGATGCAAAATTTCAGTTTAAAGGAATAAATGTTGTTGGATTTTTCAATACTTTGCTATGTATATAGAAAATAGGCTTGATGGCCTGATTTGTCTGGAAATAGTTGGAGGGGAGTAATTAAACAGAATAAAATGATTATTCTAATTGTTGTGCCAGAAAGGCATGAATCTTCTTTTTTATTTTCTACAAAGCTAGGTGTTGTTGCTGTGCTAATACGTAAGGCAACCATTATGCAACTGCATCGGCACCTTGCACAAACAGCCTTGGGGATTGCAGTTGTCTTTATTAAGAAGAGGAGAGTTGCACCGTGTGTTGTGATTTTGTCTACAAAATCTTGCAGATACATGCTGCAGAGGTTTGAATGTCTTGTGAGCAGGGTAGCACTTCTGATAGCGATCAGAGCTTGTCTTTAGTGCTGCTTGTTAGGAGAAATCAAGCTCGAGACGTGGCACAAGCTGCTTATGATACATCTAACTACATCTTGATGTTGTCTTTCTCACAGAGACCATGGAATCATATGGGAAATTCAAAAACTGCATCATTAGAGCTGTACAGAAACATTAGAGAAGCAGATACACAATATGTGCAAAATAATCATTACAGCAGAATGACATTATCCTCCTATTTATCTGTGTTTTTCAGGAGCTATATTAAATACAGGCTTATATTTCAGATGATGCAGATCATCCTCTCTGAAAAATCCAGGCCTTCTAAATTTGCCTCAGATTAGACATCCCAAATCAAGACTGTTAGATAGCAACATTCCTCTTATATTTCAAAACTAGGAGAGATGGGATCAAGACTCCCCTTACATACATTAATATCAAGTCAGCCTCTTTGGACCTTGGCATTGATGAGAGATTTCAAGACTTTGGACCATCCTGGACAGGCCTCTTACTTTCCCTAGTCTAATCGCAATGGTTTTGGTATTGGTTTGGTTTGAGTTTTTTTTCCCTTCCTGTCACAGCACCACTGCCTGCCCATGAGCTTCTTTGAAGGACATGATTTCCAGTCCTTCTGATTCTAGTAAGCAGATGGGAGAAAAAAACATCCTAACGAATTACTGAGTTTTAAAAGTTAGATAGAAGGTTTTGATTTGATGGTCTATTTTCTTGTTTAGTAGAAACAGATTCTTAATAATGAAGTGTTTCTCACCACATAGAGTGGTTTAGGATTTGCTGTTGATACTTGGCTTAAGCAGACACATGCAAAATCGTGTGACGCTACAACTGTTCTCTCCTTAGCCTGAGACTAATGTTATTAAAAAGAAATGTTGGATAAACTAGGAAATTATCATCCTGTTGCCTGGTCAACCACATTCTGCATTTGTAAGTATCAGTGTGTGTGGATAATATGGGTAGGATACTATGTAGTAGGGACAGACAAGGGCTTCAAGCTGTCCATAGCACCTTGGGAGGGAAGGGTTGTTGAAAATATTGCCTTCAGCAACAGTGACCTAAACCCTTCATTCTCTTATTGCTCTGTGTACATGTCAGTGAGAAAGAGGGAGAATTATTAGAAGGATCAAAAGGCAACATTCTGTTTCTTAATTAACTGTATTTCAATTTCCTGGGGACGCACATAACATATTTCTTTGTGTTTTCTCATATTTCACTGGTGATGAGAGGCAGTGGATCAAAGATCTTGCCTCACTTAAACTGTCTTCAATTTCTTTGTGTTTACAGTGGATGACTTACTGCCTTTTCAGGTTTTGACTTAGTCCTGTAAACATTTTTTTTTAGGATATCATTACTAAGTTTCTTGTGACATCTACTTGCTATGTAAAAACAAACAAATAAAAACAACACCAAAAAAGGTATAAAACAGTTTGGTTTTTTTCTCTTTGCACCAATCAAGCAAAAGGTTGTGTAATGAAAAGCTGTACTTGTCAGAGTCTTTCCTCTTTCTAAGCTGATGCTATTGGAAGTGTAAAGAGCAGTGGTCCATCTCTGTGAGAAACAGGGAGGTTTTAAATAAAGGGGTTTAAAGTAAGTCAGTTGCACCATTAAGCCTATAAAATCCTTGTTAAAGGAATGTGCTCTGTATCCTGTTGGCACTGATTTCCAGGAAATTAGGTATTCTAACTCGGGTCTGGGTCTTTTGCCTGCCGTGTGCACAAGGGCTAGGAATATTGTGGTGGAAAAAATTGTGCTTATGCTTGACACAGAGGCAGTGCCTTTCTCTTTTCGACAGGTATTCTTGCAGCCTAAGGTGGTCTTGCAGCACAGATGGTCTCCAAAGGGAGTCTCAGTCCTTTAACTGTAAAGACAAACCAAGATTTTTTTTTTTTAAAGTGAGGTTTGCGAGCTGGGTTTCTAAACAAGTGCAATTATTTTTTTTTCTGCTGGGTGCTCTAAAGTTGTTCTTTGAATCTGCAGAGGACTGCTGGATGCTCAGCATTTAAAAAAATCAGGGCACTTACATAAGTACCTACATGCAGATATATGTCTGAAAGGCACCCAGTTTTGAAAATCTTATCTCCTAGATGCAGTGAGGGTGGTCGAGAAATTTTAGGTAGGTTCCTTGGGGCTATGAGATGGAACTACTGATGTAAAACATTTGTTTTCTAGATAGCAGTAATTTTATGAAAAATAGCTGTTAATCTTTTCTGCTCCAGTGTGTTTCCTTTTCCTTCCCTTGTTTCTTAAGGCGTACTTCATCTGGCTGTGGGGAAATCAAGCCTAAAGTTTTGTTGTATTGTGTGTTACGGCTGCTCCCATATAATTGTTTGTTCTATTTGCATAAGTTGGAACAGTATTGAAGTACTTTTCTTCCCACTGAAGATTCCTGTTTTGGTGAGGAGGAAAAGAAAAATTGTCTCATAGGTTTAGAAACCTGCAGTTTCATCTTTACAAAAATGCTTTACAAAACAAAGTAAAACAATGGCTTTTGCAGAGATTGTATTGGAGAGGACCCGAGGGAACCCAGGGTATTTTATTATTTCTGAAATACAAATTGCAGTGAAAGAATGGGCATTTTTCTGTACATGAAGGCTATGTCTTTTTTTCTTTTATCCAGCTCTGAAGGCAGTAATACCATATTTGTCTTCTGCTTAGGATAAGCACGATTGGCACAAACTGTTCAAGTGTATAACTTTCTTTTATCTCCCACAAGTACTGTTCTCCCTTTTTCTGTTCAGTTAAGTCATGTTCTGTATTTTATGCAGCCCAGGAAAGGCTCTGTGTTCTTAATCTTGTGATCTGCTTTCTCAGCATTTATTCATTTTTCAGTTGGCTATGAAAGTGGAAAGGTTAATATATAGTAACTGGGCTCTGTGAGGGCAGAATCTTTCTTTGTAAAAGTGCTGCTTGCATTTGCTTCTCAATTTACCTTTTGTGCTATACATTTCAGTTTTAGGACAATCACCTATTATGTTATATAGAGGCCTTCAGCACTTCCATAGAAGCACATAGCATGATCAGGTTATTAGATGGAAATTATGTACTACCATAAATTGCCATGAAATTATCCATATCCTTTTTACTGAGTTTGTTATAGAACTGTGTGCACACAACAGCATGGTAGTGATGCATCAATGTCTTTGTTTTGATACCCAGAAGTGTGGTTTGGTCTTTGATTTACTTCCCTGTGTTCTGTCACACCCTATTACGAAGCTTTGGGTAGAGAATGTTCCCGATAAAACAAATTAGGTCTGCAGACTGTGTGCTTTTACTAATTATTTTCCATATTCTCTCTTAGATGGATACTTTTCAGGTTGGTCGTACTCTGATGGAAAATTGTCTTGATAGATGAGTAGCTCAAAGCAACATCTGTAATTTATGGATATAGAAAATGCATGCAGTCTCTCACTGTCTTTACAGATGTGCTTTAGGGCAAGTGAGATATTCAGATAATGGAAAGGCAGAGTGTTAATAAATCTCAGTCAGAAAGACAATACTTACATCTTTTCTTTAAAACAAATTCAAAGTTAAATTTCAAAATTACTGTTTTAAACATCATCGGTGCTTTTCCTTCATGCTGTTACTATTGTTAAATTGAATGCTAGATAGCATGTTCAATGTGCAATCTGCAAATACAATACGTGGACCGTGAGATTTGTTTTCCAAAACAGAACTAGTAAATCACTCAGACCCCATAAAAATGTAGACTAGTGCTTTTGATTAGTTGCTATTGGTGTTTATTTCAGAATTAGAAAAACTATCATTGTATGTTGGGAAAATGACTGCTGCGGTATTAATAACATTATTGTAATCTGTAAGGGCTGTGAAGAAAATGAACAACATAGAAATTGCTGCTCTGGAACAGACCAGTGATCCGTGCGGTCCTGTATCCCATCTCTGACAGTAACCAATATGTGATGATTCAGAGGAAGAAATACAGGCAGCCAATTGTGTTATAGTGTACCACAGAGGGAAATTTCTTTCTGGCCCCAGATGGTGCTCAGTTTATGCCTTAAAGCCTGAGGATTGATAGCCATTGTAAATTTTGCCTTAGCTAGTGTAACCAAATTGGATTGCTCCTTGTTGTCCATAACCTGCCCTTCACCTGGCCTTTGTAGAATTACAATCCTCTCCCTTATTGTTGGATTCATAGCTTTTACGTTTGCTGTTTTAAGCAGATGCAGTAGTGCAATCCAAGGGCTTATGCCACTATTTTACATGATGTCATGCACCGTTGTATTTTTCATCAATAACAGCCTAGTTCCACGCTTTTGGTTAAACTGAAAATGATACTTCTCTGCAGGGCAAAGCAGATACTGCATTCACCCTGTGTCAGTTCTCTCCCAGCTTGATAGTAGCCATTGCCTACTCTGAACACAGAAGACATAGTAGCTGTTGCCTATTCTGAACACAAGAGACTAATCATTGCAGTGGCCTGAAAAGATCAAAACTGGGCTTGGAGCACTACCATACCCTGCCAATCTTGACTTCAGCAGTCTCTGAAGGGAAAGTCAGCATCAGTGCTGGTCATTCTAGTCTTTGACCCTGTGTCCAGGATAAGGAGAATCTGCAGCAGTACTTAGGCAATGACCCTATTTCTTGTCTTTTTCTCTGTGGGCAAAGATCAGTTTCTAACTTCAATGTTAAAAAAGCAGCAAACAGTTATCACAGGAAGCAGATTTAGCACATCAGCTTACAAATTTGGCATTAGGTCTTGCCTTTCAGCCTTCCAAATCGTGCTCCACTGTAATTTTTATGCTCCTTGGGAGATAATTAAACAATTCATGTCTCCTTGCCAAATAACCAAAGTGAAAGAATCTGGGGCTCTTAAATGACAGCAGAACTTCATAGAAATTTAGGGAGAAAAACCTTCCCTTTCTCACTGAAGGAGGAAGAACTAGCTTTGGTTTTGACTCCTTCAGTGTTACTGTTAATGCGTCTTCTGGAGGGATAATCTAAGCTTTAGACTAGCGGAAAGAAATAACCCTTTTCTTGTTTGGTAAGTGACAATGTGTCGCACAGCCTATCTGTGAACCTCAGCTGATCAAATCCAGCAGAAATTGTCCTTGAGTTGTCAGGCTGTATGAGCTGGCACATTGCCTTCTCCTTTACAGCAGAGTCCAACTCTACCAGCACTGCAGTAGTTGATGCTCTCTTGATGTTGTGACATTTTGTAGGTTAGTGAGGAAGTCTTTATTGTCCTGTGAAGGAAGTGATTTTTGGTGGTGATACGCTCTTGCTTAAGCTTTGGAAAAGGCTTCTCTTGTCCCAGATTTTCACAGACAGGTTTGGTCCTCATGGTCTTGCATGGTCATATCCCTTCACTCCACCCTCCTTTTTTCAGCTGAAAACCAGGACTGCAGCCAGAAGATACTTAGGTGAAATCATTTCTGAAGCTGCCCTCGGGATTGCTCCTCCAATACTTCTTTCTCCCAGCTCTTACTTGTTTAGCAACAGGGCAGCTCATTTCGAGCCATGTGGCTGTGCAACTGGAAATCTGGAAGCAGCAGTCACTGAGATCAGTGACTGCAGGACAGCATTTGTGTGCAGCCATACTATCTGACAAAGGGAAACCAGTACTTTTTTTTTAAGAAGATAAAGTTTTGTGTGCCAGCAGATGAACTGGAAAATTTTGTTGTCTTAATCTGAAATCCCAGATTTCCTTACACTTCTTGGGTCTTCCATGTAGGCCCACAAATCTTTTCCTGATAATGTATAGGTATGACTCCAAGGTAGTTGCAGTCAGTGGGCTGTGTAACTTGGGGAAGAAAAATCATTTTGGTTTTGTTTAAAGATGAGATACACCAACTAAGAGAAAACTAGATCTGTGGTTATTCATATATTAGACTAAGATTGCATACATATAAGAAAAATACTTTTAAGCTTTCACTGTGCAAATTTAGTTACCTTTTCTTGTGTTCATTTACAAGTTTCAAAATTCAGGCCAAAGTGCTAAGAAGAAATCACGGTTTTGTGTTAAGTATGTGGACAAGCATAAGGAGGTTAATGTGAATTCTGGACCTTCTGCAAAGTCTCACAGTTCAACTTTGTCCCCCCTGTTTAGCTGGGCTTTTGTAAAACGGATGAATAAGTGCTTGAACTGGGGGGTTGTTAATCTCTCAGGCCACATGATGGGTTTGGGGCACGTCCTAAGGTGGCAGTTATACAGCTGGAATAAGACATGCATGGCCCTGCCTACCACCCAACAGTGCTGTGTTCCTTTTGCTTTGAAGGAGCTGGGAAGAAGTTGCTGTGCCCTGGAGCACCCTGGACTGTGGGAAAGACCAGCAGTGTCTTAGAAACTTTAAAGCTCTGAGTTTCTCTTGGTAAATTCTTGTCTACTTCTGGCAAATGAAGATGAATAAAATCATCCTTTCACATCCCAGTCAGTCTTTCAGCTGCTGTTAACCCTGGCATCTGATAAGAATGTTGCTTTGACCCAACAGCCACTCCTCCTCACAGAGGCAAATACTTGCCCTTGGAGTTAGGAAGTCTCCTGGTTCCCACTGACCTTAGGGTTCAGTGCTGCCACAGGAGAGCTGCTGCCGGTCAGCTGCTTAATGGCATCTTTCAGACATCCAAAGCAGCGGCCTCTTGGCTCACCTGTTCAGCACTGCTGCAGGAATCCCAGGGCAACAGCAGCTCCTACTACATTTCAGACAGCTGTCTGAGCAATACTCTGCATGTCTTATCTTTTACCCCACAGGGCTCTGGTAGCTTCAGAATAAAATGGTGGGGTGGCATAACTGCTAGATTCAAGCAAGGCTCAGAAAGGGCCTCTAGTGCAGTGATGCTGAATGAGTTAAGATATGCTCATGGAGTGATTCTTCAGACTGGTGTGAGGAACTTTCTGCTAGGCAAGGTAAGAGAACTGCTGTTTTGCATCATGTCCCAGCCAGACCTGTGAGCAAGAATATTCTTTCACTGATGCCCACTAGTCTCCCTCTGCAAGGCTGGGACTCATGCAGTGGCAATGACTGGATGCTGCAGATTACCAGGAGAGCATGTATCGTGCTGACATCAAATTTCAGCAGTGCTGGATTTTGTTTGGAATCTTTTTTTTCTGTAGAACAACAGCCATGTTAAATTGATTTGCATGAGCTGTGCAATCTATTCAATGAAGAGGAGGCTAATTGTCCCTTCAGTTCATTCTTCTCCTGTCCCTGCTTGCATCCAGGGAATCTCAGACCTCCCAGTAAACCCAGAAACACATTTGCTGTAATCTTCCCCATATGTGTACTCAAAAGGCCAAATCTCATTTTTGTTTGGCTTGCCCCTGGGTGCTGTTGAATGGACTTATTTTGTGAAATAACTGTAAGTGTCAATCTGAGATATTTCACCTCAGAAATTAATAATACTTTCTTGAGACAGTCTCCCTCAACTGTCAAAGCCATAATGCTGCTGAGCTGTCAGGCCTGAAGGGAATTTGAGGAATGTGCTGCTCTGCATAGGTGAGATTGCAATGTCAGGCCCAGACAAACTGAACTAAACATACATTGGAATTTGCTGTCAATGTTGAACATCCTTCCAGGAAAATTGCCTTTTTTTTTCCCCCTTCATTTTTCCTTTAGATTTTTAAAATCCTTTGTGGCAAATCTCGATCCCTGTGACCACTTACTGGCTATCAGAAACTCCGCTTTGGGAGAAGCAAAGCAAACCCACCCATACCAAGCAGTCACTTGTGTGCTATTAGAGTCAACCTATATTTGATGCCAGTTGATAGTAAGAGATGTTGTATGACTCCTAAGTACTTCTTGCTGACGCTGAGTAGATGGGGAAAGACATGTTATTGCTATATTTAGTACTGAAATACAGGCAGTATGAAGCTAATTTCCTTAACAAAGTTTAACTCATAAAAACATTTAACATTAGTGGCCAGGTGTATGTTATTAAGACTGTGATAGCTTATTAATATTGTTTGCTGTAATATTTTTAAACCAGATATCTGAGCCAGATAGCATTGTGTGTGCCATCCTTACTCAACTGTACTGAGAGGGGAAGGTCTGCTACATCTGCCTGGAAAAAATAATTTCGGTCATTATATACAGAAGTCATTAGTTTCATCATCCTGGAATGCTTCTAGAGAAGGTCTGCATGTCTTTTGATTCACTGCTCTGTCTGTATTTATCAGTGTCATTCCTGAAGACACCATGTCAGTGCTCGGTGAGAATGTCCTCTATTGCAGTGAAAGCATTAGCAACCGCTAATCTCTTCTAAATTGCTTTTTACTGCTTTTGATTCCTGAAATGTGATAAAGTAAATAAAATTGCAGGCTTTGCTTGCTTCTCTTGTATTCCACAGATATTGGTATTATTTCTTTTATTTATAAATAAATGCAGGTCAGCACATTCATGCACATAAAATTGATATTGTCACCTTGAGTCCCTTGCTGTTGCAGGGTATATTGTATCAGGTGTCACCATTAAAGTAGTGACTCTGTTTTCTAATGTATAAGACACCTTGACACTTTCTCCTTTTGCTCCCTGTCACTGCAGTACTGGCAGACATCATTAGTACATAAAATGCATTGTAATCGTATGCATCCTTGGCGATTATACAGTGGCAGAGGGTTCTGCATCTCGTACCCAGCAGCATGGGTTAGGTTTCTTATTTTGAGGTTCTCTGATGGGCTCTTCTGCAATGAAACTGTCCTAATACCTGAGCAAATGCTGCTAATTTTCATCCTAATGCCCAGATGCTCTTTTAGTTTATATCTCTTTTATTCTTATGTCAGCTTTCACCCTGCCTGTTTACCCTGTTGTAATTACATATAACACCCTAGTTTTATATCAAGCTAAACATCTCAGCTTCTCCCTCCTTCTCTAGTGTAATACTCACTTCTGGATTGTTGCGGTGCCCTTTTCTGGTTTGTGAATCTCTGAATGTTGAAGATGTTCTCATGTGCAGTTTTCCAAGAAAGCCATTGTACAGTGGCAATTACAGTACCACAGTATCACTAAGGTTGGAAGAGACCTCATATTCATACCTCTTTGTCTACTGAAAATGCCTTGACTGATGTTTCCTGGCATCACATTTGTTTCTTTCATAGTGGAATCTTACAGATCATACATTCTCCACCTTAGTAATTTCTTATTGATGAGCTCTCATCCTATTGCAAGACTTTCTGCAGTTAGCTCCTAAGTGCAGAATCACAATAGTTTTTGTTCATGTGGGACTCATTTCACATTTATATTGTTCTTGTCGTCAAAGAAATCCATTTATTTTGGGGTAGTTATTGTAAGCCTCCTCTGTGTTGGCAATGACACCTCACATTGCTGATTCCCATTAGCCCACTTGTCTACTCCAAGGTTATTAAAGGAAAAACTAAACCACATTTATCCTTTAAAAACCCCATAAGCCAAGCTCCTGTTATCTGACATACTGCTGTTCTTCCTTCACCCAGCCACCTAACCACCAGCTTCTACTTTCTAAAATTACAAATTATTTCCACTGGAAATACTGTACTGGAACTCACCTATATAGGACTGACTGAATTTCTTTTGTCCTTGTCCAGAACATGGATTATCTTACTATGTCAGCCTGGAGAGCTGGAGGCCCATTTTACCTTGATGTCCATGCCACTCCTTGGCCTTCCTTTCAAAATTTGTTCTAAATTCTCCTGTACTCCTGAGGTCAGGCTTACAGGCCTCCATTCATATTACTTTCCTATTCCTAATGCAGCCATTACATGTACTGTTCTGTAGTCAAATTATATAATTTCTAACTAGACAGATTAATATAAAAATACTTGCTACAAGACCATAGCAGACTATTATTTCTATGATGTGTCATTACTACAGAGCTGTGAAAATGAAAGGCATAGCTCTGTTTAGCTTTAGTTTTCAAATGGAAGTTCTAACAATGGTGAGATGAGAGAGTTCAGTTGTGTGCTATATGGATGAGAATTCCTAGGCTGTTTTTTTCTTTGGCCTTTAGCATTGGCTTTGATTTATTTGTCCTGTACATTAGTTTTAATTTTAGTGGCTGTGTATTCTGGAACAAGAATGGGAGCAGTAATACAATGGCTTCCATTAAAAAAGGAAAAAAATAATCAGCCATTGGCATTACACTCGAGAAAGGTAAATTACACTGGTATCTCTCTTCTCACCAGCTGAGCTGGTAATAGAAATTAAGCAGCACTGGAACAATATTCTTAAAGGGCTCTTTTCATTTAGATAGGGCTTTTTTTCACATTTAAACAGTTCTTGAGCAATCATCAACTATCTTAAATATGACCTGACATGGCAGTACCTGTTATAATCTTTTATTAAAGCAGGGAATATGATGCTAAATTATGTCAGCTATGTATTCATGCACAAATGGTGGTCAGCAGAACGTAGTTGCCATATCAGTCTAATTTAGTGACTTTGAGAAATTGAATTTTTTAAGATTTTTTTTTCTCCTCCTTAACCTCTTTGCTTGATGATGAACTTAATCTTAGAATTGTCTGAATTGACATTTGGGCATTTTTTTGGACAAGATCTGTTCTCTTTTTACATTTTGATTGCTGCATGTGGATTTTGTGGATGATGGGGCCTGTTTAAGAAGCAGTCTGACTCATTTCAGCTGCAGTATACACGTGAATATAGTAAGCAAAATTTGGTTCATCTCCTTGTGACTTGTATAAATGTCCTCAAGACAGAATTTCCACATCTGAAAATATGTCCAGATGAGCATTTGGCTGTTTTTCAGAGCTTTGAAAGCAGGGGGTGGGGGGAGGGGGAAACACAGTGAAAGCCTAACTATGCTTATCACCTGGATCACACCACGTGAGCACTCTGGCATAGTAAACATTTTTAAGAGAAACATGCAGGCTTTTTGTAGAAAATCAGTGAGAAAATATGATTTATAGTAACTTCTCAGTCCTCAGTTTTGCATTGATGGCTAACAAATAGTTAGAAGAACGATTCTTGGTGTTGTTGCTACCATACAACACAGAGCTCATGGACATATTTAACAGATCTTTAAATAAAAGGTGGTTAGATAAATGGGTGACCCAGTGCTGCAATCACACACAGAATGGGCAGCTGTAGTGCCGCTTCCCCATCAGGAAGGCAGGGCTTACATCCACATCAGACAGTAATGTAAATGACTTACATTCTCCATTTGCTTAGGTATAAAATGATTTGAGTAATGGATTCTTTATTGCACTATGCCTTGTGGCTGTGCAACTGATTTAATCTGGTACCTTACCTAGCATTTCCTGTGTAGGTAAGAAGATTGTGTAGTGTAGAAAGCAGTAATTTAATAAGATTTTTTTAGACTTTGAAAAGGTGTTTTGCCTTCCAGGGATTTCCAACTCTGTTTAAATATTTGTATGGCTTTGCAGCTCTCTACACTTAGCCCATATCTGGGACTAAACCATAGCAATTGCTCTATCATCCAGCAACCCCTCCCAGTCAAGAAGGGAGCTTGGGAAAAGAAGAGGACACCTGTGTGTTGAAATGAAAACAGATTTAACAAAGCAGTAAAACTAATAGCAATGCTAGTATAAAGTATATAAGGTTATACTCAGCAAATGTACAGTGATCACAATAAGTGGAAGGCAGTCCTCTGGAGCAGAATTGTAAGAGAGCAGAGATGGAGAGAAGCAGGAGGAGAAAGAAAATGAAGCACAGATGCAGAAGGAGCCCTTTTCCTCAGCAAAAATCCCTCTTTATGATCAGTGTGACATTTATGGTATAAGATACACCTGTGGGCCAACGTGGGTCAGCTGCCCTAACTCAAAACTAATGACCTCCAGATCTGGGAGATCATGATTCTAGCAAAGTAAAACAACAGATAAGTATTGACAGGGATGTGTAGCTTCTCATCCATTAGGGTGTTGCACCTGAGAAAGAAAAGAATGAAAAACTGTATAAGGCATTTAAGAGAATTAGAAATCTTTCAAAAAGAATTTTTTTAAGACAGCACCCAAATATTCATGCTTTTATTGCTCCTCAAAGGTGACCAGCTGGATCTGTTACTTATTTATGGATATTCACAAGTTATCCAATAATAAGCGAAATGGAGACAAATTGCCTGTAGACCTTGTAGCCTTTCTGTAGAACTTGAGAAGATTGCAAAGTGGCAGGAGGTGTTAGGCCTAAGCATCCCAAAATATGTACTGTAGTGTTGCACTCTGGCAAGTACCTAACAGTCTAGATAAGCTTCCTATTGTGATGGTAGACTCTCTTCTTTGGGGATTAAAGAGCTATTAATGGGCTGCAATTCCTTTTGGTACTGCGGTATATTGTTACAAGAAGAAATCTGGTATAACTGAATGATGCTTTGTACAGATGGAGATGAACTTACCATTCTGTATCAGTATTTCTCTGCAGGAACTTTTTCACTCATACCAGGTTTAGGAGGGAAGGATTTTCTAAATTACTTACATGACATAAGATGACAAATTTCATTCAGAAAGAATTTGGAAGTCTGAGTTAGAAAACCAACCAAACAACCAAACAAATATGAGGTGCACTTTCAGAAAGATCACATGAGTTGGTTTAGCCTTGGGTGCTCAGCCTTTTAAGGGCAGTGTGGTGAGTTGACATTTTCCCCAAATCCTAGGTTTTTCTGTTCTGCACCATGGTTGGCAGCTGAAACTTTTGTTTCTGACTTGTGAGACCTCACGAGCCCGAATTCCCAGAGCTGCCAAACTTGCAGCTCCTCAGCACTTCAGTTCCCACACTCCTCAGCTGTAGAGTTGTCTGGCTACGTTGCCTTACTTGAAAGGAAATCCTGAAATTCCTGTTTGGTAGGAAGCACAGATAATTTAAATTTTTATTCCTTTAGGGAGCAAATGTTCCCTAACTATATTCCAAAGGTTGGTATTGTCTGTGGAGTAGAAACATGATAACTCTTGCCCAGCTATGCTCTGAAGTCCCTTAGATGAGTTTTGGAAATCTCACACTGTGTCTTTGGCTGCATTCAGAAAGGATCACAAGCAGGGAGCAATTGTTGTGACGTTTTCTGTGGCAAGGAGAATAATGTATTGATGAGTTAAATTTGAACTTTTGCTTCATTTTACCATTTGTGATCATAATTTTTGCCTACACTAGAATAATTCTCAGAGTTTGGCCTATGGCTGCAACTACTCTGTTCCATCTGTTGCAGAGATGCAAATTTAAACAGGCAGGAAAATGCCATCCCAACTGAATCTATGTATTAGTACATCAAGGCAAAATGTGCCACTTTTCAATAAAGGGAAATTTACTTCGGGAAAAATGCTTTTCTGTATCTGCTCATCTCAGGTGATTTTGCTGCTCCGTCTCATAATACATCTTTTCAAGTGCTTCAGAAGAAACAACAGAATTGCAGGTGGTACAGTGCAGAGAAAGTTCTTGTGCCTGCTGGTGCATTAGTTGTACCAAATAAACCTCCACTGATTTTACTAATACAGTGGTGCAAATGATAGAAACTGCCTAAGGTCCTTTCTGTTCCTCTGGAGTAATGCTAGCATTGGTGAGACCTTGCAATGGCAGAGCAATAGGAAGAAAACAATAGGCAGATAAGGTAAAACAGTGGAAGACAGCAAGTGCCTCGTGTTACGTGCTTCCACTTTGGTAACTGTGCTACCACAAACGCTGTGGGTTTGTGAATAAAATTTGAAGGGTGTTTTAGATCATAGCCCTTCAGTGAAAAAGCTCCACATTCTTTCACTTCTATGTGCCCTTCCTGCTTCTTCTGTCCTTATTAATAACTTCTCTAACTCCTCTGCCTCCCTTTTTAAAGCAACCCATCACACCTTCATTGTTTCATCTATGCCTCTCTGCTAAGGATATTGTTTTCTCTTCGTATGACTGTGATGTGCCTTAAATCTTCTTTACAGTGTTGTTTTGCCTGTTGGAAAGCAAAGCATTCACTGTGGATATAATGCAGTTTTGCTTGAAGTGGTAATTAAATAAGAAACAATATATTGGGAGGCAGAGTTGCCAAGTGCCAAAGAAGTGAATGGAAATTTTATTCTTTTCATGGTCTTCTGCCACCATTTACTCAGGAAAATAGAAGGCACAGGATACCTACCATTGGGAAGGAAGTTCTAAACAAAATGTTGTTTTCCATGTAAGCTCCTGTTTCCAGTCCATTACAAAATGTGGAAATCTCAAAAGCTAATCTGATTTCAGATCCCAGAAAGCTCATGTTTGATTACTCCTATTTTCCAGTTTCTTTGGCAGCCCAATATCAGTCCTGCCTCCACCTCACACAATTTTAAGATCCTATTCAATAGGCAGAACAAGTATAAACATGGTTCTGTACTTCAGCTATCTGGAGAAACGGGGTGTGTGGGGGAGGTGTGTGTGGTGGTGGAGGGTGGGGAGAGCAGGAGAGGTTCTGAGAAGAGAAAACATGGAAAGGCACAACAGCATGCCCAGTGGGTTGTTTTAACATGACAGTTTTCTTCAGATGTGGAGTGTTGCCCTAACTGTGAAATTCTTTACTCTCAGGTCTGTCCTGGCTAGTCCTGGATCCTTTCCTTAGTTTTTCGCTTCCTAGCCTACATTCCCGTCCCTCAACAAGCACTGCTGACTTGTTCCCTCCTGTTTCTCCCTTGCCTGTGCTCTCAGTATCATTGGCTCTATGCCTTTCGCAGCCAGGATAGCGTCATGAATACTGCATGCTGCTCAAATGTGCATGTCTGATGTGTGAAGTTCTAAAGTAAATGCTGCTGTAGATAGGGGAAGAATATACAGAACCAAAGTCAAGAAAATGGCTGTTTTCTAAAGAGAGAGAAAACACATTGAAAATACACATTTGTAAATTACATGTGTGCCTAGCAAGTGAATCATATACAGTGTTCTAAAAACTAGGTTTTATCATAAAATAATATAAAATAGGGACCTCAAGATTATCTGCTTCACCCCCATCTCCCCATGGCAGTTCAGCTGTACCTCAAACATTGCTAGCAGTGGTCATCTAACCTTGCCAAAGAGATTTCCATTATGGAAATGAAGCAATAACCCTAAACTGCATATTTAACTCACTGTTGGTTTCTTATACCACTGAGCATGGAGGACATTTTACTCCTTCCTCTTTGCAGCATCACTTCATGCACACATTATAACATGTTAACTGACTTCTCAGTCTCTCTCTTCCCCCGGTGGAACACCTTTTATTCTTTCAGTGTTTGCTCAAAGGGCCTTCATTGTTCATCTTTTTCTTCACACCTCTAAATTCTAGGTGGCACACAGCTAGTGGATTTTTAAAATAGAGTCCTACACTGAGCAAAAAGGAGGCTTTGGTAGCTCTTAGCATTGCAATGTCTGGGGGTTTCTTTTCTTCTCTTCTCCCAGCAGTGTGACAATGATGACTCATGTTTGATTCGTGAGCCATTTTAACTTCCTCGGTCCCCTTGTGCTTCCTAGTCAGTTGTTTTGTATCCAGTGTTTCTGCAGTTGATTGTGGTGACCTTCAGCTCACTGGCAAGATCTGAAGTACAATACTTAGCATTTGTTTTTGCTGAGGCATATCCTATTTATTTCCAGCCATTTTCTTAGGATTATTTGGGAGTTTAATCCTGTTCCCCATTATTTTTTGCCCTTTGCAACTCTACACAGTCTGCAAACGCAGCAATTGTACTTCATCATCCAAGGCACTGATGAAATGACTGTACACAAAGAGTCTCAGTAGAGCAAGTGAATGGTAGCTATCCTTCAAACAGTGTTTTTCAGCTAGTGATGTGCCTGCTTTATGATACTCGTATTCCCTTTGATTCACAATGAAAATGTTGCATGAGGTAGGTTAGGCATGATTGGTATGTTTTCTAGTAATGTCATAGGAGTTTGAATTGATGTCACTTGTATTGACTGCTACTGATCACCTTGCTTTAATCTCCATATTTGGAAATCAAATCTTTGTTTTGTTCTTTAACCATTCCAGAACCGTTCCAGGTAGGTGCATTGAAATCTGATTCTCTCAGTTTCCCTATTTCCCTTTTCCTCCTCCGTGTATCTGTCCCCTTCCAGCCTTTATGCATCTCTTTGTCTTCTACAAGTTCCTGAAGACCTTTCTTGAAAACTTTTCTCTCAGTCATTGCTTATATCAGGATGACTCAGGCTGACAGTTTTTACTTACGCTTCCTTGTAACTATTTGCTTGTAGGTGTCAGTGTACAAGAAAATGTCAACCTTTCAATTAACAAACTCTTTCAAATTAGTATTGCGCTCACACACGCACACAGACACGCACTCACACCTCACCTTATTTAGCAAAGCTATTCTATGATAGCCTTTTTGAGATGAATGCTGTTGTTCTTTTCAGCTGTTTGTGATGTGCCTTCTATATTTTATTCTGGAGTCTTGGGGAAAGGATCTAACCTTAGTGCTTCAGTAATTTTGGCTGTCAGGAGATGTGATCTTCAGTCAGGATAAGCCAAGAGAATTTAAACTGTCTTAAAGTAAATCATCTAACTGTGCCCCAGGCCACATTTAGGAGGTGAAGCCATCTTTGCTTTTTGCCCTTTAAGGCAAGCTCAGCAGATATCTGGCTCACCTGGGAAATGAGCTCACTGAGTTTACATTAAATACTTCAACTTTTCTCTCCTTTGAACGTAGTACTTCTTTAAAGAGCCTTTACAAAATTAACTTTCTTCCCTTTTACCACACATTACTGGGGGAAAGAACTTGCCCCACTGAAATCAGTATGAGATTTTAGTCAGGTCAGAAATTTTACCCTAGAATTTAAAGTATGGGTTTGTTGTGTAAGCCTTAAGTCATGTGTCTCATTTTGCTAAGCACACTTTTTGTCTTTAACAACTCTTCAGTCAAAACTAAATAGAGAATAAGGAGTACAGTGCATATAATCTAGATTTTTTACTGAAAATAGCAACATTATAAGAATTTCTGTGTTTTGAGAACAAGGCAAGTTCTCTGTAATCTATTTCATTATATGTTAAGTACATTTGGATAAGAATTGATTTGTGCCTCAGTGAACAATCCCAAGAAATCTCATTTGAATTGATGGCTGTGGCACTGATATTGCCTTATCATGTTGTTACTTTTCCATCTGTAAAATGAGGTTAATGATGCTGGTATTTCTTTAAAGCCCTTGGAGATCTTTAGCTGAGAACTTTCAGCTATATGCTTTAAGTGACACTTCCTTAATTTCCAGAAATTTTGTCAGGCTTCCATTAAAAAACGAAATGTGCTTAGCTTCTTGTACCGGCACTTAGAGACTTCAATGTCACTAGACCCATGAGATCTCTTCCAAAAATGAGTCATGAGAGGTGGGCTCTTCATTTTGCAGCCCTTTGCCTTCCTGCTGAGCTAGAGAAGGTGAGTATTTTTGTCTTCCAGCAGGAACATCCACTAGTATTGCTGCTTCCAGAGAACGAATGCAACAGTTGTCTTGCACTTAGAGAAGCTCTTCACTTAGAAAGTGAAGCTTATATAGGACTCTTCTAATAGAGCAGTTGTTTTGGAGTCCCAGTAGAGAGCTAAGTGCTTTTTAGAATATATTTCAATTAATGAAGGGATTAAAGGATGTGGATGCTTATAGTAGCAGAGAGATGTTCTTAATGGCATAGAGTAGTGATTCAGGAGGGAACAGTTCTGGCTACACCATTACATCAAAAACAAGGAGAAAAGAAACCAAGACTACTTGAAGATTTGTTGGAGAGGAAGATAAAGAAACTGGGAAATCTTACTATGTTGTGGCAGTTTGTGAACTATCAGAGTGAAAGTTTTCAAATTAGCAGGAGGGGGTTTTTTGTTTGTTTGTTTTAGATGAGATTTTCAAATGAGAACCATAGCTGTTACATAATATTTAGCACTGAAACATCCTGAGGTGTTTTGTGCAACCCCTTTGGCATGGAGTCAAGTAGGGATAAAGTACTTATGTTTCCATGTTTCTTAAAATGACTTTTTCAACATGCTGAATGGTTCTGCAGTCTCAGGGGAACAGTAAAGGCCAGACTGACAGTAGAGCTGCATCATAGGCTGCCATCCCAATGGAAATGGGAATAAGAGACAGCTTCCATTAGAGGCCACCACAGGGATTACAGCAGCATGTTGGAAGTACTGTTTACATTCCAAAGAGTAATTGCACATCACTAGAACATGTCCTACTTTGCTGCATGGTAGAAATAGTCGATATTGGCTTGGCAGGGGAAGGAGAGAAACGCATACTGCAAGTGGGAAAAGCTTCTATCTCATGGCATATTCTCTATGAGATACTTTCCTGAGGACTTTACAAGCATGTATGTTTCTGTTACCAATGATTTACAGCCTTATATGTTTTCCAGGTTTTGAATCTAAATTGCTGTTCAGATATTTTTTCTGATGTACCTTTAATGCCACGTTTTTTCAACCTTCTACTGCTTGCTTTGGGAAGGTATTCCACTGCCTATTAAATTTTACTGTGAACTGTCTGTATTCAAGGGGTCTGATTTTTCTTAATTTCTTCTTGTTGTGCATAGATCTTTTCCTTTATTTTAATCCACAAAACTCCTAGCTTTACATCTTTGAATATTTTTAGATGTTATAAACTTTTTTACAGCCTCTTCATTTTAATTCTCTTGAGGTCTTTGGATGTCTGCCCTGTGAGCCCTTGTATACTCCCCCATTAAGGTGACTGGCACTAAGTGATCGTTTCCTTGGATGTACAGGTACATCTTCCACTTATGCCTCTGCTTGTGCAGCCTAATCTCTCATTTGGAAATTTGTTGCAAACACAGTTGGCAAATCTGTGTTTCACAAATATCTTTCACAGATCATTTCTGAAAATTTCTTGCCCTGTTGGGTGCCAAAATGCAAGTTAGCTAATTTAAACTCTTAAGACACATTAGCACAGAGGAATGGTTGAAAAGTTTATTGGTTGTGGAAAGCTTTTAGGTTAATGGTTGTGCATTCAAAGGTGATTTCAAGGAAGGGAAGATGGGAAGAGATCTGGATAATCTCTTCACCTGAGCAAAACCTATAGTAATCCGTGACTGCTGTAATGAGCCCTGGGGCCACTGACAGTTGGCATCTTTCAGCTCCTTTGCCTTGTGCTGGAAGGGTGGACCACCTGAAAGCAGCTCCAAGATGGGTAGCAGAGTGCAAAGGCTGATCTAAAATTATAACTGCATTTTGCAGCCTGCCTTTGCCAAGTATTCTGTGGTGAGAGATAATGATCAGTATTGCTACCTCTGTGAGTTCTCCTTCTTAGGAGGGCTCAGGGGCAAGCACCTCATGCAGCCCTTTGTAATTGTAGAAAAGCTGTTGGCCTTATTACACCTTATGTTCATTTTGCTCTTCTTGTACAAGGATGAATTATCCTGTAGGATATGAGACCATTTTCTTAATTTCTATCTGATGTATTTGCCTAAGTTTTTCAAGATGTACGTTCTTTTTGTCTCTAGTTGAGATTGCTGTCTTCCTAAGTCCTGATGTAGCATTCATCTTTTCTCTTAGGCATTCAGGATATTTTCCCAGTCTACATTTTCTTAGCCTGTTCCTTATAGCATTTTCCAGTGAGACATTTACAGGTTCTTGCAGCCTCTTTTGTCAGCCTAGGATGACAGTTATGGAATAGTTGTTACTGTACCTTGGGTTTCTGTCATACACTTCTGGTCCAGAGGAATGCTTTGTGCTGTGTTGCTTAGCTAGAAGAAGGAAGCATTTAGATTTCAAACCATTGGAGAGAGCATGTTCTGCAGACAAATCTTTTTACCTTGCTGTATTACTCTCCTTGGTGGCATATTGATTTACTTTACTTGACCAAGTTGGACCAGGCCCAACTTTCTGCCCAATTATGTGTCTCAGCATCTTGCAATTTCACAACTGCACTTTTCTTAAGCAGGACTCTGACTTGTTCCTCTGTGGTGGGATCAAGTTCTGTAACTGCAGGTTCTTCCTGTGTATTTCCATTGGGCTCCTAATGAGCAAATGAATTGCAGGAGTACCTGGAGGCAAAAGCAGTGGCTTGCACCCCAAACATTGCACACCTTTTCAGCAGCACATAGGATTTCTGCTCTTAGAACAGCCTCCTGGTTTCCCATGCAGCATCACGCAAATGAACATGAATGGGTGCAGAGCTGAGTTTGAAAGCTTACTGTAGGGGTGCATGAGTCCTCTTCTATGCAGAGATTGTGTTAAGGATACACAGGCTAAGGTATCTTGAGCATAGAAGCTCTCTACAGCCATTACATTTTCTTCAGAAGATGTCTTATATGATAGCAGCATGTGGTTTGGTATTTTGAGTGTGTGCTATTTGTCTAGCCATGGATATTTAAGTTAGGTCATTCTGTTAAGAAAAGCAGTTCAGTCTGGTACAGTTACGGTGATGTTTGCTAAGGTGGTTAAGCTGGTGAGAGGATGTGGTTTGAGCTCCTAAGCAGATTTCACTGATCACTGTTACTAGAGGGGTTTAACTATCTGAATCGAGTCTGAGTGTGAGCATAAGTGAGGCAGGAGACAATGGAAAGAATTGAGATGACTGCAGCACCTTCACTTTTCCCACCAGCTTTGGAGATATTAGCCTGACTCCTGAGGTGTCAGCATCTCTCTGACACCAGGAGAGGCAGATCTGCCTTACTCCTGGCCACTTGCTTCCAGTGCACTGGCAGCTAAGTGACCCCCTTGAGCCAGCTCAGCTCACATAGCCTCCAGAAAAGTATCTTTTATACAAATGCAAGCTCTCTGAATACTTCAGCAGATCAGATCAGCAATAGAGCTAGTTCCAGAGGGCAGCTGAGTACCTCTCTTTGGAGCATGTCTCAGGCTGACCACTGCCTTGTGAAACAACCACCTGTCCTCACTCCTTCCCCTGGACTGAGGTTTGGCACTCAACCAATGCCTTCAGATTGCTTCTATGCCTAAGAAAAAAATGAATTTAGATGCACCTAGATCTCTCTTAGTGTAGATGAAGCTCCAGTGGAGTATTACAAAAGCTGCTTTGACATTTGTGCTTCCTTTTTGACAGAATAGTTACTGTATTTTTAGGTAACATCTTATAGTACATATGGCTGTATAATTTGCAAATTGCACATTGCTTTCCAGAACACTAAATTTTGTATTCAGATACTGTGATACTTTGTTACTGCTTTGATACTGTGTGTTAGAGCATGAATTTTTTAGTCTGAAAAATGGTGATGCTTTCCCAGTTTCTGTTGCTGGAGGTTGATCATATAGGACTGTCCTCAGCAGAAAGACAATGCCGTCGTTCATAGCAGTGGTTCAGCTTTTATGCAGTGATAATGAAAAGAAAAAAAGTTTGTATTTATTTACTGGCCAATTATCCAATTTTTTTAAGATTGGTCTTCACTGGAAGATAAAATGACTGGAAGAAAATAACTGGAAGAGAAATGTAAAAGAAAATGAAGTCATTAATGTAGTCTTTGCTTCTAGCTTTCACTTCATTTGATTGTAAATTGTTTGCAGTAAAACTGCAAATTAGTAGCTTGGATAAAGCTCTATAAATTCCTTCAATATCAGATTTAAATGAGGAAGAATTGGGCCTCTAACCTTCATCGAGCATAACTGTGGCTGGATGCGTTCCTAGGGGCTAATTATCCATTCCTCCATACCATTTGCTTGAACTCTCAATTGCTCACTGTTTAGTGCACATTGGATGGATGCTAGAAAATGCCTAAGAAGATGTGAGATGGAAACTTGGGCAGAAAGGTGCTCTCACTTCCAAATGTGGATGCCAGAAGACATGCCACATCCCGCAGCAGGCTTCTGAACAGGAGCAGCTCTCAAAAGCTTGTGTTGCTTTCCAAGAGTAGTGCAGAATTTATATCCTGAGCTGGCAGAAAGAGACAAGTGTTACACTGAAAGCAGGGTTTCTACATTTTTAAACAGCAGGCTGAAATAGCCATCCTTCCTGGAAAGGAAAAGTACCGCCTGAACTTCACAGTGGTCTCTGTCCCTCTTACCCCTAGGTACAGGGGAGGAAATGTCCTAAAATGTAGGCGAGGTAAATTTTGGTTTAGTGTGAGGTATTACTACTGTTACTGTATTTTATGACTGAGATAATTTCTTCCTGTGTATCACACAGCTGAAAGAACAGTTCTTCTATTTTCAGGCTTGTGAAGCAGTGTCTTGTCTCATCTGTATTGCTTTTACTGAAAGCCAAGGGGATAGGAAGAATAATCTATACAGGCAATATTATGATTTTTTAGAGAACAGCCGTGGAGTGAGATCTTTTTACAGAGGGTCTGTTGGGTTTGTGGTGGCTGTGGCCAGCCCAGAGGGAAAGGTTGATGGCTGGATGCATCTGATTGTTCTAGGCAGGGGTATGGAAAGAAGATGCTTCTGTAATGCAGAAAATTTAAGCTGCAGTTTGTGCGCACAAAAAAACTGGATTCAGGTATTAATTAGAAAGCATAATTTGTTTGGAGAGTTGAAGATTAAAGGACCTCTTGTCTTCCTGTCAGAACAATTTTGTCTGCGTTGTGCTGTCTGATAAATCAGGTTGCATAATGGTGGGTACTGTGTGGATTTTCCAAGAGCAAATCAGAATGTCCTGATGTTATACTCGTGGGTTGTTTTTTTGGTTGGTTGGTTTTGGTGTTGGTTGTTGTTGCTGCTGTTTGGGGGGTTTGTTTCTTTGTTTTCATTTGTTTTGGTTGTTTCCCCCTCTCCAACCCCCCCCCGCTGCTCTCTTTATGTCTATAGAAGAGCTTCTGTTCCTTTTACTGTCAGGTTTAACTGCTTTTGTATGCTCTGTGGTGGCTTCTGTTAGTTCTATGGAATATTAGTCCAGCTGACAGTGAGGAAGGCTTCTTTACTTCAGGCATTCAAGATACAATGCTCGTCACATGTCCTGCCTTTTGGACTTTGAACCTCTGTCTAATTTTAACTTGTTTTCCCTGATCCAGTGATCCTTCAGCCTAGAAAGGATAAGTGGCAACACTCCTCTATTGTCAGCTTTGTTCAAGCCATTGGGAAGTACAGTAATTACTGTTCTGTTGATAATACAACAAACAAGAGCAAAATAATTGAATGGAAAGGGCAAAAACGAAATTGTGAGGCAAATCCTCTTTGCCAGCAGCCATATAGTCTGTGACCACAGTAGTCGCAGAGCTTGGGCTGTGTGAATGTATCTGCAAGGAGAGGAGGTCACCTGCAATTGGTAACAGTATCATTAAGTGAAATGGAATGGTGAGACACAAAGTCAGGGATTTGGGGTTGAGTTTTGTTGGTTTGGGTGGTTGTGTGGGCTTCGATTTTGCTGCTTTTTGCTCTGCAGATATGAGGATACCTCACCTGTGGCTTTGTTGCTTTGGACAGCTTATATTCTTCTTAATAGCTGCTTATCCTGTTGAATTAAGTGATGTCGGTTTAACACTATGCAGAAGCCAAGTTTCAGAGAAGTGCTGGATGTCCCTGTCCTTTTTCAGTTGGACCAGCTAAATTTCACCAGTGCCAGGGCAGTTTACCCAGTACGCAGTCACCTCATACACTGGCTCTGCTTATGCTGTCACTGCACATTAAGGATTAGTGAGTAGGGCATGCTGGATTGTTTCAGACGTGGTTTATCTATTATTCCTAACACCCCCTGGCAGGCTGTGCTCTCCCAGCTGCGCTGTGTAGGTAGCACCAGCAGCAACATCAGCTGCTGTTGTTAAGTTTGGAAATGCAGGTTCATTTACAGCCTCAAATTCTTATTTACACAAAGCCTTATGAAAAAGGCATCTGTTGGGATGATAATTTCTGTCCAGAGGTGAATCTTTCTAGCGGATCATCACCAAAAGCAACGTCCAGATTCTGCACAGGTTTAGAAAACAAGGTACCACTCACATTTGGTAATGAGGAATATTTGCAAACTTGCCTTTATACAACAGATTTCCTAAGGAGCAAGAAAACATGATGTTTAAAGAAAATACTATCTTTTGACAGAAAGCAGAAGAGAGAACAAATGATGGGCCCCTCAGTTTAAGAAGGGCATTGAGACTCTTGAATGTGTCCAAAGAAGGGCAACAAGGCTGGTGAGAGGCCTTGAGCACAAGCCCTACGAGGAGAGGCTGAGGGAGCTGGGATTGTTTAGCCTGGAGAAGAGGAGGCTCAGAGGAGACCTTATTGCTGTCTACAACTACCTGAAGGGAGGTTGTAGCCAGGAGGGGGTTGGTCTCTTCTCCCAGGCAACCAGCACCAGAACAAGGGGACACAGTCTCAGACTGCACCAGGGGAAGTTTAGGCTCGAGGTGAGGAGAAAGTTCTTCACAGAGCAAGTTGTTAGCCATTGGAATGGGCTGCCCAGGGAGGTGGTGGAGTCACCATCCCTGGAGGTGTTCAAGAGGAGATTGGACATGGCACTTGGTGGCATGGTTTAGTAGTCATGAGGTCTTGGCTGACAGGTTGGACTTGATGATCTTTGCGGTAGAATAGAATAGAATAGAATAGAACCGAACCGAACCGAACCGAACCAGGTTGGAAGAGACCTTCAAGATCATCACATCCAACCTATCAACCAGTCCAACCCACCTAATCAACTAACCATGGCACCAAGCACCCTATCAAGTCTCCTCCTGAACACCTCCAATGATGGTGACTCCACCACCTCCCCGGGCAGCCTGTTCCAATGGGCAACCACTCTCTCTGTGTAGAACTTCTTCCTAACATCCAGCCTAAACCTCCCCTGGTGCAGCTTGAGACTGTGTCCTCTTGTTCTGGTGCTGGCTGCCTGGGTGAAGACACCAACATCTGCCTGTCTACAACCTCCCTTAAGGTAGCTGTAGAGAGCAATAAGGTCTCCCCTGAGCCTTCTCTTCTCCAGGCTAAGCAACCCCAGCTCCCTCAGCCTCTCCTCATCAGGCTTGTGTTCCAAACCCCTCACTGACTTCGTTGCCCTTCTCTGGACACACTCCAGCAAATCAACATCCTTCCTAAACTGAAGGGCCCGGAACTGGACACAGTACTCAAGCTGTGGCCTAGCCAGTGCAGCGTACAGGGGGAGAATCACCTCTTCCAACCTTAGTGATTCTATGATTCTATGAGTACTGAACTAGGCAATGTTTCATGCTTAGCTGTTTGTGAAACTTGTAGATCAGCCTGTGTTTAGAGGGGCCGATCCCATTGCTGCGGACCAGTCAGTAATTTGTGGACTGTGGTTAGACAAACATTAGATTTTTCATGTTGAAACAGATAAGTAAGTTATTTTTTTTCCATGTGCTCTGTATTTGTTTCTAATCCATCTTATGTATCTCCTGTGTATCTTGTATCTATTGAGTGGTATGAAAAAGGCTGTAGCTTGCCAACTCAGATCTTGGGGTGAAGGAAGATAGAGAACCTGGCTGTGACAGTGGAGAAATCCCTGGGCAGGGAAAGGTGAGGAAGATAATAAATTTGTGAAAAGTAGGGACATGAATGGTAAACAGAAAACAGGAAAACAGAAAGATGATGCAGTTGTCAAGTCTTCTAAAAAATATGTAAAACCAGAAGTGTTTCAAGATGTGAATGTGTACAGAAATGAATATGTAGTTTGAGCCTATAGGTTGCAATTTTGAATTTTTCAACTCAAATTTGCTTTGTGGAGCCATATCCTATTTAGTTGTACTAACATATGGCCACAGTAGTGATATCTCACATAGAGCATTCCTCTATCTTACTGCTTCTCTGCACTGGGTTGCCCTATTCTGCCATATGGCCAACAATGATAAATGGTGAGGTCTCAGGAGCTGGTAAATGTCTGCCTGTGAACAGTGAATACAGAAGATGAGTATCTGGTTTTCTGAAATGCAAATATGTGTAAGACTGAAGGGTGGACACAAAGAACATTATGTTACTGTGGGTTTTTGGATGAAATTGGGGGTTTGGGATCTTGGCAGTTGTCAGCAGAACGGTAGACAGCACCCAGTGTGCGCCTAAACCATGTGCTGAATGGGCAACAGAAACACCAATGGCAAAAATCAAGGAACTTTTCCCCTGGGGACAACAATATAACATATTTCTATAGAACTTGCTTGTTTGGGGAAATGTGTATGCTAGTTAATTGAAACACTTACTCCTGTCAACTGAGAATTGACAGGAAGAACACCAAAGTAGACAAGTAGCAGCAAACTGTCTGAAGGCACATTTCTGGAGCCCTGTCTAGTCTGCAGCTTTGCAGTTCTTCTTTTTTCTGAACTATAATGTGAAAATTTACAATTGGCAATGAAATACACCAGGAAACTTAAAAGCAGATGACAGTGTGAAAAGAGAGAGGAATGTAGTACTCCGATTTTCTGTATAGCAGGGTAAAGGAAACATGGTTTATATTGTTTGTGTATCTGTGAAGCTGTGGTATTATTAGAAATTTATTTGAAATTGAGGAGCTCAAAATAAAACTTCCATTTAGGAACAGTTGTACTGTTCAGTTTATCACACTGGTATTTACAGCCAGCTAATCTGAATCCCTCTATCCCTTAGAAATCACCAGCCTTCTCAAAGGGGTAAGCATCTTCCCACACTGTCAGATTTGAATATTTAATCTAGAGAATGCCCTTGAGTTGAAATGCAACTCCTTTGGCAAAGGAAGCTGCCTTTGAAGTTTTGGGATCTTCTACATTCCATGTTTCCTGTTTAAAATTAAAAGAACAAAGCACTTTCAAATAGTGCACTGTAAGCAACCTGCAAAACCTGAAGTTCAGACATCTGGCTGGCTGACGTGAGGAGCCAGACAGAAGGAGGAGTCCAGGAGCATTTAGTTCATCTTCCCATCAAGCAGCCTACCCTAGGTAAGAGAAGTTAATGCAAGTCAGAGCTAATGTGGTTGGTTGTATCCACAATTATAGGGCAGCCAGACTAAAGGTTTCATAAAGAAACCTTACTCCTATACTTTGTTGATGAAACTCCCCACACTAACCGTTACAGAACTTACAATTATGATCTCTTGGACAGAAGTCTCAAACTCATTGCACCTGCCTTTCTCTGAATTTCATAGGTAATTTCTGATCCAGCTCTCATAGACCTTCCACGTTTTTCTGCTGTCTGTATACCATGACCTCTCCCAGGTTCCACGCAAAAAGATCCATGTTCTTGCTTTGACTCTGAAGCTTCTTAGAATGTACTCGCTTTGCAGGCACGAAGAAACCCAGGTCAGATGAGATATAGTCGTGCTCTGGCAGTGGGGTTAGACTTGATGATCTCCTTCCATAGTTCCCTTCCAACCCCTAACATTCTGTGATCCCGTGATTTGTGGCATTAAAAGCTTCATGTCTGAAATAAACTTGAAAGTTACCTAACTGCACCAGCTCTAGAATTCAGAAAATGGAAAAACTAAGCCACAAAATAGCTTCACCCCACTTATAATCAGAGGCAAGCCAGGAACCTTGGGAAAGCCGATGAGAACACCAGGTTGTACTCATGAGGATGGAGCAGGAATTTGATGATGGTCTGTAGGTCTCCTGTGGGTGGCAGGCTCCACGAACTGCAGGTTTTATAATCCAATTTGTGGATAACACTGCACAATCCAAAGGAAAAGGACCCACCAGAATGTCTATAGACACAGTTGCTTTGAGGCAAAACTCATGAGTAGCAGCACTGCAAGAAAACCACAGGTTTCATGGCAGGCAGGGAGCAGGACCTCAGGCAGGCAGGGTCTGGGAAGAAGCCAGGTCTAAGTGCAGTGAGCAAGATGAAGGCAGGAGCCAGAGCAGGAGTGAGGGCAGGAGCAGGATGACAGCGAGAGCCCCAGTCTCTTTCTGGCCGCTCTATTTAAGGCATTTCTAGACAACGTGTCCAAGGCCCATGTATAATGGGCATGAGGCACCCTGCTAGTCATTGCTCCCAAACCCAGTGGACTTCCCCAATGGGGAAGGAACCTCCATCCTGGTGGGAAGAATGGGCACTAATTACGTATGGAGATAGGGTAAGAGGGATTTGGAACACACTGTAACAAAATCTCTCACTCTAGACTGAATGATGTCTTCTCATCTTCATATACTACCTTGGAGAATTCATTGTTAGCGTTGAGGTTGTGCTGTCCCCATGCAGAAAGTGACAGTGTAGATTGCAGTGGTGCAGCAGTGCAGATAGCTCAGCATATTGTTCAACAAAACTACTGCTGCCACATAGGGTTGGATAAAACTGGCTGTGAGTAGGGATCAGGTAGTTGAAGCTGGATCTGAGCAAGGCAGCGATGAGGACAAAGGAGAGCTGGAGGGTGCCTTTGGCCAAGTCTCAGTTGTGTGTACAAGTGTGTAGTTCAGAAACACTGATGCATTCTTCTGTGCTGCCAAGCTCTTGGGTGGCAACCTCTGATTAATGATTTGTGCCATCTCTAGTTGGTGGGGAAAGTCTATCCTAGCATGGTTGTGATTTTCTAGGACTCTTCTGTCCCATTCAGGCATGAGCAATGCAGTGTACATTGGGCATAAAGCCATTGGTTCTTAGGCCACTGCAGTCTCACAGAGGGCTGCAGCATTTCCCCTCAGCAGTGTGTACTTGTGGCAGCACAATGCACCATTTCTTTCCTCTGAAGTACCGCTACAGCTGCTGGGCCATTTGGCAATCTGAACAGGGAGCAAGAGCCTGCACTGGCTGCTGACTTCCTTGGTGACACCTAGCTTGTCAGACTATCTCAGAAGGGATCTGGAAGAAGCTTTTCTGTTAAAATGCCTTTTGTATCTATAAACCTGTGCAAATGCTTGGAGAGGTGTTTGAAAAATTGTATATGCTGTTTTAAAATGAAGTTTGAAAAACCTGGCATTGTATACTTCATGTATCAGCAGCCATAAACATCCCATATCATGGACAAGTACTAAACACCACCACGCAGCAGGTGAATCTTGGCACAGTGGCAGAGATCAAGGTTGTAGACAAAATGGTAGAAGGAAAGAAAATAACATTCCCATTTTGCTGAAGATTCAGTGGTCAGTACCCTTTAAGTAAATAACAGTTGGTCAGAGTGACTCAAGTAATTACTGGCAACTTTTGATTTTTGTATTGTTACAATCAGGTTCTTCTGCCTGTTTATTTAGAGAATGTGATGATGTATTTTTTGGTGTGATTCAGGTGTTGACTCGTTGGTAAAAAATTTTGGCCAGACTGATAGGAAGTGATCTGTATTTCTTTTCAAGTGGGTTCCATAAGCACGATGAAAGAGAGTTGTGTGAGAGTTTCTGTGGGAAAAATGCTGTAGTGGTATGAGGCAGATTCTGTTTTTCTGCCACTGCTGTTTTGGATGGGAGCTGGCAGCTAATTATGGATCGGGAATTAGGGGTACCGTGGGAGTTTGTTGACGGTAACACCCACACTAGCAATTATTGCTGTGCAGTAGGAGCAGAGCTGTAGAACAACCTGCTGGTCCTGAGGTCCAAACATCTGTAACGACTGTATTCTTGAGGTGTTGGACTAGTTCCGCTTGGGTTGCACAAGCTCCACCAGTGACTCAAGTGCCTGGAATGTGCCCCTAGAGAGCTGCTCCAGGTTTAGCTACACCCTGAAGGAATCCTCTTTGTGGGCTCTGAGGCAGCAGTATGTTCTGCTGGGAGAGCTGCTCTGAACTACAAATTGGTGTAGAGAGAGCTCCTAAAAATCTGGTTTGCTCTCTTAAGTAAATTGAGACCACAGCAAAAGTCTGTTGAAGGAGGTGGCAGTACTAGTTCTGACTTGTTATCTATAATATGAATTACTCTTACTGGATCTTGATTTAAGAAAAAAAAATCTTTTAATCTGTTGTTGTCTTGGCTTCAGATATAGGAGGAAATGAGAAAGCTTTTTCTAGGCCTAAAGAAGAAAAAAGGGAATCAGCATTACAACAAGAGGGTAAAATGGCAAAAACCCTAGTGCAATTATCTCTCCAGGATAGCTGCAGATATTTTGACATAGCCTTCTAGTGCTAGATTCAAGAAGTACCTGTGTAGTGGGGAGCATAAAGCAGTTACAGACTTATACTGGTATTTCTAGATGTTTTATTTTAAAGAAAGAAAAATCTAATAATGCAAAGAGGTTTCATAAACAGCCTCAGCTGGAGCATGTGCTGCCAAACTGAGGGCTTCATATGAAGTGAACTGTCTCAGGGTGAATGAGTCAGCTTAAAGGGGTGTAAAGAAGGCTGTTATTGAAGAACTGCTTGAACAGTATTTACTACAGGCCCATTTGTGAAACACTGTCACTTAAATTAACAGACTTCTACTCATTGAACTATGTTCTTTAGATGTCTTACAAGCAACATCAACTTCTACTACTTATCACAAAATAGAAGTCTTTAGAGCATCAACTCAATTGACTTTTGTGAAGTTGTTCTATTGAAGGGGAAAATCCCTTTTAAAATACTGAGCTGATCTTTTGTATTTAATGTGACAATCCATCATATATTGACTTTGCAGCCAGCACCTTTTTGGGTCTTGTTGTAGTTTGAGCTGGGTGCCCCCCTGGTGCATTCACTTCCTGTGTCCAGAAGTCCAGCCCAGAGGGATGGACACAGGAAATTGTGTATTTCCTACCATAATTCTTTGCACCACTATAAGATCCAGTGTGGGGTCTGGCACTTCCTCTTTCCTTCCCTCTCCGAGACTTGGTAACTGGGGGAAGAGATCTCCCGGCCATGGGCCTGACTGGGCCCAAGGCCACAGGGGGATGGGCAGTCTCAGGCCTGGCCAGCTGAGACTAGCCCAGCAGAGGGAGGGGGAAGAAGGAGCCCTGGGGGTTTTGCATGCACCCTCAGGTGGGGATGGGATCTTTCTTTGTCACTGCGCTTTGGGTTTTCTGTAACATTCACTGCTTTCTATTTAAACTTTCATCACTTTTGCAATCCGTTTGCCTGAGTCGTTATTTCTGCCTGTGGTGGGGAGGGGATCTGCCCCAACCCATTACAGGTCTTTAACCTAAATCTGGGATGAAAGAAGCTATAAATGTGGTTTCCCTAACAGGTTCAAGTTATGGTGCATTAATTTGAACACAAGATAGTGTTGGAACTGCACTATCAACTGGAAAACTTCTTGATTCTGATGAAGCACGTTTTGTTCCTGGTCATATTGGCTGCTTAGAGTGTACTTAAACACAGCTTGAGCTGTTATTTCACTCTTCTACCCAAATTTGTTTTCCTGCCCTCCTGTGCAGTGTTACTCAGAAACCTCTCGATTGTCCTGCACTGTCAGGCCAGTGGCTTTGCTCTTTGAAAACACGTTGTTGCAATTTCTTGCAAATCATGGCTGAAAATTACATAATCTTAAAAGCCATTGCTCTTTTCCCTGCATTAAATATTCATATCTTTTACTCTTCCATTTCTATCCCCTCTCACAAGTAGATCAGCACAGACTGACGTACCTTCTGTCATCAGGGGGCTGAGAGTCCTGCCCTGTGAGCTCAGCAGAACAATGTGAAGTCCTGGAACTCTTCTGCTGTCATTTTAAGAGCGGATTGGCTCTTTGTTTTTACATAAATACCAACTCCATCATAGCTTTTTTATGTCAGAGCTCGCCGCACATTTTTTTCTCCCTTAAATACCAACTCAATGAATAGATTTTTACAAGCTGTAGCTGCTCAGTCATTTTGTATGGCTTTTTAATCTCTAGAGGCCAGACAGAAGTGTGATCCTTCTTTATTGCTCAAGTAACGCAGAGATAGGACCTGCATTTTAGTAGCACATGGGCAGAGAAGTACATCAATATTTTTCTTTTCCATCCCTGTATTTTCACTTCTAGTGTTTTGGTTTGGTTTTCTTTAATGAGTTTTCTACAGGGAAAAAACTGTTGCAACCAAGTAAATGCTATGCCCTGACAGAAGTGTCTCACACAGGAGAAAACAATCATTTTTTGTGGAGGAGACCTGAGAGAGAAACTGACACTCAAGTGGGAAGTTTTTGAGACAGCTGATGACTTACCTTGGTTTCAGGGCACTGATAAAACTGCTGTTGGATTGATCTGGTATGATGTGGGGTTGTTTATTCTTCTTCAGGTTTATATTTCAAGCTCTCCTACGATCCTAACTCAGATTTTAGTTGTATTGATGGATTTACTCGCCGCTGTCAGACTGCAATCGATTGATTGAAATCCATAAATAATAAACATTGTTTCCATTTAAGATGCAGTAACAAGATGCTGTTGGGAGAAGTTTTACGTACTTGTGCAGCTTTTTATAGCTAACTCCCCCCAGAGCCAAGTCCTGACACGTTCTTAGTGATAGGAAGAAGCTAATGTCTTTCCTGCATGTTTGTTGAGGCCCTTGGGCCAAATCTTACACAGCAACTGAAGGAGAGGACGCTCACACACCTGTTTGTGGAAGGGTTACATAAAAAGTCCTGTGACATATTTTAGCATTAACCAGTAAGCTGAGCAACTTGACCTGCTTTACCCTTCACGGGATATATGCTATTAAATTAACAACAAGGAACAAGGTGGGGGGAGAAAAAAAGACATACTAACATGAAAAAACACATTTTATTGCACTTAAGTTATAAGAAAATAAAATTTCTAAGTGAATCAAACCATAGACACAATCCCTTTAAAGGTTGTTTTCCTCCATCATGTCAGGTTGTTACATAACTAAAATTAACCAACTGGAATCTGATTGTTTTAAATCAGACTATAAATAAAACAAAACAAAACAAAACAAAAAAAAAACCAAACCAAACCAAACCAAAACAAAAAAAAAAAGGAGGAAAAAAGATCGCCTAGGATACAGTGTTAAACCACTTTCACAGTTCAGCTTGAGTTGTGGCTCTTGGAGAATGAGGCAAACCATTTGACTCCCTTCGCTTTCTCATCGTGTTTGCATGTGACATCGTTACAAAAACGCACGTTTTTGCTCTGTCAGTTCCTCCCAGCAGTAACTGTAACAGTTGTTTGTTTCTCTCTTTTTTTTTTTCTCAAATACTGTAAAACACTAAGACTGACCAGCAACTTTATTTTCACTTTTGTATTTTATAATAGTCTTTTAAAAATTTTGTCACTTTGTTTTTTGTTTGTGGTTTTTTGTTTTGTTTTTTTTTTTCCTTTTAATGTATGTTCATTCCATTCACCACAGCCCTCACAAAGAAAAATTTCCCCACAGAACAGGCTGCAATAGCTTTGTTCTAAGGAATGTGTTTTAATTTTTGCCCAGAAAAAAAGAAAATAAGCTTTGCACACACACTCAATTCTTTATTTGCAGGCAAACTTCACTCTTAATTGTCTGAAACTCTTCCACTCTCAGCCTCTTAGAGGCACAGTTGGCTCAAGTTTCAGTGGCAAAAAGTCTTTTTCTGTAACCAAACTAGAGCAAATTTGGAATTCAGTCTGGGACTAAAACGTCACAGCAGAAACAAAAATAAAAAAAAATAATTTGCTTTTCTTTCTTTCATTTAGCAGCATAAATAAGTTTGGCCACTGGGAATACAGTACAGGGGTGGGACAACAATCCCATAATTGAAGACCTACTTCTAGCACCAGCATTGCGAATTAAATCCATCAGAGGACTCTCAAAACCCAGGACAACTTGCCACCTCAGAGCAACTTATGTGTTGAAGAGTGTAGATGGAAGCAACAGTAAATAGATTAAACAGAGGCTAATACTGTGATTGACATTGGCAATGGTTGGCAAAAAAAAGAGAAAGAGGAATAAAAGAGAAAAAAGAAAAAGCTCTGATAAACTGTACAAAACAATTCACAGTAATATTTTAGCTTTTCCACACCAGGAATGGACTCTTTTTGTTTGTTGCCTTTTTTTTTTCTTTTTTTTTTTTTTTTTTTCATTGCAGATGCTCTCTAGTATTTGAAAGTCAACCAGTGAATGCTCATAGGTGTTGGAAGGGACCCCTCTGGAAGTTGTCCGGTCCAACCCCATGTTCAGAGCGGGGCTAAGAGACAGCACGTTGCTCGGAGGGGCTGCCGGGCCCTAGGGTGGCCCAGGGGTGCACGAGCAGACTCGCCTGTGCGGCTTCTTTCAAGATCTTTGTGGTAAAATAAGCTGTTAACAAGAACTGTAACAATTTTTTTTTTCCACCTCCAAATTGCTCAATGAGCAGTTGGAGGAAAGCAAAGAAATAATTGCACCTGGTTTCATCTCAAAAGTCGCATTTTTGCAAAGCTGCCCCGGTCAGAAGTGTAGCCTTTTTATGTGACGAGACAGCAAATGCCTCTCTTGTCAGTTATAGTTTGTCATCTTTGTCTTCTCCTTTGTAGTCTGTAGGTCTTTAGGATCTGTTGCCCCAAGCCAACATCCTGCACCACCAAGGACAAGGGATTTTTTTTCCTTTTTCTTTTTTCTTTTTTTTTCAGGGGGAGGGAAAGGAGAACATCGTCTACACATTTGGACAAATTCATCTCTCTGCCCTTCACTTCATATCCACGTCAAAGTCCAACACCAGCAGCTTTGTTTCCTCAGTCCCGTTGCGGCTCCCCACCGCACACACTAGCTTTGTGTTAGAAGCTCTGATCCGCCACACAACGCCTCCGCTGCCCCCGCTCTCCAATGTGACTAGATTGCGGATAAATTCACCCGTTTTCAAGTCCCAAAGTTTTACAGTCCCATCATCTGAGCTGGTAATAACAAAGTTCTTGTTGAACTGTAAACAGGTCACAGCACTCTGATGCTTGTTGGGACCTGTAACAGCAAACCAAAACATTTTTATTTGTGATTAGAAAGCCACGTCAGACAGCACCGCAGAGAGAACAAATACCTGGCGTTTTGCATGCAGCTTTTTCTGTCTATTAGAAGTATTAATTCAGCTTGTGCACTTTACAGGGGGCGAAGTCTCGCTGTGCTTTCAAAAAGCAAAGGCAGGTTTAGAAAAACTCCCCAATATTTCTTTCTTTCTTTGTTACAGTGATCTCCTTTTGTGGTGTACCAACAGCAGGGCAAGCGTGCACCTGGACACTCATGAGAATGAGCTTAAGCATCCAGGTGACCACTGTGTTTGTCTCCCAGTCCCTTTGAAGAGTTATTATGAGATTAGTCTCTCAGTAAATATTGACAGTCATCTATTGACATATAAATATAATGCCGTTAAACAGCTTTATTTAATCTCCTGCTCCAGCCAGGGATGCTGCATGTGAGCTGTGGGAATGGTATGAGACCTTTGCTGTGGGGAAAAACAAAAGGATGTGTTTGTATGTGTGACACTCGAGTGGCAACTGTCAAAATGAAAAGAAAAATCTTTCTTCTTACTGAGAAAAAGAAAACATCTTCTGCTCATTTCTCTTGATTTATTGCAACAGACAGCATACTTTGCCTCCTGATCCAATTAATCAGTAGGCTTTGAACATCCAAGTGACCCCTAAATAAATACGTTGACTATTTTGAGATGTCATTTCCTACATATTTCTGTGGCTTATTAAGCTAATATACCCGTAGCAAATTGCTATCAGTCCAGACCATCTGCCTTTCATAATAGGCAAGTGATTTGAATAGATTAGATTAAATACATTTTGTTCTTCTAAAGCAAAAAAAGGAGCTGTCATCAGAAAAATATTTAAGTTGTAAGTGGTCTGTGCTTGTTTCTTTGCAATTCAAGTTTTTCTACACAGGACCTGCAGCACAGATTACTGCAGGCAGCTGGATTTACATACAGGTAGTTCAAGCTCACCTTGCAATGTCTGTAAACATTGTCCTGTTTTAATGTCCCAGATTTTGACTGTAGAATCAGCATTCCCAGACACAAGTATATTGTCCTTGAGTTCCATTCCACTTGTGAGAGACTGGTGGCCTGTTAGTGTGTGAATGCAGTTGCCTGTCTCCACATCCCAAACTCGGATGGAAGTGTCAAGAGATCCACTCACCACATGGATGCCATCGAACTACGAGAAAGGTAAATCTGTTACAAACAGTTGTAGTAGCACCTGAAGAAGGCGGCTATTAAGCATTTAAGTCACCAAATGCAACACTAGATACGTTCAGCAACTATGCTACAAACTAAGAACTCAGTCTACATAGAACATTTGAAATCACAGCCGGTGGCTCATGGCCATTGCTACTTCCTGTGGTAGACACGGGCTATGAGGTATGTGATTTTAGGAGAAAGACTCTGAACCCTTGGTCTTTGAAAGGTAATACAACTACTTTAAACGCAGCAGAGCACTCACCACACTGCAGTGTGCAACAGGAAGAGAATGCAGTCTTCTTAACAATGTTAACAAGCCAAACCTGCCTTTTACAAGTCAGAGAGACTTTATGGTGGAGAAGGGAAACAGTATTAACCCAGTATCCTCTACACAAAAGCCAAATGGAAGGAATGCAATTGAAAAATGCTGGGTTTAGCCATTTAATAATCATAACTGACTGCAGTAAGGAACTTTAACTTCCTAGGCACTGCAGGAAAGGGAACATAGGCTATCATGAGTGTACAATTTCTTGGATTTTTCTGGTCATAGATATAAAACATGTAGAACATAAGCATGTAGTGAAATCAGCTGAGAGGTGAGACACTTTTGACCAAGAGGACTGAACATGTGAAGAATATAAAGGTGGAAAGTAACTTAATAGTGACAATGGCCTTAGAGTCCAGAAATCTCAAAAAAAGGAGAGGAAAAGAGCAGTAGAATAAGACTAGTGGGCCTCAAGGAGGAATTCTTCAGTTGAGACTTCCTTCCCAGGAGGTTTTTATATTCTATTCTCTGAGGGGAAGAAGAGTTCAGGAGAGTTGGCACTTTCTTAAAGCCACAAACTATCCTTGTGTGAAGGAAAGATAGGAAGTGTAGTAAATTACCAAGACCCACTTGGCTAAAGCACAAGGAATTGTACAAAAAAAGTAGAAACCAGATCAATAGATGTGTTTAAAAGAGCACACTGGGACAACATCAGAAAGGCAAGGCACAAACCAAGATAAAACCAGCAAGAGCTGTTAAGGATGATAAAACACTATTCTGTAAAAAAAACCCCACAACAAATCCAAACAAGAGGAAGGCCAAAATAAAAAAGCTCATTTATGCTCAGTGGGAAGGAAACTCCAAGTGAGACCAGCTATTTAACTTTTTTTTTTCTGCTTCAGTCCTCAGCCATCTGAGTGTAGGCTCACAGTGCTAACACCAGTGACAACTGAGTACAAGCTTTTGCTAGAATGGGGGAAAAAAACCTACATAAGGCAAGTTGTTTTAAGACAATTTCAGAGACATCTGCTGCTATCTTTGAGAACCCGTGGAAGACAGACAAGTTTCAGATGGCAAATACAATTCCTTTCCTTATTGACAGAGATGATGAGCAATGAGGAATTACAGATCAGTCAGCCTAACTTCAACTTTCAGAAGGAACTAACAAATAATCAATCTGTCTGTAAACCCTTAGCAATGCAGTAAGTAGCCTACCTTCAATTTTCAGAAGGAACTAACAAATAATCAATCTGGCTGTAAACCCTTAGCAATGCAGTAAGTAGTAGCAAACATAGATTTGTGGGAAAATTATCTTAACCAGTATGTTGTTTTTTCTGCAACAGAGCAAAAAGCCACGTGAAGCAGCAGATGTCTTGATGGCATTTTCACAAAGAGAGAGGCAAATTTGAGGCAGAGATACTATCCCACTCAGATCGCTGTTCACAGCACTATTATAAATATTAGAGTTCCGGGAGGGCTTTGGCATTTAGTATTTTTGTTAGGATTTGGATGATATTTGAAATGGTAGAACTGACCCAAAGCAAAGAGTGTGAAAGTCGAAAAAAAAAAAAAAGAAGGAAAGGAAAAAATAAAAGTAGTGAAGATTTGAGCTTGGCAGGGAACAAATGAAGGTGTAGCTGCAGCCTGGGAGAATGAAGGCCGAGCAGGAGTCTTTGTTACATCTAAGACAATCCAACACTACTTGTCCATGTGGACAGAGTGGTATCTAATAATGGCAAAAAAAGAACCTAATTTAAGAGCACTCAAATATCTGAGACTGATGCTGCTCATAAAACCTGCAGAAAACTAACTTCTTACATCTCTGCAGTCACACATGGTTGAGCATGGCACCTAGGTTCATAATAATGTAGAGTGACTGGCACAGACAAACTGCCGATCTGCTGTGTGCATCACATTTCTGGTGAAGATACACTGAAAGACACACTCTGGTATCTGAACTAGGGGGATGCTGTGTAAGGCACATAAACCAACTTCTCATTTCTAATAAGCGCTTGCTAAGACTTCGATTGGAATGCTACATCCTGTTTTGGGCACCCTGCTTTCAAAAGAGGATGTGAACTAACTTAAGTTCAGACGAAAGGATAAGGAATTCTAAGTAGCCCAGCAGATGATTTGGGTGGAAACACTACAGAATGTTTTTCTTTCCTAAACAGAAGTAAACCAGATTGATGTAACAAATTTTGAATTCTTTCCCCCTTTTCTGAAAGTTTAATCTAATCTTTAATCTAATACTGCTATAGTCAAACAGGCAGTGGTTTGGATCAGTGATTGAGCTGTTACCCATGAACTCTGTGAAACATATGGATTACTTGAAAGGCAGCTAAGAAAGAACAAGAAAACACAACATGGTCAGTAGTCTGAAACTGCTGCATAAATATCTCTGGAAAATGTTAGGGTGCCTACAAATAGGGAAATACTGAGGTATAACAGAACCTGCCAAGGAGCTGGCTCAAGGAAGAAAGGATGGGTATTCAGCTGGGTTATTCTGTTTATGGGAGTTCTGCTGTTTGGGGCAATTTTAAAGAGTCTTTTTGCCCTAAAACTGTTAAGCAGCATTCTGCCTCCAGGAATGTGTTTCAGAATGCCAAGTTCCATTTACAGGGTGTAAATAGTATTGGTGTGTAACACAACCAAATTATTTGATCTGTTATTACAACAGTGTCAGAACAAGACATGACTATTCGTGTGCCAAAACGAAAGCCAGCAGTGAAGATAAGGCAGAGTAACACATGCTGTTCCAAACTGCCCTGGATGGAATATTTTTAAGACATAGGCAGGTAAGGTAGTACAGCATTTTTAACATGCTGCTTGTCTAGACAATACTTCTCAGCATACGAATGGAAGAGAAGAGATGGAGCTTTTGGATAAACATTACTACGTATTTTGGAAAAGAAAACCCATCAGGTGTTTTGTTCCTATTTAATCTATTAAGGTGAGATACACTTAATGAAAAATGTCTCTAGCAATGAGCTTCACTCTCTGAGCCACAAACCAGAGCAGTTACATGCCAAACGCAATTTCCCGACTTTGAACTGTCTTTGTTAATTTTTTTTTCAAGTCCTGCCAGACTGTGGCGAGAACAGGCACAAGCATGAAATTAATTCCTTTTGCCTTTCAATGCCTGGAAGTGATGCTTTGACTTTATGAATGAACAAGATGATCTTTGGGGTTAGTAAAGGTTAAGAAGGGTCTACATGAGGTCTACATGTATCTTTGCCAGCATAGTTCTGCTGAGCAGTCCATGTGGCTGGTAGGCAACAGAGCCATGCCACAGTGCAGTGCCGTGTCCTAACAACGTGCCTCTGCTAACAAAGCCTCACGGTTGTAGATCTGGCCTCTACTCAGAGAAAACGAAGTAGAAGGCTGGAGATTTATGTAGGAACATAAAATTTTAGGTTCAGTCTTAACTGTGGATTAGAGTTTGGAACTGGAAGATGGGACTACAGAGTAAGGGTAAACAGATCTGCATAATTCAGAGCATTAGTCCAGTGGACTTTTGGAGACATTTTAAATTCCTGTATCAAGTGATTTATTTAAAATAGTGCTTTTAGAATTTCTTTGGGAAAGCAAAAACAGAGCTCCAAAATACATGCAAGATTAAAAACACCCAAACACCCACCAAGCAGCTCAGCAAAACCCACAGAAATACTTAACTTGCTGGTAATAGAGAGTTGGGCTTTATTGTACTGGGTGCTTAAAAAACCCCCACAGCTCTTCTAAAAAAATCTCAAGCTTCTAAATTAAGACATATATAACATATAACTAGTGTAACAAAAGGAGAGAGCAGACTATCAATCACAGATGCCGCTATACTCTTGTGACCTGAGTTGTTCTGGAGTAGGTACCCACAATTTAATAAACAAGGTGAAATAAGCCGAGTTTAAATGTTACTTAAGGAAACTAAAGCAGCAGATGAAAAACCACATACCTGTAATGAGTAGACTCTGTTAGTATGCCCTTGCAGTGTGTGCAGACAGGTCTCTGTCTCTGGATCCCACACTTTGACCATAAAATCATATGCACCACTTACAACCCTTCTGCCATCATACTGAACGCACCGAACTGCAGCTACGTGGCCCATCAGAACGTGTAAGCACTGGCCCGTCTCTATGTCCCAAACTCTCAGTGTAGCATCTCGAGACCCACTGACCACTCTGGAGGAACAAGAAAACCCCTCCTGTACTTAGCATTGGACATAAAAGTATTAAAACAATTAGACTTGGGTAAAATCAGTTATGAGTTTTAATTTGGGACATTAGATCATATCAGATATTATTCCACTAGCCACCAGAGGTCTGCTTTGGCATGACATTTTATTGCGATTGCTGATGACTCCAGTGGTTTCTGTTCCTTGCGCTCATCTCCTCAGGATCTATTTGATATAAATACCAACCAGTGTGTAAGAAGGGCACTTCATTCCTAAACACCAATATGGTGCCAGGAGGAATCATGTAGACTGTTGTATCTATCTTAGAAAGCCTATGCTTATGCTGAGCTCCAGCCAGTGCTATGAGTGTTCCCTTTCAATGACTGAGTTAACTAGGAACAATTAAAGAAGATCTTTAGGAGTTTTACTTTTAGTAAAGTAACAGTTTTCTCCTTGATTTTTTCAGCTTATACTGTTAAAAAAGTTTTAGGTAAGAACAGAAATGAGAAGTAATTAGTATCTATAGAATTGGTAAGAAAAAAAAAACATTATTCTTCAAAGAAAAAAAAAATAAAAGAAGGGGGGAAAAAAGGAAAACAAAATACAAAAGAAATGTAACACCAGGCACTTTGTTTACAGCTCCATACTTGGTCAAGTAAGAGCCTTCCAATGTTCATTGACTCAAGGCATGGTTTACTAAGCCAGAAATGATGTTAAAATTTAACTAACATACTGCAGTAGTGATTCTTAAAAAGTCATCTTGTAAAATGAGAAGAAGTTTGTAACATTGACAAAAAGGAAAAATTATTCAGAGTGTGGGAGACTGGATCACAGCCTAACAAAGAATTAGTTTTCAAAGGACGTAGAATGTGACTTTATAAAGTACACGACTCAATTTTCTGCTCTTTAATTAGTACCCTTATGCTTTTGCTTCCATTAATCATCTCCTTTGCACTGATTTGTGTAGTTTAGTGTGAATGCTTTGCCTGGTTTGTATTTCACTCCACGTTGGATGAGGTATCTAAGTTTAACAAGCACCTGGTGTGAACACAGGTGCAAAGGCCAAACCAAGCACGAGTGTAACTGACAAGGCAAACCGCGGCTATAGCTTTGGACAAAGCCTTACCTTTTCTCATGGAGATGCATGCAGCGCACGGTGGAGGTGTGTCCGTACAAGGTGTGTATGCATTCTCCAGTCTCAGCGTTCCAGACTTTCAGCGTTCGGTCTGTAGAGCCACTGATGATGATATTGTCCCTCATCTGCGATGACCAGACTCCGCCCGTGTGCCCAACCAGTGTTCTCAAACACTGAAACAAAACATTTCGCTTAGTTACCCTTTTCCCAGAGTTGAATGGAAACTCAAGAAAAAGGAATTCAGGAGGTAACAGGATTCTCACAGAAAGAACCAGAAGACCCCTGGAGACTACTTTGTGATGGAACAAGAAATTCCCACTGTTCATAATGTTCATCAAATTCCTCTCTCCATCATTGGTACTTCAACTACAAAGAATTTTCCCTACAATCTTCCCCCTAATAAACTAAGCTAAACTGTCTTTCCAGATTTCTCAATACAGGGTGTGTTTTTCAGCCTGGAGTAATTTTTTTCCTGGCATTTTTCTGAGTCACTGCAGGTTTTCCAACAGCAGTTTGAAGGGTAAGTGTTAAAACTGCAGAAAGCATTCACTCAGTAGTTTCACCACCAATCTATAAACCATAAACTCCTTTTGTATTGTTTGTTTATCCAAGAAACACTGCATTCTGAAAGCCAGAGCTATGGCATCAATACTGCAAAATCATGTTTCAAGCCTTTTTCAGACTTCCCTGTTGCCCAGGAGAGACCCCCACAACACACAAGCACAGCCTGCCTTCTTTGATCCCAAATACATGGCAAGATTTCTCACTCTGCAGAGACAGTGTTTGCTCACACCCACTTCTACATAACCTCCATGGCTCTGGAACAATGACCTTTCTCCCTCTCTCAGCCTGTATTCTTTACAAGTACCAACTATATATGCTTTCTCACCAGGCAGCAATAAGTGCTAATTAGCACAGACAAGAAGAGATCCTTGCAAGACCCCTCTAGAAAGACACTCCATGAAGATTCTGCATTTACATTAGCAACATGATCTCTATAATTACCCACTTTCTAACCCATTTAAATACGTGCCATGTTGATTTTTGCAATGCTCTATTTTCTTCAATAGTGCCACGGGGATATAGCCTTGCAGTGCACACAGCCATCTATTTCTGCACTAGTATTTTTATCAGTCAAACCTGTAACTGCACGAGGAAAGAGGTCAAGACAGTCTGATGATCTCCTTTTCTGTAATCTAATGCTAAGTGGCATTAATTGCCATGGCCTGCCTTTAACTGTTAGTTGACTCCTCTTCATGTAGTCCAATATTTTTTATCTGAGATAATGTATCCTAATTACCTTGTCTTTCGGTTTACTCCATTTAAATACTGACACATTTCAGCTTTCTGACTACCCTTCGGATTTTCTCCTTGTGCTCACAGCTTTTGAAAAAACACCATTTTTACCCCACAGATTACTTTTAGAAAAAGATCATCAAATACGGGTTGCCTGGATCAACTGCGGTAAGAAAGCCCACAACTTTGTTATTTAACGTCCCTGTGAGTTTCAGCTGAAATGTTCTATTATCACTGCATGCTGCATTTCCACCACACAGTTCTCCACTTTTTTCTGCATCAGCGATAGTATACTAATTTCTGTTAATATCCTGTTCTTTCTAACACCCTTGAAAAAGCCTTGCTTTTTTGCTGCACATAGAGTTCCTGTTCTCAAAGATTTTTTCACTAGCCTTCCGCAATTCCTGGCTGCTAGCTTAATTCACTGCTATCAAATCCATCTTTTTCAGTTCATAGCTGTTACACTGTTACAGTTCCTGTTATTTTTTAAAAAAGTTCAACTGATTTGCTCATATTTTAAGAAATCATCCTTCTAAAGCAGCAAGAACACAGAATCCTTATTTTGGGCTTTACATCTGTCAAGGGAATTATTTAGTCATGTTCATTTGCACAAACCAAGCTTTAGGGGTTTTTTATTTTATTAATTCTTCGGCATCAGTAAGCGTGAGGGCTCATACAGCACTATTCCATCTTTTATAGGCAATTGCTGACTCTCTTAAAGGTTTAGGGTAAGGAGTCGCACTAGGAGTTGTAATTACTTTCAAAAAATTACTGAACAGGAATTGTTAAGTAGTGCTACTGTGATCAGTTTTAGATATTTAAAGGAACATATTGCTTTTGAGAGGGTGGCATCTACAAAGGAACTATTTTTCACTTGAGTTTAGGCTGCCCTTTTCAATTAAAAAATGTAAATTTCAATATGGGTTCCTTCATTAGACAGTTTGTTGTAAGGAAGCCAACAGAGGCAGGGTGAGGCTGCCTATTGCTTTTAATTTTATTCTTCCTCACAGTAGTATTTAGAATCCCGCTGAGGATCTTCTAGGCATGCAAATACAAATGCTTAACACATTCAGCTTCAACATTATAAAGTGGATACCTTTTACATCTTAAACACGTTATCCTCAATAGCTGTCCTGTTGGTCACAGAACTATTACCATTAAAACATCTTAAAGCTACATATATATAGCACTTGTCTAGAAGGAAAAAGCACTGTTTCCCTGAGGCTTTTTCTATATCCTTGGAGTGTGGTCAGTCAGTCACTTTACAACAAAAATTCTGTGTGTTGGATAGCTGTGATGTTCTAACAGGAGTGAAATGTTCAGTACTGTCTTTTTGACTGCACATATTGTTTTGGTTCTCTAAACCAGAATCAGATTATTGAAGCTTATTAAATTCCTGCCTGTGCTGGATGTAATTTAATAGGAAATATTTAAACCTAAAGCAAAGGAGTTTTTTTGTTGTTTGTTTCAGGTGGGGATTTTTTTTGATGGTTCAGGATTATAATAGAGCTTAGAAAGGAACACAAATTCAGTATTTGAAATTAGAGCCAGTAAAATTAGCATCCCATTTCAATAACTTGAAAACAACAGAAAGAATGCTAGAAGGCAAGTGAGAAAAGGAGAGTCAGAGGGGTAAAAGCAGGCTAAACAAGGAAGCTTTCAGGGAAATAAAGTAACATATCTATCCAAATTCTTTAGAAACCATGTCACAAACGACTCCACAAGAAAAGAGAATCACCAAGAGAAAAGGGATGTATGCCAAAGGTAACATGAGTAGCATTGCAATTTCACATCAAGGTGACTTTTTGCAACTAGTCTAGTTTTTTGTGTAGAAAAAGATGACCCAGATGTTCGCCAGCACTTTTTCCAATTCCTGCACCAGACAGCACTGAAGACCACCCCGCAGTGTGGTCTGATGGCACAGTAGTATTTTGCCATCCCAATGCTCCATCTGTAGCTTATTGCTGAAGGAATTCAGCAAAATAACCAGCTTACCTTGCCTGTGACTGCTGACCACACTTTCAGCGTGTTGTCGTCAGAGCCACTCACTATTCGGTTCCCACAGAACTGAAGGCATGTGATCACGTGGTCATCATGGCCTTTGAGCACCTGAGGATGAAGAACATAAAAATGTACAGTCACAATTTAATGCAGGAGATTAGAGAGAAACAGGAGAAACAAAGTGGTCTTCTGATTCATAAATTAGAAAATGCTAGGGTTGCTTCAATAATAACAAGGCCCCTTAATCCCATGTGTCAAGTCTAATTTACCGCCAGCTGGGACCAAAGAAGGTATTTTCCTTCTTCCATGGAGTGATACTGCGCTGCTTAGCAAGCACACTACAGTTACTGTAAGCCTCCAAAATGCACCAGGAACAATCACTAATAAAAGTAGGCTGAATTAATTGCTGGACATTGCTCAATTCCTCTGCAGTTATTCCATCTCCTTATTTTTCCATTGAGTTACTCCTAACTCAAGAGTTCTTTCAATCTGGAGTCAAAAGGATGAGGTTGTATTTGCTGCATATTTGTGTTCTGATGGTCAAGAATGACTGGGCAAGCAGCACCAAAGTCAAAATCCAGAAAATGGTTAACACAGTGAAATACAAACAAAAGCAGTAATTTGTGCTGGAAAGGTGAATTGGAACGTTGCTTTATAGAGGCGGGAATTTTCAATGCTTCATTTGGGAAACACTGCAAGTCAGTATGTTTTACTGCAATACAGCAAGAAGTCCTCACACACAGGATAAGGAATTTTTTATTTAAGACATCTGACCACCTTTCAAGATGCTCATCGAAATGAAATGGGCATTTGGATAATGCCCCAGGCTGTAATTTTAGTAATAATGCCAAGATTACTTGATGTGGCGTAGCAAGGCAAGAAATACAGCGCCATTGCCGGAGGTGCACCGAAGTCATGACCAAAGAAACAGTGGGATACAGCCATAGGTTTTCCATGGGAATTTTTTTGTTCTTGTTTTTATTATTTTGTTACACAGTAATCAAAAGAATAGGCAAATTGCCTTAAAACATTAAAAGGCTAAGAATATGGGTTTTGCTTCATGCTTCTGACTGCTTCTTCACTACAGAGTTTGATTAGACAGCTGCTCTTTTGTTTTACCAAGGGTTTGAAGTATTGCTTCTTATCTTCATATTGGAAAAGATGTAAAGATAATACATCTATTATTTTAAATAATACAATTCTTTAATGAAAACATCTCAACACAGAATGAAGTTACTGTCTTGGGCTGCTCAATTCAGAAAAAAAAAAAGTACAAAAGTAAAGCATTAAAATCATTACTGAACAGTTGTGGAGTATTTTCATGGTGCAACGTGGCCCAGCTCTACCAGTACTCCTGTAGTTATATGCATTATATATGTGTCTGCATGCTTAACTTAAACCTGAGTACTTTAAACCAAGCTGCCGAGATTCTGTGTCTCAAAGAGACTGACATATTTATAGCAATTCAAAAATTGTACAGAAATTTTTAGAACAGCAGTGGAAGATTTCTGGTGCATGAAGAATCGAGCTTTGATTTACTAACATGGTGTTCAGAAACTAATTTAAACACAGAGTAAGATAAAATACAAAATATTTTTTTGTTCTTCTACCAATACATTGCATTTTTGTGCATGGCAGAAACAAACAACGCCTGAGTAGGTCCTGTTTTGTTCATGGCACTATGCACATAGCTGAGTAACTCACCTTAGGCGATTTAAGTTCTCCTCGCCGCCAGTTGGTATCAATCCTGTGCTGTCTGATGTAGGCGCTTTTCCATGGGCTGTGTATAAAGCCTGGTTTGATTACTTTCCTCCTCTTGATATGTAATGGTTCATCAATCCCTACAATGAAGTTTTAAAATAGGGGGAAAGGGAAAGATGAGGCCACCCTGAAGAAAACAACTTCTCTCCCTCCCAAACCTTTACAGTGGTCTCTGACATTAAATACTGCATTGACCTAACAATCCCCTGCACACCAATGTTCGCACTGTGTCAAGCCCTAAGTTTATCGTTTGATGCTGCCAACCTACTCGCTTGGTTTCAGATCCGCCCCTTTTGTTGTTTTCTCCAACAAAGTCCATAACTACTTTTTGAAGGATTTGAAAATGAGAGCAGGAGCAAACCTCACAGTCTGCGGTCTTCTCTGGTCACTCATCTTTCATTACCTTTAAGTTCACTGTGACTCTTGATACTAGTTAACTTGCAATTCTTTCCTTGATTTGAAAGGCTGCATGCAGCCTTTTGGGACTGTCCTCTCCTGGCTGCAGCTGAAGTATAGCTATGCCTTTTCTGAACTGACACTTAAGCAGCAGTGCTTTGTTGTAGCCCTGCTACTGTGGGCAGCTCTTTTTTTCCCCCCCCAATTCTCTTACCCATCTCTCTTTTCTATGCAGCTCCTCGCTCCACTGCATCTCATTACTAGCAAGAATCTTGTCTCTTGCCAGTATGTGGATTTCACTCTTCAGCTTTTAGTCCTTTCACTTGTGTCTCTATCTGCAAGTCTTGAATTAATTGCTTCATATTGCTGAGCCCCTCACCAGGTCTAACCAGTCTACAATACTGTTTTGTTTGTCTGTGCTCTCCTGCCCGGCTGAATTTATTTTTCCTTCTAAGTTTGCAAATGTAGGCTCACTCCCCTCTCAAACTCCTTTTTTCTCACTCTGTCCTCTTAAGCACTTTCATTGACATTTGTAAGAGGAGAATTGTTAGAGAAGATTTAAGAAATTAAGACACCTGGCTTCCATTGCAAAAGAAAACTAATCTGAGCAGGTGCCTCAAGAGACCTCCAACTACATTAACATTGGTATGTTTTCTAAAGCCTTTGCATTGACCTCTCACAAGCTCTTGTCCCCATACTCAAAGGCACTCCTGTGTTTGCATCCAAGAGGGATTATTGCTGTGAGATGACACGTGTGCCCTGTCCCCTAGAACAGGCTCCATGTTCATGTAATTCTCCTCAAAAATGTAAGTGTACATTTTTCTTGTCCTCAAATATGTGGTTACTTTCCAGAGAGCCATTCTTTCCCACTCACATTCCTGCTGAACCACCACGTCTTCTTGATTTACTGCAAGCGACATCCATGTGGCATACAGACTGCCTACCTCTCTCTAGGCAGTCAAGTTAGCAGCTTCTGCCCCTACCACATGCCCTTTCTCTGTTGATTTTTCCTATCTATGACATGAAATTTCAGCATCCCTTCTACCCAACCACTGAAAAAGCTTTTCCTCCTTCTTATTCACCACCCGCTAGACTGTGCTCCAGCCATTTTTACATCTCAGCTTTTATGTGCTTTGGTTGTATTTTGAGTAAAAGCAGTCCTCAAGAAAAGCAAAAATAACTACTTTAAAAACATACACCTAGTATACTTTACAAATAGGATGTTCAAACTTAACTCTAGGTTCATTTCTAGTGCTCTATGGATTACTTCTGCTTTCTACTTTCAACAGAGATCCAGACCATGTAGCTCAAAGCATCACCAGCGGTAAATTTAAAGTCACACGAATTGCCTTGGTAAAACTTTAAGCTTATTATGTAAATGATCTGTACTTTTTATGGCAGCCACATTTTGTCCATTACATCCATCCTTTTGCTCAGCCTTACCCTCCTCTTTGCATTTCTCTCTCCAGAGGAGATTATCTTCAGCCAGAATTCTCCAGTAACGACATGTCTGGGCTGCCTGCAGAAGGTCCCTGGGTTCCAGGAATGACAGCACATACAGTGCCAGCTATAAAAAACACAAAAAGAAAGTGTTTTTTCTGCATTGCCTCTGAATGGAAAAGTGAAGTAGCTCCCAAGTATCATCAGGAGCTGAAATCCAGGAAATTGAAACAGTAAATTATTAAACCACCTCAGAAACTTAACAGTTTACTCCAGTGGGCACATGGAAGTATAACAATCATCTTGAGTTTAACTATATCCATTCAGATCACATCAGAATTTATTCTGCTATTTGCAAGAAAGTAAGTAGGTTCCAGATGAAATCACTGTTGTATTTTTTAAAGATGTAATCCACGTTACTTTGAATCACTAGCAGAATTATCACTAAAATAATTATGTTTATGCTAACAAGCTAACAAGCACACCAAAGTTATTTTGAGCATTTAACTACAATGCTTGCATGTGAGCACAAGGAAAAGAATGCCGTGACGTTGTCAAGCCTAAATACAACATAAGTAAATGCTACACGCACTTGAGTCCAGAAGCGCCCTGCAGCCCTGGGGAATGCAGCAAACATATTGTCCATCGTCTGATGAGAATGCAAATTCCTAAGAGATGTGATGGGGGGTTCTATGGACTGGGATGCAGGATGAAATCAGGTAACATCAATACTGTACACGTAAAGTTACCAAAAACATATGGGAAATCCCAGTGAGCACTGGAAGATAAACAGGAGATGAGCTTTACATGTGACAAAGTTAAAGCTTGGGAGAATTCAGACCTCATTTGATTGAGCTAAGCCATAAAATGACCATGATAAAACCCTCAAAATTATATTAAATGGGAACAGAAGCATCTGAAAGGCAATTCAAAACACATGGCCATCTTTAAGGGCACGCTGGCCAAGTACAGATTTTTCCACTTGACAGCAACAACGCATCTCCCCGGTCACGGAAAACAGAAACACAAGATGCAGTGAAGTCCCTTCCATGGCTAAAAACTCTGAAGAAGGATCAACATGGATAAAAAGTAATGCAAAGAACTACTTACATGCTGAAATGGTGGATGCAAAAGTTGTCAGGCAAATGATATCCACTTGTACATCTGCCTGATGCATCTTTTTATGTCTAGATTTTTTTAAAATTGAATTTTCAGCTGAAGTTTTGCTGTATATAAATAGAATCTGCCCTTCAATGCAGCACACACTGGAATTCAGTAAGAAATAGGCTGATGGCCTCAGCAGATTTTTTGACCTTATTATATGAGAAATGTTTATTTTCAGCAATGTAGACCAGCCAGTGACCAAGCAGGAAATAAAAAGTCAGTATATTAGAACTGTTTGTATTTTGACTACACACAACCCCCCGCCCCTTGTTTGCAAGTCATCAGCTGCAGCTCATATTGAGCATGTAGGACTCCACATTAGATTCCATATGCACCCCAGGCCATAAAACTGAGGAATCTTCCTTCCGTCCTTACTGAGGAATCTTCCTTCCGTCCTTACTGAGGAAGTCAGCATTTAGGAGCTGGTCTAAGACTCTCTATCGTAAGAGAAACAACAGCACCCATCCTTTTAGACTTCCTGGAATGTGAAATTCTTTAAGAAGTGCTGTTTCCTAACATAGAATAGAATACATAGAATACATAGAATAAACCAGGTTGGAAGAGACCTTCAAGATCATCGCGTCCAACCCATCAACCAATCCAACACCGCCCAAACAACTAACAGCAGCAGGTGGTCCTGCATGTGGCAAGAATCAAATGTGAGAGAGATCCTTTCCGGTTTTGCTGGATATTCAGCAGAGTTTGTTTAAATACCACTTATCTGTACAGATACGGGCGCTTGCAAAGATGGTGTTCATTAAAACTGCTGGCTAACTGATGCTGAATCGGGTTGTATGTGGGTGACATTTATTTTGGACTATATTTATCTAAATAGTCATCAAGAGTCAACACACCCCACAGTTGACTTTAAGATTAGCAGTGCTTGAAAGATGACATCCCTTTGTCTCAGCTCATGGATCTAGTTATAAGAAAACCCCAGGTAGCAAAGATGTGACCTTTGACTTGTGTATTCAGGACTACCCTCTGCTGTAGTGTCAGTAATACCCACTAAGAAGCAGTCTCCTGCCTTTTTCTTCACTCACACAGTGGCAACAAAATTTCTGTGGCTTCTGTGGCTCCTTTAACTCCTTTTGTTTCTAGACTTGGTTTTCAAAACCAAGAAATTTCAGTAATTATTTAAGTCTCAGCAAGAAAACAGGAGTATTCATTTCAGATTAATTGTTGGACTTCACATTTTCTTATGAGGAAAGCAAACATTTTCTTGGTTATTCAGCTATCAAGTTAGTGTCTTTGCATTGCTAAAAATATTTCTGAAGAAAAACACTCCAGTCCAAATCATCCTCTTGATCTGGTTAGGGAACAAAATCATAGTGTTGGATCCAACAGCGCTTTAGATAACCACAGATGTTAATACACAGCGACAACTCACGAGAGCGTGTTTTCACAGGATGCTGGCTTAGACAGGGAAGCCTGTTTACAGAATTACTGACCCTAACAACTTGTTCTTGCCCCAACAGCTCGGTTCATCACCCCCTACTGCAGCCAGCATAAGTAGAGGAGATGATGGAGTTAGCTCGATGGGGTTTTTTTGTTTAACCACATTAACGTTGTGATATGACTGAGGGTTGGGAAGCTAAAATTGCTGAAGCCAGATTCACTGATGATGCCAGCCAGTCCATGGAGCTAAGCATTTGACAATATTCTGGTTTGAAGAGGCAAGGAAAAACCAGTAAAAATAGAAAAATGGAAAGTAGCTGACAATGGAGTCAAGAAGCTGATGACAATGGAGTCTTTTCTGTGAAGGAACTGCTAAAACGGCAATAGTAACATGATCACTATTTATAGCATAACTACACCACTTGTACACTGCTTGTACTTGAATTAGTTTTGCCACTAAATCAGGTGAAGACAACTGATCTGTGAGTTATTGATTCTGTTTTAAATGTCCAAACTTAGTAGATGCAGAAGTGGCAAAGTACCTTCTGTCTTCTCAAAATACAAAGCCTTGCTGCTTTCCTTTGCCTCAGAACTAAGGCTGCTTAGGGCTTCTCAAGAAACGTGGCCACCATGGAAAGGTCTTAATAAACTCTTCTCCTCCCTAAGTGTCTTTTCCAAGAAGGCTGCAACAGAAGTGCTTCTGTAAATACTAATTGTATGTCCTATGTAATGAGCTTCCAACCCTTACAAATGTTAACCAGCAAGGGAAGGCTGTGACACTTCCTGACTCATGAAGATGATAGCCTATAAAAGGAAAGGAGGGTCTTGTACATTCGAGTATTCAAAAATAGGATATACATCAGGGAAAAATGTCACGAAACAGAGACACAGAACAGTCTTCAGGCAATAAGACCATGTTAAACACAGCAACCAAATACTAGCACCAGAATCTGTTTTAAGAACTTGCTTTGTAATATGTTAATAACTGAAGACTCATGAAGGCTTCAGCCCCAACCCAACACGAGGCAGATCTGGCAAGAGAAAATGGACTTCCCACTCCAAATAACACAACAATTTCCAAATCACCAAAAGCTATCGAGGTCAGAAGTAGCATTGTAAATCATCTAAAATATATTCATTTAGTAATTGTAGCAAACTGGGTCTATAATCTCTCGTATATGCCATCATGTTCTAGTTGCAAGCACACCAAGAACTCCTCTTCTATGGACAGCATTTAGGAACACATGATGAAAAGCACACACGCTGTAATCCAAATCGTTGTTTCTCCTTAACGTGACACAACATGATCTGATTTGTAGTCAAGAACTTACTGTAAGACATCTGCTTAAGTAGGGTTTGGGTTTATCCCTAGTGAGAAGTGCTTTTTATGGATTTACTTCTGTTGTGTTTTGTTTTTTTCAGTAGAGATTGTAGGGTTCAAAACAAATTCAAAATTAATATTCACAAACCCCACCACCACTTAAAGTGTTAAACAAAAATGCTTGTACTTACAGAATAATGTGCAGAAAGGTCTGGCAGCCAGAGGAAATTTTTGTGTGTGCATGCCCTAATAGAACTAGTTCTCTCAAAAAACTGCACAATCAGCCCAATTAAGCCAGAGAGATATTTTTAAAGCTACAGGGATTTTGTTTAAAGGAGTTGTCCATATTTCCAGGTACCCAAATGCCCATCAGGAGGAGATAAGGTATGTGGAGCTGAAATTACAGTAGCCATATTATGGCAGTGTGCCAAATTGTGGACCTCTAGCATCAGTTTACATCATTATGCTGGCAAAACTAAATGCCAGCATTAGCATGGAGGTTTTTAAAAGGTGGCAGCTAAGGCACTGTGTTTCCCAGTATTAACATTCTACTTCTCACCTCTTTTGGGAGCAAGGAAATGAAGTCTCTTTGAAACTGGGGCTCTATCACTTGCATCATGTGTTTTACTTGTGTTGGTTCGCAACTATCAATGAGTTCATCTAAAGCAAGTAATTTCTCTGGTCCACTCCAGCTCTGCAAGAAAAAGAAAGAAACGGTAAGCTTAGCTTAATACACTAGCTTGGGTTATAGTACTAAGTGCCATTGCTCTGCCAATAAGGCAACTTAAGTTTCCTTCTCAAGCTATATACAAGCATATAAAGAGCGTATAAAAAGCCAGCAGGATAAATGCTCATGTTAATTACACAAAACTGAGAAGTTAATCAACTAAAAATATTCAAAATTGCTACATTGATTCATAAGCTAAGAAAGGATTTGTTATACACACACAGATTAGCAATTAAATAGATAACAATATTTAATAATAATAATAAAATTAATTAAGCTTCTTTTGCAGCTGATGAAATCTATATACACATTACTGACAATGAAGGGGTTGCAACAGAACATGCTCCCTCTCTATCTTTCTCCATTGTGCATTCAAGTGAGACAGTAACTTCCAACCTTTATGTCTTATCTGGTACACCAAAACCGTTAAATTAAATAAAAGGAGCCAAAGAAAGTTTCTCTAAAGTACATTAGCTTGCTGCCTGCTTATTACTACGGTATGTCCCTAAGCGACAATGCTGTAATTTCAGAATCCTGGCTAGAAACCAACGTATATTTTGTAAGTATCAATTTACACTTGAATAAAGAGGGAATTTTGACTGGCAATTTTCTTATCTCACATTTTTACTAATGGGCACCATAAAATTTGAAGATTTTAATAAGGTTCTCCTCTGAGAGCACAGCAGATTAGCAGCATCATTTGCAGAAAAAATTAGTAACAATATAGTAGACATTTGAAAAGCACGTCTTAAACTCATCTATGCTCATCAAAGAGTTTTGATTTGTTATGTGAAAGCAATTTAAAGAAAAAAAATAATTTTTACAGGAAAACACAACAGCCGCTGCTGGCTGATTTAGCAACAGAACTAGAGCACAAATAAAGCCTTAGAAAATGAGACATCCCAGTTTTTGAGAGCAGATTCACATTCTTGAATGTTTTTCGGAGTGACACTTAAAAGCAAATTAGCACACACAAAGGATATTTCATTTATGGTAAGGGGCTAACTGGAATTAAAAAAAGGCAAGATATCTTGCAATTGAGAGTTCTGCATTAATCTGCCATGTATCTCAGGGCCTTTATTACTCCTGCTCTACATTTCTGTTCTCTGGATTTGACTGACAATTAACACTGGTTTCTGTAACAGGACAGTGTTCGTATGTGGTGAAGTTTCTGCAGACCAATGAGGCAAGTGAGGAAGAAGGAGGAATTTTTCAAAGTGAACGCAAAGCACACGAATCCCCCACTTCACCTGATGTAGAAAGATAGTCATGTTACATCAATTCTCCCTAATTAAAATGTCAAAATACTTAGAATGTCAATAAAGGTATCCTTTACCCACATGATGACCCACCTGACTTTCTGGTGACCCCATTTCATCAGGGCAGTGAAAGCAGCCTCAAGCTGCCTTAATTACGATGTGAGGACCTGTTGGGAGAGTTGTGAGAAAGGCAGCAGTGTGCAGCAGCTTGTTCAGCCCAGTTACATGCTCTTTCTCTACAGTAAATACTGGACAGCCAACTCTAACAGAGGAGGGGAAAGGAAAGGAAGTTCCTATGAGCTGAACCTCTCCGTACAACTGGCAACTGGTAAGATGGTCTAAGGTGACAAGGAAATATTCCCCATTCATATATGTGTATGTGGATTGTCACCATAGAAGATGAGGGTTTCCATGTCTCATATCCAATACTTCAAAATACTGAAAAGAAGCAAGAATATCTCAGCATAAATTGCAGCAGTTCTGCTATAAATTAAATGTATTCTAAATTTCTTTCAATAGAAATATTTGCAACACAGAGCAGTTCTCCATAAATCATGAAATGAAGAACTGTCTATCTCACCAACTTTCCAACCGTGGTTTGTTTCATTAACCCAGAGCTTAGCTGGTATTAGGTACAAACACTTGCAATCTTTAATCTCATCTGTCAGCTGTAGTTGAATTTAGGAGAATTAGAAAAAGGGAAAGTAATACCTATGCTGCTTCTTTGTAATGGGAATTTCCAAGGTCAGTCTATCCTTAATTTGTAAGCAGCTGCATTAGAGCAACTCAACCTGAAGAGCATTGTTTTTTGCTGTGGTAAACATTGCTAGCAGTTATGAACATATTATTGATTAATAAATTCACTGTACACTATCTTAATATGTAACTCAAGCTTAGGCATTTTTGTTCTTAAAATAAAATACTCATCTGAACTGAAAAGGCAAAAGATTCAAAAATTATAAAGAAATGCTAATGAACAAAAGCAGCACCCTCTCATCTGTCCATTCATCATTAGGGGATGGCTACAGGCAGCTTCCTAAGGCTCTTTTTGAGCTATTGGCTGCTACAAAATGTTTTCTCTAGACATTGTCCCCTTAGTCTTTTACTTAAGCAAACAAACCTCCAGCTACAGTCTGTAAGGGGTCTCAGAGGGAAATGTTTGGCATGAAAAAATGGGATGAAACCTTGCCAGATGAACACAACTGTTTGCATTAATGAAGGCAAGACTAGTAAATTACTGTTTCAGAGCCTCATGGCTTGATTTGTTTGCACGAGTCTGAGAGTCAAAAAAAGGTTTGCATAAGTGAAGAGAGTAAGAAAAAGTTTGTGGTTTTGATGGCAAACAGTGAAAGCAAAGGTGTTCCAAACACTTTTCAAAGTTGCAAACCTTGTATATGACCAGAGACTTCTGGGATATGTGGTGTAGTGTCCAGATACCTTGGATTTACAGAATACAGAATTAACCAGGTTGGAAAAGACCTTTGAGATGGAGTCAAACCTATCACCCAACACCATCTAATCAATTAAACCATGGCACTAAGTGCCTCATCCAGTCTCTTTTTAAACACCTCCAGTGATGGTGACTCCACCACTTTGCTGGGCAGTCTATTCCAATGGCCAATCACTCTTTCTGTGAAGAATTTCTTCCTAACATCCAGCCTAAACCTCCCCTGGCACAGCTTGAGACTGTGTCCTCTCATTCTGACAGAGGTGATTCCCTTTCAAATTGAAGATCCCTGTAATGAACTTTAACATGCATTTGTTTGGTTTTCCTTCTCTTCAAAACTTGAGTTGCATTTTAATGAAAATTAAAACTTTTATGATAGGCAAGGGTTCCCCTGAAAAACCTAACTTCACCATTCTTTCACATACCTTTGGAAAGCCAGAAATACAGCTCTTTGACAAACATTCCCCCCTTCCCTTCCACATCCTCAGGGATGTGTTGATTTGCCAGCTAAGGCTTTCTGCCTGGCTCATACCACTTCCTCAGTAATGCAGCTGCTGCATCCATGGTACTACCTACCTGAAAACTATCCCTTCTTGTTCCCCTTTGCTATGTGCACTCAAATGCTGTTTTAGTGCTTTCTGTTTCAGGCATGCAAACCAGCTTTATAATCAATAGAAATGACATCTTGGATGCGTCTACAGCTTCCACCTCATGCTTCCTGTCTGACCTGCCACCTATCATTTTTCACTTGTTTCTACACCTCTGCTCTTCCATGACCTCTGCTTTTCTATTGCACAGCTCTCATCTGCTAGCTTTAATCTGTACATTTACAGTTTGTAGCAATTATATCCTTTTTCTGTTACAGGTATATTTAGGACTCCTATTTTAAAGGGTTTAATTTCAGGGTGCTGTTCTCTGCTAGAGAGTTCTGTTAATGGAGGTCTGTCATTACAGAGATCTGCACTAAAGGCTTCTGAAACCTGCTTCTGTCTGACTCTTAGATCAGTTACTGAAAACCCTGCCATCCTCCACCTCAAAGGTATCTCAGTCTGGATAAAAATAGCACATAAGCAAATCCACTGAAATAAACACTGTCTACACCAGCAAGTAGTTTTTTACAAGAGATGGGGTTTGGAAGCAGCTGGTGCTGTAGCTCCCCCATTAACCCATCTCTTAAGACCTAATCTGGTCCTCTAGGCTAAACATCTGCACCACAAGTAATGTGAACCTGTTGAGAGGAACAGTGACTTGTTCAGACCTTTATGTCACCACCACAGGCTGAACAATGTAACTTCTGAGAGGAGTACAGTTTGTATGTATCAAAACTGCACTGAGATCCAAACCAACAGGAAAAAAGCGTGGATGACCAGGACATCTACTTGTAAGACTGCACTATTACTCTGAAACAAACTTGTATCGATGACAAAACCAAAAGAGGTACACAGATCTAGTGTGAATCTCTCCTACTCTGTGCATAGGGGTTGTATGGAAACACCAAACGCATGACCCAGAGCAGAAAATGCTGCTGGTTATGATACAATCTTTACCCCTTACTTCATGTAAAAGGTGGACTACTTGGTCACACATTTATGCATTCATGAGTATCCCTGGAAGAGTAAGAAATGGAGAATGGCAACTAATTTGATTTATTTAAGAGCAAGGAACAGGACTCTTGCCAAGCAGAAACAACAAAAGCATTTTGGGCGCTATCTTAACTGCTGAGAAAAACATGACTTCCCATTTCAGGTAAAAAAACAGCATTTACTAGTTATCCAAAGTGATTGCCTATACTTAAGGTGTATGGAAGAACTATTCAACACCAATATTCCAAGAAAATGCAAAATTTAAATCACATTACTTAAAACTCAACACTCTAAGTATGTAAAGCAGGATGAATGAAGAGATAGCGAACTTAATTTTTAAAGCTGTACAATTTCTGACTGAACTTAACATGCAGCTGACCTTTTCCTTCCTTATGGCAAGCAATTTGGTCACTTAAAAATATACTCAGCTTGTCTTGTAAAAGTCTTGTAAAGATACATGTGGGCACTGAGTTTTAAAAACCTCACAGTGGATATGAAAAAGACCTGAAGCTGAGATCCACTGCACAAAAATCCCCAAACAGGCCTTTAAGAAGTTAAATGGTTGCAACCTATTATGCTTTTCTATTTTTCTTTGCAGAATAACAATTCACTGAAATCAATATAGATCTTCATTTGAAAAAGGAAAACACAACTACACTTCCAATTATTTCTCCCTTCTGCATTAGTTTTTTGTCATGGTCAAAATAAAAGGTGTAGATTAGTTATAAAATCCAACAGCAAAAGTAATACGTAAAAATAAATTGAAAAACCCCAAACCAACCAACCAACCCACCCACCCTGAAAAGGCCATCTTCAGTTTTCTACATATCTGAACAGTAGCCTTGCTTTTAAGTTGAAAAGATAACATAGGAGAATGACTGAAGGCAATAGACCTCAAAATAAATTGCGTATCACTTGCTCCTGCAAGCATCTGTACCAAAAGACAGTTCCACACTGAAACAGCACATTTGTCCAGCTGACGCTCTCCTGGAAATCTATCTTTAAAATCAATTTGAAATATATTTGGATATGAAATAAGACAGTTGTATTAAGCAGGCTTAGCAGGCATACAGTATGTAAAGAAGAAAGCTCTCTCATTTGTTTCTGTACAGGAGAAACTTTGTACTACAAGAATGATACTGCATGTGCCATTTAATTCTGCCCTTTGGGCACAGCTAGCTTCCCTTACTGAAGCAAAAGAACATGCATTTATCACTTGACTGTTTAACACTCACCCCTTTCATAAAACTCACGTGGAAAATAAGCACACAGAAAATGAGATGACTTGGCATCAGCCAAGGCGATGTAACACTGAGATACAGCTATCTGACTTTGAAAGCTTTTGATTCTAAAATAAGGGACTCCTTTTAGTGAATACAATAAAACCTAGCAGTGACAGAAGTGATCAGTAAGTGCTACTTGGTGATCTCCAGTTTTGAGAGTGTTCTCTCTCTCTCAAGAGTATAGACCAGCATTTAGGTATTCAGCATTAGTACTTAGGCAACTAAGTATTCTGAGAAGTCAGAAGTACCTCTTTATTAAATGGTGTCTTCTACATTATTAATCCCCAAAACCCTAAAATAATAACAACAGGCAAAATGTCCATGTGCTTACAGTTCTTTTCTTTCTTCTGGCCAGACAAATGATAGCATCACTTTTACTGTCAAGCATGTTTGCACTACTCTCTCAAACAATTCAGCCTTTCACTACCTTTTAAAATATGTAACTACTGATAACTGGCAATCTTATGTGAGAAAACACACCTCCTAGCTAACAAAATAGCTTTTGTTAGTACAAAGTTTTTTAATACCACAAAATGTTAAAATACAATGTAGCATTACATTATCATATATACAAAGTACCACTCAAATAGGATTGTTATGGGTTTAAGACAGATTTCTTTGAACAGCCTCAAAAAAAGATACACCATAATAATTAAATGTGAATATTTTTAAGAACCTGAAGGATGTGTACAAGAACATCTTAATTCCAAATTTCCACTGTTTTAAGCATATTATAAATGTGTGAAAATAAAGAGGGAAGAAATTCTACATTATTATTTTAATGTTCAGAATTGACAGTGATTGAGATCAGGGGTATTATGTGGCAGCATGAATCAAGCCAAAAGCATGTTTCTGCCTGTAAAGGAGTATGCTCACTACCCTGTCTACAATATTGCTTTTCTACCTTTGTCTGTTATGGCAACTGAAACGGTGGCTGTATTAGTTACCACTTTTGGAAATGCTTTTAGAAGTAAGAGTTTATTAAACAAGACAGGAAAGCATAATACTCTCATTTTTCAAATCAATGACTAGGACTCACCCCTGCTTCTAAAAAGTACAGATCAAAACTGTATAGTAAAGAGATCTCAATGGCACAGATGATGGAACAGGAGCAGAGGCCTGCTCCAAAAGGTGTTTGCATTAATGTATGCAAAATTAGTTTAGGTATTACCAAACTGGTATCCATGCAAATTTCAGTTTTGACCTGTGCAAGTGTTCCAGAGCACTGTACTTCACACCTTTTCTTTTGTCAAATGAAGTTTCAGGCATTGCCGAAGGCTGTTGGAAAGATACAGAAAACCCTTTTCTCCCCTCCCTTCATCTACCAGATGATACTGTGTTCAGTGTACAAATAGCAGTGACATTGAGTTTCCTTTTAATCTATGTTTGCTAAACTTTCCTTTCCATTCTAAGACGACACCAGGCTTAAGTCAAATTTAGTGCTATATCCGCACTGAAGCAAACCACGCGCTAATGCTGACTAGTCTCCAAGTGAAAACGTCTCAAGTTAGCTTGAGGCTGTGGAGGTAGCCATTACATGTTGGTAGGACATTGCAGAAATGTGAAAGCATCAAGCAAGAAGGGTTATTTTATTACAACACCAGAGAAAGCAGTTCTTCTTCTGTGAATTTCTGCAGCAACTAGCTGAAATCAGGAACAACTATTCCTTAAAGCTGATGCCCATTTGTTTTTGCAACACTAAACAAAATCGGTAACAGAGACATTCTGGGCTGTGTATGGAGGACTGCCTCTACTGATGCACCCTTTGACTTAAATCACAAGGGTAAGATGATTCAGATGTTCAGCTCTCTAAGCACAAGTTACCTGAAACATTTTCAGCCATTCCTGAAGGCCTGTCGGTGGTTGCACAGATGTAATGCGGCGACGCTGCTGTCCCTGGCCATTGGCTGCCCTCAGGTCCCCAAAAGTAGTTGGCGTGGCAGAGCATGGCACCAGCCCTGTAGTACTATGATACAAATAAAAAGCAATGGTCACGTACAAAACTTTTAGGGAAAATGGAGAATTTGACAACAGAACAACAACAACAACAACAGTCTAGCACAGAATTTGTAACTATGACCGAAACTCTTTAACTTGCTGCAAAAGCAGTAACATGAAAAATTGTTCTGCTGGTTACTCAAGAGGTCAGCTGTCTTGCTTTCATGAATCTGCCCGTTTCTACCACTGTAGTACTAATTCTCCAGCTAGGGATCATCTTTCAACGCTGAAAAATTACTACTCCACTAATTGGCCAGCAGGTTGTCTATAAAGATGCAGGTTTATATATTCCTTTCCTTGCCAAAGGATTTCCTTTCTTTATGGGCTGTACTTATGCCTTCTGACTGGTGATGTAGAAAGCCAGAGCTCTGAGTCCCACCTATATGTGAAATGTGCTAGTCCAGCTTCACTGCCAAACGGGGGGGGGGGGGAAAGTGTCTATTTTTAGCTCTTTAATATATTTTGTTGACAAAGAGCTAGTAGCATCAAGCAGTTCTGGTGGCTTAGCAGTTTGGAGTAGGGCTTCGAAATACTCTGTACAGTCTTTTAAAGTTTGCACGTTGATGGTGTGACAGGAATTAAAGGGGAGAGTGAGGTGAAGAGGGGAAAGGAGCCAAAGGTGCTCTCTGAATTGCAGTTTGATTTTTTCACTCTGACATGTTAAAAACCAGCTCATTCATATGGGACGGAGCTTTTAAAAGAGCTGGGATTAAGCTGCTATTGTAGGAGTCTAAAGAAATACAGCTGACTGGGTTTTCTCTCTTTTTTTTATTTTCCACATAATGTAAAGTACTTCGTTCACAGAATATCAAAGTTGTATCCCCTAGCAGGAAATTTGGAACTCCAGTAGCGTTTGCACAAGCATGAAAAATTTAAATACAGTGTGGGACTCAAAAAAAAAAAATCCCTTTGCTTTTGTGTACAATAAATCCAGCTTTTTAGCAGGTATGCGCTTCACGGTTCCACTGGCTTTTCAGTGGTCACAGGAACAGCTTCAAATGATGCAAAGCAAGTTTATTTTAATATTTATCTCATCACAGTCTACAAATACCTCACTCTAAGGTTCCACACTCTGAAGGACAATCATAGCATGTCCTAACGTTTACCCAAACTGGTACAGAAAGCTGAAGACTGGTTTGAACAGGCTTATTTTCAAGTGTTAATTTTACTGAGTAGTAACAGAAAGAGAAGCGGATATAAAAATATGGTTTCACAGATGAAAGAGCCTCTTAATGACATTTGTTTACAGGCTCTACCTGCTGTATGCAAAGACTCATTGGGCCTGTCAGCTTTAGAGTGCCTGATCCTAGGGAAAATGGAAACAAGCAGGCACAAGAACTGCACCATTTGCCTAAATGTTATTTAAATACTGTATAATCAAACAGTTAACAAGAGAGGATCAGATGTCATTCAAGGATGTTTTTATGCCAATAATGACTCAAAACCCAAGCAACGTCAACCAAAACGACTTTTTAAATAAAATCTGGTTTTACAGCTTATCCTCATTACTTGTGCAAAGGTCTAGCAGGTGGCCTATCATTTAAGGTCCAAAATAAGGCTCTTAAAATTGGCTTATATTGGATCTGAGCAGCACATAGCCTTGAGCTTGCCCCAGCAGAACTGTTTCACTTTAATTTCTGCTGCTGCAAATTGGTTCTCAGCCAAAAACAGTTATTCAAAATAGGATCTAAAAGCTTCTTTCCTTTGACCTAAGATTAAACCACAAGATTTTCGCTTGTGCTTTATTTTTCCTGCATGTTTTCGTTCCCTTGAAACACTCAGTGAGGTTTCTGTGGAAGCCGGACACTTCCAGCGGTTCCTCTGAATTGGACAGACACATGTGGGGGAAAAAAAAAAAGAAGAGTGTTTTCTTTGTGGCTGAACTGCTCACTCTTACAGGAATGCAGAGAGAAGTGTGTCACTCAAAGAAATGATGGCCAGCAAGAGTGTTCTTCCATTAGACTGATTCAGAAATCTGGAGATGCTACCAACTTGAGACTAGAGGGGAGTGTGGAAGCTGCAACACGTGATTCGCAGCAAGGAAGACATCACTTCTTTTTCTCTGCTGCAGTGTTTACGCATCAGAAAAGCAACCCTGGAACTTGTTTCCCCACACTGTCCTAACTTTTCACTCATCACCTGATAAACCTCTTAAAGGTAGAGAAATAATATATACATTGCTTCTGAAAGATCCATCAACGACTGAGCAGTGTTCAGAAAAAACAACATCTCAAGACAATTTTGGGAGGCAAACACAAGTCTTGTGGGAAGCCTGATTCTTATCACAGGTTAAAAACCTAAAGTGGTGTAAATTCACACAGTATGGGAAGCAGTGAGTCACCCAAGCACAACTGTAATGGCAACTATCCAGTAAGAACTGCAGTTGTAAGGTGTGCACTCAGGGCCTACTCTACCACTGCCACTCAAGTTTAGGAGCGCTTTACCCCACAAAGCATCTGACCAGAACAGCAGCAATTATTTATGCAATCTGGTACCATTTAGGACTAGTAAGGGAGCAGAGTAGACCCTGTAATGCTTTCACGTTGTGGATAACAAGTACGCGTGTGTTCCTGTTAAGATCAGATGGTCTGCTCTGCCTACAGAAATTTCCATTCTCTCGTTCTTGTTACCATAGCAAAGTGATACATTTGATCACAGTTTGTAATAGTCTTAGGCTTTATCATTATGTCCCATTAAAAAAAAAGTGATTGATTTAATTCCCAAGAATACTTCATCCCTCAAAAAGTCTTTAAGTAAATGGACATGCTATATTTAGAATGGAACACAAATCTCAACCGAAGAAACGCAAATCTGGTTACTTCATTAAAACTCATCCTCAGTTCATGCAATTATCTAAGCAATGCCTAAACGTTGATACCACCCTTCCCTTGCTTTACAGCATTTTAACATCAAGAGGAGCCATGAATTTGGCTTAGCATTTCAAAAGATGGGACACACGCGAGAATCAGGACCCAGTGATCTGCATTGTATTACCTTGTGTACTCTGAGACTTTGCAGGGTTTCTTTCCCAGAGAGAAAGAACGGACCTCGGAGCCATGGTCCAACTTTCTCTTCATCTGCAAGGTGAGAGAAGAGCAACACAGATTTAGTTACATGACCAGCCTTACTTTTGCATACTTCTGTAAAATTAATCCATTTTACCTTTTACTTATGTTTGACTTTCAACAAAGTTGACATTCACAACAAGCAACATTTTTGGTTGTAGCTTCAATATTGAATCCATGTTTCACACAGGGCATATGTATGTTATGGCTGGGTTAGGGTCCACATTCTATTTCGAATTGCATTCTTTGCATTTTCAAATTTCAATGTGAAAAAGTATACAGCACTCTATCTTGGTTTATTTACTAAATCATTCTCTGTTCTCCTGGGAGGGGAGGGCAAGAACTAAACCAAACCCCTTCACTCTTTGTGTTCAGGTTCATTGCTTAGTCTCTCATGGAAATAGTTAAACTTTAGGTAGCCTGCCTGCATGATAAACAAATATTCATTTTAGGACCTAAAAAGAAGAAATTAAACCGTATTTTTTCTTCTGCCTACCCTTTAAGTTTTACACTGAGTACATTTATAGAACTGCAGTAAAGCTGACAGGTTAAGTCACATTTTTACAAGAAGGGTTAGGATGAAAAACACTAAACCTTGGTTTTGAATGTCACCCGCAATTAGATATGATCAAAACCAACTAATGACCAGGGCAGCTGCTAAAAGGGGAAGCCAGCCTGCAAAAATTACCAAAGAGATGGAAACCAGTGAGAGCCATGTTTATTCAGTCAGACAAATAAAGATTACTTTCTGCCTGCCTGGGTAATCTTTAACCACAGGCTCTTGGATTCAATGAGACGTACGTATGCCAAATGAAATTTTTGAGTTTTCTCTTGGTTTTCCTTTTTTAAGACATGACACACCAGAACCCTTTAGCCAGAAGAATGCTTACTGATGTTTACAACTGCAAGCTGCAAAATACATAAATGACTTGTATCACAATTCAGAATCTAGATGGACCATTTGCTCCCTTTAAAAAAAAATAAATCATATTTAGGGTAAGAGTTTAAAAGTTACCCTCTTTCTCAATAACTGATCTGATCATTTTCAATGCTACATCGTAACATAGCTATTTAACCATTTACTGTATCAGCCTGCCCACCTAAAAATGAAACACCGGCACCCAACAGGCTTCTGGAGTGTATATGGAGTGTATATGGTCTGTATACTTCTGTTGTGGGGGGTTTTTTTGACTTTTAAAATACCTTCATGGGTTTCCCTAGAAACAGTCACTGAAGATTTTGTGTTTTACATTGCTAGAAAAGCTAAGGTTAACTAGTCTCATTCTTACAGTCACAGCCGTAAGGCACCCAGACGAGCTTCCCTTGTAGCAGTGTTTTCTTGCCATGCCTCACTTGGGACACTCCACAGCATTTCATCAGACATGCATTCAGCCAGAACCACCCTGAGCACTGATAAACCACCAACCTCAACCTCACTGCTTCCCCATGCCCCAAGAAGAGCAGCCTTCCCCCAAGCTTCCCCAAGAAAACGAGTTGTAAGCATCACTGAAAATAATGGATACCATCTTTTATGACTGTGCTAGACGGGTGAGCCATCAGAATGACTGGAAGCACAAATAAGATGTTTAAGCATAAATTTCAGTATTTGATGTCAGACTTTTCAGAAATAATTTCTCTTGTAAAAGGAAAATTTTTATTTCCAGCTTGGCTTTCTGAGAGGTTATAGTCATCCTCATCATATTCCCCTTCTGCTTCTCTTAAGAGGGAGATGCAGTTTTCCAAAAAACCCCAGACCTTAGAAATAAGAAGTATGAAGCCTGCAGCAGAATAAGCAGTTATAAGGATTTACTCTTTTACATTAATAAAGAAAACATTATGCAGCTCTCTATTCCATTGCCTAGGAATGGTTTCACCTGCTTATTTTGGTTGGTGTGTTTTTTTCTCAGGTATTTTAGGGAACTTTTTCAAGGGGTCCACCACACAGCAGACTTTCAGCATCTCAAAAGGTACTGAGTAAATACATGGTCAAAAATGTCGTTTACCATATGAAGAAGATAAAACTTTCTCTACATCAGAAAGATCTAGTGATAAGATTTAGACACCAATAAGGGATCTGTGTAGCCGAAAAACAGAAACCGCCGAGCGAGCATCCCCGTAAATATTTAATCTGTCGCCAGGAAAACCCAACTCCCGTAGACAACGTTTATTTATCGAAATAATTGGAGACTGCAGTCTATTAAAAAAGAAGAGAAGGGCAGGGACCTGCGTTCCGCATCCCCGCCCGCCCCAAGTGCTGGCAGCGCTCCCCGGCCGCGCACTGCAGCCCCCGCCGAGCGCCAGCCCGCGCCTCCGCCGCCGGCACGTTTCCGCCCGCGGAGCGGCGCCGCGGAAAACGCGCGGCACCCCCCGGCTCGGGCCTCGACCCCTGCTCCCCCCTCCTTCCGCGGGCGCGTAGCCGGGTCGGGGGGAGGGGGCGGCCACTCACTTTATAGAAGATCATCTTGAGGGTGCCGTAGAAGCCCATGGTGTCGGCGCGCTTCCCCTTGCGCGGCTGCGGCGCCCCGCGGGCCCGGCGGCCGGGCAGGCGCTGGCAGTACAGCCCCTTCTCCGGCAGGTAGGTCACCGCCTCCCGCGCCGACATGCTCGGGCACGGCGGGCGGCGGCGGCGCGGCTCGGCCCGGCTCGGCTCGCCTCGGCCCTGCCCTGCCTGCGCCGCGCGGAGCCCGGCTGCCGCTGCCCGCCCGCCCGCCTCCTCCCCGCCTCCCGCTCCCCCCGCGCCCGCCCCGTCCCTCCCTCCCCGCCCGCCTCCGCAGCGGCGGCGCGGCACTGCGGGCTGCGCGGCCGGCAGGGAGCCCGCGGGGCGCGGCGGCGAGAAACCACCCCCCTCCCGGGACGAGAGAGGGGAGAAAACAGCGCTGCGTGGGTTGGGGTTATCCCTCCCCTCCCTCCCCCATTTTTTTCCCCCTTAACCCCCAAGCCGCGGGGAGGACGGGGCCTGACCCCCAGCCCTCGCTGTATTCCCTCTGTGCCGCACGCTTCCCGGTTTTCCAAGTGAGAGAAAACAAGCTCATTTCCACTAATTATAATTGCACCGCCGCCCTCGGGGAGCCCAGCTGGACTCGTACGTGACTGCAGACCCCGGACGGACGCAAATTATCCTTCCCAAGTGCGGGTAATTTTAGACTGATTTGGAACGCACTACGGCCGTGCCAGGGAAAAAGAGGCTGAAATACCCTCTATTGGCTAAACAATAGAATAAACGGGGTTTGAGGGTTTCGGAGTCGGAAGGCTCGAATCCAGCAGTTACGTAACACACAGTAAAATCCCCGTTCTCAGAACGGGGCGGCGGGGCCGTTCCCGGGAAAGGTGCCGGCTTCCCGGCGCACCAGTAGCAGCCCACATGCGCACCCGCGCCGCTCAGAGCCCTCAGGCCACACCGAGCCATCTTAGCTTCGTCTGCAGTCCTGGGGAAGTCTCACCTCCGTTTCAGTGACTGCGTAAGGAAAGTCCCAGGTAATTACTTACTAAAGAACGCTCCTTTTTCGGTCCTTCCCTGCTCTGTGCACACCAACAAACCTGTGCGGCTCACCCTGACTGTTCGATTCAAGGGCACGGGAGTTCCCGACATAGGGTTGGGCTCTCAGACAGACACCTGCACCAGCAGCTAGGCACTTTGGGGTTTTGCAGTTTCTATACAGACAAATAAGAGTCTCCAGCTTCTGCAACTTTTCCTTGGTGCCTTTTTGGTTGGTTTTGTTTTCCCCTCCCGTAAAGTTTTCTGCCCAAGTTCAGAGCAGAGTACGCCTAGAGCACGCTCTGAAGCTCCAACGCTCCCCTGTAATTTTACCCAGGTGCAGTGTGAAAGGGAGATGCTCAGCAGCCTTCTAGACTGATGCACTCAAATAGAAGCAATTACATGGCCTAAGGGGAAATAATCTTGATGACCCAAAGCAGTACCAAAAAAAAAAATAAATTAGAAAAAAGAGCACACATCTACATGAGTGTGATTGCTTTTGGCAGAATATGTCAGTTTATGCATTAGTACTAAAAATAAAAAATAAATTTAAAAAGAACTCCCAAACCAAACCACAACACAAAAAACCCAAACAACCAACCAGCCACAGAAAACCCACACTGCACCACTCTCCTATGGATTGTAACTTTATAGCACCTAAGTGTTAGCACACTTGGATAAAGCAAAATCACTACCAAGCTCCTGTTTCTACACAGTTCTACATATCTCCCATCCAGCACTGAGTTCTTGTAGTCTTTTTTTTTTTGTCTCCCGGTGAAAATGGTTCTGCCCATCAAATCTTGGCATTTATGCCATTATCCATTAAACAGCAGTGCTGTATATTTTATGAGAACAAAATGGTCTTGAGTTGACTTCATACCTCAGATATGAACAGAGCTGTACATATCCCAGGAGACTATTACTGTCTTCCTTCGCTAGCACATCACATGCAAAGGGGAAGGAAAAAAGAAACATCGGCTGCATATACACATTAAATAATCAGAGGAAGCAAATTAATACCCAAATCATCAGAGTAAGAAACAATTTGAATATTACTGCTGTGGGGATTTCAAAGTACTTCATACACATGCATGCATAATGTCCTGTAGTGTTCACCACTATTTCTGCCCCTTCCCTCATCTGTGAGTGGGGAATGATGGCCACTCTTCCTCCAGCTTTGCAGCAGGGACTGGCAGGAAAACCTCAGGGATCAGCCTCTCCTCCAGCCCAAATGCGAGTGTAGCCTGACAGCATAACTAGATTTATCTTTTGAACAAATTGTGCTTCAAAGTAAGCAGTCAATGAGTTGAATGATAATTAGAAATTACTATTTTCCTCTTTTGGAGTTCTGCTATTGCTGATTCCTTCCCTTTTGATAATGATTGGCAGACATTCTCTCATGGCAAGAAACCCCACTGACTTCATTACTAATCTCTTTACCTCAGTGAAGGCCCACGTAGTAACTGCAACAATCATTTGCTAGTGGTAGAAAACTTGGTATATCAGATATTTATTCTGTGCAAAAGGTTTGGGGTTTTTCCTACATGTACCACAGACAGTTTTTTGACATTTGAATGGTGGCCATCTCCTATCCAGCAGTTTCCCTTTCTCAGAGCAAAAACTGCATGTAGATAAAGCTCTGGCTCTCACATAATCACTATTTTCCTCATACTGCTTTCAATTTTCTACAAATAAATAATCATCCTCTCTACTACAAATTAAGTTTGATAGTCTCAAGTAATTGCAAGACTCCTTCTTCCACAGCTTGGATGCTCTGTAGTTGATGGAGGGGAACATGTTCCAGCAGAGGCTAAGGGCATCCTCTGTTAGGCTTCTGCTCTAAACTGCTGTCTACAAAGGTCTTCGGCTCTCTCCCGTGACTTTGAGGACTCACTTTGAAAAGCGTACTGTCATGAATACACCACACGCTCCACTGCAAGAAATTACTTCAGGCTTTGCAAATGTAGTGAGGGAGCTGCCCAACCCAGGAAGACTGAGTGGAGCAGCAGGTCACACAGCTTCACCCTGCACCCTCCTGGAAAATACAGCAGTGGAGGAATAAGACCTCAACCCCTCAGATGCTTTTAAGAGCCTGACAGGAAGAAGCAGAGAAAGCATTCACTCATCTCTCTACTGGCATTTGCAATAATATTTCTTGCAGTAACTTAATATGCTCTAAGAATACTTACTTAATGGTATAAAGTAAATGCTCTTCACAGGATACACTGAGGAAGACTATAGTTTATAAAGCAAGGTTAAAGAGAAAAATAAAAAGTTCCTGTGTTTCTTTTCCTATTTGATGTATGCTCAGCTGCAAAGCTTGGCTTATTTTATTTAAGCTGAAGATAATTTCCCAAGTTTTTAAAGCCATGAACAGCATACAATTCATGACATTTAGAAAAATGTCTACACCAAAATTACACAGTTTCCAGTGGACACAAGTCCAATCTCGTTTTCTGTCAGTACTGCCAGCTCTTAATTAATAAAAATTCACACCATCCAATTCTTTTCCTGTTGGCAACATTTCTAGCACCTTTACCAGTTTGTCATGTGGCATGCTGTAATTAAGACAGTCTATTACTTCTAATGAAAGACTAGAATGAATTACAGAAATCACCCGCAGAGCTGTATAATCCCCAGAAGAACAGAGATTACAGTGCAACAGACCAAAGAAACAACATTTTCTTGTTTTTGTTTTTCAGTTGGAGAACATTTTTGAGCGGAGAGACCACAGGGCAATCTGGCCATGGCAATGGCCAGTCAGCATTTTGGAAGTACACTGGTACTTAAACCATGGTATGCAAAACCTGTAACTGGCATTTCACATACGTATACGTGCTTTAGGAACATAACATGTGCAGGAGGAACTGTGGAACAATATGGTTTGGTATCTCCATTAATATTGGTAAATGCATCATTCATGATGGTGCCAGAAGGGATTCTGTGTACTCTGCACATTTAGCAGATGCTCAGCAGACTGACTCTTTTAGAAACATTTCAGAGGGATTTCTGTGTGTTGTCTAATAGGATTGCATTTTTTTCCACCCAGAAAACCAAACACCCTAATCAAGGGGGGGCAAATCCTTAGATGCCCAAGATTTACCCTGGAGACAAGTGAAGATGACCCAGAATGGACAGTCATGCCTAGTTACTTTTTCCCTTCCTCAAATTTGGATTTGCTTAGGTTTTAAACACTTCCCTTCTGCTTGGTAATCTAGTTTGGGCAGCTGCAGCAGCCAGCACTTTGTCTTCTATATTTGAACTCTTCATCTGACCACATACTTCATTTAATTTGCCAAATGCTCCCATTGAGGCAAGAGTCTGGCCCTAGAGAGGTACTTCTGCCATCTGCTTTAGACCTTTAACTACAGGTTAGCTTAGCACACCTATATTTAAAAACCTAAGCTCCCTATTCAGTCCATGAGAAAGGCAGGTCCTAGAGTCCAACTTCTATAAAGTATTAGAAGAGGAAAAAAAAAACCTGCATACAATAGCAAGTGTTAAGCATGTTCCAAAGTAATTCAAGACAGGTCTTTACAAAAGGGCACCACTATTTTGCTATCAGATCTTTTTCTTTTTGAACATATGAATTAAACAAATGATCCACTGGGATTTCCATGTTCTCATTGCTTCAACTGGTTCATCTTGGGCAAGGCAATGGCCTTAAGGCTGTTGCTTATTTGGGATTGATTAGCATGCATTCTAGGTGCCCAGCTGGAGCAATTTTACAGGCAAAATCCATACCTTCAGGCAGAGTGAGACAAAGTTTTATGACACTGACCAATTAAGGATTACAGGTGAAGCTCAAGAGGACTGTGTACGAGGCGCCTTATCACTCAGGTGGTAGCCATGTGTTTGTGTAGTATATACAATTAGTATTGATGCAACAGAACACACTTGAAGAAATTAATTTAAGTGCACCAGTTTGTGACCAACAGCTGCTATGCTCCAAGTATGAAGAAAGAAAGAGTACAACCTGGCTCCTTGGAAGCAGTTTATATGGAGGAGTTTCTACTCAATTTACTTAGAGAGGTCTATGCCAGCAAGTTTGCTTCAACATAGTTACAGAAAGAAATTCAGGCTTATGATTTGGTGTAGTGCAAGTCAAACACATTCCTGCACTTTGCAGTATGACTGATCAGTAGCTTACTGAATGACAGAGTTTTGGAGTCCTGATGAACTTAAGATGTGAAATGAAGTAGGGAAAGCAACAGAACTCTATTAAGGGAAGAAAGACACACAGACACTACAGAAAATTGCACAAAGTCTTCTAAAGCTTACTTAAATGGAGTTGGGAATACATGCTGCGAAGTATGATAGAATAGGTAGTGCTGAATGCAGATAGGTACTGCTGAATTGTTTTACTATTTGTATAACATTTCTTGGTGAAGCATTTTGAACATTGCTTTCAAACAGAAATTTTCCACCCATTATTCTTCTTTATTTCCATGCAAAGTAAGGCACTGTAGTTAAAACTGTAAATAGCTCCTAGGTTTTGCTATTGCAGGGAAGGAAATGGCATAAAGAGCAACTGAAAAAATCAGATTAGTATTTATTAATAAACTCTGATTTTATTAGAATTGTATGAAATGGATGATAAATATAGTGTTAAAAGGTATATCTCTGCATATAGCACAGATTTCCCACAAACCATTTCCTTTTAAAATCTGCCTTTAAAAAAACCCCGAACACTAAGTTTTAAATATACTGTGATAGGATTCAAAAGGTGTGCTAGTTGATGACTGCAAAAATAGCTTTGACAAAGATTTATAGATGGAATGTATGTAACTGCTTTCAGTGTTGGATATTTAGAATAAACTTCTAATTATGTTTTAAGAGCAAGGAGGTTGCAAAAACAGCCTTAATGTAAGATGGCATCACTGTGTCTCCAGAAGAGCAGAACTCCTCTCTGAAGGTCATACTGTTCCTGTCCTCTTTGTTGGTTGCCTGTAGTTGGGCACAGAATTTGCAACATATGCTTGGATGCTTAGGTTATTTTAAAGGAGTACAGCCAAAGCTGTCCTACACCCATTTAAGAAGGATGGTTCCAGGCACTGTTTCTTGCTGGCAACACCAGCTTAAAGATGTCCCAGTCTCATCTGCTCCTTCCCACCCCTGAATGGCTCTTGTCCTTATTTCTGGAGGAACAAGTATCTGCAGAAATGCTCTATGAACGAGATTAACCAATGAGTGAGGAGAAGTAGTGTTAAATTTCTCCCCCCCCCACTTTTTTTTTCTGTGGGTTTTTGTTTTGTTTTGGCTTTTTGTTGTTTGTTTTTTTCCAGAACTAGTTACTGATTTAATTTTGCACCATGCCTTGACAAACAACTGAGCTAGCAGAAGCAGATGAGCAATTCACAGCCAGAGCACAAACTTCTTAAGCCAGCTACACCACTGAGAAAAAGGTATGATGAACTGTGACCTCAGTGTCCCACACAGAGAGCATAAGCCTATTATTTACACCTAGAGGCATCATGCTTTTCACTATAGTTTGATGTGCCAGCACAACCACTAAAAAGCAGTGTCTGTACCCATGGCCACCTTTGGCCATTCATTGCTATGCTTGTGTCACCTTCTCAGGTGTACCACCATAGCCACGTACGTCTGTGTGGTCAGCTGGGGTGGCAATTGACCTAGGGATGCTTTCTTGCTGGGGTATGTTTCTCGCTGCATGGCCGCACAGATATCTGTGCCAGCATAGCAAAAGGTACAGTCTACTCTCCTCTTCAACTTCCCCAAACCCCAGGAAAGCTATCTTAAATGCTTGCAAACTATAGCTTTAGGTTAAATGTCAACAATCTGGGGTTCACACTTTGTCCTGCTAATGCACAGGGCTGTATTATTACCACACAGTGACTTACTTGTCTTGAAAAACATACTTAAGTCTCTATCAAATGGAAATTGACACTGAAATACTGAAGTTTTACCATAAACCAAGCGCCACAAGGTGAACCACAGGCAGGGGGTGTAATGTCAACCTTCCTTAAACATGTCATGTTAAAACCCTAGGGAGCCTGTCTGATTAGACCTGTGTATTATTTCACTAGAAAGCGATAACAAAACAAACAACCAACTTCCCCCCCCCCCAAACCACTCTATTCCTAAAACATTTATTTGCTTGTTAAAGAAAAAGTGAAGACCAAAGTATCAGTGGAGCTAGGCTTCACATTGCTTTTAATTCCCTATGACAGTAACCACATGCAAGTTTCCTACAGAGAAATCTTGTATGGTTTATTTTAAAACTAGCAATATTATCATACAATAAACATTTTTCATAATGCATATACATAAAGAGCAGAGTTAAGGTTGCTAATGCAACCTGCACTTTCACATGCTTGACTGCTTTCTGTGCAACAGGGACATTATGGGTTGCTTTTTTGTGTTTTGTGTCTACACAGTATTGTTACATTATTCATTTTTCAAAAGGGAAGGAGGCATTGCATTTGCATTTTGCAAAACATTCACTAATGGCAGCAGATCTTCTTAAGAACTGCCTCCATTCATTGCACTCCTATTAAAGTTAACTGTAATCTATTTATTATATCATTAAACTTAATATATTGTAAGGCGAATTCTATTTATAGATGCAGTAATAGCTGTGCTAATCACTCAAGTTCACATTGAACAGGACTGTGCTTCTGAAACACAGCAGCAGTTGCTTCAGCGACCAAAGTACATCACTAAATTTCCCCAGGAGATGACCTTGCATGCTACATCCTGCACCAACCTGAGTGACACTGCTAGGTTGCTGTGGCCAGCCGGCCTGATGTCACCCTGCCCTGCTGAACAGCCCCTGCAACCTGCTGGCACCCAGGCTTGCTCCGTGGAGGAAGCTGGCAATGTGCATCCCATCAAGGTCCTCCCTTGACCCGCTCTTCTGGATATCCTTATATAAGTCAAGGGCATGCCTGCATGGCCTGCCACGCCAGCAGCCAGATGCCACCTGTGCACAGTGTATTCAGCTTGGGGCAATACAAAGATAGGAGTCTGCACTTTACTCTTTGAGTGCTTATAGAGTCACTTTCTGAAACAGCACCCTTGGGCTCTCTTTTCAGTAGTTTCATCTTATCTTCCTGTTCTAGTAATTTCCACAGATTTTGCCTGTGACATATACCATCAAGATAGAAAACCATGCACATGACATTGTTCTTGAATTCTATCAGTGCACAAAGCACAAGCCCTTCTTGGTGATCAACAGATGAGGACCACAATACTCACCCTCACAAAAAAAAAAAAATAATAAATCCTTAAAGGGATCAGTTCCTTTTTAATTTTTTTTTTTCCAATATTTCAACCACAGAGATGAGTTGCTTTGGGGCCTTTGTGGGCTTCTGGGGTTTTTCTTGGTTGGTTGGTTGGTGGTTTTTTAATATTTAGAAGAATGTTTCCAAATTGGTGAAGCAAGCATTTCTGCCTTTCAACACAAGTGGTCAAACAGTTTTCACTCAAATAGCAGCAGATGGGGAAATCACCTTTGTAAAGAAAATGCTGCTTGGACTTAGAAGGCTTTCCAAAAATACCTGTCCATCGCACTGAATACAAATAGACTACTGCTATCTACTGCCTTTTTCTGTTAAGTTTTCCTTTTATTTTTTTTTTCCCAGAGATAGCTTAATTCTGCCTGCCAAGAGGAGTGCTTATTTATCTGGCATAATCTACAGGAGTCTATAAGTCTATTTACAGAACAGTTTCTGCCCCTCATTTGTGGTACATGAGAATGATAAGGAGTTAGCGGTGAGCCTTTAGGCTACAAACAGAACAATTCCTGGAATTACAGATTACACCAGAAGGATTTAGAAAGTATTTAAAGAAAAAAAAAAACAACTATTAAAAATGTCAAATCTCTTTTCCTGCTTGCATTACCTAAAGAGAGTATAAAGGCTACAAAACCAAGTATTCAGAGGAGTTTGAAATGACAGGTGTAAGATGCTTGTAGTCCTAAAAAGCTGCTTACCAAGACAGCCCTGTGCAGAGAGCATACTAAGAGAGATTCTATAGAAAAGCACCGTATCTGAGGTTGCAATTTATGATACATTGTTACCCATACGTGCACATGCATCAAGTTTCTAAAGGCAAACTCGGGAATGTTTTCAGCATTCATCCTGGCAGGATTTTATTATGTCATGGGAATTTAATCTCTCCCCCTCCAATCAAGTGGCAACATGGTACTTCCCTGCTTGGTGTGCCAGTAACATGGAACAACCTGAACTGCTATGTGATGCCCCACTGCTGCAGATAACCAGCAGTGAAGAACACAGCAGGATGAAATCCTTGGTGCAACAGCACTACAGGAAGGTGAAATGCGATGTGCCAGTATGTTTCGGGGCAGTCTGCTGATATCACATGCATAGGATCCATGAATCTCAGCTTTAGAGAGGAGTTTGTTCTGTGAACCTCCTGGGGTTCCCCTGCCCCTGCCCCTTGCTTCTCTGTAATCACCAGCCCCAAAGTCCTCCATTCCCCTGCCTTCCACTTGCTATATCCATCTCCTGGCCCAGCAATTCCCCATTACTTTCCTCTCACCTGCCCTCTCCACAGCGCCTCAGTCTAAGACGACGTATTGTCTCACCTTCCTTACTCCTTTCCTTTTCTACCCTCTTCCACTGTATTCTCCTTCCCTGGAATTCAAGAGAAGAATTTGTCTATACTATGTCCAAGCATCAGCAAGGGGGAACATGCCTGGGCTGCAGCACATCAGAGGGTATTTGGCTTTTTCTCCTCATACTTGGCCACAACTGCAGAGCATCTGGAAGCAGCCACTACAGGGAAGATGCTGCTCTGCCCACATTGCCTTTGGGTACAGCCTACCCGGTGAGTGCAGGAGAAGGGTGCATTTCGGTTTGGTCCACACCATGACCTGGCAGGACGCAGACTCTTTGCAGCTCCAAGTATCTCTGGCAGACAAATGGCCATTTTTCCATAACACATACCGCCCTGCTGGTAAGCAACAGCTATAAAGGGGACAATTACACATTATACCTGCTTGATTCTGCTTCCTTTCTCACCACAACCCATGCTTACAGTAGAGCACAGAGAAGGGAATTTACTCATCTTCCAGGAGCTCTCATGATTTATTGCCATGACAACTCTCCCCTCTCCAGAGGGCTGGGGGAGCCACAATGGAAGCTGGTTTCCCCCCAGCACATTCTTCCAGCCACAGGGGAATCAATGCCAAACCTTTGCACAGAAGAAAGGAATGCCAAGCACGCTGGGGTCACACCAGATGTTTTGAAGCCTTGCTAACCTGGTGTCATTAACCTTATGCTGTGCAATTTCATGTCAAAAGGGGCTAAAGGCAGAGCAAACAGGCCAGCAAATTTGCCCGGTCTGAATGAACTCTTCCCTGAACAGGTGCTTTCAGTCTAGAAGCCATACAACACACTTACCTGCCACTGCAAGAGAAGTAGTATTACACTGCATTATTCAGGGTAAGTAGTCCCTCATCCAGATAAAAGGGATGGGAATTGCTAATAATTTCCCCCCCCCCTACTAAATCTAGCATTATTTAGGTAAGAGTGGAGATAGGTACCTCTAACACACCTGAGCCCAGGACATATTTAAAACAGGGATCTCTCAAAGAATGCAAAAAGTATGAAATTAATGTGGCACATTTCACAGTGCTTCCAAGATATTTTCAAACAGCATGAAACCTATGAACCACAGCATAAAACAAGAAAATGGCTGTACCTGTCCACTGTTGTGTCTAAGCTTCTTCTGGAAAACCAGTAAAAACTGATGCTCCCTTTATCAGACTATAACATTTATACTTTAATTAAAAAAATACAAGTCAAACCCCCTCATTTCCCTCAAGGAAAACTGCATACAGAAAACTGCAGATAACCTCAGATTTCACATCTTTAACCACTTCACCAAAATTTCTGTCAGCTTGTCAGTTCGGGCTGATGCAGCTGATGCACTCCCAAAACCACTGCGAGATAAACAGCAAGTCAGTTATCTAAAATCCTAGGGTTTGAAACTTACAGTTTATTTGTTTATAGAGAGGATGGAGCAAATTGGAGATTCCAGATTCATTTGCAACCACAAAATTAAATGGCAACCATGGTTTTAAAGTTTGTAACAGCATGGAAATTCTTAGTATTTGGCAAATCCCATTACTGAAGGAAATGCAGCTAATCTATTGCTACTGGTTTACCAAAAATAATGAAACCAATGAAAGACTACAAAGCAAAATGTCTAGGAACAGTCCAATTCACCAGTCTGGTCAACTGTAGGTACAAGTTTCTTCTTTGCATCTTAACTATTTCAAGATTCTAGAAAGATGCAAAACATCAAAAACTACTATTTGGAATTAGTGCACGAGAAGAGGAATTTAAAATGCAGCAATAAAGCCTGTGCAAATGTATGTCCTAATTCTTTTTCTTTTGCTGAAAGCAACTGCTAAAGGATGTTATTAGCTATAACATTGCTAAAATGATGCCAACAATGTTCTAAGAAATCTCTTGGGGTTTTGTTGGGGGGTTTTTTGTGTGTTTTTTTTTTTTCCCCCCTCCCCATTTTCTTTTCATTATCATATTCCATCTCTAACATTCAATCAGTGCCAAACCAGTTTATGTATGCTACTCTTCCTCACAGAAATGGAAACAGAATTCCTGCTATACGTCATGGGCCTGCTGATGTGACAGGGAAAGACTGAACGGAGGTGGAAAAGGGAAGTGGGAGGGAGTACAAGAGCACCAGTCTGCAGTCTGGTATTTAGCAGAATTCGGAGTTTTCTGATCAGAAAGCTGGTAGAAATCGATGTGCATAGTACCATTAGGTTCCCTGTAATTTAACATCCACCACAAGCTTCACGCATCGTGTGGTCTCTTCCTTTTAGTCTGATTCCACACTCAGAGCAAACTAGTATCTTGAAGACTGGCTGGTGTCTGAATATTCCTAATTTTACTATCTACCTCCAACAAAATGTGTTACTAGCCACTGACCAGATAATTTGCTTATCAACCTAAATTTAGGTCTGTATGCAGTTATTCAAATACAGTCTCAGCTGCTAGCTGAATTCCCCCCTTGGGACAAGACTTGAAAATGTTCACTTTGGTCCCTTGTAAAATCATAGAAAATGTTTAGAATATTTGATTTAAAATAAAATCCTAGGAAAAACTCACCTACTGCTTGTACAAATGTATTTCCTCGTTAAAATTTGATAAAAACAGTCTTAATAGAATACTACAAGCTCATTCATGCTTTTGAATAAAGTCATTGAAATTGGCTTCCCAGCTAACTGTTGATGCCTTTTTTATGGCCTGCAGGGACAGGTATGACTCATGCCTACACTGTTCTTCAAAAACTATTTTAAAATGCAGATTTTTTCCACTGGTCTATTGTGCTTTACAAGTAACTGCAAGCTGAAAGAAACTAAATTTAGAAGGCAGACCACTATCACCAGAGGGATTAGAAGCTTCTAGACTGCCCTGATTCAAAAAGCTGAATTGGTTGACCAATAAGGAGGACTCTTTTATGTGGATTCCTACTAGATTTCTGACAAACTTCATTCAAAGTCTCTTTTGGTTACAAATTATTTGAAATCCCCATATTTAGGAACTCCAAATGTGTCTGCAACATCACACTGAGCAACCCTCTTATTCTCTGACATGCAAGACTAAAAGTCCAAGGCGTTCACCCTAACCTAAGTAGGCCGATACATGGACACTACCTGGTCACAGTCATCTGGCAAAAGTTTGTGGTTTGTTTTTCCTTTTTTAACCAACAACAGTGTTTCATGTGCCTTACACAAAAAGTACATTTACTGATTCTAAAAAACACAAAGGATGGTAAAAAGTTCACTTAAAAAGAAATCCAGCAGCCTCAACCTTAGACTGAGCAATCAACCTGCCAAAGAAAATACAGCAGAAGATACTAACCTTCACTGTAATTCAGAGAGGCACTTTAGGTGCTACAGATTAGTAGGTTAAAAGCTAAAACAATAAGATACATTTCAACTTAAGATAGTAATGTCAGTCTTCTTATCAGTACAGTCCTTCAAGAGTCCTCTGGAATCCTCTTCCTTTTAGGCAGACAAGCTTCAAATCTGTGGTGAGATGTGTGGGCTAGTCAGTAGTGAAAAGCACATGAGGTGCTGTCAGAGTAGTCACATCATTAACTTGAACATGTTTTGTCCTTCTTTATGCAAAATAACGAGGGGGAAAATACTAAGTACTTGATTTGCCATATTGCATAGGAAAGTTAAATCTCAGCAGGCAAGGATACCAGGAAGCAAGAATATTTACACCGAGATCAGTTCACTTTCCTGTTCCAAACTACTTAATTACTGTATTACATGGATCTAGTTAATGAACTGATTTTTTTTGTTGTTGTTTTGTTTGGTTTTTTTTTTTTTTCTTTTACAGCAGGTAGAGAGCTGGGTGGTTTGTGTTGTGCTAGAGAAACTTGAATAGTGAGCAGGATTACCTGTTCAGTACTACACACTAAATGTGGGAAAGAGAAAAGAGGAAGACTCATCCAGAGCCTGCACTGATCTAAAACACGGGTCAACAGTTTCAAAACAGATAAAATCATTTCTTATTTCCAAGTTCCAGGGGACATCTATTACAATTTAAAAGGTATCTCTCTTGAAGACCTGTGATCCTAAAACTATTCTCCAAGTAGAGGCAGTATATACCAAGGTTAAAGAGATGGCTGTAACAAAAGAAATCTCATTTCAGAAAGAAACAAAAAAAAAAACAACAAACCCAAACCACAAAACCTATCATAATGGCCCCTTCACCTCTCCACCTGCACAAAAACTATACATTTTTGTTGCAATAGGAAGTGGAACTCTTAACTTAGAAGTTCAGCAGATGCCTGGCCCAAGTAGAGAATGGGTTTATCAGCCCAAGGAGCAGTCATAAGATTCTGAGAATCACCATCAGGCTGAATCCAATCCTCTCTGTCTTTTGGGAGGCTAGTTTCTTTATCTGCACCTGGCAATTATTATTTGTCTAGTTTTCTATCCACCTAAATATGCTAATACACAAAATGTATTCAACTCCTGAGAATTTGTGCTCAAAAATGTGTGAATAACTACAGAGATCTCCATAAATGGTTTAAATACAGTTAATCGTCCTTTCTCTCTACTGAGGTACCGTCAGATTTAGCACTTGAAACAGAATATGTAACTGGTCTCCAAATGAGACCCCACCACACAATCAGCCAGCTGATGTTATCAAGACGTTTTTTGAGGCTAGTTTGAAATTAGATGGACAAAAGCTACTGCAGTATCATCCATATGGGCCCCGTCACGTATTTAGCTTATTGCTAGTTTAAATGGTATCATCTCTATGTGAACAAACCCAGTCCTGCCCAATGAAAACCTCATCCTGAAAGAAAGTATCAACAGATTCCTTCCAGACAACACAAGAATGTCAGGAATGAAAATTAACCACTCAATACCCAACAAGTCTTTCTAAACCTTCTACCAGTTCTTCCAGCTTTTCATCTCCCCAGAACAAAACCACAGTTCTCAGAAATATTCAGTACTCAGCTAAGAAAAAAATTTCCCAGTGCTCAGATGTTAAGCCCTCCTCCTCCCAGCATTAGTGTCTTCATAATGTTTTTAAATGTAAGGGAAAAGAGAAGCACATTGCAGTAGTTTCCACATAATACAATTATACAGCCTTTTATCTGTATGGTTGCCAGCACAGAATTGCATTATTCCTTTTGAGGCCTTTGGGAATGAGGTGAAAATATTATCTTGATCTGCACTAAACCAGTAACAGAACTGAATATATTTGCTTCTTCATATTAAACTAATTTTAAGAGCTCCTAATAAATTTGTTAGCACATTTTGCAAGTGATACTGAAGCTAGAAAGGGAGAAAAGAGATAGCTCATTGTGTATAATAAGAGCTTGTCAAGTAACATCAATATTCCTTGTAATGAAATCACCCTTTCAAAGTAGTAACTGCTTAAGAGAGATGGTACAAACCCCAACTCAGTAGGACCAAATGTTAGGGTGGGCCCACAAGCTGAGGGCTTAGCTAACCTAAAAGAGGGAAGGACTAAAAACCTGGCTAGGAATCAAGCTGTTTCTTCACATTTCTATTTCCACCTTTTAGTTGTAAAGAAACTGGGGTAGTGGCTGGAACAGCAAGTCTGCAATCACACCTCCATATCAATACCTCTATAGAGAGCAGAGAGGATGAGTTTAGACTACCTCAGGAGAAAACTGCAATTGAAAAGGAAACAAATCCTTCAGAAGAGGAGAATACTGTGATTTTCCCAGTTCAACCCCCCCATTTCCACGTTTATTAAGATGACTACTGACAACCAAACACATTTTACATCTGTAAAAATCCTAGATTAGAGGTCTGTCTAGTCTAGAAACATTCCTCATGCCTACTACTATTTCCTCCTGGAGAACTGTCCATGCACCCTCTACAGATTTCCTTTGCTGTAAGACAGGGACCAAGTGTACCTTTCTTGAGCTTTTTTGAAACAATGTAGTCAAAACCAGCTCTCAATAAGGAAAGCCATGGGCATACATTCTTCTGTATATAGCTACACTACAAGAGAAGGTTATTCTTCCCTCAATCTATATCAGTTAGTGAGCTAAGCTGTGGCTTCTGCAACTATATATAGCAGCAGATCTTTGGCAATAAATGCCATTTTTTCCCCTTAAACAGGCTAAGAAGTGATGACATGAGCAGCTTAAGTGGCAGATCTGAAACAGCAGAAGTCTGCTGGCAGGACGCATGGCAAATACCTGCAAGTAGCCTGAAGGGTGGCAGTTTATTGAGGCAACATCGCTGAATTGGAAGGTATGCTCACAGTACCAACTGGTCAGAGTTGGAGAAGCCAAAATACATTGGATCCCTATTGATAGGACAAATGATCTGAATTCTTTGAGAACTCATGGTACCGCCAAGATTTGAACAGAGATCTGATAAACCTGTATTACTGTTGCATTAACCATTAAAACCTCCTGAAACCAATACCTGCGAAGAGTGGCATACCTGACTTTCAAGAGTAACTTTCTTAGAGAAATTCTAGAGGCAAGTGACTCAATCCCAGCTATCTGACATCAAATGCAATTTTGTTTGCCATCCACTGTTGCAATTACATGAACAATTTCTCCTGTACTGGAAGTCCCAGCTCAATCACACACACACACACACACAAAACCCCAACTCTATTGTGTGATGGGGCAGGTCATCTGTTCCCTAAGTGCTTTGAGAAGACAGACACACATATATCATTCCTGAAACACATTTTAATTATTCAGTTCAAAAGATTGCTGAGTAAACAAGTCTTTAATCTAATTTTTTTTTTTTTGAGTCCCAAGTTCTGTTTCTAGTGTTGCTACGTGTGACTTTGCACATCTCTTGGCTCTGTGAAGGGAAAACTATAGTAACCTATTCACAGGACAGATACACAAGACCTAAGTTCTGTTAAGAATTACAAGTTGGTAAATATACATGAAATCAGGTTGTAGACAGCTAACAAACAGCAATTTGCAGCGAAGACTTGGATTCATAGTTCCTTGCCTTCTTTATACGAGGTACATCAGAGGAGCAGTGAGAAACAGCAACACAAGTTAGTACACCCTAGCAGATGAAGTATCGACTTTTCAGAGACCCTGGCTATGTGCTCTGAAGCCCACTCCACTTACTACTGCTCAGGCCAGCTAAATGAAACTGCAGTTTCATTCTGCAGGCAGAAAAATCATACATCAGAAAAACAAACTCTAAACTTTATTGATGTATTTTAGGAGTGGTTATGATGTCACCACAGGGAAAGACTTCCCAGTCATTCTGCTCAGGTATTATTCATAACATGCAGTTACACCCACATAACCCTTTCAAAATCAACTGATTTTTACTAGGGTAGGTATGTACAACAAATTCTTTGTTAATACATCTCCAATATCTTGAAATCACACATTTCCTTCACCATCTTCCACAGACCTTCTACTGCTACACCAGTCCACAAGATGATTTTTACTACACAGTCCTTGGTTCTTCTGTACTGATGCCAACAAAGCCTCTTAAGACTGTGACTACCCTCCACACTGACACGGTTAGATTACTTCTGCTGTAGCAGTAGAAGGAGCACCCCTCATGCCCCAGGAGGGACCAGGCCTGCCTCAGTTGTCTGTCATGCACCATTTCTTCTGCAGCCCCCCACAGCTGCCAGCAATGTAGCTCTCATGCAAACAGCCCAACCTAATCCACTCCAATTAAACAAGGCAGGTTGGCACAGCCTTACTATTTAAAATATCCATTTCATTTTGACAAATGACTTTGCCAGCAGATTTGCGAGGGCATTTTCTTTAAACAGAGGACTTGTGCTGAGCTTACCCAGGCAAACAATCTATGAGGCTCAGACACGTGCTTATCAATGACTGCAATGGTGTAAACTAAGCCCCTGGATTTTACAGAGATGTGGCTGTGGAGCATTAGCATATTCCTCCTACCAGCTGTGCCATGGGAGCACCGTGCCCACAAACATCTGGAAGAAACAGTATCTTAAGCTGCTACAGCTTCTTGGTAAGACTGGATCTGAGCTCTTGGCCAACAAAAGTGCCCTTCGCCTAGCTTAGCTATAACCAGATGAAGGGTTTGGTTAGCTGAGGAACAGCAGGTGAAAACTAGGACTTTTCAAGGTGTAAGACCTCATGGCTATATCAGCAAAGCTATCACACAAATGATCATTGCTTTTATAAGAAGTAATCTGGCAGAAGGAACCATACTCACTTTTTTCTTTAACCAGAAAATCTCTGTATGCTATCAGGAAGGCATATTCATCATCCATGTGACTTGCCTGTAAAAGTATAAGCTGTGACAGATAACCTCTGAAAGCATAATGAAAAATAATATGGAATAATATGGTAGGCTAGAACTTAGACCATACTTTTACAGCGAAGATACCCCAAAAAAAAAAACCCACCAAAAAACCCCAACTTGCAAGCAAAAACTTAGATAAAGCCTAATCTGCTTACAGAAGTTTAGGACATCTACTAACTGACTTGAAGGACACATTTCAAGGCTGTATCTGCAAGCTCTTTAAGAAATCCATTCATGTACAGAAATCTGCAACATAAAAAAAATCCTGGGAGGGAGAGTTCAAATAGACAAAAAAAAAAAGAAAACCAACCAAAGCACCACAGTCAAAGACAGTACAAAGAATTCACGCCCTTATCTCTGTCTTTTTTTTTAAGCTCCCGTTTGAATACCTGGGGTTTTTGTTAGCTTTTTCTTTTTTTTTTAAAATCTGTTCACTGGTAAATAAACAGAACCAGTAACTCCTCTCCAATCTATTCTAGCAAAGCCATGATAATAAACTCTTTTTTTTTTTTAAAGTTAAATACACTAAATTTGATTGATTTATTTTTTACATCAGTAAACCCAGGGACTTTTTTTTCTAAACACAGTGTACTTTTCTTGAGATGAGACAGTTCCTCTTACTCATAAACAATTTTTCTTCCATTTTAACGAGGATCAGTTTCTGGCACCAAGATATCTGCAAAAGGCAGCTTATAAAAATATTTTTATGTAGAGTAACTTCACAAAAGAAAGTGACTTTGTTTATAATCAGAGTACAGAATTTGATGCTAGTATTTAAGCAATACATAAAAACTTTACTACAAAGAAATGTTAACACGACATAGACCTTGGTTCATAGTCAGAGACAGCTCACTTTTCTTGTATGTTTGGAAAAGAAATGAAAAGATAATAGAGGGAAAACCTATTAGCCTTGCTTTTGAGAACTGAAAGAATTTCTGTACTTATTGTTAACCTGTGTCACATCTGAATTCAGCCATTATTATTTATGTCCTTTTAGTAAAGGGGAAAAAAAAAAAAAAGGGAATAGGAACTTCACTCTCAGAACACCAGAATCCATGAAGAAAACACACAAAGAGCTGGAAATGCAAGGGAGCAAGTAACAAGAGTGTAAGTCTGAAAGCCAGTACATGCTTCTCTGTTACCAGTGCATGATAATTTTCTGCTACTTTCTGCAGAGGCTTTTTTGAACCGAACACTAAAGACTGATTATATGTCCAAACCTTAATGTCAAAATCTACTGCTTCGTTTTATCTGCAGTTATGATGATTTCCTCCTACACATGGGATAGGAAAGAATACTATTTGATATTCATGGTGTTCTAAGCACTATGTTTTAAGTTGTGGCTTCATGTAAATCAGTTATTTGTCAACCAGAAAGGCATTATTATAACTTCACATTTTAGTAAGAACAAAAATGTCATTTTAAAAATCATTGCTTCATATCTTGAATACACTTCTATAAACAGAAAATTTCTAAACAGCTAGTGGCTCTCACTTTGAAACAAAAACCATGACCAAGACCTTACATCACCACTATGGCAGGGAGAGAAGACAAGCAGACCAGATTCTCCCCTGCAGTTCAGCTCTACTCAAGTTGAAATGAGAGAAAAGGCCTTTGGGGAAACAAGCTGCAAAATATCTGTTTTGGCCTCAAAGCTTCTCCTCTTTGCCAGGGCCAATGCTCATGTCTCTGAACTCTGATGTCTGTCCAATGCCAATAGAAAAAGCAGACATGTCCAACTGGGGTGGTCCTGCCTTCCACCTCCCACCTCAGGTGCTGCTCTCAATGCCAGATGCTAGACGCTACAGACAAACCAGACCTGCCAATCACTGGCACCAAAGCAAGAGTCTCCCTGCTCTCTGGAGCTCCCACCACGTGACAGTTTTCACAGTCAATGTGAATTATGTCCTAACTTGCAGGCTGACATTCACTTTTTTTCCATAGCACAGTTATCTTCTAACAAAAGATAACTAAGTTTTTTATATCAATTTCTCTCTGTATTTTGGATGGAACCTCTTTTTCCTATGTGGACCACCACCTGCAAACTTATTCAAAGCAATAAACTCCTCAGGTAAGATGAAGTATGCTTCCCTTCCTTTTTAAATCATGTCTGCAGATGGTTATGATAGTATTTTTTCCTGCAGAAAAAAGAATCGCTCTTTGTGCTTCAACCACCAAAACTATTGTAAAGAACATACGCAATCTATGCAGTTCCTCTTGTGAAAGGAACACATCAAACAGGAAACTTCTGTCAAGAATACACAACTAAACTTTGATGGCTGATACAACACTATTTAGTCAGCTTTTGTGCACTGGCTGCTGCACAGCTGAATAACAAACCTTACCACAGCCTTCTTGCCAGGAGATTCAGCCCTCCTAAGAGTTGGGCTTTGATGCGTCAGAGAGAAAAGGATAATTCTTGTATTTTCTTTGGAAACAATGCAATCGTGATTGCGAGACATACTTGTCTGAATTAGATGTATAATACCAGGTCTCATAAGAGACACTCTAAACTTCTAAAGCTTGCCTGACTCTGATAGGAGCTATTAAGGAGTCTGCTTTAATGGATAAGAAACATGACAACTCCCACAGAGAATCAACTGGTGCTGTGCTGGAAGGACTGAAAGTGCAGTCCTACCATTGCATTTGTCCTCACAGAGGAAAAAAGGAAAACAAGATTCGCATGAAGATTTCTGAAAGTTTCTGTCCTGTTTTTTGTTGAGAAATACAAGAGTGAAGACCTTTGACTTCTTCTATCCCTTCTGAAAGAATTTGCTGCGATTAAATTGAGAACTTCTTGGCATTTCCCAAGAGTAGGTAAAAAAGAATGTGCAGTGCAAATGTTAACCATCATTTTGAATCTAGTGGCACTGAAAAGATCTTTGAAACAACAGATCTTCTTGCTGAGGCAAAAGTATCATGGAAGTTCACCACCAACTTCATTGGCCTGTGAACCATTACTTCACCAGACGAAACAGCGTTTTTTGGGGGCCACTTACTATGAGAAGGACATTGAGTTACTGAAATGTGTCCAGAGAAGGGCAACAAAGCTGACTGAAAGGTCTGGAGAACAACTCTGAGTGAGGAGCTGCTGCGGGAATTGGAGTTGTTCAGTGTGGAAAATAGAAGACTGAGGGGAGACTTTATTTACCTCTACAACTACCTGAAAGGAGGTTGTAATGTGATGGGTCTTAGCCTATTCTCCCTAGTATGAAGTGACAGAACAAGAGGGAAATTGCCTCGAATTGCACCAGGGGAGGTTTAGATAGGCTATTAGGAAAAATTTCTTTACTGAAAGAGTGGCCAGGCTTTGGAACAGTCTGCTCAGGAAGGTGGTGGAGTCACCATCTCTGGAAGTGTTAAAAAAAAGTGGCACTCTGGGACATGGTTCAGTGGCCATGGTGGTGTTAGGTTGAAGGTTGGACTTGGTTTTTGGGGTCTTTTCCAAACAAAGCAATTCTGTGATTCTCTAACTCTGTGAGGCAGTTTGTTTTGTCTTAAATTCTGATGACTATGGAGACTGAAGGACCAAATAATAACAATCTTACTGCTGACCTTTGTCCATTCCCCCAAGGGAAAAAGGTCAGCTAGCAGCATACTGAGTGTATTACTGCGGAGCATGGGTACCCATGGACTGTGTGTCACACCAGAATTCGATTTCTGCCTGGTAAACCATGCTGTCTGATGTTCATTTTTTTTATCTGATTTGTAGCACACCCTGCAACAGGAAATTTCTGTAACCAAGAGGAAGGTGATTATCTTCCTGCTTTGGAAACAGCTGAACCCATGATAGCTATTACTTATAAATTCCTCATCAGATGATGTTTTCAACTAAACAGAATAAATCCATTATTCATAGTTTCAAGACCTCAGCAAACCACTGCATTGCAGCCAATGGAGGCTGTACTCTTAGACTTCCTGGTATACAATGTATAAACTAATATGGACCAGAAGTGCCTTCCATTAGTCACAGTTGACATCTGTCATAATAATTTGTCTGTTCCACAAATGAGGCATATCTTTGTATTTCTCACATTGTCTTCAGAGGAAAGAGAGTATTTGTTTCTTTGCACTTCCTATTTTCAATTAAAGCATTTAAAAATTCTGTTATCAACATCATTCTCAGAGGACAACTTGCTTCCCATGGTATTCTCCCCCAGTACAGGCCTTCAGACTGACTTCTCTGTCACTGTATATAGACCCTGCGCTTACTGGAAATCCTGATATGCTGAAAACAATCTATTAATTTGATTCAGCTTTCTCTCCAAACATCTGCAAAACTCATGTGAATTAGGATTTTATTTCCTTCTCTCCAAAAAAACAGTGTAGGATGTAAAAACAGTAATGTCTGAAACAGCCACTAGTCATATGCAAAATTAGAGAACAGTAGAGGCATTAGGATTACACTAAAACCTCTCTTGAAGAGACTTAGGAAAAGGCAGTATAATTCCATTCTGAATATATAAATATGATCTTTTGTAACCCAGAGATTGTTTAAGACCTGAAGCAAGACAAAATTAATAGCACCTGTGACTTCTGCACAGCTTCACAGAATATATTTACAGGACAACATCTAAGAATTTTATTTAACTAGAGTTATGGGCAACTATTTGGTCACAGCATATAAACTTAAAGAGAGCCACTGGTGTGAAACTAGAGACAGGCATATCGCAGCAAAGTGTATTACTGCCAGGCTGGTGAATAAGGCTGCTAACCACCTTCCTTCAGGCCTTTGACACTATTGCAGGTATACCTTGCCTAGTGGTGTTTCCACCTGCCGTACATCTGGGTACACTTTTGTTTAAACAATAGACATGAAGGGCCAACACTGCAACAATTTCCTAATTATTTTAATTTGCCTCATTTTTTGGAGAAGTTTCCTAATTGAATAGTAAGCATCAAAAATGATTAATCACTGAAGCAATAGTGAGCTCTTGAGTTTAAAGTACAGCTCTTAACAGACTCCAGAGATGCAGGCCTGATGTCTTTTTCAGCTGGGTAACTTAACTGAGGTGGACAATTTCTCCAAACCCTTACACACTAAAGGTCCATCAGCAGAGTTCTCTAAAATAGAAATACTCCCAACAGGAAAACTGAGCTAAAAGCCCGTCTTCCACTACAGAAGCAGACAATCTTTTCACAGAAGTGAGGAAGTCCAAAAGAACATCCTCTGTTGTCAGTAACTGACAACTTTGGTTCTGTCGAAGGCTTGCAAATGCAATGAAGCGTTCAGTGCAGGAGATCCAGGATGTCTCCGTAACAGAGATGGAGCACCACACCTCTAAACATTGTGCCATTTCAGCAATTTCCTTTCACTGAAAGCCATCTTTGATGTGTTCTTCAGATGTTGATTATTCATTACACTGATTTCTCCACTACTTTCAGTTACCACAGATAACTATGCTATTGCTCTTTCACTGAAGGTTTTACGATGAACTTCTCTGAAACAAGTCAGTATAAAACACCTTTAGTGGGATACAGTTCTAGGTGGAACACCATTCTACTTCATCTACAGCAGTGCTTGCTGTTTGCTTTTAAGAGTATTTCTTTTAGTCTTTAATGCAAGGTCAGCTATTACCTTAATGGCACATAAGATTCTACCACAAGTTTCATCACAATACTCATGTGCAGACAGTGTAACAGGCAAAGATAGAAAGCTCAAGATCTCTCAGTCTGTTCCAATCTGTACACCTATCAATTCTAAACACCAAACCTTAATTAGGTATTATGCAAACAGTAAGTGACATATATCACTTTTTAGGTAACACTGAACAGACAAACTATACAGCTATAAAAATTGTAACAATGCAAAGGAATTCTGTAAATGTTTCAAATTATTTATGACAGAAACATGCAAAAGGCTTTCTAAGGGGTGGTTCTTAGACAACATGTAATTTGTGTCTCATGAGTCTCAGTTGTTTGAGATTCCACAGCACAAATATAAAGATGACATCACAGATCTGGAAGACTCTAACCTATACCACAAATGTATTAATTTTGTATTTAGTGTGGAAAACTTATGTAGACACTCTGACTTCTTTTATAGCAAGTGCTTAAATTATTTACTGTCCAAATACTCCCATGGAATTAGTTTTACACATGAACTGAATTCAAATTAACACTGAAATTATATAGTGCTTATACATTCAGACTTAGATGATAACATTCCCTGCTACCAGAGGACACAGTCTCAAGCTGTGTCAGGGGAAGTTTAGGCTCGAAGTGAGGAGAAAGTTCTTCACAGAGAGAGTTGTTAGCCGTTAGAATGGGCTGCCCAGGGAGCTGGTGGAGTCACCATCCCTGGAGTTGCTCAAGAGGGGACTGGACATGGCACTTGGTGCCATGGTTTAGTAGTCATGAGGTCTGGGGTGACAGGTTGGACTTGATTATCTTTGAGGTCTCTTCCAACCTTATTGATTCTATGATTCTGTACCACCTACCCACAGCCTGCAAAGCACCTAGTGCTTTCTGCTATGCAAGAATAAATCAAATTTATTCACAGTTGCCCCTTAGTTTACCTAAAAGGGCTTCTGAAACATACTTACAGAGTCTTTTGTTCATCTCTGCTCATCAAGCCACTTCACAAGAAGCTTTAACATTTTGTTAACTTTAAGGCACAGGGCTAGCTGCAGTGCTGAGTAGGGTCCCTACTCAAGATGCTGCCCATTTGTCACACTGGGACATCACACAGCTTTTGTTACGTGTCCTCCTCCATGTTTAGCTGCGCCAACAGAGATGCTACTGTCCCCACTGCAGAACCAAAGGAACAATCCATAGAAGAGTTTTTAACTCCACTTCAAGCAAAATTAGCTGTGTTAGCACAAATCACCCTTTTAAACTGGCTAAGCTTTTTTGGCTGGTTGCCCCATTGCCTGTGTGGGAGCTCTGCGGTCTCTACTGAGGCTATAACCACCATCAAAGGGGCAATAGCAGCCAGCTAAGGAGAGATGAAGGTTTCCAGTGGCATGGGTTTTAGCCAAGCAAATGTCTGCCTGCAACTCCCAGTATGTGCTTTTTAATTAAAGTAGCAACACTAGCACAAGTAGTCATAGGAAAGAATTTATGTGACAGAAATGTTTACATGCACCACAGATAGATGTTCACTCTGAACAATTTGGCCAGTTAAAGATGTTTTACTCCCAGGTATTCTATCACCTTTCTGCAAGAGTTTACTGACCTTAGAGCTCTGCTACTCTTTCCTTCATGGAAAAGATTTTCCAGGTAGTTTAAATCACTTTTGATAGCCTTTTAAACTTAACTGACTTTGCCTAAAGCAAATTAGAGCACTTACAGCATCCATTTGCAAGCAAAGCTGAAGGGAACAAACAACTTCTGGCAGAGCAGCAGTACTGGGAAAAGAGAGAGAAAGGATGAGGGTGGGTTGAAGTCAGGTGTGCAAATAAAGTACCCAGCAAGCAAAGCTGGATCCGAAAGATGGCAGCTGTTCATAGCTTCTTGTACTTTCATCTGCATTTTAAGACAGATGGGCAAAAGCAAAGTGCCAGAGTTTATAAACTCAGGGCATGGAGGGTAACTATGTGCAGCAGCTATCAGAACAGGGTTTTACTTCAACTATCTTATTTTTTTTCTTTCCTGCCATACTGCATATGCATCATGATTTAAAGAACTTCTAATGAGTAGCAGTTTGTGAATTCTGCTCTTTGCTCTTGCCGATAGAGAGTGAATGTGCTTAAAATGTGAAAACTAACCAGTGAACAGCATTTAACTTGCAATGCAAAACACACAAAGACCCATCTTAATCTTCAATGTTACCAATATAACTTTAAATACGAACACTCTAACTCGTTCAAAGGAAAGTCTTTCCATCACATCTTCCACATGTGTGGCTCACACTACAAAGCAGCAATGGTATTTTGCAGCTGTACAGTGTTAATCTTGAAAATCTCCATATGCTGTGTAACTTTTCCTGAAATAAAACTCTGGAGAAATAGTTAAGCAGGTAAGAAGCATCTCAACTTGATCCCTTTTCTCCAGAATATAAAACCCAGCCTACATCATACAAACATCTGTCAGCATCTGTCTTCTGACTTCCTAGTACTAGCTTTAGGAACTACAGTAGTTTGCTGTGCTGCAGAGCCAACATCCAAAACCACAGCATGCCTTCTAATATAGCAAGGCTAATGGGTAAATCTTTCAGTACCCCAAGTAATATAGCTGGAGCAAGGGGAAGGGGAGTGAGAAGTTGAACTGACAAGATTTCAGGTGTGCTCCTGATACCACCTGGTCTACTTTTTGGTATGCATGAGACTTTCTGGTGTCAACTAAGCAGAAAAGGTAGCATTAGTAAGTAACGGAGAAGCAAGAAGTTCGTCTCCAATTGGAAAGAAAGGGGTGATAAAAAGGACCACATCCCCCTAACCACCCTATCCCACCCTGATTATAATATACCAGGAAATCACTACTTCTATTGAGTCTCTTGTTTCATTGTCCTATGCTCAGTGGTTTGGAAAGCATTCTGTATCATGTCCTGGAAACTTACGACTGAGAGGTTCAAAGACAGTATATGCATACTCTTGGCAAACGTTTACTCACTGATGTTTCCACCTTTCATCAGCTGCCAGAGCACTTCATCTGTGCAAAAGTGACAGCTTAGTCAACCTCCAGGTATTCCAAGGGCCTCAAGCATTGCACAAAATGCATCAAGTTCCAGGAGGAATCCGGGAATTTGATGATTTTGTTAAAAGGCCATGCACAAGATCCATGTAGAGCTATGCTAGCATACAGCAATTACCTTGGATTTCAGACACTGATCATTAAATGCAAAACACCTGCTCTCAGCTTGCACTGAGCCTCAAAATTCTCTGTTTCACTTTCAGGCTCAGAAGAGCAGCCCACTTACCTAAAAACCTATCCCATCCCCCTCTTTCCCAGCTACAGTAGTAGACCCAGTAAGAAGACATACAAGCTCCAGCCACAAACTTTTTTTATTTGCCTCTTCAGATCATTTTGGCCAGTGAAGTGCTATGCACATTGCTAGCAAGAGAATCAATTGCCATGCATGTGTAAAGATTGGCTTCCGGAAAAGAGTGATATAATTGTCCATAATGTGAAGTTCAGTTGCAACATCAAAAGGAAAATTATTTTTCCTTTCGTGAGATCTGGGATTTTACTCTTTGTTCACTCATTTGTTTTGGCAACAGCCTGGATTGTGAACACTGTATACAATCCAATGTTTTTAAAAAAAAACACAAACCAAGTCAGGAGATGCTAAAGGAAATGAGCCATAAAATGGGGGCAGCAGGATAGTATCTAACATTTCTGCAAACAATCCATTTGTCACTTTTGTGGACCAGGGTTAATTAATATTCTATAAAGGTCTTCCAAAAGCTGAATACCTCTCAAGTTCTGAATTCATGGGGCTGACCTTAGACTTTCTCAGAATGATTTTTAATGCAGTCTGTTATCAGCAAAACCCGTTTAAACACATGTCCCATCTGCCAGTACCCCATTTGCAAAAGAGCTTCTTATACTTGCAGACAGTCAAGCTTCTGCCTGCCTCCCTCTCTCCTCTAAATACCAGCTGTATGGTAATGAGCACAAACAGCTGAAAAATACTGCACAGTAACAAAGCTAGTATGAAATGGGCAGAACAACGCTTCCACTCAGTGAAGGAGTTGTAGCATGAATTTAGCAGATCAGCTATTGAACAGGGGTGGGGGGAGGTTTGGAAAAAATGTAAAGGGTCTGCACAGATAGCAAGAAAATTAAGAGACCAAAGGGGCACAAGCTACCAAAGAAAAGCCCAATTTCTAAAGTACTTTTGTTTAACTGCATGAACCAATTCATCAAATTTTCTAAGGCTTATTCCTCGTGTACAAATGATACGCCAAATGCTATTCTGATCATTTGCAAGTTCAGTTCATTTATAGAGGAGACAACTTGTTAATGAAAGTTTCCCATTCATTACAAACCTCTTCATCGAGCTGGGGGGGGGGGGAGGGGAGGGAAGTCCTTAAGAACAAGAACATGCTCTCCTACTTCAGTTTCTGATACTTCCAGCATGTGTGACCAACAAACACCGTATTATCTACTAACCTTTTGCATAATAGCCCTCTCAGCCTGTCCATTTTTGTAAAGCCACTTTTTTTAAATGCTGACAACATCTACACTACCCCCCAGACACTGACAATCTTTTCACAGAATGAGCATGAAAGACACTTGCTTTTAAGAACATTTGTGCATAACTGCATTCAAGCTGACATGCATGCAAGCCATGCAGTTGAGTATTGGTTTATGCAAGTAGCTAATTAGATATATGCTGTTTCCCTAAAATCTAAAACTTGCTCGTGGCACTTCTGCACTTGAAATGGCATGCATCTGTGAAAGATGCAGGCAGTTTAGATACATAAAATCTGACATGAAAATACATGACTTTTTCCTTGTTTGCAATTTCCCAACGGCATCTAGAGTGTTACTACTGATTTTGAAGAATTGGAGCCTAATGCTGTCTAAGAAAAACTTGGAGAAATATGGTGTATTGATGTTGCCCAAATCAGTGCTCTGTCAAAGGTTTGATACTTAAGGCTTTGGGGTTTTTAATTCCTAATTTAAAAGCCTTACTGCTTCAATCCCTCAACATCCTAACATTCGTCTTTTGTGACAAGGAAGGCTAGAAATGTATTTTTCAAACATTCATCTAGTAAGACATACTGCAATAAAATCACTATATTACTTCTAAAAGTAGTGAAGACTGAAACCCCTTCATCTGGGGAAGAAAAAATACATTTACTTCTAAGGTCATCATAACACAGCTCCTAAAAAAGCACACAATCTTTTAACCCTGATACACTGCACTTGGAGAATTAAACTGAACACACATACAAAATCAGCTGTGATACTGACTTCTTTTCACTGGTGATCATAGAATAAACAAAAAAAGAAAAAGGCAATTTTCTCAGGGCATGAAAGAGCTTGTCATGCAGCTATACAATGGCATTCTCACATGGCATTTTTATTGCTCATGACAATCATAACCCTGTAATAAACAGAAGAAAAAAGTCACTATTAAAGTTCACTGGAAGTCTCCACCTAATTTTAATTTTAACAGAGATCAAATCTATTGAACTTAATTTAGAGAACACGTACTCTGATCTTTCCTGGAGAATTCTAACACACATTTAACAATACTGGTCATATTTTTAAGCACCTAAAGGAATTAAGGAGGAGTTTATCAAAACAGAAAACAGGTATTTTGAACATAGAGATACACAAATTATTAACTAATGATTACTCAGAAGCTATTTTTTGGCTAAAAAAAAAAAAGCATTAATATTGAGTCTATATATTTATTTTTGCTTGTTAAAATTATCAGTGGTCCCCATAGTTTTCTATTTAGAAGCTGCCAAAAACATCACTCTTGGTTCTTATTTTTTTTCCTCTGTTCCCTGAATTATTTAATATGCATCAGGGTGAAAACGTTTGCATAAAAACACTAAGCAAATTAATGTATTTTATTATAAAAGAAGGTACAATACTTAGCCAATGTAAAAATCATTTGCCAAAATTACTTTGGTTCTTTCTAGATGTACCTGCTGCTTCAGCTCATGATCACTCCAGGAGGTAGGAAAAGAATACTACAGAAAGTGCTGTAACTAGATGATATTTCCTATGCTACTAAGTCAGGGTTGTGTTGCTTGTTAACTTCAAAACAACCTGAGCTACTCAATATCCTTATTTACTTTTCAGACTACAGACCTGATACACAAACTGGGGTGCTAAGAATCAACGATCAAAGAAAGCCCCACTCACTCAGGAAGATTTTAAACTTAAAAGGTTGTACTTCTTAGAAACCAAATTAGACATTCACAAAATTAAAACTGTCTGCAATAAATGAACAAACCTACCCCCCAAAAAAGGCACCACCTAAAGAAAACCCAACATAAAAAAATTCAAAAATGTGACACAGTATGCAAGAAAAAGCTTGCCACTGAACCTGGCAGAGCCAAACTCACTTCCAAAAGTTTAACCTCAAAACCTTCATGATTACATCATTTGGACAGAACATTACCTACACTAACCTGAACACTGTCACCAAAACAAACACACACCCACCCACAACTGCAGTGAATGTTGTCTCTACAGAATCACAGAAAGGCTTGGTTTGGACAGCACCTTTACAGGTCATCTAGTCCACCCCCTGTACTGCGTGCAGTGATGTCTCTAATAGATCAGGTTGCTGTAAGTCCCATCCAACTTGGCCTTGAACACTTTCAGGGATGGGGCATCCACCTCTCTGGGCAACCTATTCCAGTATCTCACTAGCCTCACTGCATATACATTTTCTCACTAATATTTAAAACTTGTATGTATAATCATTGTTTCAGACCCTACGTCCCAAGATCATGACCCCTCAGGTTATTTTGGTAGTTTCAAGAGACACAGCGTCTGCTTTGTATACCAACGCATTCTACCTGAGCAGAATATATCCATCATCTCCAGTAGTTCAGGTCTGGAGGGCATCAAGTAATGCATATATATCAGCTATCATTAAGAAGGAAAACATAATTCAAATACACTTTAATATCCAAAGTTAAAAAAACAAGCAAACAAAGAAACAGAAAAGGAATCCAAGTTATGACACCCTTTATATATCAGGCTTAGTTGTACTTTGCCAGCGCTTGTCCATACTCTTCACGTGCTTCCAGCACGTGGAAACCTGTAAACACTAAGGGTCTTGAAAAAATACTGAATATTATCTATATTCATGAGTATAAACAGACAAGGAGAAAAGAGTGACTCATTGTCAACAAGCACGCTCTTAACTGTATTGACATTACTAGGATATTTCTTTAACTTAAAGGAGTAACATACTCCCTTTACAAGCAACATACATACACACAACTGATAAAAGAATCATATTGCAAACCATGAGCTTCCAGAACAGATTGAAAAGATGAAAAAAAGATTTATAGGCAGCACCACACTGCCCCTTCCTGTCCACTAGAGAAACACCACCACAAACATGGTAAATATGTTAAAAAGGTACTTTTCCTACATCTTGTTATTTGACAGCTCCCTCTTCCCCAATAAAACATGTAGACAATGGAAGATAATTACAATATAATTAAATTTTTACTGTAGTAGGAAAGCCTTTTTTTTTTAAACTTTGTTATTCATAGCTCATTCTTTCTCTTAAAAAAAAAAAAAAAGTATCAATTTTCCACCTTGATTTCATGGTGGATTACAAGAACACAATTCATTCAGTTAAACTTAACATTGCTTCAGACAGGAGCTCACCATCCTAAAATGGATATATTGAGACATGGCAGAAAGCTTTAAGTTAAGAACACAACAATAAAGCTTCTATCAGAATCAACTCTTCATGGCATAAGTAATTTTAAATGAGTATCTAAGCTATTTCATACTTCATATAAATTCTGCCCACCTTTTAAACAATACAGTTTTCCCCAAGTAGCCTGTTCCTTCTGATTAAAAATTCAATTTATATTTTGTTTGCAATTAATGTTAAATCTGTTCTGACTGCTGTATGGGTTTTTGTTTCAGGTAGCATTAAGCAGAATGTCAGTCATAACCTAGGCTGGAAAATAAAAGTGTCCCCTATCTCAAGAAGCCACATTCCTCAGTGCAACATCAATACATGCACCAGCAGACAGGTCCACTGTATACATAAAAAGTGGTAAGCAAGACTTTATTCAAGTCAGGTATAATGTTTCACAAAGAGCAATGAAATAATTCCTTAATTAAATTGCTGAATAATCTTGCCCTAAAGACTATACTTTGAGAAGTATTTAAAGAAAAAGAAATAATCCATATGTATTTATACCTGCTGGCCAAGATATGAACATAGAGTCATGGATCATTTCTGGGAAAATGGAACTACAGAACTGCCCAGAAAACAAGGCAGCTGCATTTTCATTTGGTTTGCAAGTAGATACCTAATAACTATAAGCACACAGTATTTCTCCAGTACATGGCACATCCACACAACTTGAAAACCTTTACTATAGGAAAGGTGAATTTTATTCATAAATAATTCAATCTTCTAATGTATAAACCCTTAGCCTCCACACATACACAACCTTTCTTCCCCCCTCTTCTTCACTTACGATATTAGTTTCAGATAACCTTGTTGCTGGTTTACTCTCTCAGCCTTTCAAAACTGAGAACTTAAATCAAACACAAAAGGAAGAAATTCATTATAATTCATTTTCTACTGTAAATCTGTATTTTCTACCTCTTCAATGCACCATAAATATTCAAACTGAATACTAATCTTGAGTAATTGAGGTGCACTAGTCCAATCTTCATGCTGTTTCTGAACTACACAAATGATAACAAGAGTTTGTGATTCTATTCTGAAGCAAAAATAAAGGAATAACAGAAGGTATTATTTTTCTGTATGTTCTACAGACATGTGGCAAGATGAAATAACAAGCTATTTTCTATTTCAATAGCTGTAGCTTGCTCGCACTTTAAACCAGGAACCAGAAAACCTAAGAAGAGTGAAGCACAGTATATTTATTTCATTAATAACCAAATTTCTTGGGTTTTATTAGAATTAATAATATCTGGTTGTGTGCAGGGCTGTACATAATGTTTCTATACAGACCTACTAGGGTATTTTGCTATTTTAAAATAAAGTATATTAATTCTTCATATTAATAGAAGGATGGGGAAAAAAGAAAGTATGTTCATCCCATTTGTTCAGATAAACTACCTAACATTTTAATTTCCAGAAATTCATGGGTGAGTTTTCTACAGAAAATCCATAAAATACATCGGAAAAAAGTTCTTATTCTTATCTGTTCTAGTTTCAGCAGTGGAAAGGGAGAAATTCAGCTTTTCTTCTCCCTAAGAAAATGGTCTTTGTAGAAAAGATGACTACAGTAATGTTAACCAGCATTATCAATTCCCTCTCAAGCCAGGACAAGAACTTGCAGCTCCTCCTAGCCCCTCCTACATACAATAAATTGGCTTAAGAGGCAGAAGATGACATGGACTTTACTGAATGTCATTCTAATCCAAAATGATATTTTTCATTACAAACCCAAAACGGGCTACAGGATGAAACCCCCAAACAAACCACTGTATTGCACAGAGGCAAATACAATTTTCTAAACTAGATCAGCACAATTTCCAATTTTAAAATATTTCTGAGCTAAATAGTTCATGTGCTACAACTGTTCATATGGTACATAAGATAGACTTAAGTAGAAAATGTGCCTTAGGAATCTCTTTTGCTCATAAATATATTTAGTCCATTACATTAGTATGGTAATTCTAAATGGTATACCAGAGCTGACCTTTCTTGTGTTCTTTATTAAATCCATGGGACATTAAAGTCATGTTGAGGTTCAAAAGCACATCACAAATGTCTATGGGTCAATCTAAGTAAGTAAATCTAGCATAGCAAAACTCAAGTTGTGTTCTTCTCCATCCCTCTGACATCAGCAATAGATGAAGGACTATTTAGGAAGAGCCAACAGGTCAATTCATGGCTCCAGGACTGGTCTCATCAACAGGGGTTTGGATTTTACAGTCACAGCTCAGTTTACAGGGCACCAGAGCTGCAAGCAACTAACAGGGTGCACCTGTCCCAGAGGGGGAAAGGATTCTAGGGCAGGAGTTGTCAGGGTTCATGGATAGGGCTTTAAAGTAGATTTGAAGGGGGAAGGGGTTGTTAATCTCATGCTTGCCTGTAACAAATAATGGGGTAGCTCACCAAAGGCAGCAGGATGAAGTGCTAGCAAGGTCTCTACTCGTTGCCCTGAGGCAAGCCAAGGACAAAGCACTGGGACACCCCAAGGCAATCACAGGGGATTCACCTAAGAGGCTGACACGGCCAGCACAGCTGAAGTGCCTCTGTGCTAACGCATGCAGCTTGTGCAATGAACAGGATGAATTAAGGGCCCCTATGCTGCTGGAAAGCCATGACAGTGGCTATTACTGAAACTTAGTGGGATGATTCCCATGACTGGAATGCAGGGATACATGGGTACAAGCTCTTTGAGAAGAACAGGCAGGGGAGGAAGGGATGAGGTGTTGCTCATTGTATCAGTGACCAGCTGGAATCTGTGGAGCTCCACCTGGGGAAAGGTGATGAGCTAGTTGAAAGAACATGGGTTAAAATTAACAGGAAGACAGGGGAAGGTGATGTTACTGTAGGGGTCTGCTACTGATCCACCTGACCAGCAGAACCAAGCAGATGAGGCCCTCCACAGACAAATAGAAGTGGCTTCGGTTCACAAGCCCTGGTCCTTGTGGGGCATTTCAACCACACTGACATCTGCTGGAGGGAATCAATGAGAAAAGGTGCTATGCTGGACCTTGTCCTCACCAACTGGGAAGGGCTGGTGACCAATGTGAAGCTCAGGGATAACCTTAACTGCGGTGATCATGAAGCAATAGAACTGAAGATCCTCAGAGCAACTAGGAGGACATAATCAAAGCTTACAACCCTGGACTTTAGGCATGCAGACTTTGATCATTCCAGGGATCTGCTGGCCAAAGTATCGTGGAACAACGCCCTAGAAGGAAGAGGGGCCCAGGACAGCTGGTCAGTGTTCAAGGATCACCTTCTCCATGTCCAGGAGCAAAGTATACCCACAAAGATGAAGGCAGGAAAGAATGCTAGGAGACCTGCCTGGATGAGCAAGGAGCTCCTGGGCACGCTGGCACACACAAAGAACCTGCAACCTGCTCTAGTGTGAGGTGTCCCTGCCCATGGCAGGGGGGATGCAACCGGATGATTCTTGAGGTCCCTTCCAACCCTAACAATTCTGTGATTCTATGATTCTATGTTGATGATTTAATTTTCATTGTAACTAAACTCAAGTCTATTAGACTACTCAAATCACCTGCATACAACTTTTTTAAGTAGGAAGAGAAAAAATGAAGTTGAATTATCAACAGTCATAAAAAAGAGTGCACAATGGTTCCCTAAATGGTGTTGTTTGGAAATGTATGCACTGTGCAATCTTCAGTGCAATTCTCATTCTTCACAATAATGGTAAAAAGGACACTTAAAGGCAATCCCCCTTTTGTTGAACTTACAGCACCCCACCTCTCCCTATCTGATTTCACAGTATTATTAGTACTGTAGCTTTATATGTTTACATATACACCATGTATTTATGAATCCAGCTTAGTAGTTCTTACACAGCTCCTTCACCCGTGTCATGATAGGCCATCCTCTCACTGAAGAAAATCGTAACGAGAAACAGTTTCTAATTAAAAAAAATAAATAAATAGAATCTTAAAGTAATGGCATGCTAGGTATAGCGAAAGTCCTTACTTCCATAACCATAAACATAATTTCAAAGGATTCTCCACTCACAATAGGAAAACAAAACCCAAGCTTTCTCTTCTGACTATATAGTCAATAAGTAGAAACCAAGGGACTTAAAGGACAATATAGTTGTCTTATGATAAATCTTGAAAAATTGTCATTACATTACTTCAGTGACAACACCTGGACCATTATGCATTTTATCTTCTCCTCTGCCTAGTCATGTTTTGGGGTTTTTTGTTTTGTTTTTAACACAAGTGTTAATTACTGTACTGCTGTACTCTTTCCCTTAAAATACACATTATGAGCTTAGAAGTGAGGCTGGCACTCGAGGGAAACACCTCAACCTCTTTGGGGGTTTCTCCTCTATGAAATACGTTGCTGCTTAAAACGTCAGTATCAGGTTAATGGCAAGGTTTTTGATTAAGAACAGGGGGTTGTATTTCTATCATACTGGTGGCACCTAGAGGTCAGATGCCTGTAACTACAACCAATCCAGCTTTGGCTTTGCAAGCAAGGCATAAAACAAGATTTTAAAAGGAACTATGGCATGGTTTATCTGTCCAACATTTGGTGTCAAGTCTTCTTTTTACAAAATGAAGAGATTCTCAAACAAGCCATGATAATTTTTTTTCCTCAGGAACATATTCTTGTACTGTACAATGCACAGTGCCACTTTTTAAAATGATGTGAAGTTTTCTGTCAGCTGGGAATGACATCCTGGGAGTACTGAATAAATACTTTAGTATCTTTTACTACTACTAAAATTTTCTGTTTTGCTGGCATGCACACACAGATACAGCCACATCGTTAGCAGAACAGCTCTGCTGCTTGGTACTATAGTGATTCATTTTTCTGTTGTCTTTTGTCAGTCTCACTTTCTGCGTATCTCAGGTCACTTGTAGCAAACAAAGCAATGCTGTATTTCTAAGACACAGGCCTGGGACTGCTGTGGCACTGCCTGCCTTTTCCTGTTCTGTGGTAACTATAATACTGTTAAACAGTTTTTTTAATCTGAAGCATCCACCAGAGAAGCAGAAAATGCCATTTCCCTTCAAGCAACCATTGTAAAGATGCCAAATCACTGCATTAAGATCACACAAAGTACAGCTCAAGTTGCATTAGCAGATAACATCTGTCAAATGCCCCTGAACACTTCCTTTTTTTTTTTCTTACCAATCAGGCACAAAACATATTTAAGGATTTTTATATTATGCTATTTTGTGAATAAATACATATAATTATACTTGAAACAGGACAGTAAAATCTGAGAAAGATTTCTGCTTGAGAGCACAAGTGAATTTTAGATACACAAAGTCAAATGCTTTCCTAAAGCCTCAGTTGTATGAAAACTTGGCAGGAGAGAAGAGATTAAATGATCACAGGACCTTCAAGAGGTCTCACCTCTCAATGGCAATTTTACACATAGGATTAGGACAGGATGGGTTGTCTGTCTGCCTTTGCACTAGATGCCTTCTGGAACAGTGACTACTCAGAAAATCATGTGTCCATATCTTGAAACACCTTCTCAGTATCACCTCAGAGACCTCCTGTTTTGAACTTGTTACTAACAGACACGTGGCCAGCATTCCATAGAAATGATGTTTCCATTTTGGTTTAACAAGGAAAACAAAACCAGCCAAACAAAATCAACCAAACCAAACAACAAACCACTTCTACTCTTCCAAGTCAGGAGAATTTTTTATTTTGTTATTATTTTTAAATGCATGAAGTGCAAAGGACTGGGAAAAAAGGTCTCCTTATTTATAATACATGAAAAGACAATATGCAAGGTCTTTCCTATTTAATAGTTTTCTTACTGAGGTCTGAGTTCTTGTTTATATTGAAAACAATTCTGATTACGTTAAAGCCAAGACTATAGTCTATAAAAGGAAATCTAAAAGGAAAGAAAAATTAAAAAGGAAGACCTTTATTATTTGTTCTCCTGGATACTAGTAGTAATTTGATATTGTGTATATTTGTGGAAACCCTTAATGAAGGCACACCTAAAACAGGCCAGATAAAACCTTTTGTTTGACACAATTTTTGACATGTCTGTCATAAATACACGGAATCAAGGACAGGGTCTTATGAAGCAACACTGCCACTACTTACTAGCAATAAGCTAGAAGGAAACCTTTAAACTCTCCTTGAAGCACCTGTATTGGTGTATGCATTCTGAGGGTTGTTATTAAGTAGTATTAGAAAAGGAGACGTAACAACTCCCCAGTTGTGACTGGGAGAAGAAAGGAAACAATTACCTACTAGCTTTAATATTGCATGCTATGGAAGGAAAATTACATACTGTATTTTTAAAATCGATCATGATGTTCACAAGCACTGTCAAAGGAATTCAGAAGTTCAGAAAGGTTTTTAGCATATTTCTACGTAGCAACTGACATTCTTTCAAAAATATGAAGATGGTTGTTAGAAGGGCAACAGCTTTGTGATCCATGTCATTAGATGATACATCCAATATCTGGCACTCTGATTCTTCAAAGATAACATACATTTGTATGTCCTTTCTACTGGAACATATATTGATCTTGTGTTCTCAAAGAGATAATTTTAAAAGCTTATTGATGATGCTGAGCTAATTTAAAAATAGGAATAAAATAGTTGGACAATACTTAAGGTACCTACAGTACAAAGGGGGCTACATCTGGGGAAAACAAACAGACCGTTTATTCAATTGCTTTTGTTTTGTGCTGCTTTGTAGCAGTAATTATTTCCCACCCTTAATGTCAGCATTTCTTCTAGAAAATTGAACTGGAAACATCTTTAGAGTCCCAATGTTTGCCTTCAATTCCCTTTTTCTACCACCTCCTTCCTTTTGTCCCCCAAATTTGTCTCCTAGAAAGCCAAAAAAGCCTACAATACTCCAAGTTCTCAACAGTTTAGCCTCAAGACTTCAAAGAACATTACTCTCCCACACCATCAAAACATGAACTTTTCCTCAAAACTCTGTAAAGAAGTTAAAACTCTTAGTAAAGAGATGTCAAAGCTTTAAATGTCTATTACCTTACAGGTATAAAAAGTGGACCAAGAACAAAGTGTGTGTCAGAATGCCTTGCATGAAAATGCACAAATAGGCATCCTGACTTCAGGTAAGTAAAAAAGGTTGAACAAATCTAAGATAGATGCAATATGAAATTAAAAATAGAAAAACAGTGGGAAATAGCTTAAATGACATTTTAAACTACTACTTAGTATACTACCATATTTTTCAATAATTCTGCCTTATGTTTCACCCCACTGAGGTCTGATTTGTGTCTGCACAAGTTATCTTTAAAAAAAGAAGTCTATTTACATTCTTCTAAGTACATAAATATACAAATACCGTACATTATGCATACATAAACTGTGTAAAAACAGTACATCTATATTGGTGTTCACATGAAGATTACTGTTATCTCTTCATAGAGAAGACAGCTTGATTTAAAGGTTTTTTTTCTGCTCACTAATATTGTTCATGCTTAAGTAATGCACATTTGAATTGCAAATCTTAAAATCACCAAGAAAATAGGAGGCCTTAGGGCCAATTATTAAATAACATGTCTCAATTTTTGTATTAACATACATAGACAAAACACAGACAATGCTAAGAGCAAATAAACACAAATATGTCCTGAAAGATGAGTTTTATTAGGCTTGCAGGAAAACCTCAGGGATATAAATTGTGTACTGAAACCCAAAGAATATGCTGAAAATTTTCAGCAGTTATGAATTCATTTTGTTTACATGCCCACCGCAAGAAGCTGCCAATGCTACCTGTTTCTGTAAGTTAGGTCCCCCAAGTCAGAAAGGCACTCCAAATGAACAGACCAGTGAAAATTTTTACTGCAGGTTTCCCTCTGTGTCAGGAAAAGAGAAAGAGGGAAATGAGAAGGGACACAAAAGGTTTCTGCATCTGTCTTTCCCCATTGCCATGTTTGCAGGAATTCATTGAGGATGTGTTTCATGTCTTCAGACATTTACTTTGTTCACACACCAGCAAGAACAGGTCACTTCTGCTACAAGATCTTCCTAAATCAAAAGAAGTAAGGCTAGATCTGCTAAACATGGCCATAAACAGACAAATATGCAGTATTTTTGGGCATTTCGAACATTCACTTCTGTGCTCCAACTAAAATGGGCCAGCACTCCAGAACAGGAAACCATTTCCTCTTGACCCTCTCAGAAGTTTGGATGCCTTCCCAGAAATGTCAAGACTGGCACAGGGCTTAGTACTATGCCTGCAAGACAGCTGCATCTGGATACAACCCTTCATGGGAATGCACAGGACAAATCAAGGAAGACAGGTTGAACAGATGTAATAAGCTTGAGGTGATGCCAGGTCCAGAAAGTGATCCACATTTATCTCCAAAGAAATTTCACTCAGTAAGGCAGTGCAAAATGCAGACCATTTGGAAAGCTAATGATAGTTATGCCAACAGATCTCATGGAAACCCACGATCACTCACACGGCAAGGTACCAGGCAGTTCAAGCTGCCTCCTCTTCTGGGAGGGAATGGCTACAACTCACTCAAGTTTTCCCCCATGATGACCAGCTCTATGCGACAAGAAAACAGAAGCACAGAAGAAATTAAAAGAAATGTACAGCAAATTAGTTTGACAATTAAATGGAATTATTCCCCAAAAAATAACAACAAAATTTCTCTTACTCATGGGGAGGGAGAAGCATCAATAAAAACACTAGAATGACTCCACTTTTGCAATTTTAATCTCCTAATATTAGGTATGAATCAGGCACTCACCAAAATAACTGCTGCTGTTATTATTCTAATACATTTTCTTTCTGAAAAAATACTGCTATGGACATATGTCCTTAATAAATCTGGAAATTAATTTCAGCCCTCACATTAATTGCAATTAGTGTCAAGTTTTTATGGCACGAAGTGGTCTCAACACATAACAATATCTCAAACATGATGAGAAAACTAACAATTTCTACCAGAAGCAATTTTATACCATTAAATAAATCTCAGTCAGAAATAGATCCTGCCATAAGCTAAAGGGATGATTTAGCCTCACTTTCTTTAATTAGTATGATTCATTTCTTGCCATATGCAGTGTCCATTAGATAACCTCATTTATTTTTTGCATCAGTGGGAATGGAAACTGCAATACCAGTGGCAAGCTTATGTGTGTAATACATGACACAAATAGAAGATTATTATGATTTAAAACTAACACATTCTTCCCAAAAATGAAAGGTGTACAAGCATCTATTCTGGATGCTATTCAAAATAAGAGAATTGGTACACAAGCATCCATTCTGGATGCTATTCAAAATAATAGAATTGGTACCAGCTATAACAGTTTATTATCTGCTTGGAGAAAATAAAGCAAAGGTAAAAAGCAGAAATTGATTTACATGCAATATTTTGTTATACTTAAACCTAAATATATGTGTTAAAAAATTAATTAATAAGCAGTTCTATTTTTGTATTTCCTCAACCTGATGACTTATCTGTTTCAATTAGAAAATATTACACTAGCCAGCTACAGATAATGCCCTGTTTCATTAAAGGAGGTGTGTGGGCTGTAGGGGCTTCCCAGAACTGCATACAGCATAAGTGGAGAGGGAAGGGACAGGAACACAGTGGGTGTAAAAATGCAGGAAAGAAAAGACAGATGCTTTAGGAAAGCAATGTGAACAGAATAGGAACTAGACGGTAGAGGACTTGTTTTATATCTTGATATATAGTCCAAATTTGGAAGCAGAGGCACAAAAGAAAGGAAGACTACAAATTCATGGTAAGAATTCAGTCTGAAATCTCACTAACAATGAACCAGAGGAGAAATGCAAGATGGAATGTAGTAGAGCTGCAAATATGTTCAAATTGCAAACATTCTTGCCAGCTGCTGCTATCATGAAAAGTAATCTTGTGTTGGGGTTTATTAATAGCAACATACTTTGGAAGAGACAGCCATTTGTACTTACAGAGTCCTGTACCATGCAGATAGACTTAAGAGCAACAAAATCTTAACTGTTTAAGTATAGGAGTAAGTTCACCTAAACACAGGGCATGTAGGAAAAAAAAAATGCTAGAAAATCACCAAAAATACCTGTATAGCACTTCCTCTGCTGTTTTCATAATTTTCAGAATGTAAAGTTCCATTAGGAGAATATTCTTGGAAAGAGAACAGCAGCATCTACAGAATAAGGGCCCAAGGAACAATTTTCTGTTTCTAGTAGATATCAACACATTACGTTTCTATCCCCATTTTGTCTTTTGTCTTCCATCTTTAACAAGCAGTAAGCTATTTGTGTAGGGACAATTTTGCATACAGCATTTAGGACAGTATTATTCTAGTACAAGTAATGATATTTGTAAAAAAAAGTATGCTTTTTAAACCCATGTCTGTGTATATAAAGAAGATCCCCCATGATAGCATGTAAGAGCAGTATGCTGCAACTGGTTACTTTTGTTGTACAGTAGCTAATTTTATAAACTAATTCTTATAATTTTATAGGCTGACTACAAAACTGATGAAATGCATTTTCAGAAATTCCACAGGAAGGTACACATATTAAAATACATGGTCTCAATCTGCATGTATTTGCATATTACAGATTCCTAAAATAAATCTTTTACCTAATGGAGTCTTCTAGATACAAGCTGTCTCTTTTATTGCTATTCTATGTACTACCTTGCATATGCAAAGCAATGCAGCATACACAAGCTTAATAAACTACATGAAATAGTGAACCATCTGAAACAGGGGAAGGATGCATGTTTTACCAATTACAACATAAAGCATCGCCACACGCTATTCCCTTTAAAACAAAACCACACTCCCCTAGATGGCAAACCATTAATATATTAGCATTTACCAAGTGTTTTGAGTTCCTTTGATGCTAAGTGTAAAATAAGTTGGGTTAAGGTAGTATTGCTGAAGTCATAATTCTTAAGGGAAGAATACATATGGAACAATATATTTAGACTTTTAGTATCATTTATGCATTTTAACTCATTATTTTGCAACCTTTATCAATCAGTTTAGAAGCAGAACTTCAGTGGTCTTACAATATATTAGAATACGATCTACAACAATGAAAAATGCCACTAAGTTTTGTCTACTCTGTCAAAATTAATGGTAGTAGTGAAGTTATTAAACCCAGATTTACTGTATGGCCTTCTTGCACAGGATCAACACTTTTCTATCACATTCATAACCAACACTTGTCTTTCATAAACTTGTCTATTTGCAGCACATTAAAAATATAGTACAGTTTGCAATTACCATCTAAATTTTAAAGAACAATCATTACCCTGCTTCACGGATCATTATTTTACTATTAAAATCATGTCCATTTGAGAAGCGAGTAACTAGAGGAGTTTTTTTGGTGTGTTATCAAAACTGCACATGACTACACAAATGCTCTGCAACCACCACTTTAAAAAACACAACAAATCAGAAGTATGGAGTTCCTTGAGTAAAAAATAAATAAAACAAAGGGAAAATTCATGTCAACTTCAGTTGTTGTCTTCTTGCCTTTTCAAACAATTGTAAACATTATAAAATATCTGAATATTTAGAAAGACACTGCTGTTGTGCCTATGCAAAACTCTATTCTTCAAACAATTTTATCATGAAACCAAGATAAAGAAGTTCACCAGGAGGTGAAAAGAGGTCACAGAGAGAGAGGTAGAAGAGGCCCACTTTTAATAGAGGATGAATGCCAATGAGAAGCTGTGGGGAGAAAGCAGAATTAGCAGTCGAAACCAAGATAAGAGACACATGAGGTCAAACTGACCAGGGCACCTTGGATGTAGAAGAAATACACAAGCTGGGCAGTGAAAACAGGAAAGAGATGGGGTCCTTTTTCCGAGAAGAGGAACTATTTAGAACTGCCAGAACCATCATTCCCCAACAGTAACCACTCACTACATAAGGAATGACAATCAGATGTAATAAGTAGTAGACATTCAGGAGCAAGATGCTAATGCTACAATCCTGCCTATGACTCATCTGGGTGTCATTCCGCTCAAAATCTGGGGAATGCCAAAACAACTATTTCCAGTTAAAATTACTCTGTCCTCTTGTGTTTCTGTATTAGGAGGGAGTCACGACATAGCAGAACACTTTTTCCTCTCTGGGGATCCTTTCTCCTCACCTGAAAGAGACCTCTTCAAGAAATTAAAATCATTTAATTTGTTGTAGAAGGACAAAAAGTATTTGCTTAGTGATACAAGGGATTGCAAAATGAGGAAAAAAATAGGTTTCAACGCACTAAAGGAATTATTTAATTATATATTTCATGAGTTCTCCTCTAGCACAATCAATCGCCAAAGAGGCAGCTGGGGAAATTTATGGCTTCACTTTTGTCTCCAATTCCCTCTTTCCTTTTGCTGGATACTATAATTCCACAGCTTGAGATGAAAAGAGACAGACTTGAAGCAGGTAAAGAGCTTTCAGAGAGTCAATCCAGCATATTTTAATAGCTCTACGTGAATAACAATAAAGTTTTTTAAGACACCTAAACAATTGGGCACAAAGGACTAAAATTGCCCAGACAATCTTCCCCCTGACATCTCCTGACGGGAAGTGACTGACTGCAGAATTGTTGTAACATGCTTTTAGCATCTGCACACGCACATCAGTCCGTAACAGACAGCACTGCTCACTGCACAAGAAATGGAAGTTTTAATGCATTGAAACCACAAAGAAAAAAACATTTTAGCTCGCATTAAATATAAATGAGTTTCCGATTGTTGCTTTTATCTTGTCCAGGAAAAGGTAGAACAATTTAAATATAGAAGTATTTCTGGAAGAGTCGGTATGGTGGCAGAGGAACACTGAACACTATGAAAAAGTGGTCTCTGGCAATGGTATGACACGTTGCAGTTCTTTCTTCTGAAGAAGAAAAAACCCACACAAAACCCCACCAACTCACCCCTGCCTCCAAATCTCAAGCATGCAGTCAGAGGTTGTCCAAGTACTTTTGACCCAGTACAGCAGGTTGGGCTAGATATGCACTGTTTAGCTGGCAATTTTCTTTTTTTCCAGGGGACACAGGGAACAGCTGTTTGAACAGCAAACTAAGTGCTCCTTCCTACAAAAGGCCATCCTAAACCCAGAGCTTCTGCAACACACCACGGGAGAGGACTTGAGGTTTTTTGGGGAGGAGGTGGGAGGGGTGGTTTGGGGTTTTTTTAAATTAAAAAAAAAAAAAGAAAGGATTTTGCTATAGTGGTTTTTTTTTCCCATCTCTGTGAATTCTACTGTATTCCTTATCAAATACAGTAGAGTCTCAACAGGTTTGTCAGCAAAAGAGGTAACTGCAGAAAGAAGGAAAGAAAGAAGGGTGAAGATCAAGATTGGACTGCCTCTGTTCCACATTGAGAAAACAAGTAACATACTACTTTCTTTCAAGGCTATTACCTCTCACACAGGAAGAACTTTTATTCCTCCTGTGAGAGGAGATGAAAGGCATAAGAAAAGCAGATTCAGAGTGGAGATACTGCATATTCTTTAAATAAGGGAGGAAACAGTTCATTATTCAAGATAAACCATGTTCTATAAAGAGTTACCCTCTAGGCAGAATGCTATGCAAGACTTAGTCTTACTCATGTCTGTAAGTTTTCAATATTCCTTTCTTTCCACTCAAAGCCATCTGCATTTTCAGTTAAGACCCTTCTGCTGAACCTCTGAAGTATGTCTGTTTCATTCCAAAGATCTTCCAAAGCTGAAACTCCAAAAATTATCAAAGCAAGAAAATAAACACTTTGAACTACAAGTTTAACAATGAAAAGGCTAGCTCTATTATTATGAAAATTTGTGTATTCAGAACAACAAATGAACTCCTTCATGAGAAACAAGCAAAGAGGACAAGAACTTCCTTTCATATAGATATCAGCTGATTGGTTCATGAACTGTATTTCCACTCAGGTGACAAATTTGAACACAAACAAGGGAATCTGAAGTAAAGGCTAAACCAGCTTTGAAAGAAAGTTGTTTCTGACAGCTCTTCAAAGAGACTTCCTACTACCACTGGCCATAATACAAGATCCCTGCCACAAAATGGAGAACAAAAAGGTCTCTTGTAGAAGACACAGGCCTGTGGGAATTCTCTGATTTGTCCAATGAAAGGCTTTTAAGATTCACATAAGTTTTAAATTAAAAACAATACACACACACACATATATATACATATATGCATGCACATATGCACATTTTTGCAGATTTTTTTCTTAATGCTCTTCTGCCAATTTCTTGTTATCAAATGGTAAGAAATTCAAAGGGGAAAAGGTTCAGTTTGGTTTGTTGGTTTGGTTTTTTGCCATATTGTTTCAGGGTTTTTCATATTACTTGATCCAAAGCTGGCTGAAAAACAGGGAAGTGTAACATGGGAGGATATACCATTTCAGAGAAAGCTAAATATTTTTTTTGACCATTAAGTAACTCTTACTGTCATCCAAGAAAATAACATGATGTACCCAACCAAGAAGCACGATCTGTTGCAGAAAAATTCAGGACTTTATTACCCTGAAAAACTGAACTGCTGGTGCAAGCATTCACAGAGCTTTGACTGACAATGAAAAGGTTGTTTTGGTTACTTCAACACAGAAATGAAGAGATAAAGAAACAATTCCTATTAAGTGAAGCTGTTCATGCATAAGACATTAGTATTTCAAATAAATTATTAGCATACCAGTCAACCATGGGAAAGAATAGGAACTGGAATCTCATCTGTTCTACCGTAGTAACAAATGGACTGATACTACATGTAATGCTTAAGTCCAGTAGAAGCTCTTACATATGAAAAACATAGGCTGGTATAAATATATATATGTACGTATTGATGCTTAAATACCTTATCCTGTGCTCATCTACGACGCAAATATATGCTATAGAGGGAAGCATTTCACTGATGAATTGTCTGATTTGGTGGGATAGATTTTAAGGGTAAACCATACACACATACAGCAAAAGTATTCTCACAAAAATGGTTCAGTATAACAGAATCTTTGAGGTGTCTGGGAGTGTAGATCCTGAAAATGGATACATTTATTACTTTGACTCAGAATACCATAGGATGCTGCACACTAAAACCCCTGCTTTTTTCAGCGCTACTTTAAGTCACCTGAAATGAAAGAGCAATTCTCCAGCACTTAAAAAGAAACCTACAAATGTTCAATGTGCAACAAGTACTGGAATTTTCGGGGGGAGGGGGGAAAGAATGGTAAAGAGGAAAGAAATTTAATTTTCAAGTACAGCTTTTGGAATAAGAATTATACATTTCAGAGGAAGAACACTTCCACTGTTAGTGGTTTAAGAGCAGGAAAGGGAAAAATCACATAGTTAATTAAAAGACCAACTTTTTGTGAAGTGAAAGTATTTACCACAGCAAAAAAAAAATACAGCATTTGATTTTGGAAGATACGTGACATGCATGACCATCCTGTCAGTACATTCGATGAACCAGCTGCAGTTACATAGCGCTGAAGAACTAAATGATATCTGATACCTGAAGCACGCACTAGCTGAGAAGTATTCATTGCTTCTTCATAACACACCACAAAGCCTACTTCAATGTCTGCAAAATACACACTAAGCAGCAAAAGTGGACCACAGCTATGTCCAGGTTTGACAGCATTGCACTAATAATTCTAGTGGCAGCTTTGAAGGAATACAAATGTTTTGTAAGTACAGTCATTTTAGAAATAAGTACTGAAGTTATTCTGAAGTGCCACACGAAACCCGCTAAAAAGTACTATTTCAAACTAGATTAACAGTAATGCAGACAAGAGTTTTAATGACATGAACAAACTGGAAAATATGTAAGGGAAAACTTTTAAGTCCTGTGACCATTTATAGTGCATTTCTTGATGAAAGTCCAGCATAACTAATGCAGAGGATGCAGAAGCTATGAATTGTCAGCTCTCATGACGGAAGTATTTTTACTCCCATGGATCACAGTACACATTTTAAAAATGTTTTGCTCGTTTTAATGTACAATTAAGGAGGGGAAGAAAGGAGTTCAAATAAGGAGAAGGTTGATAATGATAACCATTAAGTCAGGTCAGTGTTTGAATAGCCCAACCATAGACTTGATGGAAAAGGAGTTGGTGTTGACTTATTACCAACTCAAAATCTAGAAGTAAATTGTAGCTCATGTTCTGAAGCATATGAAGTTTAGGTCTGAGCATGAAGTACTTGACTACTTATTAAATGAAAAGCAGACATTAAAAAAGCTAAATCTAAGACGTGCCTATTGGTGAAGGCTTTGTGTCAGAACTTGTTTTTCAATATGCAGAAACACAGGTTTTATATGCAACCTTTATGTGCTAGCATGGAAGGAACCCAATATGGTAATCGTTACGAGTTACATGAAGGCTTTGAGTATTGCAAGGCATGAGAGTAAAGGAGGAGCCTTAATCTTTTCCACTATTAGCAACCATCATACTGAGAATTATTAGTTTCAGAAGATGAGATAAATTTAGGTAGATCATAGCTTAGCTGGTAAAACATTCTTAATTTCCTCCTTAGTCCTAATGCTAAAATAAAGTAGATGCTGAACAGCTTCTTAAGCCCTCCTAGAACTTAAAACCGCTAGCTCATTAAACCAACTGCTTGAATTCAGTGTAGGACAGGGCAACAAAGAGAGATTGTGGACATTTTGGAACAAAGCAAAGATGTCAAAGAACTGCTTTAGGTATTTTTTTTCCCCCATATTTGTGTTAATGTGACCACATTTCTCATTACAGAAAATACACACACAAAACATTAGCATTAAAGTTCCAAAGGTACAATGTATTAATATAGCCACAAAAAGACTTGTGCAGTAGATCTGCTAAACTTCTCTTTTACGCTGTATACCATACTTTATCTAAGACAAAAACTCTAGAACTATCAGAATATACTTCAGCTGCTTATTTGCTTGCAAACAATTTTCAAATACAAAAAAATCTGAAAGCACATATAATACAGAAGGTTATTTTACCACTCTCAATGCTATTAATGTTCATATTCTACAATTAAAACACATGTAAGATTTAATCTCAGGAAAAAAATTCTGAAATGCACACAATCCTGTATGTCCATATATGCATACATTTTAATATATATGTTCTAATGTTTCATTGCTGCAGGTTATGATGTTGGTAGATTTGAACACTTGCCACGTACTCTGCATGTAAGAAACATTCTCAGTCATTCAAAGCAACACAGTAAAAAGCAATTAAGATTTCAAGTGTGATCTCATAAAATGTAAATTTTGTCTGTGATTCAACTAAGTTTACTAAAACAGAGTGTGTTGTCATTCAAGGACAGCCAGCACATTTACAAAAGCTGAGCTAGATTTTAAAACTTGCATCAATAACTGGAAATAGTATTTATTCAGCAGCAATAGAAAACTCAAATTAGTGTTGGGAAAAATCATTACGAAAAGCAAATGTATCTAAATTTTTCTGAAAAAATGTCTAAAAAATCCATATAAACGAGAAACATTAATTGTACTTTAAATAATATGAGCTCAGCAGCATGCAAGCTGAGTAACAAAATCATATACAAGCCCACTTGGAAATACTTGTAAGCGAAAATTGTATATTACTAAGAGAACAAAATTGAGAAGACTATTTGCACTTGTTTGGATTTTTTTTACAACGTGTTTTAAGATCCACTTTATTCGTATAGTTTCTGAAGCTGTAGCATAAGACCTGTGATAGTCTGTCAGGCTAGGATTGTCTATATATAAACTATATCACAACCTTCACATAGTAACGTGCTATTTTTATTTTCTGTAACAGCAAAAAATGTTATCCCCATTACTGAGTTACAAAAGTATGAAAACTGTATTTTAAGAACTCTTACCCAAAAAAAGTGTAAGTTTTACTTTAACACCTCTAAATTCTCTACTTCATTATCCCAACAAGTCACATCTGCCAATACAGTTCAGAACTGCATTCAACGGATTTTACTCCAAGGTATCTATACCACCTAAAGAATGAATAAAGGCAAAATACATATTTGTGAATGCACCTATTTAATACAGCATTTGCTTCCATCTATGTGGTTTGCAACTGTAAGAGAGTCATTGTCATGTCCCTTTAAATGAATAATAGTTTCAACAACACAGAGATTTTAATTAAATTAAAACACAAGAATTACTGAAAGAAATGACCCGAGGGCTCCTTTATGGCACCCTGGGTGAACACATAATACAGCTGTAAGTATTACCTCGTGGAATGAATGCACCATGACAAAGCACTGAGCTCTAAGCCAAATGATCAAAAGTCTGGTTTTTAAAGACTTTTACACTTACCCGCCTACGGCAGAAGGGCAAGCCCTGTGCAATGATGCTGATGCTAAATATCTTCATCACAGTTTGGTGTGGTAGAGGTTCTTTGGCACTTTTAAGATCAACGGGAACCAAGCCATGATTGATGGCAGTTTTTCCAGGTTTGGACATTTTGTCGTTCTTATTTTGTCAAGTCTGCTAATAATGCAAAACCATTGCTATAAGCTTTGCTTCTAAAGTTGCATGATCTTTTTTTTGTTAAGTAGCTTTTTTAAAAGGAAAAAAAAAAGTATGTTTCAGACTGGTGATTCAGCTCCCCACAGCCTGCTGCCTTTGTCTCTCAAGGTTCTCCTGCCAAGTGTCCTGACCTGTCTGCTGCTCAGTGAAGTGCAAGCTATCCTAGTATAGACACAGACGAAACTACCAAGGGGCAGGCAGATTGCTCCTGCCAGTCAAACAGCTGGTGGACCTCCCCTGCAATGTCGAAGAGTCCTTCTCCAAAAAGGGATCCACAGATCAAAAAAGAAGAAAATCGTGACTGTCTGGAGTTTTAATAGCTAGAGATGCTTTCAAGGAAGAATTATTTTTTAGCTATTATTATTATTAGTTACTTTTTTAAAGTTGGTGGTGTGCTTTCAGGAGAATCTAGAGAGATCCTAACCTTCAGAGAGTAACAGTGTAACTGCACGGTCAACTCCCCTACTTTTCTGACAGATGACTTTGAGACTTGACAGCTAGCAACTAAAAAACTGACCCAGAATTTGCTGTTCCTCAGCCACCATATCCACAAGAATAATATACTGCTAAGCCCAAAGGTTGAAAAAGGAAACAAAAACAGAGAAGGAGAAAAAAAACACATGGGTTTTTATCTATTTGTTTTAATAACAAACATTTCCATCTTAGTAATTCATTCTATAAACTCTGAAGAACAGTTTACTATTAGCCTGTAGTGAACAGCAATATCATTAGATCACAGTTTATAGCTTCATGCTGAATTACTTCATATTTTATACAACAAATACTAAGTTTGGACTTGGCCAGAAGACATTGGGAAAGTCTACCTTTTTATAATTTCTGAGAAAAAAACCTTGTACTAGCAGATGAGATCTTGTTGGTCTAATTTTATTTCCCTGCATCATCACTTCTTTTTAGTCTTAGGTTTGCTACACATTACTTACTGCTGACACATTATTGTCCTACAGTAACGCTTAAAGGCCCCAAGCTATTCTGGACAGCTATAAACATTTAATAAGTCAAAGTCTTTAGCCTGAAAATACAACACTGACTAATTTAAGCAGTAAGAGGGTGTAACAGGAAGACAAAAATGGAGAGGGTTGGTTATCTTGGAAGTGTCAGGCATATATTGCATTTAGTAGATATCACTTATTTTTGTATTTATTGCACATATAATTCTAATTTAAGCTATAAATGTAAAGTTTTTAAGAGCCACTCTGTGACTTTTGTCTTTAAAAGTATGTTTACAAATTTTATATTACATAGGGTGAGAGCATGTGCTTGACAACTAAGAAAACTGGAGCTTTTATGCTTTGAAATACATTTCTCTGACATCCTGTTTGTAAATAAAATGGAGCTGATTTTGAACTACACTCTTTTCAAGTGCCTGTTTGTCATTTTAATCAGATCAGCTTTGAAATCAGATCACTTATTTAGATGCAAAATGTGTCTGAAAACTTGAGTTTGAAGATACTAGTTTAAGATTGCCACTGGATATTAACTACAAACTTAAGAATCCAGAAAACTCCTCTTTCTTTTTTGGCCAGCCACATGAAAAGACATCTTTGTAAAAAAGAAAGCATGCAGTAAACAGCAATAGTTTTTATACCTTCCAGTCAAAGTGAAGAGTTTTAGGACCCATTTACCAGAAAGCAGAAGCTATAACATTAACAAGCTCATCCAGTATACTTAATTCTGGAAGGCCACGGTTTCAAGATATGGATCTAGGAAATCTATCCCAGCAACAAAAACCAGCTTAGTCTAACTTTACAGAATCTTCTTCTAGAACTGACAAATGTTTTGCATATTAACATTACTGGAAAAAATAAACAAACTCAAAGCCTTTTAATATGGTGATGGAACAGTACAAGAGCTAGAGAGACTTAAATGAAGCATTTGCAACTACAGAAACATTAGAACACAGAAAGCAAAACTCCATTTTTTTTCAGTTCTTAACATTGGTGAACAGCTGCCCTCAGATGGATGAATCGGAGCACTGCAACATTTTTAAGTCACCTTCCCAAGTAATAATATCAGCATAATAATATTTTGAATATGTTTGATAATACACTTCCTAGAAAACACTTTCAGTAAGCTCTGCAAATACAGAATGCACTATAACTTACATTAGACTCAAGGCTTATTGCTCCCTTGATATCCATCCTGTCCCTGCCTATGTGTAGAAAGAGCGAGAACCAGCTACTCTTCTGTAGTGACTGTAGTCCCAAGTTATTTATGTGAGTGATTTCTAACACCAGTATACAAATAGATCCAAATGATATGCTGCACATTAGCTTGCTTTAAACAGGCAAACAAATAAGCTGTATAGAAAAAAAAGCACTGCAGTACAAAACTAACTGCAATTGTACTAGTGGTGCCACACAGGAAGAAAGACATTGCTCTTAACAGGCCCTCTCATATCCTAGTTTACCTAACACAAGAAAACATGACTCAGGTCCCTGAAGCAGGGAAGGAAATCAGAGAGGATCTTTTTGCTCTGACAAGATTAGAATTTCCTACAAAAAATGTACACTTCAATAGTAGGCTTATGCCTTACTACAAGTTTTGACTAGTTAATGGTTTCTAATGGTGTAAAGCAAGGAATGTCAACTACATGGTCAGAGGAAAACCCAAATCCATAAGGATTTAATGGTGTAACCAGGTGACCATCACCCTGCAGTCTTCTTCCTCAGCAGATGCATTAAAAAGTTTCTCTCTTTCCTACTTAACTCTCTAGTTACCTTGAAAACTTCTGTAACCTTAATCTCTATTTGGAAAATTCAGTAAAAACTTAAGAAATGCGTAAACTCTGGAAAGAAGAACAACAATGACAGGCACATCTCAACTGCACAAGATTTGTTTTCTTTGGAAACAAAGATTAATACACTGTGAAAATGAATCCAGATTTTAACTTGGACTCACTCAGATGGTGGTACTTAGTTATATTTGTGTCTCCAGAACCATACTGAGGCATCACCATGAATACTTATTGTGACAAGTTTGGTATCTAATACAAAAAAAGTTCAACATTTTTGCCATGAAAGAACATGATGAAGATAAACCTCATTTTGCTGCTGGTGGAAGATGACACACTTTGTATGACACTCCTATACAAAAGTAAGTAAATAAATAAATCACAAAACTTCAAACAAATATGGAACAGGATGATAGTAAAGCTCCTGTCTAGCAAAATACTTCATGTGCCCCACATGAAGTACATTCCCCAGAAATTCACTAGTAGAAGGCAAGGAAGATATGAAATATTAAGAACATCAAATGGGAAACTGACAGATAAACACATTCACTGCACATTTTTTGTGTCTATGTGCACACTAATGTCTGTTTAAGCATGCTGGTGTCCTACAAGTGTGAGTGTATGAAGAAATGAAGTCATACTCAAGTTTGATCTGCTATGTTTTATGGCATCTGATCACATTAGCTCTGGACATTTTATTCCAAACATTTCCTTAAACTAGCAGTAACATGTCAGGCCTGTGGGCTCTCAAATGATTCCAGTACAGAGGATACTCAAAAATCACAAAGTTCTGTTGTTGCAAAGTTATTTTTCCACTAGCTTAACAAACATGAACAGCTCACAAAGCAACCAGATGCATGATGAGACAAGCACAAGACAAACAGCAGAAGTATTTGGAAATGGAGAATAGTAAAGACGCCCATTTTTTTCCTCTTTGTGGATGGATCCCTTAGCATGCAGTACTGGTCCTGAAGAAAAAACCAGTGATAAAAACATCCTTGACAGTTCAACAAATACATAATTTCATCTCAAAAAAAAAGAAAGGGAAATGCAGTTACAAGTGTTGGATCTGGCATTACTCATGCTGTTAATAGCTTGAAAGAGTATCTGAGAAATTACAAGGGACCATTTGCACAAGCTAACTTGTTGTATGGTCACATTAACTGTTTATGAAAGAAACATACAGATTGGCTAGTAACCTGCATATTGACAAGCCTATATAATATCAATACTAATGATGCTATGATATCATTAAGACACATACTTAACCACATACATTAAAAGAAAAATAATTCCTACTCTATCTAGACATCCCTGTAAGTGTACATAACAACTTGTAACCAAAAGCCTATATTATTTGGGTTTAAAGCATGTGTCTTCATTTCTTCGTTAAACATTTGAGAAAATATCCCAGGTATGTAACAGGAATCCAGCTGCATCATCCTGCATTTGACAAATATTCCAGAAATGTCTGCCTGCTCCTCATTGGCTGTAATACAGACTTGTTGGGTAAGCAAATTTAACTCTTTGGTCTAGCCAGAATTGCACCAGCTGTTAAAAAGAATTGCTACAGCTGCTCTACAGGAATTTATTTGCTGACCACTTATTTATGCTGCTGTTGCACCTTTAAATAAAGCTGAGACAAGAATTAAGAACTACAACAACAGGTAGAGAAGTCATGCAATATTTAGCACTGAATTAAAATGCAAGCCAAATTCCCAGATGAGAATAAGCCAGGGGAAGGGAAAAAGGGTGTTTTTATTAGTACAGAGGCTGCTTTTATGAAAAAGGAAATCAGAAAACAAAAACATTAGTTTCCTAGATAGTAAATTCACCTTTACTTATCACTGCATCATGCAAAGTCCAAGACTTGCAATGAGAAATTCTCCACTTCTATACATACACAAACAAAATATACATCAGGCAGTATCAAAATATTTAAAACCTAATTATCAGCTTCTGAACAGTGTCCAAAAAGCACTGCCAAAAATTAGGTTTGGACAGCATTTTCTTACTTTCTACATATTAAGTGGGAAAAGGAATAATCTCAAGACATCAGAAAGGTGTTAAAAATATTTCTGCCACCAAATGTTTATTTTTGCCTGTAGTGAAAAATTCTGTCCAGACAGTTTTTCCAGCATTAAAGAGAATTCCTCTTGTATAAAGCTTGTTAAGACAGTATTACCTGTATTGTACACTGTCAAAATAAAAGGTGGAACAACTCAAAGTATTAAATTGTGTATATCTGAAAGAATATAGGTATCAAGATAGAAGACTGGGGTTTTTTTACTAGAACTGTAAAACACACAAATCTAACAAATGTAACAACTGATTGATACACTGCATTCATTTATAGCACCAAATTAAGCTTTATAATCCTTTTCAGCTGGTTAACAGCATACTGAAAAGGGGTGTGAGGCTATTTATAAAGCTCAAGATATGCAAAGCAAAAAATGCCTAAGGAGAAAAGCAGGTAGTCTGTGGAAGGTTGGTTGGTATGGTTGCTGCCTTCCCCTCCAACTTACTTTTAAATGTTATTTTTAGAGGAAAGGGAAGTATTGCATCTATTTTTATTTAACAAACTTTTAAGCAAATACTGTCTTTCTCTAATTTCTTCAAACATCACTTGCTATTTAAACTGCTTTTAAGTCTTCCATGGAAATTGACTTTTTGTATACTGACAACCCAATCCATCTTTGAGTTTACTGGCTGGCTGATACTCTGACTTCAAACTCTACCAGTAAGAAAATGCAGTGCAGCAGTACAAATTCTGACTGGGACAGGACAGGAAGAATGTCTACAGTCTGTCCTCCAAAACATATACACGTGCACACATGTAAACAGTGCTCAGCATACTTGCTGGAGGATATCCAACACTGCTCTTTTACACCAAAGCCAAAAACTCTGCAGACAGGTGAATGCCTCAGGGTACCAACTGAAAGTGTCATTGTCTTTGGATTAAATCCAGCTTAAAGAAAAGACACCACATTATTACATTTGGCAAGAACAAGGGATCCATAATGAATTATTTCAAGGCCGTTTTCTCTTCTATTTAGCTATGTCACTACCAGTTCCTTAACTCCAATTTTACTTACTCATTTTAATTAATTCTTTTCCATGCATTTTAGGAAGTGTGACCAAGGGATCAGTTCTAGAGGAATTGTGACATGGGAAAGACCAGTGATCATTATCTGTCTTTTTAAAATTTTTTTTAGAACTCTATATATTTGGGTCAATAATGATCACAGTAGCATCCTTAAGAACACTTCTTCATTTAAGTGAAAAAGACAAAGGATCTCCCTACCTGCTCACTTCCAAACAGAGAGTCACTGGCTGGATGACATGAGAATAAGAATGTGATTTCCACTTACAGGAAACATTGCTCATCTTTTACTTAGAAGTAGTTATGACTTCTGATGATGAATAAGGTGGAATTAATCCTTGCTGGCAGTCTGTGGTGGCGGTAGGTACATCTTCCATTTCAGCAGAGGCACCAGGGATTGTACAAATGTATTAAAATTTAATAAGCATTAACGGAGTAATATTTCATGACACAGCTGAAAAGCATAAACACTGTCTCCTAAGACTCAATCACACTAAATATTACTTAAATTCATAATGTGATCCTTTCATGTTATGCAATACATGGTCCAGTAGGGAAGTCAGGAGAAAACATCAGCTTTTAGTAAGAACAAACAGAAAAAGAAGTAAGGGTCGATAAAGAACTAGTTAATTTAGGGCACCTTGACTTGGGTTAGTTCTCTGCATTTTCTTAGTAATTACATCCTTCTCAGATCTTCACCTTCTCCCCAACACCGTTGTTACAAACTAAAGAAAGTTTAAAATTAGCAAGAAAGTAAGAGTGGATAAATGAGAGAAGTAAGAATAGAACAGAAGATACACCCAACAGCAATGTTTTTCACTTATGTCAGTGATTATTAGAGACCCAGCTACGTGTAAGAACTCATGCCTTTTATAAAGGTCAATATATAATATTACACCACCTTCAATGCACAAAGTTTACAGAATTTTTTTTTAACATAAAGCATATTTTACAGAAATTTGCTGCAGTCCTGAACTTGCTTGGTCAGGAGAGAATGGGCAGAACTCTAGCAAAATTTGCGTGAATGAAGTTGGAAGTTCAGCATTTTGATTAACTACACAAAGGCTGAGACAATCCTTGTGACAAAAGGAACAGTTTATAGAAACACTGGTTCTAGGTTTTATAGGGATTTGCATGATAGAAACATCACCAATAAAGAAAACTGTAAAACATTCACAAGCAAACTAAACAAAACAGCAAATTAATAAAATCTACACATAATGTACATGAAGTCATTAGCATGCAAGCGTAGCTTCATGAACAGACCAGAGACCTCACACTACAAAATAGTTCCTGCACCAAAAATCATCTATTGTCAACAGTCACTAGATGCTGGCTGTTCAAACAGATCAGAAAATTCAGTTTATATATTCTGCCTGATCAGAAATAATTGAACCAGCATAGAAATTGACATTGTCTAGTTTTCCTCCTTATACTCAAGCATTTGTAAAGATATGTAAATTACTTTCTTGTGCACAATTTGATGAATAGCAACATGTTCTGCAGACAATGAACAGTCCCCTACAGAATTAAAGACCATACTGCTATTTTGCAGACTACAATGAGGGAGAAATCCATCAGGAAAAAATGTTAGTCCCACAGCAGCTGTTAAATGTAATTCTGGTCTTCAGATCACCTTCTGTTCCTCTGGCCTTCCAAGCTAATTTCAGAACTCATAATTTTTAAAGTATAAAATATCAATGAATACATGAAATGTACTGATCATCACTTCTATTTTTAAACATATGTAAATTCATAGCCACATGAATATTAAACACCATCCACTTGGGAAAAGGGGGTGTCACCATAACAAAAAAATAAATTGACTGCTGTAGTTTTACTTTCTTCACGCTTTGATTCACCATTTGTATTAAGTTTCATAACCAGTAAAATCAACTTCAGTTAAGCCCCAAAAGGTGAAGCAGCTTAAGATTGACACTCAGTACAACAGCTTCCACTGACAATATGCTCAGTAAATACAGCTGCATCACTACTGACTGGGGATATCTGGGCTAATGATCACAAGGCAACAGCACCTGCCAAATAGCCAAAAGCATAAGGAACAAATGGCATATTTAAGTGGGGCAGAGCTCCCAAATGTGTTTCTTAAGATAAGCCATGTATCTTAGAGTAAGCATACTGACAGTACTCTCAAGCACATTTTCACAAGTTTTACTTCATGTTATTAACATGTAACTGGTGAGTTAAAAAGGTTTTACTGCATTTTTAAAGTATTTTTTAAAATAATAGTTAAAAAAAGCTGATTTTAATTTTGAGAACAAAGATGCAGAGCAAAAAACTATGCAGGTGTCTAAGTGACACTGATTTCAAAACCTCTGAAAAAGTGCAACTACAAGACACTGCTTCAAGCATCTATCCTGGAAGTACCAATTTATTTATTCTATATGAAGTAAACTGGCAGTTGGTGTACAAGAAAGAAAGTTTACCTTCAAAGAGCTCTGCACAGGCCAAGCATGTAAAAGACAATTCAAGTCACTACAGCCTTGTGGCACTTTTGAGCACATCTAAACCACAAGGATGTTAACCCCGGCCCTCTACCCACATTCCCAGCCCTCAGACCAGAAGGTGGCTGGCATCTTCCTTGCCTTATTGAGCTGATGGACATATGCCTGTGAACAACCATGACTACAACAGAGTTACACATGTTCAGAAGAAAGGTCCAGACATGTCTATTAAGAATCACCAGGAAATCAAGAAGGTATACACTATTGAGAAACAGGCTCCACTGCATAGAGTCTACAATTGTACATTAGGTCAGATACCTGCACAGACAAATATGGCACAGTCAAAATTTTAGGAGGTTTATTTTCCAGTGTGGCTAGTTGAGGTAAGTCCCTTGACTTGAGTTGAAAAACTGACCTCAATTATTGGCATGGAAGTAGAAAACTACTTGTGTTTTACTCAGCTAGGTCTTCAGTAAGCAATCTCTGACAGGAAACTAAACACCTCTTTCCACATCAAAAAACATCCATCTTCTCTAATGAAGGGACAAGGGGGGGAAACAACAAACAAAACCAATTAAAATACACTTACTAAATACAATCTTGTACTCAAAACTATGACCCGAACTATCAGCACTGATGTTTTCTTCTAAACTACTTTTCTTCTTTGCCAGGCCCTGAAATTCGTGACCTTCCTTTCTTTCTTACTTATTACAGAATTAAATGACAATGTGTATTGTGAAGTAATATTTGCAAGAATCATCCTTTGTTAAGGGAAAGAAACTGCAGAATTTATAATAGAAGAAAGTTCTATTCTTTGACTTCAAGTGACATTTTAACATTTATTTAAAAAGTATTTCAAGAACTTTGCATGAGAAATTTGAATTCACCAAGTTCTTAGATATGCCACAAACTGTATGAGGAGCAGCCATATTACTACAAGCAGAGCCCATATATCAATTATCAAGCTTCATGATTCATTTAGAGAGGCAGGAAAACTAGCAAAGCAGCAATTATTTAATACCAGTTTTACCTGCAAATGAAGAAGTAGGGACAATTCTACTTAAAAACAGTGGGAGTACAACCAAATCTCTGCAAGCCTTGGGCAGCAAGTGAAGCCATTACTTAAGACAGCCAAGTAAAAGCAGAGCAAGTGAGAAGTACTTTTCAAAAGAAGCACTGATATTTGCATACTGCAGGTTAGTACCAATGGGGAAGAACTTTGCTATGTACAGAGAAAGAGGTCTGTGGTGACAGGTTGGACTCAATGATCCTCGAGGTCTCTTCCAACCTTAGTGATACTGTGATACTGTGAAGAATCTGCACTCCTTCCATGAATGCTTTAATATTTAACAAATTACATCTTAATGACAGTTGGATAACCTTTCCAAATGATCCTGCATGCTTGGAATCATTAGCAACTACACTGTATAGCATACAAATGAGGAAGTCAAAGGTTAAAAATGCTGATTGGTATTCATCTCAGAGAATGAACATTTCTAATGTTACTACAGTCCAATATAAAAATAAGGCTCTGTAGCAGAATATGTAAATATTTTTTTCAAACAGCAAAATTTGCTTCAAAATGACAAAACTGCAATGGTAATGCAAAAGTTATTGACTGGCAGTTGTAAAGACTATTTAGTTTCTATCACAAGTCATTTACCTATCCTAACTCACTCACTGCACTTCAGTGCTGTTGTTCAGAATAACCGAAGGAGAAAATTTACCAGTTCCTAAGCTTTTAAAGAAAGCAATGTGAAAGAAACTTCAATTACAAAGGAGAATGCCAGGGAGAAGCAGAAGTGAGAGTGGAGAGGGAAAAAAAAAAAAAAGAAAAAAAAAAGAGAAGAAAACCACAACCAACACACCACACACAAAACTGAACAAAACACAACTGTCCCCACCCAGCTCCACCCTGAGTGGTTGTTAACTATCTTTTGGCATAGCTTTAGCCAAGTTATTGCTTAGTTTAAAAATTCTTTAAAGCATTAACTGTTAGGCATTGAGGAGATGAAATGCATAAAGAATCTATGGACTATGTGTGATCCCTGCACAAAATAAAGATGAAAAAACACTCTCTTTTTGTAGCAGAATGTTTTTCTTTCTCCTGTGTACTCAGAGCAGAGAATCATACATTGCATTCTTACCACACAAGCCATCTGAAAATGTTGAACACTATTTATTAATTTTAAAATATTTGATAAAATATTAATATTTAATAATTTTAGTAAGTGGAAATATTTGCCAAATTCTTAAAATGTTTTAATAAAATACTAAAGAAGCTAAATATTCTTATATAATTTCATGTACTGGAAACAGATTTCTTCACCATACTACTGATTTATTCCCTAGAACCAAAAAACATCCTGCAAGTTTCTGCTGCAAAAGCAGAAAAAAAACTTTGCAAAGGAATACTGCTTCAGTTTCTGCAGAGCTGCAGTAAAGCAATAGCAGCCCCCTCTGCTGCTCAGAAAAGGAGAACAACGTTAACACTTGCAAAACCACCATTCCACCTATGCAAAAATATTCTAACCTTCTGGCCACTGCATGCATTGCCCATACACAAGCAAAACCAGTTGCTTTCAAGGATCATAGCATTTCTCTAATAATTATTTCCACCTATGCTAACAAATCTTTTAGTCTATTAATATTCTGACATTAAATGCAGACTTTCATACAGGAGCCCCTTTTCACTTTACACATGCACAAACTGCCAAGTGCAATCCTCGTTTTCTTCAGTTTTTAAAATTAATGCTGTCTTTCAATACAAAGCCTAAAACAAATGCTCTGTATACCTATGACTCTATGTACTAGCTTAGACCAAGCATCTCAAAGTCAAAAATTCTGTCCCAGTCTGCACTATTTGAGACCTCAAAGCTTTAGATCTGTTTCAGAACTTGAGAGATGTGTATTCAATCTCTAATGGACATCCTGTCCTAACTCCACTGAAATCAAGCCAGTTTATTTATTCTGTCTCTCCTTCCTTCCCTCTCCAGGGTCAACAACCAACCAAGGAAAGGCACATTTAAGAGACCTTTTAGGAGTGAACTTGATTGCTTTATGTATCCCCACCTGTTAAAAAGCTATTAAGATGAAAATAATAAATTGTAATGGTCAAAAAAAGACAACAGGAAAAAGACTACAACTATCTGAAGGGAGGTTGTAGCCAGGTGGGGGTTGGTCTCTTCTCCCAGGCAACCACCAACAGAATGAGAGGACACAGTCTCAAACGGCACCAGGGGAGTTTAGGCTGGATGTTAGGAAGTAATTCTTCACAGAAAGAGTGATTGGCCATTGGAATGGGCTGCCTGGGGAGGTGGTTGAGTCACCATCACTGGAAGTGTTTAGGAAGAGACTGGATGAGGCACTTAGTGCCATGGTTTAGTTGATTAGATGGTGTTGGGTGATAGGTTGGACTTGATGATCTCAAAGGTCTTTTCCAACCAGATTTATTCTATTCTAAAACAGCGTACAGGGGCAGAAATCTAGATATTGACAATAAATAACAAACTAATAACCTAGGCTTGAGATAGATTTGTCTTCCTGGACCATTTCCTGGTTTTGAATGGTAAAATTTTTCTTAAAGTATGCTTTAGCTTGTGCAGATGTCATCACAGATCAGCCCACCATTTTATGCAGGAAGTCATAAGAGGTAATCACAAGGACTCTCCCAGATTCCTGGGTGTGGCTGGTGAATGCAATGAAGACTCTCCTGAACCACTGTCCTTCTCATTTCAAGTGCATATGCCTTTTAATGGTAACATTTTCAAATCATTAGGGCAACAATTATCTCAGCTATCTGCAGAGAACAGTCATATGAGGCAAATATAATAATTTTACATATATTATATAAATATTACCTAATGTGTGAATATATCTGATATATATTTATATATAAATATAATGGTTTTATAATTCTGGTGAAGCTTGTCAGGTAGAACATAGTGAGCTTGCTGCTGTCAAGTGAAAGTCCAGTAGTTCATGAAGAAAGGAATGAAGGTAGATGGATGAAAGAGATTTCAAAAAGCTGAGGTGAGCTGCACAACAGGACCTATGGCATTTTCTCTTCCAACTTTAGTTATACTGTGATACTGTGATTTTATTCCAGCTCACTACTAAATCTTGCTATTTAGTAGTGATGAAAACTCTCTGTTGCCAATATTGCTACATACAGCCAGCCCAAACTAGCACCTGTATTGGTTCAGGAATGCATATTTCAGAGGAGCCAGGTTTATATCTGACACACAAACAGTAAGTTGTGGATTCAGTCATCACAGCCAATATTGGTGGTGCAAAACAAGTTACACAGGAGAACAGCATACATCAAGGGGGCAATTAGCTCAACTACAGTTACCAAGAACTGCACTACACTACAAATGCTGAGGGGCATATCTAAAAGACTAAAGCCAAGTCTACTAGGTTTGAGTCTCCTAGGATGAGGATATCTTCAATAGCTAGAAGCAGAAATAATTTGTAAATACAGCTGCTAAGTCTAAACCCACTCCTTTCTCTTCTCAAAAGCTGCATGTTCATTAGTCATGTTTATTTTCCTTCTGCTAATCCATTTGTGCTCCAACACAGCTGTATTTCAACAGCATTTCTTGACAAAGAACGTGTTCCTATGGTTAAATGTTGATTGACAAATGGACCATATTAATGTTGCATTGTGTCAGCCTTACTGTGTAACCACCGTCTAGAGCAGGGCTAGTTCAAGCAGCTTTCTACCCTGTGCTGATCCTTCAGGTACACAGTTAAAACTGCCTAAAACAGAGCAGCACCATGAATCAACAACAATTCTTAAATTCTTTGCTACCTATCTCCTCAACAGCTCTTTCAGGATTACAGCCTGGGGGCAGCACTGCATGGAAAAATACGCAAAGCAACAACCAGATCATATAGAAACCGTGTACATGTTCAAAAACCTTTCAGACAACTTCCTTCAGGCAAAAGGAAGTTTGTTTCAGTTTAAGTCAAATACACATGAAAGAAAACAAAGAAAGAAAAAACCTTAATTCGAAAGCATCAGAACTGACCACCACTACACTTCGCTTGGCCTGTATATAATTTGAGTGTCGTTATTTACAAAGTACTTCAAAAAGTGTGTCTCCCACATTAAATATCAAGTCCATACTGGGTGCAAGTTGTCATATGACACTCAGTCATCCTACATCCAGGAATACCAAAACACTGTAATAAAGCTCAGAATTTGAGTCCTAAAAAGCTACTTGAATGACATGAAACATGACAGTATTTCACTTCTAATTTGAAAGCATATACTTCAGTACCTTGAACAGTAGAACTACCCACAGAAAAATGATACGATTCACCAAAATTCATGTGGAAAAAAAATAAGACTTCTCAAAACCCAAAGACGTTAGTTGAGATACTTAAAATGTACAAGTACATACTGATTGCTGTTATGAAAAACACACTGCTGCATCTTCCAGAAGCAAATGTTTATCCTATTTACCTGTTTAAGCGCATTTTCATTACAGATTCTTCATCTCTACACATTTATGTTCTCACTCAGCTAAGGAACATTAACAGATTTTCCCGTGACCTTGTTTTACACCAGGTTTGGCTTTTCTTTTTTTTTTGTTAAATACAGAAGTACATTGTAAAAATTCAAGGAGATTTTATCATTTTGGTTTTTTTAAAGTTGAGAGAATGCTAGGTGTTCTATCATCAATTAATGATTAAGAAATTGGTACACAGACCATAGACTAAGAAACAACATTCGCCCACAAGAACACCTGTCTGCTCCTTTTTTTTTTTTTTCCCCCCCAGTCACTATGACTACTTTTCATTATCTGTTCAGTTTTTGCTGCTGCTAGGAATTAACATAATTCCTCTTTCCTGAAGAGCTGGGAAAAAGCAGCAATGAAAATGAGTATTTGTTTCCAAATTCTTACTGCAAATCAGAAGCTCTCAACAATCACTGCACATCATTATCAAGGTCCTCACAAAAAAGACACCGTACACCACCAGGTAATGACTTCCTAACTGAATGACTGCCTAACCCACTTTTTTTTTTTTAACCTGTATTTTGTATCTCTGAATAAGCTGGTCAGAAGGACTAACTTGATGTTTCTGTAATATTCCACCCTATTTTTTCATTACATTGTTGTCATCAAAATGAACTGGGTATCCTCAGAGAACGCCAAATATGCATCATTACTTACCTTGCTTCTCATCTGCTTTGAGAAGGAAAACATAAATCATGTCAGGAGGGTCTTAATAAGATATATGAAGCAGCATATCAAAATACTTAAAGAAACACCTTTATCTTTCACATAGCCATCAGAGGTCTATTCCTCAAAATATGTATGAATATCTGCTCATGTCTGCATGCAAAAAAATTAACAGTTAAATCATTAAAATTTTTGTGGACTGCATAAACACTTCATAATGAGCTCTTTAGGAAGTAAAAATCTTGCATCATCATAAAACTGTAATACACAAATTATTTTCCAAAATCCAGAGTTAACAAGGATTAAGAACATAAATTTCATCTTATGAGCTTGTAACATTTCTCACCTTTGTCTTTATGTAGAATGGCGATGACTGGTGAATGGGCAAGTCCATGAGGCTATTGGAATTTGTGACACTGTTACTGTTAGCATGTTCATCTTCTCTACTACTGTCATCAGACTGATCGAAATCATCACTCTCCTGGTCCATTTCCTCCTCCTCTTCCACCTCCTCCTCTTGATCACCACCACGATCATCATCTTCTTCCTCTTGGTTACAAGTAGATTCTTCATCCACTGTAATAAGTCTATTGTTATTTTCTTCTAATTGTTCCTGCTGAGACTCATGTCTCTCATCAAATCCAGGTTCTTCTCCTCTTATCTCCCCATTTCTCCCAATGTGCTGCTCTTCTTGTTGTCGCCTTTGTTGCTGCTCCTCCTCTTCTACAACTCGATTCATCTGCTCCTCATCTACTTGGCTTGAGGAAGCATTACCTCGAAGAGATCCACCAGTTCGTCGCCTCTTGCTGCCCACAGAGAGCAGTTCCTGATTCATTTCCAAAAGCCAGCTTGCTACTTCTTGGACCTTGGCTAGGCTATCTGAAGATGCAAATGCTTTCACATTCTATGGAAACAAACAAACAAAAAAAGACAGACAATTACAGAAGTTACATTGTCTATTACATAAAGCATTAAAAACTTATTTAACGTAATTTCGTTTTATTACTCCTGACAACTTTAAATTCAAAAAAACCACGGAATAATTTCTACTTTGACACACAACTGGAAAAACCAAAACAGACTGGGGACAACTTCGTAGCAAAGTTATTTCTTCTATCAAATAGTCTGGTCATGATCTCTGCAAGCACCAGATTCAGAAAAGCTATTTGGCCTACCAGGGAATCCACAAGAACCATGAGCATCCATTTTAACAAGTGATCCAATTATAGGATATTACTTGCTAAAAAATGGACAACAACTAATTTTAAATTGGCATCATATTTTCCCTTTAATTTGATTACAAATTTTATATATTACTCACAGATGACTAACTTATGCCTGAAGAGCAGACATATTTTGGTATAATTGAAAGTTACATTTGTCATTATGATGATGACTTTTGACAAATGAAAAGAGAACACGCAGTAAAGAATTATATCTTCATCACTTACAAGTCATAAATTGGCCACAGAGACACCCATTGGTCAAAAGCAGACATCGCTGGGCAGCCCATGCACCCCAGAAACTACATGTACCTCGCCTAGCAAAACTCACTGTTGGCAGTAAAGCTCTCCAAATTCTAAGCTACCAGTACCATTAAATGAGACTCTGAGAAGTAGGGCGGGGGAAATGCCAAATTTAGGTACCTACTAATAGAAACTGGAAAATACTAATTCAGTTTCTAAATTATCCACACATTCCAAGAAGGACACAGAGCTGCTGGAGTGAGTCCAGAGGAGGGCCACAAAGATGATCCAAGGACTGCAACACCTCTGCTATGAGGATCAGCTGAGGGAGCTGGGGTTGTTCTGCCTAGATAAGACCCTGTGGAGTCCTTACAGCTGCCTTCTGATACCTGAAAGGATCCTACAGGAAGGCTGAAGAGAGAGTTTTCATAAGCATCTAGCAATAGGACAAGAGGGAACAGTTTTAAGCTGAAGGAGAGCAGGGTTAGACTGCATCTTAGGAAGAAGTTCTTCAGTATGAGGGTGGTGGGACTCTACAATAGGCTGTTCAGGGAGGTTACAAATGCCTCCTCCCTGGGGGTGTTCAAAGACAGATGGGATTCAGCCTTGAGCAGCTCAGACTACTTGAAGAGGAGGCCCTGTCCATGCCATGGAGGTTGGAGCAGATGATCTCTAAGATCCCTTCTAACCTAAGCCACTATATGATTCTCTGATTTTGCTACCCCTGTGCATTCAAGTAACATAAGAGAACAGAGGGATAGAACACACAGATTTCCAGCTATACAGCCTTTGAGGCTAGCACATCGTGACTGCAGCTCCCCCTTGATTCAAGTTTTGTCTTGAGTGGGTGAAGTCAGACACAACCTCAACAAGTACTCAGATTGACAAGGTTACAGGTGAAAGCATGTACAAAGAGAAAATAATCTATCATCATGCTCAGAAACACTGTTATCAGGTGTCCATAAACCACACCATACACTCAGCGGGCTACTGTGAGAGACAGATTCAGAAAGCACAGCAGTACAGTACTGAAAAGGAGCATGACTGCTGAGTCATGCTTGGAATAACAGCAGTTAGGATACAAATTGCCACAAGTACTTCAGCACAGAAAGATAATTGTCCAAACCTCTCCTCGCTCTCAGAAGAGCCAACTTTGGCCTCTTCAGAGACCTACTTGGAAGAATCCAACATGTTAGGGCTCTAGAAGACAGAGGGGCAGAAGAAAGCTGATTACTTATTCAAGTACCTCCCTTAAGCTCAGTCCATCCCCATGAGGAGAAATCAAGCAGGGGAGGCAAAAGACCTGCACAGATGAGCAAGGAGCTTCTGGAAAAGCTCCAACAGAAGAAGAAAGCCTACAGTACACAGAAAAACTTCGAAGTTTTTCCTCACAAAAGACAAAATACTTGAATTTTTGAAAGCATTAAATAATGTAACAGTCAGCAATCAAAATCACCAAACAAGACTATTCATATCTTTGCAACCAAGCATTTTAGCTGCCACCACAAATGATTCTTGGAATTGTCATGAATGAAGCTTAGAAGTTAACCACATTTTTTTTCAGTATCAACAGCATTAGCACCAAGTACAGCGCAGCGAGGCAGGACCGGGGCAGCTCAGCTTGCAGAACGGCACGTCCCCCACCCCGCGGAGCCAGTTAGTTCTCTCCCGAAAGACCGGCGCAGCGTGGGCGGAGACTTGCTGCAGCGGCACATTTTAAACCCCAGGCAGACGAGCCAAGGCAGATCTGTAACCGCAGTGCACCGAGGCAGCTTGCCTTACGGAGCGGCAAGTCCCCCATCCCCCCGAGCCAGTTATTTCTCTCCCGAGAGGCCGGAGTGGCGTGGGGGGGGACTTGCTGCAGCCGCGGCGCTTTCAGCAGAGGGAGAGAGGTGCCGAGTGACTTGGGCTCGTTCCGGAAGTGCTCCCCGGTCAGGTGCCGTGGGCAGGGCCAGGGATGGTGATAACTCGCCGCAAAGATATTTTCAAAAGATCTGTGTCAAGCCAGACCGAGGTCGAACTTAAGCAGGCAGGTGTCCAGGCAACTGGCTGCAGAGAGTGCTGCAGCCTGGCCCCTGAAATGGAGGGCCATGTACATAACACCTGCATGAGGTGGGAGCAGCTCTATTATCTGCTTGATGTAGTGGCTGAACTGAAGGAAGAAGTTGCTAGACTTAGGACTGTAAGGGAATGTGAAAGGGAGTTGGATTTGAGGAGCTCTTGAAGGCACAGAAACAGGCTGTGCCAATGTGCTGGAAGATGAGCCACCAGGGCAGATGGCCTGCCTGGATGGGCAATGAACTACTGAAAGAATTCAGGTGGAAAAAAAGAGGGTGTATCATCTTTGGAATGAAGGAGAGGTAACCCAAGAAATGTTTGAGGATGTTCCTAGGTCACGTAGGAAAAAAATTAGAGGCAAAAGCCCCTTTAGAGCTTAGACTGGCCTCTGCTGTGAAGGACAAGAAGAAATGCTTCTGTAAATATATTAATGGCAAGAGGAGGGGCAAGGACAACCTCCACCCCTTAGTGGACATGGAGGGGAATATTGTAACTAAAGATGAGGGAAAGGCAAAGGTACTTAACACCTTCTTTGCCTCAATTTTTAATAGCAAGATAGGTTGTCTTCCAGACAAGTGGCCTCCTGAGCTGGCAGATGGAGTCAGGGAGCAATATAGTTCCCCTGTAATCCAGGGGGAAGTAGTTAAGAGACCTGTTCAGCCCCTTGGATCCCCACAAGTCCGTGGGACCGGATGGGATCCATCCTAGGGTACTGAGGCAGCTGGCAGATGAGCTGGCCAAGCTGCTCTCCATCATTTTCCAACAGTCCTGGATCACTGGAGAGGCCCCAGAAGACTGGAAGCTGGCCAATGTGATGCCCATCCACAAGAAGGGCCAGAAGGAGGAGCCAGGGAACTCCAGACCTGTCAGCCTGACCTCAGGGCCAGGCAAGATTATGGAACAGGTCATCTTGAGTGCAATCACACAGCACTTACAGGATGGCCAAGGGATCAGGCCCAGCCAGCAGGGATTTAGGAAGGGCAGGTCCTTACAGAGCTCTCCTATGATCAGGTGACCTGCCTGGTGGATGCAGGGAAGGCTGTGGATGTAGTCTACCTGGACTTCAGTAAGGCCTTTGACACTGTGCCCCACAGTAAACTCCTGGCCAACCTGTCAGCCTGTGGCTTGGACAGCAGCACTCTGTGCTGGGTTAGGAAGCAGCTGGAGGCTGAGCCCAGAGAGTGGTGGTGAATGGTGCCACATCCAGCTGGCAGCCAGGTACTAGTGGCGTGCCCCAGGGATCAGTGTTGGGCCCCATCCTGTTCAATATCTTTATTGATAATCTGGATGAGGGGATTGAGTCCATCATCAGTAAATTTGCACATGACACCAATCTGGGGGCAGGTGTTAATCTGTTAGAGAGTAGAGAGGCTCTGCAGAGGGACCTCGACAGGCTGGACAGATGGGCAGAGTCCAACAGCATGAGATTTAACACATCTATGTGCTGGGTTCTACACAGCAGCCACAACAACCCCATGCAGTGCTACAGGCTGGGATCAGAGTGGCTGGAGAGCGACCAGGCAGAAAGGGCCCTGGGGGTACTGGTTGATAATAGGCTGAACATGAGCCGGCAGTGTGCCCAAGTGGCCAAGAAGACCAGTGGCATCCTGGACTGTATCAAGAATAGTGTGACCAGCAGGAGCAGGGAGGTCATTCTGCCCCTGTACTCAGCACTGGTTAGGCCACACCTTGAGTACTGTCTCCAGTTCTGGGCCCATCAGTTCAGGAAAGATGTTGACTTCCTGGAACGTGTCCAGAGAAGGGCAACAAAGCTGGTGAGGGGTTTGGAACACAAGCCCTATGAGGAGAGGCTGAGGGAGCTGGGGTTGCTTAGCCTGGAGAAGAGGAGGCTCAGGGGAGACCTTATGGCTCTCTACAACTACCTGAAGGGAGGTTGTAGCCAGGTGGGAGTCGGTCTCTTCTCCCAGGCAACCACCAACAGAACAAGAGGACACAGTCTTAAGCTGTGCCAGGGGAGGTTTAGGCTGGATGTTAGGAAGTAATTCTTCACAGGAGGAGTGATGGGCCATTGGAATGGGCTGCCTGGGGAGGTGGTCGAGTCACCATCACTGGAAGTGTTTAGGAAGAGACTGGATGAGGCACTTAGTGCCATGGTTTAGTTGATTAGATGGTGTTGGGTGATAGGTTGGACTTGATGATCTCAAAGGTCTTTTCCAACCTGGTTAATTCTATTCTATTGTATTTCAAATACATCAATTATTGGTTTAGGACTTAACTTGATAAAGCTGTGCATGTTGCACTTCTTTCCATAATTTAAGAGATACTTTCAATTTGTATCCATAATCAACCAACATGAAAGGTCAGCATTGAAATAGGTAATAAAATGCATGACTGCTAAATGCTTAAGTGACAAAAATAAGTGTTGTTGTTCAATATATTCAAATTAAATTCTAGCCAATTAAAAAAACATAAAAAGAACATACAGTACCACTACTATTATGTATTTTTAATTATTCCTGCATTTTTCTACTGATGGTCAATTCACAAAGCTACCTTCAGCCATAAGAGATTTCAGTTCTACTCTATTTCCATGAATCAGCTCAACTTGGTTTCTACAATGCACTATTAAAATTTAATTACAAGCAATGCTTCATCAGACATCATCTGTATAGAATCTCTAAAGAACAGATGGATGTACATTATCTGAGAGATCCAAAACATCAACGCTGCCTTCTGCTTTCAGAATTAACTATTGTCAGCTAATACACAAGATATAATCATTTCCATATATAAGGTATATAAGACAGAATATACTTCTTCCTCCACAATAATCAACAAATCAACTACCAGAGAACTAAAATGCCATGTTTTCAGCTATTAGAGGGTCGGCTCCATTTATACTCTCAGAGCCCAAAATAACTAGTCAGCTAAACCTGAGCAGATCCACACAGGAAAGCTGCTGCTTTCCTACCCACCTCGGAAAGCAGAGATTTTTTTACACCGACACCAAAACAGTGCAGTGGCAACCCTTTGCATAAACATGCAAAACTCAGTTAAACTTGGTCAACAAGTCCAGCTTGGGAACTTCCCCTGTAAGTTTCTTAACACTTGCAGACAGTCAGTGAAAAGTAAAATACAAGGAATCCTTAAGGAAAATGGAAGTCCCTGAACTTACACAATCACAACTGCAGAGTTGATGAACACATCCCCCATGTATGCTGAAGATCAAATGCTGTTTAAACAGAATTCGTTAGCTTTATCAATTGAATTTGCACAGAAGATATATTATAAAAATAACTCAGAACAACAGTAACTCGAAAACACCTGTATGAAAAGCCAAGCAACACTGAGAAAACTGTGGAGAAAACTCCTTGGGTTACACAAGTTTTGTGTTGAGTGGGGACAACCACTTCACTTGACTGTTGAACTAACTCTGTTCTAGTACTTAGATACAAGTAAAGGAAAATAAGGAAGTGTTCACTAATACTGCTGGGGTTTACTATTCCTTTTTTATCACTTCAAACTTTAAAGACAAGAGAAAGAAAATGGGGTGGGTGCAGAGGTGTGTGGGTTGCTGCTTTAACAAAGCATAGCGGAGTCTGAAAAGGTTTCAAAGAATAAACTTTGAAATTAGAGAGTTATACTGACTTGGATACTAACTTAAGTCATACCAATATTGATTAGGGCAACAATTAGTGAAAAGAGAATATTTACAGTCACAGTATGATTTATGGACACTCCTAGAACAAATGTTTTTGAGATTACAGATTCAGTGGACAAAGACAATTGGACTAACATATTCTCCTCCCCCTCTACTCTGCCCAGCTGAAGCTGCATCTGGAGTATCGTGTCCAGTTCTGGGCACTTCAGTTCAGGAAGGACAGGGAACTGCTTGAAAGAGTCCAGCAGAGCCACAAAAATGATTAGAGGAGTGGAACATCTCCCTTGTGAGGACTGAGGGAGCTGGGTCTCTTTAGCTTGGAGAAAAGGAGACTAAGGCGTGAGCTCATTAATGTTTACAAATATGTAAAGGAAGAGTACCAAGAGGATGGAGTCAGGCTCTTCTCAGTGATGCCCAGTGACAGGACAAGGCGGAGAAGTTGAGGCATAGGAAGTTTCATGGAAATATGAGGAACATTTATTCCACTGTGAGGGTGACAGAACACTGGAACAGACTGCCCAGGGGGTCCCAGAGTCTCCCTCTCTGGAGATATTCAAAACCCTCCTGGATGCATTCCTGTGTGATCTGTTAGAGGTGATCCTGCTCTGGCAGGGGGGTTGGACTAGGTGATCTTTCAAGGCCCTTTCCAGCCCCTAATATTCTGTGATTCAGTAATATAAATAATCCAGTAAAAAAACTGAGATACATTAAACTGGAGTAATACTGTCACCTTGCACTCAGTTCTGATGAGGGCACACCTCGAGTATTGTGTTCAGTTTTGGGCCCCTCAGTACATGAAAGATTTCGAGGTGCTTGAGCAAGTGCAGAGGAGGGCAACAAAGCTGTGAAGGGCCTGGGGAATAAATCTCATTAAAAGCCACTGAAGGAGCTGGGGCTGTTTAGTTTGAAAAAGAGGAGGCTGAGGGGAGACCTCATTGCTCTCTACGACTACCTGAAAAGATATTGTGGAGAGGGTGGTGCTGGTCTCTTCTCCCAGGTGATTAGTGACAAAACAAGAGGGAATGGCCTCAAGCTGCAACTGGATAGGTTTAGACTGGACATTAGGGAAAAAAATTTCACAGAAAGAGCAGTCAGGTATTGGAATGTGCTGCCCAGGGAGGTGGTTAAGTCATCAACCCTGGATGTGTTTAAAGGTTGTTGGATGTGATGCTTGAGGATATGGTTTAGGGGTGAACCTTGTAGAATAGGGGTATCGGTTGGACTTGGTCATCCCAAGGGTCTTTTCCAACCTGAATGTTGCTGTGATTCTGTATTATAATTCAGGTAAATAGAAAGTAAAAAAAGGAACACCCCACTCACGTTAAGGATCTCCAATGATTTCATTTCAACATCCTAATCTACCTCCTGAAAGAGAGATAAAACCCTTCTAAGCACATTTTGTCCAAGACTGAAACTGACATGTTAATAACTTAAAGCTAGGCCTAGCATTTAGCAAGCAGTGCAGTAGGGGCAGATGCGCAAAGATGAAACTCAGCACCCGAAGAGTTTGGGCTCTGAAGAAGGGAAAGGGCTATTTCCAGACCAGCTCTCACCCTTGCAGTGTAAACTGACCCTCAGAGCTGGGACACACCTTCTGGTTCAGTTTCACCCAGAAGGTGCTCTGGAACAGTTGTGCTTTAACTCGTTCTACTGAGAAGCAGGTGTGGACAATCAGGAACCACATTTTAAAAGTGTGCTTTTAATTCAAACCCACACTAACAACCAAAGTGCAAATGCCCCAAGGATTGGTACATGCCAGCCACCCAAGACCTGTTAAAGTCCATTTGAAAAAGGAGAATTAATTGCAGCATTCAGCAGGTGAAAATAAGCAACAATTAACACTGGTAATATTGTGGACTATATCCTACTGAAAAAAAAAAAGTTTATGGCCTTGAAAGCTAAACAATGCAAAACACTACAAGCAAGCAACTTGCATGCTTTATTAAAGAAAATGTTTAATATATGGTCTGATTACAGGCTATCCAACATTAAATGCATCATTAACAATGCATCTTATTAGAGAAAGCATGCATGCTTGTAGCATAACAACAAACTACTACTTCCTAACATAGACACATCTCAAATCTCTTGCTCAACTCCATTATTCACAGCTCCAAGGTCCAGAACAAATTAGCAGCTAAAAAGATTCTCTGCTCCAGCTCTATCCCCTGCTCAGCTAAACTCTGCCAATACCTTGTGGAGCAGCACGTTAACGTTTCAGCTGGATCAGAAATTATCATGCACGCTCTGTCATTCAGTGCAAAATGGTCAAAGTAACCAAGACTACATGAAAGGATTCCACTAAGTACCCATTTCTGTCAAACACAGCAGCACAGAAATAAAAGATTTAGTATTAATTACTTTATTAGAAAAATACCACAATTAAAGTTTCCTGTGCAGATTTAATTAAGTCCAGCTGCCTCTAATCTTCTTGTGTGGCCAGTTTTAATTATTCCCCTTCCTATTGTTAGGGCCAGATTACTTTATATCTACATTCTGAAGCTTTTCATTAAGTCCTTGTGCCCTGCCCTCCTTGCCTAAATTTTTCTGAACGAAGACCAAACCGTTTTCCTGCCCCATATGGTCCACTGTAAGATATCTTCCCTTCTGTTTGCCTGCTTCTATTAACCCAAATAATCCTATTTCAACAGACCTTATACTTTTTCTCCCTCTTTCATCATCCAAACTACCTTTTCTCTCCCGGGACTGCCTCTTAACACAGCTCCTTCTCTAATCCCATGCTTCAATCTACCAATTCCTTTCATCCTGCAGTGCTACTTTACAGTACCTGTCAGTTTGCTCCACTCTGATCCATTCCCTGCAGAAAGTGATTTAGATGAGAGAGAGTAGCTCATAAGTGGGTAGTAAAAGCATGACAAAGCAACGTTCCTTGCAATAAGTTATGAGGACAAACACACAGAAGCCATTAAAAAGAAAGCCATTCTTTTAACTCTGAGTTGGAAAGACAAAAGGGTATGATAGACCTATCACACAACCCTACCCACTGTAAACACAGGTGAAGTATTTAATATAGGGTTAAAAAAATGAAATAGTACACAAGCCACCAGAGAATGACAATACAAAAATTAGTTTAGGAAATGAGTAATTGCTACAAGAATTTACATGTACTTAGCAGTACTTAAGCTGAGTGGCATCATGAGAAAACATCAGAGGTAGAGAAAATTAATAGACCTTCATGAGCAAAAGCTGAGAAGAAATCACTTGAGCTAAAAGCAGTCAACATACTTATTCTTTAGATGATGATAAAGATGTATGATCTTGTCTAATTACAGAGATTTATTTGGTTTGGCTGAGCTAGAGTTGATTCTCTCCAGAGCACTGTCGTAGCACTATGTTTTGCAGTGCTGTAAGCGTTTTGGCTACTGCTGAAGGGGGCACCCAGCTGTCCTTTTCCAACATTCCCCTGCCCCAAGAGTCTGCTGAGGAGTGGGAAAGATCTTGAAAGGGGACACAGCCAGGCCAGCTAACCCGCAATGACCAAAGGGGTATTCCATGCCACATGACGTCAGCTCAGATGTATAAGCTAAGTGAAGAAAGAAAGAAGCATGGGGACATTTGTTGATGACGTTTGTCCTCTGGGGCAATCGCTAAGCTTATTGAAGCCCTGCTTCCCAGGAGTGACCAAACATTGTCTGCTGAAGGGAATGAGAGAGTAACATCTTTGTTTGCTCGTTTCCACATGCAGACTTTGCTTGGGCTTCTATCTTGATTCCTGTGCTTTTCTTGTATTTTCCTTCTCTGTCCACCTCAAAAGGGAAGTGATAGAGGAGCTTTGGTGGGCATCTGGCTCCCAGCCAGGGCCAAACCAGCACAACAGATTACAGTATTTTATATCACGAAGAAAACAAGAGTCTAACACACCCAGATTGCAATCATCTGACATCAGCTACATTAACACAGAGTTCCATCTGCAGATGTCCAGACCCTCATTAAAACTGTTGAATTAAAGATATGATTTTCTATTCAGTAGCTCTATGTCCTGTTACTGTGCAATAATTCTTATTTATGGATCTATCATTTCTTCTGTTTAAATTTGTTTTCTATACTGTTTCTACATGATCTCCACTTGTGCACATTTAACATCATCACAGAGCATTAACATAAAATGTCAGCTCTTTATTCAGAAACCAGTAACATTGTATTGCATGAGCAAGCCAATGAAGAAAACTGTTTTCAGCCATCCCTGTAAAAGCCTAGGCTCTCTTCAATACAGGTTCACACAACTCAGGAGAGAAAAGATGCAGAAGATGTAATGTTTCCTTGCTGTGAACAGGGAGAGCACACATGGATCACCCTATTCATGTCAGCAGTAACCACCTGTGGGACTCATGCACATACAAACATAACCTGGATGCATTACAGGTAAAACAGAAAACACGTAAGTAGAAACACTTATAGGAAAGGGTGGAGAACTGGAGTTGAAGGCAGCAGTTTTTAACAATCTAGACAAAAGAATCATGCTCTAAAAAATGTATTAATAGAGATCTAATGACAAAATGAAAGCATCAACAAATAATGGAAAGAGGAAACCACCATTTTTTTTTCTATAAACATATATCTGCAAGTAATTCAAGAGCTACATTCTTATATTTGAGGTGTTTAAAAAAGTCTGCATTTCCCTTGTTTCAAAACCAGTAAAAACATCATAATTAGTGAAGTATTACACAAGATATGTTTTTACTGTTATAAAAATAATAAAATTTGAAGTTCTTTTCCTCAAAGCTATATACTGACTGACAAGTTATTAACACCAGCACAGCAGCTTTGAAGACACTGGGAGCTCATGTTTATCAAGAATCCTGCTCATACCTCTTAACTCCCTGAAAGGCAAGACCAACAGAAAAAGCACAGAAGTTCCGCCTTATTCTATTTAGCATTGTTGTATTTTCACCAAGATGACTGAATTGGTAAAATTCAGAATAAAAATCACTTCAGTTCCTTGAAAGGTATCACAGGATGCAACAATCCACAGGAGATCAGTATTATGACTGATGTTGCTATGTTCATATAAATAATCATGTTAATTTTAGAAATTATATTAATAATGACTTATACAGGTGATGTCTGGTTTGTCTTTTCACTAACAACTCCTTACAGAAAAAGGATTAAACTGTAAAATGTGACAAGTTAACTATCATATGCAACTAATGAAAGGCTTCTCCCATGTTTCTCAGAAAATGGAAAGCAGAAAAAAACCTTTGAATTATTTAAAGGGTGCCACACTTCCAGTAACTACTGAAAACAAAACAGGCATCTCCTCCATATAATCTTCCAAGCCTTCACAAGGGGTGTCCATTTTCTCACAGAAAGGACCTCTACAAAAGAAAAGCACAGCACACAATTTTCTACTACATGGTCATATCCTTTCTGCTTTGACAACTGCACCATTACTTGGGTTCCTGTATTAAAATTTTAACCTTTCTAAATCAAACCCTCTCATCTTGCATAATTAACAAATACCTGGGGTTTTTTTCCACAAATTAGATTACTACAATCCTACTACTGTCATAGCATAAGCACATCTGTTTGCTCAATTTAGAACAGCAAGTTTTTATCTGTTAATACTTCAGTCTCATGTAAACTGTGCCTTCCGTGCATACTAACAAAGAGCTTCTTGCTAAAAGTAAACATGAGATCATACTTACAGCAACATAAACAGAGTATCTTAAATTACATAAGTTAAGAAGCATGTGGACGGAAAAATTCTCAGATTGCAACAACTGGCAGCCAGTTTATTATATTTTCAAATTTAAAGATGCTGTTGCATGACAATTTCAAGCTTGAACATAGAAGATTTCACCTCAACATGAGGAGAAACTTTCTTACAGTGAGGGTGACTGGAATAGGTTGCCCAGAGGTTGTGAAGTCTCCTTCTCTGGCGATTTTCAAAACCCACCTGGATGCATTCCTGTGCTGACTACCCTAAGCAATCCTGCTTTGGCAGGTGGGTTGGACTCAATGATCACTGGAGGTCCCTTCCAAACTCTAATGTACTGTGATACTGTGACTACTTAGCAAAGGCTAGAAATGTACAAATCATCCCAACTCGTACTTCATGATATATAGACATCTGATACAGAATTTACCTACAGAAAAAAGATCAAGACTCTTCTGATGGTGAAATAACAGACTAAGGAGTCCTTTGGATAATTTAGAGGTTGAATTTACTCCTCCTGTTGTAATATAGGGTTGTTGTCGCAGATCAGCATTTGTTGTTGTATAGGTGTCCTGGAAGCTGTACTCAGGGTGGTCGGACAAGATGTAAGCAGGTGAAGACATTTATTATATTATACAGCAAAGTTATAGAGTCTATCAGAATGCATGTGTTACATCTTAATTGGTTACTTTCTACTGGCACACATGTAATTAAGGCATACAATAGGCTAAAATAACAAAACACTATTTTAACACATCCAACCAAATTCTGCCCAATTTCTTCTCCTCAGTCACAAGACGTTTACATTCTTTTCCTAGTCAGAGACCAAACATAACCTTCTCTAATTTGAGCAAAGGCGAATCTTCCCCATAGCCTTCCAAAGCTATCCAAAATCAGCCCTTCTCTTACATCCTCTGCAAAAGTAAGTAAATGAGCTTTGTGCATTTGTAGCAGTTGCGATAGCTTTCCAAGCTGTCCCAAAATCCCACAGCACTAAGCACTATGTTCCACTTTCTACATGGGCCTGTCTCCCAAACATGACCACCTATATTCCATATCACATTAGTTCTCACAAAAGTCAAGTTTACATCATCAGCAGCAGTGCTGCATATGAGGACCTTTCCAGTTGCCCTAAACAAGTGCTTAGCATGGTTTTATGCAGATCAACGTCTTGCATCCACAGGAAGGGAGCCCAAGGACAAATAAGGATGACATTTCTAGTCTTGCTTTCTAGTAACAAACTTCAGTTAAGCTATGCTGGGGTGTTACTGCGTCATGGAAAACACAGAATTTAAGCTATAGGTACCAACAAAAGGAACTGGAAATAACTATGAAGTCCAAACCAAACATTCAGTAACACTTATTTTAAGTGAAGAGAACACGATTGCTATGCTTTCTTCACAACTATCGAGATGAACAGGGATTTTTATCTTACAGGCAAGAAGTAACCACTGAATGCTGAAATGAGAAAAATCCAAATGGAATTAACTGTCAGGATAATTGTTCACTGTAACAGCTTACTAGGATGATAGTAAAATCATGAACACTAAGTCTTAAACTAGAAATGTGCTCCATCTTTGCTCAACAGGAAGATTCAACAAATGCAGAGCATGCAGCACAAGCACAGGTATGAAGGCACTGTTAGCTGACTGCCTCTCCCAGGAAAATACACACAAAGAGCTGCCATACAGGCAAAACGTTATCCAACTGCTGATTAACACCTGCCTAGTTCCAGTTCAGACTTAGTTCACAACCATCAGGGTTAACACACATGCTAGCACAGTATTACCAAAACAGCGTTAACGTGCATTTTTCTTCAGCATCCACAACACCGCTGAACATGGCCCTGGGGCTGGGATGTATTTCCAGTGAGAACACCTACAGACTTTGCAGCACAATACATTAAACCACCATGCTGTTACCTAGCACAGTGATGCTTTGCAAAGCTAAACCATAAATACCTTCCAAGTGGAGTTGCTCATTATTAATTCAAACTATTAGGAAGGCAAAAAGCAAAATGCAAAACAACATTTGGCAGCAAGAACACTGCCATTAGGATGCTTAGGTCTGAAAACCTCAGAGCAATTCATATAGGACCCAAGTGACTTCTCTGTTTCTTTCCTGTCAACTAATCATAAAAGTCATTTTGGCTACATTTCCTCAGATTATGGGTTTTACTGATACTGAATTGCAATTTTACCAGATGGTAGGTGTCAGCTTCTGGCAAAAGAGTAGCATGATTTCTTGGACTCAATCGCCAATTCAAATGCTGCACAAGTGCAACACAAACAGATACACAGAACAGCAGTGACAGACACACACACAAAAATGTTCAATTTAGAACATAGAGCAGAAAAGAGGACCCAAAAAAGGTTATCTTTAACTGAAATGGGGTAACAGACCTTGAAAACAAATAGTAACTAATTCAGTTGAATTTAGTCTTCATTTAGCTACATTTAAGCAAGAGGGAGGCAGGAAAACAAACATCAAGTACTAAACTCTTCCCTACTTCAGAGCTGTTAGAAACAGCTCCTCTAAGGTGGAATGATTAACACAAACATAGAAATAGTATACTCTTTCCCTTAAAAGGGTAGTTGTGGTTAAAGAGACAGAGAGATCAGGACTGAAGCTGAGGTAACTGAGAAACAAGAACAGTGACAATTATTTGAGAATATTTGTATTTAGATAATTAAAGTTTAAAACAAATGCTTCATTTTCAAACAGCTCTTACACTACACTTGATCACCAAGAATAATCAACTTCCTTGAGTCTCCAAAAACTTGAAGGCAAAGAACAGTATTTTCAAGCCTCTTAATAATAACTAATGAAATAAATGAGAAGCAATGCAGGTTATGCCATGAGATGGAAATCCCTTTATTTTGTTCTAATGCAGGCTTCTACATCAGACTAATATTCTAGAAACTATTATGAAGTTATTGTAAAAATAAAGAATACCCTGAAGATTAAACAGTCATCTCTTAAAAAACACAACCAAAAAAAAAACCCTACAACAAAACCCACTACTTCAAAATTCCTAGTCTTTCTACAGTACTATTCCAAGCACACCGGGAGAGGACTGACAAGCAAAAAAGGACAAAACCCCCAAATGTTGCCAAGCCATCATCAACATTTTTACCTCAAGATTCATAATGGGCACTGCTTATTCTGGGCTACTGTCAAAAATTTCTGGTTTTATTTTCTGCTTTTCAGTTACCTATTCATTACAAAAAAAACCTGAAATACAATTATATATAATATTAATCTGTTATGTAGTCCTAATTGGTAGGAAAAAATGAAGTAATTTATCAGTACTGTTAAAGCTGCTGGGAGTAAAAGGCTTTAATATATTATGGACAAAGATATTTGTGCTTACTTCAGCAGAGTTGTAAAATTAATTTCTGAGGTAAGAAAAAAAGCAGCGTAGAATCGAGTTGGGGTAGAAAGCACGCATCGTGCAAGCAACAGAAGATACTAATAACACTACTGTATTGCACCATTTTGGTGGGGGGAAAAACACAGCTCAGCCATATTCCTGAGTTTTCTCTAAAACAACAAGGAGTAATACATATTTTATTAAGAATGGCTATCTGTCCACAGTCCAAATTCATCTCTTGTGAGATGTTCAGTTGTGTACACTCCACCAGGTTCCGGGCAGTATCTACTGGGCAACATTGTCTCCATTGTGAACACCAAATTTTCAATTAATTCCAAATCATACACTTTCTCCAGAGATAGTCAATGAACTCATTAAATGCCTTTACATTAATGTCTGATAAGCAGCCTTTGATCTGTACTTTCTTGCTTTTAATAAAAGCAAGAAATACAAAGTGAAACAGAGTAGCAGCATTTACCAGACTTGCTGAAATCTGTTAATATAGTGGTTCATCTGCATTTTCAGCATTCTCAGCAGTAGAAAGACATAAGTCAACAAGGTCACATACTACTGGGACACACCAGAACAAATTCCCCTTCCCAGTGCCTCACTTAAAAGAAGAGGGATGGGGGGGAGAAAGAAAAAAACAACAAAATCACAATCTCCACATGGTATTGAAAACAAACACAAACGCCTTCTTGTTAGCCTCGCATCTTCAGAATGCTGGCTACCACACATTGGCTCCCGAGTGTTACATTCCCTGTGTCACAGGGAAGCTTTCCAGCAATAGATCTAAAATCTGACCTTGCAGAACAACAAGGCAACTGCTGACAAACAGCATGCAAGATTGCCAGATTTGAAGGAAGATGATAGCCCAACCTGTCTAAAAGATTCTGGCCCTGGCCCAAAGAGACTCTTAAGCAGGCTCCACTGGAGAAATGGAGATGGTTGTAATTATCGTTATTGATTTAATGCCCTTAAAATGGCTCTCTGAGAATCTTATTCTGAAAATCAATTAAGCAGAATGCTTCAGCAGTAGGGCATTTGCCTAACAATCTATGGACACTTAAATTTGTTTGGCCACGCTATTTCTGGAACTAGGAAAGTAATATTTTGTACCTGCACAGCCAGAGGGTGAAAGTAGATGCCTAGATAAGAATAGAATACATAGAATATATAGAATAAACCAGGTTGGAAGAGACCTTCAAGGTCATCGCGTCCAACCCATCAACCAATCCAACACCACCTAAACAACTAACCCATGGCATCAAGCACCCCACCAAGTCTTCTCCTGAAAACCTTCAATGATGGCGACTCCACCACCTCCCTGGGCAGCCCATTCCAATGGGCAATCACTCTCTCTGTATAGAACTTCTTCCTAACATCCAACCTAAACCTCCCCTGGTGCAGCCTGAGACTGTGTCCTCTTGTTCTGGTGCTGGCTGCCTGGGAGAATAGACCAACATCCGTCTGTCTACAGCCTCCCTTCAGGTAGTTGTAGAGAGTAATAAGGTCACCCCTCAGTCTCCTCTTCTCCAGGCTAAGCAACCCCAGCTCCCTCAGCCTCTCCTCGTAGGGCTTGTGTTCCAAACCCCTCACCAACTTTGTTGCTCTTCTCTGGACTCGTTCCAGCAAGTCAACATCCTTCCTAAACTGAGGGGCCCAGAACTGGACACAGTACTCGAGGTGCGGCCTAACCAGTGCAGTGTACAGGGGCAGAATGACCTCCCTGCTCCTGCTGGCCACACTGTTCCTGATGCAGGCCAGGATGCCATTGGCCCTCCTGGCTGCTTGGGCACACTGCAGGCTCATGTTCAGCCTACTGTCGACCAGCACCCCCAGGTCCCTCTCTGCTTGACTGCTCTCCAGCCACTCTGACCCCAGCCTGTAGCTCTGCATGGGGTTGTTGTGGCCAATGTGCAGAACCCGGCACTTGGATGTGTTAAATCTCATGCCGTTGGACTCTGCCCATCTGTCCAGCCTGTTGAGGTCCCTCTGCAGAGCCTCTCTACCATCCAGCAGATCAACTCCTGTCCCCAGCTTGGTGTCATCAGCAAATTTACTGATGATGGACTCAATGCCCTCATCCAGATCATCAATAAAGATGTTAAAGAGCATGGTGCCCATCACTGATCCCTGGGGCACACCACTAGTGACTGGCCTCCAGCTGGATGTGGCACCATTCACCACCACTCTCTGGGCTCAGCCCTCCAGCCAGTTCCTAACCCAATGCAGTATGCTCCCATCCAAGCCATGGGCTGACAGCTTGGCCAGGAGTTTGCTATGGGGAACGGTGTCAAAGGCCTTGCTGAGGTCCAGGTAGACTACATCCACAGCCTGCCCCACATCCACCAGGCGGGTCACCTGATCATAGAAAGAGATCAGGTTGGTCAGGCAGGACCTGTCCTTCCTAAATCCATGCTGGCTGGGTCTGATCCCTTGGCCATCCTGTAAGTGCTGTGTGATTGCACTCAAGATGACCTGTTCCATAATCTTGCCTGGCACTGAGGTCAGGCTGACAGGCCTGTAATTCCCTGGCTATGGAATGCATGGCAGCCTACGATATTAATGGCAGGCAGGCATTCAAACTTACTTTCAAGTCATAGGACTCTTTCTGTCGGAAAGGCCTCTATGATCATCAGTCCAACCATCAACCCAACACCACAATGGCCATTAAACCATGTCCTGGAGTGTCATGTCTACACATTTTTTTTAGTATTTCCAGGGATGGTAATACCTCCACCTCCCTGGGCAGCCAGATCCAATGCCTGACCACTCTTCCAGTAAATAAATTTTTCCTTATATTCAGTCCAAACTTCCCATAGTACAACTCAAGGCAATTTTGTTATCAACTCTAAATATTGTATACTTCTGCTTTACAGCATTTTCCTACTACATCTATGACTAACATAGATGATGGTGCTGGCACTGGATTAAGAATGACTGATGTGAACTGTTGTAAGGACAACACACCTCACATGCTTCCAGCAGAGAGCAGGTACCAGTTAGGGTACCAATTACCACTGCAAAATAAACACCTACCCATAAACCTAAAGCTACACTATTCAATAAAATCCACATTTCATTGGTAGCACTACAGATCTTAACTTGACTGCTGTCCAAAGTGTCACCAAACCGCTGGTTTGCCAGAGCTAGAATGCATGAAGACACTTTTCACATACCTATGTGGAAAGGCCTGCAGGGCTAGGACAGTTTCTTTGCAACAGTAAACCCATCACACTGTGGCAGCTGCAAAGAAGCAGCAGACTCAATGTCATTGCCTTGATACACCTTTACTGGCAGGCCAATCTATGTTCCTGACTTTTCAAAGTCTTGTTGGTGCAGATTCATGTAGGTGAAGAGCAATTACTGTCCTGCCCAGGCTGCAGTGCTAAACAGAATCAGCCTGTTGACCATACACACACTGCACCACTCTGCTTCCACACCTGGTGTCTACCCTTGCTGCTACACCAGGTGGTGACTGTTTCAGAAAGTTCAGCTGCTATGTAACACAGCTGCCATGTGGATCTTGGAGACTAGCATGTTTCTGAAGCAGGTAGATGAAGGCCCTAGTAAAATGGTTCTTGATGTTCAAAGGGAGAGACTTGCCAGATAACTGGCAACAAGTGGAAACCCAAAGCAGCCGAGATGGTACTGTCTGTGAGACTCCTACGTGCCACCGGGACTCACAACACAGCAGAGAAAGGAGCCTGAAAAGTCAAGCCCTGCCAACAGAAGAGAACAGAACTCTGGCTGTACTGAAGAGGCAAGGCACATTTCCAGGTTGATTGTTTGTTTTCAAATAAAGAAAAGTTGTTCAAGAAAAAGACTTGTAAAATAATTCACTGATTTAAACCCAAATTTTGAGGCCATTATCGAACTACCTCAGAATGTGGTTTTATCACTACCATGCCAGAGTGATGTGTGGAACATTCCAGCTGCTAACAGCTATTTCACTACAACTGTTTCTACTGATAAAACGCCAAGTTGGATGACTTTCTGAATAACATGTTGGCTGTCAGTAGCAACAGCACCATCAAAACCAGGCCATTTATATCTGGTTGATTAGGTTATGTCATTATGAGCCATGGTTTGAATGGACTTTACAGACCCATTCTCACTGAAGCAGACCAAAAAGGCTTTTAAGCAAACTGTAATGCTCTTTCAGTAAACAGCTCAACTTTTTAAAAAGGTTCAGTCCTCCATCAAGGAACACAGAATACAATACAAATGATACTGGCAATATGAAGTTCAAGTAATCTGTCATGGCCTTCAGCTCTATCTTATTTTTTCTTTAAGCTACACATGGGCTTTCATGTTCTCAGACACAAAGCTGATTAATGAATTATACCATTCTGTTCAAAGTTCAGAAATAACTTTTTTGGTCATCAGGACATAGGAGTCAGCTATTTGCTCAACAGAAGCAATGTTTATACCTAAATTATGTAATAGTACCAAAACCACCATCAGACTTTCTAATGTATCTAGTGTGACGGGGGAGAACCGAACTTTCTTTCACCACCACATAATTTTACACCAAAACATTCAGCCAGAGTGTACCAGTAATTGTCCCTTTCTTAAAGGTACAGCCTAAAACTGTCACAATCTAGATTTCCATTTTTATCATTCTGACACACAGGCAATATCTAATCATACAGCAAAGCTTAGGCAACTTCTTTACAAATCTTGCAAAATCAAGCGTCACCTCTCCAAATATTTGTAAAGGACAATTATTTCTTTCCTCAGTTTACAGATCTCCCAAGAACAGTAAGTTAGATCCCAGTTACCACCTTATAAGGAAATTCTGCTTCCAGAGAGGAAATTACTTCATACCTTTCAAACAACAAATAAAACAGTGGCTGCTATTACCACTCTCAGTAGGTTACTTGCTGCATATTACTAATCAGAAGTCCTTACTATGGTTTCATAAAACAAAGTACACTCACCATTCCTACTTTAGCTTATCCACAACTAAATAGGATCACGTGGGGCAAAGCACCTTCACACAGTGCACTGTTTCTGTGTGAACAGTCTCTGCAAACTAAAATAATGAAATCATAACTAATGGTAGGAAAGGCTTATTTAACTATGCTAGAAGAGTATTGCTATGTGAGACAGTCTAACACACCCAAGAGTCATAAGTCTCTAGAACTGAATGAGAACTTTTGGACTTAATTGTTGGGGTTTTTTTAATTTCCTATTTCTACCAGAAATAACTTAACCTCTTGTTTCTTTCCAAAGGCTACTAAAATTGGAACAGTAAAAGTCAAAGAGATGTTAATCACTGGTGTTAACCTCCAAATCCTTGTACCAAGCTAATGTTCCAGAAGATAGCAGTTTAACTTGATAATCTAAAAAAAACCTACTGTTCCAATTAGTGAGATTTACATGCATCTTCTTTTAAAGCTTGATACATCTTCCAGTTTTCACTTTTTAATTGAGACATCTGATACTGCTATTCTCAAAGATACTGCACTTACATTGGTATAATGGCACCAACGGGGTCCACATTTCTCCACTTTTTACTCTGATACTAGTGAGATCAAGTATGTGTTTCGAAGAGATCTCCTCTTCATGAATGAGCACTGTCGTGAAAAGCCCCCATCTCTTTTAGATGTTTCTTGTATCTCATTCCAATGCATTAAATGACTACTTTGACACTGGGGGCATCAAATGTTTCAGGACCATGGCTGTGCTCTGCAGTAGCTCCTGCACCAAATGTTGATTTTTCTGTTGAGGAATTGACTGTTTTAAAAGCACTGGTTAATGTAGTCAGATGTTGCTGGGAGGCTGGGGGTGTTGTAATTTCTGGCCCTAAGTCATCTTTCACAGACTGAAAAACTAAAGTCTTTCATCCCTTATTCTTTGAGTCTGTGTGTTGGGGATACAAGGTGTCATAGCATCTGGAAAAGGCTCACATTACAAGAGCAGTAGGACAGCAGGCTGGACATTGCTAGATCTTTTTTTCCACTGGTGAAGGAACTGAGATTGGATGATGAATGCCCCATGACTTATATCTCAAAATCAAGTATGAGGCAGCTCAGATGCAGGCACCATCCATCAAGAACAAATGGTTGACTTGGTAGAAATCACATCACCAACATCAAGAAAGCATCAGCTTACACAGAAATTCTCCTAGTTATGCAACAGAACTTGGTGACATCTCTTGGAAGAATAAAAGAAAGCTTCAGCAGATTTTCTAGCAGGACTTTTTCAAATCAACTTGAAAAATCTGACAGCAGTTTTTTAACAGGCATTTTTAAAAGATCATTTAACTTGTCTTTTCCCTTGTGTTGAAACTGAAGTATTAGCTGAACTTTTTACAGTCAGAGATATACGAGGACTAAAACAAGCATCACAGGGAAATCCTAGCTCACTGAATTTAGACATAAAACTGCAACAGAGCACCCACTGAAAACAAATTTAGAAGACGTAAGGACTAGCAGCTACCAGAAAGGAAAACAGCCATCAAGCTCCTCAGCACACATACTCTGCTCATGGATTTATTTTGCTTTCAAAGTAGACTTCCTGACACATTGAAATAAGCTATTCAAAGATACTTTCAGAAAGGAGCACAGACAGACATGCATAGGGGTTTACTGAGGCATAGCTCAGCCTCCCACTCCCAGCCTGCTTATCACTGCATCCAACCAGATCTCCTGGCATATCTGCGTATATAAGCATCACTAATCTCCTTCAGTCAGAATGAGCCAGGCTAACTCACAAGTTTAAATTCTCAGCTAATCAGATTCATTTTGCTTGAAATAGATTAGGAAGCACTCGCACGAGCAGTTCCACAAACAGATTAGAGACAAACAACCTCCTTCAGCAGTGGGACAGGACAGGCAGCACATGGCTGCAACCTGTGATCAGCCCAGCCAAACCTGAACTGCATCTCCACTGTGGCCCAGCAACCTCCACCCGGGAAATTAGTAAGAGCCCAGTTCAGATGCACTGTCTGTTCCGTTTCACAGCTTTCCCATGTTGATAAGACTCAAAAAGTGAATCAAGGATGTCAACTGTAGTCTTACGAAGTAGCTGGCTGGCATCTACAGCCCAGAAATATTGAGTCATAACACACTTATCAGAAACCCTAAAAAAGATGCAAGGGATACTTAGAGATGAACCAGTATCAATTCTCTTATTTTAGCAGAGAACAAGCTATAAAGGCAATTAAAATATTAAATATATTCCAGGAAATAAAATAGTTTTTATTTTTATTTGATAAATAAAACAAACACAAACAAACAAGCAAGCCAGAAACATACTAGTCAACTAGAATCCCCCAAAAGTTCCTCTCTCACTATCCTACTTCATGGGTTTTGTGCTTCTTTAGCAGTCACTTTCATAAGTGAGCATCCTAAAAAGCTCCTAGTGATACATAATTTCAAGGAAGGGAACAAAAACAAATTCAAAATAACACAAAAAACAAACAAACTAACCACCAACGAAAGTCCATGCGTTTATCCATGTGGCACATTCACAAGATTGTGCTGAACCACACAGTAAACCACTGGGTGGGAGAGCTGGCTGCTTTCCTACTTGGGATGTCCCTCAATGAACTGAGCATAAGGACTCTCCTACCCTTCCATTTTGTGACTGTTTATTTTAAAAGAAAGCAAAGATCTGTGGGACAGATAGAAGGTAAGGTACTTCATGAAGATGAAATAAATTTAACATACTCAAATTTTCTGGCTACAAAATACAGTCCTACGTGCTGCTTTTACCAAATCCTCATCAATAAGCAGCAATAGGAAAATATCACATCAGAATGTAGAAACAGCAACAGACTGATATCCATAGGTGCTGTAATAAAGTAAAAGAAATACAACACAGGTCAATCTACACCAACTAAATCTCTTCTGGTATCAGCAGTGCCATATACTATTTCAAAAGTGATCTGGAATCAACCATGCACCATCACAAAATCCTCACAAATCAACACTTCCAGATCATGCATTCATTTGTGTTTTAGGAAGGACTTGCTACTGTAATTTTACAAGATGTGATGAGACATCCAAATTATTTGAATAGAAGGCTATTTGTTCTGAAAGGTATCTGCAGTCGGTTTTGCACATTCATTTATTCATTTATGTAGTGACCACACATTTAGTGACTGCTTCAGCAGTAATGAAAGGCAGCAGGGATAGTGAAATGTGGTAACAAAATGACCTGTAAAAGCTCCACTCTATCTTTTGGGGGGGGGGGGGGGGGGGGGTGTGGAATCTGAGGGGGAAGAAAGAATGCCACATCTTTCTGAAGTGTCAACATAGCCTACAAAAGGCTCTGGGAAATCAATCTATCCCCACTTGCTCACATATTACATTTACCATTTCCACTATACAACATCCCATGGCTGAAATGCTCAGTACTGCTATGAAGCCTCAGGGCATTTCTGAAAAGTCTGCTCAAGTCCTTAGGATCTGGAGTAGAACAACCACAGTTTCTTAATATGCACCTATCATATTCTTAAATTACCAGTAAGCTTCATACCCAGTACATAAACCCAAAACTCAAATGCAGAGCAAATTCTTTCTTCAAGAAGAGGTCTGATAAAGACCAACTAGGATCTCCCACTGTCAGCACCTTATCAGAATGAGGCAAGTGGGTATTGTACAGCAAAGTCCATCATTTATACTGTCTAAACAACAGTATTTTCTCAGCAGAATTCTCAAATCTCAGATAGGTAAAAATCAAGATACGCAATTAGCTGCTTGCAATGGGATCACTATGCTGTTAAAGTCCCTCCACTGCTGTATATGGAAATTAGAAGTACTAATACAGGAGAGTAGGACTTGAGATCACAGAAAAATGTGTTTTGAAAAGAAACTGGAAGGTAAAGTTAGGAGCTATGTTGCGACAGAGAATATTCTAGGTCAATGCAGATGTAAAACAGAAGTGATGTACACTAAAAGGATAGCAATGAAAGAAAAATGAATAGTAAACCAAAACTATACAGTGTAAGATCTCAGACAAATTACAGATCATTTGTTACCAAAGAGAATCAGATCTGTTCAGTGCCTGTAGCCAAGAAAGTGCATTATTGATCTACTGTATTATGCAAGGCTTGGAAAAAGATAACGCCTCAAGAGTAAGTGTTCCAGCATATCAATTTTTATATTTAGTAACAGCTGAAACAAGCAGAAATGGACATTTCATAGCATTAGTACTTGATTGTTTATTTTATGCTACAAGATAAATTGGCTTTGCACACCCAGAAGAGGAACACTGTCATGAAGGCCAAGAACTCAATTCCTTAATTTAATAATACTTAAAGCTTCTCTAACAATGGATATGGAGTCCAAACAGCATTGTCCCTGCAGCATGTTATGGACACTGGTAGGTAGGACAAGACTTCCATAATGGGAACTAACAATTAAGATGTTAAAGCAGTCAGGCAGTAACATTCACCAACTATACCAATTAATGTCTAAAGTAGCTGCAGTCATCACCTCACTGAAGTCCTTTTATTTGATATATGCAACATATGCTTGTTTAAATGGTATAAAATCCTGAAACAAAGGTTGCTAAATCATGACCCAAGTAAAGCAGTGGAAGTCTACTCACCTTTGCATGGGACTCTCAGCAAGAGCCAAGTTACTGAGAGCTGGTTTGACAGATCTACAATAGAATCCAATGACAGCTACTGGCCAAGTACATAAGCTAAAACAATACAAACAACATGCCCTCACAGTGTGACTACTAGAGATAAAAATTTTACCCTGGGACAGCAATTTACTTTACAGAATTAAAAGACAGGAAACACCAAGCTAATGTCCTTTCAAATTCTGCCTGAGAAAATGTGAAAACTGTACTACAATCTGCAAGAAAATGAAATCATATGTTTTGTTTGTGTCAGATTTTGCCTGATACTAGAAGCTGTTTGCCAGTCATCAGTATCATCATTAAAGAGAAGCCAAAGTCTTTATATATTAGCACTACTTGACTGTATTTACAGTTGTAGTAAATTCTACTGTAGAAAATAGTGGAGTTACGGTTCTAGAAATATCAATCTTGCTACTGTGATAGATGGCCTGTCAAGGAGCCTAAATGTAGCAGTAGTACCTGCCTTCCTCAGCATCAACTGCCCATCTGAGAACTTGGTTTTTAAAAACCAAAAGCATAACTGCATTCAAACAGTGTGAGTAAAATCTGCTGTGATTAAAAGTGGCCAAATAAAGTGTAAAAATACCAACATGTCCTTAATGTTACCTCCTCTAAAAATATGCCAACTGCAACTGGAAGTGAAGTTTGACACCATCTGTCACCTAATTATGCCTTATATAATACATGTCATCAGGATATTTACTACAGCAATTGCTCTGCAAGCCATGCCACAAGATTTAACTATTCAACCACCTACATTTTCCTGCTCACGGAACCAATCACAAACACCTGCAAAGCCACATATTCTATTACGAAGCTTCTTCAGATGCAATGGCTAAAATGCATTTATAAAAGTTATGCAGCCAATGAACTGCCATCACCTGGTCATTTCTCAGATATTCCCAGGAGCAAGGTACTTGTATGCAGTATTTTCTATAGTTTCAAACCAGAAATTTAGTTCTAAAATTCAAAGATAAACTACACACATTGGAAGAGCATCCACTTTATTCTGCATGTGAAGATCTAGCATATGTAGGAGATTTTATAAGTGTCCTTCTTACATCAGCAGGCAAGAAAGGACATTAAGAATTCCTAAGTTCCAAGAAGCTGATGCATCTGGCTTTTAGCACTTCTGCAATCTACCATTCCACAAACACCCACTATGTGCACTAACACAAACTGAAACAGCCTCATCTACTGACAGGTAGAGAAATCAAATCCTATGCCCACTTGCTGCTACTGGCACACTTAGTACATCAAATGATAGCTGAAGTGCGTGGTACTTAAGACTTTGTTCTGAAAACTTCAGCATGTTGTATCCAAAATTTGGATGGATCTATAAAACAAAGTTTACACCAATTTACAAGTAGGCAAAGTCCCTGATAATGTCCTGATTAAACTCCTCACAGAGGCTCTGCACTCCCTTAGCTCTCCTCTTCTCCTGTAAAACAGCCCACTTGCGTTTTTTCATTTTCCCTGTATTTGTCTAGTCTAAAAAGTATCACCCTTCTCTGCTCAAGAAAAGAGGAAACTTAGCCACTCATAACAAAGCTCATGCTAAGTAATAGCTGTTAGCAAATGCCAGACTACCCTGCTGTGTATTGGCTGACAAGGGTCTTTCCATAAAAGCACTCACCCTCCTAAATGGAACACAATGCCTGCTCTAAGCTATAGATTCCTCTTAGTCTCAATTGCTATCTCCTCCCTTTACCCACATGCAATGCAACAACTGAGGTCCAACTGGCTTGGTGTGTTTAGAGAAAGCATAGTGACTGCCATAAAATGAGCTTATGTCTCTAATATATCAATACACATTCTGTATCTTCACTCAGAACAGCACTCAGCTCTTGTTTGTAAGGTGGGAGTGGAGCCATCGTTTTGCTTGGGGATTTTTGTAGATGTTATGAGATCCCAAGAGATCGGAAATACTCCAAAATCCAAGTCATTTTTGCTACTTTTTTTGGCCACTGAACCACTGTAACAGCCCAGAACCATTAACTGTAGTTTCAAACGAGAAACACTTCTTTGCCTACCTTTTTCCACAGACAGAAGGGTGCTATTTTATTTTTTATTTCTAACAGTAAAGGTCTGCAAGGCAAAATATAGAAGTACTGGGGGGAGAGGAGGGGAAACAATCCACACAAAAAACCACCACACAGAACTCAACAACATCAAACATGTAAGCAACTACCATTATAGAGTGCCAGGCCCTAGGCAGCCTGATCTACTTGGAGCTGTCCCCACTCAATGCAGCAGGATTGGTCAAGATGACCTTTCAGGGTCCCTTCCAACCCAATGCAGTCTGTGAATTTTTATATACCAAAAGGACTGATGTTATATATTGCATAAAAGAGCCTTGAGGAAGTATTAACTTGAGACTCAAAAATCCATTATGCTTTTCATAAAGAAAGATTCTTTTTCTGTAATTTGTGCTAGGTATGGTCACCAAATGGCTACAAACTTCTCACTCTGGGAAAGTCTACTCCGCATTTCTGTAAGAATCAAACTGGAAAGTTTTTTGTCTCTTCAGAATGACAACTATACTTACATGCAGTACTGGGTTTTTCCTCAGAAGTCTATGGGTTTAGAAGCTCTACAAAGATGAAGTACCACAAAAACATGTTAACTGCTCATTCCGCTGAAGTAAAAAGTGCCAGCTGTACAAAATGTTATTCAAGATACATAAAATACTTTTAAAATAACCTACATAAAGGCATCAGTACTCCCATCTGATCATAAAAAAATTAAGGGAGAGACTACTAATGTGTATGTATACATAAGCAAGATTAAAAAAAGTCTTGGCTACAAAAATGGAAGAGAACAGTTTAAACCAACAATACTTGTGAAACATAATTGGTGGTTAACTACCAGTTGTTATTGCTTTCTTGAGCCAAACACCAAAAACTGACATCAAGTCAACTGCAGGTAGATTCACAGAGATATTTAAAACCAACAAACAAACAGAAATGAGCCTCAAATGGGCATGAGAAACAGGTAGAATCCATCAACATTACACACCTGAATTAGGTTAAGCAGCTTGCCAATTCATGTTTTGTTTCAAATTCAGCTGGCACACAACATTAATTCTGATGCCCTGCACTGACTTAGCAACATGATTTGCACACTTTAAGATCCTGAATTGCTCACAATATGCAATGTATCTAAGTAGAAAAAAGAATTAGTGACTAATCTTTCATCATTAAATTACCACTCAGAATTAAAGCTGTTATAGCTTTTAGAGAAATTAATTACAGAACTGCTTTTCCAGTACTACTATCCCTCAGTCCATGTTGTCTAGCTATTCCCTTTCTTCCTCAATTTATTCCACCTAACCAAAACCTGCTCAAGAAAAATATCTTGTTGTCATTCTATACATTTTGAGAAATAGCTATGGCTGTGGGTGGAAAACTGATGGATAATGCTTTAGTATACAGTACATTATGACATGTTCAGGAAGTCTCTTCAACTCTACATCCTGAATTGCAAGTATTGGCCTAGTCACTTGAGAGGAAGGAAATGTGTAATCTGCATCCACTGGGCAGACAGTGCAAACTAACTATTATTGACAGCTATGCATTTGGGAGGTAGGACAGTGGGAAGTGGAAAGCAAACAATTTAAGTGACTGAGGAAGCAGAGCCAAAAAGATTGGGGGCGGGGAATAAAGTCACAGCTGCACTAGATGGCACACAGTCCCCAACTGCTGGCAAAGAGGCTATGCATCCAGTTAAGAAGTGGTGGGACAAAAGCAACTGAAGTAATAAGGGCCATCTTTATGTAAAGCAGACGCTACAAAGTAGACACTTTAAATAAGAAACCAATCTGATTTTTACCCCAGTTCCAGATGTGAGAATTTAGGTGAGTTACTGTCTTCCTTGTGCCTTATTCACCAGCTGTATGAAGTGGGAATCATAGTTTTAAGGTACTTGGAACATTCATACAAATGTTTTGCCACCTTTCAGTCACTTCAAAATGAACTTTGTTTTCCCCACAAAACAAATACTATGAAGAGAAAATGTGATCTAGTTACAAAACCAGTGGAATACAGAATCACAAAATCAACTAGGTCAGAAGAGACCTCCAAGATCATCAAGTCCAACCAATCACATGGCACCATTCACCACCACTCTCTGGGCTCGGCCCTCCAGCCAGTTCCTAACCCAGCTCAGAGTGCTGCTGTCCAAGCCACGAGCTGATAGCTTGGCCAGGAGTTTGCTATGGGGGACAGTGTCAAAGGCTTTGCTGAAGCCCAGGTAGACTACATCCACAGCCTTCCCTGCATCCACCAGGCAGGTCACCTGGTCATAGGAGGAGATCAGGCTGGTCAGACAGGATCTGCCCTTCCTAAATCCATGCTGGCTGGCCCTGATCCCTTGGCCATCCTGCTGGTATGCTGTGATTGCAAGTCTGAGAAGACTTGGTTTCCATGCTCAGATTTGCCACGTGCCTGAAAAGGGACCTTCAGTCTCCTCACTTTCAGTGTCTGACTCCCCGCCTATAAAGTGAGGTTTATTACATACACTTCCCTGTAAAAAGGGCTTTGAAAAAGTTAAAGGTAAATAAGTGATCAGGGACATTGCTGCCTTGTCAGTCTAATTTCTCACTGCATGTGGCTTACAATAGTCTCACAGATGTATTTTTGCCCTCGGGGCCTGTTTGACTTGATCACAGAATGAAAATAAGGTGTATTTAGTGACTTATTTTTCCACCCTCATTCATTTGTAGTTTCCAGTGTATATTTTATTATACGTATTTACTAGGTTGCACAATGCTATGGGGCATGTACATACATTTCAGTTAGTGGCTTTATCCTAGTAACAAACATAAGGTGCAAGAGTGATTTTATCTCCCTTCTGCAGACAGGCCTACACAGACTCCAGTAAGGTCAGCTACACTGAACTTAACTATGATATCAGGTTACTGTGAAATCCAGATTTGTATCTACAGCAATGTTTCGAGTTCAAAGGACAGCTATGCTACAACTCTGACTCTTCAATTTTTTTGAGCAGTACACCTCATCACTCTTCTTTTCACTTGATATATCCATTGCCAGTTGCCTGTGCTGAATATACTTCCTTCTCCAAGTATTTTCCCATATCAGGAAGGCCCAATCAGCAGGCAAACACCTGGCCCTGAAGGAAACAAAAACAAACCTAAAAAAATACAACCAACCAACCACGACAAAAAATAAACATTTAAAAAAAAAGTTTTTTATGTCAGGCCTAGAGGAGAAGTGAAGAAACACACACACATTATCAGTGCAAAAGAGAGATTTAAAACAGCATTTCATTCTCATCTGTACAGCATTCCAACAAGACAATGCATCAGTAACAAATTGTTAGGGGATCAACTAGGAGGGAAAGCTGTGTTTTAGTCCTGCTGTTCCTGTATAGCTTTCAAATTTTTGAGGGAGACCTGGAAACAACACAGAGAGCAGACTCTAACACTTGGGCATCTCTTTCCCAAAACTGAGGGCAAAGTACACTAAGTCTGGAAAATCTGCTTCCTTTCCTCCTCATTCCTCTTACACACCACAACAGATCTGGAATACGTCTCCATCCAAAACAATTCTCAGCGGTCTTCTAGAACAGCAAGGGATGTATACTTACACCCTTGCAGGACGAATAAAAACCTGAACCTGACCCTGAGTGCTTCACCAGAAGGTAGGCACTATTATTAACAGCATTCTAGAAAACACCAGGCCTTATCATTTAGGCTTCCATCATTAGGGAGCAGCTCTGTCCTGATTATGAGCCAGCACAGATATCTAATGCAGAGCCATTTCCAGCAGCCTCAGTGTGCAATACCTAAACCACTCCTTTACAGTAGTAGCTTCATGAGTCTAAAATAAGGAGAAAATACCCCTCAGCAAAGAATAGCAAGAAGGAGCAACAAGAAGAGGAGAAAGGTTCAGGAACTGCTGCAGATCCCTTACAGATGCCCAGAGAAATGGAGCAAGGAATTCTGCTGCTTTCTAGATGCTGAATGACAGTATCTCAAGTAAGAAACAAACTCTTAAATAAATATTTTAAACAGTAGCTGCAGCATGTGTAAAAGAGGTTATAACCTTTCATTAAGTCCAATTCATCTGAATAGTTTTTAATATCGTGAACTCTTACTGACTCACCCTGAAGGCTAAGATCTTGCTATGACTTACCTCAAAGCATTTTTTTTTATTGTCAGTATTAAGTTGCTGATAAAAATGAAGGATTTAAAACGTAGTGCTGACACAACCTTAACTACAGAGTTTCTGCAGAGCAGTGTTATAGCTGTAATTAAAAAGACAGCCTAAATCAAGCAAAAAGCTTCACTGCAAAACCTTTTTTAGGGGATCAATCCAGTATCATCAGTGACAACTCAATAGGGAGGATAAAGGAAAAATGAAGTTTCATGTAGAATTAAGAAAAATTGTCTCTGTTAACATAAAAATTTATCTTTTGAAACCAGTGGAGAACAAGTTGTTAGATTTACATGAAGCATAACATATCAGTATCAGAGATGTTTATTTCTCCTTTTTTCTTGCACTACAGAATAACTGCAAAGATAGTTAAGGAAACAGCAAGCTAATAAAACAAGTGCTGGAGAAATGGCTGAAAGCTTCAGAAGAGAAGCTTGTAAAAAAGTATTAGAAGAAAAACAAGTATTTGCAATTACTTCAACAGCAAGTTGACTACAGCATTTAGCTTATGGGGATACAAGATATTTTTTATCAACCACAAGTGTTGCAAGAATCACCAGAATGGTTCGTATTGCATCAGCTTTATTCTTGAGGTGTCCCTGAATACCATCTACTATGGACTCAAAGTCACAAAGCTCTCAGCTATGGCACAAAGTGCCCAACAGTGAAGTCTGGCACTTAGCAAAATGAAAACTCATTCAAAGGAATGGCAGTAGGTACAAAGTTTCTTGGAAGCCCTTTCAAACCAGTCAAGGCAATCACACATTCATTTTTGCTCCAGTGATATTATTACTCAAGAATCTGACGATACCTATTGCTGTACTGACATTTCACTCTCCATGGTTCATTGCTGTCTTAGGCAATTTAATGAATAAAACCCAACCCTTTGGTAGTGGAGAATTGGGGGGAGAGTTAAGAACGTATACAAAAAGTTGGTTTGATTCAAATTAACAGTATTTTATTTGAACCCCAGAATCTGATAATCTTCAATATTATTAACAGGATTGTCTGTGTTGCAGCACTCGTAATGCTATTTTTAAGACATTGATTATAGTCAAATTAAGACATGTGATATCAGTCTGCTGGAATGAAGAAAACTTCTACCATTCTGGTAAACTGTTCCAATTAGGATTTTTGGGAAATGTCGTTTATTTCTGAAATTGATTCGGGCTTTTTCTACCCCCCCGTAAATTCAACTTTAAGCAAGAGGACATTGCAATGTTTTTGCCAACTCTTACATTGCTTCTGTTCTGATAATGACAATATTGATGGCAGTAATAGCATTTGACCACAAAATGTTACTGTTTAGTGAGTTGTTGTCATCATTCTTCCTGTTCTGCCAACAGCAAGAAATTGTGCTGCTGTTTTAATAAAAAACTAAAAAGGAGAAACAACAATAGCTTGACAAAGATCAGGGAAAATTGAAATAGTAATACAGAAAGGAATCTTAAAGAGGTAATAGATGATGACACAATGAATGCTGGATTACAGCTTTGTGGTACAGAACAGTGAATCAACAGAACGAGCAGATGTAGTTTAGCGCTGAATACTGCCACAGCTGAACCTCAAACTTCAGGTTACAGCATAGGTCCAATCCTGTGCTATCCTATGCAGATAGTCTGACTAGATAATCATCATAGTTGACCTGGAACTAAAACAACAACAAAAAGAATATCTATTTGCCCTTTCTCCCCCTGCTCAGTTCCTCAGTGTAGTCCGCTGCTTCCCACACACTGAAGCCTTCTTCTCTTTTAATCCTGCACCCTCGTCACCATCTCCTCATTTGAAAAACATCCAAGGACGGTTCTCTGCCTCCCAATTACTCAGAAGAAAAAGTCTGTTGCTATTTAACCTTAATTTAATTCCCTGGGGCATTCACAATCCATGTTACCCTTCCCACCCTTCCAATTACAGCAAGGCATCTTTCCTGAATGTGTAACATCATGACGCTCCAGTCTCCCCAGTAAGACTTGCTGCAAGACTCTTTCACTGTTAAGCTGCTGGCAGACAGAACTGCCCACCTATGCTGAGAACAGGTCTGAAACAAATTAAAAACCAACCTATGAACCAACATTAATTCAAAAAAATCATAGGCCACTAAACTTTGGAATTCATCAGTCTTCTGTTAACTTCTAATTAACACCAATTAGTCCTGGCAGTGAGGTGAAGTCCCTGATGACTGGAAGAAGGGATACATTATACCCATTACGCCCAAAGGGCAGAAAGGAGGACCATGGGAGCTACCAACCTGTCAGTCTCACCTCTGTGCCTGGGAAGATGATGAAACAGATTCTCCTAAAAAGTCTGAGAAGGCACATGGAGGACAGGAAGGTGATTAAACACAGTCAGCATGGCTTCACTAAGGGCAAATCCTGCCTGGCCAATCTAGTGGCTTTCTACAACAGAGCAACTGCATCAGTGGACAAGGGATGACCTACAGATGTGATCTATCTGGACTTCTGCAAGGCCTTTGACACAGTCTCCCACAACATCCTACTCATTAAGACAGAGAAATAAAGTTTTAATGGGTGGACTATTCAATGGAAAAGGAATTGGCTGCATGGTTGCATCTAGAGAGCAGTGCTCAACAGCTTGAAGTCAGATGGAGAGCCGTGACAAGTGGTGCCCCTCAGGCATCTGTACTGGGACCTGTACTGTTTAATACTTCTCTCAATTACATAGATAGGGCGTCAACTGCACCATCAGCAAGTTTGCAGATGATACCAAGCTAAGTGGTGCTGTTGATAAGCCAGAGGAATGGGATGTCATCCAGAAGGACCTGAACAGGCTGGAGAGGTGGGCCTAGGTGAACTTCATGAGGTTCAGTAAGACCAAATGCAGGGTCCTACATTTGGGTCAGAACAACCCTCACTATCACTCCAGTCTGGGGGAGGAGGTGATAGAAAGCAGCCCTGAGGAAAAGGACTTGCGAGAGCTGGTGGACAAGAAGCTGGACATGAGTAAACAGTGTGAATTTGCAGCCCAGAAAGCCAATCACATGCTGGGCTGCATCAAAAGAAGTGCAGCCAGCAGACTGAGTGAGGTGATTCTGCCACTCCACTCTGATCTGGTAAAACCACACCTGGAGTGCCACATCCAGCTCACTGCAGAGGAGTTGGACTAGATGACTTTTAGAGACCCTTCCAACTTGGGTGATTCTGTGATAATCCCTTAATCCAGAAACTGGACATAAAATAGGAAAATTGAAGTAGTTCCAAAAGAAATGTATCTGCTTGCTCAGCTGAAATACTTCATGCCATTGTTACAGGGCATGTTACTTGGTTTTGTTGTGCCATATGCAAATTATGGCAAGTAGTTATCTTCACAGGAAACAGATGTTAAGAACTTTGAAGCATCTGTATGACATTAACATTTTCAAGTTAAAATCCATTCACAAGAAGAATTAATCTTAATTATACTAAAGGTCTTAAACCTTAGTAAAATTTAAAAGCGTAACTACTTTTTTTATTGGATATGTCTAAATTCCTCTCTTAATTCTGCCAAAAGCTCTTGATTTTTTGTTATTTCATTCTCAGCAGAGATAAATTTAGCCATGTGGAAGTTAACAGGTTCCTTTTAGACGCATTATGCCGGATATCTAAAATGCAAACTTTTGACCACAAATTTTATTTGAGAGAATGAAGGCTGACATTCAGATGTCATGGTAAGTTTCTAATGACACAATTTAGAAGGCAGCAGGAAATAAACAAGAAAACACAAATCTCAACTATAACTTGTGTGTAAGAACACACACACTGCATGTTATCTGCAAAACCAAAACTGCGATTCAGCAGCTGTTCAAGATTCATACATACATAAGACAGTAAGAACAGTGATTTACGGTAAGGTTTTCCACCCTCCAAATCACTGCCTGTTTCTAGATTCTACTTCCTTACAACTTACTGCCTCTCCCCTTAGTATCCCATCTTTAGCTTTCCTCAGGTCTTCCTCCATTTTGTGCAGGACTTCTTAAATTTTATTTTTTATTATTTCCTCCTCTCCACTACTGGTACTTTTCCAGTTTGATATGAGGGCTAAATATCTAAGAACACAGTCATCTACATTCTTAGAAAGTTATCATGTCAACAAATTTTGAAGTGCAAAATATGCCATGCATCTGTTTTCACAGTCACATTATTTAGTTGTGACTTAATTCTAGTTTGGTTTAGATAAAGCCTTAAAACAATCTGCAATCACCAGTGAACTAGGATATTTTCCAACTGCAATCATGAGAACTGGGGATAGGGGCAAGCTATTTAATCCATCTGGTCAATTCCTCATTAACCAGGTACAGAGGCACTCAACTGATCTGGAAGGTCACAGAGAATGAGAAAAACAGTTTGGAAGATCATTATCTTTTGTCTTTACCCACAAAGGCATTCACAAGTAGAAAGCACTCACTGCAGACTATGGGAGTTTCACTCCACAGTTCTGCATTAGAAACAGATATTACTTATAGTCAATATACCAACCTTATTATATGACTTAAGATCCCTAGAAACAACTTACTGCCACAGCTGTGCTAAAGTTCACTCTTTTCCTAGCCTCACTCCTTCTCATGCCAATTCACACACCCCCACAACTGGCACAGACAGTGAGCATCCCAGCTATCAGCCTGACCCCAGAACTGCTTCCCTACACAACCACTCTCTTCATGAAAACAACTGCTCCTCAGAGCAAGAACTGCCCAAGTGAAAGTTAGGACCCCACTAGTTCTGCCACACAAAGACCATCTAGGGAGGCTGGTCAGCTTCTACTTCCACTGGAGACTGATGACACTATTACTATGTATGTCTTCCACATTCAACCCTTCATCAAGTGCTACCCATATCACTGCAATGCTAAGTCAGAAGGGAATGAAGATCAATGCTCAGTTTCCAGAACATATATAGAAAATATTAGAACGTCTCAAAAAAAAGACCAAAATGTTTTATAAGGATTACAAAGTGACTTTTTCCACTTCATTTTTGCAATGAGATCAGCAAACAGAAATACAGGGTTTCTCCTACTAGTAATCAGCATGCACAATCCGCTAACATTTCCAGATCCCCTATAAGCTAGTATGGTTATGCAAAACAGCACATGCACCCAAAAGCCTAGTACTGCCACATTTCAGAAAATTTGCATTAGACTGGTTACAATTAAAGTCCTTTCAAGAAGCATCATCTTGTCAGTATTTCTCTAGGAAACACCTCTAAGAGCTCTGTTAAAGAAGGTAAAAAGTAAATTAGCAGCATCAATTTTTATAAAATACAGTTGTCTCACAAGCCTGTTTTTTCCCCCCCTTTGTTTTCTTTCTTTTTTTTTTATTTATTGTTTAAATAAAAGAACACAGTTTGTTGAAAAGCCCCTTTAGCTGACACTTTGGGAGACCCTTCAAATATGCAACATTTTAAGCCCATAAAAACATCCCACCAAATGACACGCACAATTAACCCAATTTTGGCAAGTGTTAAGGCCTAATTGCCAAGGTTAATTTACAACAGTGAACATAATACTTAAGATAAAACTAGTTTCTTCATGACCTTAATATAGGTTTTCATTATAATGCTTCATGTTTCATGCACCCAAAGTTTTATACTCAAGACAATTTCTTTAGAAAACAAATCCTTTTCAGGGCTTTTGCACCAGCTACCATATAACTATCTTCTGGCTAAATAACAGGATAGAAACTCAATTTAAACCTGGCTAAGTGCTAGCTTTTGTTAATTAGAGCATCACTGAGGCACCAAGCCCTACATTGACACACTGTACGTAAAAACTGGCTGCTCCACCTGCCCTGGATATGGCTGTGCAGTAAGAGATGTGAGCCAACACTGGGGCCAGAGAGAGAGACTGCAGGCAGGATACTGGGGCAGGAGCATCTCAGACTGCATCTCCCCCAGGGTCACCAACACACCCTGGAAGCTCTTTGACAAGTCTCCAGCTGAACTTCCAGAATGCTAAATCAAATTTCAACAATCCTGACACTACTATTCAGCTAGTTCCTTGACTCCTGCTTCAGTAGCACAGCTGTAATACCATTTCAGAAACACTGATCACTCTTAAAAGAAAGGCCTTTTCCTCTTCCCTGCCCTAACTACAGTTTCATGGAACTGTACAGTTGCAGCACACTTTTGCATGCAAAACACCACTATGTTACCCAAAAGAGCCTATTTTCCATTTTCTCTGAAAAATGCATTTCTTCCTACTATTCATGATTTACAAATATTTTCCTCTTGATCTTCAGAACATAATTCTTTATCACAGTCTTAGAACCTTCTCACAAATACTTTTATAAAACAAAACATTGTGGTGGCAAAATTCCCATGTAACATAAACTAACCTTGAGGTAGATGCATAAAAACAAAGCAGTATCAGACTATTTAAGGTTATTTTTCTCAGCATATTAAGTCCTTCGATTGGAAGTGATGTTATTTACTATCTTTCAGGCTAACATTTGTTTCCTATTGCCTGTTATGGCAATTTTGAGTAAGTAGTTGAAACACTGTGAGACAGTTGCCTCCCTACACACCTTTTTTGAAGTCAAACCACTGAACTCAATCACTGAGTAAATCCTGCTACCCCCCAACACCACCTTTGAACACCACTCTTTAGATTCAGAAAAACTGCTTGGGTTCATTCTGCTACTTCAACACAATGCCCAGTTCTTTCAGACTGAAAACACATATTGTCTGCCGGAGAAACAGGAACTTGGAATTCCTTTTCCCATATATAAATTGGTGAGACAGAAACCTATTTCTGATGAGGCACTCATGCAAATTTCACAATGCAAAAAAAAAAAGCAGCCAACACCACCCCAAAAAAAAGTTTCTCCAAACCAACAAACTCCCAAACCAAACAGCTGATATTAATCTGAATGTCAAACACACTACATGAACAAACATGGAAATAGTATATTTTCATCAGAAAAAAATAATTGGGGATTTTCTTTTCTTTACCTTCTGTGAGGTATACATAGAAAAAAAATTTAAATCTCTTTATTTACATCAAAAGTTTCTTGTTTAGTGATTCTTGTCAAGTGAGACCTGACTGTGAGATCTTAACTTTATAGTTTAGTTTAATCATGATTAGGTTCAACAACTTCAAATCCAGCCACCTTGATCTATTACAGGCCCCTTAAATCACTGTATATATCATCACTTGAGAAATTGTTATGTGTTTGATCTTAGATATTAGTTATTTAATAACTGGCATACTGAGGTCCTGAGGCTAAAGTGTCATCCTTCAAACTTCAGCATATTGAAGCTACCTTTTGACTGTTTCATGCTTTAGAGTCCACGTGAGACTCTCTACTTCCTGATGCAATTTTTTACTTTCAGTTTTCATTCCAAAATAAGGACAACAACAATTAAAAGCCATTTCTAACAACTCTAACGTTACCATGGCAGGGGAGTTAGAACTAGAAGATCTGTAAGGTCCCTTCCAACTCAAAGCATTCTGTAAGTTTTCGTTCTTATATGATCTGGCACATAAGTAAATAAACATTCACAAAGACATGTTTTCTCTCACATAAGATTAAACCTTTCAAAAAGTGCAAAGCATTAGGTAGACACTATTAATAATCATTGTAACATGTTCTGTGCTCATTACACTCTCCAATTAACCTGGAGATGACCGGTGTACTTAAAAAGCTTTATGAGTTTAGCAAAAAGTTTCATTTTGTCAGCCTACAACAGGTTGGTCCAAAAAGCCTCAATTAAGCTCCCCAATTTTATTCAGCAGATCAGAGGACCTAAAGTACTTTTTCCACAATAAAAATCTATATTCTGAAACGGAATCTTGTTTGAGGGTGGCGAGGCAGGTAGTTCTATTTGGGTTTTTCATACTTTGAACCAGGTTTCTGCTTCTAAAGTGTAGTATGTTAGAAAAATTACAACATGCAATAGCAGTCCACACATGTTGTATATTCTCCTGTAGGCACAGAGTTGGACTACAATTAGCATGTATCAGATTCTCAAGAAACGAACAAAGCACATGCATTGATGTGTTTTAAGTGGCTGTTGGGAAAGGGGATACATTGACATGCACAAAGTTGGCCAAGACAATTTCCAATTCTACACAGAAAGCATTTTACAAAGAATCTGGAATCCGAAGAGTCAGTATTTTAAAAAGTCAATTAATTTCCAATGTTACTGGAAAATACAGTTAGAGAAGTTTTTAGTCTCACAAATGAGACATTACATCTTTGAGCATCTAGCAATTTCAGAGCAACTCAAGGCTGCAATCAAAACGCCCATTAGAGTGCTCCACATTTCAGAACAAGCAAGCAAGTGGTTGTCAGTGCAGCCAGTAAATCACCTGATCCTATTACAAAATCAATTACTGCAGCACATTTCTATTGCTACACAACCTGATAATGGCAAAATGATATTGGATAGCTACTGCAAGGTCAAGAAAACTGCTAAGAACATCTGAAATTTGTCTTTTTATCATGTAAATCCAAATTAGACAACATCCTTTTAATGGTATAGTTAAAATTTAAAATATAGTTACCTTCTTTGGCTGATTGAGACATTCAATGGATAGTCTCTGCAACTGCTCTGATGTATGACTGCAAGACAGAAGATTGGAGCAGCAGGTCGAACAGCCCAGCCTCTTCATTAAAGAAGAAATAATGCTGCAGCCACAGCCACACATTGACTTGCTCATCAGACAAGTTTATTCTTAAAGAAATTAGGACCAGTACTGTCCCATAAACACTCAAAACTGGCCAGCTGCCTCATTCTGCAGCTCCCTGGCTGAAATTAAGACTGCTAAACAGAAAGAGGAAGAAAAACAAACAAACAAAAAAACCCCCACAAAACTGTTTCTCAAAAAACCAAAAAAACAAACCACCACCAACCAAAAAAACACACACAACGTCAGCCAGTCTCACCAGCAGGTAATACTTTGCATTTTTAAGAAGCGTCGTTTTCCCTCTACTCCGCTTTGCAAAGTAAGATGCTTTTGAAAGACAGACAGCTGTCTAACAGAGGAGTAAATTCAGTGACTGTCATCTCTCCAAACTGCTTGCTGACTACTCCTTCTGTGGCTCTTGTCACTTCAGGTCTGTTGTACTGAGAAGCACAGCCTACCCAGCCTGGGCCCCGGCCAGGGCAGCTACGCCAGCAGCCGACAGCCCCACCCCGTGCAGCCCCATGCTCGCCCACAGCATCCTGCGCGCCGGCCACGGCCTCCGCTCCCCAGCTGCAGCAGGTTATTGCATACGTCCAGAGCTGTCAACCTTTTGTAACGCCTCTGCTTGAAAAGGACTTTCCAATTACACAGAAGAACGACAAGACCTGTCTGACAGCTACACTCTGAGACAGGCTATTTGCAGTGTCTGGGAGAGAAAAAAAAAAACAAAACACAACAACGTAACACACACACTAAGAAATGTTCTTGAAAAGTCAGAATGCATGAGAAAAATGCTACCCAGGTGTACCAAATCCTGAACTAAGAATGGCTGCTACAAAGCTACATGATTGAGAACATCACTAGGAAAAGCCAACAGAAACTAAACCCAGGAAAAAAGGCATGTGAGAGAATTTATAGTAGATGGTCCTGAGACACCACAACCAACTACAAAAGCAAGTTAGAGGCAGATCGTATAAGCAGCTTTAATAAAATCTTGAAAGAGCCCTTTTTGGCTGTCGGAAAAACAAAAAAGGCAAACTAATTCAAGCAAGCAGTCAGTCATAAACAGGTCTTCTAGCTGTTAAAAAAGAATTATGCTCTGCTCAAAATATAATATTGAATACCTGGCACATGTGCCAGAAATGTTTCCTCATTTTCGAGAGATGCTAATGCAGTAATCATACCTTTCTTTCTCATTTCCATAAGAATACAAAAATGCAAGTAATATTGTAAAAAGCTCATTTTAATTGGTTTAAGATGGTATACAATACTATTTCTGAAAGCAGGTGGTCTCACATTAACACAACTGCTTAACCTGATTATGGGATAATCTGACTTGAAATAATTGTCATTTATATTTATAAAGCTATCAGTGCTTGTTCAAATGCATCCTCTTTAGCAAAAGGTTAAGAAAAATATGAGTGATGTGAAAGCAGATGACATCAGTGGAGTCACAAAATAACTTCTCATTTTCACACCGTATTTAAAGCTTAATTTATCCCCTGCTCTGTCTCCCCTCCCCTTTACTATTTCTCTTTCCCCCTCCCCTTCCTTGGTTTAAAACTGAGCTGAGCCTCTCCCAGCCTCTCCCTTCACCTTGCTCTGCCCTTTTGATATTCATGTTAAATCAAATTCCAGTAGTATCTATATGCAAGCATGCACAACAAACTGAACAATAATAATAACAAAAAAGCCTTCTGAAGGTAAAAGCTACAGATGCAAACAAGCAAAATCATGCAGTAACCTTTTACTCGCCTGCTGGAGGTACTGTCTGCTGCACAGAATTTTAAATCCTCATCTGCAGATGCAACTGAGCTGGTATTGCCAAGGACTTTGCTCTTTCTGTGCTGATTCTACACGGCTGTTCATCGAAAGAGCACATTATATAGAAAATTTAAAGTAATAACAGGTGAAATTACTGAAATGGCTTGAAAGGAAACAACTTTAAAAAAAAAAAAGAGGGCAGCTATAGCTCTGTCCAGCCACATTTCAGAGATCTGTCAGACATTAGGGGAGAAAGTCTTATTGCTGATGCATGCTTGCCAGCAACGTGCAGGATGTGGAAGCAGAGAGAGCTAATGAAAAAAATTAATACACAGATTTAAAGTGCAAGGATCATGCTCTAATGCTCAACATTTCACACATCCTGCATACCACAAAAATCTCTCTTCACAAGCATCTATTGTTCCTAAAGCTAAGGAAATGTTAAATGCAAACCCTACACCCCCCTACTTCAAATCCTGGTGTCTCAGTACACTGCAGACCAGTTCTAATATAAATATTCTTAGTGTACCTGTATTTCTGATAAATAGAAGCAGTAGCTTTTTCCTTTGGCAGCAAGTACTTAAGGATTACACAGACATATTTTTTAACAAGAAAGAATAAAGGAAATCATCGATATTTGGGATAATGGTTTCACATCTAATAGGGTTAGAAGTACAAGGGTACTTCACTAGGATTTGTATTATTCTTGCTAGAAATGATGTACCAGCAGTGAAGCCTGCTATTCATTATTTATGAATTTTTCCCCTCAGTTTCCTTAATGTACTATTGATCTCAGGGTGGATGCAGATAGAGCCAGTGACTGGCAGCCACAGTTTCACAGATTAAGTATCTGCAATATAAATTAATACTGTCAAGTACACCAAAGTAGTATCACTGTGGGATTTATTTTTTTTTGGCCTACCTATGGACAGTAGGATTGAAGTCCAACTCATAGTGAGAAACTTACTACAGATGAACAAACTTTTCTCCCCACACCAAAAGCATCTTACAGTGTCAAAACACAGCCAGCCCTGATTATTTTACACTGGTGTTACCACTATACTTTCTTTCTTCTGCTTTCCTAATGTCTGATCAGCAAAATTTTCAGTACATCTTTACTTCCTATGATATGTTTTGCCTGAAGTTAAAACTGCTTGCTATGGGGTTTTTTCCTGTTATTTCCCTGCTTTTAACTAATGTATGAAATGCATAATGTTATCCTTGATAATGTTCATTAGCAAGGCAGTCAGAATATACACTTGTTTGTCCCTTTGATTGCCATACGTTTAGTTGCCCTTATTGCAGGCAAGCAAGGAAACAAGCAGAAAGGGGGAAAAAAAAAAAGTCAAAAAAAGGCACAAAAAGAGAAAAGATAAATCACCAGAATTTCTTCTATGGACTGAGTGAGTCCCCCAGCCACTAGAGCCTTGCCTCTTTAGCTAACTTCCCTATACTTCACCCCCTAGGAGTGATATTTGCCTTCTTCATCTGGCCTGAATAATTAAAGGAGAGGGAAAATAATTTTTAAAAATTAAAAAAAAAAAAATCACATACCTCAAACAATCTCCAACCCCTGCTAAAACCATGTGTAAGTCCTCTCTACCAGCTTCCAGCTATGTGAGAGAAAAGGTTTAGCCCATACCCTAAGTATAGTCTAATGAGGGTAATCACTGTGGGGCTTGTGAGGATGTCTCCTGAAACAGCAAATGATCCAGTGGCAGATTTCTGGATGCCTTTTCTAGTGGTCTTAAGGACAACAGATTTCATAATTTGGCTTGGGAGCTAAAAATCACTTAGCTTAAGTAGTGCTGTTGATAGACATGTGGTTCCTGGCATTTGATAGGAGGCTGCATTTGAATCAAGAACACAGGCAGCAGCAACCACTCACATCAAATTACACACAGAGCTATTATAGTTAAATGCAGGGAACATCTGCACAGTTGTTCCTGTCCTCGTGTCTCCCACATGCACTTACAGCTTTAATAAGGAGTCTCTACCTCCCCTTCTCTTCTCACCTATTCCCTGTACAAGACAGTTTTCAGCACAACGCAGGAAAACAGGTGGAGATGATAAACCAAGTGAATATAAGAAGCCAGTAATCCTTCCAGTAAAGACTTCACACCACTGTATATTACCTCCTCATATTCAATATGCTAAAATACTATCTCCTAAGTATTAAATGTATTGTAATAGATATAAACATATGCCTGCTTTCAACAGCTCATGATTTTCCTCAGTTAGAGGGCTGGGAAGCAATCTGTCCTAAGCACTTAGCTGACTGCCAAGCTACAACCCAGTATTGAAATAGTTAATATAACCCTCTGTGCAAGTACTGAATGTGTCTCTTTCTGAGCTCTTGTTTCAGGCTGTCTGCTGATTTAAGAAGGAAACACTATTAACTTATGCTTGGCACTTCTTTTTGAAGGTGACTTAATTATGGGTGCTACCCCTTTTCAAACAAAGACAATGAAAAAGCAAATAACAACCCAAAGTAGTACTGTAACAAATATCACCAAGGAAGCAAATGGCTTGCCATTTGACTGCAAGTTTCAGAGACACTTACTTCTATTACTACTGATGGAGGTAAGGACAAAGACAACAACTTCTCAAAATAGCCACACTCCCCATTGACAGCATGGTGATTTTTCCACAAGAAGCACAGCATAGTAACTAGGCAATTCCTGCTACACCCTTGGAAATGAATGCTACTGACCTGGTGAGGCTGAAACTTGAGTCTTGAATAGTGGTCTTCAAGCCATTTATGTAGGGTTGCCACAAGTTACTTAGCCCAGAGTTCCCATCTGACCCCTGGTCCCCTGGTCACACTGAAGCACATGGGGAGGGATGAGAACCAAGGATGTCACCTTCCATGTGTATGTCATGAAAGCCTGATCATTGCAGAAAGTGTCAGGCCTGCTGTGTATATGCAGACTGACACCACTACCTATTCACAGGTGGGTCCTGTCAAACCACAAGAGAATAGAATAAACCAGGTTGGAAGAGACCTTCAAGATCATTGTGTCCAACCTATCATCCAACACCACCTAATCACCTAAACCATGGCACCAAGCACCCTACCAAGTCTCCTCCTGAACACCTCCAGTGATGGCGACTCCACCACCTCTTCCATGCTGCTGGAAGAAGTATGACATAATCCAGCAAAGTACTTTTAGAATACAGAATTAACCAGGTTGGAAAAGACCTTTGAGATCATCGAGTCTAACCTATCACCCAACAACATCTAATCAACTAAACCATGGCACTGAGTGCCCCACCCAGTCTCTTCGTAAACACTTCCAGTGATGGTGACTGCACGACCTCCCCAGGCAGCCCACTCCAATGGCAAATCACTCCTTCTGTGAAGAATTTCTTCCTAACATCCAGCCTAAACGTCCTCTGGCACAGCTTGAGACTGTGACCTCTTGTTCTGGTGCTGGTTGCCCCGGAGAAGAGACCAACCCCCACCTGGCTACAACCTCCCTTCAGGTAGTTGTAGACAGCAATAAGGTCCTCCCTGAGCCTCCTCTTCTCCAGGCTAAACAGCAGCAGCTCCCTCAGTCTGTCCTCATAGGAGAGACTTGTGCTCCAAACCCCTCACCAGCTTTGTTGCCCTCCTCTGGACACGTTCCAGCAAGTCAACATCTTTCCTGAACTGAGGGGCCCAGAATTGGACACAGGACTCACTGTGTGGCCTAATCAGTGCTGAGTACAATCACATTATTCCTGATATTGGCAGGATGCCACTAGCCTTCTTGGCCATGTTCAGCCTACTATCAACCAGTACCCCCCCAAGTCCCTTTCTGCGTGGCTGCTCTCCATCCACTCTGAATCCAGCCTGTAGCACTGCATGGGGTTGCTGTGGCCAGTGTGTAGAACCTGGCACTTATGTGTTAGATCTCATGCTCTTGGACTCTGCCTATCTGTCCAGCTTGTCAAGGTCCCTCTGCAGAGCCCTTCTACCCTCTAACAGATCAACACCTGCCCCCAGCTTGGTGTCATCTGCACATTTACTGATGATGGACTCAATCCCCTCATCCAGATCATCAATAAAGACAGTGAACAGGATGGGGCCCAGCACTGATCCCTAGGGGATACCACTAGTGACTGGCTGCCAGCTGGATATGGCACCATTCACCATCACTCTCTGGACCTGGCCCTCCAGCCAGTTCCTAACCCAGCACAGAGTGCTGCTGTCCAAGCCACAGGCTGACAGGTTGGCCAGGAGTTTACTGTGGGGCACAGTGTCAAAGGCCTTACTGAAGTCCAGGTAGACTACATCCACAGCCTTCCCTGCATCCACCAGGCAGGTCACCTGATCATAGGAGATCAAGTTGGTCAGGCAGGACCTGCCCTTCCTAAATCCATGCTGGCTGGGCCTTATCCCTTGGCCATCCTGTAAGTGCTGTGTGATTGCACTCAAGATGACCTGTTCCATAATCTTGCCTGGCCCTGAGGTCAGGCTGACAGGTCTGGAGTTCCCTGGCTCCTCCTTCTGGCCCTTCTTGTGGATGGGCACCACATTGGCCAGCTTCCAGTCTTCTGGGACCTCTCCAGTGAGCCAGGACTGTTGGAAAATGATGGAGAGCAGCTTGGCCAGCTCATCTGCCAGCTGCCTCAGTACCCTAGGATGGATCCCATCCGGTCCCACGGACTTGTGGGGATCCAAGGGGCTGAACAGGTCTCTTAACTACTTCCCCCTGGATTACAGGGGAACTATATTGCTCTCTGACTCCATCTGCCAGCTCAGGAGGCCACTTGTCTGGAAGACAACCTATCTTGCTATTAAAAATTGAGGCAAAGAAGGTGTTAAGTACCTCTGCCTTTCCCTCATCTTTAGTTACAATATTCCCCTCCATGTCCACTAAGGAGTGGAGGTTGTCCTTGCCCGTCCTCTTGCCATTAATATATTTACAAAAGCATTTCTTGTTGTCCTTCACAGCAGAGGCCAGTCTAAGCTCTAAAGGGGCTTTTGCCTCTTAATTTTTTTCCTACGTGACCTAGGAACATCCTCAAACATTTCATGGGTTACCTCTCCTTCCTTCCAAAGATGATACACCCTCTTTTTTCCCACCTTAATTCACCCAGAAGCTCATTGCCCATCCAGGCCGGCCATCTGCCCCGGCGGCTCATCTTCCGGCACATTGGCACAGCCTGTTCCTGCGCCTTCAAGATTTCTTTCTTGAAGTAGGTCCAGCCCTCGTGGACCCCTTTGTTTTCAAGGGCTGTTTCCCAAGGTACCTTCTGAGTTAGTTCCTCGAGTAACCTGAAGTCTGCCCTCTGGAAGTCTAGAGTGGAAGTTTTGATACTGCCCTTCTTAGCTTGACTGCATATTGAAAACTCAATTGTCTTATGGTCACTGGACCCCAGGCAGCCTCCAACCACCACATCTCCCACCAGCCCTTCTCTGTTTGTAAAAAGATGGTCAAGAAAAACTTTACCCCAGTAGGCTCACACAGCCTAGAAAGCCCAGGCAAAACAGTCAACCCTCTAGTACAGAAGCTACATCTCCATTTTGCATCACACTCTAAAGCTAGACTTATAATAGCAATAGCCAGAATTACCAAGACCTTTAAAAAAATATAATTTACTCTCATCCATAACCTAGGTCTTCATGGAGCTGCAGCTAGAAGCCTGTCTTATAAAATTCACTTTTTCAGCAATATTTCTTGGAAATGCCAAAATAAACAAAAAAAAAATAACATGTCAAAATGAAGAAACACAACATTTATCCATGTCTGAGTATTATGGAAAACAGACCTCCACTTTCTGTATTTTATAGTAGCAAATTTACAAGCCAATTTCAAAGTTCAAGAGAGAAGTACAAGAACCTTATAGACATCATTGTTCCTGCTACCTTTCGTGTTAAATCAAGACCTGTACAACAATGAAGCTATTCTAATCTTCTGTGCTCTTCAGGCTGAAGGAAACAATTGAATTGGCCTTTAGTACTTATAAGACAGAGAACTCAAAAGATGACTGGTTACATCTAATGAAAGCCTACAACATTAACATAGCCACTATCACATAACAGAAATTTCTTATACCACTTCTCCACTCCAGCCTCACCCTCCACCTACGGGTTTACAGTAAGGCAAAATATTTACTATAAATATTACCTTCTGTAATACTCTATCTGAAGTCCTCATTCACTGCCAAATGTGTTTTCATGACCCCTTTGGAAGTCACAGTCTGGATCTTCCTGAACAGCCTTACCACGGCTACAGTTATTACAATCTGTATGAGTGAGTCATGTGGGAAAATGCTAGCTTAACACCAGAAGGTTATGAACATTTAAAAAGTTATTTTTAATTTAGACAGAAGTTCATCACAACACACAAATATGTTCTATGTCTCTCTTAACTCTGTGGTGCAGAGCTGGGGCTCATTAATAAGGGAACTACATTTAGCAGCAGAAAAAGTTAACAGATATTACAGGATAGAACAAAGCACCTTCTTGCCTGTTCCTTTTTTCATGTGGTGGTGTTAGGTTGACAGTTGGACTTAATGATCTTAGAGTCTTTTCCAACTGAAATAATTCTATGATCAAGCTAGTAATCCTAGAAGAGAAACTGTGTCCTCCAGCTTAAAAAAAAAAAGGTCATCCAAAGCTATCAGTGAAAGTGAGCATTTCACAAGCTGTACTTCCTAGAGGATACTTTGCATTTCCTTAACAAGGGCTAAGTGAACTTCAACTCTGAAAGTGAAATGGGTGAAAACGGAGTCCAGTCTGACTTGAGATAAACAGAAATTACATTCTTTATCTTCTGCCAAATGAAAAGGAGGTAGCAAAAAAATCCGTATGCATATCGATGCAGCGCTAACTTTGTTCACAAAAACATGTAGTATATCCGTTCTTGAACTGGGTTGAGTAATAAAGAGCAACCTACAAGGACATTCCATATTTATGACTACTATATACTGAATTTCTTAACATACCTTATAATATTTCATCCATTCAAAAATCAGAGACAGTAAAAGTATGGAAGAAATAGTGAAATCTTTTCTAAACTATCAAATAAATTGATTATAAATGCATCTAAAGGACAGAAAACAAAAGACAATTACCTTCTCCCTACCTTTTTATGCCATAACATCTATTTAAAGCACAAGCCTTAAGTGTGTGCCAGAATGCAAAACTCAAGCACTCTCCATCATTAAAGATACTAGCTAAACACACACTACCACAGGCATATTAACTCATGCTACAGCCACATCTTGAATTTGCTGAACTAGGTTAACCTAGTATCAGTGCTCACCTGAGGCTGCTGCAGCCTGACAAGCACTGGCAGCAGACATACTTATGCTAAGCTTCATGAGTATACTTCATTCCCCTCTTAGGTGTTTCCATCCCTATGTCATCACTGGCCTTGTGTTGGCACAAGAACCTATACAAACTCTCCAAATAATTAGTTTTAATCTGCAGTAGTTCTGAAATCTAATTACCTGCAGAAATGCTTCAAAACTTCGGGAAGTCAAGAGGCAGAAACAATCAAATTTATTTTGGTAGTGTTGCCTACTTTAAAGTATTCCAAACCTATAGCCATATTCAAAACTGACAGCCTAACACTACTTTTGATCTTAGCTGCACTGTTGCTTATGCTAGGTCACACATCCTTTCATCCCTCATTTCAAAACCCTCTCCGTCCCACACTGTGAGGAATACAGAGAGGTATACCTGATCATTTTGTCTGACAGGGTAGAAGAAGAAAATTTATTTGGATGAAAAATTACCTACGAAAGAAAGTCACACTTCCTAAGATTATCAGTATAGATCACTGTGCTATGCTACACATGATTTCATCAACAGTACAGAAAGGTGGATGGTGTCTTTGTGGGTAGAGGAGAATGGGAGAGAAGCAAGGAACCAGGAGAGGTTGAGAATATTTGAGCCAGCAGGGTTATGCCAGTAATTGAAGCACAACCAAATCCATGGATGTCATACACTGTACTGATGAAATCATTTGTTGCTCCATTTCTGACTTCCTTGTCTATAAAACAGGACTAACACCATGCTTAAGGCAGTCTGGAAAAGTTTTAAATATTAAGTGATTTACTTCCTAACTTCACAATAAGAGGATAGAAGACAATGCATACAATTCTTGAAGATGGGACAAGGGAAAAAAACAGCTAATAGGAAAAATAAGTCATTTCCTTTCTTTTTGTATAATCAAAGTACAGATGAAACAAGCGTTAAATATTTTGTCAAGAAGGAACAGGCTTGTCAGAGAGACAGAAGCACTCAAAACTGAGAGCAATAAACCTTCTGAATCCTGCTCTGAGGAACCTGGAGCTGGATGTGCTTCAACTTGCTACTCAAACCACGCCATCCCTTTAATAGTCCACAGCTGCCTTCACATTTAAGCAGCAAGCAGACGCACAGCATTTCAGGGAAAGAAAAGTTGACTTAGAACCAGTACCCTAGCCACACAGGATAATTGGCCATCACATTCTAAACTGACTTTCATTATGTATTATTAAAAGAAGATTTTACTTCTAAATGACAATTAAATTTTGTGTTTTAAGACTCATTATTTTCTTGGATGCTAACACAATTCTATTAATATCAACATGTGAAAGACCAATTAAGCAGTGAGGTCACAGTGGGGTCATCTGTGCACATACACATATCTCACTGCAATCACTTACCAGTAAGAAGCTAGTGCAGATGAAGCAAGCCATACAAAGTCATGTAGGGTTTAATAAGTTAAAATGATTAACTGGAAGCAGAAATATGCATACAATTACATTACAAAAGGTACATCTGCTTACATGCCTTCTCACAGTTTTTATTTTTGTAATTAAGGGAAAGTATTTTCTAGTTCTGAACACAACATCCTTGGTCCCAGAATATCCAATTTACAAGCCATCTTTAGAATCTATAACATGTACTGGTTTTCAAACTTCAGGAAGTACTTCCTCCTTAAAACAGTACCAAGATGCATTCATTAGTCCACAAGCATATGCAAGAACTCTAAATTACAACCACTTCACATTCTAGGTTGATGAGCAGAAAAGCTCAAAAAAAACTACCCTAACAACTGAGATCCTAAAGGACAAGCAGTTTATCTTTCCTGATAGAATCACAACATTTTTTGCTTCAGACCCAGAACAATAATTTCCCTGACCTATGGCATACAGAAAAGTTAACATGCTTTACAAACCCTTGACAAGCATATTTGAGCTAATTAACAGATCACCCGCAGACACCATTAAAAAAACCCCTGAAGATACAAAACCATATTATAATACAGCATTACTATTTTCATAATTTATTAACTATATAGTACAAGTTGAGCTTTTACCAATATGTTTACCTGCAACACACTGGTTTTTCTTAAAGATCTTCATCTAATGGGATCTTTATAGCATCTGATGAGCAACACATGGCTGATACACATAGTATGATGCATCAAAAGCAACCTATTCCCAGCTCATTTTCCTAAGGGTCACCTTCAAGAACAGACCAGACAGAGATAATGATAATAATAAATAAACCAGGTTGGAAGAGACCTTCAAGATCATCGCATCCAACCGCTCAACCAATCCAACCCACCTAAACAACTAACCCATGGCACCAAGCACCCCATCAAGTCTCCTCCTGAACACCTCCAATGATGATGACTCCACCACCTCCCCGGGCAGCCTAAATTTTCTGTTGTTTGGGGGTTGGTTTTCTGCCTCTTTTATTTAGTTGAGAGTGGACAGGAAGGAGACAATGACACTAAGATCTTGTAGGGCATAAAAAGAGTCTATCATCATTCTTTCTGTGTAGTTGCCATTCAAACACATATTTGTCATAGCACTGTGAATAGAGTGCTTAAGGGCACAGTCAAGGTGAAGTCTTGTTTTGCTCACACTTTTTCTTGTCTTCCATAATATAACTAAATCGATTAAATTAAATGCTTTAGTTAATTAAATCAGTGTAACTGAATTACCATTTGCCATTTACACCTAAAAATTTATAAACTAGGAAATTCCATCCTCTCTCTTTTCATGAGATGGTGTAATAAGGGGTGTTACACCTCTTGCCTGTCCTGCCCCTTAAAGCACAAGTCTGGTCTTACTCTTATTCTCTGCTCCATTTCAGCTGCAATGCTGTTATGACTGGCTCAGGATTTCCAGTATATCCTGTGTCTCATGCACTCCACAACACAAAAAAATTAAAGAACTCTTAGGCACTAAACTTTCACAGTATCACAGTATTATTAGAGGTTGGAAGAGACCTCAAGAGATCATCAGGTCCAACCCCCCTCACCAAAGCAGGATCCCTTAGTAGTCTGCACAGGAATGCATCCAGGTGGGTTTTGAAGATCTCTAGAGAAGGAGACTCCACAACCCTGCTCCACAGCCTGCTCTAGGGCTCCAGCATCCTCACTGTAAAGAGTGTGGTTTTTTTTCCTCATGTCAAAATGGAATCTCCTGTGGTTGGATTTACATCCATTGCCCCTTGTCCTATCACTGAGCATCACTGAAAAGAGAGTAGCTCCATCCTCCTTATAGGTACCCTTCAGATATTTGTAGGCATAGATAAGATCTCCTCTCAGCCTTCCCTTCTCTGGACTAAACAGCCCCAGGTCTCTCACTTTTCTCATAAGAGATGCTCCAGCCCCTTCATCATCCTTATAGCTCTCTGTTGAACTCTCTCCAGTAGTTCCCTGTCCCTCTTGAACTGGGGAGCCCAGAACTGGACACAATATTCCAGATGTGGTCTCACTAGGGCTAAGTAGAATGGGAGGACAGCCTCATTTCTTGCAACTTTTTAACTGATGTATCTTCAGTGTTTCAGGTTTACATAAACATTATACTTCTAGACTTCAGTACCCAGGAATTACTTTATTAAAAATACACAGATAATATTTGTTTGCACTATTGTATTTATTCAGTGACCTTGCCCATGAAGGACTGCCACTATCCCTCCAAGCATTACAAGGCCTGGATACGTCACCTGCATCTATGGGTCTGGTTCACTGAAGTCCAGTTCCCAGACTCTGTAACAACCTGACTTTGAGTATTCCGAGTTTCAGTGGTCAGCCCCTCTTTTAGCACAATGCTCCCCAGAGCTGCCACAGAGCTTGCCATTACTGAATGCAACGTGGACCTTTCACAGCAGATCACAGAATGGTTTGGGTTGGAAGGGACCTTTAAAGGTCATCTATTTCAACACCCCTGCAGCAAGCAGGCACATCTTCACAAATTTAAGGAAGCATTTCCCTTCATTTTTTCTGCAAAAGAATAATTTTCTATTAAAGTTTATATTGAGCTAAATATTTCATCATGTTCCAGTATAGCTGGCAAATCAGCATATATTTCAAAACTTCAGTAAATGAGACAACTGCAAGTAAATTATTAATTATTCATATTTTGTGCAACTGAAACAGAATTATGAAAGCAGCTTTCTGACCCAAACTAAATTGGTGCTTGTTTACTTTTAAAATGCCTGACTGTAAATGGCAGCAGTTAAGGAACTGCTTCATAAGCAGTTCAGTCCACAATGCAGACAGAGATGTTCTGTAATATCATTAGCTGCCTCCATTAAGACCATCTCAGAAAGCAGTCTCAGACTGAGCTTAATCCATAAACTATCCTGCAAAAGAAAGTGGCAGGGGCCACCATCAAGGCAGCTAGTTTGCTTTGGATCAGGTCAACATCAGCTGCTTGTCAGCGTTATCTCACTGGAGGCAGGTCATCCCCCTGAAGGCCACTCAAGGAAAAAGCAGTGGGGAAAAAAATACCAATCTCTTTGCAGACATTAAAGAATGAAAGGCTTACATCACTAGCTGCAATGTTCTCTTACAAAAAAAACCACCAAACCACCAAAAAAAGGGCTCAACAGCTAAAGAATATTTTGCCTGATGTTCAGCTCTGCAGTAAAGTGGAATAATATGCATGAAGAGCCCCCTGAGAACATACTTGAGGTCTCCCAAAGAAAAGAAGGGAAAATGTACATGAAGTTATTAATTTGTGTTCTTTGAAGTGTTAAGTTAAAGAACAGAATTCTAAATTCAATTTGCAATTGTTATCTAGTTAATTTGCTAGAAAACACCCAAGATCTTTCTGTGGATAACAGTGTACTAAATATAGCTTCATTTAATTAGTCAAAAAAGCATGCAGCTCAAGATTTGTGTAACGTTTCCTACTGCTCAAAAAGATAAAAATATTTTTTAAATGGAGTTCCAAAGATGGGGAAAAAAAACCAACCCCAAACCAACAACTGCAACCCCAAATAAACAAGAATTACTGCAACTATTTAAATGGTGTTTAAAAACAAACAAACAAACCAAGCCATTATTTTTGCATGTGTGTCCCAGGATGCCCTGTTTTTAAAAAGTTCTTACTTCTTCACCAAGAACGCTGGGGTGGGGAAGGGTGCGGGGGGACGGGTGTATGTACGCTAAATTCTTAACAGAAAGCTACTTTTGAAGCTAAACCAAAGACAACTGGCAACTTGCTGGGCATCTTCACTTCTGCAACTTTTAACTAAACATCAAAAATTGATTTTTATGAAATATCTTTTGGAAAGAAGTTGTGCATTATTTTAAGGTACCTTCAGTTTACACATAGATAACACAAGAATACAAAGGTCCAAATAAGGATCAGACTTGAAGGACAGATGAAAACGCAGAGACTGCAAGGCTGGATTCCTGAAGTGTGACCCCTGGCCAAACCCACTAAGAACAGCTCCTTTTAAAATGTCCATTCATTAACTACCAAGGGCTAATGATTTGTATGTCTAATAACTGCTAGCTGGCAGTTGAAGGAAATTGTGAGAGGTGTCCATGCTCCCTTCCACAACTTGGATCTTCGGTGGGGCCAGAATTCAAAAGTTTTGGAGTACAGCCTGCTTTGTATTAGGTAGTACAGACCAAGTGAGAATTTTGCATAGATTCCAACATCACAAAAAAGTCATTTTAACAGCAGACAGAACAATGAACAAAGAACATTTCACTGTAATTTTCACCCTTGGCTTTTCTGAAGACAAACTTTTCTCTATATGCCAAAAATTCTAAGTAAGTTTACATTTGAATGCTGCAATTTGTGTGAAGCCAAACACTAATTCATACCAGACAGAGAAGCTTATACCTTACCAGTGCTCAAATTTATTCATGTTCTACAGAAAGTCCAAACTATTAATTTTCATGCCTTAATAGGACTAGACTAGTAATTCTCAGATACTTTCACATGTTATGGGCCTTTGACTGTCACAGAAAAGTAACAAAGATGTAAACTCTACACAATTGACAATCGATCCCACAGAGTGTCTTCTGGCATACTTTTCTTAGAAGCACACAATGATGGAACTAAGGCTATGGATGTGAATTGCAACCACAGAAAGTCTGACTATATGTTCTAAAACAAAGTTTCACATCAAATGCAATCGAATACTGAAGCAAGCTTTCTAGAAAAGCTGTGGTGAATCTGTCCCTGGAGATGTTAAAAACCTTATCCTGAACAGCAACCCTGAGCAACTTCATCTAAGCTAGTCCTGTTCTGAGTGGGGGTCTGAACTAGATGACCTCCAAAGACCCTCCTATGCTAAATTGCCTTATAACTCCATGAAACTAAAAGAAGGACCAGAAGAGTGAAAGCATGGGGAGGGAAGACGTCAACTGTACCATATTGTAAAGCAATACATTAACATACAAACACCTGTACCCAGACTGATGATTGATTTTTGCCTGTAAAAATGAGTAAAGGGTTATAGAAACTTTAACTCTGCCTCACCAGTGTTCTTTTGTCCTATCTCCCCAGTCAAAATCAAGGCTTTTTAATATGTCAATAGTTGGTAACATCTAATTAACAAAAAAAAAAATCCAATCTCTAATTTCTTATGAAAAAAGTCACAGAAGACTGACAGAGCTTTTTAAGTGAACTGTATTAGCATCAACAATCCAATGATTTATAGCTGACTGCCAAAATAGGAAGAAGGCATAAAAGCTCTCAAAATAGCAAGCAAAACAGAACGAAACAAGGTATAAACAGTATTTATTTGATATAATGAAGATGAAGGAAGGCAACCATCGATAGATGAGGCCAGTACACTCTAGCAGGTAAGAACAAAGGTCATCAAGGTATGAAGCACACATGAAATCATGGTCAAGCCAGTTCAAAGTTTTACATCCTCACAAAGAATGGAGTACGTACATATTCAGAGCCAGGAGGCGTCTCCTGCAGCTGTGCACATGCCCTGAAGCACATCCTATCATTCCACCCAAAGCAGAGAGACAGGAAAACACAAGGTATTCCTCACACAGCTGTTCAATGCTACAGTATAGACAGGAGTCAGTAGATGCCAAGTTCTTGACTCTCCATTGCATTAGTCCTCCAGCACTGAAGCTTTGGTCCCTACTACTGACTACACAGATCTTCTTTCTGCCCACAAAAAGGAAAAAATATCAGTTTAGTTTTGACTTAGGGGATCTCCAGAGGTCTCCAATTGAGCCTTCTATTCAAACAATAGTTCGATACTAGATTCAGACCAAGTTGCTCAGGGTTTTGTCCAGTCAGGTCTTGCAAGCCTCCAAGGACATGCTGGAAGGTTTGTGCTTTGCAGTGCAAATCTGTCAATATGTATAGATGCTTACCAATTAAGGGCATAAAGAAAAAGGGAATACTGTAAGCAGAACTGAAATGGAAATCAATAAATGTAACTGCCTGTGCAATTAGAAATGCAAGAGAAAATCTAATGAGTAAGTGAATTTCAAAAATCCTGTGTTTTTAAGAATATAAAGTGTTACATGTTCCTGGTGGGTGTGTGTGTATATACAAACAGAGGCTTTAGATGTATATATACAAATAACAGAAAAGATTTCAGAATTACATGAACCAGCATAGAGCCAAAACCAGTTTGTGCCAGCAGTCATCGTATCTCCTCCACTGCCTCCTGGAAGCATTACTCAAGCACTGTTGAAATGGCTTGTTCTATGAGAATAAAATTCAGCATGCAGCAATAGTCTGAGTTGACACTGCAAGAATGCATTTGAAAAGGCCTTGATAAAAGGCTGCTGCAGCAATCATGATGCCAGATGATGAGAGCTAGGCTGAGGGGTTTAACTATGTGGATAGAATACAAATCTCTCAGATTTTCTGCAGGAAAAAAGTCAGGGTGATTGTGTAAGAAGCAGTTTTTTTCTATGTGGAAACACAGGGTTTTTTCAAATCTGTATTGACACAACATGGAGATGTTGTATGAAGGAGCACACCTGTGTTTCTGGCAGGCTTCTACCCAGTGGGATGTTACAGATACACAGACAGTTTCTTATTATCAGTCAGACATCAAATTACCCCTTCTCATCTAACAAAATGCAGTGGGGTGGTGCTCCTCAGAGTATTGCTTAGTTTGGCATTGCCATACCAGCAAAGAGAAGCAGAGAAAGATCTACCACAGGGAGGAGCTGTAGTCACAGCCGATTTTAAATCCTTACCCTCCACTGCAGAGGCAAACCTGAGAAGAGTTTCCATTCCTGTACACCAGATTCTGCCAACCAGACAGAAGCTGCCTGCTTCAGTACACAGAACAGCAACTGAACGAGCATGAAGAACTAATTCTATGTTTTATTAAATAGAAGTCAAGCTTAAAGTCTGTCATTTGTGTTATTTCACAGGTCAGTCCAAAATTTCATCTGAAGCAGAGAGAAAGAAGTAATCCAAGTACAAAAAAAGGCACCAGCTCCCCTGAATCTTCAAGTGTGAGAATCAGTTCATAATATCACTTTCACAAAAGGCTGAAGCACTGCAAATGGGGTGGTGGCAGGGGGAGGGATCCTCAAAATTCCTACTGATGTTTATTCCTTTGACCACACCTTCACAAACTGGACAACAGAAACACTTCAGTCTTCACCATGTTGCAGATGGCACTAAATTGGGTGGGAGTGTTGATCTGCTCAAGAGTAGGAAGGCTCTGCAGAAGGATCTGGACAGGCTGGATCCACGGGCCATGGTCAAATGTATGAGGTTAAGCAAAGCCAAGAGTCCAGTCGTGCATCCAATAGACCACTTTGAAGCTGTTGGTCCATTCATGTATTTAAGACACACACACACACATATATATGATTTCACAAACCACTGATCCAGACTGTGAAGCGAGTGAATTATCACAAGGTATTGAATAGGCAGACAGTTCTTGAGACAACTTTGAAATGACACTCAATAAGAACATGTCTCAGGCTCTAAGTAACTTGCATAGTGACCCAGGTTTTTTGTGCAACATTTGAGTAAATCTGTGTCTGCATCCAGATCCATATGCAGTATTGTTAAATTATCCTTCAAGATCTTTCAGACCTGTGGCCATCTAAATGTTGTATTCATCACATATATCCTCCTGTTTTAACTGGATAAAATTCAATTCTTTACAACCCATACCAACAACTTCCAATAGTTTGAAGTATTATATCATCAATATAAAGCAAATTCCAACCTTGACAAAAACAGAAGAAAAAAGAAAAAGCGAAAACACACACCAAAATATTACTATAAGAGTTGTCAAAGCCAGTAAGTCTAAACTATGAAAAGACAAAATACTTTTACTAGGCAACCTTCAAAAGAAGTTTATCAGTAACTTCACCCATTTCCCACAACTGAGACGTTATTATCATTTCCAGCTTGGCTATCAACTCGTTTAGCCCGTGACATAAAATTCTATCTAACTAATAAGAACGAATAATGGAAGCATTTATAAGAGAAGGAAGGGCTGTTGACTTTATACTTCCCATTTGTTTGCTAACAAAACATTGTGTCTGACTTTATAAAATAGCAGCACTTGGAATGAACAAACAGAAAAGAATTAAAACAAATGGCATTTAGTAATTTCTCCCAGTAACCATCATTTCAACAGAGAATCAAAGAAAGGTAAGGGTAAAAATGAAACTGACTTTAAATTGACCAAACATTTAAAAAGAAATAATAATAAAACACTGTCTTAGCTAAAAGAATACCACTGTAACAATCTAATCTGAGGAGTATTTCCTTCCAAAAATCTGGATGCCCTTTATACAAATTCTTGGACTCAAAGAGAAAAATCCTTTCTAATGGCATACTGCATGCTATACTCTCCTGCTGGCTGCTGTTTAAATTAGCCATGACAGTATTTAAAAAAAAAAAAATCTGTGATGATTCTGTGATCTGCAAAACCTACAATTAGAAGAAAAAAAATTTTAAACCAGCTGATGAGCATTAGAAGTAAATTCAGGTGTTCCAGATGCCAATGTCCAGCAATATAGGGGGTCCTGCAGCTCTGCTTCTGCTCATGTTCAGGGATTGTAATTCTACCCACACAAAGCAGAAAGATCCCATTCCTTCATGCAGTGGTAACAGGAGCATCTGTAACAAGTACTATTTTTAGAAGCAACTAGTCTACTGCCAGCTGAGAGAGAAATGAGGAGCTGCAGGCCAGAATACTGGATCTGCCTGCAACTACTGCTATACCTGATCTAGAGAGATGTGTCAAGCTCCCCCTGCCCTTCACTACTACCTGAAGCATGAATTCAAACTGAGATATGCTTGTAAGAGTCATTTTTGCCCCCTTTCCCCACCTTGGTTCAGTATCTCCCAGACACTCACAACAGTTTTTGCCGGTGCCAGTTTCCAGTCCCAGGCAGGCAACTCTTTGTGGATTGCATTCCAGCAATATCTGCAGACATCTCACTGCAGTCCACTGGCTTGAACATTTTGTAGACAGCTCAGGGCTTTGGTGTATTGTATGATTGCAGGTGCTGAAACTAAAATTTGGGCCTATAATTCATATGTCTTCATTTAATCCTGTTCAGAACTTCTTTCCAACTAGTTTGTCCCACAGGAAGATACACCCAAATTTGAACTTGGATAGATTGGCTCAATGGGCCAATGTTAATGGGATGAGCTTCAACAGGACCAGGTGCCAGGTCCTGCACTCCAGCCACAACAACCCCAAGCAATGCTACAGGCTTGGGGAAATGTGGCTGGAAAGCTGTCTAGCAGAAAGGGATCTGGAGGTTCTAATTGACAAGCGGATGAATATGAGCCAGCAGTGTGCCCAGGTGGCCAAAAAAAGCCAATGGCATCCTGGCTTGTATTAGAAATGCTGTGTCCAGCAGGAGTAGGGAGATGATTGTAGGTGATTGTTCCCTTGTACTTGGCACTGGTGAGGCCATACCTCGGGTATTTTGTCCAGTTTTGGGCACCTCAGTACAGGAGAGATGTCGAGGTGCTGGATCGAGTACAGAGGAGGGCAGCGAAGCTGCTAAAAGGCCTGAAGAATAAATCTTATGAGGAGTGACTAAAGCAGCTGGGGCTGTTTAGTTTGAAGAAGAGGCAGCTGAGGGGAGACCTCATTGCTCTCTACAACTATCTCAAAAGACACTGTGAAGAGGCTGGCGCTGGTCTCTTCTCACAGGTAATTAGTAATAGAACAAGAAAGCACAGCCTCAAGCTGCAACTGAGTAGGTTTAGACTGGATGTCAGGAAAAAGTCTTTCCTGGCAAGAGTGGTCAGGCACTGCAATGGGCTGCCCAGGGAGGTGGTTAAGTCACCAAACCTGGATGTATTTAAAGGTCATTTGGAGGTGGTGCTTGGGAATATGGTTTAGGGGTGAACCTTGCAGAGCAGGGTTATCTGTTGGACTTGGTGATCCCGAGGGTCTCTTCTAACCTGAACATTTCTGTGAACACCAAATGATTTCTGAGCTTATATGTCTACCCCTAAGAGCACAGCACCATTATTTGTATCTAAACCATAGCCTGAAAATCAGAGTCAAATACTAGCTAATTAAATGATGACTCAAGCAGTAAAAATCAGCGTATCCTCATGGATATTTTCATGAAAATCATTTTATACATGGAAAACAAGCAACATTTTCAAATAAAGCATGAATAATCTTACAGTGATTTACAAGACTGAGATCATGCATTTAGCAGCTGTTAGAAGTCAACCCATATTCAAAAGAATAACTGTATAAATCTTTTCTCAGCAATCTGAGCAACTTTGATAAAAGTTTCTTCAGAGTTCCTTACCAACTACATTAACTATTAGAGGTGAAGCCTGCACAACAGATGAGGAGGAAAGGAATGAAAATTATTGTAACTGACATTTAGAGTTGAAAACTCCACAGAGCTCGCTTTTCAAAGATTGGATCACATAATTGTACCTTTCAAACTTGAGCAAAAACAACTGATGTTGCTCAAAAATCCAGCATTCAGTTTCTGTGAAGTACCAAACTCTAAGAAGGGTACATCAGGGTCCTGCCTTCTCTTTTGAAGGAAGAAAGTGTGATTCCATAAATAAAGTATCAACATGAATACTTGTAACAATGCCTGTCAGTGAACCCTTAGAGGAACTTGACTGTCATTGAAGATGCAGTAAATACTCATTAGTGGCAATAAATATTGATGCACCCTTTCTTTCAGTTTTGTCTTTAAAGCTTTAAAAATCTACATGCAGAATCTGCTAGTCCTTCAGCTACAAGACATTCATACACATCCTTTGCAATGAAGAATGGCTTTAATTCATGCATTTTACTACATCTAGGTTACAGGGGACCTTCAACATGAGATGTTACCTACATAATGATTAAACTCGGAAGAGTCTCGAGGTCCTATTTGTGCATATATGCTAGTAGAGGTATGCTATGTATACTACAGTAGAGTTGTACACTGTTCTGACACAGTTCTATCAAAGCTGAAGAGTCACTGAATATCGTATATTTAATACAAGCCAATTGTATGGATTTAAGTAGAGGCCCAGTTGTCTCTGCTTTTGTGACAGCTGAAATAACAGGAAGAACAACTTGGGCCTCAGGAGTCAATTGTTTGGTTTGTTGGTCTTTTTCTGTGAGAAGTGTGAGATAGCACCTTAAAATGCTACTGTGAAGCTTTAGTGCATGTGTCTCACACTGAGAAAGGTAAATACAAAACGATTCTTATTTTTAGCATAACTATTGCCCACAGTGCACTGCACAGACACATTCTTTTCCTTCTCTCCGCCTTCAACCCCTCCAATAAATCCCCTTTATTGGATTATGGATTAATGCAGCAACTATAGCAGTAAGTCCTTTCCATGAGAGTGAAAAAAACCTAAGATGTAGACCATTAAGCAGAGTAAATTTTCATTTGGAGTTTATGGGTCTGTCTTGGATATTGCATGTATTACAATAAAATAGTATTTATGTTTCATTAAATGTGTTCTGGAAAACACAAACAGGACAGAAATTTAACACCTGCTAAAAGTGTTTCACTAAGGTAATTAATATAGCCTCCCATTTTCATTAAAATATCTCATGTTCAGTAAAAGCAATAGCAACTCATTCCAAGTCACTGCTCCCATCAAAAAAAAAATACCACCCCACATTAAAGATCAAATTAACTTAATACTACAGAAATTACAGACTGCCATTTTAATGCAGAATGGTGAACTACTGGTGATGTTTCTTTTCCAAAAAGAAATAAAATTTTATTATTATAGTGCATCACAGACTGTGACCTCCTGAAACATAAAAATACTAAGGATGTTTACCCAACAGCAACAAAACATTTCACAGATGTGGCTAAGTATTCTCATTTTATAGAGGTGAGGCTCAAAAAAGATTATGCTCTTAATTATGATACTCTCAGAGAAAGTCAATGGCAGAAGCTAGGAACAGAAGCCCCAGTTCTTCCAACTACCACTGCTCTGTCTACATCTCCACTCACAAAGAGCTGATGAAAAAGGCATCTACATGAGCTAAAAATAGCTTCCAATTAGAGAAGCAGTGAAGAAGACAGAAGCGCCGTGGAAACCAAATGAGCCATTATCTCACTCAAGAACTAGACTCTAAACTGGTGGGATTGAACATTATAAGGCTCAACTTGAAGTGAAATTAATTTTTCTAAGACAACAGTTTTAGTTTGGAGAAGAGTATTAGAAGCACTGATAATACAGAGCGACAAATCTTTTCTATTAGTCACACCGATATAGCTAAAGAGATGTGGTAGAGATCTCCAAATTTCAAAAAGATAGAACATCTCAGAACAACTTCAAAACAAGAATATGAGCTCCTATTTCACCCTGGCTACTAATTAATAGGAGGTAGCTGAAAGCCTGTGGAACAGAACAAGATTTTTCAAGGAAGACAGGAAGTTAGTGTCTTTGTCTTACAATGAGGGCAAAACAGGCAATTATTAATTTACCTGTGACATACAAAGATTTAAAGGAGTGGGGAAATTTATGCCATTCCACAAAATCCCTCTCTTCACACCACAGTAAACTGCATAATCCCATACCTAAATACCCAAATTTGTCTTCTGGATGTTACTTCAGGCCCACCTTGGTTAAACTCCAATTAAAATAGAATATAGAATACAAAATTAACCAGGTTGGAAAAGACCTTTGAGATCATCAAGTCCAAAATTGCTCAGTTCCTGTTGATACCCTGCCTGCCTGAAAGAATAGTGGTTAGGTCTTTTCTCTGTTGTAGACATGAGTTCATTTGGGTGCTTAGCAGTTGTTTGCTTTCCCTCCCTTTACTCCCATAAGAACGTCTGGTGAACTATATTAAGTACATTACATTCCGGTGTGTGAATATGCAAGATCCACAGATTTTGTTGATTTTAGTGTGGAGGAGAGCAAATATTTACCACAGGGTGGTGAAGATTCATTGGCAAGCTTTGCATTTGTTGCTCTTCAGGGCCTGGTACTATTTGATGCAAATTCACCTGCAAAACATCTGGCTTCAGTCATGAACTTGATGGTAGGGGACCATTAGAAAGCTAGAGAAGAGGGTCAGAGAGAAATTTCTTCACATACATTTTACACTGTAGCCGGTAATTTTTAATCAGTTCTGGTACAGATTCCAAGGCACAATGCTAAGCCCCTACAGGGAGATTTATTGCTGTATTGCAGCAAGTTCTTCCATGATATTCAAAGATTTTACTACTTCTCTAGAGCAACAGTGTTTTGAGGTATACATTTTGGAAGACAAATATCAAATGCACTGTCCTCACTGCAGATGCAATGGTATCTAGGGACTAAACAATACACCTTTTATTGTATGTTTCAGATGGTTGGTGATTTTAAAACAAACAGATCTTAGTTGTGTCTTCCTTCTTCAATACATGCAGTTTGTGGCCTGTCATTTGTTATTGAGATGGATAGTTAGGAAGTTGATATTGATGAAGAAATGTATAACAAAAAAGCTGACTGGACAGCAAGAATCCAGCAGTTTATTTCATTATCTTTACTTCCTGTATCTTTCAAAAAGAAACTGCATCAGAACTACCACACACCCAAATGGTAGATGGTATGCAGTCATCATAGTATCAACAAAACCTCAAAAACAGCTCCCCAACAGCAGGCTGTTAAAACACAAGTTTTGACACAGTAGGATGAAGGGTTAAAAGTAGTATTCAAAGTCACAGCCTCTTCCATCATCCACTTAAGATGCTACTTTTACATTAAGAATTCAGAAACATTAATCCTTGTTAGTTTCAACTGATACCTCCAAGCTAAATGTTGATGACTACTTTTACAATAATTGTTTAGTATCCATTGCAATGCCATAAAACCTCATAAACCTTAACTGGTTTCAAACAATGCAGAAGATATAAGTTGCCTTTTAATTTTGTACATTGGAGAGCTGAGGTACCCACTCTGTGGCAAGCACAGAGTGGCTACAGAACACCTGTCTAACAGAAGAGGGTACTAAGACTGCCTCAGGAAGAGGTGGATCCTTCAAAAACCAGGGCTGACTCAAGTACTTTTTTAGGTTTACAAAGGAAAGCCAAGTATTTTGAAAACAAAATTACCAAAACAGCATTAAATCTAAAACAAGGGTAAGAGGGCAGAACTGGATAAGCAAGAGGGGAGAGCAGGGGAATAAAATGCAGCCAAAAGGAGACAGGGAGATAGTACCAAGAAAAAAAAAACACACTAGAGCAAAAACAAACCTCATAGTACATGCTTGAAAGACCACAGAGAAAAAGATGAAAAGCACAGAAAGCAATAACCAGCAGAGGTAGGAAAGAGGGCACTGCATGGAGCGGCAATGAACTCCAACCCTTGTGGGATGGGGACATTAAAAACTGTGCTTTCCTGCTCTAAGTTTCTCCCATGCAAAGCCATGCAAGACATTTTAATGCTGTAAGAGTCAAGAAAATCAAAAGGTACTTCCTCTAAAAAACACTTCTGAGCTATAGCTGCTAAACGTGGTGGCAAACCAACTTCTTAGTGAACAGGCTCAGCAAAGCACACACAAACTCAACACGCTGTCATAGCACTGCTTCTCCTCAATGTAGTCATACAGAAGCACAATCAAATTCTTAACTTTAAAAAAAATAAATCATAGGGGACAACTGTCTCAAACCTGAGATGCAGATAAATTTATGCAAGGACAGGGAGCATTGTGACAGGCAATGAAGCTAAGAAATACTCTAAGGGAGAACCTGCTTTCCTGAGGAGTTAGGAACACATTAAGGCATAAAACTGCTCTATGAGAAAAACAGTTTTGCAAACACTTTATTGTAATGTGGACACTACTATGAACTATGCCCAACACATAACCACCAAGCATGCTACACAATTCCTATGACAAAACTCAAAGTATAACTAAAGTATAAGATTTATCTCAGCAGCTGTTCCCATCAAATGACAAGTGCTCCAGTGCAAATCTGCAAACCAGAAATCACCCAGCTACAGAATGAGCCACACTGTACTTCTCTAATCTAAAAAAATATTTGTAGAGAACAGTAAATTGGTTTTGTACAGTGCTTTCATTAAAGTTCCTAATCCTTTTGATCATAACTTCACATTATGTACTGTAAATAAAACATTTGGCAAATGTATGCGAATCCCCAGCTTCAACTGCAATACTGTTGTTCTCGTTACATGAAGATGCTCATCTTTTACAAGTTAAATGGTAAGTTTTTAAGCAATCTGTAACTCTAAGAATGAGCTGGAGGGCTGCAATGTTATTCCACCTAATTTAACATCCTTTCATTACAGACATCATTTCAAGAAATAATTGTCATTAACAAAAATCTGGAGTACCTAACAAATTTCAATCTTACCTACAGCCAGAAAACAAAATTACTATTTACTCATTTAAACAATTCTCAGGAAGTAATTCAATAATTAAAACATGATCACTCAATTCAATCAAAAGCTATAGTTAACTCAGGTGTGCTAATTAATAAAACAAACCACAAAATCAATAATAATTTTTAAAGGAATACTTTTTTGAAGACTAACACACTTCTTACTCAGAACTACAGGCATACCTACTTTATATGCTTCCTTCCAGATAAAATACAAATACCTTTTTACTTCACACAGAGGTTCCACAGAAAAGGGGCTTTGAGAAAGTCAGTCTTTCTTGTTTCAAGTGGCTCAGTATATTGAGCCACATAGCAAGAAAAGCAACAGGAGAGGTACACGGTCTCTTAATTTTTACATTGCTGAACTCAAGTCAGAGATCTGCATTGCTCTTTTCCCCACACACTTTCCTTCTTCACAAAAAACTTTTTATTGTGCTTTAACAGAAGGTCAATGGCTATCACTTCTCTACTCTAGTACAATAGTGAATTGAAACAAGAACCCATAGCTGTTTGGACCGACAAAGCAACCAGTATGTCTAAGCCAGTAAAGCGATTTGTTCATTAAAGCTACTAATAAAGCAACCTTTTGTTAGTCTACGAAACATCAGAAACCTCACAGAATGCATTTAACTATGCTTTCTTAAAAATCACCAAGTCAAAAGTTCTAAAATCTGTTAACTTCTCCACTTCCTTACGCTGGTAAGAAAAAACCTTAGCATTGACTTTTTAAAAGACAGCAAAGTGCAATGCAAATGTTCATGCCTATTCAACAAAGAAATGTAGGGTTCTTGGTAAAGGTATCCCCCTCCTACCAAAAGCTCAAATTTATCATATTAATGACTTCTGCAAAGCTTCCTATTTAACAGTGGCAACCTATAATGAAAAGATCACCACAACGCTGTACAACAGAAATCACTTAATGGATGCACTCAGCTTGGGCCAAAGATTCATTTGGATTTGACAAACAACGTAAGAGCTGCAGTGAGCAAAGATCAAAAATGATCTAAGTACTTGTGACCATTGTTTTCAATTAAACTGAAGGAGATTAAGTTTGAACTTTCTTCTACAGTGCTCATTGTTCTTGTATGGGGGTTTTTGTGACCAGTTCTAACATGATGATGGCTGCAAACTTCCTCCAAGCAAGATCAAAGTTTTTGCACCAAGACCTTAAGCTGTACAATATCAGAAATCCTTGAAAGAATTAAGTGAAGTCTCCTTTACTCATAATTTCTAAACTCAGTTCACTGACAAATCAGCTTCATTATTCTGTAATTAGAAATTGTGCCAAAAGATTTTTAAAAAAATTTTAAAATTAAGCATCTTTTCACCTAGCCAACAACAGCTACACAAAAAAGCTAGGCAGATGTAATTCTTACTCCCCACTACATTTAGAATCTGTGAAAGACATTTTTACCAGCAGTAACATACATATGTAGCTGCATAACACATCTACACACGTAAAAAAGCGAAACAAGATCCAAACATGAGTGATAGAGTGTCTATACATACTTTTTTACCCTTGATATTTAAGAATGCAACACCACTTATCCCAGTGGCAAGCCACTGTAGAAGCAATCTGAAGTCACTCTTCTGCTAACATGCCTCACTTATTTTTGTCAGGCATGGTGCTAATCACTGATATTTTTACAATCACAACTCCACAAACAAAAAAAAAATAAGCAAGTTTCATCCTTATTACTGCTGCTTCTAAGGGACCAGATTCCCATTTGTTACACTGGATGTTATAGCATTTGAATTCTTGAAAGTTCTTGTAACAGAATGATGGTAAAATACTTGATCCCACTCAAAAAAATATTTACAATTAGCCAAGGTTCAGTCCTTTGCTCTTGGGGAAAAAAAAAAATCTGTATTTATAAAATAAACAAGTCTGCTATCTAGCATAGTGAAAGCATCCCTCCCCCTATACTGTGATTCTCCCTATCAAGCCATGATATTATATCCTCCTTCTGGAATGAGGTGCCTATTCTAACAATAACACTTTAATAGCATGTGAAACTTTTCAATTAAATGGTTGTCAAGCACCAAGATAAGGCACAGAAAGACAACTGATAGCTGGAACAGGAGTCATACAACAAGTCTTGCAGTCCTCCTAGCTATTGCCAAACAAGTATTTACTGAATATATATTTATTTATTGAAGAAGCTAGAAACTACCATCACATTTCATACCACAATCAGGCAATTTCACTTAACTGTAAGGTTTCAACCATCTTCTAAGGTTTTCACTTAAAGATTTCACAGACTTTGGAGTCTTTTGCCTACTACTACACAACAGATGTGCTGGCAAAGAAAACCACAGTACAGCAACTACTGCAAAGGCATTGATTCTAAAGAGAATTACAGAACACTTTTCCACATCCTCCTTAAGAACAAATAAACATGACTTCAAGACAGTGATAAAAGTTTAAACACAACGCTTTCCTAATTAAGTTCTGAATTCACATTTGCCATTCTCCCTGACCACACCTGACCAATTCTTTCAACAGTTTTACAGTCAGGTGTTAAAACTTAGAGATTTATACAAGAATGAGACCTCCACTGCACAAGATGTTGTCCAAGATGTGTGATCAACTGCATTTTTCAGTTTGCTTAACTTCCAAAATTTAGCTCTACTCCAGTTTTATTTCATTCCTTGCACAGTACAAATTCAGTAGAACTTATGGTTCTAAATTACTTAAGTAGATTTGCAAAATTCTACTCTTCAGAGATTAACTTCTTGCTCCTCCAAAAAAATAAGCTTAGACTAAAAGTTCCTGGCATTTTTTAGGTTGTGTTATTATTGAAAAACTAGCAATCAGTTTTATTCAGAGGAAATAAAAGTACATTCCTAAGAAGTTTGATACATTTACATTTGTAGCTACTGATGGAGCAAACTTTTATGCAGATGCTAACTGTTCTACAGATATTTTAATGACTGAATTTAAGTGTACGCTCCAATGACTGGAGGATTAGACCTGAATTTCATTTATCTATGTTCATCAGCATAAGAAAAGAAGGCTCTGGGGAGATCCCTTCTAATACCTGAAAGAGACCTACAAGAAAGCCCAGAAGAGACTTTTTACAAAGGCTTGCAGTTATAAGATGAAAGGGAATAGCTATAAGCTTGAGGAGGGCCAATTTAGACTGGCTATTAGGAAGAAATTTTTTACAGCAAGGATGGTGAGACACCAGAACTGGAAGTTGCCCAGGGAGGTCATGGATGTCCCCTCCCTGGAGGTGTTCAAGACCAGGCTGGATGAGGCCTTCAGCAACCTGAGCCAGTGGAATGTGTCCTTCCCGTGGCAGGGGGGTTAAAACTAGATGATCTTTAAGGACCCTTCTAACCTAAATCATCGTATGAAACTATACTCCACAAAAACTGATACGAAAGCCTATCAGTAGTGGCAACAGAAAATGAACCACAAAGTTAAAATGCATCATAGTTTTCTTCAGAATTGTCTCCATGATAGCCATCAATTTGACCAAAAAAACCCTCCCTCCACAAATAAACACCACAACAAAATGAAAGGGGGAAAAAAAAGAAAAACCACCTATGATTATTTCAAATCAGCTTTTAAAAGAACACTTTAAAAACAAGCAATTAATACCTTAGTAAGACTTTAATATGTAGCTTGAAGAATCTATTTATTGCTTACACATGTATCTTCTGCAAATTACACAGTTAATAAAGGCTTTAGAGGTTTACAGAAAACCAGTAAGTTTACTTTTCTTCACAAAAAGTACTCATTTGTGTGATTATAATTAAAAAATGGAAGTTGAAAATAAACACAGCAGACCAAAAGACTTCAATTACAAGAGCTGAATTTTTGTGATTTATCATTCCAGAAAGATTCTAGAGTTTGTTGTTATTATTTTTGCATGATCTTTATCAGCAAAACACTGAAACTTTTGAGTTCCTAAGTTGATGTTCTTACCACATTAAAAGACAGCCACAGGAACATCTATACAGGAACTGCCATTTCCTGGAGAGACAGATGAGAATTCCTCATCCTTATTTCAGTATCCATCATTTCCACAGGGTCAAGCAATTCTTCAGTAAACTTGTCCCCTATAGCATAAACTTCAGTTCAATTGCTATTCCTAGGCTTAAACTTCAGTCTTGAAACACTACTAAGAACTGTTTTTACATAAATTAAATAGAAAAATTCAGGCAGTTAGTGAAGAAATACTGCCTTCTAACACATGTGCAGTGTTTCAGAAAAAATACCCAAATATATAAGAACTGGCACCTGGTCTCTTCTGGACCAAGGACATCACCAATTTCAATAGACTACACCAGAGGCAAAGCACAGTGCTACCTGACTGACTTCATTTCCCCTTCCAACTCAAACATTAGACAGCAGCTAATGAAGCTAGTAGAGGCCATCTTAAAAACACGGGTAACCCTTCAGGCAACCCCAGCTGGCAGACTCAGGGAATTCATTGCAAAAGGATGCAATGGAGATGAAAATTTCACATGGGTTCAAGGACAGACTGGACAACTTCACAGAAGAAAAACCATTCAAGAGTTACTGAATAAACAGAAATAATATCAGGTTCAGAGATTCCTTGAGCTGGAAGTAGCTGAACAGCAAGCATGAAAAGTATCTAACACTTCTCATGTTCTCAACATGCCCCATGCATCCACTTCCAGATATTTTTCAGATAGGTCATGGGAGGAATCAGGGAACTTGTGGGTTTCTGTACATAATTTTCTCTTCTATCTGCTATCAGAGGACACTAGGAAAGAAAAAAAAATGTCAGTGTGATCCAGTGTGGCAATTCCTTCGGTTTATCTCTTTTAAAATGTTTTTACTAAGTAATTATCATTCAAGGTAAAATACAGAAAATGTATTTCAATGTTTGGATGCTACTATCAAAACTACCAGCTTGATAAAATACATTACATTTGAATCATAGAATCATTCCTCCACTCACTCCAGCACCTCAACATCTCTCTTGTATTGAGGTGCCCAAAACTTAACACAATACTTGAAGTGTGGCCTCACCAATGCCAAGTACAGGAATCACCTCCCTACCTGGTGGACACACTATTTCTAACACAAGCAAGGATGCCATTGTCTTCCGGGCCACACCGCTTGTTCACATTCAGCCCCTTGTTGATTAGAATCCCCAGGTCCCTTTCTGCTAGACAGCTTTCCAGCCACACTTCCCCAAGCCTGTAACATTGCATGGGGTGGTTGTGGCCCAAGGGGAGGACCTGGCACCTGGCCGTGTCAAAGCTCATACTGCTATCCAAGCCTCTGTGTAGAGCCTCCCTAGCCTCATGCAGACGGACGCTCTCACTTAACTTGGTGCTGTCTGCAAACTTACTGATGAACTTGATAAGGGCACAGAGTGTATCAATAAAGATGTTAAACAGAAGTGGTCCCAACACTGAGCTGTGAGGAACACTACTTGTGCCCAGCCTCCAGCTGGATTTAACTCCACTCTTTGGGCCCAGCCATCCAACCAGTGCTTTATCCAGCAGTTTTAACGAGCTTGACCTTTCATTCAAAGTATTAGTTAAAAAGTTGTTACATGCTCACTGGAATAACATTGATTGTTCACCAGCAAGCCTTCTACAACAGTTTCATAGTCTTGCCTTCTACACACTGTGTGCACAAGCTCTTAGTGGGCAGCAGAATAGTCTACTACCAAACAATCCTGGATGCCATTTTTCTCCTCAGAAAAGCCACATGACTAAATCTGGGTTGGATTTGCAGGTTGCTTTCCTTTCTGAAAAGGTATACCAAAAAAAGAAAAAAAAAAGGGATGGAAGAACAAGTCACAGGTGTCAGCCTGTTCACTAGTTAGGGAGGCCTCTACACTCTCCTTTATTCACTTTCCATTGCGCATCTCTCAGTGTTTCTATCACCTGAACTCAATGCCTCCTAGATGCCAAATTCAAAATCTACGAAAGAGTACCTAAGCACCCACATTCCTCAGCTGCCAGCACTCCACTACACAATTCTGGAGAATGGAACACAGCCAAGAAACCTAAACTTTTAGGAAAAAAATCCAGTACTTTTGCATTTTCTTCTGTTATTAGCAGAAAACAGAACTGGATTATGTCAGAGGAGCAAGGGGGGGGGGGGAAGTTAATTTGTAAATATTTTTAAATTATATTAACCTCCTCCTAAATGTAACTAATATTAGAATGAGAGAAAACATACTACTTACCTAGATTTAAAAGAGACAGCAAATATGATTTAGTATGTCAAAAAAAAACCCAAGCCTTTCATGCATCAGGAGGCTACCTCTAACAATTGTTTAAGAGAATACTATTCCAAAACATCCACAGGTTGATATCAGAGAATATACACAGCAGTTTCCTTTTCAGAAACCACGCTTTTTTTAATGCTACTTGTATTTTATAACAACAACAGTGAACTAATGAGAAATTGCTGAAAAACTGACTTTCAAAATGCCTCTCCTGAGGTCTAAAGAGGCCATTACGTAAAATTAATCATGGTGGTCAGGGAAAACATTGTTTGTGTTTAGATGCCACCACCAAGGCATCAAAAGTAGTGGCAATGTAAACTTGCAGATAAGGGTCAATAGTAGAAGGCTAAGGTTATCTACCTGAGCCACTTTACAGATTATCCAATGCTCCAGAGAGCAAAAAGTGGCAAAACGCACATGAAAATTATTAAGAATAAGACAAGAGAAGGAAGTGTGAGAACTTCACATCATCTAACCAAGACAGATGAAAAGAAATTAATGATAAACAAAAAGAACAATCAGCAAAGTATTATATGTCAAGGTGCTGCTACCCACCAACTTTCTGGATTTTAGCAACAAATTCAGAAAGAGACATGTTGTCTCTCAATAGTCTGCTTAAGAATGGTGTTCATTAAAAATAGTTAGGAGGTATATAAAATGTTTTGGAAAAGGTTACAAACTGTACACTACAAACTGAATACAGCATTCCCAACAGGCACTTTGTAAATATACAGCACTCCCAAGTAGGCACACAATGTAAAGACTGGTTTGAAATGCTAATCAAACAGTTTCAATGAAGGTCAAAGTTGACAACAGTCATCTTGAAGGGGAGGCCAAAAAGCATCAGAAAGATCTCTAACCAAAAGCTGTACAATAATATACAGGAAAAGGTATAGAAAAAAACTATGACATTTGAGTTTTGGGACACGATTATATTCAACTGGAGCACGGGGTTAAAACATCACAAAGACCATAAGACAGAACTATGGAATTCATGATTAATATGAGACAATATACTTCTATACAGTAATTCCTCAGATCCCCAAACTTTTTTTTTTTATTAAACTACAATCTTAACATACCTTTTTAAAGGATTACATGCTTTATTAAACAGTGTAATAAGCTGTAACAACAACTGAGACTGATCTTTAAGATTTGTGAGCTACTAAAAGTTTTGTAAGTGAAACTTTTCAGGGGCACTACATATCTTTCCAAAAAGTGATTCTCCAAGAAAGACAGAAAGATACAGATGTCCTGTAATGAAGTCCTAATTATTTTTTTGAAGATAGCAACTAAAGGCTGAGAGACTAGCACAAAAGTTAAATTCTCAGCTCTACAATCAGAATTCTTACATATGAATTTTTCCCCCCCCACCCTCTTCAGCAGCAGCCTACAAGCACACACAAAAGCTCTGCAATAGCCATAGCACATGCTGTCTTTAGCCCAGCTAGCAAACTAAGGAAAAAAAAAAATATCTTGGTAGATTATATGGGAGTACCCCAGTAGTCAGGCTGCAGGATCTGAACATACTGTGATAAGGGAGGTCACTGAAGACAACAGGACAGTAATGAGAACTCTGTTACTTCAGTGGTGGGATACAGCAGCACAAGATCCAAATCCGCAGGAAAACAGGTTCTGTTAGCTTTGCTGTTCATAGAGCAGTTTGTTTCCCTTGTGTTTTACAGATTTGAATACTAATATTTCTGCACACTGTAGCTTTGATCACTGTGTTAAATGTAGCTTTACTGAATAAAAGGATTAGTTTGTCCAGAGTGGCACAACTACAACTGTGATATTAAGAGAACTCCAGGGAAAAGCCTTTGAAGATGAAGTGCATGCTCAATTTTGTAGGTTAAATGGATAGTAGCTGACAGTGAGTTTTTGTCACACATAGTTTACAGTACAATACGTAAAACAATACTTTTGCCATTTAATACATGTATTATAAGCATTTTTAGATTGCTTCATTTTTCTTGCTTTTAGAAGCAGTAATCCCACTCTCCTCTTACCCAAAAGGCTAACAAATCAGGCAGCACCTACACTGAAGTTGGTTCACAACCAGTTGGATTTGAAGAGTGGACAGCAGAACCACAAAAGCCAGAAAGGGAGATGGTGTTGTTTAAGATCAGTCCTTTTGGTTGCAGCACATACTCCACACAAGCTTCAGCAGATCATTACACCACAGCTGAGATGTTTCAGGGCACTGTTAAGCAGATCTAATGGATGGTCAGTGCCCAAAGATTCACTGTGGATTCCCACTGTCAGCTCTAATGCACATGCCATCTCACACTGAGCCAACTCAGTTGGCGTTTCAGTTCCCTTTTCATTTAAATTTGGTGAACTAAAATGGTAGAAAACCAACAGCACAAAATTAATTAACAAGAAGTCAGATTAAACTCAAGAGCTAGCACAGGAAGAGGTTGGAAGTAGCAGAAGCTGTTTGGAACCACTCCTTTCAGCAGCAGCTAAGCAGGTCAAATGTAATATGAATGATAACCCTGTAAAGGATGAGGGAATAGAACAACTCAGGAACCCTCAGTCTGTAATTTCAGAAAGATTTTACAAAGGAAGGAAGGGCAGATTGTTTCAGTTTCAAGTTTCTCTTTTTTTAATCTTTGCTAGGTCATACCTAACCTATGAAATCAATTTTGTTCCCACCACACTGCAGTGTAAACAATAGAATTGTGAAGGACTACAAACATTAATATTGCTTTTGTGCCACCAAACAAGCTTTTGCTTTCCCAGTCATTCCCAGCTCCCTTTCAAAAGGTTTCCACAGGCCATGTAAACAACATGCAAGCTGAGCAGGATGACTGTATATACCTCCTACATAGGGAGTCAGCAACTGCAGCATGTAGCTCCCCTAACCAGAGCACCACACATCCACTGCATGACATAGGCCACCATCCATCTGTACCCTTTGAACAAAACAAGCCTGCCTGTGCTCCTGAGTCATACTGAGTGTTATCTAGCACTCCTGCCAGGCACAGCCAAACATGAGTAGTGGCTGAGCTGAAGTTTGAGCCTCGGTTATTTCAGAATCAGTGCACTACTTTTCTGTTGCATGTCAGGAATTACTTGTTTTCAAAATACTCAAGTGTTACAGTATTTAAAGGACAAATAACAAGACAATTTGCAATCTTTACCATGGCAATAAGCTAAAAAGCTGGGAATACAACACAAAACCTGAAATGAAGAAACAGTATGTCCTGGAAACCAAATCAAATATAAACATGAACATCAAAGCTGCTTTGCTACAGCAAACTATGTAAAAGAACTGTTCTAGGTTTACTGAGCTCTCAGGTATGTAGAACTTAATTTTTAAAGTTTAATTTCTAGACAAGCTAAAAAATTGCCATTATGAAAATAATCAAGATCATTAACACAAGCACACTTCTCTATTATGGGCCAGAAAAATGGAAAGGACACTTGTCCATTGGAGCCCACATAAGATACTCCTAATAGAACCTATTTCACACATTATCATTTCCCTAAAGATACACTATGTGAAAAGAGAATTACTACTAAGAGGCCACCAAAACTTGCATACTACTCTTGCTATGTTTCATGAAAATGAAGTGGTCATTCAGGACTATATGCCCCACAGCTGGTAATGCAGAGCAAGTCCAGGGCAAGACAAAGTCCAGCAAGCAGGAAGGGAATGACTAAGTTGCTCTTAACCAGACTGCAGACAACAGTCAGAATCCACCTACTACCATAGATAATACAACTAACATGCCATGAAAGAAGAGCAGTACTACTCCCTTCTACCAGAGGCTTATCACAAGGGTACCCCATCTACCTCCCGCCTTGACTACACAGAAGTTGAAATATGCACCATATGGGTAGCATGACAGGACTCTTGCAACATGTATCAAGTTAGGAGAAAAAGCAATTTTCACAGTGCCCCAAACAAAATAGTAATTTTGAATTGCACCTTGCTGGAATATGTAGTAGGCCCTGATATCTAGGCACCTGGAGAAAGAAACAGCAGTTTACAGGTTTAAATAAATAAAGACTACTTCCCTCCCACCACCCAAAAAATATAAGGAAACTACCAAAAACTAATACAGCTACTTTGCCTTAGCATGACACAGATCCCAAAAAAAACTGTCACTACTGTACTCTGCAGTAAAGAAAGTTACCTGTCATTGCAGTGATCCACCCACTCACAGAAATGCCACAGATATGAAGACATATTCATCAGCTCTGGCAACAGACAAAACTGCCACAGCAGAACTCAGAAAAAAACATTACGAATCACTTGGATGAGGGTATCTTGCTTTGAGCATCAGTGCATGAATTAAACAAGCAATAAACAGCCACAGAAGTAGGCATTCCTGGCAAACTGCAAGTTTATTGACCACTCAACTCATGCTCAGGGCTACAGGTAACGCTGCTTAGCACAGACACGGCATTTGGTAAAACAAAGGTGTACACATCCTATCTTCAATAGATATTCAACACCATGCCATGCCACATGGGACCATGCTAGCCATGAAAGATGAGTAACATTTCTGCAGAGAGGCCTCAATCCAAAGTAGTAGTTTTTGTTATCATTACTAAATGGTTATGGCCTTAAACACTGAAGAAAAATACTGTTTAAAAAACAGCCTTATTAGGCAATGAAGAAGTCAACAAAAGCATGCAGTCAGGTCTAGCAACAGAATGCTAGATTTTGCAGCTACCACAATAGCTAGTGAGAGACTCCTCAAGCATGAACTATGCTACAATGCTGAGAGGTTTTCACTCGCCAGGGAACACACTGAGCAGTTTACCCTCCTAAAAAGGGAACTTCGGAAAAGGCATGAAACTTCTCCCCCCCTCCCTCAGCTTTGGTTTGTGGTGTTCTGGGTTTGTCAGTCATTTAGAAAGACAAGTAGTTTGTCCTGAATTAGCCTCTTCACTTCTGAAAACATTTTTACTATTTTCATTCCTCTAGATACAAGGACACATTCTATTCTATAAAGCATTTCACATACAAGTGCAGCTTGTATTACACCAAGCTCCCTAGAAGCTGAGGCAGACCCTGTAAGCTACAGCAGATCTAAACGTAAGGTTTCATCTTAGAGAACACACAATAGACTTTACCCTGAAAAGCACATGCTCCAACAGTATTTGCCAGCATCTGTGAAAATACAGACTGTATGTCTAGTAAGGACATTATGCCAGTCAAAGCACACACGCTGGGGTTGCAGTTCCTGCCCTTCAGAAATTCAGAGCAATTGCTACAACCTACAACACAAAACCACAGCTGAGTAACACTGACTCAGCCTGACCAAGCTCAGGAGTACTTCAATTCACCGAAAAGAACCCCCAGCACTCCAAGTACAGTCATTTCTCCACCACCACCCTTAAGCTCTTTGATCATCTCAGCAAGGGAAGTTTCTGGTAACCTGTATCATGTCAAGGTCTCCTCCCACCTTCCCAGCCACCCAGAGCAACATTTCTAAAGGAGGAAGTACTGAAAAGGGAGAACAACAAGCTTTGATATCAGACCAGAAGACCAAACTGCAGAAGGGAACACAGGAAAAAGTATAACAATTATCCCAGAATCAGTTCGCGTTTCTAATTTTCAAAAAGAGACCCATGCATAAAGAGAGGAACTGGAGAAGGGAAGAATTCATGATTACAGCCTGGGATAGTGCACTGGCAAGACTCTTCCATCCAGGTTTATGGAGAGTTCAGAGGAAACCATTGCAATGCCTCCTTCCCCAATATCCCCTTCTCCATAGCTCCAGCAGCACAAGGCCAGGTCTCACTAAAGCATGCATAGACCTCTTCGCTCAACCTGTGGACAGCTTCCCTGCTTTTGGCAAGGAGGCAAATCTTGTGCTTAGAAACTATTGCTTATTCAGCACGCCCTGCTCTCCAAGTACACCTCACCTCAGTCCTTCTACACCAAGGGGCTCATACTTCTCAGTGCTGCTTCTCCAGATATGCAACAGGCAACTCACACGATGGTGGAAATAACTAAGCAGGATTCACAACAGTGCAACATATTCCCTCCCCCTACCCACAAAACATTCCCTCACAACTGAGCTGCAATGATTCTAGCATTCATTACAACCAAAAAAAAAAATACAAATTGCATATGCAAAGTTCTCAGAGGAGAAAAACATATTGTGTGCTTTAATATTTAAGAAAGCACCTAATCAAGCTATTAAGTTTATTTACTAATTCCATCTCATCAGAAAAAAAAAGATTAAAAAAATAACTACTTCACTATTTAACCCACAAGTGAAAGCTGGAGAACCATGTTTCATTTTCTGTTGAACATGAAACTATGACAGGTGTGGACAGGAATAAAGTATTCTTCTCTCCTCACACAGGAATTAGAAAGCACCCAACACAGCTGACTCGTATACTCAAACCAAGTCACTAAGCAGTGAACTGACCTCTCTTCCCTTGAAGCCACCAAACAAGTTCACCCAAGAGGAAGCCGCTAAGGGTTACCAAATGCACATAAATGACACTGCCCTAACAAGACACACAGTGACCACAAAGGCTGTTCTGCGACAAAGACCTGTAAGCACATAGTGCTGCCAACAGTCTTTCACAGACATCCACCGAGAAACTTGAGATGCTGGGCTAAACTGACCTTCAATTTAAGCAAGAACAGTCCATATCACAACCAATGGCCATACCACCACAGAACAAGACCAAGAAGTTTGTTAACAATAAGTTAAGTCATACATTTAGGTGGTTCTAGGCCTTCCAGATATATCTGAAGTCTTTGTACACTTGGCTGTCATAAGAGACTTCTTTTAAAATTCGTATTAGTGATTCTAGTAAAATTTTCTAGTAAACAGCTTTTGTCTATCCTTTCACTACATGGAGCATTTCAGTACAGAACCATTCAGCAGTTTTCAAAAATTCACTAAATCACAATACTTTCTGTTATGGAAAACCATTTTCAAGAGTGATTATGTGTAATGCTCATTGTCTCTTTCAAGAGCTACCTAATTTCATACGGCCCACATAAAAGAAGGCTGAAGCAACTCAGCAGGTAGGGTCTTTATGTTACTTTTATTTCACATGTAATGTACATATAGTCAGTTAACAGGCATGTGTTCTTCAGAAGATCTAGAAGATTAAATACATTCATTAAATACAGTCTGAATTTAAAGCATGCTGACTAAAAGATAACCAACTTGGTTTACTTTAAAGAGACAAAATAGCATTCCTCTCTGTTTAATAACATTGCCAGGCCTAAATCATCACACACTATTCCTTTCTTTTACTGATTCAGAGACAACAAACTCCATTGAAGTAATTAACAGAACTTTTGCAAAGTACCACATGCACAGGCAATGGGAGGAAGCAAAGTTAATTTGTCATTGTAAGAGTCTAAAGATAAAAATTATTTCTTACCCTAAACTAAAAAGCTACTTAATATAAAAGCTTCTCTAACAGCTAATGCAAATGAAATGCACATCCTTTGAGATCTTAATGATACTACAATGATTTTTGTCAAGGTCTAAGTGATGTATCTTCTTGAGATATCGATGAACCTGGAACACCAAGAAGAATGTCTATGTGCCATCAAAAGACAAAGCCAGACTGACATTAACAACCAGGTGACAGAGTGGGAACAGCCGATTTACTTTTTGAAGAAGGAAATGACATAAATGCAGGTGTCATCACCATATCAAAAAAGGACATAGTACCTCTTAGCTCCTTGGGATATTAAATACATCATAGCATTGGCCATCTCCTTAACTCGAGGGCCTGAAGAGAACGCAACTTCCTTTCCAGACCTCCTAGTTCTGAGGCCAAGAAAAGCAAAAAGTGAACTGAACATAAAGTTCAACAACTGATGTATAGGTTTTCCCCTGAGCTTTCTCAGTGAAAGAGGAAAGTGCATAGCTGGGAAACTCTCAAAAACATAACACAAACAAACTAAAGCACAAAGCCACACTGTTGGAATTCTGTAGGATGACTTTCCATACACATGCCAGGTTTTCAGACCTTCAGCCACTATACATTTCTGCTGCCTCTTATTTTTCTTTACTTTTAATTCAGTCTGAAAGAAGACACTGAAGAACAGGACCCTAGCTAACAAATCATGGGATGCTGACAAGCTGTTTATTCTTTTACTGAAGAATCAGACAAATCCTACAACTTGGCCCTTCAAAGTCTTTTCTAGACCCCATCCACAGAGGTGTGGAGAAGCAGTGCACCAGCTACACTCACAGTTTTCACAGTTATGATTTCTGAACGTGTGTCTGAATGCCATTTATTTGAGGAGACAGTATTCAATCTCCACTCTTCACCTCTTTAAGTATATGAAACTAAATGTTGTATAAATTTCAACTTCTGAATACAACTGAACATTTGCAAACCTAAATGTTGCTTCCTCGACTAATTACTGAGGTGGTGTTCTCCTCAGTTAAGAGCAAGTTAAAATGCCCTATTAAGTTTTGCTGTATTTTCTTGCTTAGAGGAGAATTATGCAAGCTGCAGAAACAGTAAAAATCCAAGTAAAACAAAACTCAGGCAAACAAATTGGGTCCCATTCCCAAACAAGACCTTTCGTTCCCCAGCCTCAGAGTAAGGTTTGGAGTGCGGGCAATGGCACTTGCTCGTGCTTCGTGAAGATGCAACTTGCCCGACGAAGAGGAAGAGCCACTGCTACTTCTTCCTTTTAAACTGCATTTAAAAATGCTTTATATGAAAAAGCAGCTCCTTAATAACGTTTTCCTGTAACAGTAGCAGTTTCCACACAAGTCTTATGTAGATGAACATCCAGGCGGCTGCCACTGGGTCTATTAGGAGCCACTCAACCCTTTATAAAAGGACAAGGAAAGGAAAGAGGGGGGGGGAGGGAAAAAAAAAAGGGGGGGGGGGGGGGTGTTGGGGGGAAGGCACAGCGGGATGGGAGATGTTTGAAAACCTCCCCGCTTCCAGCCCCGCGGCCGTGCGTTTCGCTCCCAGCTTTGCACAACTTTCCGCCCCGGCGGTTCCGCTCGGCTCTGACGGGCGGGGACGGAGGGGTCCCGAGCCCTTTCACCGCCCGCCGCCTTTGTTCGCAGGGGCCGCTGTTCCCGGCCCGCGCCGCGGCGGGTACAAAGAGGGCGGCACAAGTTGCAGAGGAGACCTCGACCCTTCCTGGGGGCCACAGCGGAGGAACCCACCCCCACCTCTTCACGCTGTGGTGGGCGGGAGCGAGGCGGGGGCCACCCGCCCGCGGGGCACCAGACCGTGCGCAGCTGGCAACGTGAGCCGCATGGGAAGCGGCGGCGGCGCCGCGCCCCCCGAGCCGGCCCCCACGTACTGCACCGGCAGACCCAGGACACACGAACCCCCACTCTAGGGGCTCCTCCCGCTCACACTTACTTTTCGGGACGGGCTTCGCTGGGCTCTCCCTTCAGTCGCGGCGCACAAGCCTTCCCGCCGGCGGGGCGAAGCCGGCAGCAAGGCGGAGCCCCCCTTCCCCGGCGGGAGGGGGCCCGCTGCCCCCTGCCCTAGGGCTGCCGCCGGGGCCCGGGCGGCTTCAAGGGGGCAGGCGGGTCCCGCCCCCGCCGGGACGGGCTGCAAAGCAGGTGGTCTTCGGGGCCGGGCCCCGCGACTGCTCACCACCACCCCCCAGCTGCGGCTGTCCCAGCGGCTCAGGTGCGCCTCCGCGTTCTCTCACATGGAGACACCGCCTCGCAGCCCCTCGCTGCCCCCCGGGCCGGTCCCTGTGTCGCCGCCGGCCGGGAGGCAAGTGGCTCGGGCTGCGGCCCCCACCCCGCTCTCATGCACTGCGGGCGCCGCCGGGCCTCAGCTCCAGCGGCCGAGGGGAGCCGCTAGGGCCCCAGCCGGGCGGCGCGGGGCAGCCGGGCGGCGGGGCTCGGCGCCGCGGCCACTCCGCTCTCCTGCATGTGGGAGCGGCGGCGCGGGGCGCTGGGCGGCGGGGCGGGGCCGGACCGGGAGGGAGCCAGGCGCGGGGCGCAGGGGGGGCGGCAAGCAGCAGCGCCCCGGGATCCGCTCGTTTCCTGCGGCGCCGGGAGGGGGCGGGGAGGGCGGGCAAGAGAGCAAGCACGGCGGCGGCGCACACAGATGACAGCCGTAACCGAGCAACAGGCCCCACCTCTCCCCCGTGCGGACGCCGGACGATGACGCCACAGGCAGGCAAGGCGGAGCCGAGCGAGTCCCGCCGCGACTGCACGGTTCAGCCCGGGACAAGGGGGCGGTGCTGGCCCCGCACGGGCCTGTACGCAGCCGCAGTGGATGGCCTCGGCCCAGCTCAGGAGCTTAACTTGGGATGGAATGGAGGAGGGGGTGGTAACGTGACGTCAGAGACGTGGGGAGGGGTTTATGGCCTTGCTCGCGCGCACGTGCGCGTACCCCCGCGCCCGGCGGCGGGCGTTGGCGCTGCTATGGGAACGGGAGGCCCCCGGCTTACACCGCTGCTGGCCGTAACCCAGAAGAAATGACGGCGGCGAAGGGCTAACACGGGGCCGCTGTTGCTGGGCCTCAGCCGCGCAGGTGCTTCCAGAGCCCAGGGACGTACTCCTCCACAGCGGGACCCCGTTTCGCTCCTCGAGCCCTGGAGATCCGGGTGCCTCAGACGCAGTAAATGGTCATGCAGGCCCACTTCTCCTAAAGAGTAAAGGAAAAAAAATATAAAAAATCGTAATTACAGGACCTTCTTACGTGCATTACAGAGTTGTGGCCGTTGTAGGAGCGCTTTACTAGGGTTCTGCTACTGTCTGGTGTAGAAGATAGGACACCGTTCATTGAACACAAGGAAAACATAAAATAGTTAATTGTCGCTCATTAAGTGCGTGGGATGGCTGTTCGCAGCATCCAGCCTGTGTACTGAGAAAAGCTCAGGCCCTCCGGGGGGGGGGAGGGGGGGGGAAGTATTTGATCGTGTTGCTATCATACCACGCATACATGAGAGCAAAATAAAGCTTACTCACGCCTGGCATTTCCTACCCTTTGAGTGCTAATCTTTGTCATGTTGACGTATCATCTCCTGGGAAGCACAGAACATAGACAAAAGATAGCTGCCCTGCCTGGACCCCACACCCAAGGCTATCTAACCACATTAGAAGCTGCCTGATTGCTCACTAGCTTGTCCCTCTCTGCCACTCAGTTCTAATACTGCCACTTCATCATCCTATGCTTGATGTTTCTTTACCCATTCTCATAGCTTCATTTACGGGTATTTTCCTGTGTGTTAAAAACAGATGTTTGCGCTTACCTGAGTCACCCAACTTCTTCTTTGTTCCTTCTGGAACAATGTAGCAGAAGAGCACACTTGACTCTTCAGCCCTACGTCCAGGTCCCTTTCTTACCCACTGAAGCTCCACACTTCAGTTGCTGCTGATCTTGTCATTTTTGTCACAAATTGTCAGGGGTTGCTTTTCAGAGAGCAGCCTCCTTCACCACATCCTCACAGAGCATCACTCATCTTTCCCACAGAATCACAAAACAGCCCTGTAATAAATACATAAATAAATATGTAACCAGGTAATTAATTTAAACTTTATATTCCTGGAGCAGGCATGAATTAAGTCTGCACGAGTAATCTAATCTTTTCACTTTGGTAAACTGTGGGGGTTTTCCTAAATTTACAAAATCCCATGTACATTTTTTTTCCCTTTACAGAGGAAACAGTGTGTTAAACCTTTTACATCTACAGTGTGTTAAACCTTTTACATCTACAGTGTGGAACTTTCTTCATAGAGCTAGGAGAAGGGAGGTAGCTCCTTTCAAACATTATCCATGTTAAGGGGCTACTAGTTCCTGTTTCTTCATTCTGTTGCTTATTCTTCTGGCTTTCCTTCCCACCCCCACTTCCCCCTGCAGTTTTCTCCTTCTACCAGTTAGATTTGCACACAGATCAAATACATCTGGGACACTACTACTGAGTACAATTACTTGGGAGTGAAGGAAAAAGTTGTCTGTCTAATCAGTATAAATCACTGACAATGGCAAATGCATCACTCAAAAACCAGGAGTACTCTGCCAGCACCAATGACGGCGGTGAGACTCTATGTGGATTTAATGAAAATGTTACAATTTTATATTAGTCACAGATTAAAATGGTTCACTGCCTAGTCGTTAATGGAAATGTGGTCATGACTGACTGTACTTCAAACAGTAGGGATAAAAATAAGAGTTGTACTGCAGATCAATGCATTGACAGAAATAAACAGGGAGATTTAACATTGTTGTATGCCACACTAGTGCCACTCCACATACAGTTTCAATAAAACTTACTTTAAGAATAAACCAGAACAGTTTTAAGCAGAACTGTATTGTTTTCCACATACAATCCAGTGAGAGCACACACAAAAAAACTTGCCCGAGGTTATTACTGTGCATGAAATAGTGACAGAGCAAGAGAAAAGCTGGTTTTAAGTACTCTGTCTAGAGGCTGAAGGAATACCTGCTGACTGAATGTGTTTTCTTCCTATGGTGTTTTTAATCTTGATGGACTCCCATCTGTACTAGAAGGTGGAATTGAGCTTAATGGCAAGACTGCAATCTATCATTTTTTTTTTACGCTTATAATACACATATAAGAAAAACTGCACTGAAATACATTAAAACATCCCTGTGACCTTGGTAACTAAACAGATTGCATGCTAGAAGGCACAGAAAAAAATACATGATTATTTGAAAATATGAGTTAGCCAGGAGAGAGAGGACACATGTTAGTAACAAATCCACAGAATTGTTATTACAGAGGGAAACTGATCTTGTATGTTACTATGTCATCCTTAAAATTACATAAATAAGCTGAAATAACCAAATGAAAGAAGGAAATTCAAATACTAAATGACAATGTTAAAAATCTGATTAATTTCCCATATTTCTAGTTTTACCAGATGTTTGTGATAAATTTTCTAAGCTTGAAGTGCTGTTGCATATAAAGGGAAGAATAAAGGATATATTTTGTGAGAAAACATGGACCCAAATGACATTAATGTGCAAGGAGGCCTTCTGTACAAGGTTTAGTCCACTCTGACCAGCACAATTTGAATTCATTCTTACTTTATTTTAGACAATTTGCCTTGAGTGTTTACAGATATATCCTAATGTTTTACAAGGCTGTGCATCACACCATCTGCAGCAATGAGAATGGGAACTTAGTGCAGTCTCAGGCCAATGTTTCAGCTTTTCTAACCTGTCCCTTTCCAGGGCTCCATGTCTCAGGATTTGCAATGGGAGAAGCAGGAAGCCCATGCGTTGGGGTCACAGGTTGTGTACACATGTGAGGTTCCTGGTCTGGGGAGGGTTTCTGAGGCAAAGCTGCTGCCTAAGAAGCAGACCCTTTAGCAAGTCACCTGTGAGCAATGAGTCCCACTACGCATATAGTCCTGGCTTGCAGTGTAGTGCTTATCTATGCTTATCCAGCTATGGGGAAGCTGTGCTGTCGCACTGCAGGCGTAGAAGGCAGCAGGCAATAGAGTCGGGGGTGCTGGATCAGCATCTGCCTTAATCACAGCATGTCCTGCTGGGCAAGAAAAACATTATCAGGAGCAGACAAAAGGTAGCAAAATTGGTAATATAAGCAAGTGACAAGGGAGCCACACTTTGGGTTGTTAGTGAAATATATATTTGTTCATCTCAAACTTCACCCTACTAGCTGCACTATGTATGTTGCACACAGGCTGTCAAAACCTTCATACTGGACTTACTAATTCACATCACCTGCTGCCACTTCCTAAGTTGTATGAAACACCCTGTCTGTTTCATATAAGGATATGACAGACTTCAAGAAGGAAAGAGCTTCTGTTTCTATAGACAACCTTCCTAGGAAAGTCAGTTAGTTCTGCCTTTAATTTCCAACAAATGAAACTGCAGTTCTAGCTGACCTTAAGACTATCATTTTAAGTACCCTGCATGATAGAACCGAAACCTCCTCCCTCCCAGAAGCTAGACATTTCATTAATTTTTGTTTTCTTGCATTTCTTTTCAAGAATATTTTTAGAGTCACTGGTAAGGCATAATTCACATTTCTCCTGTTGTTCTTTTTACTGAGTGCTGTAAAGTGTTCAAGCAAGTTGCACGAGACATAGCCAATAAAATCACAGTTGTAGAAAGAACCTTTTGTATTCAAATAAAATACGGAAGATGCGGCAGAAGTGACAAGAAAACAAGAATTATAACAGTCTCTCCTCTTCATTCCTATAGGAATCAGGGGCTCACAGACTTACTGATTTCAAGCAGTTATAATGTAAGTTTTCCACTCCAATAAAAGGAACAGGTAAAGAAGAAAGAGCTAGCCAGGATCTCACTTCACAGTTGCAGACAGAAAGTCTGGGAAAGAGAGAAGACATTTCCAAGATAGATAAGGCAAATTTTTGTGGATGCAGTCAAATAACTGAGTCTGTTTCCTAAGCCTCCACCCTGCTTGGCGGACAAAGTGAGTAAATTTACTGCAGCCAACATCGATGAAAGTTTAGCCAGACATAACTAGTGCAGAGCCAGAATCACACTGCAAGTAAAGATAAAGGATGATGCTGTGACAGCACCAGCTCAGGAAGCTGATAGCACAGATGATCTCATCAACAGGGAATTTCAGTCTCAAACCATAGGTCTTGATGTCCTTTGCCATGGACATCTACTTATAAATTCCACAGCAATAATATCATATCTGAGAGGGTTTGTGAATTCAGGAAAATGGCCTCATTTTTGATACTTACAGAGATGATACAGTGAAAGACTTTTGTTGGTTTTGTGGTGGGTTTTTTTCCTTATTCTGTTACTCCATTTCTGCTTGTTCTGTTACAGGTGCTGTCATGGTTTTGATGGATGTAACTAATGAAATAAGAGAAACAATGCTATCAGTGAGAATGTTGGCTAAATATTGTCTCTACAAATATGCTAGTTTTAATGATAGTGTTAATTACCTTTGCTTGTCTGTCTATAGCCAAATGTAAATATTATTCAAGTTAAACCAGGTCTGGCCTAAGCATTCTAAGCATTCATATTTTAGTTTGCTTACAAAACAAGAGCATTGCTGGTGATTTTCTTCACAGTACCATTGAACAATGCATCACAGAATCAGAGAATGATAGGTGGTGGAAAGGACCTCTGGAGACCATCTAGTCCTACCTGCCTTCCAGAGCAGACTGCACAGAACGCTGCCCAGGTTGATTTTGGATGACTCCAGAGAAGGAGACTCCACCATCTCTGGGCAGCCTGTTCCAGTGCTCTACCACCCTCAAAGTAAAGATGTTCCTCCTCATCTTTAAATGGAACTTCCTGTGTTCAAGTTTGTACTCATTACCTCTTGTCCTGTCACTTCATGCAAAATTGTACTTTTAAAATACACAGCTTTAAACAAAAACACTGAGTATTGTCATTCCTTTGGAAAAGACCTCCAGTTCAGCTTTGTCTGTGCAACACTGCAGGCTCAGATCTCCAATCTTAGAAGCTTTATGGGCAGGTATTTTACTCCACTCCTACTACTAACACACCTGGTTACACACTCAAGTGAACTGATTTCCAAATGTTCTCCAAATCTACACCAAGACACAAAGTTAGGCAGGTCCACCAAGGCCATGATTACAGCAGGACTAAACCAGCACGAGAGCCTTGTTTAAAATTAACTGTACGCCGGAAAAGTCAGAGCAGACATAGCATGGATACTGGATATCAATATATTGGCAGAACTATATTGAGCTGCTTGACTGAGAGCTCTCTGCTAGCAAGCTTTGTCAGTCTCTTGCTGCAATTGTGCCTGAAATTAAAAGTTAAAAAAAAAAAAAACAAAACCCAAACCAAAATAACAAAAACTCCCCAGCCAACCAACCAACCAAACATAAAAACTCAGATACCCAGCTATTTGTTCCCATAAAATCCACAGAGGGAATACAGAAAATCCCACAGAAGTGCATCTATTCCGTGCCTCTATCAAGTACTAGTTTACAAAACATCACCTTATTTATAATATTTATCTATGTGTGTGCTTGAAAGTGTTAGCACCTTTCTTCTATAATCTATATTTAGCAATGATAGTCTAACTGTCATAGTTAAGCAAAGCAGCTTTGGTGGGAGCAAATCCTAATAAGGAATCCACTGCCATTGAAAATAACTGAGTCACAGTTGTAATATTTAAACTATTTGTAATAGCATTAAGCAACAGTTCATATGAAACCACTGTGGAAACCTGTTTTCAGTAACATTGCTGGGTTTTGCTACACATTGATCTTAATGCTGCATAACACCAAGCTGTAGCGAAACGCCCTTTTTTCCCCAGAAACTTTGCTACTTTTTTTGTCCACATCTCCAGAAGCAGTTCTACAAAATGTAACATTCATGTTTTGACTCACAGTTACCTGCATTTCATCTTTATTTCAAATATTATCTGACACTGTCCTTCTCTCTGTGTAATTAATATTTTGTTCATCCATTTTTCCTTTGACCATCAACAGTCCCCTCCAGCAGTTCCATTTTGTTAAACAATCATCCAGTTCATCAGCTCCAGCGAAAAGATTTGCACAAATGTAATAAAAGACAATTTTGGGGAGAAAAAAAACGTTGGGCTCATGTAATCACTAACTGTAATAGGCAACACAGAATTCTCATCAGTTAAAGTTTCTGAAGCCATTTCCACTTTTGATTTTAATTATATGGCTATAAAATGGAATCTTGAAGTTTTAGGCAACCAGTCCCGGGTCCTGCAAACTAAGTCAGTAGAATGGAGATGAGGGGACCTTCCCAAAGCCTTTCTGAGAGAGACAGTTCTCAATTCATATAAATTAGGCTGTTAGTACTGCCATAGAGTGGAAAGGATCTTGTCAAATTATAGCCTTTGAGGCTTTTATGAGATTATGATTTGTAATCAAAAATACTGGCAAGTTAATATAAGCCTATAACCTTATTTCAATTACTTTGTACATTCTCTAATTTATAACTTGTTTCCTGCATTTTTGTCTGTTACTCGACAGTGCATTCTTACTTCTCCCATATCTAAGCAAATCAAACTCTTTTGTGTAGTTGTGCTGCTCTAGAATAGACAAATTTAACTACTTATATTTCAATAATTATATTTTAGGGTTTTTTTATATATACATGCAGAGAGAGAGCTAGAACAATTTTCAGAGTACTTAGCTGTATGCTAAAAACCAAAAAAAAATCAAGACATAGCTGTTACACAGAAGTGTACAGTACAATCTGAAAACTATATAGAGTTGGGAAGCCTTATGAAGAAAGAAAAATCTTGCTACCTTTTAATGGTGCAACTGAAAATAGCAGTTTTGTTTAGGCAGACAAGCTGAAACCTTCTTTTAATTTAGCTTCAGCTAAATAAATCCAGCTCCCTAGGAAGAGCAGTATGATAGCAAGGTTTAACATTTTACACTTCCTCAGTGCTCTTTGATATAATTTTTCAGTATTAGCAACAACTTAACAGGAAGATATTAAATTATATAATAAAGAGTGTCTTCTGCATGGCAAGGGTAAAGCTACACCGTCTGGCTCAATTTTGAAAATGCCTTTTCTCTTCAGATAAATCTGTATCACATTAAGTCCAAAGGCAACTGAGAGCATTGAGAAATAGAAACATTCAGCATGTAGAGAACACTAAATGTTGAAAATATCTGCATCTAAGAGCCCAGCTTCACAGAAAGAATTCCCAGACTTCTTTTCAAAGGCAGAACCAACAGATATTACCTGGGGAACCAAGCAGAAAGCTGCAGAATTGTTCTTTCTTCAGAGCATACTTTTGCTGTAGGTAGGTAACACAAAATTTTACAGGAGACAGTAGTGTAGAGACCTCAATAGGCTCATAGGGAAGACCCTATTTTAGCAAGAGAGAAAAAAAGTGACTGTGTAAAATTTGTGCTGAATACTGTCATCTTTTCCCCTGAAAAAGAAAAGTCCTGAAAAGAAGGGATGGTACAGCCCTGACAATTGCTATGATGAACAATCCTTTCAGATTATTCTGTTCCATCTGTCTCAGATATGAAAGTTAGGAGTGCTGCCTCCTTTCCATAAGGGAAAAACTGAAGATCTCCAAGTCTCAGCAAGAAAGATTTCTCTGAAACACAAGGGAAGGGAAGGGAAGGGAAGGGAAGGGAAGGGAAGGGAAGGGAAGGGAAGGGAAGGGAAGGGAAGGGAAGGGAAGGGAAGGGAAGGGAAGGGAAGGGAAGGGAAGGGAAGGGAAGGGAAGGGAAGGGAAGGGAAGGGAAGGGAAGGGAAGGGAAGGGAAGGGAAGGCCATGGGGGGGTGGGGGGGAGATGCAGAGGGGAAGAGAGAGGAAACGTTAAAAATTCCTAGTACTTTCAAGGGTTACTCTGACAGTCATCATGACTTTAGAGTTAGTGCTTCTGTACAGCCTATATGTTAATGGATGTTAAGTGCTTTAAACATTTTAATTAAAGAAACTAGCCCGAGAGAAGTTGTTTATTAGAAGTAAGAAATAGTCTCAGTTGCCTGAGAGGAAAAGCTGAAAGAAATTACAGGATGTTCAGAAGCACTCCAAGTAAGTTTCCAAAAATGTACAGGCTCTTGGTATAGTTGGGCTTTCTTACTGATCCTGTCATTATAAAAGCAAAATTTTATTTTTTTTTCCCAAATCAATGTGTTTATGGGAATCAAACTGTTAGTCTGAGTAACCTCAAATATGGTTCTCATTAGCAAGGTGTTACCACAGCTTTCTTGACTAGAGCTTGTATTCCTTTGGGTAGTATTAACAGCTGCAATCAGAGACTGTTAACTATTACCCAGATTAAATAGCTTGTCATTCAGATTTATGTAATTGGGGGAAGGAAATAAGGATTAATTTCCTTCTAGCACTCACAGGTCAAATATTAATTGTAGTTTAGCTATTATAGTGGGCTTGTACCTTGTCATAAGCTTGAACAAAAGTAAAATAGCATAATATCTCTTCTATGGCTCTGCTCAGGTCAGTTTTTTCACTGTTTCTACTAAGCAAAGCAATGAGCCTGCACATTATTTTGTAGAATTACCCCTTGGCAGAAGCACTACTCAAAAAGACCAAAAAAAATTTCCCAGCAAAAACATCTCCTCAGTCATCTTCAGTGTTGCTCAGAATGCTGCCATGCAATAAAACTTTCCCTAATTCAGCAAGAATCCTCTAGACTCGTGGTGTTTGTTGAAAGAACGCCTGAAGTTACAATACTCAATCAGTTTCATTAATATTAATAGTGCTGAGAACCTTAATCTAGATAGTACTCAAACAGCATTATGGTCCTCAGCCTCCTGGGAGCATGCCTTAATGTCACAGAACTGAAAATGGTTGCTGGAGCTGCAGAAAAGCTATTACCAGTTCCTGACACTGCATGCAGTGCACTCTTCAGCAGCAGAATTTGGGAAGGAGAGGGTTACTCCTGCATTCAAAGCTGCTGAGGAAATACAGCACGATAAAGCTCAGCAGGCAGAGCCTGGCCAGGTGCACACCAGCAGACTACAGCCCTACATTCATCTCGGAGTCCAGGCTGCAGCAGCAACCACTCCTTCAGTCAGTTCTGTGGGCCCATCTCATTTTGAAGCTGCACTGCCCTATACCCACCCCAACTATGATACCAGCTTTATGTACAGTCTTAATGAAAAGTAGATCAGAAATAATCCCTTCTTGAGGGTTTATTTTGAAGGCCAGTCAGTAGTTGCTCCTTTTTTATCTATGACCTGGTGATGTTGAGGGCTGGTGCACTGAGTCCACCTGAGAACCTGTGACTAAGGAAGCAGGAACTTCTCAAATCCAACCTGCTGTGGAACCTAGTATACAGCCTGTTGGTTTCATATAGCCTCCCAAAGGCTTCACTTATTTCTGTTAAATGGCTGTTAAACCAAACATAAAATAGAGGTTCCCAAACCATTGGCAGAAGCCACATTGACCTTATTTAGTCTAGGACTTCACACATTTAATTAAAAGGGCAATCAAATATTTCTTGTGGTGTCATAGTAAACTTTCCTGTCCCACAGCTGCCATAAAGCCTTCCAAGCTGGATATGGCTTGATGTGAAACTTGGTTTATTTTTTTCCTGTTGGTCGCTTGGATTTTAAACATTTGATAGTCAGGGCTGAGTCCCTGAGCAGGTAGGGAAGTTTGTGCCATGAAATTAAAATCTATTCCATGTCCTGTGGATGTGAGTTTTAGTTTCACCTCCACTTTTCTTTAAGTGTCTGTATTTCATACACAGTGTTAGATGCTTTTTAGTTGTTATGCTTCCAGGAAAGTCATTCAATACCGTTTGATAAATGCCAATTTACGTACCTACGTCTGTGTTTGTGCTCATTTCTTAAATCTGTAACTGTGGTTCCTAAAAGTTCAACTCCATCAACAAAACCCACAGCATTCATTTTCTTCATCTTATCTCTATTTACTAAAATTCAGCAGGCAGTCCAGGTGAGTAACATGTTATGGATTATAAGGGATATCAGCAAACTGGCTGCCAGAACTTAGCTTTGGTCTGTGGTATTATGATGGGAGAACTGCAAGAATTTTGTTCTTTAAATTATTACAATATAAGTAGGCACCCTTTAAAATCTCCTTGCAAAAGAAAAGCAGATAATTGTTTAATATGTATAGAACAAGATGAAATTTTAAAGTAACTGCCTTAACTTTATAGTATGATAATTAAATTTGATGCTTTGTAATAACTACGGGAACAAAGGAGGAATTTTTAGTGTTATAAACCCATGGACTCTAGATATACTGTAGGAGGATTTGCTCCTTGAAGCACTATGTATTTGTCATGGACAATGTCAAGACACTGAACTTGTTGAGCAAATTGCTTAATGACGTATTTTCTTACTTTTTTTCCTTCATCAGTCTCTTTTTGTTTAAAATAGTCTACAGTCTTGTAGATAATTTTAGAACTACAGCATATTTCATCAAGATCCATTTATTTTCTAACATCAGAAGCATAGTTAGTAGGGTTAACACATTAGGCTTTCACTGATGAAGTCCCAAACTCTATTTCATCATAGCTCCCATACAATATTAATTTTGTTATTTAAATCTGGTTTCTATCAGCCACAATTGGTAGCTTCTGTTTATGGGAAGACCAGAACTGAAGTGGAAGACATTTAGGTTGGAAAAGGAAAGAAGATATTTCTAACAAACCAAATACAAACAGTATTTTTCAGCACTTGGATGCATGAAGTCATTCTATACTTTCTCACCAGCTACAAGCTTCCTATGTAATATTAGATAGATGATAGAGACACTAAAGAATTCAGGTGCCTAAAATCCGGATAAGTCAGTGACCAATCTTTGAGGCTTTATCTTCACTGACATCAAAGTATGCCCTTCAAACCATCCTTCTCCTTAACCAATCAGCAGCTACTTGCACTCTAAGTCATTATATCTCACTCAGCCCTTAGGAGCAATTCAGCCCAGCCTCAGGAACATGTATTACCTGGAGTGACCTTGCCCACCGATTTGCTTTGGTGTGGTCCCCTTATGCTGTAGATTTCAAGCAGTAGTGCCACAACTTTGTGTTCCTGGCTCACAGCTGTGGACTGAGATTTGAGATAAGTATGGTAATTAAAGCAAGACTGATTGCCTGAACTCCTGCCAGGGTAAGGATGCTAGTTTTTGCGGCTCTGAGGTAAGATGCACATTAGGGAATCTTGGGCTCACGAAACCCTAAATAATGGCTTTCTATGAACCTGTTGAAGCTTGCATCAGAGCTGAGTTAGGTGTGTTTATTTTGTGTGGTAATAGGAAAGCAACTGCTGTCTCAGAAATTCCTCTTAATAAATGGTATGTTGGATTAGAAAGTTGCCATTACAAGTGAATGATGAACACAGAGGTTTTTCTAAGTCTCTTTTTTTTTATAGTGTTCTTGGAGCTGTTTTCAGCTGGCCTGTTTTTGTGTTTCCAGAGGGGAAATGGGATGTATCTCTGCGCTGAGTGTTTCTGTTGGTCTGCTCTCAGCAGCTCCTGGCTCAGCATAGGGTTTTCTGGACTGTTGGTCAGAGGCCCCTTTTGGAGTTGGGCAGTTTATCATGTGACCAAAGGAAAACCAAGAGAAGACATTAGGCAACAGATGTTCTATTGGCTAGGTCACTAGTGCTTCAGAGTGATGGTCAGACTTGAAATGTGATGAATAGTGAGTGCTTCATACTGTTATTATTCGTTGTTGTTACTAAATGTTTCTAACCACTTGATGTTGCTTGAAATTGAGTATTCTGTAGTATTTCAATATGTTTGAAGTAGCAAAAAAGTGTGGGGGAGAAGAGCAATTCGAAGTGTATACCTAGAATCAACTGTGCTCTGACATGTGAAGCCTGAAATGGCAAAATGGTATCTGTAGCAACGCATTTGTTCCAGCACCGCAAATTGCAGGTACGGCTCTCTGATCCCTAAAGGTATTTACTGAGTTGGAAGGAGAGATTTATAATTCTGATGACAAGAGTGCTTCACTGATTGACATCAGCTGAGGAGCCTCTGTTTGCTTTTTAGCCTTATCTGCTTGACAACTTGTCCATCTTCTCATGAGACATGGCTGTTTTCTGTTCTTAGGCTTTAGTCTTCTGCATTTTAGTGGGTGTCATGGTAACTGGGAAGCAACCACATGCAGTAGGCTAGCAAAAAAAGACAGAACTGCTGAAGGTTAAGAAATAACTGGAAGGAATATTTCAGTGTTGTTAAAAACCCAAGAAAGATACTTCAACCTGATCTTGGCAGGGGGGAAATTTGTAAAGTAAATGGCAATAGCAGTAAATGAGTATCACAGCTGGAACTTCTAACAGCAATGTGATGATTCAGACACATTGGCAAGCAACAGGGTATGGGTTCAAATTTGAGCAGTTTCTTCTACCTATTGTAGGAAGGAGGCTTAAGGCACCAAACTGGACACATTTAGGTTCATATTTTGGCAGGTATCTGTGGCCAGATGAAACTCTGAACAGCTACAAATGAGACAAAACCCTTAACAACTATTATTTCCAATGGGCATGTAAGAGCTGTAGTGGAAGCTTGCTGCGGTGCGGAGTTGTGAGAAGTAGCCGCAAGGTGAAACATGCTGCAATATGTCCTACCATGTGATTGGGAAGCAGCTTGGTGATGGGGGGTTGCCTCAGCAAAGAGTCAAATTGTGAACTTTAATCCAGAGTGATGTGTGCTGAGGAATCACAAGTCTGAGAAACACTGATTAAAAAAAAAAACAACAAATAAACAAATGCATCCTGATGTTAGAATTGTTAGAAATGTTTCTTTGCACTTGTCGAGCTCCAGCTTTTATCCATTGAACCTTTCAATACAGACCATAGGTTCAAGAACTTTCTACAGTAAAAATTTCCTATTGTTGAGACTTATAAAATGGTAGAATTTCAACTGGAATGTGTCACATGGTAACATAGTACCTGAAACATAGTATTACAGCACATTAGAGCTGTAAGCACATCCAGTATTGAAAGAACATTTACAAGAGTGAGGAGGCTAAAGAGCTTCTCACAAATGCTGCAATCAGAAGCCCTTTTTCTTTGTGGGTCACTTACAGACAGGGCTATATGAAATCACTGTGGTGGACTGGTTTTCTTCCACAATAAAATTAGTAACTGCTCTGCTTGCTTGCTTTCTATTAGTCACTAGAAACTACATCCATCTGTATAAAGGAAGCTATCACAATGTGTAGATGTCATCTAATTTCAGTGTCTTTTTTATAGAATAAGGATTTAATGAGACAGTAATTGGATTCTTTTAGATCTTGTTCTTCCCCTGCCTCTTCTTCTGGGCTGTAACATCAGAGTCTTTCTAACACAATTCCTTTTGGATGTGTATTCTGTTAGTCTTGGATTCCCGTATCTCCCAATCTCAGTATTTTCCTTGGGTTAACTGCCTTCAACAGTACAGATGAGCACATTTGCCTCTACCTAAAGTACATTGAAACAAGATCATTAAAGGCATAATCTTGGGACTGAGAACATATACATTTAACTGAGAAAATTATAACAGCCCTGTAAGCTTTATCTGAAAACTAATGATTAGTACAAGTCCAAAGGTGCTTGTGCCATCTGTGTATAAAAATAATATTCTGTCTTCTTCTGTTACAGGTACCCAGTTGCTCTTTCACCTGCTGCTGCAAAATTGCAATGCTCTTTCTACCGCTCTCTCTGCTGCTGAATGCTCTCTCTTACATGCTAAGTGTGAATCCAGGCAGTAATTCACAGCACTGAGAAATCAGGTGCTAATGCCTTTGAGTTGGGTGAGAGGAGTACAGCTTTTCATCTACAAGCTGCACTAGAGTGCTCCCCAGCTGCCTCTGAGAACAAGGTCATAGCTGCAGAAGCACCATGCTGCAGCTGTGGGAGCAGAGAAGAGGGGTGGTTTAATTCCCCAGTTGCCTTTGCCTCAGCAAAAGTAAAGAACTGAATTTGTAGCTGGAAAGCTGTTGCAGTATGTTTTGTATGACTGAACAGAAAGATAGCTTTAAGTTGTAGTTCTGCTTCTCTCCAAACCTAGGAGGAATAAATTCAAGGCCCAGTGTACCCTGGCACAGATTGAGTCCTTTGAGCTATCCCCTGATGCAGAGACAGCCCAAGCTCGCTGCTGCAAACCTGTGCCGCTCGTCTGTGGAGAACCTGCATGCTGAAGTGAGGTGGGAGAGGAAGGAAAACAGAGCAGCCAATAATGCCAGGAGGCACTCCTTATAATAAAGCAGCTAGGCTGGGGGGCCAAGGAATGAGATGCATATGTGGTAATGGAAAGAATACTGTAAGTGCAGTTTAGAATGGATGGGAGGGACCAAGTAATTAATCTGCTTTATTAATTTCAGGTTCATATTCAAGTGCAAAACACTCTATATGCACAAATGCAAGAATACGCAGACAAAGTAAAACTGAAATTCGTGAATTTGCATATTAATCTGAAATTTCTGTATTAATCTGAAAAGGGTTAGAGATTTATTGCTGGAAGAATCAGTAGGAGGTTTCTTTTGTCTTTTTTTTTTTTTTAAGCAGAAAGATTCAGGCCATGTCTGTCTATGATCAAGGATTACATTACAAAAGCAGGCAGAGAAACATCAGGAAAATAAACAAGGCACAGAACTGCAGGCAAGAAAACAGGAAACAAAACCATAAATCTGGGGGGCAAGGTAAGACAAGGGTAATGAGATCAAGAGCTACTAGGAATAAAATGCATATGTACATAGATGTGGTCAAAACTCTGAAAAGGGTCTCTAGCAGAAAGGAAGAAATTACTAGGGTTTTATGTTTGTTGTTTTGAATAGACTAGAAGGGAGGAGGAGGAAAAGAGACATAGACAGTGGACAGGTCGAGCAAATGATGACTATAAAATTACAGGTTGGTTTGATTTAGTTCCCCAGTGTGGAAAGGATCCTAATAATATAACTCTACATGTCCAAGCGCTGTCTCCTGTGGGGACAAACTCCCCACTGCTCCATGCATTTGTGAAATTGAATGAATAGGGGATGGGCAGAGATGGGATGTGGAGAGCTGGGCAGGGAAATTGCCAAGCCTTGCTTGTCAAGTTGCATTTGCAGCAGTGCTGCAGGGATGGAGCTTGAGGGGAGGGACTGTGACCCACTTTGCTGTAGAGGCACTTGCTAAAGCTGCTCAAGCAGCTGAGTCCTTGGAGTAGCCCTGTCTGGGCATGAGTAGGGGGCAAAGTAGGCTGCTGCTGGGGCACTCTGGCTTGACGCACACAGGTTGCATCAGGGAACAACATGGATCCAGAGCTGTTGTAACTGAAGTTACTGGGTTTAAAAACAGTTTTGGCTGGTTGGGATTTTTCAGTACCTAGGTTTCCCAGAACTACACAAGTCTGGTTGATTTTCTCAGTTGGTAGTTAATGTCATGGAGACAGGAGGGACACAAATCACTGAGGGTACAGGAAAATTTATTTGCAGGAGAGCAATAAAGCCATATATCAATAAATCTCTTGTTCTGTCACTTGATAGCTCATCAGCCATAAGGCACCAGCTTGGAATTGTAGACTGAGAGTAATGGCTGTCTACACCTGAACTATTTCAAGATTTAAAAGGGCTTTATGATACTTGTATGAGAGTCATAGGAAAAATCCTATAGAGATGAATGGTAGCTGGGCTGAGGCCAAAACTATCACATGCCTCTTTATAGTAGTTGCATAAACAGATGATGAGTTGATCCTTTCCCTCTCTCTTCTGCTCTTGTCTAAGATCTTTCTTGTCATAGATAATTATAATTCAAAAATAATGAACTTCCCTTTTAATGCATTTGAAGCTTTGGCATGAAGTGGTGTAAACAAGTTTTGAGGTCTAGTGGATGGGAACATTAAACCTAGTTATTAATAAATAACACTTGATCAAAACCTGAGGGAACAGTTTGTGGCTGGTATTATTTTATGCTAATATGTATATCCATAGATAGTATTAACTTGAGTCTCCTGTGATTAATCTTTGCACAGAGTGTATCTCTTTGTGAACATAAGTAGATAGAATAGATAGGAGCCAGTTTAGTGTACTGCCTGCCAGGACCTATGAGTCCTCCCCTAGACCTCCGCTCTTCTCATGCTCATGGAATGCACAAGGATAATACTTCAATTCATGCCGCCTCCTGATTTTTCCTTTCAGTTCAGTAATTTGGCCTAAGCAAGGTAATACAAGGATCTGTCTTTTTCAGTCTGTGGTATTCTATAAATTCACCAGTTCTGCCGTTCACAGCACTAAAAACTGAAGAGAATTATCTGCAGTTAAATTCAGTGTGTTATGGATGCTAGCATTATGTTTAACCTTCAGTGTTTAAATTACAGCAAAGAGGCTTTTCATTGTTCATGTGCTTTCCAAAACTGTGACTTGTGTGAATGTAAATAGTGCATGGCTATACAAATCTTTATTTTTCCTGTAGGGTTGTAGGCTTCTTATTTTATATCCACTCAATTATTTCTCTTTGGTTACCCCTTTTATTTCTGTACTCTGCCAGTCACTGCTCCACAGACGGCGATGCTCTTTCCATGTATCCATATACCATTGTCATCTTAACACCAGGTGAACCATTTTCAGAAGACTCTCCCCTTTACTGTCTCCATAAGTCCTGCTTCCCCTCCTTGCTCTTTGTGAATAAACCATTAAAACCTTTGACAGATCTGACTATACAGCAGCTGAAAGAAACTAGTCTTCTTAACATGGTTGTTCTAAGTTGTTGTCTGATTTCTTCTGCATGAACTTTATGTGCAAGCCATACAGGATAAGTATCTGTTTTTCCCAAAGAAAATGCTTGTACTTATTCCAGGAAAAAAAAGCTGTTATATGTGTTTGTTCTTTCTGAAAGTGCCCCTATTTTGCTACAAAATATTATTATGTTTTATTTAAAGTAATTTAATACTTGGGAAAGTAAATGCTGCTCTTAAGCAATCAGGGTCAAACTTGTAGTCCTGACTTGAGAGAAGTCCTGTTTGTGGAAAATGGTCAAATTACAGATTGTAAGTATAATTTTCAGTGCTCTAACAAGAATCTTACTGTTGTTTGTATTGATCTGGATGATAAACCAGAAAAGGTCTGACTGAAGATCATACTACTCTGGTGTTCCGTGGAAGTTAAAACCCTGTGTTCACATGGAAGAAGTCTGGGCTGTGGGTGACCTTGTCTTGGGAAGAGTTTTGCTCTGTCTGTGGTACTGACCAGCATGTCTTCATGCTCTGCTCTGACGACCCTTACAGATGATCCCACCAGCACAGAGAGACATCTTAAAACCTTGCAGCTGCAGTGAGCCCCCAAGATGATGGGCAGATAACAAGGGTCAGTGGTGCTCCCCAGAAAGTGTTGGGAACCCCTTCACTAGGGAGAAAGCAATTGGCTTGTAACCAATCCAGACCAAACCCTGGGGAGCAATGCAGGCAAGGTAGCACATTCTGGGGAAAGAACATTTTCCCCCTCTCCTGTACCCATGCTGCAGGCTCTGCTGCCAAGGCAAACTACCCCTAAACTCTGAACTTTTTCTTTCATGGTGGGGATTATGGTGTGATGTAGAATATGCACTGCAGTCAAAAGCATTTCTGCAGTTGCAGGTTGGGATTGCCTCCTGGGGGTGGCAGTCAGAGTATCATTTTGAACCGGAGCTGGATGCATCTGAGGCAGAGTAAAGCAGGTGCCTTAAGCCAAAGTATGGCTGCGAGAGTCCCCAGCAGTGTTACTAGAACCAAAATTTCTCCTTTACTGATAGCTTAGAGGCTATGCAGCAAGCCTCCTGCCCCTTGCTGAAAGGAAAACACTGGTTCATTGTAATACCATGCCCAAATATATGGACAAGGACTTTCTGATAATATTATTCTATCCTGTGCATAATTTCTAATAGTTTACTGAGCTTTTTCCCCTGAAGTAAGTGCTGCTTGCTGTATTCTGCAGGAAAAGTTCATGACAGGACAAACATGCCAGCACTTCTGTCCAGAAAGGGTGGATGTTTGCTTTTCAGAGCTACTACAGGAAAATGAATAATACAAGTTACAGCTAATCCGTGGCAAATGGTAACCTCAGAAGTCTGCAGCAGATAAAGCTATTGCTATAATTATATCTACTGCCAATTTTTTTTTCCTACAGAGGTTGGAGACATTGTAAATATTTTTTTTCAGGGTATTAGTTGGACCTTTGTGAAAGAAACAAAGTGTTTCCACAAAAGGCCCATCTGTCATCTTTGAGAAGGCGGGGTGGGGGGGAAGAAAGAAACTAAACTATGTTTATTTTTAAGCATAAATTTTTGAAAAATGGAGTGAATCTGCTAGAATTACTTGAATAAAGAATTAACAAAACTGCTTCTCCTATTGAGGAAACATCCTAGTTTTGATGCCTTATCATACAAATTGCAACGACAGTGGCAGACCACATTCCATTCCTTATTTTGCATTATAAAATGGAACAGAAGCCTGATTACAACAAACAAGTCCTAGGTACATTCATGAAACCTGACAAATCTGTTAACTATCAGATACAACAAAACAAATGTTCTACTCCATGTCTACTCTGGCTTGTGGAGAAAATAAAAACTGAGAATACTACTTTCTTGCTGCTGATGGTTCTGTAGGCATCTTCACTGGGTATTGCTTCCTAAAATCAAATAAGTAAGTTCAACTTTAGGTTTGGGTTTAGTTTTCTGAGCTGATATTTTTAGCAGTAATACCCAGGTGGGTATTTTTGTAGTGTATTTCCTTTCCTCTGTTTTAAAAAGCTTAAGTCTGAAGCATTAGCCTCTCCTGTGAATGGAAGTAAGAATAAACAAAATTTGAGTTGGTGGGTGAGGGTGAGTGGATAGGTTAACTGAACTAATGAGTTTCACTCTACTTTTGAGCTTAATGTTGGTATTCTCTATGGAAAAATGCTTGTTTCACAACTTTCCTCCAAAATGTTGGGAAGTCCCTTTTCAGGAATCTTTTAAAAAAAATCTGCAGAATTTGGAAACTACTGAAACATCTGTATCTAAAAATGTTTGGGGTTTGAGAAAATTCAACCTTCTCATGAAAGAGCAACTAGCCAAAAGATGTCCTGAGATTTCTATTGAGATAGCTTTTAAAAAAACTCCAAACCCACAAAAGTAGCTGAATAAGCGCTACATAGACTTTTTTGTTCCCCTTTTATTTGAAGATTACAGATCACATCTAATCGTTTTAAAAAGGAGAGAAGAAACCTATTCTCTGTGCCAAAAATTCTCATGTATCAAATGGCTTCCCGTGTTTTTCAGGTGCCCAGATGAGCAATTTTTTTACTTCTCCAGTTGCTAGGACCAAGCTGACAATTCTCAAACCACACTTTTGCATTGCTGGCATAAAGATAGCCATTGAAAATCTGGCAATAAAGAAAGGCAATGTAATATACAAATAAAAACCTGTAGGAAAGTGCAAATCAGGCTGTAATAATGCACTGCTTCGAAAATCCCCAACTTGTGAGCGTGTTGGTATGATTATGGCTCTCTGTAGCACTGTTTTGCCACTGCTCAGGGGCCTGGGTGTGGAAATGATGTGCAGTTTGCTCCCAGAGCCATGTGTTTATAATCATTTACATGATTGCACAAACCCACTGCCCACAGGCTGTGTTTGTGTTGCAGAGGAGGCTGATGCTGCTGCTTACTGTATCCTTGCCCTGCACCCCTTTGCAGTGTCCACATGTGTGTGAGAGGGGTTATGTAGTAGCAGGGAAGCGCTCCCAGTTCTCAGCATGTAGTATCCCACCCAAAATCAGGCCAAGGAACCGATTCTGTGCAAAATCAGACCTGAAGCAACAATGTGCTGCAAGGATGTGCCAGCCTGTGGGAAAGCAGCTGGTGCTGCCCTTCACTGTTATGTCAGACCATGTTTCTACTACTTTCTTTTCACTAATATTCACAGATGGTGTGATTTCAACCATTCTTAAAATGGAAGTTAGTGCTTGGGGTGTACTTCCATGGATGTCATTACTAAGGCTGGTGCCGGATTTGTCCCCTGTACATTCCTCATCTTTTCTCCATTTGCCAAACCCACTCCCCCATGACCCCTTCCAATCTCCTTTTGGTGAATATTGGAGGAACCCCTGGTCCATAAGGCAGAGTGATGGTGCAGAGCAGGGTAAGTGTGAGTGCCTGGGAATGGAAGAGTAACTTTGTTCCTCCCCAGGGTGTCAGAATACTTCCTGGGGCTCTGTAGTCAATTCCTCTTTTGTACTTTCCTGGAAAATTAGACAAGTGTTGCCCCAAAATACTGATTTTTAAGAGTCTGTGCCGGTACCAAAGACAGGTTTCTTGCTAATGTGGTGTTTAGGTGAGAAAGAGGGAGACAACTAATTTCTGCCTGGTCATTGCTATGATGCTCTCATATAGAGGTTGTTTGAACAGAAAGCATTGAACAGAATCAAGACTAACTTCAGCTTTCTGGATAGTCCTGAGCTGTTCTTCTCCTCTTGGGGTTTGGTTTTATTTTGGTTTCCTTATTCCTTAAATCCAGGAAAAATTATTTTAACAGCCCTATCAATTTGGTGACTCCCATTTTGGTGTCAGAATTTGAGTACTGATAAAGACAATCCCAAATCTTTCAGTGAACTTAGTGAACTTTTTTTTCTTTTTTTTTTTTTTTTTACTGAAGTAAAATTAATTTCAAAGTATTTCTGTAATTTGTAAAGGCTAGTGCATTAGCCTTTAGAGGGTTTTGCCTGAATTTTAGACAGCTGAGTAACATACCTACATACCACATATCTTTGTACATCTTCTAAGGCCGAAGTAATCTTGACATCAATATCAAATAATTAGCACTTATTGACTTGAATCAGTTAGCAAGATTTTGGGGAAAAGAGAGCTTGTAGACCCTAAAAACTACTATAAACCTTTATTAGAAAAAATTCTTTACAATCTCAAAATCTTACATACAATTAAGCAATATTATGACTTAAATATTTAAATTACCAAATCAGTTGAAACGGCTATTTGATAAAACTGTTGCACATATGTGTACAGATACATAATTTCATGTACAGAGAGTGAATAAAAGTTGGGTTTATAGCCCTCCACAGGTTTAGCATTGCATTTTTTTTACTCTCACATTAGTAGTTATCTATGTACCCATGACTTAAAGCTGCTTAGAAACTAGAAACACCATTATTTTTTGCTGAAGTTAATGTTAGAGTGTTGCGTTTTACAAGTGCAGGACTATTAACTGCTGGTAATGCCTGACCTTACATTTGTAACTTTATGCAGGAGCTATTTCTATTTTGTTGAAAAATTCCCCCTTAAGATACTGACTTTTATCATATTTAGGGGGGATGCTGAGTTTTAATTACCTTTCTTTTTATCCACATATTTCTCAAACAATTCCTCCTTTGGATCTGTAGATTTTTCACCTTCTCTAGGACAACAAGTTCTCACGCTATAAATTTAATGTCCAATTGTCTTGAGAAGAGCTGTATAACTACCAAAATACTTGATGCAAATGGAAGATGAGGCAACAGTTCCTTAGGGATCATCACATTTGCTAAACATTATTATAGTAATGGTGCAAGTGACTTAGTGTTTGCATGCCTTTTCTCAATTGCTACTGAGAGAGAATAACTTATCAGTTGGTGGTAGATGTTGCAAGATGATGGTGGGATGGGTCAGCTCAGCTCAGATCAGGCTGATGATGAGGATATTGCAGCAAAGGCATAAATACTGTGTAGTGCATGGCTACATGAAAACTTAAAATATGCTAGTATCTTATCTGCTCCCTGGGTGTTCTTTTTTTGTGCTATGTGTTAGAGGGCCACACTGTGTGCATTATTTAGGGAAAGCAAAGATGCATTGACAGAGGACAAAAAGGTTGTACTCATAAACTTGAGTATTACAACATTTTGTCTGTACTGATATAGGAATAAAATGATATAAATCTCTTGTGATTCAATCCACCTACAAGATTTAAATAGTGAGATAAACTGTGCAATAGGAAATGACCACAAGCATGAAACCAAAAAAGGCAAAGACTCCAATTCCTCAGGTTCCAGCTGTGCTTTAGTTTTCTTTAGGGAGAAAGTGGTGGTTGCCGGATGCAGAGCTGTGTGGGCTTATGTGAGAATCACTGATGGGCACTGGCATTGCACACTGCTGGGTCACCACTGACTGCCTTCCAATCCCACAGCTGGTAATGTTCTCTAAATACATCTTCTTATCTTGTGCTATTAAAGAAAACATTCCCTGCTTTGGGCAGCTCCAATTTGCTGCTTTGCAAATTACTCCTTGTGACTGCATTATTTCAAATCAGTATTCTAGAGAATAAGTTTACTGTCAGGAACTTGTGGAAAATTTAAAAAAGTTGTCATAGGTGAACATAAAGCACTTTTTCAAAGTTAAAAATCACCCAAGCAGGAAATACTATTTTACCATCACATATTAAATTTGTTTTGGAACAATGAAGAAATATTTTATTCTTTGAGAAAATTATTAATCAATTCATATTCAGCAATGAATTAATATGGTTAGCTGTAAACATTTTTTTCCTTTTATATTTTGACACATCCTCGATTACTCACAAAGCTGAGCCCTCCTCTGAACATGAGCCAGCAGTGTGTCCAGGTAGCCAAGAAGGCCAATGGCATCCTGGCCTGCATCAGAACTAGTGTGGCCAGCAGGCGCAGGGAAGTCATTCTGCCCCTGTGCTCAGCACTGGTTAGGCCACACCTTGAGTACTGTGTCCAGTTCTGGGCTCCTCAAGTTAAGAAGGATGTTAAGATACTTGAATGTGTCCAGAGAAGGGCAATGAGGCTGGTAAGAGGCTGAGGGAGTTGGGGTTGTTTAGCCTGGTGAAGAGGAGGCTCAGGGGAGACCTTATTGCTCCCTACAACTATGTGAAGGGAGGTTGTAGCCAGGTGGGGGTTGGTCTCTTCTCTGGGGCAACCAACACCAGAAAAGAGGACACAGTCTCAACCTGCACCAGGGGAAGTTTAGGCTCGAGGTGAGGAGAAAGTTCTTCACAGAAAGAGGAATTTGCCATTGGAATGGGCTGCCCAGGGAGGTGGTGGAGTCACCATCCCTGGAGGGACTATGTTGTATTTGATGATCTCTGAGGTATTTTCCAACCTTGTTGATTCTATGACATTATGATTCTGTGATTTGTCAGCTGATAGTGACACTTAGCTGTCATCCTAGAGACGTGGGGAATGCATTTGCTCTCTTTAACTGGGCTATTCATGATTAGGTACTAGTGAAATATTTGCAGGCAAAACAAAACTTATCATTAAACATGTACTGAGTAGGAAGAAGTTATGTATTTAAATACAGGATAAGGATAGGAAGGATATGACAGGATGGGATATGAGATATGGTAGAAAAGGAATTTAATATCTTAAATAAGGAGAGTAAAGCTTTGCACAGACCAGGATTCACTTTTGGTTGTGTTACATATTTGAACTACATCCATGAGATATGCCACCTCCAACCAATGGATATGATTATGATATTTATCTTCCCACCTTGAGGTATCTCAGGAGTCTGATTTATTATTTTATTCTTGGTGTGATCAAAGATGACCAGGCATATTTAGAAGTCTATCTTTCAGATACTTCAAGCTCAGTACTCCAAACAAGAAAAAGCAGAAACCTTACTGAAAAACTCAGCCAAGTTGTTATTGCAGAACACATATTCACCTACATTTCTGTTTGGTATGAGTATTTAGGTGTTCAATTTTTCAACCTCTCTTAAAACAAACAAACGAGTTTCAAGCTGAATATTCCTGAAGTACGTGGCTGTTAAAGAACAGCACAGGGCAGAGAGGATAGTTAAATGTGAAAGCTGGCCCAGGGAACTAATCTGTAAAGATAAACTGAAAGGCAATCTCAGAATATTTTTTCTACAAGGCCTTTAATTTGAAATCCAAAAAGCATGTTGCAAAGATCACGCCTTCGTTTGGCTGCAGTTGTTCCCATCAAATCCTTTGAGAGGCTTTTCAGCTGCTCTGTCTGTCCTCAGACCTGAGCTGTCAGTCCCAGCCTGGTACCTTTCCAGCAGAAGTCACGTGCGATCAGTGCTCCATTACCAAAAAAACACATTGAAAAACAAACATTGCACAAGTATGAGCTTCACATCCATCAAACCTGAGTACTCCAGAATTATGGATGCCATTTATATTTTAAAATGAATGAGCAAAACAAACTACAAAAAATACAAAGAAACCCACCAAACTGGGAACAGAAGTGGTTCTGCATGATACACAACTGAAGAGCTAGACAGAAATTTGGACAGTTTTGCAGACTTTTGGGATGAGGCAGGGAAAAGAGGCTTTTCTTGATTTGTGATGAATCTCATTGCAGAAGGAATTTAAATCAGCCCCTAATCTTGTAATAGTGCTTTCCTTTTTTAATCTTTGTTGTTGTTGGGGTTTGTTTGTATGTGTGCTTGTTTTGGTTTGGTTTTTTGTTGTTGTTTTGGGGCTGCTTTTGCTCCCCTTGGTCATGTTTCTTTTCTGAATACTATATGGCAGAACACATCAAACCCATTTTCTTCTCTGTCCTTTTGAGATGAATTATATTTAAATCCAGTTCTTCCAGTATCTGGGAGATCATTAGCTTGTGTGGTGCTTCCCTTTACCCAGTTCTTCACTGTTCCAACTTCATGATTCGCCATCGCTGTGTATATATGGAAAAGAAAAAAACCCACACCACTGTCATGTTTTTGGGTTAGTTGTCTCAGCAAGAAATAATATGCAAGAGTATCTCTCAAGTCCATGAGAAGATGTTATCAGAAGGCAAATGTATCAGCCCTGCAATATGTGAAAGGACCCCATCTGCGGCGCTAGATACTGGCAGCAAGGGCTGGTTTGATTTCTCTGCTGATTAGTGGCTACCCAGTCCATCTTTCCTCCTGCTCCCAGGTGAGAACTGAGCAGTCAAACTGCCCTCTTCCTACTGGTGAGAATAATTTTTCACAGAGAGAATTTTTGTACTAAATTTGACCTCATACCGTGGTTTTTCCCTTTGTCCCACTGGTCTCTCCCTAGCTAGCTTGCTGCCTAGCACTTTCTTAGTAATGCTTGGTTCATGACAACTTTGACAATGTGCCTTTTGTTTATTTTTTTATTGGTTAGATTTCAGTCAGCATTAACAAAAGGGGTTTAAACTGTCTCTGCAGTTAAAAGGGCCACTCATAATAATATTTCACATGTTTTTTTTAAATGCCTTGCTAAACTTAGGCAGTGTGGGAAAGAAGTATTTTGTTCTCTACTGACTTATTCCCTACCTAGAACTTCTCTCTATAAGAAAGAGTCACCCTTTCTTGGACAGAAATACTAAGAGGGCAACTAGCAGTACCCAGAGAAAGCAAATCCACTCTGGGAGGTGTGATAGAGCACAGGAGCATTGCTCATCATACTTGGCAGCCTACAAAGACCTATGCTATGAACAGGACAGGTGGCACTTCTGTTTTGCCAGGGGAGGTCCCCAGAGAAGAGACTGGTCATGCGTGACTTGTGCACTACAAAAACATCAGCTCTTGCCTGCCACCTCTGTGCCTGCCTGTCCTGCTCACTCCTCCTGTTTGCATGGGACAGGAACCTCAGCCTCAGCATGGCTGGGGAACTTTTGTGGTTCTCTGGTTTTTAGGCAAGGTTTTTGTTTGTTTGTTTGTTTGTTTTTCAAATTAACTTGTCTCATGTGCAAGTTAGGTGACCTCCACCTACAAAGGAACCTGGGCTGTCATGTCTTGCCTCTCATACACAAATCTGCAGCCTTGATACTCAAGAGTACAAATTTTTGCCACAGTAATAGTTTTGTTTCAATTTATTTTACAGTCCTTCAATTTTCCTGCTCAAAAGAGCTGCTTAAAATAAATGTTTATCCATATGTAGTTCTCTTTCTGATGTTATTTTTTCAGCTAAGAGTTTGTTCAGGATAAGCAGCAGATCTTGCTCTGATAAGGCTCAATTGCAGAAATAATCAGGAAATCCTACTTCAGTTACCTTTTTGCTTTGTCATGCAGCATGTTTCAAAATTTCATGTAAAATTTCGTTTGAAGGCTTAAGCCTCACTATCTAGGGTTTTGAAATGGCAATTATCTATTTTACTGATGGGGAACCTGAGGTAGGGTGTAGCCCAAAGACACCTTTTGCCAGTCAGGAGCACAAACCCCACCCTCTGAGGGGGGTTAATACAAATCCAGTACAAAGGCACATTAGTAAGGATGGTATCTAAATGTTATCTCAAGCTAGTTGGTCATGATGATTTTTCTTCTGAAAGTGAACTGTTTAAGTTTTGGAAAGTAACTTTAATGCTTAGAGTGTCATTGTGCCTAAAAAAAGTCTTTTATACTATAACTAACTTCTGCTTAGGTTATCATATGGCTCAAGTCTGTTTTGTCCTATACTTCCTATAGTGGTATGCTCAGCAAATCTGTTTTTAGAGAACCAATATGCAAGCTGCCTCTCCTTGATTTTCTCACTGTGGGTTATCATGTAGAGGCTGGAGGGGAAGACCCAGGTGGTCAGTAAATCCAGCATCTTTTCCAGATGTTCAAGGTAAAATACTGCATTTGCTTGCATCTAGAACCTTGGATTGATGTCTTTCACTGGGAAGAAAAACAAGCAAACAAACAAACAAACACCAAACCAAAACAACCAACCAACCACAAAAGAACAAACCAACCAGACAAAAAATCAACAACAAAAAAGCCCCCACAACACAGTAATTTCTCTTGCAACAGGTGTAAGCAGAAGCCTTTTAAATACAAATAACTGTGGTGAAGCAGCCTCATCCGAAAGCTACCCTGAAACTACATCTTTGAAGTAACTGAGTTGCAAACTCTTCAGCAGTGGTGATTTAACACCACTATTTCACTCCTGGGTAAGGGAGCTCAGAAGAGGGGAGGAAGACACTATGATGGTCTACAATGGGAGCTGCAGCTCTGTCAGAGAGGGATGATGAGCTGAGTTACCTAGTGCTATGGGATAGGGAATACCTCCTGCTGCTACCCTCCCTGCTCCCAGCTTTGCCTGCTTTTCTGTTGCTTCCACTGCACCAGGGATTTTCCTGGCACACAGGATAGTTCAACTGATGATTATTATTTTAACCTGGCACAGAGGAGCCGCTTTGCTCCCTCCTCAAAATGCAGCTGCAACCCAAGCGTGCAGGCAAGCCCCTTGTTTCCAGCTGGAACCAGAATTTTTAATTAGGGAAAATGGGAGTTAAAGAGGGCTTTAGGAGTTCTGGCCAAAGTCCTGAGGAAGGCAGCCAGAAAGTTTACAAGCTGTTAGGATTGTGGATTTGCATCCTTCTGGGATCTCTGCTTGGACCGTGAAGTAGTGCCAGCTCCAGAGGAGCACTGCACAGGGGCACCAGGAAGATCCTTTGAGTTTCTCTTAGGGTCAGACAAGCCCCTGCTTGGTCACAGTTCCAGACAAAACATCTGGCAGTGTCTCAGGGACCTATAGGCACCTGGTGGCAGAAGAGAGATGGATATCTGTGTGGGTGCAGAGTGCCAAGGAAGCTATGCTGAATGCTTGTATTAACACCTTGGGAAACTGTGATTAAAGTCTGATCAGCAAATGAAACTCCATCTGTGCCATCTGTTTGTCTCACACAGGTTTACAACCACAAGAATATTTAGTGGTGCAGTTTACAGGCAGAGACCAGCTTAGAAATGTGTCAAACATTTTGTGTCAGTTAAATTCAAAATCCCCATACATAAAAACTTTAGAACTTAAATAGACCAAAGGATCACTATACTTATAATGACATCTTAAAAATATTATCTAATTTTGGAATTACATTGACCATATTTCTTCAAATATAATGCACTAAAAGTACCTTGGGTTGGCAATTGATTCCTTTTCTTCTTCTCTTACAGTAGGCAAACATTCACAGTCAGCTTAAAAAGAGTAAGAAAAAAGACTGTGGTTACTTTGGGCCATTCTACATTTCTTTCAGAAGTTGCATCAGCTTCTATCATGCAGTTCCTCTAGAATGCAAAACTCCAGATGCTCTTCTGTGCCCTTTTCTCTGTAAAATCTGCATGATCCCCATAGCATAAATGTTATGTGGTTTAAATCCTCTTTGCCTTTGATGGGTGTGGCTGTAACATCTTTGTTTTATGTAGTGTAGCTGGTTTATGTACACCTATACACATGAACAACTTTTGAGGATTGTTTCCTATAAACTACCATGAGGAGTACTATTTTCTGACCTTCCAGTGCTTATACTTGCACTTATGCTTTATAATCCAGCTGGGAATTTGGGGTTGGGACTCAGGGAACACTAATAAAAACAAACAAACAAACAATTTAAAAACTCATGTATGTGAAGTATTTGCTCCTTTCTGTCCACAGAATTAAAAATACTATTCCCTGGGTACTAGACTATATTTAATGTCTCTCTTTCAGCACTGCTGCTTAGCACATGTTTTCTACTAGAATTTACAGACCGCGAAGGTCAAAACTCCATCATGTGGAGCATTGTGTTAACACAAAGAAATGCCCCAAGGAGTTTTATGTCCTGAAAAACAAAGCATCCCTAGAAGGTCAGGCAAATGAGCCGTTTGGATATAAGGCAAGGGACCAGGAATGAAGAAAATATCAGGAGTTCAGCATTTCCTTGCCAGTGAAAAGCTGCTAGCAGTTCAAAATCAGGCCTTGGTTAATTCCCGGTTTACTGAACATCTGCATTATTCTGAGGAGAGCCTTCAAAGAGGATGCAGGGCCTTTTAGAAATTTTGACTGGGGAGACTTCAGTTGGGAGGCAAATGGGCTTAAAAATACAAAATGCTCAGAAGGAAATAAGGAGCTGAAGATGCTGCTGGTGGTAGTTGTCACAGGTATTAATTGCTGAATGGGCTGATAGACTTGCCACAGAGGATGTCAATGGTGAACAGTGCTGGCAGCAAAGAGCAGCCTGCATTTCATGTGGTAGAGACAGCAAGTGAGTAAAAGGGCATAAAGAGCTAAGAAATGTATTCATAGGATCCTGGCAGCAGTTATAGGTAAATAGTGGTCTAAACCACGAGTAAATATGTGTTTCTTCTGCAATAGCACAGCGTGAAGTGCAGAACTATAGAAACTCTACAAGGACTAAATGCTTTGGAGAAATTAGTATTTAGCATTTAAAATGTATATTTAAAAATAAAAATACTGTTCACAGCTACACATGTATTTAACAGAAGTGTCTACTGGCAAAACAAAACATTTATGGTATTCCATCATATGTTAAAAATAAGCCCCCACACAAACTAAAATACTCCTCTGAACAATTCTACCCACGACATTTGTGCTGTTATTTTAGTATCTGGGAGCCAAGAACACAGCTAAAAATGTTGTAGGAAAAGCAGTGGCACATACACAAAATGTCTTCCATTGATTTTGTTTTTAGATGCATGGGATCTACCCCACCTAGAAAGAGAGAGATGATGGAGTAAAGGGGTTACCGTGTACCGTTTTTGTTCATGCTGTTCATCCATTTATCAAGCTCTTCCATTTCTATCTCCATAACAGAGGGGGTGTCTTCTTCAAAAATAGGACTTGAGAGGAGAAAAAAAGGCATTACAAAAAATGCTTAGTTCAAATAACTTACAGTGTAGTATTTTTGCATGAATCTTTCATAATTCCAGACACACATATGAAGTCTGGAAAGCCATCCTAGCCTAGTAATTTGAGAAGACTTCAGCTTGATGGGTGTGAACAAAATGGCCACAAAAAGATGTGAAGGAGCGGTGGTGAGATGCCGGTTCCAGGCGGAGGTAGGGCTGACTGGGACATCACATGGTGAGGGACCCAGACAGTACATTCCAGGGTACACCAGAGCTGCAGCTATTCCAGAAGTGTCCCTACTGTAAATAGACAACTGAAAAATAAAATAGTTTGTCTCTGCCCTGCGGGAACATGTCAAAAATCCTGTCACTCCAGTGATAAAAGTGGAGGGCCTAAAGTTTCATCCTAGCTGTGACTGACATTGGCAGCAACTTCAAAAGAAAAGATAATTTATTCAAATACCTCCATTTAGCTTTTTCCTTTTGTTGATCATCCCTGGAGTTGCATGGTAGGAAAAAAAAAAATAGAAAAAAACTCTTTTTTCCCTGTGAAGCCAATTCAGTAACATTAGTAGCATTGATCAGGGACACATAGCTTACTATAAAGTCATGATAAAAATTATTAGTCTAATAAGACCTATGCAAGTTTTTTGCTTGTTTTCCCATCAGCTAAGGCATTGCTTCCACAGCAGCTGGGCGAGTCTTTCTGACTTATCTCAGAGTGAGAAGACAAACTTGTAAAACAGGGGAGCAAGACACAGAGTTTATTATGAGTAGTGAAAGAGCAATGAGCTTGGGAACTGATCCCTTTTGCTCATGAGGCATCTTGTACGTCTGGAGGCTGGTGGAGCTGGGAGTGTCTAGAGCAGGTGTAGTGGCAGCTGTGGGTACTGGGTGCCTGTGGACGGCTCTTGCTGTTTTCTTTTCTCCTGCTCGAGTCTTACACTTTCAATGAGATACTGAAGTCACACTTTAGCCACCTCTAGAGGTTGTTAACTGGAGCAACTGATGGCAAACAGTAATAGTGTTCAGTGTAAAATTACATTAAAACACATGGTGACGGAAATAAAAATTATAAAATCCCATTAAGATTTAAAGAATAATTTTTTTTTAAAGTGATATTCATAAACTTTACCTTTTCACATTTTCGCTCCCCAGCTCATCTGGAAAAGAAAAAATTTGGTGTTCATAGTTCTGCTCTTTGTATATACAGACTGCAAACAAGCCTTTAATAGGGTCACGTAAAACAAGTTGCATTTTCAAAAGCCATCATAGTTAACTTGTAGATGAAAGACAAATCATCTCAACCTGTTTGTAATTTTCAGAGGAACCCATTATTTTTAATCTTGAACACATGACAAGCAGCTCATTATTAGCACAGCCATGCTGGGAGGAAACCGGCTGCTAGCGCTGCAGCGGGCAGGACCTTGCAGATGCACACTTCCCTGAGCAAAACAGATGTCGTGAGAGAAATGGTATCCTGAAAAGGAACCACTCCTGCAAACAAATTGTTTATTGGAAGCATTAGGACATTTTACTGCCAGGCAGAATGCACACAGACAATCCAGCTCTGCTGGGAGACTCTGGGAGTTGCTCATGGAGAGAAGAATGGGGGAGATGGACTTGCATGGCAGATTAAATCTCGGCTCGGCAAATGAAGCTGAACTAGCCAGATGTCAAAAGCTAGTTAGGACCTTAAGACAAAGCAAGTGTGGGGGAGAAAAAAAGTGTAACAACCATTATGCAGATAAATAACTTTGCATACAGGAATTAAGTGACTGAAAAGCTTTAGCCCTCAAAAAACCCCAAGAACAACACATAGGATTCACTTTGTATATTGTCTTAAATTAGCCTATTTTTAATTAATTGTTGCCAATGGGAGCTGACACCTCCCCACTTATTCCAGCACATTCCCTGACTGCAGTGACACTCTAGGGAGCCATCTGTTCCTGCCTTGAGAATGTCCAAAATCCCAGCTTCATGCAATAGGCACAGGGCAAGAGATCCCAGAATTGTGCTCCTGCAAGGTATTACATTTTCCATCCCTCTGAAGGGTGTACCTGCATTTTGGGTCATCCAGAAAGAGACAGGTAACTAGGTGTTTGTTGTGAATTCAGAGTTTGCTATGATAATGATCCTAAAAATGTGCAGGTGAAAAATGACCTGAAAAAAAAGATTTGAAACCTATGCTGAAAGTAAGTCATGTCTGCAGGCTGAGGAGCTTACAGATGCACTCTTGTGTAGAAATGCTGATACTACCATTTCAGGACTTCACTTGCCAGCTGTGTGGCTTTAATATGACATCTTGGTTTGTTTCTTGTGGATTGGCACTCCGAGTTTCCAATTTCTTTGCTAGTATATCAAGGTACTGTCCTGAAGTGCTGCTTTCCCTGTCACAGCTCCCAGGCGGTCTGATCACAGGATTCCTAGTTCTTTTATTGTGATATCTTCATATCTGCCACCACCCTACAGGATCCCTTAAAAGTGTTCCTTAAAATGCTTTTGTTTGTTCTTATTCTATTGAAGCCCCAAGCAGAGGAACCTAGACCTTGTGAGCAGTCTAGGCAATAGAAACATCAAATTCATCTTATATGAAGTGATTAAACATAAAAGCAGAAGTCTTTGCAGGCAGACAGTTACACCCATATGCTGTACCTGGTATAGCTGGGAGTTGGACCTCAGTGCCACAGCTCCCATGGGTGTGCAGTGTGGGCAAGAGGAGGCAAAAAACAGAGCTAGCTCCTGCCCAAGGAAAGACTTTTGCCCAGATACTGCTGGCCAAGGGTAGACCCTTTTCCCCATCCATCAAATATGCATCTACAACTAGAGAAGTACATCCTAGATGTGGTATCCCAGGCCTCCAAATAACATTTTGTTAATGTTGAGCACATCCTAAAAATACCCTTCTGATGCATGAGAAGACAAATTTACCTTGCTTAGACTTTTTCCTTTTATGGTGCATTACAAAAAATATGATCAGCAGCAGCAGCAGGACCAACAGCACAAGGGGGACAATGTATATTAAGATAGAATGTTCTGCTGCTTCTAGGCTGTCCTGATTGTTCTCAACATTCAATTCAGTACTTGGAGTACTTGTTTCAAAGCTGCTTTCAACAGTGCTTGCAGTGACAAGTACTGGCTCGTGGTCACCCGTGGTTGAAGGAGGTGTAGCAGGAGGAGGCGTTACCGCAACGGTGGGTAATATCGGCAATCCATCTCCTGAGCCATCATTTTCAGAGCCTGCCAAATATATGAGGACAGTTTAGCATTTTCAGGATTTTATTGCTATTATCATCAGTGAGTCAAAGTGCACAGCATTAATATGTATTTTTGATCTGATGTCTTAAAAACCAAAATTAGCAGATACCCCATACACACAGATTTGAAGTCTTGGGCATCAGATGTAGAACTACAAATCTGTCACCAGATCTTACCAGTCCTGTTCACATTTGTCAGCTGGAGTTTACTGGCACACATCAGCATGTGTGGCTTTTCTGCACACAGATGTCTCACACAGACTTTTTTCCTGCAGGTTGGCACCTGGTCTCACTCTTGTGCTTCTCAGTGAACCACTCCAACCTGCTTTGCTCCTCAGCTTTGGTGCGTACAGCAGCAATCTCTTTCATCCCTACCCTCACCAAAAGAGTTAGTACTCCCTTTGGGGAGACCATCGTCTATGGTTCACAAATTCCTCTGGCTCACTCATATCCTTGTTTCTATGCTTTTCTCAAATTTGTTAAACATGTTTCACTGTGAAAAACAGAATTAGTGAAGGAAGTCTGAAGTCTGCAGAAGCTGCTGACTTTGACTTCTGTATGGACTAGAAAAGGTAGTAGTAACACAGGTACTTTACTGGATACACATGAAATTAACAGCTCCTCTGTCTGATCCCATGGGCTGGCCGGAGGAGAATTTGGTAAAGAGTCAGTGCTGGTTAGTCTTCACAAAAGCTAAGACAAATGGTTTTGAAACTTTATGTAGGTTTTGGTTTCATTTAACATGCATTTTGCAAGAGAAGTGGCTAAACTTGGCTACATCAGTAATAGTGAAAGAAGGGGGGTGTTGAGGCTAATTAAGAGTCTACGCTGACTGTCATGGAGTTCAAAGTTTAACAGAAGTGCAGCTAATTCTGAGCTGATACTGTTTTTCACACTGCTGCCAAACATCTGGTTGTAGACAAAGACGCAGGAATCAGTCCTTAGATAAATTACACCAATTTATTCCTAAATGCAAAGCCTTCTCTAATTTTCTTTGCATGAAATTAAATGATCACTTTTGTATTACCTGCCCTTTCAGATCCAATGCTGGCATGGTGCAGCTCTCATTTTATGCAATAATGCAGGAATGGATTTCATGACTTTTGCAATGACATATTTCTCCCCGTTCTTGTATAGTGCTGGGCAACCATATTTCCACTAGAGTTAGAAAGAGCTTTAGGTTTTCAGCACCTCAGTTCTGGCATTTCCAATCTCACAGGACTGGAACCAAAAGTACTTAGCATTTTAAATGCTTTTGTAAACACATTAATCTTCATAATGGCCCTGAGAGATGAGCGGTTATCTCCGTTTTACAAATGAGGAATCAGAAGGGCAGGGATGCTGTCCTTCCCAGGGATGGCACAGGAGAGAGGAAAACTGGGATTAGAGCGCTATCTCTTGCCTCGTCCATTCTGCAGCATCTCCTGTCCTGTCATTTTTTTCTTAAAGAGGAGATGAGTATCTCATGAGACCGTACTCCAGGAAACCCAATTCCAAACAAGTAAACTTATTTGAGTGTGACAGTATTGATTTATCTAGATTTTTATGCTGTGCTCATCACTTAGGCACCTGATTGTTTCAGCCTTTCCTAAAAACTAGGGAAGAATTTTAATACTTAAGAAATTACACCTGATACTTCAATACAGCATTTAATACTGCAAAGCCCACCAAACCCTTTCAACATGATATGACAATGAAAATGTTAGCTTTTCAGTGGCAAAGCACTTTATATTCATAGTCTCTCTGTAGCTTTCTTCTCTGCTTAGCATTTCAGTCAGGAGCAAAACACATTCTCTGCCTCCCTTGAAGCTAATGATGTATGCTCCTCCATCCCTTCTCGTGATCTGCTGTCTATCCTTAATCCTATTGCAGAGGATGGGAGGAAGAGCTCCTCTCCTTTATTAGTCTGGCCACTTGACTTTTCTATCCCAAGGTATTTCATAGTCCCTGGTGCCTGTGGCCACTCCATTACAATTGCTGCTGCACAAAGCAGTGAGGTATCACTAGAGATGGCCATACTGCAGACTGTGGTGTGATGGACCATGCCACTGGTGGAGCTGATGGACCACCGCAGCCTCTCTGGACCACTTGGATACCCTTGTTTCATTTTCCTCCTCTAGCCATTGCCTTTGAAAGTTGTCATCTGCCACATTTGACATGATGACAAGGACAAGCCTGCTGCTTAAAATAATACAAATAGGGAAGGGTGTGGGGGAAATGCCATATTTTTCATTTACTCTTAGAGCTGAAATGGATTTTTCGCATGTCTAAAGCATGATGTGACTTTAAAGCAAAAGCTAACTGTCACACCTCATTAACTGCGGCGCTAAACTTCAAGCTGCAGTGTATGCTGTGCTTGATTTCCAAGAGAGACTTTTCCAATGTCTCTGGCACTTTTTATTTGCCTGTTTCTGAGCTATAAGGCAGATTTCACATCATTTGTCTCTCTGTGAAATAGAATTACCTCTTCTAGTCTCTAGACAAAGAAAATAGCAAATCACAGGGAGTGACCTCGCTGCCATGTATTTTTGTTCACATTGCATAATTCTGGGGATGAAACAGCATCTCTTCTGTGAAGGCCATTTCTTCTGAAGAGATATTTTCTCCAACTGAATTAAACACATCTTTCAGTATAAAGGCAGACAATTGCACAATGTTCTTGCAAGGATATTGCTCTTATTTCCTGTGTTTCACCTGCTGCATTAACACATCCCCCTCCAGCTCTTCTGCCTGTCACCTCTGAGGACTAGAGCTCATGCCTGAGGGATGCCTTACCTGTCACACAGGAGCTGCTCTCACTCTTTGGCCACCCACACATCACATTTTTTATGTGGCAGGAAAATCAAGACCTGCATCTGTGTGGACATGCACCTGGCTTGCATGCAGGGAGGATTTGTACCTCCAGCCTGGTGGGGAGGGACAGACTTAGGCCTCCTGATGTAGGTGCAGTTTTCATCACAGCCAGCTGCCTGGAACATGTGGGACCAATGTGATTGCCCCCAAGGTAGCTGTTGCAATTCAAAGTGCTCAAAATAGCAAGCAGGTGGTGTTGCAGCTGTTTTGCAGGGTGAGTGAAAGGTGGACAATTGCATGGTTTGGAGCAGGGCAGGAGAGCACCTGAAAGTCAGAGAGTCTGTGAGATGCTATTCAAACATTTTCTCCATGCCTGGAGGCAGGCAGATTTGCAGTGGTCATTCATACCATGAGCTGTCTTGTCAGCTATGCTTGGGTTTCATCTTGCGGAGATATACTAGCTCCCTCCAAAAGGGAGTCTGACCATGCCACGCCACGCCACGCCATGCCACACCACACCATAGCATACCATACATTCAGGCTGGAAAACCAAAGCCAGTAGAGTAGAAGAAGGAACAAGTCACATCTGACTATATAGGTATCTCCTTGACTTTGCAAAGCTTGTGCACTTCCTTTTGTTGTGCTCAGCCTCACACTGTTGTCACTATGTTGTCATGGTTTCTAACATCCATACTCAGCCTTCTGCATATCTCAGTCAAGGAGCAGGCACATTACAACAGCATTGGTTCCAGCTTTGCCTGGACCACATGTAGTATACGTGCTGGACACTTCTCCCCATGTAAAGGGAAGTGGATAGGAGCACACCACTACTTCGGCCCAGCCCATATTGCCACTTTCCTTGTTTTCAAGAGCGAAAGCAAGAGGGACTGGCACGCAAGTGTGTCCAACTCTGATGGAGAGCTAGGCAGAGCTGGAACTGGTAAACAGGAAGCTGGAATCCATGAAGTCCTCAGATTTTCATCACTGAGATATTAAGGGCTCTGGTCCTCAGGGCACCTAAATGCCTGAACAAGCACTAGCAGTGGTTCAAGAAAGGTTCCATTACAGTTCTTACAAAATGCAAAAAGGCTATGTCCCTGTATGTCGATACCATGGTATAAGAGATTATTCAATATTTTCTATTTTAATCATATGATTGGATTACTGATGGACTTTGCATGTGTTTTGGAGGTGTGCTGAAGCCTGTCTTTCAAGAGAAACAGAGGGAGCTGAATAAACCAAGCAGCTTTACAGAGTGTAGTGCAAACAACTGCATCTTGAACAAACAAACAACTTTTCTGTTACTGCAGCATTTCTTCCTCTGAGGTTCATCATTCCGTGATGAAGTAAGTGGGCAAACAGGTTTCTGATTTCAGTTGGAAGCACAGCAAAGGAAAATAGCCAGCAGTCAGCACATTTGGTTCTGCTGTGAAACCATCAGTCTCCCTGATGCCATCTCATCAGACTCAAGGGCTGGGGTCTCTGAAGGGAATTTTTCAAATTACACTACAGTACCTACTTATAGAAGAAAAAGAGGTGGGATAAAGGAAAAGCAAGAGTTAAGTTAATGGGGTAGTCAGGCCTATTGTTTGAGAGGATTTTTTTCTCTTCAAAATTCTCTATAAGCTATAAAAGTGCAGTGAAAGGAAGGTTCATGAGAGGCTATAAAGCTGCAGATGCTGGTGTAAAGTTACCACACCCTGTATCACTCTGCTCTGTACACACACTGCTTTTGGTGGTATAGTCATATCGCTCCACATGGTCCGTATGATCCTCTTGCCTATTGCTTGACTCATGCTTGTTCTGTTCCTCTCCTGTATTTCACGTTGCTGTAAGAAGGGCTGTTCCTTGCCGTGGCTATGGCTTGCCCAGCTGCTTGTTGTGGCAGGTCCTGCCTGTCAGTCTGGCTGGAAGAGGAATTGTGAAAAGCCTGCAGGCTAGCTGTTGGATACATATGCTCCTCTGATGAGGGAGCACAAACATTTCAGGATGGCTGATCTGCAGACAAGATCCTATTAAAATGGGGTGCTTAGAAAGTGCTATCTAGGTATAACTTGAAAGGGGAAACAGCTGTGCAAGTTCATTTATAGATGATGGGAACTGCTGTCTCCTGACTGTACTTCCATCCAGCTGCATTAACTGCTGGTGTTACAAATTCAGTCACACTTCTTCGCCTCACACTGTGAACCCATAATCTCATTTCTGACCCCTAGTACTAGAGATTTTCTGGACCAAATTATGCATTTAGTTGTGTCCACTTAATCTTGTGGCTTTCTAGTCCTGCATCAGTGATACCCCTGTGACCTCATAGAGATGCAAATCTCTCAGTGCTCTTTGCTCTCAAGATGACTCTGAAATTAAAGATTCAAAAGCGCCACTGTATGTCCAGCTATCATAAAACCAGAAATCGACTGGGGTCCCTGACTGAAATTTAGCATTACAACCTTGTTGATATAAAGGAGGAATTTTCTGAAAAGTCCATGAAGCACTTAAATAGACTACAGCGGAAATACATGTGTATGGATAAAACATATAGAGGGAAAGAAGGAAGGAAGGAAAGAAGGAAAGAAGCAAAGGAATTGATGTGCTCAGTAGGAGGGTTTTTCATCTGCTTTTTAAGAGGCTGCACTTTGGAAAGAGAGGAGGTAGTAAATCCTCATTTCTTACATTGCTGCTTTGCTAGAAAATTGTACTAGGTGACTCAGATAGGTTCAAATGAAATCTTATGTTCATTACTGTAGTGGGGAACAAATCAAAAATACTGCTTCCTTGGAGACCTTGGCTTTGTAGGGGACTTCACCTAAAAGGCACTTCTCTGCCAAAGACAGTTGCTGCCTGTGCTCATGATAACAGCTGCTGAATACCTGGATTTTCAATAGCACCGCTTCTTTGAATGACAGTGCAAAATGGTAGTGCAGAGACGCAACCAAAATGAAGCACTACTTGCAGCCATTCCAGCTCTTCCACTTAAGTGTCACACGCTTTCCAGCTCCTCTCCCTCATGCATTATCTTGCTCCCCATGTCAGACCACTTCTGCTGCAATTGCTTTATGTTTCACCTAACACAAGGGAGATGGCATGCCCTGGGAAATGCCTGTAGGGTCAGAACCTTTTCCTATAAGCTGTAGAAGGGCCTTAACACTTCCTAAGGTCAGCACACACCATGGTAGCATCATCAGCCAGAGAGGGAAGGCCAACACTGTTCCTCAGGTGGCTTTCTGCCTGCATAGATCAAGGGGATGGGCAAGAGAAAAGGGTCTGGTACAAACCCCAATGTCCCCTTTATGTGGTGGAGAGAGGGCTAGTACCCAGAGCTGATGCCTCAGGCATGCTCTTGGAGATATTGGCTTAGAGTAAATGTAACATAGCCAGGAGCAAAACGTCTGTTAATAATAATCCAAATGGCAAGGCCAGGGTTTTTCATAGCTCCAGCATGTTATGGGAACAGGACTTAACAAAGGTTTCAATCTGTCTGTGCTGCAAGATTTAATCATACTCCTACTGCCTATTTTGTAAATGGTTTCTAGACAGTAGAGGTGAGACGTGGGAGATCTCCAAGAGCTTCTGCCTCCTTTCCTCAGCAGACCACTTTAAAGGTGTGTACTGTGTCTGAGACTGAAGGAAAAAAGCAGAAAAGCTCCTTTAAAGGTCCTTCCCTGTTAATCTGTGACAAGGAGGGACAAGAGCAAAGGATCCTCTGGAGAGGATGCCCTTAGTGGACGGGCTCCCGATCCACCAGTGCTTGCATGGTACATAGGCCCCTATATAAACTCATTCCTCTCCAATTCTCCCCCAAAGTCCAAGTTCACAGATTCCCCCCTCCTCTACTTGCCCTTCTACCCTTGCAGTTAGAGTAAATCCCAGGTAAATTTTGGGACTAAGTGCAAAAGCCACCTTTGTATGGAGAGCAAGGGTCCCTGCTCTTGTGGAATCTCCCTCTCTGGAGATACTCAAAATCTGCCGGGATGCATTTCTGTGTGATCTGGTATAGGTGATCCTGATTTTGCAGGGGGGGTTGGACTAGATGATCATTTGAGGTTCCTTCCAGTCCCTAATATTCTGTGATTCTGTGATTCTTCTCTGGATGTGTATTCGCCTCCCCTTTCCCAGCAGCTGAGGACTGCCTCAGGAGACCCAGGGCTGACAGCAGACGAGGAGAGCTCTGGCAGGACTGACTCACTCCCATGGAGGAATCATTCCAATATCAACCCGAATTTAAAGGTGGACCTGCCAGGAGGAAGTCTCTAAAAGCAGCGTGAAGTGGGTGGGGCACCTGGTATGTGACATCTGCCTGATGCTCTGTCCAGTCTTTAATGCCCATCTCAAAGAAGGGTAGTCGGGGCTCAGTCCTAGGCTAGGGGCACTGGGAAGTAAGGCATCTCTCCACTCTGTGGAGATGGTGATGACATACTAGAGATTAGTACACTGCATATAAGCTCAGGAAGCTGGAGCCTGATCACTCTGTTTTGCTGGTGGTATGCCCCTGTTTTCCTACTTTTTGCTCTGTCCACAGCAGCGTTTTTTTCCCCTGACCACTGTGATTCTGAGCTACATTCAGTGCTGCAAGCATGTTTTCCTAATGCATCTGTAATGCAGCAGGGCTGTGGTAACACAGACACGAACAAACCATTCTGTACCTCACTGAGCTCACTCCTACAGTGAATCAAGACTCCTAACCACAAGCAACTCAGCAGCGTACCAGGAGCCAGCAGCCCAGCTTTACACCCTTCTTATAGTACTGCCTTTCAGGGGAAAAAATAGCCATACCAAACCACCTATTTCAGTAACAGATTTTAAAACCTTAATAGAAGAAGTTCAGTCACAGCCAAACAATGACAGTTCTCTCTCCCAGCTGTCTGGGGAGCTCACGCTTGCAACAGCAGCACAGAGGCAATAAACACTTCCAGTCCATAAAGGCACTTCAGCAGTTATTTGTTTGACACCAAAATGCATCTAAGCACCACCTGGCAAGCATTTACTAAAAGACTTGCCTATCTTGAGCAGCCATGGGCTGCCAAAATGCCAGTGGAACAAACTACCCCCTGCAAACAGGTAAGAGCCTCTGATATGACATCCCAACGCTTCAACATTTTATTTCTTTTTCATTTGCCTTTCTTCCTTTCAGGTCAGGACCTACAGGCATGGTGCTGGTCACTTTGTTCTGCAGCTGAAAGTTCAAAATATTTGTCTCCGGAACCATCTGTTCTTTTGTTAAACCGGTTTCAGTGCACTGGGACTACGGAAACTGCCAGTCAGCTTTTGAATGGAAGCAATGCTCCATCTCTAACTTCGCTATTACATGCTGATAGTACGGGTGTGGGGTTAAAAAAATACAACAAATAATTAAAATCAGTATGAAAATACCTGGCAAGACAGCGTGGAAACTCCAGTTCCCCGCACACCTTCAATTTAGGAAATGTAAGAACTGTGGGATTTGGTTCTGCTGTTTGGGATTAGGTCTGAAGAAAAGAAGTCAAAGCTTTGAAAAAGTCAGGCAGCTGAAAACCGAGAGGTAAACACAGCTAAAAGAAGCAGAGAGCAAGTCCCCACAGATCTTCCAGGGCTCAGTTTGGAGGGTGTTGCCCTCCGTCTCAGTCCCTTTGCTGCAGGCACGAAACGTGGTCCCACCTCAGAAGGCGAAAGGCACTTTCTTACTCACCATTCCCAGCAGATCCTCTAACCAGTGACAGGGCAGAAAGCAGGGCAATGAGGTTTGGCTTTCGCATGCTACCCTGGCAGCGCTCCCACCGGAGGGGTGCTTCGGAGGGCTCCTGCTTCACCCAAACATTTACATTTCCTGTTTCCTGCCGGGGAGCATCTGAGCTGCATTTCTTCAGGAGATGGACTCTCTTTGATGGGTTTTAGGAAGTGATGTAATTCCGTCTGGGCCTGTCAAGCAAGCAATGATTGCAAAAGAAAAAAAAAAAAAAGAATTTGCCCTTCAAGCACTAACTCAGCTGAAGCACCTTTATACTGTAGGTGAGCGAGCTCTGACTCCCCTCTACTTTTTTGACTCTCAACTTTACTACTATCATCTTCATCTGCATGCAGCGTCATGGGGACAATCATCATACAAATAGTAGTTAGATACAAAATGTAACGTATGTGTGTTAGCAGGAAGGTTTTAGGTTGCTTTTTAGGGTGGTTGTGCAAGCAGATTTCAATAATGCCCTCCTGTCTTGGTTTTCAAGCTGTTGATTTTCCTGCTAGCAAGGTGGGATACTGTGTGCATTTGTGAGTACAGAAGGCAACCCCCAAGTGGAGCTTACTCCAGCAAATGGGGAAAAATGCCTGCTTCAATTGGCAGCCTATAACTGAGTATTTTGACTGTTTTGAGATGGGAAAGAGGAAAAAGCAGAAAAACACATAATTTGTTGATAGGAGCAGGTGGCTTACCTGCAAAATACTTAGACACCAGTGTGACAATGGCTGTGTATGATAGGGCATAGAAGGTCATGAGCTCCAGCAGGATGCAGTGCCTGGCATGAGGATCAACAGTGCCACAGAGCTGGCAAGGGGACAAGTCAGTCTCTCCTACCTTCCTCCCTCCTTTTGATTTTCTCTCCTCTGCCCCAGTGGTTTCTGTCTGGGCATACAGAACATAAGGCATAGCTGTGCCTCTCCCACATTGCCCAATCCTCTGTCCCCACTGCCCCACCATTTCCCACTCAGAAACATGAAAGGGTTGACTAGGGGCTTCTGTGTTTCACCTGTCACTTGAAAAGTGCAATGGAGAGCTCAACATGAAACCAAACATTTTCAGTTCCTTGCTATATGCATCTAAATCTGGTGAATTAGCTGAAGCCAGTGTTGATGAGTTTGTCTATTCAGATTGGTGGGAGCTGCTGAAGTAACCAATTGTTGCTCTACCTCTTCAGCTAATTTTTTTTTTCCTTAACACAATAGAATAGAATAGAATAGAATAGAATAGAATAGAATAGAATAGAATAGAATAGAATAGAATAGACCAGGTTGGAAAAGACCTTCGAGATCATCAAATCCAACCTATCACCCAACACCATCTAATCAACTAAACCATGGCACCAAGTGCCTCATCCAGTCTCTTTTAAACATCTTCCAGTGATGGTGACTCCGCCACCACCCTGGACAGCACATTCGAATGACAAATCACTCTTTCTGTGAAGAACTTCTTCCTAACAGTATCACAGTATCACAGTATCACTAAGGTTGGAAACCTCCCCTGGTGCATCTTGAGACTGTGTCCTCTTGTTCTGGTGCTGGTTGCCTTGCTACAACCTCCCTTCAGGTAGTTGTAGACAGCAATAAGGTCTCCTCTGAGCCTCCTCTTCTCCAGGCTAAGCAACCCCAGCTCCCTCAGCCTCTCCTCATAGGGCTTGTGCTCTAAACCCCTCACCAGCTTTGTTGCCCTTCTCTGGACACGTTCCAGCAAGTCAACATCTTTCCTAAACTGAGGGGCCCAGAACTGGACACAGGACTCAAGGTGTGGCCTAATCAGTGCTGAGTACAGGGGCACAATGACTTCCTTGCTCCTACTGGCCACACTATTCCTGATCCAGGCCAGGATGCCATTGGCCCCCTTGGCCACCTGGGCACACTGCCGGCTCATGTTCAGCCTACTATCAACCAGTACCCCCAGGTCCCTTTCTGCCTGGCCGCTCCCCAGCCACTCTGACCCCAGCCTGTAGCACTGCATGAGGTTGCTGTGGACAAGCTGTAGAACCCGGCACTTAGATGACAGAAGTTCCAAGTATTAGTAACAGTGACCAATTGATATAGATACTTTGAGTTATAAAAGCCCCAAAATTGAGGCTACCCAGGCATCTCAAATGTGCTCAATGGCACCATAGCTTTGTCTAGTCCAGCAAAGGCAGTGTTTTCATGAGCATAGACTCAGCTCTTAAGGCGGTTACTACTGTCCAGCCTCAGATTTTCCCCAACTTTAGTCAGAAGTAGGTAAAGTAGTACTTTTTAACAGTATTTTTATCACTTCAATGATAAAAAATTTGTTTTCCCCATCTCTTTCCCAAGTTTGCTGCTCAGTCTTTCTTATATCACATGGGCTGCAAACATGCTCTCCTGGTTTATCTTGCTGTGCATATTTGACTATTTTGCCCCATTCTGCAGACTTAGTGCAGGTCATTCACCCTTAACATGAGCCTAGGTTGAAAGACTGGAAAGGAAAAGAGGAATTTTTTTGTTTGTATCTCTGATGCATTTTCATCTATTTCTAATGTACAAGGCTTATATCTTTCCCTCTTTTCCCTTACAATCCTTCTACATAGCTTGTAGAATTTCCCACTCAGATTCCCACCGACTATTTTTGACACGCATTCAGCTAACAACTCATCACTGCCCCTTGACAGCAAGATAACCACCCACTGGTGTGTACCAAATTAATGATTTCTAAGGCAAATTAAAGTTCATGAAATGTGACTGTGTCACGTTATATTTTAATGAAGACTTTTGGAGTGATAGAAATGCATCTGAGAAATGCATCTGAGGTAGAGCAATAGGAGCAAGGTATTTTCGAAGATGATGAATTGGACCGTCATGGAAGGGCAGTTACCTCGGTCCAGCCCCACCAGTGCTGCAATCATGCTCCCCTGAAGCACTCCCAACAGGCTTCCTTTTGCAAAAGATTCGTATCTTTGCTGTGGTTGTTGCCTTCAGCTGCAAGCTTCTCTTTTCACAGTAGAAATGTGGAAACCAAGAACTATAATGACAACCTTGCTGCAAACAAATTTGTGTATTTGGAAACCCAGGTGGCTTCAGGCACAGATTATTTTTGTAAGAGGTAGATTGTAACTGATTTCATATGGTTTACTGTATTTACTAGGATCCACAATGAACTTTAGCAAAAGGAAATATCTTTTCACAGGTGAGATAACTACATTTTGGGAGTGGTTTTGGTGTATGTTATCCAGCTGGAAAATGCCTATGGATGCTTTTGGTACTGTCTTTTGTAATATCAAAGGTATTTCTGACCACCTAGCTAGGCTATTTGCTAGTGTTCTTCCCTAATCAGAGAAGGGTTTTTGTCATGGAGGATGTCATCAGTGTGACATTGTCATAAACCCACAAATGTTTTGTAATGCTGCAGCCACACTCTTCTTGTTCCTTTTTTTTCACAGGAAAACTCTAATAACAACAACTAAACATTTGAGACTGATGAAGCAAGTTGTTTTTTTACTTACAGGACTTCCATTAGAAACTCCTCCTAGTGCAGCTAGTCTGCTGCAGATGTCAGCAGCTAATCTGCCTGCTCTGAAGTGCAGGCAAGGGCTAGCATCAGTTGAGCTTTGCTAGTCCCTTAATGACTTTTTTCTGCCTATGACATATGTTGGGAAAGTACAGATACAAGTTTCTCACGAGTCACTGTGAAAGAATGGGAATCTCACTGTGTCATAACACACTGCACCATAAAAAGGGAAAAAAAAAAAGTTCCCAAGGCAAAGGAGGGTGTGCAAAGCCCATAGGGATCTTCTCAAGCTACCTGCACACTGGCTATGATGCTGCTTCAGCAGGCTTCTGAGATAAGTAAGACGCGAGAATTAAGGCTACGTTCCACAGCATCCCTGTGTATAAGCTTCACATGCGTCTGGAACTACATCCATGGTTACACTTGTTTCAGAGCAAGCTGAGTGAGTTGCAGAGATAAAGCGCTCTCTCCAGTAAACTCTCTCAGTTCTGAATCATATGAAAAGACAAATCACATTTTATTTCAGCCACAGAGGTGCTCAAGAAAAGGGTTTATGCTTTTTTGAAACCCATGCCACAAAATTAGAACAATGTTTATAGCAATGAGATATTGCCCTTAACTGCATATCATAAAATAACACAAATGAGAATGACAATAAAAGCATAAAACTGCGTACCTGCCAGTTTTAAGTGTCTCTTTGCTTAACTGGGCTTGTAAATTTCTGCTTTCTTTTATTGTCTTTTTTCTTTATTTTCTTCCTCACACACAAAACAGGCTGTTAAATCATGGCTATAGTAATTTAGAGACTTCAGCAGGAACAGAAAGAAAACACAAAACGATACCTGGAAATAGTGCAGATGTTTGTATGCAGGTTTCCTTTAACAAAAAGAAAAATTGAATCAAAGAGATATTTCTAACATTAAAAAAAACCCAAAATCTCTCAAATAAAGAAGACTGCAGGGTCCAGCTAGAGCACCGGCAGACTTATGTTGAAGTGTAGCTGGACACTTCAGTTCTACTCATTTTTTGGGCAGCAGTACATGTATTATAAATTCTTCCCATTTCAAAAGCTTCTGAAGTTATTTGTAACTTGTGTAAAATGAAGGAAAAAAATAAAAAATGAAAGAAAAATATGATGCCTGTATTTTGCTTTGAAATATACTGTTTTCTAAGGGCTCAGCTTTACTTCAGGCAAAACCCACAGCTGAAAGCTGCACTTCTAAAAGGATGGTGTCTGGGCAGCAAAGTCATCTTGTTATTTGACAGCTAGAGAAATACAGCTCTACTATGTGACATAGGTAGTGCCTCCATCTACTATGTGACATAGGCAGTGCCTCCATCTAGCCTGGTGCACGGTTTGCCCACAAAATCCTTCACCCAGGCACGATCTTACAGGAATCCTCCCACTGAAATTGAGGTGAGACTCCATGAGCTCTGTCTTTGTTTCAATGCAGCTGGGATAACAATGGTTTGAACAGCCTAAAGTACAGCTTTGGGGTTTGTTCTTAGGGAAAACCTGTACTTAGCTCAGCACTACCAGCTTCATGTCCCCTTCAGCAGCTAAATAAGGGCTCGATCTTAACTTTGCAACTTCTGAGCTGTGGCCTTGCCCTTTTCTGCCCCCCAAATTGTCTGTTTTGACATGGAAAACCTAGATGGGTGGGCCAGTGGGGTCACTTTCCTGATCTTTTATGTATGAATAAATCAGGCTCTCACTTTGCTGAGCAGCTGAGCTAAAGGTTTGTCTCATTCTTTGAAAATAATTATGGAAACAGGGTTGCAGTATACCCCAAACTCATACTGTAAGTGCATATTTGGTCCAAGATAAAATAGTTTAAAGAACAAGTGGTTCACTGAGGAGCTGCAATTCTGTTGACAGGAGAGGGTAGGGTCCTCCTCCATTCCTCATCAGAAGTTTGGGAAGATGTTTGACCAGAATAGGACCCCGAAAGTAGAGGCATGTAATAAGCTAGGATGAACAAATTGCTTGAGATACCTCACAACAGGATGTGAGTGCTCAATTGCCTGTTCAGGGCAGGAGCTGACTTCATTCTCCAGGATCAGGAATAAAGCCTTTTAGTATGGAAATGACTGTGCAGGCACAGGAGGGAAGCAGACCTCACAGTACAGACAGATACAGGACTGACAATGAAACTGAAATGCTAAAAAAAGTATCTGTGCAATTTGGAAAAACACTTCAGAGAATGGAAATGCTCTGTAACTGCTCATGGAGAAGTGACAGTGCCTGAGTGTCTGGTGCAAGGATCAGAGCCTTGTCTGGTCACAGGCTTTCATGTGAGGCTCAGTTAATAGACGTGCAGTCAGCCACATAAATGGGAGAAAAAGCCATTAGCCAGTGAGGTATCTTCACATAAAATGTCAGTACTGCATGTCTTACACGAAGGCACCTACTCATTAGGTGTCACTTTCAAGTCAGTGTTAGCTTACGATCTGGCTCAAAAAAAAACCCCACAGCACTCTATAGAGGCTGAAGCATCTCTCTTAGAGAGATAATGCAAAGTGAGATTTATGAAGGAAAGGATTGAAAACCAAACATAAACGTGAAGTGGGTGTAATCACTGGTGAATTTAGTAAAATGAAGAGTAGAAAAACCAGGTACTTGAGGGAAAGTAAATTTGATTTATTTTTTTTTCCATGTCTTCTGTTTTTATTTGTAGGGTGCCTCAGCTGACTGTTTGAAGAGAATAAAATCTGACTGTAAGAAGAGAATAAAATCTCGAAAGCACAATTTTGGGTAATATGCAGCTATAAAAAAACACACCAGCACATCTGAACTGTAATGTGAGATTTTTCCAGACACACCTTAAGTATCTGAAGATAAACTTTGATGTCCTGCAATAATGTTGCTTAAATGTTGCTTGATGCTTTTTTAGGTTGTGGCAGCTCTCATTTGATCCTCCCATGTAAGTCCCTTTCTCTATTCTTAAATTAAAAGACTCTCTTATTTTTCCTTTGCATATTTTCACTGTAATTACAGAACTTTACAAATTGTTAATACAGAGTTCAGACTCTAAACAAACATTAAAGATGAGCTTTTTTAAAGCTACTCAAATAACTAAAATTGCAAATAGTACACTGTCAAGAGTATGGCTATCTGATCTGGGTCATCTTTAGTTTCCAGATACTTTGAAAAAGTATCGTTTCCTAGTTGGTCATTTAAATATCTTTAAAGGATCTAACCCAAGAGACCAATTTTATTCTAGTTTTATGAGCCACTCTAAAATCATGGAGGCAGCCTCCAGTCCTGTCTTAGTCCAGCTCTGCAGAAGTTGTACACATGTTTAAGTATGTAAATAGTCCCAGCAGAAGCAAAGAGATGGCATCCAGCTGAAAACCAGACAGATATTAAGAGAAAAAGTGTGTTAGTCTGTAAAGAGCTTGTATTTATTATGTGTATACAAACAAGAGGCTTACTTGTATGCACATGATAAATACACTAACTTGCCATCAGTCGCAGCCCAGGAAGGAATATGTTGAGTGGAGTTAAGGCAGAAATTTCCACTTCTCAGCACCATGTGTTTAACTTTCAGTTCAGTTTTTCTGTCTGTAGTACTACAAGAAAAAGAATCAAAATTTTTGCCTTATGTCTTTTCTGATAATTTATTTTTGTTTCTCTCTCTCTGCCTTTCATTCCTCTTAAGAAACTATGCTGAGTTATTACATGTGTGAAGTAACTGGTTTACTACACAGTTAAATAATTTCATGTGGTCATTCTCTTCATTGTGTCTGAATATACAGAATGGCTTCCTGTTTCAGTTGCAATACATAGTGAAACCGTAAGAATTTGATTAAATTGTATGAGTGCTGAGCTTACCAAAATGCCAGTTAGTGCAGCCTCATGAATTTGTATAAATTGTAGAAGCACTGAATTTGCTAAGATACAGGCAGCAGTCTATGTCCATGTCCTCTTTGTCCCGGTTGAGTCTGGTACGGGGAGAAATGTTTTCCAAACAGCTGGGTTATGTATGCTGTAGCTCATTTTCAGGTGGATCCATGTTTTGACCAATATCTGTGACATCAGTGCAAGTTGGCAAACCTTCATTAGATATATTTTTGGTTGCTGTAGAGTTCTGTGACAGTGAAATATACTTCACTATGAGCTAGCAGCCCAATTACATATCCTAGTAGCAGAATACAAACCAATATCCCTTAATTCCTATGTCTCCTTTTCTGTCTCTCCATGCCATAGTCACAGTCCTGCATAAGTGTAGATGCACCAAGCATGGTGTGAAGTAAGAAGTCCCTGGGTCTGACAGGCTGCTACATTTCCTATATGCTGCTCCCTGAAGATTGATCTACTCTCAGGAGGTACTATTTTTATACTTAGGTGTACCCTGTGTATGAGGTAATTAATATTAAAATCCTGTGAGAATGGCATTTGTCCAGTTACAGGCAGAACCATCAAATGAGGTCAGTGCTAATGGCTGGTAATAAAACCCACAATGGAAAGAATTGTAGATAGGATCCTACAGGAAGTAGAGGCTTCCTAGAAGTGGATGTTTAACTCCTCTCAATACTTTTTGGTTCTGAGTACTTAATCCAAAGATTTATGTCTTCTACCATGTCTTCAAGTGTCATTCCACACACAGCCTGAGTCTACAGTCCCCTTCAAAGTCAGCATGGGCAGATCTTTGCATGGTACAAAGTCTATTAATTGTAGCTCTACAGAGAGAAATGTGGAGTTCATTTGAGGTCCACAACTCATTCTTTTCCCGTTAGAGCTGGAAACACTTTTAGAGATGGCAAATATCTATACTCAAAATAAGCTAAAAGATGCCTGCCAAATATAGGCACTATATTTAAAGCCTGTAAATCAGGCAGGTGGACAGCACAGAACTATCCCAGGTTTCCAAACTGGGGGCCTGGATCAGATCAGGCAGGTGGCTGACAGGGAGTTTTGAATCTCTGAGGATCTGGAATGGCAGAAAGGAAGGAGAGTCCATGATGAATGATGAAAAGCAAATCAGTACCTGCATTTCTGCTTTTGGAAGATGTAATCTCACAAATATGCACTTTGCCTGAGGAGTCATCACTCTAGTAAGAGGCTGGCTCAACCCACCCAGGAGACAGAGCAGCAGTTACACTTCTCACAGGCTAGAGCGTAAGGGCTGTTTTCCATACGTTGCAAAATTTCCCCCTAATTCCTTCAGAATAACATGTTGGTGAACACCAGCGGAACTCCCCACAAAGAAGGCTGTTCAAAGTACTCCCTGTACAAGCCATGGGGTTCTCCCCTCTGTGAGATTAGGTGAGAGGATGAAGGAATCTGAAGGAAGTTTTCAATTCATAAAGCTCCCTAATCCCCATTCTAAATAATCCCTTAGGAAGCTTACATTAATGTAAATTTCATACAATCTCATCGTGCAGGATGCTATCTGCCATCCCAGTATTAGTCCTCAACAGATCAGCACTGAGAATGCAGGCATTTAAAAGAGGAATACAAGTTTGGAGTTTGACATGTGCATTAAGGCTGGGTGTAAATAATGGTGGAGGTATTGTTAGGGAATGATCAAATTCTTTTGATTTCATAAAGCTATTTAAACATGAATATTTAAGATTAAACTGCAAGGCAGTTTCTAACCATTCAAGCATTAAGACTGCCAAATACTCTCCTGTTAGCTCTAGTGGGCAATCTGCTGTCATTAAATTACATTTTGACAAATTTTAGAACTCTATGATTTTAGGCACGTTACTCAACATGAGCTGAGTAAAGGCCAGGTGAGACTGGAACATAAAAACCTGCAAGCTTCATTCAGTTTTACCTTTTGTAGTTCTGGTTTCTGCTGCCAACTTCTACACACTACAAGGGTATGAAGTACGACATTGCCAAATCGGTGAGAAATTATCAGATCTTAAATCTCTTTCAGTTCATAAGATGATTTCTTTAGCTTTTGGAAAAAAATGGGTTGGCAATGGGAAAGCTGTTAAGATGGGGCAAAAGACAGTCCTTTACAGTCATTCAGCAAGTGGGGCCGAGAGTCTGTAGCTGTCTGCCTGTATTTGTCTTTTTTGTCTTGCTGTTGCATGTCTACAGCATATGCCAGGCCGGCTCCTGCTTCTCTGCAGACACTCACCATATAATGCACTGAGTCTGACCATCCTCAGCTCTTGCAGGCAACTGAGCTCTTACAGGCAACTGTCTCTGACAGAATTTGAATTGTAATGTTTGTCTGTGCCATGTGTTGAACATACATACAATGCTCCTTGCCACTTGTTTTTTTTCAGAGCAGTAAAATTTATATTAATCAAGCCAGCTTCTCAAAAACAGTTCCCCAGCCTGTACTACAAGGTGTCTCTCAATAACTTCTGAAATACCATGCCAATTTCCAAGTTCATCTGACTCTTCCTGTAGCATCTAGACTCCACAGAAATGTTGCTCTTATACAAAAATGCTGTTTCAGCCTTGCCTGTCTCTAGGCAAATTTCTGTTTGCTTACTGAACTTAGACGAGCCCTGGGCAGTGCAGTGAGATACAGTTTACATAGATTGTGTTTTGTTAACTCTGGGGAAAAAAAAAAATCAACTCATGTCAATTAATTTTTAAGTGGAGCTGAATTATGGGCAGCAATTTCTTGCCATCCTAAACTCAGACAACTTGTGGTGTTATCTTTTGTATAAATTTGTGTGGCTAATTTGTGTATGGATGTGGACTTTCAGAGGACTCTCAATATTGGTTTTGAATAAAAACTCTGCTTTACCTGATGGACAAGCTCTCCTTGAGTTCCTGCAGGGAAATGGCAGTGGACTGGGGATTCACCACCCTCTTTTTTATAATTACCTGGTTTGCTCCATGATTTCAGACCATATGGGCTGGATACAAAAGCAAATAGGGCATAAATACCTGAAATATCACATGCAATTATTGAAACAGGAAAAGTCATAGTGAAAATCAACAATAAAAAAAGTAAATTCCAAGGAAAAAAACTTGTTAGAAACTAGCTGATGTTCAAGATGGCTTTCAATCTGATTTATTTTATGCAACATTATAATATGGGTAGCTATGCAAATCAATAAACCCAAACACTTTCTTTGCAGGTTTTGTTTGTGTTTTTGCAAGCTTAAAAAATGAACCAAATTCATGCTGGTGATCAGCAGTGCAAAAGAAAGGCTCAAACAAAGGAAAGACATTGAAGTGCTAAGAATAAAGAATGGGGGGAGGGGGATGCAAAGAAGTTCATTTAGGGAAAATAATATACCTGAAATTATTACATAATCTTTGTTCTAAGAGTATAATGAAAAAACACCAAGTGAAATAGAAAGTAAAAAAATGGTTGTCTTCAGAGAGAGTTAGATATTTGATTTTGGAGAAGAAAAACAGACATCTATCATGAAAAGGGGGGAAATTGTGTTTCAAATGTTGTTTAAACATTAGATGGGGCCAGTAAAAGAGGAGGGAAGAAAGAAAAGGGAATGGTTAGACAAAGATACTAAATTTCAAATGGAGAATCTCAAAAGTACAGATCAGAAAGGACCACTAGCAGAAGGTATAAATGACGTCACCTGAAAGAAGTGAAAGATTACATGTTTTATTACCAGTTCTCTCAGACATCCTGGGTGACTGCTGGAAAAACCACTGCTCACCCGCCTCTAAAAAAAAAAGAGAAGATGAAAAGAAATATGGACATACTACATGTTCTCAGCTAAATGAAGCAAGAATTTGGGAAGGCCACTAAATACAGCAATGGAGACATTAGGGCCTGAGATCATGAGCACGTGTACCAAGACAGTGATACTAGCTGATACATGAGAGGATTCAAAAATACCACCTGCAAAAGATAATATTAGAAATAGGGAGAGTAAGGAGAAAAGCAGCTTGCCAAAAGGTGGTGTCTGTACAATGCTGCTTTACCATTATAAATGAAATGTGCAAAAGCAAGCTATCAAACACAAATTTGTTATCTTTTCATCTGTCACAACAATTTTCCTATCACTAATGGATCTATTGACAGAATCTCACTGTCACTCATCACATCACAAAAATTAATTAGATTTGTTTGCTTACAATTTGACTGGACTTGGATTTTCAAGGAAGGAACCCCTAAAACAGGTATGTTAAAACATCTAGATGCAAGTACAGATTCCCTTGCTTAAGAACTCTTCTCTGGTGATAGCACCAATTCAGTTCCCAATAAGAACTTTGCAAAATCTTCCTTTGACAATAGCCTCTCAAAAAACAGGAGGCACCGTTTTTCATTAAAATTAAAGGAAGAAAATAGCATGAAATGCTATCACTGCATGATATCGCTCCCAGTCAGCACATAGAATCATAGAATGGTTTGGGTTGGAAGGGACCTCCAAAGGTCGTCTAGACCAATCCCCCCCCACAGTCAGCAGGGACATCCTCAAGTAGACAAGATTGCCCAAAGTGTTGTCAAGCCTGACCATGAATACCTCCAGAGATGTGGCCTCAGCTGCCTTCCTGGGCACCTTGTTCCAGCACTTCACCACCCTCATGGTAAAGAACTTGTTCCTAACATCCAATCTAAATCTACTCTTCTCTAATCTAAAACCATTGCCCCCTGTCCTATCACTACAGGCCACATGTTTTAGTTAAGTGTGAGTAGGATGATATTCACTCTGCCACTGCAATGAACACAACCACTAAAAAAAGTCTTGAAGCTATTTTACTAATATCTTAAAGTTATAATTTATTTTACATTTAGGAAAATATTCCAGTTAAAACTTAACATCACTAAAATGTCAGTGTGTTTCAGACTGTAATTCTCGAATTTACCTAATAATGAGAAACCATTTACTTATTTACTCCCTCAGTTACTTAGCTATCAAAATGTCACAGATCTCAGGCATACATGAAGTCACAGAATGGTGGGGGTTGGAAGGGGAGTTTGAAGATCATGGAGTTCAGCCTCTCTGCCACAGCAGGATCACCTAAAGCAGATCACACAGGAACATGTCCAGGCAGGCCTTGAAATTCTCCAGAGACAGAGACAAGCATGTAGGAATTCCTCTCCCATAAATCTCTGACTCCCCCCCTCTCTTGTTTTTGCCCAAGGGTGCAAAAGCTTGTTTATTTCCTTTTTCCATTAGAGGCGAGTAACCTTCCTTTGAAGAACAGTTTTAAAAGGATATGTATTTTCATAGATCTGAAAGGTATCCAGCACTACACAGAGCAGTAACACCCACACAAAAAGAACAGAAACACTTCATTTAGTAATTTAAGAATATTTATTAAAATTTGCAAATGCAACGTCTTTTGAAAAGCATAATTAATTTTACATATTGCTTGTCTCTAGAATGATTCTGAGGACTCTTTTGATTATATCAAACATACTTTCAAAATACATTTTTCTGTTTTGGCCTTGTTTGGAAGTCAGCTCTATTTTTAAAACTTCGTATTTTCAGTTCTCACTTCTAGAAGTCATTTTGGGTTACTCAAAGCAACCTGGCTGACTTGGCATCCGAGCACATAATTATTATCTAAGCATAGCAAAGAGTGGAAAAGTATACAGAAAAAAAAGCATATAGTTGTTCAGCCTAATATTTGAAGTATTAAAGCAAATGACAGCCGTAATAGCCTGCCTTCTGCAGAAAAGGTTCTTCTTTATAAACATAGTGCAATCTAAAGCAATAGTCTTCCCCTCCCTCCAAAAGATACCACCTCAGACACCCTACAGTTTACCTAGACAATGTAAACAAATCTCTAGCTCAAACTGTGTACACAGGCTGAAAAGGCTAACATTTACATAGCGTACCACATCCTTTTTCACTGCTAGCATTTTGGATCTCAGGAGTCTGCATCTCCCTGTAAACAAACACATGAAATGGCAACAAGCTTCCTTCAGAATGGATTTCATGTTCTCTATCTGACTGTAAATACAACCAAGTGAAAAGCAATATTTGGGCTCCTAAAGAATCCTGAAAGCTATAGAGCTAGAATATAAAGTGTCTGACCTAAAAAAAAAACCAGTTTCAGTGACTGCATTTTAGCTTGGTTTCTCAGAATGAACTAGGAGACTGGGAAAAGTCATATTCACTAAAGTTACAGGATTTCAATGGGTTATATGTTTGGGTTTTTTTACAGCAAGTTCCACAATTCTCCTTCCAAGTACAGGCCAAATTCATAAATCCATCCTGCTGTTTTCACAAGGGAGTATGACAGTATGCAGAACCGAGTAATTTGCTTCCTTAACAGCTAATGACATCATTTCCTATCTCCTGGTTTTGTAAGCCTTATCTTGCAAATATTACACATCTAGATTGAACCCTTGCTTAACCAGGATTTGCCACTTGCGCAAGTCTTTCTCACTCAGCTGCAACAATTTCACACTCAGAATTCTTTAGAAGGCAACAGGAAATCTCTTTACCTGGAGGTCTCCACACGGAGTCGAATCTTAAACAATATATGCATCTACTATATGGATGACAGAAACGTTATCCTAAACTTGCCTTTGGTAGGAGAAGCTCTTGCAAACAAAAAAATTGATTTAAAGTCAAAAGATCACCATAGGAAAATGATCTGCAGGGCTTTGTGGCATTTATATGAACCTCAAACAAGCTTAGCAAAGACTTCACTTCTCCAACAATTTGTTCTATTTTCTGAAATGCTTTCACAAATGGATAAACTGTCCTCCAAAATGTAAGACTCAAATAAGCAAGAGATTGTTGCTCATGGTTTAATCATAGGCACCATAATAGATTGTTTATTACACAGGTTTCCTAAAGGGCTTCCACCAAATAATTTTAATTAGAAAAATGCCTATCTCTAACTTTCAGAAAAATAAAAATGGATAAGTACAGAAACAGGGTTTGAAAAAAGTCACAAGCAGCCTGTCTCGCATACATTGAGAGTTTGGACTCTCACACGATTTCAATGCTTGACATGCATCGTTGAAGATGAGTAAATGTACTGTGATTTACTCAGCTTCACACAGCATTCATGCAACCCACAGCTCTGTTAGTAGTACTTACAAGAATAAACCACACTGGTGCACTGAATCCTACAGCAAAGCCTTCAAGTTACAGTCAATAATAAGTTCAGTAAGCTTTTGAGTGCAGTTACTATGTAAGATTTTTCTCTGTATTTACTATAGTAACACATGGAGTTGCACAAAAGGACCTACATCAAATCCAAATACCAAAAAGGCTAAAAGAGAGAGAAAGACCTTCCTTTTTGACCTCTTCAGAGAAGGTTTGTCTTTTGACTCCCTGATAAATGGTTATGCCATTTGTGTGTAGTCACATGTGAGGAGTTTTTAACAAAAAAAATACACCCAAAGCTGCTAACTTTCTGTTGTTCATCATTTGCTGCAAGAATAAACTATGGCCAGAATTCTTGAACAAGGCAAAACCAAATGTAATCAAAAATTAAAACCCCCTTAGTTGTCAGAACTTAAGCATGTAATCACTGTTACATGCTTTTTTTTTTTTTTAAGTATCAAAAGCACCAACCTGATAAATATATCCTGGTTCACCCTCAGTAATGCCACAGACATCAGTGAAATTATTAATGTGAAGCCGTGCTAATGTCTTGAAGAAAGAATTCCAAGGGGGCATCAGTTCATGAGTGCACCTAACTGCTCAAGGAATTGTTCTTGCTTTCAATGCACTTACTACAGTTATCATTTTAAAGATTCAACTAATTTTCTGTCTCCACCCCAAAGTCTGTGTTCTTTCCTCCTGATTTCATGGGAAACTGCAGTTCACAGCCTTTTTTCTTAATTTCAAATTCCCTTATATCTAGGCATCTGAGAACATTGCAGCAACACTCATTAAACTGCCTGGTTTTGTTTACTTACACAAATAATTTATTTATTTTTTTCCCCAGGTACAAGCTTTCACACTTTGCTAAAATATCTATTTACATGCTACATTTTCAATAAAGTTCTCCAGGTCAGATAGGGAATCATGAAGAGAATCATTTGCGTCTTGACTTCTGAGAAACTTTCTAAGAGTATCTAAAGCACTCAAAGCCTCATTTTTTGATGGTGAAGGCTGTTCAGCAACTTGAAATTGAGCATCTTCATCCTCTTCTTCATCACCCACAAATATCTCAGCATTATCCACTACGCTTTCTTTGATGCACATTGTTTCATTATTTGCTGGCATTTTGCAAGTTATCAAGTCGTCATCTAAAGCTGTGTATTCTTCAAAAGATAAACCTTCTGGAAACTCCACTCCAGCTGCCTGTGCATGTGCAATCAAATCAAAATCGCTTTCAGTCTCTGTGTCATTACCATTTGTGTTGGTTTCTAATTTGAATCCTGCTTCACCATAGCTTTTTACAATAGTCTCTGGTGTTATTTTCCTCCAGCACAGGTTCAGCATCTCAATTGCATCAAGAAGAGTCAGCATAAACTCTTTATTACCTTTTACACAGTCAATGAATCTCTTGATAAGACAGTGCCTGTATTTAACCTTCAGACTTCTGATGACCCCTTGTTTTGTAGCTATGCATGAAGAGTCTGAAGGAGAGAACACTAATTCAACAGACTTCAGGTTCTTCACTGCTGTGTGTGCAGAGAAAGAATCAACAAAAATAACTACTTGTCGATGCTGTGCTTGAAATCTGTCATCGAGTTTACGCATCCACTGTTCAAATACTTCTGAAGTCATCAATGCTGTATCATTTGCTTCATAGTCTACAGGTAGTGACTTCACATCTTTGAGAAACTGTGAACTTTTGATCTTTCCTATGACAAGCAAAGGAAGTTTCTCAGAGCCATCCATATTGGTACCCGTCACTACAGTTATTCTCTCTTTGCTTAGGTTACCTACAGAACAAGTTTCCCCTTTAAATGCAAACGTGTTATGTGGTAACATCTGATACAACAATCCAGTCTCCTGTATACAAAACACACTTTTTGGCTGATAATCATTTTCATAATATGGAAGAACATTTTGGTACCAAAGATTTGGAGCATCCACTGTAGCAGTAGGAGCTGTTTCTACAAGCTGAGCTCTGAAAACTAAACCATACCTTGACTTGAAACGATCGAGCCAGCCATTACTGCATTTAAAATCACTGTGTCCAAGCTTCTGGGCAAAATCATTAGCCTTGAGGCGCAACATGGGACCGTTTACTGGCACATTCAAGCACTGAGCAATTCTGTACCACTTCACTAATGCCTCCTCCAGGTCGGTATAAAAAGCAGTCCTTAATCTTTTTCTCTTAGGATCAAACCGTAAAGATTCAAAGGCTTCCAAAACTTTTTCTTTATTCTTCATAATTGAAGACAAAGAATTCCTCTTTATGCCATACTTGGCTGCGATATCTGCCTTTTTCTTGCCACTCTCCACAGCACTTATGATGTCAATTTTTTCCTGTATGGATATGCTTTTTTTCCTCCTCACTACGGGTTCAGAGAGATGACTCCCCGACGATTCTGCCATGCTAGAGCGCCCACTTTCAGGCGCACGCGTCCAGCCCCGGGCGGGCGCGCTGCTGCTCTGGCGCGTTCGGCTCCGGGCGCCTTCGACGAGGCCCGTTTTGAAGCGCCGCTCACTGATCTCACACTCATGGCACTTGGCAGAGGCTAAAATAGCCTCCTGCTTCCAGCTAGCACACACGCCAGCGTCACGAAGCTTCAGTCTGCGGGCCGCTCAGTGTGGGAGCAGGCGCCTCAGCCCCGGGAACAGGCTCCTCAGCCAGGGGCCGCCGCCTGCGCGGTGCCGCAGGCCCAGCAGAGCGCCTCAGTCCTGACGGGGAGCGCCTGCCCGCACACACGCTGAGGGCTGTTTGCCGACGCCGTCACTGCAGTGACCAGCATAGCCACTGCAGTGACCACTGAACCCCTAGGCTCCCCTGAGAGGAACCAGCGGAGAGGGGTGAGAAGCCCCATGCCACCACTTCCCAGCCTTTGGGCGCCCCCGAGGGCACCCGCCAGGCGGCAGTGAAATACAAGCAACGGCAATGCGCGGGTAGGACAGGGCAGGGCAGAGCAGCGCAGAGCAAGGCAAGGCAGGGCAGGGCAGGGCAAGGCAGGACAAGGCAGGCGGCGCTGCCGGCGGGTGAGGAGCGGCAGCCCCAGCTCTGGTTGCTATGGCTACAGCTCGGCGGGGCAGCGACCATAGACACGCCCGCTACAGTCTAGAGAGGCCGTTGCCCGCCGCGCCTCCCTGCCGAGGCCGTCGTCAGCTGCTTTTCCGGCCAAGCGCTTCCGGCTCCTGGTGGTACCGGAGAAGGAAGAAAATAAAGCTGGAGAAGGGGCAGCGGCACCACCCCGTCCGGCTTCCTCCCTCACCCCCTTCCTCTCTCCGTCCCGTCCTCCCTTCCCCCTCGGCACGACGCCCCCGGGGCCGCTGCAGCGCCGCCGGCAGGTGAGGGCCGGGGTGAGGCCGAGGGGGGCCGTTGGGCCCTGGGGTCGGGTCTGATCGGGCCCGCCCCAGTCCAGCTTGGCGCGGGGGTCCCTGCAGCGGGGCCAGGAGGGCCCCACCTCACCTCCCGCCCCGCCCCATCATACGTGTCGGACTGTGAAAGCGGCCTCCGCTTCCCCGGCAGCCCGTGGGTGCGGGAAGTGGGTGGCTAGGCCTTGTCACGGCCTTAGGACAGCTCTCAAACCCTTGCCGGTTCCACCAGGGGTCTGCCCCCGCCGTCCAGCGTGCAGTGGGCGAGTGATACTGCCGGAAGGGTCGGGAGTGCGGTACGGCTGGGGTTATCCTATCTCCTGGCTTCTCTGCGGGGTTCATGGCAGTGTTCGTACCCCTGGGGAGTTGTGGGCAACCGGAGAGAGCGAGCGGGGTGTAAGGGGTTTCGAGAGAGAGAAGGGGAAATCAGTTTGTTGGTGAAGGAAGAAAACTTTAGATGCTACACGAATCTCATGCCCCTGGGAGTTACTCCACACCCTGACAATCGCTGTTTTAAGTGTTCCAATTTGTATTTTGCAGCTGGCTTTCTGTTCTCAAAACATGGAAACACTTTGGTGTTGTGTGACAAGCAGGTGTTGCACGTGATACTTACAAACTAGAAGCAGTTCGTATGTTGATTGTAGTAGATTTTTGTTCAATCATTTTTAACTGAAGCCCCCTTGCAGCCTTTTATCTTGCAATCTGAGTAGTTTCAGTTTCTAAAAGGTGCATTTTTATGCTTGATGATGGTGGTAACAAGAAGCCTGTTAGTGGCACTAATTTGCAATTAGTGGCTTTGTTATCAAAGTGTTGATTCTCTAGAAAAGGTAATGGAAGCATTCTTTTGTGGGGCTGAGGTAGGATGTCATTTGATCACTGCAACTGCAAAACCAAACAACTGTCTGAATCATGTAGAAGTTGACTTACATATAGAACCATAGAATTGTTTTGGTTGGAAAAGACAATCAAGTCCAGTTATATATGTACACACCATTAAAATGTAAGGAATAGATAATACAGGAGAACAGTAGATTGGGGGAAAAAAAAAAAAAGGAAGCTGAGGCATTCATTATCTTGCTCACCTGTTTTCTTCTCTTTTGGTAGAAGTTGAAACCATAATGGGAGCCCATGCTTTGGTTAATCTGGAGACTCACAGAGCATTAAAGTGCGCTGTTTTATTTATGTCAGGCAGAACTTACAATGACTAGGGTTAAAATTTTATGTGGGTTTAATGTGGTGGGAAAGTTTCTCAGTATCCTCTGTTCGACTCTGGTGCACGGTTTGTGTGGATTTGTAGAATTACAAGTCCAGAGGGGCAGGAATGAATGAGGGCAGGGTTTTGGGCTCAAATGGGTATCAGAATATGGATCAAGCATGGGGGTTTTCCCATGTAGAACATCATACAAAAAATTTAGTGGGGAGAAGGTTGTAAAACAAATGCTGAATTAATTTGGATTTTAATTATTTGGCTATATGCAGTGCCTTCTACATGGGTTTGTGAGATTGTTCATGCCTCTGGATAAGGTTGTTAAGAGTTCCTGAGGCTATCAAGAAAATATTTTTGCTGCCTTTTTTTTTTTCCCCCCACTCAATAGTTTTAAGCAGCATTACCATGGTATGTGAGTTTGTGTATGAGGTACAAGCATAACTCCAGGATCATTAATATGATCAAACTGAGGTTCAGATTGTCTTACTCGAGACTGCACTACAAGATGAATTTAGCTTTTTTTCTTATTTAACCAGCAGTGCCCATAAATTGAGCTTACTCTTGTAGTCTATAATTAAAATACATGATCTACTGGGAAATAAGCTATTAAGCATGAAGGTTGTTTTCAGACATGAGCAGAATTTGGACAGGACTGTGTGGGAAAGCAGCACTTTTACTCTATGGTCTTTCATATTCAAAAGAACTCTAGAAAACTGAAAAAGACATATAAAGGAGTTGTGCTTCTTTCTTAGCTACTTCAAAAGGAATTTTGCATTGGTTAGTGAAAATTCTGACTTCATTCAGTGACATCCCTGAATAAATTGTTTTTCTAAAAACAAACTCTTACTTCACACATTTGGTTTTCCAAAGTAAAGTAATAGGTTATCCAGTGTAAAATGAGCTGGGTAATTCTGTGTCTCAGCCTTTCTGTCTTTATTTTATTTCCTTTGCCATGTGAGCTGCTTACCTTATTATTTGCTTTAACTTAAATGTTTTGTAACTTAGGAAATTGAAATACAATATAAATAGTGATCTCTATAATTTTTCTTACTCTGGTATGTGGTTGAAAAGGTAATAAAATGGTGAAAAACTTAATGAGATGAAGTCATGTGATGATGCTCAGCACTGTCAGACTGTTTAATTTTTGATGATTGGTTGTCTCCTCCTCTCACAGATGAGTGAATTGCAGTATCACCTGTAGTTGCCAGCCATTTGAAATCAAATTTAGGTCTTTTTCTTATTTAAGCTATTTTAAGTATGTAACTTATCTTTCAGGATCACTCTACTCACCAAATTTGATTTCTTCTGCATGTGCTCAGTGTTACTGACTTGGTTTGCAGGATTTTTTTGTTTGTTGGGTTTTTTGTAAATAAAATGAAAGGGATTCTGTTTCTAGTTAGATACAACAGACTGAACAGCTCACTAGGTTTCAGTGGTGGATTAGCAATATAAACTTACACCATTTGTATAAATGAATGTTTTAACAAATTTCTGATCTTTGCAGTGGTAGATAGAGTCAGTGCATTATTGCAGGCAACAGTAAATAACAGCTGAGGAACGTTGCCTTACTGAGTTTTACGTAGCAATCAGCTCCCTTTGCAGGGAAGGTTGCTTTGTCTTCTGCTAGACGGCATTCCTACTCTTGGTTAGATTTTGGAGAGCTAAAGACCTGGTTGTCATCAGAAGGGGGAGGTAGGGTTTTTTACTTTATTAGAACTTGTAAAAAAAATGTTTTCTGAAAGCCTACTTCAGTTTCTTTAAGTGCAAATTCCAGCTCCTTTCCCATCAATTCATGCCAAACCTATTTTATTTTCAGGTATGTCAGAACACAGCAGTGAATCCACAGTACTTGATGGATCTCATCCAGCTGCAGAAGAGGTCCAGTCTGACTCTGAGGTGATTGGGTGATAGCTATATTAATGAAAAATCAACCAATCCCAGCAACAGTTTCAGACTGCCAGAAATTCTGATATACATAGCACAATGAATTTAGTATGGGGATATGAGTTCATACACAATATCCTGAATGAGTGGAGTTGGGTTTGAGGCACTACTAAGAGCAACCCAGTTAATTCATAACAAAGCATTATTTTAACCAGTAGTGTATCAGTGTGATACGAAATTTGTTTTGTAAGTTGAGTAGATTTAGATGTGGTAAAATCTGGCAGGGGGGAAGTGTGAATGCTACAGAAAGGGTTGGTATTTAAAAGGCAGGAATCTTTGTGTAACTTCACTGTAACAGGACATTCTATCTGCCAATGGAGTGGTGAATCTTTTTTTATCTTGGGAGCAGATATAGCTTGTACATTCTTTGTGGAGAAGTCTGTGAATTTTAAAAATTCTGAATAAATTTCTGATGTCCTCAAAATAATGTAGCCAGTCAAATATGTTTGACACAATTTGGCAATCATACTCACTGTTGTAGTAGAAATATTGTAGGATTTATTGGGTTAGTTGTCTCTTAGATCAGTAAGTTTGCCATGATTGCATGAGGCTGCAGGAATATGCAGCCAGAGGTGAAGAGAAATGGCAGCTGGTTTTGTCAGTAGCCTGCAGTTAGAGTAAGTATTTTGACATCCTGCACTACTCAAGTAAGTTGATGCTGTGACTGAGAGCAATCCTTCATTCTCAGTAGTTTCTTGCTGCATTATTAGCCCTCTGTTTCATAGGTACAATTGTTGGAGCTGTGTGATGAATTGTTTTGGAAAGCTAATTTGAGTGGAAAAATTACCTATCCCTTTCTTGAGCAGAGGTCACCTTCTTTTAATCTGCAGTGTTTCCACAGTCTTGTGTGCTGTACAAATACATTGTTCTGGCCTAGGGACGAGTTTGGGGAATAGGGGAGGCTGATGAGGGGAAGAGTTGGAGTGAAGGGCAGAAAAAAAAAAGGGAAGAACTTGTTCTTGGCAGCAGTGCTAGTTTACTGTTGACTAAAATGCAGCTGGTGATTTCTTGTTATGGCTGAGCCAAATTAGCAGTTTATCCCACTTCCCTTTTTCAGTTGCTCACTTCATGTATTTTGTACTTGTCTGACTGCATTGCAAACTGATTCAGTTCACTGAAACTGGAAAATTAACCTGGTGAAAAGGTCTGTTACCAGGCCAGTGAGTTGAGTGTTTGCTGTGCAGTCAGGTGAGTGGCTGGGAGGTGGGACACTGTGGCTCACAGTAGGAACTGAAAAAGCAGGGTGGTGGAAACATCCAGCTTTCAGCGATGGTAAATGGTGGTTTATTGCAGATATAACATGAAACAAGTTAGCAAGTTGTGTTTTGCCTTCTCTGAACTTGATACATAGGTTTGACTTAAGTAAGGAATTCTTAAACTGTGAATTTCTTCTAGATTGTCCTGGGCTTGAAAAACTGTCCAGAGAGGCTGATGAATTTTTGTTTTCAAATATGTATTTACTAGAGACATGTATGTGTAAATGTGTACATCTGAATAAATGCATATGCTTATATCCTTGTACTGTATTAGCAATATTATTGGAGATTCTAGATAGAAAGCACCCAAGCTGAGTATTTGTTTTGCCTTTAACTAAATTTGGGGAAGTAGTTTTGTTTGTGATCCCTGTCAAGTGAAGCATATTCCCCCATGGAACAGGACTTCCCTGATTTATGACAATTTGAAGAAAGAACGGAAATAGCTATGGTAGCCTATGCTAATATTTCAGCATTATGCTGGTAACTGTGACAGGACAAGCATTTTGAAAAATACCTTAACTGTGTCAAATTCACTTCCCAAGAGTCTTGTAGTTTAATCAGATGTGAGATTTAGAACAAGCTTAAGAAACTTGAGCTATTAGAGAGATTTCCTGAATTAAAATCTAATATGGGAGGCACCTAGAACATTTGATCTTTTGGTGCTGAATAGCAGCTCTGTGAGGAATTGCAAGTTGGACTCCATGATCCTTGTGGTTTCCTTACAATTCAAGATACTCTCTATTTCTACATTCTGTTGTTTTAAAAGTATTCATAAATCAAACAAACCTTTTGGTTTGCTTCAGTATTTTCATTTGCTTGAAGTCTGAGTTTTGAGTTTGTTCTGTTGTATGAAAAATGACCACCCCCGCAAAAAGCTGTGGGTAGTCAGTACTATACTGGAGCTTGGGCGATGTGACTATATGGCATGTGACTATGCCCCTCCAGTGCTGAAAGGATGCTAAATGAGAGGGATTGGTGGGGTAAGTTAGTGTGTTATAAAGTAACATTTTCTTAAATTTACAGCACTTTGTGCTGTAAATTATTTAAAATCTGTTCTCTGTATTTAGAGTTTGTTCAAAATCTGTACCAAAATCTTTAGCTTCTCATTTCAGTGAAATGTTTCTTAAAGCACCATTTTGAAAGAGTAGCTTTTAACTCAGTGTTGCTGAGTTGTAGAAAAGGTTTTGGTCCTCAAAAGTAGAAAATACATCACTTTGGATGTTACTTTATTGGTATGCAACCCCTGGATTGTAATTGATATGCATGGTTCTTAAGTGTGGCTTGTTCTTGGCCTTTTTCTTTGTTTTCTCTGTATGGGTAAAAGGCAGAATTTACTCAGAACTTGATGGATTTCCATAGAGGTGAAGTCTCAGTAGTTTATAGTCTGTGGAAGAAGTTGTGGCAACATAGCTTTGACGGTCATCAGGAGTTAGAGGAGTGTGATTATTGGAGCCCACAGGTAGTGACATAATTAGGAGAAAGATTGGAAGGCCTCAAAGCTTATGAAGGAAATCAGGGTTACTATTGTAACTACTCTAGGTGATCCTGCTCTGGCAGGGGGGTTGGACTAGATGATCTTTAAAGGTCCCTTCCAACCCCTAACATTCTGTGATTCTGTGGTAAGTGGGTAATGCATTTGCAATGGGGTGTGACAGAAGATGTTGCCAATTAAGAAGGATGCAGGCAATCCTAAATAAGTACCAGTAAAATCTCTGTGTTACGAGGATACCCTTTAAAAGCTACATGTGTGATTGAAGAAGCTGATGGTGCTTAGACTGGGCCTCTTCTTGGGCCTTTGAAAAGAGTTGATCCAGTTTGATTTAGGAGCTTTAGGGGAAGAAAAGCATCTACTCGCAAGTACCTGTTGATGGGGTACCATGCCTTGCATAGATAAGTGCCTGGGCTGATTTGAAGACTTAAGACAACTTTTTCATAAGTAACTAAACAAACACTGCTTTGGTTGTATGTTGATTTTTCCGCTGTTTAGACTTTTTGTTGACGGATGAAGCTGTCTCAGCAGAGTTGTCAGAGGGCTATCATTTTGATGACTCTTAGTTTTGGGTAGTACTAGAGAGCCATTCCCTCTTCAAGTGCTTGTGACTGGTGTGCATTGCTTACAGGAATGCCTCTTCCAGGTCATTCATGAAAGCAGTCATTTCCCAGCTGCATTTTGAAACTGTCTTGGATTATTGAATTGATGCTTTTAAGTTCTTGTTTCTGCATTTGACTTTGCATTTTCTGCTGTGAATGAAATGAGAGTTGCATACCAGCAGTTTAGCCAGAAGGTGGCACTATATTGCGATAAAGTAAGAAGCGGTTTTAAAGTTTGGAGTTGTTACTACCTAGAAGTTGTATACTTCATATCAGTAGCTAGTACATTTTAATTTTTTTAAAGCCAGGCTCACCTTTTTAATATAGTTTGATATGTATGAACTTATTCTAAGGGTCAAGCATGTGTAGAAAATACTTTGCTGGCCCCATGCCTCATTAATGTCTGACCCCTTCCCACCCCCCCATATCAATGGGTTAAATTTTAGTTTTCTTTTGGATCTTGACGCTTTAAGTTACTTTTGTCTGAGCTGTACTAACATGTTAATGTGGTTTATATATATGATTAAATAAATGTATACAGACCTAGCATATCAGGTATTACCAATAGGAGTTTGAAATAAAATCAACAGTTATGAAACCTATATATCAAAATATTTTCATGTGGGTCACTCATTGAAAGTTTAAGACAAATGCTAACCTGTTTCTTCTTATATTATAGGAAGGTGCAATGGCTCAAGAATCTCCCAAAAATTCTGCAGCAGAAATTCCTGTGACTAGCAATGGACAGCTGGAAGATTCTCACGAGCACAGCTTTAACAGGGTAAGGATTTTCTTGATGTTTAACAAGGTAACGATATCAGAAATGCTGAAGTTACAATGTGATGCCTACCAGGCTTCACTTGACATAATTTTCTAGAACTTCAATGGAAAAACTTCTTTGAAGCTCAAAAATGGTTAAAGTTGACATAACATAATGTGATTGCACATTGCAGTAACCTTTTTTGTATAAAAGGCATTTTAGTAGTGGCAACTATTTCTGTAAAGAATTGGGTGCGCTGTAATGCATAATCAAGTGTATATGCTTCTACACTCTTGTCTCTGATCCTGGGGGATATTGATTTCTTTTTTTAAATCTAGCAGTTTTATTCATAAAGCACAACAACAACCACTTTTAAAATATGAGACTTAACAGGTCGTGTGATTTCAGGCTACCAAATCCTGAAATTTTTACGAAGAATTATCAAATTGTTTGTGGAAAGCTAAGGGATAAAAAGTTCAGAGACCAAGATAGCTGAAAATAAATTGTCATGTCCTACTTTGAACGGGAGAAAAGTAACTTTTCTTGTGTTGGAACTTAAAAATTGCTACTGTATTGCTGTATGCTACATAGGTGAGATGTGTCAGAATCCATCTTAATTGGTGCATGTTAAAAAAAGTTGTACTTCCATAATCTGTGTGCCATTTTGAAGTCTTTCCCTTAACCTTGCTACGTTTTACTATTGGTTCTTCTTGTATTTGTCTGTCCAGCAGAGGGTGCTGTGGTATAGTTTATTGAATTTGGGGCTGGTTTTATTTTACTTCTCATCTGAGGTTGACTAAACTGAAGCAGATGCTGCACATTGCAATAACTACTTTGTTTGAAAGAGATACTAGTAGTGGCAAACTTTCTGAATGTTGAAGAGTGCAAACTGTTGGGTGCTCTGTAATCCACAATCAAGTCTGTAAGTTTCTAATTACTGATTCTAAGCATTGAGGGTACTGATTTTTTTTAATCCAACCATTTTATAAATAAAACAGGAAATCGAGCATTTAAATATATATTAAAATTATAATTTGAAACATTTATTTATTTTATTATAAATACATAAAGTTGTTATAAATTAAAATGCTATTTGAGTACTTAGAAGTATGTATTTAAAAATACTAAGACATAAAATACATGATGAGAACATCATCTGACACCATTTGATTGTGATTGCAGGCTAGTTGTTGAATGGTGAGCATGGCTGTATAAAAAAAGTGTATAACTTCCTGAGGCAGAAACACATCCGTATTAGAGCTCTCACTAACAAAATACTGCCTTTATTACTGGGACTTTTTTTCTATTTCTGCTGAATGGGCCATGATTTTTGTATCAGTAGCGCTGCAGTGAGGGAGGATTTAGGGTTCTTAAGATTTGTCATTCCACTAAGATCTACCAGTAAGACAATGTAAAAATTAAGGTGGCATTTAATGACATCAACTTAAAACTAAATTTTGCTGAAGATGTATCTGTTTAAGGGGCAAAACAGGAATTAACCTTGAAGTGGTAATGAGTTTTAGTTCACGTGGAAGTAGAAAACCAGATTTACTATTTTTAAGCCTGATGACCTCGATCCTGCTGTGACTTGACTACTAAGCTATCTTTTCCTTAAATAATTGCTTCTTCAGTGTAGCACATCTAAAACTTATAAATTAGTTACAATAAAAGAAACTTGTGCTGTTGTTGACTGGGTCAGAATCCTTGTACAGTATAGAAAGGAGAAATACCAAGGTAATTTTTATCTGTGGACTCATAAGATCTGACGTACATGTTTTCTGGCATGGTAATTATTGTGCTGGCCTGGAGTCAACTATATTTTGAAACTTACAAAAATGGGTCAAATATTTGATGGAATTGCAGAAAAGTAATACAGTGCAAGCACAGATTATTGTGCTGCTGTAACTTTTTTTTTTCATTTTTTATTCTGATGTCAATGAAGATGAAGTGCATTTAAATTTTTTTTCTTTTTTGAACTGTCTTGTACAAGTTAACACCTGCATGTGTTACCTAAACAGACTATGTTATAATCAAGACTTCTTATAAACAAAACAAAGAAAACAAACTCCTTGGAATTAACATCTAGGTCTGTTCACTAATGCGTTAGTCTTAAATTCTGAGGTTTAGCTTCTATTCATCTTGTTTTGTGTTTTTTGCTTAATGCTGTGCTTTCCCTTCTTTTCCCTTGCCAGGTAATTTTTTGTTTTATCCTAAAGCAACATGCGTTGCACCACAAAATTTCGGTGCCAGGTTTTCAGGGGTCTTTACTGACTTATGATAATGACAAGGCAAGTACTGATTTTTAGGAGGCTGCTTCAAAAAGGGACAAGAAATCATTGCCACTTTAAGTTGTACTGCTATCACAGTGCTCTATGAGAGTAGGTGACCACAGCAGAGTTTAGAGCTCTCAAACTGTAACATACTGATTTCAATTACACCTTCTTGGAAAGGTGTAATTTTGTTTTCTTCTTATAATCACGGAGCCGTTCATCTAGGTGATATACAATTCAGATGTAAACAATGGAACATAATTTATCCTGGGGTTTTGTGTGTGTGTGTGGTTTGGGGGCTTTTGTCTTCTACAGCTGTTTTGGAGTAAACACTTGAGCAGCTTTGATAATAAGTTTTGATAGACTAAGAGGTAGTTGTATAACCTTTTCTTCAGGACTCTTTAATTGCAAAACTAAACTTTCCTCTGGACTCACTTTCTATTTAACACCTCACCATATCACTGAGCTGCCCAGGCACGAAAATGCATATTTATTTTCCAGCAAATGCAGTGTTTGTGCATAGCCAAGCATGGGAAGTTTTTTATTTTGCAAGGCAATGCATTGCAAATGTATTTACCTGGAAACAAGAAGTAGGGTTGCTCCTTCTTTGAAGAAAAATGCCTTTAGTTTTGCAGAACATCAGAAAGAAGAGATTGCCGTAACATCATTTCAGAAGGAAGCATATTAGCTGCAGTCTTGTGGGAATGTGATGTAGCACTACTCAATACATCTTGTTGGTTCCTTACGTTTAAGAAGAAGAAACACTGTGCTACATTCTAATTCTGTCTTGTTTGTAGTAATAAGAAATGCCTGTGGAATTCTGACAAGTTCTGTCCTGCCCATGTGATGGATGGAAACTTTTTTTTTTTACTAAAAGGCTGTAGCTTCGGTCGTCATTGGATGAAATGTCTAGTGTCCTTTCATTAGAAAAACGCTTGACTTGGTGCTTTTAAGCTTTCCAAGTTCCCTTTGGACTCATTTAAGGCTTACAAATCTAGTGTGTAGAACCATTTGCTGCCAATATTTGGATATGTTTGCCTTAACGAAGGACTTTTCCTAATTAAACGTTTTTCTTACTGCTTTATGTAAGAAAACTCAGCATGCAAAACAGTTTTGCTGGTTTCTATTCTTTGCTTGTTTCAGTTATCCCTGAATTCTAGGAGAGTTTTCTTCCCACTATATTATAATAACGTGATTAGAGTAGTGATGTTTCAGCGTCACTGAGGGGACTGGAAGATGAGGACTATGGGGAAAAAGTGAGGAAGTTTGTTGCTCTTATTTCAGTAACATGCTGTATAGTGTGAAAGCTTCATGGGAATACATTTAAACAAAATACTGTTTGGTCTGCCTGTAAAGGTTTTTCAGGCAGCTGTAAGCTATTTGTTATGTTTAAACTATTGTACAAAATCTATAAAAAGTTCTTATCAGGCTGAGTTGCTGAAATTGTTCCAATTGTTTCTTTTTACTCATTATAAACTCTCTTCTCCTGGCTCTTTTTGTACTCTTAAGGGGACAAAACTGTTACTAAGCATGTGTATAATACCAGGAATAAACTTTAGGCTGCAAAAGATAAATAGAGTTTGTTGTGAGTCTTCCATTTGTCTTAATAGAATCATGAAAAAAGCTCTGGAATCTGATTAATCTGAGTGTCATGTTCTGTAATTTAATTGCCAGACCCCACACATAGTTAAGTTCTATACATTTTTTCTTTTTCCTTCTGGAAAAAAGTCCAGGTCTTGTCATTCACATTTTACCTGAAGCATCTTCATCTCTTAGGTTTTGCCATGTTTACTATCATAGATAGATACTTGGGGCAATTTTAAATTAGCCTAAGTTACCTAAAATAAAATCTATTTCTGCATGTCAGTTCTAGAAAACTGTTTCCTTGAGACGAAACAATTGAATAAAGCCTTCAGCTCTCTTCCCATTTTTATGCTTTTGCTTCTTCAGGCCTTTAGCATGCTGAGTGGCTGAGAATGGGATAGGTAGTCCAGCCTTTTGACTTGGAATCTTTTGCATTGTAGGGGTTTTATACCTCCAGCTGTGGGTCCAAGTGAAGTTGAAGTATGAAAATACTTCTGCTAGGTGATAATTGCATAAACATGCAATGGGTTTCAGTCTTACACAATTGAAAAGTTATGAATTATGCTTGTGTTTGTGTGATGTGATCTCTTAACATATCAACAGATTTTGATGGATTCTAAAGACTTGATTTTCCTTTTGCACCTAAGAGAAAATCATGAGTTTGAAAGCAGATATTCTGGTTATCAAAATCTTCCTTTAGCTAGAGGAGCAACATATAGTAAAAAAAATCACTTTCTGTGTTGTAGTAATAAAACTACAAAAAAGGGGAACAACAACGAAAGTATTGCAGCATTTTTACAACTCTAAAATGTAAATGCTGTTGTACAGTCTCTTAAATGAAGTTTTGTGCACATCTTGTCTTCCTCTGTTTCTAAACAATCCTTTTTTGTAAATTATAGAAGGGATAAATTGGTTTGTAAACAATGAGAAGGTAGTGTTGTGATGATTGAGTTTTTGATGACAAACCTGATCATGTCTAAATCAACCAATGGCAATTTGTATACAAGGGTATCTTTCTTCAGCAGGCTATGTTTCAGTTGGTTAATGTAGGTGTTTAAAACCAGGTTTGAACAGTTCTTTACACTGAATTTTGCCAATGAAAAAAAGTGAAGATATCTTCAGCTACTTGCCTGACTACATATACATATGTATATGTTTATGTACAAAAAACCCCAACCCTTATGTGTGTGTGTATATACAGAATTGTAGATCTTAATAATTTTCATGATTCAAATAACTTTTTATTTAAGAGAAGGCTGTTTTTCAATACTCTGGTTTATTCAACTCTGTTCATCCTGTGATTAGCTTCAAACTGGCATTAGGTTGAGTGGACAGCAGTAGTACAGTTGTTTAAGTTTAGATATAAACTTTTGTCTTTATGAAGCCCTTGTTCTGCATTTTAACCTTAAATACGGATGATTGCTTAGATCGCTATTGCAAACATACTTAAGCAGGTTGGCTGTCTGCATTTGTTTGGCTACAGATTTAGGTGTATTTCTGAGGTGCCAGTGTGCTTTCAGGAAAAAAAATAATTTAACATATCCTTTTTGTTAAATCAGTGCATCTTTGCAGTCTATTTATCTTTTTTCAAGTCTGCTACATTTTGAGTTAAATTGACTTTATTAGCTTAAACCAACATGTAGCAAAAGCTTTCCAGCATGCCACCAACTGCAAATACTTAACATTGGTGCTTCCATTTAAGTCAGTTGCAAAGCCTGAAAACAGTGTGTATCCAGTGTTGTCATATACTTAATAATTTGTCAGATAGGTTCTGCATGTGATAGCTATTTGTTGTTTATACTGTTTATCTATTGTTACAATGCTTCAGAGGCACCAATATGGCATAATCTTACTAAATGTGAGTGGAAGTGTAGCCATAGGAATTGTTTACCCTGATTGCAGCAGTATCCTGAGTTCTCAGTGTCAACAAGATTTCTGTTGTACTGCAGTTCATCTGTTGATAGCTCTTCCTTTTTCTTTCTCTCAGGATTTTGTCTTAAACTAAAGACAACTATCTAAATGAGTGGGAACGAGATCCAAAGCCTCTTCTTGACAGTGTGAGCAGAGGCAGTATCATTCTTGTGCATTTGCATGCATCTGGCTTATGCATCAAGCAACTATAGTAATAAGTCAAATATGTATTGGATTTTAGAGATTGCTTTTTGTTTGTAATTATACACATTGCGTAGATCATAAATAGTTTTGGCACATGTCCAGACACCAACATCTTAAAGCTATGTATAGTTGTTCTCTGCAAGTTTCACTATTGTTACTCTGTATTTTCTCTCTTCTGCCACTCTGAGGAAGCAGAGGATGTGTAAAAGTCCCTACTTCAGAATCTGACAGTTTTCTGATTTCTTGATACTTAATTTTTTAGAAGCATTTTTTACCTTTTTGCGTTTACTTTCAGAGGAGCTTTTCACTCACTTGTTAGTTAGGCAAATTAGTGGTTTTAAATTGCTTTGAATATCTGAATATTTTTTTTAGGCACTAAATATATTCTCTTAACACCAGAGGCTGAAACTTAAGTCATATGGTTGGAATCAACAGGGCAGAAAACCTTTGGTAGTTATTTATAGAGGTCAGTAAAATAGCAAAAATAAGCAGTAACTATGTGAATTATAGTGTATGAAGTCCTGGTTCAGTAACAGGCTTCTGCTGGGTTTCTATGGAGACTTCAGTTGATGAAAGTTGGTTGTAGTAGTTGAACTAGCTCTCAAACAAGGTAATCTCAGGCAATTTTAAGTCAATTAATTTCAAAAACATACAAGCTGCTGAAGTAGTGTTTGAGTGTTTTATCCATGCCAAGTATCAAAGAGCTTTCCTGTGCAATTTGTGGAAATTAAGAATGCTGTGGATTTGAATTTTGAGACCATTTCTTGCTTAATCTTTTTTTACCCTTAACATTCTGATAGTTGTGTCCATGTTTTTGGTTTGTAAAATATTGTCTGCTCATGGTGTCAGGTCATCTATATGCCTGACAGTTTTTAACTGGAAATATTATTAAACCGATGTGGTTGTTTGTAGCAGCCTTGGACCACATCACATGATGTTGTAGGCCACAGTTTTGGTAACTGCTGCTCTAAGAGATGGCATTCTAGTACATTAATATAAAAAAAAAGTAGAATAAATACACAGGCTATACTTCCAGTGTTTCTCGTTCATTTATGTTTTATTTGTTCATCAGAGTAGAATGCTTTGACACCAATGAAGATATTCCAGGCTAAAAGCCGAATTGCTTGTCTGGGAACTGTTGAAACTGCATTGTAATCCCTTTGAGACACTTTTATCTTCTCTTTTAAACATTAACTTCTCATTTTTATTCTTTTTTTTTTTTTTTTTTTAAGGACTTGAAACGTTCTTTACCAGTTGGACTGGGACTTTCTGAAACCAAAATAACATCCCATGGCTTTGACAGCACCAAAGAGGGAGTTGTTGAGGCAGGACCATTTCCAGGTAAAGGTAATTGCTTTTTTTCTCCCTCTGTTTCTTGATTTCAGCTCTTCAGGGATTTCCATCTGGTCAGGAACACAGGGTTCTGTATCTGCTTTGGTGTCAGCATACACATTGGGATATGCATTAGCAACAACCCGTTCGTCTTCTCTGGCAGCTGCCTTGTTAAAATATATGCCACACTTGTATAATCTGTCAGGGAACTTGAGGAAACTACTTACTGTTAAACTGATCTGCATTTAGAGGAAAGTAAGTCCTTGAACACCTTGAAATAGCATGAGACTGAAGAGTTTTACATTGCATTGAAGTTTAATATTGCAGGTATTGTCCTGATGTGAAACATAACTAGGGGGTTGTTTATTTCTTGATACTATTGAACTATTTCTTGATAGCTCAGTTACCTGGAGCAAATGAATGAGTGGGATTCTCCTTTGTTGCCCCTGGGACTCATCTCTCTTTGCTTATAGCGCATACATTAAGGTACTGTCAGGAGTCATAATGCTGTGGGTCTTTTTTTCAGGCGATACCTAATGAGAAATTGTTTGTTCTCATATTTTCTCAGGCCAGAGTTGCCATTGTTCATAGCAGAAGGATTTCAGTAAATTATTAATTCACTATGTAAATACTAATGTATGTTTTAGAGGATCTAAGCTAGTATTAAACAGTGAGAAATACAAAGTGATAAACTAGCCTGTAATGTCAGTGTTTCCTATCTGTCTATAAACAAGAATGCCACAATGTAGTATGTGGAAGTGATGTTTTCATTAATTATGTAGCTTTGACAGTTTCTGAATTGGAAAGGTTTGACATAATCTCAGATGAGCAGCTGTGAAAATGTCTCTTTGTAGTCATATATTTAATTTACATTTTGCTTCATTTCCTGTTTAGTAAAACTCTGTGCTTATGAAAACAGTGATTTGCATGCTGTACTTTACATATATTACAAAGTAAATGCTGTGGTTTTCTTGGGTCTTTGAAATTAGCAAAATATCTAGCTAAGAACTGGGCAGATGGCAAACTGCTCATCGTTCTGTATTCTATTAGCAGGATAACTGTTGCAGCTGTTAAGTGCATTAGTCTGCAAGGGAATTAGTGTCCTAAGACACTGTTTCAAGCCACAGTAGTATGTCTGAAATCCAAATGTTCTGTAGAAAATTAGGTACACAAATGCTGAGCTTTGGACGTGTAATTTTTAACACTTCATACGCCACAGGGTTTTTTTCTAAGGATATTTTCTTCAGGTTTTTCTTAATACACTGACCAGATGTGTGTGTGTGTGTGAGAGAGAAGAGGTGGTTGGAACTAACACACCTTATGAAACTATGTATAAAAGTAGAATAATTGCCCTATTTCTAAAATTTCTGGGTTTTGAGTGCCCTTATTAGGGCTTCAGTTTTTGAATGCAAAGTAGACAAACACTGGAGGAGGGAAGGGGTTTTGGGATTTGAGGGATATTGAATGATGAAGCCTGCGTAAGGCTGCATTAATACTGTGTCAAATGATAAGGAATTTGTTTTTTTTAAGCTGCTTGTCTTGGCTCGCTTGCTGAAGTGATTCAGTCTTCAGGCCTTTAGCAGGATCTTGCAGTCAAACTTTCATGCCTGGCTGAATCCATTTGCAGCTCTTATGCAATGTACCGCTACAGAAGGGCAAGCGAGCTTTCAATCTCACTGTCTCTTTGCCATTGGACCCAAACCATTGAATTAATGTACCCCATGTGCTTTGTAGTAAGTTTAAAAAGCAGAAACTAGTTGTTAATTCAGTTACATTGTGATGATTTTAGTGTTCCAGAGAACTAGATTTAGTGGAAAATATTAAAATTTTAGTTTCAATTTCCTTCCCCCCCCCCCCAGCAGTCAGTCCTCAAATATATCAGAATTTTTCAGCAACAGCAATAATAAGGTGTCACACCTCCCCCAGTATGATGGTTACTCATCACTACAGAGGAAAAAAATAGTTTGTTTGGGTTTTAAATCCTGAACATTTCGTAAGAATGACACTTTCTGTTTAAATTATATGAAAGGAGGGTAAAGCTCTGGAAAGCATAATTGTAAACCAGCTTAGAGAACACACATGGCAAAGATCATTTAAACTTGAGTTTGTTGTGTTGTTTTTTGTTTTTTTGTTTAAAGAAAAAAAGCAAGTGCTATAAAATCGCTCTTTTGGGGTGGAGCCTGCACACCTTAACAGCTAATGGTTTGTATGATCTTCAGGACAGCTTATTGCTGAATGTTTACACAGACTGAAGAGCAGATGTTAATCAAGTATATCTGAAACTGGCACAGATTTCAGAGCTTACTTCACTCCTTACTGCTGTGAATACCATTCAGTGACAGTGCAGAATGAAATTTACTTAGACCTGAAAAAAGAGGTTTCACCCGTGGAAGCCGTACATAACAATCTTTCACAGCATTTTCTCTTGATAGTATCTATTTCACTGTTGAAGTTGTCAGTTGTATTTTGATTAGTCTTACTGGAAGGAAAAAAAAAAAAAAAAAAGGTGGTTTGGCATCACAACCTAGAGAAAAAGATTAAATAATGAAAACTTGGAGTAGTTCACATGAACAGCTGCATCTCTTAAAAAGCATTTCCATCAGAAATTCCAGCGTCTTTTCCATGAATGCTTCTATTTAGAGTGTTGCTGAAGCAAGTATTGCTTTGTTTTAAAAAACACTGTCTATAGAAAAGTGCATATTTGCTTCTAAGGGAAGATGATGAATTTTCATGGTTAAATGTGTCACCTTTTCAGGTTCCTCAGCATCAACCAAATCATCTGTTATATCTCCTAGCAGTGCAGCAGCTAGCAGACTGGCTGGACAAGGTTGTGATTTAATTATTCCCACAGGTATCATAGCCCTGAATGGATAACGCCCTTGTCTTCACTGACACTGTACTAACTCCTCCACATCTCTAATAATTTGATTTATTGTTAGGTGGCAGTACAACTTCTGGGGCTTTTTGGTGGCTCTCATTTCTGGCTTGTAACAGTTCACAAAGTAACCTCTGCTTTCCTTTCTGTATACTGCATTTTGCTCCATAAAATTTTAAAAACTGGTTGCCAGATATCATTAATAGCAAGCAGTAGCTAAAATGGGAGTAACCAAAATCTTTTATTTAGGATGAAGTTGAAACTTTTGGCTTCTTTTCCAAAATGATGGCAGATTCTAACAGCAGAGATTATGAGGTGGCCATTAGGAATTCACAACACCCAAACTAGGCTTTGCCACTTGACTCATTCTGTGCCTGTGGGTAAATTACTTAACATCTTTGTCTGTTTCCTCCTATATAAAAGGAGAAAATCTACTTGGTTACCTCATAAGGGTGTTGAGCGGATTAATTACCAAATGTTTGCGCAGCATTTTGAAGATGTAAAGAACACAGCAGAGCTTGATGCTAAAGGAGTATCTTGAGGCATCTGCATAGACTTTTTTCCAAAAACTTACCTACATAAATAACCTGGTAATGCAAAAGTGCCTGTAAGTAGCAGTAGAAACAGGAGTAGCTGAATAAATGTTGCTTAAAAAGTGGTAGTGCTTTGTATTTTTTACTGTTTGGGACGCTAGGAAATGTTTTTATTCAAAATTAAAACTTGGAATCCACATGATATCCCATTCTAGCTTGAAAATGCTAAGTATTAGCAATTAATGCATGATGATTTGCCCTAGATACTTAATTTGTTCATTAAATCTTTCTTAGTTGCTCTTGTGGCTTGTAATTATTTCTAATAAAATGAGCTAATAATGCTGAAATAATTTAAATATTGGCTGAACATATCTTCTGGGAAGGATGACCTTCATTGGAAAAGATAAAAAGAAATCTGGTTTGAAGTATAGTCATTGTACTCTGTGGCACCAGTTTTTATGTGCTGATAATTTTCATTTGATGATCACAGGCTGCAGCCGGACTTTTACATTGGCTAAATCCAAGAGAGCATTCACTTGTTGGATTTTTTAAAACACACATTAAGACATAAACATGTCTTAAAACCTGTTAAGGTTGATTAGTAAAACTGTGTGTTCAGGTAAGCTTTATTCAGCCTGCTACTACATGAAATATTGAGGTACATACACACTTTGTATCCATTTTAAATTAGTTCCTTCTTTCTGGAATGTATTTTGAAAATCTGCTTATTCATCTTAAGTTCTTCCTAAGAGTTACCTTGCCCTGCTTCTTCATCTGCAGTTGCACAGATTTTTCCATACCTGCTATTAATCCCTTAACGCAAAAAAACCCAAGGCCTTGAAGATTTGCTTTGTGTCTGACACAGGGGGCAGAGTGCAGCAGAAGAGTGGACCTGTTGTGTTAGCAGATGAAGTGAAAAACCCAGCAATGGAGAAACTGGAATTGGTGAGAAAATGGAGCCTAAACACCTACAAGGTATGCAAGTGTGTATATGTATTCTAGAAACTTGCCACTAGATTGGCCTGAAGTTTTCAAAGCATTTTACTACTGTATGAAGGGAACCTGTTGCAATGAGGGTCACAAAGGGTAACAAAGAGGGCATGGGGAAGAATTAGTTTTCTTCCAAGTGTGTCATTCTTTGTAAGCTTTTAAAATCCCTGATTTAGCAAAGTGTAGACTGTTCCGTTTCTCATGGCCCCTTGAAAATACAGAATGTACGCATTTCAGCACTAACGCTTTAATTAAATCTTTTTGCTAACTTTGACTTGAGTGCTGACACAATAAATTCTTTAGTTAACAGGGGAAAATGTCAGGCCCATCTAGAAGTTCCATACTTATTAATCACTACTCTGATGTTTTTGCTGTCTTGGGCGATTGTTTATTCTTAATGTTGGAACTGTTGCTTCCATTCCTATGTCATCACGCTCATCATACTGTTGTATGGTCCTTCTTTGTGAGCAATTCCAGTTTGATAAAGTAATAACAAAAGAATAAAGAAAATAGTATGTAAAGCACACTAGTTTCCAGAAGCGACTCTCATTAAAGAGTCATAGGATAAAGAACAATTTTTCTGGGAATCCGTTACTGTCAGGTGTTTTCAACAAAGGTAAATTTTGTAAAAAACCTTTCATGTCTGCAACTCAAATGACAAAGATGCAGACAGGTGGGTTGTACATCAGTGAGATCTACATCAGACCATGAAGAATCTCTGGAAAAACTTCCCTTGTAAAGTACAGGTCTGAATCCCTCCAGAGTTCTTAAGTCCAGATAAGGACTTCTTCCCTAATGAGGAGGGGAAGCAGGGTTCCAGACATTCTGCAGTAAGTGCTTATGGTGTTCTTTCTGTTTTAATCAGAAGTTTGTATCTCTTTTGTGCCTAATTAAATGACTTGCAGAATTTTTACTTTTAATAAATTTTATAACAACTGCAGAAGTCTGTCAGCTATTCCTGGAATGCATGGTGGTCCAATCAGAATATATGCAATTTAGCTGAAGTCCCTTAAAATTATCTGTTTAAGAAACATTGACTCTTGAGATTTTATCTGCTATACCACAACTAAATAGAAAATTTGACCTTATTCTCTCTTTTTGGTGCCTTGATTCAGAAGACAAAACAAATTCCCATGACTTAATCAGAAACCCACTTTCATGAAGTAACAGCCAGAGGACTATTGAGAAATACTAGGAAAAGTGATCTCAGATCCTTGGTTAGAAGAACATTATTACTTTGGCAGTAGACTTTGCAAAGCCTGGGTTTTTAGATCTCTTTCTTGGCTTAAACCTCCCTCTCGCTGAAATTCCACCGGTTTGGGCATAGTAAACAGACTAGCACTTTCAGAAAACTGTATCTGTTTTCATTCAATCTATGAGCTTGAAGTTGTTTCATGGATATTCCTAAGGAGATGGGTCACTTACCGTCTTTCTAGAACCCTATACTTCTTATATGGCTTTTTTTTTTTTGAGGAATAGGATAGTTCAAAGAGAGCTTTTGAATTCATTTTGAGCTTGAGGGAGCATTATGCAAATGTCTCTGAAAATACTTGATACATAGGCTACATACTAAAAGCACATTTTATTTGATTAATCACAACATTTCAGTTAGTAGACATACTGGCTTGCTTTGGTTCCCATTAGAATGGTTGTGGGAAGAACTCTCTTCCTTATCTTGTAAGAGCTAACTGATCATAGGTTAGAAGATGCAGAAATAAAGGACGGAAATAAGTGGTTAGTGAAGGTAATGCAGCAGTTAAATCTGAGCTGAAATCCATGTACCAGGCATTAATCTGCAAGTGGAGTTGGTGGTTAAACTTCCTACTAGGAGCTTCTTAAGGAATCTGGTATGAGCAGTACCTCTGTCTCAGCATCTGTATTAGTTGTGAAATACGATTATTACTGAATGTGTTCAAAAGCCATACCCATCTGTGAAGAGATGGTTACGTATGCCTTCATAAACTCGGAGTACCTTGCTTCAGTATACCTGTTCTGCAAGCTAAAATTTGCAAATTTTGCCTTTTGTGCCACCTTTGTGAGGAGCACGGTCTTATTCAGAGTTCTGATCTTTATAGATACTTGTTTTGGAACAATGCAAAATGAAATTCATGTGTGGCATTTTCTGTTAACTGGTGAGAATATATAGCAACTTGTGTGTCTGTACTAGTGCACTTAGAACCATAGTAAATCAAAATAGCTAAATGTGTCTCCTTTCTCAGTTCTTGTTCAGCTGTAGCTACATCTGAGTTTAACAAAGTATGCAGTGTCTTTCCAGTTATTAGTTTTTCCTTGCTTGTCGCTGCTGGGGTTTTTAGATGTCTTACTACAACTTCTGAAGCAAATACTCCTTGTTTGAAAAGATACATTCCTTTGTAATTTATTCTTGCTTCCAAACATGGGAGGGGGAAGAGGGTTTGTGGTTTGTTGGTTGTTGTTTTTTTTTTATAAATAGCCAGACTTTGTCTATAATTCCATAGTTCCCAGTGAAATGCTTACTTAACACTTTGATCACACTCTTCACCAATATGTATCTGGCAGTTTCTCTTGCATACTAGCAACATTGTATTCGTGTTGGTATGGTTTGTTACACTCTCTCAAATTTCTCATTTTTAACAGACATATGTCTCCTCGATTAGCTGAGGTCTTTCTTGTTAATTGGTTGAATCTAATTAAGCAACCCAAAGAGTCTGCAACTTCCAATCTAAACCTTATGAGTTATGACCATCTTGTTCTACCTTGTCATTCTTGGTTTTTTTCTGTGTTTGTCTATTAAATGTGGAAAGGACATAAAAGTTCTGGCAGGTTAAATGGTATCTCCTTTGGACATAAGTAAAGACTAGATTAAACTAAAGTAGCTGAATTTGGAACCCCTGGGAAATCCAGTGCTGTTGTGTATTTGGGAATGTGATACAAGGTAAGTTTGGGGATTGTTTCACCTAACTCATTAGCAGCTTTGTGCTTAGATTAAGGTCCTTTGGAGTGGTTGTGGGTTTGATTGACTACCTTTGTGTCCTTTAAATTCTGTTTCTAGCAGTAATTCTTCGTATGTGTAACTTGGTTATCTCTTCAACTCTTGGGACCACAGATGAAGTTAGTTACTAAACCAGTAAATTGTTCTTGCTTTATGTGGAGGAAGTTGTATTGTTTTGATACATATGTGTTTGCAAATGGCTTCTCCTTTGTCTCAGTCAAGGGAAAGTCCAGGGTGCATCTTGGGAGGCTCACTGCCAAGTTGGGCTCAAATCTTTCAGAGAAGGTGCCACAGAAAAATGGAATGTGGTAGCAGCCTGAGCTGTCACAGTCAGTGCCTGGCTGAAAGCGTCTGTAGCTTTTTCAGTTTTCTGCTCGTTGTTTTAATGAACTGCAAATGTTCAGAATTTGACTTGTGACAGAAAAAAATAAGCCTGAGGCAGCCAGCTCCATTTTGTGGATGCATAAATAATCAGAAATGCATTTTAATAGTTTTACATCTTTCTCAGTAAGAGTTCCTAGTTTCTCAGTGAGCTTTAAAATAACATCCTAAAACCCATCACATCTTTACCTTCCTTCCCCCATCACCCTCCCTAAAACCCCAAGCAAATAACAAAAAAACAATGAGCCAAACAAACAAACCAAAAACCCTCAGAATCTAAAAACCAAAATAACATTCTTCTGAAGAGAAAATAACATGGATGATCTGAAATTGGATGCTTGGTAGATAGAGAACCCAAAGATCACTAACTACTTTTATGCAGAACTAGTAATACTCCCATTAACTCTTTCATGCAGTGGCCTTAATCGCTTCTTCTAATGTAATGAGATTCACCAAACCTAAAAAGAGATAAGTTTTCTTTTACTTGAGAAACAATTAGTTATGCTCTTGATTTGCTCACTTGAATATTCATCTTAGCAGGAGTTGAGACTTGTCCAACTGTTCTTGCTGAGTCCTGATAAACTTCTAAAGAGTGTGTTGTTTTTTTTTGGTTTGTTGTGCAAACTTACATTGGGAGGGGTGATTGTGAAAGAATTGTGTGTAATTATACGTCCCTTGAAGCTGAAAATGGGTGTATGCTCTGTTGTCCTGAATATACTTGATTCTTTATAATTTAAATTACTTTTTTTTTCCTCCAGTGTACACGTCAGATCATCTCTGAAAAATTGGGTCGTGGCTCAAGAACGGTAGATCTGGAACTAGAAGCTCAAATAGATATATTGAGAGATAACAAAAAAAAATACGAAAACATCTTGAGACTGGCACAGACACTGTCCACACAACTCTTCCAGATGGTACATACCCAAAGGCAACTTGGAGATGCGTTTGCTGACCTGAGTTTGAAATCATTGGAACTTCATGTAAGACTTTTATAGTGTTCAAAAATAAAATGGCAGAGATGAAGATAAGCCTAATTGACTCATGCAGGGTATACAGCAGTTAGTAGTTACTTTTTTAAACATTGTAGTTAAGTATATATTACATGCTGTTTGTGTTAAAAGCTTATGTAATTCACTTAACTAGAAGAAATTATTGGAATTACTGTAGTTCTTTATTGTTTCTTAAATGTTTACCTTCAGTTGATGGCTGGACTCAAGAACTGACACCTTTCTTTTGTATAGAAAATGCATTTTGCTATGAGTTTTCCTTGTGATGAAATGTCATCAGTGTTCCAGCGTGTTACAACATTTCTTTGGGGAATATACATGAGAGTAAATAGTATAGGGCACATTACTTCACTTGTGCACATTGAATGTGAGCAAATTATTTTTATGTAGCATGTTTAAGCATCAAGATTTAATCTCGAAATCCTTTTTGAAATACATTTTGCCGCTAGTAGGACTAATCTGTACTCTTACATTGTTTGTAGATTCTGAGCAAGAGAGGCTGTCTTTAGATACCAGCATTTGTGGTGTTAACGACTCTGGTTTAGAAGCATATGTAATGCTGGCACTTTTTGTGGCAAGTAATAAAACTGTCTGCTGTAAAGAGGGAGGAAGGTAGATGTTAAGTACAAAACATCGTAGCTGTCTTACTTCTGTACTGATTGCTCTGTATACTTCCAAAGTTAAAGCAATTTGTTACTGCTGCTGCTTCTTTGAAAAACCAGTACTAAGGGGCTTAATAATTCCATAAAACATAGCTGCTGAAACAGCTCAAATTATCTTTGTGTTATTAAACTTCTTTCCGTTTATTCTTCCTTATTCTTGATTGTCTATTCTCATAGAATTTTAAGGGAAGATGTGGAGTTCATTCTTGCACAGAGGAACCTTAACTGAGAGCTAGCAGGGGAAAAAAAATACTTCTGCATTGGTGTGCAGGAATTCTAAATACTACAGGCTGGCAGATCAAAATCTGTGAAAGTAAAGCACTTCTAGCAGCTAAGAAATTAAATCTGCTAAAAGAAGCTGGTTTTTATAATCAGTTTACCCTTGTAACATGGGCATGTTGTTTGTGGCAGAGCTTAGTGATTGATATGATGTGCTGAAGCTGGATGTTTCTTCTGAAACTTGGATTAAATCTGGCATTATGCACTTGTTTAATGATTCTTTTTCTTTCCTTTTTTTTTCCCATGAGTAGCTTGTAACTTCTAGTGGGAATACTGTCATTCCAGGTTATTTCAGCATCATGTACTGATCTTGGAATTTCAGTCATTCATCTCTTGTGTAGATTACTGAATGGGGCTGTTGATGAAAATCAAATAAAGGTTTCTATTGATGTAATAAAAACAATCTAACTTTTGCCTCTTGGAGACTTGCCTGGTGTTTGTCTCTTTCCTCTTTGTGTTTTCCCTTTGCTTAATCTGTCCTGTACTACTATCTGTAGCCTGGCCTATTCTGGGATGTTTGGGTAGCATTGTTGCCTCTAAAACTTGTGCAAGACTAAGACTGAGATCAGTATGTAAGTTGTAAAACAAAGGTGGGGGTGGGGGGGAAATCCCCTCAGTACTACTTAAGCTTATATTTCGTATTTTATACATGATAGCAAAATAAGATCTCAATGGGATATCTGTGGAGGTATTACTGAATGTACATGTTTGGCTGTTTCTCTTTTGGATACAAAGATAACTCTTTGTTCCAGGCTCATGTGTCTCCAATTATACCGACGGATGAATTCCAATTTTAATTGAGCTGTGCATTGAGTATGAACTGAGTGCAAACTCTTGATACGGAAAGGATTTCTTGTTTCTCTCATAAGCGTTATCTGTAGAGGTCATGGACAAACTTCAAAATTTTTTAATACGAAACTGCAGGAACCAGTAGAAGGACAGTTTTGGTGGCTAGCATCTTTCTTAGTACTTCCAGGCCATTGCAGAGTTGTCCTTCTTACCCTCCTACTTTGAACTGGTAGTATTGCTCAGCTGGGTCTAGGATGATCTAGGTCAGAGGACCAGCCGGTAAACATTGCAGTCTTGCTTGCAGGAGTGAAAAGAGATGGGACTAAGCACTGCTGAAGAGAGCAGTCCTGCTGTTCTTACCTCTGCCTGGATGTTCTTATTTATTCCTTGTTACTGTGTTGCTGGCAATGTTTGAACAAAACCAGATGAAAAATACTTATTTTCAGCAAGATCTGTAGTGATTCAGCTGTCTGCTTTTGCCACCCGAGCGATGCAAAGCTGTCAGATCTTTAGTGGTGTGTGCAGGTCTTAGCTCGTGAAAACTTGCATTGAGTTCTCTTTCTTTTTTTGTTGTTCTCCTTCAAATCATTCACTTCCACTGCACCTCCTTTCTACAAGATTCCTTCTTTACTATTGCACATCACCCTTATTCTTGTCAAGTCATTAATATGAAATATTCTTTGGCTTTGGTGTGCATGTTCTAGACAGATGAAAGGAAACTAGAATACAGCACTTCTGAGTCAGTTGTTGGCAGTGCGCAAGCCTAAAACGACCAAGCTTCAAATATGAACCTATTGTGTTTTACAACCATTGCCACCAGAGAGTGTACTGTTTTGTGAGAACTCCCATCTGCAGGATGCAAAGATGCCATATGGATGACATAAATGTAATAACTGAACTTGTTTGGCATCTGTGCATTAGAAAAGTCTTTGCAGATTTCATCAGGGCTTACGCTGCTGCGTTAATAAAGAGACATGAACAAACATATATCCAAATATGACAGAAATGCATTGGAAAAAATTTCACCCTTCATTCAAAATTTATGGCTGAATTAAATTGTAATTTTTTAATTTGCTGTCCATTATAATGATCTGCTCTTCAATTATTTTCAGCCTATTAAAACTGTGATAGATGTTGGGGTTTGGTTTTGGTTTGTTGTGTTTTTTTGTTGGTGGGGTTTTTTTGTTGGGGATTTATTTTGGTGTGGTTTGTTTGTTGTTGGGGTGGGGTTTTTTGTGGTTTTGTTTATTGTTGTGGGTTTTTTCTTATTGTTTGGTTTGATTTTTTTTTTTCTTCCCACTAATCTTTTTCCAGAATGTAAAAATAAAATTTAGTAGCTAATTAATGCTGTGTGCCCTTGTGAATTTAGTTATACTGCTGTATTTAATGTAGTGGTGTCTCTGATATCAAAGCATTACATAGACAATCACATGAGAGATACTGGATTGAAATCCTGCTGAATGACAATATAAGGACTACATCAGTGCTTACTTCTAAGTAACATTCAAGACTTCCAAGTGCAGAAAAATCCTGTGATAAAGTAAGATTTAGCATCACATGTGGTAACAAAGTTGTAAACCATTATTCACTGATACTAGAGTTCCTAAAAACTGAACTGAATATTGCACTGAAGTCATGTATTTTTAATCATAGCTATACCCAAACAGAAGGGAAAGAGCTGCCGTATCTGTGTGATTGGGTATTTTTTTATGTGTGGTTGCTGATGACTATTATGATTTTAAATGATCTACAGTTTTGTTTTCTCTGCTTTCTGTTTATAGGAGGAATTTGGCTACAATGCAGATACACAGAAACTTCTAGCTAAAAATGGAGAAACTCTTCTTGGGGCTATTAACTTTTTTATTGCCAGTGTGACTACATTGGTGAATAAAACAATTGAAGACACATTATTGACTGTGAAACAGTACGAAACTGCCAGGTAGCTATTCTGTGTCCAGCTTATTTTCATTACAAACTAATATTCAGAAAACAGACTTTGTATCAGCTTATTCCTGGGATGTGACTAACCTGTCAGATAAAAAGATTTTAACACAACTCTCATACGAATAGGATTTAACTTCTTCATTGCACATCACTTAATGTTTTCTAAATGTTCTGTGTAGACTTTATTCATTAGCTCTAGGAGTAATTATAGTATGTTTTTCCTGTGTGATGGGTTGAGGTGGCTTTCTTAGCAGCATGACATTGCTAGGTTAACTCTTTTATCCAGGTAAAAGGAATGGTTGGTTTGTTCCATTAAATGCTGATGTGCTAGGTTTCATTTTTTGAGAGCTACACAGAAGTATGGAAGGAAAAGGTGAAGCTTTGGGCCTTGGAGGGATTTCTGATTGTTGCCTGTTGCTTTACTGGTCAAGTGCTAGATGGCTGTGAACAAATGAACACCTCTTGCATACTACTTTTGTATTACCCACTTACAATAATGTCTTAAAATGCAATTTTACTGGCAAGGATGCAGTATTTGTTAGACTTGTTTGTAATACTGCAAATCAGAACATTAGTTTAGTGATACAATCTTCAAACTACTAACATTCCATAGGTGCCTTTCCCACTTATAAATGCTATGTGTTGATGATTAGAAAGCTTAACTTAACATTCTGTAATCTTTTTTTAAAGACAAAATTGAATATGCAAGGTTCTGCATTAAATACTTGAACGATATTCTCATTTTAATGGAAAAATTCAGAAAGAACATATGGTTTATTTCCTTTCATATAATGAAATGGTACAGCCTAATACAGAGGGATATCAAGGATGTTTATATGGGGGCTTATGATTTTTTTTAATAAATAGTAGTATATGTAGACTAGCTGGTTCAATTAAAACCTTATCAGGTATCTGCTCTTTTAATCTGTCTTATCTAGAAGTGGGATATATACCTTTGGTATTGAGTTAGGTTAAATACTTAGCCAGTCCTTAGTTTTAACTCTCTTTTACTTCCTTTATCTCCTTCAATGGTGGTATTGATCCAGAGAGTCTGACTTTCCTATGAAAATAAGATAGGCCCTCAAAAGAGCGTACATAATGCATCATCTTTTTGCAGCATGTTTAATCCATGGATAGACATGTTCTCACAAAACTACTTGTGGAAGAACTATGAAGCCATTCTAATGAATGCATGCAGAGAAGCCTAGAGCTTACTGAAAAAGCCTTAGGACAGAGCCTGGTAGAAATGAGCTGTTGCTCAGATACCTGCTTAAAGGAAATGTCTTGATCTTGATGCTTCTCTTGCTCTAAACATAAACTCTTCACTGAATTGATTGAACAAAAGAAGAATAACCTGGAAAAAAGATACACTAGCTTTATATGATTTAAGAAGCTAAGATGCCTTAGGAAGAGTTCTGAGCACTGAAGCCAGCACAAAGCAATGGGTTGGGAGCATGTGGCTGAGGCAGGGACAGAAAAATGAGGGTATTTGTTGAGGCAGCTGTACAATTTACTTAAGGGTGCGTAGTAGGAAGGGGGAGGGAGAGGAATCTTGTCCAGGTGTTTTATTTTTTCCGAACTTCACCATTTTGTTCATCTTCTATTGTACTTGGCCCTCTATGTGAGGTCTGTTTTGAGACAATCTGCCTTGAGGATTGTTTTTTTTTCCTCCTCCTTTTTCTTCTCAGAATTGAATATGATGCCTATCGAACAGACCTAGAAGAGTTGAATCTTGGCCCTCGTGATGCAAACACTCTGCCAAAGATTGAGCAATCGCAACAACTGTTTCAAGTGCATAAAGAGAAATATGACAAAATGCGTAATGATGTATCTATCAAACTCAAATTTTTGGAAGAAAACAAGGTAAGCTACAGCTTCTGATTTTACATTTAGGAGTTTTCTCATATAAGTTTCTGCATTGCTAGAAATATTTTCTAGATCATAAAATATATTTTAATTTTAAAATAAATAAAGGGGGGGAAGGTGAAGGCTTGATTTTTTCACAGTTCTTGCTGTACCACTGGAGAACACACTTTTAGAACAGGTAGCGTGGAAAGTGTCTAATCAAGCAGCTCTAGCTACAAATGGCAAACAGGGTACTAAATTTCTTGTTGATATGGGAGGTTTCAAGTTTGGAAAAGGATTACTTTTTCAGCTTCTTGCATTTAATGATTAAATTAGTCGTATAGCTATTGATTTAAGATTGCTGGCAATGCTTTCATGGCACAAAGAAGATGAGAGAAATGCGAAGGAGCTTCTTGAAAATTTAACTTGAACTTAGAAAGACAACTTTCTGTAATTAATGCCTTTATAGTTTCTTAGTTCTAAACAGGGCTCTTGAACTGTTGGTTTGAAAGATTTTTGTCCCCATCCCTGTTTGTTCCAGCCATGCTATTTCATGTATACCTTCTTAATGGAGATTCTTATCCCTCTTAACTCTGTTTGCCAGGCAGAAATAGATTTGCAATACAGAACACAATTTGAAACTGTGCTTTCTTTGATAAACAAGTCCTTCTAAACTGCTTATAATGAGATTTTTAAAGACCTGAGTTTTTACATCTGATTGTTGCTTATACTCAGAGTAAATGAAATGCCCATCATAATCTGTGACTGTATTTCCTGTGTCTTCAGAGGGAGGAAAATATTAGCAAAACTTACGTCAAGATAGTGGTTTCTCAGTTTGTCCATGTATACTAGTGGACAAACATTTTCAGCATGGGTTAATTCATATATTTTAAAGATCTGATGCAGGTAACAACTGCTTGTCAGAGAATACATGACCCTAATGACAACAGTAAGAAAATATGCTCCTTGCATGGAAGTAGGAGACTTTGGGATGGAACATCAAGGGGACAAGCTGAACCAATTAAAACTGATTATTTATCTGAACTTTTGAATGCTGCCACATATGCAGTTGCTTCAGCTAATTAGAATAAGGATGAATGGGAAGAACCATCAATAAATGAGAAGAAAAAAAGTGGAGAAAATCAGTAAACCTCATGGTTTCAAAAACAATACACACTTCAAATGTTGCTACTGAGCACTGTTTCTTCATACGGGCATTTGCATTAGGACCAGGGGTCTGAATTGCATCGCCATTAAGAGCTGATGAACCAGATCAACAGATGATTAAAAACTGGTATTGCTCTGACTTCCATTTGCTGTTCTTGTTAAACTTGTAGCCCATTAACTTTCAAATTGAAAAAAAATCCATACTGAAATTAATTTTCTTGAACAAGCTGAAGTCTGATCGAAATGCTGATATTTAAGTTTACATTAGAAAATGCTGATAAGAACTGAGTTTTGAAACAGTATTAGGCTGAATAGTATAGTAAAGGTGTCCTTTTTTTCTCTTCCCCTTTGTTTTCATTTTCTGGTAAGTTTTGTGCTACTGATATAATATACTGCTTTTGAAATAATTGAATCCTCATTTGAAAACAGCACTTACCCTGCTTCCTCTTAGTTTACAGTAACTACATTGATCAGTTTATGTTTATCCTGATAGGAAAGCTTCAGAGTGAAAGCATTGTATTTCCATCTTGCACAAAATTTTTCATATTAAAAAAAAATAGGTAATTTAGGGAGCATTAGCACTAGTTGTGGTTGTGGTTACAAGGTGGTGTCTCTTCAGGTTCCCAGTATGCACTGAGTAGTCATTCCCTCCAGAGGCATCTGCTGGGGCTGAAAGGGCGGTGTTTCCTAGGGAATGCCTAGTGTAAGCCTTGCTTGTCCCAACCCTGCTTATGTAACCTACACAAGAGGTACATGAGAAATGCTGGGAGAGCAGAGTGCTGCATCTCTGGTCATGAGATATGCCTTGCTTAGCTTGAGGATAAAATTCCTCTGTCTACTGTGCTCTAGTTCTCCCCACTGTTGCCATAAAATACTTGCCTGGGAATCACTTCTGAATTCTTCTGCTCAGTGCTCTAGACCTGAGCTTTTACCCTCTGGGTCTGAGAGCATTAGCACAGTCTTCCTAGTGACAGCCCTGAATTAGATCAAGCATCCTGTTAACAGTCACAGCCTACAAATCTTGTTTCTGAAAGAGATTGTTTTTCCCTTCCTGCCTTTTCTTTTAGATTAATAGAGGGGACTTTCACATGCTTAAACCTTTTTATCACTGGTTGACATTCCTCAGTTTTGACACTAGAGATGTCAAAATATTTACTTAAGAGTGTATTTAATTTTGTTCCCAAATAAGTCACAGAAAGGACTTCCTTTACAGTCAAATACTGGCTTAAATAAAATTATCTACTGAGAGCTTTACGCTGGTAAGCTTTACTTTGGTGGTTTTGTTTGTTGTATAGGGTTCTCCATAGTAAAGAACATGTAATCTTAATCCAGAATTTTTATTTCATTTGATTATTTTTTTTCCATCTTGCATCTCTCTGATAGTTTTTGTTCTTCTGTTACCCAGAATGCTTGCTGGGGTGTAGTCAGAGACAGTGATTGTTATCTCAGAGATGATGTTCTTACTAGTCTGACATGTTTCTTTTTCTGGTGACAGCTAGCTGGTTTTTTGGGTGTTTTTTTTTTTTTTGGTTAATTAGTGTCAGTGGAGGGGGAGCTTCTCTTAGACCTCGTACTTCTCCTGCAGCTTGTATTAAGGCACTGGAATGTGCAATTGATTTGCCAGATAACTTTATAATCATTATAAATATTACTTCTAATTTTAGCTGCATACAGAGTGTATGTGACTGCTCTCAAGTGAAGTTGTTACCTCACTAAATACAGGATCGCTAAGTATAGGAACTAGGTTTTAATTTCAGTTAGATTTTGTAGCCTCAGATGTCTACTTTTTACCATAGGATATGATAGCGATTGTTGCGGTCCATAATTTAAACATTTGTAAATGCAGCATGTGTGTGAAGGAGAAGGAAGAAAGAAGGAAGAACACAGAGAACAACACAGCTGTATGACTATGTATATAACTCAGCCACTTCAGCTGTGGGAGTAGTGTACTGTTTAGGAGATGGCTTAAACTGAAGACCATATATGATGCTGAATTCCCAAGTGGAAGAATGATTTTGATATTGTTAAACTGTTACTGTAGTCCCTGGGAGGAATTGTTGTAAGGGCTTATTTGTAGCTGGTTTTAGAAAGCCTGTGTTGTTTCAGGTTTGCTGCATAGAAGACAAATGAGGGTTAGTATTTGAGCAGCTATATCAAGGTATGGCCTTACCAAACTCATGTGACAGTATACCAGAACTTGCAGATTCCTGATCATCAGCTTTATTAATATATGGTGTCATGTTGCTGAATCCAGATGTGAATTAGTGTTTATTCTGAGGCTAAGAAGCCTTTTTAGATAAGAAAATAGTGCAGTAGCTGTATAATTTCCCTTTCTTGTAGACCATAAACCTTTGGGATTCAAGTCTTGTGTATATTGATACAGGCTGTAATACAGTGTGGTCTCAGCCTTAGTTGGTATCACTTGTGTGTTGAAAACAGAATTGTGTAATGAAGCCTTGCCATTGCAAGACAATTAAGCAATTTAGGGGTTAATTTTAGATTAGATAAATCAGTTCATGATTATCTCCCAAAAATGGTTTTACAGTCTGACCAGTATTAAAAAATTTAGTGAGACCAAAATGTAAGTTTAGTGTCAGAACATAATCCTAGATAGGCTTTTGTAAATGTATCTAGTAAAGATACACTCAGTTATGTTCTCACTGAAAAGTTTTGTCCCATATTTGGTTAAGCACGAGATACCAGAAGAGCAGGGAAAACTGGGAGGTGATTCAAGCTGTCACTGCAAAGGAACTATAAAGGCAGTTTAACTGGTTGGTGGGCTCCATTTGGTCTGTGTTGCTGCAGATGTCACCAAACAGTCATCATCTAGCTGGTCCTGTGTTGTGGAGGGAAAAAGGTCTTACGTGGTTGCAGTCTCTTTGTGCTTGTTCTCCTGGGTTCATGTTACTATTTCAATTTAAAGTCCCCCAAAGCTTCTGAGAACTGCATTACAGTAAAGTTAGGATTGCAGTTTCCTGTGTGTAAAACCAAGACACAGAAGATTGCTATTCACTTTGATTATAGAATTTGATCTTGAAGTTAGAACTGATGTTGTTTGGTGGTTGCTTTCTGGGGGCTTTTCTAGTGTTGCTACCAAGTTGTATTGGTAGTATACCCAGCTGGCAGAGTTCTGTAGGAGTTTGTGGCATGAAGTAATAAGAGTAGCTGCAGTCAACTCACAAATAGTTGGTGGTTTTCTTTGGTTTTGTTTGTTTAAAAATTTCAATGACCCATTCTTAGCTTAAAGATTTCTGCCACTGAAAGTTGTTTGTTATTGTAAAAGCATTGCCTTTATGAGAAAGGGGAAAAAATGTTACTTGTGAGAAATGGCAAATAGAATTCTGTGTACAGAAAGAAATTGAATGCACTTCTGTGGGTTATAAGTCAGGAGTTTGATGTTTAAATGCTTGCTGCTACAAATGAAAGCAATATGCAATGTAATGGAAACCCAGATGGCCAAACAGCTTCAAATAAAGATAGCTAGAGGAAAGGATTATAATAGTTGTTAGAAGGTAGAAACTGACAGAAGGATTGAAATGGATGGCTGAAACAGTCTGAATGAGGAGAATGTAAACAAATCTGTATTTTTGAGTGTCTAGAGGGAGGTGGGAGGAAGAGGACAGCATTTTAAAAGAAGAGAAATGCTAAGAGCATCCAGAGGAAAAGTGAAAACTCCAATCCAACCCATAAAATCTTCTGTATATGCAAGTTAAGTCATCTGTTTAGGACATGCCTGTTCTTTATGCTTATCCACAAAGTTTAGTTTTGGTTTGAGACTTGAAGTTTGTCACGTATGTTATGGAGTGCTTGCTCAGTTTGGAATTAGGAACAGAAAGGTGTATCTAGTTAAAGAAGGAGGAACAGTGATTTTTAAATTATGTTCAACTGTAAAACATGATAAGCATGCTGGTCATATGTTGGGACCCGTATTTTAGCAGTGTACCATGAACATCATGTCTGATTGAAAGGCAGATCTTCAAATGCTCCTTTACTGCAATAGACACTAGCTTAATGCTCGAGTTAACTTGAAACACTGTAGTCTGGAAAATGGTGATCCCTTCATCCTCCATGCCCCTACCCTCACATTTCCTTCTCAATTGTATTTACAGAAGTGGTTTTGCAGCTGTGCAGAGAATCAGACTGGGGAACCAGTTCACATTAACACAAATATGTTGTTGTCTGGTTAGTTTTAATCTAGATCTGTTCCCTGATTCAGCTGACTGCATAACTTCATGAGAGTTTTGCCAACAGAGGGCTAAGGTGAAACAGTGTGGAAGTAAGAGTCAATGGCTGGATAGAGGAGTGAGTAAAGCTAAAATTCTTCCATGGGGAAACTGGTTAGGTTGTAACTCAGTTCTAAGTGAATACTTGTCACATTTTTAGCTGTGATCTTAGGTGCTTTTGCAGTGAACCTCAGGTGATTTGAGATGTTACAGCTTTTTTCTCATAGCTGGCTGCTGCTTCATAGTAGAGCTTCCTTGTACTGTATCAAGGCAATTTAAGTGGACTTTTTCTAAAAATTGAGTCTTAAAATTACCTGAATTAAGCTATGGATAAAAGAATCCCACCATTACTTCTGGGATTTACTTAGCAATCCTCCTTTGAAAGAGAAGTTGTAACACCATGAACCTCAGCAACCAGCTTGATAGCGATCACAAAATTTACACCACAGTGATCGGCTTGGGGACAGAACTTCATACAATGAGTTAGCTCTGGTAGTTCAAAAAAACTCCACCAAAGTGAAACTTCTTTTCATTCCAAATCATCTGCTTCTGCCTGTGCATGCACATTTACTTGAGCCTAGGCCTGACTGAATTTATAAAATTGTCAGAAAACATCAGGGCAGTTTGCAGAAGCTTTGTGTTAAAAGCTAGCCTAACAGAGTACCACATTTGATCTCAAATTAGGCAGTTTGGGCTGGTAAGAGTGGGTTTATTACCCAGTTTGAGTTCCTATAAAGAGTATGAATAAAACTCTTGTAGCCTTTTGATATCCTAGAAGAGTGCGTGCAAGTGAGAGACTGTACCTGCTAAATTTTTTTTTCTTTAAACTTTTACAAGCCAAGCCTTCGTGTTATTTTGGCATTTTCTACTTGTTTGACATGGGAGATGAGCATTATTAGATTTTAATTTTTTTTTAAGTATCTGTATGTGTGTGCTGAAAACAAACCGAAAGAGAGGTGATCTTTTATGACTCAGAACAGCTGAATTATGTGTGCTAAACAACTGTAGTTAACTAAATTCTGCATCTCCTACATGTTAAAACATTTAATTTTGTGAAGTCTGCTGTAAATGAAAAAAGCAGTCTCAAGAGATGATGTGCACAGTGAACTCCTTTCCGGCCATATCTACCTCTCATGGTTTTTCTTGGGAGAGCATTTTGACAGAAGCAGAAAACCTATTCTTTTACCATGTATTTTGTTAAATTATCCCAAATTACTAAGGAAGAAAATACAGGGATACTAGTTTTGGTCAAATTGCAACTTAGATCAAAATTTGGGTCACCAAACAGAGATTATCACATAGGTAGGATACTAAGGTCTGTGCAGTTGTCAGTTTACAGGCAGAACTTAATGCATTAAATGACTGTTCAGTTAAAAAAAAAATGTTGTATACTAAATAGAAGTCTCAATTACCTGTGCTGAAACTTGTACATACAACTGAGTGTATGCATGCACACAGACATATGCTCAGCCCTTTAAGGAAAAAGTATTTTATTTTAAAGGTATACTGCATTTCTGTGTAATAGTGTAAAATGTTTTGGGTTTCTAGTGTGCAATATATGTTGGGATTTTTTAGTTTGAGATGTTTTCTTAAATGAAGGCAATGAAGTATTTCCATACTGAGTAGCACGTGTTTCAGAAAAGCATGTTAGGTAAATAACCTGTTAAAACAAGCATGGCCAATTGGTAGGCGTGGACCAAACCTGGCCCAAAGACTGTTTTGCTTCACAGCATGAGAGGAGTAGACTGTTCCTTGTGAATTGTGCTCAAAGATAAGGCACTGAGCCAAAATTGAGTAGAGAAAGTTTAATCTGCTACCTACCGCATCCTCCCTGTAGGTTAGGTCAGCCAACAGGCACAGGGCCACCATTTTAGGATGTGGATTTGACCTCTAACGCAAAACTAAGGTTGTGGTAGGCTGAGAATACACTCAAGAATAAAAAGGGCAGGGTTTGACTGCAGGAGGAGCAAGACAGATGCCTTTTCAGCACACTACTGATCCTCATTCACAACATCAGCTTTACTGGTGTACTGATATGGAAATGTAACACTCGCTTAACTTCATCAGGGCTACACACATCATCGCTGCCATCGTAGACTAGACTGGAAGAGAAAAACAGTCGTGCTTTCCAGCTGATCTTGTGATCTCTTCCCCAAGTTTTGATTAGTGGTATGATCTGTGTGTTTCATGATTTGCATAAATGTTATAGTCAAGATATTGACCAAGTCCTGAGTTACAGGAGACGGACAAGAAATACTGCTGGGAAGAGAACATCAGTTTCATTTGACTTAGGTGTATGTGAGCTGTAAAACTGCAAGGGGGAGGGGGCATGTGTGCAAATAAATGAATTGTATATTTAGATAATGCATTTGTCATGTACTCTCGGTTAAGTCCATTTGGCCTTCAAGTAGGTGTCTTAAAGAGAGGTTTGTCATCTAATTACAGGGAATCAAGTACTTGTAGTCAAGTGTGTGATACTTGCGAACATTATGTTGTTTGGTGAATTGCTTTTGGCCTGTGCATACCAAGTATTGACAATTAAGCATACTTTATGAAAACTCTAAATCACTCCCATGTCAAAGAATTATTTGGGATTATTTACAAACAAAAACAACAACAAGAAAAACCACCCCAACACTTATAGTAAATAAACCTATATAAAATCTGAACATATCAAATGTACCTTTTCTCTTTCGGTACCTGCCCTATGAAGTTGTTAACATCTGCTTTCTTCTTTTAATCTATCTCTATTCTTGTCTGCAGGTTAAGGTATTGCACAATCAGCTTGTTCTGTTCCACAATGCCATTGCGGCATACTTCTCCGGGAATCAAAAGCAGCTTGAACAGACTCTTAAAGAGTTCCACATCAAATTGAAAACTCCTGGAGCAGATGCCCCATCCTGGCTTGAAGAACAGTAATCAGATGAGAGGACCCAATGTTAACATGAAATCTTTAAATCTGATAATAATCCAAGGTTGGGGCTGAAGGGACTGTTTTAGTGATTCTTGCACAGAAAGCTTTAATTACTTCCCCCTCCCACCCCACGCCTTTGGTAATACTGTAAGACTGAGTTTGGTGGGGAAATGGGTGACTTTAAGGTAACCAAACAATTTCTTTCCTTTCAAATACGGAGCACTCCTTTTGTATGTAGAAGTTGGTGGTTATTTCTGTAACCGGGATGGGGACAGTGGGGAGGGAGGGGAAACAAAACTTACAGATTTGCACTGACAAATGATGTTTGTGATTTCTGGTCATTTTGGTGGCTAGTCAAAATATTTGCAAATGAAGGTTTACATGATTTGTACCAACATCTGGTATTTTATAGATGAATATAGAAAACATCTTTAGTAATTTTCCTATGACTTTTAAAAAGGAGAGTGTGAAAAGAACGTTTTGCAGATTAATATAAGGCCTATATGTAATATCTGCGTACAAGTAGCAGTTGGCTCATGGACTGGTGGAATTGCACAAAATGCCTTTTTAAAAGATGTACCTTTCCATCATAGGTTCAAACAAAAAACACTAAAGCAAGAATCACTGTCAGTCTGAGGCTTCTAAGCACATGTTTTTGCTTTGCACCGAATGGTTGCTCAGTGAGGCCAACCATGCAATGTACTAATTTCATTTAAAATTTTACTTTCTCTATGAAACAAATACCGTACTAGCCTTAAATCACAGGTATGTGCCTTTTTATAAGATAATATTTTCTCCAGTGTACATAATTAAAAAATCCTTTCATGTAATGGTTTGTTAATTCCCACCGAGGGGAAGGAGACTGTATAAATGGTGTTTCATTGTACACTTAGAGCAAGTTAAAGCTTTAGTTAGCCTTCATGGACAGGTATGATTTTGAGAGAGGGAAATGGGCCAGTATGGTTTTTCTTTTTGATTGAAAAGCATACTTAAGTAATGGGAGTAACATGGAGGACAGTTTTTTTTTCCATTTCTCCATCAATCCTGTAGTCTTTAAGTGTAAAATTGTATGTCTGTCTTACCATAGACATTTTTAATTCAATATATTTGCATCCTCATTTGCACATATTACGTTGCTTTGTGTTATCTTAAGTAAAATTAAATTCTTCAGATATGTTATTTACAACGGTGTGGATTGTATGATTTATGTACTGTATGTTTGAATGCCTTTCAGCTGACGTTCTTAAAGTTTTCAGTGCTTAACACAACTGTAATGTAACTGTAAATCAAACTTTTTAATCGTTCCTCATTAAATTCTTGGCCTGGCAAAGCCGCCTTTGTCTTTGTTCTGTCAGAATCTCTTGTAGTAGTTAATTTATATTCCCCAGAATGTATATCCTATGTGAATTTTGTATTCATATTAAAGGTGTTTGCAGTCAAACTTCCTTGACTTGTGATGGTTCAGGGTAGAACTCGGCTTCTGCAGTAAACACAGTCCTGTTTTTCTGAGTTGCCATTGCTGCTGAAGCACAGTACTAGGTTGTAATGCAGGCTATTTTGTTTCACCACGATTTAATAGTGTGTGAGTTCAACTTGAATGTAAACGCATAATGAAACAAATCTTTCAGTATATGTAATTGACTTGACTTAAACTTTTTAATGAAATGTCGTTACAACTCTTACGAAGTCATTGATTTCCACTGTCTGACTCCTGCCGTGTGTGGTATCATGGTGCAGGAAAGAAGTTAGCTTTTTTATAACTGTATGGTTGAGCTGGGAAATGCAGGTAGCAGCGTTATAGCAGGGGTGAAGAATGCATACCTACTGACTACAGCTGAAATGTCAGCTTTTAGAACACTAGAGGAAAAGGACACACATGGAACATGTACTATTGTTTTCTCATGTGTCTCCTGCTGAGAACAGTTGCTGCCCAGATAGAGCTGATCTGATGGAAACAGCAAGAGTGTAAACTTGAATCTGAAATTGCTTTGTGCAGGAATGATGCATGTGTAACCCTTACTTTTTTGCAGTGGCTTAAAATCACTAGAGCCTCTTCGCTTGGAAGAAAAGGTGGGACAACTGAGATGACTCTCTAAAATCTGTGTGGTGTTTAGTACTGGGAGAAGGAAAAATTGCTTCCATTTTGATCATCAAAGCAAGTTTTGTTTTAATTGATTTGTTCTAATTAATAGTCTTGGTGAAGAGGGTTCTGTGTTTGGCTGACTGACAGGATATTGCACTCAGCTTTCTTTGCCTCTATTCAAATGTGCTTATGAAATAATTCAAGCTCATATCATATATTCTAACTTAGCTCTTATCCAAATTTTAGGAACTTTTGCTTCTGGAAATCCTACAAGGATCTGAGGTTTCTAATGGGAAGTAATTATGTTTATGAGGCCTTCTGATACTGATTTTAAAAAAAAAAAAAAAAAAGGCAAGCTGTGTCTGAGGGTTGTAACCCTGGCATTTATCTAGGTATACAGTTGGCAGGCTGGATTTGTGTGTGTGTGTGTGTGTGTGTGAAGAGGGGCCATACCCGCCTGGTAGAGTCTTGCCTATGAAAGATTTAATCTCTGTTACAAGTTACCACACTAGTCCTTCCAGTGTTGTGAGAGATTTCTTGGGAAGAAGAATTTAAACCACTTAATAGTGTTTCAGATATGCTGTTGTAGCTGTTCCACCAGAGACCCAGGGAGCCGTTTCATTTCTTGGTGACCACACTAAGTAATATGCACTGCTGGCTAATTTGAAACTTGCAGCTCATGTTATTTTGTTTGCATGAATTCTCTTTTGTTCTAAAAATGTTCTTTGGTGTACTTCATGCTTTGTCAGTTCCTTACAAAATCTTTCTGGTTATAAAATGTATGTATAGTTGTATTTGAAGAGAGGTCTATGCAAGTAGAGTATAGTAACATGCCAGTGTCATGAAACTAACAGCTTGATCTCAATCTTCTGTCAACTGGTTTGCCCAGCAACCTTATCTCTGTTCTGTGTCTGCTTCAAAAAAATTATCAAAGTAATATAAAGGAAAAGTTAAGTGTTTTACTCAACTCTGTGTTGAACTGAACAGGGGGTATTGTCAGTTTGTATTTTCTGCTTATCTGCTCTTGTTCCTTGTTGTGGTGTTACAAGAATCGTAAGGTATTATAATTATTTAGCATTCCTCATCTGCAATTATCTTGAGAGCTGGGTTTGGTTTGGTATTTTATTTTAGCCTGGTTATCTTTTCCATGCTGTGTGCTTTATGTGGGGACTGTACTAGGCACAGATTTTTTTTTAATTAGTCATTGGTGGGTTTTGGGGTTTGTTTTTTGTTTTTTTGGGTTTTTTTATGTTTTGTGATTGCTTCCACCCCAAACTTACCCAACTACTGTCAGCTAAGTTGTGTCAAATTGAAAATTTGGAGTGGGTTGTTGCTGCTGTTTGGGGGGTTTTGGGTTTTCTCACCACCACATTTGTTTTAATGAGAGGATCCACAGAGTTGACTGTTATTTGGTCTGTATTTGTACTTGGTCTTGGTAGTGGCTCTGATACCTTTTTGTTCTTTCAGGTGATTTTTGGTGCTAAAGCTAGTGATTCATAGGAAGCACAATTGTGTGTCTGTGAGAGCAGTCCTGTTCATATCACTGCACCTATTTTCACCAAGGTCTATTCTCTTAATTTCTGTCATTCTTCTATGGAAATCAAGTGGCCAGGTAGACTGGGGTGTGTTGACACTTTTTATCATCGCGGCAATAGTTAGAAGTGAATTAAGGAAGTACCTTACCTTGTGACGTAAGTATAGGAAGTCAGATGGCTTGTGCCTGCATAAATTGATGGGAAAACAGTGGAGAAGACAAGTGATGTGTTGCTGTTTCATCAGAGTCCCTATACTAAAATGTAGAGGAGCAAGGTACAAATCTTGCAGAGTCATGACCTTGGACATAAAGGCTCAAATCTATGGTTTGCATAATTTTTGTTTCCTATGGCTGAGTGCTAGCACAAAAGCATTTCTTTTCATGCTTCATCTGCCTTTCTACAAAATTTTAAGGAGGCAAGGACAGCAACCCAAATGTACTATGAAAGCCATTTCCCCCCCGCCCTAATTTCTTAAATGTTTACTCCTTTTTCTTTCTCCAGCTCCAACAATAATTAGTATTGCAGAATCAATAAGAGGGGCAACTCGAGAGGAGACTACATGGAATGTGGTTGAAGGTAGGGAACTGTTTGACATCCCAAGTCCCAGGCAGAAGTAATATGAGGACAACCACAAGAAGACCCTGGAAGCAGTGAATTCAGTTCAGATTTCAGGCTCTCTCTCCAGTGTTTCAGTTAATGACAGAGAATAAAGGGTTGACAAGTTTGAAGGCCAGCTCATTTCAACTACAGTGTCACCTAGAAAGGGTGTACCAGATGATCCTTGAGGTCCCTTCCAACCTGGCATTCTGTGATTCTTCTGCTTCACAGAAGCAGCTCAAGGAGTCATGACAAGGTCCCGTTGCTGAAAAATTGGTGTTAAGAAGTGAGACTATCGGATTGGCCTTGCTTTGAGCAGAGGACTTGGAGACAACGAATAAATGCTCTCCTCTCCATCAGGGAGGACCCAGAGTGATTGCTAATCAATATTTAAAAGGTGGGTGTCAGGAGGATGGGACCAGTCTTTTTGCAGTTGTGCCCAGTGACAGGACAGGGAATATAGGGCACAAACTTGAGTTCCATCTAAACGTGAGGAGGAACTTCTTTAAGCATGATGGAGCTACTGGAGCAGGCTTCCCAGAAAGATGGCAGAATCTTCATTTCTGGAGATACTCAAGGCCCATCTGGATGCATTTCTTCTGTGATCTTCTTTAAGTGAACCTGCCTTGGCAGGGGGTTGGACTCCATGATCTCCAGAGGTCCCTTCCAATCCCTACCATTGTGTGTGATTGTGTCCAAGGCGGTACATCAAATGTTCAGGTATGATGGACACGGCCTTGAGCAACCCAGTCTAGTAGAAGTGCCAGTCTCTACCCATGGCAGGGAGGGTTGAAACTAGATGAGAGTCCTTCCCAACCCAACCCATTCTGTGAATTCTGTGCTGTCCACTATTGGTAGCATACTCTGAAGTACTTGTGTTCAGCAAAATGCACGTTCAACTTTTAACAATTGCCATAGGTGAAAAAAGCCTTTGTCTGATCTCGTTAGGAGAACCCATTTTCAAGATAACAGCTATTAGAAGAATTGAAATATTTCATATTCTAGGAGAAGGATAAGAAGAGATCAACAGTATCTTTCAAGAGTTCCCTTGCATCATTGGTTGGTGGGACTGAGGTGGCTACCAGTGTGGCTGTATGATAACATTTCTTAATTAAGAACAGAGATCAGATACTGAACAGAGTAAACCTGAAACAAATTCTTAGTTTGTTTTTGCCATGTTTATGCCATATCCTTTGGTTCAGTTACGAGCAGTTCAGCCATCAGCACTGTGTTCCTAGTTAGTGGTATTGACAGATGATATGCCCTACTGTGCTAATTAAAAATAGTTATGCACTTTTCTGCCTTTTTAAGAATACCAAAGGCTATAAATGCAAGCACTTAAGAGTTAATGCTAAAAACTAGTTTTGCCTGTTGGATCTTGATTTGTTTTTCTTACATGTGTGTATGCATCGTGATAGTGGTAATTAGGGATTTGTTTTGAGAGGTTAACTACCATAGTGCTTCATTTTAAAACCAAGTAAAACTTGAGGTTTAGTGTGACTTGAGTTTCACAGTTGACTCTCTCCTGCCTTTGTCTGAACACTGCAGAAAAAAAGGGCTCGTAATCAAGATGGTAAATTTTGTTCAGATGCTTAGTTCCCATTAGAACTGTTCACTCATCAGACTCATGTTCGCTCTGTAGCATTAGAAGCTTTTTGTGCTCTGAGCAAAAGCTGGGCTTACAAAAGACTTTTTTCCTCTTAAAAAAAAAAAAAAAAAATCATGCCTTAAAAGTAGTCATCTTGAAAACTGTTGAGCATTTCATTAACTATAAATTTTAAGATCTTCACAACAGGACATGTTTTCATAGTATCCCAAACTATCTAAATGCTATCTGTTCTAGGGAGGTGCACTGTTGCTTATTATAGGTGGAGCTGCTATGATTAAAGTTGCTTAATACTTCCTACTGTAAAGACCTGTTTTCAGTTGTTTGCAGCTCGGATTTATTTCAGCTATGTGGGCAAAATCTGTCTGCTGAGCATTCATTTTTTTTTCTTTGGGGGGGGAGGGGACACAGAGGGGAGAAATCATCTGAAAACCTCAATTTGCTAATGTTTTGGAACAGTTCTGATGTAAAACAAAACAAACAAAAAAAAAAAAAACCAAAACAAAACCAAAACCAACAAAACCAAAAAACCCCACAACACCAGAAAAGTGAAGAATTTAGCTTCATATCTGGACTGGCTCCCAGGTCCTCTGCTGCCCTGTTCAGGTTTTGGTTTGGTTTTTGTTTTATTTTTATTTTAGCACAATGCCATTATGCAAGTCCCTTGTTTGGCTTGCTCTTTCCGTCTCTGAGGGAACATTTGTGCTTGTGACTAGCAGGCAATGTTTCCTTGGTTCCAGCACAAGCAGCTACAGTCCATGCAGCAATGCACTTCCTTGCTGGCGACCTCAGGAGTGACCTGACACTCTCTAGGAATGTCTGTGCTGGCTCAAAGCTGAGCATGTCCTCCGCAGCTGCTGCTAACCCTGCCAAGTGGGGATGTGTGGCATGAGATGAATTGCCATTTCCTGCAGCTGGACCATTTTCACTCGGTGAATTTTGAGCATAAATGACCTTAATTTTTTATATTTTTTTTTTTTTAATCGAATGACTCAGGCTGTGTGGCCAGACCAGTAGGTCAGATTTGTGGCTGCAAAACTGTAAGCTAGGATGGTGGTTGCTGAGATTATATGAGCCTGGGTTCTAGGTATGGGGCCAGAAGAGGCTGCCTGGCTCCTCTTCCTCTGGTTCCTGACTTCTGAACCCTGGGCAGAGACAGCAGCGCGCAGGTTAGGCACTTCACACCAAGATGAGACACGTTTCAGTGCTCCTGCCTGCCCACTTCTGGTCGTGCCAAGGTATTACTTTCTCTCTGGTATACTCAAGCTCCGGTGGATGATTGTGCAAAGCTAGAAGTGAGGCTTTTCTCTCTCCCACCTCAGGAAAGTTTCTGATTTTGCCTCTGAATTGACCTCATGTAAAAAGCAATGTTGAGGTGTAGGGGGTTGTGTTTGTTTCTAACAGCCCTCACTATTTATGTGAGTGAACTTCTTCACCTTTACTCTTCTTGCAAAAATGGTTTTATTTTGGCAAAGTATTTTAGAGCAGTGTTTGTTTGCTGTATCATCTGTGGATGACACTTTGGCTTTTAGGTGTCCAGAAGTCCTGTGAGCTGCATGCACGACATAACCCAGGGCTGTGATCACCTCCTAACAGTTGTAAAACAACTTCAGACACTGTCCGCTTCGGAGACACTGCCAGCAGGGGCTCCTAAAGTGTGCTGGCTTGCTCCTCTTGCTGGCCTGCTCCTACAGGCTTGCTCCGCTGACCCAGCAGCTAGTGCCGGAGTGAGGAGGCGGTGGGAACTGGGATGGGAAAAGGGGATACTTGCCTGGGACTGAGGTCAGAGGACAAAGGCTTCAGTCATGGTTGGATTAAAGGGAAATTCTACCATGTTTGTTCCACGCGGGATAGTGGCTCCTAGGACCCCTGCCCTGTTCTTGTAGAAATAGGTGCAGGGATGTCCGTGAAAGCACCTGGTATACTATACGTACGTTTATATACCCCTCGGAGCTTGTCTGGACCGAAACCCACCGGGGACACACCTCCGCAGGCCGCGGCGGCAGCACCCGGCGCTGAAGAGCCGGTTCCCCTCCACCTGCGCAGGCGTTGGGTACCCTCGGCCGCGGATGGAAGAGGCCGGGGCGACGCTATCCCGCGAGCAAAGGCCGGGGCGACCTCGCAGACCGCCACCGTAGCCGCCGTCACCTGCCGCGGCCCCGCCCGCGTCGCGCAAGCGCGCAGCCCCGCCCCTGCCCGCTCCGGCGGCGCGGCCGCGGCGCGATGGGAAGAGGTGGTGGCACCGGGCTCTGCTGCGCGCGGCGCCGCGTGCTCCCGCGGGCGCGGAGGTGAGCGGCGGCGGCGGAGGGGCGCGGAGGCGACTCCGCGCGAGTCCCCCGTTGGCTGGGCGGGGGCTCCGCAGGGGCGGGGGCGCGCGGCTGGAGAGCGTAGGGGGGTCGTTGCCTGCGTGAGTCCTCCTTCACCTTACTGCGACCGTGGAGGGACAGGGTGCTCCCGGGGGAAAGGGCTTCTCCCGGCGGGACGCTGGGGTTCGATGTCCCCCGGTGTTTCCTTGATCTCTTCGCCCGGCCCTGTCAGCGGGCGGGAGCTGCTGCCGCTTGTTTCGCACAGCGGGCGTGTGCGGTGAGGCTGGGGCTGCCGCCGGGACTGTCACCTCTTTCCGCTGGGGCCAAGCTGGGGGCTGCCGTCGGTGTTTCTGCGAGGGGTGGTCGGGCAGCTCCTGCCGGCGAGTGGCGGGCGCAAGGGCGCCCCCTGCGGGTTGGGCCGAGCCCGGCGGGTTGGGCGGGACGTAAGGGAGCGAGGCTCCTGCCTGGGATCAGGCGGGAGCCCGGACTGAGCAGGTCGTGGCTGCACCCTGGGTCCAGCCTAACCGCTGGAGCAGCATCTCTCCCACGGACTCTCCCTTCAAAAAGCCCTCGGTGCTCCCCCGTGGCCTGCGGCATCGGTCGAAGGGCCTCACGAAGTCAGGATCGCTTTCCGAGCAAGAGCGCCAGTGGTAAGGCTGGGGGCAGCGCTCCTGGCGTCCCCTGCCCTGCGGCGAGGTGAGTGCAACTCGCTGGAAGCCCAAGCGAAAAAACAGCTGGAATCGAGCCCCCTGACAAAACCCGTCAGGTCCCTGCCTGGCAGAGCACCCCTCTGGCTGCTGCCCATCCCGCTGCGGGGTAAAACAGCCTGGGCTTCCTTCCCCGGGCTGTCTGGCCGGGCGGTCGCGCTGGGAGAGTTGTTGGATACATTAAGTGGTTAAACGCTTAAGTTGCTGTGATAGCGCAGGCTGTGTCTCCTTTGTAACCTATGAGATTTGGCAAGATCAGCTGCTGGTTATCTGAGGCAGCGCTAGCAGTGCTTTTATCTGCAGTTAGCAACTAGTTGCACCTTTTACCTTTTTGTATTGCTGTTGTTGAGACCCAGACAGCCAAATAGTGTGGTTGGACTTTGGTGTCAGGATTGGCGTTGTTCTCATGAGAATTTGGAGGAGCCCTGACATAGAAACGTGGGCAGCAAAGAACATAATGTAAGTTAAAGGGAGTTATATCTTGCAGTATGAATTATGAAATGCCCTTCAGCGCACTGTGCATTTCACCTGTTAATTTGTCTACGCAAATGTAGTGTATGTCTGTCTCAGTGGCAACTGCCTTTTTTTGCAAGAAACAAATTACTTCAGAGTGTTTGTCTTCTTACCTGGGGAGAAAACTGTCCCCACCCTCTAACTTTAAAATACATTTCTAAGTGAGATTAGGTTGGCTGAAACAATGAATGAGACAATGAAATAAAATGCTTTATGCCAAATATGGACACAATGAAAACGTGCAGTGAAGATGTTACTTTAGAGCTCTCGTGCTTCTTGGGATGTTTTGGATAACAAACATGCAATAAGGAAGTGTAATTGAGGCATCTTAAATGTTTGATCTTGTGTCTCTTTTTTCCCTTTAATCCTTTGAAAAGTGTTTAGAAGCTCCCTAGGAGTTAACATTTTGCTTGGGCTTTGTTAACGCATCTCAGTCCCAGTGCGTCTTGGCAAATTGTAGTTCGCAGTTGAAACAGCTGTGTTGTTCCCCATCTCTTCTTGCTGTGCATCCTACTGGAAGGCACCTGCACATACCAACAAGCAGCCCAGGGCTTGTCCTGGCTGTCAGTTTCTCTCCTCTCCCACCCACGGTAATGGTGGGGGCACTGGGAGCATCTTCGAGCCCCTCCTCTGAGAGGCAGCGGAAGGCGGCAATTTTGACCAGTCTCCAGGTATCTGGTAACTTGAGACTGCCATCCTCTTACAAGCAGGTGACCTCTGTCACCTGCATCTTGCTTATCTGCCAGAAGACATAGCTGGATGTCAACCTTTATGCTGTGCCTTTCCTCTCACACCTTCTTTCCAGATGCTGATTTTTCCTGGTTCTGGGTGACAGTTACCTCATCTGAAGCAGTGTAAGACTGGTTGGCTTGAAAAGAGTTTTTCCGGTTTTATCTATTGATCTATCTTTACATCTAGGTTGGGATGTTTTCCTCCCCTTACATTCTCCACTCCTTTCACTAGGAGTGTCCCCTGTCTAGCTCAGAAGCCTCAGGATTGAGATCAGTCATTTTCCAGTCTTGTGTGTTAGCGCTGGGACTCTGATGATTCATCACCTACAACTTTGTTTCATTAGGATTTGATCCCGTTTTTCTTGAAGCATCTAAATTTATTGGAAATTTCAAAATGAGGTTCTTGCACATTGCATAGGTGCACGCTCATTTGGTCAGTCTGTCTGTCTCCTTTTTTCTTTTTTTTTTTTAAACTCTGTGGGAACCCAACTTCGAAAGTAATTACTGTTGAATACTGCTTTGTGATTGTGGGAGAGTAACTAATACATTTTTCATTTTTAAATGAGTGGTGGGGAGGAAAACATTTTTTCCTGGTTGAATATTTCTTTAAATTAATGCAACACTTAATTGCTTTGAGTGGTTAATCTCTTTCCACCACCTCACACCTGCTTTTTTATGCCTCTCTGACTCTATGATCATGAGCCTGGTAGGAGACGCATGAACATACAGAGCTCTGTAATAGCGACTGGATATTGATGATGCCTTAAATTTGAAACCTTCTATTCTGATCCACTTTCTTTGTAGTTCTTCCCCTTTTTAACCTGCCATTAACATATTTTCCATCATTACCATGACTTAAACTTCACGGAGATTTTTACGTACTTCTTTTTTCCTATTCTTGGAAATACCTTGGTGAGGTATGGTATAGGGTTAGAAAATCAGAATCAGGGAAAAGGAGTTCGTTGTTATGTATGCAAGCTTTTGAGAAGAGAAGGTGCAGTGGATAATTTTGTCAGTTTCCATTGACTTCAGTGAAGCTGTGAGTGGCTGAGTCCTTTCAGACCAAGAGAGAATTTGCCCTAAGGCTTGTTTTGTGACTTGTGTCTGTTTGTTTGTCTACACTCTTAATGACGGATCTCTGGCAAAAACAGCAAAGGTTTTTCATCACTATTATTCAATGTCAAATTGATCTGGGTTGCTATTAGCTCTATGTGAACCCTGCTGAAGAGGCGTGCAACTCAATCAGTGCCAAATTTCTGATTTGATATTGTTCTTGTGCCAGTCCATTACTTCAGCTTTTTCTGTTGAGGTTTCCCATGACTGATTTTTGTTCAGAGGCTATCTTTCTTCAATCTAAACTTGTATTGAGTGGTATCTCTGGTTTTTCTGCTAATTTCTGAGGGGTTTTTGAGATAATTTGCAAATGTCATTAGAACCATGGAATTCTTCATTGGTCTTTATTTGAAATGCCTTAATTTGTGTTCTGTAAGACTTATGAAGTAAATATGTTTTAATAGACCTGGTTTGTCAAAACTGTGCTTTTTGCAGAAGTTTTCAAGATTTACTGTCAGTATCAGCGTCTTCATTTAGTTGGTGACCACATAAGAGAGGTTGCTCAAAACTATAGCCATTCCTGTTAAGCTTCTTCATGAGGTAATCCAGATGTAAAAGCTTCCCTAAATAGTTAAAGCTTTGTGTATGTACTGTACTTAGGATGTGTGGGTTACTGTTCCAGCCAGCCCTTCAGTCCTTTCTGTCTCCACTTTTTGAACCAGCTGTGTTAACCTAGACACAGAAGCAAATTATGTGGGGCAGCTTCATCAAACTGTGGTCTTTCCTATCTTAGTGTATTTTGGGAGGTGGTGTAATTAGACCAGTAATGATAAAGTGCAACTAAATATTGTAGGTTTATGCTCAGTGAACATAGAGAGTTTAGGGACTGCAGGCTGTTTTTCCCTTATTGACAACTGTGTGAAAAACATGAAGGCAAAAGAGCAGTACAATAGACTAGATTGTTAAATCTTCGACATATTGTTCATTATTTTAATGCAGCTTGGACTTAACTCATGAATTAAAAGGATTCAAACACAGTCTGTGTGGTCCAGTTAGTCCACCACCATAGTTAGTACTTATATTTCCCAACTGTGTGTAATCACCTTTAAAAAAAACACCCCTCAAGATTAGAAGTGGAATAATATTTGTTTTAATAATTTGAGATAAATATATTCTCGTACAAAATTGCACTGAACTGTAATAGGTGGGTTTCAGAAACACTGTGGGTGATTTAAGAGGTACCTTTATTTTTGTATATGTTCTTGAAGTCCAAGTACCTACAGCTGTTTGAAATCATGGCGTGGATAAATTTTATACAATTACCCTGGGAAAGACTTTTGATTCACTGAATTGCTTTTCTGGATTAAAAACTTGATACATCTTAATTTTAATGTCTTTTCAGTACAAGGGACAATACTCAGTGTCTCTGATCTGAGTCTCCCTATTGTCCTTTGTTGTAGGTTGCGAAGATGGTACAGTCCCCTCTCGTGTTGCTGTTGCTGGCAGACTAGAGTTTGAGAGAGTGTGGTATCAGTTGCTGCTGCACTTGCTATTCAATGTTTCAAACTGCTCTAAGGAAGTAACACTCTCCTCTTCGGAGAGGACATAAAATGCATGTTATGAATTGTCTCTCCTTGGTCAATGACAAAGAAAATGGGGCTATTCCAGTTACAACAGGATTAATGAATGAGGACACGACAGCATCTCAACTTGCTCAGCCTGAAGCACCACCACCCCCTTTGCCATGTCCCCTCACAGGGGCACCCCCAGCCCCTCCACCTCCCCCAGGGATGCCGCCCCCACCACCCCCTCCTCCTCCGTTGCCTGGGCCAAGCGTACCTCTGCCACCACAGCTAATAAATGGGCATGACAGCCATGGCAAAAAAAAACGAATACGGAGCTTTTTCTGGAAAACTATCCCTGAAGAGCAAGTCCGTGGTAAAAACAACATCTGGACAATTGCTGCAAGATCACAATATCAGATTGATACAAAGACTATAGAGGAACTTTTTGGGCAGCAGGAAGAAACAAAGCCCCAAGACCTCCGAAGTCGATCTTTAAAGTCTTCGTTTAAAGAGACTAAAGAGGAGGTAAGAACTCAAACCCTCTTCTTGTAAAGCCATAGGAACTGACTTGAATTGTGATTTGCCTTTATCTCTCTCTGTCATGCTTCATCCTTAAGGCAAATTTGTCTTGATTTGAAGTAGAGGGGAACAACAGGGAGGATAAACTCTTTGTTTTGGTGGACACATTTATTTTTCAAAGAGCTCACAGTGTTTTGACTTGGTAAGTGCTGTGATTTGATGATATGTTGAATACAAATACACAGTAAGAGGTGAAGGCATGTCTTTTTCCTCTTGTTGGATAGCCGTTGTGTTCTGCTCTCTTCAGCTGTTCCACTGTGTCTTTTCTGCAAGCAAAATGTTCTCCATATGAACATATACCAGGTGGGAGGGAAAAGAATCCTATTGCAAATGTTAATGCTGTATATACCCTTGATATCCTAGAGAAGAGAAGTACCAATACAATGGCAAGGAAATAAATAATAATATTCTGATCAAGAGAATTTGTTATTTGAGATAATCTTAAAGTTTCAGCTTTTATAAACCTTACTTTCTTGCTAATGAAAACTTTATTTCATTTACCCTGCTTTTTCTGGATGCTAAAATAAACTTTCAAGAAGGTCAGAAGATTGTTACTGATTTCTGTTGTTGTATTGAGAAAGTATGTAGTAAGCACTTCCAGGTTCAAACACCCTCTGGTGAACTGATAAGTAGCTTTTCTAGTTCCTAATCCTGATTTATAGACAGGCTCTTTGTGAAGCCTAAATTGAATTGTCTCAAGTGATCTTTCTGTGAAGTAATTGGAAGGTTGACATGCAGATTTAATGACTGGTGTGTATCTAGGTACATGTTAGCTTATAAACAAAATACAGAGGGTGTGGAGTCAAGAGATACAACAGTGTATCAGTTTTTAGTGAGAAAACAGAGACTTGAAGTTGTTGTTATCCTGCAGGATTCAGGAGATGTCAAAATAAGATTGACGGGGGCAAGGTGTGAAACCAATGTATGTTATACACAGGCCAAAACAGGGGTTTTAAAAGAGGTATGTGTATTGCAGACTCTGAAGCCCTGACATGGGGAAGGAGTAATTAGGACCATCATCAGATGTAGTCATTAACCTCTGCATTATTTTCAAGCTATGTTCATCTTCAAATCAGGATTGGAGTGAGTGGACTTCCTGTGCTGCATACACATGTACACAACTCTGGCCTCCTGTGTTTCCTTAGAAGCTCCTCCTTTCAGAACTACTATGTAATGAAGATCTAGTTCTAGTAAAACTATGATAAGCTTCATAAACTGAACATGGTCCCTGGTGTTCAGTAGCAGGCGTGGAGAAGGCCTCAGCATACTACAGCACTCATGCATTTTCATGTACAGCTTGAAACTCAAGGGCATCCTGGGGAGCTTAAGATTAAAATTACAGACCTGCCAAACAAGGGTTTCTTCAAGAAAACAAAAGCCTGCCTTGCTTCACGTTAATGTTTTGGTACATCCATCTGGAGCTGATAGGTTGTTACAGTGCATCTCTACTGCGTGATGCCTCTCCATCCTGGCTCAGGGCTCTCAGGCTGCCTTTGTAGGTGGCAGGCAGTGAGGCAACAGGATTTGACTTTGAGTTATGCTACTTAGGTGACAAAATGTTCAACTCTGTTGCTAAGCTTCCTCAAATGTGACACAGCAGTGTGTCAGACAGTGATGAGCAACTCCTTGTGAGTTAATGGACTTTGCAGTACTAGCTGCTTAGGAAGGAGATAATCCTGAAGAGCTATATGTTACTGGAAGTGTGGAAGCACAGATATGCAAGAGCTCACATGCTTGATGTTACTACTGGCAGCATTCAGCAGGAGTGTGGAGATTGGAGGCATAGGCATGTTAGTAATTTCCGTCATCAGTGCTGTTGGCTGTTGCTCACTTGCTTTAACCTGTGGTGGTTATTTGGTGGCCTTGTGGAGTGCACATTAATGTAGGAGTGAGGAACCTGTAGTTGTGTTCCCTGCATCGCCAGCCTTGTGGTGAAAGGTGGACAAGGTATTTTGTGTTTCTGTACCTCTATTCCTTTTGTGTAAAACACAGGTAATTTTAGATAGTGCTTTATGGTCCAGCATTGAGAAATGTTCTTTAACATTGAAACAGTGGGATTAGTCTCTTTGGGGAGGTCATCTTAGTAGGTCAAGAACAGAATTTCAAGAAAACTTGCAGTGCATGAATTCAAGTGTTGCTTATCCAAAGCTGTACAACCAGCACACGTCCAAAGAACTATACAGATGTGCATGGCTGGAGAGTCTGCTCTTTTGGCTCAGTGGCATTCCTCTTGCCGCAGTGGCGTATCTTCAGTGACAGTGGTGAAGAGTGACTCTCCAGCTAGTGTTGAGGGTGTCCCCCAGAGACTGTGGCGGAAATAGGAGTTTCATACCTTCTCCAGATACCACTGTTCAGTATGAAGTCATAAGTTTTGAATGAAGCTCTCTCTTTGTGTAGGAGCTTACAATGCTGCATGTCCTTTTTAATTCTTCCCTTTTCACTGATTTAGACAGAAAATTTAGATACCTAACTCAGGTCGTTGAATCCCAGTTCTGGAGGACTAGAACACTCATGTTGTTCAAATGTAAGGAGTTACAACTACCTAGTGACTGATCTTTTTGTGTCAAAAAGGCAGTTTTCAGTGAAGAATGCTCACAGAAAGGCCAGCAGGAGGATCACTGGCAGGGGGTGAGACAGGGACTCCACATCTCCTTGAGTCTAGTTGAGAGGCGTCCCTGCCCATGGCGGAGAGGTTGGAGTAGATGATCTCTGAGGTCCCTTCCAGCCAAAGCCATTCTATAAACAGAAGTCCCTTTTGAGATTTGAGTCACCCCTACAGCAAATGCTTTCCTTTTTGTAAACAATCACTCAGCAAACCCTTAGGAGGTTAATTAATGTGTTTTCTTGGCTAAAGGTTTAATTTGTCCTGTGGTTTCATGTAATTTAAGCCTCTGAAAAAATAGGGGTGTAGAGTTAAGTTTATATGCCCATTTACTTTCCCCTTCCTTTAGTAGTGTCACAATATGGCACAATATACGCTCATCTAGGCTATAGCTAGCCTGGCATCAGAGTGGACAGAACAGCTGGTTGCCAGCCAGGGGTGCTGGTCTTGATTTCTCCATCAAACTGTTCCTCTACTTCTATCCCCCACCTCACCCTACTTGTGTACTGGAGAGAAGAAGCATGTCTCTTATCCCCTCTCCTAGACATCCCCCCACTCTGTTTTCCATGTGCTGGATCAGATGCTCGTTCCACCTTACTAACACAGCAAAAAAACAATGACGTGAGTAGCAGTCCCCTCCAAAGGGAAAGAGCAGGCTAGGAATGTGACAATGAAAGATGACATGGAGTGGGATAACCCTGTGGTAAACTGCTGGATTCACTCTGTCACACTGTGGAAGTGCATCTTTCCTTAACCACTCCAGGCACTGCATTAAACTCAGCAGTGATGGTTAGTGAAGTGGAAGTTGAAGCAGGAAACGGTTTATATCCTTCCTAACCTTCAGCACAGAGCCTGCTCCACTGGGCTGGTGCATGCTTGCTGTAATTTGTTAAACAGTATCCCATCGTGTGAAACCCTGTTGTTCTTATCCAGAGAATACATAACAATGTTTAGCTTTCAGTAATCTCTCATAAATCCATTTTGTGGAGTTCCTGTTCCTCACTGACAAACTTATGGCAGGGAACTCCTATTACATTTCTGCAGTCACTGTGAAGTCAGTGTTGATCTGAGGCTCTTTGTGTCACCCAGAACACTCCTCTGAATCTTTTGCACTGATTGCAAGTTTGTCAGAGTTCTGAAGAGTTCCTGTGGTACTCAAGTTAGTTTTCCCCTTTCCTTAATGCATCTAAATCAGCAGGTATTTCAGTAGTGGATTAATAGTTGTCAAACCATTGCTATTACTGCCCTGCCTGCTGCAAATTTCAGAAAAACACTGAGTTGGGTGGTATGGTGATGAGAAGCAGATTCATGAGCGAATCATCTGTCCTTGTTTCAAAGATTGAGCTGTTTCTGGAGGAGGGATGGCAGGTTTGTAAGGCAGTGACACTTGCATTTGTTGGCAAAGTGCAGGCACTGAGATGGTGCAAAGTATCTGAGAAAAACGTAATATTTCCAGAATAGGATGAACAAAAATTTAATAGTTTTCTCTGTCAGGATAGCTGAAGAAGATGACAATGGGGAAAGCTCTCCTGAATTTATCTGAAGTAAATAATGAGAAACTGTATGAGAGTTTTCTTTGGTATGGAGAATCCCAGCAAGACTAGGAAAGCCTGCTCTTAATTCTTTGATTGCAGTTCAGTGTATGTTTTTGAGTCATGAAGATCAAGGGTATTACTGGTGGACAACACTTCAAAATCTCTTAAGGTGGCAAATAGAGATGTGGAACATGCTGTGCTGACACCAGTGCCAAAGGTGTATTTGAACAGAAGATAGGAACAGACTGGGAAGAATTTATAAAAAGCTAGGGTAATGTTTAAAGGGTAAAAATCAACAACTTGGTGCAGACAGCTTCTTGCAAGGACAAAATCAAATGAAAGCTCAGTGGGAAAGAAGAGTACACATTACAAACAGATGTTAAGGCTGAGATTATGAAACTTAATATGCAGCTGAATGTGAGACGGTAGATACTGCATTTGTGTGCAAAAAGTAGCAACTTGTCTTTATAGAGTATCTGCCAGGTTCCCCTTTTGTCTTCATCACTCTGCCACCTAGAAACTCTTTGAAGGGTGTTACATAGTGACAGCTTTTTCAAACACATTTTATAATCTTGAAGTGGACATCAAGCAACCAGGACCAGAAACTGAGCCATGTCTTTTGGTTGTGTACTTGAACAAGAAGTCAGGATAAATAAAAGAGTATGGTTATATACAGAGGAAGAAGCGTGTGTATGTGTGTAAGGTCATTGTAATTAAGAACAGCTATGACATTTTTATGTTGGCCTGGTGAGACAAATGCAGCTGTATATGTGGCCATCTGTTGCTTTTCTTCAAGGGAAGATGTTAAAAAAAAATAATAAAAAAAATCTCTGCTTTTGCTGAGGTTCTACTGTAAATCTGAATCTGAGTTCTGCCATGGAAACCAAAGGTTTACCCAGCTTGTGGTCACTCTTACTGTAACAGTTGTGGACTGCAACTGAAAATAATATCTACAGAAGGTTAACTGTTAACATGCTTTAAAAACCAAGGTGGGGGGGAACAACAAGCCCAACAAACCACCACCCCCAAAAAAACCCAAACAAAAACTACCTAAAAAACCCTGCCAAAAACCCTCCCACAAACAAAAAGCCAAATAAGAATGGCAAAGCTTAAAGGCTTAAACTTGTGCAGAGAAATCAGAGAATTAGGAGTGACCAGAGCAATTGGAAATTGAAGCTGCAGTTCGAGAGGTCAGTGAGAGGTCCTTGCTGTAAAGCATTTGAAAAAGATTAGATATTTTAGGGGGAGAGATAGTTGAACCTGTCTTATGTTAAGGACTTTCCCCTTATGATCTGTTGGGGGAACTCTCAGCTCCTAAGATAACAGGGGAATAAACAACAATCTGTCCTCTTATCTTTGCACATGCTAAAACTTAAGGGCTTCATGCTAGCAATTATCTAACTAAAACTGATACACTGGTATTTCCTGTGTTTTCTAGTGTTTGCTGGGTTTGGAAGAGAAAAAAATGAAAAAAGTCAGAAAATTTTAATACTTGATCCTCTCTTTCACAGCAGCTGAGGAAGCTGTCTCCTGGGTTTAGGTTGAGGATAGCACATTCACCATGCCTGTATTTTCACTGTCACCTGCTGACTGCAGGCTAATTCAGTTTTGTGATAAGGCAAACATTGCATTTCTCTCTTCTCTCTCTATTTCTAATTTGTGCACTATCACAGAGGTCAGGACACCTTTCCAGTTTTCAAACCCTCAAACATCATGTGAGTCCAACAGCAGTCTTGAGCATCTGTGTGTACTGAGTTTTTTTATTGTGGCAGTCAGGTGTCACTGGTAGTGTGAAACAATTCTCTTGTCCTTGTAAATCTCATGACTTGTAGCTGTTGTCACCAAAACCGCTGTGGTAAGATTTTAACCTTAAGGACATAATTTGCTAAAACAGGGCAAACATCTCAGATTTGACCTTGTGCGTTGTAATAGGAAGAAAAGCTAGTGTAAAAAGAAATATCACTTTCATTTAAAAGTTTATAAAATGGGGGGGGGGGGGGGGGGGGAACCCACCTCCCTCTGCATATTCTTTTAACTTCTAGATAAAGCAAACAGATTTGAGCCTTATATGTCTCAGGTTTTGATTCAAGGTGGATCTACTTATCTTCCTCTGGATCAGCACAGCTATTACTTGGCATGAATTAAATGGAGTGCATACTGACCTCTGCTTAGAAAACCCAGCCTCACATTTGATATAAAAACTCTGAAATACAGGGGGTTTGAAGTGTAGTGCTCGCTAACTGTGGGGCCTCAGAGTGCAATACAGCGTATTACTTGATAAGCAACGTTTTTCAGGTGCCTCATTATGAAATGAGCAAGAAGAATGTTTTTATTTTGTAATGAAATAGAATCTATTGTGATTTCATTCTTCTTTAAATGTTACTAAGGGGCTGGTTTTTTTGCTTCACTTAAAAAAGGTATGGATGTGCTGTGTATTTCCCTAGTAAAAACTAGTTCTGTAATATATTGTCTTTGTTGATAAGAAGTAACTCTTGTTTGTTCATTTGGCCTGCAGTTTGGTGGCAATTGCAAACAATCATCTACAGATTGCAACATAAGAAATTATTTCTGCATCATGTAGTATTTTCTTAGGTAGTGGTAGATTAATCTCTCTTGCTTTCTCTCTCAGGTTTCCATTTTGGATGCAAAAAGAAGTATGAACATTGGGATATTTCTCAAACAATTCAAAAAGTAAGATTTGATCTTTTTCCATGCAGCTAGTGCAAGCTGTAGATATGTTAAATCCTTTGTAGTTCTCATCAAATATGTTGTCTGTTTTGCTCTGTTCTTTGCGGAGTTTACAGTTCTGCACAGGTTTGTCCAAAGTAACTGCATTTCATAATTTGGTTTTCTAGTATGTTTAGATTTGAGCCATTATGAGAGTTTGCTACTATTAACCAGTTGAAGTGATTTTTCAGGTGTATATAAAGGAATCCTTTATAGCTCATGTAATACTGCATAACACCTGGTTTTCATTGCCTTAGTTTCTTTGTAAAGAATTAATAGAAAGGGCTGAGGAATTTTTAATTATCTTTTTTAAAGCAAGCTGGTTCAATGCTATCTTTATTCAGCTGGTGATGTTCACAGGATCACAGTTGCCCTTCAGTAAAAGCATTGATCACTTTGAGTAGCCCAGGCATGATTGGTTTGTTGTTTTTTTTCCATTCATGTAACTATTCACCCTGCAAGTGTTAGAAATGTGTGTGCTCAACTGTTTTTTCAAGGTCTGCTGAATCCATCATTGAAGATATTTATCGTGGAAGAAGTGAGCCCTATAGTTCTGAACTGCTGCATGAATTTCTTAAATTATTACCAGAAGCAGAGGAGGTAAATAATGATTTTACATGGAACTTACTTGTAGAGTTCTGCTGTGTGGGATTCTGTTAGGAAGGTCCGTAAGAGGAATATCAAAATCTTCCTGGGGCTAGGGGATTAGAGACCACTGAGTACAAAAGCTGAATCTGCATTTGATGTGTGATACTGAGGTTGCAGTGTAGTCATTTCCTTCCCATCAAGTAATTATAAAAATTTACTTTTAAGATAATTCTTAACAAAAGTGGTGATAAGATATTCTTGTTTCTCTGATGTCCCTCATGATGTCCCCTTTGTCCCATAAAAGTTTTAATAAGACGTGAAACCCTCCTGTAAGCAGATAATTCTGCTCTGAGGGGGTTGGAAAACTCAGAATCAAAAGTATATCTTAACTCAAAAAATGAAATTTCACTTCTTTGACACTTGCCTCATGCTTTCCCATTGCAGTGCCTGTGAGTTGAATATTGGTAGCCCTCTGCCGCTGTTTCTTCTCCCTTCTCATTTGGTGCCTGCTTGGTGCATCTAGGATCTGCCTGTTCCTGGGCATTTGGTTCTAACAGGGTTGAAAGGCTTCTCTGCTGTGCAGCAGCCATGGAATACTTTGGCTTAGTGCTCCAAAGGAGACGTGCTAGAAGGCACAGAATGATCAGCAGCACTTTCCGCAGCATCCCTGTGCTTGCTATATGACCAACATGCCAAGTGTTCCTTCCCCTCCCAGTCCCAACATTCAAGTCCATTCACATGATTAAAGAGCTGAAGCTTCATGGACTGACCTGGGAGCCCTGCTTAATGATGCATGGTTCCTGGACTGCTCAAGTATTTGCAGTGACCCATATGTATGTACTTGAGATAAATGTATAGCACAAACTTGACAAAATTAGCATTAAAATTGCTTGAGTGCTTCACATCAAAGTGATGGCTGAAACCTGGGAAATTGCTAGTTAACATCTGCATACAGATCAACCTCATCTTGCTGTGCTTTACCACTCCAAGGTTACACTGTCAAATGCACTTTGCTTCCTCTGTGCAGCAGCAAATTTCTGATCCAGTCAAATATATAACCCTTAAACAGGGCTGCCCTTCCAGGGCATCTTGTAAAAATTGTTATTATACTGAATATACTTTTGGGGTTGGGTAGATACCAACCAGTTGAAATATAATTAGTCTGGGGGGGAAAAAAAGTGGTGATAGTACATCTAGGAGCACAAAACTATCCCTCCTTCCCTCTTTGTTTGAATTTCAGTATGTATTCCTGCATTTAAGCAGAATTCATCTCCTTTCTCTGAAAGAGTCAGAGGAGAGCAGTAAAGTACTGACTTAAAAGAGTGATTTCTGGTTAACTTTGTGTATATCCAGCAAATTACACTGAAAGAAAGGGGCTTTTTTTTCTTCTTTTCCTCTTTCTGATTTAGATCGTGGTTGTTATTTTGCAACAAAAATCTGTCTAAATGTAATTCAGCCAGAACTGTAATATAAGTTGTTGAATTTTGTCAGAATTTTGTCTGCAATACTCAGCTAGATGCTTTAGGTATCCGATAGGTGTGATTTGAGTGAAGATGTTCTTTCCTAGCAGATTATTTGATAACAGGTCTGTCTGTCAAGATAGGCCAGAGCACTTAAGAAGTGGATTTAAGGAGGCATTTGATAGATTAATAGATGAGATTTTATGGTGCAGAGGAGTATTAAAACTTAAGAGGCATTAGACATTGGATTTATTGTTGTTCCTAAGGGAAGGATGGGAAGAGACTTGTTCCCAGTGTGCAGGTATTTGTATGTATTTAGTTCCATGCTTGAGAGATCTAATTGCTTACCATCAGCAAAAGGAAAGCTCCCCTTTCCCTTTGATATTTTCACTGTAATTTTTTAACCTCTTGGGAGTTTTCTCAGGGAGAGTTGGGGTGGAGAGGCAAGACAGGGAGAAGATCCCAAGTGTGAGGGTCTGGTGGTTCTGCTGGCATGCAAAACTATTTCAGTACCTTCATGTCCTCATGTTTCCAGTATTCAAAGATTAAGTGGGTCCTGTAACTTGTTCACTACGGTGGCTCCTAAGGTTTTAGTGTAGCCAGTTGAAAAATTCATTCCTCAGACCTTTTGTTGTTCATCTTTCTCAGTGTGTTTTTTTTCCCTAAATGTACATTTATGTTTCTCCTTGTATGTCCCCTTCTTTTTATTAGTTTATTGCTTCATTCGTAGGCTCCTAGAATAGTGATTCACTGTTTCCTAAGCGGAAGCCGCCAGAGCTAAGAGGCGGCCACCAGAACTATAGAGCCTCTCTCCACCCACATAGAAATAATCCCAAATCACTACAGGTTGAAGTGATGCTGCTTATTCTACTGTTCCCTATTCTGTTTAATAGTCCCTAATTTCTTTTTAATCTGATTATTGTATCATATGAGATAGCTTTGGTAAGGTGTTGTCATCACATTGACCCATCCTGGCAGAATGTTACACTTGTCCTCAGCAGGGGTTCCCTGGGTTACCCTTAGATGCTTCCCATTCTTATAAAGACTTGCTTTGTTGCAGGAGCTAAGCAGTCAGATCCTAAGAGGTTAGTTGTCATTCAGTTATCAGTGATGACTGTTCTGGTGTAACCATGGGTGTAATTCTGCAGTTCCTCTTTGTGTCAGGTATTTACAGTCACATATCCCAGTAGCACAGTTGTCTTGCAGGTTGGAATGAGAGCCAGGTACCCCCTGGCAGGCATGTGCTCCACCTCAGTAAGTGTGTTTGGAGATGGCTCTTCCTTTTTCATAGTATCATAAGTCCTATGTCTGTAAAAGTGAAAGGAGAGTGGAACCACCATTCCTGGTCATGGCTGCAGAAAGGGCAACTCTGGACTGTCACGTTTCTGTTTAATTAACAACGTTTTCAGTTTATCTGATGTCAATAAACATTAGATTTATGCATTATTAGAAGTGTTGTGATACATAGCTACATGACCTGAATGTTTCCCTGGTCACTAGTTTGACATATGTGGCATATCTTTCATCATTTCCATCCATATTATGTCATGCATCTGATAGACATTCCAGCTGTTTGACAATGGAGGCTATGTGCATGGGCTGACAAATATATTCAATATCTTGTCTTCAAAGTTATTCTTTCTTTTCTTAGTATTGTAATATGGCAATTCTGTTTACATGCAGGTGTCAGTGCTAGTACTTTTCTAGCTTTTTCCCATGAAAAATCCCAACGACTATGAAAGTTGTTGGGATTTCTCTGTGTAAGTGGCAAATACTGGCTCTTTACTGGATGATTTTCTCAAACTGAATTAGACCATTATTGAAATACTGGAAGTGCTGTGAAGTCTTTTGTCAAACTGAAAACTTTGGAGTATTTTCAAATGCTTAATTTTGAAAACTGGGCAAATTCTTGAAAGTGGAAAACCTGGACCTTGCTGCAGGGTTCCACTCAATGTTTTGTTCAGGGCTGTGAGTGTGACACCAGCCTAGCCATCATAGAGTGGTTAAAATAAAGACCAAGAAAAAGTATTGAAGTTCTTAACACATTAGCAAGCACAATGACATCGTTGATTTTGTTTAAGCCTTGTTAGAATTCCTGCTGTTTGTACCTTACTTTGGTTAGCTGTTTTGTAAGATGTAATGGAAGAGAACTGTCATTTATTGGCATCCTGGCCAAGACAGAGAAGAAGCTTTTAGCTGCTTTTATGTGCATATCTTCAGCAGGCCCAGACTGGTGAAAGCTGAGAGAGTCCAGTGTTTAATGAGGTAGAATAGCCAGAATTTGTACTTCAGAAGGGAGCGTATCATGCTGCCAATCAGCTCACACACACGCCCAGGTTATCAACACATTGTCTTAGCTTCCTTTATAATGTCTCAAGCCTATCCTTTGCTCATATATTCTGTTTTAAAAACCCTAGTCACGTCACTTGTTTTACTGGAATTGTTTCTGTCGGTAAGCTCTGCTCTTTTCAAACCATGCTGGTGTGGTTAATTTCCCCCTCTTTTCCTCAGCCAGTGCTGTATGTGGCTGACCAGGCTTCATAACTTTTTGCCACTTCTGATAGCTGCAGGATTTTCTTTTGTCATTTGCTGGTGGAGGTTTGCCGCTGCCCAGGCACGTGCCTGTGGTGCCTCCACACCTAATACGTTAGCTGCTTTCGCGTATGCTCTTGTAGTTGGATTTCCCTGTCATGCCTCTCGGGATTTTGGTGTATTTTATCTCTGTTTTGCTTCAGCACCCTGAATGTTTGTAATTATAGAGAAATATAAAAACAAACAAGTAAACAAAACCAAAACAGAGAAAATATTTACTTCTTCGGACTATTGCACTTGGTTTACTTCTTTATTTTCAGCATTGGGAATATTTCACTTACTTGATTGGAATGTGGGGGAAAACTCATTTGCAAGCATATATGAGGATGAGTAGTGTGCTGTTCTATACTTTTCTTCAAAGATTCTATGCTATACAGTAAAATCCCAGTAATTGTAAGTGAGTGTTAGTGATTGCACAGAAATGACAGAAAATTTGAGTTGCAGGAGTGCAGTACCTTTCCTGGCTGTGAGGGATAATGAGATACTAGAAATAGACACAGCTACTCCAATTGTTCACAAATCAAAGATCAGACTTTCTCTGTTTCATAGTGAAGCAAATTACATCTGTGAGAACCTTTTGTGTCTAAAATCTGGTTTAGTGTGCATAGGCATGCATGGACAATGCAAGGGCATATTCCCTATATAAATTGAATGGAAAATTAAATCGCTTCACCCAATTTGAGTAATACAAAACTGAGCATACAATGTGATTGCGTTCTGTATGTATGTGTTAGACTGCCGTATCTTGGGGCATGGCTGCATACTGCTGTGGAAAAGATGTTGACATAATATGGATGGAAATGATGTAAGATATGCCACATATGTCAAACTAGTGACCAGGGAAACATTCAGGTCATGTAGCTATGTATCACAACACTTCTAATAATGCATAAATCTAATGTTTATTCACATCAGATAAGCTGCAAACGTTAATAAAAAAGAAACGTTGCATACTGTTGTGGAAAAGAAGTGCATAAAGGGAGAAGGTCAAGGCTAAAAGTGGTGGTTATTCATGGTGATTTTAAAATATACCACATTTTTAGCTCTTCTGTGCTCTCAGACCAATTGCAGGCCTACCTGTGTCTGTTCACTTGATTAATGATGAACATTGTTTTCAGTCCCCATAGTTTCTTTGCAGTTCTTGGCTGCATTTGACTTCTGCTTCTGGGAGCCATCAGTGAATCCTAGTTCTTTTTAGAAAGACTTGGACACCATGACTGCAAAGAGAAGAGCCCAGTCCAATCCAACAGGCTTTTGAGTAAACTTCCTTGGAACATATAGGAGCAGCCATCCAAAATGTGTTTCAGTAGTTTTTAACTTTGAGGTTCAGAAGCTGTTCCTTTTAGTTTATATGTAGTGTCCATTAAGACAAATAATGTCTTCTGTTGTTTGGTTGGGTTTTTTTAATCTGCTTCATGGTGAGGTAACTGGTCTTTTTGAGTTATGAAATTTGTATTTACAAGTGAATACAAAATGAATTGTTGTCGTGACTTAGCTATTCCCCAGAGAATTTACTGTTTTAAGGCCTATTAAGCAGAGGGTTTTATCTCATGAGTTGAAAACATAGACATGTATGGAGAACCAGGCTATGCTGTGCTGAGTTCCAGGACGAAAAGGACTTTAGAACTGTTTTGTGTTTCTGTTTTTGTCTGTGGAAAAGGTCACTATTCTCCACCTTGCTTGGGTTTGGGGCTTGTCAGATGAGCTGCTTTGCTGCTTCTCTACCTTTATAGATACAGTTAGACATCTAAGGCAATGGCAGTAGAGGCTAAGATGGCTAATGCTTTTGGTGGAGGGCTTGGACTCAATGATCTCTGGAAGTCCCTTCCAACCTCTGCGGTTCTGTGATGTGGGCTGGGAAAAGTGTAACCAAGCAGTAAGAAAGTCTTTGTTTTAAGGCTGAATAAATAGACTGTATTTTGGGTTAACTACTGCCCAAAACTTCTTCATTGTGACATTGACACCTTATGTACCCATCAGAAAGCAGCCTTGTCAATGTTCTGTTGTGCATGTATAGAAGGGGTCCTCGTCTGGATGATTCTAAGATTTAGTACTCCCTTGTGCCAATCCAAGCATTTTTCCTAATATAATAGGGTAGTAGAAAGAGGATTTAATCTATTATCTTTAAAACTAATATTTCACACAGATAACATTGCTTGCTACCAAAGTACATTTAAATATAGTACAGGTAGCATGAATAAGTTGATATCCCTATGAGTATCTCATGATGTTTCATTGTTCACTTCTTGTGCATTTAAATCTTAAAATTGCATCTTTCTATACTTGCCTGTGGTTTCTATCATCTTGATTTTGGTGGTTTGGGGTGGGTTTTCTGGTGGGCTGCTTTTTGGTTTGGTTTGGTTTTCTCCACCCCCTCTCTCCCTACTCCAAATCTGAATGCCTATGTCATTTTTCAGGTAAACTTCGTAATCGTAACATTAAAATGAGGCTGGAGAATTTGCAGTCTTTGTTGTTGAAGTTGCAGAACACTATTTTTTGGAAGTTGGGTTAAAGAACACCTGCAAAGACTAAAATAGATGTCTCTGTCTCCCTACTTCATTTGAAAAAAAAGAAGTGTTGTTTATTTTGTGTCTGTTTCTTACTCATTTAACAGCTCAGAAATATCAAGAATGTCAAGCCTGATCTTTCCTGTTTTTTGTTGGCAGACTTCTTAAATTACTCTGTAAATTAGGAGTTTTCTTAGGCCTCAAAAAATGGGTAGACTATTTATCTTAGTAGGAGCTTTTGTCTGAGTGTCTTGAGTTAAATGATGGAGGGGGAAGGTGTTAGGAGGTACTAGTTAGATACCATTAATAAAAACTGTTCTTTGATTAGAGTTCTCTTTCTCAGTCATAAGGTTTTCTTGGTGTTTCTTTTGGTGTTAGATTTGGTGTTTGTTTTTAAATTGAAAAGTAAGTTTTTCCTATTCTAGGATTAATTTGCAAATTTTTTTATTATTATGTTCTCAACATTTTTATTTTTTTGTGATGTGGAAAAAGAATGAAAACAAAGCAATATAGAATAGAATAGAATAGAATTAACCAGGTTGGAAAAGACCTTTGAGATCATCAAGGCCAGCCTATCACCCAACACCATGCAATCAACTAAAGCATGGTACTGAGTGCCCCATCCAGTCTCTTTTTAAATACTTCCAGTGATGGTGACTCCAACACCTCTTTGGGCAGCCCATTCCAATGGCCAATCACTTTCTGGGAAGAACTTCTTCCTAACATCCATCCTAAACCTCCCCTGGTGCAGCTTGAGACTGTGTCCTCTTGTTCTGGTGCTGGTTGCCTGGGAGAAGAGACCAACCCCCACCTAGCTACCACCTCCCCTTAGGTAGTTGTAGACAGCAATAAGGTCTCCTCTGAGCCTCCTCTTCTCCAGGCTAAGCAACCCCAGCTCCCTCAGCCTCTCCTCATAGGGCTTGTGCTCCAAACCCCTCACCAGCTTTGTTGCCCTTCTCTGGACACGTTCCAGCAACTCAACATCTTTCCTAAATTGAGGCGCTCAGAACTGGACTCAATACTCAAGGTGTGGCCTAACCAGTGCTGATTACAGGGGCACAATGACTTCCTTGCTCCTGCTGGCCACACTATTCCCGATACAGGCCAAGATGCTATTGGCCTTCTTGGCCACCTGGGCACATTGCTGGCTCATGTTCATTCCTACTGTCAACCCATACCCCCAGGTCTCTTTCTCCCTGGCCGCTCTCCAGCCACTCTGTCCCCAGCCTGTAGCACTGCCTGGGGTTGTTGTGGCCAATCTGTAGAAGCTGGCACTTAGATGTGTTAAATCTCGTGCCATTGGACTCTGCCCATCTGTCCAGCCTGTCAAGGTCCCTCTGCAGAGCTCTCCTACCCTCTAACAGATCAACTGCTGCCCCCAGCTTGGTGTCATCTGCAAATTTAGTGATGATGGACTCAATCCCCTCATCCAGATCATTAATAAAGATATTGAACAGGATGGGGCCCAGCACTGATCACTGGGGGCCACTGCTAGTGAAACAGTAGCAGAACAAAACTGTTAAAGGAATCATTCTGCTACTCCACATTTTATTTTAAATCTCTGATTTAGCATAGCATATGTTGTCTTCCACTTCAAATCACTGACTTTTTTACTGTGAAACCAGGAAAAAAATAACTTGAGTGATTCATTTGGAACCTGGAGCTTTAAAAGGTGCTATGGATATCTTGCTAAATCATGGCAACCTCATCACTATTGATGCCTTGGTGTAGTGTGTATCTCTACAGGATAGTTTAATACGCTTTCTAAAACTGAAGCCTGTCAGTGTAAATGTGGTTGTGAATGGGCTTTAAGTGTAGTGTTATGAAAAGGAAGGATGATGGTGTGTAAATTGATGGAAACATACAACTGATACTGGGTGTGAACTTGTTGGTTGCATGAAGAAATATTGTAACTGAGAGTGAGCTCTGCTTTTGGAAACAGTTGCTGTGTTGGAAGATGTGGAAGAAATTCCAGTTACACTTAAACATGTGCATGTATTTTTCCAGTTCTCCTATTTAAATAAGTAGTAAATATGTGGGCAGGTCAGTGACTCCCAGATCGCACAGATAGATGGATTTTGGTGAGTGTGGAACAGCAGTGTTCTAAACAAAGTGATGAGCACAATCATTAATCAGAAATCAGAGTGGATGGTGTTGTATTTTTTCCACTGGACTGTGTTGCTAGGTTTTTGAGAGAAGAGTAATGTTACTGGGTTGGGTTTTTTTTGGTGGTTGGGGTGTGTGCAAATTACAAGAGCTTGGACGGTGAAGCCATTCAGTCAGTTGTAGAATAGATTTTCTAATACCTCCTGCTAAGTTTACTGCTTTTCAAGGTGTTTCCTTCCAAAGTCAAGTTAAGCTTGATCTTTGATAGAATTATTTTCTACTTTGTTTTTTGTTTTTCTTTTCTAGGTGAAGAAATTAAAAGCTTTTGATGGAGATGTATCAAAACTGTCTCAAGCTGATTCCTTCATGTATTTACTAATCCAGGTGCCAAAGTAAGGAGATAGTAGGTTTATTCTGTTCATGATAGATGTTCTCTTTTGGCTGTCAGCTCTAAACCTGTTTGTTTGTGTACTTCAGCTATGCTCTTAGGATTGAAGCCATGGTGTTAGAGAGGGAGTTCTCACCCTCCTGTGCTTCTCTACAGGATGACATGAAAATTATAAGACGGGCAACAAAAGGTAATTAAACATGCCAGGACATGCATAATACTCTTGTTTTTGTTAGCATGTTAATTAGTCTGCATTATGAAGACTAGAGCTTGAATTTCAGGTACCTTAGCTATTAAGAGGAAGCTAACTCCTCTCTGACAAATGCCATCAGGGTGTGTCTGGTGAAATTTTGCTTCCAAAATAAAAAATCTGGAGACTTTGGACGCTGGTGATGAGTTCATAGCCCGAGTGTACAAGCTGTGTATGAAAAACTGACAGAAGAAAAGATGTCCAAATTAGCATAAATTGTCTTTTGAGTAGAGTTTGTTCATTCATGCTCATCACTGCTGATTGAATGTGGTTATTACACCTCCCAGCTCACACTTGCAGAGATAACCATGGTACAGTTTCCAGATTCCTATATATGCTGATGCCTTTTGAGGTGGCAGTATCAGTAGGCTAAAATCTTTCTTGTAGAGACTTAATACTATTGCTGTTCCTTTGGTTTCTGGTTTTGTTCTTTATGTTTCTCTACGTTTCTGTCCTCTACATTTCACAATTTTTGTAATGCTGCAGCAGGTTATTCAAAAGGTAATCTGCAGTCTTCTACTTTGCAGGAAGATAGCTGATTTCCTAATTTCAGTTAAACATCAATGCTCACCTTTTCAAATGCCTTGAGCGCCTATTTGTTTTGTACCTCAATATGAAATTCCTATTTCATGCTGGCAAATTGTTCAACAGGCTTCTATAGCACCACTTAGACTGCTTCTAGTAGTATAAAAGGGCACTGCAGTAAAAACAGTCAACACTGAGCACCAGTGCTTAAGATAGTCGCTTTCAATGAATGAGAGAAAAGCCTGATGTGTTTTTCTTATCAGTGGAGGTTGAACTAGTCCTTCCCGACTCAAAAAAACAAACAAACAAACAAAAAACACCCAAAAACCAACCACCACCACCAACAGAAAACTGAACTTGGGCTCAGGTTTGAGTTTAGCCTTTCATTGGAATCTCTTTCAAATCATTATTCTTTGTGTTTTGAGCAACAGACATATGCAAGGGAATGTGTTATGTATAAAAGCAGCCGCAGCCTATTGTTCTTCATGTCCTTCACCCAGAACATCTGTGAACTGATTAATTTGTTCTCTCCAGAGGAGACACTTTGGTCTCCAGCTCCTGCATCAGGCCAGTCATGCAAATCAGACTGAGCTTCCCTGTGCTCAGTCCACTTGTGTCATGTGCTCTTCTCCATTTGGTCTTTTCACTGCAGGGTTTGTTGATAGCCTGAAGTTGTTTAGGAATCATCTCTACTTTCCCATTTCTATCTCCTATGTTTCTTTCCTTGTAATTAAGCTGAGAGAATATTTACTTAAAGTCTAATGCTAGGATGGTCTAAATAGCCTTATGGATTCTCATCTAGCCAACAAGTGGTTGTAGGCTTTTACTACACAAGATCTTTAGAAGCTGCCTTTTCTTGGCCTTGTGAAATTTGGTATTCCTTTACTTCCTCCTCGCTTCCTCACCTATAGCTTGTTAGATCAAAAGTTATTTTATTAGTTGTGTGGGTTTAGGCTGCTAACACCAACAACACAAGGGCCATCTGCTTTCAAAATGATAGATAAGTGCATTATGTTGAGCAGTTAAATACAGGGTAAGCTATAGAATGTGAGCTTGGAAGTAAAATAGTTTTTAAAAGTATTTACACTGCAATCAAAAGGATTCCACCTTTTATGAAGGTCATCAGTGTAAAATACAGTACCTTACACTGAAACCAGCTCACATTATTTTTCTTGCAGTATGGTCATTGGTGGATTCGGAGTTGGTTTGCTGTGCCGCTTGCGTCATGCTAATTCATTAACGCTCTACAGTTCTGAATGTCTGTGTCTTGTTTCTAAGGCAATCCCTCCAGTGACTTTTAAGCATATGTATCATTTTCTGTTCTTATGTGGCTGGGTGAAAAGGTGTATGAATTCAGACAGAGCACTGCTGTGCATTTGGCAAAAAATGGAAATACCGGCCAAATGTGCTTCTGTGCTGGAAAAGCCTTGAAAGGCAATTTTATTCCACTTGATTCTTTCCATCACACGGCGTGTAATGTTGTGCTAAATTGTCTTTGATGTGACTGAAGTAAAAGAAATGCTGCTCCAAGTTGGTGATCACACAGAAATAAAGTGATGATTCATAGTGGGAGTGGGATAAGCAAGGAAATTTACACATTGCCTGTTATCTTTTCAAGCCTGCTGGCTAAGTCTCCCAAAAGAAAAAAGGAGCAGTTGTTCAAAAGCCCAATCCCAGCAGAAGGCAAATGGATCATGCAGGGCCCAGAACACTTGCCTCATGGTGGAATTAATAGGTGGTGAGGATATTTGACCACTTTGCACGTTGCAGGATTGGACCCGAATGTTTCATTAGCTGCTAGGGGTTGCCTTGGAAATACTACTCTTGCTACGCTTAAGTCTGAACATGTACTTGAGGTTTGTCAACTGAGCTTATGAATTTGAATTACACAGTACCATTTTTTTTTATCATGACCTTTTCAGTTTATTGTAGTTTCATGTTAAAATAAACATTTTCACCTTTAAAAGCTTGAGATTAAGAGGAGTTTTGCAACCATGTGTATTTCTAAGCAAACAATTGTTAGATGGTAGTTTTCTTGTTCCTCACAGAGTTGATGACTTGTGAGGAGCTGCATTCCATATTGCACTTGGTCCTTCAGGCTGGGAATATTATGAATGCGGTAAGTGACATCCAAAATGGAGATGGCTGATTGACCAAACTTCCTTGTAAGTATTGCAGTCCATTGATGTCATGCCTCAGCTGTTTGCTCTTTTTGTTTTAGGGAGGCTATGCTGGCAATGCTGTTGGATTTAAGCTGTCATCACTGCTCAAGCTGGCGGACACAAAAGCAAACAAACCTGGGATGAGTCTGCTGCATTTTGTTGCTCTGGTATAGAAAAGCTGTGTTGCAACTGCTACAAATGTAGAGCCATAGATGATAGACAATAGAAGGAGGCATGTAACTCAGAAAAAGCAGCTTTTTTACAGTTTTGATTCTAGTCTTCTTTTTTTTTTTTGATCTTGACATAAAATTCACCAGTTGACCCATGTCTGATCATCCTATCCAGAAACTTATGGAAGACTGAAAATTTTTTTATCACATAAAATTTTACCTTCATCTGACATCTTCAGTATAGCATTTCTTTTATTGTCCTGAATTCTTGCTCTGTGGAAGTGATTTCTTTTGATAAATATTCTTTCAGCCATCCTGTTGAATCTTTTGAGCAGTGTTTTTGGTAGAGGGGTTTTTTCTTCCTCCACCAGTGACTGACATGCATTTTTAAACTGCTGAAGACTCTTTTTTTCAATTGACCCTTGTTCACTTTCAAACTTAGTGATTTTAGCAGGGAGAGAATTTAAATACTTCTATGTATGACTTTGGTTATCTGTGTACAAACCAGCCTAACAGATTTCCAGCCACCTGAGAATAAGGAATTAATTGATGTTTGTGCAGGAAACATTGTGTCTTCTTGAACAATGGGCATCAGTAAATTGTCTTTCCCTGACTTTCCCCATTAATATGTGTGGCTTGCATTCACTGGCAGAAACAGTTGTTGTCATACACTGCAAAATGGAAGCTGCTGTTTAAAGGCCTTTTGTTCAGGGGCATCCTCTGCTCAGTTGTGTTAGGATTGAACAGGAGGGAAAACGGTGCAGGAGAGAAACCTTTTAAGTGCCCAACAAGAGGCTTTAGAACTGCTGGATTCAGGGACTTTGCCATGGTGGTGGAATGTTAATGGATTGTATGTGTTTTGGCTGTGTTCTGTTTGTTTCAGGAAGCCCAAAAGAAAGATGCAGCTCTTCTCAACTTTTCAGAAAAAATTAGGGATGTTCATGATGCTGCCAGGTAAGTGAAAAGAAAACCACAAACCGTGACTTGGAATTTTCTTATTTGTGGAGCAAAGAGACTTGTTCAGAGAAGTCTTGGCACCAAAACTGAGGCCTTTACAATTGTTTACTGTAGCTTTGAGGATTTTGTTTCTGTTTGCTAGCAGAAGTATTCCTGCAATGTGCCTTCAGGTGTGAGGTTTTTTTTATGGCACAATTTCCATAGCGTTTGGTAGTTTTGTCTCTGTCAGATACATGTGTGTGTATGTTGTTTTTAAGGGATTGTTACTGGTTTTCCTTAAGCAAATTTTCATCTGTCTCTGAGCAGGCTACACTGCTGTTCCAAATCTGATACTAGGTACAGTTACTGGCCCTGGTTTCTGTCAGATGCTTTTTTTTATATTTTGTTTGCTTCTCCATTTCTGTTTTGGAGGGAAAATCTAAGGGTTTTGGGGCTCTATGTTGTTTTCATCCGTACCTCTTCCACAAAAGCAAGTACAGTTAGCAAGTGCAATCTAAGATCCAAAAAATGGAAGCTAGAAGTGCTGGAGTTCGGTTCCCCAGTTGTGCAGCTTTCTTACTCCTCAGATTTGGGCAGTCTATTTACATTCTTTTCTAGTTATAAAGTGGGTCCAATCTCTTAGATCTAATGTAGGGTTAAGTTATGTCTGCAAAGGACTCTGAAATCTTCAGAGGAAAGGAGTGGCCATAGAGTTAATCAGAAAATTTTTGAGAGACCACCTGTGTGGCTTTCTGCCATCCAACCTACACACCTTTTTGGCAGTCTTCCATGTGGCCTGCTGGGGAATGTAGCTTCTTTATGCATCCAAGCGCCCTGGCAAACAACAGGGGAACAGGCAGAATCCCAAATATGGTGATTTTGGTTTTTTTAACTACTTTGTTCTTTGACTACATTTGTGTTTGAAAATATTCTGTTGTAACTCATTTTGAAATCTATTTAGAGAATGCACTCTGTACAGGAAAATGAAACAAAACAAAATTCATGTCTCACCATTGGGCATGAGGAAGATCTTAATTAGAGCCAACTGTCATGTACAAGTTGCTCATAAATCCTCCCAATTAGAGCATGTTAAAACAACTGCCAGTATGTTCTTATTATTATTTTTTTTAGTCTTCCCTTCTTTACTTGTGGACCATCCTCTTCCTTGTTGTGATCATAAAAATACAACCTGTATGTTCTCCTACTTGCAAAACCACCTATGATCTGCCCACAACAGGGATCTTACCTTTGCAGGTGAAGTAAGCAGACTATAACCAGCACCCATTATATTTATTTGTGTGTTCACTGACAAACTTAAGCATGCTGTCACTATCCACTGCCATGTGGACTTCAATCTGCCATAAATTCTTCAGCTTCACTGTTTTTAAGTCATGCTGCTGGTGAACTGACCTTAGTTAGGAGCAAGTGTGCAGTTGTTAAATTCTATCATTTTGGAAACTGTAGTGCCTCAATTCCTAGGCAAAGCTCAGATCTCTTGTGAAGGAAATGCTGTAGATTAAGAAGCATCTGTCCTCAAATGACTGAGAGATATGGGTGGGACCTTCCATTTTATGTAGTGTAGGTCTCCCAAGATAAAGCTTAGATTACAGCAGATCAGAGCTTTTTCCTATGGTCTCCAATTTCTGAGCTCTCCATAGGAGCAGCTCTGCTGCTGGTATGTGATAGAAGGATTAAATGTTGCTGAGACAGCTTAGAAGAACTTTCTGTGCAATTTCATAATGCCAAATGCTACTGCCAGAACGGATAGCCTTGGCTGACAGTCCCTTGCGACTCCCTTTTTGTTCCAGCTCCTGTACTTAAACAGCCATGTTAGCATCCGGAGCAAGTGAATTATCCATCTGGAAGCAAACTGTTTTTTCCTTTTCTTAGTTAATTTTCAGTACACAGACATGGCTAGCCATCTAGAAAATGAGTGCCAGGCACCAGGGAGAGAAAAGGAACACCTGGTCAGTGGCAGGGCAGCATTACTTTTTCTCATGGTAAGGTTGGATGGGACTGGCTGGAGTTAATTGTGAAACCACACCCCATGGGAATCCTTTCAGGTTGCAAATAAGAAGAAATGTGCTTATCTCTCTCATAACTTTTAGTGTCTACTCTGGAAAGATTTCCTGAACAGGCAGGTCTTGTTTGATAGCCAGGTTGTACCTCTTATTAAACATCCACTTTTAAAGCATATTGTGGCTAACCTGTGGGCAACTCCCTCCTCCTTGATAAACATTCTTTATATATGCTATTTTTAGGTTATCCATTGATAATATAGAAGCAGAGCTCCAGTCACTGTCTTTCAAGGCAAGATCTGTTAAAGACAGCATTCGGAGAGACCCAAAACTCTTTCACCAAATGGAAAGCTTTCTCCAGGTTTGTAGGATATCCATGTTGCTGTTGCTTGAATACAGGAGCGTTCCTCAGCTGAATGTAATCTGTGTGAACATGTTAATAAACAGAAGCGTTGTACTAATATGTCTAGCCTATCAGTCGTACAAAGGTGTTTGCATGCTGTTTGTCAAGTAAGAATGTTGGAAGGACTGTATTTTTACAGGGAGGGATATTGAGTGTACATTGCCCCAGGCTTGTTAGGCAAGCATGTTTAATGCCTGTGAAATGGCTGATGAAGATCAGCAGTTAAAATGTAAGACAGTGTGGGCTGGTCACTGGTTTTGTACTTTGTAGCTGCCCAAAATGTGGTATCTCCGTGCTAAGTACTGGGGCGTGCCAGTTTTAGCTGAGTCTGTGCTGTGTATCTGAATCCTGATTGTTGGGGGGCTGAAGAGATACTGTTAGAACCTGGAAGGGTAAGCAGCTGTTATCTCTGCTGATTTACCCTTAGCACAGAGTGTATTATTCTGAGCCATACCATTACTTCTGGGTGATTTCTTTTTATTTAGAACTGCAATGATTTTATGAACAAGAATGTGTATAGCACTGAACCTTGAAGCAGAGTTCGTGGTATTTTCTGAGTACGTGATGATGCTTGGAGAAACACATCTTAAGCTTCAATTAAATGATTTTTCTGGTTTGGGCTACAGACAATTATTAAAAGTAAGAAAGCAGGTGTTGATCTGGAACTTAACCCACCCTGATTTTCAACTTGCAAATGCAGTTAATAGTCCCTGCAGTATTTCAGGAGATGAGAAGTTGATGAAGAAGGGGGCGGGTTAAGATTAAAATACCTGTCTTCATTCACTCTGAATTGTTGGCTTTTGTCCATCGCATTCAGACTCTTTAATGTTATGTTCTAACATGTTCAGGATTTTTTTTTTTTCTTTTTAATTTAATAGCTGGTTTTATATAACACTACAACCTTGTTTAGGCCACATTCCAAAAGAAATGTTGGGGGGGGAAAAAAAAATCATTTTACAAATGCATACCTTACATAAACACTTCCGGTTTTTGTTTCTAAATTACAGGTGATAACCAAGCTGATTTAAAAGTCAGCTTTCATTATCTCATCCTTGTGAATAAATTACTGAAATATGTGGGAGGAACTCATTTTCTATGGATGCTTTTATCAGTTGTCCAGTTTATCTTCAGTCCAGCTTTTTATTGGGTGCTTTTTTGGGTTTGGTCTGGGTTGTTTTTTTTTAAAGACCAACAAGTAAGATTTGTTCCTACCCTACTTACTGGCATAATTAGCCAAGCAACTTTCTGATAGCAGGGTTGACTTAAATGATCACCGGTGCCTTAGCTGCCTGTTGCCATCTTGGAGTTGCAGTGTCAAAAGTATTTAGGTGATCTTGACTTAGTGTCAGAGAACACTTTTCTCCACAGGTTACTTTGAGCCACATGTGGTTTCAGATCTGGAATTGTGCATTAATGGGAGTGAATGGTGATATGGATAGGGGAGACAGAAGCAACTGCTGAAAGCATTTAAAATAGATCTGCTCAAAATCTAACCACAGCCTTACTTTCTTTCTCCTGAACCTTTTTCCACTAATCTCCTCCAAACGTATCTGTAGAGCTCTACACTTAACAATTCAAAGGTCTACTTTATGGGGACATTTTCTGGATGTCTCAATTCCTTATCTTTCTGGTATGAAAGCCTTTTTTATTTTGGTCCAAGATTAATTTAGGAACAAGTTGATATGTGCACATGGTTTGGGGAGAAAAGTGAGGATGAGGGAGTATTCTGATTATGCTTAGGTGAAAGGAGCAGGAATAATGGGAAAACAAGGCATGTGGAACTTTCAAGGGGTTCTCTGGTAGTCTGTCAGTGTTCTAGTACAGTATTTTGTTTTACTCATCTAAAAATTAAAGTTCTGAGTTTGTTCAGGGGCTTTTGAAGTTTTGCCTGGTTTGTATCCTAGTCACCACAATTTACATTTTGATTGATCTGTTTTCCCTGACCTTCTTGACTCAATTTGCTGAAATGACATGTTTCCTTTTGTAAGTAGGAGTTCTCCTTCAAAGTGTTAATCTCCTGGGCTCTGTAAGAGTTCCTAGGCTAGATCATGAAATTCCTAAGTTCCTACAATATACATGACCTGTTGTGACTTTAATTTTTCTGCCTGGTTCCTACCATAATGTGTTTTTGCTACAGTTTGCTGTAAGACATCTAAAGGAGCTTGAACACCAGAAACGGGAATTACAAAAGGAGGGGAATGCTCTCATTGACTTTTTCTGTGAAGACAAAGAAACTATGAAGTTGGATGAATGTTTCCAGATATTTAGGGACTTCTGCGTAAGATTCGACAAGGCTGTTAAGGTAAGAGAAGTGAATGAGTTTCTTACACATCTGAAATAGGTATTGGCTCACAGAAATCAAATTGTTTATTCTGCTGAGGGGACATTTTATATCTTGTGGTATGTGATATATTTGTTCAAATAGCTACAGCAAACTGCCCTCTTGTAGGCATTCCTTGCCAGAAGGCAGGTGAGGATTGGTTGTTTGGCCAAGCCCCATGGCTCTGCATCTTCTGCTACAAGTGGACTAGACCATTGAGATCATATGTCAGGGACTTTCTGACTAGTACTTACTGTTCAGGTGTTGGACTGGTAATGTTAGATGACTGGAAAGGTCTTGAGATATGTCACCCCATTACATAGACATACCAGACTGAATCAGCACTAGCTCAGGCTTCCCACTGCCATACTTTACATGGCTGGACACACTTTGCCAAGTAAGGACTGCGTATTCTACTTTGCTCTTTCAAATGCTTTTTGTAGGTGAAAACTCAAAAAATGAGACAGATCTACAGCATCAACATACCTTAGCCCCAGTGTGACAATTCATTTGCAAAGTATCCCAAATTTGGCCCAAAGAATTAGAATAGAATAGAATAGAATAAACCAGGTTGGAAGAGACCTTCAAGATCATCGTGTCCAACCTATCATCCAACACCACCCAATCAACTAAACCAAATCAACTAAATTGGAGAAGTACACTAAGACAAAGGAGCAGTATTGGCATTGTCTCCAGTTTTGATTCAGCAAAGTTTGCATATTGTTACAAGTAATATTTTTTAGACCTTCTGGATATCATGAATTAGATGTATCCACATATTTCTTTATTTTTCTGCCTTAGGTAATCTGCATTTGACAGCACTTTGTGTAAGAGCTTTAGTTCAGAAAAGAGAGAACAGGCTTGATTTGTAGAAAGCTGACAAGGGTGTTCAGCTGGCATACCTAGTGTACCATTAGCTTACCTAACCTTTACCACCCAAGGCAGCAAGCAGTTAGTCATGTGTGTGAATGTTATACAAATATATAAACCAAATGGTGGTAACTATTGCAGAGGTGACCGCACGCATAGATGTTTGTTTATTTGGGATTGGGGGTTTAATTCATAGTCACACATTGCAAGTGGTTGTGGGGTAGCTCTTAATTTGAGGTCCAATTGGGATCCTTCCTCCTTCTCTCTGTAGTAAGTAGTTACACTCTAGAAATGACAAATTGGTCTCTTATTTGCAAATGCAGAGAAGACTTGCTTACTAGGTATTTTGTGGGGCTTAAAGTCTTTGGTAGGGGGTCCCTACCAAATTAGCAGAACAGTTCAGGATAAAGATTGCACTTCTGACAAGTGCATGCGATGCTGGGACAGCGCAGCCAGCAGTTTAAAAGGCTGGCTCGTACCACAGTGGCCATGTGCACATATTTTGCACCTTTAAACTTATTTTTAAAGTTTTTAACGTGTCTGTGTGTGTTTAAAATAGATGCTTCATTTGAATAAAGTCTCCTGAAACATGTTTTGGGTGAGGTTAAAATGCTCTGTGTCTAGAGTGGAATATAATAATACCTGCTATTATTTTTAACCATTTGTTTTTACAAGGGGGTGTTTAAAGTTGAGCTTTAGTGTTTGGCAAGAATTTGTTCTGTATTTCCATACCTGTGAAGGAAAGTTCCCTGTCACAGAGGTTTTTCCTGAAATGCAAGTTTCTTCCTTTTTCCTTTCAGAAGTGTTCAGGTTTCTTAGGTCTTTCCTGCATCTTAGCTTTCAGAACTCAGTGTGTCTCAGGAGGTGTAAATTAACCCATTCATCAAAAAAGACATTCAGCATTAGGCTTTTGTTTACTGAAAGCTTTCAGGCAACTTTTTCTAGTTGTTCAGCTCCTCTGTTGTCACAACAATGGGAAGATCAAACTAGACAGTGCTTCAGACAAATGTAGGTGTGGGGTTTTTACACAGTGTATCATTACTTAGATTTAACAACATACTGGAAAATCATGTAATTTTGGAATCCTCTGTCAAGACTCGTCTCCTCCTTTCTTTTGCTACATCTGGCTCTAGAAAATTAGGTTTTCCATTTTAGAAAATAACCTGGAAAGTTCAACCAAAGGTTCAGCTAGATTAAATCTAAAGCCTAGGGGTGACAGAATGTTGATATTTGCAGTAATGCACTACTAATGATTTTAGTAAAAAAGTGTTACTATGTTGTAGTTCAAATACAAACTACCTCTTCTTATGGCTTCCTGAACCAAAATCCTTCAGCCTAGCTGCCAAAATCTCCAGCCTGCCCTGGGCAACCTCTGTGCAATAGTTGCCAGCTTTTCAAGCCAACAGTGAATGCAAGATCCAAAACTGGAGTGAGGCATTGATTAATAGTCCTTGAGCGCTATCAGTTGATGTTTCAGTAATGATGATTAAGGCATTGTGTAAACTTTTGGGTTTGCTTTCATATGCAATTAAGTAATGTCTTTTCCCAAAATTTCTAATTGGTTATGCTCAAGTCAGAGGTAAGTAGCATCCTGTAAAAACCTCGTGTGCTGACGAACAATTGCACTTGTAATAAGGGAAAGAGGTAAAGGAAAACATTGGCTGTGTACTCTTCAGGCAAATTTGTCTTGAAATATCAATGTAGTGATCAGGTAGAGGTTTACTCACCTGATAAAATTGCCAGCGTTACATTTAGTTGGGACTAAATGCTCTCCATCCTATAGCTGGAACTATTTGCCTGCAATTGTAATTGGGTTTGCCTGCAAACCCAGTTGGGTTTGACAGGTCACATTCTTGGTCTCTGCATGCATTTGTGCATTTTTTTTTCTTATGCTGACCAGACTGATGTGTTGCCAGCATTCGTTATGCAGGGAACTGCTCTCCATGCAAGCTGTGGTTGCCATGGTTATTTCTTGTGTGTATTTATTGGGGGTTGGGGAGGAGGGTGATAGCAGTAGGAGCTAATTGCATGGGAAGATAAAGGACTCATTCTCATGCACAGGATACTGTCCTCTGAGACGTGTTTATGCTTTTCCTCGTCAGGAAAATAGAGAACGAGAGATCCAGGAGCTTCATAGCCTGCAAAGGCAAAAGGAGCTGGAGGAGAAGCGTCGATCCTGGGCAGCTGGAGAGCTTGGGAGCTTTGGGCGGAGCAGCAGTGAAAATGATGTGGAGATGTTGGCCAAAAAGGGACTTGAAGAATTTCTTCCCTTCTTGCAGCAGAGACCTCAAAGCCCTTCATACAGAAACCCTAATTCTAGACGCTCTCGACTTTCTTTGGGGCTTGCTGCAGACAGGGAACTGCAGAGTTTCCTGGAAATCTCAAAAGATGAGGATCCAAACAAGTTTAACAGCCTTCCCCGTGCAAACACCCGACAAGCAAGACCAAACACAGCCTGGGCTGAATCCAAAGAAACAAGAGATCTCAACTTAAATACCTTGCACTTGCACCAACATTCTGAAACCAAAGTGAAAAGTGGCGGCCGACTGAAGGTGTCTCCAACTCAGCCCAGTCACTTCAGTGGCTCAACCAGTCCTGGTGCCCGTTACTTACAAAGAAATACTGACTACAACATGCTCACTTCCAATGTGTCCTGCGAGGAGCCCACAGATATAAATGCACTGTCCCTTGCAATTGAGGAGCATGAACTTGTTAAAGGATTGTGTAAGTTTGATATTCAGGGAGCAAAGCCTACAGAGGATACACCTTTACTGTATGTGGAAGGTGCTGGTGGAACAGACTTGGAGACTTTAGATGATCTAAGTTTTCGTTCCCTTAGCACTGCCGATGATGACCTGTCCCCAGTTTGCAGAAGTTCCAGAGAGGCCCATGACCATAAAGCCAAGGCAGCAGAGTGCAAAAGTGAAGCTTCAGAGCCCAGCAGCAGCAGCCAAGTGTCTATGGATACAAGTGTTTCAGGAAGTAGGGAAGATGGGCCAGTGTTCTACATGTCAGATACAACAACCGATTGTTCTTTGACATTGGACTCTGAAGAGGGAAATGATTTTAAATCAGCAGGCAATGGAATAAGGAGTGAGGCTGTCAAAGCACGTTTTTCTGGGAATGACACTCAGGACAGGGCTCAAACGTTCTTCTCAAATCTGAATTCTTCTGCCAAGGATCTGTCTCTTCACACTTCCACAAATGATAAGGACGATGCCAATAGCAAGCACCCCCTTCCTAAAGGGGGGACCATAAAAGCTAAAGATGCAGCAGGACCAAAGAGAAACTCTCTAAAAGACAGATCTCCAACCTCTTCAAAACCTAGTGGCACTCGCCCTAGCCACACAGCTCCTTCCAGACCTGTAAGAACTTTGAATGCCTCTGAGAATGAAAGTATGAGGAAAGTGGTGCCTATTTCTCGGTCAAACAGAGCACCGAGCAGCGTGAAAAAGCCAGAAGCTAAGCCAGCACTTCGTGAAACCAGTACAGTGGAGAGTCGACTGTCCCGTCGCAGCTCTGTCCGAGGCACAACAGACACCCTGCCAAGAAGTCCTTACAGGCATAGCATATCAGTAGAAGAGCCAAAGTTTCAAAGAGGTACTGTCACCTCGAGCAGTGCTCATTTTGAGAGGGACAGAGTATCTCTCAAGAAGCCAAGCTCTAAACCTGTTAGGAATAATGTCAAATCAAAGGTAGATGAAGCAAAGATGTGTCGCTCCAGTGTAAAACCCCAGACTCCTACAGATGACACTAAGATTGCCACAGTCAGTGTTCCCAAAACACCATCCACTGTCCCAAACTTTGCAAGGAATACAGTGGCTTCTTCTTCAAAACGTGCAAAGGTGGATCTTTCCACCTCATCCAGACCTCCAGCCATCACAAGGTCTGTGTCCCAGCGACTGCCTAAGGTGAAAGCAGCAGTGACCTCTGATGATCCAAGTCCAAAGGAGAACAGTGTGAGTACCTTAAAGAGAGCAAGTAGTGCCAGAATGGTTGGAAGAAGCATCCTGCAGGGAGAAGCTGTCAGCACTAAAGTAGAGCCTGCACCAAAGGAACAGGGAGCAGGGGAAAAGGCCTCTCTTAAACTGAAGGATGCAAACCGGACCACAATTGGTAAAATACTGAAGCCACTACTGAAGTAAGGGAGAGAGGTTTTCGAGTCTTGGAATGTGAACATTTGTTCAAGCACTGGATGTCTGTTATGAAATTCCTTAAAACAGTAACATTGCCAATAAGCATCATCATGTGCTCATTAAGTACAGCACACCATTGGAAAAGGGCAAGTAGTTGTGTTCTGGTCTTAATCCTTTTTAATGAATTTGAATGTATTTGAAGCTGCTGTGACAGAATGTGAGTGTAACAGCAAATCTTTACATATTTGCAATACAGAAGGTCACCAAAAGCCAAGAAGTTTTAAGAAGTTAAACTACAAGCTTTGCAACAGAAAACATGGATAAAGGCCAGTTTTTGTGTATATAAAATTATTGCTAAGACTCCAGCCCTTGTGCAGGTTGGTTCCTTATTTGACGTCAAAGTGAATTCTGTGGAACAGTACTGAAAACAAACTTAGGTGATTGTACTTTCCATTGCTTTCAGCTCCTTGGATTCAGGAATTCTTCTTGCCTGTTGCAAAGTCCATTGCTGGCAATTGGACAGACTGGGAACTGCTGGCCAAAAAATAGTAAACCAAGACATTTGCTGTTTGTGGCTGTCTTTAACCTCACTGAAGAATTTATAGCATGTTTTATGATTGTGTACGTGTGCCTGGAGGTGGCTTTCTGCTGGGCAGGAGGTTTATTCTCCAAGAATGTGGCAGCATTGTCTTGCATGCACAAATAATGTGGCTGGTGCTGCATCGAGTAGCACAGCTGGAGGCTGTGCCTGTTGGAAGGGCCATCGGTAACCACTGGGATGATGACTACTCCTGACTAGTTTTGGTCACAAACAAACTTGCCAGCTTTTGGTCATAGAGAAGTGCCATATATTTATGATACATATCAAGGATGTTTGCAGTTCAGCTCTTGAAGGCTGCAAAGTGGTGCCGAGCACTTTCTTACCATTCTGTGTTTCCATCGGTTTATCCACTACCAAATTACTTGAATGTTGCAACGGCTCTGATTGAGCCATTAATTTCCCTTCCTCCTCCTCCTGCCCTCTCTTTCCTTGTCAACACGAATATTTAGCATGAAACACAGAGCTTATGCATGACAATGTTTTTGTAGACTTCCTTGGTTGCTCTGAATGTGGATTTTAATGTTTAAAGACTCTAAAGGATGAATTAAACTAGTATTTGATAAGCTTTTTACAAAATAAAAACACCTCTTTTTTTTTTCCTGCAGTTAGAAATTTTAACTCCTGTCAGACTAAAGTACAGAGAATGAGGGAAAACTTGTTCAGCGTGCTGTGCATCTTCCCAAAAGAAATGCACGTAGGTGGGGAAACTGATCGCTGTTCTCCTAAGCATTTTGTTTAAAGAGCTGCCTTTTTATTCACTTATGAGTGAAGCCTCATTTAAGAATAAAATTTAAAAAGAAAAAAAATGTAAAGGAAAATCTCTTTGGACAAGTGGCATTGACTTACTAGAGATAGATCTGTTTGTCTGCTCTATCCCTGTCTCCCTGCTGGGAGAGTGTAATTCAATGAGAAAGAGACATTTAGTTGTTCACATGCTTCTCATGGGCAAGTATCGGGGACAGCTAGCTTTGTGTTTTGAAGTTGGCAAGGAGCATTTAGCTCTTCCCACGTACCAGCAAATCTTGATGCAGACATCATACCCAAACAACCTGAAGTATTGCATAGGGCCTCTTGTTTGAGTCTGTCCCACAGGGAGAATTTCTACAGCTTGATCTTTTTTTTTTTTTTGGCAAGGGAGAATTTTTGCTTGAAACCCTGTTCGTTTTTTTGGATACTGCCTGCCTTGTGGGGTAGACACAAAAGCATCTCCCTTCTTATTTGTATCTGTGTGTGTGTATGCACATCTGCAAGGGCAGATGATTGACTTGTTTTCTTTTTTTTTTTTTTTTAAAAAAAAAAAAAAAGAAATTTTTTTTTTAAAAAATGATTGGTAGCAAGCTTGAAAAATAATTTAAATGTTTGGAATTTGTAAATAAATTTCTATAACTCTGTGTAAAAGAAAACTGAATGTATTTAATGGAACATTTATACATTTCGGAGTAACTTGGTAGTTTAATAAAGTTCCCGTTTACTGGGTATGAGGTTTGTACTTTCTTCTCCCTGTTTTACTCTTGTCTTTGGTCCTGGAGATCTCCAGCAACTGGAGTCTTCATGCAGGTCACTGTGGAAGAGGCCCGGATGGAAGGTCTTTGCATTGGGAATCCTGGCATTTAAAATGCCAGGTTTGTTTTTATGCTAAGACACACAATTTAGCTTCAGCTCCTGAACGCTTCTGACGCAGGGCTTTCTGCTCGGGTTTAGGTTTAACGTGGAAGGCGTTAGACGGTAGATGCAGTGCTTTGAGTGCCGTGGCCAAGACAAACGTTCATGGCACTAACAAGTCTGGATCTGTCACTGTCTTCATGCCTTTCAGCTTAGCACACTTTATTGAGAAATCCTGGTTTAAGACTCCCAGGACACTGGAAAGAAAGAATAGCTTGTTTTGCAGCAGCAGGTGGTGACTTTTAGGCTATAATGCTGAATTTTTACACTTCATCCCGTTCTGCCATCATTCTTCCTTTACTACATACAAAAGAACATCTATTTAGCAGAAGCCAAAAAGCAAAAGCTGGCCAGCCACCTTTTCCTCAGGGAGCACTTCCTCCCCTCTGCTATGGAAATTATTTTTGGTCTGGAATTGCTGCTATTTGCAAACTTGTTTAGCCCCTGACTTTTCTTGTTTGGTGAGTGTGTCTTTCCTTGTATGGAGTGGCAAGCACCTGCTGTCTGCCAGTGCTGAGTGATGGCTGCTGGTGGAAGCTACGTGGGAAAGCCCTTCACCATCCAAAGGTGTGTCTCAGAAGTTTATGGGGTTTTTTTTAAACTTCATTTTTATTTCAAAAGGGTTTATAATTACCAATTCATTATTTAAACTACCAGCTGTCAGAGGCTGTGATGCCCTGTAGGTTTAATTTCCCATGTCATGCACTTTTCCCAAACATTAGCAGGCCGCAGGGCCAGCCTGGTTGCAGTTGATTTTCAAGAAAGAGCCTAGACCTTTTGTCCGGCTTTGCTCTACCAAATGGCTGATTCTTCTGATTGTGAGCAGGAACAGATCTGTCTCCTTAGGTGGCTGTTCTGATGCCAGTGAAGTGGGGGAACCCAGGGGACCATGAGGGGATCTGGAGCTGTGAAGCTGGTGGAGATTGAGAGATAGGGGGAAGAGCTGTGGGAGTAAGAGGTGCTGATTCATACTTGGAGGAATTTAATATTCACGTCCCATGTGGGAACTGCATACAAATGAGGGGCTTGATGCATCCCTCATTACAACAGTTCATTAAATTTTCAAGAAAGACAGAAAGGTTTCCCATCACGCCTCCCACATTGTACAAGTCTGGGCTATGTCATTCAAAATAACCTATCAGTATCTTTCTAATCTTGGGGTATGTCTGTGTGGACAGATGCAGACAGCCACATGTTGGCTCCAACCTAACCAGACCTGAGCCAACTCCAGGCTGGAGGCATCCAGCACGTTAGCTTGATGCTGACCATGAGCTTGTATACCACGGCTGTAATTGCAAACCCTCAGCCAGGCTCACTGCCTCCAGCTCTCTGCACACCAGCAGGACTATGCTGCTTCAGCAGCACCGCAGCAGAGCCCTGTCTGTCCACCCCAAGGAAGAACTGTCATCCAAAACCCATCACTGCTGCTGCTACATGAGAGAACATAATCCCTGCGAGAGGCCCAGCTCAACACAGCTCCTTTCAGATTTGGCTGCTCAGTGTTTTCCATTAACTTGATACTGTTTACATCCTATTGCCGCCAGTGCCAGAGATAACTGCCTTGGGAACAGCTCCCTACAGGTATTGTTAACAGCTGCTGAAAACAAAGGAGTTTGTTTTAGCCACGTCACTATCTAAATAGCCAGAAATACATTACTTCTTTATTACTCGTAAGCCAATATTAAAAAATCTGTCTTGTTTTCCTGGCTGAAAGATGCATTCTGGAAACCTTGCATGCTGTTAAAGCTGGCAGCTGAGCAAATATCCTTGCAACTGCAGAGGAAAGTGACACTGAGGTGAAGGACATGTGAAGGTTCTTGAGGCAAGAAAGCATGCTTCTCAACGTGTCATCATCGCCACCAGCCTGAGCTACTTGCACTGGGGAGAGAATTATTTGCAGCCAACCGTTCTTCCTTGCCATGTAGTTGGATTCTGTGTTGGTTTCAGGCTGAAGGCTGAGGCTGCAGGATATGCACTGCCTCAGCTACAAACTTACTCTGATTAGTTAAAAAAACAACCCACAAACTAAAAATCCTTGCTAACCTCTAGATGCTGATATCCTTTGGTTTTGCACTGAACCGCCGGGGAGGAGGGAGGGGACCTTAGCATGTTGACTTTAGTGGTGGTGGTTAGGGTGAGGTTTGCAGAGGCTGAGCAAATGCTCAGCAAGGGTGGCCTTGTCAGCATGGAGGGGATGGGGTTACCCACGTTTCTGAGACCATTCACTCCATCTGAAGCAGAGGCTCTGGATATACTGCCTTTGAACAGAGATGTGCCTCTTTGTTTTGATCAGGTCTGAACAATAGCTCCTTGTTTACCCTATTCCATTCTTACTGGGAAGAGGAGAAAAAAACCTTACCTCCTCTTGGATCAAGTGGAGGAAAGATATGAACTCTACCTACTTACTTTGTTTTGTTTTTTAAACAATAGGACTTTGATAAATAGAGCTGGTAGCTTCAAATAACTCTGCTGCACAGGGGCACCAGGTATTTTCACTGCCTGCAGTGATCCAGCAGAAAAATAGGCATAAAAGCAAGAACTCTGTTTAGCTCCAGAATACATCCAAGTGGCGATTTCTTCTTTGCTCTGAAATAATCCATCCCAGCAACTGAGCACTGACAATGTTCATTTGGGCACATAAAAGAAGCTGACTAGGAAATATTTTATTTCACTTTTAAATAGCTGTTTAACATAGATTTTACTACCCATTACTCTTCCATTTCATCATCATTAGAAGTAAAAAGCTACCTTCAATGGAGAGCAGTACAGCAGGGCTGGCTGATGCAAAGCCACAACCCTCAGCTCCATCATTTCCCTGGTACTTACTCCTCATGGCCCTTTTCTGTAGGGTTAGGGGGGAAAGTTAGTTAATAATCTGCCTTTTGATAGTTTCTTTGAGAAATTAACATTTTTGCATCTTTCCAGTGGCCTAGCACAAGTTCTGGGAAGAAACCTGAATATACTTCTAAGATGGATACATGCACAGCAGGCATGAGGAATTACTGAAGGCCAGTAACTTTTGGAAATAAGGAGAAATGTACATAAGGGAAAATGTGATGACAGTGAATGGACAGGCACAACTGGAGACAAGTTTTCAAAAACTATATGAATCTTTTTCTCTCTGTCATTAGCATCCTTATACTTCCCTACGTGTCTGCTCTTTCTGGCAAGTCCAGGTTTAAACCACAGTCTTCAGGAGAAAGGAGACTTCCCTGTGCCTGACTCCATGGAATCACTGCAGAGCCACTAGAGTCACTTGAGTTCTTGGGCTGTAAATATGACACGTTGCTAGCTTTGTGTTTTGGGTTCTGGTGTTTCTCACACAGCATTTTAAATTGATGCAGACGTATTCCCCATGCAGATCTTTAATCTATTTTTTTAGGATGAAAAACGGGTCTAAATGTGGTTTTGATTTTCCCCCACCCTTTTACAGCTGTATTTGCCCCTTTACATCCCACAACAGCTTCCTCCCATTCCTATTTCTCTATTATTTTTTTTTTGGTCCTACTCAAATTTTCCAGCCTCCACTAATAACTCATCCCTTTTCTTTATCTTCTTTTCACGTGGCAGGCTTTCTGTATTCTTCTGTTCACTCCATTCTAATTTCTCTCAGTTTCTCAACTCCAGTGGCCATTTTGCTCTGTCGCTTGCTTTCTTCTTTCTGCCAATGTCTTTCCCCAAATGTCTGCAGAATCTGCAAGCTGAGATGTTTTACTGCCAGCTTCCAGTAAGATGTGGGAATAGCGCAACAAATGGTCTCAATTTTTAAGGTTTACATGTATGTATTTTGCAGTTTTGCCTTGTCATTCCAGGCAAGTAGCTGGAGGAGGCTATTACCGAGCAGAGGCACATCTTTGTGTCTTTTCTATGTGAACATTGCTTACCTCCTACACTGAGCAGCCTGTGGGGAGGTAGGAGGGGAGCAGAGGAGCTGAGTGCATGGGGTGATTTTGCAGAGGTAGGTGAGGAAAGTCTGTTCAAATAAAGGGGTGTGTGATTTAGTTTTGTGGTTCAAGTCTAAAGAGTCCTAATGAAAAACTCAACACCTTAAGAAAATATTTGAAGTGATTTCTAAACCCACCCATAATCTTGGGAGCACAAGAGAACAGATTTATGCAGTCAGATCCATGCTGTTACCCTGTGCATCAGAGCAAAATAATTATATTATTGTTTCTTAAATTAGCACGTAGCTTTTCATGGTGCAGATTAGAGCCTCCAGTAGAGTCCAGTTTTCACTTGCAGTGCAAGGACCAAGACCTTTTTCACAACAAGAGATAGCATCTGGAAGCCTAAAGATGGCTTTTGGAGAATAGGAACTTAGTTTTCAGTCTGCTGGAAGTAAATACTCACTACATAAAACGGGGAGCATTTGGAAGGCATGGATAGCGAATGCATGTACTTACATAGGGTATGTACTGCTTATTGCTGTCAGTACTTGGTATTCACATGGTTTCTTTCTAAAAAGAACCAAATCCTGGTTAAGATGACCTTTCCTCCCAGGAAGTTATAGCCTAAGCCATTGAATAGTTGAGCTAAGAAGGCATCTCTGGAGGTCAGCCAGTGCAGCCTCCTGCTCCAAGAAAAGCTAACTTCACACATAGGTTACTTTGCTGAGGGACATAGGATGTTGTTTTTAGCACAAAATGGTTATAAGAGGGAGGCATGATTTTGCTACTGAAACAAGGGTACTGAAGATGGGAAAACGGTAAGAAAACTGCTGGTGTATAGGCTATGGCTTGGAAATGGTTTGCCACCTACCCCACAGAGTATATTGCAACTTTCAGGTGGCTGATGGTGATGTGAAGTCAGTAAAGAAAATAAAGACAGAAGTCAAGAAAGAAATTTGAGGGAAACCTATTGGGTACAAGAAAGAAAGATGTTTGTGACTTAAACAAGAAAGGAAACATGATTAAAATTTGCAGAGGCTTGTGAGAAAAGGCAGATATTTTCAGTTTGGATGAAGAGAAAGAAGTAGAGGTGAGAGATGTTCAGCAGACAGATTATTAATTGATCCAATGCTGTTAACCTCAGCACAGATGGGGCTGCTGAATGCAGGCAGCAGCTGGCAGCACCATAATTGATCCATGGGAAAGCCAGGAATGACCCTTGTAAGCTCAATAGTTCAAATCTTCATGGCAGATATTTGCTTACCTTCTTAAAGGAATTAAGGGCCAAACAGAAGAGTAAGTTACAGTAAGTATTCTTCATGACTAGCTTGTGTCCTGCAGGATGGGATGCCTGTACTTGCATATACAACTAAGCAACAACCGTTCTGATAAATGTGATAGTTTTGATGCATGTCTTTTCATGCAGCATGGTTTTACTGATGAAATCAGCACCTCCACACTTACAGTAGAGCTGCTGTGGTCATCCCAAGTAATACACATGCTCATGTCAAATGTAGAAAGCAGCTAACTGGTAATCAAGCAAATTTTGTTTCACTGCGGTGAAATAGTACCTGGGTTGCTCTGTAGAATTTGATACAATCTATTGCTGGAGACTGGTAACTCAGCTGGAGGGAGCATGGGCTGGAGCATAGAGCAGCTTCTGCTGGTATTTTTGGTGCACTACATGAGACCGGTATGTTCCCCAGTAGAGATGGTTCCACATCGGAGCTCAGGCTCTGACGGTCTATATATTTATGGCAGCAAAAGATCACTATAGAGAAAGCATAAATGTGTAAGCCAAATCTGAACCCATGGCCTCCCTGTGTGTACCTTTTAAGAGCATAACCAATCCTCACTGGCCACTTGGACTCACTGAACAAAACAACCAGCCAAAACCAGACTCCTGCAAGACCTCATTTACACATGAATTTCAAGCTGAAGATACAGTGCACAGGCAGGGATGACTGGCCAGGAGTGGGGTGTTAGCAGGGAGAAGTCTTTAAACTACAGTGAGAAGTATCACCAAAATCACATCTGCTCTTCAGCTGTGCAGCAAGTGGAGAAGCAAGGCCACCAGGCACAGCCCCTGGCATCCCAGCAGACAGGGTGTCCTCAGCACACACAAAGACAGTAATCTGAAATAATGTGGAATGTGGCATAAGCAACCCACAGAAGAAGGGCATGTGGAAATTCAGCAAGAGACATTTTGTAATTGTAGAAGCAACTGACAGTATTATAAGAGACTACAAAGCAGAGATTTGCAGGAATGTGTAGCTTGAAAATACTGCATGAATTGGCAAAGTGGGTCCATGACTAATCAAAGAGGCCCATTGTATGATTGAGTCTAATCTCTTGTTTAATGAAAATACTCTTCTGAATGTCTCATTTAAGCTACAGTAAATATCTCTGAATAAAATGTCCAGCCTTAATCTACAACATTTTAAATGACAGAGAAGTCACCCTAACCTTTGGTAAATAGTTCCAAGAGATAATCAAGCTCTCTGTCTAAAACTGTCATAGTTTTTCTTGCACAAATTAATCGGGGTGGAGTGTGTAATTGCTGGTAACTGGATCTGTTACGATGATGGGTGCCAACCTGGCAAGCTCTTGTTATCAGATTTCTGCTTCTCAAATTAAGTCTTTGCAGGAAAGGAGCTGTGATTTCCCCTGGTGAAGACCCTCCATGGTTCTGGGGCCAGTCCACAATCCAGGGACAGTGCAGGGTGCAGAAATATGTGGGAGAAGGTGTCCCACTGTGCTCCTACTGCCAAGCAGAGGCAGGGGGAACATTGTTCCTGCCAGGGCACCATGGCTTTTGGCATCAGGGGCAGTTTTTCTACCCACAGGCACTGGCTTTCTGTCTCTGGCCAGTCCCACTGTTGAATACATGTGGCTGGAGGCTGCCCTGGGAGAGTGGCTCTGGCCAGCAGGCTGCCACATGCCCACTGGCCTGGGGAGAGACCCACAGGAACTCTTTAGAAACCTGTTCGCCAGAGTTTATTTTGACATGAGGTGGAAGCTCTGGAAGGTTGGATCTGTGTTTGCTGCAGTGGTTTCCCAAAACTGCTCTTGGTAAACCTAGCTTAGACTCTGTCACATTAAAAATGTGACTAACAAAGGCACTTGCTTTACAACTGTGTGATAGTTGTGTTCAGATGTTTGGTTTTAGCTAGGCATCCACTATCTGGCCAATCACAGAGCCTGAATATTGCTGGAAATCACCAGGGCTTTCTTTGTTCAGACCTGTTGTACTCCCTGTTCCTTTCTACCTGATGGGGACAATGTGAGCACTGATAAACCCTATCAACTCACCCTTTTATTGTTCTGCAGCTGGCCTGCAGCTCTTTGGCCTTGTCCTGCTGTCTCTTAGGCTGGGAATATGCATTTTTAAGTATATCTCTCTCCCTCCCTCTGTGGGACTGTGTCAAGCATTTGGCAATTAAGGGGGCAGTGATAACATCAAGTGATTAATTTACTGACATTCTTTTAAAAGGAAGCTCTGACTGTCCCCTCTTCTCCTGGGTTTCCTTCCCTCCTTCCTTTAAGTTGAGGTTTACAAGGAGCCTGGAGCTATTCTGTGGATCAAATGGTACCTTTGCCACCTGCTTATCAGTTGACTGTTTTTTGACTGTGCTGACCATTTGCTCTGTTTTAAGGCTGCCTTTTACAAAGAGAGGACTCTTTTTGGTTTTGTTTTTGTTTTTTCATTTTTCTCCCACAATCTTTTTCTTTTGTTGAGCCTACATGAGCTGTGCTGCTCCCTGATCACTCACGTTTGCTCTGCCACCAATGTGAAGCTTCTCTCAGTCAAGCACACCTTTGCTGCAGTGCCTGAGGGGACTATTAGACAGGTGGCCTCATCCCAGGTAAGTTTTCATTATTGATGTTATTGTAGAGCCCCATGCTATGGCAACCACAGGAGTTGTGCTCTTTGGAACTGGAGTGGGGTGGAGGGAGGGAGGACACTGAAGCTGCTGTTGGGCACCAGCCCTGCTCCATCAGCAGCAGCTAGGTTGGCACTGGCACTCTGCCAGCTCGCTGTGGCGCATATGTTTATCCAGCACGGTGGTGACTCATGGGTGCTATGCTCCACCAAAGCCACCTCCGGCAGCTTCCCCGTGAATCACTGCAGCCTGAGAAGACTTGCAGCAATTCCTGGGCCACCAGAAGGATGATCTCATTGCCTGCTGAGGGGAGTAAGTCACATGGAGCTCTGCTCTCAGAGCCGGGGAAAATGGCATTCCAGCAAAGAGCTTGTTGGTGACCTAACTGGACACGTGATTCTGTGTTTTGGGACCAAACAAGGCAGGATCCTTCTTGCAGGGAAAAAAGAGATTGCAAGATGCATACAAATAATTTCAGGTGGCTTTCGTAACAAAACCTGTAAGGCAAGGAGGAATGATATGGCACAGGGTCCACAAAGGATTTGATTTTAAGTATTTCTCTTTGCATTGCCTCTTTTCACTTACTTTTATGATTCTCCAAGCGGTATTGCCTATCATGGGTGGTCACTGTGTAAAGTCTGATCTTTGCATATCATGCTCTGTTCATGGAGCTGAATTACTATGATACTGGTTCAAACTTGCTCACCAAACCCAGCTGAAGGAGTTATTCAGGTTTAACACCATCTGAAATCAAGTGCTTTTGCCTCTGCTGAAAAAATAAGTTCATGACACTTTTCCATTTCCATTGGATTTGTCATTATTTCAAAGAGGTTGCTGATTTCTGAGCAGGCATCAAGTGGGTTTTTCTTATTTTAAACATAAAAAATAATAAACCTGTGCTTCTCCCCCTAAGACAAATCTCAAAATGCTGTGAAAAGTGCTAGTTACTTATCTTAAATGTGTCACCTTGTAAGATCAAGACCCGTGCAGAAAATTGGTGGATTTTTTTTAATCATCTTGAAGTTGTGTAGGGCTGAGAACTTCACCAAAATTAAAAATCAACTTGTTTTTTGTTGAGAAAGGCTGGTGGGGTGGATTTCGTGAAGCTGGAATTTGCACCTGTGCCAGTGAAGCAGCTCAGAGCTGCTCCTTGCCTCCTTGCCTGTTGCTGGCAACTGGAGCTCAGATCTCAAGAAAAAGAGGAGGAAACTTCATCCCAGAAATTCTTGTGGTTTCAAGATGCCACATCTGTTGGCTCCAAAGTGTGTGCCTAGGCTGTGGGAAGCCAGTGGGCTGCTACAAGGAGCAGTCAGCAGGGACCAACTCCCACATGTAATTGCTCCTTGAGCTGTGAGCACAATGGCCATCATCCCTCTTCCCAGGCAAGGCATCCCCATGCGTCGTTGCTAATTGGACAGTGCTGACAATCCTCAAAGCGATATTTCATCAGCTACTTTCCATTCCTTGACTCTTAGGTGTATGTTGTTGGCTAGCTACATTTAACAGTGTAGGTTAGGTAATGAAATGATTGTGGTAAGTGCTGATAGACTGAAAAAAACAATCCCAGATGGCACTTTCTCAGTGTAGACCATCAGATTGTACCACCAAGCCTGCATCCACTCATGTCCATTACTTTTCTCTTCCCCAGGCCTGATGTTGGTATGTGTCATGGAGAAGCCTTCTAAAAATCTCAGCTGAGGATGAATGTTGTGGTCCTCCATGGTGCACTAGTCTGAAGGCATCATCCTCACATTAAGTACTTTTGAAAATCAGCCTGATATATTTTCCTCTTTCTGTTCAGTTTCCTGTTCTGCTTTTAATATCTATCGATTTTGGGACAGCCTTATTGCTTCCCTGCTAAACTGGGGCAAAGGATCCCTTCTGCTCATGTGGGGTGCACTGCTTGACCTGGGAAGCTCTCTAATGATCTTGCAGGTAAAATGGAAATTGGCAGAAAAAAGGCTCTTTGCCTATCCAGAGCAATTCCTTCAGTAGTGCAAGCCTGTATCTGAGCATGGCCCATGTTGGAGCAGGAGCACCAAGGGCACGATTTGCACAGCCTCCATGAATACCAGATCTGTTCTGGCTTGCAGAGTTTTAAGGAAGTGAGCTGCAATCATGATGACATCAGGCAGCTAACACCAAATTTGGGATTGGTGAACTCTGAATGTGCCTGCTCTTTGAAGGTGAATCTGGAGCCTTTTGAAAAGACTTTCCTTAGCTGCTGTACTTGCTTATTTGAGTCATAACTGCAGTGAGTATGGTGTTGCCCAAATGCAGCAAATGACACAAGTCTCGATCTTTGAGAAAGGTGTCTCAACAGCTTTCAGTGTGGGGTGTTGAGTAATCTTGGAAACAGATATTTTCCTATTGAGTTTTATAAAATTGGAGCATGTGTGCATGGGATGGGGTATGAGGTGGTTGCTGCTCTCCATGGCTCATTCCTATGGGACCTGAAAGGGTGGCACCTGCAGCAGGTTCCCTGAGATGCTCCTTGCTCTCTGAAAGATTTAGTGAGGAGAAGGTGAGCAAAGGAGCTAAAATCTTTGAATCACAGATATAAATGAAAGAGGGCTTTTGAGATGTTCTCCAATCAAGCAGCTGAAAAGCAAAAGTGTTTGGAAATGTTCTGAGCGCCACAGAAATAAGTTGTTTATTGCATCTCCGCTCACCCAGGCCTGCTTTATGCACAAAAGTGGCCAAAAATTATTTTTGGAGAGCTACATGGTGATGAGGAAAGACAAAGAAGCAAGACCTATTGGTCTGTTGCCCTGCTCACCAGAGGGAAAAACAAGCCCTGTGGTGGAGGGGATACGCTTGAGGGGCTGTAGATGGCCAGAGGTGAAGCACAGCTCATATATCTCTGATATTTGTTGTAATACAGCCGAAGGACCCTGCCCTTAGTCCTTCACCAATACCTGAGTTTCATATGTAGCCTGTGCTGCTTCTTGTGACACCAGACATTAGTGTGTTGGCAGTGGCCAAGCCAAGGTCCCACCAGGCACAGGAGACAGCATAGCTCCTGCCTCTGCTTTCTGCAGAAAGGTGGAAATGTGGCAGTCTGGTGGTGCCCTCAACCACCCCAGGAAACCCAGCCTCTCTGCCCCTAAATCAGTTCTCAGCCCTGTAAGCTGGGTATGAGTGCCTTGTTTTCATGAATGGGAAAGCTCTGAGCTCAGTGTGCACCAACACTTTCTTTTTTTGTCTCCCCTGTCTTTTATCAGTTTGTCATAATAGAATTATGTTCATGTTCACCTTGGCCCAATCCCAGGGTTGCCTTGCATCCACTAGGAACAACCATAGGCCACAGCCAAGACTTGGAGTTTCAGGAGAGATATCTGGGGCCACATGAACTGCACACCCTAAAATTAGCTGTGTGACTACAGGACTCCTCACTATCAATGCGATGTCTTAATCACTGTGACTACAGCACAGCCCAGCATCTGAACCAAGGTTTTCCCTTTCTGTGGGCCTCAAATGCACCACAAGGAATGAAAAATACAAATTAGAGGTCTACACAAAGCACTTTACGAGGAACTTTGAATGAAGGAAATATGCTGTATGGATATAGTATCTAATTAAAAATATCCTAAAGACTCCCTTCTTTCCTTAGAGTGTTTTACATCATTTGTTGTATAGAGAGCTGTGCTGCCTCTCTGGCAGTTACCAATTTTCTGAGCTTCTGAGAGAATGCTGAAGCTTTCTAGTGAGGAATCAGCCTCTACTGCCATGTGTTGAAAACAAATCTTAGCTATTTATTTCATTTCATTAAAGAAAGAAGGAGGAACCTGGGGGGAAGAGCATGATGTGTGAGATAAGCAAAGACAAGCAGAGCCAAAAGCATTGCTGAGTAGTGACCAAGAAGTGTGAAATGTCCTCAGGTAGGAGCAGGTCTCCAGTGTGATTCCTTGCAGAAGAAGTTGCTCCAGGAGCAGTCGGGTTGAGGCATGCACTATATAGTGGTGAGCTGTTCGTCATTACTCAGGGGAGCAAGACAAATGAGAAATCAATTGAACATCAAACCATTGTTACTGATTGCCTATGTTGAAAATAAATGATTCATTGAGTGCTTTAATTGATTCATATACATGGCAAGGAGTTCCAGTCTTAATTTATGGACCTCTCCACCAGTCAGGCAGGAAAGTCTTGCTCCCACTCACTTTATTTGTGCAACAAACATCCTTTTCTCTTGGCATGGATTAAGCCAACCCACTTACAGCCTTTTTTTCATCTATCTGATTGTTTACTTTGCCTGTAAGTGATTGGTAATTCCACTCACTTACGTGGTGTGCCTTTCTTTTTTTTAACTTTCCCATTTAATTATTTATTTATTTTCTAGCAGTGGAGCCCAGAAAGGCTGTGGATGTCTGTGTGCAAAGTGCCAGGTTCTATGCCCAGCAGGGCAAGCAGATGACCCTATTGTCAGAGAGCTGCAGTGTACAGAGCACCATGGATTTACCGCATCCACTGCCAAATCAGTGGGAAAGGGGACACTGAGTGACTTAAAAGTCTTTTCTACCTCCTTGTGTGATATACTCTGGAGTGCTTTGTGCCTTCAAATCTGTATGCCCTCTGTAGATAGGAGTGGCTGCTCACAGAGGTTGAAGGGACTGTGCCTCCTCCCTGCCGCAGTGCCTCTGTTTACTCATCAGCCTGAGGAGGAGGTGTTGGACATCTGCCTCTGCTTTTCCACAGTAGTTCGATAGGGTCGTCAAAACAGAAGGGAAACAAGGGGGTGTTTGCTGTAGGTCAGGGGAAGGCATGGGTAGGGATATGTATCCCAGCTTGTGTAACTGGTGGGTGGTACTGCAGTAGAAAAAGGCATCTGGAGAGCTGCAAGAGTAGAGGGGTCCTCCCTCGCTGATCAGGGAGTGCAGGTGTCTGGTGGTGCTGGTTGGAGGGAACATTATCCAAAAAAAAAAGGAGACAAAAAAAATTTTACAGTTGTCTACAAGTTTATCAGGTGGCAGAGGCAGCATCTTGCTAGCCCTAGGGGAAATGACCTGTCAGCCCCTTCACCACCTGACCCATGTCATGGCAGCTGTTGCCATTGGATTGCATGGTTTTGTCTAGGCTTCTCTGCATGTCCTGAGGCCAGGCTGCAAGGAAGCAGTGCAAGCTATCTAGGGAGAGCCTTTTCCAGTCAAAAATACCGTAATGCCAACATGCTCCTTGATCTGCCAGCCACCACAAAAGAGATGGCTACCAGCAAACTGGGGCTGAAACGGCAAAAGAAAAACAACCAAACAAAAGCAATGTTTTTTTCATGATTTGCCACCAAGTAACTCAGTCATCCGGAGAATGATGGCAGGTGGACTTTGACTAGCTTTTAACTTGATACAACCCACAGGTGCTGCTACAGGATTAACTGGGTTGCAGAATAAGGCTTTCCACAGTATGGTTTTTTTCATCTGGATTTTTTTTTTCCATCCAGCTCTTTGCACCGGTGCTGGGACTGGTAGGGAAGGAAGAGCAGTGCAGGAGATGGGAGCAATAGGGCTGTGCAGTGTAACAGTGCTGCTATCAGTGTAAGTTTTTCTGTAACAGTGCTGCTTCACTTCGTACCATCACTGCTGGGGCTTAGGCTGGCAGCAACTGCACCAGCCTGGCATAAGGGGTCTCCAGCCTCTGTATGCACAGGCCCCCTTGTGATTTGATTGACTGATGTTTTGGCTTGATCTGTTTGGGGATGAAACAGATAACAGTGTTCCCACATACATTTGTCTGTTTTTGGAGTGATATATTTATAATTGTACTGGAAAAACTTCATGTCCCATGTTGGTCTGCTCAAGGGAACCCTCACAAATGAGAAGAATAAACATAGAAACACTTCCTGCTCTGCATCGCCATCCCAAACTATCTCTGGTGCTTGTGAGCCTGAGCTTCTCACAGCCAGACAGCGTAGCATGACTGGCTTACCCGACTTTGTTTCCCTAATCAGATCCTGGGTTCTGCACCAAAAGGCTTTGAAAACCTGTACAGGAGGAATCTGAGTCCTTTGCCCTCTGTCCAAAGAAGATGTGCAGGGTGGCACAGATGGGACAGCTTCTGTATCACAAATCAGTGCATGTTGGCTCTTCAGCCACAGGAGCTGAGGTGACAGGAAGCTCTCTAGAAACTGGGTCTAGTTGTTCCTCTCTTTGATGTGCAACTTCCATTGCTGAGCAGGGTTAAGGACTGGGAACTCTGACTTCAAAACTGTTTTTGTTTGGTTTTTTTTAAGGGGGAAAGGTAGCTTCAGGGTTCAGAATCAGCAATCTGTGGTGAAAACAAAGATGAAGAAAAGAAAGAGATGCTGAGGATGGTACTGAGCAGATAGATGCGATGAGGTAGCCACAGACTGGGACCAAAATCAGGGAGGATGTTGGCTGTGCTTGTGCTCCTTGTTAGTTCTATTTTTGCTGCAGGTTAAAAGTTAGCAATGTAAATCTGGAAAGGATTTGGCATTCCCCAACTGAAGGACACACGTTAGCAGAGAAGCACCTCTGTAAGCATTGCTTCAGTGCTGGTTCTGCAAAGAGGTTGCAGGAACTCATTATTCATGATTTTATCTTGCTACCTGAAATACATAAATAGCCTAAAGGTTCTTCTGATGGACTTCTTCCAGCTCTTTGATGTGCCAAAGATAATTTCTGTACATACTCCCTCAACCTGTCCCCACTCCCTACCTAAGGTTTAATGTTTCTACTTGTTATGTTTACCTGTCTGTACTAGACTGCAAGCTCTCCGAGGCAGGGACCTTGCCATCTTTCATGCTGAAGTACCTTGAAAGACTTGTAACATCAATAGCTATAAAATGTGATATAAATTATCAAAGCACTGTTAACTAACACAACTCAACTCTGGCCTCTTCTGTGCCAGGCAAGTTTTTTGTGGGGCTGCCAGCTGCTTTTGACACCAGCTTGGCATAATCTGTGCCAGCAATGCTGGCAGCCTGGCCCCAATGGGCAGCCACTCTTGTGAGAGCACACAGTGCCTTGTAAGTGAGTCCCATGGCTCTTATGATGAGTGGGGTAAGAGCCTGTGCCTGACTCAAGCTGTGCTCCTGATGAGGCTTTTTGGAAATCACATTGCCAGCAGCAGGACCTCATACCTCCATTGGTTTAAAAACTCAGAACTATATGCCAGAACTTTTAATAACTCAAGAACCTCGTGGTGCTCTGGATTTAAGTTGCCTTGTGTGATACTGTAACAGTGGAAGCAAATGGATGCATCCCTGCCTATGTGTCCAAATGCAAGAAGCAGAACAAAGCAACCTGCATTCCCCCTGCCCTAGCTCCTGCGTGACTTGAGAGCACCCTTGGGTCCAGAGACACTGTCTCACAGCATTTCTGGGAGCTCAGACCCACAGTCCACAGTGCTTTTGCAGTCAGCTCTTTTTTGCCTTCTCTTCTTTGGAGCTGGTTTCTTTTTGCAGCTTGGGATGTGTCAGGGGGAGACCTTGTTTTTATAACCTCCTGTTATGGCTGGAGGTAATGCCTCTGTGGTAACAGCTGGAAAGCAGTCTTTGATCTGGTGCATAGATGCCTCCTCTGGGAATTCAGGCCTCTGAGTCTTATTTGCCCTGGGCAATAGTCAAGAGTATTTCCCCTAAGTTAAGAGCCATCAAACCTTATCAGCTGTCTTGATATTCTTGTGTCACCACCCCATGAAGACAGCATCTGCCATAGAAAGGTCAGGCAGAGAAATCTCTGAGTAAAAGCTCAGTGTACAGCCCAAAGAAGCACAGAACTGGAAGGACATGTCCTGGGGTTATCCCAGCCCTATGAGGAAGGAAGCTGGCAGCCATTAGGCCAAGAACTCAGGTTCCAGCTAGCTCCCTGCCAAGCACATAGCTTTTATGTCCTCCCTTTAGTATGCAATATGTGTGGGCAAGGTGTCATCAGGGTCTCACCAGCACTGAGTGGATCCCACACACCTAGGAAAAAACCCACAGAGAGCTCACTAAGCCCTGGCCAGAAGGCGAGGGGCCAAGATGGGCTGAGGCTGTGGGCAGGCAGGTGTTTGATCCTGCACTTGGTCCCTGGCACCCACTGGTAACAATCTGAGGCTACACTACGCTGCTGGGGCTGCTGCAACTGCTGCATGATCTTTGCATCTCTTCTCATTGCAGCACTCCAGAAATCAGAGGAATGAGGACTGGTTGAAAAGTAGGGTCCAGATTAGGGATTAGAAATTAGGGCATCCAAGTTCTGCTTTTGGCTTTAATATACATCCTTACTTTTCCTACCTGCAAAAATGCTGTTAATGTCTTCATGTTTTTCATGCCAGTTTGGTTTCTGAAGGGTTGGCTGTGACATTTGGTGGTAAACTAAGCTGAATTCTAATGCTATTGCAAATATAGGTTGCTTTCTTCTTTAGCGAAGCATATTTCCACAGGCAGGGGAGTGGCATGCTGTTAAAGGCTCCATAAACTGATTCACGCAGGGAGCTGTAGACCCTACGCCCAGCCAGACTGCCTGGCTCAGCACTGGCTCTACATTAGATCTCAGAAGTGCCTGCAGTTTTGGTTACTTCTTTTGCACATCTGCTCCTGCAGACTGCTCAAGACTCTTCCATATTTCTTTCAAACAGAGGTATTGTTTCACTGTCCCAGTCCTGCTGTTCACTGCTGAATTGGATGCTGTTCACTGCAGCTTGAAATGCTATTTTACTACTCTTAATGCTTCCCATTCATTTACTGTGGCAATCAGATTCATAACAGCAGATATGCAGCTTTCATTGATGAAGCAGCGATGCCCTCAGCAAAGGCCTTTTTGTACATAGGGCTCCAAACCTTTCAACCACGCCGTCATGGAAAGCCATAATGTCCCTTTTCTGCACTGCCCCTAGCCACCTGCAGTCCCTGAAAGAGCACATTGTTTCTCCAGTTAAAGAAACAACATGGGCAGTGTCTGCACTGGTTGCAAGGGAGGGCTCCACACAATCTCTTTTTGCCCTGCCCCCATACTGTTTGAGTCTGTCCCCATTTTGTCTCCATTGCTGTTTGAAACTAAATGGAAGGATAATTGTAGGATGGGTTCTTTTAGCTGCTAAATGAGCCTCCTGATGTTATGCAACCAGGTGGAGCTGACTCTCCTGGGATGCCAATCCTGCTAGGAATGATTGCTGGGTGCTGGGGTTTTACAGGTACAGCCACAACTTTCAGAGTTCTGTCTATGGGAAAATCATACAGCTCTATCTGACCAGTGGGGAGTGGGGGTGTTTTTTCTGTTTCTTTTCTGTTTTCCAAAAAAAGAACTTGTGTGTGGGGTAGGTGCTGCATTAGCTTTTGCTGAGAGAAAAGGAGTCTGACAGCTTAGCATTGCTCAGAGACAGGAAAATTACTTTGTCTAGTGAATATTCTAAAGAGATGAAATAACAGGGCACACTCAAAATCCTCTGCTTAAAAGAAGAGCTGTCTCAGTTCTGCTAAGCCACAATTTCATTGGTTTTGCTCATCTTTTGCAGAATAAGCTAAGGGAAGGAAAGGTGGAAATAGCTGTAAACACTTTTTGATAAAGAAAGGGAGGAGTTAGGCTGTAATACACATTGGCAACCAGAGGAAAAAATCTCTGTCCCGACAGAAAAGTTGTGGTTTGTTACGGGCATATCTTTGCTGGCACTTGCCCGTTTCACCTACTGCAAAAAGGAGCTGTCACCCACAGCTCGGAGCTGTCAAGCGCCGCCCAGCAGCAAGGCGGCTGCCATTTGGCGTGGTGTGGTACCAACCCTTGCTTGTTTTCAATAAACAGATCTATGTTTTGCAGGGAATGGCAACATTGTTTAAGAAAAACAGAGTACTTAAAGAAAGATGGATTATATGATGAGTTAGAAAAGTGCCAGGGATTATTCTCTGAGCTGGCACGCTTCAGATCCCCCAGTTTCATATCACAGGGAGAAGTGGCTGACAGGTTGTTATCCCACAGCCAAGAGCTACAGGGAAATGGACAGAGTGCTTTGAATCAGCACTTTTTCCCTGCCGCACATTTTGTCTTTCCTCCTTGTGGCTATTTTGGAGCAGCTAGAAAGCTGGGCTCACTTCTGTATCTCAGGAGCAAGAGAAAGTCACCTTACATGCCCAGGCCTTGTAAACATTCCCCTCCTCCTTTCATAACCTGTGCTTATGTTTCTGTTTTGCTCTGCTTCAGAGCAACTGCTGACAGGTGTGCAGGACTTGGGGGAAGGGGTTCTGGGGACAGTGAGGTCTGGTGGCATTGCTATCTGGGCTGCTGCTGGCAAGCAGGGATGAGGCTCCCAGACACCATTCCTGCTAAAGTTCAGGGAAAATGAAAATAAATTAAAAAAAAAAAAAAAAAAAAAAAAAAGGAGGGTGGGGGAGGGGAAGGGGAAAAAAAAGGCGGCACAGGACCAGCTCTCTGGGATTCCCTTTTCCTGCTATTGACTCGAGGGCTGAGCCACTTGTTTATCTTGTGGGAGAAGTCTGCAGCCACAGTTAGCTTTGCATATTTGATCCTGTCTGAGGTAATTTCTTTTCCTATCTGCAATATTTCTGCTGTAAGAACCTATAGGTGTTTCATTGAGGCAATGCTTACAATTGCTCAATGAATGTATTTCCTCCACTGTCCCCATGATCTCAAATACAAATGTTGTGGCAGTCACCTATTGTTTGTGGGCTTAGTGACAGAGGTGCCAATAAACAACTGCCAGAGCTAGACACAGCTGGCCCTTCAGAGCCAATGCCTGCAGAAGCCCTAGGAGCCAGGCACAGTGCTACAACCCCTCCACCAACCCAGGCTGTACTTGAATGGGAAAAGGCAGAGAGACATATGATAGGATTCATAAGAGATGTGCAATGCTACTCATATGGGATGAGACTGAATTAATCAAGTTCAGCTTAGAAAAGAGATACAGAAGCAGAATAGCAGGAGGAATGGCAGCAGTTGCTCAAAAGACAAGAGCTGAGGGATGTTAAATGAAATCATAACGCAGATATTTTTTAAGGCATAGAGAAGGAAGTCTCTCTTTTTTTTTCCCCTGCGCAACCTTAATTAATTGGTGGAACTCATTGCCATGGGATGCTTCAGGTGCTGTGACTATACATCAGTTCAAAAAGCAATTAGGCAAATTAATGTGACAGCAGTCTATGGAGACCTGTTAGAGCTGCTGCTGCAGATGCAGCCTGTGGCTTGGGAAGTCCCTGGGCTGCTGAATGCTGGGGTTTGCAGTGTTGCATCAGGCTCACCACACTGTTCCCCAGGTAACCCCTACGGGCCAGACCCAGAGAACAGCTCTCGGGTGTCTTCTCTTCCCAGGGCTCACCATACCAGGCTGGAAATACTCCCTTCGTAAGGATTTTTCTCAAATGTAAAACAATCAAAGAACTTATGAATATCATAATGAGGTACTCAGAGGGAGGAAAGCTTAGCAGATTTCACTTCTCTGAAGTACATTACTGTGGGAGCATAAGCTGGCCCCATTTAGAGAGATGCATTTTTCCTTTCTTCTCCACCCTCAAGTTCATGCTGGCAGCAGTGCTGCTTGACCAAGAGCAAGCTGAGCCACAGGGAAAGCCAACAACTGTGGGTGCTGACACAGTGTGTGAGGCTGTTTGAGCAGTAGCACAGAGCAGAGAGGCAGGATCATGTTAGCTGCCATAGCCACACCCTCAGCCTCACATCCATACAGCTGGACACCTCGTTCCTCTCTGTTTTTCTGTGGGATGTGAAGGTGTCACTAGATGCAGGTACAATGTCAAGGCACTGCAAGGCAACAGTCCCCACGTATATACAGATGGGGGGGGGAGGTGGCTGCAGGCTGTGATTAAAGCTCAGTGCATTTACATTTTAAATGCTTCAGTACTCAGTCAGTTTAGCTAGCTGAATCTTTGAGAATTAGATAGCTTAATTAGACAGAAATAGAAGCTGCTCAAAGAAAGCTCTGTAAAACCCCAGGGCTGTAGGTATGGCAGCCCCAAGTTTGTCTTCATTTTTGTTTAATGCAGCAGTTGGCTGGGCACTTTAAAGACAAGCATGAAGACAAAGTGCCGGAAAGAGATTTCATGTGTGGAGTTATGTAAAACAAGACCTGGGATTTGTTTATTATATTGAAGATTACAGCCAGAGCTTTAGGATAAAAAGGTATAAAATAAATTGCATGGGAACCCAAATGGCAGCATTTTTTTGCCTGGCAAAGAGAAAGGATGTGGGTTGTGTCAGGTTGCCTCTTCTGCCTCTGGTTGGGGTTAAAATGATGCTTACATTGGTCCTGGGTCTGTCCTACCCGAAGGGCTCCTGGTGTTATGCAAGGAATCATAGTTTTGAGGAGGGCTTTTGTATAGCAATTCTGACCTATTGTGCTACATGTAGAACATGGGAAACCTGTTGGGGTGTTCACTGTGGCTGTAGCAGGTATGTCTCAGTGGCTACAAGCTTGGGATCACAAGGACACTGACTACCCCAATAAGGGGACAGTCAATGGATGTGATCTACAGAGAATAAATCCAGAGTGACTCCAAGGCTGTTTATTGCAAACCAAAGTTTACCACTGAAAATTGGTCTTGGAAAATAACAGAACTATTCACCCAAGAAAAATGTACTTACCCCAGGGTGTGCAAGCATGGGATTATTTACTGGTGCCAGAAGGGTTCTATTCAGGGTGGGCAGATATGGGTGGGTAGACTTGCCCTGTGGGGAAACCCTGTGCAGGCTGTGGGGAGGCCATGCTCAGCCTTTCCACCACTGGACAACAGGCATCTATTTTGCAGAACTGAGAGAAGTTATTGTAAGGAAATACTGGAAGGATTTCCAAAATGTAGGAGCATCTCCTATGCCCTTCATTCATCTCTTGAGTTTTGGGGGTTTAAACTCTCCATCCAGTTAATATTGTACTTCTTCCCTCATTGTTTCTTTCCTCTGCTAATTGTCTTTTTTCTCTTTTTCCTCTAGAGGTGATTGAGAATCACCAGAGAAACACTCATTTCAGGCAGTCTCTTCTCCATCATCCTTCCTTGCTCAATCCAAGAGCAGTCAGCTAGGCTCCTTCTCCTTCCCCTTTGCCTGTCTTCTGCTTTGAGGGCAGCCTCAGGGTTAGTCTCCACAAACGAGCCACCTCCAGCAGGGTAATGTGAGCTCCTTGGGATGCAACACCACGTCATCACCCCTCTGTCCTCCCACCAAAGCTGAAGCTGTGCTTTGAGGCCTGAAGCATGTCAAAAATCTCTCCAGTTTCCATCCCCAGCCAGATAGCACAAGGCAGTGAGGCAAGGGAGAGGCTAATCTATTCAGGTCATGAAGACGTGGGCAGAACTCAGCCTGTCCCAACGATCCCCTTTGAAATTCTATATGTACATAATTCATCTTCTGCCCTGGTGGATCCTGCCTGAAACTGGTATTGCAATTCTAAGCATCTGCTTTTGTATTCAGTACTTTGAGGTACTTTACATAAATGGGTGGCCGTAGTTTGTGTTCCCATTGTAATTGCCTTCCAGCTGTGTGGGGCTGGGCCCCCTCCACCCAATTTTTGACAAGGGCAGACTTACTGAGGGCACAAGGGGGCATAGCTCTAGCCCAGAACTCTCCAGGAGGTAGCAGCAGGCATGACATGTGCTCTATGACAGAGGATTGGGAAGCCCTACAAGGCTCCCCGCAGCCCTCCTTACTGGTCAGAGAAGTCTGTGACACCCTCACTGTGCAGAGCAGGACCACAAAGGCAATGACAGTCTCTGTCAGCCCATGAGGGACACTGAGAGCTGGCTGCAACAGCTTTCAAAGCCTACTGGGTCTATTTGTACAAGGATTTGTTTGATTTCCTTTATGAGTAATTTTGAAGGATCAGATTGTTCCCAGAGCATGCCTTTCAGGCTAATTGGATTGCCATTAGCCATGACCTTCCCTGCTGCCAGTTCTTGGCTCCCCTGGCTTGTTCCTCATCAGGGTGGAAACTGTTTGTGGCAGGGGTGTGGGACTTCCTGCACCAGCATATCACTCCACACTATCTACCACAGCCCCACTCAAATCTTGATTTGGGGTCTTTGGATGTGACCACAACAGACACCTCAGGAGCGACAAGGCAGGTCAATTCCAGGCCATGAACATTTCTGCTGTTGAGAGGCACCAGCTTTATGTGGGCCAAGCAAATACAACTTTTGCATGCTAAGGCAGGACAGCAAGATGCTTCCCTGACAGTTGTGCTCTCATCATTACCCAGTGAAAGGGTCCTGGGAAAAAGACACTATCCTGCTGCCTCCAGGGTGTTTCAGACTGCTCTAACCAGCTTTAATTTTAGCAGCTTGGCATAACTGGTGTGTGTGCGTCTTTCATGTTTCTCTTTGCAGTCCATCTCTGTAGGCTTTGCTGAAGCTTGTAGCCTGGAGCCTGAGCATATGGCAGATGAACACTAACAAAGGACATGAAGATTTGAGATAACTGAATGCTTTCTCCAGTACTTACATTAACCACATTGATCTCAGGTCAAAGCTGAAGCTTTCACTGTAAACCATAAATAAGAGATGTCAGACTCAAAAATCATCTCTCATCTGTCTTGAGAAGACACACAACCCCTTTATGAGTGCAGGAACCCATCCTGGGGCTTGGCAGAGAAGGTGCCAAGGAAGGGAGTCAAAAAGAACACCACACCTCTAGTGAACATGGTGAACATATCAACAGTCATACAAACACAGACAAAAGACACCTCACTTCACATCTTTCCTGACCAGGTGTTCAAATAGCTGTTAATGCTGGCTAAAAATCTGATTTGGGAGATTGGCAGGCAAAGAGAAAGCTCAATATAAAAGAAGTAATTTCTGACAGATGCAAAAAGTAAGGAGTTACTCTGTCTTCAGGTTGTTCACCTCTCCTCAGTGTCACCTGTAAGCTGAGCAGCAGAGACAAAGCAATCTTTTGCCATATCATACAGGGGACCCTTCTTGTGTGCCGGCCAGTTTTTGCTCTCCTCCGGGCATAGAGCAGTGCTTTCCCCAGCACTGAACCCTGGTATCCAACAGCACTGGCCTGGTGGCAGCCTGGGACCAACAGCACAGCTTTCTCTGCATGTGGTTGTACTCATGGTTTTGGCAAGTGACTACTATGGGCCAGAGGCTGCTTTTACAGCTCTCTCTCCAGCTGCCTGTGCAGGCAGGGAACTGTATGTAGGCAGTGGTTATAAGGGTCACTGTGCTCCCATTATCCCATCAATGTTTGGACTCTTGAGAGACACTGCCTGAGCCTAGGTTATCAGTTTGGACTAAACCTGTCAGAGGACAAGGGATCTTTCAGTCTCCCTCCCCCCTGCATCGGCCACTGGGCAAATCCAGTCTGCCTTTTAGTGAAGAGGAGTGGTTTGCACAAATCTCCAGCTAACTGGAAGGTGCTACAAACAATGGCCACATGACAGAGATTTGGCAATTTTAGAAGCCCTCCCACTGCTGAAAGAGCTTCTCTTTCTCCTGCTCCCAGGACAAACCACTGGCCTCCAGTGAAAAAAAATGTACCTTTCATTCCTTTTACTGTAACACACCCTACACTCAGCTATGCTGTGTTAGTGAGGGTCCCTGGGTAGAAACAGACACCAGCACTTGAGCTTCTCCCTGCATGCTGCAACTCAACAGCTCTCCCCTTCAGGGGTACAAGACAAAATTCCTGAAGACCAAAACTGATTTATGCTTGATTTTTCACTCAAAGTCACAGTAAGGTGTTGCAGCTCATCGACAGAACTGCCTTTTAAATGAAAGGTGGTCTGAAATTGTCAGAAATCCTTCAGTTGCTCACTGCCATGTCCCTAGCACAGATGCCAATGCTCCCCACCCCATTCCCTTTTCATTTCTCTCCTTCTTCCATTTCTTACTCTGAGCTCTGCGGCTGAACAAGGCTGTATAGACTTGTAGTAGAATTCACATGAGTTCAAGCCTGAGGCTATATTCAGCTCACATTCATGTCAAAAGGCCCAGGGACACTAGAAAGCAGGCTGGCTGGCAGCAGCTGAAAGTGCTCAACATCACCACTATAGAGTGGATGTGCAGGAGATAACGTCAGGCTTGGGGGGCCAGGAGCTGGGGCTCCACTGGACAGGACATTCACATCTTCCTCTGCATCCATGCTGCCAACATTCCTTGTGCAGCTGAGGATGAGGGAGGATCTTCTTCACAGGCACTATGAACTGAAATCAAACTGAGCTTTTGGGCAGTGAGGCTCCACATGGCTGCTCTGAGCCCACATAAAACTGGTGAGTGCAAGAGACACAGAAGGCTTCCAGAAGCAAAAGGCTACCATGTTATTTCTTACAGGACAAAGACAAGGCTCTCAAAATCCCTTGGGCCACATCTGTGCTTGGGGCAGGCTTCTGCTGGCTTAGCCCTGCAACCTGCATGCTCTTGTGGAGAGTCACCTTGGGCTGCCAGCTGACTGGCTGGGATGTGTGGGGATTGGTGCCACCTGTGTCCAGCTCCTCTGGCACCGCAGACTTGATGGGCTGGGCTTGCACAAGGGTGTTTGAGTTTTACCTCTCCTAAGAGTGCCCTGGGGCAGCTCTAAGTTCTAACCTAAAGCTGTTATGTGAGCATGTTGGGTGGCCAATGAGTCTCAGCAAGTCTTGAGGCAAGCTTCCTTGGTGGCATGGGCAATGGTGCAACGTGAGACCTGGGAAACGAGCACCTCCACATGTTTCAGGGGACAGACAAGGAAATTTTAAAGTGATAGCACCACGTCAGGGCTTCCATTTGCCTAAGTTAGGTGGCACAGCTGAAGTCAAAGACTGAATTAGCCTTGGCTAAGAATGCCATCTAAGTTTGCCTAAAACCCAACAGAATAGAAAAAAAAAACAGAAAAGTTTTATTTTCCAGCTTCTTGGCATCAAATTGCAACAATAGAAGGTACTGCTTTGCTTTCTGAAGACAAAATTAATTATCAAATTAGATCAGAAGTCATGAAGAAACTATGTCTGTTCATTACAGTGGGGCAATAAATGGCTAGACTCTTGAAAGTTATCAGTCTTCTCAAAACTGTTCACCAGGCACAGAGGGCCCAGGTTTTTTCAGCCTGTAATCCTATAGCTTTAGTCTTGCGTGCTCCCTGAAGCTTTCTGTAAGGGATGGGATAATCACGTCACACTTCAGTGCCTGCATGTATCAAGGCTCACTCATAATTCTGTTTAGTAATAATGTGGCCACCAAATGTCACCTGTCACACCTAAGCAATGTGACATTCGTGATTCAACCCACATTCCTGGGAACACCTTGGCCTCAGACACACTTCTGTAAGTGCACCACACCCTTTCCTGCAGGCTTTAACACACCTTGACTGCAAAGCATCTCAGTATTGCTGGCTTGAGAAAAGTGGTCCTCAGACATATTAGCCACTTGGCTACCATTATAAAAGCCTCCAGCTGTACGACTCATTTTGCATCATGTTCCGTTAAAACATCTCAGTGGTGTTTGCCTGCAAACATCTGCCATGCAAAGAGCTGGGATGGAGAAAGAATTCATTTTACAATAATCTAAATCAAAGGTTACCACAGTATGACACAGACATGGAATAAAGAAAGTGGGAGATGATACACCAGACCTCTGTTGATCACTTGATTAGGTAAATAGAAAAATAGGCTCATTTTGCATACTACCTCTAGGCTTGGACAGAAACAATGTATTTGCAGATTCATCCAGTGATTTGCAATGATTTTTTTGTCTTTTTCCTCGTGTGAACATGAAAGCTGTATTAGTGCATTGTAAAGTGTAAAATCTGATTCTGTTTTCACAACAGTTTCTCTGAAGTTTATTCTGGACCCACTGTAGTGCACACTTAGCAAATTCTGATTCCAATTTCATCATATAAGCTAAATAATGTTAAATGGTATAAGCCACGGTTGTATTCGCATTCTGCTCCTAGCTCACTGCTGTCCATGATATTTCTCAACAGATATAATTCACATTTAGCCTTGACAATCTTCGTCCTAAAAAAACTTTAGATGTTGCCATTACCCAGTTTGCAAATGTCTATGATTTTTACCTTTCCCCACTTTCATTTCTATACTCATTTATCACCTCTATAAGCAGATTTCCTGCCACCATACTTGCTTAGATATGGAAGAGTTTATAGGTAAACTAGTTGACAAAATAAACAGGATGGTTTTAACAACCTTTATGGTGGGATAATCCCTTCTGCTGCGGAGAGCTGAGTGCACAGCTCTGCCTGCCTCTGATGAGATGGAGACAGATCACTGCCAGCACTCTGTGTTAACAGGACCTGGCAATGTCATTTCTCTCAGGTGGAGCATCACAGGGCTGCATGTTTCTGCAGCACTAGTTTTTAGCCTCTCCACATCACTACCCATGCAAGATGAGTGACAGCTGTTTTGCTACCAGATGTGCCTGCATTTTCATTGTTTCCCTAAAATTTCTGCTCTGTCTAGACCATAAAGCTGGGGTGTTATTTTACTACTGCTTTCCCCTGTATTTCTGTCATCCCTCACCAAGGAAGACAGTTTTGTGCCCAGTTTGCTGTCACTAAATAATTTGAAAGGACAGAGACTACCATGGGGAAGCAGAGATGACTCCCATCTGTCTCTCAGGCTTCTCAGGAGACTGTTGATGAGCAGAAGTGTTTCATTTTAAGGGTCAAGAGCTACCAGACCCCTGTTCCTTAGATAACTAAAAGAAGCTACTACAAAGGAGGCTTTTATATCCCAGAGACAGTGGGGCTCGCAGAAGCCCCTCCTTTTGTTTTCCAAACTAATTTCTGGCTGCCAAATCTACCTGGGCTAGCATAATCCTCTACTAAGGTTGAATCAGGGCGGCTGGGGAGTACGGTTTTGCAATTTCTTAATGACAATTCGCCAGAGCTCGTCCCTGTACCAACTGGCCAGGGAAACAACATTAGTGCCCGGTAAGCAAGAAGCGTGTTCAGACCTGTGGCTTGGGCAATGCGGCTGCTGCGGCGGCTGTGCAGCCGAGCCTGGCAGGAATTCTGCCGCTCAGCTCCCCCTAGTGGCACCGTGGCTGGAAAGCGCCGTGTGTGCGCGTGGCCCGGGCGGCCTGCGCGCCCCCAGGGCGCAGTGGGCGTCCGCCAGGCGTATTTAATTATGCCTTTTCTGCTTTGGGTTAGCGTGCTTATTGGTGGGGATCGCTACAGTGATACATACACAAAACAGTGCAGGAGAGGTGAAATGATGCAGAACCACCAGAATTAGGCACAAAGCTGCTCTACCTAACCCTTTGTTCTCCTCAACTGTTCTGCTTTCTTTAGGGGAAATTTTGCTCAGTTGCTGCAACTTGTCTCAGTCAGAAGATGAGCACTGGGACCACCACTGGGTGTGCCTGGGTGGCACTTCATGAGGCAGGCCCTTAATCATGAGCTAGGGTGCTCCCTGCTTCTGCAATACAGTAAATAATCAAAAGAGGTGGTGAGGTGTGAGGGCAACTAAAGCAAGCATGATCCTAGTAGCAGTTTGCATCTGGAATCTGTCTGGGGAGCATTTGGGTTGGGTCTCAGCTCTGGCTCTGGAAAGGACCAGGCTAGCAAGCCTGGATGTGGAGTCACAAAATGCTCTTTTTTTTTTTTCCTTTTTTTCCTGGCCAGGGATCAGTGAACCTTGGAAAGTTAGTTCATCTCCAGGAGCCAGAATGGATAAGATTCATGTCAACCTGTTGGCAGGTTGTAACTTTTTTTTTTTTTTCCTTTGAATTTTTGTAATTTCCCATGGCAACTTAACATAGAAGAATCAGAAAGCAAGAGCAACTCATAGCAATGGAGAGTGGGTAATGCCAAAATCAGCAGGATTGTGAAAAGCCTGTTTGCATTTTTTCCCCAGGGATGCTGATTTTTAATATAATGAAGTGCTAAAAGTAAAGGTATTTGCTTATAATGACAGGGGGGCTATTAATGACATCCTCAAATAGGAATTTCTTGGACATGCTATTCCATTTGGAGATTGGAGTGTGTAGCAGGGTTTTGCTCTTCAATTCACTGAGTAGAGGCATGTTCTGAGCAGCTTCACAAGTCCTCTGTACGAAAGTAATGCTCAGCTTTTACATGCTGCAGAACCTTTCAACTTCAAAGTGCATTGCACACATTAACTCATCCGAGATGCGTTCTGTCATGAAACTGTTATGCCTTTGCTTTTTTTTGCACCACACTATTATTATATGCATTTACCTGGTGCCTAGAGGCCCAACTGAGCTCAGGGCTCTGCCATGTATAGGGAAGAAGAAAACAGCTTCTCTCTGTATGAGTTCATAATCTATAAAAGTAGGAATGGGTGCGAAAGGAAAGTGAGGCACAAGGAAACAAAGTACACCTTGTGTCGCTCAGCTGGCAGCCTGCAGCGCACAGGCTTTCTGAGTTGGAAGCCCTGGTGCAATCTCTGGGCTTCCCTGCCTCTGGTTAATACTGAAGTTAGCAAGAAAGTCTGGTAGCCATTTTGTCTCCAGCTCAGAACAAGCTAATACAGACAAAACCGTATGTGATAACCTCTTGCTAATCTTTCACTTACATTATTTCCTTCTGGTCCCTTAATCCAAACATTTTCATTGATCTCATTCTTTACACATCATATATTTTAAAACCCCCTCAGTTACAGTGTTCATTCTCTGTGAGCTCAGATGGAAAACTCACATATCTAACTTACAGGGTTGCATATACACACATATGTGCTGAAGTGATGATTATGTCAAGTCTGACATTTTTCTTCTATAGATTACCATCATACCTACACTGAGAGCTTGGACTCAAGAGGAAAAGGATGGGTTTCTAAAATCTGAAATACTTCTGGAAAAGCTTTTCTAGCAGTTTAGATAGTTAATGTGCTCAATGCTTTGAAGATACAAAGGAACATAAAAATAACAAATGTTATTATTACCAACAGTATTTGACATAAAGAACTTGCCCATGCCAGTGAGGAGCAGTGCCATGTATCCACAGTAAATTCAGAAATGTGCATGTAAAGTGCTTGAGGGCTGTGCAACCTTGGGCATCTTGAGGGTTAGGGGAAGAAGGGGAACCAAACAAAAGAAACAACTAAGGAAGCTGCAAATACAATTTGCATGCAATCTCTGTATTGCAAATAATATCTCAGGGGACAATAGGTATTAATACAAACACACATGTCCAGGATATCAGGTATTAAACTGCATGCCAGGTTTGGAGGCTTGCTACCAGGACCCTTGAAGTAAGGAGACCATTAGTTTACCAAGAGTCATCCTGTGGAAAATCAGCCCCAAGGATCAGATAGATACCAGGAGTTTACTGTAGACCTTCTTGTGGGATTTGACACCGATTTCAAACCACCTAGGTAGACACTCTCCTCTTAGAATAAATTCCAGTGTGTTTTAGCACAGCTGAAATTGAATTAGAAAACAAACTAGAACCTTGCTCTAGTTCATTCATCTTGTACTTTATCCTCCTCTCTCTTACCTTGTACAAGAAGAGTGTAAGTCTTTTGGGGGCAGAGACTTGTCCTGCTTTTATGTGCCTAACATAATAAGGCCCCACCTTGAGGGGCCCTAGGCACTGCCCTAATAAATAAGCTGAATTAATTGTGTGATCATCTCCTTTACCCATGTGGGAGGAATAACGCTACTGGGTCTTTTCTTCTGTTGTCAGTTTTCCAAAGTTTGCTTTGGATGTTCATGGCAACTCAGGCATGTGACACAGAACTTGCCCATGCAATCTGTCTTGCTGAAGAGCCCCACTCCTATGGCTTGTATCTTTCCTGGGACTTGACACCATTTTTAAAAGTAGGATTGCTGGTGATTTGATTCCTTTTGACAGCTATCTGTCCCTCTGACTACTGTGACACTGTCTTGTCAATGTCAGTCAGGAACAAACAGCAAATCCACAAATTCTCTAAGTTGTGGAGAAGAAAATAAATACTTGCAAAGTTTTTGCTTCATTTGCACTTTGCCTTTATGTAATTTATCACCTTTCAACAACTCACCTGTATGTTTTAATTACTGTAACACTTCCATCATTTTTGCAATTAAAAAAAAAAAAAAAAGCGCCAGTTATATGACAATCTTCATTGCCTCATAGTTGTAGTAAAATGTGCACATGCATAAGAAGGGATGATTGTTTTTTCTTGTTTTTTCTTGTTTGTTTTTGTACTAGTCACCTTTTGGATTTCTAGGTTATATAATTGTTCCCTTTGGCCTGCGATCAAGTTTTCAGATTAACGACGGGTCTGCTGTAGTGCACTGGGGAGCTGACATATGGCTAATCCACCTGACAGGCTGTGGCTCCTCATTCCTTAAAAGTGTGTGGATGGAGGATTTTGCTGTTAAAATGGCACTGTCAGTCATGTATTAAGTGAAGTCAAGGTCCTGGTCTCTCTCTTTAAACTGGCGCTAAGAATGACAAGTTCAATGCTGGAATACAATGCTACTACTCTTGCAGATGGGTTTGCAGCTGTGTAGGAGTCTCACACACCTTGGCTACTGGGGCAATTATACATGCTTAGCAATTCTGAAAATCAGACATGTTTAAAACTCAATCCCACTTTTGTTTTTCTCAAAGTAATCATAATTTCAAAACACCCTTTTGCACCTTTCTCTTATATATGTAGGACATATGAAATTTTGTGTCTTATCTTCAGAGAAACCTCACCAATGAGGCTTCCATACCACAATTTGTTACTTCTTATGGCTTATGTTGTATGGGCAGAGTATCTGGCAAACCTTCCAGCATGCTGTGACAGAAAAGTGGCAAGCACTGCTCATGGTGACAAGATGGTCTATACCATTTAAGGAGTGCAAAATTGAGACAAAAATAATCTGAAATGTACATTTATCTTAAACCTGTCTTAAGACAACACTTAAGTGTAAGGACATGTGACTAGGTTGTACCCATAAGTATTTGCAGGAATGCATGCCCAAGTCCACCCACACAGCCCACCAAGCAAGGCTTTGTGTGGGTATAAGGTATGAGGGCCCATTAAGAGCAATTTGCATGGGAGAGACCTAACAAATAACTCCTTTGCCAGGTGTCACTGGATCACTGACACAGTAAGCTAATAGGAAAATAGCTTTTTTAAAACAGTTTCTTGGATACCTCAGGTGATGCCCCTTCAGATAGAGAAGGACAGGCTGTTCTGGAATGTGTATTTGCATTCTCCTTTTCAGAAGGAAGACACTTGCAGACTTCAAAAGACAAGTACTAAAAAGCAAATGCTAAGAAAAATGCTATTTTCAGGATTTGGAAAAAGGATTATAAAAAGCAAAAGGCTTTGAGAAGACCTGAGGAAACCAATAATACAAATAGATTATCAGATAATTTTGCAGGTAACAAAAAAAAAACGTTGTCATGAAAAATTATGGGATATATGAAACAAAATAACTGGCAGAAACTGAGATGCTGTCTTCTCTGTGAATAACGATCAGTTCATTGCTATCAAAAGAAGACATAAACAAAGCCATGACAAAGTGATCCTGTAACATAAGAAGACAGAAAGTGGTGGGAAGAAATAAGGGGAGGAAGGAAGGGTTTGGCTTGCTGATACTACAGGTGGGGAAGCAGTGTGAGGACTGAGAATACTGCAGGAAGAGATGGGAGAAGGGGTGTATTTCTTGGGTGGAAAGGACAAAGAACCGGAATCACTTCAGATCATGCCTGAAGTCTGCACATTAGCCATCACTGAACTTTATATCTTAGCTCCTGCAGATGCTGAGAGTCGAAGGATTGAGCCATTACATTAAAACATTAATTCACCTACTGTAAGCAGCAGCTCTGTGATATATTAAAAAAACCAAAACAACCCACTTTCATTTAGCTCATTTAGTTCCTTTCAAACCACCACACTCTTTATACCAGTGAAGTGGTTGAAGAAGGCACTGCATCCAAGGACATCTGAAGATGTAATTGTATCTCTTTGTTGCACCTACTTCAGTGTGGTCCTACCACTAAACTTTGGCAACAATTCTTAGAACAAAATTGCCCTTTTTGTTATGTTTTGGGGGTTGGGGGGGGAGGGGGGGATTGTTTTGTTTTAATTATATAGCAAATTTGCAGGCCTAGATTTCACAGCTGGGGGCAGAGGAGGGGCTGCCTTTGACTTTTCTGTCAAGATTGGGTTGGGTGCTAGAACTAAAAATGTTTGCCCTAAATGAATGTTCACTTTGTGGATTGATTCAACAGAAGAGAAAATCTGTTGCCCACGTTGTGGGCAAACTTTGAAACTTGCATCCTTCACAAATACAATCCTGCATAAATACAAGGAGTTTTTTCTTCTGCACATCACTCCACCACCCTCCCCCACCAGCCCCAAAAACTCTTATTAAAATTTGCACCATGCATACACATCTTTATTTGCTCCTTCTCTGCATAGGAAGCTGAAAGCTAGGAAGGACCTTCAGCCCAATGGAGCCATGGGCTGTGGAGAAGAACTCCATCCAAATGGAGTTTGGCGTTACTGAGGAGTAATGCACTTTACTACTGCGGTTGTTTGGGGCTGCGGCAGAATGGAGATGCAGCCATGCTAATTGCTGCCCTGTCACTGATGCCCTGATGAGCCCATGATCGACGACTGTAACCTCGGCAATGAGAAAGGTCACAAAAGGACAGCAGAGGTGGCCATTTCACATAACTTCCCTTTGGCAGATGGCATTTATGGTGCCTTTTAGAAAGCACGTTAGAGCTTTTTCCTCCTGCTTGCAAACGGGAGAGGAAAGCCTGGCCGAGGTTTAATTAACGAGGGGTGGGGGTAGCAACCGTCTGCAAGGCTGCAGCTGAGCTCTATCCCCACTGTCTGTGGACAGCAAGCAGGACGTTTTACGGTCTAAATCCTGCCACACGGAATCTTGTCCACTCTTCGGGTGGTGCTGCTCTGCAGAGGAAATACTGTGTGCTGAGGGATGGCAGAGGCTGCTCTAGTAGGAAACCCGACTTCCTCTCTTCCTTATGGTCTCAGGGAGGAGATGGAGGATTTAAACCCACCCACGGCTCTGATCTGCTCTCTGGGAAGGGCCTTTCTCTCCGGGACAGCCCGACCGCAGAGATGTCCCAGAGCGGAGCCGGCAGCAGGTTCAACTCACACCGGGGGCTGTCAGTAGTGGCCCGCGGCGCCCGCTCGGTGGCGCCAGAGGCCAGCGGCCGTGGGAGTGGCTGCGGGGAGCAGTGACCAGGGGCCAGGGGCCATTTCGCTGCTTCACGTCCAGGGCTGTGCGCATTATGGCTGGTGTGTAAGGGCGTGGGGTGCAGCGCTGTGCCAGCGATACGACGTGTGTCCTCGGATGCGGGAGGGGACGCCCAGGCGTCGTTTAAAGCGCAGGGCCTCTCTCTGGTGGGTGTGGAGCGGTTGCATCCGTGCGTGGCAATTGAATCCTGCGTCTGTTTCATGGAGAGTGAAAGCCGGAGGGGTGGAGGCTGGCTGTGTATTTCTGGGGTGTGCTGCGGGAGTACATGGCGAGGCACGTTTTGGCCGTAGGTTTCCAAACAGGTGCAAGTTGCTTTACAGGAAGAAAGCAGTATGTGTACGAAGGATTTTTAGGGTGTGTGCCGAAGGTTTTTTGCCTGCTGGTCCAAGTTACAAGGGAAGATGTCAGCTAATAAAAATGTTTTTAGAGTAATTTTGGCATTTATTTTCAGATTAAAAAAACCAAACCAAACAAAACAACAACAAAAAACTCACAACACCAAACAAATTCAAAAAACCAAGGAAGTGAAGTCATCTGTTTCACCAGTTGTGTTAGAGAGACAAGTAGTGTGGAACGCATGTACTGGTCCGGCTTAAACTATGCATCAGTAGCAGAGGTAAGAGACAAAGTCAGGGTTGAGAGCAGAAGGATGTGCTGTGGTTATTTATCATGTGGGTGATGTGTATTTCCCTGGGTTTTTAGATACCTGCTTGAGAACACTGCATTTCTTTCCTTGCATGTGTTAAGAATGGTCATGCCTGCTCATCAACCTGCTTAAAGAGATGTGGAGTATGTGGTAAAACCTGAGACTTAGTAGTGGGAGAAAATGAATCCTGGCTGAGTGTAGATGACTGATAAAAGACTTGGATCTCAGTACTGTGAGAGCAATCATGCAACTTCTGAAGTCAGCTATGAACAAGCACCACAGGCTGAAAAACTGGTGCTTTTGGCAGAGTTTCAATTTTGTTTTCCCCTTGATCTGAAGAGTCAGACTAAATCTTCTGTTCTCTATGAGGAAATCCAGTCTTGGTCTAGAAATGCCAAGCAAAGATGAAAAATCTTCCCCCAGGTACTTTGCTCCTCTGTTTAATCACCTTGTAGATTATAACTTTGTCTGATTTCACAAATTAATTTTCTTGCTGTAAACCACTGGGGGTTTTTGTGTGTGTCTTTCTCTGCCATGTTAAACGTTTCTAATAATTTTCATTTTCTCCTTTTGAAGGATTTATATACTGTAACCAGAACATCTCTTTAACTTTCTTTTGATAGCTTGAACATCTAGAGCTCCATAGGTCTCTTCTGCAAAACATTTTCTTGAGCTGTGCCTCTTCTTTGTGGCTCTTCTACCTCCTCCTCAGTTCTTAAAGATTGGAGAAACAAGCTCATCTCTACTGCTTCTCCTCTCATTGGTAGCAGAGTACAAACACAGGGAAGACATTCGCTCATTTTGCTTCCTCAGATGTCTGTAATCTTGTTGTTTTGAGTAAACCCAAATTCTTTCCAAGTTCCTTGTTTGTTTTTTTTTCGGAATCCACCTGTTCTGTGCAGCCTGTGCTTGCTATTCTTACCTTTATTGCATTGTAATTGCTTGAGTACTATGTGTTGCTGAGCTGAATTTACTTATGATGAAGTCCTTTTGCTCTTTGCAGCCTCAGTATGATAAACATACATATGTGTATGTATCACAAATGCCAATATATATTTTATGTAAATGTATGTTTCATAGAAGACAGAAGAAACACCTCACCTGAAAAGACTGTGTACTCAAAATGAAACCCTGCAGAACCCCACTGGAAACTTCAACTGATCATGTTTCTGCACCATCTCTGAGTTTGCCAGTTAGCCAGCTTTTAATGTTTATTGTGTTTTCACTGATGGATAACAACTACCTTTCTAAGTAGAGTACCCTACAGCACTATGTTAAATACACTGCTGAAGTTGTTACCATTTTGTGGTAATTGCTAGCAGTCAATCCTATATTCTCAGAGCAGGCAATCAGGCTGATATGTCTATTTTCAATATAATCTGGTAGACCAGCTAAACTTACGTTGCTATCCTTTCATTCTTTATTGGTTGCACTGCAGGTTTTTCACTGTTATCTTGCCTTACACTGATTAGGGAGGTCAACCCATTCCTCATCTAGTGAGTATTGTTACAGTGCTCCAGTCTTCGGGCATGTGCGCAGTTTCTGGAAAGGGAATATCTTCTCTGTGTAGTCAGTAGAGGTATGAAGTTAGATATTGCTGCATCTCCTAAGTCTCATGAACAGCTTGATGCCAAAGGCCTAGATGAACAAAAAGCAGTCATGACACTGATACTATTCTGTCAAATATCCAAAGGTTTGTTGATCCTCATGAGTGCCTCGTGTCTCTAAACTCCGTTTGATCTTCAAGCTCCTGTAAATTTTATACTCCTTAAAATTGTAGTCTGGAAGGACAGATATTGTACTATACAGTACAAACAATACTTTTTGCACAATCCCTAGCACATATTGAAATGCTATTTCATTCTTAGGAATGTATTTTAGTCTCTTCACATGGACTGTGAAGAGTAACTGAAGGACTATGTGTATCATTTTACCAGGCTGTAATCTTTAACTGGGTTGTAACCAATTAATCTAACTGGGAACAGACACAGTTATCAGAACAAACAGCCATCTGTTCATATCCTCCCTTTTAACTGCTGTACAAAATAGTCTGAAAGATGTAGAGAAGGGGAGAGAATGGAGGGATAAACTGGCTTCCAGAATGATCTTCCAAAGCCCCTTATCTTGCTTTCCAGCAAGAAGGGGATAGGGATTGAATCCTCAAATCGCATTTGTAAAAAGGAGTTTCATAATTAATTTCTTTCTGCTTTGCCTGATTCTATGCAACTGATGCTGTGCTTTCTGCTAACTGGGAAACTTGCATTTTGGTGGTATGCATTGTTTCCCATTCCTGAACTCTAGATACAGGTGCAGGCAGCCATCTTACGGTCCACAATACGGTTAAGCCTTATCCATTAATATCAGTAAGAATCATTTGAGAGTTTTGGAAGACAGATGATTCTCCCATGCAAAAGTTTTATTTTTTTCAAAAAAAAAGGAGTGGGGGTTGGTAGCATGTATGTTATTTGGGGTTTGTTTTTGTAACTGGATCATGTTACTAAACTGAAGAGATTACATTTGCACTGAGACCACTAAGGTGTGCACCTGTGTGCTGTGTGAGAGGGGGCCTCCCCCCTCGTGGTTTTTACTGGCTAATGTACTTGTTCATATACCTCAGAGTCTGGAACAGGAGCTAAAAACCTCACTCACTATGGCCATCACTTTCAGCAGTGACTGGACTGGAAGTCCTTGGTCTTCATAATGTGCTCAGTGAACAAGAGCACAGGGGTCTGATTTCAGCCACATTGATAATTTTGAGTTGGTGGTGGTTTGTGTCTTTTTTATTGTGTGATACACTGTGTGACTTTCTCTGATGCTCGTGAAAGGAAGGAGTGCTTTGTGTGACAGGTGCTTAGTGAACCCAGAAGAATAAACTTGTTCTTTACTCTTTGATTTTCCTGTTATTCCAGTCCTAGCTTCAAGTCCTTCCCAGAAGCACAGACTCAGCAGGGTTGTGTGGTGACATCAGACAATTGTAGGTGTGTCAGGGCCCTGAAATGCAATGTGAGCTATTAAGTGAGGCTCTTGGCTAAATTTCTAGCTGTTTTCAGTCTGTAGAACTGCAGCTGTTTCCTCTAGTGGTGATGTCTGTTTGGTCTTGCATTCACACAGGCCCATTGTTATCATTGTTCTGTATGCAGCACGCGTAGTGATGGTTCTGGTCTGTCACCAGGGACAAAACTAGTGTCTTCCCCACAAGAGTGGCAGAGCACTGGAACCAGTGCCAGCGATGTGATATTTCAGTCCACATTGAACTTTGAGTGGACAAGCCCAGAATGTCAATATCTAACATGACGCTAGCCCTCTGCAGAAAATGCATTTGGACTAGGTGACCTCCACACATTACTTTCAGCCAAAATACTATTTTTTTTTTGCCATCATTAGTACCCATGCCTCATTCATTCTGGCTGTGCATGATCAAAAGTCAGTTTGTCACCACAAGATGATTCAGACACATTCTTGTGTTTCTTCCTGAAATTTACTTTTTTTTTTTTCCCCCAGGCTTGGTGGCTCCATTTCAGAAGTCACTCAGATTCCCAAAGTAGCTGCATTCTTGTCTACTTCCCAGGTGTGGAGTCAGCTCTTACTCTGGAGTACAAGTTCTGAACCATAAGGAATTAACAAGTTATTAGAAGTGGCCATCTGAACTCACGGGCTTGTTCTTCACAAGGTAAATCTTCCATTTACCTCAATTTACAGTAGTTTGGGATTCAAACAGTAAATGTTTCTTTAGGGAAGCAACAGCTGTATTTCTGGCTTCCTTACTAGGAGTTAGTGGCTTAGGTAATTATGTTTGTTGCTATTTGGAGCATAATCAGCAAGCATTCATTCTCCATACAGGCAGCATATAAAATTTGCAAGAGCTGCATACAGTGTGTACTCAATCAGCATAAATCATTTAGCAGCCCACATAATGGACATCTGGCTATTGGACTAAAAAAATCCACTTGGTAATACAGGCAGATGAGTCATGAACAAGTCTTCCAGTATATACAAAAATTATCCACAAGAGTCTCTGAAAGCTGAATAGACTTTTGTTTCCTAGCCACTAGAAGTGGCTAGAAATGCTGTTGCAGTATTTTCATGTATTCTGAATATGATTTTTCTGTGCCAAGATGACATTTTGCTGCACTTAATTATTACTGATACAGCCCAGCTTTAGTCACTTGAGGGACTGGGTGATTCTTTTCTGTTCACTGAGGGCTCATGGCAGTGGTGTACATATGTAAACAGATAGTCCTATAAGTCAGTTTGAACTTTGCACCAGGGTTTAATAGTTGCAGAATCTTCCCTGCCTGAATCAGACTAGGGAATCTTCTCTGTGCTTGAGGAGCAGTGCACTGTTGTTGTGGAAGTTAAGAGCCTCGTCTAATAATTCACAGGAGATTTCCTGGGATTAAACTATCAGTTAGAGTATGGCCCTCATTTAGACCACTGACATCAGAGTAGGAGTGTGTTGGCCGAGTATCAGCAGCTGCAAGGGATGCAGATGATGAGCTTTCTCCTTGCCAACGGATGTCAAATCCTTAAACCTTTTCACTCACTGTTTTCCAGTCAGCAAATGTGATGAGCAGCAAAGCATAGATCTGAGTGAGCTCAGTTTCTTTCCATTCTTGGACAGCTTCTGTGTAACAAGCGAGGCAACATTGCCCCTTTCCATTGCACATCATTCTCTTGCTTTCAATGTCACAACATTATGAATTGGTGGAGAAATTATCTTACAGCTTCTTATTTAAGAAGAGAACTTGTTTAGCCCTCTTAAGGCAAGAACACTCCTCACTATCAATTATCTTCCCTGGATTTTGCCCAGATACTCACAAAATTTTCTTCTCTAGACTACATTCTTCCATGCACTGTCCAAAGCTCATTTGTGCACCCATATCACAGATGAAATGGGTACATCTTTGTGAGCATGACCTTTAGCTGGTTTGTTGCAGAGAATAGAATGCCATGGGTCAAACTCATTCATTCTTAACGTTTGCCTGGGTTGCCTCATTAAGCAGGATTTGGCCCTGTAAGTCCTACAGAAATAGTAGTTAATTTTTTGTATGACACCTCAGTTGCAAGTGTGTTTTGTCCTACTTGCAACAGTTGTTACACTGTGGTGCCTTTAAAGGAAAAAAACACTGATCAGAGGTTTTGAGTTATCTTTGAACAGCATGGGAAACTCTATCAATTACATTAAAATAACACAAGAGGATCTCTTGTGTTTGAAGAAATATGTACTGATACTCTGCATTTATTTTCAGTCTAGGATCTCCAAGTCCTCCATAATGACAGAATTAGTGGGTAATACCTGCTGGAGAGAAATTTGACTTCCACAGAAAAATGCAGTTATGGACATTTGTCTTTTTAATGCTACCACAAAAGGACAAAACACTCTACAAAGATCTGGTCTCCCCAGACTCACAGCTCTAGCTTCAAGTAAGATAAAAGATAAAAATTGCTCATGGATGTAAAAGGAGGAGGAGGAATAAGAGAACATGGATTATAGATCAAAGCTGTGACATTCTGTAAGTGATAATGTGAGAACCACCTCTAGACCACATATCTCTTTTAATGCAATTTTTCTTTCCTTCCTGACTGGCAGATGGAACTCCCTACACATAGTCCTGTTTCTCCCCCTCTCTTCTCTTGTGCCTGGAAATCCATGTCACAGGTGAGGATGGTGTGAGCTAGCTGCTGAGTTGCTGTAGAGAACCGGAGAGAAAAGGGGCCTGGCCTGAAAGGGTTGTCAGGTGATTTGTCCGAGTCTTGCTGAATCCAGCCTCTGGTTCAGTTGTTCTTCAGTGCTAATGGAATTAATTTCTCATTCACAGGGGCAGAACTGAGACAACAATCAGACTCAAAGCTGCCCTTTGAAAACGTGGGTTTTGTCCCTAGGACATGATGTACATCTAGGTACTAAGAAAAGTCATCCTAGGATGTTCCTGGGTACTGACCTATGCTGGTTATGGAAGCAGTTTATATGAGGTGACTCCAGTATCTCTTATCTATCTTGCATTGTGCCTCAGCTTCAAAGCACTGAGCAACAACAAGCCTGTAAGTCTTCAAGGAGCTAGTGAAATTAAACAAACTCCACTGAAAATGGAGGAATCTGGTAAGGCAATTGATTAGCCTAACAACCTGGCTATGTTTCTTCATTCCCTTTCTAGGCATGGGACAATGAAAAGACAGACTTTTTTTTTTTTTTTTTAAAGTCACTCTCCAGGGAGGCAAACAAATTCACCTCAAACTTTGCTGGTGACAGAAAGCAAGGAAGGCTAATTTTTGAGCTGTTGTGCAGATGTTTACAGAACTGTTAAGATTTATGTGTGAAAACTGTCCAACCCTGAGGATGCAGTGTTTATTCTAAGGAAGAAATGGACTCTTCAATGCGTGATAACCTTCTTAATTTCTCTTCCTGTCAGGGTAAGCTGATTGCAGACCTATGAGTAAAACTGTAAATTACCCAGCTGCAATTCTTGGGTGGTACAGTACTTGGTGCAATAGATTAGGCCATTTTTTCTTTTCTACACAATGGGGTTTTTTTTGCTAGAAATAACATGTAAATATCACAGGAGTACTGGGATATACCATTTAAATGTCCACATTGAAATACTTTAGTGTGAAGCAATTACAGTGTTCATGTTGATTATTTGATGTTTTGTGTCTGCATGTTTGAGATCCCAGATAGCACTGCCAGGAACTCAATGCAAATAGTTAGCATGAGCTTCAAGTATTAGGCACTACAGCTAAGGGATGTTTCTGGATTTCCTCCTGTGAAGGAAATGAAGGCATTAAAGGAACAATCTGATTTGAGCCTTCAAATAAAATATAGTAGTGTAAAAAGCTGTTTATTTTTTGTGAACATGGAAAAAAATTAGCAAAGAAGAATGCCGTATTTTTAGGATACTAGAGGGAAACATAGTTGATAAGGTCTCAGTGTTTTAAATTATCCTTGTGCTGAATATGTACCAGTTAAGCAAGTGGAAAGATATCTGTACTGGCAAAGAAAATTAAACCACTTTTAAAAATTTCAATGTTTGTGGATTTCTATGAAGTAGTCAACTTGCATACCTAGTAAATCATTTTAATTCTTGACAGATAATGTTGTGCTAAAGAAAACAAAGTAAGATTATAATGGGATTTGGAGGCAGTGTACTTTGTGGGAAACCAGCCTATTAGGATAAATTTTTCCACTTGACTTAACCCATTATCCTATGAGACTCCTGTCATTAGAGACTGAGGTAGTCCAGACTTCTTCAGCTGAGTTGCCATCTTGTTCCCCATGAAGTGCCCTGCTCTTGTATCTCCCTCTGCTAAGCTATCCTTTCCCTTGTATAGACAAAAGCAAGTTTGTGAAGTTGACCAAACATGAAGGGACGTTATTCCATTATCCCAGTTTTTAATGGCACTTGCCCACCTTTAGACATTTTGTCTCTTCTGTACTGCTTTTTAAGGTCACCACTTAACCAATATAAGCCAGTATATTAATTGAGTAGATGTTCCAATGCCCAGGCCAGCTTGCAGGCTTCATAAATTTAGAGGACAGGTCCAAATCTGTCTGAAAAAGTAACTGACATTAATTGCAAAAGTGAAGCACAATATAAGAATACACAGTGCAAGCCAAAGCAGGGTACGATGCAGAGAGTTAAGCAGGGCTCTTACATCAGCAGTGAAACTGCCCACAGTGCAAGTGAGAGGACTTGCTGACAAAACAGCAGTATGCAAATACTTTTCTTGCCCACAGTTTTCGACTACTTACTCAAGTTTTGTTGTGTTGTTTGTTTCCTACAACATTCATTTTTAAGAAATAAAGAAAGAAAAAGTTTTACCCAGCTTTGGGGAGATCTTAATTTTTAGCCTTTTTTTGATTGCTTGTAAGTGATGGTCCTATGCAGATCCCTTATGATGGCATACTGATTGCATACCTTGTGTAACTGGTAAGTGTGCGGCCAACTCTTTGCTACTTGCAGACCAACCCTGCCTGTTCAAATTATCCAGGGAATGTACTGCTGAATGCATTTATTTTTTTTGCAGTGGGTTGCATTTTGTTGTTCATAATGTCTTCTGTTAAACTTTAAGGCAGGAGTTGGAGAGGGGAAAATATGGTAGAAGGCTCAGCAATGATGTGTAGCTGTTACAAGATTCATACATGCAGAGAACTCTGGCTTTACAGATCAGGCTGAAGGCCTGTGTAATTTTTGGCCTTTCTTATAGTCTTTGTTCCCCTCCACATTCTTTCCATCTCTCTTACTGATCTCATTTATTGCTAGCTAACAATTCTCACTGGTTATAGAAAGCTAAATGCAGATTGCTTGAACCAAGATCTGCATCTTGACTTGGTTTTTTATGAGGTGTATGGTACATGAAGTAATTAACAAAACTGACAACTCAGAGAAGTCCCTCTGGTGTGAAGATATAATACAAATATCAATAGACCTTATTTTGAAAGCTTCTTGTATTAAGCCATAATAGGGAGTACATGTCATTTAGGATACCTTTGTAGGTTACTCATACTTGGGAAGAACTCTGGAAGTGAGACATTCAACTTAAAAGGACTCAGTTCTGTGTATGATAAAGGACATGAAAGTTAAGCTTTGCACACCTTGTCCTTCAGGGCAGAAACTTCTGCCTCTGCTTATTGTGCTTGGGTGACTGCATAGATCACCAAGCCTTTCCCTGGATGTATCACTGCAGCATGCAAATAGGTGCCTATGGGATGGGAATTTGCAGAATGCTGTGAATGAATGATTTTTATCTGAGCTGCTAACACAGCTGTTGCAGTATGGGGAATGGTTGGATTGTCTGCTTTTCTGGCAGTACTGCACGTGGAATTAGGATTTGGTGGTGGAGGGGAAGATGCAGGAGAAGGACTAATGGCTTACTTTTGACATGTGACCTATTTTAGCTTCCGATTATGCTGACAAATGGGGGGGGGGGGCAGGGAATGCATGGAGAAATATTTCTCTTTGTGTATAAATATGTATAACACAGTAGGTATTTTTCTGTGTGCTTTTTTTTTTTTTTTAATTCTCTGCATCACTCTCTCTTCTGTGAGCCTATAGGATTATGTATTAAAGCAGAATTAATCCTTCATTGCGAAACACACAGACTCAGCATTTGCCATGGCTTTGCTCTAAGGAGGGGATTCAGATGTTGCAGTCTCCATCAAAGAACATATTCTTGGCAGAACCTTCTTCTATTTGTTTTTGCAAGTGAAACAGTTAATAAATCAGCCATGCTGGATTAGCTATCACACCCTCAAATGCTAATAATTGTTCTCACTCTTTCTCCTGAAGATTACCCCTAAATCCTATCAAAGGACAAGATGCCTTTTGCCTTGTCTGGCTTTAGCACCCTAGTGAACTACAGCCAAAGTCAATAGTCAATATACTAACTCTGACATGGTGAAAGAACAGTGTGCCTTAACCAGACTCACTGTTCCTTAAAATGGTTTTAGTTTCTCTCGTCAATGTCTCAATGATTTTATTTGTTTGTTTTTCCTTTGTTTTCTACTGGTTTGTTGTTTTGGTGGGTGGTTTCTTTTTTCTACCTCAGCCAGTCTGGCCACATGAACTCAAACTGAACAGAAGGAAGTTTGCCACAATGAATCACTCAAGAGTCTGTTACAGGGTCGCACAGGCTAGGGGTGTTTTGCAAGCCTGAGGACTATAGAGGAGCTGGAACCTAGAAAATGAGGAGAAGGTAGGTACTTAACTTCTTTCTTCCTCGTTAATAGAGCTGATGAGCTTATTTACCTCTTGTCTGCAGCTGAATGATGTCTGTAGCCTGTGCCTCTTGGTCTGAAAGCAGAGAAACAGCAGCAGAGAGAGGTCATAAATTGCTGAGAGTTCGTGATCTGTCAGCTCTCCTTGTCCGCAGTCTCACAGGATAATTGCTTTAACTTGGATTTTGGGCATATGAAATACTATAACACTTTTGTTGGTTTTGTAGTGCTCACCAATGAGCACTTGTCGCAGCAAGGACTCCTTACTTTACCTTGTAACTATTTTGTGTTTATTTCCATGGTGTTCATTTTCACTGGGATTCATTTATTAAAGAGAAAAGAAAGAAAAGTATTTTGTAAGCAGAAAACATACAAAAAGTAAGATTACACACGTTATCTCGATTCATTTTTAAGGAACAGATACCTTAAAATAATTGGGTTGGAAATATATATACACACTAAAATATTTTTAATAGTAATTTATGTTCTTACTGTTTCATTATGTTTTACTGCATGGAGGATGCATATTAATGTAGCTGTTAAATATTTTTCTCCCAGCCTTATAATTTTTTTTTTTTCTACTCTGTTATTAGATTTAAAGGATGGTCTGGAGATTTTAAATCTTCTTAGTACACAGACAAAGACAACAGGATAGAAACTGAAAGTTATAAACAGCACTTAAACTTTATATTGAACACAGCACCAGTGATGCATGATTGTGCAAGTAACTTTTTCAAGTGCTTCCCAGTGAGTATGCAGCCATAGTATGTTTGCAGTGATATATTTTCTGATATCAGCATGGTTATCTTTGGAGTGAACTGCTGGGTAAATAAATGGGCCAGCATTTAGAGCAGGGCTCACTGTGTCTCACTTTAAGGCATCAGGCTGTTTCTTTCAGAATTATTATTTCCTTCACTCATACAATGAAGTCTTCACCAAAAAAAAATGGTTTATGTAGTTTCTTTTCTAGAGACTGCAAACAAAAAATTGTGGAAGGGGGAGTGTGGGTGGGGCCAAAGTGAGAGAGCAAAGATGAACGTAACTGGACAAAGATGAGAGGTTAAATATTTGAGTGCAGCATTGAAAAGTAAGAGGAAAAATTATTTGAGTTGAATGAAAAATTAGTTGAGTTTGAACTATGTGCAGGGAGAGCAGCAATGTGAAAAACAAAATCTGGGAGGTACCCAGACTGAAACCAAACTTTGGTTTATACCAGGTACTCCCTTAAAGACCTAAATGGGTCAACACAATACCACTTAGTCTTGCAGCTTCATCTAATGCTCCTTTGTGGACAGAGTCTCAGCTCACAGAATCTCAGAATGTTAGGAGTTGGAAGGGACCTCCAGAGATCATAAAGTCCAACCCCCTCTGCCACAGCAAGATCACCTAGAGCAGGCCACACAGGAATGTGTCCAGGAGGGTTTTGAAAGTCTTCAGAGAAGGAGACTCCACAACCTCTCTGAGCAGCCTGTTCCAGCACTCTGTCACCCTTACTGTAAAGTGTCACCTTGTGTTGAGGTGGAACCTCCTGTGTTCTAGCTTGTACCCATTGTTCCTTGTCCTATCAGTGGGCACCACCAAAAAGAGCCTGGCACCTTCATCTTGACATCCATTCATCAGATATTTATAGATGTTAGTAAGATCCCCTCTCAACCTTCTCTTCTCAAGACTAAACAGCCCTAAGTCTCTCAGTCTCTCCTTATAGGAGAGATGTTGAAGTCCTGCAGTCATCCTTGTAGCTCTCCGTTAGACTCTCTCCAGCAGATCTCTGTCTCTTTTGAAGTGGGGAGCCCAAGACTGGACACAGTATTCCAGGTGTGGCCTCACCAGGGCAAAGTAGAGGGCAGGAAGAGCCTCCCTAGACCTGGACACACTTTTCTTAATGCACCCCAGGATGTCATCGGGGTGCACTAGGGCACATTGCTGTCCTGTAGATAATTTGCTTTCCACTAAAACTCCAAAGTCTTTCTCCATGGAGCTGCTTTCCAGTGGGATAACCCCTAGCCTGTTATCAGTGCCTGGTGTTATTCCTCCCTGGATGCAGACCACTTCTATCTAAATGTAAAATAATGGATACTTTAAATTTTATTGATAATTAAGGTTGTAGGATCATTATTGTGAATGGAGTATTTCGGTGGCTTTCAAACTACCTCTTCCATTTCTATTTTTCTGGCTGCTTAGAACTCTGTTTCTTGGTATGTTTGCCGACAGACTCGCTGTGATAATTGTCTCCCAGCAGATCACGTATGTGGTCCCCACTGTTGTCATGCCAAGCAAAAATCATGGCACAGGAACCAGAGGGCCCACATGATGATCCTATAGTGTTGGGTTGCCTTATTGCAGCCTCAGATCACTTGCTATGTGAAGTTTCATTTATTCCTTCTGGGTTTCAGCTTCTCCTCAAATGTGGTTACTTGTGCAAAGCATTCATTGCTGTTCTACATGACATGCTCGTCTCTAAATTGGAGAAAGATGGTTTTGACAGATAAACCACTCAGTGGATAATGAATTTGCTACATGGTTGCACTCATGCAGTTAATACCTCAATATCCAAGTGAAGACCAGTGATGAGTAGTGTCCCTCAGGGTTCAGTACTGGGCTCAGTGTTATTCCAGCATCTTATTTAGCAATCTGGACAGTGGTGTGTCCCAAGGGTTCACCCTCAGTGGGTTTGTTGATGGCACCAAGCTGCGCAGTGTGGTTGACATGCTGGAGGGAAGTGATGCCATCAAAAGGGACCTTGACAGGCTCAACAGGTGGGCCCTTGCAAATCTCATGTAGTTCAACAAGGCCAAGTGCAATATCCTTCACCTGGGTAGAGGCTAAGCACAAATACACACTGATAGATATGTGGATTGAGAGCAACCCAGAGGAGGAGTCCTAGGTGTATTGGTGGATGAAAAACTGAATATGAGCCAGCCACATACATTTGCAGCCCAAAAAGCTGGTCACATCCTGGGCCACATCAAGAGGTGTGACTAGCAGGTTAAGGGAGGTGATTCTCCCCATCTACTGTGCTCTTGTGAGACCCCACCTAGAGTACCAGATTCAGATCTTGGGCCCCCAGCATAAGAAAGACATGAACCTGTTTCAGCTGGTCTAGAGGAGGCACGTGAAGGTTATCAGAGGGCTGGAGCACCTATCCTTTGAGGACAGGATGAAGGAGTTGGGATTGTTCTGACTATAGAAGAAAAGACTCTGGGGAGACTTTAACCACCTTCAAGTACTTAAAAGTGGGGTTGCAAGAAAGATGGGGAGGGCCTTGCTATCAGGGATTGTAGTAATAGGGTTAACAGTTTTAAACTGAAAGAGGGTAGATTTAGATTAGATATTAGGAAGAAATTCTTCACAGTGAGGGTAGTGAGACACAGGAACAGGTTGCTAAGAGAACTTCTGGATGCCCCCTCATGGTAGTATTCAAGACCATGTAGGACTGTGCTTTTAGAAACCTGGTCTAGTGGAAGTTGTCTCTGCATATGGTAGAGGCATTGGAACTAGGTGATCCTTAAAGTTTCTTCCAACACAAAAGACTGTGATTCTGTGAAAAGCAGGGGAATTGCAAATATGACTACATAGCAATTACTTGGGAACTGATGTAACTATGTCAGATGAAACACGATTAAGAAAATGGAAGAAGCACTGAAACATAACACAGATAATTGTCAGTCCTTTAATGTCATGGAACTGTGAAAAATTGAGGGCCTTTGAATTTTATTTTCCCCCAAAGCTTAAAACCTCCTGTCTTATTTTAAAAAGAAATTGTGTGTGTTTGCTTTAGCATGCCACTATGTTACTCTTGTGTGTGCGTGTGTTTGTTTGTTTTTTCTTTTACCCAGCACATTTGTTTTCTTACTTTATAAATATTTGCATCTTAGCTTTGAATATGGCATGCAAACCTGGTGTCATGTAAGGAAAGGATTTTGGTTTTTTGTTTTTAAATCACCTTGGGCAAGTTGCTTTGTCAGTAAGATCTTTCAAGACCTAGGCTACCTTTCTACATGAAGGCGTAACAATGAGAAGGAATAGTGAGCTGCTTCACTATTGCTCTGGTGGGAACCATTTAAATATCTACAACAGTCATCCCTCCCTGCAGCAGACCCTGCCCTGAGGAAGGTGACTTCAGATCTGGCTAGATCATGAGTAATATTTCAGCACTGAGGGCTGATCCCCAGGCCAGTATTCAGTGGGCAACAGGAAATCATAACCCCTAAGAACCAAATGTGAATGTTGAGCCATGTTGCCATATTGCTGGACAAAGATGCAGTGCTTCCATCTTGTGACACATAGTGTATATTCCATTATGTTTCTTCAGTCTTCTCATCACAGCCTCAGGACATTAGACTCCTGATCCATGACAAGGTTTTAGAGGTGCTGCAGCAATACAAATGCTGCTGCTGCCACTGACTAGAGTGTTCTATGTTCACCGTGGTATTCTCTGCAAAACCACAAACCCAAGTTAATTACACAAGGCAGGGAAATGTGGAATTATTACAAAAAATAGATCAGGGCAGCAGCCTTGGTCCAGGAAAAACAGCTTGAAGCACAAATGTGCTGGAGAAAGTTCAGTCCAGCTCATTAGGACCAAATGACCATTAGGATCATGACCAACTCCTGAACCATCTATAGGGGTTGTAAGGGATCTTTGGGGAGCATATCCTTTTTTATCTCCTGCCCAGCCAATCTGAGGTCAGAAGCTTCCACCTAGGGAAGTCAAATGTAATCCTCATTCCATGCTCTTGAGGTAATTTGCCATCTAATGTGCGCTTATGTGTTGTTTGGGTAGAGGAAAACATATGTATGTTTGTCTTTAGGGTTAGTAATTAGAGTTTATTTTTGGCTCCTTGTAGTTGAAATTTTCTGGGACTAATGGATATCTCAATTTCCAATAATATTTAAGTTAGTATTTTCTGTAGAAGATGGTTTCTAATTTTTCTCCTTCACCTTTTATAAGTACTGACCTGACAATTTTGATTTGCCAAGTGAAAGATCTACTGGATTTTACACCTGCTGCTCCCGTGCCTGTTTAGAAGGCAGTCTGGATATGACTCTTACCACACTGCCAATGATTCCTCAGTGCTCAGGTTAGGCTTTGGAAGCAAATATAATTTGTAGTCACCCAACTAACATCAGTAAGAATGGAAAATTTTAACTGCAGCTGTTCCAATGTTCAGTACAAGATTAATATTGATCAAATGTGGTAATCCTTGATTTCTTAAATCTCCTAAGAGGAGGTTGCATCCACAGTGGCTTCTCCTCTATCTCAAACAGCTGTGAGACAGCAATTTTTGGACTATAATGCAATTCAGTTCCCACTAGGAAAGGACAGTGATATTCTCTTTCCTGAACAGATGCTGACTTCAAATAAATGGGTACTGCCCAGATGTCCACATCCTGTGAACTCCAGAAACAATTTATTGGTTTGATACTTATAGAAGTAGAGGAAGGTGTTATAAGGCTGAAGAATAAAAAGATGGAACAAAAAACAAAAAGAGGAGGGGACAACTGTGTGGAAATGAGGAAGGATGCCTGAGGGAGAGAAGGAAGCAGTGTGGATATATTTCTTGTGAAATGGGATAGATGGGATTAAAGAAACCATAGGAAATCAACAGTGAAGAAATGTAAAAACATGGTTGTATGTAGTAAGTGTGAACACAGAAAAGAGAGAGCCTGAGAGGAAAGAGACTAAAAAAAGCAAATATATAATAAAAAATAGCTTGATGAGCTGAAAGAAGAATGCCCCTGGAAGAGAAAAATGCAAAACTACAAAGATCTGAGAATTATGCCAAGCCTGAGGTGAAACACAAGCCTTGGCAATAAGGGAAATGAAGCTCTTTGGAAGAAGGAAAAAGTGGGTTTACAAACAATACAGATGACACACATTCTAGATTTTTTAACTCTAGAATTAAGTCTTAATCTGTTCAAAGTTAGCTGATTATTTTTAAATAGTTAATTTTTCTTTTTCTGGGTAAATATCACCAAGAAGTGTAAAGTATTGTAATTTTTTTAACAGCCTTTTCTACAAAAGGTCTCACATTTTCGTTACCACCAGTGTATGATATAGTGAATGACCCAGATATCCTGCTACCTAAGGATTTCAATTTCTGGTAGGTCTAACTTCCTCTATAGGAGCATGCCTGCAGTGTGACACAGAGGAGAGATGGCTTAAGGCAAGCTGCATGAAGTTATTGTTGCACTGTGGTTATAGCAGCACAAGGCCCAGGGTGATCTGCAAGTGCCTAAGTAATGTTTGAGAGCTGAAAGCTAGGTAATTGTCACTACTCTTCTTTCATGTGTATGTCAGTGGCAGCTTATTGCAGTGTGGTAGTGCAGATGTGTCAGGATTGAACAAAGTCGACATTTATAAAAGTGCACTAATGAAAATATTTAATGTTCTGTGTAGTTGCATCTGCTTTTCCAACCAGTAACACAGCTTTATATCTCACTAATCCTGTCTGCTGCTAGGAAATTGTGTCAACAAAAAGCCACCCCATTTTAGTAGGGTCATCTACTAAGAGAACCTGAGCTCCTGAAAGCCTTCATTCACTTGAAATGGAAAGCGTAATCTGGACAGTTTTATTTTAGCTGGCAGGAGCCAGTTTACAGTCAGATGATCATCTTACCCCCAGCACAGCAAAACTCCTAGAAAGGACTTTGAAAAAAATTATTTCCTCTGTCTCTAGCTGAGAAATGGCATGTCATGTAGAAGAGGAGTTCTTTTCCATTGAGAGTAAAGATTAATCTTCAGGTAGCAGAAACCTCTTAGCATAATTGATTCTAAAAATAACTCCTTAGAACAAGACTTGGATTATAACTGAATATTGTCTCAAGTAAAAGGGGTAAAACTCCAATCTAATCTTTCAAGCATATACTAAGTGGTGTGTGTTTGTTTTACCTTTTTAAAGTAACTTTTCTTTAGAGTGTCTTGTTTCAAATGCTGTAATGCATCTGATTTATGCAAAGCAGCTTACATACACGCCAGTGGAGAACTTCAGTTCTTATTCTGAGGTCTTTATCTTCTCAGTATGTTAATTCTCATGGCCCCACTCAAAACATTTGTCTTGGTTCTTCAAAGCAGAAAAACATTACCTTGTGCCCTCCTACCTTGTTTGTAAATTTTTTTTACTTTTGAAGTTCAGATGAAGGAAAAAAAAACCCACAAAAGATCAGAGAGGAAAACAGTTTTTAGGTGAGGGAAAGGGTATATATTCAGGGTGATGAAGAATGCAGGCAAAATAAAACCCATTACTTGAAACTGGTAAAGTTTTTTTAGACTAAAATATTCCCCAAAAGTTAGAGGAGTACAACAAAAGCAACTTTTGTTTTGGGTATTTGGAAATTTTTATTACTAGCTTTAAAGGTCCTTGCTGCAAGTTCAAACAAAGTAGAGAAAGTGTTATTTGTTCCTATTTTTAACAAACCACATTCGATGAGACACTGGAATACTGTCCTTGCAATAATCCCCTTGTGTATTTTTCTTGTTTTAATTTCTATGCAATAGGTCTTTTAATGTATTGTCATGCCAACATATGCCTTTCTATAGAGAAGTTTTCCACATAGAAATTATTATGGCTTGTTCATTTACTCATATTTATACTTACTCTGAAGGCGAAACATCTTTGGGAGTCCTGGAGTTTGACTCTGCAACTGACTTTCCGTGTCTATGATCTTAAAGACGTAGGGCAATGTATTCAAAAGTGTTCTTCAGATCTGGTTATTCAGCTTGAAGTGTTAATTTTCAGGCTCCTGTAACATTTTTGGATGTGCCTTTTGTGATGACAAGATCATTCAGGGGAACACCGCTGCCTCTAATAATCAGTATATTCAATAGCTTAGCCCTGGAACAAAAATATTAGAGCCTGCAAAGAAGAAGGCTTTTTTTCTTTCTTTTATTTTTGCCCCTTTTTTTTTGTGTGTGTGTGTGTTAAAAAAATCTTATTTCAGTGCTGCCTTCAGTTGTGTAGTTGCCTTCAGTAGTGAAGCACAGCCAATTCTTATCAGCTGTTCTTGTAAACCTTTTTTTAAATGGATTGATGGAAGTCTCTGAATAGGTGCTTTGTCATGAGCCTGATAGTAGCCAATGTTCATACTATGAGATTCCTACTACCAAAAGCAGCTTTAATGCGCATTCTTACGGAGGCATGTGATCAGTGGTTAAGGCTCACAAGGCAGCAGAAAAAGGAATTCTTGAAGATATAATAACAACTAATAATTTTAATTCAGCATTCTTGAAGACTGTGGTGGTTTTGCTGTTTGCCAGCGTTTAATATTTGTACAGTCGTGGGATGATCATGGAGATGTTTGCAAACCCCAGAATATCACTCATTGAAATCATTCTCTCCGGTTTGCTATTGATTGTTTTCCATGAAAGTTTCAGCTAATCACTCATCAAAAAAGTCAATGGACAAAAAGCATACATGTAACTCAAACAGTCAATAGCTGGTGTGTTCACGAACAACCAAATAGGACGCCAAGCCATTTGGCAAGAGCATGTAGGGGCAAAATGTGTTCCTTTACAGTGAAAAGTATTTGTGAGTGATCATGAACTAGAGAAGATCAAAATTAGTGTCAGCTGTCAAATAGGATTCAGCCAGCTCCAACACTGGCATTTGAAATCTCTGTTAAATTCCTGGAAGTGTAGAAAACAGTCTGCCAGTAGGGACATATCTGATGAAAAGGTAATTCTTCTTTTTAGTCAAGTGTATATAAGCAGACTTAGAAGATTGTGTCCAACCAACATACAAAAAAAGCAGTCTCACTTTCTGCTGTCCTGTAGCTTGTCCATTTGCATACAAATGTCCAGCACTATAAAGACTGGAGTATCAAAAGTAAAGTTCATTATTACCTAATGAAATCTACCAGGAAAAACATTCAAAGCTATTTCAGTATGGTTACAAGAAGGTGCTTCATGTCAGTTTGATGTTGAATTGATGTAGTGTTGTTTCAGCAATGAAATATGGCAAAGGGATGAAAGCAAGCAAAGGGATAAAAGCAAGACATCTTCCCCCCCCCGACCCCCCCTTTTTTTCCCCCCCTTTTCTAATAAAGCAGTTGCTGGCAAATCAAAGGCCAACTATAGTATTGGAAAAACACATCATGTGCAGGAGGAGGTACAAATGAAATCTCTAATAGACCACTTTGGAGCTCTTCAGACATCTGATATCATAACCCTGAAGTAGTGTGCAAGAAATAACACAGACCCTCTGTAGTGAGGTGATTCTCACACCAATTATAAACAACTGGATCCATATTGGCATCCCTTTATGGATTGAAGCCCTAGTGCCTATACTGATTACTGAATGAAAAACAACTTTCTGTGGTGTTAGGGCTTTTTTAATTCGTTCAGTTATTTTACAGAGACTGTGGAGGTGATACAAAAGTAGCATATAAGAAATGCACATATATTGTGAGCTACAGTACTTTTACCATACTGGATGTTCAGCACTGTGTAAGCACAGTATAAAAAAACTACGTATTGTAGACAAGACTGTTCTGTTTCTTCTCTGAATATTTCATTGCTTGGCCAAGTTAATTGTACACAATCACAGCATGATGTTCCTTAGCTACTTCCTTTCAAGCTGAGAGAAAACACTTTATAAATGACAAAAAGTCTGATTTGCAGCAGATCAAAGTAAATTCCATTTTAATTGGAAAATATTAAGGCATTTCTTCTTACTTAGTCAAGGCTCTTCATAGCAGATGTTGTGGCATTATGAGGAGATAAGGAGAGATGGAAGAAACTTTCAATAGAATGTTTATTCATTTTGCTTCTTAGTTAATGGAATTGTTACCTTTGAGTGTTAGTTACCTGTAAGGAGGACTCTTTCCACTCTTCTCTGGCTTTTTGGACATCCATGCTCTTGTCCCAAGGCAGTACTCTGTTGGTAGCTTCCAGTGGCCTTTGTTTACTGGAAGCTACCTACTCTCACTTGTGCCAGCATGACTGACTTCAAACCTAGATCTATGAAATGGTCTGTTTAGAAATTAAATGAAATATGTTCAAATTTCAGTAGGGCCTACCCATTTTGCAAGTCTGTTTTGGAGTGTAGTCACAAAAGTTCTTGGGTTCTGCAGGGTATTAACTTCTGCCAAGGGGCTGTGCCTTTGAGGAGCAGAGCTCAGAACCTGTGGCAGTGAACATTCGTTTAAGAAACGATGAGGAACAACAGCCTGAAAATACATATTCTTTTTAGAAATGAAAGGTCAATATTCCTGTCATTTCTGCAGATGCCTCTAGTTATTATATTGCAATGAAGTAGCTAGTCCCTGTCTTACGTACTGCCAAGTTCTAGTTTTGCTAGAAGTGTTTCACATGCCCTGCATGTAATGAAGGAGTTCAACAGGTTGTGCCCAGACTTGGAAGAAAGGGCACATAAATAGATGGAGTTTATTCTGTTAGTATCTGATCCAAAGACCTTTTAAAAGACTACCATTACTAACTTCAGTGAACATTGAATCAAGCCTTCAACCAATAACTCTTATTCAGCAGTACAGTCTTTGAAAGCCTCTGATTAAGTGCATAGAAACACTTTTGCAAAGGCTTTGGATCATCATGTGGCTCAGCCTGGTACCTTATCCTTGGTCCCTCAGCAGCATGGTGGCTTTCATCTCTGCCTAGCTTTGCAATAGCCTCAAGCAGTATAAAATTCCTCTACCCTGTGCCCTTTGTTGTACAGAAGCATATTCTTTGACGAACTGCCTGCAACAGATATACTTCATCTAGCATTGAAGACTAAATAGGAATGTTTTGTGGTTCTTTTGTTGTAGTTGTGCTTGTTTTGTGTGGGAGGATGATAAATTCTGTTAATCTAAGATGTTTCTGTAGAGACTTTTTACTGCTGCATTTGGTGTTTGAAAGCAGCTGGATTCTTTTTATCTCCAAAGTTGCCAGATGAAATTTATTCCACAAACTCTTTGGCATTTTCCAGAATACCTTGCCAGTCCTGACTTTTTAAAATAACTCCATACCTTTTTCTTGTGCCTCTTGACATCCTGTTTTCCAGGTATTTTCAGCATAGATTAAAAGCTTGAAAACATATGCATAAAATGGGTGCATTTCAAAAAAGAAGCCTGAGGTTTTGAAGAAAAATGAGGTGAGACGCAAAGGCATATCAGAACATACATCAGAAAAACCTGACAGGCATTTTGGATCTAATGCAGTTCATAAGTTTCATGCTTTAGTGTGCAGAGAAATCTCAGAATTCACTTGTAGCCAGTAAACTCTTCCATGGACACATGGAAGTTGCTTGTGTGAAAAAGAAAAATAATGAAATATTGCTTTGCCTGTGTGGTGAACACTGCCATTTTGTGAATCAGTTTTGTATGCAAATGGCTTTTGCTTTGTCTGGATTGGTCTTTTCCCCAGTGAAACAGGAAGAAAGTCACTTTCTGAACATTTGGAATGTCACTAGAGATATTTCTGTTAAGTGCCATAACTAAAAAGTTCAGAATTGTTAGAAAAGACTTCTCAAATCAAACATGAATACATACTTAGCTACAACTGAAGATGCCATAATACATAATCTTTCAAACTCTTGTTTTTCCACTTGTCTGGATGTTTGTCTTGTATTGATCTTAGGAAAGAACAGTGATAATAAGCAAGATAGTAACCTCTGAAGGGCACGGGGAATTGCTGCTTGCATTGCAGCCTTGTCATACTTTGGACTTACAGTTGATGGGTACTTTTTCAGAGGGAAAAGTATCTCTTGTCATTGCCAGGCAAGGAACAAGGTCAATACCACAGAATGTTTAAAGCATTATTGATGCAGTGAGGAATGGAGTGCATGAATCATTGAAGAGGTCTGGATCCTGCCATTCTCCACATAGGTGTCTTGCATGTGGGGATATCTCCAGACAGTGTTAATCAGTGGGAATGACATTTCTTCCACTATGACACTGCACTGCCAACTTACCAGCCAGGCAGAAGGGCTTAAAAAAAGGAGTTCCTCTTCACTTTTTCTTTATTCTGTACAATTACTTGCAGTGGGGTACTGGGACCTTGAAAATGGGTCCAATACCCTTAGCATGTGTACACATATAAATTAATTGAGAGCTGCTTAAAAACTGTGTGTGACATGGCATAATTGATAGGGAAATGTGACTTATGAAAAACTTCGTTTTTTACCTCTTAGTATTTATTGTAGCTTCATTCATTTGCAATGGAAAACAAACAAACAAAAACCAAAAGCAAAACTTTACTTTCTCCTTTGCTCTCCTTCAGACTGTAGACTCACTTAAATACTTTGGATGAAAGCCCAGGTCCACTGAGGCCTGTAGCAAATATCCCACTGGCTCCACTCAAAATCAAGATTTTGCCCTGAATTTATAAAGTGGTAAAGCACTATTAAACCACACATGCCATAACACACACCCGAAATGCCAGTGGTTTCTTTGCAGAGATTGGCAGAAATGCTGTTGCAAGATCATGCAGTATTCAGTGTTTCCATTGTCAGATATCCAGTGTTGTTGCTATGCAGATGAATGTTGTTATACACTCCAGCCCCCCAAAACTGTTTGTAATGTCAAGTGGACAGTGTACTTTTTTTACAAACTACTTTGAGTTTTAAATATATTTGCCTGCATTTGTAGTGCTTTGGAAGTTGTCTTTTATGAATACATGAGATTTATCTGCATTTGCCAAAAATGTCACTATTGAGTTTTAGTATCGTTTCCAAATATCACAGTTTTGTGTATGAGCAACTAATGTAGGATAATCAGTCTCTGAAGATCTCTGTTAGGAGCTTCTCCAATGTGTTTCTGACCTGTTTCAGAAGAACTTTGACTATGCTTAAAAGTGGAAGAATCATTGATTCTAAGACCTCCCATAAGGACAGGTAACTGCAATTCTGTATGGCACCTTCTTCCTAGGAACTGAAATAATTTTGTGCAGATCACTACACAGTTCACTAAGTGGTACTGTCAATCACTTCTGAACTGATGTGACCACAACTGAGATAAGCTATTCACTGAAAATCAAAGAGTCTGTAATTAATACCAACTCTGATCTGTGTTGATCTGCCCAAGAAGTGAGTACTATTGTAGTCATACAGACCGAAAGTGACAGAGGAACATGCAGCTATAGTGGTGGAGCTGCTTCCAAGGAGTTTACTAGTTCATGTGAAATAAATGTAGATGCACTGTGGGTGACACATTTAAGACTGTCAGGTTTTTTTCTTGAGTATATTGTGATTGCTCAGAATGATGGGACTTCTTATGGATAAACTAAATTGCTTTTTGTGAAGCACTCATCTTACAGACTGTTCATCTTGTGTCTCCGTACTTAAATGTATTTTGATGTTTCATTCACTGAATTAAGGTTTACTTTCTTCAGTCACTTCATGCAGGAGGCTCTTAAAAAAGTGTAGTTCTCCTTACAGTCAAAAGATGGTAGTACAATTTCTATGCCAAGTAGTCCAGCAACACGGAGCAACATCTGTGCATCCATTGTTTGCTTTTGTAGGAAAGGATACAGCAATAAAAGAAGAGTGAGAATCTGTAGATGAGATCACAAAATCAGTTGTTTGTCAGGCAGTAGTTACGGTCATGATCTTCTCTGGTATTCAGTAATTCTGAATGTGACCACAACAGCCAGGTTTAATTGGCTCTGGAACAGCTATGAAGCCAGCTAGTGCCAGGATGGAGATCTGTAGTGAAGGGCTTAATGAAAGGTTTAGGAGGCTGAGAAAGCATTAAATGAAAATGCCCTTCTCACCATTTCTGGTATTTTCAATAAAGTCTCTAAAAGCAACAACTGATATTAAAGCAACAGTTTTAATAAGTGTTTTGTAGGGAGGTGTAAAATAGGTCATAGTAAAGAAATGGTGCTTCTGTTAAGAAAACAATGCTATTGTTTCTTTAACTTAAAGAACAGAACTGTTTCTTTAACTTAAAGGACAGAAGTCACCACATGCAAACTACCCAAAAAGAGATTTAAGACAGGCTGTTCCCTGAGAAATGTGAGCTCTTCCCATTACATTTTATTTTTTAGGAATACAAAACAAATAAGATGCTGATGCTAAAGAAAAAGAACTATCTGGTTTGTTAGTAGCAAACAATGAGGTTTGAATTTTGTTTGTAACAAATCCAGTTAGAGCAGCTGTTTGCTTGATCATACTGCTGATTACAGCAGAACCTGGAAAACTTACTTTACATGAGAAATGCATTATGTTCTTCAGCACAGTAGGATCATTTAGGATCTAATATTCTTGTCACAGAAATACTTAGATGCATATGATACTGCAGTCTGAGCTGAAAGCAGGAACATGGCTGCATGCAGTTTATGCAAATATAGTAATTGAACATTTGCATCCCTGAGTAATATACGGCGAGTACCTCTGTACACACTGCTATGATGAATCTGCTTAGAAATAAGGCCAATAACTTGAGATCCTATAATACATGTATTCTGCTTTTAGATATGTAAAATGAACTTCAGGAACTCCAGTTCTATATGTACACTTCAGTGCCTGTAAAATTTATGCTTAGTCCTAAAAGAATGTCTAGGCACCTTATGGAGTCAATTAATAGCCTTTAAGCTCAGCATAGATATGGCCAAAAGAAAACAGAGAGCACAGGACTTGGTCCAACTTTTCTTGCTTTCAGGAATACAAGGTACAGTTGAAAGCCATACATTGCATTTTTCTACTGAGGATTCCTTTATGGATGTAATCAACTGCCGCAGGACTGTGTTTGGAGAAGGCAAAACAAGTAGTGGTATTTGTTAATTCTCTGGCTTTAGACTGAAGGGTACAATGAGATTATATTGTGACAAAAGCTGTGTGTGTCAAGGCAGAAAGCCATTTCTGGGGTAGATAAGAGAGCATTATGCAGCAAACCCAAAGGTTTCTTTTCTGCTCCCTCATTTCAGGCTCAGCCTGGGAGCAGGCAGAAGTTTGCAGCTCCTAGAGTCAAAAGATTAGTTCCAGGCACTGGGATTATCTGAGATCTAAATAAATCTCTCCATGATCTGGGGAAAATGATGAAAGGAGCAGACACAACACCTTTGACTCCTTCCCACTAATCAGGGCCCTCTCATTTCTAGAAATCAAGGAACTCTGCATGGAAAATGTCTTGTGCAAAATCTGAAGCAGAGGAAAGATGCTGCTTGTGTACATCATTGCAGCTTTTTCCTCCCTCTCTAGCAGTCTTCATCTTAAGTTACAGTGATTTCTGCATCATTCTGGTTGTCTCTGGAAATCCGTTTTTTTTAAGGCAGGGCATAGTGTGCAGTTCCTAAATTATGCAATTCACTCAAATAGCTGATTTGGACTGGAGTGTTGGAAAAGATTGCTAATGACTGTTTTGAATAAGTGCTTTCATCATTTCCATTCCACCTGGAATCCTAACACACCCACAAAGTTACTCAATTCATTCTAAATTGGAGGTGAAGCCATGAAGAAGTCCAACTTAATGTGTTAGTTACATTAGAATATCATTATTCTGGTGAGTAATTTTGGTTTGTGTGTTCTGACTTGATTCCTGATATTTAACAAACATAAGGACATTCCAAGTAGGTAGTGCTGTTTCTTGAAATTTCCCTCCTGGTATCCATGAAGTCTGGAGACATTCAATTCAGAACTTCTAGGGCACAAATGGTGTTACAGCAGGCAACTAAGTGTCTCTGTGCTGACTTAATGAAGCTAAAGCTAATTATTTCTTCTTCTAAAACGGCCAAATGGAGAAGTCATGTTGAGGTACTAAAATACGGGAAGAATAGGGATGGTGGACAAGGCAGGATCCAAATTGTGCCACCAGCTACTCACCTGTTTTCCAAATAAAACTATGTTTTACTTCCCTTTTACAGGGACAGTAAAACATCTTCCCACATGTATACAGACACCTTTGTTCCACCTGCTGTCTCTTACTGGCTGTCCTGTAGTTAACTGTAAGCAAGCTAAATAATTTTATGTAACAATAAAGGCCACTGCAAACTGAATACTGCATGTACTATGTTCAGGAGGCTCTTGCTGGATACATATTTAAAACATGTCCAGCTGTGGCTGAAATCACTAATAGCTGTTAAAAGCAGAACCTGCAGCTCTGTCACCAAGACAGCTGAGAAGCTGTGCTATGCCTCTTGCATGCAGTGTTTTCTGGACACAAGACAAATTCAACAGCATTGTCCTTTCTCTTCCGAATTTATGTCAATAGATACAAGCCAGATCTTAGCAGAGAAATAGGAAAACTTGGGTAACTTTCTGCTGGAATTATAAATCCTCTATTCTATGGAAGCTTGCAGAATTGTCTCTCAATTTTCCATGATAATGTTAATGTATCTGAATTTCCCCTTTTTCTGGATAAACTTGTGAGGCATAGATGAAGCTTTCACTTTTCACTTCTACACTGATAGAACTCTGTAATTTCAGGTAGTCAATGACGAATTTTACTCTTCTGGTTTTTCATTATCTTCATGCAGCCTCCTGTGCTGTGTAGATCTTGTGCAGCTTCTTTCTACCTGATCTATTCTGCACCTACCAACCAGATCAAGATTTCTGGCTGAAATTCTTCTTCTGATGTTTTGGGGCTTTTGTTCATTTGGGGTTTTGTTTGTTTCAGTTTAAAAGCATTTGATTTCACGTGTGTTTTATTTGGATAGAATGAGTACAGAATAAAACCAAATAGCATAATGTTAAGTGGTAACATTTTAGGTAGCATCAATTTATTTGATGATGTAAGCAAATCTGGAAGCATGTGAGCTTTTTGAATTGAAGAGGGGTATGTTATCATATGGTCTTTGTCATTAGAAACTTACAGATCCATGACCATGCACCACAAGAAAAATTATCATCCTACAAGTAGATAATAGAATTAGGAATCTGTGAGCATGAACATCTAGGAGAGTTCTTGACATTCTGCTATAATATTTGACCTAGTAAATGGGGGCTATTCTTCAATATTTCTCAAATAAGCAAACAAACAAACAAAACAACAAATGATGAGACCTGTGGACTTTGCATAAGAAAAAAGGGAACACATCCTGACTGGGACTGACTGTTGAATTCCTATGTTGGTATTTTACATGTCTCTTACAAATGTTGTTGTTGTTGTTGGGTTTTTTTCACATCAGTCAGCTCTCTTATGAATAGACTTATTTAGCTATTCAAAGGGGTTATTTGAGGTGAAGCACCTTGTTAGAGATAGTGCTTTGCATGTTACATTGTCATAACATGTAATTGCACAGAGCAGTCTATGTTCCACTCTCCAGGCAGGTGAACATCATCTCTGCTTCACACCCTATGGAGTGACTGGTTCATTGGCCATGTCATGCAATAATATCACAAAAACCTTGGGGACTGTCAGTGTTTAATCTGCCCTTAATGATGTCTGCCAGATCAGTTTATGCTGCTTGTCACTATTTTCTGGCCTGATTGCCAGAGCCTTGGCAATGATTTCTGCTTCTAAAGCAATGACAGAAACAGGCAAGCCTGCAGCTGGGAGCATAAAGTAAATTTGAAATCCATGAGAAACCCAGGCAGAAATCCACCTTTGATCTGGTTCCTATGTGTTCTAGGCTAGATGAAATCTGATTAGTTTTAATCCCCATAATAACAATTTCCTTGGCTGAACTCAGGCGTGATCTGTGCAGGGACTGAGGCCAGGTATAAGGCTGGCCTACTGTCTGGGGTAGACTAAGAGTTCAGGAACCCTCAATCTGGAAAAGTCACAGTGGACTGCAGCCTTGTGCACAGCACTATGGCTTATTAGTGCCCGTGCACAGAACAGGACTATGTGTTTCTGCACTGAGCTCCCCAGCACTTCTGGTTTGTGAGTCATTATGTAGATCCCTGCCAGCTTGGGTGGCCCTGATCCCACATTGTAGACATGACCTTAAGTACCTAATGGCAGAAATGTAGGTCTTCAAAACCTGCCACGTAACCTAGATATCTGGAAATGCTAAAGAGCAGCAAGGGCTTAGCAACTGGGAATCTCTCTCATACCTGGATACATCAGGACCATTAGAGAAGACACTGTACCTGTTTGCTCTGAAGCAGATAGTCTGGTGGTGCTCAGATACCTCCTCTTGAACCCCACAAAATAGCTCCTGCCATCAGGGACACAGAAACCTGATTCTACTGCTAATGAACAGCTAATTACTGAAGGAGAGATTCGACTTTCAAGGTTAGTGCCTTAAAAACAGCCTGACTACTAGGCTACATAGTGGTCTTTGTTCTCTCCCTCACTCTGTTATTTAGTAATTAATATCAGGACAGCAGCTTCAGGAGGGTTCCTACCTTAGAACAACCTAAAAAGATGTGATTAAATAAGAGAATATTTGTTAAATTATCATGTTAAACTTTCGTCTGACTGCTAGTAGATTTGCGCCCAATCTGTCATCTCATGAGTATTCTAATTGCCTCTCATCATTTACCCAGTCAGGTTTCATGAGAAAGAGAAGTTAACTCAGGAAAAGGGGTATGTATGAATCCCAGATGGAGATGAGCATTTTCCTGCAGTCCAGATGAGGATACCAAGTTCATTGACTATTTTGCAGTAGCTAAGTTAGGCAGCTCTGTGCTAATGTGCTTGCTTTTGTGGGTGTCATTCCTGTGGATTGCTTAAGCACAGAGCTCTTGGCAGGGGGATCTGCAGACTGCAAGGCACCTTGTGGTTAGGATCTGAACTGACACCCCCGCTTGTGCCTCATTGTGAATCTGTCTCTCCCTTTATTTACTGCTAAGATGTTTTTTGGTTTGGTTGTTTGGGTTTTTTTTCACTTTTTTTACTCAGCCAAAGCATGTCAGTCCAAGTAAAAAGAAAGGAGGAGCTTTTCTTTACAATACAAATCATAGAATGGTAGGGGTTGGAAATGACCTCTGACGATCATCTAGTTCAGCCCCCCTGATAATGCAGGTACACCTCAATCAGGTTGCACAGGAACGCCTCCGGGTAGGTTTTTAAAGTCTCCAGAGAAGGGAACTCCACAGCCTCTCTGGTCAGCCTGTTCCAATGCTGTCACCCTCAAAGTAAAGAAATTTCTCCTTAACTTCAAGTGACACCTCCTGTGTTCTTGTTTGTACCCATCGCCCCCTGTCCTATCACTGGCAACAACTCAGAAAAGGCTCAGCCCCATTCTCTTGACCTCCACCTTTTAGATATTTATATGCATCTATAAGATCCTCTCTGTCTTTTATCTTCCAGGCTAAAGCGGCCCAGGTATCTCAGCCTCTCCTCATAAGAGAGATGCTTCAGTTCCCTAATGATACTTGTGGCCCTCAGTTGGACACTGCAGTAGTTCCCTGTCTTTCTTGAATGGGGGAGTCATATGCCAGGTGCAGCCTCACCAGGGCAGAGTAGAAGAGGAGGAGAACCTCCCTCTGCCTGCTGGCCACACTCTTTCTAATGCACCCAAGAATACAGTTGGTCACAAGAGCATATTGTTGGCTCAGGGTGAACTTCTTGTCCACTGGAATTTCCATGTCCTCCTCTTCCAAGCTGCTTTCCAGTAGCTCAACTCCTAAGCTGTACTGATGCATGGGGTTATTTCTCATGAGAGGAAAGAGGGTGCAGTGTAAATGTGATGAACAGCCAATGCCCTGGAAATAGAAACAGCTTCTGTAAAAGTGTGGAGTTGAAGTGAGGTGGTGTGTTGGCTGGAGATTCTTCTGGAATGAGTATTGTAATTTTGTACAAAGGGTTTCTGTTGGCACTCCTCTCTCTCTAAGCAAAGCTATATGTAATATGGTGTTGCTAATATATTTTTCCATAGTTTTAATGTGATGATATGGGAAAAGATACTGGAAACATATCATAAATATTGCTGGGATGGGTGGATGCCATTTTAAATAACAAGTGGAAGTCTGCCTTTCTCAGCTGTCTGGTAGGCCATAGAGTTTCTATCATGCTTGGTGATATGTGCTGAACAATATCCAGGTCATAACAGCTCAATTACTTTTTTTTTTTTCTGAGTCTGTTCACTGAGAGACCTTTATTGCACATCCTGTGCTGTCAAGAGTGAGCTAACTCCCTGCTGGAAGGAGGCTAACAGCAAGTTCACAGGTTTCAGCTGCATCTCTGAGTGCCTGAGTCCTGCTGTGAACAGAGCTCTTTCTTATGTTAGTCTGACTGCCTTTTCAGCAGTATTTCAGCCAGGTCCCTTACAGTGTGATCAGAAACCCAACTAACTTGCGACACCCAGGTAGCTAAAGGCAGAGGTTAAGGTAAGAAATGCAAGTGCTGGAGGCTAACTCATTGTAAGTCCACTGGTACTAGTCAGATGCCCACTATTGAGGTTGGTGCCCAAACACCCTGTCCTACATTAAAGGAAGCTGCAAGTGCCCATGAATTGGATCGCACACATTATATTTACATAGATAAAAGGAAGGGGATCCAAATTTATGCTGCTTCTACGCTGAGCTGCCTAGATGTTTCTTATCTTAGCCCAGAAGCCATGTAACCATGCTGGCTTTTGCTGTGCTATGCTTTTGTATGTTGATACAGTTGGCACAGCTATGCAGTGTAGTTAAGCCTCCTCATTCTATGTCAGGTGTTTGCTGCTTTTTAAAAAACAAGCTGTTATCTTCATTGCTTTACTTTGTTATAATATTCATTTCTCAATTTGTCCCTGTTACAGTCGTTGTGCAGTGTACTCTTTGAAGTTCAAGGTTTCTCATATAAAAAAAATGTCAGAATTACCTGAGTTGAAGTGACAGCTTAGAGCTTTCTAATCTGCTTAAGGAATCTTTTCATTTTAGTGCTTCTCTTATTAATGTGTTGCCTTTCCTAGGGCCACTAAATATGTGTTCCACTAGACATTGTCCAATTACTGTGCATGTAGATGTTTTGTTGAAAATATTTTTTCTATTTATTTATTTAGTAGGCATAAGCTTGTGTGTAACACATTGTGGTTAGTATGTCCTGTGGATAGAATGTGAGAGCCCCAAAGTTCTAAAGTAAAATGTCAGGGAGGTCTAACCCCTGTGTAATATTTGACTAGGAATGTGATATTTGATAAATCATACACATTTCAGTAGTGTAAGGTGCAGAGTGTGTCCTAGTGGGGAGGAACTTTATCTAATCCAATTGAATTTAACACCATGCGCCAAATTGCTTTTGTTCTTCTGTGTCTGTGTCAGGGAAAGATAATGTTTGATGCTTTTACTTGTTCCTTTAACACTTGAATTTCATAGGGAAAGAAAAAAAAAGTGACTGTTTAGCCAGTGCCAAAATACTGCTCTGTATGATTGTCAGAGTAATCTGTCTAGGTCATTTGGGTATTCACTGCAATTTATGGATTACTTTTCTTCTTCTATTTAAAAGTCAAACTTTTTCTAGTACAGGCTAACCCTTTTGAAAGACTTTATATTTGACAATGTCCCATGACATTGTCCCTTGACAATGTCCCAGAGAGGTTTTTCTGAAACTCTGTTCTTCGTTCTTGAACACCTGCTTAGAGAAGCAACATCCCAAACATCATCTCAGCTTCAGGCATCATGAGTCTCCTTTGTAAGAGCGTCAGTACTACACAAGAAAAGAACATAAATCCTGTGGAGTTTGAAGCAATGCTTCTTGTTCACTTTGATCCACCTGAAAAGCAACTTTGCACAGCAGAGTGTAGAGAAGCACCGCACTTATGTTTTGGGGAAATGTTCTGTAGGCAGGGTGCTCTCTCTTGTTCATCTTTTGAATAGTAGTAGAGAAGAAAAATTAGTCCCCATGTGTATTAATGTAGTTTGTGATAACAAAAGTTGCTAGGCTGACAGGTCAGGAGAAATCTTGATCCACTGAGCCAGAACACAGATCCCTCAAAGAAGGGTTTTACTAAAGTTTCCACAACAACATTTTTTCACTGATTTTGTTTAGAGTGAAACAGGTAGCTTTGCCATCTTAACCATTTGACTTTTGATCTGTATTGCCAACTAAAGAGTTACCTGCAATGGGGGCTGCATATAAATATGGGAGGGGAGACATTCACCTCTCCAGTTCACAGGGGTCATACTACCACTTCATGTCATTCCCAACACAGGAAGGTCTTTAGTTGCAGACTTAGAAGGCAATGCCTCCTCACCCTACTCAGCATATTATTGATGTCCTAACCTCCCTGTCTTCCTGTTACAATCCAGCAGAACTGCCCCACCCTGTCATGGCTGTGTCAGGTTTGTCTCCTGAACTGAGAGGAAAGTCATATAAACGGCAGTGTGCTTTTTCTGCTTCTGCTCCAGTGCATGCCATGCCTCACTGACTCATACAGCTCCTTGCAGGCACTTCCTTGAGTTTTAACAATTTCATAATGTAGAGTAAGTGATTTTTGAAGCTGATATTTCAGTTTTGAACGGGGTAGATGCAAGCAGCATTTGAGCTTACATCATTAACCAAGGTTATATCCAGTCTGTAAGATGCAGTATTGATTGCTACATTGAGCCATGACATCAAGTAAATGCTTTCCTTCCTCTGACTAATTATTTTGTCTTTGTGAGTGATGCAATGACAGTGCCCCCTACCCTTTCATTTAATTCTTAATACCATTTGGGTTTTTTAATTCTACATTTCTAATGTAATTCTAAAATAATTATATTTCTTGCCCCCCGGACAGATCAGCTCTAATTTTGTAAGGAGATTTTCAGTGTTAGATTATTTTTTTAAAAAGAATCTAGGCCATATATATTATGTAAGGTTGCCATAGTAACAGTTTCTCTGAGGGGAAAACTGACTGTCTGTAGTTTCCACAGAAACCACTCCCCGCTGAGACAGGTGCCTCCAAGGGAAGCGAAGAGAATATAAATGAGACGGAGGAAAAGCAGCGCGCAGATGTCATATGATCTCTGCGGCATCCCCGCACTGTTGCAAATTCAGCTGAGCATTGCTGGGTTTATTTTCAGTTTGTTGTTTTTGATTGCATGACTGGCACCTTCTCTTCTCACATAAACTCTGGCTACCCTTCCCTCACATGGAACTGGTTTTGCAACGGGAGGTACGGCAATGCTCCACCGTGGCAATGAACTGACCACATCAGTTACTAAAGTCCGGTGCTCTAGGAACCACTGTGCCTGGGAGAACTTAAATGGTAAATAAGAATTTTCTCCCCCCCCCACCCCGCTTCTTTTTTCCCCTGAAGGAAATCAGCAAAGACAGGTATGGAATACTTCCTACCAGAGAGGAATTGGAGAGAACTGAAGCTCAACTAATTTGTCAGTTAATGGTTTTGTTCTTTTGGGTACAAGCATGTGCTGCTGGGAAAAATGAATTCTGAAAAATCAAGCTGCAGTAAAAAGGAATTAAGTCAAGTCCTAGGGTTTGTTAACTGAGTAAGAGAAGGAGAAATTTCTTTAACGTGCTTTAATGTCACTGGGGCAAGTATGGATTAACATTTCTGAAATCCTTGTGCACATGTTTTGCACAAATAGTGTTGATTTGTTTCTTTCTTTTTCTTTTTCTTTTTTTTTTTTTTTCCTCTTCAAGGGCAATAAAACTGTGACATTCATTCAAGGCTTAGTGCAGCCATAACTACAGATTAACGTGCTGGCTACTTCATCTTCATTCTGTCATCTCTCTGCTGCTTTATGGGGAAAGCAGGCTGACATGGTTATTAAATCTGGCAGCTGTGTTGTATGCACATGGGAAGCAAGTAGAGCACAGCATATAGAATATTAGTAGCTTTCAGATAACAGCCTTCTTTTCACTGCTGTGAGGCTTGAAAGGCAGCCTCAAAAGCTCTTTCTCTTCTTTGTAATCACCATTTGCTGGATCTGTTCGGAAATACCACAAATACAGTTGCAAATGTAAGTATTCCTTGCCTGTGTGGTGCTTTCGGATTGCTAATTAGGCTTTCTACTTCAGTGTTCTGCTTGAAAAAGCAGAGAGAGAAAAGATAGAAACATCCTGACAGGGAAAGCTTCTCTGCAGTATTGTTCTAGCTTTAGTGGAAGAGCTACTGAGGGAAAGGGATGCACGAACGCTTTGCAGTTGTGTTTGTTATTTTTGGGGACATCTGCTTGCCACTTTGTGAGGGGAGAAGCCAAGCAAATGCAGGAGGTACTCGGAGAGAGAAGGATTTCTGTTTAGATTAGATATCAGATACACAGCAAGAAAAATGCTTCAGCAGTGATAGATGGCTTCTGAATGCATGAGCGAAATCTACCATGGTATTTTTCACCTGGGATCTTTTCTTTAAAAATCCACAAATGCAGACCAGGACTTCTCATTAAGTAACTCTGCAGTACTTTATTATCAGTAGTGCAAATAGTCATCATAAGGGGCACCAGTAAGTCTGCATCTGACCTGAGGAGAACAATGAGCATAGCACGGTGAGCAGTGCATGTTTTTCACCAATTTCATTTTGTCTGTACATGAAGATGATCTTTATCTGCCATGTGACATGAAGGTGGGATGGTAAGATGATTGTGAAGCAGCAGAGTTCAAGGTTTCTTAGTGTTGCAGTGATAATGTAAGGAAGATAATTAGTATTTGGTAGTGAGTTTTGGTCTCATAACACTGAAGAAACAGCATCTTGGGGGTTTTGTTCTTCCTAATTCAAAGCTTTTGTAGTGCTCTTGTCCTACTTGATTTATGGTTACTGAATTCTTACTGCGCTGTGAATCAAATCTGCTTACTGAAAACAGCCTGTGATAAAAGTAAAACAATTGCACAAGAAATGCAGGCTGTAGCTTATTTGTGTTGCCAAATTGTGTTTCTTTCTTTATTTAAAGGTTTTGTTATTTCTTGGGGACCATTGTGGTACTGTCAGCTTTCTGTGAGCCATGTGAAAATGTCATTATCACAATTAACAGGTGACTGCCATGAAGTGACTAAGGTTGTTTGCTGCACATAGAGTGCTAGATGTTTATAGTATAATTCTCTTGATAACACAGCTATGTTTGGTCAATCTGTTTATAAGGGTTTTTTGCAATGCTTCAGCCTCATCTTACAGATGTATATGTACAAATGCCTGTCTTTGTTGTAGCAAGTGAAAAGTGCTTTTGGAGCATCTCTTGTCTCCTTATTCCCTTATATACAGTGAGATTCATAGATTCTTTGAAACTTAGCTGTGAAAATGGTCATTTTTGTTGACAGCTGTGGAGCTAAGCTTCCCAAGCCTGAGTGGCAGCCAGCCAACTGCTGAGACAAGTGGTGACCTTTCAGGACAATGTCTCTTACAAAAATGTCAAAATATTAAAATGGCAGACATCAAATGCCATGTGTGTGGAGGGTTTGTCAGCTGGCAGGCTTTCAACTGAAGACAGTTAATCCATTGCTTGCCTGGATTAAACATTGAAAGCCCCTGCCTAAGTCTCTAAAATGTTGAGAAATTATCCATATGTGTCCTGCATAATTTCTTCTGGGAAGATGCATGATGTGGATGGAGCATTTCAGAGGCATCTATTAAATCTTTTTAAATCTGCTCAGGCATCATTCTGATGGATGTCCAGACAAGCAGCTTTCTGCCTTTCCTTTTGCACTTTGCATCATATACCAGTTTTCCTCCCAAATCTCCACATAAATGGATCCTGGTGAAGCCCAAGCAGCATTCATTGATGCACAGCAGGATGCTGAAATTCTGATAGCGTGTGCACTGACTTTTTAGGTGTATGCTCACTGAATAAACACTCCCCTGCAGGTCTTGATGCTGCAGCCCTGAGCTGGAACCTCATTTGCTATTACATGCATCAGTGCTTTTTAACCTTCTTTGAAGGCACTGAGGTTTGAGCATTCCCATGCTCACTGGCGTGTCAGCTTCTCAGATACCTTTACCCACTGGTAAACAGATCAGTGACACGGTGATTGCTTGCCTTGTGGGTTTTCTTCCTCATGCATAAATATTTCTGGGAGGTGTGAGACTGCCTGATCCTTTACCCTGGCTTGCAGGAAAGCCAGGCCAGGAAGGGTGCATGGTTGATCAGGAAAGTAACTTGTTCATCTTGTGCTTGACCTCACTCAGAGAATGAGAAAGGGCACACCAGTGACTGCACCAGACCAGTCTTGTCTGGCAGATTGTCAACTGGCGACAGCTCAAGAAAATTCTTGGTATTCTGCATGCAAAGCACAGGGTGAGCTGTCAGCACAGGTAACCCCTGCAAAGCAGTCAGTGGCCAGATTTAATGGTGCCAAATCTGTTGTTACTACCAAGATGATGAAGGGAATATAGTCCTTTCAAGTAATTCTTTCCTTTTTTATCTTCCAAGACAGGAGTTCTGCGTCACTCCTAGTTCTCTCACTATAAACAAGCAACTTTTTATAATTGTGTTCTTCCACTCCTAGAGGAAGTGTGTCCTGCCCTCCCCACCCTTTAAAACTGGGAACACTGCATTCCATGACCACTTTCTTTCCAGTAATCAAAGGGAAGACTAAGTCTCCATGTTGATCTTGTTGGTCTTTTCTTTCCAGTCTCTCTGCCATAACTTCTTATTTCTCCTAGTTCCGATTAGGAAGCAAATTAGGTAGGCAAGGACAACTTTCCAGCATTTTACAGTAATTAATCCTTTCTTTCTCCCTTTTTCCTGAATTTCTGTCAGCTTTGACACAAGCATTGCTGTGATTTGAGACTTACCAAGACTTAAAAATCTGTTAGGAAGAAAAACATTATGCTCACTTTGTTGAGGAATAAAAAGGTAACGGAGATACCAATTTATATAACTTACTACAAACAGATACCTAGGCTGAGTTTTGGATTTTGATCTTCAAACAGCAAACCACATTTAGGCACAATCTATTTAATCAGCTCTCATAATGTTAAATTTAAAAAAAAAAAAAAAAAAAAAAAAAAAGAAGGAAAAAAGGGTGGCAGGGAGAGGATCCTATTGTTTTCTGTGGGCTTTGCATAACAAAAAAACCCAACCAAACAAACAAATTCTGAGGAGAATAATAATATATTTGCCAGTAGCTGTAATTTATTTTCAATCCAATTATACAGGGCTTTTTTTTTTCACAAGGGCCTGTGCAGTATCAGATAAGTTCATTATAACAGATATGAAATTCTGACTTGTACTAATGGCATTGTAATTTTATTCTATATTCATGTTATTATTACTCTTTACTATTTCTGTAGCATCTAGAAGCACATCTAATAGGTCACTGAGCTCAGTACTGTATAGAAACAGAAGCTAATCCTTAGCCCCCAGATTGCTTACAAGCTATTTTTCAAAGAAAGCAAAAACTCCGTATCATACAGTGATGACCTTGCTTGTGTGTTTTTCTGAATTCCAAATACAGATATCAGTAGTATGTTATAACTTAATTGTTCACCAGGATACCAGAGTCTGCCTAGACAGGGGCTTGAAATTTTATGTAACTAAAGTAAGAAAATTGCATACATTTCTGTGACTTTATTTCAAAGCTGTCCTACTGATTCTCTTGGAGTATCTCCCTTAGGCTGTTTATGTTTAGCTAATTAAGTGTATTAATTGACATTAGCTCAACTGACAAAAAAATACCTATACTTACAAAATAGTTGTGGACCACCAATGAAGATTCTACCTAAAAATCATTAAGACTATTTTAGATTAACAAATTAATAAGACTGCTGTTAATTACTAAGGGGTAAACATAAGTACTAAGGGCTTGCTTAGCCGGGAGAAGAGGAGGCTCAGGGGAGACCTTACTGCTCTCTGCAACTACCTGAAGGGAGGTTCTAGACAGGCAGGGGCTGGTCTCTTCTCCCAGGCAACCAGAACCAGAACAAGAGAACACAGTCTCAAGCTGTGCCAGGGGAGGTTTAGGCTGGAGGTTAGGAAGAAATTCTTCATAGAGTGATTGCCCATTGGAATGGGCTGCCCGGGGAGGTGGTGGAGTTGCCAACACTGGAGGTGTTTAGGAGGAGACTTGATGGGGTGCATGGTGCCATGGTTTAGTTGATTAGATGGTGTTGGATGATGGGTTGGACACAATGATCTCGAAGGTCTCTTTCAACCTGGTTCAGTTCTATTCTATTCATTTTAGTGAAGCATGTTTACCTGTATTTATTTACAGGATCTAAATTTCAATGTTAATTATTGGCATAAAGTAGCAGCATCATGATACATGCTTGTCAGATGGTAATTGTCTCAGCATGGACTTAGGCAGGTGAACAGTGGGAATCAATATGGGATGAGAGTCCTCATCTTTATTTTCTCTAAGACTCTGCTCCTTACCCATCTTGCAAGTAGATTTTAGAAGTCACACATCTGTTGACATCACCTTTTCTGATGCCTTTTTTTTGAATAGTGTGGTCTAAGGTACCTGTAAACTAGGACTGAATCTGCCATCTGAAATCAATGAGAACAACTTTTTGGTTCCAAAGCCATACTGCAGAACACTTTTCCATTCTGAGAGTATTTCATTTATTTAGTCTGTATACTCTTCAGATCATCCTTCATGAGGCAAGGCTGTAGCATTTGAATACAGGGCATAACATAACTGAGCGGTGCAACTGATGTAACTGAGCAAAACTGCATAACCATTCTTTCTGGAAATTTCTATTATGCAAACCACTATGATTTCCAAGTGTCATTTGTATTATGAGGTCACAAACCTAGATGTATATATGCAAGAATGAAAAAAAACCAATAAAAATCTAAGCAATCCCAGAGGGCCAAAATGCAGATAGAAAGACCTGATACCTTGAATTTTTCGGGACTTTTACATTTCATTTTGAAACTATACTTTGCAATAATCTTTTTCCAATTGTTCTATTGACACTGCCACATGTGTGACCGTGGTGGCATATTAAAACTAGGAATGGGCATTAGTGTAATCCAAAATTGAAATACATTCTAACAGTGGTACTGTTGTCCTGTCAAGCAGCTGAAACAACCTAAATGAAAGCAGGCTGCCAAACATGAAAGGCTATTGTATCCATCAGATGTCTTTTTTGAGGTGGTTGGTCCTTTTTTTTTTTTTTTTTTTTCTTCCTCCTCCCTTTTTTTTAATTTCCTTTCCATGCAGGGAACAATTAATAAAACCACCTAAAAGATTACTTGCAAGCGTGCAGTTAGTTGTAAATACAGCTTGACCTGGATGGATACAGCAGGAGTTTATCAATCTGGTTAGCTAGCACTTTGAAAGGATTTTGCAGAACTCATTAGTTCAGGAATATTAAAACAACTCCCCAGGAGCAGTATGAATTGCTGTTAAGAATATTTTGAAACCCTGTCCTATTATTCGTGTGTTTTATTCTTCACATCTTCAGATGGAAGGTGAGCTACCACTATTGAGTGCATTGTAACAAACAAGCTTCCATTCTTTGCATGGAAATAGGTTTACTGAAATATGTCTTTGGCAGAACACAAAGAAGTCATTCTTCCTGGGTGGCAGGGCTAGTTTGTAGAAAGAGGAGGTAGACATCAATTCCCTTGACATTCTGAGTGTTGCTCTACTGATGTATCTGGATCTATAGTGTTTTTTAGTTTTGTTGCAGAATGTGTAACCCTCAGATTTTAAATGAGTCATTAGTTAATACTGAGTGTTTAAGTAATTGCTATTTAAAAGTGAAGCAATGAGGCTGAAAATTGATTAAAGTATTAGATCAATTAACACAAATTATTTTAGCACGTTTCTAGTTCCCAGACCAATATGCATATTAACCTTCGGCCAAGACATAGCCACCCTACAAGTGAACATAACTCATACTGCATCTTCTCATGGCATAATTTTACCCCAAAAGGGCTTCCAACTATCAATGTTTCTACCAGGTGGAATAGCTGAAGTATTCTTTTTCTCTATAAGATCAGGCTTATGTGTTTTATAATAAGAAAGACAAATTTGTTCAGCTTTTTTGTGTTTGTTTTTAAGAGCATGTTGAGAGCTAACATAGTGACGCTTTGTATAGTACTTATAATGAACACCATGCCATGGACATCAGAGGTCTTCTAGAAATCAATAATTATCGATGGGAAAATAAATCATTAGTTTCGTTGCGGTTATCAGGAGACTCATGATGGTTTGCTTCAGTTCTGACCTTGATTGTTCATGCACCAAAATAACAATTGCGGCTAATTCCTTTTCCCAGAAATGTTGATTTCTTGATCAGTATCAGAGAGTGTAGGTAAGGAAGGACCATTGTGCAAAACACTGTTGTTTTTTATTTCTCACAAAGTATGAGTTTATCCTCTTGGGCAATAAAATCCCACACCACTGACTTAGGATAATGCTTTTGAAAAATAGCTCTGTCCTTAAAATGTCTTCTGAAAGGCAGTTAGACACAGAGAGGTCCTCATCTGATTGCAAGTGCTGTGGAGGGCAGAAAGAAGACAGCTCCTTGTTCCTTAATCCTCAGCCAGCTAGCCCTAGGATAAATTAGACCTGATGTTATGCAGTCCTGATTTATGGAGCAGGGAAAGGATTGCGTAGAGCCTTCAGCAACAGAGACCCCACACTACTCTGACCCTATTGTCTGGAAAACATTTTCCTGTAGATATACTTGCCCTTCATTTGTCACTGGGCAACAAATGGCACAAGATAACCGTGTCATCTTTGTGTTTTTGGTGAACTATCTAAATAAAGGTGTTTATGAAGGGAGCTCAAGAGAGCCCTTCAACTGATACATATAATCAGGTATGGAGATTAAAAGTAGGTGCAAGGCTGCCTGAGAGTGTGATTCTCTAGGTCAGTGGATTGCTGTCTCATTACAGGGCTGTGCCTCAGTGGGTATGAATATATGTACAAAGAAGTCCATAGTGGTTTGTTTATCTACTGATTCAGAAGAGATGCTCAAATACCACAACTTTCATGAGGGAGGAATTGATAAAGAGCACAGCTGTGGTGTGGATGGTACAAGAAACTCCATCCATCATTTTCCAAAAGGCACAATGAACGGCTTAATTGTTGCTACAAACAATAGTTCACCATTTTATTTGCTATTGACAAAGTATGACCACACTGAGAGCCAACTTGGAGAAATACAGTGACAGAGGAGTCTCTTTTTTCCATTCTGTTGGCTTCATTCACTGAACAGATTCCACTGTCTCTGTCTGGACCAAGACCACCTACTATTACTCACCGGCAAAGCCCATTTCTTGACTTGAGGTCTTAAGCTGGCTAACACAGCTGTAGATAGGGGAGCAACAGCCCTGACAGTGAAGAAATAGCACAGTATGCAATAAGAAGAGCAGTATTGCATATTGGGGGTTTTTGTAGGGCAATATGTAAAAGCAGTGTCTTCTGAGAGAGCTGCCCATGGGATTACTTATCCTCGCACCAGAGTGTTCCCTTCAGGGCCTTGTGAATTTTTTCTATCCCTTTTGTTGAACTGGGTTTGATGTGTCTTGTTTAATATCTCCCTCTACTGCAAGGTTTATACTTAAGGCTGTCTCTGGTGCAACCCATTATATAAATTTGATTGCAGTACTGGTGTCTCTAGAGGAGATCACAGAGTACTTTTATCTCTTTTTTTTTTTGTTGTTGTTGTTATGTCTTGGTACAAAATAGCTACCTGAATGAGGTCTCTATTTTTATCTCTTTATATGTTAGCAGTCTTCTGTTTGTAATCATTGTTTGAAGTTAGCTAAAGGAGAAAAATTATGTGGTTTGGTTTATGCTTCGTCATATCTAGGGATGCCAGTGGTACTAACTGCAAGATAAGCTTCCTCTATGGCTAACTTGTGCTTTTTGCAGTCTTTAACTGGTCCTTAAAATGACAAAGAAAGATAGCTTTAGAATAACTATGTTAAATAAGCAGTTGCTTAATATTAGCAATTTCATTGTAATTATCCTTGCCTCCTTCTGTGCATCTCTTTCAGCTTGAGTCAGAAAGCAACCAAGAGCAAACAACAATCCTTTCAAAGCAAGAAGCCTCCTTTAAATGTGCCGCATTGCTGGTCTTGACAGGCACACAGAAAAGCACAAGCAAATGCACAGATATTTTCAGGGTCTGCTTTTCATCCAGACACTGGGTACTATGCAATATTGCCTTACAACAGATTTTATTCCTTGCATGCAGACAGAATCACAGTGTACAAGTGATAATTTAATCCATGTATAATTTAATCCATGTCACAGACAGGGTCAACACAAGGGCCTTGGCAGACCACTGGGCTGTAAGTCAGGCAGCTGTGACTTTTAACAGAAGTCAGAGAGTTCTCGCTTGAGAAATGAGGCAGCATATTCATTGCTTTTAGAGCAATAAGAATGCTGAAAGAAGAGTTTTGGGGTATTTTTCAATACCCTTTCAAAAAGTTGAACAAAAAGATGGAACTGACTTCAGATTACTATAAAAATGTCATAGCAATACTGAATTGAAGTTATAGAGATTTTAATTTTATTTCATTCTGCATGTATTCAGAAAACCTTCACTAATTTAGATTGTATTAATACTGCTTTTACACATACCTTTTTAATTATTTGCTTGAGGTAGAATATACAATATCCCAAGACTTCTTTGGTTGTTAGGTAATATTTCAAAACATTAACCACCTTCCCCTCAGTTAACATTTGCAAGAACTCTATCTAGGCATTTTTGACTGCAAATAAAGTATATAATTTAATTGATTTTTAGATCAATTGAATAAAACCTTAGATGTCATGTTTAATTCTCTGTCACGTCCAATTTCCATATTGATTATAAGTACGTTCTTACATACATTTTCCCCCACAATTAACAGTTGCTATATAAACAATCTCATACAAATGTTTTCTTATGGAGAAGTTGTTTTAAATGCATGTAGACCTTGTAACAAAATACATACTTCTGAACCATTTTAGCATTCTATTTCTTTTCAAATCAATGAGAGCATATTGAACAGAATTCCACTGTTTCAGCATGCAGTAGTTTAGTATGTTTGTTTGAACTTTTTTATACACCATACAGAAATATGTGATAGCATTGGTGCCTTTTATTCTGCAGTGAGCCTTTTGTGTTTATACCTGTTTATTGGTCATGCCTTTAATAAGAACCATTATATGCCCAGTCTGCTGATATTGACTGTTCTCCATTTTTGTCCAGTTTCCTATATGTGTGGTTGAAAAATTACTCTGGGATTGTTTTGACCCTCAGTTCAATTTTCTTAGGCTGCTATAAAATGGCTTCATTAAATCCAGACTTGGGGGGTGAGTTAGTTCTGATTACATGACAGCTTTAGAGATATGCTACTTGTATCAGGCTAAAGGTTGTAATATTAAAGGTTGTTGATATTAAGGTCTTCTTTCCCTCTCCTGCTGTTCAGAATACCTCTGTAACATGGGTAATCACCATGAACCTGACTTGAGAACACCTGTAATTCATCAAAATTCCCTCTCACTAGCCTGTTAGATGAGGATGCTGAAAACTTGGACTGTTGTGTTTGCTTGCAGGCTTCTATAAATACACGTCACCATCTTTTAAAAGCATATGTTCACTCAAGGGAATGATTCTGACTTTTGTTACGCCTCTGCAGTTCCATTTCAGATGTTTAAATTATTTAAGTGTTTCTGCATGCTAGGTAGCTAGCACATTTTCTTAGGCTTGCTAGGTAGAATAGAAGTATAAAAGTAAGCTGGGTATGCCATTTTTTCTTGTTATTTCCCTCGCTCTGATTCAGCAAGTAGAAAGAAGACATAAAATGCATGAGTGTCTCATTCAAGGAGAAGTAAACTGCTGATCTACACTGGGAATGGGGAGGGCCAAGTCTGTGAGGTGCAGACCACTCTGGTCATTATTCAGGGTAAGTTTGTGTGTGAAGGGAGTTAATTCCTTTTAGTCCCTGAATAAATCCATGGCTGACCTCACTGGTATGACAGTGAAATCAGCAGGACTTCTCATATGCCTGAAAGGAAGGCACATCTTAAACTGCTTTCTTTGAATCAAGGTCACTGCATTGCTAATCTAAGCATTTTCCCTGTGATGGGCAAGTACCTCCTGGCCTCTGAGCATTCTACCCTCTTGTTGATGCAGAGGTTTGGTTCTGTGCCAAAGGGATATATACTGCTGAGTTCCAAGATTAATAAAGTTTATAATGAGACCAGGAGCCACTGCTGACTTCAGGGCAGCCTTCTAATTAGTCATATCTATTTGTTCTCTGGCAGCAAGGTCTTCACAAAAATATTCTTTATTTTGACTTATTGCAAAAACTGTGCCTGATAAGGTAGACAGCATAATTCTTTCATACCAATTTGTCTGTTCCAAAGACACTGCTGGAAATGTTTATATTGCTATCTAGAAAAGCATTCCTTGGAGTTGAGTCATCTTGTAATTTGAAATTAGGGTGGATGCATGTGCTGCTAGTGTCAATGGCTCTTTTTGGAAATACCTGACACTCTGAATGCAGGTCTGCTCCAAAGCCAAAATATTTGTGAACTCTAAAGCCAATTGTAGCTAAGGGGTGTTTCAGCACTGTTTGGAAAATCCCACTAGAAGTGCATGAAAAATCACCGCAGAACAATGTGGTGTCTAGATTAATTCACAGAATTTAACAAATAAATGCCTGTTGTGTAGTATAGCATGGCTTAAAGCAGCTTATAGGCAGCTTGGATATAGAAACCCACTTATATTAGGATGGTGTTCCAGACAGACTAATTTACTTTGCTTCTTGACTGAGTTCTCTAGTACTTCAGCAGGCACACATACTAGACAGTCATTTTAGAATTTGCTTTGATATTTCTTTGTACCCCACTGTCACAGTGCAGTCTAGACAAACCTTGAGGCTCAAAAACTCTAACTGACAGACTGCCAGGTAAGATGGAAATTGAGGCTTTTTGTCTGCAAGTAAGGTAGAGCACATCTCCATGGCAGATGAACTGCATGCGCAGAGTAATAATTTGAACTTGAAGGACCTCCTCTGAGCTCTCTGGCAGTTGAGGCCCGTGTACCACTGCTCACCAGGACACAAGACTCAAGGAAAATAGAAGACTTGCAGAGATGAAATTTAAAACTTTCAGGTTTATTGTGCTCCACAACCCCCACTATGCATGTGGTTTTGGAGGCCCCTCTCATTAGTGTGCTTCTGTTACGTTTGGAATGAGTGACCTTAGAGGTGGCAGGAAATTTTAAACAAAATTTACCCTGTCAAAGTAATTATCTTGTTTATTTGCTTTCAAAGGATATGTTTCTCAAATCAGTATTTAAAGTAGTAACAGTTTGTATGTAAAAAATGTCTTAAGACCTTCAAAGCACTGTAAATGTATCCACACAGTACTCCTGTGAAATAGGTAAGACGATATATTCCCTCTTTACAGAGGGGATATAAAAGGTAAAATCCCTAGTCTAGATCTAACTATCACACTCTCTTTACAGAGGGGATATAAAAGGTAAAAATCCCTAGTCTAGATCTAACTATAACACTCTCTTTACAGAGGGAATATAAAAGGTAAAAATCCCCAGTCTAGATCTGACAGTGAAATCAGCAGGTGCTGATATAGATGAGTGATATAACCCTTGTTTCTTTCCACACAGCTTTTAATGCTATAATACTTGTACTGGTTACAGATACTATTTTGTAATATTCTGCTGCTTCCCTGCTGATGTGGAGAAGCAAGTCTGTGTGTGCAGTGTGGCGTTATTTACGCTATTATGTTCCAAGCAGATATCTGTGTTTGATCTGATCCTTGGTGTGGCATTACTGATAAGGTTGGAGGAGACATGACAAGCCATGAGGAGGGGCAGATTCTGGGTTCAGCAGCGGTATGCCTGACTTTTTTCTATGTAGAGAGCCATGCAAAAATGAGATGCTGACAGCAGTTGTTTCGCTAAGTCATTTCAAGCACAGGGATGTTTCCTGTATTCAGATGTGGCTTCCAGGGGTTAGGCACATCCCCAGATTCTTTTATAGCATTTACTAGAACTAATAAGGCACCACCAAAGGGTTAAATAGTTCCACAATGTGTCGCTGCCTCTCTAATTAGGAAATGATCCAAGAGCTCAAAGATCAAAATGCACATGGTTTGAGCTGGGACTAAGCCCAAGTTCCTATTGATTGGAGCCTCGTATGTTAGTGTGCTGCATCTGCACATGATCTTTTCCCCTTAACATTTCTGCCATTTGTTTTATTTTTAAAAGAAAAATTAAACAATTCATCCACAGAATTTCCCTTCTTTTGTCACTATCCAGAGTCTTTAATTGCTTGAGCTTGTGTGCTTTCTGGGAGTAACTTGTGACCCACTTTATAATTGAAACCAGGCCAGTAAAACACGACAAAAATCTTCTCTCTACTCCATTCTGCAGCATCTGCTGCTACTGCTGGAGAAGCAGGAGAGGTCTCCTCCCAGCAGAGGCAGAGATAAGAACTGATCAGCCTGAGCCTCAGGGAACATGAGGTTTCTTGTTAGTTGCCAGAGGAGAATCAGAGGAGTGGCAAAATGGCATCCAGCTGGGCTTGTGTTTTGAAAAGAAAGGACAGAATGAAATAAGGCTGAGGCCACAAAAAGGAATTAAAAAAAAACAAAATAAAAAAAGAAAAGGGAAAAAAAAAAAAGTTTTACCAAACAAATAATATGTAGTAGAAGCTAGATGCATGTATGGTAATATGAAAGGGGACAGAGTCAAAATGTTACCATATGGAGCCTGCAAGCTAAGTGGTAGACAAAGTTACATTCTGGTGATATATAACCCAAATGCTTTCTGTTTTCAGATGCATAAAACTTAATTTTTTTCCATCTCCTCCCCCTCTTCAGAATCTTTCTCCTTCCCTTCCCCCCACCCCCAGGAAATCAAATTATTACTATGTTTTCAGAGACTTGTATTTGATTAAACTAAAGCTGCACCTTCCTTTGGAAAATAGCTTTTAATAAAACATTTTAGTGCTTGTTGGAAATCAATCAGAGGTTACAGGAGCTTTTGGGACCTCGCATTTGAGTGACATGCTTTTGGGGCTCATAGTTTTCGATCTCACACTGGCATGGATGGTAGCTTCTGGGGATGACATAGAAGTTCTGGTCTCCGTCTCTCCCTCTCCTCCTTTCAGCCGCATGTGTTTACTGCTTGGCTCTGCTGGCTTTTGCCCTGTTTAAGGGAGGTGAGTCAGATCATTAACCTGTCTGAAAAACATATCCAGCAAGATAAATGTGGTTTGTGAGTTTTCACACTGTTCCTGGAACATGTGTAAGGGAAGGGACACACCTGTGTATGAGAATGACGATGAAGGATTGACCCTTTTGGTAAAAGTGAATTTTTGAATCAGCTTGGCCATCTCACTTAGCTGGTGCCTGGGGTTGGTTCTGTTGGCAGTGCTGGTAACAATTTCCCTGCATCATACAAGGCTTAAGGACAAAAAGGCAGCTTCATCCTTGGCATTAATTCTACGAGTGGAGTTACAGAAGTTATATCCAGAGTCACTTTGTCTAAAGTGTGCCTTTTCAACATTGTCCACTAAATCAGCTCATTCTTGCCCTCTCTTTTGTTTCTTTATTTGTGGCTACACTGAATTAGCATCTTAAATACATTGCCATGGGAATCAGAGATGCAATAGCTAACTTGCTTTCTCTTGTGCATCTGCAAACAGTCTTTTCATAGTCTTTTCACAATCGCATGTACTGTGTTTGGGCACCTAATCTGTATCCATCAGGAAATTTTGATGCCTTGTCATTTCCATTAAAAAATGTGTGTAAAGTGCATAACATACAATGTATATTTCTAGCAAATATTGTTTTTATATGCAGATGAAATATGTCTCTTTCTGGAGTGACTTGTCCCCTATTTATTGGTCCTTCCTCTCATTCTGCTATGTTCTTATATTTTGTGACACATGGATTGTAGAAAAGAAAGAAGACTAGATAATTTGGTGAAGCAGGGGATTCTCTGTATACAGGGACAAGGTAAAAAAGGAGAGCTTTGTAGGAAAAGGGAAGGCTGAAAAGAAAGGCCTTGTGATGAAGAGAGTTGTGGGAGTGGATCAATAAGAAAGAATTCTGAAAAGGCCTTGAAGCTCAGGAGAAGAAAGCATGGCTTTCATAGGAATGTAGGCAATGTGGCTAGTGTATGGAACAAAAGATGACCTTGGTTGCTGAATTTTCTGCAGAGAACAATGTAGGTGGATTGGGAATAAGATCCAGGCTCATTGATGATAATAATTAAAAGTAGCCAAATTCTGTGATCACACAGTGGATTTAAACAGAGATTTACATGTTAAAAACAGGAAATCTGGATACAAGTATAGGCTGATGGAGCCATGAGCCATGCAATTGCACCAGAATCTCAGATATTGTTGAAGAACATGCCCGGTATGTCTCACTGTGAAGAAAGACTTGCAAATGTGGCCCCAGCACATTGTGATGCAGTGATATGTGCCAGAACTCACATGCAGCCTGTCAGCAGAAGCCTGAGAGCTGCAATATGCCTTGCCCATCCGAATGAGGTGCTAACTTCAGCATCTGCTTCTGCACGGGGCTCAGCTCCTTTACCAAAGCAAAAGGGGAGCGAAATGACGTCTGCCAAGACTATACAATAATGAATATACTGCTTTAATTTGCCACCGGAAAAGGATCTTAAAATGAGGAGCTATCAAGGATTTTAATATAGTATGCCTGAAACAGAGTAAAATATGGGAGCAGAGAAGAGCAGAAAGACACAAAATAGCAATGCATGCTTAGAAGTCATTGACATAAAAGTGGTACAGGAACCTGCACAACAAGCAAATAGTAAAAGCTGGACAGAATACAACAAGAAGTAGGGTGTCTTGGAAGTGTGATGAAGTGGTAAATGCTGAGAGAAGAATTAGTCAGAAACATCAGAGAAATTGCAATGAAAGCCAAAAAGATAGCATGGTTTGTAAGGAGGGTTTTAATTACTTCCAAATCAGCAAAGAGTTCTAAGAGGCTCAGGATGAAGTACAAAGCATGATATTTAGGCAGGGAGTTACTGTAAGAGACGTGATGAGACTGATTTTGGTAGCAAACAGGCCTCAGAGCCGAACTAGAGGCATAAGAAAGTAGGACAGCATGGGAATGAAATGGGATCAGCAGCTGTAAGCAGGGTATTCAATGAACTAGGAAAAATTCAGTTCAATTAAAACAACAAAGGGGAGAGGAACTTGGGGAGATGGGTGAGATCATAGATGGCTGAGACAAGATCAGAAGGAACTTAAATTTCAAGGAGTATTCACTCAATGCAGCGATACCTCTTCTGTCTCTTTGTTAAGATCATTGAACTGACAGAAGTATTTGCTTCTGTGCTACGTTACCCTCCCTTGAAATGACAGAGGGGGACAGATGGGGGCACGGTGTGATGCTGAAGAAAGAGGAGACTCAATACCTCCACGTTTGACAGCATTATGCTGTTAGATCAGCTTGGTTGTTTCACAGAACTTTACCTTAAGGTTCTTATGTTGTGCCTGTGTTCATTTGGGGAGATCAGGTCCAAAAGAATAAGCAGTTAAGATGGAGATGAAGAGTAGCAATCATAGAAGGATCAATGAAGGTTAGGGGGTCAGGTCAAGAAGGTCAGGATAAGACATTTGTGACAGAGAAGCAAGAAACCCCAGTGTCAGCAAACAAAATGTTAGGGAGGATGAGAATTAGAAAAAGGATGGAGAGAAATTAAATCAGAGACTTTGTAAGTGAAACTTCTTTACAGTGAATATGGGCTAAACATAATTCACAGGCTGTTTGTTTGAGTGACCAAAAAGGAACAATGTGGTGGGAGTGCCTGTGTCTTTCTAAATGTGTTTGTATGACTGTGCAGTAGATACGAATGTGCAGTAAATATGTGCTTTTCCTGAACAGACTTGCTGTTGGTGTTTTTTTTCCTTCCGCCTTAAGCATTTTACTGCCTAGCAGCAGCCCTAGCCCTTCCCACTCAGTCCCTCTTGTTCCCCTGCTCAAGAATGAAATAGAATATCTTGAACACCCAGCGTGCGAAGGAGCTAATCATTGGCTCACATTATGGCTGGCGCGGCAGGCCCGCCTCTTTGGCTGGTGCTGACAAGCTGTTTATGTTTGTGCAAGGCCACCCTTTAACTCAGCAGCCTGATGGCCATAATGGGACCAACTGTCTGAATGCGGCAGGGAGCTACATCTTCCATTCAGAGGCACAGTCCAGGTCAGTCTCTGATACTTCTGCGTGGACTCTATGGAACACTAGTAAGTAGCCTTCTGTCTCATTGTGGCTTTTCTCCTAAGACTAAGGGCATGTTTTAGCAGGGCAGGTAGGCGCTGTCATTCAGAGGCAGCTATTAAACTATTTTCCTCTGTCTGAAGTAAAAGAGCAGCTACTTTGTATGCAGCGTCATGACTACAAGGACTACACTATTTCAATCTCAAAGGAGACCTTCCTGGGAGGCAAGAGGGAAAAAGTTAATAGGGACACAACCCATTTAAACTTGCCAGGTTAATTTTTATGTGACTCCAATTAATCTGCATCTAGTTCTTATTTTTAGCAGCATTTCCAGTATTTTATCATCCAGCTGTGATTCAAACAGCAGCAGTTTTTGCAGGGGCATAAGTAGCTTGTTCATAAAAGTGTGAAAGGGCTAGAAATGGGTTACTCTTAAATGCATGTTCCCAAAAATGCTGATAGATGCTGTCATATTCTAAGATGTACGCTTAGCACTACAAAAAACAATGTCATGTTTTAGAGATTTCAGTTCTCTTTGCTGCCTACTAGAACTTTGCTGCTCCATAGAACTGCAGAGATTGAATGAGCTTGACTTTTTGCATCTTTGGTATGCCTTTGCTAATGGTCAGAATTTTAAATAAAATATTCCATCTTTCAACAGTATTCTTCAACTTAATCCTGCACTGCAGGTATTGATGGACTTTTGCCACCTTCTCCTTTCCCCTTTACACCAGCAGTCTCTGTCAGAGCCGGCCACCATGCAGAATCTCAAAAAATAGTCTACGCCTGAAGTTTTTGCAGGTCTGTCTCGATTTCATGTGACAGCTGAGGAGCTCATCTACAGATCTCATTTTATAAAGAAACAGATTAAGTGACTTTGCCATGACCACAGAACAAAGTGTCAGCATTCAAAAGTCTATTACTTGGATCCCTGAATTATATATTATTTCTTTTTCTTCCTTTAATTTAGTTTACAAAATCTTATCAGACAATGCAAATAGTAATTTCTAGGGAAGACTATGCACCTCATAGGGTTCAGATTGGCTAAGAGAAATACCTCAAGATTTGTCTGCTCTGAGCTCAAAACTTTTTGGGAAGCCTCAAACAGAGCAGGCTATATCTTTAGTTCTTACGACTTCTGACGTGGATGGAAACGCCCATATGGTACTATGACAGCACTTCGATATTGCCAGGATGGTCCTTTCTCCAGGGTACTACTACTTTGGCAATGTCCTGAACCAGAAGTTGCAAGGATCTCCAGAAAATTCTTCTCAGGCTTTAAGTTCAGGATACCTAGGCAGAAGGGAAAGAAGCTGTCATTGTAAATAACATTGTTCATTAAGTCTCTTTAAAAAAAATATATATCACAGTAATAACCTTAGTTCTGAGCTTCAATCAGGCCTTTGTTACCTTTGAGTCATGCCAAAAAAAAAATTAAAGCAAATCTGAAGTGAGGCCTGCTGGCCTCACTTGCCCCACTGACTTGCCCCACTATGGATGCACCCAACAGGGGATAGTCCTGTGGTCTGTACCTTCATCTCTGTCATGCTGGTTGTGTTTTAGGGCTGTGCACAGCTTCTGTGATTCTGCAGACAGCTCTGATGCAGTCTGAAGACCTTTGGCTCAACTCTCCTATTCATCTTTAACGCTTTTAAGAACTGCATCATTCAATGAGTCTTGAATTGTAGAGGGCCAATCAAGCAGTATTGTCTGTGGGGAAACAGTGGCTAAGTTAGACAGACAGAAACTTTCAAATGAAACTGGTAAAATTATGGGCATCTATTGTACTTAGTACATTTTAACTAGATGGGTCTTGATGCTCAGAGTTGTTCAGCTCGGAGACTGAGCCTCCTCCACAGCAATAGCTTGCATGGTAGTGTATGAACTAAAGCTAATTACAGCAATAAGCTGCTTCTGTGCCAGGCTGTGAACACAAGCCAGAGGTTTGCTGACACTCTCTCTAAGTAGCAGATAGATACTAAGCCTTGATTAGTAAAAATGAAAATGAAATTGGTTTTTGCCTATAGATTAAGAAAGCAGAATCTCATTACTTAAGTAACAATGAAATCCATGAGATGCACATCAGGCATAAATACACACCTCAGAGGTCTTGCTGTGCTCTCTGTACATGGTTGGGAACAATCAATATGCTTACCACATTGTCTCTCTTTTGACTAAAGAAAGAACTCTCTTGTGCATCACCAGCTCAGCACAACATGGCTTGCCCTGTAGGGACGGACTGTACCCATTTGATTTACATCAGGGTAAACAGACAGAAGATTAAAATTGATTTGTCTTCCTCACAGAGATAATTTTCATGATGTATTCACTGGCCTTGCTAAAACAGGGTGAATCAACATTCTTCATAAAAAAACCCTGACTACTCTAAACTGCATATGCTGCAATAGAACTTTCTGATTCCAAGGTGGTATGCAGTTTGTGAAAATAAAACTTTTTTACTAATATTCATTAACTGAGTTTTCAGATAGCCTTGGAAGCAGATAAGCATATCATCTGCAATCTACACAAGTGGGAAATTAAATCTGCAAGAAAGATGGAAATAGAACTAAGATCAGCTTCCCAGGGCCATGTTTTTACTGCTATTAATTTTCTTAGCCTGGCTCTGTAGGTACATTCTATGTTGATTGTGGTATCCCTTGCCAGCATTTTCCTGTGTCCGAGTCTTCTGCTGCAGGCACACTTGCAATATAGCTATTGTTCAGCTATTCAGCAAATAGTGGAAGGTATTCATTTCACAGCATCACAGAGTGCAGCAGCTTGGAACAGACCCTCCAAGGTCATCTTGTCCAACCCCCCTGCAGTCAGCAGGGACACCTCCAGCTAGATCAAGTGGCTCAGTTGGAGATGGCAAGGGGCATCCCCAGAGCTGTTGAGCCAGGCCCAGTGCCATGCCGTGCCCAGCAGGCCGCATCCTGCTCTAGGGCAGGCAGCATCACAGCAATGCCAGTGCAGCCCTTGGCACTGCTCCTGCACACAGCAGCCCCACTTCAAGGCAGTCTTAGCAATGCCAAAGGCAAAGGTTTAATCCAAGTGAAAGGCCTTGGCAAAAGAGGCCTTTGCTTTTACAAACAATTTCTGTTCTCTGACTATTATCTGACCTGAGCCTTTGCTCCTTACTCCTAGCAATGCTGATTGAAACCATCACCTTTTACCATGATCAAATATACTTATGGTTACCAGATTACAAATTAATCTGATCTACTAGATTTCCCTTCTTTGCCCTTCAGCACCCAGCACTGAACAATTTCTTGGGAAAGAACAGCTCTCTAGATTAATAAGAGTTTTGAGTTACCAGAGGTGTAATTTGTGATAGTCTCAGCATTTGAATTCTTAGTGAAAGCAGGAGGCTTTAAGGGTGCTTTTCATCTCAGGGTTTCAGTTTATTAGCAGGTGCTCTGCTGGCGTGTCCTATATTCTTGACATACATCAATTAAGGGTATGATGAGAGAACCTGTGAATGAAGTACCACATGTGCCCCGTTCTCATCAGCTCTTTGAGTCTGACCAGAAAACTGAACCACCAGGTAACGGTAAAAAGTCTGAGGGCCTGAAAGAAGCCGTGGCAGCCTCCTGTCAAGTTTGGACAGACTTTGTTGTAAAATCAGTCATCATCAACACTCAGGTCTCCATAGGGACAGTGGCTGAGATTTGCAAACAACCCCTCCTCAGCCTCTTTGGATAAGTTGTCCTCTATCTTAAATCTGAACTTTCTGGCTAATATCCTCAGCTTTCACCCATGTCTATGAAAGCTTTTAAAATCTTTCATTGTTTTGGGTTTTGGTTTTATTTTGGTTGGTTGGGTTTTTTTCCCCAGGTTCATTTTCCTAGGTTTGAGATCCTTTTCCAGGTAAAGGGTGTTGCTACTAAAGTAGAAGATACTGTTTGGTTTTGAAAAATGAAAAATGTTAAGAATGCAGCATTTGCTACTAAAATACAAAAAGCAGCAGTGTTGTAGTACTCAAATCTCATTCATACATCAAGAGCAGAGGGTCTCCTTTTAATGTGTGCATTTTATTTTGTTGGTGTTACCTAGAGAAAGCACTGCATTTAGGAAAGAGAAGAATTGCAAGGCAGCTTATATGTGCAGAATTTACCACAGAAGAATAGGGGAAGTTACACGGTTTCAAGCTGTGCCAGGGGAGGTTTAGACTGGATATTAGGAAGAAATTCTTCATAGAAAGAGTGATTTGCCATGGGAATGGGCTGCCCAGGGAGGTGGTGGAGTCACCATCACTGGAGGTGTTTAGGAAGAGACTGGATGGGGTGCTTGGTGCCATGGTTTAGTTGATTAGATAGTGTTGGGTGATAGGTTGGACTCGATGATCTCAAAGGTCTTTTCCAACCTGGTTAATTCTATTCTATTCTATTCCCTGAAGAGGAATTTGCCACAGGGACAGTTCTGTAGAGCAGCCTGTCTGAAATATCATAGAAAACACAGGTAAGGATGGAAAGAAAAGGAATTACTTCCTACCTTCCTTGCCTGGGGCAGAGTGAATTTTAGTGGATGAGTTGTCTTTAGGTCTGTGCTGCCTTAAATCTGTATCTACCAGAGTCCACTAGTCTCTTTGAATTTTCTCCCTCCTGTTTAACATGCCCAGTCTTCCAACTGGCCAGCAATGTTGAAAGAAGCAAGCATCAATGGCATATTCGTACTGGCTGTGCTGTTCCTATACTGGGAAGATGTTCCCTTGTTACTCCACAGTCAAGTCCTGAGCTTTCTTCTTATAGGAATCACTGGCTTACAGAACAGGCTCCCTGCATTGCTATTTTGCTTTGATAGTGTATAAAATGCACAGCCTTGCAAACTACCTTCTTGTAGGGTATATACAAGCTTGTATAAAATTAACTGCAGCCTCCAGATGGCCCACTCAGATTCCTCTCTAGCTTACCTCTCTCAGGCCTAGAAATTAAATTGTATCCCAGTATGTGCTCAGGTAGGCAGGAAATATTATAAATGCCACTGCTCCTTCATCCACAAAAGAGCTTTTGAATATTTCGGTTTCCTTCCTTTTTGCCTGTGTAGCTGAGCCAAAGGTCTAAGAAAGCATCATTTTAAACTCGTAGCATAAAATGTCCCTAATTGAGTGGGTAGCTTGCTGTGTTCTGTCCTGGTTGTTGCTGTCTGAAAAAATTAGCATGACCGTCATTGGCCTTTCCCTCTTATCACTGCTGGTTCACAGCATGTGAAACTGAGAAGCATAGTCCCTGTTAAGACTCAAGGACTGCACTGCAGTTTCCCTCATGAAGTCAAATCATACTGGGGCTCCCTTTGTTACTCATCTCTCTCTCTCTCCTTACACAGTATCTTCAGTTGGCACTTCACCTAGTGCTCCCAAGTATAACCTCATAATGTACCCTGACTGTCAGATTTTTTTGTTCATTATAGTAATATCCTGGCATGGAATTCTGCAGGTCTTACTGTGGGAAAACTCCTGCTAATGACAACAGGGGGGCTGGTTACTTAAGGGCTGAAATGGGACTGTGAGAATTACAGTCTTTTCTCATGTTTGTGTTTCATTTTCTGCTTCTAATTGGGATGCTTAACTTTAGAGTCATATCCTTGGCCATCTTTCCAATTAGTTTTTCAATGTGTAAGAGCAAGCTGATAGGCGTTTGATGACGTTAATCTTAACTCCAGCATGGCAGTGGCTGAACTTTCAGCACATTACAGTTTTCAGACATTGCCTTCATACAGCTGTCTAAAGAGATATGCCTCCTTCTCTTCATTTTCCCTATCATTTTCTCCTGATATCCACTCTTGTCTATCACCTTGAAATCTATACTTGACACTCATTTACACTTTGGGACCTAGAGTTACATCAGAACATTTCCTTAGTTCACAGTGGCTATGGAAAATATTCTGCTGTCACACTCAATTACACCAGGGCTACTGTGGCTCTGCAAAAAGAAAAGGATGCAGGAGTGGGAAGAGATGGCCGTGTGGGTAAAGACCATTCTTATATATGTCTGCAGGTATGTAAGTTCTCAGTAGAGCTATCTTCTCTTCCCACCTGCCCCAAAGCCCTGCACAGCCTTATGCCTCTCAGCCTTTTATTTTGGATTTTAGTGTCTCCTAGTCTGATGCCACTCAACCTTAAGACTCAGTCTCTAGTTCATGCCAGTGTAAAGCATCTAGCTCCTCCCTGTGGTCCATGCCCATCTGCTTCAACCCCATAGTTCACAGCATCTTAATCTTTCTGCCACAATGCCTCTCCTTCCACCCTAGAGCTATTTTTACCAGATCTCCCAGATCCCATCCTCGTGAACCTCTGTGCTCTGTATCATTTAAGATGCTTATTCTCCCTGCCTTGCCAATCCTTGAAAACTTCCCCAGAGAATGTTGTCCTTTGCAATATTCTGCCTCTACTCTCAGTCTTCCTCACTACAACCTAGTGTTTGCAGTCTGAGAAACAAGGGGCTGATTCTTCTCCCCTACAGTCTCAAGTTCTCCAGTGCAATGTCTCAACATACCTTCTTTTTCCTCTTTCTCATTGTACTTGAAGGCAGGAAAGTAGGACAGGTCCAGGGTAAACCAGGCACACACTAGCCCTTTGTATCATGTGAGAATGGATAGCTCCAGGCAAGGTCAGAGAAAGACTAAGCCAAGAAATATAAAAGCAGTTCCAGTATGTGACCTTCCCCAATGAAAACCACTGGGACATAGGCATTGTATGCTGTTTTCTGGTTTGTTACTTGAAGAATCTAGCCATTAACTCCTGTACTCTGGGATTCAGGGTGGGAAACAGGGACCATTATTCCAGTTCACTTAGAAGGAAAAAGGCTTCATGTCTGTCACTGAGATCATGTGCCCCAGGCAAGCACAGATCTTTGCAGTCACAGATGATAGTGAGAGTTGATGGGGAAAAGTGACTTAGTGCTATGCTTATTTGCTTATTCTCCCTTTTATGGAGTCAAGGGCTACTGCAGACTGCAGTGGAAACACCTGCAGTGATGAGGCTTTTCCAGTGATGACATTGATGTTATAAGGCATTAAGCTTTTGTCTCAGATGTGTATTTTCTTTCTGTGGATGAGATACATTTAACGGTTGCACCAGCATGGAAGCAGTCTGGTCCTCTGAGGGTAGAAGCAGGCTGCAAAGAAGGCTGCAAAGGATTAACATGCTATATTATCTCCAGAGCCGCTGAGAAGTGTGAGCCTTTCTCTAGAGGGGGACAGGTTTTTGCCAAATTCAAGACACTGGGTACTAAGCTGAGTACTAAATTAAACTGTGTAGCAAGGCCAGACCAACAAGCTTAGCATTTGTATCCAGAGCCATGGTATTCTGTGTGCTGGATTTAAAATAGTGATGGTAAAATTCTTTATAATATCACAGCTAAATAATCTTTTAAAAAATGGGTTATTGTCAGGGCCAAAATCTATGCTATTTTATTTCATCAATAGTAAGAATTGTGGTGGGTTGAAATTACCTCCCAACTAATTTGGAGAAAACTACCCCCAAAATAAAAACTGCCAGACTAGCTCAGTTTGGGATGGAAGCAAATGAAGCTATATTTACAAGCAAACTACAATCTGGAAATATGAAATGTACTGAATATGTACAAAATATACAATATATGTACTACATATATATTTACAATTTATAAACAGCACAGAAACTCCTTAGACCCCCCTGGACAGATCCAAGGGACCCATTCACCTCCTCCCCCACTCTCCACTCCCTCCTTCCCCTTACCTCACACAGTAGTCAAAACAGAGATACCCCTGGCAAGGCCATGGAGAGAGAGAGAGAGGAAAGTTGCAAGCAAAAGTGACAGGAGAAGAAAAGAGAAACAACTGTTTGTGCCTCTGCTCTATATGCCCATGAGCAATCCAATGAATTATATAAACCTTGTCATTAGTTTCTTTTACATCCAATGGTAATTTATTTTCAGTCTTTGCAGTCAGGGACAAGGCTAAAGTTCCCCTTTCAAACTGTAACAAGTGTACTGAAGCTTCACCTTGAACTGCTCCTCCAAGGGTAATTTTTTCTCAGTTTATCAGACTTGTGGTTTTTCAGTCTGTACAAAGCCTCCCAGCTAGTTTGCATGAGATTCATCTAGAACATAAAACTATAACCAACTAGGCATCTGCATAAATCCTACACCAAATAGTCTACTGCTGAAATGAAAGGTGAATGTATAGCTATGGTGCATACCTATCTTTTTAATCTGCCATCCTGAGCTTCTGTCATTTATGCAAGTTTACAATTTCAAGTTAAAGGGCAAGATGCATCCTCCACCAAAACTAGACCTTTACCCTGTCACTTTCTCAGTATCTAAACTGCAAAAGAACAGGTTGGAAAACAGGTAGCTTTCATCTGAAATTCAGCAATCTGAATGCAACACTAGACTAGATGAGGAGAATCTAGGCCAAAAGGGATGTATATTCTGCCACCTACTGTGCATCACATCCTGACCATCACTGGCTGAAGAGGGGCATTTTCCCCTTAACTTCAGTGAACATACAATGAGGTTTAAAAATATAAAAGAGGTAATTGGTTCACCCCACTTGTTTACAAAGTGGGAAAAGAATAAATCAATTGTTGCAAACCTTGTTTATTGCTGTTTAAAAAAATATTACTTGCTTCAACTGGTGTCTGTGCATTTCAGGAATTTCACTGCTTGCTACCTTGATGGGAGAACAAAACAGAAGAGAGAAAAAATATTTGCGTGCAGACCAAAGACATGCAACTGTGATAGCAGCTGAGCAGCAGGGCACATGAAATCTGTTCTCACGTACCTCTTGTTTGTGTCCTTTAGTGCCTAATAATAAAACTAAGCTCATGTGCAGCCTTCTAGACATGATCACTGCACTGTATTTCACTCATCTGTAGGGCTGCCTGTTTTTCCAAAAGCTGAGGGAATATAATACCTTTGAGATCTCTAGCATTCTACCTGATGTGACTGAGATTATTCAATGGATTATACTACTACTGGAAGGAGTTGTTACAGCACAGGCAGAAGTACGTGCAAAGAAAATGAATTAATAATTTTATTGTTTGCTGCTACCAATTAGAGTCTTTAATTTTATTTCTTTTTTTATTTTAACTAATCCAGCAGTTTTTCACAAGAACAGTCCAGCCATGTCAATACTGAATCCAGGCATCCAGGTATAAGTAGGCAATCAGCACAATTGAGCAAAGATGAATAACTGAGCAAGTGCCAAGGCTCAAGACTTCAAGGCAGAATGTTTACAATGGTCTTTTTATTTTCTTAGTGATTAGCTGTAGTGATTCACTCATGCTTCAGTAAGAGATTCTCACTCTTCAACTCAAACAAAGAGAATTCCCAGTTGAAAACTTGCAAAAGTTCTCTGACAAAACTGAAGACAATAACTCGACATTTTGAAGGAAAACAATGTGTGGGTATTACTTTTTTTTTTTACAAAATGGCAAAACTTTTCTTAGTCACCATAAAACTGGTTTCCCAATCTTTTACTGGGAAAAAAATGCTCTTCAGTACTGCCTCAAGATCCTTGAGGTATCAAACAACAGAGGTGACCCCTCAAGCCTCTGGTAGCAGAATTTAATCAGGGCAGTAGACCTTTAAATCGCTGAAACCAGGGACTGAATTATTTAGGATCTTCAAGTCAGGGACTTTCACAGGATGCTTTTCGAAATGTTGCTGGTGATACTTTTAGTAGAATGTCCGTTCTTGTAATTAATAGATTGGATCACCGCGAAGGTTCTCTGCCAGATCACTGACCACTACTCGGAGAGCTGCCTTGTCAGAGTAAAATAATACTAAAACAACAGATTCGCCTCCCACCTGGAAGCATTTAAAGAAAGATATAGGTGGATCAGCATTCACTTCCCTGTTTACAAACCCCAGGTTGTTCTAAACGACTCGCTAAACTGTTGAACTATTTCAAGCATCGCGCCGCGTTCCCCTCCCCCGCCCCATGCAGAGAGGCTGTTTGTGCTGGAAGGGCTGCACGCTTCGTTTGTGTTCACCGGCGTGGGGGCTGGGGTCGGCCGCCACCTTTCTGAGTGCTCTGTGGTTCTCTGGGTTGCTGGGGGCTGCCTGGGGGATCAGTCAGTCATCCGCTGGAGGGAGAACATCCCGGCATGGGGCTGGTTGTTTATTTTCAAAGCCTTTGTACCTCAGGTTACTTCTGAGGCTGATGCTTGGGGAGTTCTGCTGAAACTGGACTGTATACATTTCCTGGTTTGCCAGTAATTTGCAGTTTATGAAAACCAGATGGATGCTGGTTCTGTGCTTCCGTGCTCCGAAGTTAGTATAGGGATAGGAGCTTCTGACATAAGAGCAGCTTTTGCTGAAAACACTGAGTTAAGAAGATTCAGGCTCAAGCTAGATTGCTTCTTCCCTCCCCCCTCCTTTTGTCTATTTTTACTGCATCATTGGTATGTGTCCAAGGAGAGTCAGCCATATCATTCGGAAATACAAGGGGATAAACTTTTGACTGTTGGATCTTTTCAGGCCAAGAGACTCCAGAGTAAATGAACTGGGAGAGAGAATTAAAAGGAGAGATTTCTTTAGGTGAACTTTTTCTGGTTATCTGCTCTGCCAACAGCAGTGTACAGTAACGAAGAAACACGGCAGCAGTCCTTCCCCACTCTCTTTCTAAATAATGTAAGTTACCCTTTAACTCTCGTCTCTTAACTGTCCGTCTGCGTTCTCTGCTTTCGAGTGCTGTGTGGGACCGGCAGTTATACGGCCAGTAAGGTCCTTCCAGGAGCTGTGCTGCATAACGGGGTGAATTGCTTTTGTCTTTCTTTCTCTTCTTTAAGTCAGGGCGGTAGAGGGGAAGCCGAGCAGTTTGACACTACTTTTCTTTGACAGTCACGCTAGCTCGACTTTGGATGGCTGTCGAAACCTTTAAACCTTCTCAGCGTTTGTGCAGAAATTCGTTTGTAGTTGATAAAAGACAAAAGCAAATGTGTTGATGTGTCGTGCTTGCCATAAGAGCTGGCGTATCAAAGGAGGACTCTGTGATGCTGTGTAAACAGGACAGGATGTGACAAGGCAAAACAAATGTTTCCTGCTCTTTAATATTTAAAAGAAATCATTGAAACGGAGCCAAGGAGTTTGCCTAGGAAAGAAGTAGTGATGTTTATTCAAAGCAAAATAACATCTCTGTAAATCTAAGAGGACAGTGCCAAAGTCTAATTAGGAGAATTTTACTTTTCACGGGAGTTCAATTTTTTTGCAGTTGCCATTAAAGATGCCTTATTCTGCTGTTGTGCTGTTTTGAAGAGTAACTTGAGCCATTACTTTGTGTGTAGCTCTTTGTAGGTTACTTACATATGTTGACTTTTTTTACCCCCTTTCAGTTTATTTCTGTTTTTCAAAATGCAGTCTAGGCATACTGTCAGGTAGAGTAATAGTTTTAAGTAAAAACAAGGGAATATAATGATAATATACCAAGAATATGACTGAAATTGCCCTGAAGCCAAACATTCATTTGGTCAAAAGAATTACATATTAATTCATATAGGAACTAATAAGAGAATTGTGGTGAAAGTGCAATGACTAAATAAATACTTCTTAGATGAGGATGTGGCATAGGAAAAGTTGCTTTCCGTTCCAGCATTGGATTTTTTTTGTCCTCGAGGACAATGGATTTATTACCTGGATAACAGTTCTGTGGCCAACTATTGTGATCTAGTCATCAGAAGTTTTTTGTCTTCTTGCTTGCGTGAGAACTGAAATTCACTTGACTAGCAATACTAATGAGAGCTCCTAGACAACATGAATATTTGGCATAAACTTGGGAATATAAACTGTAGGGTTTGGAGAGCATTTTAGAAGGTTTGGGTTTTTTAAATCTGTATAAACGTGTTTATTTTAAAGCTAGTCCCATATGCTTCTGGAAGATGGACTCATGATATCTAAAGTCTGGAGTGGCTATAGAGAGAGAAGGTACCAGGAAGCTACTATACCTGGTCTTGGGACTGCATCGTCCTGCTAGAAAATAAAGCTATCAGAAAGAGGTTAGTCCCTTATTCCATGTGGTTTTTGGGTGGGAATCATTCTGTTGGCTGATGACAAAATGAAATAAGTTGTTTGTGCTTTGGCCTTTATCCAAATCTGTTTTATATAAACTAAGGGTTCCCTCAAAATTCTCAGCAAACCATTTGACAAACCTGAGTCATGAACTCCCTGGTCTGATCTGGACCTGAAGTACCCACAGTTTGGCTATAAAGAACACGTTGGCTTTTTTTTTTCATTGAGGGCTCATTTCAATCCTTGAGACTGATCTTTTTTAGTGAGGAATGGCTTTGATTCATCTTTAATACCACATGGCTTTCCACAAGGAGAAGGCTGAACAGAACTGTGTTGCTTCGAGGAGCACCACTAACAGTTGCTGCTTCAGGTCCAAAGAGAAATACGAAGTGGTTTTTAGGACAGAAAAAAATGTCAGGATTTTGTTACAGGGTTTCTGAGAAAAGGGGAAAATTAAAGTAATGGAAACATTTATTTCAGCCAACTGGAAAAAAAAGTCTTCCAGTGTCTTTGTATAATTTGTAAAAGGAGACAGCAAATGTATCATGTCAGATTTTAAAGATAAAAATTAGAAGTATATTTAATGACTTTTTGAAGGGGTCTGAAATGTTCATCTTTTTCACTGAAGTTCTTTTCCATACATGAGTAAAATCTTGGTTTTGAGGCTAGATTTGAGGCACGTAGTGTTTATGGCTTGACAGCATACAAGAGTGCTGTCTGAATTATGCTAAGTCCAGCAGCATGCTCAGTGTTTGGAAAATTACACCAGACAATAATAATAATGATGGGGGGATTCTCCAGCCCATGATAATAGTCTATGCAGAATCTCACTTTTAGCTTGAAGGTCAGGTTGTTTACTGGAAAATCCCAGATAATTGGTGCTTAAAGCTGTCATCAAAACATGCTGGGCTTGTCTTTGCCTGATAACGGAATGTCATTAATTCATAATAAAACTAGGATTTGGACAGCTATATAGACACAGTGATGCTCCTATTCCTGTGAGGAAAACTCAGGAATTAAATGAACTGAAAAGCTTTTGGGTGTCCTAATGGAGAGAACAAAGTGTTGTGATTTAGTGTAGAGAAACTGAAATTTAATCATCTGCATAAAGTATTAAACATACAGAGTTTTGCAGAAACATATAATATTGTGTCTAGACACATAGACATGATACAAAAACAGAGGCAAAGAGTGTAGTAGGTTAGAATAAATCCTTGAGCCAAATGTAAAAGAATTGGATTTGATAGCTTGGCAAGCATATGTCTTATCAAAATTAAATGTGCCTGAGGATACTAACTGGTTTGAACTATTTGTTTATACACAGCTGCAAACATATATATTACTCCAAATAATAAATTCGGTTATAAAGACTGATCCTTAATACAAGCTGCATTCTAGGAGGAAATAGCTCTTCCAATCTAAATAGTTGTTGTAAGGACAGTGCAATATTCTGTACTATGAGGAGTCATTAGTTCCAAAGAGTCTACAAATGTGCTAAAAATGCCAGCACAAGCATGTTTTGACCTTTTTTATTTTCTAATACCTAAAATTTTTCTCCTGGACTTTTGCCCATACTCATTTTGCAGAGTAGGATATGAACTTGCTTTTTTGAGTCAGCTTTCAAGGACCATGTTGGAGAAGTTCAGTGACTGCCAGATAGAAATCCACTATTGCAGGTCCTACACTTGGCTGACACCTTCAGCCAACATTAGATGCAATATTTCCAGAGACTGCAGGCTGTGGTTGCTGTTATTGCTGATGTTTGTGGGTTAAAAAAATGGGGGAAGAGGGATGGAATAAAGCTAGCCACGTGAAATGCATGACACAAGTTGTTAAAAGAAAACAAGTCTCTGAACCAAAATATGTATTGAAAGAAATAAATCTTGGATAGGAAACAATCATTATTTGGAGGTTCCTCAAATATTGAAGGGGGAAGTGCTAAAGCACTCATATAAATATATTTCATCTCTCTGTACCTTCAATTTTTGATAGTTTACTTTTTAAGAGACAGTGGTGGCTTCTGTTAGGATTGGGCCTGCTCTTGTTATGTGACAATGAACAGATGGAAGGCAGTCCCTTGGTGTGCTCTAAGGTGTGTATTGGCATGTTTCTGTAATTCAAAGAGCTGCTTGGTTGCACTTAGCAAACATAGTTTGGAAGAATTCCTGTTTTGTGACAAAATGTGCAAGGTTTCCTTCTCTTCCTCTTTATTTTTTTCATTAACTGGAAAAAAGTCCACTTCCTACTGAACAAAACTCTGTTTGACTGATGGAGAGATGAAAATGGCATTTCATATCAGACTTTCTGAATCATTTTATTTGCATAAAGTTTCTGATGTTTAAATAAGTAAGTATGTATTGCATAAATTGTTATATTAAAGACATTTGTCTTTTTCTTCTACTGTAGACTCTCCAGACATTTTCTGTCATAGAACCTGTAGATGTATCTTGGGATTGCATGTCATGGTTGGTTATGTTTATATTTGAAATGTCTATATTTTAAAAGGTGAATTTAGCTGGAAGTCAGTCATTTAGTTTGATCACAGGAGTCACAATTTGTAACTGTAATAGTATAAAGTGAAATAAATTATGTAACATATCGTTTTAATGTACTATGTAGGGACAGCCAAGGATCTAGTCAGCTAAGAAGTCTGCTGCCAATCAGGCAGCCTTCCCACTTGCCAGCTGGACTTTAGGGCAGTAACTCAAAGTGAATCCCATTCAAAAGGATAGTTTGAAATAATAATTGGAATATAGTTTTTGAGGTGCTGAACAGATAGTATGTCAGGTTGATGTTGTCTGGCTCCACCCATCTTGCCATTAGTTAGTTGCAGTAGGGTTAAATGAGGCACAGCTAAATTAAGGATACTAATTATAGACATGTGAAAAATGTTAACAGCATGTATTCTGACACTGATTACATTACATAGTGATCCTGTTAACACAAACATCAAAATATATCCTGTATAGCTGGACTGCTACAGTAGTTACCAACAATCTGCTGCTGGAATGGTTATGATGCTTTACTGCTAGATATTAAGTCAAGGCTGTCATAACTTTGACACTGTGAAAGCTGCTAGAAGACAAATTACTTTTAAAATGTACTGTATTCATGTTTGCCCCAGCTGTTCCTCTAGAAGAACTCTGGACAACTCTCCCTCTTATGGTCAACATTTTTGCTTCTGTGTGGAAATTATTATTCATTCTCTCTTACTTTAATACCTTCTGATTATTTTCAGTCTTGGATGTATTTTAGGAGCAATTAATTAAGTGGGTAGTGATCTTCAGTCTTTATATCAGGGTGGACACTTTCTATGAAAGAAACATGAAGATTGGAGTAGATGCTATGACTTTTGATCAGGTTTTAAAGACATGAGATGAATGTTCAGCAATCTCTCTGTTCCTAATCCAGTATGGATTTATTTGCCTTAGTGTTATTAGTCTGCCTAAACATGCGTATGATCAGTTTATTTCTGGGTGACTTTCTATACTTCTGTCATATAAAGCTATTTGTTCTGTGCTACCATGAGCTTCTGTGCTTGGTGATTATTTTTCTTTCAATACTGCCAATGCAGAGTGACAAGTCCTTTTTTTTTGTTTGGTTTGTTTTGTTGTTGTGATTGTTGAATGCTAAGTTTGAAGATGTCCCTTAACTGAACATACTCTTTGAAAAATTGTCATGTGTGGAGTGATGGCTTAAAGAAAACGTGAAAGTCTCTGCAAAGTTTTATACTGTGTCTGCCTCTGCCTGTGTCAGAGTTTAGTAGAACGTGGTTATTTGTGAGCTTGAAGGTGTGTGGATCTACCTGTGTGTTTTGTGAAACATTCAGGAGTTGATTTAGCAAGGTAAAAGCAGTGGCTGGTTTCTTCTGAGCTACTTAATTATAAAAATACATGTGCAAAGATGCTCCTGCACCATGTGCAGAACAAAAAATCATCCAAAGAATATTGGGCAAAGACTCGTCATATGCTTAGAGAAAAACAAAAAAACAGATAGCACTTAAAAGGTTTTTCTGAACTTGTGCACTGCTCTTGTTCAGAACACTTCCATGTTTGTGTGTGCCTCTGAATACATTAATCTCTATAGTGGTCCTTGGAGAAACTTATGGCGTGCTGTAGTTACATTTGGCCCATCATCTGTATTATTAGAGAACCTGCATGCTCTGTGAGAACCACAACTTACAAATGAGCAAATGGTACCAGGTTCAGTGATGTCAGGTATTTCAAGGTCACTCTCTTCTGAGCACAGCTGTACATTATACATTGTAAATAATGTAAATTAGGCTGCTTACAACTTCCTCAGGACCTAAAAGGATCTCCAGGAATGAAAACTCAGGACTGAGGAACAAGCCTTTTACAAGCATACATAAACAGTTCAAGAGGAAAAACTGCCAGAGTTTGCTGGCTTTGCAGAGGTTTTGTTTTGTTTTGTTTTCCAGTGAGGAAATACTATTCACGAAATACCCCTTCACCACTTTCTCTTCTCTAATCCCTATATTGGTGGAATCATAGATGTAAACATTCAGCAATTCATTCCCACAAGGTAAGATTCTGCAGAGGTTTTTTTGTTGTTTTCGTCTTGAAAGCAGATTTAATTTGGTATTTCAAGTTTAAGTAATTGCACTATGTTGTGGTTGGGAAACCCATGGCCCAAAAATTATATAGAAATGCAGCCTAATCTCATATCATCCTTTTTCTTTGTTTGTTTGGGGTTTTTTTTGGTTGGTTGGTTTTGGGTTTTGTTCTGAGTGATTCTCTTGGACAGTACTATAATATGAGTTAGTGTGTGATCTTCACAGTGTTCTTAAAAGGCTTGCTGGACCCTACACAAAGAACAGGCTCTTCTCTTACTAATTCTGAGCCTGCTCTGCATATTCTTGGGAACAACTGATCTTTCTGCATCTCAGTTCAGGAAACATTTTATAATGAAGAGACAAAATTAAGTGATTTCATCCTGTTTATTAAATATGCAGTGGTTATTTTTTCCCCCCTTGCAGTTAGGCATCTAAAATAGCTGGAGATAAATTTTGATTGTGAAATACAAGTGTGTTTTGAGATCCTTCATTACTAATAAAATATTAATATTTTTCCATTCTTTCACGAGGTAATCCTTTACTTAAAATCTCCCAGGGGAGATAAGTGCAATTCTGTATTACACAGGAATCAGAACACAGTATGCAACAGAGGACTGTTTTATAAGAGCTTCAGTTACATACAGTGTAGATGGAGAATCCCCTTATTCCTTAGCTTTCTTACCCTAATTAGTGTTTTGGGGTTTTGTGTTTTTTGTTTGTTTGGGGGTTTTGTGTGTTGGTTTTGTTTTTTTACTATTCCCTCCTACCAAAAAAAAAAAAAGAGTAAAAAACCAAACTAGACTGGTGAATGGAAAAATATTTGTATATAATAAGGTGGATTTGTGGAAAAATAAGTGAGCAGTTCCAATAATAAATTCCTGTGCTTTAGAAGTCCAAAATTTTTGTTGGTCTTATTAGAAGCTGACACAGTGCACAGTCTTGAATACAAGTAAGTAGAAAAGAGGAAGGCTTCTTCCAATGTTTAACTTTTTGTACAGACTGTTATCTGCACTCCTGAATGGTAGCATTCTCTGAACTACCATCATCATTTCACCTCTAGGAGTGCAGCTCCTGCAAGGACCTGTGTTGAGGATGGTGGACAACTTGCAAACTTGCAAATAAGGAGATGCAAAATAGCAATCCAGTCATGGTTTCCCCAAGCTCTATGTCATTGCATTTAACCTAAAATGGAGTGCCTCTATGGAGAAGCAAGATGAATGTCACTCTTAAGGAAATAGCACTAGAAGTGTTTATCCTTCCCCCCCGTAATGATAAAGTAAATTTGAAAAGATAGGAGGAAGTGGAGAGAAATGCCAGTTTAGTATTGTAGCCCTAATAAAAGGATTCTGTGCTTGGGTTGATGACTAGATAGTCACCATTGTTGTGTCTTGTTTGTATGACTCAGAAATGGATGTACATGCTAAGGGTACTTTGTGGTCCAGAGCAGCATCCTTCATGCACCAGAAGTGTGTTAAAGCAACTGTTTGATGGATTCGTTTCACCTGACATCTCTAAATGGCAGGGCTCTGCAAAATAATAAAAACAGCCCTGTGGAGCCATTGTTGTCATTAATTATGCCAAAAGGGAGTGGCTACTTAGCTCCTGTGATGTCTGCACTGAGTATTTAGAAGGTTTGTCTGGGTCAAACCAAAAGTGTATCTAGCCTGGCCTTATAATTTGGATGGTGCCTGGCAGCTGATGCCTATAGAAGAGTGTAAGAATAGATCAGACATCATATTCTTCAGAATACTTTTGCATCCTCAGTGATTTGTGCCTCCATTGCTTATGGTAGAGGTGGTGGCTTTGTATTTTAAAGTCTTTATCCACCATAAAATTATCCATTTTTCCTGGGGCAATGGGTTTCACAGCTCACAGGATGAGGGAGTATCCAGCACATTACTCCTCGTCCTGAAAGAAGCTTCTCATCTATGGCCAATAGAAAAGAAGAGTAAAAGTCAATAGCTACATGTCATGTGTTGAATCTGTTGCTGACATAGAATACCATGCTGCTGCCATGCCAGCTTCTAAATTAAAGTGCTGGCTGGAGCAAAGTATCACGGAGTTTGAAGTTCAGACTGTAACATGAGAGGCTTCCTGTTCCGTGTTCTGCTTTCTGTTTCTGGATTTGGGGTAATGGACTTTTCTGCAGGGATGGCTGTGGGTTGTGGGGCAGGAGAGTGTGTATGGAGGGGCTAGGTCACTGGCTTCTGCATTTTGCTGTGGTTTTCTGCAAGTGGGCTAAGGTATTTGTGCATTAGATCATTTCCAGCAAAGCTCTTTATCTCAGTGGAGAATTTGAATTTATTTTTTTTGTGTTGGGGGAGAAGGGCTTCTGAGAACAGGCCATGATAATGTAAATAAAAAATAAATTGTGAATAAAATTTAACTCAAGAGTAGAGCATATTCCACCTATTAAAAACCTAATGATAACTGTTTCATTAGGCTTCCAAAACTGTTTAAATTATTTGAAATATATCCTAACAGCTGCTCATTGTGGTATTTGAGTGAGAGAAGTTCAGTACCTGAGAGTACAGAGTCTGTATGGCCCGTTTGTAACTGATTTTTCACTAGAATGTCTCAAATATTTAACAGTAGTGCCTAAACCTGGTTACTTTACATGCAGCTCAAATGGCTTTTGTAATTTACTACAGATAACCTGTATCAATAACATCATGGTACATCTTGCACAATCACTGCAAGGACTACTTCTGAATTTCTTGTATCTACTGATAGAGTTTACAAAGGGAAGAACATGGCAGGATCCGCTCCTGTTCTCTGTCTGAACGAGACAGGCTACCTAAGTTATTACCTTGCATCTCTGTGTAGAAATAGTCTTTATCCAAATTAACATCTGGCTATGGAAACTTACATCGTAGAAGGTACTTAGTGTCACAGCCAGGTAAATGGCAATAGTTGAATTGTGAATGGCTAAGACCTGGATTACCTGTATGCTTGCACAGGATCTGTTCTGTGTAGCTGGTGCCTGTCACAGTGGGACTCTGTTACTTGGAAGAAATGTCGAGGTGCTATCACAATCCAAATGATAATGTGGCTGATTTAACACAGTATTGTTCTTAGCTGTCCTGATGCCAGTGGTTTTTCCAAGTGCTTTTTTACTTCAAAAACACAGGTGCATTCATGTGGTTATTATTTTTGAGACTGTCTTCTAGTTTGTATTTCATGTATTTAAAAAATATACTGGTTTTCCTGTGGAGTAAAATTGATGTATTTTCTTACAGAAACAAATGTCCTGTGTATGCAAGTTCAGTTTGGGAGAGTGCTAAAATTGTGCCATATGGGTAGTTCTACTTTCCTCTTTCACTGACTGTTCCTTTGTAAATTGCAGTGTTTAAAAAAACAAAAAAAAAGAAGTAAGAAGAAAAGAGGGTGGTGGTGGTAAAGTGGTATTCATGCAGGAAGATACGTTATAAGGTTTTTCTGAGAATGTAATCTTTGCAGAAGTCTGACCTACATCAGTGATGGGCATTTGTTTATGACCCTGTAGGAGCCTTGAGCATCTAATTTGCACCTGCTGTGCATAATAAGAACCTGGAACAGGTGCCTAATAGAAAGCTTAGGAGAACTATTTTTGGAGATGAACAATATAGGTGGACTCCTTTTGCTATTGCTGCTCCTTGCAGCTTGTGTCAGATATATTGTACCTTAAGGAAAAGGCTTGAGGAAAACCTGGGCTAACCCCTAGTAGCTGCTTGGTAGGTACTGAGGAAGGGCCACTAGGCGTGTCTGGAGATCCAGCACACCCAGGGTTTTCTAGTCAGATAACCACGTTTTCCTGTGGCTGTAGTGGAACTCTGTTGTGGAAATACATCCTGGGAACTGATGGATTTCTGCAGATAAGGCACAAGATACCTGGAGCACTTCATCTCTGCTGTAGAAAAGTTTAACCTATTTCCCATAACAGCAGTACTTTAAATAAGAGCACTGGCATGCAGTCAGCAAATGAGTGTCCTTGCAGAGGACTGGAAAGACGTGTTTACTGGGTGAAGTTCAGCCAGTGGGTGTTTCCAGGTTTTGAACTGCTGGAGTTTACCACTGCTAAGTGAAATGGAATGACCCTCTGAATGCAAAGGAGGAGGACACAGCATTGCAGCCAGCACATTCAGGTGTTCCGTGCTTGGGGCTCCCCAAGGGAGCTGTAGATGGCTTTTTGCTACTGTTGTTTGATGGGTTCAGCTCCTGTGCCTACAACCATTGTTAAAACCTGCTGGAGCTCCTTTTGCCAAGGTTGTTCCGACATTGTTTCTCACTATGTCTGGTGCTGCCAGACTACCTGCCCTGTGCAGCAATGTGTTTGCTTACTGACTGTGAAAGTGGAGTGTTGTGTTTTCGCGAGCGTAAAGAGCCTGCCTGAGTAAATCTCTGCCTGACACACTTGAGCAAGGTTTTCCCTGAACCCCAGGAGGATCTAAATGTTCCTATTGCTGTGTTTTTGAAAGACGTTTCCAGTCAAAAGAAGACTGAACAGAAGGTTACATTGCTGCTCAGCTCTGGGCAAGAAAATGAGGTGGGTACTGTACAAGAGCTAAGGTAATTATGGAGGTGCAGCAAACAATATTTTGTCTTTTAAGCAATGTAAATGCTACAGAGGATGTGAGCCCAAATTCATCCTGCTCACAGGCTAAAGAGACGCTCTTAGTTCCACTTAGCTACACGATTCCTTCACTTTCTGCCTCCATTGTTTGCTTTTTTAATGCTTAAATTCCATATGCTGTTTCCTGCTAGCTATGAAATACCTTTTTTCCCCCTCTCTCTCTCCTGGTTTATATTTCATATACTGCTGAGAAGTGGGGTTTTGAAAGCTGCAAGAGAAAAAAAAATCTAAAGGGCTAGAAGACTAATTTCACAAAGAAGTTACATGGCATGGGGTAGTTGCTGCATGCTGCCTTCTCCCTTACCAATTTGAACTTTGTGCTAGATCAACAAAATCCTGCTGAAGTAAACAGAAACAGAGGCAGAGAAACTTTGCTTTGCACTTGATGTGCAGCGTATAGCACCTCTCTTAAAAGCAAAGGTGCAGAACTGTAAGTTCAAGTGGAGATACAAGCATGGAGCAGATCCAGAGGAGTGTCTCAGAAGGGCACAAGACGGTCTCTGAACAGTTCAGCCTTTACCACACAGCTCAGTACCAAAACCATTCAGCATTTGCTGCTTGCTTTTACTTTTTCTTGGCCATTGCTCAGTAACTCTGAAAACGCCTACAGCATTTTTCAATGTACCATATACCTTACAGTGTGTAGAAAAGGCCAGGGACATAATTCCAAACAAAATGCTGCATAGCCTTCTGCATTTTATCTGTACAGCCTGTTACTCTGTGCCTGGAAGGGTTAATAGTGATTTCTATGGAGTTGCCATGGAGAACTTTTATTTCAAGTAGTATTTCAGAGCAGATGTTTATAGAAGCAGCAGTGATTTGATGTGCAGTTTTAATTATTTGTCAGTTCAGCTTGATTTTATTTGAGTCTGTGTGCCTATAAATGCTGAACAGAGCTGTGTCAGCATTAACAAAATTGGTAGGCCTACAGAGCCAAAAATGTGGAATTGTAAAGGTGATGTTAACAGCACTAGGTAGTTAATGAGGGTAGATTTGTTTGTTTTTTTCAGCATAGGTATTCTAACTCACTCCTTTGGATGGCAAATGTACAATTTTAAGTCTTTTTACTTAGGCCTACACAGCATCTAGCCCTTGAAATAATTACTTGGACCAGCCTCACAGCAGATCTATTGTGGGTTTTTTTTAATAGCTCACCTAAGAAGGTGACATTTTATTTAACATGGAAAGGGTTTTAAATGTCAGCTGTGAGGCTGTCATTCAGCCTAGTATGTGACAGTGTAATCTCTTGGTATGCCCTTTCCCCTTGTTTCTTACCCCTTCTCTCTGAAATCTCATTTATGAGAACACTGGCCATTTGACTGGGGATTTGTGGACGTCACTGCAAGCACTCAAATTGTCCTTGCATGTGCAGTGAATCCAGTGTCCTCCAACTGTGTTGGAATTTATTGTGCAATGCCCTGGCTCAAAATGAGATCCTGAAAATCTCAGACAGACAAATGGCCTTGAAGTAGGTATCATATCTCAGATGAATGATGGCTATGTAATCACATGAACTCTAACCTGCCAGTCTTGTCCCCTTGGCATGTGCAGGGCATCCATCAGCAGGTCACCTCTTCAGGAGGGCAGAACAGCTGGGAGATGTGGCCTGTGGGGATGGAAGCAAGACCACTGTGCTGCCGTAAGGTGGTGGAGAAATGGCACTGCAGAGGCAGACAGAAGTTGTGGGGACAGGGATAGAGAAGAAAAGAGGGTACAGCCATAATCCTTCTCTCCTCTACTAACTGGGGTAAAAGCATAGTATGTTGATGGCTTAAGAGGCCCACCCATGTATTTTAGGCGTTCACCCTGTTATAAACTTAGATTACAGACTGAGGAAAGGAAGGAGGAAAAAGCAACAAAGCACCAGGCATGTAAAACTATTAGCAGGGCTTTAATTGGTAGCAGTGGCTTCTATTCCTATTATTTCTTCATCCCTAAGAGTTGAAAGTGTGAGAAAACTTCTAAATAGAAACAGTTACAGCTTTGAAAAGAAACCTAATGCATGACATCAACATCTGACAGTGATACTGAGTGTCTGTTGTCTTGCAGAAGAAATGCCAGAACACAGAGCTGCTTTCTGCTGACGGTAGTGCCTGGTCCTGCCACCTTAGTGGCAAATACCCAAAGGGGAAATAGAATAACACAGAAGGAAGAAATGCAGTTTGTGTTTAGTGCTGTCTGACTTGCAACATCAGTGCTGGAGACAGGTAGGTTTTGCAGTGACATCAGCTAAGCTTGGGATGGCTGAGCAGAGAGGTCAGGCTGTCCCAACTTGGCTGCAGTTGTGCTGCAAAAGCTGTAATGCTGGCAAGCTAAACTATGTGTAAGCAGAAGGTAGAAGGAAATTAAGTGGCAAAGGCATAAGAGGACAGGTTCTTGGTGGGCTGGGAATGTCTCCAGCAGCCCAGCATTATAACCCAGTCAAACCTTTAAAGTTCTTTGCCTCCCAGGCTGTGATAAGCCATGTGTTGGGTCACAAGCTTTGGGGAAAAGCATCTGCTTTACTGGATCACAAGATGGGGGAGTGATCATGGCTGCAGGCTGTAGCTCAGGAGGAAACAGGACCTAGCAGAGCTCTTTTGGGGGTAGACATGTCCTCTAGCTATAAACCCACAGTGGGAGGAAGCTGTAGCTCTTCCCAGCCTATGTTAGCTACAGTCTGGGCTGTTGGAGAATGTGAGGTCAGATCTGGAATTGCGCTTGGACTGCAGGAGCTGCTGGGACTGCATCAGTGCACATCAGGGAAAGGTAATGGCAACTCCACCACTGCTGTGTTGTGAGGATGACTACGGATGCCCTGGTGTGGACATAGTCCCACAATGACAGAGCTTGGTTGTTTCACTCCACTTGTTTTCCTGGCACCAGGGTCAAATTAAGGATGTGGAGCTGGGTGATGGCTGTAACAGCCCATCCTCTCCTGTATTTGTGTTCTCACAGTAGCCCTCATTCCCAGCATGTCAGCATTGAGTAATTGATTTTTGGTCTCTCCCAACTTGTTTTTTTCCAGCTTGTCTTAATTGCCAGGGCTGTATTAGCTGGCCGTTTAGTTTGGGGTACACCATTAATTTTATGGTTGGTTTTTTTTTTTTTTTTTTCTGATGACCTTAAAATCTCTTTTTCACAGCAGACTGAGTTAGTCCTCCTTTCATTCAATTTATAGCAGAGGTGTTAGTGTAGACCATTAATCTTAACCTGGAGTATTTGGATGAACGATGTAACATTAGGGAAGGATATACCAATATCTACCTATGGTCTATAAATTAGCTATGAGTTTTTTTGGTAGCTTATGGCATCCCTAAGAATGTGAACAGGGAAAAGAATAAATTACTCAAAACCCATAACATTTCCAGGGGCTAAATCACTCTTTTGTGAATGGTGTATACTTTGAATTTTCTTCTCCAGAATTTAATTTACTGGTCAACAATGACACAGGTAAGTCAGCAGCAGCAATGAGAGCAGCAAATTTTTGAGGGAAAGTAGCCTGTTAATTTTCTTTTAAAGGAAAATGACAACTAACCAAACCCAAGCACATAACAATAACCCCCACTCCATCTTGCAACTCAGAACACAGACACATACAATAAACCTATTTGAAACTGGTAGTAACTGCTATGGGGGTAAAGTGCAAGACTGCCGATTGAGCTATGAATCCATTTCCTCTTTGCTAGGGAGAAGAAACCCACATAGCAATATTCAACATGTAGGAAGAAAAATCTCAAGGGAAATGCTGTGACTTCTATCTCATTTTCAGTACCACACTAGTTTTGGTTTTGGTTGAAGAAGCAGAATTATTTGCAAAATACCAGCTCATTGTCAGCAGGCAGCTTTTTGGAGTTGATTGTAAATGAACTGCACTTTGAAGCAATCTCTCATTTGGAGGTGTGGGTCCCTGGGAGAGTGGCTGCAGCTGTCACTCTTGCAGTCTCCTTTGGCCATGAGGTATGTTATGGGTTCTGATTCAAGGGGTATGTAGGCTTTACTATTGACTGTAAATGGGAATGGTAGTTTGAGCAATACTTTTCATTCTGGTTTAGAGTGTGTAAATTTAATGCTTGAAATGAGCAAGGAAAAGAAAGCAGTTAAATGATACTTGCATGTTTCTGTCCTAGAGTCTTCAACCTCAGCTCTGGGGGTGCCACTCCTGAATTTTCTCACTTGATATTTAAATATGTCTTTATTCCAATGGCAGAAACAAAAGGCCTTTGATCTTCTTGTGGAAGTGAAATATGTTGCTTGCTTTTTGTCATGGGGGTTCTTTAGACAGTTTCAGCACAGAATAACCCAACCAAGCATAAAACCCAACCCCTTCAAAAATGTGCCTTAAAACTTCGCCTTTCTTTTTTTAAACTGTGAATCCTGCTGTGCAGATGCCTGGCTTTTTTTCTGACCTGCTGAATACTGGAACTAAAGCAAAACATATCTTGTGCTCTCTCTTTGACACAATTCAGCGCATGTTGATGGAATCAGAGGAGCAGTATTTTGGCAAAAACACCCAAAATCCTAACACAGGCTGCCTGATGTTTCATTTCAGGTTATAAACTGGATTACAACATGCTTTTGCCCTGTAGGCATTACCCAGGGAAACCAAGCTGCCTGCCTGATGCATAAAACCAATGTGGCTAAATGACTGCCAAGTGGAAAGTAAATCATGGACACCAAATCTGTATTTTTAGCAGGAATTTGGATTACATTTCAGTAATGATAAATGATTATTAATACTATTTACCTCATCAGTCCAAGAATGGAATAAATACTATCTTCTGGAAACTGTGATTAAAGATATTAGGAGCAACATTTTAAATTCCTAAAATAACTATATCTGTCCTAATTAAGTCAGACTAGCACAGACAGTATTTAAACCCTACACTTTTCCTTCTTGATGCAAATGGACCTTTGTGTCCTTTGGTCTGTGGGAAGCTTTGTTAGCCTCAGTTAGCTGAAATACTTGCATATGATTTGTTTTTTTCAAAAGAAAAGATACACTGTATTTAGAGGATGCAAATGCTACCTTGTCTGCAAAACCCACCAGCTGTTATGCTGAAAACAAAGCTAATTCAGTGCTGTTTCACTTCAGTAATGTCTATGCATTCACAAGCACTTTTTCAAGACTTCTGGTGCACAGCTGAAAAATACCAGACACCAAATTTCTTTTTATTTCCTTTTGGTAACAGCCTGGCAAGGTCTGAACCAGTCTGTGATTTATACAATTAAAAAAAAAAAACCACAAATAAATAGATTAACTAAGAGAACACACCTTTGCATTCATGTTTGTACAAAAGCTGAACAGTCGATTAACTTTGATTCTTGTCTTCCTTAAATGTGAGTTTACTAATTACTGCCGTAAATACTTGACTGGCATCAGAGTCAGGTCAAATGCACAGCTTTGTAGCTGAAGAAACTGCTGCTGGTTTGTGTGTCAGTAGCACAGCTTTCTAAAAGAGATTCTTTGCTTCTGCTTTAAACATCTGGAGAGACAAAGAGCGTTTGTGGAGTCTTTTGTTGTTGCTGAAAGTTTGAACGGGGAAGAATTACGTTCCAGGAAATACTCCAAATCCTGGAAAAATCAGAGTGCGGTCGTTAAGTGTTAAGCTTTTATCTCCCTCATAAACGAAAGTGCTTTTGTTTCATCTGTGGTGGCTGTCCTAGTAATGGACGTTACGTAATATTTACTCTTCCCTTCGGAGTTAAATCCCTTTTCCGATTTGTGAGGAGTATTTGCATATGTATTTCTTAGCTGCATTGACATGCCAGATGCACAGTGGTAGCTGTCTCCGCCTGCTAATCCTGTAATAACATTCTGGTGACCAAATTCAATGGCACTGCGCGGAGCCTCGAAACAGCTGATTGCTGAGTAGGGAGGAAAAAAAATAACCCAGCGAATCTCGTTGCAGCTCTCTGCTGCATCCCTATCCCACAATGCCTTGCACCATTTGCTGCAGTCTTCATACCCAGGCTGAGTGAGAAAAAGATCTGCTAAATAAAGATTGATTGGTTTGAATCCTGAAGGGGTCTCCCACTTGTAAATGACCCGGGGGGGAGAAAAAAATTCATGACGACTTCACTGGGCCTCCTCTTATTCTTCCATTTTTCTTTCCACCTGTCCTCTTCGTGGAATGGAGCATCATTCCTTAGAGCACAGAATCTGTTGTGCATCTAATGATGGCTATGCTGTGATAGGGATTCTTAAACAGTTTTATGCCTGAGGCTTGAAATATTAACAGATGATGGTTTGTTCATTTGGATTACTGCGGAACTGCAGCTCCGTCCCTGCAAGGATTTTATCCTCAGCACTGCACTGATTAAGCTATTTTTCTACAAAGATGGGTAGGTCTAAAATGCTCAGGTTTGCTCAGTGTTATTCCTGGTGTCTGCTGCTGGATTGCTCCTTCTGTTTTGGCCCCTGATTGTTCATTATGCTTCTGCATGCTGTAAGAATTAAGAGGGTTGCTGTGTTTTAAACAAGGCACCAAGCTGATTGCAAGAGTGGGAGAGGAAGGAATGCAAATTTTGCTTATCCAGCCTTTTGCACAAGTGGAGTGTGTGTCAGGTATGATTATTAATTTGCTTGGTGTGCTCTGTATCGGCTAATTTTGGGGCTGCTGCTAGAAATGGCTTGAATATGTTCTTTATTCTTACAGACTTTGGACAAGCAGTACATCTGTTTTAAGAAGTCTTAAACCCCACTTCCCCCAACCCTTGAAGCAGCATTATTGAGGTTACCCACCCTTTCTTGCAGCTCTTGAGGCCTAACTGTTCCTTTGGAAACGTTGCCATTGGAAACCTATTCATTCATAATACATTAATAGACCCTCTGGGTTGCGAATACCATTGATGAGAAGAGGATGAACAAGCTGCAAGTAATTTGTTCTCCTTGGGCTGTACTTTCAGGCTAGTTTCAGGTCTGGCTGGGTGGAGTTCAGTGATAGTAGTGTAACAGCAACAGAGAATTCTGCTCTTTTAGGAATAAATCCTGGGAACCAAACAGGCAGTTTCAAGTTTGCCAATATTCTTTACTCATCTGGGCTGTGAAAACGAATAGAGAATTTGATAACTCATGAGGAATTCCAGAGCTCATGTGAAGATACCTGTGTAAAGGGTGCATGTTCCTGTTACATGTCTCTGTTTATCTGAAACAGCTCTTCTGAAATCGTTATCTGCTGTACCCTGACATTTTAAAATCCTTTTCTAGTGGTATAGGAAGTTCTTTTCATATGGGTGGGGCCGCACCCTGACTTTCATTCCTGAAGGCGCGCATGCATAGCAGGGCAAGGCTTTGCACTAGCATAGAGAGCCATTGTTTTCTCATTTCTTTGTTGTACAGTATATTTTGAATGAAAATTGATTATTGTATTCTCAGCAGAAGGAAGAAGAACAATGATATTTTAGGGGTTGCTGGAAGGATAACAATCTGTGAGCCTCAAGGAATGACAAAGGGTGTACATTTCAGAACTCTTCTGCACTTGATTGAGCAAACCTGGACAGGGCTTTCAGTGTGTGCTTCTTACAGATACATGGGTGGGGTTTTGTTTGGTGCATCATTTTGTAAATCTTTGGCTTTGTATGTTTAAATTATGAAGTTAAACTGTATGGAGAAGTGATTCTCAGACTTGCTTTCAAAGCTCATGCTTCATCTTCTCTTCATTATGGTGAACCTCTGAAACGAGCTCTGGCAGTTTCCGAGCTCGGCAGATGCTACTACAAAAAAAAAAGAGACTATTTTATTTTCCCGTCAAAGTATCTTTATTTTGGGGAATCTCTCACTGGTAATACAGCTGAAACTTGTGTTGCTGTTTTGAGGAACTGCTGCAAGCACAGAAGCAAATCAGAATGAATGCTGTCTTTGGTTAAATTCAAAATCATCGTCTAAAATCTGCAGCTCTTCCTCAAATAGTCTTTGTGCAGTTGCTTTCATTTAGTCAGTCGGCAAAATTTCCTTCTTGTAGCTACATTATATTCATCAAAATTCATCAGAGGTAGAGTTGGCTCAGGGAGGATTCAGAATCCTGGAAATTCTGCTCCAAAAGTGGTGGGGTTTTTTTTGTTTGTTTGTTGGTTGGGTTTTTTTAATGAACCCCTTCAGTGAGAAGTATCTGTACCAGGTAGTGGCCAATGCTTGAAATGTACTTGTATGTTTCGAACTTGATATATGTGAGCAGAGGGGATAAATGATGATCATGGCCTGCCGTGTTCCAGACAAAACATTAAATATTAAATGCACTTGTTTCTGAATTGTTAATGGTTTCTTTCACTGACAAAGCTTAAAGTGTGAACATTTGAAAATTAAAGAGGCTGTCATGAGCTTTATGCATGAAATGATAAGAATCAGCTGACTTCAAGTGAGATTGGGGGGAATGTGAAAGACTGAAATGAAGATCAACTTAAATCAGTGTGAACTTTTTCAGGCAGCAGTTTTCCTTGCATAAAAACTATTTGCTGGTGAGCTGTACTTTATGGCAGAAAGATGAAATTACAAAAAAATACCTGGTTGCTGGAGAACTTTCTTCTGTTAAATGACAGGCAGGAATCATTTGAGGCCTATGCTTTCATATCTGAAGCGTGGATTGTTTTCTATAGTCTGTGTTTAATCTGTAACAAAAAAACAACCCCCAAACCACACTTTTCATCATGTATCAGTGTCCAGTTTGGAAATTGTGCTTTTGGTAAGAAGCCTTCCTGTTTCTGATTATCTTCTTTTGTTTGTGTCCCCACCCCGTACTTTTGGAGAGGGAGAGTGGGAGGCAAACACAGCTGCATCAGTGCTGAAATGGATTTTCTTTTGAAACACATCACTGAAATTCCACATTCTCTGCTGCCAAAGGCATGAATACGCTAATGAATATTTGATAGTCTGCTCTTCCTACACCGTTTTGTGAAAGCTAGATATTTTTGTTTCACTTCTTGTAAAGCCATTTGTGACTCAGGCTTTTAAAAAGTAACATGGGTTCCTAATTGGTCTCCTAAGCCTTATTGTGTGTGATTTATGACATTTAAATTAATTTGTACTTATGTAATATTCACATTTTTGGTTTGTTATGGAGAGAGAAATGAAAAAAGCAAAACTATTAATCCTGAAATCGTGCCTATTTGTCTCACAAACATGATACTTCATGAGTATTACAACCGTCTTTAACCTTGCAGATTTCCCTTTCTTGGGAAAAAAGGAAACAAAAGGGCCTGCTATAAGCATTTTGTGTCAAATTAACGCCAGTTACTGCTGTCAGTTAGTGAGGCGGTTCCACAGGAACCTGTTATCAGGGAAGTCAGTACAGCGTGATCTGTAACCACTGTTCATTATCCTAGAGAGCCACTTGCTCAGTGTAGTAAGTAAAGCATACCGGTCCAGATGAATACATACCTCAGGAAGAACATCATGAATTCAGCTCTAACAGATCAGTGTGCTATGCATTCAGCAGAGGAAGATGATCTGATGTAGTGCTGCCAATAAAATGCTACAGGTCATATGGATCATTGTTGAACTGAGTGACCTTTGAATGAGCACAATTCGCACTGAGGCAGAGGGCTTGTTATTGCCGTCCTCAGAAGCCCAAATTGCCCTTAAGCCAAATAGCAAATTATCTAAAATGGGTGATGAAAAACTGAGGTAGAAAATGTCTAGGGAAGAAGTTATTACCTCAAGATTGTACCCGCAGTGAAGAAGCACACCTGGGCTCTCTGCTCACACAGAAGACAAGCCCTTGTTTCACTGTGGGTGTGGGAGAACTGGCAGAATTCAATGCTGTGACAGAGATGCTGCGGTCATCTCCCCTGGGAATGAGCCTTCCAGCACTCCAGCCTGCTAGAAATGCTGATGGAGAGGAGTTCTTGCTGGGCCACCCTGCCAGGGGCTCTCTGCTTATCAGGTTTTCCTAAAATATTTTAGCAGGCAGTTTATTTCTCTCTGAGGTTGCTTCCTTTCTTTTCCTCCTTAATTTTTCTCTCCTTGTGCCTTGTTTCTGGACAGCAGAAGTTTTAAGCCTGGTGTTATTCCTTAAGCCTGCAATTTTAATTCTGTCAGTCAATAGTTTTGGTGTTTGTTGTGGGGTTTTTTGTGTTTGTGGGTTTTGGTGGTTTTTTTTTTGTTTTGGGTGGTGGTTGGTTTGTTGTTTTTTTTCCTTACCCTTTTAATTAATGCATTTTGTGCCAGGATTATGAAGAGTCTTCAGTCATAAAAACGTGATTCTTACTACCCTTTTCTACCTGGAACACTATTTTCTTGCATTTATGATTTGGATACACTTCACGTATCCTTCACCCTACCTTTGCTGATTCTCAGCATCCATCAGTTGCCTCTTCTTTGCTCAGTTTCTTCTATCATGAGGCTTTTTCACCTACCTCTTCCCAGTTGCTAATGCAGAGTTTAAGCACTTCCATCCTACAGGCTGACAGGTTCTGGAGGTTCCTTCTCGCCATCTCCCTGTAGCCCAAACCTGCTATACCTTCATCAATACCAGCATTGAAAAGAAAAAATAATGTTAGGTGAAGCATTTTCAAACTCTTGCCTGTGATGTGACTGGCTGATGCAGTCCCCCTTGAAGCATTTTGCCAGCAGTACTGTACCCTCAAGAAATCCTATGTTAGCACTTGCTGAACTTACTGGCACAAAAATGTTTCTGTTGTAGGATGTCTTTAAAAGCAGACAGCCCTGTTACTCTTTCAATCCAGAGGCAACATACCTTTCCAGAATGCCTATTCAGAAGTGGTGTAGATTTGGCTGAGTGTTTTTGAGGATCTCACACTAATAAACCATTTTAGGAGTTTAATTCTTCACTACTTGATTCTATATGGAAACATGAATTCTTGCATGAAGATGAAATGCGAGTGAATTAGTTGTTGATTTTATCATGTCATGGAGTTTCTCAGCCATTTTTCTTCTTTTTTTTTTCTTTTCCTCATCCCACTCCAGCAGTGTGCAGGGTAGAAGGGAACAGGACCCATATGTCAGTGGTCTAGGATGGCCAGTGAAGGCTCCAGTATCCCAAGTCCCGTGGTCCGTCAGATCGACAAGCAGTTTCTGATTTGCAGCATATGCCTGGACCGCTACAAGAACCCCAAAGTGCTTCCTTGCCTGCACACTTTCTGTGAGAGGTAAGTCCTTTCCTCTTGTTTGTAACTAGGTGTTTGTGCAACAAGCATAGAACTCTACATCTTTCAGTGGACAGAGACTGTTGTCTTTACTTGTTGAAGTCAGGTTAAGGCACAATAAAAGTCTGGGAAGGCCGGAGAGACAGGGATGTAGAAGAACACTGTTATTTGTGGCAGGAAGAGACAGCAGTAGAATATTAGGAATACATTATGTAACAATAAATAAAAAGTAAATCAAATTAAACTAGTCTTTATAGTAAAACCAGCATGGAAGGTGATAGCAATCAGAATTTGGACCTCAAATTAATAGCCTCCAATTTATACTGACTGTTCTATAATTACAAACAATGAACCCCTTTCTTTGTTGGTTTACCGAGCAGAGAAATAATTATCCCATCCTGTAATGCCCAAGGGTGAGACATGATATATACATTATTAATAACCAGTGGTTAAGTGTCTTCATTATTCTGCAGCTTAGTTGACCAAAATGGAAAAACTTTGAAAAGAGATATGATAAGACAGCAACCTGCTCTCTGCTCTATTCAGCTGAATGACTTGAATCTACTGAAGTGATATTTTAATATTATCTACTGAATGGTGGGGGGAATACAGCATCTGCAGAAAAATTATCAGAATTCATGATTAGAGTTCTTTATCTGATGATGGGATGCAGCTCTGTGAACTACATATTGCATGGCATGAGAATTATAATAAATGACATTTTTAGTGAACATTTAGTTTGGGCAGTTTCCACCTCTTAAAATTGTGGTGCAGGCATCTAATTTTGTGCAGGATGTAAGAAAAATTGTGGATCTCTTCAGTGTGTCAGGTGCAATTGTCTTTGGTAGAACAGGAAAACTCACCTTTACAGAAGTCAGCAGCGACACTTGCTGAAGTCAGTGAAGTCAAGATTTTCACCACCATGCCTCTAAGTTTCCTGACTTCAGTTCACGTGTAAATCCTAAGGTCAGCTTCTGGTTTTCACTGTAATCCTCTTAACGCTGATCTGGTTATGGAGAGAGGCTGGAAGGACTCTCCCACAGTGTACTACTGATGTACAAAACCTAAGCTCTCCTTTCATGGAGCCCTTACTGGGGGGTCAGGAGGAGAGCTGCCAAGGGAGGATGAACAGTGGTGCAAGCAAAAGTCCTTGGAAGTGGATAAGAGCTATGTAGCCATGCAAGGTCAAACTTTCTTGGTTGGCATTTCTTGAGGAATTTTGTGTAGCACTGCTCCCGTTTTAGACTCCCTGAGAACTGCATTCTGTGAAGCTTCCTGTGCATATAGGACTCCACCGAACTGCTTGCATGCCTAGGAACTGCTAACTTGATTTTCAAGTCCAGAAGTGTCACTGTCACCTGTACCAGTCTGCTGCATATTGTTGCTCACAGTAGTTCTGTACCAGTTTCTGTGAAACAGAGCTTCTTCTAAAAAAACCTCACAACACCACCTCCCTTTCATACTCAAACACAAACAAAACTCTCCTCCAAAACTCTCTGTAACATAAACTGTGATAACCTAGGACATGCCTCTCTCTGTAGTAAAAAGAGCTATGTTGATTCTGGCTAACTGCCAAATAACTTTCCTAATCCAAATAAATGGAAGATTTTTCATTGGCTTTATTGGGACCAGATTTTAGCTCTGAAACTAAATGCACAAATGCAAGATAGTAAAGGAGATTCTATTAGAAAGATGGGTCAACCACTGGTTAGTCAGTTAAAGACACAGGCTCAAATACTTGGTGCAGTAATTTAATGTCTGTTAAACTTTATCTGATAGTGTACATTTTTTTGCTGTTGTGTGAGCAGGATGCAGTAGATATTTGGAAGCATGGATCCACTCTCCACAAGTATCTCAAAGAAGGGCACATAATTCTTACAATGTTGTCATCTTATTGAACCTTTTTTCATGTGGAAGAGAAAAAAGGTTTAAAGGCAAAGAAAAATAAAGTCCCCATAACCACTTTTATTTCTGAAGCCTGGTGATGCACCTTTCCTTTTGCAAGAAGGGGTAGCACTATTTCAAACCAATTCTTAAACTGAAGGGAGTTTTTTTTTCCCTCTTTGATCATACTTTGCCTCTCTTTTTCTCCCCTTCCACCTCCCTTCCCCATAGGTGCTTACAGAATTACATTCCAGCCCATAGCTTAACCCTTTCCTGCCCGGTGTGCCGCCAGACCTCCATTCTACCAGAGAAAGGGGTTTCTGCACTCCAGAACAACTTCTTTATCACCAACCTGATGGATGTCCTGCAACGAACGCCGGACAACAGCATTGAAGAGTCCTCCATCTTGGAGACTGTCACTGCTGTTGCTGCAGGCAAACCGCTCTCCTGTCCCAATCATGATGGAAATGTAAGTGAGATGAACTCCTGTGATATGCAGGTGCTGATATGTGCTGAGTGGTCTGGTTTGTCATGGATCTTTTGTTCTAAAAACATTGTCAGGGAGTTGGAATCACAATAGTTATTTGATTTTTGTGTCCACAAAAGACAAGCAATTCTTTACTCAAATGCTGTTAGTGGAACATCTTAAAGTAGCCAGGATATTATTTCCATCTTACCAGCTATCTTGGATTATACTGTCTTTTAGTACATTTGGGCAAAACTGTTGTTCTGCAAGTGCTGAGCCTTGTGTCTTTGCCTCTTTGAGATGGGTAGACATGGATCGACTACTGCAGTGGGAATCTACATGTTTCTTCACGCAGTATGTGGCAGGGACCTTAGAAGTCAGACTGATCTGCATACTGAGGCAGTACCAAAAGCTGTGTGATCATATTAACATGCAGCCAAATTAAAGGGTGTGCTAGTTCAGAGTGTTTGGGGTCAGCACAGGCTAGAAACAGAAAGCTTCTCTTTATCTGCAGTGCTTTGTGTATCTCTCATATTGGTTCTTGAAGGCTGTTTTGTTGTGTTTTGGTGTGGTTGTTTTTTCCCCTGTGCCTACTTTTTTTGCCTGGCATCCACCTTCAAATCATATCAGTGTATTCACTGGCAGGTACCTCCAACTGAGTAAGCATTCCTAGGTTCTTAGAAACACACCTCTAACTCTACTTACTTAATTTTCAGTGTTAACCTCTGTGGCTTCATGGTAGGCATATGAGCTCCTGTTTCATAGCAGGCATATGGAAACGTGTCAGTGGACCACATTGCAAAGCTGAGTGATACTGTGTTGTAAACTGAATGCTTTGCTTCTATGCAAGCCAAGAAACACGTGCCAGTATTCTAAGACAACTTTCTGGAGCCTGTTTTTTTTATTGGATACTTAGTTCAGGTGTATCAGTTGTATAGGAATAATTCAGGTGATCGGTAGTGATTAGTCTTACAGGGAACAGCTTGGTTCCCTTGCCTTTACTGACCTGCTGAAATTAGGTCGTTAATGGATAGCTGGTGTAACCGTTTACATGTGTGCTATACCTATGTGTGTGTAGTGGTTACTGATTAATACGTTCCTACATTTTACTTGCATTTTATTCTTTTCTGGCATAGCAGTTCTTCCAGGAGCTCTTTGATTGTGAAATGCAGAAAAAACATCAAAATGAAGATGTTATTAGTTTTGCATTTTACACTAAACTTTAGTTGATGATTCTTTGGGTGTGCTTAGAAAAACTGGCTTGCCTGCAGTTGAAACTATGGCACTTTATACTTCTCTGAGAACTCCTTTGTAGGGAAATACAGATTTGTATGTCCTCTAAACTAAGTTTACTTGGCTTAGCTTGAAACATAGCCTGCCTTCTAGAATGCTGAGTAGTGTGTGATAGGAATATCTTCTTGCTTCAGTAAGTATCTGGGAGGGTTGGGGACATGACGACTCCAATTTAAAGCTTTGTGGAAAACCAATTAAGATAAAGTGCACACATTAGGCTTTCTGAAGGGAGGAACTGAGATAAGCTTTGGAGAGAGCTGTTTGAGGCTGGCTAGGTGGTTCTGGCTGAAGGGCAGGGTGTGCTGGGCAAGGTGCTGAGTACTTTAGACCTGACCGGACTGAGGAAACATACTTTTATTGGCTTGTCCGTACACATCGTCAGAGCACTGTGTGGCAAGTACTTGGCTGACAGCAGCTTTGCTGGGGGCTTCAGGGAGTGAGAGAGGATTGAGGTGATAGCTGAAGTAGAATGCCTGCACATAACCAGCAGTCATTCTGGACTGAATCCTCTCTCTATTCATTTTTATGTATTACCTGGAGTGGGGTCAGACCCATTGTATTTTTACTGTCACAGGAAGCATTTGCATCAAGTATATACCATACAAATATTGCCAGGTCTTCTTTTTATTAACTCGGAAATAAGTTTCTTTTCAAACAAACTTTTCAATCTTTCCAGCCCTGCTGGATTTAAACCTCTCTGATTGAAATGGAATAGAAACTGATGCACAGATAATTTTTAATGGATTTGCCTGTCTGCTTGTAACAACTAGAATAGAATAGAATAGAATTAAACAGGTTGGAAGAGACCTTTGAGATCATTGAGTCCAACCTATCATCCAACACTATCTAATCAACTAAACCATGGCACCAAGCACCCCATCAAGTCTCTTCCTAAACACATCCAGTGATGGTGACTCCACCACCTCCCTGGGCAGCCCATTCCAATGGCCAATCACTCTTTCTAACTTAGCATTCCTCAGGCCATATGGATTAGATACTTTTAATTCCAAATGGTCTTTTATTTCCACCACTTAAATTTTTAATACATACATGTGAATATCCTATTTCTTCTGTACAAATCTATCTTCTGTTGTGGTATCTTTGTTGTGTGTGTTCTTATGAAAGATGAAACCTAGCTTGTTGTACCTTAACACAAGAGATGACTTCCCATGCTCGAACTATAAACAAATGTTTCCTCATATTCACCCAACACAGGCCATAAAGACGTGTTCTTGTTATACTGGGGTAGCATATGTTATGAACTTTCAATGTAACAGAAGATTTTCTTCCTACATATTCATGTATTGGTTTTTTTCCTCAGGTGCTAAGCACCTGCAGCTCTTGTTGGATACAGGCATCCTGATGTGGAAACATTAATCTACAATCATTTAGTGGCAGGTACAACAGCCAGAGTAGGGAAAGCTGTGAAATGCTAAGTCCATTTCTTCCTAATAAGTACTGAGTGGTGTATCCTCTCTTTGCAGTCAGCCATCCCAAAAAGGCCATGATTGGGTTTTATTTGAAGTGAAAGTCAGCCTGGAGTCTAGGATCCATGTTTTTACAGGTGTCTTTTCCGCCTATAGAATTAACAAGAGAGCATTCTTAATATTAAATTAAACACTATCAGAAGGGAGCGTACCTTATCTCTGACTAGCTTTTTCTCAAAAGATCACAGAATAGCTTGGCAGCTTAACAGGTATGGCATCTTGTCTGTAAAAACATCTCCTGAACTTGTGCAGGTGTTACTTACTACCTGTATGCTCTCTTAAAAAACCAAAAAAGCTCCTATCATTGATAATAAAGTGAGTTTATAAAATACTTTTAAAACTTAGGGTTTTTTCCCTCATCTCTCTGCTTCATACCATGTCATTTCTCCCTGTGTCTCATTAAAGTATAATCTATGTTTTTCTCTATTCTGCAATATTCAGTATGTCACTAAGGCTAAATAAGAAATTCAGAATGTCAGACAATTAACAAGACACAGAAGTAATAATCTGAGCTGAATGCTGGTGAAATTTTCTTCTGCCTCACGAGCAATATTTAATCCAGTTAGGAAGCAGTATTATGACTGATACAGTCATATCTGACTGAATTGTAAAGTCATATGTAGGAATTGGATGGTTCAGTTGTATGTAAGCATGTTGTTTGAGTCATGATAGTCTGCCAAAAGTTGTTTAAAATTTGCCTAAATTTCCAGGTTGATTGCATGAGTAAGACAAAAGCTATGACTAGGAGAAACTAAATCCCACATTCTAAATTTCATTAGAAATCTGGGGAGTGTCCTCAGGTAATCCAAATTTATATTTGATAATGTACAAAGCTAAGGTGCAGACTAGCCCTGGAGCAGAGGAGTTAAGCATGTGTGTCATAAGGAAGAATGCTGGCGAAGAGCTGACTCGTCGTGTTTTTCAGGACTGCTGTTTTAATTCAAACAGATAGAAAGCAGAGGTGAACAATGTGATTTTTAGAGAAGTGGGGGCTTATGACTGGTGAGAGCTTTTTTTCTCAATACCTGAACTTCACATGGCTTTGTGAAATCTAATTCAGAAGTATCTTCACCCTTGATTCTGCAAAAGTTTCTGTAAATTCAGTTAAATTACAGTAGTGAATATATGCATGGGTCTGGAGGACCAGCATACTTTGTTGATGGAATTTCAGAACCAGTGAATATTAATGCGCATTTCCTTACAGCAAATGGGAATGTTCTCATTGACTTCAGTGGAAATACAGCTGAAGACAGTGTTGAATGCCATAGTATATCTTCAATTTTGAAAGGAAGGCATTCAGGCAAACATTTTTTTCCTAGGTTTTGTAAAGCCAACCTGTAACCATGAAATGCTTTCTGGGAAAATCACAAAATGTGATGCCTGTGTTGGGCATGGAAGAGAGAGAGGAAGAGCCAGTAATATACTTCAGTCTGTAGTTAGAAATTAGTCTTACCTGATTAGGAAATGCTAGACAAAATCTTAGGAAATTGTCTTATCACTTGAAGCCTGAGTTGTATTAATATCAGGTTTGCTTTCTCATCTAGCTATGACACAATCCAAAGATCTTAATCATAAATGAAAGCTGTTTCACTCAAGACATTTTGACTTTGACTGATGCAAAGAATATTATGTCTATGCAGACGTACACATTAAGTCTTTGTAGTCTGCTTGCTATTACCATTCTATCTTATGTGATCCTCTGGTGCTTTAATAGGGAGGAAGACAGTTGATTAGGCTAAACTTCAATATGACACTGAGAAGCATTCTTTCTACATGTATTGCTGTAAATATGTTTATGATGTTCAACAGGAAACAGAAGTATAAAAAGGATGAAAATACTCAATAAGTAAAGGGCTTCTTAAAATATTTTCAACCAAAGCATTAAATTATAAAGAGGCAGGGAAAAAAAGAACTTTTGACACTCATTCAAAAAGAAGGAATTTTTTTGACCATAGAAGAAGACTTAAGAATTTCCTAATAAAATGTTGTTCCTTTTGATGTTTCTAGTTGCAAATTTTTGAAGCCTTTGAAATTAATTTAAATATTAAACTCTAACTTGTTTTCTTTATGCACTTTAAGACTGCATCAGACCTTAGTGCCCACCAAAGCAACTGTCAGGCCTCAGAGAATTTACTGCAGTGAGGCTGCTAAATTCATGGTGACTGGAGTAGTGATGATGTTTGATCTTACACAGTTTATTTGGAGCAGCTTTTACATTTTCTGTAGAGTGGCATACATGAATGGTCAAAAAATAACTAAACCCTTGTCACATGTGAATCCTGTGTCTTGTGCATTGAGATAAGAGGGAAGAATGGGAATGAAATGGAAAGGAGCTTATCAGAGGAAAATCCCTATTAATTCTAATAGCCACAGGCAAATCATGGTTCTTACTTCCCCTTCCTAATTCTCAAGGTGTCCTGTGGCAGCCAGCTACTTTGCATGGTGCTGTTGCAGGTCTCTGAGAACAGCCCGTTCTACACAACCATCTTGTTAACCAATATCTCCAGTACAGACATCTTCATGTGAGAGAGATGGGTGCCAGAAGCATCAGCCAAGCTAATCAAGATTCTGATGGCTATGTTCTGAATGCAAGAGAGCTGGCAGTGTCTTACTTTGAAGCATACTCTACAAGCTTCCTTATACTTTTAATAAGCCCAAAATTATTTGTGCTCAAGGACGTCCTAGCATTAAAAAGACAGTCTCATGCTGAATTTGCACATATGTGCATTATTTTGACTAATGTGTGATTTTGGGCACAGTACTCTTCTGTTTCATAAGTATATTCAGAATTCAGGGTACTTGCTGCATGTAAAGATTTTTTTAATTATTTTTTTTAATATCTTCAGACAGCATCTTACTGGGTAGATAACAGGTTGAAACAATCTCCTTCTCTTTCAAGTGTAGATCAGCACTCTTATTATAATCTCAGGTATGAGGTTTGGGTGGTTTTAAGGGATTAGTAATGGGATGAGATGGAGATTTATTCCCTGCAGCATGTTGGTTCATTTAGAATGCTTTTCACTAGCAAATAAACATGCTGCTTGGTGAGCTCCATGGAGTTCATGTTCCATGGGTGGCCCTGTTATGAAAAACAGCCTAAATTTATGCTTTCTTTGGCAGACCCTCTGGGGGAGACAAAGGACTGGGTTAGTGAGGGGACTTGAATGCCCTGCTTTTTGAGTTGTTTTGTGGAGTACTTGAGAGACACACCAAAAATTACTATTACATAGTAGAAAGATTGTTAGGGCCAGCCTTGAAGTTGAGCATTCTGTTTCCCAGGCTGCTGGTTGAACAATTTCTGATAGAATAAAAAACATTTAAACCAGCATTTTTATATGAAGTATATAACAGCCATCTTTTAGGCAGTAAATTATTGTTGTCTAAGAAAGGAGGGACTTTGTCTCAAAGCTTGGATAAGACCCAGTAAAAAATGTGCTTTGAGTGATGTTACTGCTGCCATGTTTGAGTTTAATCTTGTGCACTTTTCCAGGTGATGGAGTTTTACTGCCAGTCCTGCGAGACAGCCATGTGCCGAGAGTGTACAGAGGGAGAACATGCAGAGCATCCCACAGTACCACTCAAGGATGTGGTGGAGCAACACAAGGCTTCTCTCCAAGTCCAATTAGATGCTGTCAACAAAAGGTCAACAAAAGTTTCCACTGAGTATTTTCCATTTTAAGTTACACTTCTGGCTTTCTGTCTTATCTTGGGTAGATGTTTTAATATGCTGGTGCCATGGACCTAGAAAACAGGGATAGTGAGGCTAGCATAAAGAAAAAGAAAATCTGTTAAATGTGACATACTGAAGGATTAAAGAGCGAAAGATTCCTGTCTGCCCTTCACAAACCAGAAGCCATTAGAGGTGCAAATGTCCTCCAAAGAAGGGGCTTAAAAGTAAGGGGAAAAATACTAACCAGTCATGAATTTAATGATAACTAAATAATACTAGATGCTTAAAAGACAAATGCAAATGCTATGGTGGCTAAAAGACTAAAAAAAGTGAAAAAGTGGGGTAGATTGCATTACACCTTCCCAAGTAGATACATTTGCGTAAATGACAGAGGATGCAAGGCCTCATTGTGGGAAAAGCCTAAAATCTAATGAATTTCCACAACAGAGGGTCTTGGCTTAGCCTTATTTTACCAGACCACAATCACTTTGTGGTTATAAAAAGAATGAACTTACTTCTGGGAAATAACCAAGTTTAAAGACAGCCTGCTCATGACATTGTTTCATAAAGAGGTATCAGGACAAGGGCCAATGTTTAATGACTTCTGAAACAGCAATCTTTGTAATTTAATCCCTCCCTCAGGCTTCCAGAGATCGACTCAGCACTTCATTTTATATCTGAAATCATACACCAGTTAACCAACCAAAAGGCTAGCATTGTAGATGACATTCATTCCACTTTTGATGAACTCCAGAAGACTTTAAATGTGCGAAAGAGCGTGCTGCTTATGGAACTGGAAGTGAATTATGGCCTTAAACACAAAGTAAGCTGCATGTTTTGTTTCAATGAAGAGCTATTAATTTGATCAGCCAGGTTTTACAAATGATGCAGGATGCCACTTTGACAAATTGTGTCTGAGGAAAACTGTCTTCCTGAAATCAGGTGCTGCAGAGCTTCATTTGTGGGTGCTGGCCTTATAAATGCAATCCAGACTCTGTATGGGCAGGTAGCCTTTTGTGCATGGTGTGTGAGGATCTCAAATGGCCAGCACACTACACAGGCATCTGTTTAAAGCCAGTTTGCTGATGTGCAGATGACAATAAGGGAACTCCGAAGGAAATTCTGAAAATCTTGGGCTGCAGCCTTGTGATCCACAGGCCAAAAAACAATTTCTCCTGAAGAACCGAGGAAGTTTTTACTGGTTTGGTTTGAAGCACTGTTTTTCTTCCAAATGCCTGGTAACATATTTCATGTTAGATATCAGTGGCTGGAAGACATGAAGATTAGAGGGACATCTCACTTTCATAGGGGAATGCAGAGTGATAGGTTCCAGAGCTGTATTCACTCTATGACTTCCTATCTGGATGACTGAACGTTGTGTTGTTAACTCCTGCATTGTAGGCTAAGCTTCAGAGTAACAAACCAGAAATTTGTACCTTTATAAAGAGAATCCTGTAGCCTGGTGGATAGGATTGTTGTTGAGAATTAGTAAGTCTAAATCAGGCAAAGGAAAGAATTCAGTCCTTGTCTTCCTGGGCATCAGTTTTCTGGTTTATATAATAGAAAGATCTCTTCCCTCTAAGCAGCCTTTGAAAAAAAGTAGCATCAACAACTGGTGTTTCAAGAGTGCCTGATAATATAGGGATCTTTGGGCATTCTGTGCAATTCCTGAGCAGGTTAAGCAGCTCCAGGTATATGGCACAGAATTTAATAATCTCCAGAGCTAAGCAGCAGCTGAGATGCTTTTAGCATAAAAAACTTTGGACTTAGATCCCAGGTTCATGAAAACTTATTTTCTTAGCAAGCAAATACATGCAGGGCATGTACAAAGTTTACACCAAGTGGAATATGAAGTTAAATTTTCTTATGGTTGTTTAAAGTAATTTAAAATTATCTAAGAACCATTTTTGGGCATGAGAAAACCAATTTTTTGCAAAGCTGAACATAAACAGTTAAAGAGGCATCTGCCCTGTTTGTATTAAAAAGGATAACTGGAATTGAGTTTTACTTTTGAATTAATAGTGGTCCAGCAAAATAGATCAAACCCAAATATTCCATCATTCTGATCATGTACTTGCAAAAATAAAAGGAAGGACTACAACTACACTGTACTAAAAGAAAATTGGCAATTTGTTTTCAGTTGGCCAGTGGACTGAATATATGTGAAACGTTTTAAATATGTTATGGTAGGACTTAATATTTTTCCACATTTGTAATGAAAGAAAACTATTTTGAGAAAATAATGGGTTTAGAACATAGCTGCAAACTGTCTTCTTCCCCAGTTTGTAACTTGTTATCCCAAGCATATGGGGTTTTGTCACCCTGGGACTCTGTTAGCGATGCTATCTACCTATAGCTGTAACTACTTATATTTTTGAATAAAGACAAGGCAGATTAGAAATGCCTTACTGGGTTTATAGATGCTTAGAAAAACAGATGAAGTTGAAATTTCTGCATAGTCTTGACATTTGTTCATTCGGTTTGCTTGCATATCAGTTTGCTTTCCCATATCAGTAACTTGGATTTTTCTCCAGTAAATGGAAAGCAGATAGCTTTGTAAAATTCAGAAGAAAAATGCCTTTAGAATACAGTGTCATCACATGATGTGGCTCAGCAAGGGAAAAGTATTTCATAACAATAAATACACACCATCTCTTAAGTTTACTTTAAAATCAACTGAAATGTTTTGAAAGCATTTTCAGTGGTGACCAACAAAATAACTGCTCTAATCTACAGTAATATCTGTGTCTAGTTCTTCTCTGTAGGAAAAACATACCATGTGTGTGACTGGGTACTTTGGTCTGAGGATTTTGTCTGTGGAGAGCGTGGTGGGTAACTGGAACGTCTGGGCTTTCCTAACTGTCACCAGTTTCTCTGCTAGGTTGTTGTAATTCAGGGATCCTTTTTCCATTCCATTGCAAAACTGATTTGGGAAAAAATAAAAAATTTGTCTTGTTCCCAGCCCACACCTAACAATTTTGAGGCCAGTACTGTTTCAAGGATTTTAGACTGAGGGCCAGAACTGAGCCTATAATAAAAACTCTTTCTCAGTCTTAACTATAAAGTAGGTACTTCCTGTCCACCATAACTTCAACCTAACTCTTTCCAATATTCACAACCCATTCTTTAAATTTTCCTTTCCTGCTTCCTGAACTAGCTATCAATTTGCCTGCTTCTGCTAGGGAGACTCTAAAGAAACAGTTTAAAGAGGTTTCTTGCAGCCTCTCTTTGTTAACGAGCTTGATGAGTCCGAAATACCTGTATCTCTGTGCACACAGCTCAGTTCCCAGTAACTATGTTATTACCTGTGTCTGCTGAAAGTTAGATGGAGCAAGGTTCAACCTTCTATATTTGGCTTTGGTTTTTGCATTGGGTTTGTGTGGTCGTTTGGGGGTTTTTTGTTTGGTTTTATACAAAAGAGACAAGACAGACAAGTGGGCCAATAATTGTGTCTAGTGTGACAGTGGATCTGTGAACCCTCGAAGACCCAAACCAGTATATTTTTCATGTTGCAGATTGGTATTTCCAGGTCATGTGGGGGATCAGTGTGGTACTTTTTCCAAGATGATGCTTTAAAATAAACCATTATAAATTGGGTTTTTACGAAGGCCTTCAGATACATAACATACTGCATCTTGCTAGGATAGTTCTTGTGGCATGGTGCTAATCTGGTGTTTGGTAATGCACACAGGTCCTCCAGACACAGCTGGATACCTTACTTGAAGGACAAGAAAGCATTAAAAGTTGCAGCAACTTTACAGCCCAAGCTCTCAACCATGGCACTGAAACTGAAGTTCTGCTGGTGAAGAAGCAAATGAGTGACAAGCTGAATGAACTGGCTGAGCGGGACTTCCCATTGCAGCCTCGTGAAAATGATCAGTTGGACTTCATAGTGGAAACAGAAGGCCTGAAGAAATCAATTCACAATCTGGGTACTATTTTAACCACCAATGCTGTCGCCTCTGAAACAGTTGCCACAGGTGAGGGACTGAGGCAGACAGTGATCGGACAGCCCATGTCGGTTACCATCACAACTAAGGACAAAGATGGGGAGCTCTGTAAATCTGGGAATGCTTACCTCACTGCTGAGCTGAGCACACCTGATGGCAGTGTAGCAGATGGAGAAATACTTGACAATAAAAATGGCACTTATGAATTTTTGTATACTGTTCAGAAAGAAGGGGACTTCACTTTGTCACTGAGACTTTATGATCAACATATCAAGGGCAGCCCATTCAAACTGAAAGTGGTCAGATCAGCAGATGTGTCTCCTACTACTGAAGGTGTGAAGAGGCGTGTTAAATCTCCTGGCAGTGGTCATGTGAAGCAGAAAGCTGTGAAAAGACCTGCGAGCATGTACAGCACTGGCAAAAGAAAAGAGAATCCCATTGAAGATGATTTGATCTTCAGAGTAGGTAGGTGACTTGCCTGCTATGTAGTGACATACTTAAAAAACAGAACAAAAAAAAAAATCCACTAGTTAAAATATTTTAAGGTTAAAGCTCTAAGTAGAGCAACTTGATAATACCTTCAGTCTCTTGACTTTTGTCCATATGTAAATTTTAAAAGCACATACTTCAGAAATTCTATTTGCAGCAAGTAATTGGAATTTGGGTGGAGAAATGCATACATTTGATTTGGGATAGGATATTTTACCACCTCCTCTGTACTTTATTAAGCACCATAAAATGGAAATATAATAATATTGATGGTTCAGATTAGATTAAATGGCTTCATTCAAAATTTGCATGGCAAGAAGGGAAGTAGGAGGACGCCTTCTCTAAAAGCATTGCCCTAAAGATTAATCTAATTAATTAACCTGGAACTCAATCCTGTGGTTACATAAAGGCATTTCATTATGTCAGCACAGGAAAAAAATTCCAGTTTCCTTTATTCATCCTTTTTCTCTGCAATATTTGAATATGCTTGTTCCTTTGTATAGTGCAATGTTATCTCGAAATATGTGGACTTCCAGTGCTCTATAAAAATATAAGAATTCTATAAAAATATAAGAATTCAGTGTCATTTGCTGTGGTTTTCTTTCAGGTCTTTTGGTGTCCTTTAAAAAACTTTATAATAATAATAATTCATAATTTTTAAAGAACCATGGGGTACTGTATTTATGTAATGTATCCTTACATAGCTATAAAATACTTTTCACTTTGTACAACTAAATTAAAAAGCAAGCTAATTCTTAGTATGTTCAGCAGTATGTATTACCAAGTCTGACAACTAGTCAGCAGGGTGGCTTTCCCCCTGGTAGCAAAGAATGAATGGAGGTTTTTTGGTAATTGTATTGAAAATTTATCTGGGCACATTTGTCAGTTAGTTAACCCTGCCCATCTGATTTCTTATCTGACAGTATTTCTAATAGCTTCCTTGCTTTGACAGAAAGTACAGGCAATAACATAATGGTCTTCTATCAGGAAATGTGTTCAGCAAGCATGCTTTTCTTCCTGAGGAGGACAGTCCAACGTAAGCGTTGGGTGAAGCCACTCATAACATGACCAATCTTTCCTAGATGCATTTCCTTGTAAGATAAGTGACTCTGTAAATACAACAAATCTAAGCATTTTACAGGGGCAATGATATCCAGCATTACTGTCACTATGGCTAGATTTTATGGAGACTTTTGAGTCAAAAGTTAGAAATAGGATGTAGAACAATTCATACTGAAGTCAAGCTAGTCCTGCATGCCAGTGACCATGTTTAACTGTCCAAAGCTGGTAGGTAACCTTTGTTAAATTAGTACCCAAACTCCAGAAAAAGAAGAGAAAATAATCAGAACAAAAGCTATGCATGTCTCAGAGCTTTTGCTTGATGATGCCTCCCAGGAGCATCTAGATTTGGAGATATGGATCAGTATTATATTGAAAAACTGAGCTGAGAGCAACACTTTGTCCTATCACATGTTCAGTTCTCAGCCACTCATTTCACAGAATGACTCTACACAGAGATGTACCTCTGGGCTTCTGTATGCATCATCCGAGAGGTCTCTTGTGTCATTGCAGCTGTAACACTCTAGCTTTTTACACTCTTTCAAAATATGCAAAATTAATGAAGACAGGCAGACTTCTGACATTTTAACAGGGATTTCATGCATGGATTTAACAGTTCCTTTATATCCAGTTTCAGCTTACTTTAAAAAGTTAAGGTTTGGTTCACTTGTTGACAAGATAATGAAAAATAAAGTTTATCACTATTTTCCAACGCAACTGTGTATCTGTTTTGAACCCTTGGTTGAATTCTGGACAAATCCGGATTTGTATTTTAAACTGGGCAAGAGACATCTAATAATTAGGCTGCCAAAAGCTCACGCAGCTGTGCTGGAGAACCATACTGTAATATTCCTATGGGCATCCAAATATATGAAGTATGATATTGTGTATATGCTGACATATGGGCGTTAACGCAGAAGGAAATGGATCAGCTCTAGCAGGAGATTGCTCCTGTGCTAGTTCAACGGAGATAGCTTTAATACAACATTAGTACAGTGAAGTGCTTGCTTTCATGGGGAATTGTGCATTATGTCTTTTGCCAATTCTGTTATTCATGGCTCTTAAAATGGCATGTGGTTCTATTCAGACATTTTAAGGTTGAGATATTGACTGTACATTCATATATTGGTGTAATTCATTATTCACAAGAATATTTCTTGCTTCCTCCTCTCTCAATAATGTGCATCTGCATCCTTTTTTTTTTAATGGATGTGATCTCTAAGAGTATGTCCATGCAGTGCATCGCATGTACTTGATTTATATAAATGAAAAGAAGAATATGTTTACAATAGCCAGGAAATTATCATTACACATTATTTTTTGCTATGTATGCAGGTGGTAGAAAGCACTAAAATGAAAGGGAAGGCTCCTTTCTGTTACCCTGCTTTTGTGCCTTAGACCCATGCTGAGCAGAGGTAAATGAAGGTGAGGGATGTTGACAGTGTCAGCCACTTCCACCTTTACTGGCAAATCTCTCCTGTGTCTTGTAAAGAACTAAGAGCCATGAGTGACATCCATTAGCTATTCTATCCCCATCTTGTGCTCCAGATCTGCAATGCTGTGCCATATGCCTTGGTTTTTTTTTCTCATCTGTCATTTCTCATGACTGGGATTTTTGACACTGTTTAACAGTAGTGGTACTATTTCTCACTTGAACTGCTTTTTCTCTTCATTTATTTATACTTGGAACTGGCATCAGATACAACCAGATGGAGAGTTGTCTCTCTGCTATAAAGTTCAATTTTCCTTTTCCTCACACTATGTTTTTAGTTCAGTCAGTTCAGTCATGTAACTGAGCATCTAAGTTTAGCTGGTACATTTTACATGTGTAATTCACTCTGGGTGTGGTGTTTGGTTTTTTTTAAGTGCCTCTAACCATACCTTCTGTCAGCTTCCTTACTAAGTGTGGATGTTGTCTTCTGGACTCCTATCAATGCTGAAACCAAGTCAGAACCTTTTTGTGAATTTACTTCACGTTAAAACTCATGAACAGGGCCTGTGTAATAATAACTTTAGCACAGTTTAAAAGAAGGCTAAGGAGAAGCGAAAGGATTCTTGATCAGCTGTTTCTTCTTCAATTTTCTTTGAAGGTCTCTGCCTGAAATTGTGGAGAGTCCTGTTTGAAAGGAACAGGGCTGTCTGTAGGCACATACTTTTTGAGCTTTTGCAAAAATCCAAGTGTATTATATGGGTACACATCTCTTTGAAAAGAAAAGCATGTATTTTTCCAATTGCAGTTAGCCCCTTGTATGGATGAAAACACTTCCTGCAGCCTCTGCTTTTCCCCCTTCCCCCATCCCTTCTCTTCCTTTCCAGCAAGGCCCTGTCCTGGCCACATTACAGCCTACAGGCATTGAAGAAGAAAGGGTTGTGCATGTGTGGTTGCTCCATGTAGTGCAGAAGTGTGATACATGAAATGCAAAAGCCCTCTCTGACAAATTTAAATTGGTTGGTTTTCATTCTCTGTTTTGGAATTCTGGAACAAACCCATTAGAAGGTAGCATGAAATAGCAAGATGTTTAGTAAGATGCTTTCTATACAGAATTTATACGTCTGTAGAAAGATGAATGCCTGGCAATGGGGAAGTAGAATTTGATTTCCCAGTTTATTAGCTTAACTCTCTCTGAGGCTTGTTATGAACTCTTTATGTGGTTGTGATGGCCAGTGTAAAATTTGGCCAGGCCTACATTGCATAGTTTTGTAGTCATACCTTTTGACATTACATTGCTGTCAAAATCCATTGCATGGGTCTGATGACAGAGACCTGGTCTTGATTCAACTCATGTAATTCAGGGTTTTGCTGCTGTACCAGCAAACAACTCCTTCTGAGGTGCATCTCCCCCTAGGATTTGTGCATACTTAGCTGTGGTGGCCAGAGATGTGCTGCACAAGCAAGGCTTGGAGGTGGTCTTGGCCAAGTGTTTAGGGACAGATGCTGTGCAAAGCAAATTAATACAAATCAACCCAAACTTCACTACCAACAGTGTGCTGAAGTATCTGCCAGAATTTCTACTGAATTATTCATTTGTCTTTAAAGGTTACAAACATTGTGTGCCTTCATCCAGCAGACTGATTGATTTTGATACTTATATTTGCTTGGGGACTTGGATTAGAAACACTGACATTTATTTTACAATAAGCATATAGCCTTTAACAACCTCATTCAATGCAGTTTTATTACAGAGCCTTTTCTGTTTCAGCTGTATCTGTTAAGAGAGTGGATACCACATCCTCATAATGTGTAAGATTTGACTAAATATCTTTTGGCACTCTGGGGAAAAAAGAAATGAAGATGGAAAACAAGAAAACAACTCCTTGATACTAGTCTATGCCCTATGTATGTAGATCTTTCCATGTTGTTCAGTTTTATCCTTATCTTCAGTACTGTGAAGAGAACAGACCAAGAAGTATTTGATGTGTTACAGGCAGAAAAGAAATGGTAGTTACACAACAGGTTATGGCTACTTTCAACTTCCAAAGTCTCTTTCTGCAAGGTTTTTTATATCTCTGAATCTATTCTCTTCCTGCTGGTGGCAGTGCCATGGTTTTTCTTTGTGTTTTTTGAATCTGGTAAATCTAGGCTAGCAAGTAGGGAGGTTATTATTCATATTAGTAAAACTTAGACAGCAAGAACCGCTCCTTCTATTACTAATAGCATCAAAAATGTGCCTTCTACAACAGGTTTGTCCAGAGGCCCAGCTCTTAGAGAGCAGGATTCTTTCTGCAGTTACATGATGTAATTTGTAACATCCTCTGTAATGTTAATGGACTTTTAGATTTTTCTGTTCCATTCTTTTGGGGAAATTCAATCAGGCCTCTATTGTTCAAGAATAAAAGATTGAAATTATGAAGCATTTTGTGGGTGTTAGACTGTATTGAGCTGAAAATGGGATACTCTTTTGTTGAAAGTGTATCTTCAAAACTAAATTAATTGGTGTGTGCAGGCTACACTCAGCAATGCCAGAAGAAATTAGATAGATCTGAGGCAAATCTGATTGTTTATTATCTGTATACAAAGATAGTATAGAGCTATTCCAAATGCCACAGATCTGTTTCATCATAACTCTGTTCAGCCGTCCCCTTTTGAAAACTCCCAGTTCACAGATACTTGCCACAGAAGTTGCAGTAAACCTGTGCCCCTCAGTAGCTCAAAATAGAGGGGAGGTAAGGCTGGGTAAAGATAGGCATGAAAGATGCAGGCTTTCATCTCTAAACCAGGCTGCTTGGGAAACAGGAATGAGGATCCCGCAACTATTCTCTGGTTTCAGCTGTGTACATTTGAAATGGTGGTGCCTCCCTATGCTAAGGAATGATAGGTGACTGCCCGTGACTGAAAGAAGACAAAGCATGGGGTGCCTTGCTTAAAGAGGGGTGGTGTATTGCAGCAGAAGATTTGTTGGAGATTGTCTCAGACAGATATGTTTATAAGGGAGTAATCTACTTACAGGAAGAAACTACCATTGTTTGGTGTGTCAGAGTAAGTTGCAGAAGCCAGCTTTTCCAAATGCTGACTTTACTACAAGCTTTCCTCTCACTGTCTGAACTGATGTCACTGCCTGTACTTGGATTTAGATCTTTGCTGGCATAGTGAACTCTTCAACATTTGTGATAGGCTTGATAGCTGCAAAGTTCTATGTATAAGGACGCTGCATGGAACTGAGTTTCATCTGCAGGCTGTGCTAGTAAATTATGATTTCCTAAACTCCTGTGAAATGTGACTGTGGCATTATTGGGTGAATTCTCCTGGTTCTCCTTTGATGATTATGTTTATAAGGTCCCTATGAAGGACACTCTCACTAACTCTTTATATAGGCATCACTTATATTTAAAAATTAAATTCCTCAACTTTCCAGAACATTTTTCTAAGGGTAGAGAGCATACATTCCATAAACTTTGTGTTAGTTGGTTCCAGATGCTCTAGCTTATGCCTGCTCTGTTCTGACAAATGTTTCTCCCTTTTCATCCATTCTCTTTGGCTGAAAGGCAAAAAAGGAAAGTTATCATTAGCATATGGTGGAAAAAAATTACTGCATGCCTCCCTCAGGCACTGCTCATTAAAAGAATACACATAAATGGCTCAAGTATGGGTAATGTAATTTGCATATAACTCACTATTCCCTGAATATGTACCTTTCATTTGCAGTACAAAAATGTACAAGTATTTGCCTTGTTTAGAAGATGGAGCATATGGAGTTCAAGAAAACAAGCCCTCAAACAAAGGGACATGCTTGCAGCACCAACTGTAAAGGAATTAAACACCACTTTCTAGCTAGTGATAGGAAATATGTATGCCACAGCCATCACCACAGCAGAAAGGAGGGTTAAAAGCATACACATCCCTCATGAAAGCTAAATACAATCAGAGCTAACATGTGTGTCTTCTACTGGGCATCACAGTCAGAACAGTTTTAATTGCTGAGCTCCAGGATATTTTTGACTGGCTAGAAGAAAATGCAAGTTTTTCAGTCATATATTGGAACCAGTTAATGGCAAATATATAGCCAGCAAACACTTGTAAAAAATACTTTACCAGGAAAAATAGTACTGCATCAAAGTCTTGGAAAGAACAGCATAGAGAGTATTTTTGTTTCAAAATTCATTCATTCGTTATGAATAACCTTGTGTCCAAGATCATAACTGCAGTATTGTCTAAAGACTCCTGAGCTTCCTTTACAAACAAAGCAGGAATTTGGATATTGTTCCTGTGCTCTAGGTGTAATTTGAACCAGTCACTTTAGAGTTGACCTTTTTAAGACATCAGTTTATTGTGTGACTCTCCTTGGAATGTCTCAGAACAAATATCTAATTAATGAGGCACCTATACTTAATGAATTTTTGTGAAAATTCAACATTTTACAGCTCTTATCTGCATAAGCCACTGGGGGGAAAACTTGCACATCTGTATAAATCACTTGAATTTGTTCTGGGTAAAAATGGGACCTCTAGGTGTGTCTGTACACTGCTTTATTAGAATAGTCTAATGGCTTTGCAGAAGCATTCAGTCTCCATGTGTTGATCTTCATTGGCCCAGAAGTCCCAATCCTTCAAAACCAATTCTTCATCTGAGTTTCCCTTCTAAGGGAATTTTAAAGCCTGTAACTGGTAACTGTGTATGAGTGAACAGGAAACTTCCTTGTCTTGAAATGGACCCAACCAGAATGATCACTGATATGGTTTATCTCAACTTTGTGACTTCACTGAGAAGATTTAGCCAATTGTACTAAACCCGTGTCGTTTGTCCAGGTTTTTGTTATCTTGGCCTCTGTTCTTGTATTTCTACTGTACCAGCCCTTCCATTGCCTTATTTCTGAATAAAAACCCAGACAATTTTTTTGAAAGTCCATCACTCAGGAGAAAACATTTTATTAGTTCCCTCATTCAAGAGGCAAAGTGTGAACACTTTGAATTATTAAGGTCAAAGATACAATTACATTGATGGGAGCTTTGATGGCACACATGCCAAAGAGTAAGAATGATCCCTTCTTGTGTTTAGAACTGTGGATCTGTTACTAAGATAGCTTTTCAAAGTTGTAGCAGTTACAAGAATTCTTCAATATGGATCTTTAATACAGCAAAAGGATGTAATAAATGCATGTCTTGGCATTTTAGGTTCTAACTTATTAGTCCTGTATAATCTGATTTCTTTATGTGCTTTTTGTTCAATTCTAGGCACCAAAGGAAGAAACAAAGGGGAATTTACAAATCTTCAAGGTGTAGCTGCATCTACAAATGGAAAAGTATTGATAGCAGACAGTAACAACCAGTGTGTGCAGGTACGAGGACATGCCGCTTCCAGCACTTTTCTCTCTCAGCCCTCACACCTCTGCCACCTTTGTCCTCTGGGAAAGACATTTTGTATAATTCAAATAGGTACAGGAAATGCAGAGGAAGCTTAACTTTTTTATTGTCCATTATCATTTAATGTTCTTGACATAGAGGTATCTTTTTCCAGATCTACACTATATCTAGTATCTATATCAGAATTTATTTCCCTTCCATGTGACATTTGGCAGTGAACAAGGAAAGCAAGCACTGCAATAATCTGTAACAATTCCTTGTTATAATCTTGTATTGTAACTTTATCATGTCATGTGTCCAAATACAAAGCTAGGGCAAGGTGCCACAAAAAACAATTTCTTAAGCAAATACAAATACAACAATAACATGTAGGATGTAATTTTCAAATGTCAGTTAGTCTACTTAGTTGACTTTGATGTATGATAGCATGATCAAATCTTTTCTGTGGTAGCACCCCTCACACCCATGAATTACTGGCTTCTGTGACGTGAGTGAAAATCAAGCTGTGCTTTTTCTTTTGCTTGCCATGTATCTTTTTTACCATTAACAATTTGTCATCACTCTTCAAGCTGCCCATGTGGTAGTAATGATGAAGGCAGCAGTGTGTGGCTTGTTCTTCAATATGTGAAAACGAGCAAGCCACATCCAGTAAGAACTCATTTCCAGGCCTTTTCAAAGAGACAGCGTCAAATATTCACCAGCAGCCTCCCTCTTTGTAATCTGCAGCTACTTCAGAGGAACTTTAGTGTCTAATTACGTGGCCTGGGGACACAAACAGAATTTTGAGTGGCTAACATATCTCTCAGGAAATGGCCTAGTACTCATCTCTAAGTCAGATAATTAAATCTTGAAATTCTCTTTTAGCATTTATTCCTATCTTTTCCACAGACAGTGTTTGACTATGGCTGAGTCACTCAGTGGCTCAGTTTCCTTATTCTACTATGGGAATGATGCAACTTCCTTCCAGCTGAGAGGGACACTGAATTTTAATTCACTTATGTTTTTAAAGTCCTTTGAGATCACTGAGGAAACAGTGCAATAGTAGTACAAAGAAGTTTTCTACTTTGAAATTAGTGTCCAGGTGGAAGCCTCTTCTTAAGCTGGGCATATAATTTTCAAATATGGACTGTGCAAAAGTGCTTAATGTTCCTAACTCTCTTCCTGGCTGTTAGTGACTTGCAGAAACCTAGGCTCCAATAAACAGATGATGTAATTACGCAGACCTAATTTTAAAATGGATGTTTTCTGTTCCAGATATTTTCCAATGATGGCCAGTTCAAAAGCCGTTTTGGCATACGAGGAAGATCTCCCGGCCAGTTGCAGAGGCCAACAGGAGTGGCTGTGCATCCAAGTGGTGACATCATTATTGCAGATTATGATAACAAATGGGTTAGCATATTCTCATCAGATGGAAAATTTAAGGTATGAACTGCCATGTGAACTCTCCTGAGCATTCTCCATCTTAAAAAAGACTGCAAAATGTTTGTGGGTTTTTTTTTTCCTGTCAAGAAACAACATAGCTTGGTGATAACTTAGTCCAAATTCCATTGTTGCGATGTGGAAACCCATGACGCAGCCATGCTCTTTAATTAACGGAAAGAAGTCTCAGCTGTTATGCTAATGTTATACCAAACAGAGACAATATGTTGCATTTTATTGTTCTACATGCTGGGTGCTTGGATGCCTTTCTGTAACTTACAGTTGAGGATGGCCAATGTGTAGTCATGTCTAGTTGGACTACCTCAACAGCCTTCAAGTAGTTGCTATTCTGAAGATACAGAAGGGTGTGTGTATATATGTATATACATACAATCAGACATAAAGACTTACGAGAACATGAGGCTCTTCAGCGACATATGGAGGAGAAAAATAAGGTATCAGACTGATGATGACTTCCTCTATTTATTCCATATGTATGACCAAATCAAGCCAGTTCCTAACCCAGCTCAGAGTGCTGCTGTCCAAGCCACGGGCTGACAGCTTGGCCAGGAGTTTGCTATGGGCAAGGTAGACTACAAGTCCAGGTAGACTACATCCACAGCCTTCCCTACATCCACCAGGCAGTCACCTGATCATAGAAGGAGATCAGGTTGGTCAGGCAGGACCTGCGCTTCCTAAATCCATGCTGGCTTGGCCTGATCCCTTGGCCATCCTGTAAGTGCTGTGTGATTGCACTCAAGATGACCTGTTCCATAATCTTGCCTGGCACTGAGGTCAGGCTGCCAGGTCTGTAATTCCCTGGCTTCTCCTTCTGGCCGTTCTTGTGGATGGGCACCATGTTGGCCAGTTTCCAGTGAGCCAGGACTGTTGGAAAATGATGGAGAGCAGCTTGGCTAGCTCATCTGCCAGCTGCCTCAGTACCCTAGGATGGATCCCATCCGGTCCCACGGACTTGTGGGGATCCAAGTGGCTGAGCAGGTCTCTAACTACTTCCTCCTGGATTACAGGGGAACTATACTGCTCCCTGACTCCATCTGCCAGCTCAGGAGGCCAGTTGTCTGGAAGACAACCTATCTTGCTATTAAAAATTGAGGCAAAGAAGGTGTTAAGTACCTCTGCCTTTTCTTCATCTTTAGTTACAATATTCCCCTCCATGTCCACTAAGGCGTGGAGGTTGTCCTTGCCCCTTCTCTTGCCATTAATATAGTTACAAAAGCATTTCTTGTTGTCCTTCACAGCAGAGGCCAGTCTAAGCTCTGAAGGGGCTTTTGCCTCTCTAATTTTTTTCCTACATGACCTAGGAACATCCTCAAACATTTCATGGGTTACCTCTCCTTCCTTCCAAAGATGATACACCCTCTTTTTTCCCACCTTAATTCACCCAGAAGCTCATTGCCCATCCAGGCCGGCCATCTGCCCTGGCGGCTCATCTTCCGGCACATTGGCACAGCCTGTTCCTGCGCCTTCAAGATTTCTTTCTTGAAGTAGGTCCAGCCCTCCTGGACCCCTTTGTTTTCAAGGGCTGTTTCCCAGGGTACCTTCTGAGTTAGTTCCTTGAGTAATCTGAAATCTGCCCTCTGGAAGTCCGGAGTGGAGGTTTTGTTGCTGCCCCTCTTAGCTTGACTGCATATTGAAAACTCAATTATCTCATGGTCACTGGACCTCAGGCAGCCTCCAACCACCACATCTCCCACCAGCCCTTCTCTGTTTGAAAAAAAGAAGGTCAAGCAAAACCTTACCCCTGGTAGGCTCACACAGCAGCTGTGACAAGAAGCTATCCTCCATACATTCTAGGAACCTTCTAGACTGTCTCCTCTCTGCTGTGTTAAGCTCCCAGCAGACATCTGGCAGGTTAAAAATGCCCATAAGAACAAGGTCTGGTGATCTTGAGACAGTCTCTACCTGCCTATAAAATAATTCATCAAACTCTTCATCCTATTTGGGTGGTCTATTAGGGTGTCAGGATGTCAGCCTTGTTGGCCTTCCCTCTAATTCTCACCCACAGGCACTCAACTTGATCATCCTTAATCTCTAATTCCATGGTGTCCAGAGCCTCCCAGATGTACAGGGCCACCCCTCCAACCCCTTCTCTCTCACCTGTCTCTCCTGAAGAGCCTGTAGTTATCAATTACAGTGCTCCAGTCATGTGAGTCATCCCACCACATTTCTGTGATGGCAACTACATCATAACTTTCCTGCTGTAGCAAGGCTTCCAGCTCCTCTTAGTACATGCAGGGAAAATTCTACCACAGTCACCTAGTTCTAGTGTCTTGCATTGGAGAGAAATTGCCCATTTGGATTAGTTGCTGGCAGCTTAATGACCGAAAAGCTCAGGTCCTGAGCTGATAACTTGTGTACCCTGAAATGGCCTTCCTTTGAGTAGTCTTTTCAAAGCTCTGTAGTGAACAGGCAGTTGTGCTTGCACAGTCGTCATTGACTTCTATCTGGGAAACAGATGTGTGTACGCTTTTAAAAGTATCCGGCATCCGTGTAGACTTGAAGCTAAAATACAACAACACTAATATGCAATGCAAGTGTTAAAAAAAAATATAAATTACTTGTGTTTGCAGAGAGTATGGGATTTCCATGTCAAGTAGTTTTGAGAATGTTCAGCTACGCAGGAAACCCTTGGTTTTGGCTGAAGTCTTTGAATGAAACGAAGATTTAAAAAAGCAAAACAAAACCCCCAAAGATGTAATTTAGTTAAGAATCCAAATATTCTGAGTAACCTAAGAGTGTCTTAATAATTAACATCTTAAATGTGAACTGGCTTGATCTGGACACTAACCGTGGAAGGCTTGTTTTCATTTCCTTCTGGAGACATGCTGTAAATCCAGCATTTCAGATGGTGCCAGGAAAAAGCCATTGCTCTGGAGAAGCAAGGAACTTACATGCTATACACTACCAGCAGGGAGAGAGGTACTGAAAAGATGAATTAATAAGGTAGTTCCTCTGATGTGGTGCCTAGCTTTGTTTTCAGTTCATGTAAAGTTGTAAAAGTTTGTGGAATTAATACAGGTTAATGCACTGAACTTTATAGTTCTTGAGACTAGACTAATTAAATGAGAGATGAAATATCAATGATAGAAAATACCATTTTTAGCTTGAATGCAACAGGCTATATTTATGAGAGAAAAATATACAAATGTTTGTAGAAGCATTTTATATGTGGAGGACAGGCATAATAATATAGTTGAAACACAGGACACAGATATAACAGATCTAGCCTGTGGGAATCTGGGCAAAGCCCAGTAGTTTCTTGTGTATTGGCAATGGTAATTCTTACAGGGGTTTTGTCAGATTAATTGTGCAATTCTTGCTAAGATACACAGAGATAGATGAAGGCCTAATGTGTTTTGCTTCAAAGGACCATGTCTGCAAGCCATTGTATATGATTGTTGATGCAGGTGGGCTGCTAGCTGTTAACAGCATTATCACGGGGCTATTTTGAACTTGATCTATTTGTGTTGATCTCCCCTTCTTTCTGTATTTACTTACACTTTTCACATGACTTAATAGTCATGTGAACCAGAAAGCAAATTTCCTCTGGAGCCAGGCCCAGGCATCTCCCTGGTAATAGCACTGGGCAACCTCACCCCAGCAACTTCCACTACCAGGCAGCAAAGTGTCACCTTCCTTACTCACTGGTAGCAACAGAGGCAGATGTTCCATTTTCTCAAGGCTGTAAAACTTGCATAATGAAGAGATGGACAAACTCTAATCTAGTGTTACACCAAAACACAAGTCTTGTAAAATGAAGGGCTGTATTGTCCTGTGAATGATAAAGCCTCAGATACAGTCTTAGGAACTGGGGATTCTGTTTCTTACTGTGCCACAGGTCTCACAGAGAAGTAGTGATCTTACATTTCACTTCCCAGTGCTTTATTTTTCTCATCTATAAAAGGCAGATAACAGTGCTGGCTTCCTCTGTAAATTACTCTGAAATTGCTTAAGAAAACTCAGAGAAGACATCTTGCTATGCTAAGGAGAGAACACATGGTGAAGCAGCAGCATCAACTTCTGCACCAGTGGTCATGTTCAAATCTAGTGAAGGAACTGGAGAACAAACCCAGGAGAACAATTCTTGGTCCTTTGTGGAGAGAATTACTTTCTTTCTAGTCTTAAATGGTTGTATGTAAGATAACTTGTTATCAGCCAAACAGGGCTGCAAGTCAAGATCTATTTGAGGGGGAAAAGATGAAAGAAAACATTTTGTGTGTCAGACTTCTTCATATTCTCGTCTTACTAGAAGAATTAAGAAAGCTGCTAAAAACTGGTGGCATGTGCACATAGGAACAGTTCTGTGAAGTACGGTTAAGTGGTGACAGCTGAATTAAGACAGTCACATGAATGATAAATCCATTTATTATGTGACATGGCAATGTGTGACAAAGCTGTATCTCTGTATTAGGGAAGTTCTTGGGAAAAATGTTTGGAAATTTGTAAATGATTCCTGACCATTGTAAACCTGTCAGACAGCAACAGGATTGGTGGCGTTAAATTTAAAGCCCTAACACACCTACTTGTACATTGGAAGAGTCTTTATGAATTTTTATATAGGCTAGCTGATTATTTACTTCTAGGAATATCCCACAGTAGAATATTCTCCACTCAAATTGGGTGAATTTCTAAACACATATTTCAAAACCAGTCTCAATTAATAAAGAGCCTATAAAATAAGGGGTGTAATGTCCTTGTCTGAATTCAGTTAAACACATTATTTGCAATAAGGGGTCATATGATTCATTATATTTTATTCATTTCTAATAGCAGAAAACTCTGAAAATGCTTCCATTCATACATTTAACAGGAGGGACTTGGTTTCATAATGTTCTGTTCTAAATAATAAAACCTATAATTCTAAGAAACCTTCTGAAATAAAAATACACAAAGCATATGTTCAGCCAGACCCAATAATGTGTCATCAGCATATTTTGATCTAAACTGGAAACAGAGATTTTTTTTTTTAGTAAAAAAGCACTGCAAATTCTAGCTAGGCATAGTTTATTGCTGCCTGCAAATTAGTTTTAAATTCCTGGCCCAAGAATAGTGAATTTTATTATTCTTCTCAACACTAACTGCCCATTAATGTAGTATGAGAGTTATTCATTACTTTTTCCATATGTATTTATACAGACAGGAAGACACTGTACTCTTGAGTCTAAGTCATTTTTCCATAGGAATCCTGGAGTGATGGTTCGGAGGTGGTGTGGTGCACATGCAGGCAAACACACAGTCATCCCAGAGGAAAGAAGGCAGAATGATTTAGTCACCCTAAAGGGAAATATATCTACTGATATATGCATTGGGGTTATGTTTTTGCTGCTTTGTTGTTAGGCAAAGCTGAATACATTTTGTAGGTCTGCTCATATTTTTCCCCTGGTGAACACAAAGTAATTTTTAATAGTTTTCTCTGGGGATATTTTAGCGTGATTTAATTATGTGGCTTTTTGCCTAAGTATTTAGAAATTTATAACAGCATATGTACCTGAACATAAAATAAACACATGATCATTCCATGTTGGCTAAGAATAGTCTTGAAGCTGCAAGACTTACTCTCTGGAGTTTTCCTTACTTAAGATTGAAAGAAGTTGTGTAATAATATTGTTGTCTTTGTACTAGACAGCCTCAGGGAACCTAGATGGCTTTACTTTGGGATGGGTCCTATTTTTACTTGCAACCTCATCCATGAGAATGTAGCATGGAATAGGAATGTGGGGGTTACTAAGAGTGTTTGATCTCCTTCAGATACTAACGTCATTGTTTGCTCCAAGATGAGCTCTGACTGCTTTGATACAGCAGGCAGTGGTACAACCATGTTTCCCCGTCCATAATCAGGTGGTTGTTGGACTAGGGAATACTATGCCATAGAAGGCTGAAGTCCTTTATGCTTTTCTGCCTGTACAGACATTGTGATGGTTTCTGACAGATGCTGCAGTTTTTCAAGATAGTGATGATTGTGTTTCTCATGGGTTGTATATTTGGATTCACTTACCGAGGTGGCAGATTTTCCACTCCAGAAAGGATGTACAGAAAGCAGTTTTTAATTTTCAGCTGAAACAAAATTCATGAAGACAGAGTAAGAGCTGAAAAAAACCCCTGCATCCCTCTGGGAAACTTTTGATGACAAACATGTCTTTCTGTCCAGCTGTGTGTCTGTAATACAGTCTCTGAACTGCGCTAACTTATTTCTATCATGCCAGCGTGTTTTCTTATTTTGTATTTTCCCTTTAGGCCAAAATTGGATCTGGAAAGCTCATGGGCCCTAAAGGTGTTTCTGTGGATCGTAATGGACACATAATTGTAGTGGACAATAAAGCATGCTGTGTCTTCATCTTCCAGCCAAATGGGAAAATAGTCACCAGGTTCGGTAGTCGAGGAAATGGTGACAAGCAGTTTGCAGGTACACTTGATGGTAATATGTAAATCCCCTTTTCTTGCCTCTTCTGCTCACGTTTGCATGAAGTTTGAGCATGTTGAAGATGCCATATCCTACTTGCTTTTCCTGTAGCAGAAAGGTTCTACTAAACATGCAGCTCCTATTCCCCTCTGCAGTTATTTAATTGGTCAGGAAGACTGCAACATCTGTTCTGCAAATGTAGCTGTAACCAGATTGTTTTATCTACCTCTCTGTGCCTGGAAGCATTTAATATCAGTGACCCAAGAAAGACTGATCTTAACTAGCATTTTAGAAATGCTTTGTAATGCCCACATTCAGCTGTTAATGGTAATCAGCTCAAATACCGTGCTTTGTGTTTTCCAGTGATCAGACACACACTAACCAGTATCTTAAGTGGTATCTTCCCATTAAAAAATGAGTGTGAAGACTGAGATCAGGAAGACAGTTATGCAAAAGGAAAATGCCACTTGGAGAAAATTCCCACTTGTAGTCAACTGACTGCTTGCACATGGTGTCTTTCACTTAGAACATGCAATTAACTTAAAACAAACAAACAAACAACAACAAAACCCAACCAAAACTGATATATTTTGAGTGCAAATCTGTTCTTTCAGAATTCAAAATAAGATGCCAAATTACGTATGCAGGTTGTTTTGCAGGTGTTGGGTCACTGAATAAGTAAGTTATAGATTGGTCTGATGTTCTGAGTGGTTCACAGCATAAGAGAGAAATAGTATCAATGGTGTAACTGCTTATTATTTTAAACTTGAGATCTTTGCAGTATCTTACAGCACAAGTGCCATATATGCAATATATAAGAGCTCTGGCTCTAACACAGCTAAGTGTCACCAAAATTTTCTGAGTATGTCTATTTTCTTTGATTTCAAAATTTGTAAAAATATTTCCTGCAAATAAGTGTGCAAAGTCTGTAACAAAGCTTTTGAGAAATTTATGACTTCTTGGTGGTAGGCTACATGGAATAGGTGAATTGTCATCATGTGAGTATTTTCAGCGTAAATGTTTTCCCTCTTTTTACAGTTTACGCTGAGTTCTGATCTTTTAATAGCTCCAAATTACATCAAGTATTTTGATGTGGGTACTTGCTTGTTTTCAAGCTACCATTTGTAAGAAGTGAGCACACAAAGCATAGAAGATTTCAATTAAGACTCCGCATGGACATGTTTAAGAACTATTTTCAGTATATACACAACTCGATGCCTAAACACTGCATATTTTGTCTTGTTAATAAGCCCAAAAATATCTACATAGTTATATATATATGAAAGAGGAAGGAATGAACACTGGTTATTGATAACACAAGCTGACAACTGGTTGAAAAACTATTTGTGTTTACAAAAAGGCATGCTGAGCTTTTTAAAACATGAAGTTACTCTTAATTCATAATTGATATTCCCAATCTGACTATTACTGATCAGAAGCCAAAAATGACATTCTGGCAGGCTGAATAATATTTTTTTTAAAGCAAACTTTTTTTTACTACGTGGTATTATTATTTTTATTTTAATTGTCTTCCTTTGCCTTTCAGGTCCTCATTTTGCAGCTGTAAACAGCAACAATGAAATTATTGTTACAGATTTTCATAACCATTCTGTCAAGGTACTGTCAGTTAATGGTAACTTAGAAAGCTTTTTATTTTAGCATGGTAATTTCTTGGGGAGAATGAAGTACTTTTAAAAACAAAGAGATTACACTTTATTTGTATCAAGTCAGACTGTACATTCAGAGACTTTGCATGCAGTGCATTGCATAATGGAGATGCATTCCATTGCTTTTGGTGCCATTATAATGTTCTCTCATTCAATTGCTTAAATGTAAGTTGCACCTGAGATAAATAATATCAGCTCAGTTATTTTTATTAGCTCTCTGCCAAACCTGTTATTTACTCTGTGTTCTTTGCTATTTTAAGTAAGTCTGGTAACTTTTTGAATTTCTCAGGAAAAGCTTCGCACATTCTAATTGAACAAAATTACAACAAAGGAAAGATACCTGACAGTCCTTAATTCCATACCTATAAGCTTTATGATTACTGGTTCCATTTAAAACCCTTTCCTCTTAGCAGCTGTTTTCATCAAGTACCTTTTGCACTGGCCACTAGTTCTTACACCCATGGGACATTCTGACTCACAGCCTATTAAACAGTCATAGTAAAATAGGGTGGTGTATTTGTCTCAATAATAAACCAAAACAAGGATACTTGTTGGGCTGTCATCTTGTGACAAATATATGTAAAAGACCTACAGGCCATTTCAGAAATTACCTACCCATGCATATTTCAGGCAATGAAACTACCTTCAGTCACTTTCTGTGCTCTTCTTCCTTCCCTCAACAAGCAGCAGGAGCAACAGGAGGACACAGGCAGTAGAACATTGTCCTACCTCAGTGCTCAGGCCATATGGGCTAGTCCCTCACACCAGTGAAATCCCTGGGATTTCACCTAATGGTTGCCTGTTCTGAGTGAACACAGAGATGAACTCTCAGTCCAGTTCTTCAGTGTTAATGACTGAAACAGTTAATCTTATCTGTTCACCTGAAATAGAAAATCACCAGTCACTGAGCATAGGCACCCTCATGTCCTGAGCAGTGCTGAATCATCATGCTTTTGAACAGAGATCTAGATCTTTTATCCTTTGGAAATTAGAGAGGAAGTAGCAACTCGTGTGGTTTGGATTACAACAAAGAAACCAAGACTGCCGCCAGAGCGCTAAAGCACATTGTTTAGGTGGTTTAGCAGCAGGAGGCCCATGGCTCTATAAATTACCCCTCTACCAGCAAGGCTTACTGTGGTAAGGAGAATGCCTGGAGAGAGTTAACAAGGGCAAACTAAAATTATTTAAAAAGCAAGGGAAGAGATGTAAAAATTGTGGCATCTTGGTGAATTTATAATTACTGCATTCCTAATGAGAACATAGCATTCCCATCTGTCTCTGTTGTGACTCAATGGGACAAAAATACTATTTGTTACAGTTTGGTACTAGTTGGTAAAGATTCTTTTTTTTGTGTGTTCTCTAAATTGATATAGGCAATTGACACTTAGCAATTAGTAATCTGGGTGATGCTGTTATCACTTGTTAGATGGTAGGGGAAAAGCAGACAGTAAAGTTTAGGTTCAATAATAAAGAAATTTTACTGTTATGGGTCCCAAAGTCTCTTCATGCCACCAGTGTCTTGAATTAAACATCTCTCCCCAACTAATCTTCATGTTTTCCCTCCTTCATGAATTTTCCATGGAAAAACCTACTCAGTATCTCTCATTTAGTCACTCACCATTCTTGTCTTAACCCAAGAAGAAAGCAATATATTTTTGCCTGTTTGTTTGTTCATGGGTTGGTTTTGGGTTGTTTTTTGTTTGGTTGTTTTGTTGTTTCAGGTTTTTTTCATAATAGTTGACTTTTTTTCTACTTTATTTCATTATCTAAGGCACCAACCTGGTACTTCCTCCTCCATATGTTTTTTTCTTTGTTCACTATGGGTGTTCAAGAATAGGATGATTTCCTAATTTCTTTCACCTTCTTTGCACTTCTGTGTGCACTTGTCACTTGTCAGGTCTTTGCATTTTCTTTTGCATCCTACAGCCAGTCTCTAAGAATGCTGTTGGACCTTGTGGAACAGCTGGGACAGGGTCTAGGATGGGCGAAAAATAAATAGGGATGCTATGGCAGTGTGTAAATGACAGATCCAGTATCTCACTGGGTCCCATTGGTGCATCCAAGACACTGACAGAATTGTCATTGATCGGTTCCATCTTTCTGCCATCTAAACCTGGTAACATCACAGAGAATTTGTTGATGAACTGTCTGTACAGAGAGCAGCATGCTGCGATTCTCAGTATGTGTTGATTATGAAAGTCAGAGAAGACTACATCAGCTTAGTTGTGTTTCTATAAGACCAACTCCCAGTCAGCTCTGCTTAATTTAAGATGCACAAACTGCAGGATTTCTGGGGACATCTACCACTGTGTCTGAGCTAAATATGAGCTCAAATGAGAAGAGAAATACTTCATGGTGTAATAGAGCTGGAGGGAGAGATGGGTACCTTTTCTTGTATGTTCAGTATGTGTATGTGTGTGTATAGGGATAGAGGGGTTGTGTTCCTGGGAACTCCTTGATTCTGTTTTGTTAACAAATGAACTGGTAATGGTAGATGACTAATATTTAAAATTAATTCCATATTCAGGTTTTTGTTTTAACTCATGCAGGTATTTAATCAGGAGGGAGAATTCTTACTGAAGTTTGGATCGAACGGAGAAGGAAATGGACAATTTAATGCACCAACTGGAGTAGCTGTAGATTCTAATGGAAATATTATCGTAGCAGATTGGGGAAACAGCCGGATACAGGTAGATATTTGTGTGTTTCAAAGGTGCTTAATCAGGAAAACGAATGGATTGGTAACTGTGGCCACCAAAGCCTTCTGACTTCCCAAGTAACAGGATAGCAGCATTAGACATGTTGTTGTTTCTGGTGGTCTGTTCACTTTTAGAAGATGTGGCTATCAGACCAGGGGCTTTCCAGGGTCATTGATAGCAATTCCAATAGTTACTGTGATCAAGGCTCTTGTTCCCAAGTAGTTCTCCAAAAGCTGTTTGATGGCTTAGGAGGCTTGAAAGCATTGCTGAGATTATAGTAATTTATAATCATCGTAACAGAATACTGGAAACATGGTGGAAAAGATGAAAAAGCAAATGATCTATAGAGGCCCTGAGGCAAATGGAGCAGATTTATATCACCTTTTTTAAATGTTGAGAAAAATTTCTTTCATGTGATGAGAACTGCATTCTATTTATCTTTCAAGTGCTAATCACAAAGTCATCTTCTTTGCCAAAAAATCTATAATAAATAAGTGCATGTATTTTTTTCACTGACTATAAAATGAAGGAGCTGAGTTGTTCTCAGGAAGCACTGTCAGCACTGGAAACAAATTCTTGGTTTTCTCTGTGTGGGAACCTAAGAGTCCTGCTAGCCAAAACAGTAATATTTGTTAGGAAAACAAGGTGTTGGTTGAGTTCCTGAATGAGTCATATTTATTGTAGCTGTCTGTTTTTAGAACCAGGAAGAGCTAAGGTGCTTTTTAGAATTTTTATTTCATTGGATGTTTAATTCTTGCCAGACATCCTGACAGCTTTAATTAGTTCTTTTAGCAAGAAAACGCATTTGTATTGGATCATATTTTGCCCTTGTTTGTTCTAGTGTATGTCAGCTGTTTCAGAAATGAGATGTGTGATGGTGTAATTGAGAGCAGACTCGTGTCTGCTATTTTTCTTTTTTATTAACATCATTTCTTCTGTGCTTTCTCACCCTCAAAGGTTTTTGATGGAAGTGGATCATTTTTATCCTACATTAACACCTCTGCTGACCCACTTTATGGTCCCCAAGGTCTGGCCCTTACTTCTGATGGCCATGTTGTAGTTGCAGACTCTGGAAATCACTGCTTCAAGGTCTACCGATACTTACAGTAGCCATGAGCTCTGGAGCTGGCTAATTGTCCACCCTTAAGAAAAGACTGATCCTAGAGATCCAATGCAGGATATCTCCCACTTTGAGTTCATTTTTAATAATGGAGTCTCTTACAGACTTCTCATGTTAATTTCCAAACTTTGTTTACACAGGACTTGCACCTCCTAAGTTTCTCACTGAACTTTTGTTGTGAGAGTTAATACACAGAATCTTTAACTGAATTCACAAAGACAAGGTGATATTAAACACAAACTGCAACTTATGGAACTGGAATTAACTAGTTAGGCAAAAATGAGAAAAAAATTGGGAAAAGACCCCAAAGCTTTTTGAAGACTGCAAAGGGTAGCTCCTGCTCAGAGCTTCCAAATGTGAAGAAGTTTCACTGTTATGCATTATTTAACCCAGAGGTGATCCTGGGAATCTTCTAGATCTCATTGTCATGGTAGGTATTACACTTTTAACATTCTTCAGTCTTGCTATCTGTAACAACTAAGTCCTTTTAGTATAAGGTTAAGTCTCACAAAACCCATCTAGCTCTAGCCATCAGACCTAACACAGCTCAACGTTCAGCACTACGAGAATCAATGCAAATTCCCTGCTCATGTGGGATTAATGAAGGATTGTTTCACATGCTTGTTTTTCACTCTTCCTCTTGCTCAGTGTGCTGGAAAGACTTCGCAGAGCCCTGATATTTCTAAAGCTCTGGAAAAACTTTATTGTAGTGATAAATTAGTGAGAGCTGGATTCCTGTACAACGACAGACCTTTTGACACCAAACTAGTTCATTAGGATCAGGGTTATTACAATGTTAACTCAGTTAACCTCATGTGTGCCACTCTTTCATATGCATTCATTGCCATGTTCCCTTAAGGCAACTCATTGTATTAACCGATAAAATAAAATGCAGCATCACACAGGACAGAAAGCCAGAAGAGGTACCCCTATGGAGGACCTACATTATACAACCAAAGGAACTGTGGTAAACAGGGGTTGTATAGGAAAGCCAAGGGTTACCAAAGCTATTTGGTTTTACTTGATGAAAAATACATTACAAATAAGAATGAATTTGAACCAATTCCTGAAGTCCTTCATCAAAGGGAATTTTGTTAGAGGACAAAATAAGGACTGTGAGATTTGTACCAATTTGTTTGTTTGTATGTATGTATGTATGTATGACTGATTGAAACAGAAATAAATTTTAAAAAAGTAAATGTAGCTTATTTCAGCAAACTGGAACGTTATGTATGCCATTTAACAATGGCAGTGCTCTGAAAAGCGTCCCTCCTTCTTCCTGCCAGATCCCTCTACTGTGTTCTTTGTTGAAATATTAATTTAACTGGAAATGCTTACAATCATATGACTTGTTCTGTTTTGAATGCTTTTTTAAGTGTGAACTTGTCCTTTATAAACTAGCATTGGCTTTATTCTTACTTCTAAATCCAATGGTCAAAGGGTGAATTGCTACATAGCCTAGTATAGACAGAGTGGTGCTCACTCTTAAACCTCATTTGAGGAGCTGGTGAGCTTGCTGCCAATGCCCACAGTAGCCTGAGAATTACTGTCTTTCTTTTCTCATTTTTAGGGCCTTGAAACAAAAGGGCATTGGGTCAGGACCAGGGGAGTATATTAAGCATGTTTGCAAAATTGAAATAAATCTTTGTTAAATTGCTTATAATAAGTATTTGTCTTATTTCTAAAACATTAAGGTTGTTGTTTCAATGAATTTGAGAAAATTAGTTTTTTTGTAAAGATGCATTTGACTTGTAAAATGCAGAGCCCCAAATTCTTAAGTCTGGAGTTTGTTTCCTAAAGATGTTTTCTTTTCTTTCCAGTGTTTATTTTTTTCACATAGAGCCAATTTGCAAATTCTCATGCAAAGAAGAGTTTTCTTATTTCATTGGAATAAAAATTCTGTGTATAAGGGTTAAGGTTTGGATTATATAATGCAGCTAAAAAACCGCTGGTAATGTTTTTGAACTTACAAAGACCAAGTCTGTTATTACTGAAAGAACAAAATATCTTCTGCTTGAACTGAGTTTGTCCTAAAATTCTTTAGATGATCTCTCAGTTGTTAAACAATAAAGTATCCTATCAACATTTAACTAAGTGGTAGATCAAATTTTCTGATGATCAAGTAATTTTCTTCTAAGTGTCCTTATAAGCAAAATTCTGTCAAGCAAACAACTTTTGACATTGGAATGCCCTTAAATGGCTAATTTATCAATGAAGAAAAGGTATGCAGCATTTTAACTGCATCTGTTAGCAAAGAAAAGAGGTTGCAAAGGTTCTTTGAGATAAAAAGAAAATGAGAGGTGTGCTGCTGCTGTCAGTTACCAATACTACTAATAAAATCAAGTTCCAGATTTGGATTTTCATAATGTTTTACTAAACTTCCATGGTTTCCACTCAGGAAACATTGCCAAATCTTCTGTTCTGAGAACCACAGAAATCAGACCTTAACTCATAAATCAAAACATGTAATGAAGACTGTGCTGTTCCGTGTATTGACTTTTCTCTCAGATGATTTTCAGTCCCTTTGTTTCACCATTGTTTACTTGGATTTTATATAACATTTGACAACCCAGTGTGTCCTGATGAAATAGGGAGTTCTGCACACCCCCCTTACAACCCACCTAACAGCTCTTAGGGATGATGTGGATTTTTTCTTAAGATTGAATAGTCTTTTGGGTTTTCAGACATTAGTGAGGCTTCAGACATTATCACCAGAGCAGCACTTAATTGAACCTAAAAAAAAAAGAAGTCACTAATTTGGAGTTTTTTCTGAGAGCAAATGCTGCCCATTACAATTTCACATTTAGTGGTACAGGGCATTCCCTTCCAAGGTCTGACCTTATCTGCCTGGCACCAGGAAACCGAGAACACGCTGCTTCTGTGGTGTGCTTCTGAAGCCAACTTAGCTAACGTGCTTGGCTTACACACTTTACAAAGAGAGACCAAAGCAGAAATTCTGTTCTGAAAATCTGGCAGATTCTTTTCTCATTAAGTGAACATCACAGTTGTGCTACTTGATTTGCTGAGTTGTTAGCATTTATTAAAGGCCTTACAGGCATTCTGCTGCCAGATTTCAGGTATAACCAAATGATCCCTTGACTTCCCCAGAATGCTAATTGACTAGCACAGCATGAGTGGTGAACAATATATGAGCTTCATTTAACTAATCTTCGACTCAAAAGTTATCGCTAAAGGTTATCAGATCTTGTGTAATTTGGAGCATTTTAGGACAAACTAGCCAACGGTATTTTCATTGTCTTGTGAATAGAATAAAGAATGTGCTCGGATAAATCCAGTATAGACAGTCAGAGATTTTTACACAGGCTGCAGCAATGTAGCTGAAAAAGAAAAGGAAAATGGTTTAGGCAAGCATTTGCCTAATGTGTATGAAGAGTTATTTGTTAGTAAATGCTCTTTTGTTCTGTAAAAACTAGAAAAAAACTATAACTAAGGATCTAGTGTTGCCATAATGAGAACTACAAGTGCCCCATATGTTGTGTTTGCTATGAAGAAATGGCTTTCAGTTGTGGGTGCCAGGTAGTTATCAAATCATGATGTATGCTGAAAAGTTTCTGCAGGAATTGTGAGCGGTGATTGCTTTGACTTGTTTGTGGAGAGTACACAGAAGGTATTTGTGCTACAGAGTATGAAGATCATTTCCAATGAATGTACAGCACTTCAGTTGATGTTTGTGAGCAACACGGCCTTAAGTCCGACACCTTTACTTTGGTTTTATGACATGGGAATGTTCCCTAAGCTGCATAGTTTATGGCAGTAGTCCCTGTTAGAAATCTCTACCAGCTGATAAGCTGCAACTTTCCAGTTCTAGGAGTAAGTCTGTCTTTTTTCTTGATTTTTTTTTTTTAAAAAAGGTTTTTGTACATTCCATCTTTGGATCCATCTCATATGTTTTGTGTACATGTAAGCCTTGCACTCTCTTGACACTCATAATGAAATATTCTTCTAATTTCGGTTCTTTTTGTTTGGGTTGGTTTGTTTGTTTTTTTAATCCCTCTGAGGCTATATACAGACTTTGTCTACTTACGGTCAAGGATGAAAGATGCGCATCAAAGTGTTTGTGTGTGTGTGCGTGTGTGTGTGTAGTTTTAGCTTCCTGTGTGCCACATTATTCTCGATGCTTTAGCCAACAATTACAAAAACTAATTACTCTGTCTTGGAAATGTAGGAAAACCTGAATCAAATGTGTACCTTTACCACGCACAAAAATTTCAAATAATAAAAATAAAGCTTGTTTCCTCTGTTTCATGGTTGAGGATTTATTTTTCATGTGTCTCATGCTCACTGTGCCTAAAAATGGCCCTACGCTGCAGGTAATTTTTCCAAAAGAATGCCCCGACACCACAGGTCACAAGCCAAGAACACTGTGGTTGTCTCAAGTGTTATTTAGCTTTTATGTAGACACCAAAGAGAGACTTGGGTCTTTCTTGGTAAGAAGATAGGGAATTGGCGCTTCCTTTTCTCCCTTAATTCTTCAGTCATAAGAATGAACATTTCCATTGCTGGAAGTAAGACCATCGGTAGCAAGCTTTTCCATTTGTATCATGGAAGTACACAATACCTTTCAGCTATGCCATGCTACAACCTTTCAAGGGCCTGCTGCAGAAAACTGAACAAATTCTTGTAGAACAAAAAATTGGTCTTAGGAGTTCAGTTGGACTCCTTTCCTGCAAGAACAATTTTTCAGCTCATGTCAACTTTTTTTAAGATAGTAAGTGTCTTCCTGGTCACTGCTGAACTCTCAAAATTTGTATCCTTTGAGAACTCGGTGCGATTGGAACTCACTCAAGAAGTAAGGGAGAACCTTCAGATGCCTCATGTTGTGGGAAACAAATCTCACTGGAGGGACCTAGAGGTCATGATAAGGATGTATGTTTGCTTGGTCTCAGGACACTCAGAAACAATATCTTAACCCTGAACCCTCTAATGTAATCAAAAGGCTTGCTTTGTCTGCCAGATAGAAAAGTCCCACAGCTCAAAGCAGAGCTGTGTTGGTTTGACATTCAGAATTGTAGAGCACCCATTCCTCTCCATGCTATAAAGACTATTGAAGAACAAAGGAAATGGCACGGGGTATCCTGGGAGCTGCAAAATGACCATCTGACTCTTGTTGCATTCCCAATCTTTTCTTGCTAGAATTTTTTTCATTCTCTGGATTATTAGAGCAGAGGTTTCCAACCAGTAAGCAAAATCAGACAGACAAGCAGGGTGCTGTAAGTGGGGAATGCTACCCTTTACCAGTAAAGGGCCAACTTCCTCTTTGGCTTTTCTGTGGTATTTATTCGAATATCGACTCAAACGCTGCAGCAGAAGTTTTGCAAATCAGAACACAGATCCCAGTCATACCAGTGAGAAACAATAGCAGGGAGAGTAAGCCCAAAATAGCAAAAGATGAATGTATTTTAAGCTCTCATCTTGACATAATCAGGAGCTTTCTCTTCAGAGTGATAACCAGTCACATAGCATTCAATGCTCAAAGGTGTTTAATTTTTCCTTAGGTTGAAGTTCTCTCTTGCATCCAGCTGTGCTGTTCTGCAGTTAACCATCCCCATAGTTTTGCTGCCAGTTCACGTGAGTGCTCCCTAATCTGCAGCAGACAAATCTATCTCGGTGAACTGGAACAGCCAATGTAATCTCTGTGGACACACATTGTCTCTGGGCCGCAGCTGTGCTGGTGGAAGAGATAGCTGCCACTGCAGTTAATTGCTATCTCCAGATGAAGGCTGTTGAACTTCAGATGTGTTGGCTGAGTTTTAGTGAAATGTCTAGTTACCAAAAACTAGTATTTAAGCTAATCACCTCAGAGAGTTGATAAGCTCTGCTAGCAAAACTGTGGCCAAACTAAGTTTTGGAGGAGGACCAGTTTACAGTCCAAACACTCATCTGAGGATGAAATGTGGCAGGAAATGCTGCAGAGACAGGCTTCTATTTGGATTACTCGTGGATCACATTGCTTCCTGATAACCAGCCACATCCTTCCACAGACTGCTTAGACCTTGGAGTTGGTACATTCTCCCATGGGTGAGCATCTCCTAGACCTCTCCTCATCTTCCACCCTCTAGCTCTATTGAAGTATCTTTCTGCTGTCAGTCATAGGGATGTTGTGGGAGGCAGCCACAGGGCTCAGAAGATTTGCTATTACTTTTCTAAAAATAAACAGATCTGCTAGTCACCTTGAATTCTTCCCATCCGGTGAAAAAAATAGCTCCTGTAATTAAAGACAGTACCATGGTGCATATATACAAAAGTAACAAAACTAAAATAGAGCCATTTTCAATCTCTTACTTCCCATCCTTCCCGCCTGCCATTGTCACTTTAACCTCCTTTCAAAACAGAGTTTATGAATTTAATTCAATTACAGATTTGTAAGAGCAAAATGAAGGAGGGCACAAATTTAATCTTGTCTAAGCATATTTCAACACTGACAAAGCAATGAATTTTCTGTTCCTCACTAATGGTGAAAAACTGTTTTGACTGGTGCTTTAAACTGTCAGTCAGACTCCCTAGCATAGATAAGTTCAGCCCAAACTACTGAAACTTAAGAAAATCACAGGGAAATGAGAACAATCTTCTAATAGGAAGCCACAGTTGTTAGTCCCCATTCCACAGTATTCCCATACGTTGTTTTGTTTTTGTATTAATAGTGTATGAATAGCCATTTTGTGAAATAGCACATTAGACATTCTGAAGCCCCTTAGGAGCTGTTCATTCTACTTCAGTAATGGAAAACTACCTCACATGGCACAGCACGAGCTACTTCTGTGTAGTCTTCCTCTGGGACCTCTTCCACCCAGTGGTCTTTCAAACTAGTTAGTTTTGATCTGGTGCTGCAAAATTTGGATGATGATAAGGAACCTCTTATTACAAAATGAATTCGGCCTAGTGATTTGGCCATGAAAGGGCTTCAGGACTGCTAGTGCACTTGGGATAGCTGAGCCTGCATGTCTTCAGGGGATACAGTCAGAGAAAACCTGCTGAGCCTCCTGCCCCAACATTGCCCCAAAGTGTGACCTAACGTGCCAGGCTGGCTTGGTTGCTGTGATCACATTCAACTCCTGAAACCAGGAATGCCTTCCAGCTGTGGCTTTAAGTTATGTGCTCTAGCCATCCAGAGGTGACACCTGAGTAGTTCCTGCTGGCCTACTTTCAGGTCTGATGGAGATGGGCGAATTGCTGCCTCATAAGTGAGCTGAACAGAAGCCCTGAGGTACGTGCCTCAAGCCTACTTCAGAGTGTGCATCCCTCTGAAACAACTTTCTCTCCTCTTCTCCTAGCAGCATGCTCAGCTGACACCCACTCTGTTGGTCTCACATGTCTCTTGGAGAAAATGCATGCTGCAACAGGTGCTTTGCAAACGTCATAGCAACTGTTGGCTTGGCGGTGGTGAACAAAGGAGCAGAGCCCAGTTTTATTTCAGGCTGTGAAAGCACAGGAAGGGGGCCATGTCCTGGCAACAGGAGATCATAGTCACAGAAGGGAAACAACTGTCACAGGGAGCATGAGGACATACTCGCTTTGAGGGCTGGCCAAAGGAACAGAAAAGCAGGGGGACAGAACATGAGCTCTCACAACCAATAAGGAGGCTCGCCAACAGATTTCTTTGCAGGTTAGTGAGTTAAAAATGTGATGCATAAGGAAGTACAAAGGACCAAGAAGCTTTGTGGTTTGTGCTAAGCTTCATATAAATAATGTTCTAACTTGTATTAATTTTAGGAATAGACTGGTGTGCACAATGATGAACATGGGTCAGGATAATGGGCCAGGTCTGTATTCAGGAGAACCTCAGTTTCAGGAAAAGGCAGAGCTTGCAAAAGTGATGGAAAACCTTCCTGGTGACTGCTGAACATTTCAGCTTGCAGTTTTCACTTGCCTGAATTTAAACTCTAAAATTAGTATGGCAGAAACCAACATACTGCTGTTAAACTGCAAAGCAATTTCCCTGAAGTGCTGCAGCTGAAGGAAGGTAATTAACAGCACAAATAATAAATAAAACGGAAAGTAATTAAAGTTGGTAGAACATTCATTGCACTGAATAGCTGTTTCAAGTAACATCAGATGTGCCTAGGTCTTTTACTTTTTATGGGCAGAGAGGGTTTAATTTATCCATGTCCTTTTGTACTTATATGGGGCTAGCCATACAATACACGTGTTTTTAGACCACCATCAATGTGTTCCTATTTCACCTTTGGTGCTGGACCCTGGAGAAAAATGAATATGCAGAGCATGTGGCAGGCAGTGCCCCTACACCTCAACACATTCTCTGTCACTTGTACCACGAGCAGCTCACAGATACTTGGCGACACAAGCTTCGCTGCCCAGCCTCACTTGTCTGCGCCTGCCTTTGATAGCGTTGAACAAAACAACAATCCAAGCTGGTACAATACATAACGTGAAAGGGAAGCGACGACCTGCGTTCCGGTACGGTCGAGACCGCTTTATAAAAACGCAAGGACCCGTTCCAGGACGTATCTCAACGGATTCTCCCTTTCTTGTTAATTTCACTGCGCTACACTGCGGCCGCCTCTGCTTCCGCGGCGCTCCACACGGCCAACCCCGCCCCACCGCCCTTCGCTCGCCAGCCCGGAGCTCGCCGGGAGTTGCCGTGCTGCAGGGTGGGGTGGGGCGGGGCCGGCGGCAGGCGGCGCTGTGAGCCGCGCAGGCGGCCTTTCGCTGTCCTTTTCCTTCCCAGTGGCGCCGAAATCAAACTTCGCCGCTGCCCCGCGCAGGACGCGACATGGTAAGCGGCGGCCGCGGCAAGGCCGGCTGCTCTTCCTCCCTCTACCCGCTGTCATTGGCGACTCTGAGCCGGGACGTGGCGCGATGGCGTGCCCGAGCTGTGACGGGAGGTTAATGAAGCTGAGGGGCTGCTGAGGGAGCGGCGAGCGAGGCGGGTATGGCGGCGCTGGCGCCAGTCTGAACAGCGGGGAGGGGCCAGGATAACGCCGGCAGCGCCTCGCCTTCCCTTCGTCTTGCGGCCGCCGAGAGCTAGCGGCGGGAGATTGTTGCCTGCCGTCGGACGCATGTGTCCAGCGGCCGCAGGGCCAGCAGCAGGGCTTCTGATGAACAGCCACGACACCGGGGCTGGGAGTGTAGCGTTGTCATGGCGTGGACTATTGCTTTGTCCGTTTTTTTTGAAGAGAAAATGTGCAAATGTGAAAATGTGTAACTGCCCCCTGGAAGAGCAGACCCTGTAACTATAGCTCGATGCCCACTCGGTGCCCACTACTCCCGCTGAGACCCACAGACAGACAAGGGGAATGGGCAGCCGTGGCCCTATGTAAAGAGGCTGTGCTTGCTCTGGCTGCGGTCGTGTGGAAGTGGGCTCAAGCAGGAAGAATGGTGTGCTTTGTGTGGAACACCTGGCAAAGAGGTTTGAAAGAGAGCCCTACTTGAAAATTAATAAAACGCTGCTTAAATTTCACATTTTGGGCCTCTGGATTTTGTTGCTGTTGATGGTGTTAGGGCTGTCTGGGAAGAAGTTGTCAGTCTTTCCTGTTCATGTCCTTGCTTGCATGTACGTGGTGCCTCCAGGTTCTGATGCTGTCAATATACTGACAGTGGACAGCTGATGTAGGGCATCACTGTCTGAAGTAGAAGGAAGAGGCATTAAGAAATACTAATTGTGCTTTTGTGAAATACCAGATTCCTTCGGTTCATGTCTGTGTGTTACTGTAGCTACATGAGTTAGTTTTTCAATTTATTTTTTAAAATCTAAATTAATCTGGTTTGCTCAATTCACATTTTATGCTATGCAGCTCAACTGTGTGATTGATTTAAGAAGGAAGCAGCAAGTTAAGAAGTAAAAAAATAACATAAACTAACTTCTGCCAGGGCTTGGAAACAAATGTATGCCTTCTTTCTCAGAGCATCATGGTATTAGAATCCCCACTTCCACTGACTTGAATTGCTGAATGTGTTGGTTGTGGTTTTTTGTTTGTTTGTGGGTTTTGCCCCCTTTTTTTTTTCTTTTCCTGTTACAGTCCAAGAAAAAAGGTCTGAGCTTTGAGGAGAAGAGAGCTCGCATGATGGAGATCTTTTTTGAAACAGTAAGTTACGCACAATTGTCCTGCGTATACATCAGTGGAAAAATAGATCCTAAAAGGGGCTAGATACAATCATAGAATCAATAATGTTGGAAAAGACCTCAAAGGTCATCAAGTCCAACCTGTCACCCAACACCTCATGACTACTAAACCATGGCTTCAAGTGCCACGTCCAATCCCTTTTTGAACACCTCCAAGGACGGTGACTCCACCACTTCCCTGGGTAGCCCATTCCAATGGCAAACAACTCTTTCTGTGAAGAACTTTCTCCTCACCTCAAGCCTAAACTTCCCCTGGTGCAGTTGGAGACTGTGTCCTCTTGTTCTGGTGCTGGTTGCCTGGGAGAAGAGACCAACCCCCACCTGGCTACAACCTCCCTTCAGGTAGTTGTAGACAGCAATAAGATGTAGATGTACTCTCTATATCCAGCTGTGCATTTCACTGATGCCTTATGTCATCAGTGTATAAACTACAGGGACAGAGCCCGATTCATGCAGTTTCTGATCAGGTGACTTGTCCCCAGGTGGAGCTAAGGTGTAGGTGGTGTCAAATGCTTCATGTGCTCCCTGCTCAAATCTTACTATTTTGAGTCTGTTAGCCTTAAGAGGGAAAGGATGAGATTAGTCAGTATCTCATTCCAGTTTATGGGAGGAGGAAGTAATCTGAATGTTAGAAAAGGTGAGAGCAGACCTCAAAGAGGTTACTGGGGAGAGGAAATGTGGAGGTCCAAACACAGACCTATGCTTGCAGTGGTGACATATAATTGTAATGTTTTGCTGAACTACCATGGTGTTTTGAGTACTTTAGCAAAGTGCTGCATCTGGTGCTGATAATCTAACTTGGGCTCCCTCTGCCCTAAGATATTCATAGTTTCAGTTGACACAAAACGTGGTGACTTGAGAGCACAAAAGAACAGGTCTTGTTACAACAGTAGTAATTTATTGCTTAGTAATAATAGCAATAAATTCTCAGAATATTCTAATGAGGGATATGCAGCCTATTAGCCTAACAAAACATTAACATGCAGTGTGTTTCCTGCCTACTGTTGTTGGCATTGATTTAGTGTAAAACAACACCCAGGTTTAGATGCTGCTGCCATTTGGAACTGAGGTGTCTTTTATGTTTTGCACAGAAAGATGTATTCCAATTGAAGGATATAGAGAAGATTGCTCCAAAAGAAAAAGGGATTAGTAAGTGTTTACAAAAATTATTACTCTTTAATCCTTTTTGGGACTGGCCATACCATTTAAATTTTCATGACAACTTTATGATTGTAATAATGGAGAATCATGGAATCCCAGGTAGGAAGGGGCCTTGAGGATCATCTGGGCTCAGTCTCCCCCCAGTTTTGGGTGTTTGCTGCCAGAGTCTGGGGTGGGTTGTTGTTTTGAGCTGGACAGAAAACTGCCTCTAGAGTAGGTCTGGGAATTTTAGTGATCCCTGTCCATGTGAAGGAAAAAGCTAAAAAGGGAGACTAGTCAATGGCAGGGCTGTAGTGTTAAAAGTGACATCAAAAATATATTTCTACCTCTGTTTGCTAGTGTTTGTCACTTAGGGTCAAAATGGGGGATTATTAAAATGTCACAGCTAACCTCAACCTCACCACTAAAATATAGGATGAGGTTTCTCCAAGGCTCTGAGATGCCTGACTTGCAGAGATGCCTAGAAATTGTTACATGTACTCAGGTAATGAACAGAGAATGTAAATGTTTGTCTGTATTGTCACAAATATCTTAAAATGTTAGTTCAGATATACACAGTTGATCTTCTAGTGAACTTTCTGCCTCAAAATAATAACTGGGCAGCTGTAAATCTAAGGGGTTTGTCTTTTGAATGAAGACCTTCCTGATGAGATCTATTGGTTTAGAATTAGGTCCAAGCTTATTTATCCTGTGCTGGTGATTTCCACCCCCCTCCTCCATGTTCCTCATTCTGTTTCTTTCTATGTTCATTGGCAAAAGGGAGCTGAAGCACGATGTTTGTGTGGTTGCCACTGTCCTTGACTAGCATATCTTTGTGGCACTACCAGATTCAATGATTTGTTGAGCAAAATACAGACCTGTGGATATTGCAGAGTAGGTTGTGTTTTTTGTTGTGTGTTTTTTTCCCCCAGTTATGTCAGCAACTAACAGAGGCATTCAGACTGCTGAAAAGGTGTGGTGCTGTCTTGATTGGTTTGACAAGGAACATGTTTTATTGTAATGTGCAGGAAGAGGATGCAAAACAGTAAATGCAAGCAGTAGAACTTCATACTTAAAAATCTGAAGTGTAGAGTTTCTAAAGCTATTAACACCTTTGAAAAGTCCAAATTCATCCTGCTTCTGCATATGAAAGCATTCAGCCACACAACTCAAGCCCTAGTTAGGCTGAAAAGCATCTTGTTTGTGGAAACCCTGACATACTGACATCCAGTCTATAGCTTTCAAAAGATTGGATGTTCCCAATCTGGGATCCCCTTTAAACTTGAAATTGAAAATCAGATACTGAAAAGTACAAATTAGCTCAGAAGTCATTATATCTGCAGCACTTGAGGGTAATCACTCCTTTGCTTTGTAGAACAGGTGTCCTTTTTGAAATGGCGAATTATACCACGTTTTCAGAAATTGTGTTCAGAAATGGTTTTGATCCTTCTGACTGTAGATGACTTTCAGTATTGAAGCAATATATCAAAAGGAAAATCTGCTCCTCCTGAGCCTGTAGACAGATCCCTTCAGTGTCTGTACTGCTGTTAAATGGTTTAATAAGCAGGAAATTATAAATTAATCCATTTTAGAATTGAGATTGCAAGGCAATTTCTCAAGTAGCCTCTCATGAGTTTGTTATGGTATTGTGCTGCAATGTGCACGTGTTTTATGATATTCATGGCTGGTGTTTGCTTAACAGACATCTGGTAGTAGTCTGTACAGAAGAGCAGCCTTTATGTATAAACTGCTGATTTCAAAGAGATTCATCCCTTCAAGTGAAACGTCAGGCATGGTGTTCTCTAGAATTCTTCCAGCTAGCTGACATTATAGTCAAATACTCATGCAGATGGTTGCAGATGATGGCTTACGATATTTGTAGTGCTCCATAACTGAGATGCTGTGCAGTTCTAATTTGGTGTTTTTTCTTTTATTAGCCTCAATGTCAGTGAAGGAGATTCTGCAAAGCTTAGTTGATGATGGCATGGTGGACACTGATAGAATTGGAACCTCCAATTATTTCTGGGCTTTTCCAAGTAAAGCTCTTCATGCCAGGAAGCGTAAATTGGAAGAATTGGAGTCTCAGGTAAATCTGTTTTAAGGAAAGTACTTGTTTACCTGAATGAGTTTGCTTTTTCACTTTTACCACCTCGTCATTCTTGTTTGTATTGCGCTAAGGTGTGCACATGTACATGCACACACAGAGCTTTGGCTCTAAGAATCATGGTATGACATTCTCGTTATGCTATCACATCAGAGAAATTTTGGAGGTGGTTCTTGTCAGAGGTTGAGAGAATTTTTTTTCTACTTGCTGATGAAAGCATGTTACTCATGATGCAAAACAGCACTTCCTTCAAATATTTTGGCAGCATATGCTTTTATGTATTCTATGTAATGTAGACCATTGTGTGGTGATGATGATCTAAAAGCCATGAGAGGACTGAAAATCATAATCCTAGTACCTGTGTCAGTGTTTTCTACTTTTGGCCTACTGTGTTTTCCTCTCTTTTCCTTCTCCTTTCCTCTCTGCTTTTATCAGTAGCTTACTTTGTGAACTCTTGTAATCCTGTATTGTGCTTTTATTAGTAGAGGAGAATAAATTGGTCATGATCTTCTGCAGAAAGCACGGCGTCTTTTATTGCGACGTTGTTCTATTGATCTGTTTTGTTCCTACTTTTTAGGAACTGTCTTTCTTTGTATAATTGGAGTGGAAAAGTATTCATACAATTGGAGTACATGATAACAAGATCAACAAATTAGCTTTGTGGTCTGATTGCACTGGTTTATTCTATGTATTCTACAATACTACTGGCATTTCCCATGCTTGTTTAGCATTATGTCCATTCATCAAAGAGTTATTTGAATTAATGCAAAATTAGACAAACATTTTCACAGACATTTTCTTCAGGTATAGCTCTGGTATCACCATTGCCATCTTAAGTACAGCATTGTCAGCTTCATCCACCTCTTTAAAGCTCCAATTGTGTAAAAGCAAGCCTTTTCCCCCAATCTTGAATGGAAAAACAGTTTGTGAATCTGAAGACCATTTCCCGAAGCAGATTGAGTAGCCTGATCAATGCAGTTGAAATTGCTTGTTTATGCATAGAGTGTAGTGTGACCACTGCACTCTCACTGTGCTGTCATTGCTTGGAAATCTCAGGCATTACTAAACTGAAAGAGTACAATCCACTGTTCTGTTTTAACCATCCTATTAGATCATTTCCTTTTGCCCTGAACATTTTTGTTGCTGATCTGGGTGCTCAAGACCGCTACCTGCAGATGTTTTCTGTGTCTGCTTGCATGGATCTGATGGAGAGAGGAGTGTACTGGTACTATGTCACACACTCAATGCATTTGCTCCAGTTTTCAAAATCAAGAGTAAGACTTGCTAGAACTTCTGTTCTCCTTATTCACTATTTCATGTCATTTTGATGAGCGAGTTTGTAGCAGCAAGGTAGGAGTACTGCAGTTTTCCATTAACTGGAACTGTGTATTGAGAGCCTTTCAGGCAGGTGCTTTGGATGAGTTGTAAAGTGCCACTTGAGAGACATTTTACTGGTACTGTATATATCATCAAGATTATCGACTCTTTACTTGCAGGTTCTACCACTGACTTGCTCTGGTTTGAGTAACTTTTTCAACATCTCAGATAACCTGTTAGAATCATGGATATAAACTGGACCTTGTGTGTACTGAGACTTGGTTAATATCAAGTTGTCCTACTGACAATTTTGTCTACTCCCTTATTGCCTTTCTTTTCAGAACTCCAATGAGCCCAGACGTGAAAAATTTCCTCGATTTACCTGGGCATAGTTGTACTGTTGTCAGGCATGGACTCAATCTGGCATGACTAGGCTTAAATTCCTTTTTATTGCCTGGTAGCAACAATGGACTGATTCCTACTTCAGTGAAGCTTTGAAATGGAACTTAACTCTTCAATGATCTTGAATCGAGTTTCCCAATAAAGTTCCTGAACTTATTAATATATTGACACTAGTTTAAGACTGGCTATTTAGACAGGCTATTTAATCTGCCAAAATGTAAACACCAACTGAGCAACTGAACAAATACATGCCAAAACTCTTACTTTGTTCGTAAAACACTCTGGTGTCACTGTCTTGTTGAACGCAAATTATTTGGTCTAGGGTAATTACTGTTTTTGCTCATACTCCATATTAAAGCTGACTGGTTCAATGAAGGAGTTGATACTTGTTGTCTTTGCCCTTGGGCCCAGTCCCATCATGAATTTTAAAGACAATCGATCGAGTAGGTTTCTGTTATACTCTGATGAATATCTTCCTTGGAACGCCTTGCAGGATCTGCTTAATGTGCTTCACCAGAAGTGTCCAGGGGTTATCTGCAAACATGTGCTGTGCTTTTTTTGTATTGCTACATTATGAAATGTAAACCCATTTGTTGTTACTGATTTAGGGAAGACTTGGGAGTGCTGGTTGATGAGGTGCTTGACATGAGCTGGCAATGTGTGTTGGCAGTCCAAAAAGCCAGCTGTGGCTTGTGCTGCATCAAAAGATGTGTGGCCAGCAGGTGAGATCACAGCGGGTGTTCAGCTCCTTAGTTCCCAACACAAGAAGGACATGTATCTGTTGGAGAGGGTCCAGAGGAGTGGCACAAAGATGATCAAGGACTGGAGCACCTCCCTGGTGCGGATAGGCTGAGGGAGATAGTTCTGTTCAGCTGGGAGAGGAGAAGGCTCTGAGGAGACTTGCAGCCTTTGCAGTACATGAAGGGGGCCTACAGGAAAGCTAGAGAGGGACTTTTTATAACAGCATGTGGTGACAGGACAAGGGCCAATGGTTTTAAACTAGAGCAGGGTAGATTTGGATTAGGCAGTAGGAAGAAGTTTTCTACTATGAAGGTGGTGAGGCACTGGAATAGGTTGCCCAGAGAAGTTGCAGATACTGGATGAGGCTTTGAACAGCCTGGGGTAGTAGGAGGTGTCCCTGCCTGTGGCAGGGGGGTTGTAACTAGGTGATTTTTAAGGTTCCTTCCAACTCAAGCCATTCTGTGACTTTTAAGAGACATGTAGTTAATGTATTGTAATGTTAGGAGGTTTAGAGAGGAAGTCTACTGATATGAACAGTTTTGCAGTCTGTTCCAGTTGAAAGAAATAGTCTTGTTGCAAGCCAAGTCCTGTTCTGAACGTACAAGCTTTTTGATATGTCAGCTCTCTTTAGACCATAAGTCCTTAACAATACTTACTTACATTACCTTTTCTGATGAGAGTGGAAATATTTCAGAGAAGAACATTTTCAGTAGCTGAAAATAACTTAATCTGTTGACAGTGGAAAGGTGGCATTTTCAGTGAATATCTCTGAACATTTTTACAGGATGATAACAGATTCTGTCTGTGAGTTCAAATTAGTTAGTTTAGTGTTTGTATTCTTCTTGTGTGAACACATACTGATTTACTTAAGGGTTTCTAAATCCAGTCACTGAGTATCAGAAAACCTCTTGTCAGAACATGCAGGGCAGAGGGAAAAAGTAAGCTATTGTACCATTTCTGTTGCTTGTTGCCTTTCTTGGATCATTCCTGTGTACAGCTTGTGGCATGCTGAGAGAAATGTTTTCTTCCCATGTCTTGTCCAGGTAACTTGTTAGCTATATGAGTTGATCTCTTTCTTAAGCAGTTAAAAGCCAGAATCAAGGCACCTTACTTAAAGCACAGGTGTAAAAATCTAGCAGTTCATTTCATCATGCAGTCACATTTTTTTACCAGGAGGCCTTTGCATGCTGAGGGCATGGGTAAATAGGGAAAAAAATGGGGTGATCCCAAATGCTGAACTCAGACATTTGAAAATAACACAGAAGAGCCAAATAGGCTTTTCCATGATGCAAATTCTCAATATTATTTCACAGCACTGAGGCTTAGATCTGACAGGTCATGCCTGCTGCAGGACCTTTTTGCCTGCATGTGTTGGAACTTCGTGTTTTAGCCAAGTTGCTCGTAGCTCTTCCCATCTTGCAGTGCATGTGGCTATAAGGAGGCTGGTTTAGGAACTGTTCATGGAATTTTTTTTTTTGTTTCAGAGCTTTTAGTGGTTATTGAGCCACACCCCAGCTTAGACTCTAATTATTCATAATGACGAGCAAGTCAGTTTTGTCTAGATGTTTGAAGTTGCACCTCAGAGTGGTTGTGTATACTCTAGATATTTTTTCAGGAAGGATTTATCATGTCATCAGCGTGATCCCCTAAGGCAGAGATATGACAATTAAAACCAATGCTTGAAACAGAGGTTGGTTGGGGTTTTTTGGTCAGGAATGATAGGACTAGGGGGAATGGAACAAAAATAGAAGTGGGTAGATTGAGACTGGATGTTAGGAAGAAATTCTGCACCATGAGGGTGGTGAGACACTGGAAGAGGTTGCCCAGGGAGGTCACAGAAGCCCCATCCCTGGAGGTTTTTAAGGCCAGGCTGGATGTGGCTCTGTGAGGGTTCCCTGCCCATGGCAGAGGGGTTGGAACTAGGTGATCTTTAAGGTCCCTTCCAACCCTAACAATTCTGTGATTCTGACATAGCTTCCCTCTCTGCCACATCTTTCACTTGCCTTTGTGGGGGCAGGTGTCTTATCAGGGGCACTAACCCCTGCATTGACACATATGGCAAATCTTGTGCTGATCTGATTAGGGATTTGGTGCTGCTCCCTAACCCAGGTTTACTGTTACTTTTCCTGGTTTTCTGAAAAGGAAGAGCAGTGAATTTCTTTAGTTTGTGTAGCATTTGCTGCATTTTTTTCTCTGTTAGCACATGAGGTCTCTTTAAAGCCTGAAGGGCTGATGACTCTGTAATCCACAATACTGTGAAGTTATAAGGAGTGTCCATCTCTCCAGCATGGTGCTCACCATAGCCAGTGTGACTGGGGGAATCTCGTCTGGAGTTGCACAGGGCAGGTTTAGTACTGATGATAGAGAGCTTAAGGAAAGCAGAAGCAATTTCAATGTCCTTGGTGACATTGCAGAGTGCCTGGCATTCAGTATGACAGGGGATATATGCCTGAGCCATAAGGTCATAGAGGATTGCCACAGCATAGTATATTATTTTTAACAGCTAGGGATCTGAAATACCAAAATCACAAGATGTCTTGCAGTTGTTAATGTAACTATCTACTGTGAGCACTGTAATTTAGTAGCCTGGGGAAATACCCAGTTCACTTCCTTTTCCCAGTCTAGTTTTGTGATGGTTCATTTCACTGTTCACTTTGAAACAATTTCATACTTTTGTTGTTCATTGTCACACCTTATTTCTCATGACTGCATTTTTCTGTATCTTTGGGTTATACTTTTGTATTCTCAGGCTTTGCAAGGGGAAGTTAAATAGTCTTATAGCTGTTGTTCTTTCTAAGACAGAGCAGGATGGTGTCTCTTTGTACTAGAACAAAGATTAAAAAGTCTTTCTAGAGCAGGCTGCAGGGTGGACTTTTTTTATGATGTTCCCTGTGCTCACTTAAAGATCTGTGTGAGAAGCAGAGGCTTATGGAGAGCTTCTGGTATTCCTTTTCTTGTCTCCCATTAAGTATTGCATTGAGCCAGTAGTAATTAAGATGGAAGGGATTAGTTGATGTTTCTTTCCTTAAATCCCTGCCCTAGGGTTGGTAAGAAGAGGGATTTTTGCTTCCTATGATTCATGTTTTGAGCCAAGGGGGGGAAAATAGAAGTCAATACATACTAACTCTCCTTTCACAGCTAGATAAAACAAAAAAAGCCCATGAATGAAGTTGTCAAGAAGATAGTGACTTCACATGTACCAAATTTTGTGTCCTTATGAGCACTGCAATACAAAAAGAGGAAGGGTTTATTTTGTATGAAAAAGACTCAAGGAATGGGGAATGCTGTATTAGGAATTACTACTTTTTCTTTTTTAAGAAATGCACATTGAAAATAGTTAATGGAAAAATTAATCATATTGGTGGGTAAGCTGGCTTGAAGCCTCCTCGAGTTGTTTGGCAAGAACTGAAAGGAAGAGAACTGTATTTGTTCAGAATGTGCACAAAAAGCTTTTGAGTTTTAACCAACAGAAGTTTCTTTCAAGATACAGCTTGGTTTATTTCTATCCTTTTAGACAGGTGTATTTCCCTCTTCAAATACTCTTACTGGATTACTGCATGAAAAGTTGCTGAGTAGAGACTGCTTGAGGCCACTGCTTGAGCACAAGCAATTTCCACATTGTTAGTTAGAGTCAGCAGCCTCCTCCTTGATTCTGTTGACTCGCCCAATTGTCAGGGTATTTTGGCACAGTTTGGAGATTGATTCTGGACTGCAAGTAGATAAAACTGTTTGGAGATGACTGGTTTCAAGTAATCAGTCCTGAACTAAAGCACAAATCCATGGAGCTGACAGATGTTCAGTGAGGGGTAACAGGCCTAATGATGCCTGGAGTCATGTAAGGTTGCTGAAGATGCTGGATAAGTATTAGTATTAGTATTGACCCTGGCTGGTCAATCCACCAGGGAGAGTCTGTGTAGCCTAGTGCTGTGAAGCAAGATTTTTGTATTGCTTCATACAAGTGTCTTCAGTAGATGGTGTATCAGCCTTTAAGAGCATTCCTTGTGTACCTTAGGTCTCTGTTCCAACTGTCAACCACTGTCCATGGCTTTGAATGCAAGGTTTCACTGTTTTTCTTCCTTGTGGCTGTGATGCACTATCCTTAAGAGGTCCAAGTGCAACACCTTTGGAGTCTGAATGCTTTTCATAGAATGGTTTATTTTTTGGGTGCAAGATTTACACATTATGGTCAATTGAATAGCTGCAGTAATTCAGTATCCAGTGTGTTTTTTAAAATACTTTTTTTCATTTACTAAATGTAAAGGACTTGCATGCATCAAATGTCCTGAAGTTTATTGTCATCTTAAGCTTTGCTGAAATATGTTTTAGAAAAGCCTAGAGAGGTCTTTTTAGTATGTATTTTATGAATGTTAGGGAATAGACAACATAGTTCAAGAATTGTCCTGTAGGACCAGAGAAGTGCATCTCTACTTTTGCAGCTAGTGTATGTGACTTGTGTTAGGAATTGTTTGTTTAGACATTTGTCTGTAATATGTGCAGTTACAATTTAATTTTATTAGATTGCAGATGATGTAGTAAATTGTCCCTTTCCAGGAAAAATAAAAGTCTCAATTGCTGAAGAGTTGTCTCCTTTCATGCCCCTTATAACGCATAGGCAGGATCTATAGAATCAACAAGGTTGGAAAAGACCTCAGAGATCATCAAGTCCAACCTATTACCTAATACCTAACACCTCATGGCAAATAAACCATGGCTTCTAGTGCCACATCCAGTCCTTTTTTTAACACCTCCAGGGATGGTGACTTTACTGCCTCCCTGGGCAGCACATTACACACTGGCCAATTACTCTTTCTGTGAAGAACTTTCTCCTCACCTCAAGCCTAAACTTCCCCTGGTGCAGTTGGAGACTGTGTCCTCTTGTTCTGGTGCTGGTTGCCTGGGAGAAGAAACCAACCCCCACCTGGCTACAACCTCTTTTCAGGTAGTTGTAGAGAGCAATAAGGTCTCCCCCTGAGCCTCCTCTTCTCCAGGCTAAACAACCCCAGCTCCTGCTGGCCACACTATTTCTGATTCAGGCCAGGATGCCATTGGCCTTCTTGGCTGCCTGGGCACACTGCTGGCTCATGTTCAGCTGGTTGATATGGCAGTCTTCCCATATCTATGCTGTGCCTCCCTTTTCTCCCTCGTATTTGTGGGCACCTTATTTAGCCTTCTACTTTATTCCCTGGACTGGCCTGCCTGGTTTGGTAATCTGCTGCCCCAGTCTGCTGGTCGATTCCATTCCCTTCTGGGTCACTTGTACATAGTAGAGTCTCCCAACAGAGGCAATTAGTGACTCCTCCCTGTGTTTAGCCTTCAGGCTTCCACTGACCCTCACATTTTGTTTTGAAATAAAGGACTAGATGCATAAAGAAATGCCTGACTGTGAAGCTGGTATGGTATGACCAGCTAACTTCATACCATCCAGTGGGAGCTGTAGCAGTAAGAAGCATCCTAAAAACAAGAGGAGGCTGAGAATTTTTATCATATAAACACTGAGGATGTGTTGATTATATCTGTGCTTGTTTGTTGATCCTGTAAAGCTTATTCCCTTGATCAGTCTCTTCGAAGATGAAAGTAAATTTTTATTTGAAAGAGTCCAGAGTTTTTGTTACCTCTTTGCACCTTGCACTTGAAAAATGCTGATGTCTTGAAACAATTCTGAATTTACTAAGTCCTAAAGTGTCCAGCAGAGAATACTCTTCTAATGCTGTAACTAATTAGAGCCTTCTGGAATTATGTTTAGTAGCATGCTACAAAGCCCTGGAGAGTATGCTTAGTTACTGCTGTCATGGCAGGCTTCTAAAAATACAGTGCTCTGGAGGGTTCTGTTAGAATTAAGCAACCTCATAATTTGGTGTTCATTAGTTGAATTTCATGCTTTTCCTTTTTACTAGCTGTTAATATGTAACTAGATTGATGGCAACTGTGAAGTGTAGGTTTTCCTTTCCTGCGTTCTTGATGAGCACAAGCAAAAATTGGCATGAGTTAAGAGCAATTTAAAAAACCCCAGCAGCCTGGCTCTGTGATAACTCTAAAGATTATAAAGTAGGTTTGAAGGAAGAATCCTACTCTCTTAAAAAGGGTATATTATTACTGTGCCTCAGGAGTGTATTATATGTTCATACTGATATAATGCAGGAAGAAACATTAGCTTTTTCTAACTTTTTTTTTTCTGTCTGTGAAACTAACAATTTCTGGTTTTTGGGATAATATCACAGAGTCTGCCTTTCCTTTTTGAAGAGGCTTGCATCCTGGCTGCTAGCTCCACTCCTGATATTGCAATGAAGTTGTTCATCTAAAGTGCAAAGGAATTGGGAATAAACACAGGGCTCTCACTCCAGAAGCCCAGTCAAATCTGGCACAGATGTAGTCCCATGCTCTGCACATCTCTCCACGCCCCACAGCAGGCATGGCAGCTGTGTGTGGACAGTTCAGCATATCAGCAGAAACCCAGCATCCCAAGAAATTTTAAAGGCTTAGGTATGTTCTGCACAGTCTGACAAATGTGTAAGTTTGCCTCTGCTGTAAGGGGGTAGGGTGGAAGCAATACTGCTTTCAAAGCTGGATCTGATGAAGACAATTAGTTGTAACCTTATTTAATTTGGGTGTTCACTTTCACCATGAAATCTTGTTATTTAAGCAATATAATATTATTGGCTTTAATTCTTTTTTAGAAAATTAGCATGCAGTTCTGTAAGTCTCACAACATAGCACTTTCCCCTTCTGAAAGGAATGAAATAAAAAAAACCTAAAGGCCAGCATAAAACCTAGATGTGTGGAGTTAGTTTGAAGCAGGGAGACTTTGGAGGAAAGGTTTTTCTTGTCACAGTCAGACAGCTTACTACTGTTGAACACATGGTAGTTCATTCTTTGTATTGGGAATTTGAGATGGCTTCATTATCTGATCTTTACTTTGAAATGATGAAATTGGCCTGAAGAGTGAACATGTAACAGCCCTGTCAAAACCCTGAAATTTGATGTATTTTACTGAGGGTTTCTATTCTGCTGATAAGATCTCTGTAGAATTTGGGCTTTAAAAATAAAAAGTCTATGGAATGAAGTTTTGATTTGTTTTTTGTTGTCTTTAGGCAGGGCTGAAGTTTAGGGAATATCAGATTAATATTTTGTTTTAGCTTGGAACTGTCTGTGCTTAGTCCCTGAGGGCATTGTGTTTAGTCCCTGAGGGCATTGTCAGGGCACAGCCCTGCTGGTCAGAGTATCGATATTTAAAAGGTTTTCAGGGAAAAATTAGGATTATTTTTTCCCCCTCTTCTTTTCTTTCCAAGGCAAGATATTTTTTTAGTGTTCTTTCTGCCTAGAGCAGACCTATTATTTGTCTCCTTGGCCTTTGTCAGTTTAGTGAATACACTAATACACAGTAAGAAGCACCCTTCATGTTCACATGTTCAAATTTTAAAGTTTTGTTTTGGCAGTCGTGTGAATGCCTCTTAGCTCTTTCAGCCAAAGACTGATCTGCATTAGTGAAATGGGATTGAAGAATGAGACATTGCAGCTTTTTTTGGTTGTTGTTTTTTTAAGGTTGAATGGGCATACTTGGTATTTGGACCTGAGTAGACAGCCATCTGTCCCACAGGTCATGCCAATTATGCCAACTCTGAAAGCAGCCAGAGAAATTCAGTTCTTTCATTTAGCCTGCACAACTGCTTCTTTCACTTTTAGTCTATTAAGGAGATTGGCCTGGAGTGGTTGTGTTCTGTTGCATAACTAATACTTATCAAATGGTGTTGCAAATGAATGGAGCAAACCCAGAAACTCGTGGAGCTCATGGCAAGCCATCTTCTTTAAGTAAACTTCAACTTAACTGTTATGGCAAATCTAAAAAGATGGGGAAAAATTAATTTAAAGCTAATTTTAATGTAGAAGGGTTCACTATATAATAATAATCTTTAAAATAATTGCAGAGAACAATTTAAGGTTTTTACTTGTAAGGATAAGGGTTTCAGTGGAGGGGATATCCCACATGTTATGACTTCTTTATCCAAAAGCAATTGCAGGAAGAAGGACTCATCTCACACTCAGTGTAATCTGAGAATAAAGTCAGGCCTAATTTACCATGTGATATTTCAGACTTGTTCTCATGTGTTAGCATGTGAAATAAATGAGAATTACAGACCTAACTCAACTCAACATCTTTCCCCTCAGTTTAGGAAAGATGTTGAGTTCCTGGAACATGTCCAGAGAAGGACAACAAAGCTGGTGAGGGTTTTGGAGTACAAGCCCTATGAGGCTGAGGGAGCTGGGGCTGCTTAGCCTGGAGAAGAGGAGGCTCAGAGGAGCCCTTATTGCTCTCTACAACTACCTGAAGTGAGGTTGCAGCCAGGTGGGGGTTGGTCTCTTCTCCCAGGCAACCACCAACAGAACAAGAGGACACAGACTCAAGCTGTGCCAGGGGAAGTTTAGGCTGGATGTTAGGAAGAAGTTCTTCACAGAGAGAGTTATTTGCCATTGGAATGGGCTGCCCAGGGAGGTGGTGGAGTCACCATTAAGAGGTGTTTAAGAGGGGACTGGATGAGGCACTTGGTGCCATGGTTTAGTTGATTGAATGGTGTTGGGTGATAGGTTAGACTTAATGATCTTGAAGGTTTTTTCCAATCTGGTTAATTCTATTCTATTCTAAATTTAATCTCAAAACACAAAATAGATTGTTTGTGGGAGGAGCAAGTAAATGAGTGTTACTCATATGAATACTTCAACAAAACATAAAAATACTGCTTATGAACTCAGAGATGTAACTTCTGAATTCTATTTTTTTGAGAATCTTTATAGTGCTTTGTAGGACAATTTTTATGGAGAGTCAGATACTCCGTTCCCTTAAAAAAAAAAAAAAATCACTAACTTAGCTTGAGTGACTGATAATTTTTTTAAATCACTGGCCTAAGTTACAATCCAAACCTGAAAAATAACCACTTGCTAAGCTCTTTAGTACTCCTTTCAAAAGACAGAGCTTGCACACTGGCAGAATTAATACCATATTTTGGAACAAGTGTTACTCACTTGAAAGCATCATTGTACTATTTTGAATAGTAACTATAACTTGGCTTGGGTCTGTTGTTTTGGTTTTGTGTTTTTTTTCCCCTCCAGAAAAATTCTGTGTATTCCCTACCTTCTCCAAAGTTTTTGAACAGACACTTTCAAACACTGCACTAAAAACTAGGTAATATTTGTAGCATGGAAAATACAGAAGAGGGTTCTTATAATGGACATTTTTCTAATATACCTATAATACAGCATTTAAGGAAAAAAAAAATCTTACAGAAATATGTTGAGCCATAACACTATCTTTTTTTCTATAGTCTGTTTCTGATCTGTTTTATGGTGGTCTCTGAGGAAAAAAAACACATCTTGTGGCCTATTCTTCATTTTCCGAGTTAATAAATCTTGTTCTGTATTGCTTTTATCTCTGCTCTTGTCCTTACCTGTATATCTTGAACCATTGCAGTTTCCCAGATGCTTCTCTCATGCTTGTTCTAAGCATGATTCCCAACTTTGTACTGCTGAAATGACTTCTGGTGACTTGGGGTGAGATATTGCATGCTGCTTTTCCTTTCACAAACATTAAAAAAAAAAAAAGTCCTTTAATTGCATGTAATTAACAAGCATATGTTTGCTGTCTGTGCTTCGCTAGAAGTCCATCACATCCCTGACCGAACTCCCGGTGAACCTGGGACCTGTTTCTACTGTAGTTCAGTTCACTGGGTGGGTTATGTGCAAAAACGTCACTTCAGGACTGGTGGGCAGGCATCCTGAGAGCAGGGCGGAAAGGACAGCACCGCAGTTCACAGCAGCACGCTCTATGCTGCTGCCAGCATAATTAGCTAGCTTCAGAGTTTACTTCTGTGTGTTGCTTGCTTTGTACTACAGGAAGCAATTCTGCACATCAATGTACTGCCCTTTTTTCTTTTTTTTTTACCCCTCTTAAATTGTATTTTTAGTCACCAGTGACTGCCTGGTTTCTGTTAGCAATGTTCTGTGCATTTGTTTTAACACAACAGGTCTGTTTTCAATCTTTTCAGATTGTTCTTTGGCTGTTAGTCTTTGCATTTTTACTCTATATGTTATTACTCTGCTTTCTGGCTTCAAATTTTTTTTTGATCTTTCTTTAAAATCTTGAGGAATGCTTTGAAGTACTTTCTCTCCATGCTTTCTGTCAGTTCTATTTAAGTGTTTTGGTGGTAGGTTAGGTTTAACACTGGAAAGAAATACAACCATCTACTGCAAATGTCACCCTAAAACTCTCAAACTGCTTTTGTTTAAGCTAAAAGCAAACAAGCCCTTGCCTCTGGCCTGAAACAAAGCATAGCAAGCTTCAAACCTAGAGTAAATAACTTTGCAAAGTTATAAACAATTAAAAAATTGATGTATTGAATTTTTCTGTAGTGCCTCAGTGAGTGGTGCTCAGTAGTTTTTTAATACCATTTTTGGTTGAGTTTTTTGGCTGAAAAAAAAATGAGCATATGCTATTTCTCTTTAAGACCCTAATGACAGTTGCTAACAGTTGAGAGTGCTCTTGGTGGTTAGCATTTGAGACCTTGGTTTGGTTCTCGTCCAGTGTACATACTCTAGGGTCTGTGTTTGCATGGCTTACAGCAGATTTGTAGATATTTAAATATGCTAGGCAGACAAGCTACATGTTTGGTGGGATATGGGTGGTTAGAGTGGTTTAAGAATGAGGAACCAGAAGGAATATAACCGACAAAAACTTGCTAGAGGATAAAAATCCAGTTGTCTGGAACTAGAGCTGAAACCTGCTGCTGTGTATCAGGGTCAAATATTCCACTTCCAAATGTACATACATCACTGACCTGCCACAGTGGAACCCTAGCAATAATGTGTGCATACTGCATTATAAATTGCCTGTATACAGCTAATCTGTATGCTTTCATTCAAACCAGACCCCAAGGACTGTGCTGGAAGTGATGGTTATCGTCAGCACACAGCACTTAGCACAGGCAAACTGCTACACAAGTATATAGCTAAACATTGAAAGACCTTTGCATAGTAAGAATGAATGTCCTTTTGGGGGTCTTTGGACTGAATTAGTGTTGAAGCTGAAGCTGGGCCAGTGGTTAATTTACTGCAGTGGTCTGTAAAATTAACTGCTTCCCAACTCTTCTTTTTTTGTAGATGCTAGTTAGTTCATTAATCTGTCTTCTTGCAGACTCCCACCATGTTTTGCAAATACTGAAAATGTTCTTGTGAAGAATCTTGGTTTTACTTTTTTTTGACTTGATTATTTAGTCTCCCTCTCTTCTCTGAACAGCTTTTCCCTGGGTGACATTTTTCCAACTTTCTTGCATTTTGCTTAATCATACACTGATATGGAGCAGTCAGATGGACTGGAGAGACAACTTTCTTGTACAGTAGAATATCTTTCTGCCATAGTTTTCCACACCTGGTCAATTACCTTTGTGGCAGATTGTTTTGTGTGTCAGACCAGACACCTCACTTAAGAAACCCAGAAGCACTACAGTTAGCTTTTTCTTCAGATCCAACTCATTGCTATGGGCTAGAATCAGATTTCTCTCAGGGTGGTTTGTGTTTATTGAGAATTTATTTGCTGTTCCCTTGAAAAATATTCCCAGATTTGAAATCTTCCATCTGCTGCTGTGCTCCTTTGCAGTCAGGCTGGTGAGTGGGAAAGTAAGCCGCTGTATTTGGCCAGATGTGATTCTGTTGTGCATACACAGCACTTGCAAATTCTGCTATTCCCCCCCCCCCCCCCCCCCCCCCCCTAGTTTTAATGCCCTGTAACTTATTATCTGGCATTTGCCCTTACCTCTCAATTAAGTATTGTATCATCTGTATTCATCCTTCCTCAAACTCCTTTATCCTCGCCGTCTTTCCTTCTTTCATGTACAGTTATTTTGAGCTTTGTTCCCAGTTCTGTATCAAAGCTTTCCTGCTTCTGCCATCATTGTAGATTTCTTCCACAGACCCTTGCCATCTGTTTCTTGCCATTTGCACCCCTGTCCTAGGTTTGATTTTTAATTTTCTGGGTTTTTTTCAGTATCTTGCCTCCTGCAATTCTTTTCATTATCCTCATCTTTTATTTGTTGTCATGGGAATACTGACTGTGTCTTCTAAATAATACACAAAGAGCTGTGGTTTCATTTTATTTTGGAAGTTTTGGATTGTGAAGTCAGAACTAAACAAACAAAACCCAAAACAAACAAAAAAAAATCTGTTGGGGAAGAAAGTAAAATGTTCAATAAAATGTTATAAAAATCATCATTTCATTGAGAGAGGAAGATCATCTTCTGATCTTCCAACCCTGGGGCGCCTTACGTGTTATGTAGGTCAGAATCTGATAAATATAGTCCTCATTTGTTTGTCTTTCATGCTTAAGTGCTGTTGAATATAGAGGAACAAGAAAATAATAAGATGCCATACTGCAAACGTGCTTCCAAGCTGGAAACTAGCTTTTATGATTTTCTTGCAATTCCCTCAACGCTCCTTCTGTGCTTCCATTTTTAGAGAGTGCAGAAACATTCTTAGAGAACTTCATGAATATGCAAAACCAGGAGGTGACATTTTTATGGCCTCTGTTGCAGAAAGCACTGGTTTATTTTTTGTGTTTGGGATATATGGGCCTAGAGTTGTTCCTTGGATTCTCTGTTTCCTCTGCAAGCTTAGCTCCAGAAAAATTCTTTGTTCAGAGGTACTGAATGATGCATGCTCTGGTGTTTGTCTTCCCTGGTCTTCGTGAACTACAAACTGCACCCAAGTACTTGTCCTCTTCTGAACTGATGATTCTACTTAGTGCAGTATAGTGTGGGGACTAGCACTTAACATTTTAAAGAATTTTGTGGAAAGCCCAGGAAGAGTACTGTTTAACTATCCACCAAAACTGAGATATTGGTGTACTTCAAGCCACATAATGAAACCCCACACTGCCTCTGTGGTTGCTTGCACTGAGAGTCATGAGTAAACAGCTGGACATAATTTTCCCCAAATTATATATGCCTTGCCCTTAGTGTACTTTCTATGCATATTAAAGAAAAATGAAAGCATTGTTTTTGAAAGGAGACCTTGTTGTCTGTATGTGTGCTCACACATGCATGAACACGTATGTATCCAGGCTGAGCATGTGCATGAACACGTGTGTCCAGGCAGTAAGCTCTGCCCAATACTTATTACGCATTTGCAGCTAATACATATTTCTGAAAATAAGGACTGAACATGAGTTTAAATAGAAATTAAGAAGTGATTACAGCCCCAGAATAGTCCTGTTTGTATTGTATGAATGTAGTTTTGGTGTTTCTGCTGCATAGGAATATAAATGATATGGTTAAATGATCACGGATATGGATAGCAAGGAATGTCTAGGAATGCTTTTCCACTTGGATCCTCAGTGAGAATGGGAAGGTGGAAGTGGAGGCTTCATGTGAGGGTTTTTGATGACAGCCACATTCATCTTCATAATTAGTCTGATATAGTCATTGTGCCCCTGTACTCTGCATTGGTTAGGCCACACCTTGAGTACTGTGTACAGTTCTGGGCCCCTCAGTTTAGGAAGGACATCGAGACACTTGAACGTGTCCAGAGAAGGGCAACAAGGCTGGTGAGAGGCCTTGAGCACAAGCCCTATGAGGAGAGGCTGAGGGAGCTGGGATTGTTTAGCCTGGAGAAGAGAAGGATCAGAGGTGACCTCATTGCCCTCTACAACTACCTGAAAGGTGGTTGTAGACAGGAGGGGGTTGGTCTCTTCTCCCAGGCAACCAGCACCAGAACAAGGGGACACAGTCTCAAGCTGTGCCAGGGGAGGTTTAGACTCGAGGTGAGGAAAAAGTTCTTCACTGAGCGAGTCATTCGTCATTGGAATGGGCTGCCCAGGGAGGTGGTGGAGTCGCCGTCCCTGGAGGTGTTCAAGGGGAGATTGGACGTGGCACTTGGTGCCATGGTCTAGTTGTGAGGTCTGTTGGAACAGGTTGGACTTGATGATCCTTGGGGTCTCTTCCAACCTTAGTTACTGTGATACTGTGATACTAGTTTTCAACCTGACTGGTATTTGGAACATCTTAAAGCTTCATCAAAGAGCGAGAATTTTCGAAGTGTACTATTTTTTTCTTTTATGTTGGTTTCAAATGCAGTTACTAGTTCCCAAACTGTATTTTATCAGATTTATTGTATTTAATTCTCATTCCTCTTACTTAATACTTCATGGTTATTTGGCTAATCCTGACTATTGGATCCCTGAGGGGCAAGTCATACATCCTGCTCAGACTGACTTTCCAAAGTGTCTTTGGAAAACTTCCAACTGAGCTGGAAGGGTGTGGTTTGAGATGAGTAGCAGGTTAATGGAGAGAGATGCCTTTTTAATGAATTATTCCTCCTGGAATAATAGGAAAATGCAGGGAGTATTCACAACAGCCCTGGGATATGTGACTTCTGTGAGATTCCTCTGCCTCAAACCTGAAGAAAGGGGACTCTGAAGTCTATCAGTGTGAATGTAGCACAGAAAGAGGGTCATGCTTGTACATGCCTTTGAGCTATGGAGGCTTCTAATCACCAGTATGTGAAAGGCCATGCCAACGGCATACCAGACTGGGAAGAGTGGTATCAGCAGCTGAGTAAGTGGATCTGCTACAGCTTTTGTCGATGTTTCCATTGAATAAAGAGAGTTGGAAAAGGACCAAAAGAAATCATCTAATCCAAAGCCTCCATGTTATGGAGTTCTTTGTGCAGAGATACCATATTATGGTGTGAAATAGGATTTTGATCCCATGCTGAACATGCAATGCATAACAAGTATATGTGCCACAGCAGTGAAAATTTCTTAGGCTTTAAACTGCTTCCTGTGATTCTTTTCTGACTTACATTTGGGTGCTTTTGTATGTGGTTTTAGTACACAAGTTATAAATATCTATCAATTTTTTACATTTTGAAGCGTATGTCCGCCTATTTAAATCTAATTCTATGTATTTACATTTTATAGGTGCATTTTATATATCTTGCTGAACACGTTGATTCTGTTCTTTGTTTCCTTCATCAGTTTGCTGAAAGCACTCAGAAGAAAGAGGCATTACAAAAAAGCATTGAGAAATCAAAAATAGGACGTGAAGACACCGTAAGTTGCTTTGTGTGGGAAAGGATTTCCTACTGGGAAATGGGACTACAAGTATGCATGGTTTGCAAATACTAAAGTAATTCTTGGAAATCCATTAAGAATTCTAAGTACTGGAGACAAGAAAGGGGCAGAAAAAGAATCAGCTATTAGTGTATTTGTTAGTTGGTCATGCACTAATGCATAAAATATTGTCAACCGGCTGCTCCAAAGCTGAGACAATGTGTGACTGCCTGAAGGCTGGTAATCTTACAGGCTTTCCAATTTAAAGATAGCCTTTAACCACTCAGAACCTACCAAGGTTGACAACGATTGCTGACCTACCAAATCTAGTAACTGCAAACTTAGGCATTGAGGATTGTCTTTTTTTCCATGTATCTTATTTATAATCTAGGTGTCTAAATTAGTCTTGTGAGCAGCCATGTAAGCTTGGTGCTTTTAGGATGCTGAAGCTGTTAACGCTGAAAAATAGTGTTTAGGCTTCATATTTGCCATACATATGAAGTAACATACTATCTAGAAATACTTCATATGGTATGCTAAGCTGCTCATTTGTTTTGAGATGCTCAGTTTTAAAGTGATTTAAACCTCCAGTATATGAGTGCATAAAAAGGTGCAATTGAATTTTGTAGAGAAGTGCCAAATCTTACAGAAATACTCTGGGTTTGACTGTAATCAGGGAATCACAAGCAGGTTTTTCAAGCAGTTGTGCTTTGTCAGGTTTCCAGATGGACTGCTTGAGACTTGGGCTTCTCTGCCATGTGGCCTGCCCCAGTTACAAGAAGCTGTTGATCCTGGAAATCCTGTTCTGACTCATTCCTTAAACAGTTTGGTTCTGGATTGTACATCAAGAAGTTGTTTGAAATAATCTAGATCATGATGTAGGTTGCTGGCCTCCATCCCCTGGCCTCTGGAAGCCTTTGATTTCCATTACGTGTTTTACACGCTGAATCTAGACTGTTAGCAAAAGCATAGCGAACATAGAAGTTTGGAGGGGGGCGTGGAAAATGGCCAAACAAAAACAAAACTTTCAAACACCTCAGACTGCTGGGCTGCTGTGGAGATTGTCATTGGCTAAAAAAACCCTGATGTTTTACAAACTCATGCTATCTGTCTTTTTTTTTTTATGCTGTCCAGTGCACTATCATGAATTCTTGGAGTATTGGCCAGTTACAGTATTTGGCTATAACTACAGACTGAATTAGAAGTATGTGCTGAGTTGGCTATGGGAGAGCTTGTGTTGAGTCAGTGTCTGCAGATCCTTACTGATAAGTCAATCATTTGAGGTCAATGTTGTACACTCTCCCAGCAAAGACTACTGTGTCATGAATATCTAAATTTATTTTTGAGACCACTGGTCTTAAACATTGTGGGAAAAAATGAGAAAAATAAATTCAGAGGGTGTTTGTACACAGCATCCCTATTTGTGCAAGTGTGAAATGGATTTTTTTTTTCTTTAATTACAAGACTGGCACTACTCAGTATCATTTACACCTCTAAACCCAGCAACTGAGACACCTGTTTGGAGTTTGTCAAACCGTACTGCATTCGAAAGGGGTAGAAAATCGTGCTTTTGTTTATTGATTCTGATCTTAATTTTTTTTCTTTCCCCTTCCATTTTGTATTCTGTGTCATTTAGTGTTGCTGAGAGTTTTCTCTCTGCATAAAACGCTCATTCTGGTTCATCGCAGAAAGCAGCAGTGAAAACAGCTTTTAAATTTACATCTCTTTTTATGTCTTCAAAAACATTCTGTGCAATAATTACTGATTTATTTTTTTTTTTAATTTTTTTTTTCCCCCCTATCTCTTGCCATGCTTGGGATCTTCAGGCAGAACGTGCAGCTCTAATAGAAGAACTTGCTGCTCTTCGGCAGAAAAAAGAGCAGCTGAAGGCAGAAATAGACAAGTACAGGGAATGTGACCCGGACGTCATTGAAGAAATGCGTACGTTGTGTGGTGTTGCATATGAACTTCCTCCCTTCATTCTGCCATTAATTCCTGAGTTTTAAGTGTGCTGAACACTAGATTGTTTGTCGCAAGAGTAGTCTTTGGCTCCCATTTACCTTCGGGTCTGTGCTGGCAAAACAAGATATCTTTTGACTTAACTTTTTCTTGTCTCTTTCGGTAAGGATTTCATTAGAGATGCTTAATTGTCACTCCCACATAAGTAAGGTATTACACTTTTGACTTTGAGGTCTTTTCCAACCTCATTGATTCTATGATTCTATCAGGGTGGTGGTGGAGTCACTGTCCCTGGAGGTGTTCAAGAGGGCATCGGATGTGGCACTTGGTGCCATGGTCTAGTAGTCGTAAGGTCTTGGGTGACAGGTTGGACTTGATGATATTTGAGGTCTTTTCCAACCTTATTGATTCTATGATTCTATACTGTTTGTGTTGTGTCTGATATGCTGGAGTAGTCACAGTATCACTGAGGTTGGAAGAGACCTCAAAGATCGAGTCCAACTTGTCACTACAGACCTCATGACTAGACCATGGCACCAAGTGCCCCATCCAATCTCCTCTTGACCACCTTCAGGGACTGTGACTCCACCACCTCCCTGGGCAGCACATTCCAATGACAAATGACTCTTTCTGTGAAGAACTTTCTCCTCACCTTGAGCCTAAACTTCCCCTGGCACAGCTTGAGACTCTGTCCCCTTGTTCTGGTGCTGGTTGCTGGAGAGAAGAGACCAACCCCTTCCTGGCTACAACCACCTTTCAGGTAGTTGTAGAGAGCAATGAGGTCTCCCCTGAGCCTCCTCTTCTCCAGGCTAAACAATACCAGCTCCCTCAGCCTCTCCTCATAGGGCTTGTGCTCAAGGCCTCTCACCAACTTTGTTGCCCTTCTCTGGACACGTTCAAGAGTCAATGTCCTTCTTAAATTGAGGGGCCCAGAACTGGACACAGTACTCAAGGTGCGGCCTAACCAATGCAGAGTACAGGGGCACAATGACTTCCCTGCTCCTGCTGGCCACACTATTCCTAATGCAGGCCAGGATGCCATTGGCCTTCTTGGCCACCTGGGCACACTGCTGGCTCATGTTTAGGTGGCACTCCCAGTCCAGTTGGAGTTTCCTCTTGTAACGGAATACAAGGAGAGATGAGTGATTTGACTACTAATACAGAAATGGGCACTGAAATGTACGTAATAGTCTCATCCTTAGAATGGAAAATGAAAAGCATGCATGAAATATTATTGAATTTTCCTTCCTTCAAGCTTCATGTTTTATTTATTGGGCTTTGATGTTGCTATCCAAACACCATTGCATATTCAGTTGCTGTAATGTCAAAATGCCATTGCAGAGTGATGAGGAACAGGCAGAGACAGACATTTTTCTGAGAAGATCTCTTACTGAATCTTTCTTATTTTTCTAACAAAGTCCACAGCTTTAGAAATGTGCTGAGAGGAAGCCAGGAACATAAACAAAGTTGGCAGCATACCTCAAAATTGTGCAGATACTATTTATGTTGAGGGGCTGTGACATTTTTTGTCAGCTGCATTATCTTTCCCCAAGGATGTAAGCAAACTTGAGACCTGAGGTTGGTTACTGTGCTGTAAATCCCTCACTGGATACTCTCCTGAGGATGAGTAACAGACACATTCCAGCTGATTCCAGCTGTAAAAATGAATGAGATTAGGCAGATACCCGCAGCAGAGAGGGATTTGTAGAGCCAGGTATTTTAACTGCTTAGATTCCCATGTAGTAAGTGTTGCACCACATGATTTCAGGAACCTATCTTTTGAGGGACACACAGTAGGTATGTTCCTAAATGCTAGGCACAAGGGGACAAATTATAGCTTGAATGTTAGGACAGACAAACTGCTTTAGCCAGAGACTAACATTCTGAAAAAAAAAGGGGAGGAAAGGGAAAAAAATTGCAGTTGTGAGTTACTTCAGTCATGCCTTTCTCTTTTGCTGTTGGTGTTTGTTGTTGTTTTTTGGTTTGTTGATGGGATTTTTGTTTGTTTTGGTTTTGTTGAAGTGTGTGGAAGCTCCACATGAGCTTCTGGAGTGGAGGCATGAGCAGTTAGGAATTTTGTGAGGTTAGCCTTTTTGGGCTACCTTTAGCACAGCACTGCTTCAGAAATGATTTGTCGTCTTCATTATGTTTCATCAGCTGTCATTGCCCTGGCAGTGCACATTGTTGCTGGCAGTAGAGAAACGGATAAATGGTGATGTCAGTTTTGGGGACTTAATGTCTGTGTCAAAGCTGAATGGAATTTTATAGGCTTTAATGGAAAGAGGAAAAAAATATTTAAAAATAAGTAGAGGAGGCTTTTCTCTTATTCCCAAGTGCAGGGAAGTGCATAAGCAAAACAAGATGCGGGAACTTATGTTTTAAGTAAGAAGGCAGTAAATAATCTCAGTCAGTGGAAGGTGTTCAGCTAGACATGAATGTTACTGCCACTTGGAATAACCTTGTAATTGGAGTTACTGCTTCACAGATGTTAGAGCCTTCATGTGATAAGATTTTTGTACTAAGTGTGCAGTTCAGATAACCTAATCCTTGTGATTGTTTTCAGTTACATCACTGGAGTGGGTTATTAACTATAAATTATTTTAATGTTGAGTCAGAAATCAGAGATGGGTGTTACATTGAATAACTGAAGTCTTCTGAAGAGTTGGCTTGTTCAATATAATACATTTTGTAATGGGAAGTCGCCAATTTCTACATTTGGGGTTTTCCATAATGAGCTCAACCTGTAAGAAAGTTTTTCTAATGCTCAGTATAAAATTTCACTCTATTTCCCTTCATCCCATATCCTAGAGCTGCCTTGGTTTTTGTTGTGGTATTTTAGGGATGTATCAAATTGTCATCTGATTTCAGTGACCTTGAATTTTGGTGAATTCTTTGCTATGCCTTTTTAATTGCTCTTTCCTTCAAAGGAGTATTGCAAAAACAAACCTGTTGTATTGAGGTGAGCCTCATTAAGTCACACATGTACTTCTTCCAGGGCCAAAACAAAGTTTAGATGATTCATAACAAATATCTGAAGACTCAACTAGGAGTTAAATATCTGTCTTGCTTCCTGAAAGTTGTGATGAGAAAGTCATGTTTGACCATGTAACTAAATACATTATATTGCATATTCACAAGGGGGCAAATCAGAATGCTAAAATACTGTTTTTTGATGACTTCACTGCTTGTCCTTTTAGGATTGGTAACAAATGTTTTGCTCAATGTTTTGACTTAATTTCTTTGGCTTCTGTATTATCTTAAGTATAAGCTTTAATGCCTTCCCAATTTTGTAGCATTTGAACACAGAATTTCAGTATTTGTATGTAACAGTTGACTACAGTAAATAGCAGAGGAAACAAGATACACAGGGACTGACCACTAGAGGAAGCTACATAATAGTCTGGTCTTGTGGAGATAATACCATTTTACAGGTAGGGTATTGTGAAAAACCTATCTAGAATTGCCTTATCTATGGATTTCTTCCACCAGCTGCTACAGTTCAGTGGTTGGTTGAGCTTATCTTTGATGCCTGGAAATGTTGTTCAAATCATCTTGTGTGAGTTAAGATTCAGTAATAAATTCTTCCTCAACATTAAAGGCAGTAAAACTGACAACAGGCATCTGAAGTTAAAAAAACCACCCACCCCCAAAGGAAAAAAAAAAAGCTAGTGGGATTTTATACTTCTCTGTTAAACTTGTAATCCTTATTCAGCTGGTGCAGGACAGAGTCTCTCAGCTTTGAGGCAGATTTTTTCAGGCTGGAGGATATGCTCATGGGAAAGCAGCTATCGTGGAGAGGAGATTCTTTAGTTACTCCAGATGAAAGGCTTATAGAATATAATATGGATGTATGCAAAGTTGGATACATGTGATGCTGCTAGATTCCCTGAAGATTGCAGTAGAAGACAAAGGCATTGAGAGTACAAACTTTAAACAGTTTTCAGATTTTTGTAAGGCTGACAAAAAAAAAAGTTCCATGTAACATCAAGATTAACCTGCTGCATAATAAGTTGGTAAGTTTAATCTCTTTCTGCCCACCAGAGACAGACTTTTGGGAACTAATGAATTTTTCTGACAGTTTTATAGAGAGGTTTGTCTGGCAGCCTAAATGTGTAAACATTTTGCTCCGAGTTGTTCGCCAGCTTGTAACGGGAAGCAGATAAACATTTTCAGTGTTCACTGCAAAATAAACGTTTTGAGATTTTTCAAACTTCTTGTTCTTCTACTGCAATTAGAAAAATGATGATTTATACTATATGAAGCATTATTTGGGCTAGGCTTCACCCCCCCACCCCCCTTCACAGTAGCCATTCTTTTGTTTCTTTGTGCCTTTGTATAGGACTTTAATCTCAGAAGCAGTTACATACTGACTGAAGGAAGTGACTTCCATCTGGATGATTGCTAATATTTATGGGGCTGGTCTTAGATGTTGCCAGTCAGCAATCTCATGTCACTTACCATGTTTTTAGAATGTCCACTTGCTGGTAATTTTTCATGTCTTAGACTTTTACCTTTAAAACAGTGAGCTGAACGTGTGTGGACAGTGTGAATTCTCAGAAATTAGCAAACTGCCAGATACAAGGTGTGCAGTGTAACAATTTTGGTGCCAACCTTTTTACTTCTTTTTATCTTTTTTATCTTGTAGCAAGAGGCATATGTGATTCAAATGGCACAAATACCCAAATAGTTATTCCTTTGCATCTCCAAAAGTGTGGTCTCAGAGGCATCACTACCAGCCCAGTTCAGGATTAGATTATTTTCTAAAACTAATACTTACCTGGCTTTGTGAATATAAATTTTGAGAAAAAAGCCAGACTCTACTGAATACCATGAAGATGTCTTGCTATACATGGTATGTACTTGAAAGTATCTTCTTTTTACTGCAGGTGCTTAAAAAATGTCTAATTCTGATCACAGAATCAACCAGGTTGGAAAAAAGCTCAGAGATCATCAAGTTCAACCTATTACCTAATACCTAACACCTCCTGACAACTAAATCATGGCTCCAAGTGCCACATCCAATCTTTTTTTGAACACCTCCAGGAATGGTGACTCCACCACCTGCCTGGGCAGCCCATTCCAATGATGTGTCTAAACACTGAAAATTTCAGCTTGATAAACTGTTCTGAAGGGTTATATTGGGATATACAAACAGTATGAGAAAATAGTTCTGGGTTTATCAGTATTTTAATTTGTCTTAATACCTGGAGGATGAAAGCTGAAAAGGTAACGCTGATTTAACTGCTGGATTTTATGGAGGGCATAGTTTGGGTTTTGGGGGTTTGTTTGTTGACTTGATTTTTTTTGTTGATACACCCAGCTATTTTGTTCTGTTATGTTCAAATCAATTTGAAAATGTTTTATGAACACAGATGTATTTAATGTTACAAACACTTAGTACCAAATCCTGGATTCTTTGGGGAGTTTCTTGCCAATTCTGGGAATAGTCCCTGTTCTCAAAGGGTAAATTAAATTAAGAGTAGACTACCCTAGCTAATGGAGAGGCTTTAAAATGGGTTGCATTAGTTTTACTCTAAATGCATCAAAACACTGATAATTGACAAAATTATATGATGGATTTTCATTTATATTTTGTGGCAAAGACTATGGCTTAGGAAATATATTTGAAGAGCTTTGTCGGTGCTTTCAGTTACTAATTAAGTGGCTATTTTTATAAAAGTAATGATTCACTTAGAAAAATGAATGTCTACAAATAATTCTAAGCCTGGCCTAGGTGCCACCAAGATCAAAAGGGTACAGATTCAAGCCTGTAGAGTGTTGGGGTTTTTTTAATCGCCTCCAGATCCAATATGTTCAGTTTGCAATTAAAGAGGATGTTTTCTAGCTACAGATGATGAAATATGCACCTGGCATCTGAGAGACAAGCTGTGCTTTTTATGGTTTATGCATCAATATCATTAACAAAGATCTGCAATTAGAAATTTGTCATTCTGTTGAAGTTAGACTAGGGGTTCCACCCACACTTATGTTAGCCCTAGAAGGTTAAACTAAACTTTCTCTGGAGTGAAACAGATACTCGCTTAAAATACATAGAAAACCAACAGATTTAAAAGCAAGCATTCCTTTATTTCTTTATTTATTTTTACTTAGTCTTGTCTTTCAAAAAGTTGTATATCTAATGTATTCATCTCCCAAAGATCTGGATGAGGCAGGATGAGGAATATGACAGGAAATAGTGTATGTTAATGTATAGAACTTGTGGGCTATCTGCTACTAATAAAAACCAAACCATAAAGCCCAGTTCTCCCCTTTTTTTCCCCCTCCATCATCACAGAGTACCAGAATATACATAGAAATGCACCAGTAGTGAAAGAATTCAATTAATTGCACCATGCTAAGGTTGGGGGGGTTTTATGCTTCCCCCACTCCTTATACTGTTCTTTGAATGGCTTATCATTCATTTGGAAGGTTGGCAAACTGAATTCAAAAGTTACATTAAAAGACAAAGCAAAATGCTTTAACCAAATTAAACATAACAGGGTACTAAAGAGTGGGATATCAGAAAAATATCTGGAACAGAGAACCAATTTAGAAGCACCTAGAAGAACATTGATTTTTTTGGCCTTTGCCACTCTAAGAGACCTTTGCAGATTGGGAGAAGTTTTGTGTGGTGTTTTGACTCAGTTTTGCATGATATTATGGTAAGGAAAGTAGGGAAACAACAGTGGTGTGACTGTCAAACTTGGGGAAATACGATTCTGATGAAACAGCATCAGCATGAATCTCAAACTGGTTTATAATGGTACTTAAGGTGTATTGATTAGCAATTCAGTGTCAGAGAGGTAGAATCAATGATGCTCTATGACAGGGTCTGTCATGTCTGTGCATCTGCTCAGTATCGGTATTAATGCATTGAGTCATGGGTATAGAGACCAGAGGACTTCCTGAAATGCCTTCCAGACTCTTCTGTGCAGCTTCTGTGATGCATGAGGCATGCAGCAGTGTTACATCCTAGACCGGTCAAAAAACATATTGCGCTGTGGTGGGCCTCCTTGTGAAATGCACTTCAGTGGCACAGAAGGTTGTAAGATCCTCGAGCTGTGCTCTGGGTATGGAGTTTGTTAGTAAATGACGTGAGGGAGGAGGAATTGTCCTCTGAAAATTAAACAAAGTGGAGTTAGGGAGCCCTGAATCAGAAAGTTGGTGTGCTCAATTTCCCTTTGTAAGCACACTGCTTGCCTCTGTTATGTGGATAGGAACAGATGTGTTTTAGATTTGCAACTCAGAATTCATTGTGGGCTTTCAGGTAGAGTACTCAAAAGGTAAACAGTCTTTTTATGTGGGTACGTGAATATAGTAACCTTAAGTACAAGAGCCTGTAGAGCACAGATGAGTCTTTTGGTAGCAATTCTGATAAATTCTGTTGGATGTTTTTCAAAGAGACACTGTGTATGTCCTGATGAAATTTGACAGTGTGACCTTTTCATGTGGAACAGGGGAAGCTTTTGCTGATGAGACTTGACATTTTTTTCAAACACACTAACAAAGATCATAGACCCTTTAAAAGCATATTCCTGGAGATGTAGATCAGCTTAGTAGCTCTACTATGCACTGCCTTGGCTCTCCATATAGGCCAGACTGGCTCTACATTATGTATCTGCTCAGGTTTATTTTCAAGCATATTTATATACACACACCCAGATTTGTTGCAGCAGAACTCCTAATTCAATTCATTAATATATCAAAAATTCTTGAGTATTTTTCTTCCACAAGTAGCTTTTATTATTTTCTTTGCTTTTCAAAGTAGCTGTGGATCAGTAGGTAGGTTTCATAATCATCAATGCTGCTTCTTGTAGTTCTGAAATTTCATTCAGAGTCTAAATGTAAGAAGATATACTCTTAATAATATGTCAGTATAAATAGTTCTGTTGAATTTGTGATGTCATTTGAATTTAGTCATGAATTCTAAAGCATTGTGACCTGTAGATTAATATCATGGGCATAAGTCTAACGTGGGATACCGGAATATGGGGGAAGGATGATGTGTTATTTTGAATTCAAAGGAGCTGACAATTCTGATGTGCTATTAGTCTTCTACACAAGAGCTCTTTATTCTGCTTGTAAGAGGAAATACTTCTTTGGGAAGCATGTGGGAAGGTAAAGACACATTGTGAAGGTATCTCTGCCTAGTACTTGGTTACAAAACGTTCTTTTGAAGCAGTTCTTGCTGTTTTTTGAGTTACTCTGATGGTGTTGTAGACTACTTAGTTCAAAGGATACTCAAATATGAGTATCACCATATTGCCATGGTCTCTAATGGCAAGCTACAGTCTCAGTCTGAGTCTCCAGTGTCCGTTTGTGGACATGTCAGTAGGAGTTACTAATTACCTTTTTATATTCTGGAGGACAGCAGGTCCACAGGAGAGCCATGAGACTGGTGAGGGGGCTGGAGGGAAAGTCATATGAGGAAAGGCTGAGGGAACTGAGGTTTTTCAGCCTGGAGAAGGGGAAACTTAGAGGGGACCTTATCACTCGGCAGCTACCTAAAAGGAAGCTGTAGTCAGGTAGGCGTTGGGCTCTTCTCCCAGGCAACGTGACAGGACAGGAGGGCATGAAATGAAGCTGCACTAGGGGAGGTTTAGTTTAGATATTAGGGCTGCCCAGGGAGGTGGTGGACCTCCATCACTGGAGGTCCTGAAGAAAAGATTGGATGTGGCCCTTGGTGGCGTGGTTTAGCTGATGTTGTGGACTTGATGATCTCAGAGGTCTTTTCCAGCCCTAATAATTCTGTGATTCTGTGTTCACCTTCTACCCTGGCCTTTAGAGATAGGCTCTTTATTTGCATGAGACATTTTCATTAGTGGAAAAGATTTTTGGAAACAGTGCATCAAAGGATGATTTAATGATGCTTCTTAGGGGAGGTAGGGAAACAAATCTGTCATGATGGGGTAACAGCAAGGTAACCAATGTTTCTGGAAAGTGAGGGCAGCCTGCGAGGAGGAGAATGGATAACTCTGCAAAAGACAATGAATTGTTGGGAGTTCAGGTTCACATACTCTTCTTAAGGTACTTGCCATTTTTCATATTTAAATTCAATCTAAGTGGATGCAAAATTATTAATGGCATTCAAATCCACCTAATGAAATTAATTTACCCTAACTGATTTGTTTTCTTCATGGGAGAGATTGGGAATCTTTGGGCTAATAATCCCCACTGGCCCCTGAGAGCAGTTGCAGCTGTTCTCTGCATTTCATGCAGAAGAATTGCGACTCATGATGTAAAATTGCTCCCATTGCCTAAATGCTGAAGTCTGCAGATGTGTTTTGTATGTATCTGTAACAGTCCCACAGGTTGATAGGTGACAGTCTGCCTGAAAAGGTGCCAGTTCCTTCTGCAGTCAGGTGTCTTACGTGAGGCAATCCATGCAGTCTTCTTGTGGCATTAGCTGTGCTAGGTTAAACTGGCACTGAATTGTTCTAGTTTTATAAATAGAACTAGCTTTTGTCATTCTGTAGAAATGGAAGTTCCTGGACCTGAAAACTTTGTTTACACATAAAAACTTTACTTACGATACTCTTTAAAGTTATCCTGAAAATGACAGAGTAGAAACTGAGAGGAAAGAAAGCTGCAGCTCTCTTAATTTCTGTAGGTGGTTGTGAGCTGCTTCTGGCTGTTGAGATACTATTTTTTAAATTATTTTCTTTTAGTATAGCTATTGGAGCTGGACTATGTTACCTTTTCAGTCCAATTCTGAATGCTATTCAGTTACTATTTTCTTATTCCTTTCATGATATATGAAGGACTTAAGCTTTTAGAAAGAACGTGAAAGCAGGTTTGGAAAATGTTTGAGAGGCCAACTGTCTTGGGCATATTTCCAGGTGTGTTTTGCAAACATAACAGACTAGTGTTGCTAGTTGTGCTGCTTCTGGGCCTTGCATTGCTATGCACACAGTGGTTGCTTTTTTTAAGGAAACAAAATGCAAGCTTCCATTTTCCTGCTTAGAAAACACCAAGTATGCTTGAAATTGGTCAGTGAAGGATACAGGTGTGTGCCTCAGCCAGGTGAATGACTTGTGTCCTGCACATGTGGGAGTAGGAATGTCTGTTGATGCATTGTCCCACAAATTGTTGGAAATGAGTATGTGATGTCCAAGACAAAGGCATTATTCTGTTGCTTCCAGACAGCAATTGTATATCTATATGCAGGTGTATAGATATAAAGTAGGGCCTAAGAGTGGTAAGGAGGACATCTGGAAGTGTCTGGAACATATGTTGCCCCCTGCATCACTTGTCTCTTCTGCACAATTTGGCCCTTTCATTGTCCTGCACAGCCTTCTATACTGGAGCTCTATTTAGTAGGTGCTAAAAATCAAGTGTCATATGATACAGCAGTTCTGGTCAGCAGCAGGATCCAGCTGAGCTTGGAACCCAGTGGTGGTGGTTTTGACAATTAGCCAGTTACCCTCAGTGTGTCTGTTTCTTCTTTTACAGGTCTCACACTTCATGTCCTGAACCTTTCTTGTTCCATACATTTTTAAGTTCACAGTATCACAGTATAACTAAGGTTGGAAGAGACCTCGAGGATCATGGAGTCCAACCTGTCACCACAGACCTCATGACTAGACCATGGCACCAAGTGCCACGTCCAATCTCCTCTTAAACACCTCCAGGGATCATCAATGAAGATGTTAAAGAGGATGGGGCCCAGTACTGATCCCTGGGGGACGCCACTGGTGCCTGGCTGCCAGCTGGATGTGGCACCGTTCACCACCACTCTCTGGGCTCGGCCCTCCAGCCAGCTCCTAACCCAGCACAGAGTATTGAGGTCCAAGCCACGAGCTGACAGCTTAGCCAGCAGTTTGCTGTGGGGGACGGTGTCAAAGGCCTTGCTGAAATCCAGGTAGACCACATCCACAGGCCTCCCCACGTCCACCAGATGGGTCACCTGATCATAGAAGGAGATGAGGTTGGTCAGGCAGGACCTGCCCTTCCTAAATCCATGTTGGCTGGACCTGAGCCCTGGGCCATCCTTCAGGTGCGCAGTTATTGCCGCCAGGATAATCTGCTCCATCACTTTCCCTGGCACTGAGGTCAGGCTGACTGGCCTGTAGTTTCCAGGTTCCTCCATCCGACCCTTCTTATGGATGGTTCTCATGCTAATGCCTTCTTTAGATCTTAAACTTTCTTCTTCAGTGCAGTTGTTCAAAAACCAGGAGGCCAATGGCTGTGTGAGTCTGTGGAGCTAGAGAATAGATAATGAGAACTAGCAAGTCTCTGAGTTCCATAAGTACATAAAGTAGGTGTGTTTTGGGGATGTCTGTTTTACTGAGCCTCCTTTCCCTCACCCTCAGTGCACATGCACATAATGCAACCAACGAAAGTCTCAATAAGCAACTATAAAAGGTTTCCAGAAAGTAGTCACAGTGCAGATTTCTTCATTCCTGTCAGTTCTTGTGATGGGAGTTGGGGGCCTCTGGAAGATGCAGATGTAGCTGGTCACTTCAGGTGATGCAGGTCTATGGCTACTAGTGCTTCTCTCTTCTTCCTCTTTTCAGGCATGGTGTGGGGTACAGCAAGCAGACAAGATCCTGCAGTGGGATAATAGGCAAGAGTTGAGCCTGGTCCCAAGGGACTTCAGTCTTTCCTTCAGATTGTGAAATGCTCAGCCTGTAGCCATGAGGCAGCAGCTGGGGTGATGACACAGTAGTTTATTAAAAAGAATAAATGTGAGGAGGAAATTCAAGTGAAGGAATTAGTGGTTAAGCAGAGCACAGTGCCATTCTGCAGCAGTGGTAGTTTCACTTGATGACAAGAGCCAGTACAAGCTGTCTTGTTTTCATGTTTGCTCAGGTTGGACATGAGTAACACAGGGGTGTCTTACTGCTTGTCAAGCTAACTGGCATTGCCATCAATACAATGTGCCTGATGGTCTAAGCAACTTTCAGCATGGCAGGATAAATCCATATGTGTATCCCTCTGGTGCTGTCATGTACATGGGTATGTGGGCCAGCTAGTGTAAAAGGAAAACTGCAAGCAGCAAACACTTGCCCCAGCCTCTTGTGAATGTGTTTCTTGGCACATCAGGTGCCTGAGGCTTTACAAGCAGCTCTAGTTTCCCCAACTCCCAAACCCCTTTGCAGCAGAGTAACATGGGGGATGTGTGTCCCAGTCTCTGAAGGACTGAAGCAACCTCTTCTTCGATATTAAGCTGGATTGTTTGAATGGCACCTTCCCCATCCTGAAGTTCTGCCTCCATTTCAGATCCTTCCACACTTCTACCATGATGTTGCTGCCAGTCTGTGATCAGTCCCAGGTGGTGCATGGAAACTTTCACTCTGAGAAGTTTCTTTAGTTTTGTTGTTTGTTTGTTTTGGAGGGGTGGGTTTGTGTGGGATTTTTTGTGGGTGTGGGGTTTTTGGGTTTTTGTTTGGTTGGTTGGTTGGTGTGTTGTGGGGTTTTTGCCTGTTTGGCTTGTTTGTTATTTCTCTGCTATTTCAGTCATTGAAGGTGCTGTCCACTGTGGGATTTCCCCATTATAGCTTCCTCCTCTTGCTAGCATGATTTCATTTCCAGCTACAGCTCAGTTATAGGCAGCCACTGCCATTCTAACCATCCTGTCACCCAACCTGTATCTGTTGGCCACCTCAGTCTTTTCTTTAACAGAAGTAAGAATTCATATATTAAAATCACATGATCATGTATACATATTTTAACATGCACAAGCAATGTCTGAAGGGTGACTGCATCATGCTGCCACTATTGTGTGTGGGGTTTTGTTGCTTTTGTGGGTGGTGGGTTTTTGGTTTGGTTTTTTTTTGTTGGTTTGGTTTTTTGTTTGTTTTTTTGTTTTTAATATACCATGTGGTCACTGGGCTTTAAGCACAGGACTGTGTACTGAAAGCCACAGGAACTTAGAGCTTCTGTGTGATGCAGAAACGCAGGACTCCGCTGCTTAGCTGCTTCAAGCAAAGCAGAGCTTTTTGCTGAGATCCAGCAGGTGCTGTGGTTGTCTCACTTGCCATCAGGATGCTGTCACTTTGCAGCTCTGATCCACAGAGTTTAATGCTATCCAACATTCCTCCCCTTCATTTAAAATTTCATTGCTTAGGAGTCAAATACAGCTTTCCATTTCTGCTGCTCTAGAGTTTCAGAAAAATGCTGAGGGAAGTCTCATAGCTGACACATTTAAAAACTTGACCGGTGAAAGCCCTTACTCTGCAGACTTGTTGGGTAGCGTGCTGTTCAAAATGCTATTGCTGCCAGCCAAGGAACTGAACCAAGGTGGGGGTGGCAAGGAGCAGTCAGCAAAGGAAATGAGGAATAACTTTCTCAAGCTAGGAATAACTTGAATTTCTGATGCATGCAAACGAGCAAAAATGCTTTCCTCTCACTTACTCCCTTTTTTTTCCTGCCTTTTTTTTTCCCTTTTCTTCATGTTCTGCCCAAGCTTTCTAATTGTAGGCCACTTCCAGAAACTATGCTGTTTCTGAAACTGTGTTTTACTCCAATAAAAACATTTTTCAGATCACTAACCAAAGCAATAAGAGTAGAATAATGAGCGCTTAGCTGTCTGTAATGGCAGATGATTTGTCAACGTAATTTAATTTTGCCTGAAGTACAATCTTTGCAACAATGGATACCTGATCATGCATTCACTTCTTAGTACCCCTGGAGACAAATTTCATGCTGACCATTCAAATGAATATTATCATGCAAGTACTAACAAGTCCGACTGGGAATAACTTGAGTTATGTGTAGGCGTGAGAACCATAATGATGCTGATAAATTCCCACGTTACAAACCAACTTACTTAGTTTGATTCTTGGCTTATTTTAATGGGAGCAAGCTGATCCAAGAGTTTTTCTTGACACTGTTGTGTGTTATGTAGTGGAGGTAAGGGAGGTAAGCCAGGTTTAGTAACTGGGAGTATTATTTTGCCTTAATTTCATTGAGGGGGTTCTCAAAGCCTGGGAGACCTTTCAGAGCTGTATGATAAACTTTCAGATTAATGCAATAGACTGCTACCCACCCTTGGCAGTTTCCTTATCTATATAGAACCTCTAGTATCTTCAGGCTATGTATCCAGTTCCTATCTTGGTACATCTAATTAAGCCCCTAGGCAAACCAAACTGGCATCATTTTATTTTAAAATGCACTTCGAAAAGTCAAGAGTTGTTCATACAGTATCTTTTATGCTCCTTTAGTCATGTTTTTCTTGAACCTACTTTGCTTGCTGGAACCTTTAAGAAGCAGAGGAATAATTTCCTTATATTGTGTGGTTCTCTAAAAATGACATCAAGAAAAGTTTAATCTCTCTTCCTTGAAACTATTGTATGATTTTACTCTGATGAGTGATGTTGTTTGTTTTCTTCTTTCAGGCCAAACAAACAAAATAGCCAAGGAGGCAGCCAATAGATGGACTGGTGTGTATGCATTTACATTGCTTAACACAGCCTCAGAGCTGTTTCAGTAAAAGACCTAATTTTTAATTGGATTAAGGCTTGATGTAGCCCTCACCTACAAAAACATGCAAAAGGGTATTTTGCTTATAAATTATTATGATTCAAAAAAATAATACAGTTTCTTGGTGTAGTTACTGAATACACTTCATATCATATGCTTGCTCTTCTAGTGCTATCGTGCACACCATGTTGAAACCTGCAGTTGATTTTCTTGGTTGAGTTAAAACTTCCTAAGTTGAGGGAAGTGTTAATAGAAAGAGGCCAGAGATGGTTGCATCCAGTTATTCAGAAAATTTAATTCTTATTTTCTGAATTTTCATCTGTTTCTCAAGAGTAGAATGCTTTGTGGAACCTTGTTGCTGCTACCACGTGATGGATGCTAATATAAAGCAGGCGTTTGTGGAACTTAAATCACCATCTTAGACATGCAGGAAGAATGCTGCATGATTTTTGAGGAAGGTTACCATGATAACATTTGGATGGAAGTTTAACTCTTAGCTTTGCTATATTGCTCTATATTTGCATTTTGCAAAGTGATCAACATTTATGTCTTTTTTTTTTTTTAATCCATCTGCTACTGATGAACTGCTTACTATCATTGGTTATCTCACTTGTTTTTTTAACTGTTTTATACCTTGACTTGCACTGGTTTGTTCATGTATCTGAAAATAACTTCTGGGAGCACTGTTGTCAGGGCTTTCTGCTGTTGATGACAGGCTGTTGTTCTTAAGGTCTTGAGAAAGGAACTATGCCTCAGCCTGTAGAAAGTACTTGGCTATTTAACTAGACAATTAGGGTTATATGCTGTAACATACTTCTTTGGAAAAGGCAATGTTTGATGGTTAAGGAAAAGATAGTATTTCTAAGATGTGCAGACGCAGAACACTTCCTGTCTTGAGGAATGCTGCAATTTATGGGTGTTAGGAATGACACAGTGAGTTTCAGTCGATACTGCAGTGAAAAATGAGGTTAAATTGAAAAGTTACATGCTGAAATAATAGTAATGTGTTGCTAAAAGAGAAGTGTTGACTGAAATAAAGCTAGTTTAGTGTCTTTTTCAACTTTCAAACAAAATGTACTTTTTCTGAACAAACATACACAGGACTAGGAAGGACCTTACAGTTAAGTGATTGTAGTTAGTCACACAGTAAGTGTCTTAGTTCTTAAATACTTACTATGCATATTCACACTTACCTCATCACTCTATAGCAGCCTTACACTGTCATCCTAGCTTTCAGTCTTCACAGAAGAGGAGCAAGAGAAGGTAAAGGTAGCCTCCAAAAAAAGACAACTTATTTTACTTAGTACTGTGTAAAAGTATGTAGTTTATAAAAGCCTCCTATTTTCTGTTGCATTTACTAATGACGCTCCCTACGATGTGCTTTTTTCATATACACAGAGATAATGCAAATCAAAGGATTTTGTTGTAGCTGAGACTGTAATTAATGATTTCCTAAATATTCAGAAGTGAATATTTTTCATTCTGCTAACAGATAACATCTTTTCCATAAAGTCCTGGGCCAAACGTAAATTTGGATGTGAAGAGAACAGAATTGACAAAAGTTTTGGAATCCCGGAAGATCTGGATTACATTGATTAGTGTTTAGCAGTTGATGGCTGACACAGTTGTGCATAGCTTGTTAAATATTCCCAGTTGGCATTTAAATGTGTATCTGAATCCTCTGTAAACAAGTGACCACTCTTGACATTGCAGGTTTTGTTAAAGTTAATAAAATTCTAAAAATATTTGTTGCATTTCCTTTTTTCCCACCTTGTCCTCTCTGGACACTAAATATCTCTTTGTTACTTTTGTGACACAGACTAAGAATGGACAGGGGTTACAGGAAATAATTATGACACTGTCTTTTACTCTACTTTTGCCTAACTAGAAGTAGTACTAAGAGCTAGAGACTCCAGGGATTTATGTTTAAACGTGCTGAAGACTTTGGAGTGGAACTATCGGGGGACAACATGGAACAGAATCAATTTTTCCCTCATCTTGCTTATGAAACAGAAAAGAGGCATTATCCATTAATAGAAAACAGCAAGGCAGTAAGGATGTGAGCAGAAGGGCTGAGGTCTGATTTCAAGTTGTTCTTTAGTATGTTGCTAGAACTGCTTGTAAGTTTAGTGACAGTATTTTGTTTGCTGTTCATGGATTCATAGAATGGTTTAGGTTGGAAGGGACGTTAAAGATTATCTAGCTCCTGCCCCACTGCCATGGGCAGGGACATTTTCTACTAGACCAGGTTGCTCAAAGCTGGCTTGGAACACCTCAAGGGAGGGAGCATTCATAACCTCCCTGGGCAATCTGTTCCAGTGTCTCCCCACCCTCACTGTAAAGAATTTCTTACTAATATCCAGTCTAAATCTACCCTCCTCAAGCTTAAAGCTGTTTTCTGTCATCCTATCATTACAAGCCCTTGTAAAAAAGTCCCTTCATGGATTGCTTGTAGGCCCCCTTCAGGTACTGGAAGGCTGCTGTAAGATATCCCTGAAGCCTTCTCTTCCTCCAGGCTGAGCAACCCCAACTCTTGGCAGCCTGTCCCTCCTCACAGGGGAGGTGCTCCAGCCCTCTGATCATCTTTGGGCCCTCCTCTGAACCTGCTCCAGCAGTCCCATCTCACTTTTATGCTGGGGCACCAGAACTGGATGTGGAACTCCAGATGGGGTCTCACAAGAGCAGAATAGAGGGAGAGAATCATCTCCCTCATCCTGCTGGTCACACTTTTGATGCAGCCCAGCACACAGCTGTGTTCTGGGCTGCAAGTGCACATTGCTGGCTCATGTTAAGTTTATCATCAACTGACTCCCCCAAGTCCTTCTCCTCAAGCCACTCCTCGTGCTTGGTATCGCTCTAACCCTGGTGTAGGACCTTGCACTTGACCTTGTGGGCCCAAGACAACTTCATAAAGTTCAACATCTCAAGTCTGTCCAAGCTCTGGGTGGCATCCCTTCCTTCCAGCCTGTCACCTGCACCACACAGCTTAGTGTCATCCGCAAACTTGGTGAAGGTGCACTCAATCCCCCTGTCCGTATCCCTGGCAAAGATGTTAAGCAGCACTGGTCCGAGATTTAGAGAGCAAATCTGCAGTGTGAGAGTGCAATTTGCTGTTCAAAATTGGGTGTCTTTGGCTTTATGCATATTTTCCAATTCTGGGCTCAATAAGCAGCCAAACAAAATAATACATTTTAGAACATCTCATTTTTGTTTGTTGAAATTTTCATTTTGCATCAACTTCTGTTTTCTAGCTCTGATCAGTGCTTGGCTGCAGAAAGAGCAATGAAGAATACAGGCTGGTCTTGTAGCTCCCACAGCTATGGCTTGCAAGGCAGTGTTTGGGCTGGCAGCTCTGAAGGATATAGGCTTTCCCTTTAAGAGGGCAGGTGGGCGTGCTGCAGGGTTAGATGTGTGTATCACTGGAAAGTGTCTGCCTTTTATATTACCTCTGATGGCAACATCACTGAAAACATCATGTTTAGCTGGAGGTATGCTCACAAGTCAGTCTCCTGTGACCTTTCCAATTAAGAGTATTTCCTAGCAGTATAGCAAGTGTTAAAAATCTCAGGATTTCAGGTGTGCCCCTGGCTATTGTCATGTCTATGAAGACAGCAGAGTTATTGGGAAGATAGGAAGTAGAAGATCTTCCTCAGAGAGGAAGCATAGCAGGCTGTCTGTTGCCTAAGGAAAATGTTGTGATGCCTGGCACATAGTAAAATGTCACTGTGCCTACAGTGGCAAGGAAAGCATTTCTTTTTGTGTGTTTGAAAAGATTTATTTCTAATATATCCAAAATATTTAACTGTTTTATGAACTGAGTAACAGCTGCTGATCAGCTACAAACTGCTAAAAGCTTCATGCAGGTAGGTAGTACTGAGCTGAACGCAGTGTTTCTTACCAGGCCTGGCTTTTGCCCCATGAATGGGGTACCGTCCACCAAAGCTCAGAGACGGTGCCAAACCCAAGTATTGATGCACATGCAGCTTGGGTTGTTGTTTTTACTCTTGGATTTTCTGCTGTGAAGCACTAAAGAAAGAGCTCATTCTGCTCTTTGTAGACTTATCTGTCTTAAATGATTCTTTTTCAGCAAAATGTCTGGCTTTCCTGTGAATCTATTCTGTACCACCTGATGGATGTCAGAAGCTCCTTAGCACATCATTGTTTGACAGCATGTATCTGCCACACACAAGTGATGATTATGATGACTCACAGGGCTTGTTTGTGTGAAGGAACATTGAGCATATACATTTCTTGGTGGTTCTTACCTCTTAGAATCTCTTTTGCATGGTTGAACTTACACTTGTCTAGAAGTCTCAGGTAATTTATGGCCTGTAGCAGTTAGTGCATGGAGATGTTCTCTGCTTCCTGTGGAGGTAAGGATTTCTTACTGATTTCTACTGCTTTTGATGCTTTCTAAAGTCAAGAAAAAAAAAGATGACCAACTATGTAAGTTCAGCTGCAATACTGTGGTTTCTTGTCTATAGTGTGAAAGAATTGTGGACTGTAATAAAACCATTTAGTATTATAAATAGCAGCTAAATAACTACTTGAGGTAGACTTGCTTGGAGATGCTCCAATCAGCCAACAGGAGCAGTACCTTTAAAATGTCAAACACAGCCCTCATACTTTGGACACAAGTAGTTCAAGTGCAAGGGATTTCTAGCAATATAATTTTCATGTAGAATTTTGCTTTTGTTTTATAGGTACAGAACAGAATACAGTTCTGCAGGGGTACTCTGTTTTCTGCTCCTGTCTTCTGGTGTTGGTTAGCAATTCTGGCAGGAGAATGTGTCTCATTCTGTGAGGACACAGTTTTGGAACAGCCAGAACAGAAATTTCTCAACTGAAGACAGGCATGGAAGAAGTGGCTGCATTTTCAGCAAACCGAGGCTTATTCCTCGAGTGCTGCTGACTGATTTTGTGCTACCTTTCTGTTGATTCCGTATCTTCAGTGTAGGTGACTTTCAACAGGAAAAGCAAATTCAAATCCTTTCTGAGACAAAAAACAGAAAATTGACTATTCCAAGACACTGGCAATCTGCTCACTTTTGGAAGCTTTTCTTCTTCACCATACATGGTTTAATATCTTTTTGTGTGGTTTGAGATGTGTGGTCACTCCAGTTTTTAAGAGAAGCTGACTTTTGTTTTCTGCTAAGTTAAAAATTCACCGACAGTTCAGATTACTTTCCTTCTCCTGAAATGTCTGTGATTATGGGCCTATAACAAACATGAAAGCAATTGATCTCATTTTGCATTGCAGTTAGTTTCTTCAGAGCTTTCCTCAGATAGAATCTGTGATATTTCTGAACAATCTGACATGAAAACAGCGTGGTTTAAATGCTCACTTCTGCTGTCATTCTTGTGGTTACGTCACAGCTGTATTATGTATCTGTCTTCCTCTCTTTTTTTTTTTTCCCCTTCTGCCTTGTAGGGTTTTTGCCCATGTAAGGTAAGTATTTTCTACTGTTATAGTCAAGTCAAGAGGTTAGGCCTTTATTGCAATTCAGGTTTATAATTAAAGCAGCTGCTGGTACAAAGTGTGAAAATCAAAGGCTGTTGTTTTCAGCAGTCTGCAGCTGTGACAGGAGCAGTATCAGGTCCAGCTTTTCAAAATAATCTCATGAGTACAGTAGCAGACTGAAGTGTTGGGTAAGCCACTGTGAAACAAACCTAGACATAGGAGAAATTGTTTGTACCTGATCTACTTAAAAACCATCGCAGTCTAATGGAAGTTTAGTGACTGTGTCCACCCTGAAACAATCTCTTATTCTTCAGTTTTTAACTAGCCAAGCATGCACTCCAGGGTTCCTTTCCTGGTACTTGAAGAGTATTAAAATGCTAACAGTCACAAAGGTTTAGGTTTTGACATAATCCAGCTGCTAAACCTTTCATTAATGCAGCCTCTGAAATGTCATTATTTTTAGGGCTGTAGTAACACACGTGTTTTAAAAGGGAAAATCCAGGCTCTGAAGCAAAGAGCAGAGTGATGCTGTGACTGAGTCACAAAGCTGGAACTGAAACTTGATGGGAAAGTGATGGGAAAAAACATCAACCTGTAATGGTGACTAAGAATTTTGATGTTAGAGAGCTCATTACAGAGTCCTCCTGTCACACTGGCACATTTCCACCAGTCAGATGACCTGGCTGCTGATGATCTGCACCTCGTTTCTTGTAGCTCTGAGGCTTACACGATTACAGGTTTTGTCATTTCTCTCCTCCTTTTCCCTTCCGTTATTCCTAAATTTTGCAGTGGATTTCAGCCAAGTTTAGTCTGAAGGGCTGCAGTGCAAGCTCACAATGCATCTGTTCTGCTTGGCTGGCTTCCTGATAAATACTGGCCTTCCCTTTCCCACCTGCCAGTGTAGGGACCTGAGAATGGCTGGAGCATGCTGGAGATGGGAAGAGGAAGGAAAAATGTTGAAGATAGCCATGAAAAACCTGAAGGCATTTGGTGCCTGCTGGTGATAGAGTTTGTGAGGGTCTGGCAGCATTGCTGGAGTGAGATGGGACAGCGTGTGCATCATTTCAGTATGAAGGAACTGGGATCTAGGAAATTTGTCTCTTGGCAGCCAGACTTTGTTAGTTCTGCTGCTTGTGGAGCTATGGTTATTAGTCTGTGGGTTTATGGCACTGTAAATTTACACAAAGCTTTTCTGAGGCAGCAATTGGATGTCCTGCCTGAATTGGCACACCCTAGAAGTGCACATCTGGTGGCTTCAACAGCCAAAGTCTTTGGCTAATCCTTGATGTCACACAAATGACATTTGCAGTTAAGTGCTTTCTAGATACGGTGCTTATGTGAGTATTCCTGTGCTTAAGGGATCAGCCTTCACAGCAGTGATAGCCTTTCTCTTCAGCTTGCTTTACTCCTTGTCCCTTTTGCATTTTCTCTTCCATTGTTCCACTATCTCTTCCCTTTTCTATCTGCTTACAGAAACTGTGTAGGCTTGAACAAGCAACACACAGCAATCTGTACAGATGGTTGTCTGTCTTACTCCTTGCTGACATACCTGATCTTACTCGTTGCTGACACACCTAGTCAGCACACATACCTTCCAGTGCACAGGCATGTAAGAAGGCAAGCATTAGACTTGGCTCTTCAAACTGTGTGCAGAAGATTGCATGTCAAGAAGACATAGAGGGAAAAATCTGAAAAAATCACCACAACCATCACTGAGGTCATTCTTGAGGTCATTTTAGCAGCTTTTTAATGCCCCATAAAGGGCTGAACAGTTTTTATATTACAGGCAATTTAGTCACCTGGTCATTATTTCACCAAACCTAGTCAGAAAAATAATTAGTTTAGGGCAAACATTTCCACTGAAGTTACTGATAACAGCTTTCAAGTGAGGCTGGTGAGAGGCCTCGAGCACAAGCCCTGTGAGGAGAGACTGAGGGAGCTGGGATTGTTTAGCCTGCAGAAGAGGAGGCTCAGGGGAGACCTTACTGCTCTCTACAACTACCTGAAGGGTGGTTGTAGCCAGGAGGGTTGGTCTCTTCTCCCAGGCAACCAGCACTAGAACAAGAGGACACAGTCTCAAGCTGTGCCAGGGGAAGTTTAGGCTCAAGGTGAGGAGAAAGTTCTTCACTGAGAGAGTCATTAGCCATTGGAATGGGCTGCCCAGGGAGGTGGTGGAGTCACTGTCCCTGGAGGTGTTCAAGAGGGTGCCATGGTTTAGTATTCATGAGGTCTGTGGTGACAGGTTGGACTTTATGATCTTTGAGGTCTCTTCCAACCTTGGTGATTCTGTGAATTTTCTGTTTCCAGTGGCTTGATGAAAACCCAGGATGTTCTGAGAAATGAAGACCCTTGAAGTCTTCATTTAAGTCATTAAAGTCTTCATTTAAAAAAAAGTTTTAAAAAACCATACTGGTTCTATTGGCAACCAGCTCTAAACTAAATCCTATAACCGGTCCAAGGGGCACCTTGTTTTCAGGTGGGGTGATAAACGTGCTGCTGCTGGAGCTCAGAAGAAAAAGCTATTAAAAATTATGGTGCCCAGATAAAGCCAGTGGAGGAAGAAGTTGTGTTTGAATTGAAAAGGGCATGAGCTAGTGCCTGCATGCCAAAGCTGTGTCTTAAAGGGATCCATCTCTTTCCCTGGCTAACTTTGTGTCGCCTTCCTTCAGGCTGTGGCTCTGTGGCATTCTGGAAAGCAGATTTCTAAGTGCAAAAATGTATTTTCTGACTGATTCTATGATTCTAAGTCAGCATGTTTGTGAGACCAGTAATTTTAATTGTTTTTAACAGAAAACAAACAAAACCCCAAACCACCACAAAAAACCCAACAGACAAACAAAACAAAAGGGTCAAGACTCTGTAGCAGATCTGGTTTTTTTACTCCTTGGTCATCAATATCATACCTGTTTGAGAAGGAAATGTGAAAGATAAGAAGATTTTTTTTTTTTTTAATTATTGTCCACTATATACTGATTTAAACTAGGTATTTATCATTAACATCTTCAGCTACTTAAGGGGGGTGGGGGGGAAGGAAAAGGGGCCTGGATGATACCTTCTGGGAAACCATCATCTTGTGCTGGCCCTTTCAAAATTAAGGTGTTACAGAAGTACTGGTTTAGTGTTCTGTCCTTAGGTGGGAGTTGGTAAAAAGGAGCATAGCTTAAATAATTCAAAGTCAAAACTTCAGTTTAAAATGTTTTGGCCAAAATTTGTTATCGTATCTTTGAAGTTGTCTTTTCTTTTTACCAAAAAAGTCTAGGAGCCTTTTCCTGTCTGTCTCGTTAGAAGATGGTAAACCATGGGAAACCATGCATGCCTGAGTAGGACATACATCTTCGCTATTTTGAGTAGGCATTTTGAAGTTGCTTATTTTTCATTCTTACTCCTCCTTCTATGCTTATGCTAGTTACTGAACCAGAGGGAGATTTCTATTCAGTGCCCTTTGACATGCAAATTAGGCTGTGAGCTTGATCAGAACTTGGGAAATTACAAAAGAATTTAATTTTGAATATTGTTCATTCTTTTTAGGCTTTTGCCTTGTCAGTCTTGAGCCAATGGAGTGGGCATTGTCTGACCTCTTTCTTTGCACCAGCTTTGCAAATTAGAAAATCATGAACAAAGAGCATTGATTCCTGATTTGCTATGCAAATATGCCCTATACAAATCCCCTACTGCATCATCCAGCTTTTGGTAGGCAGCAGATGTAGAACAATAGTGACAACTTGTTGTAAAGCTTTTTGCCTATTTATGTTTGCTATTACTGGCTAGAGGGAGGAGGGTTCACTACTTAAAAAGCACTAGCAAGGACTGTAGTTAGATCTACATTTTGACAGCAGTTCCCTTCTCAGTTCTTCTAGCCAACTTTATTTCTGACATAATAACTCTAATAAATGCTTATCTTGGCAAGTGAGTGGTGAATAAATGTACTTAATGCCAGTACTTTTGCATCATAAACTAGTTTACAATAGTTTAAGCAAGCACTTGCAAATAAATAAAAAAATTCAGAGACATAGGATTGCAGGTGTAGTATGGAGTTACTAAAAGAAGCCATTTGATGTCAAGCTGTCTATCTGACAGTGTAATTTTTTTTCAAGGTAATCTTTTTCAGAGGCTAATTTCATTCACCACACCAATGCTCATAGAGTGGTTCTGTCACCTCTTGTATGAATTACTACAATTATGTTGGGACACATAACTTCAGCTTTTACTAAAATTAAAGGTATTTTGCCAGGAGACTAGCAGAGGAAGAACTTCTGTGCAGAATCAATCTACTTGAAAAGGAAACATTTCTACAGTCAAGCTTTTACTAGCTTCTTGATTTCTGAGTACTCTAAAAAGTATCCAGATTTGCTTAAGTTACTTTATTTTCTGATCCACTTCTGTGCTCATATCCTCCAAAAGCCAAGGTTTGCCTCTTATCTTTGCTCCACCTGACAGGTGTCATCTCATCTTGAGTTGTAATCGTTAGAGGCTGGCCCCAGAAGTCTGAGCTGCGAGGTTCTTTTTCCAGAGCTGCAGGTGGCTGTGAGTGGAGACTGCTCCTCAGTTGCTTGTGTGCAGGGAACAGCCTCATATCCATGTGGAAATCTGAAAAGCTCTCGATAGCGTTGCGTGAAAAAAAAATTGTGGCAGTGCTACTAGAGTGTTAGTCCCTTTATTCTAGAGCTCATGTCCACATATTCTTTCTCTTTTCAGTCTGAAATACAGACAATGCATGTGTCCAGCCTCCTGTCCCTCAGCCTTCGAAGTTCTAGGAGAAGCAATAAAAATGGAAAGTAAATACAAAACAGAGTGAAGACTAAAGATGAGGGGAAGAAAAAAGCTTCATGACTTCTACTCTGAAGTCAACATTTTAACCTTATCACAGAATCAATCAAGTTGGCAAAGACCTCAGAGATCATCAAGTCAAACCTATTACCCAATACTTAATACCTCCTGACAACGAAACCATGGCTCCAAGTGCCACACCCAGGTTGTGTTTTTTCTGAACACCTCCAGGGACGCTGACTCCACCGCCTCCCTGGGCAGCACATTCCACTGGCCAATTACTCTTTCTGTGAAGAACTTTCTCCTTGCCTCGAGCCTAAACTTCCCCTGGTGCAGCTTGAGACTGTGTCCTCTTTTTCTGCCCCTGGTTGGCTGGGAGAAGAGACCACATATATTGAGAGACCCTAGAAATGTCTTCCCTTATCTCTGCCTCAAGCTTGAACCTCAGATTTATTTTTTTCTTCACAGATGATGAGTATTATCACTTGCAGCCTTAAAAGCTGTTCTCAAGGTGGGAAACCTTGGGGCAATATATACAAGCAGTTTTTATTTGTTTTCTTTTTAATGGGAATGAAAAATTTAGGTGTTATTGACTTCATGATCACAATAACCATTATTGTAGTGGCTTTTTATTCACTGCTGCAGAGGGATGATATCTCATTAAGAATACCTCCAGCTGTGCAAGCTGTCCTTCCTTAGGACTTGAGATACCCTGGCAGAAATTAACCCCTTCAGTGTAAAAAACAGACTCAGGAGGTGATGGACTCTTCTGAAAGGTCACAGCTGTTCTTGGCTTATTGAGATCAAAGGGCTGGAATAATGGGAAAACCCCTTCCTGCTCAATGTACAAGTGACATGTTGCTGCTTTGGCTGAAGTAAATTACAGATGGGCAGTCTGGGGATGCGTGCTTGTTTCAATGTATGCTAGATTTTACAGGTAGCATTAGTTGCTTTTCTCAGTGGCTTCCCTACAGGTAGTGAGGAAAATATTTGCCATTAAGTGTGTAGTCAGCATCACAGTAGCCATTGGGGTAGCAGTCATTTTTCAGTTTTCCTTGTCTGTGCAGCAGTCAGAGGAAGAAGCAAAGTATGTGAGTGTAAAGGCACTGGTGAACAGGAGTGCTGCATTCCTCTCTTTGGGCTGTCCTGCATGCCCTTGCATTTTGTAAATGTGAATTTTCACTCTAGGGAGGAGAAAACCCTTCCTTCATAGTAAAATGGAATGTCAGTCGGCCTGGCTAAAGCTGTGTCTTAAGAGAAACTTTCTTTTGAGTTCCCTGTCACTGACCAGTTTTGAAGGTCATAAAGGTAGACCGATGTGAAGCTGTGGCAGCTCCATTTAGCACTGCCATTCCACACCACTTTAAAATGTTTTATCTTAGTTATTTGGGCCGTCTGATCAGGTTATCAATACAGTTAGGGGAATGGGATGCTGCTGGTTCACTAACCTTTAAAATAAACTGTGCACCATAAATGCTTTCTTGTTATTCTCCAAATTGGTTTCCATGGTAACTCTGTCACTGGAACAATGTTTTTGTCGATGAAAAGGAGGAAAATAATTTCCTTTTTAGGAATTCTCTGCTCAGCCTAATAAAATTCTCTCTTTACTTGAACCCTATTCATCTCTAGGGAACCAGGATTCTTGTCTCCATTCACCTCCACTAAGCGTGGCCTGGATTTCACCCCCACAATGTCCCTCTCCCACTCCTTTCTGCCTTCTGAGTTGAAATTGGTACCTTTTGCTTCAGGGGTAAAAAGCTTTGTGCTGCAGAATTCCTTGGTATGTGGCTTCCATCTTACCTTTTCACTAAAGCTTCTTGAATCACACCATTTTTATCAAAACAATAATTTTGCTGGAGCACTCTCTGCAGCAGGCCTGGGAGGTAGCACTACCACACCTCCCACCTTTCCCTCATTGCTGATGTGTCCTTACATCTCAGCCCCAGGATGCTTCTGAACCAGACCACTTGATGTCGAGGCAGAGCCTGGTGCTGTACACTGTGGAGCTTCTCTGGAGAAAAGCTTGTGATCGCTCAGATTAGTCATGCAAAGAGTCTCTGCAAACAAGCCTTGAGTGCTACATGTTTTGTAATGTCTTGCTGCAGAAACAGCTGTTGTGTGTTGAAAAGAGATGGGAGATGCAGCTTCAGCCTCCTGTGGAGAAAAGCAGCTCTCTGCAGCATCAGAAGGCTGTGAGACCAAGGCAGTTTTGATAAAAAATGTGCTCTTGTCAAATGCAACTTAAAGTGCAGTTAGATTGCAGCTGAGCCTCTGGAAAGCACCAGCTCTCCATGAGCACCATAAATAGTGCTGCTATCCCTTTTTTCCTTCATTATTTTTTTTATATACCTCCTTTTAATCTGCAAACTAAAGAAAAGATCTTACTCCATGGTGCAGTTCCTCCTACTTGAAGCTTTCCTAACATGCTCTAAGCACAACACAGTTGTTGGGTTTTTTTTTTTGCTCCCAGCCTCTCAGCAGGTCATGAAGTGGTTTTTAAGCATCCACTTTGACATCCCCAGGGCTTCCAAGTACAGCTCTGCTAAATGCCATGCGAAGCACTTCTGAATCTGTCTCTTTTCAGAGTTTTTCAGGAGACAAGGTCTACTGAAATTAGTGGAAACATGAAAAGTTTTATTAAGTCTCAGGTCTCTTTCCTAGGGTAGTTAGATGAATCCAAGTAAATAAGGGAGGTTCTGTGATTTTGTTTATCACTTAAGCTTTCTGTTTTCAGAGACAGCAGGATTGTAAAGTGTCCGTTATTGCAGGAGACATTGTGCCTGGTTCTGAATACGGCAGGAATGTGCAAACTAAATGGAAGTAATTTTGCTCACTACTGTTTTCAGAGACCAACATCCCTTGGATTGGATGTGGAGTCTCAACAAGCAGTAAATCAGATATATTTTTTTGTGAATAACTGGTTTTGGAATTGACAAAAGTCTCATGTCCTTTCCTTGAGAATCAGTCTCATCAGCTTTCAAAGCTTTTGAAGGATAGATGCATTATCTTCCACTACTTAGAAACTGAAACAAACCAAGTTTGAAGTTTAGTCCATTGGGCTTTTCCCCCTTGTTTTCATGTTTGGAGTTGGAGGGTTTCCCGGGAGAGTTAGAGGTGAGCTTGCACTCTTCTTCCTTGAGAAAGCTGCATCAAGCATCTGCTGGTTTATTTTCACATGCTGGTCATTCTAAACAGAATTTTTAAAATTTACATTTAATGTTTCCCAAGTGAAATGCTTAGATTTGTGTAAAGCAAAGAAAGATGGTCTGGCTCTCTTGATGAAGATTCGTGAGTTGGCATAAAACCTTGATGAATCCCTTTGTAGGTTAGGAGTATGTCCATGCAAACTCCTGCCTCAGGTTCATAGAATCATAGAGCTGTTAGGGTTGGAAGGGACCTCAAGAATCATTTAGTTCCAACCCCCCTGCCATGGGCAAGGACACCTCAGACTAGATCAGGTTGCTCAGAGCCACATCCAGCCTGGCCTTAAAAACCTGCAGGGAGGGAGCTTCTACCACCTCCATGGGCAACCTGTTCCAGCAAGCGACCCCATGGAGCAGTATAGGTTGGGGACTGACCTGCTGAAGAGCAGTGATGGGGAGAAGGACCTGGGGGTCCTAGTGGATGGAAGGCTGACCGTGAGCCAGCAATATGCTCCTGTGGCCAAGAAAGCCAGTGAGGGTGTATTAGAAGGGGTGTGGTTAGTAGGTCAAGAGAGGTTGTCCTCCCTCTCTACTCTGCCCTGGTGAAGCTACATCTGGAATATTGTGTCCGGTTCTGGGCCCCTCAGTTCAAGGAGGACCTCAGGAAACTGCTTGAGAGAGCAGGTTGCTAGGACTATGACTCATGAGGAATCTATGCTTCTGTATTTTCATTGCTCCTTACTCGCACCAAGGATACTTTTAGAAGTATCATCCTTGCTATTGTATGTCATACTAGGATATAAATATACAAAGAAATTTAGAATAGTTTATCCTGTGACTTTTTTGACTTGTCAGTTTCACATATTTTCTGTTGGCAAGATGGCTACTTAAAGGACTGGTTTGATCATCCATTATCATATGGTCACAGATAAATTCAAGTAGTGAAGCAGCCAATTCAGAGTTTTGCAGTGAGTAGTGAGCCTATGTCTTTATATGCTTAATTAAGAGAAAATTAAATATGCCAACAGGCAATATAATTCCTTAAAACATGTTTCCAGCTTTTATATGGTATTATTTACTGTCCCTCTCTGTCTATTTAGTCTTCTAGCTTCATGCTTTTCACGCATGGCAATTACCAAATCACAAAAGTATTTTCAGGCTGAAACTTTCACCCTTTTTTGCTGCAGGAAATGCAGTTACATCCCTCTTCTTGGTGTTTTGGGGAATCATGACGTGATTAAATTGCCTCTTGAGATTCTTATACTAACATTTTCTACTACATCTGTAAAAGAATTTTATTAACATCAGTTCTACTTAATGATTCAAATTGTTTAACCTAATTGTAAACAAGAAGAAAAAAAGTCTGCTGGTAAGGAGTTTGTTGTTTGTTTGTTTTTTACTGTAAGGATGAAGGCACACATCTGCAAGACAGTAAGCCTGCTCCTAGACCTCAGGAGTTTGGAGACTGAGAATAAGATCCTGGGATTACCCCACAGGTTAGCTGTGCCTTGACCCTCATGAGAGTGTGGGGTTGATGAACCCCTCCTCTACATCAGAGGGAGCAGAAAGGGAAAACAGGGGCAGATGTTGGCCTTGTGGCATTTAGGTTTCTCCTCAGCTCAGGTAATAGGCTCTGGGCAGCTGAATGGTGGTGCAGGCTGCTGGAGCAGTACTGGATAATGCCAGTGGGGAGTCAGACCTACCCCAGCAGATTTTATCCTTGCATTTTTCTTGCAGAACATAGATGAAACCACTAAACTAAGTGGTGGGCAAGGAGAAGACAGGTGGATATTCACCACCTGGCAGGTTTCGGCAGGCACTGTGAGCTGGCACTGTGTTCCTGGCTGGTTTTCCATTGAACTTGCTGCTCAGGTTTAGTTGGAACAAAACCAAGAGCAAGGGGGCCTGACTATTTCCCAGAGCTCCAGTGGCAGGTGCTCATCCATGGCCACACATGTGCCAGGTGGCTCGTGAGCTCCAATGGCAGGGCCGAGAGGCAGGCACGGTGCCCATGGGCCAGGACTGGAGCCCATCTGGGCCTGTGATAGGGGCAGGCATCAGCGGGGCAGGAATGTGCGCAGCTGCAGGGTGCTGTTATGTGGCCAGGCAGCCTCCCTACACAGATCTTTGCCCACTGCCTCAAAAGATTTATTCACTCAAAAATAGTTTAGCTGTAGGGATGCACTAGAAATTTCCTTCCTTAGGAATGAACTGGCATTTTTGTGACTGGCAGGGACTATATCCCCAACTGGGTCTGAACACAGCATGTGTTGTTGACTGCCTTTTTACATCTGGGAATAAGTTAGTTGCTTGTTAACAGTAACTAGCATGTGGGAGAATAAAAGCGGCATTAAACCCAACCTTGGCAAGGAGAAAAATCAAATGGAAAATATGTGTTTTTTAATATGCCACTGGGTCAGTATATAACAGCAGAACAACACTTGTTGTAACCTGATATCCCTCAGGAATGAGGGAAAAGCTGACTGCTTGCTCCGCTGAGCCAAAAAATAAGAAAACATGTAAGTGCAAGTGTGCAGTCAGCAGCATAAGGAATAATGCCTCAGAAAGCAGAGAGCAAAGCTGGAGCACTGAATGTTAAGGAGCTAACAGTTTTACATAGAAACACAGCCCATTATTATTTAACCTATTTGTATGATAGTCTTTGACATCCTAAAGAAAATCCCAATCCTTCTGTACCCACCAGATGGGTGTTTTGGCAGAATCTATGGAAATATTGCATGTTAGCCATCTTCTTATTTCTTGCTAGAAACTAAACAGATTTTGGATGTAAACATGTAAGTGATTGGAATAACCCAAATGCATTTCTCAGGATGGATGTGTTGTTTTCAGAGGTCAATTTGTTTAATGTTTTATCAAGCCCTTTAGAGCAACACTGCAGTTGCATTTCATTTAAGCATTACCCAGCATATAGGACAGGCTTGGAAAAGCAATGCCATGTGGCCTTCAGGCACCTGGCAAGAGTACACTTTCAGCATGGTATATGGAGAAATAGGCACCCAGCTCCTGCGGCTGATGGGATCCACACAGCTCCTCATCCAGCCTGTGCTGGAGCTATACAGCTTCCTATCCAGCTGGGAAAGCTGTGCTGCTGGGAATAGCTGGCGAGTGAAAGACCTGGAAAAACCATGGCCCTGGGATGTCAGTACAGTAGAAGAATGCAAGCACATCCCTGGGGAAATGGCAGAGGCACTCTGAGGTAAAGCCCTGCATGTAAATATGTGCCCCCTAATGAACTGAAAGTACCTGCAATTATTTGGAAGGAAGCTATGTTCGGAAGACAATGACAGCAATTACAGTTGCAGGGAGCTGCAGATGTTTCATGAAAAGAAATGTACAAGCCTAAAATTGCTTTCTGGGAAATAAAAATTATAAAAATCTTTAAAATGTCCAAATAATCTGATTGTTCTGCAATATTTTTCTAGGTAGCATTTGACAGCAGATTAGAAAGTCAAAAGTATCTAGCCTGATCCCTGGCTATAGGAATAGAAGTGTTGCTCTCTTGGCTTTCTCAGGGCAGCCCAGGCCCCCCTGCACTCTGCTGTGCTGTGGAGTCCACCACATATCAAAGGCAGAGACTCCACAGAAATCCAACCATTTCAAGTGAGGGGATGATGTGGCTTCTGACCTAGGGCAAGATATTAGCTCCCCACATTTCCTTAGTTGAGCTTTCTGTGGGGTTCATGTATATTTTGTGTCCTTTGAGAAATGCTTGTTTGTAGCTTGGCAGCCATGCTTGCCACCTCTGGAAGGAGCATCCCATGTTCACATGGAACATTTGACTTCTGTGGTGGTGGAGTTGGGGCCCTGGAGAGGACTTCAGTACACTGTATCTATAGGGCTGTTCTGAGATACTGAACTCTTGCCTAGGATTTTACTGCTCTGCACAATATAGACATCCAGAAAGGACTGCTGTTGATGCTGTGGGTTGAGCTCAGGTCCTGCCTCCTTCCTTTTTCCATATCAGATGAGTTGTTACTCTGGCTTTTCTTTGCCCTAAAGCATTAGACCCTTGCTTAATTTACTGAAAGAGCAAGGTGCTGGGGAAGGGTGCTCTATGAGAAAGTGGTGGCTGCAGCTGTACTAGTTGTCTGAAAATGCCCAGAGGTGATGCCTCCTCTCACAGAGCAGGCAGTGAGCTGGAGAGCCTGACCTGTGTGTGCTCTGTGGTGCCCTGGCACTGAGCAGGGCAGCAGCCAGATCCCACCTTCTCTAAGGGTGTAGAAAAAGAGATGGTCTTAAGGCTGTGGCTTGAAAAAATCCCTGGTACTTCACAAATGCTGCACTTTACACTGTTTTTCCTAAGTTACCTAAATTCCCCCTCAGTTTCAGATGGAAGTGAAACTTCACTTGCCATTAAAATGGGGTGGCTGTGGGGCAGGGGATAATTTTGCAAGGCAACATCTTTTTCCAAAAAGGGTTATTTGATCATGTAACTGCAATTCACAGATTTCTGATTGTTCCCCTAACTGCCCTCTGGCCTGTACCACGAAAGAAATAAACACATTCAACTTCTTTTTTCTTACAGAACATCTGTAACCCATTAACATTAGATCCTGGGCTGGCAAGCCAGCTTTGGAGGCAGGCCTGGAGCATGGCTTGGGCAAATTCACTTCTCTGGGAGTCTGCTGTGGCTGTTCTCTCTAATATTTTATCAGCATGTTTATTTTTGTTGTAGTAGCACTTCAGGACTTCAGACAGGAGCTACAGAAATATTTTACAGTGTTTAAGTAAGCTTTTAACAGTATTGTTTCCAATTTAGTTGTATTTTGAACTCTTTCTGATTTTTGTGCTGCTTTTTTTTTTTTTTCCAGTATCAGTGTGTTTTCCTCCCTCAAATGCATCTGCACACACATGGAACAGCTGCATCCTTAACAGCTAAGCTTTCTTCTGACATGCTGCAATTCTAAACTGATTCTGAGTGCTTTACACCTTTATGAGGCTTTACGCCTTTGGGTTAAAATTTCCCCTGCCCATTATTTGCTTCCAACTGGTTTATTTTCTGTGTTTTCAGTTGCAGTGAAAAACAGCTCTGCTGGACTGAGGTTAAGTGAAACTACATTTTACCCCTGATACAGCCTTCTACAGCTATTGAAGTTGAAAATTAAACTGCATGGTCACTCTGCTGTGGCTCACACCCCCTCCCTTTTCCACTCCATTGAGCTTTGCCTGCAGCTGCACCCCGATGAAATACTGTGGTCTTTAAAACAAGGTGCAGCCCATAAGACACGATGTGGCTCTCCAAGCACTGCCACAGCACCAAGGTGTGCCCAGCTTTTATTGACAGTATTTGTCATGCTGTTAAATCCTATCTTACTGTTTAGTTTCCAAACCCAGTCATGCCTGATGGCTTTGCACAAAACTGGCATGCAGAGTACCTGTTTGCTGCAAACAGTCCTTTCAATCTGCTTATGGGCATCATGTAGCTGACTTGATCCATAAGGTGTGATTTTACATGGATCATTCCTATTTCTGCATGGGTCTCACTCTCTTCATCATTCTTGCTGGCAGCTGAGGTGGCTGAGACGCTTCTGCCCGCAGCCAAGCACCAGGGGCTTTACCAGGGAAGTCCTACAAGGCAGGAGCAGGTACTTTGTGCCACTACAGCCCAAGGCTAGGGATGACCTTCAAAGCCTGAGTGAGGTGGTATGGGGTAGGGTAGTCAAAGAGATGTCTTCCTCTTGTCCTGAGATGTCATTGGCACAGTTATCACTGTGGTTATACACATAACATGCCCTTGTCTAGAAATGGTGACAGGTGGGGCTATACCTTGAAAAACAAATGCCTTTCAGGGAAAGCCTGGCTTTACTGATGCCTGTTTTGCTGCTATTGCCCTCAGCTCACAGAGAGCATAATTCTGCATTAAATGCTGCCTTTTGCTCAGTCCAGGGATGTGCAAACATCTTACACTGCAGGACGGGGGAGGCACAGAAGCCAGACATCTCCTTGTGGCACAGCTGCTGCGCCGCCGCTTGTTTTTATTGTGTGTGCTCCAGGAACCGTTTTCTTTTATTCACAACAGCTTAGAAATGCACTTAGCAATGGCTTAGAAATCATTCCAGAGTGACAGAATAAATGTGCATGGGTACAAATCTCAAGGGCAGAAAAAAGCAAGGATGCTTTTCTTCCCCTCAGTACAGGTGTGATATTCAGGCATGAAAGCCAACAGGCACCCCAGATTTTCTGCTCCCCCCCTCTTCGGTGCCTAGCTACTACAGGGCTCTCAGAGCGGCATGTCATGTTTTGTACATCATGCCATCACTTCAAACCATGCACTGAACTCATGGGTTTAGGGAGTCCAGCGTCATTGTCTCTGAAGCTTTCAAAGCTTCGCTTCAGTTTTAAATGCCTCTTTAAGCACAGACAATGCTCCAACAAGCTTGCTGGAACTAAATGAAGCTTATAAAGCTTTGAACGCTATTGTAACATGGTGGGTCCCGCAGGAGACTGCAAAATCCTGCTGTGTGCAAGGATCCACCACGCTTTCAAGTGGATGCACTGTATGTGCTAAAAAATGTAGGCAGAGCAGGGCAAGGAAAGGACAGAGTGTGTCAGCATATTTTTTGAATTACCTAGCATGTGACTGATACCACAACAGTAATCTCACTTTCTAAAATAAAAATAATGTACTATCTTTCCTTATTTTAATGTAGTACACAGAGAAGCTTGGGACACACATATATACACACACACACACACACACACACATATATAAAAACTGTTCTCTTATTTGAGATTCCAGAGACAGAATCCCATAAAAAGCTGGGATTTTTTTTCCTCGACTTTTCACAGGCCCCACTGTTAAAATAACTTAAGATTTTCCTGCAGTCATCAAGTCTTCCCTGTCATCACAGAGATGCTTGCTTTACTGTGCTGATTTTCCCAACGTAAAATGCGTGAGAGGGGGAGAAATGAAGAAAGTAGGCCAGGTAGGTAAGCACCCTATTTTTCTGTCTGTGTTTAATTACAGCCCAGAAAGTCAAAGTGAGCTGGCAAAAATTCTGCTTAGAAAGAAGAGCAGAGTGTTTGTCATCCGTAGTAATGAGTATGGTGTCATTAGCAGCTTACTGGGGCAGTGCCGTGCTGCCTCTTCGCTTTCCCCGTCCCCAAACAGGCGATGGGCTGCTGACCCAGATCGGGTGTCTAAGATGAGAGCGATTCCTTCCCGACAAGCCTCAACATTGACAAGTGGTCATTAATTGCAAGAGTCCTGCCAGCATGAGGTTTTAGAAACAATTTGTACTTCTTTAATTACGTTGCCAAGGCAGGCTTTGTCCTGGGTGCTCTCATCAGGCTGAATTAGACTTTAAAAGAATTAGGCTCAGCACAGCCAGAGCTGCACTCAGGAGCTTTGCTGAAAATCGTTGCTGGGGAAGTGAGAGATGGGGGAGGTGCATGACGGTAATTGTCACCAGGAGGAAGAGAGAATCTCTTGTTCCCATATTGTTTTATTATTCTAATGATGCAGAGGCAGCCTGATGGAGATCGCGGCCCTGCTCCACCGGGAGTTACACAAACACTGGGATGGTAGAAGTACCTCTGCTCCAGAAAGCTGGCTGGCTAAGCAAGCAAGCTGGGCAAACATGGGGGAGAAAAGGGAGGGCTGCTTTATCTTTAGTTTTCACACAGGGAACCAAGTGCAGAAATTTATGGTTGTGCCCTGCCAGATCCTCTTTCTCTATCTCTTTTTCCTGCCCTGTGTGCTCACCCATGAGCTAATCTTTGGGGAGCATGTAGTTCCATGACAGAGGCCAGCAGGACTCAATTTTCCCTGAGTAAAACTGAACTTGTGATGATTTGCCTAGTCACCCAGTGGCAGGTGTTTGGGAAAATGCTGCCATTCTGATGAAATACGAGCTAATTGGGAGAGGGGGTGACCCAAGTGAAGGTGCTATCCTTCCTCAATCTCCCTTTGGGATTTGCAGCCTTATCAGAGAAGACTAAACGTAGCTGCACTTGCTGATAGGACCAGCCCTGGGTGTGCAGGGTGGGTGTGGGGATGTACAGCCACAGGGCAGATAATGCAGAGCCCAAGTGAGGTGGGGAGGCTGCTGGGGAAGATGAGAAGAGGCCCTGGACTCCACCAGAGATGGCTGCAGACCCCATAATGGGAATATTTTAGCCCATACCAATGGGGCTTAACACTGTTGATTATCTGACTGGGGATGACAAGGCAAAGATAATACTCCTGAGCAGGCTGACCACTTCCCTGGGGCTTCCTTTTTAAAAACATATCACCTTTGATGCAAACCATCTCTCCAACTGTACCTATTGCAACCCCCTAAGCAGATCAATATATTTATGACAAGCCATGTGGTGCAATATGTGGCTGCAAATGAAACGATTGCATACTTTGACTAGAAAGGCTTCTGCTGGGCTCAGTTCCCCCAGAAGTTAATTTTGCCCAGTGTTCCCATAAAGCATCATGCCTTTTTTGAAAGCCAAGTAGCCTTTCCCATGCTGAAAGTAATGGGGATTTGTAATGGCATTTAAGGCTGGATTAACTGCAATATGCTTTATGATTCGTAGAACTTTACAGCAGTATCTCCAGATTGCTGTAGGTGAAATTCAGCTCTTTTTCTCTGTAGTTCAGGGGAAAAGGATAAAGTAAAAATAAATATTTCATCAGCACGTCCTACTACTGAAAAACAAGTCAAAGATCTTAAAGTATGCCAGCACAGTGATTTGTTTCACATGAATAGTAAGTACGTGTATAGCCTCAAAAAAATTCTTCCCTAACTGGAAAACAGCATTGTCAGTATCTCTGCAAGCTATGGAGGACCACTGACACATTTACAGGTAGCTGGGGGAGCAGCATGGGCCAGGTTCCCTACTGACAAGTTCCTCATCCAAATGTTTTAACAGTTGTTTGCGTTTCTAGTTGAGAGGGGTCTGTCTATCAGCTCTGGATTAGTCACTACTTTCTGGGGAATGGAAAAGTACTAGCAAAGAGGGTGAGCAGGGACATACCCACAGCCTTTTGTTGTGTCCTGTGCACCAGGCTCCTTCTCATTGACAGGTCTTCAGTGAGGCTACAGGAGTGAGGTGTCAATGTGTGCATAACTAGATGGTGAGGGATGTGATGGTAGGGATGCCCAGGATGCCTTAAGGTGATGTGAGTAGAGAGTGGCATTGCATGTTAGGAAAAATTTCTTCACCATAAGGATTGTCAAGCTTTGGAACAGGCTACAAAGGGAAGTGGTTGGGTCACTGTCCCTGAAAATATTTAAAAGATGGGTAGCTTTGGCACTTAGTGACATGGTTTAGTGGTGGACTTGATCTTAAAGGTCTTTTCCAACCTAAACAATTATGCCATTCTATGATTCTTTGTCACATGCTGGCTTGTGGCAGAAAGTGCTATGGGCTATGGGGGAAGAAGAACCCTCACTGGGAGAGCACAGGGCTGGCACCCACCAAGCACGGCCAAGAGAAGATGGGGCAGCAGAAACCATTGGGGCAATGGGTACTGTGAGACACAGGAGGTTTGGGTCCCCTCCTGTGCAACCAAGGCCCATAAAGTCGGATGTTTCAGCCCAAAAGAACCCAAATATCCATTCTCTTATGACTGCTGAAGTAATTTTGAGCCTCATCTGTGAGGAAAAGCTTCCCCCTCCACTTCCCTTCTGCTCTACCTACCCACTATTCTCCCTCCCTTGTCTTCCCCTGTGCCTTCAATGGTAGGTGACAACTCTCCTGGCCTTCCTGGGGCTGGTTTAGGAGCAGCCCCATTAATTTAGCAGCAGGTACATTTCATTTTATCTCATTTCATTCATGAAGAACAGTCCTGGGCATATTTTGCTGGTTAAGTGATGCAGAGAGGCTCAAGAATGGGAACATAACTAGGTCATCGGCTCCCATCTGATGTTTGTTATGCAACACATACCTCCTCTTCAATCTCAACATCTGCATCATGGCCCTGATTTTCTCCCAGTGCTGATCATTGCATCTGAAAAATCTTCAAGAATGGAAGGTGTTCAGCTGTGCCACCAAGTTGAAGTGGCTGTACCAGTACTACAGAAAGTCTCATGGCCCCGCTCTGTTTTCCAAAGCTGCAAATGTGCCCCTTGCTTTTCACAGGGGAAACAGGTGAGCACGTCTAGTAAACAATCTGTACCTGGGGTGAGGGCATGTGTACTGATCACAGCCTGGTCAGAGAACCCCTTCTCACTGGGTACCTAGGTGCTGGTTTCAGTTGCCCTATTGGCCCAATTGAATTTTGGACAAGATTTATATACAGGCTGATTTCTAGTTGTCTGTGCCTTGGCTCATGCCTTGCTCATGCCTTGCTCTTACCTTGCTCAACCTCTGCTCAAGCCCTTGCTCAAGCCTTGCCTGCTTGAACCTGCTTGGACCTTGTCTGGCATGAAGTTGCCTCGAGTTGCCTAGCCTCGGGTTGCCCGGTCCAGAGGCTGGGATAAAGCCACGAGCCTACCCACCACAAGCTACGAGAGAAGCCACAAGCTTAGAAGTTGGAGCCAAGCCTGCTTCCTCTTGTGACCAGGATTTTGCCATGCCTCAGTTTCCCCCAGGACAAAGCAAGTGCCTGTCATGATAGCATCGTTAATAGCCTGCCATCCGCTGAAGCCAGACCAGCCATCAAAAACTGTGTGGCATTCCTGCCGGCAACCTGCCGTGCCTGGTGCATGAGCGCCCCAAAGCCTCTAATACACAGCAGCAGCACTCCCTACGTGGATACAACCAGCTGTGAGTAATTAATTAATTGCTTCTTTGGCTGAACGGTTCCTGTGAAGTCTCCCCCCACCCCATGTGGTCCAGCGCCATTTTGCTCCCGGGGTATTCTCTTTCTGTTACATTCCTCCCAGTTTGCATAAAATAGTTAAATTGTTATAATTGCCCAAACACTGCACATTTCCGTTGTAAATTTATTTTAACTGTAAGTGGAACCTTTTGATATGTTAGGCAATTTTCATATTAATAAAAGGTTATTAACATCTTTATTAATATTGCCATATTCTGTATAAATAGAGGAAATATTATATCCTTTAACACCACCTCAACACGAGGGGGAACTTCTTTCACTGTGAAGGTCACAGAGCGTTGGAACAGACTGTCCAGGGAGGTTGTGGAGTCTCCTTCTCTGGAGACTTTCAAGACCCATCTTGATGTGTTCCTGTGTGGTATGTGCTAAATTCTATGGTCTGGCTCTGGCAGGGGGGGGTGGACCCAATGGCCTTCGGAGGTCCCTTCCAACCCCTAACATCCTGTGATACTGTGAACCTTTTAAAACCTGTTCAGATCAAGAACTGAACTCAAGACTGTCTAGGAGAGCTTTCCTCTAAACCCTTATGTACTGCCAGACAGACCCCTTTCTGCAGACACCGAAAACACAGTCAACTTCTAGTGTCAGACAGGAAAAATCATCAGCTCATGCTAACATGGATTTTAAAAAAATCATCAAGAAAAAGCTAGTAATTTAAAGCAATGTTAGGGCTATAGCTCTAACTGGTATTCCTTCTGGCAACGTTTCCAAAAGTGTCATGAACAGTTTCTTACTGAATGCATGGTATGCTCAGGGTGGCATGTGGCCCCTGGGGTGAGGTTGTTTATGCCATTACAACCCTCTTTCTTGCTAAAGCAGCTAATCAGGCATGGCTGCACGTCTGCCAGCAGAAAACCATCCAACTACCCCCATTTTAAAAGGTGCTGTTTCTGTGCAAGCCCTGGGGCACTCTGGGGTACTCTGTGGCACAGGCAGAGGGTTGTCATGGAGTTCGTCCATACCACCGGGGCAATCATTCCTCTGGTGGTGTGTGTGGAAGCATGTGTGATGTGATTAAAGATGCAGAGGGACAGGGTGTAAAACAAAAGACCCATCTAACAGGCAGAGAGCAGAAAAATGAGGGGAAGAGAACAAAGCCAGAGGACTGTATCGGCATGGCTGCGCTGCCATTCGTCGGCTGTTATGGAACACTGGCAAACGCCAAAGCTTTCTACTTTGGGGAGCAGTCGGTACTGCTTTTGCCGTAAGCAGACCCACCCTTGCCTCCAGTCAAACCTGGACGGCCTCAGGGTGGGAGAAGCTTTTATAATTCCTGAGTGGCGAAGGTTATTGTGTAGCTCTCCTGCTGCCAATGGGGATCATCAAGGTCTCAAATGGCCTGGAGTACTGTCTCAGCCCAGGGCTGAAAGTGGGGTTTGTCATTTGTGTGGCTTGCTTTATGAGTCTTTGTTGGGCAAGCACCATATTTCTATTGTTTATGTGACTTACTTCATGCGATCCATAAACACAGAACCAGATTCAATTCTGGTGTGTGCAAACCTTGCTAGAAGAGCATGTGCTTTCCTTTTTACCCCACCTCCCGCGCCGCCTCCCCCGCCCCAGTCTACAGAAATACTGTATTTTTTTTTCCACCGACTCAAGCATTTGAGGGTTTATTTTTTGAGCAAACGTTACAACCGCTGTATGATACGACAGGGAGGGCGTGTGAGGCACACGCTGCAGCCGCATGGCCAGCACATGCGGTTGCTGGGCTCTGCTCTCCCCGCCCGGTTTGCAAATGTCGTATAGTGCAGACCCGTCGAGCCCCAGGGTCTCGGCACCAAACGGGACCCGATGGGCACCAGGGACGCGCCCCAAAGCGCAGCACTGCCGAGGAATAGCACACGAGCCCCGCTGCCCGCCAAAGTGCACCCGCTCTCACTTCAGCAGCATCCTCCATACAGACCCCTGCACCGGGGTCACGTCGCGGCCCATTTAGGGCCGTTGTCCCTCTCCCTCCTCCCCCTTCGCGCTGCACTGTAGTTCACTTCCTTCGCTCTTTTAATGCGTTTATCCTAAAAATAACGGGGGAGCAGCCAGCCCCGGTACGGTGACATCCCGCACGGGCCGCACGGAGGGAGGGCACCAGCCGCGGCCGCCCCCAGCCACACGCCATCTGCACACGCGCGACAACCGAACTCATTTTGCATCGCCCTGACCGAACGCCGTCCTCGCCCCCCGCGTTTCCGTCTTGCTTTGGAGTAGGGGTGCGGGCCAGGCGGTAGCGTGAGGCGGTAGCGTGGGGCGGTACCGGGAGGCGGGACTGGGAGGCGTGCCCGCAGGTGTGGCGCGGCGGCGCGCAGCCGCGCGGAGTGGCCTAGGCGTGTCCTCGAGCGCCGTGGGCACCGCCCCCCCACCCCCGCCCAGCCGCAGCACGGCGCGGCACGGCATGGCGGGGCTGCGCTACCCGCAGCACGGCGGCTACTGCCGCGCGACCGCGGCCATGAACCTCTTGCTCGGCGTCTTCCATGTCCTCCTGCCCTGCTTCCGCCCCGGGGAGGCTCAGGGACAAGGTGAGAGCGCCGACGGGGCAAGTCGGATCTGGGGAGAGAGCGTGGGAGCCGCCGCTGCCCGCTCCGGGCATGCGAGTGAGGCCGTCGCCCCCGCCCCCGTTCCCTCGGGCGGCTGCCGCGGTGGCAGCCCTGGGGACACAAAAGGGAGTTGGGACGTGGGTCCTATCCCTTTTCCTTGCTCCCGGTCCGGCGCCTCGCGGTGTCTTCCGCGTCTCGGTGTCAGCCGGGCCGCGCGTCTCTGCGGGCCTGTCCCGGCGCGGGGAGCCCAGGGCCGCTGCCGCCTGCAGGCTCCGGGCTCCTGCCTTCCGCCCTTGTGAGCCCAGCCGGCTCATCTGCGGTTTCTTTCTTTGCCCTCACAGCTATCGAGCCCATCCCCGGCGTGGTGGAGCTGTGGCAAGCCGAAGAGGGGGAGCTACTGTTGCCCGTCCAGGTGAGGGAGCGCCGGGGCTGGTCGTGGTGGGGCGCCGGGGTAGTCGAGACGAGGAATCGGAGACCATTATGAGCTCTTGAGGGGCCGGGGGGCGAGAAGTCGCGGACCATTATGAGGTTCTGAGAAGCTGGGGGATGGAGGGAGGGGAGTCGGGGACCATTATGAGGCCCTGGGGGGTCGCGGGGGGAGGTGTTTATGCCCAAGGGGCGGGTGTGGGAGCGACAGGGGGGTCAAGCTGCAGCCATCGCCGGGGTTCCTGCGACTCCTCGCTCTGTGTGCCCCGGTTCTTCTGGGCTGCAACCAACAGCCTGATTTTTCGGCCTGCCTTTTCTTCTTGGGTCTTGGGGGTTTTATTTGTTTGTCTTCCCATCCTCTCTGTACTTGTAAAATGAATGCATTTGTGCACCGTAAATACTGTGTATGTATATGGTGAATATGCTTATGTCTCAGACCTGCTCAGGTGAAGCCATTGTTCCTCCTCAAATGACACATCATTTATGATGTCGTTCCTCTCATCCTGGCACATTTTTGTTTTTCTTAGCTGCTTTTGTTAAGCACTAACAAGGTTTTGTAAATTCTGTGTTGGCAAGCAGAGTCAATACGGTGAAATGCATGGCCAGGCTGGTAAGCGAGGCAGGGTGCTGGAAGCAGTGGTCTGGAGTTTATGGCATTTGAGGCAGTCATTTAACTTGCACTGACGGACTCTGCCATATGTTGAGCTGGGCCTTCCTAGACTTCAAGGCACCAGGCTCGTAAATGGGAAGAAAGAGTCCTTAGGGACAACATCTTATTTGAGAGGGAAACGAGGGTAATTTATTTCTTTTAAGCCATTAGATCATTCTCTGTTTAGTGCTTAGCCCCATTAAAGTAGGGAAAAATAGCAGAAGTGTTCTTTCTTTCCTTAGCTAACACTTGATGCAGCTTTCAGGCCCAGCATTTTGTATCATGGTGTTACAAAATTATTATCAATTTTATATACAATATTAATTTAGAATTTGTGTAGTGCAGATGTAGTAGTAAGCTAAGGGAAGGTGCAGTGTCTCTGTGCCCAGGGATGCTTAAGGAACTTGGCCTTTTGCTTCTGCATTCTTTACCTTGAAGACATTAATATGCATTAGATGTAGAACTGTGTAATGCAGTTGTTTGTAGTTGCTTCTCATAGGGACGCAAGTTGAGTGATGGTGACATGATGTTTACTTCCCAAGGAGATTAGGTCTTTGTTCTTGAGCATCCTTGTAAAAATAATCTGTAGTATGGCTGAAGGAAAACCAGGCATGAATGGCCCATGAACTTGGGGCATGGCTGAGTGTATGGCTCTGCCCAGTCCTTGCAGCAGTGAAAGGTGAAGCTGAGGCTGCTGCTTCTCTGCCTTATGTATGCAGGAAAGAAAACAGGTCTTCTGGTTTCAGTTGTGACAGAGTGAGGCATCAAAGTAGCAACAGGCTTCCTGAAGTAAAAGGTGGACATTAAAAGCCAGATGAACCAATCTCTGAGTACTAGTGGTGCATTGGCTGTTTTGTGTGGCTTTCTCCTCTGAACTTGGGGACTGCAGCGCCATCTCATGCATTGGTAACTGCTTAAGCTGAAGCAGGAGGGCCTGGGTTTCTCAAACAGGTTTTAATCCTGAAGTTTGGTTCTAGGATCAACCCAGATGTCCATATGTCTCTTCCCTTGCGGGTTTGGGCCTTAGCCAGCACCTCTTAGTCTTGGGACCCGTAGCCAAATTTGAAGCCACCTTTTCCAGTTTTCAGGAGGAGGAGAAGAGAAGACCTCCTCTCTGCCTCTGCGGATGTGATGAGGGACTCTTCCAACACTGCTCTCATGGAATGGTGGCACTGCTTTGATGGTCATGGTTCTTCTCTGAACACCTGAGGACTCGGGGGTGATCCATCTTGACAGGAGATCTACAAGGTCCTGAAAGCAATTTGGAGGCAATTTGGCATTGTTGCCCTCCAGGGTGACCATTTGGCAAGGGGCATCAGCAGAGATGCTGGCATCAGTTCTGGAGATTTGAAAAGCCACTTCCATCTGTTAGCAAATGACTGCTCATTCTTTGTAAGAGGGATGCTTCAGTTTGCAAGAGGTTTATTGCTTGTCTATTTCCATGCTTCACCAAAAGAAATGGTCACACTTACAGCTATGAGGAGGTTGTGCATGTTGTCTTCTTGTAGGAGCAGATTTCTCACGTAAACCCTCACAGAGGGTTGTTGTGGCACACTCATGCCAAACAACAGTGGTGATGTGATGGTGAAAGTATAGTAAGAACTTCTTTGCTGTTGAGTGGATAACATACGCTGTTTGATAGGAAATATTTAAGGAAGGGTTGCTTCATTCATGTGTTTAAAGATAGGTCTTTGAGAAGACTTTGAGAAGGGGAAGTGTCCTTGATCTGGTTCTTCCTGCTCCCTCTTGAAGGCGGGTGGGTGGGAGTGCATCTCAGGAGAGAGAAGCCTTCACATGCAGAAGTGAAAAATCAGGGAAGGAACCGTGCATGCTCCTCCCAAAAAGCACCTCCCTCCTGCCTGTGTGGAGTAGGGATACAGATTAGCTTGCCCTATCTGCCCATTCCTTTTGCCTCTTTCTGGCAGGTTACCAATGCTGTCTGATGGATGCTTTTCCCTTTCTGTTGTGGCTTTGCACTATTATCTTATTTTCCATGCATCATCAGCTGCCTGTGACAGAGGAATTTTGAACATTCCTTGCTGCCTCCAGAATTTGAGGATGAAAGTTGGATGGGTTGGTAGCCCATTCAGCTGTCAGGTTGTCTGTGCACGCTTTTGTTCCAAGAGAAAGACCGTACTGAATAAAGACATCATATTAAGAGGCGAGGGAGGGGAAACAAAGCATTTTAATATTTGTAGTTGGTTTCCAGGCCTCTCACAGCATCGCTTTGTCTACGTGAACTGCATGAATTTGCATGCTGGAGAGCAGCCGCCCAGGGCCCCCACACCTCCACCCCAGTTGGTCGTTCTACCTTCTGTTTCCTCTTGCTTCCCTTTCATTGTTTATTCTTCTTGTGTGCCCCCTCCCAGCTTCCTTCTTACATGTATTTGTACTTTTTCTTCCCCCTACCCTCCCCCCCACCATGATCTTTTGATTTCTGCCTTCCTCTGAAGTCTGCAGAGCCATTTGGGGATTGCCAACCTACTGCTCTTGCTCCATAGCCAAGCCTGAAGGGTGCCCAGAGCATTGTAATCAGTAAGAGTGTGCGTAGGCTTGTGTGCCAGAGCTGAGGAGAAGCTGTCTGTATCTAACTTACATGCTGACAGACTTCCACTGGTCTGCAGCTTCCTCCAGCTTCTTCCTGGGTTCTCTTTTTGCTTTGAGACAAGCTGGGTTTCTCAGTCGGATGTGGTATCTGTATTCCCGTGTGCTCAGTTCTTCTTTATTGTTGACGGTGGTACGGAGGGTGGGGTGGCCACGTAGCTCTGCCTTGCTTTTCTTCCTCTTTTCCCTTGACCTTATTTTTGTAGGAAACATCCCTGGGGTGAGTAGCAGGACATCCGTTTTTATTTTTCTTCCCATCATTTGTCCTCAGTGTGGAAAAATGTAAAGTCTTGCCTACCCTGATGGTTGGGAGATGCATGGAAAACCACTGGGATTTTGACAGGGAAAATCTCCAGTGTGAGAGGCTCGATTAGAGCAGTTGTGGTTTTTATTCAGACTCCTTACAATTTTGTGGTTTTGCTTGTTTGTTTGTAACTTGTTAATACTTAACTAAAATGCTTGGGAGAAAGGCTTCTTTGTATATGACTTGACACCCAAGTCCTTCTCTATTAAAGGCTGATAAAAGCTCCAAATATAAACAGTCATGTTGGAGCACTTCAGTGTAAAGCTGAAGGGACAGTTAGTTACAACAAGTTTTTACACTGGAGAGGAGAGAGCCCAAGGAAGAGCACAGTAGGAATATCAGATCTGTTGTCTCCACAGCTACAAGTGTATGAAAGGAGCACAAATGCTGTTTGTTTGTTCATGGTGTACACCATTCAAAAGATGTATCAAAGAGTCATAGCTGATTGTTTCTGTCAGAAACTTCTTTGGTGATTACTATTGAGCATCTGAAGGCAGGGACAGATGGATTAGGTTTCTGCAAAGCAGGGCATTCAGCACTTTCAGCTCCTTCAGGTCTGAGGGAGGAACTAATTGAAAACGAAATAATGAAGATTAGGTTGTAGGTCTTGTTATCACAATTGACAACAACAGTAAGTCATCAAAGGCAATATATACCAAACTTTTCATGTGCGTCACTGCCATGTCTGCCTGGTGTGGCATGTTTCCTACTGTTCCAGCACGCTGCATGTAGGAGATGAGACAGATGTTTCATTAGAGAAATGCCTTGTCTATATTTCAATTTACTTACAGCTACTTGGGAGGTAAATGTCTACCTATTTCACTTCATTGTGATAATGTTTCAGGATGCTTGAATTTTGGAGAGAAGGGAAAGATAATAGAATACTTACTGTATTATAGTCTGTTAAAAACACCTGGCAAATACAGAGCTGCGGCCTGGGTTTTAAAAGTTCTTCTTGGTTCTGAAAGATTTGTTTTTTGTTTTTTGTTTTTTTTTCCTCTTCCCATGTAGTAGTGACTTGTCTTCAGTTCCTGTTCTTCAGTGCAGCACAGGGGCTAATAAGGTTAATTGTTCTGCCGGTTTCGAAAGCTGATGAAGACCTTGATCTTGCATCTCTATCAGAGATATGCGGCACTGCAGCATGTCATTAACAGAGGCGCCTCCCAGGAGATATGCACAAATTCAATGTACCAAGTCACCTACTTCAAAGCAGGGTTTGTCTGAAGGCACACAATTTGTGTGAAAGCCTGAGACAGACTTGGGGTGGGAATTTTCTTCCTCTTTGGGCTGTTAAAAGGCTCCTTTCACCTCCTAGCTGAGCATCTGGATGGTGCTGATAGGACTCATGGCTGGTTGTCCATGCAGATTATGCAGAAGGTGTCAGCCCAGGCTCCCATGACTGTGTGACATGAGAGGGGCACTTTCAGGGGCTTTCTAGCACAAGATAAGCACCCAGCCATACTTAGGATGAGGTTTGGCATAAGGGAATTTTTTTCCTGCTGGGTCTCTGTTTTGATTTCAGGAGCTGTTCCCTTTCACCTGTTTCACTTTAGTGCTTCTGTAATGATATGGTAGCTTGAGAAGGTTTTTTTTCAGTTGTTTGTTTATTTCTGTATTAAATCCTCTGTGTAAGTATACAGCATGCAGAGGAGAGAACATAGGAGAATCCTGGACATAATGATCTGTGTGTATACTTGTAGCCAAGGGTGATTAATATTTTTTTTTTCCTTTCACAATTGAGATTTTGTGTTTAGGCTGCATTGTAGATTGAAAAGGTTTTCTTCATCGTTGCTTGAGGAAAAACTGAAGAAGAGAAGTGGTGAGATAGCTAATGCTAAGAATGAGCACTGTAATGACACAATCCCAGGTTTCTGATGCCTGGCAGATGTTAAGCCATTTAAAGGAGGAGTTAAGCCATTTAAAATGAGGATAGCTTGTCAGCTTCTTGTGGCAGAGAAGCTTTTTCTGGAGAAGGTGGATAAGGAGTTCTATAATTCTGCTTGATATCTATTGTACTGAGGTTCTGAAAGTATAAAAGTAGTCTGGAGAAGCTGGAAAAGAGATGATGGGTTTGTATTGTGCTATACTGGTGCAGTCTAACAGCAAGGCTTATCGCTGTTGAAGGCTAGGTACTGGGACCTCTAGATAGGTAGGTTGGGCTGTGCCCAAGAACTATGTGATGCGCTGCTGATCCTGGACAATTATCACAATATCTCTAACCTCCCTTTAAGGGCAGGCCTACAGGAAGACTGTCAAGTCCTCAAATTAACTTGTATTTCCCTGTCAGTCTTGTTACATATTTGGTTATGCTATGACGAAGGCTGTGCTGCTTTTCTGTGATCAGCTGCTTGTGGCAAAAGATTGAAGTTTAGATGTATTTTGTAGCTTTTGGCAAGATCTGTAATAGTATTAACTGTAATAATTAACCATATTTGCTCCCTTAGTGTGGTTGTAATTTTTCCCCCCTTTATGAAGCTCAGGTCTTCAGAAATCCTGCTTTCTGACCTGTTCAGTAAATGAATAGGGTTACCTGTTCTGCTTACACATTTGGAACCTGTTCTGTGTTTGTACAGGTGATCTGATTCCATCACACACAACCCCCTCTCACCCAAGTACCTAGTAAAAATAGGAGTTAGTCAAAGCTGTTGACTTGGGGGGCCTGTTCCATGATGCACTTGTATTGGAAATGTGTAGGAGGGGTGGTGGAAGGAGCACCCTTTTAATTTCAAATGGTGGTGATTGGTTTGGTTTTTTTGCCCCCCGCCTTTTCATTGCTAGGGTCTGTGGCTCATGTCTTGTGGAATCATAATGTGCAGAAGCAATAGTTAGGAAAACTTACTGCCTGTTCCTGGCAGAAAATTCTGACCTCTTCCCAAAAAATGTTAATCTCTCTAAAGTTGTTCTGGTTTCATCAGTGCAGGTTGGGTGGTTGCAGCATGCTCCATTTTGACTTGTACCTAAAGCTTTCCTGGAGGTCTTGGATGATTCAGAGCAGCTACCTTCTTGATTTAAGTGGATTTCCTGCAGGGAGTTCATTGAACTAATGCTTGTGTTCATTTCTGTAGACAGCTCAGAGTGGTTCTGAATTGTAAGCTGGCACAGTTGAACGGTATGTCTCAAAATTATTTTGGTCCAGCAACTGAGCTAAGGTGTTGTTTAATGTATCTTCTTTTTCCAATTTCTGTAATTGCTGCTGATCACTGATAAGCTTGGAGTTTGGAATCTTGCCCTTTCATTGGAATGTGGTACTTTGCCTTTACCATGTGGTCTGAATTTCAAGGCATTTTGCATCTTATTTTCTCAGGTACTGGCTAATGAAATTTACTGACAAGGGGGCAGATAGTGTCAAGGTGGAGGAAATAGTCTTCCTGCAGTTTGAGGACAATTGATGGTTTCAGATTGAAATTGTATGTGAGCAGAATTTTGTATAAATGGAAAATGACTCTCTTCAGTCAATATTTGGGCAAAAATACAGTGGAGTAGCTGCATTAAGTTGCCATTTATCTTGGCAGAATGAGCTGAAACCTCAAATGGGATTCATGGCTAGCATCCACCTTACATGGATCACAAAGAATCACTGTAGGAATTTCAGATTTGAGTTTGTATTTCAAGCAAGTCACAGGGATTTAAAAAATAGTACATATGTCCAGTTGGTACATACTCTGTTGCAGTTCTGAGTTTCTTACAAAATACTTTTTCTGTTTGTCAGGCTGACTCAGAGGAGGATGTGGAAGAGCATTCACAAGAGCAAAGGTAAGCAAAACTTAAATGAAGACAAAGTTATTGAAGCTTGTGTTGGTTTTTGCTTTAGGAAATACTGAAGTGTAATTGGACAGACTACTAAAAAGGATTTTTTTTTCTGCTGCATATTAGATTTGCATTACTTGTGACTTACGATTGTTTCAACTGATGTTAATATTATTTTGTCAGCAAAAGCAGAAAATGTGGCTCAGCATATGCAAGGCTGAAAAACCCTTTTGCATCTTCCTCCATTGTCTTTCTAAGCTGCATTAGCTTTTCATCTGTTTATTAATTCTACTTTACTATATATTTTGTAATTAATTTCTTTAAACAAGAAGGCAATTTTCATTTCCAAAAGTGGCATATGTAAATAGTCTAAGAGTCTTAGTGTGCACCAAGACAGGGAGAGAGGTAAAGAAGATAATAATAATGGCCTGCCTTATTTTATAAAATCAGACAAATCCTAAAGCTCTGAAGAACTGTAGCCTCAACTCTGCTGTTTCTGGTAGTATCAGGCCTCCTGTGTTTTCAGGGGGTGGGCAAATAGCATCACAGATTGTTTTTTAAATACTCATTGTTTCCTCTGAGCATCCAGATTAAAATGCTGGGACATCTACCAGTGAAACTCTTCCTTTGGTATGTGTTAATGTGGATACAGCTCTCAGTGCCATGCCAGCCAGAAAGATCACAAGACTTAAAATAAATATGTGTAACACCAACGTGCTCTGATGACTGCAGTTAGCCAGAAATGCTTTTCACATTTATCTCCTGTCCTTGTCCTTAGCTTGGGTTTGATAAAACACAAGCCTTGCTAAGAGCTGGTAGAAGGGGTAAGCATAAGGACAGGAAAGGGATGGTTATGATGTCTGTCCTGCACTGCAGTGCTTCTTTGTGCAGCTTTTGCCTCTTTCTATCCCGTCAGGAGCTGTCTGAACACAGATCTGCATTAGGATTCCTATACCTCCTATCCATGGGAAGGACAAAGTTAGTGTAGAAACAGGATGAGAGGGGTAAAATACTGAATGTTGATGTTTTCCCTGCACAAACAGAACTTTCTGATTTTTCAGATGGGGACTACTGTGGTTTTGATAAAACATTTTCACTGTGTGTGTAAGAATGCCTTTTTTATTGAGAGGTGGTCAGAAGATAGGAGTCTCAAATGCTGTGCTTAAGGTGGTTTTGAGATTTGTTTTTTTTTTTCCTACCAGGCAGAGTGGTGTAATTTTTGAAGAAAAAAAACCCCAAACAAAACCAAACCTAACAAAACCCAAACACCTCCAGCTGCCCATTTTTTCTCTGGAGGTGGATGGAATAACTGGCTACTATAGCAATAATAAAAATATTGTTGAAAGAGAAGTACTACTTAAGACTCAGGATATAGGAAAAAGTGGGCTGACTTTTTTTTCGTCATTCAAGTGCTTAAAGGTATTTTTCTAGTAATTACTCATTTCCAAAGATGAACCATTTTCTGAAAATAAAGTTTGTAAGGTTCACTTGCATGGATGGAAATATCCTTCCATTGTCATACTGAAATGCTTCAGGAAGCTTGCCTAAACACTGGTTTGCGTGCATCTTTTAAACTGTTTTGGTTTGCTGCCACATGTAAACATTGGTCTGTGTATTCTCTGTATGCTCTTGTGGACTTTATGAAGAAGACATAGCAAAAGTATGTTAGGAAGACTAGAATTTATTAGTTTCTTTCCAGATTAACTTTCATTCCCTTGTCTTATATTGCTATATGGTGAAATCATGGGGATTTCCTTTTCCTGTACCAGCAAAACCTGAAAGCTTGCAGCATCTCCATCTCATTATCTGCCAGTGTGCCTTGGGGGAAATCAGCTAAAGCTACTGAAATTGGATATGAAGCTCCTAGAAGCAAAGCACCTTAAAGCAGCCCTATGAACAGAAGTTAATGGAGATAGAGTTCTACATTTTCCCCAGAGCTGAAGAAAGAGTTTAGCATCTTGGGCCATAAAGGAGAAAGTCTCTTCCCAGAACACTTTTAATCAGTTTTTAATTCGGAGTTGATGGGTTCTCTTGGGAGCTTGCTAGCCTACTTGAAAAAAATAATAAATACACGGTCTGTTAACTGACTTTGTCTGCATGTGTATCATAAGAACTTGCATTTGGGGTGGGCTTCTTGGTTTGCTGTTGATTTTGTGGCCGGTGCTCAAGAGGGATATATTATTACCTAATTATTTCAGCCTTAAGCTTAGCTTTAGCAAATGCAGAAGTTCTCATGGAAGCAAAAAGACATCAAAATAGCAGTTTTTGTAAGGAGCTCTTTCAGAGGTGAAGGAGAAATGGTTGATTGGGAGGTCTGTGGGTTTTTAGCTGTCCTGGAAGAGGAAAAAACTTGTTCGCAACTCTTTAAATTCAAATCTAGGATTCCGGCCTTAGCTTGGATGCTACCACAGGTTGGTTTCTGATGTTTTGTATCTCTCTGGATCAGACTCTGAAATAAGAAATGCTGAACGATAGGTACTTGGGTTGGATGTACTGCTTCAGGCCCCAGACATTAACAGTATTCAAGCCATGCATATTTGGACTAGCCTGGACTGGCCTTTCAAAAAAGCTTCAGGTTTCTTTCAAAACCTGCTTCTTAAACTTGACAGTCAGCAGTAAAAAGATGCTTTCCAGAACAACTTTTATTCAGGAAGTTCTGTTAGAGGAAAGTCAATGACAGATCTTAACTGAAAGTTTTGTTGTTTGGTGTTTTTTTGTTTGTTTGGTTTGGTTTTCCTTCATGCTGGTGACTGTTCGTTTGCCTCAGCTGGCAGTAGCAAACTTTGAGGTTTCAGGTGCTTGGTTTTTTATTATGCTTTTGCTAAAGCAGCAGAATGAGTAAAATGCAGAAGTCTGGTACAAGTTAAGGGGCAATACTGTTAGATAATATGCTCAAATGATGCTATCAACATTTTTGGCTTTTAACCTTCAAGGAAGCAGACATTGGACTACAAAAGAAAAAAACCCCAAATTTTCACATGTATGATGTTCTTAATCCTTGATTTTTGAGGACTTCCAGTGAAAGGTCTTTGAGGATCCAGTTTCCCAGGTGACATGTTAAAAGACTGAATGCTATATTCATTTGTAGTCCACAGGAAAGGAAAGCCATACAGTGCTGTGAGTGTGGTGTCTAATTAGCAAGTAGAAGGGTGTTTTCTAGCATTAACCTGTGACAGAATGTATTTTGCTTTGAGTTGATAGGTATCAACTGCTAGGAAAATAATCAGTGTGTTGCATTTAGCTCAGTCAAGCATTTCTGTTGAACTTTGCCTTTAATCACTGGTAGGATGTTTGACCCCATGGACTGGAGGTCCTTGGGGCAGTAGATGGTATCGGCTCCCAGTGGGTTCTTGCTAGGGTGACAGTGCAGCCCCAGGAGTGACAGGTGGTGCCCAGCACTGTTGCTTCTCCTGACTGGCAAGTGGGATTACTCCTAATCCTGTGATTTTATTTTTTTTTTCCTCTGTGAAATAGCAATCCGAATGTGGTAGAGAAATTGGAAGGTAAAGGTATCAAGGGAGTTGCTTGCTAATCACCTGAGAGATAGCAAAGCAGTTAAAGTGCACAGACTGCAAAATTTCTTGGGGCTTCAGCAGATACTTCATAGATACAGTTATTTGCTTCAGGAAAAATGTGGAGTGGCTGGGGAGAAAGTCTGCTTCATCTTGCGAGGACCTATGTAGCAATTTCTCACTGGCCACTGCTTCCTCTCATCTCCAGTCAAGAGGCACAGATGAATATGATGCTATGGACGGACAATTAAGACACTTCAGAGGTGACTCATCCTTCAAAAAACCCTGTGGTTTAGTTCCATAATTTCTGGCAGTCCAGTTCTTGGAAAGTAATGGCATAGAACTGGTGGTATGCCTGTGTAACAGTTCAGTAGCTTGACTGGTGGCTAAGCCAGGAAAGGAAAGATTGAAAAATAGATTAGGATCAAGGGAATTTTTTCTTTTACTTTTTTTTTGACTGGAGAAAGTAAACATTGATTCTTGTTCCAGAAGAAATGTCCAAATATTAAAAAAACCCTACAATGTTTATATTTACTTTTTAAATAACTTTAATGAAGTCAAACTGACTATCCATTGAGAGAGGATTTCAAAGTGAAAAGCTGAAAGGTAGTTTTGATAGTATCAGTGAGTCTTTTAACTCCTTGAAAGGAACCATCCTAACACATTATTTTCAGCCTCAGCTTGTACTGAGTACTGCTAATTATTTAAATTGTCATTAAACTCACCCCCTAAAAGTATTGGAAAAATTACATCAAGGCATTTTCTAGGATATGCAATTTTTGTAGATTTTAGCTTCAAATAGTTTTTAAAGGTTGTTGCTTTTTTTTTTCTTTCCTCCCCCCCTGCCCCAAAGCAGAGATTCATGTGTGTATTAAAAAAAAGAAAAAAAGCTGCATTTCTTGGGAAAACCTTTTTAATCATTATCAATGCACTTCAAAACCTGCCTGGATGCATTCATGTGTGACCTGCTCTGGCAGAGGCGTTTGGACTAGGTGATCTTTTGAGGTTCCTTCCAACCCCTACCATTCTGTGATTCTGTAACATACTTCTACATTAGGCACAGAACAGGTGTTCTTTTCTGGGTTGTACCAACACTTGCTTCAGTATTGGTTAACTTTTGTTTTTAATTGCTAAGTTACTGCTGTTACATCCTAATCACAATTTCATCAAATTACCAAGGGACTACTAATTTAAAGTTTTACTGGCTGCCTAAAGAAACTGAATGTGCTTTGTATAATCCTTAGAAGTAACAGAGTGTAAATGAGATGCACACACCTGCCTGTTACACTTGCATGAAAATCCCTAAGGAGACACCTGTAGGAAACAGGATAATGTGAAGCTAGAATAAAAAAAGCTTACTCAAAAAAATTGCTAGAAGATAGAAAAGTTGTGGAATGTCTTGTGGATGAAACAGATTGTTTTGGAAAGAACTGTCACTGTTACTTTTCCTCTCTTTCCTTACACTTCTGTCAGGCACAGGTAGGGTGTCAGGCTGGACTCTTGCTGTTTTAAGCCTTTATCTCTGTTTTACATGTTGTAATTGCTTCACTGATGAACTTTGCCTTGCTGAACTTTGTATTAAATGCTGCTAGAGACAGCTGTGCCCTCTGTGCATTGCTTCTTCCAAAATATTGGTCCTTTTGCAAAATTGTGTGGCTTGTCTGCTGATACAGGGCATAAAAACTGTTTGATTTTTGGTTATTTTTCATGGGACATTGCATGCTGGTGCTGTGTGCTAGCAAATGAGTCAATGATGCAGTTATTTGCTTCTAAGTTTCTGAATTGAGAGCAGAGAACTATGCCAACTGTGTTGAGGTTTCACACCAGTCTGAGGAGCTGATGCTGTGGCTTTCTAGGATCTGGAGTGAATGGTGAATGAGGCAATCCTGCTGCATTTTGCAAAGAGCTGCCAAGCTTTTGTGCTCATTGTAGGTCCTAGCTGACCTTAACTAAAATATTTTAAAGATAATGTGTGGCAAGATTTAATTACTTTTAATTGTAATTCTATTAATTGTTAAATCCTTGTCTGCTTGCACTGAAATTTCCTACAGCGTATTTCATAGAATCATAAAATTGGTCTGGGTTGGAAGTGACCTCCAAAGGTCATCTAGTCCAACCCATTCTGCACTAAGCAGGGGCATCCTCAACTAGATCAGGTTGACCAGAGCCCTGTTGACCCTCACCTTGAATATCTCTCTTGCTGTTGTGAGCCCACTTGGGCGGGAAGAAGCCCATGGTCAGATCATTGACTGTTTGATCTGTATGTCAGCTTGTACACTGATCTGAAATGGATTTTCTCATTTATGGATAATCTGCCTTTGAGAAATGAAGCCAGTCTTGGTGTGGTAATTGAGAATTGACACCTGTGCTTTCACATGGCTTCCACTGCCTTGGAAAGCCACACAAAACTGTCTTTACCCCAGTTTCTATACTGGTAAAAATAGCAAGAGAGTCTCCTCCCATCTGGGGTTGTAAGGTTGCTGTTTGCACAGGGATTAGTGTATGTGAAAAAGCTGTATTTGTGGTTACATGCTAAAGTTTCTCACATGTATTGACTTGTTTTAAATGGGCAAATAAACTGTGCTTTACATTTTAGTGTCCTTTATCTTCCTTTTCTTCTATTAGTATACTATTTCTTTGCTTTCTTTTTCTGCTTTATAGCTCTTCTGCAGATCCCTTGCATACCTTTTATGGTATACCTACTTTCTTCTTAGTTTCTGTCCAGGCCATACCTCAAATGGTTGTAGTTGTTGTACCGCAGGAGGAAGAGCCTGTCCTGCCCTTTCTGCTGCCTCAGTGCTGTCCCCTGTCTTGTGCAGTCCTATATCAGAAAACTTCTCTGGATTAAAAGCACTTCTTAGTTTTATTTTTGCCAGGTTAATGTTTAGCTGTAATCTGTCTTTGGTTTTGCTGTTGCTTTCTGTGGCAGCAAGAAAATGGGTATGAAGATGCTCTCTTCCTCTTGCTCTTCTGGATGGTTGCCAGACCTGACACCTGCAGGACAGCATCTCTGCTCTGCTGCTCCCAGGGAGGCCTGCTGGTGACTCAGTGTGGTTCTGGTCCAGACCCTGTGGCGTCTTCCTGCTCTTTCCTCAGACATTCTATTAGGGTGGGTGGTCACATGGTAGTACTATTGCCAAGGCTCTCTGCTCCTGTATCAACTGTAGTGCAAGAGGAACTGGGGAAGCATCCAGCCAAATCTGTTGTTCTGTGCAGTGTTGGTGAGATAGTTGAGCAGGTTTATCCATGAAAGTGTGAGGCTGAGAGAATATCTTTTATGTTGGGAGTGATGCCTTGTCAAATGAAGGATTTTGGGTAGGAGAACGATGGAGTAAGTGCATCAGTATGACGGATAGCATTGGAGGTAGTTGATGATGTGGCCAGTCGTACAGCCTGTGCCCCTGTTTGGGAAGTTGAGGGTGAGTGCACACACACACATCAGTGGTGGTGTGTGGTTGGAATCTCACCCCCACCCCGATTTTTGGTAAACCCCTGTGGCCAATGTTTTGGGCAGAGTCCACTCAGAATACATGGTCTTTGGAGTTAGGACAATCCTTTCTCCTGAGGAGAAAGTTCTTCACAGAGAGAGTTGTTAGCCATTGGAATGGGCTGCCCAGGGAGGTGGTGGAGTCACCACCTCTGGAGGTATTCAAGAGGGGATTGGACGTGGCACTTGGTGCCATGGTTTAGTAGTCATGAGGTCTTGAGTGATAGGTTGGACTTGATGATCTTTGAGGTCTCTTCCAACCCTATTGATTCTATGATTCTAGCAGGTGGGACAAAGGCATATGTTTTCTTGTTCCTTGTTCTGTGTTTCAGTACTGGATGCAAAGTCATGTGGGAGCAGAGACAGATCTTGTGGTGGCACTACCTGTTGGAATAGTCATTCTGCAAACACATGGGGAGGGTCAGCTCTTGATGCTAAGCAGCTGTGTGCTGCGTTTTGCACGTCTGCTCTGGAACTTGGCATTTTTCTTGTTAAACTTAACCTGCCTTGTTTTGAAAAAGGGGATGTTAGAACATACTCTGTGTACTTGGGGGGTGGGGGAGGAAGGAAAAGCAAAGAGCTGCTGTGGCCTGTTTTTCCTTGTCCTAATCATTGTAAACTTAGTGTCCTCTTAAGCCCATACCTGCTACTTTTACAATGTAAGTAGTTCAGAATAGGAACTCTCTTCTTATGATTCACACATTTCAGTACACTAATAATAAATTCCAAATGTATGTTAATCCCAGGCTAACCTGATTTGTGGGCAGTGGGCCACAAGAGATTTAGCTTTAGACATCTTTTTTTTAGTAAATTATTTTTACTCCCTTAATAGCTGCATCTTCACTGTTCTTAAGAGGGTTTAAGTTGCAGTAATTTTAATTTTACTATGTGTTTAAATGATAGACATCTGGAATAACATACTAATCTCAAAAAACCTGCAAGTTGATTCTGTATAGGTATGTAGCTTCATAGTCTTTCTGCTGTTGAAGATTGGCAAATTGTGACAAAACAGAAAACCCCAAAACAATGGCTTGCTCACTTGCAGGAATTTCCAGTGTACTTATGAATCATCAACCACAGCACACTGGCTTGATATTTTTTTAATTTTGGTTTTTTATTGAATAAGCCAAACAGATTTCAGGTAACTTTATATTTTGATACAATACAACAGTCTTATAAGCAACGCTGTTACTTGCCTCTCATCTTCCTAGAGAGTTAAAGATAGCACTGACCTAGCTTATAATGCCTCATGTTTTTGTTTTTTTTTTTTTGACTAAGAAATGTGCTCTGGAACAGCTGTGCTCCTGCCCTGGCAGTGGCTCTGAGTACAGGACTTAGAGGCAAGTGGGTGAAGGAGCCTTGCCAGTGATGTTGGAGTTAGCCAAAGCCATAGTAACTTAAATAAAACACGGATAGGATAGAATAAAACAAAGCAGTTAGCTCATTTGTACCCCGTTCAGTTGTGGCCTAAGTTTAGAGAAACATCTTATTTATATTGTCTTAAACATATATATATATATATTTTTTAATCCCCTTTCTTCAGCTGCTGCTTTGGGAAGGCACCTTTTTTTTTGGTACTGCTTATTGTAGAATGATCAAATCCCCTCTTCACAGAATAGTCCTGCCCACTTCAGGGAGAGGAAAGGTATTAGCAAATGCATGTGTATTAATTCCTTTGCAGAGTTCTGAGTGTCCACTGCATACTTGCTTTATATTTGTTGAAGAGTTTTGCTTCAATCATCTAGGAGAAATTTGGTCAGTGTGAATAATTTGTCTGCTTGTCCTCTCAGTTGTCCACCCTTCTGTGTTACTTCCAGGCTGCCACCTGAGATAAGGAAGACAGGGAGGCGAAGCTGGCTGTGCTAATAGTCATCTTATCTTCCTTTCCACCTCTCTTTGCCCCCTAAAGTGGTGTACAGATAAACTACCCTTGGGGGTTTTTTGTGTGTGTCTTAGTGACTTTTAGAAAGTGCAATGGAAACCTGATTAGACAAGGGCAACTCAGGATATTTTTTTGTGTGTACAAATCAGATCTTGTTCTCTGCAGAACAAACAGATTTTATACAAATTTTAAATACAGGAATTTCTCAATCAGAAACAATCATCACAAAGTTTTTTTTTTGCTTGGAAACCATTTTCCCTTCTCTCCCCTTTATCCTTATAATTCTAAGACAAGGGTGAGAAGTGATTTTTCATGAAGTTCTTATGGTAGCCTTCTCTGCTTCAGGATACTGTTGCAGTACGTTGTGAGCTGCACTCAGTGGTTTCCCATCTTGCCTGCTTGGATACCAGAACTCCACAGATCCCGAAATTACAAAATCTGAAGTGCAAAATAATGTTTTTTTGTAACTTCCTCTTAAAAGCCAACTTCAAAACTTTGTGAAGACACATTAAGCTGTAAGAACCTGGAAGTAAAAATCAGAGGGTTAGGATAATGTCTCATTTTCAGTGCTGTTGAAAGCATGGACCATGTTGACTCTGATTCATGGGTTTGTTGTTTCAGTTAGAAGCTGGGCTTTCTGAGCAAGAAAGTTTTGTTTAAATGTTTATTTGCAACAGTGTGCTCCCTAAGGAAACATGACAAATAGAGAAAACAACTCGCTCTTTTTTTTAAGCCTAGAAACTGTTCTTTTGGTGATGCAGCAATGTGCTGAGCTTGCATTATAAAAGACCTCAGTTCCTTTGCAGTCCTGAGATTTGAAACTGGTCTGGCCTTTGGAGATGGTCATGGTTTAATCCCAGATGGCAATTTATATACAGTAGGATGATAATTTGACACACTTCAAAATGCTTGGTAAGTCTTTCAGGAACCTGAATGATTCTGTTGTCACATCTCTCTGCTCTTCCGTCTCAAAAAAAAAAGAAGTTCTAATTAAGTGGTCTCTGCTTTGCAAAGAATATAGAGATAAATGACCAGTTTGTAATTGGCTTAATTTTTGCTACTGTCTGCCTTGTTGGTGGCACACATTTATATCCTGAGTGGGAATTTCCCAGCTCTTTGTAATCAAGTGTGAATGCTGATGCCTGATCTAATGGAAGGTTAATAGCCTCTCTTTAGCCTCTCTTGTTTTACTGTTCTTGGTTCTTTTCTGTGCCCCACGAATGCTGCCATGTTCTTACAGCCCTGTTTCCCCTCCTGATTTACTGGAAAGCTTCTCCCAGTCATCTGTGAGATGAGTTTATGCTTCAAAAGCTTTTGTGGGTCCTGACAGGGTCCAAAAAGGGATTGTTATACAGACACTCATATGTCCAGAAGCTCGAGAAGACAGCTGTCACTACAAGTGCTGCCATCAGCTCCTGCACACTTCTTTCAGAGCTGACAGTGTTTGGCAAGCAGTGGATTCAAATGCTAATGCTAAATGTTTCTTGTAAGTTTGTTGGCTTACTGAGGTCTTGACCTTTCCTGGAGAGCCACTTCAATTATATCTGTGATTTCTGGTTAATCAAAATTAAGCTAAAAAGCCACCTGGGATCCTGCTTCCTGCTGGTGCTCTTTAACCTGTGAGCACTTGAGGAGAGTTCCTCTATGGACAGCATGTGGATTTGGTGGGTTCAAGGACCTTTTTGCAGTCCTTCAGCTGTAGGTATTTCTTATCAGTGAGAACAGAAATGGGTTCAGCTGTCATGTATCAAACTAAAACTGGGCCATATGAATGCATGTGTATGTGCTTGAATGCCATCTGGCATTTAGGACACTGATCCATGTTTGTTGGAGCAGTATGTTGTGCTGCTGCTGGGAATACACTTGGAACAAAGAAGGACTTTGGAGACTTACTTGACTCTGAGCCAGTAGTCTCTGTGATGTGTTTATCACTGGAGAGAGAAAAAACAGATGCATGATTGTTTCTGTATTATTTACAAGGAGGATCCTTTGTATGGTTTCCAGGGTCTTGAGGTTCCTGTATATTGTGCTGCCTTTTAACTCCATTGCTGTAATGTGCTGGGATGAGAGGTGCAGTTGCTGTAATTCAAAACACACGTGTGGTGTTTTTTAAGGCTCTTAGACCCTCTGGCTGCTCTGTGTTAATTACTCGTCTGTTACAGGCTGGCCATCTTATGGACAGGTGAAGCCCATGGATACATTTCACTCCATTTGAAACCCATCTTCATATTATAGTGTTAGCGGAAGAGTTGTAAGGACAGTAACCAGGCAGAGTTGACCTGCCTTGTGTCCTGGAGCTGGTCCTTGGAGACTGGCAGGATCCACCCCAACCTGCTGGTATGTGATATTGCCTGTGGAGAAGCTCTCTTGCTGGGCAATGGTGAAAGAGTAGTTTCAAGACAAAGCTTTTGGTGTTGAAAGGTTGGTCACTTCCAGCTGCTGCAGTGAGAGAGAAAGAGGTTTCACCAGAGAATTGTGAAGGAGCTTAATTTAGTGGCTTTGAATTGCCCTCAGGAGCAGCCTATTTCTTTTAGTCTTTTTGGAAGGAGAGGGAATGGCAGGCTTCCTAATTTTGGAGCTCAGAGAGAGTGCTTGCATCCCCTCAAGCTCTCCTGTCTTTGCTGCTTCCTCTGTGACCTGCAGTTTCCCCTTCTCACCGAGGCTAAGACAGCAGGTGATGTTGCAATAACTTTTTCAGAACCCACTATTGCTGACTTGCACAGTGAGTCTGGCCTGCCCTCCCCATGCTGTTTTTTGTACAGGTTTGGAGACTTGAGATGCCCAGCCTTGTTCTGGGGCAGCAGCTGTGGCTGGCAGTCTGCACCTTGGGTACTGCAAGAGTTTCTGCTGCAGCCACCAGACCTTCCCTGGGGAGCAGCTGTGGCTGGCAGCTCCTATCTGCTTCAGTGTGCAGAGTGCTTCTCTTCAGCCTGCTCCTGCTTCCTGAGGCTCAGAGCAGTGTGTTGGTTAAGGCAAAACCTACTGGAGCAGGACTCTTCCATTCCTGTATGGTTGCCTGGCTGAGAGAGGCAGGGCAGCCATGGAATTGCACATGGTGCTGGTTAAGACATCTTACCTAACACAATGCCAGAAACCACTTGGATGTGATGCTGAACCTGTCTGGGCTAGAATTTGGCAGCAAGGGAAGGATGGGGTGTAATTGCCACAGAGGGCAGGGGGGAAGTATGGTAACAAGAGAAAAAAATTACTGAATGTGAAGAAAAACACAAAGGAAGGAAAAAAAGATAGTTACAGAATCAATAAGGTTGGAAAAGACCTGAGAGATCATCCAGTTCAACCTATCACCCAACACCCCATGACTAACTAAAGCATGGCTTCAAGTACCACCTCTAATCCTCTTTTAAACGCCTCCAGAGACGGTGACTCCACCACCTCCCTGGGCAGCCCATTCCAACGGCCAATCACTCTTTCTTTGAAGAACTTTCTCCTCACCTTGAGCCTAAACCTCCCCTGGCGTGGTTTGAGAGTGTGTCCTCTTGTTCTGGTGCTGGTTGCCTGGGAGAAGAGACCGACCCCCACCTGTCTACAACCTCATTTCAGGTACTTGTAGAGAGCCATAATGTCTCCCTTGAGCCTCCTCTTCTCCAGGCTAAACAATCCCAGCTCCCTCAGCCTGTCCTCATAAGTCTCGTGCTCAAGGCCTCTCATCAGCCTTGTTGCCCTTCTCTGGACATGTTCAAGTGTCTCGATATCCTTCTTAAATTGAGGGGCCCAGAACTGGACACAGCACTCAAGGTGTGGCCTAACCAATGCAGAGTACAGGGGCACAATGACCTCCCTGCTGGCCACACTATTTCTGATGCAGGCCAGGGTGCCATTGGCCTTCTTGGCCACCTGGGCAATCTGCTGGCTCATGTTCAGCCAGCTGTCAACCAGTACCCCCCGGTCCCTTTCTGTCTGGTCGCTCTCCAGCCACTCTGTCCCCAGCCTGTAGCTTTGCATGGAGTTGTGGCCAAAGTGCTGCACCCGGCACTTGGACTTTTTAAATGCCATCATGTTGGACTCTGTCCAGCCAGTCAAGGTTCCTCTGGAGAGCCCTTGTACCCTTGAACTGATCAACACCTGCCCCCAACTTGGTGTCATCTGCAAATTTACTGATGATGGACTCAATCCCCTCATCCAGATTGTCAGTGAAGATATTGAAAAGGATTGGGCCCAGCACTGATCCCTGGGGGACACCACTAGTGACTGGCTGCCAGCTGGATGTGGCACCATTCACCACCACTCTCTGGGCTCTGCCCTCCAGCCAGTTCCTAACCCAGCTCAGAGTGCTGCTGTCCAAGCCACAGGTGACAGCTTGGCCAGGAGTTTGCTATGAGGGATGGTGTCAAAGGCCTTGCTGAAGTCTAGATAGACTACATCCACAGCCTTCCCCACGTCCACCAGGCAGTCACCTGATCATAGAAGGAGATCAGGTTGGTCAGGCAGGACCTGCCCTTCCTTAATCCATGCTGGCTGGGCCTGATCCCTTGGCTGTCCTGCAGGTGCGCTGTGATTGCCCCCAAGATGATCTGCTCCATAATCCTTAGTGGCACTGAGGTCAGGCTGACAGGCCTGTAGTTTGCAGGTTCCTCCATCCATCCCCTCTTGTGGATGGGCATCACATTGGCCAGTTTCCACTCATCTGGGACTTCTCCAGTGAGCCAGAACTGGTGGTAAATGATGGACAGCAGCTTGGCTAGCTCATCTCCCAGCTCTGTCAGTACCCTAGGATGGATCCCATCTGGTCCCATAGACGTATGAGTATCCAAGTGGCTCAGCAAGTCCCTAACTAGTTCCTCATGGATTTCAGAGGGATTATACTGCCCCTGATGATAAAAATTGAATGTGAGAAAAGATACTGATAGGAATGAAAAAATGAAAGCTTGCTTATCTCAAGCGATACATAAAACTGATAAGGGGCAACAGCAGATTGTGATCTAATGATGCAATATACACAATAGCAGAAGGTAAGTGCAATGAAAGGAGGGAGTGACTGATTAATACCTGCTTGCACCTTGTGTAACCACCACCTCCACTTACATAAAATATTTTAAGGATCTGTGCAAAATGGAATCAAGCCTCCATCCCTCACTTCTGGCAGAAGCAACAGTCCTGCTGCACACTCATTTAATGTCAGGGGGTGCAAGGCAGCCAGCCAGTCAGACCTCACTAGTGACCTTGTAGGTCACTTCTTCTGCCTACTTGTATCATTGTGCATGCTGAATTAGATTATCCTAAAGACTGAAGTTGTTGGTTGACATTTTAAAATTAAGGTCTCTGCTATAAGTGCATCAGTAAATGTACAAACAGTAAAGACCTGCACACAGGGGTGATGAGCATAAATTGTGTAACTCATGGAGTTTTTTTTTTAGATGAGACTGTAATGAGGAACACTTCGCTGTGTCTGGGAAGTGAGCAGCTGTGTAGTGTTGCAGAATAAGTTTTGCAGCTCCTTACCATTTTGTGGATTTAAGATGCCTGCTTAGTTTTTGTGCCTGCGTGGTAGTGCTGTGTGCTGGTTTGTGTCTAAATTGTGATTCCTGGCAACTGGAGGAGGGTAGGGAGTTGAAGGGCCTGTACTTGACCGACTCCTTGACCCGTGCTTTACGGGCTTTGTTGCTATTAACTGTCTTTCTTCAATAGCTATTGTCTGATTTCTGTCTTGGTGTGTTCTGTCTTTTATTTGAGTCCTTTGCTTCAAGCCTGCTGCCTGCAACCCACGAGGTGCCTGCTGATTGCTTAGGTATTTCTGTGGCCTGTTACTGACCCAGTTTCTGCAGCATTTAAATTGCCCTTTTGAAAAGGGGACATTTCTGGTCTTTGTGAGCATTCCCAGTGTTGCTGGGATAATGTGGCTGATCCCACAGATGTGGGTAGTTGCTTTAAAACAAACATTACCACCGCCGCCCCCCATCCCACTCCCTGCCCTGGTCGCCCTGCTTTCAGTCTTGCTTCAGTGTTTTTGTTTTTCCTCTCCTTATAAATAAACCCAATTATTAATGCCTTATGGCCATTGAAGCAATGGTCTGTATGTTCCTGCAATAATCACTTAGCTCACACATCTGTCTTCTCATTTGAATGTGCCCATAAGAAGGGACAAAGCGCTCCATTCCAGGCCTACTCCAGCTGCCCCTCTGCCTGTGAGAAAGCCCGCTGGCTTCAGTGGCCTGGCGGTTCCTGTGTGGGACCATGACATTTATTTGCTTGTTATCTTGCAGAGGAGGGAACAGCGAGAGACATACATGCATCCAAGCTTGGCTAAATACATCTTTGTGCCTCAGAGAGATCTTTGGCCTGTATGAAGGAGCTGTTCCTCTCATGGGCAGCTTTAGAAACTCTGTGTCAAATAGATTGATGTGTGGAGCATGCAGAAGCAAAGTGCATCCTTTGTAACGGAAGCACATCTCTGTTTTGAGGCTCCTGAGAAACTGAAAATAGCATTGCTGATTCTTTACCTTTAGTTCACAGGTGAAAATTTCAAGTTGGTGAACTTGAATTAGCTTCTTAGCTTTGAAATAAAGGAGAAAATGCGGGATTCTAGAGGAAGTGGAGTCTTAATGTAGTACTTGATTGCAAATACCTTAACTGATAGAAAATAATCAACAGCTGACTTCCTGCTGTCTCAGCTCAATTTTCTCATCTTCCTCCCCTCCTCATCCCCAGCTATTCTGCTGAAGGAAACACATGTTAACTCCTTGGCTCAGGGTGCCCCTTGCTAGAAATCAGAGCTCAACATGCCAGGCATAATGTACCTGAGGGTTTCTTTGGTGGTAGACATTTTGTTAATGAACCTGTGAAACAGGCTGCATTTTGTACATTGCTGGTTTTTTTGTCGGAAGAAAGAGGCTCAGATATGCTATGCATTGACTTCCACAGATGCCAGATATTTTGTAAGGACCTGGTACTTTCTGCAGTGAGCATTGTAAGCCCTAATCCTGGTAATTCCAAAAGTTTCGAAACTTTGCCAGTTTGAATTTTCTGATATAAACTTTTTCATAGCTATGTTTTAACAGTGTCATCTAACAAAGCATAAATATGTGGTGGTACTTAGGAGTAGGTCGTAAATACACAGTGAGAGTGGTTCCTTTTATTAATAGCACTAAATCAAGGAGCTGGCTTTCCATTATGCATACCATGACCCAGAACGCTGAGTGACACAAGACAGGCGAGTGCAGCAAGCTGCTCTTCACAAAAGGGGCAGCTGAGGGAATTTGGCAGGCCATCTGCATGGTGGTGTGACACTGTGGGGGGTTACTTGCTTTAGGTGAGGAACTGGAAATAATATGATGCTGTGGAGGACTCCCCCTTTCTGCCTACCAGAGGGCACGTACTTAGAAGTATAACTGGAGTTTTGTATGGGGGGTTGGAAAAGAAAAGCTTTTAGTTTGAGAGTTGGTACGCATGACTGTGATATTGAAACATGTACATAAAGATGAAAATGCATGGTACAATCAGTTAATAAAAAGTGAATTAACAATAAAAGTAGTCTGCAATTTTGTAAAAGTTGCTGTTGTATGTTAAAAGTGTCTTCATAAGGAATAAGTTCCATATTTGTCTGGAGAAAACACATGTCCTGTCTAATAACTAATATTGCATATCATATCTGTAAAATGGCTTAAATATAGTTGCTTACTGCTCCAGGAAAAGAAGTGCTTCATTAAGTGGCACCAAAACATTTTGAGGGGGACTAAAGAGGACAGAATGTATCCCAACTGGAGGAGTGGAAAACATGAACAAGAGAGCGATGCTCCTTTGATCTGGAGGTGTTGGTTCTGGCCTGAAGCTGCTGTTTCGCTGTTCCTGTTATGTTAGTGACTTATATTTTAACCTCTCCTTCTTGAGATTTGATAGTGGACCCTGTGGTGTGGGAGAGAAACCTTGTTCCTCTGCTCTACACAGGATGACTCTGTATAACTGCAACTTTACTCCACAGCAATATTCTTCAAGTACCTTTAAGAAAAGTCTTGCCTTGCCCCTTCTATTTCTTTGCATCGTATTTTCACAGTTGTACATTGTGGCTTGCAGAAATGCTGTTCAATGATGTTATAAATTAGGTATTCATAGAAAGCTAGTATACCTAGCTTAAATTCTGGGTAGTTTGCCTGTGCTTCCAAGTTCTAGGTGAAGTTTCATCTGTTAGAGAATGAAGGTTTTAATAAGTCTAGCAATCAGTAGCAGCAATGCTTTTTCTCCTTATGTAAAACGGAAAGCTAGTCTTGGTGTGTTACTGAAGAAAATACTTGGTACAAGGATTTTGAAAGAGGTATGTAGTTAAGTTTTTGAGAGGGACTTCCCTAGTGTCTTACCAGTTTTAAAGTAATTTTTCACCTAATGCATCTAAACTGTGTATTGCAGTGTTTGCTTTTCCATATTTGTAGTATTTGAAGCAGTCTGGTAAACTGGTCTGTAGATAGATTGTACAGTTTTGCATATTGAACCCTTTTGTCTGTCTTTGTATGCTGGCTTAAAGAATGGTGCTGGAAACTCATATGTAAATTACTGTGTGTAGAAGTTGATACTCAAAGGTTATACTTAGATTTTAAATATTTGGGCTGAAATTCACAAAGGAGAAGAAATGTGATGTCCAGGGTGATGTTTCCCTTATTGTATCAGACTTGAGTTTTGCAGCTTTTGAGTCACGAACTTGCAAACTTCTCCATTGTGTCTATTCAGGGCAGGTGGTATCAGATGTGCTCTCCAGACCAAAGAGAATGAAGTGAATGCAGACAATAATTACTGCTTTTTTAGGTCTTAGGGTTTTTTGTTTTGTTTGTTTTGCTTTTTCTTAGCTTTGATTTTTAGCTGATGTTCTTTTTCCTGTTGGTGTTTTTTGTTTGCTTGTTCGTTTTTTGTTTTGTGGGGTGGGGTAATTTTTCATACTTAATGGGTTCAGTGTAAAGGTTCCTGAGGCCTGTTAAGACACAGGTTTGCTTCGTACATCTTAGCTGTCCTACAGGACAGCTTTATGTTATTTAAAAAACCAACAAAACTACCCAAACCCTAGCAGGCTTGGGTTAATGCAGAAGCAGCAAAAGGCATCTCCCATAGGAAGATTAGCACTTGTAATTACTTAGCAGGTCAAATTTATCAGTCACAGGGCACTTTCATGCGTTTTGCTGAACTGCTCTAACTTAATGTCTTTTTTTGTCAAGTTGGAAGTTTTTGGCTGCAGCTCTAAGTAGAAAAAGGAAATGGTTGGGTGCAATGATACTTTACAAGAATGTAACTTCCTATTGCCCTGAGCTTTGCAGCCCCAATGTGCTTCCTGCCAGTGCCTCCCCATTCTATCAGGGCAGGAGCCAGATACCCTGAGCCAGAGAAATACTACATTGACCTGACTTGTGAAACACTTGAAGGAGGGTTGCTGCAGAATTCACATAAATTGTCCATTTGTTTTTCATTTTAGGGAGATTTTTTGAGTAAAACCATGTGTCCTTGATGAAAAAGAACTTTTGACAGCTAAAAACATACTTGCAATTCACACATTAGAAAAGCAAGGTTTGTTTTTCACTTGTAATTGTCCTGTAGACACTGTGCAGGAACAGGAGAAAAAGAAGTTTGTTGTAATTCTTAAAAGAAGTAATTTAGTTTTTTGCAGGTATGATGGAATTGGTATTTGTTTCTTTTGGAATACCTGTCTCTTCCTTTTTTTATTTTCCTAACTATGTTAGCACGGGACTGTGCTTAAAACCAGCTCTTTCCACTAAATTTTCTGCTGATTTTGATACTGTCAAAACAGAATTAAATGCTTTACTGTCTAGTAAGTAAAAATAAGTATGCTCTCCTTAGGTGCAAGGCAGGTGGGGTTGTGGTCTATCATCTGCTTTTCTTAAAGTTCTTTTATACTACCTCTTCAGAGGGCCGTGCTGTGAAATTTTACTGCTTTCAGTGAAACTCTTTGAAAACAGTGGATAGAACACTGTCATTTAATTCTTGTGGTATCTCAGCATAAGGCTTGTAGTTAGTGCTTTGCTTTTAGCTGGAGAGGCAATGTGCTGACACTGGAAGCCTTTTTCTAGGTACTTCTCCTTGAACTCTTTCTCTAGGATTCAAGTTTTCAAAGTGTCTGAAAAAGGCTGTGAGCAGCATATCTTCACTTGAAAATGTTTCATCTTCAGTTTAGAGACTCTAGGCAGGAGGTTGGATATATTTTGTGATCTTTCAAAGGAGTGGAGCCTCATCTCCTCTTGAAGTGGTTGAGCTGAGAGTTGGGCAGCCTTCTTCAAAAAGCAGGCATTTATTTACATGTGTCAAGTAGCCCAGGGTGCGTTCAGGTTTAACTACCTTTCTTAATGCTTATTAGTTAGGTAAGGTAGGCAATGTTAACATTTCAGAAACTGTTTGTGATCTTCACATCAGTTGAAGAACAAACCTGGGTTGTGGAGGTATTTTAAAGGGGTTAGGTGTTCAGTTGTTTGGTGATGTGGTTTTTGTTTGTGGTGTTGGGTTTTGGGGGTTTGTTTTGGGGTTTTTTTGATAAAACATTAAGAATGCCAGGGCTCCTGAAGGAGCCAAAAGTGTATTTCTATTAAACAAGTGACTTTTAAAACTTGTTTTGGGAAAACTTAAAAGAATGAACTTTATTGTTTCTGTGATTTGAACAGTTTAACAGAAGATTGATGACTTCTTAAGAAAAGTTAAGCAGTAAAGAAGCTTAAGAAAAAGACAAACTAAAGGTTTTATTTCAGACCAGTTATTGTTAATTCTTTATTGTTGTCTTAGAGATTGTCTTATGAAACATTTCAAGATGAATAAGCAGTTGTTCAAATTATGTGAAGCAGAAAGGAAAATCAAGGTGGATATTCTGCTTGCCAGGATATTTAGGATTTGCTGGTAAAGGTGGAGATACTTCAGATGAAAATACTTGATGTGTATGTTGAACTAGAGGGCCTCATACACTGATCCAAAATAAATAACTTGGATACTTCTCAGCCTAATTTAAACAAGACCTTTTTTTGGGTCCACAGGCAGTTGCAGGTTCAACTTCCACCTCATGGGTACTTGGTTTGCATGCCCAATTTTCTAACTCGCATACCATTCTTCTAGGACTGTGCTTGGTAGTTTCTGGGAGTTTATAAATCTTGATTTATTTTTTGTTTATTTGCTTGTTTTTATTTTTCCTTTTTTTCTTTGTTCAGGCAGATTGTCTGTCCAAGATATGTTAAAAAAAAACCAAACCAAACAAACAAAGAAACCCCCATCATTTCCCTGAAACCTCTCTAGAGAGCACTGGCTGTTGCCCGAGATCTGTGTGGCTAAAGGATTTTCAAAGAAAAGGTTTCAGAAAACAATTTCAAACTCAAGTCATTGTGAATTAATTTCTTAATTTAGTGCAGATTTCAGTTATTCATAAGTTGAGGACTCATTTTTCTGGGAGGGAATAGTTCCATTCTGCTGTTAAATTTGTTTTGTGGTGTTACTACTGCTGCTAACATGCAAACCACAGACACATCTGGAGAAGAAAGGCTTTTGACCAGGATGCTTGCTGCAGGGCTTTGTGCCTCAGTGCTCATCTTCTCTGCTAGATTTCTTCTTGAGTCTTATTTTACTTATTGTTGTGGTCTGCATTTATCTGTATTGGACATTTTTCAAGGATACTGTTTGGGTGTGAGGGTAGGAAGAATAGCTGTTTTTTTTATGTGTCCCACTGTGTACATCCCACTGAGAAATGTGACTTTATTAGCACTGTGCTGTGAGGCGCTGTGTCATTGGGTCATTGCAGTTTGGTTGTAGTTTTGTAATAAAACTGAAGCACTGCTGGCTTAGTAGCTGTTCTGTGGAGGGTTTGTGTAAACATCTTAACAGAATTTTATTGGAAGAGGGAGCACAGGCAGTGAGAGAAGGGAAGGTTACTCAGACAACTAATGGGATTGGAAACACCAGGGCTAGAGGAGAGGAGCAGAGGGGGCTGCTCAACTTCCTGGATGAGAGCAGTGCAAGAGGGGCTGAATGAAAGTAATGAAAAGTGCCAAGCAGTAGTTACGAAGATTAAACTGCAGCTCCTGAAAGACATCCAACAGCATTGACAGAGGTGATAAAACTGTTTGGAAATACAAAATTAAAACTCTGCTCTGGCAGGGGGGTTTGACTAGATGGTCTTTCGAGGTCCCTTCCAACCCCTAATGTTCTGTGAGCAAGGCAACTATGCTCAAAACAGAGGAATATTTAATTATTATTGGTTTTGGTAACCAAATGTAACTTCTGTAGCCAGGAAGAGCCATCAGAAATGACATTCACCTTGCAACAATGCTACACAGCTTATGCTTTACACAGTGAGCTCAGCTTACCTACCTACCTCTTTTTTTGCAGTGCGTTTGAAATCAAATATCAGCCTTTTAAGACTTTGGTAGTGGCAGCTCTTGGTTATATGCTACTTTGCCAATTTTATAAACTAAAAAAAAAAAAAAAAAAAAAGCTACACCTGTCAGCCTCCTTAAATCATGAATTTGGTCATAAATCATGGGGTTTGTTTTTAGAGAAATTGTCTCATCCGTATAGCTACAGCATACAAAACAGCAGGTGTGCCTGCACATGTGTTCTCTGATGGGTAACACCATTTTGGCCTTTCCTGCTTTCCACGGTCAGTCCCTTATGGAATATAGCACAGTTCAGGGGAAGTAAAAACAGCTAGCCTTCTTCCATAAGCAGCACAGCTCCCTGGTAAAGCATGTAAGTGAATTCTTAACTATGGGTTGCCAATCCCAAGCATTCAGAAGTAGTGAGTCAGTCTTCCCCCTCTTCCCTAAACAATGCAGTGCTAAAAATATCAAGAGTCTTTTGCCTTCTAAGTTTCCAATGTTTAAAATTCACACTTTTTTTCTTTTTTCTTTTACAAAATTTTTCTCTTTAAAAAAAATAAAATAGAGGGACTGAGTGGTTTATGTGTTACTGCATAAGTCTTTGGTCAGTGTGGGGCACAGGAAATCCTGCAAGTCTCTGGAGCTGAAGTGGTGAGTGTGGCAGGGCTGAGGCCATGGGGAGCCATGCAGGAGCCACATTTCTCCAGGTGCTGTTTTCAAAACTGTTGGATGTCTTTCAGGAGCTGCAGTTTAATCTTTTTAAACTACTGCTTAGCACTTTTACCGTTATGATAAATGGCAGACTGAGAGGAGGACTGGGGAATGTGACAAAGCTTTATATCAGCTCTGCAGAAGACTTTGGTTCAGCTGCTGTTTCTACTTCTATATCAATTCCCTCTTACCTCACTATTTTCAGTTGTTAAAATAATTTCTTTGCACCAGCTATAATCAGAACTATTAAAAGTACTTGAGTTTCATTGTTCTTGTACACAGGACTCTAATCCTCTTCATCTGGTTTTTGTTTTCAGGTGTAGTCTAGGGGAATTAATCTAAAATTAGTCAGTAAATTAGAGTTTTAAAATCTTAATTTCTCAGATTAGAATAGAATTAACCAGGTTGGAAAAGACCTTCGAGATCATCAAGTCCAACCTACCACCCAACACTATCTAATCAAATAAACCATGATTCAGTTAACACACACAACCTGTGATTTCCTCCACAATGTGTATGTGAGTTTTTCTCAACAAACACAAGATGAGGTTTTAATATTCCTGCCCTGAATGTACTAAGTGCCAAAAAGTCAAATTTTACTTTCACTGACCTACTGAAAAATAAAATAGTACTGCCTAAGCAGCTTAATTCAAGAAAGACCTCTTGTGCATTAAAGAATCCAGTCCTTTTTCTCCCTGCTGCTTTCAAGAAAACCCTGCAACCATAAAGAAAAAGACCAGACAATAAAACGTCTTCCCCAGCCTTGCTTTTTCTTCATCTGCTGTGAACAAAGGGCACAAGAAAGGAAGAAGAAAGGACACTAAGCAGCAATTGCAATTATTCTCATCTGCAGATACTGCTGTCTGAATCATTAGGTAACATGCACCCTAGGATAATATAAAGTAATCAAAGCAATGAAATAAAGATGCAAGGAAGACTTGAAGGAGTCATTCAAGAAAAGGGATGCTGGGCTAAACTTCTTTCCAGACAGCGTCCCTTTGCTTCTGCTCAGATGCATCTCATTCTGCAGATTGAGGTTTTTAAGAATACATTTTTAGATGAATTAACTGAGTTTTGCAGTTTTACTGAAAGAAATTTAAAAATGGCAACAATGCCAAAAGCCCCCAACACAAACCCAGCTTATTTTTTTTTGTTGGGGAGTAGATTTGCTCTTTTGTTTGGATTTTTAGGGGAAGTAGTTCTCCTATGATTTTTGGATGGTGAAGTATGAATAAATCTGTTATGAAGAAAGATCTTTTTCTGTTGGATGTTGGGAGAAATAAAAGGGTCTTTGCTCATTTGGAACACGTTTGTGTATAACGTACATTGCCTATTAATACTGGATTCTGGGGCTGTGAATAAACACAAAACTATGGTGACCTGATTGTTTACCTTTTTTTACTAATTATGTCGAAGAGTAACAGAACAGTAAAAGAAGGCAAAACAATTTCAACTATCAGCATCCCTGTGTAGGCACCCCCTTTTGTTAGTTCCACATCGATAGGATAGCAAAGTATCCTTTCCTGGAGAAAGAAGTGTTGTAAAAAGGCTGAAACTTCTCCATGTTCTTCGATGTCTGTTTCCCCATGATAAGCACCTCTTTGAATTCTCAGTGGAGGCAGTACAGCTTTTACAGCTCATCCTCCCTTGAAAAAACAATCCACAAAACCCCAACCAACCAAAACCAACCAAAATCCTTACTCCAAACAAACCGCTGGCTTAGAGTTACACATTTTTCTGCTTGTACAGGTGGTCAGACATTCCTCCATCCTGCTCTTCCGTAATGTCCCCAGTCTTCCATACACTACCTTCCTCTTCAGCCCCTTTTTTCAATGCTCCACATCTTTCTCCTTGGTGCTGGCAGTTGTCTGTGTGCTCAGAACTTGTCGCTTTCTGCTGCATGTTTTCAATGAATTGAGAAGATGAGCTGGAGCAGGTTGGAGCTGCAAGTCTCTTGGAGTCCACCTTTCTTTATCCCCATGAGCCTGTCCCACATCTTTCCCTTCTGCCCTGGGTGACCATGTGGATCCCTCCCTCATCTCCCCAAAGTTTCGGCTTTTTTCCTGGAGAAGGATGATCCAGAGTGTCAGTGTTTTTAAACATTGTGAGGATGCAGAGGAGGAAGGGCATTGAATTGTTGGCCTGGCAAGTGATAATGGAGCCAGTTAAGCTATTTATTTTTTTAAAATACAAATGCAGTTATTACTGTTCAAACTAGTTGCTGCTTCTGCTTCTTTCTTCTGTTTCCCTCTGGTTCTGTTCACTTGTGCTTAGAAATGGACTCTGGAATGTCAGAATTGACCTGCTGTATCAAAAGTTATTATTCAGAAGTCAGTGTTTAGCTGATCTGCTTGGAAAAAAATAGATGGCGTTGAGTGTGGCTTTGTTGGTGTGCTTAATGTGATAGCTGGTTTTAAGAGCAGTTGGAAAACAGACCTTTTCTGTTTTGACAAGGGATCTTTCTCCACATCTGTTGTTCCAAGACTTCCATTCTTAGGCTGATATTTGTGTGTCTTTCTCAGCCCTGTAACATTCTCATTAAATGACCACTATACTTTTTTGGATATGGTGTCTGCAGCCAAAGGAGAATTTTTGGCATAATTTGAGGTGAATCTGTGAGTGAGATGAGGTTCTTTAAAAAAAACAAACAAAAAAGTAAATGTTTTGTTTTAAAAAGTGACTCCAACTTTTAAATGCCTTAATACATTGCCTTTGATATTTATTTCCATGTCAGATCCCCTGCAGAGATCTGAGTGTGTTGAATTGTGCTTGGAGAGTGGATATGTAGAAGGGTTTTCTGCTAGCTTCCAGCTGACTTTAAGAGACTTGGGCTTACACATTGCAGAAGTCCACTCCTAATGTAGCTGGGCCTGTCCATTTCTTTTCATAGCAGTGGGCTGTAAAACGTATTCGGGTTGTTCAGGTGAAATAGGCAGAAGGATCCCCTGCCTGTTCCTGCTATTCTGATTTGTCATCTGCTCCCTTGAGGGGAAAACCCCCAACCCAGCAGTGGTGGATTTCTTCTTGCAGTAGTCCTGCCATTGAGTAAACTCAGCTCTGAAGTTATTTTTTGGTGCTACTTTGGGGCCACTGGTAAGCAATGCAGGCATCCTGGAGCTGGCCAGCACTCAGGGTTATGAGCACAGCACCAGTAGGAATCTGGCTGTTCTGCTTTTAGGGCCAGGTTTTGAGCTTGGAGCAGTTCGACAGCTTTTGTGGGCTGTAGAACAGAAGCTGTGGGTGTCTTGTAACCACTGTCCTGTTCCTGGGGCTGCTGGGGAGCAGTGTGCAGGGATGCTTTAAGATCACCTCCATGCTCAGGAGGCAGCTTAGAGCCTCATTCACTGAGCTTCAGCCATCCCAGGTCCAGGCTACCTTCTTCAGAAGAAATGGGTTGGCAGCCCAAGGTACTGCTAGCTGCTGCTGCTGTCGCAGGGCTTTTCCTACCTTTTGATTATTAGAGGATTGGCTGTTACTGTTGAATGAACAGTAATAGCATGCATTTTTAAGAACCAATGCTACATCGTGACCTTATTCGCCCAAATGAAATGAAATGCATCTTGCTATATCCACAGCTGAGTTTGCACCTAGTCAGTGTTTTGGGTACCTATTGCAGAGTGTGAGGGTTGAGATGAAAAGAGCTGATGCTGCTAGAGCTTCCCAGAAGGAAGATTAGCAAGTCTTGGAGAGCTGCTGCCAATTACCTGAATTGGCACAGAGGAGCACTCAGCTTCTTGCCCTTCTCAGGGAAGGTTTTTCTGGTGGGAAAAGATATTTCATTGGTACCTTTTAAAGATTTTTAGAAGCTCAAATGGTGAATGGGGATCAAGGTGATATGTATGTGCATGCATATACAAAAAAGCATCTGGGGGCCCTTAAGCAATATGCTTCTCTGGGGCTTTTACTGCAATAGTAATTTTTTATTTCTGCGTGCTTAACAGCACTGCTTAGACTTTCCTTATGGATGCACCCCCGAGGCTGACTTTTGGAAGGGCAAGAAGTTGCTGTTTGCTGCAGTGTTTTTTGGCAAGAGTTGGCTGGGGCAGGGACAAGGTGTTTGGAAAGAGACTCAGAGACTGTCACTCACACTTTGTAGTTCTGCATTATCTGTTCTTTTGTTACTTTCCAACAGCTCCCAAGGAAGGCTACCTGGATATATTGTATTCCTGCTGCAGCAACAAGGGAATTTCCTCCTTTGAATTGAGACGTTTTCATAAAAGCTGTGGGGTTTCATAATAATTTTCCCTGGCTGGTAGTAAATTATGATGTCCCTATTGGTTTGGAATACAACATCAGAATTATGTAGGTACTTTAATATATTAGAAGTATAATGTTGTAGAACTAAATTTGAAAATTGGGGACCAGTTAACTGTACTACCACACATCATGCAAAGCAGGTAGATAACTAATGAGACCACAGTCCATCCATCCCTTTGCAGCCTCATCCTTGCTAGGATGCTTCTTGGTATCGTACGGTAACGAGGAAGCCGATTCTGGCTACGCAACAGGCAGGCTGCTCTGGGGAAGTTTTAACAGCATCACAGTGGGTCTGCAGGTGTAATGAACAAGTGATGGGCTTGTTTTCAACCACTGGAGTTGTTGGGACTTGTGGAGGACAATATTTGAGAAAGTGGTAGATTTGTCTACTGTGTTGTAGAGTATTAACTCATGTTGAAATAAGCTAAAAATGTGCTGCAGCTGGTGGGAATTTTGTTGTTGGCAAAGGAAAGATGATGATGTTTGTATTTCACATTATTTTTCACTCTCTTTTGCATATAATATATGAGTTGGGTTTGGCATTAAAGCCACAGCTAGGCAAGCTCTTCTTTTGATGTTGGCTCCTTCACAAGCTATTCCACTACCTATGCATCTCTTAGGTGTACTCATACTGGTGCTTGTGTGAATGTTGAATTGGGAATCTGCTCCATTGCCAAGGACTTTAAGCTGCTTTTGATCTATATTTCACTTTGCAGCTCCATAAAACACAGCATATCAGCATGACTGAGTGGGTATGTGTAAAGAAGGGAGGTTGTCTAAGCCAGCACTGCCTCTAAAATGGGACACTTCTCTAACTGTGCTTTTATTGGCATAAGCATTCCAGCATGTGCTGTTGTATGGAAACCTTCTGAAAAGGTCGGGCTTATGGCAGCTGGAGGAACGTACGAAAAGATTTGGAAACAGAGTGTGTTTAGAATACAAAGTCAGAGCCTGTAACGTGTCTTCCTTCCATGCACTATGTAGCATTATACCTGCTAAATATTAATTGTGGCTTTTCCCTTTTTTGTCAGCTTCTCGGCAAAGTTGCCCCCAAATGGGAATGCCTTACATTTTCACCCGTCAGTTCTGCATTTTGGAATGCAGTGAGTATCTTATGTGATGGTTATTTCGGAAATAAAAAAATCAGCGTAGTTCTAGGGAGGAGGAAAAGGAAATAGAGAACCATAATGCATTCTGGGTGCCTTGAGATGATTCTGCATGGGTATCAAATCAGCTTTTTGTGCTGTTTGTTCATTTATTGAAAATTTGCTGCCTTAGTGGAGTGGAAGCTTGTTGCTTCCTTTAACTTCAGAAAATAAAACCCAGAAAATCCCAGATAAAACATACTGGTAGTATACTTGAGATTTTATTTGTTTATTTATTTGATTTAAGTTCTCCTCTTAGAAAACTTTAGAAGTTGTTCCTAAATGATAATCAGCCTTTGGTCTATCAGTAACCAGAAAGAAACGTGGTTCCTCTGTGAGTTAAAGGGATGTTTCAGAGGATGCACAGGATGAACATGTAAGATCCTGGGTTGTAGGATGTATTAGCTAAAGGAAAAAGTTTAACAGAATCATTGCTTTAGCTGATAAAACAAGACTTCTGTAACTTAAACTCTTTTGATCAAAGCATTGTGTCTCATAAGGTGCCTCCTTCCCCCCCCGCTTCCCTTGAACTCTTGTTGGCTCAGATGAGTTTTGTCTAAGTGCACCAATCACATCCTGAGATGTGAGAGGCCTTTGTATACAAAAGGGCAAAATTTGCTTGGCATCTTTCCCAAAAAGAGAGTTAGAACTAGGAAGTTGGTGCATATCAACATGTTTTAGTGACTTGTGTTTGTTGGGTTTTGTGCATTGCCTGTGCTTACAAAGTGAATAATCTGTTTCTCTTTTCCCTCCCTTTAGATTACTGGGGCTACCCAGAGCTAAAATGCTGCATGCCTACAACCCTAGTAGAGATAGAGAAGTTGTAGTGAATTCTGTGTTTACAGCTACTAGACAGTTTCATGTGTCTCCTGCTCATAACCGGGTGAGTGTTGATGTACTTTTGGAAACTATGTAGTGGCCAAGTGCCAGGCCTTCATGCTTCTTTTGTCCTAAGCTTTTCATTCTATGTTTTCTCTTAGTGCTTTTTTATAGGACCTCCAAAATTTTTTCTGTCTTGCTTGCATTTTTTTGCTTACTTCTATTTAGACTGGTAAGGAAGAAGACATCTAAGACCTACAGTAGGAAATGTGTTTTACAGTAACAGAGGAGGAGTTCTTCGGTTTTCAAGAGGCTGTTTAAATCTTACTCTGCTTGGAACAGCATTGTGCAGTAACCTGCAGGACCATGGGTGTTTTACAGCCTTGAATTTTCAGTCTTTTGAATGATCATTCATATTCCTCAAAAAAACCAAACCCAAAACCCAGCAGTAAAATGCTTTCTGCATTTTGCATTGCAATTATGAGCATATTTACCTTATGATGGTAAGAAAATTGTTTTAACTCTGATTTTTTTTTTAATGATCTCTAGCACTATAACACATGCTAAGGCTGAATCACCATGATCTCAGTTTGTTGAAGCCCAGATTTTATCCTCTGCTGATGTGCAAAGGGGTTTTTATTATGTTTTCATCTGATTTGTTTTTACTGTGGCTGGATGGGTATGCATGGACATGCGGACATAAAAGCCAGTATTCTTTCAGTCAGACATACTGGGTTACTAACTGTGTTTCCCAGGTTCAACTTTGACTCATTCGACTGTGTGTCTCAGTGGGGATTGATTCACTTTGTAATAGCTGTCTATATGTGGGGAAGCTTTTTTGAGCATGCAGAGGCTTTTGGTGCTGCACAATCAACTGCTTGTGCAAAAAGGAGTATTGACTGATGAGACCTAACTAGCTGAGGAACTCCAGCCATAATATGGGAAGTTGCTGCATGGTCTCAGTTCTTCTCCATAATAGGAGTGAAGAGCTGTGGACAGATAAAGCTTCTCAGAACTGAGGTTCTGTTTGGTGGGATGTACATTCCTATCTGTATATGTGGAAATGTGTCTTGGACCATGAGACTGAATGGTGGTTGTGGTCAGGGGCACTGAGCAAGCGAGCTTCTTTGTGGTCTTTTGCAGGTGATTCCAGCGATGGGAAAAATTTCTTTCAGAGTACTCTTCCTGCCAACAGAGGAAGGCAGTATTGAAAGCTCATTATTTATAAATACCTCATCTCATGGAGTACTTTCATATCAGGTAACTACTCTTATTTTTAACTTAGGCTTTTGTGGTTTAAAAAGTGTTTTTCATGCATTTTGATCAGAGATTTTTTTAAAGTTTGTTGAATTCTTGATACAAATCATGTGGAGTAATGTTTACAGTTCATCTGTTTTTACCAGATCTTGATAGTCTCTTGATCTCTCATACATGTGTATGATTAAAATTATTATAGCTTGTGGGGCTAATTGTGGCAGTAAAACTAAGTGTATTCTTATACGTGTTCTTAAAAGATCATGGTCCTGTCATTACTAGTTGGCTTCATTTAGTACTGTAGTCTAGACTGCATTGTGCTGGAATGCATTTGTCATGGAAAAACTTTTTAGGTAGTTTTCAGCTACTTTGCAGGATTTTATGTAAACATATTTGGGATGTTAACCAGAGTAAGAGATTTAGGCCCTTAAAACATGTAAGTCAAAGTAATGGTCGGGCATTAAAGCTGTCTGTTGTATCATTAACCAGTGAATTCAAGCAAGCCTTGAGGGTGTTTTATTTTTACAAGACACATGATATATTAAATGATATGATATATTCTTTGCTTTTTTTAATTACATTTGTTAAAGAAAAATCTGACCACGAATTCAGGGATTTTAAAACATTGCCAGCTTTAATTGACACCCAGCTATTCCATTTCTGATACTGTGCTGGAAAACAAAACTCCTTAAAGTGAAGTGTTAAGCTTGTTCAATTTAGATACATGGGATTTAATACAATAGTTACATTTATCTTGCATTTATTAGAAGTAATGCCATATTGGGCTGGAACAGTTTTGTCAAGGATGAGGAAACAGTGCATTATAGACTGACCTTTTGGTTTTGACATCTTTCCTTTTCTTGCATGCACTCTTGACCCTTTGATTTATTGCCCAGTCAGCTCAGCTAGGGCCTTTTATCAACAAGTTGCAGGGAAGCAGTTGTAAGTGTCACTGAAAAAACAGTTTGTCTCCTGTTTGGCTGCAGCTAAAATCAGTAATGGACTGGTTTCCATGGACAGTTTCATCAACTACCTCAAACAGAGGGAGTAACTGCCCATGATTTCAGCTCCAATTAAGTTTAAGAGTTTCGGAAGCAGGCGTAACTTCAGTGTTTGATGCACAGCTGCAGTGCTCTTGAGAGCACAAAAGCCTTGAGATATATTTGGTGTTTCTAATACATTTATGCAAAAGTATGTAGAGAAGATTTACCCAAATGGAGAAGAGGGTACCATCATAGTCATGTACTTATACCACCATAGAAAAAGAAAGCATATTCCCTTTGACCAGATATTTTCCATTAGTAGTCAGAGATCTTCAGTGAACACAGAACATGTTGTATTATTCCCTAATGAAAAAATAATCTTTGCATACAAGTGAAAAACTCCAAGACATTGTTCTTAACCTCTAATGATTTTAGTGGTTGTTTTTTTGTTTTTGTTTTTTTTTTAAATCCCTGTTATCTTGCATCTCACTGTCATAAACTAATCTTGGTGGAGTGGAGTATAAATGCAGTAGAAACATTCAGTGTGCAGATCTTGCAGCGTTCTGGAAACTGCAGGCTTTTAAAAATGATACAAATTTGTTTTACTCAATTTTAAAGGAAAAGCCTTTGAATTCAATATGCAATTGCACTAGCAATAAAGTTTTCCCAGAAGTTACTGCGTTGCCAAGTATCTGTATTGTAATTGCCTGAAGAATAATAAGAGAGTGTTTGAGATAACCTGATCCTGGTGAATGTTTTGGTTTGGTTTTGTTGTAGTGCCTGAGTAAGTGAAGATACTTAATGCCATTTTTATGTGTAGTTGCTTTCTATGTTGGAACTTTATAGATAGAAATTGTCTTTTAAGGAGGAGCCTAATGTGAGAATCCAATCTGTTTCCTGGAAAGATTGTTATTATTAACAAAGCAGTTTTATATGTTACTGTGATAACTGAAATACTGGATGTTGATTTAATGGCTACTTTTTTTTAACGCCAGGTTTTTGGAACAGGAACTCTGACATCTCCTTCAGAGGAATCTAGAATACAGCTCGCAAATGCCTACTTACTGCTTCCACACATTCAGAACATTCAGGCATCACACACACTGGTACAGTATGCATTTCAAATGGAGATGAAACATTAATCTTCTAACATAAAAGACTTCTGTCCTCAGGTTGTTGAGATACAAGGAACGTTAATAAAAAGTCCAAATACCGGTAACTGCAGGAGAGAGGTCGTGTAATACAGGGCTAGTGTGAATGCAGCAGTGTGGATTCAAAAGGCACAACTATTTCAGTTGAAAGAAGTTTTAATTCTTTCTGTCATTTGGTTGCAATTGCAGGTGTTTTTCATAGAATCAATAAGACCATCAAGTCCAACCTGTCACCCAAGACCTCATGAATATTAAACCATGGCACCAAGTTCCATGTTCAATCCCCTCTTGGACACCTCCAGGGACGGTGACTCCACCACCTCCCTGGGCAGCCCGTTCCAGTGGCTAACAGCTCTCTCTGTGAAGAACTTTCTCCTCACCTCGAGCCTAAACTTCCCCTGGTACAGTTTGAGACTGTGTCCTCTAGTTCTGGTGCTGGTTGCCTGGGAGAAGAGACCAACCCCCTCCTGGCTACAACCTCCCTTCAGGTAGTTGTAGACAGCAATAAGGTCTCCCCTGAGCCTCCTCTTCTCCAGGCTAAACCACCCCAGCTCCCTCAGCCTCCCCTCATAGGGCTTGTGCTCAAGGCCTCTCACCAACTTTGTTGCCCTTCTCTGGACACGTTCAAGAGTCTCAATGTTCTTCTTAAATTGAGGGGCCCAGAACTGGACACAGTACTCAAGGCGTGGCCTAACCAATGCAGAGTATGGGGGCACAATGACTTCCCTGCTCCTGCTGGCCACACTATTTCTGATGCAGGCCAGGATGCCATTGGCCTTCTTGTCCACCTGGGCACACTGCTGGTTCATGTTCAGCCAGCTGTCAACCAGTACCCCAGGTCCCTTTCTGCCTGGCTGCTCTCCAGCCACTCTGTCCCCAGCCTGTAGATCTGCATGGAGTTGTTGTGGCCAAAGTGCAGCACCCGGCACTTGGACTTTTTAAATGCCATCATGTTGGACTCTGTCCAGCCAGTCAAGGTTCCTCTGGAGAGCCCTTGTACCCTTGAACTGATCAACACCTGCCCCCAACTTGGTGTCATCTGCAAATTTACTGATGATGGACTCAATCCCCTCATCCAGATTGTCAGTGAAGATATTGAAAAGGATTGGGCCCAGCACTGATCCCTGGGGGACACCACTAGTGACCGGCTGCCAGCTGGATGTGGCACCTTTCACCACCACCCTCTGGGCTCGGCACTCCAGCCAGTTCCTAACCCAGCTCAGAGTGCTGCTGACCAAGCCACAGGTGACAGCTTGGCCAGGAGTTTGCTATGAGGGATGGTGTCAAAGGCCTTGCTGAGGTCCAGGTAGACTACATCCACAGCCTTCCCCACATCCACCAGGCGGGTCACCTGATCATAGAAGGAGATCAGGTTGGTCAGGCAGGACCTTCCCTTCCTAAATCTTCCTAGTCTTCCAGGCCATACAGTACCTTTTCAAGTGAATAACTAACTGGAAAAATGGATCTTTCAAATTTCCTTTTGTATTGTATAGAGATTGATTTTTTTTTTTTATTTATTTTTTTTTCCCCAGAAACAATACTTAGAAAATCTTAGCACATAACAATTTAATCTTTTTTCTAAATGTAAGCTGCTTTGTTTGCTCCATGATATCTTCTATCTGAGAAAAATTTGGATTGTCTTTTTCAGTCTGCTTACGTGTCTGTTAGAGCAATCTTGCCTCTATCTGATGATAATGCACGGTTCTCTTCTTTTCCTGTGTACCAGTAATCATACAGGTATGGGCGTATGCAGATTCTTGTGAAGGAACCAAAAATTTACTGGTTTTGTAATTTGAGGTGCTAGGGTAGAACGGAGAAGGATTTTTTGGATGCTGTTCATGACATGTCTCTCTGCATCTTCACATCTAGCTTGGCGGGATGTTGTCAGCTTTGGTCTGAAGTTTGGATGTGAAGTGCTGGTTAGCACTTCCTAAGCAGTAGAATTCCTAAGTAGAGAAGTTTTGGGGAGCATTTGACATTTTCCTTAACTGTATACTGAGGAACATTTTCCTGTGCTTGCTTTCTTTACAGTGCAAGCGTGAGGTCATGTTTGGCTGTGCAGCATGGTACCACCTGGCATCAGTCTTCTTGCAGGACATGAGTTGTGAGAGAGTGTTGACTCAGTTCTCCTAGTTGTGGGTGTAATTTTCCGGTGCTGGACTATAACTCAGGACTTACTCTTTTGTTATCACTTTGGACAGAATTGCTGCAGCCGTGAGCCAGGCTCCTCAGCTGTGAAGGTGGTAGACAAGATCTAAATACTACAGAGGAGCTTATGGCTAAAGTTTGGGTTCCTTTTGGAAAAATATTTCAATGCAGACAGCTGTTCTCTCCAGCAGTATCTCCCTCAATTCAACCTACTAATATACTGGTCCAGGTTCTATAAGAAGTGGCATGGTTCTGTCTTGTCCAGTTTATATTTTAGGCTCAGAAACTGTGGAAGGACAAGAAGTCTGTGAGGTCTGAGTGAATGACTACACATGTAAACTTAAGGATACATAACTATTAAATATAAAGTGGAAGTTTGTAGTGAAAAAGCACTTAAAGCAGTCATACTCACTTCACAGTGCACATTTGCTTTCTCCTGTTTATTTTTAACTGAAGTGAAATCCCAGTGTAAGATCAGGATAGATAGCATAAGCCTCATCCCTTGTCATCTTGGGATGGATGAGCTATAATCTATCTGGTTCAATATGCTAAAGGTCTAATAATACTGCTTGGAAATGTGTTAGAAAGCTTATTGTTTCCTGTTTTAAAGGTGTTTGTGTTTAAGATGTTTGGTAATACTGACAACCTTGATTGTTAAGTCCAGAAAGGTAGCATTGTTTAGTCTCATCGTGTGCTTGGTAAAATGGCTTCTGATAAGTTCTCATATTATTACCATAGCTCCAAATACCTGTTCTTGTTCCTTTGATTATTGGAAACCTGTGCCTGGCTTCCAATCAGAATTGCTGTGTGGGTGGTTTGGTAAGATATGCATTTAGTTTCTGTTAACTTCTGCCTCTGACACATGTAGAAGCACTTGTAGGTGACACTGCATGTTTCAGCCTTTGCTTTGCAAAGCTGAATGGTCCATGCTCTCTGTTATCTTCTTCAGTGATGAGATGTCTGTTTCTTAACCAAACTCACAACACCTTCCTGCAACATCTCTAATTTTAAAAAATGTCTTTTGAGTGTGAATGGCCAGAATTATGTATGTAGATACATGGATGAACTTTTGCCTCTACAGAGTATTCATGTAGAAAATATGATCATAGAATCATAAAATGGTCTGGGTTGAAAGGGACCTCTGAATGTCATCCAGTCCAACACCTTTGGCAGTATGCAGGGGCATCCTCAACTAGATGGGGTTGCCTAGAGCCCTGTCAAGCATCACCTTGAATATCTTCAGGGATAGGGCCCCAACCACCTCCCTGGGCAACCTGTTCCAGTGTTCCACTAACCTCATGGTAAAGAACCTGTTCCTAAAATCCAATCTAAATCTGCTTTTCTCTAGTTTGATGCTACTGCCCCTCATTTTATCACTACAGGACTTTGTAAACAGTCTCTCTCCATCCTTCCATCCTTCTTGTAGGCCCCTTTCAGGTACTGGAAGGCTACTATTAGGTCTCTCTGGAGCCTCCTCTTCTCCAGGATGAACAACTCCAGCTCCCTCAGCCTGTCCTTGTAGCAGAGGTGCTCCAACCTCCTGATCATTTTCTTGGCCCTCCTCTGGACTTGCTCCATCAGCATCTTGTCCTTCCTGTATTGAGGGCTCCAGACCTGTATGCAGTACTCCAGGTGAGGTCTCACCAGAGTAAAGTAGTAGAATCACCTCTCTGGATCTGCTGGCTGCACTTCTTTTGATGCAGCCCAGAATGCCATTTGCCTTCTGGGCTGCAAACGCACGCCATCTGCTCATGTCCAGCTTCTCGTCCCTCAGCACCCTCAAGTCCTTTTCCACAGGGCTGTTTTCTATCACCTCATCCCTATGTATGCACTGATAGTGAGGATTGTTACAGCCCAGGTGCAGAACCCTATACTTGCTCTTGTTGAACCTCATGAAGTTCACCTGGACCTATCTCTCCAGCTTGTCCAAGTCTCTCTGGATGGCATCCCATCCCTCTGGCATGTCAATAGCATCACTCAACTTGGTGTCATCTACAAACTTGCTGATGGTGCACTTGATCCCACTGTCTATATCATTGATAAAAATATTAAACAGTACAGGTCCCATTATGGACCCCTGAGGGACATCACTTGTCCATCTGGCCTTAAAGCCATTGAGCACTATCCTCCAGATGCGACCATTCAGCCAATTCCTTATCCACTGAACAGTCCACCCATCAAATCCATCTCTCTCCAACTTGGCAGTAGGATGTTGTTGGGGACCATGTCAAAGGCCTTGCAGCAGTCCAAGTAGTTCACATCCATAGGTTGTCCTTTATCCACTGACATAGTCACTTCATCATAGAAAGCCACTAGGTTGGTTGGGCAGGATTTACCCCTAGTAAAGCCATGCTGGCTGTCTTGAATCACCTCCCTGTCTTCCCTGTGCCTTAGCATGGCATCTAGGAAGATCTGTTCCATGATCTTCCCAGGCACGGAGGTGACAGGTTGGTAGTTCCCAGGGTCCTCCTTTCTAAACTTTTTAAAAATGGGTGTGATTTTTCTTTTCTTCCAGTTCCCAGGGACTTTACCTGACTGCCATGACTTTTCAAATATCATGGAGAGTGGCTTGGCAGCTACATCAGCTAATTCCCTTAGGACTCTGGGATGCATTTCATCAGGTCCCATGGACTGCTATATCTTCAGGTTCCTCAGATGATCACGCACTCTGTCTTCACTTACAGTGGGAGGGACTTTGTCTCCCTGGTCTCCATTTTGTGGGCTATCAACATGAGAGCTATGAGGAGAGGGGTTTCCAGTGAAGCCTGAGGTAAAAAAAGTTGTTGAGAATCTCAGTTGCCGCCTTGTCTGTTGTTACTAGTTCCCCACTGTTGCTCATCATGGAGGTTAGGCTTTCTTCAACCTTCCTTTTCTGGTTAACATACCTGTTGAAGCCTTTCATGTTTTTCTTTACATTCCTTGCCAAGTTCAGGTCCAGCTGTGGCTTGGCCTTCCTGACCTTGTCCCTACACAACTGGGCAGCATCCCTATACTCTTCCCAGGGTGCCTGCCCCTTTTTCCATTTCCTCTATAGTCCCAACTTGCCCTTTAGTTTGACCAGCAGGTCATGACTCAGCCATTGTGGTCTGTTGCCTTCTAGGACTCCTAAAGCTGTGTTTTGTGCCAGTGGACAGAGGATCAAAGAAGCGAGTGTGTGTAAGCATGGTGCTTGGGTGTAGAGAAGGAAGGTGGTGTGCCATGCTGATAACTGCCTGCAAAAAACCTGATGAAACTCTATTGAATCATTATTACAGGGACAGCTTGTTAACACCATTCAGAGTAGAAAGAGCTCTTTAGGGCTGGGGACTGTCCAGGGCAGAAAGTCTAGGAGACAGGCTGAATCCTGCATAAAGAGGGGAGGTGTGGTGGTATAGGCTGGGTGCTGGCCCGGATGCCAGCACCCTGGAGGTCCCAAGGGGTGGGCCCAGCCCAGGTGGGGTGGTCACAGGAAACCAGGTACTCCATTTGCCATAATGCCCTGCTCCCCTATAATACATGTACGTGGGGTCTTCACTTCCTCTTTCCTCCCTCGCAGGTGCCTAGGTAAAATGGTGTGAGCTGCCTCCCTTGGGCCTGCCCAGGCCCAAGGCTGGGTTGGAGAGGGGAGGAGGAGCCCTGGGGGGTTTTGGGATGTTCTTGGGAGTGTTTTGGAATCTCTCTCTCTTTGTAACGGTGCTTGTGGTTCTCTGTAAAACTTTCATTGTTGTTTTTTATTGTTTTCCTATTTAAACTTTCCATCACTTTTGCAATCCGTTTGCCTGAGTCGTTATTTCTGCCCGTGATGGGGAGGGGGTCTGCCCAGAAGGCTTGTTCAGTACTTAGGGTTTTTTAATTGCATAGTAGCCAAACTCCAGGAAGTGGTTAGAACTCTATAGTCTTGGTAATAGAGCAAGAATATCTCTGTGAAAGTTCTGCATAGAGCCATATTTGCTTGACAGAGCACCTCAGGCAGAATAATAAATTCTTCCCTGAAAAGTGACTTTGTTTCTGTTGCTTGGTGGCTGTTGGGCTTTCCTATGCCAGCCATCCTGTTGATGCTCCATTTCTCTTTTGGTGGATGAATTCTTCCCTAAACCATTGTCCAGAGCAAGAAGACCTTTCTGAGGAGAGTGGGGCTCCTTCCAGATAAGATTTTTCAGGTTTAAGGATTGTGTGTGTTTGTTTGTTTGGGTTTTTTTCTGAGGTGGTCTCCAGTTCTTTAAAATTCAAATGTAAGTACTTGCCAAGACTGTTAAGAATGTCATTTGTGTAGCTTCTGTCAGACTTCTCTATTCAGTTTGCACAGGATTTGAGTGCTCTGTATGTGGGTGAGTAAAGTAGAGGCAGCAAGTAATGAACTGGCAGTGGTTGTACTGCTCTGCAATGCGCTAACTTTTCTCCTTGTGCTGTGCCTCTCCTTTTCGCTTCACTTCTGGTAAAAACATATGCTGCATAACTCAGTTCTGTGCTCTGATTCATAGATAGTGATATTTGCAGTGCAAATGGAGTGCTTGCATTGCTGGGAGATGTGGATGTGGTCCTTGAAGGCTTTGCTTCTGATAGTGTTTTCTTCTCGGATGCTTTACCTTTTCTTTATGGTTACACAGCCACCCTACCAGTGCTGTAAGAGAGCAAAACATGACAGTTATGCATCTGTTGTCTGCCTTACAGACATTAAGACCTTTTTCCTCATAGGAAAAGTATGGTTCAGCTGGCTATTTAAATTATTTTTTATAGGAGCGTGGGGTTTTAAACTTCTTTGAACAATGGCATTGAATGAAAGCTTACAACTTCTTATTTAGGATCACAAAAGCTGTAGTGTTCTTTAAAGAACCACTGAGAAGGGAAGCCTAAGCATCAAGGCTTATCTGACCAGAAAATCAAATGCTGAAGTTGCACTTTATATAATCTTGCTGCCTTGTTAGAACTTCACTAGCAGTCATGGTCATGAGAGGTTAGTAAGTGGTGCATATTTTGTAATCAAATGGGGCTTTTTTTTTTTCTGCTCCCAAAAATCTGATGAGAACAAAAGCATTTGGAAAAAAGAGGTGGCAGGTGTTCACCTCCCCATCAAGAGATGACTCAGGGATGGGCTTTAGGTTGCTGCTTAACCACCTTTGCAGATGTTACATCGCCCTCTTGTGTGAAGCTCTTGTCATTGGTATGAAACCCATCTGAATAGGGAATGCAGAGTGCAAGTTGCTTTCCTTTTAGCAGTGTGGTTTTAAAACTGGACCCTGTGAAAAAAAAAATGTGTGTGGTAAATCTCCTCACTGCTTAGGTGCACCCTGCCCCCTTCTGCCTGTCCTAGGAAGATACAAAATAGGATGTTGCATACTTACAAAAATTTCCTTGCAGTTTTGCTTTTCAGCATCGAATTACTGAAATTCCTCAAAGTTCAGTTGCATTGACACCTCCAGAAACTTGAGCCTGCAGATACCTCTCTCAGATATTTAGCTCAGTATGACAAGAGAAACTCTGTGTGTTTGTCTGTCCACATCAGTCTCAAAATCATTGGCTACTTGTGCTGTAATTAAGGAGTTGACAGGGCTGTCACTCAGATTTTATTTAATTTAGAATCAAGATACACTGTCTGAGCAGTTTGTGCAAGTAATTTGGCAGCTTTTATGAACTGTGCTTGGCTTTGTGGGCACTGTTGGCCCATTAGAGTTTGAGTGCGTTACAGACTGACACATTCAATGTTGTCTTTTCTTTTCCCTTTCCAATCAATAAAAAGGCAAACAAATCTTTTGTTTGTCCATTTTGGTATGAAGCCATGTCCAAGAAGCATTATGTTCTTGGCATGGCAACTGTATTTTAGTATCCAATCAGCAAAGAAAATATACAGGAAGGAAGGAAATAAGCTTGTATATTGTACAAAAAGGCTTTGAATATGGTTTGTAGATATGTTAGAGTTTATAAGGATTGCTTATGTTGATGCTATATAAATATGTAAATAATGTATAATAATAGTTTGATAAGTAAGTAGATAATGGTGGAGTTTCTGAAAATTTAAGATTGATTGTTCTACTTCTCTTTAAAAAAATTCCTTATGCTGCTGTCTCATGTATACACAGCACCAGTCCTCTTATCTATTAATTGTGGTGTGTGAGTCAGTTTTATATCATAACCTCTTCTGAAGCAATGTGCCTGATATTTTCTTCACTCTTCATTCTTACAGGCAGAAACTATGAATGCCAGTCTCTTACGTGTTCACCTTGAATGCAGTTTACCCAATGATGCATATCACCAAGCTAAGGTATGGGTTTGCCATCATTTTATATCTATTTAAGTCTTCTTATTTTTATCTGAGTTTAGATGGACACATTCCAGAGCTTTAGAAGTTTTAGTAATAATGCAGTTTCCAATGTTTCAGTTTAAAGGGGAATTGTGCTTCTAGCTGTGCTTATAAAACAGTACCCACTGGTATAAATCAAATGTGACATATATTACACTGCAGCTTTTGGTCGGGGGGGGAGATGGAGAAAAAAACACCTACCCCTCCAAAAAAAATTCAAAACTGGGCTGCCTGGGCTGTATGCTCAGGAGGCTTTGAAGATGGCCTTGATGTTGGGCAGAGCTGTGGAGGGGCAAACTCATTAGCAGAAAAGTCCCCTTCAAGAGTTCTTAGAATTCAGGACAGTAGTTCTCCTCCTTCTGGGCAGTGTCATCCAGATCTCTTCATCTCTCTCCTCAGATGTCCTTAAACAGTAAATGGGTGTTGGTTCACAGTGACAGTAGTATTCGGTGAGGTATTTTGTTGCACGAGACATGCAGGCTCATGCCATGGTCTGTGGCACCTTTGTTTCAAGTGTGATGAGGCCCAGACTACCTGGCTGTTTTTCTGTACATACACATCACAGTCATCCTGTGCTGTTTTACTCCCATTCATAGATTGCATTGATGAATAGGGCTAGGCTTGAGATGCACCTGAACATTTGAGATTGCACACAATGCTGTTGCCTGCTCTTCTGATGCAAGCTTCCCGGGGCACACTCTGCCTGTGCTTGAGTCTTCGCAGCAGCCTCCTCTTCTGCTCCTGGCAGCCATTTTAAGTGCTGAGGATTTCTTTTATGCTGTATGAATGGTGAGCTGGCATCTTTTCCTAGAGATGCTTCCCCACTCACACTGTAACTCCTTGCAGCAATTCAGACTGGCTGAAGGGATTTTGCTTTAGAAGAGTATTTTGTTTTCTTGTCCTCCTGAGCAAATTCAGTCCTTTTTGTAGGGCATCGGAGCCTGAGTTTGGCAATCTTCGTGGTGTGATGTAGGATGAGTTTGTTACTTGCTGTTGATTACTGAGTGTTGTTATGCTGACTTTGATTTTTTGTGAGATGATGCCTGTCTTTGTAGCTGCTAAAACTCAACTGTCTAACAGCGGCCACTCCTTAGAGAAGGAAAGAATATCTTATTTGTATTTGTCTGAAGTATTCTAGCCAGGCAACAGTGTCTCCTGATCAGAATTGTACATGTATGTGTGTTTTTTAATTGCATCAGTGAGAAATGGAGACAAAAATCACACAGGATTAGTAAAAGTTAACTGTAAACAGACCACTGAACATGAACTGTCTTCCTACCATTAAGGCACATGCATCAGTCTAAGGCATATTTTATTGAAGGCAAAGGATTTAACAAAGGAAGCTGTTTTGCAGTCTCTGAGGTGAGACTGACTAAGACAGTTCATATGTTTACATTCTCTCAGGGCTCAGTGTCCTTTTATCTTTTGTTTTTGCTGTGCTGTCTCTAACTGCAGTGTCTTTGGTTTCTGATGAGATTTTAGCAGAGGTCTGAATTACTTCTGTTTTGCCAGCACTTAAGCACTGGAACCCTTGTCTGTTAGTTAATACCTGTCACTAATTTCTCAAGATACTTTGCTGTAATGATTTTTTTCCATTCCCTTCCCCACCACACACACCCCGTGTCCCCTTGTCTTGCTCCAGAGTTGCTGTTTTATGTCTGATGACCCAATGCTGCTAGAAATGACCTTAACGGTAAGAATGGAGAATGCCCAACAAGATTTTGTGGAGCACAGACAATACTTACTGGAGAATCTTTTTATAGTTTATGTAGCAATGGACAAACCGAAGACCTCAGGTAAGCTGTGGCTACGACTGTTAATTTTAATAGAACTCAGTTTTACGCATAAGTTGTAATTTCATGTGCTAAAGTGAATCAAATTCAGTGACTGCTAAGTTTTACAAGTAAGGGAAAACAAATCAGTTAACACAGCCTATCAGCCACTTTGTTTAAGGTAGTGTTACCATAAATGCAGTCCTATTTATAAAGGTGGTAAAGTTGTAAACTACATCTGTTTAATCCTTTGGTTGCTCATGCTTATGCATCTGCTTAAATAGTATGGAAATATGTCATAAACCTTCAATTTCTACAACTGCATTAATTAAATTAACCATAATAGAGTTGTGAAGGCAGAATGGTTTGTACAGTACTGGAGATAGTGGCTGTTGTGGAAAGTAGGGCAATGAGGTAGTGCAGATGTGCACATCATTTGATCCTTGTAAGCTAGAATTCCACAGGCAAAACAATCAACTCCTCGCAGTTTCTTTATGCAACATTTATTGAGTGAACAAATCCTCTGAATCCAGAGGATTTAAAATTATTTATAGAGCTTTGCAGTCTGTTTGAATAGATTATTTTTTTTTTGAAAGACATTTCTGCCAGTTTGACTTTCTGATTGAAGAAGGACCTACTTAAAAATCCAGATTAAAATAATATTTTTAACGCTGGTTGATAAGAAAATGATATTTTTCGTGTTTGACAAGTTCTGCCCAAGATCTAGTCACAAAACAGTATCTGCTGTTTTCCTCGTGCCTGTTCTGTGATGTGATATTTACACAGAGCTGAAACTGAAATACCCACTGTAACTCTAGTTTCCCTGCTGGTGAGATGACAGTGATTTGTTATGTTGAGTTGGGGACATACGTTTATTCTGATGCATGCTCACTGTTAACACTTGCAATGATTAAAGTACTAGGAGTATGCTTTTAAGGCTGTTTTTCATTAAATGTAATGCAATTAAGAGTCTTCTATGTTAGACATTGCTCATATAAGCCCTTTGGACTTGCTGTTGGTGGGTAATCTTGCTCTATCAGTACTTGCGTGGCTTTACATCTCAAATATCAGTGCTTGCTTGCCTTCCATTGGTATAATTAAATGAGAGACAACCTTGAGGAAAAGATCTACCAAAACGGAGTACAATGCTAGGTTAGTGTACAGTGTTGTGTTAGCATCTAGAATCAGGCACAGTGTAGGCAAAGTTACACAGGTTGAAGAGGATTCTCTGATTTTAACAGCTTTCAACACCTTGAACCCTCTTTTGGAAGCTGGTACCTGTAGTCTTACTTTCAAGAAGCTGAACAAGGCACACTCAGAAATTGTGCCTAGTGAATTGGGAGAATGTCATTTTATGTCAGCCTGCATCTACTGATGTGTAACTCAAGTATTAACAAGGGCAAGGACTGAGGTCATCCTCCTTCATGGAAAGATGTGCCTGGTCTTGCACTTGGATCACGCAAACCATGTGCAAGGGTACAGGCTTGGGTGAACTGGCCTGGTGGAAAAGGACCTGGGGGTGTTGTTTGACAGCCATCTGAACGTGAGCCAGCAGTGTTCTCAGGTGGCCAAGAAGGCCAACAGCATCTTGGCTTGTATCAGGAATAGTATGGCCAGCAGGAGTAGTGAGGTGATGTTTCCCCAGTACTCAGCACTCGAGTCCACACCTTGAATACTACGTTCAGTTTTGGGCCACTCAGCACAAAAATGAGATTGAATTGCTGGAATGTGTCCAGAGGAGGCAACAAAGCTGGTGAAGGGCCTAAAGAAAACATGTCTTACCAGGAGCAGCTGAGGGAGCTGGAATTGTTTAGTCTGGAGAAGAGGAGGCTGAGGGGAGACCTCATTGCTCTATAGTAAGGTGGTGGTTGGTCTCTCCTCTCTAGTATCAGGTGATAGCATGAGAGAAAATGGCCTGAAATTGTGCCAGGGGAGGTTTAGGTTGGATGTTATGAATCATTTCATTAGGGAAAGAATAGTCTGGCATTGAAATGCCCAGGGAGGTGGTACAGTCCCTATCCCTAGAGGTGTTCAAAAAACATGTGGATATGGCACTTCAGGATGTGGTTTAATGGCCATGGTGGTGTTAGTTCGATGGTTGGCCTTGATGGTCTTAGAGGTCTTTCCCAACCAAAAGAATTCTGTGGTTCTGTGAGATGTGATAACCACCCCAGTATAATAGTCATCTCTTGTTCTCTCCTGCTGCTCTTCTTTTGGTCCTGTGTACAGTATCACAGTATCACAGTAACTAAGGTTGGAAGAGACCCCAAGGATCATCAAGTCCAACCTGTTCCAACAGACCTCACAACTAGATCATAGCACCAAGCGCCACGTCCAATCTCCCCTTGAACACCCCCAGGGACGGCGACTCCACCACCTCCCTGGGCAGCCCATTCCAATGACGAATGACTCGCTCAGTGAAGAACTTTTTCCTCACCTCGAGTCTAAACCTCCCCTGACACAACTTGAGACTGTGTCCCCTTGTTCTGGTGCTGGTTGCCTGGGAGAAGAGACCAACCCCCACCCGGCTACAACCACCCTTCAGGTAGTTGTAGAGGGCAATGAGGTCGCCTCTGATCCTTCTCTTCTCCAGGCTAAACAATCCCAGCTCCCTCAGCCTCTCCTCATAGGGCTTGTGCTCAAGGCCTCTCACCAGCCTTGTTGCCCTTCTCTGGACACGTTCAAGTGTCTCGATGTCCTTCCTAAACTGAGGGGCCCAGAACTGGACACAGTACTCAAGGTGTGGCCTAACCAATGCAGAGTACAGGGGCACAATGACCTCCCTGCTCCTGCTGGCCACACTATTCCTAATACAGGCCAGGATGCCATTGGCCTTCTTGGCCACCTGGGCACACTGCTGGCTCATGTTTAGGCGGGTGTCAATCAGCACCCCCAGGTCCCTCTCCGTTTGGCAGCTCTCCAGCCACTCTGACCCCAGCCTGTAGCTCTGCATGGGGTTGCCGTGGCCAAAGTGCAGCACCCGGCACTTAGACTTATTAAATGCCATCCCATTGGACTCTGCCCATCTGTCCAGTCGGTCAAGGTCCCTCTGCAGAGCCTTTCTACCCTCTAACTGACTAACATCTGTTCCCAACTTGGTGTCATCTGCAAACTTGCTGATGACTGACTCAACCCCCTCATCCAGATCATCAATGAAGATGTTAAAGAGGATGGGGCCCAGCACTGATCCCTGGGGGACGCCACTGGTGACTGGCCGCCAGCCGGATGTGGCACCATTCACCACCACTCTCTGGGCTCGGCCCTCCAGCCAGTTCCTAACCCAGCACAGAGTGTTGTGGTCCAAACCACGAGCTGACAGCTTAGCCAGCAGTTTACTGTGGGGGACGGGACAGGAACATAACTGTGCCAGCAATGAGGGTTGGTTACCTAGTATAGCTGTACCATCTTAATGGCAGGTGAAAGCTAAGTTATACTCATCTTCTGTTGCTGTAGTCAGTAGGTTACAGTGCTAGCAGGTGATAGGACTGTGTTTTAAGCCCAAAAGGTGCTGAACACTAAATCCAGCTTCGTGTTGTCTCCTGAGAAAGCTTGCTGAGCAAATCAGGCAAGTGAGGATCTTGTATAGCTGTGTGCTTATACAGAATAGTTTTTACTGGATTCTCTTGTGCTATTGCTAGTTTGGCCTTATACTTAAAAAGTTAGAGCAGCATCCTTCTTCCCTTCAGCTGTGCCTTCTGTCTCCCAGCCTGTGGGAAAGGGGGGAATTGTGCTCCATCATGGATTTAGGAGACAAAGGAGACTCCCTTTTCATCCTTGCCTTCATGTTTGTGGCCAGAAGGCTTGCTGAGTGGATTTTTTACTCTTGTATGAAACAATTGCCAGCTCAATATTGAATAGTTCCTCCTTTTTACAAGGGTAGCTATCACACAAAGATTTTTAAATTGGGATTGCTTCTCATATGAATATCTCACAAAGCAAGAGTGCTTCCATTCTTGGTGAACTTACTTCCTTGTTCATTCTTTTGGACAGGTGGTTCTTCAGTAGATGTGTACATTATGCATTCTGGGAACAGCCTTGTGCACATACAGGTAATTGTGGGCCCACTGGCTTACTCTCTAATAAGAAATTCATTTTGTTAGTGGCAAATATCACACTTCTGTATTTTTTTTAAATGTGCCAAACTATCTAATAGAGCCTTTTAGATAAGAAGTTGTAGTGTAGCCTTGGGGATTTTTTTTTTAAAGACATAGCTGTGAATAAAAATCCATGGATTGGTTTAGGAGATGTGAGAAAGTGGCAAATAATGATTTGCAAATGTGGCAAGAAGACACAATCATATAGGAACTACAATAATAATGCTAGTACCACTACAAGGATCATTGTGTGTTATCTTCATGCAGGAAATACGGCAGTTGTCACCAGAAGACACATGGTCTCCTCTGGAGTTTCAGCCAGTACTGCTATCTTCGTCATCGACTAACTTTACAAAAGTTGCTTCCGTTTCTTGTAAAGGTACAGGATGTATAGACTACAGATAATATGGTCAAACAGGATTTGATTACAAAGCAGTAACTTTTTTCAGCAGATAAGAGGCCCTGAAAGCTCTCCAACTCAACTTGTCTGGACTTTTTTGAGAATGATGAACTCTTTCTACTTATTGTTTCCACCATTTTTGTGTATACGTGCTTCCTCCTAAGTCGATGGAAGGCTCTAACCTATGTGTATTTTAAAAAGAGGAAGAAAACATTTGCTAAAATGTTAGCTGATTTTACAGTAAGCATAATTATTGAATGTGCCTTTTCAACATCCTTTTATAATTTGTGGCTATTTTTCTGTTTCAAATATATTTTCTAAAAGACTTTTGTGCTTGGGTGGTCATTTTCTATGACATCTCTTGGCAGGATCATTGAAGAGGCTTGCCTCAGACCAGGCACATTTGTGAAAGAGTGAAGATTTACATTTAAGCATTCCGGACTGCAGCCTGTTTCTTACTCTGACCACTAGACTGCAGTGCATAGACTTTAAACGTTTGTGAAACAGGCTCCTTGCATAATGACACTGGGATTTGTTTTTCCTAGTGAAAAAGAGCAAATAAGAAAGAAGTGGCTATACGATCAGTGATTCCTTTTTTATTCCAGAACAATTATTCAATTATTGAAAGGAGGCAGTGTGCACAGATAAGTAGGACTGCAGTGCCAGGGACATATGGTTAAAATTGGTCAGGTTGCTCTTTGCAGCCTTGTTGTGCATGTGTGTTTCTAAAGCGTGTAGCATACGTAAATTTTTCTTAAAGTAAGGTTTGGAACCTTTGAAAACAAGAAAATAAGCAATTAGATGCTTTGTTCACCTGTGTGAGAACTGAACCGGCAAATGATCCCTATTTTAGTATTCTCCCAAGTTCTCGTATGAATATTGTAGTGGATTTGCTTTTGATTGGGCTGATGTTGTATTCTTCTGTATGTCTGTTCTTTGCCCAGTTGCATCCTGTGACAGTGGAAGTCCTTACGCTGACAAAAAGAACAACCAGCTGGAAGGTGCTGCAACACTAAAAGCCTGTCTTTCCTGTCCTGTGATGGAAGGGTAGGTTGACAGTGGACTTTTGTTCATTTGTTAACTTTCACCAGTATTACAGGAAAAATAATGTACCCTACATTAGGACATGGTGGTAGCTTCATTGTCCTTGGAATTGTTCAGTGACAATGCAAGAGGCGGCTTCTTATTGTTGCTCTGTCATTTACCAAAAGAGACCTGTGACATTTCAAGCAGTAGTTCTCTGTATTTTGTCCAGGAAGAATTTCAGCAAAGATAATACATTAGCAGCTTGTATCATATAAATGCTGCTTTCACTCTGTGATGAAGTTTCCACCATCCTTATTAATCTGACGCTGAAGCAGAATAGTTACAGAAAAAATGTGAAGTCTTTATCACATCACAGAATGGCAGGCCATGTTGTACTGTAGCACAGCAAGAGGGTAGAGTGATTTACCTGCCTACCTCCTTGACGTGGTTCTTGTAAACTTTTCCTCTGATATTCTATGTAAATATTCCAAAGGAAATAATAGCGTTCTTTCTCCTTAAGACTTCGAAAGAGTCTTGTTATGCAGGAATACTACTGATACCTTATGTGCAGACCACTCGTGTGCTCAAGGACAAATGCAGATAGATTTATTTTTTTTCTGTATTTTTATACAGGTATTTTGACATAGACCCTTCTGCAGCATTGTTTCATATAGAACCACATCGTAATACTTCAGGATTTTGGTCCATATGGTTCACAAACAATTTTGATTTCAGCATTGAACTGAATGAAGTCTTCATAGCCAGAGAAACAAAGAATATTTTAAAGGTAAGCTTTACTACTACTTCATGTAATGTTTTGTCTTTAAGGATATGGCACTTTGACGTACAAAAAAGATTCTATCAAGTACTTGGTGTTCTCAAAGCTGGTTGAAATAAATTGAAAAATAAAGGTATATGTAGGCCTGTAAGTCTTAGGTCCTGAAAAGCTGACTCTTTCAATAGACATTATTTACTGGTTTTGTATTGTTCTATTAACAACTGTTCTTCCATTTGAGTTGGCAGCTACAGATGCATCAAATTACAGACCACTGCAGCATTTATGCTCTATAGTATTCAGCATTTCTTCATAGGCTGTAATGGAAGTCTTCAGTACATAGATTAGCTTTGAAGTTTAGAAGGCAAAGCCAGTAATTTACTTGCACAATTGCTTGATTTAAACCAGACAAATCTGGTTTATGAATATGCACATGATACAAGCATCTAATTGACTCTTTGTATATTTAGATAGGATGGATCAGTTATGTGCATATGTGTGTGCAAGAACAGCAAAAGCACGAAGCAAGAGAAAGTTTACATTCTTAAATATATCACTTGCACCAATTCTAATTCAGTTGCTGTTTGATTCTCTCTAGATTCTGAACTTCGCTGAACCTTTGACTCTACCTCCAGGCTGCTGGAATGTATTTAGTTTGAAGCTCAGTGTGAAAGACACTGTAACAAATGTGCTTTCTAGTATTTATTTGGCTACAAATGTAGGAGTAATGTTTGAAATACCTCTGCAGATATATTCAACTGTGTCCAAGGTATTGTATTCAGTTGTGTTGAATTGTTATTATTATGCTCTACAAACTCAACCACAGCATCATCTTTCTTAGGACACAAGTTTGTCTCTTAGCCCTGAAAGAACAACTCAGTATGAGACTGTTCTGTGAAACCGAACCATTCTGTAGCTTGAGAAGTTAAGAAGTTAAGCCCCCAGAGTTGAAAAGCAATGAATTGCAGTTCTCCAGGCCATCTTTATTCTCTTTGATTCATCCAAGTTATGTACAGAGAAACTGGAATTTATCCTTTTGTTTTGTCACATGGTCAGTTGTCTTTGTTTTGGTTTTCCAGCAGGGAGATCTTCATTTTGAAGTGATTGCCCACTGTGATATTCAGTGTTACTTAGGAAAGTCTGATGCAGGTAGGCTTGTCCAGATCTTTTTTTTGTGTGTAGGCATCAGGCAATGGTTTTACTGTAGAAAAATCACTTTAATTTAGCAGGACTTGCATGAACAACCTCAATATTCTCATTGCAAGTACTTAGTTCTGTGTCTTTTAAAAACATCCAATATTCTGGGAGTAGATACATGGCTTTAACTAAACTCCACTGAATACATTATGCAGTGTCACAGATCTCTAATTCCATTCTCTCTTGAAATGTACCTACTTTTTTACTTAATTTCCAAAATTAGCCATTTTTGTTTTCTGTCAAAAAATTTTGTTTTTCTGAGTCCTTTTAGCTATGTGAAAATGCTTGAACTAATAACTTTCTAAAAGGCATTAATCTTTAGGCCTTGCAATTTAATCTTAAGGATTTGAGAAAAGTATTAGCAACTTGGAAAGTTGCCAAACTATGGTACTTGTTTTGCTTCCTGATATTGCTGTTTGGTACTACTGTGCAGACAACAGTATATTATCATGGCATCAGTGGAGAGTTCTGTGTAATGACTGCTGATAACAGAAAGACTTCTCAATGGTAGCCATTAGAAGCAGCAACAGTTAGAAGGGCTTGCTGGGGCCTAAAATACCTGTAAATACCCATAGTCTGGTCTGCATGTAGAATTGCTGTCCCTGAGATCTCAGAGAACAAAGGAGTACTTGTAGGTGGCGGTCTGTTGTTTTTTAAGCATACCAGATATGGACAATAACGAATATATCTGTATGTATGTGCACATATACACACACACACGTGCATATATATACACACACGCTCACATATACTTGCTTTGTAGAGAAAAAGAGGTTGCTTTTCTCATTCGTGTGTCAGCACCCTTTGCAGATACTGTTTACTTGTGCTAGAAAGTTGATCAATGGAGAACCAAATATTATCTCTGTAAAATATGAAAAATCTATTACTGTTTTAGCAAATCTGCTTTGGCAGAAGAGTCTCTCTCTGAACCATTCTGCCTGGGATGTGGATTCTGAGCTTGCAAGTGAACTTTATGAGAGATGGCAAAAAATAAGACATGGAGAAGCCTGCAGGTCTGTACAGAATCTGATTTGGTTTTTAATTCAAGCCAGTACACCGTTCTAAGAATATTGCTGTTCTCAAGTATTCTTGATTAGAACAAAACATTTTTGAATGTCATGCACTTTAGTTGTCTCCTAACACCTGAAGTTCGAGAGTATCCCAGACACCCAGCTTCCATTTCAAGCCATTGCCAGCCATAAGTAAACAGTTCAGGTGCCCAAACTTCAGAATATAAATAATGTTCTGACTAGAACACCACCACCACAGCTACATAGTGTAGAAGCAGTCAAAGCATATTTCACCATATCATTATGAAGTTGTACGAGTCCTTCATCAACAGATCCTTTTAGCAGTCTTCTCAGGATCAAGGTCTTTGAATAGGTTTTAAGGATTTTAGTCCCTGGCCTGATGGATACTGCATATTGGGGATGTTGGGGAGGAAGCAGGTGCTGTGACTGAGCAATTCATGTAGAGATGGTGTGTCAGTGATATCAGCCCCTTTCCAGAATAGGAAAGAGTTGTGAAAACAGTTGTGATGCAAGTGGAAAAGTGGAGATTGAATGCATGTACGTAAGTTGCACTGACTCGCTGCTCCTAGGTTACAGCTTTATGGGCTTTAATTTGCGCAGAACATTTTCAAGGAAAGATTCATTGATGTAATTACAGGGTCATGGCAAATCATGGTGTGGGGTGTGTGATTGTTTTTTATTTGAAAGAAAAAAAAAAATTAACACAGCTTTCTGGTTTTGGCAATAAAGCAGGAGAAATATTTTGGGATTGGCTCACTTTATTCACCAGAAGAAGCCTAAAGAGGAGTCCTTTGCCTTTTTCTTGCCACGGTTGACTACAGAGCCTGGCCTTACTCTCAACTTCAGTGCCACAGCAATTAAAAGCAATATGGTGAGGATGGCTGTTGTTACAGTTTTTCTTGGTTGATGTGTATTTAGGTTGTTAAACAAATTTTGTGGTTAATACTTGGTGATGCTTAGCATTTTCATACTACTTGTAGATAGGTGTTTTGAAATCTAATCTGAGACATCAGATTTGTATCCCTTTGATTCTTTAACAAGATCTCTAGCTACCTAGTTGTAGTATTTTAATGCAAGGAGAGGAGTAAAGCAGTGTAGGTTTTAACTAGTAATTGTTTATGGTTGTTAAAACTTGCCTTGCATCATTGTATAAAGTACATGATTGTGGTAAAATAAATTAAACTAGGGACTAGAGACAGGATATACTGTCAGTAATGATGCATCTGGCTATGGGATGGCCTTCCTCATGCCACTGTCTTATGTAACAGAAGTGTGTAAAATATTTGTGAGACGTACCAACACTTGAGAGATCAGAGCAATGTGTCTTCCAACCACACTGACAGTTGTTTCTTTCTTGTCAGATTTAGGTCATTACTAACCTAGCCTGGACCAGAACCAGTCACATGGAGATAGTTTTCATATGCACATGTTGTGAATTACTTTAATATTCTGTTCATGACTTTTAATTGTCAGTCGTCATAGTAATGCATTTAACCTGCCTGCACTTACACTTCAGTAAGAAAGGGTGGTACTTAACTAACTTCTTTTCTGAAAGAGCTTTCTTTATGTCTGCCTGTGTAAATCAAAATCCAAGTGAAAGGGTTGTCTGGGGATGGAGGAGATTGGTGGTTTTGTACATGTGGTTCTTCATGCACTCTTAGCTGTTGGGTTTTTTTGTTTGGTTGGGTTTTTTTCCTTCTTTTTGTCAAATGGTGACACTGTGGTGGCATGTTCTGTTGTTCCAGGCAATTTTCTGCACATATGGTTGTATTGCTTTAAGACAGAAGTCAGGTTGAAGTCCCTTGAAAATGCAGACCATATTACCAGTACTGAATTGCTTTGCCTTCCAGTTTCTGAAGTGTGTAGTTTTTAAAATATTTTTTTTCCCCCTCCAAACTCTTTAGGTAAAATATTTCATACTAAGAAACCCATCATCCTTCCCAGTTACGTTGCAGCTTCTGCCTCTTTCTTACTACCCTGATCCCCAAGCTTCACTGAGTCTGCTCAACAAATGGTAATGAGTAAAACCATCTAGGGATACTGTTTTCACTTGTATAAGATCTACTTGCCACACCTTATGATTATTGCTTATTGTTTGTTTTCATTTTTTTAAAGTGTAACTGAGGTGGAGACAATGTTCTGACCTGTTTTGGAAGATACAAACATGTTCAGAGCAGCTGCCTGTATGATGCACGACTCTTCATAAAACCAAATTGAGCATGTTTTCAGCAAGTTTGGCAGCTGTAGACTGTAATTGGTCATTTTTTAAGATCTGAGGCTTAGTGCAAGCTTGTGCAAGGTGCCCAAGTGAGAGGAGCAACATGCAGACCTAGGGATGTGCATCTCATTGCAGGGCTGGTTGCCAAGTATACAAAAATCCGTAGACTGATGAGTAAGGAGGAAAGAAATTTTTTCCCACCAGAAAAAGGGTTTTTTAGCTTTTTCATAGGTAAAACCAACACCATAGAAGAAGAAGAAGCAGGAGCCAGGGGAAAAAAGTTCCAGAGCCAGGACTCCCACCATAAATGTTTAGGGTTGACTAAGGAGACATTTCTGCATTGTTTTGAACTTTGTTTTAGAAATGACAAGATCTAATGAGAAACCTAGGTGAGAGTTGGATGGATAGTATAAATGGGTAGGGTATAAAATAAGCCCTGACTGTTGCACATAACATTGAAAAACTGTGATTTTGGTAGGACTGTTCACTTGGTTGAAGCCAGTGGGGACTACTCACATGCCTAGGTGTAACTTGTTTATTTGGGGTCTAAATCCCTGTGTAATTGCTTCCTTAACCTAACTGCTTTACATACCTATGTGTGTATATATATATGTGTATATATATACGCAGATTAATAACTACATCTGTTTGCATACTAAATGCAATTCCGACATAGGCTCTTTCTAGCGGTTTGAAATTACATTTGCTCTGAATTTGCACACTTTTTGTTTACCCAGATCTTAGTTTTTCAGAAATCATGTCCACTAACTGTTGGGTTTAATGCCACAGGAAATTATAAGTGAATTTCCAGTTCAGTGACTGGAGGTTCATTGGTCTTTTATAGTACAAATTTTACAGATGCTCAGGTGTCCTTCAGTGTAGGTGGAAGCCTCAGATTTACTTAATTTGGAAAATAACTAAACATTTCTTGTCAGTTTGCTGAAAAGGCTCACCCTCGGCTCAGAAATAGTGTGGCCAGCAGGAGCAGGGAAGTCATTGTGCCCCAGTACTCAGCCCTGGTTAGACCACACCTTGAGTACTGTGTCCAGTTCTGGGCCACTCAATTTAAGAAGGACATTGAGACTCTTGAATGTGTCCAGAGAAGGCCAACAAGGCTGGTGAGAAGCCTTGAGCACAAGCCCTGTGAGGAGAGGCTGAGGGAGCTGGGGTGGTTTAGCCTGGAGAAGAGAAGGCTCAGGGGAGACCTTATTGCTGTCTACAACTACCTGAAAGGAGGTTGTAGCCAGGAGGGGGTTGGTGTCTTCTCCCAGGCAACCAGCACCAGAACAAGAGGACATAGTCTCAAGCTGTGCCAGGGGAGGTTTAGGCTCGTGGTGAGGAGAAGGTTCTTCACAGAGAGAGTTGTTAGCTGTTGGAATGAGCTGCCCAGGGAGGTGGTGGAGTCACCATCCCTGGAGGTGTTCACGAGGGGATTGAACATGGCACTTGGTGCCATGGTTTAGTAGTCATGAGGGCTGTTGTGACAGGTTGAACTTGATGATCTTTGAGGTCTTTTCCAACCTTATTGATTCTATGATTTAGGCTGGAAAAGACCTTTAAGACAATCCAAGTCCAACCATTTGCCTGATGCTAAACCATGTCCCTCAGCACTACATCTACAAAGTCCTTAAACACCTCCAGGGTTGGTGACTCAACTGCTGCCCTGGCAGCCTATTCCAGGGCTTCACTTTCAGTGAAGAATTTGCTCCTGGTGTCCAACTTAAACCTCTCCTGGTGCAATTTGAAGTTGTTTCCTCTTGTCCTACCACTTGTCACTAAGCAGTCGAGACCAACACCCACGTGGCTCCAGCCTCCTTCCAGGGACTTTCAGAGAGTCAGAACATCTCCCCTGAGCCTTCTTTTCTCCACTCCCGTTCCTTCAGCTGTTCCTCACCAGATCTGTTCTCCAGACCCTTCACCAGTTTCATTGCCTTTCTCTGGACCTACTCCAGCACCTCAGTATCTTTTTTGGAGTGAGGGCTGCAAAACTGAACCTAGTATTCAAGGTGTGACCTCACCAGTGCTGAGAAGAGGGGGACAATCACTTCCCTGGTCCTGCTGGCCACGCTTACCAATACCTATGCATATTCTGATAAGGATTTTTCTGTTGCAACCATTTGCTAGCTTTGTGCTAACACTGCAGTATTTACAAATGCATTAAGTGTGGTAATCATCTTTAAAATGTCTTTGCACAATAAGGCCTTGAGCGACCTGGTCTAGTGGAAGGTGTCCCTGCCCATGGCAGGTGATCTTTAAAGTTCCTTCCAACCTAAACCATTCTATGAATATTGGTTTTCTTATGTCTGTTTTTAATATCTTAATGCCAAATGCTTATAATTTGCTCTCAGGCAAATAATCAACTGCTCTAATTGAATTCAATTTGTCAAGTAGATGAAACAAAAAAGTAATTTGTCCAAAACAAATACTGAGCAGAACAAGGAATATTTGAGTAAGTGATGAGATTTGATAATGATTGTTTCTTAACAGTTATGTGGGCAGAAAAAGCTTTGGGCCATTTGTATTTGTGTGGCTTAGAAATTGTTTCTTGATAATGATGATCTCCATTTGTATGGTTTCCAAATGTGTGGAATCCACATGAAACTGATTTGTAGTGCATTCTGTTAAAAGAGCAGTATCACATCGGCCAAAACACAATTTAATAAGTATTCTTTACTTCAGAATAAATGCCAACATGTAAAAATAAGTCACTGTACTGCTGGCAGACTAGGTTTGAGGAGCTTAATTGTTTGCTTTGTTTTATTCAGGTTTGGCATAAATGTTCAAGCTATTAACTTCACGACCACTGAATTCAGGCTGCTGATTGAATGTTCACACAGGGTAAGATGGCTCATTTTGATAGGAAAAGTGGTTTGACACACTAGAAAAAGCTTTCTTTATCTACCTTGTATCTTGAGTTGTTCCCATGTGCTAATTAAAGCAATTTAAAAGTGTTTTATTGTTTCTTTGTCAGGCTTGTATCTTTGCAGTTATTTTTTTCTGGGTTTTTTTCCTAAGTTTGAGTCTGTTTGGGAAACAGCTATAGGGAGGCAGCCTGTGCCATACCTGCCTGCATGTGTGTGTTTAGGCGTCTATTGTTTGCATTCTGTGTTCGGACTTAGATTTAGCCCTGAGCTAACCCTGAAGTGTCAAACTTTTGAGTTGGGAATGTCAGAAGCTAGATTATGATCTTTTTAGTAGAGGGAAATATAGGCTGCTAGTTAAAGGGAGGAGATAGCTTAACCTGCAGCTCCTGGATCCAGGTTGTAACGTCATGACTTTCTGGTTCTCATTGCCTCATTTTTAACACACGTGTGATAACAGTTGACTGTGCCACACCAGTGCTGAGCTGTGGTTATACCCTGAGCTATTGTGTCATGGGAGAAGTCGAGAAGATGTGTAATGAATTGTTAGGCTCACATTTCAGAGTGAGACTACCTTTGTCAGTAGGGAGTTTGCAAATGCCATACATGGTTGTTTTTTCAATAAATATTGATTGTTAAATGCAGATTCTGAAACTTTTTGTATATTTTCATAAAGTAGACTAAAAACACTTGAAAAGGATCAGAGAAGCCTGACAATAGCCATTGATTGTGGGGAAAAAAAACCCAACAATAAAAAACCTGAGCGAGAGTCCATTTTGTGATGTTATTATCCTTTTTTTGATGGCTGTAGGTGTCTGATCACCCCTTCTAAGAGGAGACTCCCAGTTCTAGAATAGGAAGTTGTAGGGATACTTTCATTTTTTAGATAGGAGGAAAAACAAGCAGCACTATAAAACAAACCAACCCAACCAAAGGAAAAAAAAAAAAAACAACCCACTACGCCCCCAAAACACAACCACCACCCCAAACCACCCCCAGACAAACAAAACGCAACAAAAAAACACTAAACAACCAAAACCCCAAATGTATATTATTTCCAGACTCAGTGAACTTCTGGTAGTTCTGGTCTTCAATTAATGTGGAAGGGCATTCACTGTGGCTTGTTTACAGTGACTCCAATGACCAACATATTAGCCAACAGTCCCTTTCTCACTTAAATTGCAGGTCTTACACTGAGGATATAATGGTTGCCACATTTCTGTGTGCAATCAGTATACTGCCTGTTCTCATTGTGTTTCAGGATTCCTTGAATATGAAAGAGATTATATAATCTCTTTTCCATCTGAACAAATAAAAGCTGTTTTAAAAAACTGAAGTACTACATTCCATATAGGTTTTATGTTGTCAGATTGAAAGACTTCTGTATAGCAAGATAGTTACTGCCCCTTGCCAAAAATATCTTACATGGTATTAAGTGAGTAAAGATGTAGTGCTTTCTTTACTCCGAGTCTTTAAACATGTGTCTTCTGTGAATAAGAAGTGCATTTTTGTTTTAACAGAATGCACGTCAGGAGGATCTCATCAACAAGAAATGCAGTTCTGAGCTGCTTTGGCTGAATTTGCAGCCACTGGAAACCAGAAAAGTTGGTGTAATTTTTACACCAGTTGATTACAAAAGAGTATCGTCCCTTATTTTAATCAGGTAAGTTTCAGTTGTAAGAATGAAGTGGCTCAATGTAAAAGTTCATTTCCAAGGCTTGGAGCAAAGTCAAATGGCCAGAATTTGGAAGTCAGAAAACCTCCAGTTTAATAAAAATTGCTTGAAGGGTGTTAGTGCCTTATGTTGTAGTCACTAAAAAATAGTCGTTGTGTTGTTAAAATGCATGTGAATGTGCTGAGCTTATTTGCAGTTGAGAGAGCGGCACATTGAGTGGTTTTGAGACTTTCAACTTAACTCCATAATGATAGGGTTTAATTATCCAGTGAGTCTCATACGCAGCCACACATTGGTTATCTCCGGAGGAAATGATTGTTTCTGGAAGAAGCAATCATTTTCACTAGGCACTGTTATTATCTGGTGGCAGTGGTCACGAGACTTGTTCCTTCACTGTGGGAAATTCACTGATGAATAGTTCTAGAGTAATCCTGTCTGTATTTAGGGAAAACTATCCAGGTCAGTGGCCAGTGATTCTGTTACTGAAACACTTGTCTTGGATTGGTCCCAGATAGAAAAGTTGCAATTTTTCAACTTTCTTTTGCATTTTGGTAGCCAAATGATTAATTTTTATGTTTTGGCAGAAACAACTTAACTGTTCTGGACATGGTCAATGTAGAAGGCTTTGGAGCCAAAGAACTGCTTAAAGTAGGGGGAAGACTCCCTGGTGCAGGAGGATCTCTTCGATTCAAGGTGCCAGAAGCTACACTAATGGACTGCAGACGACGTGAGTAAGAAGAAATAGGTCTCTGATTTTGTAGCTGGCTGTGTTACTCTGTAGTAATGGTATGGTAATGTTAAGTAAACAGACTGTTGAAATATGAAAAGCTGAAGAGCTAGGTCGTGAAGAGTGTAGATTCTGTTTTCTTTAAACACTGAGGATGATTACAAATCTAGAAATACAATACTGCAGAACAGTCTGTATTAAAATGTTCACTTCTGATTTTTTATTGAAAATAAAAAAAGCAATTTATTTACAAACTTAAGAAAATATTTTTTAAGCACTGTAAAAATTATTATGTGGTGTTTTTATTCTCTTTTCTTTAAGAACTGAAAGACAGCAAGCAAATTCTGTCCATTACGAAGAACTTCAAAGTAGAGAATATTGGGCCTCTTCCTATAACAATTTCATCAATGAAAATCAATGGTTACAGTTGCCAAGGATATGGATTTGAAGTGTTAGACTGTCAGGAATTTTTCCTGGCTCAGAATTCATCACGGGAGATCAGCATTGTGTAAGCACTGACAAATTTGCTGACAAACTAACTTAAGGGGAATTTTGAAATAATTAATTCCAGTAACAGACACTCCAGTAGCACATCCGCACACAGAATTTGGTGAGCTGTGACTATAAATTTCATAAGCCTTTTCCCTTTTCAGTAAGGGTAATACTAACAAATTTATAATAAAATAATGTTTCCTTATAAGACTCCATTATTCTTAGAAAGCAGCATACATGCTTTATCAGTGCATTAGGAAGTAGTAAATTAAAGGAAAAGAGCTGTCATGATAAAAGACTGAGAAATGCTTTGTTGCTGGCTCAGTTTTGGTATTCTTTAGCTTGTTCCATAATCAAGCCTGACCCTAAATTGTTCCTGTTTTCCTAACATTGCCTATAGTCTAGAACTGATTCTTACTACAGTCTTGCTGAGTGAAAGTCATGACTTAAAAGTAGAGTTACTGTATTACAGTAGCTCTGGTTTCATAGCCAAGTATTGTCTCTAGTGACTGGAAAGGCAAGTCATTCTACCAGTACCCATGGCAGTCAAATACATTAATGGTATGGGTCAGGAAATAAATTGAAGAAGAGACAAATCTGGTATTTTTTCTGCTTTTTCTATTTTTACAGCCTCATTCTAGGCTTAATCTAGTACCCAGCACTTTCTGAAGTAACGCTGCCTGTATGCTTGACAACTGTGCTTTTTGTAAAGAGTATTTTGGTTATCATGAGTTGATCATGTGCACCCCCCTGGGGAAAGCAAAACAAGTCATAGTAATGAGAATTTTGTCATGAGTCACAGTAACACCACATATTTTGCTGCTTGAAGATGACCTCGAAATCTTTACGCTGCTAGGTGCTAATACTGTCAAAGTCTAAGCAGGCAGTGGTCACTTCCTTAACTGCCTTTATCTTGGTGTTATTAAATCAAAGTTACCCTGTATTTCTTGGGAAAAATGTGACCAGAAAATTACACTCAGCCTAACAATGGAAAAATAACATTAGCTCTCTCTGCTTTTCCTGACAGATTCACTCCAGACTTTACATCTTCATGGGTAATCCGGGAGCTTACACTGGTGACTGCTGCTGATTTGGAGTTCCACTTCACACTCAATGTAACTCTTCCTCACCATCTGTTACCACTATGTGCAGATGTGGTGCCAGGACCCAGCTGGGAAGAGTCCTTCTGGAGGCTCACTGTCCTCTTTGTAAGGTAATGCTTTTTGGGCCCCTGCAGTAGTTCAAAAGGGACCTGCCAGTGAAAGATCAGCAAGTGCTTTGGCTTGTGTTAGATGTTTATAGTGGTGATGGACTACCTCCCAGGAGTCCTGCCAGCTGATTTGACATCATAGGTGTGATGCAGTAGTGCAGCAGCTCATGATGAAGTTGTTGAGCATTTCTTGGCTGCTTCTCCTGAAAAACTTCCATGTCAAGGCTTTAAAGAAAAAGGGCTGGGGTACCCTCATAGAACACCCAGTGGATAACGCACTTGCTAGAAAACTACTCCCTCCACAGTAGAGATGCACATTTAAGGTACTGGTATCTGAACATCATAAATAAAACCAAGTGGACTAGTAGGTCATCTTCAGGTATTTCTGAAAGGTTAATATAAATTTTATTTATAAAATTTAAGTCAATCAAGTGAGGATCTCCTTTTCTTTGTTCCTTTTTGTTAAAAACTATTTGTTGTTAGCTTTTGCTAGACATACTTGTGCATCTGCATCTCCATGGGCTACCTCAGAAAGATGAGTTGGCTCATGTTAGCTGACTCATTGCGTGCACATGGTAAACTGCTTTTAAGACGACTGTACTTTGTACAACAGTTAGGAGTTCTGCTCCAACACATACTCTTTTTTCTGTCTTTATTTGCTAACCTTTCACACAGTGTAGGGTGAACTGACTATTGTTTGTCACATATGATGCTCAGTGCTTTCATCACACCAGCCAGTCCTAGCAAGCAGTGAATGTGAATGTCATAGTGATATGCATAGGGGCTGGTCCATACCTAAGTAATATCCTGATGCTCACAGTGGTTGTTTTGATACTGAAAACATAACATAAATGAAGTAACAATAATGACTGAAAACAATAATGAAGCAACAATAATGAACCAAAGAAATCTGGAATTTCACATTCTGTTTTCCTGCTGACAAAATTTTTACTTTGCTGAACTGCAAAGATTTGTGTTCTGATCAATTTGTATCTGGTTTTATATGGTAACCCTAATAAATTGGAGAGAAAGAGAGGATATTTTCACCTTCAGTTTTAGTTCAGAAGTATGGTGGCATTTGTAACTCATTTTATGGCAGCATTTTGTCTAGGAACAGAAAGACAGTATTAAACATCAAAAGAATGACATAACTATCATGACTGAACAAAAGCTACTCAGAAGACCAATAAGTATTATAATATGATATATTGTCCTTGTTTTAGTAACTAATCTTAAAGTATTGGCTTTTTTTTAGAATGAATATTTTTCTTTCTAGATATTTTGTTCTGTGTAAAGCTCATAGCTGAGTTATTTTATTGTGATGATAACAAGCAAGGGCTATAAAAGGGGGGGGAGATACCATTAAAATATACATATTTTAAACTGTATTGTGAGTTTTCATATCTGTCTTCTTACTTAAAGTTTACCCACAAAATATTTGAAAGGTACATCTTGTTGCAAGCTTTTTCACTTCTTCACTGAATACTTCTGGAAATTGTAGACACCAGTGTCTGTTTCTTTGGCAGTTTGTCCCTGCTTGGAGTGATTCTGATAGCCTTCCAGCAAGCCCAGTATATTCTAGCAGAGTTTGTGAAATCAAGACAGAGGTCAAATCCTAGTTCTTCGCTGCAGCAGAACAGCAACTCCGTTGATGTCATCAGCTCTGATTCATACAAGTAAAAATATTTATTTCTTCTTATAAATTGCCTTTCATTGTACCCTGTTTATTGTGGAGTGATGCTTTCTACCTTTTTGCATTTCTTTCTCTCTATTTGTATTTCAATTACTGGGGGCTGGTTTAGCAACCTCTTCCAGAGAGCTTTCAGCATTGTTGTGTATATTCATTTCCACAAAAGAGAAATGGAAGAACCTGAGGGTTTATTAATCATGTATGTTGTCAGTAGTACATAAGGTAAAAATTGTGCTATGGAAGTAAAGGAAACGCCATGAGCAGCAGCCATGGGAAGAATGGTAAAATACATTCATGTCCTCATATCTGACCCTTTTACGTTGTCAGTTAGGTTCTTAGACTTGAAACGCATTTATACGCATCAGTGACTGAGCACCTACTTAAGAGTTTTGCTTAATTCCCACTGAAATCAGAATATTTTTGGCCTGCTATCATGCAGTTTAATGGCTTGTGAATAGGCCTCCCTTTCTTTTCTTACAGAATATCTCATAAAACAGTTCATGATAGCTTTGTAGATAAAACAAATCCCAAATAATTGAATTTTCATTCCAGGGGAAGCTGCAAGACATTTATGGATTCATACAGTTCCTCAGATAAAGGTAAAGGGAAGGGCTTCCTGTCTGTAGGCACTTCTTCCAGCCGAAGTCAGAACGCAGCTAAGAGAAGTCCTGCGACATACAGCCACTCTCAGAAGAAACACAAATGTTCGGTTTACTACAGTAAGCAGAAACCAAACACAGCGGCTAGCAGTGCCATTGCAGCTACTGATGAGAAACAGAATCAGATTGCAGAGAACCAAATCTCAGCACCAAAAGAGGACATTTGCACTGATGTTGTCAGTGAGAACTGGGTAACTCTAAAATATGCAAATGGCATAAATGTTAACAAGAATTTAACTCTTCCAGAAAACTTTCTGGGTAAAGATGAAAGTGCACTGAAAAACACAGTTCTCATAAAAAATACTTCTTCAGAATGTGGTCTGAAGGAAGATCTTCAAACATGTATGTTTCCTAAGGAAACTAACCTTAAAAGTTCAGAAAATCTAGTTGAGCTCAAAGAACAGGAGTTCTGTCCTGTGAAGATATCCAAGAAGCTACCCGAAAGTCACTTGTCCAGAAATTCACCTCAGCAACAGCCGGAACTGCAAGAAATTTCCAGGAAACCTAGTGGTAATTTTTAATGTTTCCCACCCCCCCTCCCCCCCCCCCCATTTATGTCAGTTGAAATTACTGGGTGAAATCTTCTGCTCAGCTGACTGTGATCAGGATTTTGGTTTTTTGTGTGAGACAAGGAGATGTGGTATTTCTTGTGTGCTCACTGTGATTTCTCTGTTCACTTTTCTAAGGAAACAGCTTGCATTAGAAGTCGTTTCGTAAATCATAACTTTGGATTTTTGGTTACAGAGCTAAAGCTCGTGTTGGAGTATTTTCATGGTTAAAATAATTGATGTCACAGATCTGCTTATATGAAACAAATTACTCCTGGCAAATATTTAGAAACATCCCACTTTGAAATTTTTCAAGTGCAGTGAATATCTGGCACCTGATTTTTCATCGCCAAACAGAAGTGTTTAGTACTGAGTATTCAGAACTCCTTTGATAAAACCACCTGAAATAACAGCAGCTGGCATCAGAGTGTTGCGAAACTGTATTTTGTAGGAATCAGCAGATCAAGATTTCTCTTAGTAATTGTATAGCTCTATTTTTTTCATCTTGGGGGTTTTTGGTGGGGTTCTTTTTTGTTGTTTGTTTCTTTCTTCCCCCCCCCACTGTGGAACCTCTCTGGAAAATCTTGCCTCTTGACTTCACAACTCAATTTTAGGAACAGATGGAGAGCATATCCCCTGGCTCTACTTAGGTACTTGGCAAAGTAGTTGAACACCGAGTACTGCCATTTCCTGTAGCTATGGCAGAGTTTAGTGAGTGAACCACCACAAAGGGATTTCAGGCTCTACTGATGTGTGTAGTTACCCTGGACATATTGCTAACCTGTTGTTACCTGTGAGATCAACCAACTGTCTTAAGTGGAAACAGGATAATTTTGCATGCTTTTAAAAGTAGTTGGACGCTATTCATGTGCTCCTGTTTGTTCTTTGCTTTGAATTAGGAAATTAGATTGGGGGGGCAAGATCAGTAATTACATCTTAACTGTGTCTGTGAAGCACAGGAAAGTAACTAAGTACAGGCTGTGGAAATAATGGTTATGGATGTGATACATTCAGAATCTGAGATACGCACATGTTTGTATGCTGGAGCACAACAGAGCAGCTTCCTTTGCTTGTTGTCTCTGGTATTTCATTCACTTGGGCTCCTTTTGCAATCATCATGATTTCCTGCTCCAGAGGGAAGAGAGTGGCTGACTCAGAGTTAGGAAGTTGTAGTTTGCTGCTAGATAGGAAACCATAAACACATTTGGGTGTGCCTTTCTCATTAAAGATGACCACCACAATAAGTGGTGACATTTCTCATGCAGAGAGTCTGGGTAACAGATCACTGTGGCTATAATGTAGATACCTGAGATACTGGGAACCAGTCAGAGCTGAAGTTAATTCTGTCCTGTCCAGCATTGGCAGGGCCCACATGGAAAACTGTGATTTGACTGGGCAGCTCATCTAGTTGTTAAGAGAGTTTTACTCTCATTTTCTCATCTCTTCGAGTTTGTTACACAAGAATAATTGTTCTTCCTCACAAGACACTCCAAAAGATGTATTTTTAATGAGGAACTCATCCCAAAGAAAGGCTAACTTCCCTTTTCTTTATAGTCAGTGCAGAGGGTTCTTAATGCAGAGATATGAAGCATTGAGTGGACTGTTCTTATTTTCATCTACCTCTTTCTGAAGTCTCTTCTCCACCCAGTATTTTAGCCCAGTATTCTCTGGCTTCAGATTCTACTTTACAGAGCTGTGTCCTGGGATGCAAAGAGCTCAAATTTAGATGAAATGAGCAGGACCTGGGTAATTTATTCATCTGCTAGGAGTGGTGTGCCCACAAGCATGAGTCAATAAAGAACTACTTTTTGCAGCTGCTGTAAGAATTTGTGTACAGCATTAGCTTTTGGTTTTGGTATTTTCAGCATTAATGGCCTAGAGGTTAGTGTCCCTGTGTTTAGTAAAGCACTACAAGTCTGTTACTGAAGAAAGGTAGAAAATAATATGGTTAAGATTTGGAATTCATTCCCTTCCCAAGCAAACTGATGTTGCTTTTTAATTGTAGGGAATAGCCAGCAAGTGCCTCTCAGGAATGAAACAGAAAACTGTGAGTCTCTAAAAAAGCAGATCAACCTCAAGCCTTCCACAGAGAAAAAAATCAATAAAGGACCCAAGGAAGAGACTCCATGCTGTACAAAGGAGGAGATTACTTCTTCTGAGGTTTCTATTGTGATCTTTCTGCTTTTCAAACCGAAAATGATATTTGTTGTTCATATGTATACACGTGCAGATATGTACATCTTTGTAGAGGCTATTATTTATAGCCATAGATCCGATCAGTGTAAATCAGTTGAATGAGGAAGAGTGCAGTTGTGCAGTCCCATATCCATTGTGTATTAATGCTGCTTTATAGAATGATGAACAGTTTGGGTAAAAATGAAAACAGCCCTTGTATTGTGATATTGGCTGTATCACAATCAGAAATACTCTTCATTATTGTCAGCCGGCACAAGCATACTGGAATCTATTGCCAGCTATCAGCCACAGTAATGATGTGGGAACATACTTAGGGAAGGGGGGCAAGGGGATGTCCTAGATGGGCATATCAGTCTTCATTTGCAGACCTGATCTCCAAATAGAGGGCTTTGCCTCATAAATTTGCATTTGGTAGTATAGTGGGCAGAACAGTTTGGAAGCTGCTGAGAAGGATTATTCTTCATTCCTGGTTTCTGAGCGCAGTAAACACAGAGTTGTACCTTTGTTGCAGACAGCATGAAATGCTTGAAGAACTTCATCTGGTAATTAATAAGACCAAGAATTTGGATTAGGTTTGTTTCCTGTCTACCTGATGGGAATCCCAGTCAAAATGTATGAGAAGGAATTGCTTACCATGCTTGAGGAATATGTATCAGAAAAGGCAGCCAGTCTTTTTTAGGAAGTGTTGTTACAGACTTCTTTCCATGTGTGGCTGATGGTGCTCAGTTTGCTAATATTTGTTGGTTAACTTACCCCATAATTTCCTCAGTTGTAATTCAAATGAATGCTTCCCTCCAGCTGCTGAGGAAAAGGAGGATTTATGGTTGCTGAACTTGCACACAAACTGATCATAAATCTGGCAGATGTTTTTTGGTTTTAGCACATTGGGAATTTTAATGACTGCTTTCATTTTTCTCCCCCTATTTTTTTAATTTCCCTGGAAGTCAGAGTTAGATGCTGTGAGGGGGAAAATGCTAACACTGGGAATTCAAAAATTGCTTTCTCATCAGCAGTTGGTGCCTTGAAGGACATAGTCTTGGAAAGCTGGTCAAATTGATGGTGCTGGAAAGAGGATGTGCTGTGGTAAAGCACTAAATCACTAAGTAACTATGCATTTGGGTCAGTTTTTTTTTGTCCAGAGAAATGTAGCTAGACGAATCCAGTGGAGTTAATTTACTTAATTTTATAATGTATGTATTGTCCCAACTTGTATTTTTATCTTTAGCAAGAAGATGCATATAGGAAGAAGCCACCTCAGGAGAAGAAGGAAGGAAATTTACCAAATATGAATTGGAATAGAAATAGAACATCTAGAAAAAACAAGAAGAAGAATGTTAATATATCTTCAAGGTAGGTATTGCCTCACCAAATTGTGAAGAAATTCAGAGGTACTGTAATGTTTCTGCAGGGTTTGGGTAGTACATTAGGCAGGATTGCTTTGTCTATTTTAAATAAACATTTTAATCCTGGCCTGAGCCTTTATTTTTAAGAATATGCAGTACTAAGTATCACCAGCACACAAAAAAGGATAAAATTTTCCATTTGTAAATCTGCATGTACACAGACTCACCCCATTCTGCACTGCAGTGGTTGCTCTCAGTTATAGTCTGGAATTTACCATTTCTGAAGTTTGGATATTGAGCTTCCTTTCCATTGTGATTGTATGGATAAAATCCATGGTGTGTTCTCTTCAGTGGAAAAAGGAAAACAACATTGTGGAAGCGGTTCCTCCTTCAGGAGAATCATCTGCTACATTGAGTAATGGAGGAAATGTTGTCTCCTAGTGGTTTTGGAAGAGAAAAAGAAATATGTAGGCAGTAGTTTGCATTTTTTCTATAATGACTGAAAAGCTGAGAGCAGCACTGGGCTCAAAAGAATATTGAGAGCACCTTGAGATGCCTTTTTTTTTCCCCTTCCCACCCTGAGGCTGGCTTAAATGCAGTTCTGAAGTCTACTGTAAGCTACTTATGTATTTTAAATGTGGGTTGTTTGGATGGTTATTAAAAAATACCAGTTAGAAAGGCTTGTGAGGAGAAAATCCTCCTCCTCCTTCCCCTCCCCTAGCCCTTTGACTTAAGGTCATGATCCTACAAAGCCTTCACAGACTTAATTTTTATTGTGAGTGGTCCTCTTGAGGTCAGTGGACTTAACCAAGGAGGTTGTAAATCTGAAGGGGCTGTTACAGTTTCGTTATGTGGGAAGTCAGCACGTGTGTAAAACTTTGCAGGATGCACATCTTTGTACATAGGAAAAAATGGAAGCAAAATAATGAAATTTGTTGTCTGTTTCTTGAACTGCTTCAGCTGTTGCTACTTTATGACTTAAGATGTAACCATTTCCTTCCTATAGAAACTTGACACCTGGATTTTATTAGTTTCCTGTTAATACTCTACAATTAAAATACTGGATCCAGATAGTTCAGTTTTAGTAGCAAAAACTTAAGATCACTTCAGATGATGGTTTCATTCTATTTATGTGAAACAGATATAATGTACATACATTTTTCTATGTATGTACATCTTTATATAGTTCTAGACTGTGCTTATCACAGTAAGATATGATTGCCTTCTGCAAGTGCATTAGAGAATGGAGTTGTATACACACACACACTTTGTTTTGCTTCTTCACCTGAGCAGCAGTAGGCTCTGTGTTGGGATGGTGCATTTTTGGGAAAGGTTTTATAGTTTTCTGTTAAGTTAGGCAGTAAGACACCTAATCCTATTCTTTGACCCTGCATCCTGCCTCAATAGTTGTGTGAGTTTGTGTTTAGTGCCTGAAAAAGGAAAATGCCGCTGAAATGTAAACCATAAACATGTTTCTCTGGGTGTGGTTGTACTAGGGTCCCTGAGCAGAGTGAGCTGAAGCATATGTGCAGTGAATTTGAAAGGCCGGATCTAAGAGTGAATATTGGAATAAGAGCATGGTGTCCTCAGGTTAACGGGGAAAACTGTAAAGCAGACCAAAAAGCTGGGAGCTTGTCCATACAGGGAGAAACAGGTACGCAATCTTCATTATTTTAAATGGGGGAAGAAATGGAACATGCCTTTTGTGGCAGTAGAACTGTATTCCTTCCTTGAGAGACTTGTGCCTCTCTCCCTTTCAAACTGTGATGGGACTGGCATGATGCAGTGCCTGAAATAATACCTTCTCACTTCTGAAGGGCTCTATGTGCTTTCTCTGTAGGGTTGGTCGGTGATACAAATCACCAGACGAATCAGTCTGAAGTCATAATCCATCACTCCTGAGTGAAGGACTGGTAGTTTGCTTGTGGGTTCCAATTAAAGCTGCTACTAGCTGAAGCAGAGTACTGCAAAGGCTACCATTAAAATAGGTCATTTTTTTTAGAAACACCTCTAGCTTGGGTTCTCACTTCTTGCTTTTTCATCAGAGTTTTAATCAACTCCTTTAACCCTGGCTTTCAGGAAGAGAAGGGTTGAAGAAGGTATCAGTGGTTATTTTCCTTTGCCTCCCTGACAAGATAGTAAGAGTGGAGAATGTAGCACTTAGGAGTTCATTACTTGCAGCATTTGTCGCTTGCTTTTAGTATGCCTGTTCCTGCAGCCAGGATACATTTCCTGTTTGAAGTATTGACTTTATATTTCAAAGAAGAGAACGGGCTTCCTGTTTCAGACTACTGCCTCAGATTGCACTGTATCCTCACTTGCATTCATTGTACTGGGGATATCACGTAGGCCATAAGCCCCTTATGGTAGGGGCTGGTGTGTTGATCTTGAGGCTATTACTAAATACTATTTTCTGTCCAGTCATTAGTAGATTCAGAGAATCCATGTACATGCATGTTTTAGTTGACTTTTCATGGAATCTTCAGCTGAAAGACTTACTCAGATGTTTTGTCTTGGGTGTTTTGTTGGTTTTTATTACTGTTTTTTTCAATGCCTTTAGAAAGCTTTTATCAACGGTCCAAAAAGAAGTGTTTGGAGAAGTTTTGTTCTGATTCAAGCTCAGATTGTGGAAGTTCATCAGGAAGTGTTCGTGCCAGTCGTGGGAGCTGGGGAAGCTGGAGCAGTACCAGCAGTTCAGATGGAGATAAAAAGCCCATGATTACTGCCAGGCATTTTCTTCCATCCAGTAAGTTCTGCAACTATCACCTCTGCACATTAGTGGGCAGTTTCAGCCGCCTTCTGAATAGAAAGGGGTACCATGGCATGGGGCACATAACTTTCCTGCTGTAGGGAACAGCAGGTTCATGAGAAACATGAGGACAGGTTTAAATGACTTAGTACTTGTGGGGAAAAAAAAAAGGGGGGGGGGGGAAAAACCCCTACCAAACAAACCCAAACATAACCAAACAAACCCACAGATTTTGGGGATGGAGATGAGCTGTTAGGCTACAGAGAAAGTGTCAGGCCCCTCACTGAACAATTAGTTTTCATGGGAAGATGAAAGAATGGAAAGTCACTAGTGAAAGCAATTTCTGCCTTTGAATTTATGTAACATCACATTATTCTCATGAAAGTGTTATGGCTATCTAATAAATCCACAAATGAGGAATATGTGAGAGCAGATCTGACACTACTGGACCTGGATAGCTAAGTGTGTGAAGTATCCGAACCTCAATCTAATAGATAATGAATTACACGTACATTACTTTTCTGTTTGTTCAAATTATAATACCTCTTACAAAAAAAAGTCATTTCAAATTCAGAATTAATTTGAAAGTAGCAAGGAGCCTCTCCATTAAGAGTGTAGTAATAACTTTTAAGTCATAAAATACATTTAGGACCATGTAGACTTAGAGAGCACCCTTTGAAGTGAATGCAGTTAGTGATATTCCAGTCTGAGGAAAACAACCACTGATGATTCTATTTGTGTGTATGGATATTCTGTGCAAACTTCTTTTTTTAGGATCTTTTGATTTTCACAGTCATTCTTTTCTTTAGGAGAGAATATTTCACAAAATGATTTTCCATCTGAAACTCCTATCACTTTAAATCTGTCTCATAACATCTGCAATACCAGGTAAAATTTTTGAACCTACACCTGTAAGGCATTAAAGGAACAGCACCAACCTCAGTTTGATAAATTATGCTTATCTGTTGGCTTGTTGGTTTTTGTGAGCATCTAATTGTCCTTATTTGTTGGAAGAAGAATCTTTTTCAGTACTTGAAAAAATACATCCAAAATGGATTATACTGGGGAAATATGACAAACAATTCCAAATGTAAGATAAAATTGGGGGAAAAAGGAAATTGTTTTTCCCCTCTCGTTTCTTACAGATCTCACCAACTTACACGTCCCTTACGACTTGGTTATAGTAAAGTAATAATGGTTTAAAAAAACAGTGTGGAAGTGAGACTTGCAAGTTGATGTTGTTCTTTTAATCTCCTAGGATATACAGCATGAAAATTGATTCCCCCTTCCCCACATTCTTTTCTACCTCTTTACTATAGTAGAGATAGCATCTTGAAATTCATATTGATACCAGTCCTCATTTCACTTCTCATTCATGACTTTCTGTTTTCACTAGCAGAAGTAATTTAATCCTTTTCCTGTGGGATTCTGGTGCTTGAAAATGTTCCCTTTCCATTCATTTTGACTATTTTATTTGATGGAATTCAATGAGTATGAAATGTTCATGTGTGCCTATGTGTCTTCATGCACATAAAAAGTAAACCTGCCTGAAAGTTGTTGGGAGCATTGAAAGATTATGAGAAACCCTGCTCATCTTCATGGACCGTAGCTTCCTTTCCAGTTTTAGAGAAGAACTGTTCAGTGAATCTGCAGTGGGTTGATACCTTAATAATAGAAGTGGGGCAATTAAAGATGTATTAATTTTAATAATTTTGCATGTAGATGGCTTTTAATTGGAAAAGAAAACCTTTTAAGAAATGGAAGTGGCTAATTCAGAGTAAGGAAATTCAAGAAAAAGTGGGAAAGCAGTAGCAATCGTGGTGTTCACTAGAGTATTTTTTACATCTGTATGATTCCGTTGCATACTTTGGATTATCAAACATAAGTGTCTAGACTTAAGAAATCAAATTTTCTTTTCATTCAGCAGAGACATGAACAGCATCCCCCAATATCCTGAAACGTTATGTCCTAATTTCACTGACATAGCTGCAGATCCTGACAAAAGTAAAGGTCAGTTGCATTATTAATATCTGAATCTTTTTTACACACTTTATCAGGCAGTTTCAGTAATGTGGTTAGTAACACTTTTATACACCAGGTTTATAGACATCCTGTTACTAGAACTTGACTCACTTCGAAAGTTAAGAGCAAAGTTAGCAAAATAAACACTTAAAACCGTCAGTGTGAAGACAGTGTGTAGCTTTCAACTCACATTTTAAATATCCTTTGTTTTTTCCTCCTCTTTTTTTGCTCAGATTTATGTCCAAAAGTAATGTGGTTGGGAGATCAAGAGCTTGGCATCAAATCAGCTATGACCCTTTTTCTCTCTAAATTACCACAGTCAGGACTTTCTTTGAGAGCAATACTGAATGTGGTTGGGTTGGGCTATCAAAAATCTTGAATTTTCGTTGTTCACATCTCAAAGGGAAGTAACACTAATTTGTTGAGGAGGATCCATGAAAGAAACAAGCTACATGGTAAGGTGTAGTTTGACAGCTAGTTAAGACACATGGTTCTTTGTGCAGCCGAGCTGCCCTCCCATGGCTATCCCTTTTGCTTTAGGCTTAACCTGTGTCTGGTAGGATCCACATGCTGCTTAAACTTCTTCCATGGCATCAATATTCATAACATCTCTCACATAAAATAATGGAGTAGAGCTAACTTTGCAACTATTGTCACTGCTAATTTGGAATTTTCCAGCTGCCTGTTCTTACAGTTGGTAGGAACTCAAGTGTCTGTGGGCAGTCAGGGCACTCAGTGCATAGAGAGCAGCACAATGAATATATGCCCTATGGGCTAAATACAGCCTTAACAAGTTCATTTGTTGCTTGGTCATTCTGTTGAAACCACAACCCAGTTCCTGCTGCATTTGTGCATTTGGCCTTCAGAAGTAGTTTGTGACGGATGGCATGGGGGTGATCTGGAGGCTAGTGGGAATCCACCTCCCTGCTGTCTGTCCTGCTGTGAGGAAGGAGTGCAGTGTTGGTGCTGGTGGCTGATGACTTAAAGACTCTTTGTAAGGATTCCTTGCCCTATTTTGTTGAATTTCAGATTCTTGATCCAAGACGTCTCTTTTATATATATTTATTTTTTTAAAATTTATTTATTTATTTATTTTAACTGGTAGAAATTTTCAGGTTTGCTTAAAGGTGGATATTAATCACAATAAAAACAGATTGGTTAGTAATTCTGGATTTTTTTTGTGTGTGTAGCATAGTGTCTGTCTTGTGGATATGAGAATAAAGTGTCATTGTGCTATTCAGTTTGTGGAGTCTCCCCCCTGTTGTTCTGTATTTCATTTCCTTTTCCCTTTTTAGGTCTCTACCCAACAGGAGACTTGTGGCCTGCCCAGCCAGTTTGCATGACAAACAGTTTAAACTACAACCTTGAGAATAATATACCATGCATGATCCAAGAAACCCCCTCTGTCCACAACAGGCAAGTTATGTTTTATGTAAGCAGTATGGATAACACTTTTCAAGTTTCTGTGGTGTGGAAAACTGTACTTGAGTTCATTTTACAATACTTGTAAGGCAGGAGATTGTTCAGTAGCTTCATTGATGATCTGGATGAGGGGATTGAGTCAGTCATTAGCAAATTTGCAGATGACAGCAAGTTGGGAGCGATGAGTTAGAGGGTAGAAGGGCTCTCCAGAGGGATCTTGACTGGCTGGACAGATGGGCAGAGTCCAACATGATGACATTCAACAAGTCCAAGTGCCAGGTGCTGCGCTTTGGCCAGAACAACCCCATGCAGTGCTACAGGCTGGGGTTGGAGTGGCTGGGGAGCAGCCAGACAGAAAGGGACCTGGGGGTACTGGTTGACAGCTGGCTGAACATGAACCAGCAGTGTGCCCAGGTGACCAAGAGGGCCAATGGCATCCTGGCCTGCATCAAGAGTAGTGTGGCCAGCAGGAGCAGGGAAGTCATTGTGCCCCTGTACTCAACACTGGTTAGGCCACACCTTGAGTACTGTGTCCAGTTCTGGGCCCCTCAATTTAAGAAGGACATTGAGACTCTTGAACGTATCCAGAGAAGGGCAACAAGGCTGGTGAGAGGCCTTGAGCACAAGCCCTATGAGGAGAGGCTGAGGGAGCTGGGATTGTTTAGCCTGGAGAAGAGGAGGCTCAGGGGAGACCTACTACTGTCTCCAACTACCTGAAGGGAGGTTGTAGCCAGGAGGGGGGCTACAAGAGGACATAGTCTCAAGCTGCGCCAGGGGAAGTTTAGGCTCGAGGTGAGGAGAAAGTTCTTCACAGAGAGAGTTGGAATGTGCTGCCCAGGGAGGTGGTGGAGTCACCATCCCTGGAGGTGTTTGAGAGGGGATTGGACATGGCCCTTGGTGCCATGGTTTAGTAGTCATGAGGTCTGTGGTGACAGTTTGGACTTGATAATCTTTGAGGTCTCTTCCAACCTTATTGATTCTATGATTATTTCTATGTCACTTCAGTTTTAGTTGTAGCTGTTTATGCTCTTTCATTAGTATATCATGATTAATTTTCCTAAGACAAAGTCACTACTGTTCCTGATCATATCTGTATATTCCAGAATGTCTTTCAGATGTCATTAAGTGCTTTTTGGAAAGCTCTTGTTTTCTTCCCCTTCTTTTCAATGGCCAGGTGGAGCACCTGACTCTTAGGTTTATTGTCCTCTTGATAAATATATATCCCCGGGTGTACTACAGTTAAATGGCATAAACAGACATTGTTTAATAAAGGCAAGCAGTCCAGTTTGAAGGTAGTATAAAAGTTAAATAGATCTCACTGTTTCAGACTCTGTAGATTTGGGTTGATCTTCCTGTAGTTATGAACTTGAGTAATTCTTACTCTTCAGTTTTTCCACACTGCAAATTTAATGAAAGACACACTACAAACTTGTGAGATGAAATACTCTGCCATCACATGGCAGTGAAATACAACCAGTTCTTCAGGTCATATGCTGTCATTTGAAGTGACAGTGGTAACACAGAAACCCTCAAGTGATGGTCTTGTGACCTAAATGAGCCTGCTAACCTCAGTTCTAACTTGTCAACAGACTGCAGCCCTAATGATTGGCAGCAATGGCCAATGGTCAGTCAGACTCTGAAGTCAGATGAAATACATGGTGATTTGTGGCAGACTCTGTGTTGCACTACTTTGCTTTCATACAGCTATCTCCACTAGGCCTTTATGTGCAAAATTGGTTTATTTATTCAGATATAGTAGTGATTATATAGCTTCTTGCCTAAATAGTAAAACTGAACTAGCACAACATGGAATCCTTTTATGTTGCTTACCTTGCCCAGATTACTTGTACTACTTCAGGCTCACTGCATAGCAGGGCTCATTTCACTTCTGACATATCTCTGAAGAATTACTTTTCAAAAGTAGTCTTCTTGAAATGCTGAAATAATTCTAATTAAAGCACATATAATCCCTACAAATTAATGTGTAGTTTAACAAACATAATGGTTTAACAACACTTCAACACATATGGTTGAAAAGTAGCAAACCACATTTTAATTGCTATTCTTAAGCATTCAAATGCTTGAGGAATGGAGAACCACAGAATGTTAAGGGTTGGAAGGGACTTTAAAAGCTCATCCAGTCCAGCCCCCATGGCAGGGGAGAATCACTTAGAGCAGGTCACATAGGAATGTGTCCAGGTAGACTTCGAATATCTCCAGAGGACACTTCACAGCCTTTCTGGGCTGCCTGTTCCAGTGCTCTGTCATGCAGTGGAAAAGGTTTTTCCTTATGTTTATATGGAACCTCCTATGCACTGGCTTGCACCCATTGCCCCTTGTCCTGTCATTGGACATCACTGAGAAGAGCCTGGCTCTGTCCTCCCAAGACTTGCCTGTCATATATTTATAAACATTAATGAGGTCACCTCTCAGTCTCTTCTCCAAGCTAAAGAGCCCCAGCTTCCTCAGCATTTCCTCACAAAGGGAGATGTTCTTTCTTCTAATACATCCCAGGATGTCATTGGTCTTCTTGGCCTCAAGGGCACATTGCTGGCTCATGGGGATCCTGCCACCAGGACTCCTAGCTCCTTTTCCTCAGAGCGGCTCTCCAACAGATCGGCCCTCAATCTATACTGATATGTGAGGTTGTTCTTTTCCAGGTGCAAGACTCTACACTTGTTCTTTTTGTATTTCATCAAATTTCTCCCTGCCCAACTCTCTGGCCTCTCTGAATTCTTTCCTTCAACCAGTTCACAGTCTACCTCACTACCCAATCATCTAGACCACACTTCCTCTGTTCAGCTACAAGCTGTGGGAAGTAGTGTCAAATGCTTTCCTCAGATCAAGATAAACCACATCCACTGCACTGCCATCATGTATCCTTCTATTTAAAATCACATTTTTGCAGTTAGTTGCTGCAGGACTCTGGTAGCTGTCATTACAAGTTGTTCATCCTGTCAGAGGAGAAAAAAAATAGCTCAGTGAAGAAGTTGTGATTATCAACTGTGTGTAGTGGCACAGAGTAGATACTGGCAGAACTGGCAAGCAGGATGTGAAAAGCCTCATCACCAGCTACAGACATTTTGCATTCAACAGCTTTACATTAAATATTTTTTTTACAATTCTTTTCAGAAGTTCTGTGAGTTATTCTGACGCAGCCTTTTCTCTTTCTTGGGACAGCTTCATTGACTGGAACGCAGCTTGTGACAGCCAGTTTTCCAACATGTATTGTCCAGTAGAGATGAATGAATATGGTGCTTTCTCAGAAGGTAGGATGAAATAAAGCTTATGAATTATCACTGAGCATGTTTTTTAATCTTACCTTTTGTAGAACAAAAGGCTGAGCATGTTCATAAACATCTGGACATTCGTTGCTTAAGTGGACTTTACAGTTTCCAGCTGAGCGGGTGCTGTGTAGTAATAAACAACGTCTGCGTGTGGTGGATGAGAAGACTAATCTTCATATGGAGTTATTAAGCTTGAAATGCCAATATACAGGACTCTGAGAGGGAGTAGAAATGCTCGTGACCACAGTATTACACAAATCTTTTTGCACAATTTTCTTTGTTTCCCTTCTGGCAGACTTCTGCCTTCCAGCGTGTGAAACAGAATGCCTCTTGTGACCAATTACCTTTCCAGGCTAGAGTTTCTTGGCTCAGAAAGCACACTGGCAGCAACATAGAATTCTTTAGCATTACCTAAGCAATAATTAAAGGTCAGGCCACAGTATCACAGGCAGCGCAGAGGTCCCTCGGGTGCTTAGAGCTGAGGTATGTTGGCAATGAAGCCCGGGCAGGCTCTGCCATGCACGTTCTGTGGCTAATAAAGACTGGTTTCCAGTAGAGAGATTGCCAACTCTTTATGCCGTCCTTCTGATAGCAATTTGTTAGTGGGTCCCTACTACAGACTGGTAGTCTTGTTAACAGAAGTTTTTATGCTTTGCTGCTTTGCTTGCCTGAACTCACTGAAGGCTTAGATCGGTTCCAGCCTGGCTCGCTCCAAGAAGATTCAATGCTCCTGCATGGAAATGTTAGTAGTGTTTATGCTGCAAAAGCCTTATTTTGTCTTCCTGCTTTTATCAACTGCAGAAAACATGAACTACCCCAGTGGTTTCCCAGGTACTGCAGCAGTGCAGAATTCAGCCTTCATTGACCAGAATTGTCCCTCCACCTGGAATGTACCTCCCAATATGCCACCTACCTGGGAGCCTGCCAGTTATGTCAGCTCCACTGTGAGTATTGTCACTGAGGGCCACTGCCTGTGTGTGCCTCTTCAAAGCCTTCCCAGTGCGTTCCTGTCTTTCCCCTACCTGTTGCTCTGGGTTAGTTCTTCACAAATCCTTTAAGTAACCTGATGTACATGTTTGATGCTGACATTGGTAGCCTGGCTTTTTCCCAGCTGCTGATCAAGATAGTTACTGGACCTCGTCTGGGAAATTTTAAAACAGATCCTTTTGCCTGAAAATTGACTAAAATAATCTCACATATGGAAAACCATTTTGTACTTGCGTAGTCTACTGAGACTCTTTCCTATCAAAATCAACCTTTCCAGATGAGGGTGAAACACACAAAGTGCTGACAGCAAAACCCAAAGAGATTTGGAAATTGTAGTACTTAATGGACAGCTGCTCTCAGTGTCTTGGACAGGCTTTTTTTCCCTAGGAAATCCAAGTGTTTTAAGCTGGATTTGTGCAGATTTCTCAGTACCAACTTGACCTGCTACACTCCAGACTAGCTGTATTTATGTCACCCCATAGTGCAGTGCAGTAACTTCAGTTAATTGTAACAACTTTCTCTTTTGCTCATAGTTCAAAATCTTTTACTTTGGAATTCTTTTTTTCTTTATTGGCAGTAGGTTTATTTAGAAGAAAACTAACCAAATAATGCAAGAAGTATTTCCAAGTACAAAAGTGAAAATTCTGCTGTGTTAAGAATTGGTAAAACTGGTAGAAGACTGTTTGCTAAAATAAATGTGGCTGTATTTCATATTTATTCAGGAATGCCAGGAAACACAGAAGGCAGAGATTGCAAACTACATTAGATAATTCAGTCCATTTCCCTGGCGAGCTTTACCCCACAACACATTTCAGTGTTTCATTCACTTTTTAAAAGTCCCAAGACTTCCATGACCTTCTCCAAGAGACTTGCTCACAGACTAACACATCTTGCCCTCCAGGAGGTTCTTTATAAGCTTTCAAAGCTTTCTAACTAAATTCCCTAGCTCCCAATGTCAGTACTAGCACATACTGAAAGTAGTGAAAAAAGTGACTTTTTTTTGGTAATTTCTCAGACGTCCTTCTCTTTTAATTTTAACTCTGGTGCATGTTTCTTCTATTTCTACCTTCTTTTTCTGAAGAGCCTGATCAGATCTGCATATTGTGTTCCTGTCACAGTAACATCGATGCCATGCAGGGAGGAGCTCGTATGGCTTCGTTTATCAAAGTGACTTTGCACATACACACTTAAGGCTGCTGTAATATTTTCAGCAACCTTATTCCTTTGTTAACTTGTGTGTAGTTTTCTACTGATGTGTTTTCTAAGTTCTCTACATAAATGCTGTTCCCCCCCCCACCCCCCCATTTAGTACTAGATCTCCATGTTTTCTGTGGCAAATGGTCCGTTTTGCAGTTTCCCATGCTGATTTTATCTTGCCCTGCAGCCCTACCTCTCAAGCACCCGAAGCTTGTCTCCAATGTCTGGACTTTTTGGTTCCATCTGGGCACCTCAGAGTGATGTTTATGAAAGCTGCTGCCCCATCAGTGCCACAACACAACACTCAACCCACGTGGAGAACCAGGCAGTTATGTGTAAGCAGGAATACTATCCGAGGTTTAACCCCTTCCGTGCCTACATGAACTTGGACATATGGACTACAGCAGCCAATCGAAATGCAAATTTCCCACTTTCGAGGGACTCGGGTTACTGTGGAAATGTGTGAAAGGATTTTGACTTAAAAAATGTGAATAAAGATGCTTGCAATTTTGATTACTAGAGTAAGCTGGTTGTTGAATAGATAACAATGTTGGTGGATATTTTGGCACTTTTATATTGGAAATAAATTTTTTTTACTGAAGTCTGAGCATTCAGTGCATTTAAAAAGCAAAGTATATTAGGATGATATTACTGTCAGGTGAAGGCTATAAATGTAAAACTCCCCCTTTTTTTTGAGTGTGAGGAAAGTATTAGGTTCTTAAAAGCATCCATGAACCTGTACTGCATGTGTTGCTTCTGAAGTTTACATTCTGTGTTATAAAGTAGGAGTAGTGTAGGTGCAAACTTATACCTGTAAGCAGGCACATCTTGTCGTGGGTGAGTGGAGTGCACCTCACTCAAAAGAGGGAAGCAGCAGTAAGTTTTACTGAGGTAAATGATTTGTCAGTGTTCAGTAAGTTCAATGGAGTTCAGCATACAAAAGAAAATTGAGTTAGAATCAAATTAGGATGATTCACGCAGAGGCTGGAGATGCAAAGGATAAGGAAGACCTTCCCATCGAGTCAAAATGCTCAGAGTGGATCCTCTTGCTTTAGAAACTGATGGCACTTAGGTGCAGCCAGGTCCAGTCTTAGTGTCAGGCTTGGACAGAGGTGTATGTCTAATGGGATTATTTATACTAAGTTTATAAAAATTAATATCAAATAGTAATATAGATTAGTGATGTCTCCTTAGTATGTATTCAGCATGCTATCAGTCACTTAGTGAGGGTCTGTTATGAGTAAGGGAATCTCTCTACCTTAGGCAAGGGAGCATCTCTTAGTCTCAGGTAAGGGATCTCAAGCCTTGAGGAGTGTCCCTGCTCAAGGAGAAAGTCACCTGCCATGCAGTTCAGCTGCAGTTTAGGGAGAGCTCAAATTGAGTACATCCTAATGGTAATATTTCTAAAGTGAAGTAGCTGGCTACTGGTCAGTAGTATAGATATTTGTCTTAATTTCAGCTCTGATTTTGGTTATCTTGCAATTTTGGGCTTTGAAACCACCTTCTGAAATATTTTTCCAAGGCTCCTTCACTTCTTTCTATGTGAGCCAGGAGCTTTCCAGCTCTCAGGTTCACCACAGGGCATGAGGCCTGTTGCTCTTGAGCTAGCTGTACCAAATTACAGCTAGTGGTCAAGTGTACCCATCACACATCCGTGCCAAACAGAAATATGGGACCTGCCTATTGTTGCCAATCAAAGATTTTCCAAGTGGTGCCACTTCTATTGCTGACATAGTTTTTTGTGGCTGTAAACTACTGGCAACAGAAAAAAGGCTGAATTGTGGCTTGTTTATCTGGCTTAAAAATGCAAGCTGTCACTTGGACAATGCTATGCTTATGCCGTGTGGGTAAGTGAGTATTTATTTCAGGAGCTTCTCTTGTGAGTGTCTCCTGATGTTTTGTGTTTATATTTTTAGCCTTCATGTTGCAATAGCAGTTTCAGTGCATTTTTAAGTGCTGCTGTTGAAAATGCCAGAGCTTGAACTGAAACAAGTATTTCTTTGAGAGTTGAGTACACACCACTCTACAACATAGAACAGCTTTGTGTTAGCTTGTGTTATGAGACTGAATCTTTGGAGTGGGAAAGGCTGCCAGCCATGTCAGAGCTGAATCCATTGTGCAAGCTGTCTCTGCTGACCATTCCTGTAGAGCATTTTCTTCTGGCATGGCAGAGCATGTCTGGGCATCTTCACTTTCAGGCATCAAAAAAGAGGGGAAGACATCCCTTAAATTCGGAGATGTCCTCCACAAGGGGGCTTGTTAAGCCTGGAGAAAGAGAGAATGTCTGTGGAGCCTTAGATAGCTGCTTGAAGGAGAGCCATAAAGATGGTAGAACCAAAATCTGTGTGGTGGCTGCAGGTGTTACTGCAAATGGCAGTCGCAGGTTTTAGCATGGGAGGTTTAAGTTGAACATGAAAGATTTGCCTTGGCGGGTGGTGCTGCAGGAGATCTCAAGGAGTGGAGAGATCTCTGTGCTTGGAGGTGTTAATGATGCAGCTGCATGAAGCCACAGAAGACCTGTTCTAGTGACGGTAGCAGTCTTGCTTCTCATGGGAGGTCAGAATAGAGACCTTCAGGGTCCAGTCACCATTTGAAAGATTCTGTGAACTTGACCAAGTTTCATACTTTTTGCTACTAATTGCCCTTTGGACACAGGCTGACTGGAAAACAAGAACTGTTTGACAGCGACATGTTGAGGCTTTCACGTTTATTTGTATGTGAAGGCAGGGCAGAAAAGACATTTCCGAATAGCTGGCAGCCTGTGGGCAAAGCTGCACAGCGGTCTGAGCTCCCAGACCTGAATTCTGGCCCTGCCAGTCTCACCGCATTGCTGACCTGATCAGCTCTGCTGACTTACTGGTTTCAGCCAGAAATGCCATCCCAGGTCTTGAAATGTTTCACTAGAAACAGCAAATTTCTGCTCTGGTTTCAGTAAATCAACAGTTCTGCAAAGAAAGCTCTGTGGAAAGCCAACCTGTAAACCATGCTTTCCCATGCAGCTGGGTTAGCTTTAAGGAGGTCACAACTAGGTGGGACAGTCAAAAGCAGCTTTATTTACCTGCTTTAACTGCTTAACATGGAAGGTGCTCCTAAGCCTTCCTTTGGTTTTGATGGAACAAAAATGGGATCATTGCTGGATGCTTTGCACAACTGTGGTATTTTACTGGCTTGACCAGGAACCTAGTGCCTGGACTCTTGGCTGCTTTGCACAATGCATTGTGTTGGGTGGGAATCCGTTGTACTCTGGAGTTTAGTCATAATTGCTTGTGATTTGAAGGAAAATTCACATGTTCATATGAACCTCAGTGCTCCTGAAAGCAGCACCAAGCCGTGAGTAGTCATAACCACTGGCACTTTCTCTGCACCTCTTGCCTATGGCAGGAGACTTCAGGAGGAATAAAGTGGGCATACAAACACAATAAATATGGAGAAAAAAACCCCAACAAACAAGTGATCATTTGGTTTGCAATGCAATGAAGTTCGTTACAAGAAGAACATTATCCAGGGAATACAGCATGTGCATCGAATTTTGGACCTGCAAAGGCACAGGAGAGAAGAGAGGACTTAAAAAGCTGTGCTCAGTGTAAGTAGATGCTTTTCTTGTATCTGCAACAAACTAACAACCTCACAGAGTTCTGATTGGCACTGAGTCTCTGTCCTGAGTAATGTGCATATTCTGGACGGAGTAGATCACTGAAAAAGACAAGCAACCAGCAATAAACGAAGTAAATGCACTGTAGAGTCCAATGAGAACAAAACCAACCAACCAAAAAAAAAAAACCAAACAAGTAAAAAAATGTATGGAAAAGACCACCTGTGAAAAAGTTGTACAGAATTGTTGAAGTGCCAGCAAGTGGCAACGGAAATGAGCTGCAAACGACTTGAGAACTATCGCTAAGAACGAAAACAATCACTCCCTTTAATCAAACCAGAACAGATCAGAAGTAATTCCCCAGGGAGCTGTGTAGTGTTCGGCAAAATATTTCATGTAACTTTTCATAACAATAACTAAGGAATGTAACAAGCTTATTAAGGTTACCAGAAATAATTGGTGCCATCAGGAGACATCTGTGGCTTAATTAGTGGTCCACTGAATGCAGATGGATTTGGGCTCAGTTAAAAATATTTCCTCCTGCAGTAAAGGGGAAGGTAAATAATTCCCCTGCAAATTCCTGGGTAACAAAATGGTTATAATCACGGAGTGAAACTAGAGAGGTTGTTTTAAAGACATCTCATTGTCTTGAGCGAAGTAAATCCTAATTTTTTTGCCTAGTGCCAGGAATTCCTTATAGGAGGATCAGAAGTGTCACTGATTAGCCTGAAACTGGTACCTTTTTATTTTTTATTGGGAGAAACTACATGCTCTATTAACCCAGAAAATGCTTAACAAACAAAACAGCAAACCCAGACAAACCCCCCTACAAAACACACACGCACAAAACTCTCTTAAACTGGAACAGTAGGGTTTACTGGTAGGGCTCGTGATAAGGGAAGAAACACCAGCATCTGCTGCAGGGGTGTTCAGCTGCCCCAAGCCTTGTCAGGCTGCAGCAAGCCTCTCCAGCTAAGGGAAAAGGAGCACCCAATGCAGCTTCCATGTTAAGAGTGGGTAGTGCTCCATCGGGACCCTGTTGCTAAATGGGACTGGTAATTGTGTTGTGCTTGCTTCTGCATGGAGCGATTTGGACTGTTCAGCAGTCTGACAGCCACCGGTCCAGACTGGGAGCCGTATTTGAACCACCTGGGAGCAACGGACTGGCCAGACCAGATTGCAGATATTGCCCGTGGGGTTCAAAGCATGTGGGGGACTGTACACATCCCCATAGGCAGGCTCATCCGGGGACCGTGCCTGTTGCATGCGTTCATGACTGTCACAATGCGCTGTGGCAATCGAGGGCCTGTCCTACGGCTCTTGTAGCTGGACCTGGGTGTGTAGGACCGTTCCAGCCGCTTGAAGGAGCAATGAGGAGGAAGCAGCTTGCTGTTGCACTTCCAGAGATCAGCCTGCAAGCCGAGAGATCTGATTGCCGCGGGCAAACGAGTTCTTTAAAGAGAGCTGTTAACTATCGTCATCCGCTGAAAAGGGCGGAAGAGGCAAAGGAGGGGAGCTGCTCGCCACCTGTACTTGGGCTGGCAGTGCCTTCAGTTCCAGCACCCAACTTCTCTCTGCCTCGGGGAGCAGCTCCGTTGCCACCCGGTGAGCCGTGGCCTCGGCAGCAGCGCAGGATCGATCCCAGGGTGTTTGCGCTGCCCTCCAGCCCGGTGAGCTCTTGGTCGGTCTGCAGGGTGGCAGGCAGGGCGTTGCTTCCCAGCATTTGCTCACTTTTCTTTCCAGCCTCAGGGAACACTCACTCTTTATTTTTCTTAGTCACCAAGTCACTTCTGTCTTCTTTTGCTCTTTCCACGTACTTGCTTTGCTTCAGCAATTTGTGGAAAAGTTGCATGGTGGCAGCTGGCTGTCACTCTGGGCATGTTTTAGTTGAACATTGGATTGTTCTGTCTTGTTCAGTCCATCCACCTCTATAAGGGAAATGGCTCAGGGCAGGACTTGCTGCAGCCTCTTCTTCCAGCATTCTGGGCTGGGCTGAGGGTCACTGTCTCCCCAGAACCGCTGTGCTGGCGCAGTTGTGCTCTGTCCCAGTAGTGATGCAACATTCACCCTGACTTCCTGACAGGTAAAGAACTGGCAGAGGTAGGTGTTCCAGCTGGAGGAAGAGGTGCCTGGTGTTGGTTGGGGCAGTTGCCATGTCCTGTACTGAAGGAGGCTCTGCTAGATGAGATTCAGGAACACTCCCTGTCTTGGAGCACATGGAGGAGGCAGTGGATGACCTGTGCTCTGCCCCATGACATGCAAGTGACAAGGCACTTGTCCATGCAGGGCAAGGATTTATTGTCCAAGCCCTAGGAGGTGGTGATGTGGGTGAGGTCCTGAGAGCATGCCTTCTCTCAGTAGCTAATGCAAGGAATACAGGTACTCCCCTGCTGCTGCAAACTTCTTCTCCTTCCATCTTTGGAGTGAGCTTCCCTACAAGAGCTCTGTTGGTGTCTGCCTGACAAAAATGTCTCCTTTGTCGCTCTGAATTGCAGCCCATGCAGCTCACTTTGCCCCATGACCTTTGCTGTATTTAATTTTTCTTGTTTCCCCAATAATAGTACCAGCACAAATTCTCAAGCCTTTTCTAGCTTTGTGATTGCTCTGAAAGGCAGCCATTCCTGACCACTCCCCTTGCTTGTGCATTGGAGCTGCTCCCTGGTTTGTTTTGGACTTTTGCAGCCCTCTCTGGGGGGAATAGCAGTTTGGCTGTTCTATGCAGCCCCATACACCTCTCTGGAGTTTTTGTTGTTTGGAGGCTGTCAGCAATCTGCACAAGCAGAGACCATGGTGCCCTGGAATGAGGAGTCTCCCCCATATACAAACTGGTGCCAGATGAGGTGTTCTAGCTGGTGTGGGTGAGCTGCTCATGTAGCATAAACTGTTTATTTAATCATTGTCAGCTGAACTACCAGCAGCTAGGCTTGGCTTGCAACTAAGTGTGTGCATATACATCTCATGGAAGGAGCACATCGCCTCAGTGAGTTACCAAAAAGCCCCAAAGCCTCCAACGTCTTCAGTAGACCCCACACCTGTGCAGTGATTTGGAGAAGGCGATCGGCTGTATGCTGACTGTTCCCACTGTACTCTGGGATATAGCTGTGGGGTGACAGGCTCTGCCATACCTCATTTTTCCAACCACACTGACAAAATGCTCAGTTTGCTTGGAAGCCGTTTGGTTTTAATTTCGACCGAATGTACAGTTTGTGAAGGGAAGCTCGTGCTTTTGCACGTCTTCATCAGCATAGATGTGGAGAAAGTCTGTGTGCTGGACCTGCTGTGGCTCCCAGAGATGGTGATGTGGAAGGCAGGTTGCCTTTGCCAGGCTGGGGATCAGTGGGTGCTGTGGGGCTGTCTTGAAGCTAGAAATAATCTCCTCACACAACGCTGAGGTGCTGCAGTGAAATGCTTGGTCATCAGTGCCCTACAAGAACCTCCTGCAATTGGTGGTTCTAATTTAGGGAAAGAAATGTTTCTCTTCATTCACTCAGCACAGCTTGTTTAGATGAAAGGCGTTTTGCAGTAGGGCATAGGAAATGCTCAAGAGCGCAAACCAGATTCTGAGACTGATAGGGGAACCTTCCCACCGCTCTCCTCAGACCAACGAGACAAGAGTGTGCTCATGGGAGCCTACTACTTTCTTCTCAGCAGTGTTCACATGAGCAAGGCAGCATCTCGGCAGTGTTCATGTAGCCACTTGCATGCAAGCTGGTTCACCCTTCCTCCAGGTCAGCTCCTGACAGTATGTGCATCTTCTGAACAGGGTGTGCAGTTCTTGTGAGAGAATGGAAAATAACCTCATTGTTGTTTCTGGGGCAGCGTGGGAAGCCCTCCCTCCCCCTTGGTTACTTTTGTGCTTTGCAGCAGTGTGACCAAGAGTTTGTGGTGTAGTTTCTGGAGCTCAGCATTGGTTTAATTTCAATCTGATCTTTCCATAGCTGCCTGCAGATTGATCAGTATCTCTGCAAACAACCAGCAGTTGTTGGCCAGAGATGTCAGCCCTACTTCTGCTGATGAAAGCCTCTGCTTGTGTTCTTCCCTCAATTGTTAGCTTTTAATTAGGCACCAACCACCCCTTCCCACTGCCTAAGGACCTCAAGCCTGTCCAAATGACTTTGAGTACCAAGTTCAGTATTTCCTCTCTGTATGCCCATGGCATGGAATACTTTTGCCAGGGCTGCAAGAAAGCAGACTCAAGGTATCTTCTGCCTGAGCAAGGCTCAGATGTACAATATTCCCGCAATGTTGCTCTCATGACCACCTCGCTGAGCAGTTTTCTTCTGGTGCTTTGCTATCACTTTGACCACTGCTACATCATGGTGAGCACACCTGATCTCCGTCTCTCCTGGTATGCAGGGCTTGCTTATGCTTTTGCTTGTAGCCTTGAACACTGTAGCTTTGCATGGCCTGGCCTGAGCTGTCCATGGCTTAGCAGAGAGAGGGATGCTCTGAATCACAATCAGAAACATGAGGCAACTTAAAGACCTGTTGGAGATTCCAAGGGTGGATGCCTGTGGGGGCTGAGCTCGTCATGACACAAATTTTTCATGGCCATAAGTGTTTCTGCCTTCTGAGCAAGGTTCACATGCACAGTTAGGAGTTTCCCTTGCGATACCTGAGCTCTGTGTTGCTACCTTACAGCAGTATGCAACTGTTGGAAGCCCTCATCTCACAATGTGTCATCAAGAAAGGCCTTTCGTAGATGGCCTGCACATTCACTGATTGGTGAAGAGTTTGGGGGTTTTTGTAAGCAAAAACATTTCTGTTCACTTGAAAGGCTTTTGGTAATTTATCATACATAGTTTGCTGAGGACCAAATAATGGCTTACAGAAATGTTTCCAAGTGTTTGTTAACTTGTATTCATCAGTTTCCTTAGTGAAATATAAGTCTGTGAGGGTTCTCCAAAATTATTTACATAACTGAATCACAGTAAGCAGCAGGTTTGTTTTTTTGTTGCAAGTACTTTATTTGCCATAATAGAGAAACCTGAAGCCTAACCAAGACACTGCTCTTTCTGAAGAGCTGACCTGAGGGATGAGTGAAAGGCTCTTAGATGGCCTTTCTTCTGTCCTCCTCTTTGCTTCCTTTCATCTGAGTAGTCTTTTGTCAGTTGACCAGCCCCATCTACAGATCTGGAAAGCAGCTGTCTTGGCCAAAGTATCACTGGTATTTTGTAAAGAGGGACTAGAGAAGTTGCCGAGAGAGACCAAGTATTGAATTCAATAAATAAAAACAGGAAACAGATGGCACCAGTTTCAAAACTTAAGTGGTTTTTAACTAGTCCAGTAACTAATGTTCTCATATACCTACAAAAATGTTGCAGTTTTATCTTTGCAAAGATCAAAAGAACAACTTTGAAGCACTTGCCAGGTGCATGCAGTCATGCATTTTAATAGATGACAGACCAAATATATCCTTACAGTAATGGGACTGACTTGCTGATTTCAAATTTCCCCATGTATTCCTGCAGTGAATAAAGCCTAATGAGTGCTCTGGTTTGGTTTTGTTTGGTTGTTTCAGGGGTTTTTAATTACTACTACTGTGGACCCAGTGTTGCCTCAAACATATTGCAAATATTAAAAGAAGTCTGCAAGTCTGGGCTCTGGGAGAGTGTCTGATGAATAAGTGTTTCATGAGAGGAAGAAGTAGGAAGCCTCTGGAGCTGCCCAGGTCTCCTCAAGAGGCTAAGTATGTCAGTATCCACCCCTGTTTAGATCAATCTGCTTACTCATGGGTATCTGTTTTAAGGTCCAGAAAAATATGACAAGACAGACAGTAGGGTGCCTGACTTAGATTGGTACAAACTAGGTTTGTGCTTCCACATGGTCCCTTGGAGAGGTTGTGCACATGAGGTCAAACGTGACAGAACCTACAGGAACTGCAGTGCAGCCCAGCAGCAGGTGTGCCAGCTGCTGCAAATTCAGAAAACAGGCCTCTACTTGTACAATTTATTCTGAGGGCAGAAGAAGCTTTTTTCCACCCAAGGTAGGGGGAGCCCAGATTTTTAGAGTTTGCTCTTAGGGGAGATGTTGACTTTTATTAGTTTATCTGCAAAAAGGATGCTTTTGTTTTCCACAAAAACTGAACACTGGTTTAAAGTTGCTCTCCTGTGTGTTGTTACTCTGCTCTGTAAGCCAAACCCTTCGCCATCAGAGGGGAATGCCACTGTGTGTGCCATGACTCTTATCTTACTGAAACTCGGCTTCCCAGAACACAGGTTTCTGTTTCATTTGCCTGGTTTGTTTGTTACATGCATGCATGTTTGGTTTTAAGGAGTCCAACCTTTTACTTAGCTTGATTGAAAAGTATATTTTGGGCAGTGGAGATGGAAACATAGAGCATAGTTATGAAATCTCTGGATCTGGTAATGGTACCCTTCTGTGTATCACATCAAAAGTGACCTGTAGCTGAGTTTCTAGAAGGCCTGTGTAAGAAGCTGGAGGTCAATGTTACCTTTCAACATAGTGCAAAAAATTTGTGGCAGGGACTTTTCCCTCAAATTCCATCTTGTCCATTAGATCTCAATGTGTCCCCTACAATAAAGAGATTAAAAAAAAAATAAAATAGAAACCAAGAAAAAGAAGGTTCACTTCCTTTTGGTAGGTGGATCATCAACAAGTCACATTTGTAATATGCTTTAAGAATTAGACAACAGAGTCTTACTTTAGTGACAACCAAGAGACAAACTTGGGCAAAATGTGAGATCCTGCTGGAAGTGTGCAGCATTTAGCTCTTGAGTGTCCCATATTCAGATGGCACTCATATGTGGAGGCCCAGGGGTTTACAAGAAATTCTTGGGCCTCTGGCTCTGCTTTGGAGGATGCTCAGGATGTTTCAGCACAGCTGGTGCCAACCATCCCTCCTGGTAACCCATGGCTGAGCTCTCACTCATATATTTTCTAAGAGGCTTGATCCAGTTCCTAATCATCTTTGCTCCTTCAGGAAACACACCCAGAAGAAGAGAAAGTAGCACCTCCTTTTCTTGTGTATCTCAAGCATAGGAGCATTTACAGAGGTCTAGGGAGCTGTTGGGTTCCAAAGAATTCCCCTCTGCCACAGAACTGGGACAGCCATGGAGTATCTGCCCTGAATTTCTGTATGTATCCTGCTTTTGTAGGAAAAGGAGCAATTGTGACATCTTGTCTTGGTCATTTCCCACTGCTGCAGCCTCTCGAACACAAGCTAGTGGCTTCCAGAGCCAAGCAAAGTCAGTACCTCTGTATGCAGGAGCAGTCTTGTCCTGCTGCCTGCCCAATGTGCAGGCCAGATTTAGTGTCCATACTTGTGCTGACCTGGCTTTTGGCTGTTTCTCTTTTTGTGGGGGTGGGGATCCTAGGGGATCTTGTTGTCTCTGGCCTGTCTCATCTTCTGGCTTTCAGACCCAGAGGAGATGTAGCAGAGCAAGGATAGGTGGATGCCAGCCCCACTCCAGACAGAAGGCACTACAGCACCTTTGGTATCCAATTTCCTCTTTAAAACACAGTAGCTGTCTATTCCTTACTGCATTACCCAGAGGGTAAATACTGTTAAAGGCAGAGCTTTACCTATGGGGCTGTTCTCTTTCACAGGGAAAAGTCACAGGGAAAAGCATGAGACAGGGAACTCCCTGGCTGAACTCTGGAGTGGAAAGTGTAAAACTTTAAGGGTAGAACAGGACAGAGGAGTATCCAAGGCACAGTGATGAGTCTCGAGGGCAGCTAGGGTGAGGCCCTGGCTCAGCCCATGATTTCCAAAGGCTTGTGCAGGCAGGTGTGGCAGTGATTGCACAAGGTGGGCAGTACTGAGCACTGACCTCTCAGCAAGGCTCCCCATTCCAGCTGTCTTCCATGCTGGGGGTGTCCTTCACCCCTAGGAGGTTTTACTGCCATTAGGATGGCAGGATCTGGCCTGAGTAATGCTGATCCTTGGGCAGACATTACATTTTTTTCAATTTATTTTTGGGTGTTTCTTGGTTTCTGTGTTGTATGATGTATACCAAGGACAGCCAGCCAAAGTAAACTACCTGAATGAGAAACTGCAAATGAGAAAGCCAGCCACATGGAAGAGTTTGCCCTCAAGTGCTGTAGTCATTAGATTAGGTGCTTTCTTGCTGTTCTGCAGATAGTCTTATCAGGAGTCACCCTGTGAGAAATCGGCCCCTCTATGTGGCCACCAGCAGAAAGCTTAGGCAGGTCTGGAAAGACTCCCTCATAAGAGGCGGGATTAACGTGCCTGTTTGTTAACTTTGGCAGAGTGTATAGTTGTTGTGCCAGCAGAGATAGGGAAAGCAAATGGAGAGGCATTATTTTATGATTGTTGTGATTCCTGGGAAAGGGGGGTGTTTCTTTTGGGGGTTTGCTATTAGCAGTAAAAGGCAAAGTGGGGCACAAAGCAGTTCCTTCACTACCAGGAGGCTGTTTGGACAGAAGGAATAGTACAGAGCCAAAATGGATGGAAACACTCCCTCCTCCCTTAATCCAGTTGCAAGCATGATTTACCCAGACTGAGTCAGCGGTATCAATGTTGTCCTGTTACATGGTGAGAAGTTAGGAGCTCACAGTGTGTTTTTTGTCCTGCAAACCAGCTTGCTAGCTCCTTGCCAAGTTCTCCCTGAAAAAAAAAGGGGACTACCCAGCCTGGAGACAGCATTTCTCCACCTGCAGAAATAGGGAACAAGTCAAACTCATTCACAGACTGTGTTTCATCACGGTAAGTTGTGAGGAGAACTTATTTTATGGAAAAAATTAGACTGCTCAAGAGTAGAAGAGTCCAGCTGTCCTTCACTTTATACATCTTTCCTCACATCACCCTCTGTGTTTTTGTTAGTGACTTTGAAAAGTGCTATTCATCTGGAAAGCTTTGCAAACATTAGAGAGGACACTATCAAATAGAAATATGTAGAAACCAGAGAGATGACCAAGAGGGAGTCCTTTCAGCAGAGGGTCATGCATCTCTGTATGTTTTGCTTGGCTTTTTGGTCCCATATGTGAGCTGGCAACAGAGTTCAAAGAACCAACCCCAGGGGAATAAAGCACTCTGGAGGACTGATTTTAAAGAAATTTGTTGAACCTATTAATCATGGAACATACAGGAAATTAATTTAAAGTGATGTCATAAAAATAGCACATGAAAGAAGTGCAAATGTAACTTAGCCTGGAGAAGAGGAGGCTCAGGGGAGACCTTATTGCTCTCTACAACTACCTGAAGGGAGGCTGTAGCCAGGCGGGGGTCGGTCTCTTCTCCCAGACAATCTGTGACAGAATGAGAGGACATAGTCTCAAGCTGTGCCAGGGGAGGTATATCCACCTACAGAATGGGTTAAAGAGCACTGTATTTGTCTGGGTAATCCAACTTTTTGTTTCAGGTTGGACTCGATGATGTTTGAGGTCTCTTCCAACCTTGGTGATACTGTGATTCTGTGATCTATTAGGTAAGAGCTGTTAAACACTGGGTGCTGAGATCCAAAGAAACAAAGATCTTGTGCAGACCTCACAGCAACTTCAGCACTGGAGAAGCATCACCTGAATTAACAAGGTAAGAGAGTGTATCTAATTTGATGCTCTTTCCCACAGTGGAGCAGACATCAGGTGGACAAATTTTGTGCCCTTATGGTTATTTTTGAACCGACTTGTTCTTGTCCTGTAGTTCTAGCTGTTGAGATCAACATTGCTTGTTTCTACTGCCTTTTTTTTTTCTTTGACATTGTTGTAAATACTATGTATTTTGTATATATTCATTGCATTTCATTATTGCTTGTAAAATACAGCTTTCCATTCGCTTCTCCGTCTGAGTAGTTGGGCTTTATTGTTAGTGCGTGGTGGGGGCTAAAGCTTCACACCACTGCACTCCTCCTACCCCATGATATTTCACTGGAATTGGAATGGACCTCTAGGGATCATCTACTCCAACTACTCCAACTTCCCTGATAAAGCAGGTTTGCCTAGATCAGGTTCCAGAGGAACAATCTACAAAAGTCTCTGTAGCATTACTATGACATACACCCCTCCACACACACACCCCCACCCCCCCCGTTGCAATCTTGGTGTAAGTCCCTTACATGCTTTCAGGTGAAAAGTGGATTTGATTTTTGTTTACTTGTGTTTTTTTGTCCTCTGTTACTGTGTGCTTAGAGTCACCTACTGTACCAGAGTTCTGGTCTTTGCTGGGGTTCCTAAGTTCTGCTTAAAAGGTCTGCAGGATTGGCAGGGTTTCTGGACCATCGCTGTTGGAGTAAAGGGACATCATTGCTAAGAAAGGACTGTTCCCTTCAAACAGACATTGTGACATGGCAGAAACATTTGGTTGAAACAAAACCTGAAGAAAGTGAAACATTTCACATCAAAGCTGTTGACTAAATGCAGGACTCTGGGAGAGCATAGTAAGCCACCCCAGGGCTTGCTGCAGGTGTCTTCAGACTATCTGGAACATACTTGCATTACCAAAGTACAGCTATGCCTTATATACCATGTCTGGGTAACTTTGCAAATACAACAAAGCTGGTGAGGGGTTTGGAGCACAAGCCCTGTGAGGAGAGGCTGAGGGAGCTGGGGTTGCTTAGCCTGGAGAAGAGGAGGCTCAGGGGAGCCCTTATTGCTCTCCACAACTACCTGAAGGGAGGTTTTAGACAGGCAGGGGCTGGTCTCTTCTCCCAGGCAACCAGCAACAGAACAAGAGGACACAATCTCAAGCTGTGCCAGGGGAGGTTTAGACTGGATGTTAGGAAGAAATTCTTCATAGAGAGAGTGATTGCCCATTGGAATGGGCTGCCTGGGGAGGTGTTGGGGTTGCTATCACTGGAAGTGTTTAGGAGAAGACTTGATGGGGTGCTTGGTGCCATGGTTTAGTTGATTAGATGGTGTTGAATGATGGGTTGATCTTGAAGGGCTCTTCCAACCTGGTCTGGTCTGGTCTGGTCTATTCTATTCTATTCCAGTAGAAAGCACCTTGTTTTGGAGGCTGATCCCCTAGTATGGAGTGTTTCTTTCTGTACATACTGTGATAAAGACAAAAGTTTTCTTGCAGTGCAGGCACAAGAATTAAACTGTCCCTTCTGAATCTAGCATTACTAAGGTGGTACTGCTACACTCTGGAAAGCTTACAGACAGCAAAAAAAGTGCAAACTGAGCATGATTTAGGAGGCATTATTAAAATAGTGTGTATCTGAAAATCAGCTTGCGATCTCTGTTTTCAATCATGTTCAAGTCTGGAAAGTAAGAGAATTGTCAGATACTAGAAATAGCCTATTATTTGAAGATGTTTTGGTGGCTCCATCAGAGTCAACATATACTTTTCAAACACTGGCATCATTTTACAATCAAGAATTTAACTTCTAGTAGGAATAGTATTTTTCATGGGTGCTCACAACTCAGTTGTATTCAAGCTTCTAAAAGGTTGGTTTAAGAATTGCACAATTGCAAGGTGATACAATAGAAATAATCCCTGCAAGAAATTAATGAAATCTGTCATTTTTCCAGTGCAAAAAACCCCCAAACTCCAACATCCTAAGAAATAGATAATTTGACTTTTTCATGGTTTTGCTTGCTTTTGTTTTTGTTTTTCAATATGGAGCTTTGCTAGTTGATGAGTCATCTAAAGTATTTGCACTTGCATTGAACAGAGAGCTTCTGAGGTCTTGAATAACTGAAAATAAGATTTTGAGTGGACTGCTTTTCTCTTTCTCAAATACCCTGTCACATCCAAAATATTTCCTAAACTACCTGTGCAAAATATATATCCTGGCATTGTCTTTTTTGGAACTAACACAAAAATCCTGATATTTTTATGGCATATGATAATGATCTGATTCATTTCCTGCTCAGGCTCTTGACCAACTGCTAAACTTTTATTATTATTATTTTTTATAACAGGCAGTCAAATATGTATCTCTGCATCCCAGCACAGTGTTCTCCATCTATGTACAGGAAACAAACTTTGTCTGGTTCTACAATGACTTGGTCCTCTTCCCAGGAATTTTCCCCTTCCATTACAAAAACCCGCCCATCAAACCATATACAGAACAATCTCTTTGCCCCAAACCACCCTTCCCCCCAAAAAACCCCACCAAACCAAAATGAAAAGATAAACCCCAGAAACAAACAAACAAAACTCTAAGCCCCCAACCAACCAAAAAGCACCCAAAAAACCTCACACCCAAACCCCAAAGCACTTTTCCAGTATATTAGCACTAGATTGACTAGGCACAAGACATATCCATGAATTCCTCTCAGTGAGGCAAGATAAGGTTTACTGGACCTTTCCTGCACTGAAGTGCACCTACATGTGTGTCCTTTCCCCCAGCATCTCTCAAAGGAGCTTTTCCTTGGAGCTGAGCAAAGCCATTTTGCCTCCTTGCAGGAAATTCCAGTACCAGGATGTTAAAAGCTAACTTCCTCACAACAGCCTGCCAGTGATGGCTTGCACCTGGTGGGCTGTGTCAGGGTATTTTCTCTTGTGGTGAGATGAAATGAAGCAGATGCCATCCAACAGTGAGCATAAGAGTTTCCATTCTTCTCTCTTTCTGTCTTTCTGTACTGCAGCCAGTGCCTTGTAGGATACTTGAGGACTCCAACCCTGGGTACCTACAGTGGCCCCAGTGGCTAGGGATAGGCTGTAGGGGTAGCACCATCTCTGCACAGGAAGGTTTAGTGCCTCCTGGGAGGCCAGAAATGAAAGTGGTTGCAGCTCTTCTAGGAAACCTGCAAAATCCTTGTTTTGCAATAGGCATGGCACCTCATTTTCTTAGAAAATGGCAAGATGTTTTATGTCACCAAATACTGCTCTGGGCATCCTGAAACAGATGACTTCTGTCATATGGTGGGGATACAGCAAAGCAAGCTGATGGATGCAACAGGAGTGCAATACACATAAGGCAAATTTTTTTAAAAGTCCTCCTGGTACTTCAGAAAGCTACACAGAGTTATTTCCTGGGGGATGTTTAAAAAAAGTAGTAGCTTTTATGTTGATAATGTTGAACCAATTAACAGTATGAAAATCACAGAAAATACATTAAAAGGAAAGATGGTTTCCCAGTTATGTCTGTTTCAGGGGATGGATCCTCAGCAGCAGCAAGCTGAGAGCCTCTTTGTCCAGGTGATGAGAGGCTGGCCTTTGAGGTTCTGGTACCATGATTTTGTTTTTCATGTACCTGGGTCCTACAGCGTGTTTAGGCTCCCTGTGGAGTGCCTGTGGAGATTCGGGGTTATGAATATGGGAAATATAAGGGCTGGTATAGCCAAGCTAGCCTGTAAGAAAAGCTAAGGTCAAGGCTGCTCTGAGCAGCTTCTTTGTGGGTCTTGGGTACCTGCTTCCACGTGTGGTTCCCATCCCTGCATTTTTCTCTGGGACCTGGCCCTTTTTGGCAGGGACATAGGAAGCCCTGGGCAGTGCTTGGAGGAAGTTATGCTTATTTCACCAGATGTATTTACATAAAAACCTCTCCCCCATGCACACTGAGAGAAGCTTGCCAGGAAGTAGTGACAGGCATGCTTGATCCTGCTGTGTGCCCAGCATTTGTGTGCAGCTGAGCTATATGTCAGTGTGCTTGACTGGCATTCAGCCCCACATAGATCTGGGGAGCCAGCAGCAGTGGCTGGGGAGACCCATTCTGAGTGTGTTCTCATTCTGGAGTAACAAATCTATGTGATGCTGATCATGGGGTTTTGTGTGTTTGCCATAGTGGTCTTTGGAAGAGAGTGCAAAAAGCTGCTATTTACTGGTTTATAGTTATGTACTAATGGAAAATCCTAACGTTCCTGTCAGAAATAAATTATTTACATCTCACCCAAGAAAGCACAAAGTAAGAAAGGAACTGCATTGCCCAGCTTTGTCTTGCAGACAAGCTGCTTCCTCTTGGTGCAATTTCCTTGTGAGTCAAATACTCAAACAGGACTATTCTAAGAAAAATTAGGGCTTTTCTCCTGATGAGTCATGATGATGCTACTGTTCTAGAAGGACAAAACTTTCCATAGTATTAGAAGAAGCCTTGGTGTCTTAGCCTGCAAACTTCCCTGCTATTCCTTCCTCTGTTAAGGCAGCAAACCAGCATCATGTTATTCTGACTGAATGCTTCTGGAAAGATTAAGACTAAAAAACCCCACAAGCATGCTTCCTTGGCAGAGGCACTTCTGAAGGCTGGCTGTTGAATAAGTAACTATTTACACAGCATTATCATGCTCTGCCACAATGCCAGGGCAGGGATAGCCTGACAGAAAAACTCCTTTGTATTTAAACTTTCTGTCTGAAGATCTAACCAGATTATTGAGGCGCTGCCAGGGCAGGACTGACATGGAACATGATAACATGATTTATTTTTCATTATAATGTTCCTTTTCATTGTAGTTTGAAGAAGACTACCTAAAGCCCTGCAAACCAAATTAAAGCACAGAGACTAGCAGCACATGCCAAGGCTCTGCCTCTAGGAGCATGAAAGGATGCAAAATCATTCTGCTTTCAATTACACAGGTATTGTACCTCCTGCTCCAAAGACTGCAAATACAGTTCTGACTGCTTTTCCTTGCCAACCTTTCCCAGGGGGTGTTAGGAGAAGAGTGCCCAGACTTAACCCAGCTGGTACTGCTATGGCTGAGCTGACATGCTGACATGTCTTCTGGCTCCCAAGGGTAAGTATTAGGAAGTAGTTTTGCACTGCTTGCAAAGATTTGGAAAGACTTTCTGCTCATGTCACAGGATGGCAAGTGGGTTTGTGCGTTTCCTCCCTCTTCTGTTACTTCTGATTCTAATTGTTGGTGCCCTCTGCACTGCTCATTCACTCTTTCTGAGCAGAAAAGCAAAAGACAGCTCTGAATGTGGATGCTGACATATAGAGGACAGAGAGGAAGAGAGGGGATGGGCTTGCAGGATCTCTCATGTGAAAGTGGGAAGGCAAAGTGCATGGAAGAGCACAGCTTGCCCAGGTGCTGCAGATGGAGGAGCCAGTACCTCTGGCTGACAGAGGGGAGAGGGCTGCCAGGCTCTAACAACTGGAGCATGATCCTGAGGTCACATTCTGTGAGTAACACAACACAGAGACAGAAAGAGGAGGCAATGGGGATATAACACTGAAATAACCTTTGCAACTCTGATGGCAGACTGACTGAGGACTAGTGTTGCCACATAGTTTGTGGTTTTTGATTAGTAAGTCCATTCCTGTAGGGTTCTGTCCCTCATACATATATTTCTTTTTCTACATCTATTTTGATCAATGTCTGTTTAATACAGCCCCCGCTCTGCCCTGTCTTACCAGCGGCAGTTTGGGAGTAGAGGAGGATTGTGGCAGGAACCTGTCCCTCTGCCAGCCGAGGCAATGGAGGGACCCAGCACTGAGCCGCAGGAGGCAGAGATGCTGAGCAGGATGCAGCTGAGGGTGAGGGGAGAAATGGCTGAGGAAAATGTGGGCTTCTTGTCCTGCTGTCAGACAAATATGAATATGTACAGCAAGAGAGCTTCAAAAATGATGACCACACCGGTGCCTCAACTCTAGCTACCTACTGTTAAAGGCTTGTCTGTCATTGAAACGCCTCTAGTTACAAAAGCACAGGCTTGTTATGGACCTGTGCCCTTCTGCTGGGACAGGGTAAGGTAATGGTGCAGGTGGGGCCACTTTCCTTTTTCAAAATACTGTAGAAGAGGAAGGAAAATCATAGGTTAAACTTAGAAGAGAGAAAGCACCCATTAGGTGCAAATTTGGTCAATGCTAACCGAACAGCTACTACGGAGAAAAAGCAGATGGACCATAATTGCACCTTAAAAGACAGCAACTTTCTCCTACTGATTTCAAAAGAAGATGTTTTGAGTCCAGACTGCAGCCTGATTTGGAGGCTGATTCTCTGGGAGGCAGGTAGATGATACTTTGTCTCATAGGGCAGCTTGTGGAGGACATTTCTGGCCAGCTTGGGCATCCTCAGAACTTCCTGATCTGGATAACTTGATAAATCCTGACAAACTGACATGGACTGAGAGAGATGTTGTGCTGCTTGTAGGCATTTCTTCCCCTACTGACAGAAACAAGGAGGCCCACTCTGATTTCTTGGATTGTTAAATAGCTTGATGAAATGAACTGCTTGGTCTGTGAACTGTGGCATGGGGAGGTGGGCAGGGTTGCTCTGGTCTTTTCTTTGTGAAAGAAACCAGAAACCAAATCCAGTTTAGAAGTGTGATGTGAGTGGCTGAGCCTGGCTGTCAAGAGAAAAAATATCTGGTGCCTACCTCAAGTCTCCACAAGGTATTGAAGCTGTAACAGATAGAAAAGCGTGCCTATTTGCCATACATGGCCTCAAACAAGTCTTCTTCTCCAAAGCTCTTCACGAATGTAACTGTACTTAACTTTATCCAGGACCTGAAGTTTTGATGATGAAAATATATAATAATGAATGACACCAAACTCAGAATTAATGTTTTTAAACATTTTGAAAACTGCAAGTCTTCCCTGTTGAAGAACAAAAAGCCCTTCCATATGCGAGGTGCTAGAGGGAAGAGGGGGCTTTGGGGAAGCTGATAACATCCCAGTACTAAAAGACTACTTCCCTTCTCTGCTGTCAGCTGCACTGCTCTGGCTCTATTTTGAAATGCTGTCACGCTTATCTGTCTTCTGAAGCAGACCGAAAGTACAAGCGTATCTCAGTCTTTCAATTCCTTTTTTTTTGAGGGGGGGAAGTGTCAAGTTGTTGACCCATGTGCAATGCCAACTTCAATGCAGTGGAACTGAAAGTTGCTATGAGATGCACTCAGGATTCTGTCTGGGCTCTTGCCACCCTTGAGCCATGGGCCCTCTGACATGTGGAAGGAATCAGTCTGCATTCTGAATCAAGCACCTCTTGGTGCAAGCAGACACAGAAGAAAAATGGAAACTTCAGTAGGAAGGTTAAGTTTTTGAATGTAATGGGTTTCCCTTTAAGACATGGTAGGAAGACTCCCTACCCTTTATACATGCAGCATGCTCAACCATTTGACCAACCATGTGTTTCCATTCAGCCAAGCTGAAATAAATATCACCAAACCTCCCCTCTCAAAGTTGCCTTGGATGTATACAGAGGGATACTTCTTCCAAAATATGTCTTTCAGACAAAGTATAATTGCCATTCTTATGCATTTTCTATTTTTTCATAGCATATGACTATGGTGTCCTGGGAAATTAAATGATGTTGAGTGTTTCTCTAATACTCTTTTTGACTAAACAATTTGACTCCAACATTTATATCAATATATAATATAATATAATATAATGTAATATATCAGTCTACAATGAATAACAAATTGGTTAGATGGCCACATTCAGAGGGGATTGGTCAACAGCTCAGTGTCTGAATGGAGATTGGTGACAGGATGGTTTTAAATTGGGAAAGGGTAGATTTAGACTAGATATAACAAAGAAATGCTTTATAGTGAGGGTGGTGAAACACTGGAACAGATTGCCTGGAGAGGTGGTAGAAGCTCCACCACTGGAAATATTCATGGTCAAGTTGGACTGGCTTCTGGGCAACCTGCTTTAGTTAAGGTTGTACCTCCTCACTGCAGGGGGTTTGAACTATATGACCTTTAAAGGTTCTTTCCAACCCAAACCATTCTCTATATTGAGACCATTTTACAGAACCTACACAACAAAATTACTTAGTTGAGCTGAGTACAATTAATACCTCCCACAGTGCATACCAAATAAAAACTATCAAAAGCAGAGATACAGGGAGGTGAACACAGTTCTGCCTAGGAGCTGTTTCTGCCCTTAATGCTGGAGGAAGTGATTGTGAAATAATACCTTGCGCTAAATGGTTACGTCAGCTTTTCCAGCCATCACCGTCTTAGTTTGAGGATGTTGGGAAACTGTCAACATAAAGTTTTGCTTGAGGGGCACAGGCTGAAATATTTTTCACTTTCAGAACTGTTGTCTCATGGGACCTGCCAAAGGGTTTCCAATTTCTGTTGTACTTGCAGGTATGAGGTGACTGCTTGGATCCAGAGTGCACGATCGGCACATGAGGAGACTGAAACACGACATGCAGTACACAAGGCAAGTGTTTGCTCTCTGCATATTCAGGGTTTGGGGATACTGTTTGTTTGCAGTCCTAGAGCTGTTTGCAGCAGGTTGTGAGCTTTAGTAAGTGACTTATTTTCTAGTGTAGCCAATGGTGATATGTTCTTTGGCACCTGCGTCAGGAAACAAGCTTTCTATAAATTAAAAAGCAATATTGTTCTAATTACATCCACTGTGACAGCAGTATCCAATTCCCATTTACAGAAAAGAGTGATAGACCTATTTGGTTGCATATCAGCTTGTTCTGCCTTTCCAGTAAAGAATGTAAATTGCTTACATAGTGTGTAAAAGGGTGTGCCAGGAGCCTGCATAGCTTTGCCTTTCAGAAGCCCTGAGGCTGCTGAGGCTGTGGGGCAGGTGATTCCAAAATCTCTTCCAGGAAAGTCTGCAGTGTCAGAAACCTCAACCCAATCAAAGTGCTGAAGTAGGATACAATCTGTTCAGGCTTCTGCCTCAGAGATAGCCATACTAGATGGACAAGCTAATGCTGCAAAGGCTGTGAGCATTTAGAATCATAGGATCTTTTAGGCTGGGAAAGACCCTTAAGATCATCAAGTCCAACCATTAATCTAACAATGCCAAGTCCACTACTAAACCACATCTACATGTCTTTTAAATACCTCCAGGGCTGGTGACTCCACTATGTCCCTAGGCAGCCCCTTCCAATGCTTGACTCTGAGAGGGACCTGGGGGTATTGGTTGACAGTGTAAATATGAGTCAGCAGTGTGCCCAGGTGGCCAGGAGAGCCAATGATATCCTGGCTTGTATTAGAAACACAGTGTCCAGCAGGAACAGGGAAGTGATCATTCCCCTGTACACGGCACTGGTGAGGCTGCACCCCAAGTACTGTGTTCGGTTCTGGGTCCCTCACTACAAGAAGGACACTGAGGTTCTGGAGTGTGTCCAGAGAAGGACAACAAGGCTTCTGAAAGGCCTGGAGCCCTGGCCTATGAGGAGTGTCTGAGGGAGCTGGGGGCATTCAGTCTGGAGGAGGGGAGGCTGAGGGGAGACCTCATCACTCTACATCTACCAGAAGGGAGGTTGGAGTGAGGAGGGGACCAGCCTTTCTCCTTGGTGGCAAGCAACAGGACTAGAGGAAATGGTTTCAAGCTGTGCCAAAGGAGGTTGAGGCTAGATTCTAGGAAATATTTCTTCACAGAGAGGTTTACTAAATATTGGAATGGTCTGCCCAGGGCAGTGGTGGACTTGCCATTCCTTGGAGGTGTTTAAGCAACTTATGGACATGGTGCTTAGGGACATGGTTTAGGATTGACCCCAAACTGGGTTGAGGATTGGGCTGGATGATCTTTGAGGTCTCTTCCAAGTGGATGTTTTCTATGATTCTGTCATAATCCTTTCTAAACCTCCCCTGGTGAAACTTGAGGCCATTTCCTCTTGTCCCCAGGTTCTTTTCTGTGGGGACTGAAGGAAAGGAATTAATCACTTTTGAGCCTAAACACAGCTTTCTGATAAAGAAACAGACACAGTCATTGAAACGAAACCTTGGGAGGCGGTAGGGTAGAGAGCAGACGAGATAAAGGACATCTGTTGTTGACCTATGTGGTGCAAATGTTTGAAATGCTTGACCAATGACCATTTAGATAAGTTTTGTGTGGCTCAAGTGGAAAAGTACAGTTAGAAACAGGCTTGCTTTCAACTGCTGCTTAGAGTATATAAGCTTTGTGTGTTCTCACAATAAACAGATAATTTCTAAGCCATCTATGGGTGTCATCGAGTCATCATTGGTATCTTGGGGGTCTGTGCCCTTAATATGCCACACTTTTCCACTGGGCATCTTTCCAGCCAAACATTTCCAAGCCTGTAACATCTCATGAGGTTACAGTGACCCAAGTGTGGGACCTGGCACTTGGACTTGTTGAACTTCATACTATTGGCTTTGGACCATTGATCCAACCTATTCATGTCCCTGTGTAAAGCCTTTCTACTATTGCACAAATCAACACTCCTGTCCAACTTGGTGTCATGTGAAAACTTACTAAGGATGCCCTTAATCGCTTCATCCAGATCACTGACAATCTAACCATCTTACCCTGTTTAAGGTTGAAATATCCAGCTGTAGCTTTGTTGCTGAGAGGACGTGTAATGTGAGAGATGTTAGAGGTGAGAGCCATAGCAAACATGTATGAAAAGCAGGCTGTTGAGAATGGTCCTTTATGACAGTTGAGATACGACATGTTTGTATTCTAGAGTAGCATGCAGTTTGCAGTGCTGAGCAGTTGTAGCAGAAGAGAAAGACTGATCTCACAGGACAGTTCTTACAAAATCTAAACTCGCTAATACAGTTGCACAGGTTTGCAAGTGTTTTCAGTTGCTCTTCAAAATGAAAAGTTAACACTACCTTTTCTCCTTTTGCTTCCTACAGCAAAGTATTCAATCAAACAAAATGCAAATCGAGAACTGCATGCATGTGGCAAGTGTGTGCCATCTACATAGTCCTAGCTACAAACCTCTCTGAGGAGCAAGTGCCGAAGCAGGCTTGTCCTTCGTGTGATGCCGCTCAGCTTTGCAACTGTTCTTCCATGGGCTTGGACTTCATTCCCCAGGGGCTAACAGGCAAAATCACAGTGTTAAACCTGGCCCACAACAGGATAACACACATCCGATCTGAGGATCTGCAGCAGGCTGTGAACCTGAGAGCCCTGCTGCTGCAGTCCAACAAAATCAGCTTGATAGATGAGGACTCATTTCTCTCCCTTGGGAAACTGGAGCTCTTGGACTTATCAAATAACAGTTTGGCTCACTTGTCCCCTGTGTGGTTTGAGCACCTTTTTTCACTCCAGCACCTCCACCTTCAAGGGAACTCCTACAGAGACCTGGGGGAAATCTCCCCCTTTTCTAGCCTGAGGAATCTGAGCTCTCTCCGCCTGGGCAACCCATGGTTCTCCACGATAAGGCAAGGGAACTTTGAGGGCATTGAGCTTCTTGACAAGTTGTGGATTGATGGTGCCAACCTCACGCAGTATGAGCCAGGAAGTTTGACATCAATTAAGAAGATAAATCACATGATCATAAACCTAAGAAATACTAATCTATTCCCAGCAATTGTCAGTGACCTTGTACACTCTGTTGTGTGGTTAGAAGTGAGAGACATTAAATTAGAGACTGTAGAAACAAGCTTGGTGCAGAACTCTACGCTTCCTTTTAGGATGAGAAAACTTACATTTAAAGATTCTTCAGTCACAGATCAATATATTAGCCGAATACTGGTGTTACTGAAGGAAATCACATCTTTACAAGAGATAGAGGCAGTTGATTGTGTGCTTCAAGGGAAAGGATCATGGAATATGGAAGAAATTAAAAGTAGTGGGCAAAGTTTTGTTCAAACAGTATCACTAATAAATATAATTATTCCAAATTTTCATTTGTTTTTTGACCTGGATGGCATACAATCACAAGTAACCAATCTGAAAAGGCTCACCATTGCAAGCTCTAAAGTTTTCATGGTACCATGCAGACTTGCAAGATATTTTTCATCCCTTCTGTATCTGGACTTTCATGACAACTTGCTTGTAAATAATCGTTTAAGTGAGACAATCTGTAAATATGCTTGGCCTTCATTGCAAACTTTAAATCTAAGTCAAAACTCTCTAAAATCTTTAAAGGAGACTGCAAATTCCATAACTCATCTACGCAAATTGATTAATCTTGACATTAGCCAAAATAATTTTGGTGAGATTCCAGATGTGTGTGAATGGCCCAGAACCCTGAAATATTTAAACCTCTCCAGCACTCAAATTCCTAAACTAACAACCTGCATTCCCTCGTCATTGGAAGTTTTGGATGTCAGTGCTAACAACCTGAGGGAGTTTGGGCTGCAGCTCCCATTTCTCAAAGAGCTGTACCTTGCTAAAAACCAGCTGAAGACCTTACCTGGTGCCGCACCCATTCCCAACTTAGTGGCCATGTCAGTCAGAAGAAACAGACTCAACGGTTTCTCCAGGGAAGAGTTTGAGTCCTTCAAGAAAATGGAGCTGCTGGATGCCAGCAAAAACAACTTCATCTGCTCCTGTGAATTCCTTGCTTTCATCCAGCACGAGGCTAGGATAGCCCAGGTGCTGGTGGGGTGGCCAGACAGGTACATCTGTGACTCTCCCCTGTCTGTGAGAGGGGCACAGGTTGGGGCAGTGCACCTCTCCCTGATGGAGTGCCACAGATCCCTTGTGGTGTCGCTGATCTGTGTCCTGGTGTTCCTGGTCATCCTCATCCTGGTGGCCCTCAGCTACAAGTACCACGCATTCTGGTACCTGAGAATGACCTGGGCATGGCTCCAAGCCAAGCGGAAGCCCAAGCGAGCCCCCGCCAAGGACATCTGCTACGACGCTTTTGTCTCCTACAGTGAGAATGACTCTGACTGGGTGGAAAACATAATGGTGCGGGAGCTGGAGCAGGCCTGCCCTCCCTTTCGGCTCTGCCTCCACAAGCGAGACTTTGTGCCCGGGAAATGGATTGTGGACAACATCATTGACTCCATAGAGAAGAGCCACAAGACACTCTTTGTGCTGTCCGAGCACTTTGTGCAGAGCGAGTGGTGCAAATACGAGCTGGACTTCTCGCACTTCCGCCTCTTTGACGAGAACAACGATGCAGCGATTCTCGTCCTGCTGGAGCCCATCCAGAGCAAAGCCATTCCCAAGAGGTTCTGCAAGCTGCGGAAGATCATGAACACCAAGACCTACCTGGAGTGGCCTCTTGAAGAAGAGAAGCAGGAGATGTTTTGGGAAAACTTGAAAGAAGCCTTGAAGTCTTAGAGCAAGCTTTTGACCCTTCTTTTCGGCATACTTCCACAAAGGACATGTGCCAGATAAGAACTTTTTCTTATTTTCATGCCTAAGGAGGACCTGCTTTGTTTTGAAGAGCATTAATTATTATTTTGCTAAAAGGGAAAGACACGCTTCAGTCTTTCCCGTGAGTTGGTATTTGAATGATCAGTATAACTATGACATTTGGAATCCATGTTGGACTCTGTGTCCTTTTGTACTTTCATTTAGCTAAATGTAGGCTATTTCTGTACTTCTCCCTCCTGTTACCACATCTCTGATAGCTCCTAACAGTGCCATTTTAATTTACAAATGAAAATAAAGGTGCTTCAATACTCCCCCATTGTCTGTTTTAATCCTTTAGTTTTTTAGTGCCATCATGCATAGCAAATGTAATTAAAATTAATTTAAAAACATATAATCTGAGGATTTACATTAAAGCAAGCTCTCTGAAACTCCACCTTGACACTGGAACAGGTTGCACAGCTAGGTGGTAGAAGCCCCATCCTTGATGGTGGCTGGATGTGGCTCGGGGCAATCTGATTTAGTGTGAGGTTTCCCTGCCCAAGGCAGAGGGGTTGGAACTAGATGATCCCTGAGGTCCCTTCCAACCCTAACACTTCTGTGATTCTAAAGCAACCCAAAAACCCCCAACCAAACCAACAACCAAAAAAGGGCAATAAATTATTCACAATTATAAATTATTCACAAATCTGTTATTCTGGCTACTTACACCAGAATCCATACCATGCACAGATGGGAGTTTACTCAATTCCTGTGAAGCAAGCATGCTGGCACCTTCTACCATGACTGTGGTGAAATCCAGAGGCATAGAATCTCTGCTGTTTGTTTCTTTTCTTAGGCTTCTTTCTCTCTGTGAATACTTGTTTATCCCTCCACTGCCACCACTATGTTCCCTTTTATCTAACCACTGAAATGTCTTCCATTTGTGGGGTGCAAGTACATGTTTCTAATGAATGGGTTAGTGTTGCAGACTAGTTCACTTGTTTCTGCTCTTCTGCTTTGCACAGCTTATTTAAGTAACCACTGGGCCATGCATCCCTTACAGCTTTACATATCTTCCTTTACAACCAGTGCAGAAAATCACACTGGTAAGAGGCAATTCATCTTTCTATGTCAGTATGAGGTATCTTTTGGAGCTATTGTACATTGATTATAAAGGGAATTTAAACAAGCAGGTAGATACAGATGTTCATACTGAGATAGCTGGTGACAATTTGACTGCCTGGAGTCACAGTTGTTACAGGTTTCTTATGCTTATTCTTGTGGAAACCTGGAACTGTTGCTGAGCTGTGCATTTCTCTAACTCAGTACCTCCATACTGCACTTCGCTTGCCTTGCTGGAGCTTAGGTACAGGGGAGTCTGAATGAAACTTGATTAATCTTTATACATGCAATAATTCTGTGTTTCTGTCTACATGAAAACTGGGGAAAATTGTCTCTGTGTTGGTATTTATGCACATATTCATATATATGTGCATTTGTGCACACGCTTGTGTGTAGGTATGTATTCACACTCCTCTGTGTGTGTATACACACACAAGAGACAACAGTTTCTGTGGGTGTAGCCTGCAAACACCACTTTCAGTTCTACTTTTCTGTTATATCTCTAGGTTAGTCTAAAGTCTGCTACAAAAAGATTTTTCTGTTTATTCTTTTGTAGACGAATAGCTCATCAGTTAATCAAACCTGAACTCCAAGTAAGTGATAAGTGAATCAGCTGATAGCAAACACGGAGCACGGATAAAACAGAATAGGAGCCTGCATGCCTAGAGGTAAAGAGGAAAACGTGTCTTGCTGGTCTTTTCAAAGAGAGGATCAGAAATAGGTAGGGGAAGCCTAGGCTTTCATACAGTATACTCTTACTATAGAGTCAGACTTCTATGGGCTGACACGTTTAAAAGGACTGATAGTATTGCTGCTTTTACGCCAATCAGATCCTTTCAGGGGGATTTCCCCTTCTTACATAGTGGTGGTGAAGTGAAGTGAGAAAGAAACAGCAGCTTGAGAGGAAGCTTGGTAAAGAGCAATCATCAAAAGAGAGATTGAACACAACAGAGGTTAACCAGCACGCAGGCACCAGAGCTGGAACTGGCATCCCTGGCTACATCTTCTCCACAAAGGTGAGTTTGCAGGTCAAAAGAGTCTGGTGTTGTAGAGGAAGAGAGTGGAGCTGCAATGCCAGAGCAAGAAGGGAGCACTGGGAAGAGGCTGTCTAATTTCTGCCACCAAGTCCTTAATCTTGGCAGGGGGATTCAGGGTGCCTGGGGCTTCTGGTGAGGGGCCAGTTCCTGCAGGAGTGCAGGATAGGGAGAGATTTCCAGGCTGCATGGCAGGCAGCAAAAGGAAGGCTCACCGTCAGAGTATGATGATGGGAGCAATATCCATCATGAAACAGGAGAGCTGAAAGCAGAAAATGAAAAAGAGACAAGCTGGCTCAGACTGCAATTTCTGCTCCTACCCCTGCCTTATAGGATGCCTTGTATCTGCCTTGTCCTGCTTGTATGTTGTCTCACTTGTGTGTCAATATTTGCTGCCCTGTCAAGGCTAGGTGTGAAGGTGGGCTGTGTTTGCTTCAGGAATTCAATCAAGAAGAAGCTAATCCAGCAATGGTCTTGGATAGATGGGGTCAGCTATCTCCTCATCTGACTCTGCCCTGATGCACATCTTCTGTGCTGGAAACAAGAAGGGGCATGCCTGTGTGTGTGTGTGTACACACATGCTGTTAAAGCAATGCTGGTGGGCAATAGTCAGGACATTTTGAACCACACACAACCAAGTGGAAAGCAGCAGCTCTCCATGTCTGCTTGTGGATCAATCCCAGCACCAACCAGTGATCATCCTGCTGCAGACCCTGATGTATTGCTCAAACTTACCAGCCCTCATCCAGCTTGTTAGCGTTCCCCAAGTTAGAATCAATTTACACACTATTGACACACTTTATTTTAGGAGTTACATTAGCCTTTAGCATGTGTTAGCATTTATAGAACCTTGTTCTGTAGGCATTAATAGTTTTGTTTAAGAACATGCATGTATTTCCCCAAGTACTTCTACTGGCCTGGGGAAGAGATTCCTGCTCATACCTGATGTCTCAGACCCTTTGTCTATAACCCAGAAACACTTTGGATGTCTAGCTCATCACAGCACCTTATGATGCAAGGGCATCTGTGCCAGCTCCAGTATTATTAGCTGCATTTCTATTTCTGTGCAGCTTTTTGTTTTGTTTTTTTGGTCTCAGCACAGCAGAGAAAGTGATTTCTTGGTAGGGCAATCATGTTGTGACTGGAACTGTATTTCTGAGTGGGTGTATGGAGGCCCAAAACACTCCTGCAAGTCAGGATCTTAAATTGAATTATTGGACAGGAGTAGTAAGGGGAAGAGAATGGCTGAAAATTAATGAGGATGGGATTGGGATTTCCCTGAGTGTCTGCTTACATTTCAGATGAGCAAAAAGCCTTGGAAAAGATGCTCGAGGAAGTAACAATAAAAAAAGTGTCCTGTTACTACCAAATGGGGTTCAATCCTGCTGTCCCTGGTTGCTTTCAGGCTGCTAAAGTGCAGAGCCGCTGGGCTCAGACAGTATTTCCAGCATAAATATCAGCATTTGCCCAGTTCCTTGTGCTGCAATTTTCCATCTGTAAATAACCCAACTATAGATTGATTTTAACCAGCCAGGGTGCCTGGTTGTTCCTTTTTCTAACAGAAAGCATTTTGGTGGCAACTTTAAAAATCCCACTTAAATGTTTTGCTTGTGAAACTCATTTCACTCATAGATTTGCTCCTGTGACTTACAGCACTGTGTTATCCAGCCAGACTTTAAAAACTGAAAAAGCCCCTTAAAAGAGCCTCGTCTGGATAGTAGGTGAGTGTGACTACAGACCACAATTCTTTGGGTGGGACTCATGTGCATAAATCTGTAGGTGTCTAAACTACAGTGCTCCATTTTATGTTGATGGGGTTATTTCTCTGGGAATTATCCCATCTTAATGGAGGCTGACCAGCTCAGCTGTGGGCATCTAAAGACAGGAGAGAGCAATGTGTCCTTCAAGACCCAAAGCTCTGTATCAGAGAGAGACAGAGATTAAAGGAAAATAACACAAGAGGGCAAAATGTTTATAGTTCTTCAAGTGGAAAGAGATGGAAAGCTTGAAAAAAATTATCTACAACTTTCCCTCCTCTCCACATATGCCCAAACAATCTCATCTAATTAATCCCCTTCTGAACAAATTTAAGCAACTTTGGCTAAGAATAACAAGAAAGCTAGGACTTGTCTGTATAACTTATCTACATGGGTCAGTCATTGTAAACCAAATTGGAATATGAATTCAAAGTACAGTAGATATTTTGCATGGAGTCGCAGTTGGATGACCAAAGAAGAAAGTGCTCCTCAGTGAGCCAGTCTAATCCAATTAACCTGAAACAGAGCCCATGACGATCTTTGGGAACCCGGTCAGTGGTTCATGTTGATGCTTTTCAAGAAAGCATAAACCAAAACAAGGATTATAACTCATTGGAGAATATGGGTTTTGAAGGAAAAACAGTTCTCTCAGGTTTTGAGAACTGTTTCTTAACTCCTCTGAGGAACAAGAGAACTAAAGATGACTTCTTGGGAGTACGGATGGGCAGCAACCTCTGTAAAACAAAAAGAAGTGACACAGGATCCATAGCTGTGTGGTTTCTCTTGTCCATCCAGCTGATCTGATCTACAGGAGGTTCCAAAAGCCACATGATCTTCTTTGTAGATGGGCCTGACCTTCTCTCTACTTCAGAGACCCATAGCAGAAAAATCCACTGGTAGAGACAAAGGATGCTGGTTCATCTTGATATAACTGGGGTTTGGAACATGTATAGGAATGTCCCTGTGGTAAAAAATGAATATATAAAATAATATTTACAGATCCTGCAGAAAAAGACCTAAGGTGGAGCTGAGGGGGCATGTATGGGGTCTGTTTTCTAAAGAGCAGAAGGGACAGCTCAGTAATAATTTTGAGATTATTCAGACATTTAGCTGAATCTGCAAAAGATTAGTGAAGCAATTAATTGATTTGATAGTCCTCATTCCAAAATTAGAAACCACAGAAAAAAAAAATAAAGAAAATGTCAATGTGAGTCATATTTAAGAAATTATTCTTCAGTATTTGGGTCATTTTTTTGTAACTAACCTGACTCATCTCTGACGAGACTTAAAACCAAATATATTTGCAGTGCCTTCAACAAGACAGCACAGTAAGGTTATGTTTTAGATGTATCCTTTTGAAAACTGACTATTCATCTTATGTTTGCTCTGATTGTATTTCATATCTTAGGCACAATAATGACTGCATGCATGTGGCGAATATGTGCCATCTACGTAGTCCTAGCTACAAACCTCTCTGAGGAGCAAGTGCCGAAGCAGGCTTGTCCTTTGTGTGATGCCACTCAGCTTTGCAACTGTTCTTCCATGGGCTTGGACTTCATTCCCCAGGGGCTAACAGGCAAAATCACAGTGTTAAACCTGGCCCACAACAGGATAACACACATCCGATCTGAGGATCTGCAGCAGGCTGTGAACCTGAGAGCCCTGCTGCTGCAGTCCAACAAAATCAGCTTGATAGATGAGGACTCATTTCTCTCCCTTGGGAAACTGGAGCTCTTGGACTTATCAAATAACAGTTTGGCTCACTTGTCCCCTGTGTGGTTTGAGCACCTTTTTTCACTCCAGCACCTCCACCTTCAAGGGAACTCCTACAGAGACCTGGGGGAAATCTCCCCCTTTTCTAGCCTGAGGAATCTGAGCTCTCTCCGCCTGGGCAACCCATGGTTCTCCACGATAAGGCAAGGGAACTTTGAGGGCATTGAGCTTCTTGACAAGTTGTGGATTGATGGTGCCAACCTCACGCAGTATGAGCCAGGAAGTTTGACATCAATTAAGAAGATAAATCACATGATCATAAACCTAAGAAATACTAATCTATTCCCAGCAATTGTCAGTGACCTTGTACACTCTGTTGTGTGGTTAGAAGTGAGAGACATTAAATTAGAGACTGTAGAAACAAGCTTGGTGCAGAACTCTACGCTTCCTTTTAGGATGAGAAAACTTACATTTAAAGATTCTTCAGTCACAGATCAATATATTAGCCGAATACTGGTGTTACTGAAGGAAATCACATCTTTACAAGAGATAGAGGCAGTTGATTGTGTGCTTCAAGGGAAAGGATCATGGAATATGGAAGAAATTAAAAGTAGTGGGCAAAGTTTTGTTCAAACAGTATCACTAATAAATATAATTATTCCAAATTTTCATTTGTTTTTTGACCTGGATGGCATACAATCACAAGTAACCAATCTGAAAAGGCTCACCATTGCAAGCTCTAAAGTTTTCATGGTACCATGCAGACTTGCAAGATATTTTTCATCCCTTCTGTATCTGGACTTTCATGACAACTTGCTTGTAAATAATCGTTTAAGTGAGACAATCTGTAAATATGCTTGGCCTTCATTGCAAACTTTAAATCTAAGTCAAAACTCTCTAAAATCTTTAAAGGAGACTGCAAATTCCATAACTCATCTACGCAAATTGATTAATCTTGACATTAGCCAAAATAATTTTGGTGAGATTCCAGATGTGTGTGAATGGCCCAGAACCCTGAAATATTTAAACCTCTCCAGCACTCAAATTCCTAAACTAACAACCTGCATTCCCTCGTCATTGGAAGTTTTGGATGTCAGTGCTAACAACCTGAGGGAGTTTGGGCTGCAGCTCCCATTTCTCAAAGAGCTGTACCTTGCTAAAAACCAGCTGAAGACCTTACCTGGTGCCGCACCCATTCCCAACTTAGTGGCCATGTCAGTCAGAAGAAACAGACTCAACGGTTTCTCCAGGGAAGAGTTTGAGTCCTTCAAGAAAATGGAGCTGCTGGATGCCAGCAAAAACAACTTCATCTGCTCCTGTGAATTCCTTGCTTTCATCCAGCACGAGGCTAGGATAGCCCAGGTGCTGGTGGGGTGGCCAGACAGGTACATCTGTGACTCTCCCCTGTCTGTGAGAGGGGCACAGGTTGGGGCAGTGCACCTCTCCCTGATGGAGTGCCACAGATCCCTTGTGGTGTCGCTGATCTGTGTCCTGGTGTTCCTGGTCATCCTCATCCTGGTGGCCCTCAGCTACAAGTACCACGCATTCTGGTACCTGAGAATGACCTGGGCATGGCTCCAAGCCAAGCGGAAGCCCAAGCGAGCCCCCGCCAAGGACATCTGCTACGACGCTTTTGTCTCCTACAGTGAGAATGACTCTGACTGGGTGGAAAACATAATGGTGCGGGAGCTGGAGCAGGCCTGCCCTCCCTTTCGGCTCTGCCTCCACAAGCGAGACTTTGTGCCCGGGAAATGGATTGTGGACAACATCATTGACTCCATAGAGAAGAGCCACAAGACACTCTTTGTGCTGTCCGAGCACTTTGTGCAGAGCGAGTGGTGCAAATACGAGCTGGACTTCTCGCACTTCCGCCTCTTTGACGAGAACAACGATGCAGCGATTCTCGTCCTGCTGGAGCCCATCCAGAGCAAAGCCATTCCCAAGAGGTTCTGCAAGCTGCGGAAGATCATGAACACCAAGACCTACCTGGAGTGGCCTCTTGAAGAAGAGAAGCAGGAGATGTTTTGGGAAAACTTGAAAGAAGCCTTGAAGTCTTAGAGCAAGCTTTTGACCCTTCTTTTCGGCATACTTCCACAAAGGACATGTGCCAGATAAGAACTTTTTCTTATTTTCATGCCTAAGGAGGACCTGCTTTGTTTTGAAGAGCATTAATTATTATTTTGCTAAAAGGGAAAGACACGCTTCAGTCTTTCCCGTGAGTTGGTATTTGAATGATCAGTATAACTATGACATTTGGAATCCATGTTGGACTCTGTGTCCTTTTGTACTTTCATTTAGCTAAATGTAGGCTATTTCTGTACTTCTCCCTCCTGTTACCACATCTCTGATAGCTCCTAACAGTGCCATTTTAATTTACAAATGAAAATAAAGGTGCTTCAATACTCCCCCATTGTCTGTTTTAATCCTTTAGTTTTTTAGTGCCATCATGCATAGCAAATGTAATTAAAATTAATTTAAAAACATATAATCTGAGGATTTACATTAAAGCAAGCTCTCTGAAACTCCACCTTGACACTGGAACAGGTTGCACAGCTAGGTGGTAGAAGCCCCATCCTTGATGGTGGCTGGATGTGGCTCGGGGCAATCTGATTTAGTGTGAGGTTTCCCTGCCCAAGGCAGAGGGGTTGGAACTAGATGATCCCTGAGGTCCCTTCCAACCCTAACACTTCTGTGATTCTAAAGCAACCCAAAAACCCCCAACCAAACCAACAACCAAAAAAGGGCAATAAATTATTCACAATTATAAATTATTCACAAATCTGTTATTCTGGCTACTTACACCAGAATCCATACCATGCACAGATGGGAGTTTACTCAATTCCTGTGAAGCAAGCATGCTGGCACCTTCTACCATGACTGTGGTGAAATCCAGAGGCATAGAATCTCTGCTGTTTGTTTCTTTTCTTAGGCTTCTTTCTCTCTGTGAATACTTGTTTATCCCTCCACTGCCACCACTATGTTCCCTTTTATCTAACCACTGAAATGTCTTCCATTTGTGGGGTGCAAGTACATGTTTCTAATGAATGGGTTAGTGTTGCAGACTAGTTCACTTGTTTCTGCTCTTCTGCTTTGCACAGCTTATTTAAGTAACCACTGGGCCATGCATCCCTTACAGCTTTACATATCTTCCTTTACAACCAGTGCAGAAAATCACACTGGTAAGAGGCAATTCATCTTTCTATGTCAGTATGAGGTATCTTTTGGAGCTATTGTACATTGATTATAAAGGGAATTTAAACAAGCAGGTAGATACAGATGTTCATACTGAGATAGCTGGTGACAATTTGACTGCCTGGAGTCACAGTTGTTACAGGTTTCTTATGCTTATTCTTGTGGAAACCTGGAACTGTTGCTGAGCTGTGCATTTCTCTAACTCAGTACCTCCATACTGCACTTCGCTTGCCTTGCTGGAGCTTAGGTACAGGGGAGTCTGAATGAAACTTGATTAATCTTTATACATGCAATAATTCTGTGTTTCTGTCTACATGAAAACTGGGGAAAATTGTCTCTGTGTTGGTATTTATGCACATATTCATATATATGTGCATTTGTGCACACGCTTGTGTGTAGGTATGTATTCACACTCCTCTGTGTGTGTATACACACACAAGAGACAACAGTTTCTGTGGGTGTAGCCTGCAAACACCACTTTCAGTTCTACTTTTCTGTTATATCTCTAGGTTAGTCTAAAGTCTGCTACAAAAAGATTTTTCTGTTTATTCTTTTGTAGACGAATAGCTCATCAGTTAATCAAACCTGAACTCCAAGTAAGTGATAAGTGAATCAGCTGATAGCAAACACGGAGCACGGATAAAACAGAATAGGAGCCTGCATGCCTAGAGGTAAAGAGGAAAACGTGTCTTGCTGGTCTTTTCAAAGAGAGGATCAGAAATAGGTAGGGGAAGCCTAGGCTTTCATACAGTATACTCTTACTATAGAGTCAGACTTCTATGGGCTGACACGTTTAAAAGGACTGATAGTATTGCTGCTTTTACGCCAATCAGATCCTTTCAGGGGGATTTCCCCTTCTTACATAGTGGTGGTGAAGTGAAGTGAGAAAGAAACAGCAGCTTGAGAGGAAGCTTGGTAAAGAGCAATCATCAAAAGAGAGATTGAACACAACAGAGGTTAACCAGCACGCAGGCACCAGAGCTGGAACTGGCATCCCTGGCTACATCTTCTCCACAAAGGTGAGTTTGCAGGTCAAAAGAGTCTGGTGTTGTAGAGGAAGAGAGTGGAGCTGCAATGCCAGAGCAAGAAGGGAGCACTGGGAAGAGGCTGTCTAATTTCTGCCACCAAGTCCTTAATCTTGGCAGGGGGATTCAGGGTGCCTGGGGCTTCTGGTGAGGGGCCAGTTCCTGCAGGAGTGCAGGATAGGGAGAGATTTCCAGGCTGCATGGCAGGCAGCAAAAGGAAGGCTCACCGTCAGAGTATGATGATGGGAGCAATATCCATCATGAAACAGGAGAGCTGAAAGCAGAAAATGAAAAAGAGACAAGCTGGCTCAGACTGCAATTTCTGCTCCTACCCCTGCCTTATAGGATGCCTTGTATCTGCCTTGTCCTGCTTGTATGTTGTCTCACTTGTGTGTCAATATTTGCTGCCCTGTCAAGGCTAGGTGTGAAGGTGGGCTGTGTTTGCTTCAGGAATTCAATCAAGAAGAAGCTAATCCAGCAATGGTCTTGGATAGATGGGGTCAGCTATCTCCTCATCTGACTCTGCCCTGATGCACATCTTCTGTGCTGGAAACAAGAAGGGGCATGCCTGTGTGTGTGTGTGTACACACATGCTGTTAAAGCAATGCTGGTGGGCAATAGTCAGGACATTTTGAACCACACACAACCAAGTGGAAAGCAGCAGCTCTCCATGTCTGCTTGTGGATCAATCCCAGCACCAACCAGTGATCATCCTGCTGCAGACCCTGATGTATTGCTCAAACTTACCAGCCCTCATCCAGCTTGTTAGCGTTCCCCAAGTTAGAATCAATTTACACACTATTGACACACTTTATTTTAGGAGTTACATTAGCCTTTAGCATGTGTTAGCATTTATAGAACCTTGTTCTGTAGGCATTAATAGTTTTGTTTAAGAACATGCATGTATTTCCCCAAGTACTTCTACTGGCCTGGGGAAGAGATTCCTGCTCATACCTGATGTCTCAGACCCTTTGTCTATAACCCAGAAACACTTTGGATGTCTAGCTCATCACAGCACCTTATGATGCAAGGGCATCTGTGCCAGCTCCAGTATTATTAGCTGCATTTCTATTTCTGTGCAGCTTTTTGTTTTGTTTTTTTGGTCTCAGCACAGCAGAGAAAGTGATTTCTTGGTAGGGCAATCATGTTGTGACTGGAACTGTATTTCTGAGTGGGTGTATGGAGGCCCAAAACACTCCTGCAAGTCAGGATCTTAAATTGAATTATTGGACAGGAGTAGTAAGGGGAAGAGAATGGCTGAAAATTAATGAGGATGGGATTGGGATTTCCCTGAGTGTCTGCTTACATTTCAGATGAGCAAAAAGCCTTGGAAAAGATGCTCGAGGAAGTAACAATAAAAAAAGTGTCCTGTTACTACCAAATGGGGTTCAATCCTGCTGTCCCTGGTTGCTTTCAGGCTGCTAAAGTGCAGAGCCGCTGGGCTCAGACAGTATTTCCAGCATAAATATCAGCATTTGCCCAGTTCCTTGTGCTGCAATTTTCCATCTGTAAATAACCCAACTATAGATTGATTTTAACCAGCCAGGGTGCCTGGTTGTTCCTTTTTCTAACAGAAAGCATTTTGGTGGCAACTTTAAAAATCCCACTTAAATGTTTTGCTTGTGAAACTCATTTCACTCATAGATTTGCTCCTGTGACTTACAGCACTGTGTTATCCAGCCAGACTTTAAAAACTGAAAAAGCCCCTTAAAAGAGCCTCGTCTGGATAGTAGGTGAGTGTGACTACAGACCACAATTCTTTGGGTGGGACTCATGTGCATAAATCTGTAGGTGTCTAAACTACAGTGCTCCATTTTATGTTGATGGGGTTATTTCTCTGGGAATTATCCCATCTTAATGGAGGCTGACCAGCTCAGCTGTGGGCATCTAAAGACAGGAGAGAGCAATGTGTCCTTCAAGACCCAAAGCTCTGTATCAGAGAGAGACAGAGATTAAAGGAAAATAACACAAGAGGGCAAAATGTTTATAGTTCTTCAAGTGGAAAGAGATGGAAAGCTTGAAAAAAATTATCTACAACTTTCCCTCCTCTCCACATATGCCCAAACAATCTCATCTAATTAATCCCCTTCTGAACAAATTTAAGCAACTTTGGCTAAGAATAACAAGAAAGCTAGGACTTGTCTGTATAACTTATCTACATGGGTCAGTCATTGTAAACCAAATTGGAATATGAATTCAAAGTACAGTAGATATTTTGCATGGAGTCGCAGTTGGATGACCAAAGAAGAAAGTGCTCCTCAGTGAGCCAGTCTAATCCAATTAACCTGAAACAGAGCCCATGACGATCTTTGGGAACCCGGTCAGTGGTTCATGTTGATGCTTTTCAAGAAAGCATAAACCAAAACAAGGATTATAACTCATTGGAGAATATGGGTTTTGAAGGAAAAACAGTTCTCTCAGGTTTTGAGAACTGTTTCTTAACTCCTCTGAGGAACAAGAGAACTAAAGATGACTTCTTGGGAGTACGGATGGGCAGCAACCTCTGTAAAACAAAAAGAAGTGACACAGGATCCATAGCTGTGTGGTTTCTCTTGTCCATCCAGCTGATCTGATCTACAGGAGGTTCCAAAAGCCACATGATCTTCTTTGTAGATGGGCCTGACCTTCTCTCTACTTCAGAGACCCATAGCAGAAAAATCCACTGGTAGAGACAAAGGATGCTGGTTCATCTTGATATAACTGGGGTTTGGAACATGTATAGGAATGTCCCTGTGGTAAAAAATGAATATATAAAATAATATTTACAGATCCTGCAGAAAAAGACCTAAGGTGGAGCTGAGGGGGCATGTATGGGGTCTGTTTTCTAAAGAGCAGAAGGGACAGCTCAGTAATAATTTTGAGATTATTCAGACATTTAGCTGAATCTGCAAAAGATTAGTGAAGCAATTAATTGATTTGATAGTCCTCATTCCAAAATTAGAAACCACAGAAAAAAAAAATAAAGAAAATGTCAATGTGAGTCATATTTAAGAAATTATTCTTCAGTATTTGGGTCATTTTTTTGTAACTAACCTGACTCATCTCTGACGAGACTTAAAACCAAATATATTTGCAGTGCCTTCAACAAGACAGCACAGTAAGGTTATGTTTTAGATGTATCCTTTTGAAAACTGACTATTCATCTTATGTTTGCTCTGATTGTATTTCATATCTTAGGCACAATAATGACTGCATGCATGTGGCGAATATGTGCCATCTACGTAGTCCTAGCTACAAACCTCTCTGAGGAGCAAGTGCCGAAGCAGGCTTGTCCTTTGTGTGATGCCACTCAGCTTTGCAACTGTTCTTCCATGGGCTTGGACTTCATTCCCCAGGGGCTAACAGGCAAAATCACAGTGTTAAACCTGGCCCACAACAGGATAACACACATCCGATCTGAGGATCTGCAGCAGGCTGTGAACCTGAGAGCCCTGCTGCTGCAGTCCAACAAAATCAGCTTGATAGATGAGGACTCATTTCTCTCCCTTGGGAAACTGGAGCTCTTGGACTTATCAAATAACAGTTTGGCTCACTTGTCCCCTGTGTGGTTTGAGCACCTTTTTTCACTCCAGCACCTCCACCTTCAAGGGAACTCCTACAGAGACCTGGGGGAAATCTCCCCCTTTTCTAGCCTGAGGAATCTGAGCTCTCTCCGCCTGGGCAACCCATGGTTCTCCACGATAAGGCAAGGGAACTTTGAGGGCATTGAGCTTCTTGACAAGTTGTGGATTGATGGTGCCAACCTCACGCAGTATGAGCCAGGAAGTTTGACATCAATTAAGAAGATAAATCACATGATCATAAATGTAAGTAGTGTTAACATTTTTTCAGCAATTGTCAGTGACCTTGTGCACTCTGTCACTTGGTTAGAGGTGAGGAAAATAGCATTCAGTGTACCTGCTGAAATGCAGCTACTGAGAGTCATGTCTTCTTCTTTTGCAAAGAAAATTTCTTTTAAAGAGACCTTTTTAACAGATGATACTGTGCCTGAGATTGTCAGCATTTTAGAAGACATGCCAAAATTAGTGGAGGTGGAGTTGATCGACTGCAGTCTCTTAGGAACTGGACACTGGGAAATGGAAATTCAAGCAAACCAATCAAAGACTCTTGGAATTCTGACCATAAAGAATTTATCTATAGAAGAATTTTATTTGTTTACAGATCTTCACACTATGAAAGATCTAGTATCTCTTCTTACCAAAGTCACAGTTGAAAACACCAAGGTCTTTTTAGTACCATGTAGTCTTTCAAAAAATCTTCGGTCATTAGAGTACCTTGACCTTAGTGCAAATTTAGTTGGAGACCAGAGTTTGGAACATTCAGCCTGTCAGGGTGGTTGGCCCTCACTACAAACTTTAAATTTAAGTCAGAATTCACTGAGTGACTTAGAAATGACAGGTAAAAGTTTATCTCATCTAAGAAAACTAATTCTCTTAGACATTAGTCAAAATAATTTTGGTGAGATTCCAGATGTGTGTGAATGGCCCAGAACCCTGAAATATTTAAACCTCTCCAGCACTCAAATTCCTAAACTAACAACCTGCATTCCCTCGTCATTGGAAGTTTTGGATGTCAGTGCTAACAACCTGAGGGAGTTTGGGCTGCAGCTCCCATTTCTCAAAGAGCTGTACCTTGCTAAAAACCAGCTGAAGACCTTACCTGGTGCCGCACCCATTCCCAACTTAGTGGCCATGTCAGTCAGAAGAAACAAACTCAACAGTTTCTCCAGAGAAGAGTTTGAGTCCTTCAAGAAAATGGAGCTGCTGGATGCCAGCGACAACAACTTCATCTGCTCCTGTGAATTCCTTGCTTTCATCCAGCACGAGGCTAGGATAGCCCAGGTGCTGGTGGGGTGGCCAGACAGGTACATCTGTGACTCTCCCCTGTCTGTGAGAGGGGCACAGGTTGGGGCAGTGCACCTCTCCCTGATGGAGTGCCACAGGTCCCTTGTGGTGTTGCTGATCTGTGTCCTGGTGTTCCTGGTCATCCTCATCCTGGTGGCCCTCAGCTACAAGTACCACGCATTCTGGTACCTGAGAATGACCTGGGCATGGCTCCAAGCCAAGCGGAAGCCCAAGCGAGCCCCCGCCAAGGACATCTGCTACGACGCTTTTGTCTCCTACAGTGAGAATGACTCTGACTGGGTGGAAAACATAATGGTGCGGGAGCTGGAGCAGGCCTGCCCTCCCTTTCGGCTCTGCCTCCATAAGCGAGACTTTGTGCCCGGGAAATGGATTGTGGACAACATCATTGACTCCATAGAGAAGAGCCACAAGACACTCTTTGTGCTGTCCGAGCACTTTGTGCAGAGCGAGTGGTGCAAATACGAGCTGGACTTCTCGCACTTCCGCCTCTTTGACGAGAACAACGATGCAGCGATTCTCGTCCTGCTGGAGCCCATCCAGAGCAAAGCCATTCCCAAGAGGTTCTGCAAGCTGCGGAAGATCATGAACACCAAGACCTACCTGGAGTGGCCTCTTGAAGAAGAGAAGCAGGAGATGTTTTGGGAAAACTTGAAAGAAGCTCTAAAATCCTAGAGAAGCTCAAGAACAGAGAACTAAGCCACTGTAAATTCTATTACTTGCTGTGAGATTACTTTCTTTTTGTAGCTGTGATCATGAATTGCTCTGATTTGAGCTGGAATAGCATTAATTTTCTTCCTAGTTGCTGCTATAGTGTTGTGGTTTGGATTTTTGACCAAAACAGTTTTGATAACACAAGGATGTTTAATTATTGCTAAACAATAACAGTATCAAGGTCTTTTCTGTTTCTCATACTGTCCTGTCATTGAGTACGCTGGGGATTCATGATCATTTGGGAGGGTACTCTGCTGGGAAAGCTGATCCCAGCTGACCAAAATGATGTCTCATGAAACAGTGTGCTCTGCAATAAATTCTGTGTGAAGATGTTTGGAGTTACAATGTTTGACTTCCCAAGTAACTGTTATGCGCGATGGAGCCCTGCTTTCATGAAATTGGCTCAACATTTGTCTGCAGATAGGAAGTAGTGCATGTGTTTCTTATTTTGCCTTGCTTGCATGCAACTTTTTAAAATAGAATAGAATAGAATAAACCAGGTTGGAAGAGACCTTTGATATCATTGAGTCCAACCTATCATCCAACACTATCTAATCAACTAAACCATGGCAACAAGCACCCCATGATTCTCTTCCTAAACACCCCCAGTGATGGCGACTCCACCACCTCCCTGGGCAACCCATTCCAATGGGCAATCACTCTTTCTATGAAGAACTATTTCCTAACAGCTGGTGTAAACGTCCCCTGGCTCAGCTTGAGACTGTGTCCTCTTGTTCTGATTCTGGTTGTTGGAAGAGGTACAAGTTCTAGAAAGAGGTGAGGGGGGGAAAATGGTAATGGTAATCTTGTATTATCTAACTTTCACCAAATGAACTATCTAGGTATCATTTTTCAGAATTTGCTGTGTACAAAGCCATTATTTGACTTAAAATTCTCCCTTTCTGCTGCTCAGTTTTCTGTAGTCAGAATTTCAACTGGAAACCACTACAAATACATTTCATGATGAAACAAACAAAATATTTATTTTCCTTTTTTTGAGGGGATATTAACTCTAAGAAACAAGTAGTTTTTCTTTTTTTATTCCCTACCCTGGCCTTCACATTAAAGGCAGCAATTCCTTTCAATTCTTAGTCTGCAGAAAAAAAGAAAGCTTTAATAGCTTGTTTGACAGCCTTGCTCTAATGCAAAAAGAGAGACTATGCTGCACAATGGTGTGTAGCACACGAGTTCAACCAACTACTATTTTCTTTAGTCTTTCAAAATCAAGTACAGAATATGCGTATTATCATACGCAGGTAAATATCCAACATCTTGCATTTTCATTAATAATCTGAGTTCTGTTCTACATCCAGTGAGTAATTAATGCCTTGGATGATGCTTATAAAACCTGATTGCCAACCCAGCAGATAGCAGAGCCAGTCCAGAAGTTGTCCGTAGAATATACGTGTGTTCCCGGGTAATCTGCTGTTAATCAAACTGGAGAAAAAAATGCAACAAAAGGTAAATCTTGGTGTTTTTCTTAACCAGAATAGGAGAATCGTTGGGTTAAAAGTCTGGAATGTCTTCAACTCTTTTCATTTACTACCTTTTTTTTTTTTTTTTTTAAAATAGGAGTAAGGTTAAAATTAAATATCCTCCTTACATATGGTTAAAACTGGCTTCAAAGGAGTAAGCCAAACTTTGCTTTCATTCAAGCAGGGTTCTACAGATGTAGCACCAGATCTTCAACTATTATTTCATTTTCTAAAGGAAAAATGTTTACTAAGTGCTCAGAGAAGGGGGATAAACCAGCCCTTGTTCTGAAAGTGGATTATGTCAATTTTGTTATTTCATTAAAGAACAGAATACACTGCATGGTCTTTCTAAACCTGTGATTTGCATTCTTTAAAATGTTCTTTTCATTATAAAAATGATTTCCGGATGTCTTAAAATCAAGAAGGAAAATATTTTTGTGCCTTTTTTTTTTTTTTTCCCATGTAGCTTAACTTGGAGTCTTAGATGTGATAAAGCCAAACAGAACTATCATCTTGCCTAAATATCATTGTTCCTTAATAATAATTGGCTTTCCAATTATTTGATGTTACCCTCTCATCCCACTGCTGCAGATCAAAAGAAGAATTAGTAAGTTATCAGGCTAGGGTTTTGAAAGTGCAAATCAAAAGCACACTTGTTACAGAGTGGGTATGGGTTATTTAATATGCTCTTCAAATCAACTTTCCAGGAGCAGTATGGGCAAGTCTGGTTCTTGCCAACAGTGCATCAACCGTGGATGCAGAACTCATGCAACCTGGTATCCAACGTATTTTTAAGTAATCTTTCAAATATAAACAAGGCTCAGTGCTTACATCTGCAAACCTAGTCAAACCATCAACTGGTAATTTTAATGACTGCCTTGTTTTGTAACTGGGCAAGGTAAAATGACTTGAAATACTGAGAATATTTAGATCTATTTTAAAGTTGAATCTAATGTCCTGGATGTCCAGATCTGTATTCAGATTTTCCAGTTCACAAGCTTATAGGATACTTTTATGAACCACGGGAGGGGATGATTAGTAATATTGGTCCAGCACCTATGCAATACCTTCCTTATACTTTCTGGAATGCACGACACTAAGTTGTTTGGTACACCCAAGAAGACACATGGGGTCTTCTATCAGGCTGTTTGGTATATGTATGTGCCACCATTTGAGAAGGGTTCCACACCTGCCTTGAGACTACCCAGCAAGCACAGCTCCAGGCATAGTCAGAAGAAATGCTCTGCAGTTCACAGGAACCTGAATTAGCAGAATTTACCAGTGGGTCAGCGTGCCTGGTCTAACGTACCAGACAGGCACACCCCCACAGGCTGTGCATGAAGTGCCTGGAAGGCAGAGCTAGGCCTGAAACTGTAATGTTACAGCCATTTTTGCAGCAGCTTGTTGCCCCAAATCTGCAAGGCCTTGTATCACAGAAGTGAAATATATTTAATGCTCCTTTTCTGCCCTGTTTTTTCTAGATGTGGTTTTACTTCTTTTTATTTCTTGGTATTTATCGCCATTGATATTTCCTTTTTAATGCAGCATAAAGGAGGAGAAAACAACAGTTACATAATTACATGGAAAGGGTGTACATGATTACAGGACAGCTGGTAGGTATTTTCAACGGTCTCTTCTTCATTTATAACCACAGGTACAGGACACATTGGATACATCTCCTGTTGGTACGCCACTGATGTTGTTAAACTGTCAAAATCAAGTTTACAGGGTAAAAAAAAAAGCCAAAGGACAACAAAATATTTGCTTAGAGTCAAGGATGCATAAACACATTTTAAGTGCTATTAAAGATATGGACAGCATGAAAATTGATACAGTTATCTCAGTTTACTATTGCCAGGATGCACAATTACAAAGAAATATTTAAGGTCTTGCTGATGCAAGAACTTTTGCAATCATCTGCTTGGTTTTAAGTAACTGGGACGTAAGACAATTGTGCTAGGAAATCACTTTATTTGGAAAAGAAAGATAAGAGCTATAAAAAGGAAGGGTCAAGAAGAGTCTATGAAAGACTTATGGGGAAGTAAGGAGCTTTTCTTCCCATGACAATTAGGAAAATTATGTAGTCTCTTGTACATAGGGACCTGCCTGTTGGATACTCCAAATTGGTCCCTAGCTACTGTTACTGGCTACTCTTTCATTAAGGCTATTCTTCTAGTTGCAAGATTGACAAGGGAGCTCTACGGTTTGTCCATGGCACAAGAACAGCTCTTGAGGAAAAGTGAGGTTAGCTTGCTGCAAGGGTATCCAGTAAATCTTATTATCGTGAGCCCAGAGGCACAAGAGATTCAAGAGCTTTCTTACAGTCCCCGCAAGTGGTATTTAGAATGATAATTCCCAGTGCTTACACCAATGGTGCAAATGGTAGTCAGAATAAATGTTTGCAAAGTCTCTTCCCATCACTCTGTAGTATAGTCTGTAACAAAGCAATGTCGCAGCAAAATCCATGGACTCAGTTCTGCAACAAAACCACAAGAGAGTAGTCTTTTTCCTTTGCAGGTCATGTTTGATAAACTCTGGTTTACAGGAACTTACTAGTTTTGCAGTTGGAAGAAGCTTCCTTCAGATTCAAATCCTAATGTCCATTTTTGTAATCTCTGAAGGTTTGTTCCAAACAAATCCTTATTTGCTCTTCTCCTTCTACAAGTTTCCTTTAAGAAACATTAAAAAGAAAAAAACAAACAAACCAAGCAAAACCCAAACCCAGGGAAAAACAAACAAAAGGCATACTGTGTGTTCTTTTCTCAAGGGAAGTTTGTGAGTTACTCTGAAAGTGAGGAAACTGGTAACAACTGAGAGCATTCTCCACTTTGACAGGGATCTCCACCATAAAGCCTGATGATGAAATAAAGAGGAACAACTCACATCTGCAACTAACAGCTGGCAAAATCAAGATAGTCATTTCAAAATAATGACATCCTGTGGCCCCATTTTGCATAGTTCAATTTGATTAACAGATTGCCAAACTGTAAAACTCATACAAAAAATGTGACTTGTGCAGCATCTGACAAAGCAGGGCCTTTGACCCTAGGCCAATAACATTAGCCTGCCTTGCACACTGTAAATAATTAGTAATACCAGTGCAGTAAATGGTTATAACACTGGTTATAAACCATAAAACTGGTTATAAACATGGTTATAAATACAACTCATTAGACCCCCCCATCCTATCCTCAAAAACTGCCTAAACTGCCTGTTGATTGAATTGATGCCACTGAAAAATAACCCCAAACCCACATTAAAACCCATTTTCTAGCTCAAATTATATATGGTCACCATATGACTACAGCTTTGGGAGCAGGCTTTTGCCTTTAAGCCTTAGAGTTGCTCTTACAAACTTTCAGAAAGGCACTTTTGGCTTCATTAATTTGGGATACCTGCTTAGTTACATAATCGCACTACTGACAAGTTTTCTTAAAACATCTTTCTACAGCCCAACAAAATGGTGTGGCTTAAACATGATGAAACTCTTAAACATAATGAAATGATATAAAATTTAATATGTGTATTTGCTTGAATTGCCTACAATGACAAAATATCCTACTTTTTTCCAATAAACAAATGTTTGAAACACACTGATAACATTATTAAACAATGGATTTGGGATTGTGGAAGCCAGAACATGACAAAGATAAAGCAACATGTGTTTGTAGCTCTTGAATTTTTGCAGAACAGTTACTACTACTGAAAAGAAAAATCTGATTTAAAATTTCACTTTACTTTTTTTTTTGGTGGCGGTGGTGGTGGGGTTTAAAAGCAAACAGAAAGCACAATGTGGTATTTCACAATATAAGTGGAAATAAGTTAACAGATAGAAACACCTGTAAAATATAATGACACAGCATCAATAGATCACATCATTGTTAAGCATTTCTCCACCCTGCAGCCCTGGCTTTACTGGATCATAGCCTGCTGCTTGGATGCCACAGGTCCGTGGTCCCCCCACATCTCTGATCATGGAGTTTTAGGTCTCCTGGCTTTCACTGGAGGCCAACAAAGGCTCCATATTACCTGCCTGCCTGGTGGTTGCCCAACAGCTTCTATTGTAGCTCCAATGTGTTTATATACTGTGGGCTGGGTGTTTTTTTTCAGTAGACTGAAAGTAAAGCCTGAATTTCAGTTGCAAAGCCGAAACTGAGCAGGCACACATCTTCAGCAAAGCAACTAATTTCTAATACAAATCTATAACCGAACGTTGTTATCATGTTATCTGCAAAATGAAGTGCTAATTAAAAAAACAGTATCACAAGCTTCTCTCAGGTGATGCTATTATCAGATCAAATGTTACACATTTAAAGTAGCAATTGTTTCAGATTTCCTCATCGATTTTTATATCTTCCAGTTGTTAATTTTAATACTACTAGCCTCTACATAAAATGCATGAGTATCTCATACTATAAATGAGGAGAAAGACAAAAATTGAGTCATATAGATGAAACCTCCAGTATTGACTTATTATTAATACTGGAGGGTCACCATCTGGACAATTCCATAAAGTAATACATCTGCATTGCTGCTAAATGGGAGCTTTAACATCTGGACCATATTATTCCAAATTTTCCTCATCTACCCATCATCACAAGAGGAATTTCCTGACAAATCAGATTGCTGCCCAAAGGTAAATGTTTTTCTCATTACCCTACTTTAAATGAGCTCAAAAAGACCTAGAAGTGAAGTCAGCACCAGCATCATGGACAACTTTTCTATTTTCTAATTATGCAGATTAAATAAGTAATTCAACACCAACCGAAAGATGTCCATCCACCCTCTGCTTTCCTTGCAATGTTCCCCCACCTCTGAATAAGAATGCCTATCACCAGATAATTCAATAGAAGAGCATTAATCCACTATCCTTCCCATCTTATAGGAGATGGTGAAAACTATATAAAGAAAATAACTGTGTAAGAATTTGATCTATTGTGAGAGACTGACCCTACCAGAACTTGTTAACTTGGCAATGCAAAGAGATGGTTCTCTAAAAATCTAGTTTCTTTTGATATAGACATATTCAAATATTCAAAACCATATATATAAAGAAATAATAAATTAGCTCTTTGGATTTTTCAAGTAATGCTTAATTTCATAAGCTTATACTTGACAGTACCTTGGAAATCCATAGAATGTTTTGGGTTGGAAAGAACCTTAAAGATCACTTAGTTCCAATCCCTGGAACATGGGGTTCCATGGGCAGAGACATCTACTACACCAGCTTGCTCAAGGCGCCATCCAACCTGGCTTTGAACACTTCCAGGGTTGGAGCCTCCACAAATTCCCTGGACAACCTGTTCCTGTGCCTCACCACTCTCATGAGGAAGAATATCTTCCTAACGTCTAAGCTACATCAAGCTTCTTCCAGTTGGATGCTGTTACCCCTTGTTCTGTCACTACATGCCTTTGTAAAAAGTCCCTGCCCATCTTCTGTAGGCTTCGTTCACATACTGGAAGGCTGTTATAAGGTCTTCCCAGAACCTTCTCTTCTGTAGGCTGAACAACCCAAAGTCTCTCAGTCTGACTTCATAGGAGAGGTGCTTCAGCCCTCTGATTGTCTTTGGTGCTCATGTCTGGATCTGGTCTAACAGTTCCATGTCCATCTTGTGTTGGACGCACCAGAACCAGATGCAGTATTCCAGCTGGGGTCCCACAAGAGTGGAGTAGAGGGAAGAAACAACTCACTTCACCTCCTGGTCATGCATCTTTTGATGCAGCACAGGATACAGCTGGCTATCTGAGCTGCCAGCACACATTAATGGCTCATGTTGAGATTCTCATCAATCAGCACTCCCAAGTCCTTCTCAGGACTTCTCAGTAACCATTCTCTGCCCAACCTGTGTTTGTGCTTGGGATTGCCCTTGCACTTTACTTTGTTGAACTTCATGAGCTTGGCATTGGCTCACCTCTCAAGCCTGCCAAGTTCCCTCTGGATGGTATCCCTTCCCTTCCACATGTCAACTGTGCTCTACGGCTTGGTGTCATTGGAAAGCTTGCTGAGGGTGCACTCAGTTCCAGGGCCAGTGATATCACTGTCAGAGATGTTAAGCAGCACCAGTCCCAGCACTGACACTTGAAGAATACCACCCATCCCTTGTCTCCACTTAGACATTGAGCCATTGACCATTACTCTTTGAGTGCCATCATCCAGCCAATTCTTTATTGGCTGATTGGTCTATCCATCAAATCCATGTCTTTCCAATTTAGAGTCCAGGATGTTGTAGGAGAAAGTATCAAACACTTTGCACGTGTCCATGCAGACAGCACCAGTTGCTCTTTCCTTGTCCATCAACAGTGTTACTCTGTCATAGAAGGCCACCAAATTTATCAGGTGTTATTTGCTCTTGGTGAAGCCATGTTGGCTGTCACCAATCACTCCCTCTTTTTTGATGTAGCTTAACAGGGTTTCAAGGAGGATCTGCTCCATGATCTTGCCAGGGATGGAGGTGAGACTGAGTGGCCTGTAGTTACTTTTTCCCCTTTTTGAAAATGGGGGTTATAGCTCCCCCTTTCCAGTCAGTGGATACTTGGCCATATTGCTGTAATATGATGGAAAGTGGCTTAGCAACTTCATCCATCAGTTCCCTCAGGATCTGCAGAGGGATGTTGTCAGGTCCCACAGACTTCATATTCTTTACACAGGATCATAGGATGACAGGATGTCAGGGGTTGGAGGGGACCCAAAGAGATCAACCACCCTACCAGAGCAGGACCATACAATCTAGCTTAGGTCACAGAGGAATGCATCCAGACTGGCCTTGAAAGTCTCCAGAGAAGAAAACTCCACAACCTCTCTGCGGAACCTGTTTCAGAGGTCTGTGACCCTTACAGTAAAGAAGTTCCCCCTTATGCTGAGGTGGAACCTCCTTCAGGTGGTCTCAAACCTGATCTTCACTTACAGTGGGTGATGTCTCATTTTCCCAGTTCCTTCTGTAACTTGGGTGGTATAGTTAAAGGCCTTTCCTGTGAAGACTGAGGTAAAACTTGTACCTCTGTTTTCTCCTTATCACTTGTGACCAGTGCCCCTGTTTCTTTCTGGAGAGGGCCCACCTCTTCCCTAGTCTTTCTGTTATCATCAACTAACTATATAAATTTTTCTTGCAGCCCTTGAGGTCCTTGAGCAGATTTAATTTTAATGGGGCTTTAACTTTCCTGACCTAGCTACTCAGACCAGACCGGGTTCTCTTGTTCTGAGCTCATGAAAAATGTTATATGTTTAAAGATTTCTGATATGCTAGGGAAAAACAACTTTGTCCACACATTTTATTTTCATCAGCAGACAGCATCTAATGACAAACAAACTGCATTATAAGAATCAGCTAAGTGCCTGTCAGAATTTCCTTTGGGAAAGTACTGAATCACAACACTAATAAGCTTTTTCCTTCCTTCTCATTTGATATGCTACACTTGTGCCTTTATGTTGAGAAAAAATGGATTGGATAGGTTAAGACAGGATAGGAATGGTTTTTCAAGGATGGTAATTCTCTGAGTAGCATTCTTTGTTGCCATTCCACAACCCAGAGCACATAACACAGTTCCAAGCACATAATTGCCTGCACCTCACTGTCAGAGGAGTGCAGAATTTGTGAGTGAAATGGAGAAATGAGAGCCTTATCTGCACACAGATGCAAACCTATTGGAGCAGATTTTTTTACAAGGTTAATCAGCAGAACATAGGCTTCATATTTATGTTTTTAAAGTCTCAAATAACAATTACAATATTCTCAAAGGTAACTGAAAAATGATCATTTTCTTTAAGCTGCTTCCTCATATGGAAATTAACTCCAAACTGTCAGCTACCATCTAGACAAAAACCCACAACTGTCACAGTGGTCTACATTTTATTTCAGGCCAAGACTTACCCAAAAAATTTCTCCCTTATTTCTTTCCTCCATGCCAGGATCACACTCATGTTACTTTATATGTAGCCATCTGGTGAAGAGCAATCTCTTCCTTCTTGGCAAATTATCCACAGCTGAGCCTTGGTTGTTTGCTACAGCTTTTTTTGCTCTGCCTCTTTGAAATAGGAGTCTTCCCCAGCATGCCCTTTTTTTGTTTCAGGAGACATTTTACATTCTCAATAAGCCTGGATAATGCTTTTTTGGAACGTACAGGCTGTTGCTGTTTCTCTTGTAAGTAGTTGCTGCTTTTTATTTTTTGTTCTTTTTAGCAAGCTAATGAATGCCCTTTCCATTTCAGGCTGGTTTAATGCTTCCTTTGACCTTCACATCCTTTTTCTTTCAAAAAGAAACCAAACTTTTAAATTTTTGTAAAGTGATTTGATGAGGAGGGTGGGAGTCGATCACTGCAATCCTTTACTTTGTTTCTACTAACAGAACTGTGCAATTCTCTCTGAGCTCTTACTATATCTGAGAATAGCATGAGTATCCAGAGCAGAGATGTATACATGCACTCACCATGACTTCAAAGAATCAGGCAGAAAGATTTGTCAGCTGATGGTGCCTTCCAAGCTGTGATTTGCAATGGAGGGCCAGCTACTTGTTTCATTGATCTCTTGGGACAGAAGTTAGAAAATAAAGCAATTTTCAATCAGAGAAAAGGAGCCTTAGAGTTTCCCCTCCCATTGAAAATAATGTGTTCTACCTCTTCATCTGATTTCCATTCTCTTTTACTCCTCAAGATGCAGGCAGGGGAAAGTATGTTTTCTTCTCTTCAGTATTAGAAACTGTTGTGCATAACCTGTATGTGAGCTACACAGGCATAATGACCCAAGTGGACAAAAGATGTTATGGCAAGTAACAGAAATGTGTAAGTAAGCAAAAGCAGAAGGCTGTTTTCTCTTTAGTGAGCATGTGGTTGGTTTTCAAATTTTGACTTATTTAAATGTTTCCTATGAAATCAAACAAAACCAATATGCACATGAACACAAGCATAATAACTGCCACCTGGAAGTGCTGTAATGGCAGAAGTCTAGACCTGCCTGTACTTAGGGGAACAGTTGTTGTTGTTGTTGTTGATTTTTATGTCAAATGGACAATTTCCTGTATGCGTTAACTAAGTTAACACATTAACTAAATATGACCATTTTTACAGTTTCTGCTCCTAAATCAGGTTTCCTTATCTGGTGCAACAATGTATGCTAGTTATTTTTAATCATTCTTGTCTAAGGATCTCATTAAATGTTCAGATTTGTGTCTTAGTATTTGTCCTATTTGTCAGTGCTCAAAACACTGTGGGTCAGATTTTGGCAGTTACCATACTGGTAGAAATTTTTAACTTTAAAGTTGCTCCATGACATGTTTTTAAAGAAAAGCATGCATGAGATTGACAGTGTTTGAAAACCATGCAAAAGTATCTGGATGTGCAACATGAGGGCAGTTATAAATCAACACACAAACTTGTAAGCTGTTTTGATGACAAACATTTGTAAAATACCTAACATGGAATAAATTCAGTCAACCATCTTGTGGCAGGGACCCACTGTAAGCTGTGTTCACTGTTCTGGAGTAACTTCATACATTAGATAGATAGGTATGAGAAAATATTACTCTCCCAGCTAAACAGAGCGTGAAGCAGAACTGTAAAAACTCAGTGCAAAGTGAACTTCAGGTTCTGATGCTACTCTTTTTACTGAAAGAGGCTCTGCTTCAGTTCCTCTTTTACTGGAGAAGGAGGTCTTGCTGCTGCCACACAAATATGCACTGAAAATTGAGGCCCCAACATGTTTCTGGCACAGATGTTTTCTTTATTTTAAAATGCACTGCAAAACCACAAAAAAACATCACTAAAGTATTGATAAAGTGTTGTGATGGTTGTAGTTGTACTGGAGCCTCCCTAAATTATGCTAAATGTTTTAGAAAGTGTATTTTTTTTCCTATATTTAGCTATGTTACTTTGTAGGTGTGACTGGCTAATTGGAAATAAAGCTTAATTTGCTAAAGACTAAGCTGCAGAAGTAATAGGAATGTTGCAAGTGTAGATTATTGGTGTTTTTGAGAGGGGTTAAGTGTATGTAGTATATACATTAACTAACTTTAAGTACTGTTATGCAGGACAGTGCCAAAGCAATGCAGAATGCATGCTGCTTACACTCCTGCAGGTTTTCCTAGGCAGATAAGGAGCTTCCCAGCTCCTTATTATTGCATGCATACTTGGTTTCAAGCATGTTTCAGCTGTGATTTGATACTAGTCTCATGCAAAATACTTCCAAAGTAAAACAAAGACATGGACTGTTTGGGTAGCATCAGCCACTCCAGTGTTGTGTAACTTTATTCGAAATGTCTGTTGAAATCAGTAAGGCAAGCAATTATAAGAAAGAAACACTTGAAAAGCTCTGGACTGAGATTCTAATATGAATCTAAAGTGGTTGAAACCGTTAAGGAATTTATTGAATTTATAATTAAGATATGGCAGATATGGATATTAATAAAATATCAACAACTTCTTATGAATATGGAAAAAAAAGCCAAAACGTATCAAATAGGTTTGATGTATGGTTAGACTGTATATTTACAATGGGAATGTACAATGTTTGGGCAAATATAACACTTTTAACAATTTAAGCACACCAGGAAGAATAATAGGCAGAGAGAATCCTTGGGAGTCAAATGGCACTTGTCCACAGTGGGGGAGATGCGACAAGAGGTGTTAAGCCAAAGAGGCAATGAATTAATTACTCACAGCTGGTTCCACCCAAGTGGGGAGTACTGCTGCTATTAGCTGTTGAGGCTTTTGGGGTGCTCTCATGCACCAGGCTCAGCTGGTTGCTGGCAGGAAGGCCATGTGGTCTTGGGGCTGGTCTGTCTTCAGCAGGGCAATGGGCTGTACAACGCTGCAATGGGCTCTTGGCTTTCCTGGGTAAACTGAGGCATGGCAAAATCCTATTTGCAAGGGGAAGAAAGGCTTGGCTCTAGCTCCTAAGCTCGTGGCTTTTCTAGCTTGCAGTGGATAGGCTTGTGGCTTTTATCCCAGCTCTGGACCAGGCTTATTTGGCCCTACCATGACAGAACCATACAGTGGAACTGGTCTAAAATAGAAGTTAAAGAGACCATAATGATTATACTGTACATGCTCAGTGTGTGTGTGTGTGTGTGTGTGTTCAGGATTAGAATAGAGTTAACCATGTTGGAAAAGACCTTTGAGATCACCAAGTCCAACCCATCACCCCACACCATCTAATCAATTAGACCACGGCACTGAGTGCCTCATCCAGTCTCTTTTTAAATGCTTTCAGTGATGGTGACTCCACCACCTCCCTGGGCAGCCCATTCCAATGGCCAATCACTCTTTCTTTCCAGCCTAAACCTCCCCTGGCACAGCTTGAGACTGTGTCCTCTTGCTCTGTTGGGTGTTACCTGAGAGAAGAGAACAACCTCCACCTGGCTACAACCTCCCTTCAGGTAGTTGTAGACAGCAATAAGGTCTCCTGTGAGCCTCCTCTTAGTGTGTGTTTGTAAAGGTAGAGAGTTAGTGACATGAAGCTAAAATCCTCAAAGAACTGTGCTACTTGTGACTTCATTAGACACTTCACCTCTATGTATGTTGCAATGACAAACATTTCATCACTGTTCCTAACTCTGTCAAGCATAGCTGAAGAGCCTGTTTCACTATCTCTGCATTGAAATTTTGGACCACTGTGAAACTCTATTAACATTAATAGCTGTCATAGATTAGACTGGTTTTATATCCCACACTGAAACTCTAAATTGCATCAACACAAATTTTATGAAATATCTGTGTGATCTCTGTTATTTGTTCAATACTGACTTAAAACTCACATTATTTTTAAGGTCCTTTCTGGATGCTAAACATTTTTTATACTATTGAATAGGCAGAGGTCATGGGTGGAAATCAAGCCACTCTAGTTTTCTTAGGTTTGCAGAGAAGTCTGTGGTAGGGGAAGGGAAGTGAGCTAAAGCACCATAAACCTCAGTTTTAGCACTTTAACCACAAGACAAGCTATATTTTTTTTCTAATTAAGAATGTGAATTAATAACTTTATAAATAGAGATGTAGAATTCTCTCAGTAAACCCTCTGTAGCATTACCTTAGCTAGATGAGGGTAGTAGTTTTGTTCACTAAGTCCATTTGTTTGAAAATTGGAAAGCTTTTCCATAAAAGCCTTAACCTGGCTGGTCACAGCACATACTGCTGCTGATCACAGCACCAGTATGCATACATAAGAAAGAAAATACAAGTTGTTTTTACTTTTGACATAAAAGCCATTATACACCTGACCAAAAGCCATGGCTTCCTCCTTTTCACAGAGGCTCATCCATCTGTTTAGATGTAAACTCTGGAAAGTATGTCATGACTTCCAACTGTTACATGAGAAATCTGATTTCTTAACCAGCACATCTCCAAAACTAATGTCTTTCTGACAAACTATTCAAATTGTACAGTAGACAGTTTTTGCTGCCACCAAACAAGCACAATCTGGGCAACAACAAAGGTTGCAAAGAGAATAAAAGTCATCCCCACATGCACTGGTTCACAGCCACAGTGCTTTGCATGTACCTTCTGATGTTGCAACCTGAAAAATATAAAGAATGCACTCTATTACAAACAAAATTAAAAATCTAGAGGGATCTTTTTTTCATAGATAGAGGTGGCAGTAAGCCTGTATGTGAGAAGTACTTTACGAGGAAATAAACATGAAGATATAATGAACTTTTAATAGAACTAAGGGAAAAAAAGAGGGTGTATAATCTTTGGAAGAAAGGTGAGGCAACCCATGGAATGTTTAAAGAGGTTGCTAGGGCATGTAGGAGGAAAATTAGGGAGGCAAAAGCACATTTGGAACTTAAACTGGCCTCTGATGTGAAGGACAACAAAAAGTCCTTCTATAAATATATTAATAGCAAGAGGAAGGGCAGGGACAACCTCCACTCCTTGGTTGACATGGAAGGAAATGTTGTAACACAGGATGAGGAAAAGGCAGTGGTACTTAACACCTTCTTTACCTCAGTTTTTACTAGTTGGAAAGAACGTCTACCAGACAGCTGGCCTGCAGAGCTGGCAGAGGGAGCCAGGGAGCTGCATGGTTTCCCTGTGTTCCATGAGCAAGTGATAGGAGCTCTCCTCAGCAGCTTAGACCCCCACAAGTCCATGGGACCAGATGGGATCCATCCTAGGGTGCTGAGAGAGCTGGCAGATGTGCTGGCCAAGCCACTCTCCATTATTTTTCATCAGTCCTGGCTCACTGGAGAGATCCCAGATGACTGGAAGCTGGCCAACGTGGTACCCATCCACAAGAAGGGCCGGTTGGATGAGCCAGGGAATTACAGGCCTGTCAGCCTGACCTCAGTGCCAGGAAAGATTATGGAGCAGGTCATCCTGAGTGCAATCACACAACACTTAGAGGATGGCCAAGGGATCAGGCCCAGCCAGCATGGGTTTAGGAAGGGCAGGTCCTGCCTGACCAACCTGATCTCCTTCTATGATCAGGTGACCCGCCTGGTGGATGTGGGGAGGCCTGTGGATGTAGTCTACCTGGACCTCAGCAAGGCCTTTGACACCGTTCCCCATAGCAAACTCCTGGCCAAGCTGTCAGCCCATGGCTTGGATGGGAGCACACTGCGATGGGTTAGGAACTGGCTGGAGGGCCGAGCCCAGAGAGTGGTGGTGAATGGTGCCACATCCAGCTGGCAGCCAGTCACCAGTGGTGTGCCCCAGGGATCAGTACTGGGCCCCATGCTCTTTAACATCTTTATTGATGATCTGGATGAGGGCATTGAGTCCATCATCAGTAAATTTGCTGACGACACCAAGCTGGGGACAGGAGTTGATCTGCTGGATGGTAGAGAGGCTCTGCAGAGGGACCTCGACAGGCTGGGCAGATGGGCAGAGTCCAGCGGCATGAGATTTAACACATCCAAGTGCCGGGTTCTGCACATTGGCCACAGCAACCCCATGCAGAGCTACAGGCTGGGGTCAGAGTGGCTGGAGAGCAGTCAGGCAGAGAGGGACCTGGGGGTGCTGGTTGACAGTATGCTGAACATGAGCCTGCAGTGTGCCCAGGCAGCCAGGAGGGCCAATGGCATCCTGGCCTGCATCAGGAACAGTGTGGCCAGCAGGAGCAAGGAGGTCATTCTGTCCCTGTACACTGCACTGGTTAGGCCGCACCTCAAGTACTGTGTCCAGTTCTGGGCCCCTCAGTTTAGGAAGGATGTTGACTTGCTGGAACGAGTCCAGAGAAGAGCAACAAAGTTGGTGAGGGGTTTGGAACATAAGCCCTATGAGGAGAGGCTGAGGGAGCTGGGGTTGCTTAGCCTGGAGAAGAGGAGAGACAGGGGTGACCTTATTACTCTCTACAACTACCTGAAGGGAAGTTGTAGACAGACGGATGTTGGTCTCTTCTCCCAGGCAAGCAGTACCAGAACAAGAAGACACAGTCTCAGGCTGCACCAGGGGAGGTTCAGGCTGGATGTTAGAAAAAAGTTCTATACAGAAAGAGTGATTGCACATTGGAATGGGCTGCCTGGGGAGGTGGTGGAGTCGCCATCACTGGAGGTTTTTAGGAGAAGACTTGACGGGGTGCTTGGTGCCGTGGATTAGTTGCTTGGGCGGTGTTGGATTGGTTGATGGGTTGGACGCGATGATCTTGAAGGTCTCTTCCAACCTGGTTTATTCTATGTATTCTATTCTATATGTATATGTATTCTATATAAGATTAGCAAACTGGATGAGAATACTTGATCTTTGTAACTGGAACTATTATCCTGAAAAGGACATGTGAAGTAATGGGCAGGGAGTTGTCTTTTTGTGTTTTCTTTTTCTAGTAACTCAGTCTCAAATGTAAACATAGCCATAAATACACAGTACCCATGAATTTTAAGCAGACATTTCATAATTGCAGATCTGAACCCTGCAAAATCTTTTAGCCCAAGGTAAATGGAAATTCAGAAGAGGGCTTAAATTCCTTTTTCAAGCTTCTTTCCTTAAAAAGTGGTGATTGTAGCTGGTATTTGTCCTCCTTCTAGAGTTAAAGAAAGTTGCCTTGAGCTCCTAATAGAGGAGAAATTGTCTTGGAGCTGTAGATCAACCTCCATAACTCAAGATGAGTGAGCTTCTGTGTGAGATTGGAGCCTCAAGCCCCTGTAGCAAGAATCTTGATCTTCATCTGAACTTGACTCCAATTAACCTGGATGTTAGTTTTCCTCTTCCCTGGAGATTTCTGGCCCTACATGCCAGGACTCTGCAGCACATCCAGACTTCTAGATCTGTATATGCACTGAATACATTCCAGCTGCACCCTGAAATGAAGCTAAAGAGACACACATGCACTGTCTCTCTTCCCCTTCCATGCTCTGGTCCCTGTGGGGAGAAACACTGTATGTACAGTAAGAAAGGGAGCTGCAGCGTACTCTGGTTGATGCCTGCCCTGGATGGTTTGCAGACCTTGTGACATGGTGGCTGATGGGCAGCAGCTTCTCTCTTCAGACACAGCCACTGTTAACCAGATGGGGACCAAATTCGAGCAAGGAACTATAGAACCATTCTTTGCTGCTGTTACTTGCTATCCCATATTAGTCAAACATTGAATCTAAAGTCAAAAGACTTTGCAGAAATGTGGAAATAGGTTTAAAATGTGGTTATTTTCCGTTACTTCTTTAGAAGCAGAAATGCAACAGTAGCCATTTAAGAAATGGCTACATGATGGATGCTGTGCCTCTCCAAATCGATGAAATCACCACAGAGCGTCACATCTTTGCTGTGTTTGGTGTCACTCAAGCTGTGATCGAGGGTGCCCCCTGATGGGTAGCGCCGCAGCACCAGGCATGCTGGCAGGGCAAGCCTATAGCTGGAGATGGCATAATCAAACGTGCATCCTAAGAAAAGGGAAGATGCCAACAAGGAGGTAATAAGCTCTTCCTCTTGCCACTGCCTCCCCCATTCCCTGCACCTCCTCCCCTCTTCCCTGGGCAGGCAACACAATAATGGTTAAAGAGCCATTTCTCTATATTAGATATGCAAGCACGTGAAGCGTTATATTTATTGTACCGAAAGGAAAACATTATACTGCAACAGCAATTCCATAATGATCGCTGTAAAGCTGTTCTCTGTTTTGTTTTGCTGAGGAATTGATTAAACTGACAGAATAACAAGTTCCAGTAAAACTTTTCAAGACAAGAAAATTCTTTACTAATGACACTTCTGTGAACAGAACATTAAAGGTTTCTGGTATCACTATAAATGTACAATTCATTTGACAAAACATTTGCAGGCAATATGTAAATTAACTGGCTTCCATTGTTCCTCTGTTGGTAATAAATCATTTTCTTGAAACACATTCAAAACAAGTATTATAACTTCATGGTGAACAGCAGCCAGATGAGTTTTCCTCTCTTAACCCTCATCACCCCTTCTGTCCTGTGAGTTGCTGGATGTGTTGGCAAATTCCTACTGCCCCTCTTCCCTGAAAGCTGCTTAGAAAAGTGCAGCTATGCTGAGGGTGGCAGTCATGCATTTTCTATGGGTGCAGTGAATGAATTAATGAATTGCCTCAGGGTGACTGACCGTCAGAGGTGATGGCATATTGCAGAGACCTACAGTTACAGTATAACTTCATTCAAAAGAGACCTTGACAGTTATTTGGACCAACCTCCAACACAACACAGAGTGAAGGACATCAAGTTGTTCAGGGCTGAGTCCAGATGAGTTATTAGTGTCTCCATGGATGGATGTCTCATGGCCCTCAGGGCTTCCTGTGGCCATGAATTTTCTTCTGCAATACGTGGGGACAAAACTGCAGGAAAATGAGCAAGGTGAGATTTAAAAGAAATATCTCCTAGACGTAATCTAAAAAGCCAAGGTCTGATATGTCAGCTGCTTAGACAGCTGTACAGGTACACAGTACAGCCTGTGGTACAGCTCACACAAAAAAGTCTGAAAAGGGGAATTCAGCAGTATTCAACAAAGTCTAAAGTCAGTATTTAAGATTCTAAACTAGGTTCTGTCAGAAAAGGTCATTACCAAAGAATGTGTTTAGCTCTTGGATTTCCTTCAAATCTTCTAGTTCTCTAAAACTCAGGGGGATATTTTTTTCCCCAATTTTTATGAATGTTTGCTGTTTTTCAGTTGAAATGTGCATGTTTGGTAGAGACAGTAATATAACTTGAAGTGTCAAGATGTCACTTTCTGATGGACTTTGCCACATACATCTTAGCCCTAGAGGTGATGTGTCCTTGCATTTTGCTCTGAGTACTGAGGGATATGCTTCACTTGAGTAACATCAGAGCCTTAAGTAACTGTGTCATGCCTAGTACTTGTGCTCTCTGTTTCTCCCTTGCACAAGTGAGAACACAAGTCACCATTCACTTGGGGGGAAAAAAAGGCCACTTTTAGAAAACTTTTAAGTACCAAAAGATCCAGCTGTACCTAGCAGAAATTTCTAAATTCATGTAGATGCCCCGCTGCCACTCCCCACTTCCTCAGCTCCTTTTGCCATTTCTCTGAGAAAAGTATGAGGCAAATGATCTTTGGAGTTTGAGGATCATATTGAGGGAATGCAAAAAGTAAAGGTGTTGACAGTCTGGTCTTAGCAAATACTGTAAAAAGGAGATTTGCTTTTGTAGGTCCTGTGCATGCTAATGCACCTTTACAAATGTGCTGAATTACACATCTGCAAACCCTAGTCTCATTAGAGCTGAATTAAAGTGCAACAATTACATTATACAGCTCAAAGCAAACATGTATTTCAATTCCCAATGCATTATTTATTTGTTTACCAGCTAGAAAGCAACCTGCATATTCTGAAAAAGCCTTTACATCTTGCTAATTGAACCTGATTTCTGTTGCTATGAGATAAACCTGGAAGTATATTTGGGGAAGAACTTGTGCAAAGTACTGATTTTCTCTTGTTTTAATTTATTTTTCCTTCCAATGCATAATGGTAAGTTCAAGTATCAGCCTACCTGTGCCAGAATTTAGATGTGGCAGTGGTTAAAACATGAATATAAAATTACAGTCCATGCAGTGCTTTTTACTTTATTCTACATAATGCACAGCCAAATGAATCCTTGCATTTCCCTTTCTAACCCCTGATTACTCTCCTCCTCCCCTAAGGTGGTGGCAATGGCTTGATTATAAGGGTCACCCTGCACTAGGTGCGTGTGGTGCATGAGGCAAAGACCAGAGAAGCAGGTGAAGTTTATCACAGCAAAGCTTTGTCTGTAGTGTGAAGAACCGGATGGGAGGGATTACAGAAAGATGCTGCTACCTGAGTGCTGCAGTTTGTAATGTTGGGAGAATGAAGAACAAAAGTAGTGCACACATGGAAGCACAGTGGAATATGTAGGCAGTGGCTGCAGAGAAATACAGTGCGTAAGGGCAAATAATGCACGACAGCATGGTGCTGTGTATGCAGCAATGGGTTTAGAAACCCTGAGTGACCCTGGCTGTGAAAGCTGGGTACACAAATGTAGGGGATTTAAATGTATACTTTCTCTATCTTTTGATGCTTGCAATTTTCCAAGAACGTAAAACAACAGGAAAGTATTAATTGGATACATTTATGATCAAAGAATAAAGCAATATGGATAAATCAAAATGGACTTCCAGCTAGTTTCACTACAATTTAAAATCATAGAAAATTGTTCCCCTATAGAGGCAATAAAATGTGGGGGTTTTAACTACCCCATAAGATGAAAAAAATGGGACCTCTTCTTGAAAAAGTTGAAAGGCTATGGATTTTAATTGCCATTTGCACTGGTTAAAATTGAAAGTGCAAATTTATATGTGCTGAAACATGCATGCAAACACTGTACTGTTTGCATTGCCCATTTTCTTGTCCAGTGCCTGGATATTGCCAGGTAAAAGAACATTCTTACTTTGTGAAAAAGCAGCAAAGCACACCAGACAGTTAAGTTACTTTGGCATAAAGCAGGATATGAAAACATGCTGCTTCTCATATCTCTAAAAGTTAGTGAAGCAAAACTCTTTACTTCAAATAACAAAAATTCAAGAGAAAAACCCCTTGTTCCCCCAACAATGTGGCTTGGTCAGGAAAAGAGTTTTCTGCAATAACAAAACAGTTCTTGTTAGTCACTTCAATTTTTTAGCTGTTAGGTGTTTTGTGGTTTTTGTTTGTTTGTTTGTTTGTTTGTTTGGGGTTTTTCCCCTGAAAAGAGACTTTTAAAAATACTCATTTCATAAAATGCAACCAGTGAGACCTTTATCATCCCTGGAGCCCAGAGCCTGGGCACCAATAAAATAGTTTGAATCACTACAGTGGACTCATGGTAAAGGTAACATATGTAGATCTTGCACAACAGCACTATCTAGCATCTGTCCCACTGTAGAAATGGGAAATAATTATCATAGAAAAGCAACATTAATTTTGTTTCCAGTGGTGCTTATTTTGTCTAAGGCATCATCACTTTGGAAGGTGGTAGCAGAGAGAGGGAGAGTGCTGGGAAGGCTGATGGAGAGTATAGCCAGTGGGAGCGGGGTGCCATGTGCTTGCAAACTTAAAATCTGGCAACTGAATTAGCATGGAGCTGCCTTTCAGGGAAGCTTAGAAAGGAGCGTGATAGCTGAGAGCTCAAGAGAAAGCTGAAGCTGGGTGATAGGGTGCTGCACTAATTAAAGAAGATAACATGGCTGGGGCATAACAGGTATATTCCAGTCAGAGTGCAGGAAAAAAATGAGCATTTCACATGTACCGTTGTTGGAGCTGCTGTCTGCGTGTAGGTGTAGTCTGAGCAGCACAGATTTCCCTGGACCCCCAAGCCCTTTATGCCTGCTCAGCTGGTGGTTTAACATGTCTTTCACCTTGCACATAAAGCTTTGCCCTGGTTATCTCTTGCTGAAATGCAGAGTGGTGCTCCCACTTCAGTCAACAGGGTGAATCACAGAACTGAAGCAATCTGGCTGCAAAATCCTTTGTGGTGTGAGCAAGGAGCACACCAGCCCATGGCACACTGGGGAGGCAGCTGCTGAGCAGCATGGTGTGTACACACAGTAGCTTCCCCAGCTAAACTCTGACAGCTGTAGGCAATGGGAGGCCTCCAGACCACTGCCATATGCCTTATGTTCTGGGTCACATGCTGCAATCTGCACCACGAAGCAGTCATGTGTGTGCTTCAGTTTTGCTGAAGCCAAAGAGAATCAAACGGGTCTTCAAATGCAACATGTGCTCCAGCAGTCCTGAGTCTGGGAGGCACGGGGTCATTGTGCTGTCCTGCTGCAGGGATGTGCGTGTCTGTCTCGCAACAGCTCTGAGGCAGTAGCAGTCAAGTCAAAGGCTCACAGTTATGTTGCTGCTGCACTTTAGCTGTGCTGGGAAGGGGGCACATTCCATCTGAATGTGTTTGGTTTTGCACCTCTGAGCAGTGACTGCCCCAAAGCTCCTGAATTTTTCAAAGCGTTACATGGGGATTTATCCAGCTAAATCCCATTATAATCAATGGGAGCTGGGTGAATAATTACACTGGAGCTTTGTGTAAATAACAGGGAAGATTGCCAGTTATTACTGATTATGATGCTGACTTTTTGTAGATATACATCCATGTGCCTGTTGGGAAGTGCACTTAGACCACCAGGTTATTTCACACGTTGGTATAGTTTCCCTGTTTACTGTGCATTTCACTTCAAAGAACCGAGGTTGATGACTTCTGGTCCGCTGTGTTAGCAGTCCGTCTCCTCTCCATCTCCTGTTGTTTCCTTTCACAATCTGGGTAACAAAAAATGGTGGTGTAAATAGAATTCCAACAAAGAGGTCTGTTGAGCCTGTAATGCTCCCCTGAAAGGAGGCTGTCTAGGGGATGAATGGAGCAGCCTGGGCCTAGCAGTAGCAGGGAAATAGATGACTTGGCATTGGACAGTGGCAGCCAGCAGGGTGCATATGCCTAGTGTAGTGGCAAATAATGGTTAAGCTAGTCAGTTGAAGGGCTAAATGAGAGTACATTGTCTAACCCTGTAACCGTAGCTAAATCGTAACCTGAAAAGAGTTTATAAACATCTGGCTGCTAGCCCATCTCTAAAGCTTAATAGCTAAATCTGAGGTACAGAATTTTTTAAGGCTGCAAATTATGATTTGGAAGTATTATCATCTTGTGCAGATTAATTGCAGAGTGTATTAAATTGTGAATTGAGCATCTCTGTTGAGTTTTCCCATTAAATTAGTTTTCACAAGATCAACAATTATGATTGATGCTATTTCCATTTGGAAATAGACATTCATTTGGAAACTCATTTTGGTTTCATGACATATTGCTGCTGATTTTTGCAGCTCTGTTCAGTATTTCATACCAAATTCTAGTCTTTTGGTACACTAATTATTATATTAATGTTTTTAATCCAGATGCTCATCTGTTTAAGCTCTAATGGGATACGTGACACATCTGCATCTTTTGATTTCTCACTAATTCAGATGTGCAAGAGCACATTTCCCTGTATGGTCCTAGCTTATTTAAATATTGCTGTTTGGAGACAATGACAAACATAAACAGGTTAGACTCATAAGCATGTGACCTCCTCTGCGGACTGGCTTTTCAGTCCTTTTACAGCTTCTGTTATTAATAGGATAGCATCTATGTGCTCTGCATTTGTGTTGCAAATACTTACAATAGTTGGAATCATTTTCTAATTACTTAAACAATGAACTGTAGCAGCACCAGTTGAAATTCCTGTAGGCTACAGGCTTGCTAATTGTTTCCTTCAGTAAACGTAATTTATAGGGCTGTGCAAATTGTTGCTGGGTTTAAAGTATCTTGGCAGCTGAACTGAAAAATAATGTTATGGACTGAATGGAAACTTAATTTCTTTTAAATTGTCAGCACAGCAACAAGGATTGATTTGAGGTTATAGAAACATTTTTTAACACTTGGCAAACTGTTTCATTTGGCTTTCAGGTACATTTCACAAAAGAAAAGGATTGGATCATAAGCATGAAAGGGAAGTAGTCCCAGCCCTCTCATTTTATCTACTGTTTGAGTGAGTAAGGCAATTTACCTGGGATGTTAACAACTTAAATTCAAGACCCCAAACTGTTTCAAGCTTCTAGTAAGGGTCACTCAACACTCTGATGAAAGTCTTTACACTGGAAATGAAGTATTCTGGGTTGGAGCTCTGTTTCTTTCTTAGGATGCCTAGATCAGAAAATAACCCAAATGGATTGTGCAAGCGAAATCAAAACCTGTGGGTCAGGTTTCTCGTGCTTGATCATCTCTGTGCTTGCTGTAGGGCCATGGCACTCATATACAGAGGCAAGACAGACATTGAGGATAAGGGATAGGCTCTGACCCCTCTACTTCAGGTTTTCCTGCCACTGTGCAAAGTAACCAACCTAGAAATCAGGCCATAAGCTTATTCATTCTCCCACAACTTTATGCAATTTGGAAAAGCCACAGTAGCAAATGTTGAGAGTGAAACATCCAGCATAATTCCCTTCAAGTGTGTCACTAGTGGCTGAGCTTTTGGTCTGAACTGTGAAACGGAGCACATGTTAGAGGAGAGGACAGATCCAAACCTGGGACTTAAAGAGCAGAGGCAAGTGTTTGCCATCTTGTCTCACGCATCTGTTTGAATATGCATGAGTGAATATAGATAATGCTGGTGACTGTGCAAGTCTGCTACCACAGCTGCAATATTTCATTTCAGAAATGTCCAATCCCAATCTTGGAAATGAATAAGAAACAGCACTGGGTGAATTTCCCCAATTTATTTGAGTCATCCAAACCTATTAACCATTCAATGAAAAACAGTTCAGCCAGCAGTACTTGGTAAAAAGAACTTCTCACAGTGTGAAAATTGACAAAGACCTTGGGTCTTCCATTTATCTGAAATTGCTATCAACACTACAACTTCTACAACACTTTCTGAAGAGGCCCTTGCTCTGCAAAAATCTTTGAGCAGTATTGTACTTTCAGGGAAACTTCTTTTAAAATCTTGCAAAATGCTTTCTGTTTTTTTGGTTGTTGTTTTCTGGATTTTTGCTGGATCTGAAATAAAACCAACTACTAACAAGGTTTTATTTTTCAGTCTTTCTGCAGAATATGTTGGGGTTTTTTTTCATAGTCCTCAGTTATTTTTTCCTATTTTTTAATATATTTTAAAATGTTATATATTTTTAATATATATTGGATTTTTTCCTCTCCTCTAATTTTTTTTTCAAGACCAAATAAGATTTACTGAGAGACAGCTGCTATGTCTTTGTTGCTTTACACTGAATGCCTCCAGAGGACCATAAAATAAAAAAAGAAGGAGCTTTGCCAGGCACAAACCTACATTTGTGCAATCTTTGGTCATTCAGGTTCTCAAGGTCAAGACTAGTGAATCTAACTCTTCCCAAAGATTAATATTTCTTCTCCCCATCCCATGCTTTCTTCCCTATCTGCAACGTCCCTACTAGCTGTAACATTGTTACCACAATACTGAGAGTGACCATGAAATGTGAAACTAATAATTGCCTTCTGAAGTTAAGCTAGAAGCAGATGATTTGAGGATGCAAGCCCCTGACCCAAACTGGGATTTGTGGTGACCTGTTGTATCCCTATCTCTGAAGATAAACTTGAAGCAGCAGCCCTCCACTGCCTTCCCAGGGATCTGCACTCTTATCCTAGTCATTGCTCGCCAACACTTTTATCTGTCAAAACCCTCTCTGCTGCCCTAGCAACAAGCACCCAGGCTCTTCTGCAGCTGACATAAGCTTCCTGCCACCTCCTGATGACAAGTGCTTCCAACATTTCCAGCTGTCAGATTTTCAGCATCTGCTCTGCGTGTCACCAGGCTGATTTCACTGAGCCTCAGGCAGTTTTGCACTCATCCAGTTGCCTGATGCTTATACAATGGGAATGGCTTCATCCTGACCACAGTCACTTGTCCACCTCTTTCTATGCTGAAACAGTGACAACAAGGGTTGCTGTTTTTATTTCCAGACAGCTTCTGCTACTGCATTTAGATACAAGTACATGTTTTATTCAGACTTAATCTGCTATTGTATTAATACAATCTTAGTGCAGCAGCTTTGGTATAGCTCCATTACATGTATTCAAAATGCTTCTCTTCTAACTGGAGTTTGAGCAGGAGTGGCTCTTCTGAACTCTTGGTGTCCTTAATATATAGAGAGCATGACATTTAGAGAAAGAATACTCTTACTGTGAAATAGACTCTTCAAAAGTAGTCAATATTGGATTTGCTCTGCTTCTGCTAATGTTTATGGATTTTCACCTCTCATTTCCCTAAGACCAGCTCTAGGCCATCATTTCACACTTCATAAAGTCTACCTAGAATGTACATTAGTACCAGATTCCCCGGCAAAACTTGTCATCTGTTTTTTTAAAAGATCTATTTCTGCACTGTCCTTTCAGTAGTGTGTCAGAAATGGAATACATCACCCAGATGAGAATCTCTTGCTGAAGCAGATTGTGCCATTATGGTATTCATCAACACCTTCTTCTTATCTCCTTCTCGAGCGCTGCTGTGTGCAAAGTTTCCCACAAGCTCTTCTAGATCCTTTTTCTCCTTGAGAGGATCAAAGATAGAATGAGTGTGAGAGACAAACAGGAGGAGGGCCCAACTGGCAAATTCAGCAAGGCTGGGCCTCAGGTGCTCAGCCTTACTAAGATTACCACAAGGCTGTAAAGGTGTATTTTTCATGTCCAAGATACAAGTATGATGAGCTCTGCCCTGCAGGTGGTCATTAGACTGCCATTTGAAGGGATCTACCCTGCTGGTTTTCTGCCCTGTGGGAGCTCAAAGGGCTGGAACAGCATTCCAGTCCTTGCTTCTTGCCTGCTATGAGGGGTAGGTCCCTAGGGGACCTTTCATATACTGCAAGGACAGGTTATACTGTGACCAAGTTGATACAGCAAGTTCTTCAATAGTCTTCACCAACTTCCCTGGGTCCTAGATAAGCCACATCAGCAAAGTGAGACTGAGCCTGCTGTAACATACTTGCTTCTTTGCAAATGTCTGAGCTGAGGGCTTATTTTTAGGATGCAGTTTGTGTAACCTACCTGTCACCTGCATCAGCTGCTCCTCATGCGTCAGGTGCTGCAGATATAGGACTAAGTGGGTCGTCTGCTCAGCTGCTGAACTTACCACAAACCACCCATTGTATTCAGTTATTTTCATCTAGATGTCATTTGAGATTGAGTAAAAGAGCTGAACTGATGTGCTGTCTGCCTTCTGTGACTAAGGGAAGTGGTGGGAGCACACAGCTGGCAGGGGGATGTGGGAAACAGAACCTTTGTGAAGAAGCTCACATTTAGATGCAATGTACACACATTAAGTGCAGTTATTGCTAGGTGAACACCCTAAGGTAGGTTATGGCACTCTTACTAGTCTAGCAGATATGCTATATTATAATCCACACTCCAGATGTCTCCAGTGATCCTTTTGAGTGTCACATGGCAAGAAATGCAGTATGCCTTCCACCTTCCATTTTGAGAATTCTCATTAAATAACAAACCTGTTATGAACTATATGTAACTATATTGATGACTTCTGCATTACTCCTTGTTCCATCATAGACAGTTGCAGCAGTTGCAAGCAGCTCTTAAGTTAATGTAGTTTCTGGCTATATTGTCTTGTAGAAAGCAGTATTTAACACAAATCTTTTCTTGTTCATCTACTCAGTGTAGCAGTACAAAGTTTAGAAGGATGCTAATCCTTCCAGCAAGATTCCTAAAGCTTAGTTCTTTGTTGAGGGTCTGATTTCCACATAGTGTTTTCTCATGAAGGTAGAGCTAGCTTTGGAATTTCAGAGGCACCTTATGAACGTATAAAGTCTGTTTCTGTGGGGAATCCAGGACAACTTATTTCAGCTCTCCCAGTAAGTCTGATATTCTGATCAAAAGGATTAAGACATTTTCAATGTTTCACATGGATTATGAACGGATTATGATACTAGAACTTGCTAGTATTTTCAACAGTCTATATCCCATTTCCAAAATCCCTGGGTGCCAATTACATTAAACTCTAAGTATGTAGGTGTTGCAGCCACATTTTTAGATACATGTGAGTAACTCAACAGATAAGCATCTGTAAGTATCTAATGTGATTTTAAATATGCCTTTTTATGTTACTTCCAACAAAACTTCTTTTTCCCCCTTTTGTTGTTAAGTTACTGTAAAATCAACACTGAAGAATACTTTGGAAATTGATCTTATGCTTTATTTTTACAAACTCTTTTGAAAATCTATTTGAAAGTCTTCTTTTTGGGGAAAAAAAAATCCCTACCATTCATATCACTGGGATGACTCTGGTGCTACAGATCAGAGTATTGAATTTTTTTACATATTAAAGAATCCACCATCTTATAGAAACAGGTTATGTGAGGCTGTAAGATTATCTGTTGGACTTGATGATCTTTGAGGTCTTTTCCAACCTTATTGATTCTATGATAAATCTAACTTTCTTCCCTTGCTGAAAACAAATTATGAAACCTCCCAATTCTTAAATTAGGGTGTATTTTCTTGTCTTGCCTGATTATTGTTTGGGGGGGAGTTGCTCTAGTTTCTGAAACTTTACCTCTCAAAAGTGTTTTGCCTTACCTATTACAATCAAGTTATCCTTTTGCTTAGGAAAATGGCCTGACTTAATTCAGCTTTGTGCCTCAGAGTAAACTGAAATGATTAGGGTGTCAGGTAATGATAGGTAGGACTAGGGGGAATGGAACAAAAATAGAAATGGGTAGATTCAGAATGGATGTTAGGAAGAAATTCTGCACCATGAAGGTGGTGAGACACTGGAACAGGTTGCCCAGGGAGGTGGTGGAAGCCCCATCCCTGGAGGATTTTAAGACCAGGCCGGAAGTGGCTCTGAGCAACCTGATCTAGTGTAAGGTGTCCCTGCCCATGGCAGGGGGGGTGGAACAGGATGATCCTTGAGGTCCCTTCCAACCCTAACAGTTCTATGATTCTGTAATAGCTCTGTGTGTGCCTAATGATGTGAGCCCTGCAGCCACTAAAGCACCTGTCTCAGTGTGCAACCAGCCAGGGTTCACTATTGTGCATGGCTGGAGATTCACATAACAAAAAAGGCAATTATACAATGTTAGGGATTTGAAGAAAACTCACAATGCAGGAAAACTGGCAGGGAAGGGTTAGTTATCTCTTGTCTGATAAAAGCAGGTACCAATGGAAAACTCTTGAACTGTCCTTCCTTAGTGACTCCACACAGACTATTTAATGTTTAGTGAAGACTGCCAGGGCTAACATCTGAAAACAAAGATCAGGAAAGTTGAAAGTGTGCTTAAATAAGCATTTTTGCTACCTTTTCAGATCACTACTAAATCTGTGAATTGCTCCTAGTTTTGGCTATACCTCTGTTGGCAACCTGTTACATCAAACAAGAAATTCTCCATGATTTAGCATCAGTTTGTGCATTGAAAATTACTCCAAAAAGATGATCTCTATTACTTAAGTTTTGAAAGAGTTGCATCAATAGTATTGCTTTATTGTGGGTCTTAGAAGGTGTATGTGCTCTTTCTTGGGTCTGTTCTGTAAGATACTGAGCATACCTCCTAATTCCTGCTGGGATTTCTGGCCAGACAGTTTCTCTGTCTGTGCAGTAAGTGGTTTTCAAGTTTGCTCCATCAGCTGCTTCACAGTGCAGCTTTCTGCATTGCTGGTTATTTTGATCAGTAGTGAGAGCGATGGGCTGACTGGCTGATTGCTGAGGTGTTCCTCCTGGCTGGGTGACAGGCTTGCTGGCTGACCTCAGCCAACTGGCTTTAATGCCAGTGAGGGATAGCGGATAATATTTTCCGAAGCATTTAGCTGATTCAGGAGCCCATGGCTCACCCTGAAGGGGTTGATGCATTTGGAAATTGTTAACCTATTAAATTCACCTGAAATGGACATAGTGTGGGCTAATTTATATATGCAAGACAGCTTAGGGTCCTGGATTCCTGTGATGTGAGTATTGTGCGCTCTCCTCTTTGTACAGAGGCAAACACAATGCAGTTGTGTGGTTGTTTCATCAGACAGGCTGTACTGAATCTACATCTGCTGATAAGAAAGCAACCTCTGGATAAATCATACAGGCATGTCTCTGAAGCCTAGAAGTAAGAACTTCTGGCTCCAACAACAAAATCCTGGGCTGCCAGGTCTAAGAAAGGCTACTTACTGCTATGGTAGCAATCATTCCACTGCCCTTGGTCTGACATTGCCAGTGGTGCATGCATTAAGACACAGTGCTGGTGGGTTTGGTGAGGATGGCAGCAGCTTGCAGAAGCAGCAAGAAAGGAGCTGCCCTGCCAGCTGCATGGGGATCACTCATGCTCCAGCAGGCCCCTGGGGGATGATGAAACAGTCCATGCTTGAGACATGGTGTCTCTGCTCTGGGCCAATGCCCTCGATGGTTGAAAAGTGATAGTGAGACATCTGGAAGCAGGTTGAGAGAGTTGCACACCATGGCCCCAGCAAGGGAACACAGGGTTATACCACAGGGGCTGATACGTTGGACTAGATGACCTCTAGAGGTCCCTTTCAATCAGTGCATGCTATGATTCTGTGATTTTAAGTGTGGGACATCTGGCCATGCATGAGAAGGTGTGCTTCATTTTTGTGTGTTCTTCATACTCCCTATATTCTTTAAATATCTTTATATTCTCCTGCTACAGAATAGGAAGAGTGACTGTGCCTGAGGAAACCAGCATGTGTCAGTGGTTTTCCTTGTGGCATCTAACAGCCCTCCTATCCTCACAGAAAATAATGAATTTAAATGCCTTTTGCTAAATTTCATGTGTGTGGGTTTTTATGTCTTAAGCTAGACATTAGGATTTTCTGTGGCTTGTGTGCACTTATGAGTTCTTTAACATGTTCTTTAACAAGTTCTTAACATGAGTTCTTTAACAAGTCATACCAAGTGCAAAAGTGCCTGTATCAGAACATTGGCAGAGACTGAGTGGTTTTTCTGGGTGTCTGAAGTGAATGAGAAGTGAGGATGGAAAAAAAAGCATTAGGGTGTAATTAAAGGATAGAGAGAATTAATTACATTTGAATTTGAGCAGTGGTTTTGTTTTGTTTTGTTTTACATACTCAAGGGAAAGAAGTAGTTGGAGGGAGACTTGGTTGCTGTTGTGCTTTCAAATAATAATCCAACTGCTGCCTTGATTAGACACCATTCTTATTGTTGTGGCCTAATGATTAGAGAATAAAACTTAGATACAAAACACTATGCTGCTTTTGATGACTGTAATGGACTTGCTGGGTGGTTTTGAATGAGTTACTTCACTTCACTGTGCCTCATTTTCCTGATCTGAAAACAGGAATATTAATGCCTATTTTTGTGAAGGCAGTCTGAGAAACTTAAATGGAAACTTCTGTATAAATGTCAAGTATCATTATTATTGTTCTTAAACTAATGCATTGTAGTCAACTACTTTTATAGTTTTTATGAAAGCAAATACAATGGGAGCTACATAATTGGCTGCCCAACAATGTTGTTTTGATTAGAAAGACAACCCCCCCCCCCCCCCAAAATGTCTGAAAAATGCAACAGTGGCTTGCCCTTTTTCACCAAATGCAAAAACAAAACAATAAAAAAATTATCTGCCACAACTGAACCTTACTGTGCCATACCAGATAATTAAGTTAATCTGAAGTAGAATAGAATAGAATAGAATAGACCAGGTTGGAAGAGACCTTCAAGATCATTGTGTCCAACTCATCATCCAACACCATCTAATCAACTAAACCAAGCACCCCATCAAGTCTCCTCCTAAACACCTCCAATGATGGCTACTCCACCACCTCCCCGGGCAGCCCATTCCAATGGGCAGCCACTCTCTCTATGAAGAATTTCTTCCTAACATCCAGTCTAAACCTCCCCTGGCACAGTTTGAGACTGTGTCCTCTTGTTCTGTTGCTGGTGGCCTGGGAGAAGAGACCAGACCCCAGCCAGTCTACAACCTCCCTTCAGGTAGTTGTAGAGAGTAATAAGGTCTCCCCTGAGCCTCCTCTTCTCTAGGCTAAGCAACCCCAGCTCCCTCAAGTATGTATGACCCAATGATCAGAAGTAACAGGTTCTGGTAATTTTTTGTTGTGTTTGGTACACTGTTTGCTTGGCACAGCTGAAGATTTTCAGTTATTGTTGATTGTATAAAAGTAAGGGTAGAAATGTGAAAAATCAACATGTTTACTTCCTTGCCATCATCTAAAAGATCAAGTTTCCTCTGGCTGTGACTTTAAAATCCTAGTTTTCAGCTGAACAGTTTGCAGTGTCTAGCTTGTACACCTTTTGAAACAGTGCAAAACTAACACTCCTTTTCCTTGGCCCGGTGAATATGACCCAAATTTTAATAGGATACTGTTAGAACATGGTACTAGAACTAATCTGGGAAAACTTGAATCCCATTACTCTTCACATTTGCCTAAATCCTGCTTATCTGAAAGGTAAACCTGCCTCTACCAATTCACCCTGAATGTAGATAGTCCCTGTGATTCAGCTCAGGGCCCTGTGCAGAAAGCTTTATCAGTAGGGGTATGCTGTATGTCAGGATGCTCTTAATCTGGGGCACTGATTATACTAGTAAAATGGAATGTTTGCCAGTGTAGTTCATTCTTCATCTCCTGAATTTGTCCTGACAGGAGCAGGATTTTGCTGGAGTAACAGTGTTTATTTTGTGACGGAGGAAGGGAAATGTTTGTTTGGTTTTGTGTTGTTTTGTTTTGGTTTTTTGCCTTTCCACCTTTTTTTTTCTTTTGTTTGTCTGCTTGTAAGACAGAGTGATGTTGGTCATAGGTAATGTGTCTTTGTACATTTAAGTGATTTGACAAAAAAATGTTATGTAGTCTTGGCCTTAACATGACCTCAGAGTGAGTAACTTGTGACCTGTCTGTCCTCATCACCATCAGTACTGCTTGCCTTCTAGGACAACCCAATTAAGATAATTTTATGGTTGCTGTAGGAGGATTTAATGTCTGTTAAGGCAGGCTGAGTGGAGCTGTCCTGGCTGTTCATTTTCGGTCCCCAGAGACTGCATTGCAACAACTACCTCTTTGAAGTGCTTGTTTCTAGTAAGCAGCACAAGTCCATTTTCTTCAGGCTCATCTTCACCCAGGTCCTCATTATCCCTAAGGCGTTTGTTCCCACTGAAACCAAGGCTGTTCAGAGACGGGTACTACATTATATGCTGAGTGAGATGGATAGAGTGATGTGGCACCAGAATGCAGATTGCTCTGTAAGATGATAAACATAGTGCTGGTATTGAAATAACTACACCATGGCATGAAAAGATTCAAATCTGTTTCCTGGGAAGCCAGGTCCATTCAGAAGGAAAGTTTCAATGACATTTCAGCAATGTATTTGCCTTTAAACAAACATACCATTTCACAAGATAATTAAGAGTCAGTCTGGAATGCTGCTTCTCATTTGGTGCTCTTTAAAGAAAGAAAAAAGTGATACTTCTGAGGACATTTGTGAGGCCTGATCTCATGTTGCTTGACCAGTCTGTACCAGGTGTAGTAAGTGCATTCAGACTTTGAGAGAGGGCAAACAATTCATTTTTCTAAAACGAATTTAACATGTTGGATCTTTAATCTTTCTACCCTGATGGTGGGGGAAAAAAAAAAAAGCTAAATACATGAAATTATGATGATGATTTTTTTAAAGAAGAAAAATCTAGTGTTGTATTTGTATTTTGTCTGTGAATGCTGAACATAAAATACTATCCTTGGGAAAGTTTGACTGTACTTCCCCTCAGTGAAGCTAAGATGAATTTTCATGTGTGGCAGTATTGGAAAGCAAGACTCTTTTTCAGGGTAAGTACAGAGACATTCTAGCAGGTAATGCTCCTCATCAGAAAACACTTGTAAGAAAAATGCTGAGAAACATTCCTCTATTTACATTATTAGGTAGGTTTTATTTTCTTTCTCAGTAAGAATAATGAGGGTACATACACACAAAACATGACTTGTTCTACCATTATTCTGAATTGATAACTGCAGATGAGATTTTTCTGTCTGTTCTTGAACTCCTTAATGTCTTTTTCAAGTGCAAGAAATGGATACGTGGATTTGATTTTTAAGCAAGTGGTCTCACTGCAATTCCACATCAGCAAAGAGCACTCTTCTAAGAAAATGAGATGAAAATGCAGGTAGTTGAAAACAGGTGCCAGAGAAATTTCCTCTCGAAGAGCTCAACAGGCACATATTAAAATGAGTTGACTGAACCTCAGTCCTGTATGTCGTGGGTTCATCTTTTGGGAAATGAGGTCCTGCTATGTTGTTTGTTTGCCTTTTTTTTTTGCTGATTGCAGCACAAGAGGCTTCCTCATGCTGCTCTACCAGCCACTTAGGGTGCAAGACCTAAGTTCTCTTTGCCATGACAAAGCTCACTTGGACAGCTTTCTCCCAGTCCTCCCGGAAACAGACTGAAGTGATTACAAATGAGACAATGCATAAACTATGATGTAAAGTTTATATACAAGAATATAACATTTATCTGGAATATTTACAAGGTTAATTAAAGCAATATTTTACAACTCTTTCAGGATAACCACTAGGTATTTTACAGTTAGGCTACAGATGATTTAATTTGCAAAACAAGAAAAGTTGCAGCTCAAAAACTTGTTCATTTTGTCCAAGAGAAAGGAGCGCAGAGGCATGGAAAATAAAAACTGAGAAAGGTTAATATACTCTTACTGGTGCCTATGTATCACATGCAAGAGTCATAACGTGACTTTTATAGTGTTAATATAGATGGCAGAACACTTCACCTTGGTGAGAGAGTTATACCCACTGTGACAGGCAGGTCGCACTTGTGGCTGTCTTCCTCTGCATCTTCCACTTTTGTACAACAAACATGCATGTATGCAGAGAAGCAGCAATATAAATGAACCAGCGTTACCAAAAATGAAGAGGGAAAACCCTCTGACCAAAGTCACATTTGCAACCATAATTAAAAAAAAAAAAAATAGTTTTAAGCAAGATACTTTAATACTTCCCAAAAATAGTCATGTGTTTTTTGTTGTTTGGTTGGGTTTTTTATTATTACATTTTAACCTATGTACAGAAATGGAGGGCTTCCTCCCCTCCCGGACAGCAGCCACCATGACTCATGCCCATGGCATCTTAAGGCTCAGAGGCCAAAGCAAGAAAGTGCAGGAGGCCCGCAGAGCTCAGGACAAGGGCAGCTGCTGGAGGTGGCCAGACTAACTCCAGACTAACACTGGAGTTTGCGGATGCTGCGGGAGAAGCGCTTGAAAGCCCGCTGCCCTTTCTGCCACCGCTTCAGAGAGGTGATAACCAGTTCCCCAGCTTGCTTTTGCCCCATCACCAAGTAGGGGACGTTGATGTCGTTCATCTCATCACAGGTACACTGCAGGCCACCTTTGAGCCAGAGCACAATCTTCCTCAGATCCCTTTCTGTCAACCCATTCAGCTTGTAGATGGTTTTGCTCTTTGTTTCGGGGGTGATCTTGGTATCCCCATTGATGTAGGCAATCTCCTTCACTTTTATCTTCAAGGCTAATAGAGCAAGGGGAGGGGGAAGTGGAGAGAGGGAGAGAGACTAAGAGGTTTTTTCCCATTAGTGCACATAAAGAGGACCTGGGGAGGGAGGTGCTCTATTGCTAATTAAACTGTCAGGGCTGACAGAAGAGGCAGCAGGTGGCTCCATTTCTAAAGCCACAAAGGGCATGCAAGTCATTTCAGTTTGAATCAACCTTAGGGTTGAGGGGGTTTGGGTCTTTTCTCCTATTTCCCCTCCCCCGCTTTTTCCTTCCTTTCTAAATTAGTATTTTCTCCAGCTTTTCTCCTGTTTTCAAACAGAGAGGGGGCATGTTTGCTACATTAAGCACAGCTCTGGTTTTTTTGCTAGGAGAGGACAGTCTTCCTGAAACTAGAGTTTGAAGGGGAGGTGGGGAGGTGACTACCTAGACCTAATCTGAAACCTGATCTCTGCTGCGGCTGAAAACTTCTAAATTTAATTTATTAGGCTGGAGAGGATTTGGGGCAAACCTGTAAGGAAATGATATTTCACATGCATTGTTTTTTGAAAGAATAAATCCCATGGAGGGCAAATTGGTCCAACAGCTGCATTCGATTTGGTAAAGTAACTATGAGGGGGACATAGGGCTCTGTACGAATCTGTGGGGCATGTTTAGCTTTAGGAGGCTTTATCTGAGTGCAATTTGCCAGGCCAAAGTTATTGGTTATTTTAGCAATTAAGTCCCAGTCATGGTTTCAGGTTTTGAGTGTTGGTTGCTTTTTGTTTTTCTTTTTCAAAGAAAGGCTTTCAAATGGCTGTAGATATTTATGCTACAAATCTTTTCCAGGTAGAAACACTGACCTATTATGAAAGGATTCCCCTTCTTATACCCTTTTTCTCTTGAGATGCTAATGTAAGGATAATGTGCCGTTCAGTTGTCTGTGTTGAAGGGGCTTTCTTGTCCTCTTCTAACCCCAGATCTTCCCATTAAGTTTATATCCCCAATTGTCTGTGCATTACCTTCTCTGTCAAATGATATATAGAGCTTCGCTCTTAATCTGCAAAGAGTCTTTCTTAACGATACGTGAGATTGGTCATGCAGCTCTTTCTCATACGTCTAAACGAAGCTTTGCTCTACTTCTCCCCAGGCAACAGTCTGGATGAAAGATTTTTTTTTTTTCCATTTAACTTTCTATTTGGCTTGCCAGCAACATCCACATAGAAGAGCACTACTTCAAAACAGCAAACAGCAAAGGACTGTAAAAAGGGCTACTTTTTATTCCAAGGTGGAACTTTGTGTTTCATGACCCAATGGTCAGATGGGTCAATTTGCAGATAAAACAAAGCCCTGCCTTCATTCAGGCACATCTCTCACTTACTTTCCTGGGAGTTTTACCTGATCTCAAGTTTCAGACGAGGAAGGCTCTGCTTCCACTTACCAAAGTCGTTTTTGCAGAGGTTTTCCACGATGTCGTTATCGTCTTCATTTTTGTTTTTGCAGGCATCGCAGACCTTGGGTGCTGGAAATACAAGGGATAGTCCCCGTCAGGCTCGGGGAGAAAGTAACAGCAGGTGGCGTTGGAAAGCCCTCGGGAAACGGCGGTTTTCCATCCCTCGAACCCTCCATCCAGCCCCGGGGCTGCCCGAGCACTGCCGCGCCTTACCTCGCTGCAGCCCCGCTCGAGGCGGGCACAGGGTGCTTTGCAGGGCGCATCTCCGCCCAAAGTTTTCTTTACAGGGGAAAGAGTAGCGGGGGAGGGGGGCACACAACACTGTACAGCCCAGCCCTGAGCTTCACGGATGATCTTTGCATAAGGAGATTGTCCCCCCCAGGAGCTGAGTGGCTCCAGTTTTGGGGTCGCAGACCTTTTCTCTGAGGATGAAGACGAGCAAAGGTCGGGGTGGTGGTTGTTGCTAGTTCCCCGATGGTGCCTGCGGTTTGCCCAGTGCCCTGGGGAAAGCCTCCCTAAGCCTGATCTGAGGCCTCCTGCCCGCTCCCCCTGCCCCGCAGCACTGCGGCGAGCTGTAACCGGAGGGCGACGCCTCCGCTCCCCTGCAGAAAGCTGGGGAGGGCCTCCGCCGCCGGCCCGGAGCCCCCCCTCTTACCTTCCCTGGTGACGGGGAGGATGTGGTCGCTGCTGGCCAGCGGGATGCAGAGGTCATTGTCCTTGGGGAAGCGGCTGCAGTCCAGCATATCAGGCCAGGGGAAACCGAAGGCGGACATCACCGGGGCGCAGCTCTCCTTCACCTCCTCGCAGAGCGAGTGGCAGGGCTGGATGATCTCGTCCAGGTCGTCGATGCAGACGGGGGCAAAGAGGGAGCAGAGGAACTTCCTGGTGTCTGGGTGGCACTGCTTCTGCACCAGCGGGATCCAAGTGGAGGCCTGCTCCAGCACCTCCTGCACGGTCTCATGCCCCAGCAGGTTGGGCAGCCGCATGCTCTGATACTCGATGCCCCGGCAGAGCAGCATCGGGGCGGGGATGGGCTTGCAGTTGGAGCGCTTGTAGGAGAAGTCAGGCTCCCCGAAGGGGAAGAGCCCGGCGGCCGAGCCCAAGCAGTGGGACGCCAGCAGGAGCAGGGCGCAGAGGCGGCGCTGCATTTTGGGGCACGGAGGAGGTGGAGGGATGCTGGCGAAAGGCTCGGGGGCCGGGGTGGCGGGGCGGCGGACACGCCGCTGCCCTCAGCCGCAGGCAGCGTCCCCCAGCCTGGGCTCCTGCCTGCCAGACGGGGACGGAGGGTCTGAGCGAGATGTGGGGGCAAACGGGAGTTTTCTGGATTTTTTTGTATGCAAATATCAGGGGGAGCGGGGGCTGGGAGGAGCCTGGTGACAGCCATCCAGAAAGGATTGGTCACTACTTTCTCGGTCTGTTTTTGCTCAGGGGGATTGTCTTTTGGCAGGAAATCCTTGCGAGAAACGTTACCGTGCGAGCACGGGGAAAGGGCAAGATCCCGGCGAACAAAGAGCTACCGAAGCCCGAGTTGGTCCTCGGCCGGGCAGGGGGAGAGAGGCCCCTCTCAGGCCGCGGGTAGCTGGAGGTGAGCTTTGACGCTGACACAGCTACTGCGAAGCGGCGGGACCCCCACTCTCGCTCCGACCCCCCTTGCCCACGTTTAGTGCTTTCGCTGCCAGCGGATGCATGATGTGGCCAGGCCGGTTCCCCAAGCAGGGGGCGAGGCTGTCTGCTCCCTCAGCCCCCGGGGGGTGTCTGGCACCTCCGCCCCCTCCTCGCGATGCTGGCGAGTCTCGGCCCACTGCTGGAGCCGCAGGCAGCAGCTAGGGGCTGCTGGATTTCCCGGCCCCCTCCTCCACAGTCCCCTGCCGCTGGGGGCTTCCCTGGGGGCCCCTCAGTAGCCCCACCGGCCCCTCCTGCCCCTGGCTGGCCCCTATGAGGAGAGAAGAGCTGCAGTGGACCCTTATCCTACAGCCCTTGGATGGCCCCCTACTGCCAAAGGGGGTTTTCCTCGGGTGGGAGCATCCAAGTGCTTTTGAAGTACCGCCAACTGGCACGTTTTTCTGAGACCAAAAGCGTGGGCCTCGCTGTGTGTAATGTAGGCATGTCCCTTTCCCTTTGCTCCTGTCTTCGCCTAGAAACTCTCTTAAAAGAATTATGTTTGTGTTGATTTACCACAAAGTGGACTACAACAGGCACAGCACTGAAACCATCATGCAGCTTCAGTGCAGTCTGAATATTTCTTGCAGTTTTAGTAATACTATTTATGGGATTATCACTGAAAAGAGTAGGCCTGTGTAATATCATTTTGTGGTAAACCACGTTCATTAATCAGCTACTGAATAGATCTCCTTTGTAGAGATGCTTTATGGGAAGCTAGCCTTGATAACTTCTGTAAACTGCCGATTGCTGTATGTCCAGTTTCCAGACTGGGCTTCCTGGAGGTTCTGAGTCTCTGCTTGTGGTGTGGGAAAGAGATGGGACTTCCAGTGGTCCCCCCTGGAAGCCACAGGGCTGTGATGCTGGAGTGGCAACTGTTGCTTCTCCAGGCAGGCTGTTGTCATGTACTGAAGCCACTGCCAGCTCCTTCAGAGAGGATTTCAAGATCCCTTCCAGTGGGCCATGCTGATGGATGTAATCTCCCTATAGGCCAGTTTCTTTCCTATTAAAGTTGTTTCATACCTGGAAAATAAATGTCCTCAATGTCTAACACCACTTGTGGAAGAGCTTAAAAGTAGTTTGTTTCCTACATCTTTGCACATTCTTGCTATTCATTATCTCTGTTCAATTAATTCCTTTAAACAATAAATCTGTAAACTCCTGGCCTCAGCTGGCTTCCGTGGCACTGAGTTCCACTGATGACTTATGGTACCCATTTTAATCTGTTTGTGCCAAGTCCTGGAGATTGCCAGTGGCTGTAGCTGTTGCCACTTGCAGAAGATGTCTCTTCCAGCTCCCAGTGCTGGTCCCACTGTCCTCTGTCCCTGAAGTGCTCTTCATTGGAGTCCCACTCTTGCCCTGAATGGCTGGGCTAGTCACTAAATATTTGTAAAGTGGATGTTTGTGGTTTGTTTTTCTCTCTCCATTTTTTCATTGCTGCTCATTTTATTTTTCAGACATTGACATCCCTTTGGGTGGATCTTAGCATGATCAGAAGAAAATTTGCCTGCTCCCTAAATTCCTGATAGTCCTGTACAGTGCTTTTTTCACAGGTCCAGTCAGCTGTGCTGTGTGGAATCAAGGATCCAAATCTGATCAGATTCTGTTTAGACAGGGTATAAAAACAATTTTCTGCTGTGCAGGATGAGACATTTCCGACAGAGATCTGCTAGGGACTTTTTGTTTCCCCCTCACCCCCCGTCCTCTTTCACCTGAATTGTTTGCTTGTTTATTTCCAGCCCACAAGAAATAAGGAGGAAAAACACGCTGTTTTTCCTGGATTAAGCTTTGATTTGAAACGAGGCATTATGAGACCTTACTATTTCCATTTTTAATCACCTTTGGCAAGCTCATTTACTATAAATTAGAAACAATCCTGTAAACAAAACCAGCCCAAACCTGCATTCCCCAGTAATCATTGCTGCCCTTGCTCTGATCCTTTTCAGAGGAAAGCACCAGAGCTGGGGGCTGCCGTTGCTGCTCCACGCTGCAAGCTCAGGTTTGGCATTCCCAGCCTGTGGACCCTGTGCTGATGGTGGTCACTGCACTTTAGCAGGGCCTGAACACCATTGTAGGCTGGGTGTGAACCACGGGGATTGGCTGCTGTGGGCAGAAAGCCTGGCCCAGGTTTTCCAGGGTCCTGGTGGCTTCCAGCTAAATGCTCCAAGTCTAGCAAAGCCTAAGCAGGAAGAGAGGCTTTGAGTGTCTGTGCAAGTGTATTTAAGAGGTCGTGGGGTGGAGGAGAGGAAACCCGTGGGGCAGTCTCCATGAAGAGTGTCAGGTGTCCATGTGGTGTGCGGATGGTCGCTGAAGGCAGAGGGACCTTGCAGCATTGCCTTTCTGTACAGCCCAGCTTCTCTTGCATCACCTTTTGGGAGAGATGGGGCTGGCACATCTGGCAAGTCTGGGCAATACTTGGGGAGCTGGGCTGTGTTTAGGGCTGCCCCGGGTGTCATTGCCTTTCCCGGCTACCAGGGCACATGTCAGGGCCAGACAGTGGGGGTGGGAACTGCGCAGCCTGGAGCATCCCCGTGAAGGGTTTCTGCCTGGAACTGGCTGGGGTTGGGTGGGGGTATCCTGCTGCACTCACGCAGGCCTATGGACAGCCACTGTTTCACACTTAATTGCAAGTGCAACTAGTGAGTTCCTCCTGGCCCTCCCAGACTGGTGCTCTGGCCTAAAGCTGCTTGGGATGGCAGGGTTGGGACTTTGGCAAGCTGGTGTGACTTGGGGGGAGCCAAGCAGGACCGAACTCTTAAAAGACAATAATGTTTTAAGGTGCATTTTTATTGTTTTAAAGGCTTTTGAGCTCCTGTAAATTCATCAGGTAGTATGGACAGTTAAGCCGCTTTAAACCCCTGAAAGCAGCATAAGCATTTAAGCCACCTTAAATGCTTAAAGCAGTATAAGCTGTTAAAACGTTTTAATCCTTAAGTGCTTAAATCACCTTAAATCTTGGGAGTTAGGTGAGAAAATGAGCTGCCTAGGGAAAAAGACAGACCTAGTCCTCTGCCCACTTCTCACCTCAGAAATTTCAATAACTCTTGATGGGTGGTGGTGAAATTGAATGAACTGGGGAAAACGACTCAAGTCTTTGGTGCTTGCAGGAAGTTAAAAGCAAGACAGCATTTTAAAGAGTGTGTCTGGCTTGTACCATCTTCATTAAAACCATGATGATGCTTCCTCTTGTTCTTAAGCCTTGATGTGAACTTGGACCCATTTTCTTGGCCAGTTCTGGAAGCTGAGAAGTGGAAAAGGGATTGACACTCACCTGTCTGCTACAGAGTGGGCAAGACTTGCTTCAATGCAGGTGGTAAGAAATACTATCAAATTGTTTATGTCTTGTATTTTTCTAAATCTGCTGCCTTGAGATCACTTGAGGTGCATTGTTGATGTGATGAGCTTGAGGTGAAAGCTGCCTGAGCCTCACATGGATTTGTTGCTGACGTGCCAGCAGCATCACCCTTTTCAGCTGCAGAATCATGGCTGGAGGAGACCTCACAAAGCTGTCTAGTGCAGCCCATGCTCCAAATTCAGAGTTTAGTTGGGTAGCTTGAAGCTTGCATGCTTACCTGGGAGGTTTGATTCAAGGCTGTGTTGCAACCTCCTTCCCCTTTTTGTGAAAACTGAGCTTTCAGCCTGCAGGTTGGTTTCCCACTGTGGAAGATGGGAAGATGAAGGTAGGTTACCAGTCACACTGAGAGTGGTGGTGATCTACCGGGAGAGATGTGCACCTGTGGAGGCCAGCCAAGCCTTACCCAGCATGAAGCACTCACCTTTCACAAGTACCTGGGTGCTGCTTTCACTCCTGAAGAGGTCCAGTCCCAGTGGCCACTGGTGGGAATAGCCAGGCCAAGAAGGTTTAGGGAGATACTGACCTCAGGGGCTTTCTAAGCATAAAATTCCCCAAGGCCTGAGGAATTGTTCTTTGGTTAGTAGCATTGTAGAGGAATGAAAAAACTGTGGCTTTTTAGTGCATTTATTTCAGTCCATAAAATACAGCAGTGAGGACAAAACTGGCATCTCATGTTGAAAAAATCTGATGAAAATGTCTGCTTACTTTTAAAAACAGGCTCCAGCACCACACTAACAAAATACTATTATTATTTGAATCTCACAATTGCATTCGATAGGAAAAAAAATAAGATTGCACAGGTTTTAACAGGAGGCAGCTCTGCAACAGATCCTTCCTGACTCTGGTTTGGTGGCTGATAAGGTGAAATTTAACATTTTCCAGATCTGGGACTGGGCAGCAGTCTTGTTTTCTGTTACCACAACATTGAAAAGCTCCATTGTCAAAAACTGCTTGTGCTGCAGCTATATCTCTTCCCCATTCCCCTCCCCGTTCTGAAAGGAACCCTAAAAACTTGTTTAGCCTTTTTTTTGTTTTGCTTTCCATTCGGAGTGCTCGCTGAAAATGCAGCACCAGAGGCGTGGTGTGAGCGAGTGGCTCATGCTTGAAGGGTGCAGCGAGTGTGTCGAAGCGGCACAAGGTGCTGCTGAAGGGGAAAAAACAATTATCTTTGGGCTTTGGAAGAAGAACCTCTTGGTGGCGCCTGTGCACACCCTGTCGGTTTTTCGTTTGCCCAGTGGCGCTAGCTTTCGACCTTTCAACGCGCTGTTTCAGCTTGCTGCCGTTCAGCTCCAGAAACATTGTGTTCAAGCCCTGAAACCATAGGTTTGATGTCATGAAGGGGAAGGATCGGACTGGGGCTGATTAACTTCACATGGAAACAAAACCAAGTCACGAGGAGTTTTCTAGGGTTTTTAATTTGTATTTTAGTTATGATTCCCCCAATAGTTTCCCTGCTTTTAGCATATTTTCAGAGATTGAAAGATTTTTCCAATTGTTTTTTAATGTTGCATTGTACTTTCCTAAGTTTATATGAGTGGTTAGCATAGGTACTTGGATTATGCACACACACATATATATGTGTATAAAGCTATATCTATTTGCATGCTAGTGCTTTAGCAAGTTGTGATCTTTCACATTTATCTGACATACATCTGTATTTGGCTACAGTTTTTGTCATGGTGAGCATTTTGCTCATGCAGAAGGTCTGTTTGTGATTACTGCTCCCTTTATTATCTAATCTAAGTGCTGGATGTTAAAGATAGCATAGACCATGCCCTAGAGGACTACAATTGCATGGTACCTGGTGTTCTTAGCACATTGTATTTAAAATGTTGTAATGTAATATGTCTATCTTGCCTCCCGCTCCCTACCCTCCTCAAACCCCCTCCCCCCCCCCCTCCCCCCCCGGCTGTTATTTGCAGCCTGGTAGCAGCTAGCACCTTCAGCAGTGAGTGGGGACCTGGTATGTGAGCCATATGGAAAGACAGGGTCTTTAGACCAAAATGCTTGGGCTCTGGGTAGGATGCAGATGCTGCAGAAGCAAAGAAAGGAGAATTGCTACTTCAGCCTTGTCAGTGTGACACAGGGCAGAAGCGCCGACAGTGCTGGCCACAGTGACAGTTGCTGTTCTAGCTCCAAATTTTACTCTCCAAATCTGGAATTGGGTAGTCTTTTGTATCCAAGGTTGCCATAGTACTTCCCCTGATGAGTGGACAAAGCTGTGGGCATTGGTGAGTTTCAGCATAGATCTGCATGCTGTGAGGTGACACAGTTCCACAGGTGCATGGGCAAAAAAGCCACCTCTCTGCTTCTGTAGTTCTTAACAGATAAAATGAGTATAAATGAGTATGAGAGAGACTGGTACAGAAACTAGGTTTCAGGACTGATTGCTGCTTGTAGGGAAATAGTCAGATTTGCAGGTAGTCTTATGGCCTCAAGGTTTGAACACCTGTTACTTGTAAAATAATTTAAAAGCAATAAATTGTGGTAAAACATAAAAAAAAAAAAAAAGGAGTAAAATCAAGAGAATCTGACCAAATATTATTAAACCTGATTTAAACCAAATCACTGGAAAAACCTGATCATGATGTCAGATTGATCTAATGAACAAATTAGTCTCTTTATTGGATTTGAGTTAAATTATGAAGCCATTTAAGTAATCCAACTGGTAGGCAAACAATCAGTCTGCAGACTAAAGATAATATTTCTAAGTATTAAAAAAATACAGATGTTTGAAGAAGCTGATCCAGAAGCAGTTTGAGTGATGTGACCTATGATGGTATTACTGCTGAAGTTTTCACAAGTTTCAGAAATGACTGAAAAGAGCAGCAGCAGCTGTCACTTCAACAAGCTATATATTAAAACTTCTGGTCACCATTTCTAGTTTCTTTCCTCCACTATTCTGCTTTCAAAATAGAAATTTAGTTTGACCTTCCTGACCTTGGCACAGAAAAGTAAACCTGAAAAGGCTTGTAAAGATACCTCTGTCTGAATTACATTTTGAACATAGTCATCTTCTCTACATGCATTTTTTCTATGCATTTTTTCTTTCTCATTACCTGCAAATGCATACATGTCATACAGGCTGAGATAAGTTTTAGAACTATCCAGTACTTTGGGTTTTTTACAGACCTTTAATTATTGTTTTGATTTTAGTCATAGAATATTCTGAGTTGGAAGGGACCTCCGAAGGTCATCTTGTCCAAAACCCTCTGCAGCAAGCAGGGGCATCCTCAACTAGATCCATCTCAATCTCCCACTGCCCACTGCAGATTTCCTCACAATGCTTTCGCAGCCTCATAGTGCTTGGTCTAGTAGTTTAACATTTATATTCTGCAAGCCAGGTGAGTCAGAGCTATAGGGCTTAGCACTCTACTAGCTGTGATGACTCTGCCCAAATAATTTGTGAGCTGAACCATGAAACATCATGGCTGAGGTGGTAGCTGGGAAGAGATGTGAGTAAGGCAGGCTAACAGCATGCTGAGGAAGGCTGCAATTCCGTGCCATACACCATGACTTTGCATAAAAAGACATTACTTTCCCACCCAAATGCTCATCATGGCTTTGCACAGGTAGAAGTCCTATCCCTGACCAAAGGGGCACTTCTGTGTAAGTTAGTGGAGCTGTTCATGCATAGAAACATGTGAAGCATGACACAAGTATCAGCAAAAAGAGCTATTGTGCTTTTCTCCTACCTTGTCTTGGTTTCCTTCTTGGGAGACTGAGATATGATAGGGCAACAGCTTTTACTAGACATAAAGCTTGTTGCCAGTTTTATTGTGCACCTTTATTCAGATACTCTTATACTATTTTTGAGTGATACAAAAGTGCTGCAGATTGAAACTTGACAATGTTAATGCTTGGTCAATGCTTAGTCTTCTGGTCGGTTTGGAACCGCTAGTTTTAAGGGAAGTGAGTGTCTCGCAACCCATGTACCCAACTCATATGTAGCTGGTTTGAATGACCCCCTGCTGCAGGGAAAATTTAGATTCATGTTTTGAGAAAAAGGGTGAGAATGTAATTCTCTGGATTATTTGTGTAACACTTGGTTTTTGTTTTTGTTTTTTTTCCTTCCTTTCTTTCTCATAGGGTTTCAGGGCAAACAAGGTTTGTTTAGTCCCTGTAAGTAAAGTTGTAGCAGAAGGTGTGTTAAGGTCAGCTTAGAATTAATATTTACATATATGAGTGAAATCATGTTGTTTTGAGTACTGTGAACACTGAAAAAAAGGCACCATGGTTTAAAGACATGTATCCTTTGCTACTTAATAATGTATGGAATCACATGGTTGGAGCTTGAAAGTGTTCACATTGAGAAAGACAAATGAAGCTCAGACCAGGCTATGTAATTTTAACCTGGTTTGGCACTAGTTGTACTGAAAGTGATGCCTGAAATATCAGAATAAACCCTTAAGAATAATAATACTAGGTCAGGTCAGGGTTTCACTTTAGCCTTGTATCCTGTCACCTGTGCTATGTTCTTTTTTCTTTCCCCCCCTTTCTTTCCTGAAGGATGACAGGCCCCTGTGGACACTTGGATTCCACCTGGCACTGTGTTGTATAGCCATCCTGGCTGTGCCCTTAAAAAGAACAACGAATTCTGGGGTGGGTCATTAGACAGCTCAAGAGTTAAAGCATCTTACATGGTCAAATGTGCAAATACTTGGTTTTTCCTTCTCCCAGACTCCACTATTTGTATATGCTGAGGCGCCATATATACAGCAGTTGTCTGAGAAAAGTTGCTTGTTGGTCAGGATAGTCCCAAATCCATGGGCAGCCTTCCTGGGGTATCAGCTTTCACCACCCTAGGGAAAGACTGGGCATGCCATGTCAACTGAGTGATGGAGTCCTCATCAATACAGGTCTATGCAGGTGCTTGCAGGTGCAATCTATTGCCCTCCAAGGACACTGCCCTCCAAGGGTACATCCCCTCCTAATTATTTCCAGTGACAGGGTGAGCAGCCTGACCATACTGTCATTACATCATCTAATCAAACATTGTAGCAGCTGGCAGGAATGAGTGATGTGTGCCTATCTGGATCTGCAGTTAGATTAAGGTACAAGTCTACATGTGGGACAGGAAAGAATCTGATTCACATAAAAAAATTGCTCTTTTTCATTGGCCATACACCAATCTCTGTATCTGTGGAAGAAAAAGACATTTGCTCTGAGTTCCTGAGGAGGGCTTTAGCATTAGACCTGTGTTGCCTGGTGTAGCTGTACTTGTATTGGTTATTTTAATATCCTTTTTTACCTATGCTCTGGAGGGGACTGGCAAGGCTGAAAGGAATCTGTGTATCTCTCCTGACTGCTAAGGGAGGATAATCAGTCTTTGCAAAATAATCTCATCAGATACATTAATCTGTGCTTTTGAACTGTTTTGACAAGAAATTTTTTCCTCTTTGCTATCTACCAGAGTTCCAGATGCAACTAAACTCACTCCTGCTCACTAAAAACCAGACCAGTGCTGCAGCCCATACTTTATTAAGAGGAAAGCAGGGAACAGATTTAAAAAACCCCACCAAAAAACAACTAGTATAAATAAATATGCATTATGGTGTTCAAAGCATTCTTTTTTCCCTTGAAGTATTTCTTAGACCAATTATGTGAGAAATTCATTATATGTGAGGATTTTGTAAGAGCAAAGTGAATTAGCTGTTTGCAGACCTGCTTCCCTCTGTAAGTGGGAACATGCCATATGACAGTGGGCCAGATTTTACTGTTCTAGGCATCACTGATATAGCTGTTTATTCTCTGAGCTTGGAAGAGATCCAGCAGGATTTAGTTTTATGAGGTTTAATGTAAAGGTGTTGTATTTCATGAGATGAAATCATAACACAGTGGGTTTGCAAGAATTCTGAAAGATTATTTTTTCAGAGTGTTGGCAAGCACGATTCTCCTGTGAATTACGTGTCTAAAAGAGAAATATAGATCTTCTTTCATTGGGTTGAAATGATAACTAATCCTTAATCCTTCCTAGATGGCCTGTGTCATTAATGCTGGCTGTGCATTGAGAATGTGTGCAGGTAACAACTTTAATTCTGTAATGCTATGCAGTGCACAGCTGTGCCTATAGTCATAGGAACTAGCCTCATATTTGAAACCCCTGCTGTTATTTTTGGGATATGTCTCTGAATATGGATTTTTTTTTTCTAGACTTCTTGATTTTGTGAAGAAGAGAGAAAACCATTTGGCATCTCTGGCCTATTAGGATTATTAAATGTATTTGCATTATCTCCATGAATCCTTAAGTTTGAGCAGAACTTTTCCTTGAGCCATTTGATTGTGGGTAACAGTGACTATTGAGTAGTTTCTTGAGATTTCCCTTCCTCTGTTGCCTAGTACATTAAGTAGATGAGATTGCATTGACTTAAAGGTGTCAGTTCTCAGCTACTTTTCTCTGCTTTGCAGCAATGTCTGCATATGCTGCTTCTTTATCTTGCCTTGTTCTGGGAAAGCAGAGGGGAGGCTCTGTGAAAGACACAAGGATGGGAAAAACCTGGCTTCTATTTTTAACTTTGACTAAGTCATTGTGGTTTTGAACTAATTGTTGCATCTCTCTATATATGTTTTGTTTTCTAGCAAAGAGATTTTGACATTGTATAAGAGTCAAATCACTAATGCCCACTATGGTACCTCAAGGCTCCAGCACTGACCTCTGGAACTTAACCTTATTATTTAGTCCTGCACATGGGGATGATCATAGCTGTTGCCAGTCTAAGCAAGTCTCAGGTTTGGCTGTACAAACGTTCACAGATAAAGTAGAAACCCTCAGTTTTGTGCTTTTAGGACAGTATGTCTTCTGCCTATGAGGGAAGTTGGCACCTCGCTGCTTGCTGTTCACTATTTTTACATACTAAAATTTTTGCATAGAAAGAACATCTTTCATAAGGAAGGGACAAACTGTTACTATTTTATGTGGCTCTATTTTTAGGAACTACTTCAGGAGCATTTATACCATAAAGGGTATTTGAATCCAGGTAACTCACTGGTAACATCATGTTGTTAATATTGCACATGGTGAGAAGGGGCAGTGTATCAGTTACTTCCTTGACACTCATCAGTTACTTTACTCTTCTGTTCATCCGTAAATTAGAGGTGATAGAAATGCATAGCTGTGTGTTACTTTGGGGGTTATATTTACGTAAATCTAAACAGGGCCTGACTTTTGTGATGGCATTAACAAGGTACAGCTTTTTCCCATTAGTTTGTACCAAATAGGACTGTTTTAAAAATGTGATTCCCTTCCACTGCTTTTGGAGGTGTAAGCCTAGATATTCCAAATTGTCACTTACACTGATTTCAGCACAATGTGTCCTCAATTATTGGGTGTCCTTTGTAAGCTATTAGTCCCACAGATGAAGTGACTGGAGGAAAGGATGGGCCTGACTCCACAGTGATAAGTTATCTCCTGCATTAGGTTTTATTTCTCTCATGTTTCTGTGAAGAACCATTGCACAGAAACACTTGTGGGAACATCACTAGCTACAAACCAGTATGAAGTAAATAATATTTTTAACTGTGCCTGGTCAGGAAGAAGTAGATGAGGCTCTGAGACAGCTGGTGGGAGTAGCCCAGTTTTGGGTTCCCTAGTGCAAGAGAGACATTGGATATACCTGAGAAAGTCTAGTGAAGGGCAACAAAGGTGATGAAGGGACTGGAGCATCTCTCCTGCGAAGAAAAGCTGCAAAATCTGTGACTGTTAACCTTGGAGAATAAACAACTCAGGGGGATTTCATCAATATTAATAAACATCTGAAATGGAGGATGGCAAAGAGGACAGAGCCAGGCTCTTTCCATTGGAGACCGGTGACAGGACTGGAGGCAGTGGGCACAAACTGAAACACAGGAGGTGCCAACTGAACAAAAGCACATTTTTTATTGTGAGAGTAATCAAGCACTGGTAAAGTATGCCCAGAAAGATCGCAGAGTCTGTCTTTGGAGGTATTCAAAACCTGACTGGATGTGGTCTTGGGCATCTGACTCTAGATAGCCCTATTTGAGCAGAGGGGTTGGTCAAGATGACCTCCAGGGGTCTGCTTCAGCCTCACCATTCTGTGAGTCAGTACATTTTTAAAGCCACGAGGAGTATGCCTGTATGGGATAGATGGAGCTAGCAGTACCTCAGGAGAAACTGGTTGACAGGAATCTAGAATCACCATTCTTGAACAGTATAATTGACTGTGGGTTTTGAGGTTTTGGAACACCATGAGTACATGTGCTCGTATTCTGAGAGCACATAAAACAGCACTGAGCATCCCCGGGTAAACATAAAACAATCAAGCTAAAAGCCCGCTTGTCTTGCAACAACAACATGACGAAACATGAAATGTTCTTTTCCACAAAATTCCAATTTTCTATGATTTATTTTGCCAGTCTGTAATCAGAAATAGCTGCTCCGTCAGAGTAGGGAATGCAAATAGAGGTGAGGTCAGAGTTCAACACAAAAGTGATGTATGAGCTGCAGTCAAGGAGGAATTCTGAGCTCCCAGAATAGAAAATGTGCTGTAAATAATATCTTTTCTTCAAGGGGAGAGGGGGTGCAAATACTTCAAATTATGGGTTAAGGGGGAAGATGAAAAGATGATTTCTAGAAGGTAGCCAATGCCAGAGCCATCATTTGTCTCTACTGGCCAGATAGAACAGCAAGTTGTCATTATCCCTTGTTAGGTTTTTCAGGTTTCCCTGTTTGATATACAAGAATATAGACATCAATGAAACTAAATTAAAATGAAAGGTATTAGTTTAGCTTTTTTGCTAGCAGGCCTGAGAGGAGAACTTGACTCTGAAAATACTGGGAGAGTACCCATATTTTAAAGAAATTAGATTCCTCTCACAAAAAGTTAAAAGTATGGAAAAATACTGCAGCTTCATCTGCCCTGGGGATGAAGTATGTAGGGATTCAGAGGAGATGAAGCCACCTGATTGTGCTGAATCCAGTGTTTACCCTAACCAGATAACTTAAGGCTATTTGTGCATACTGCATGCTTCAGCCAAATCCCCAGCACCCTTGGGTAGTAGCACCCTTTTGACACAGTCTGCCATTCGTTAAGTGCTTTGTTGCAAGGAGCTCTTTTTTATTATACTGAATCATTCAAGCTTTGCTGTAAATCCCAAGTTTTGTCTGTGTGCACGTGCATGGATATATCTGCAATAATTCCTGTGTTTAGCTGTTCCCCGGTGTGTGTGTGTGTATGTGTGAAAGCCTGTGTGTACACATGTGCTGTGTGCCTATACATGTGCTCTGGCTGGGTAGGTGTATGTTCCTCTGGTTGGGTGCACACAGGCATGTAGAGGAAAGATTGAATGAAGAAGTTGTTTTCTTCCTGTATTGCACAGCCATGGGGATTGCACAGCCATGAGGCACACATGCTTGTCCTCATCACACTGTGTCTCCACAAGCATTTCTTTTCTGGTTTTGGGAGGGGAAAAAATATGTTTCCATTTTCAGTACAAATGTGCACACAGATCTATTCCTGAGCAGTCTAACCAGTTTTCTACCAAGCGTCCTACATCCTCTGCAGGAATCCCTGGTCCTCCAATTGTGCATCACCTCCACTCTCCCTTGCCCTCCCTCTGCTCAGGGAGGAAGAGACCACGTGTCGAGGCTTCCACAGCTGCTACTAGCCATGAGAGCACTGCCTGGGTCTCTGTCTGCTGCTTAGCTGCCAGTCTTTGTATGGAAATGTCTCTTGAGCTGCTACCCTTCTATCAAATGTTAATGCAGTTTGTCAGGAGGAAAAAAAATTAGGGGGGGGGGGTAAGTGGAGACATCTTCTCTGCTACTGTGTAAGCCACAACCCTTTCAGAAATCAGGGTGAAATCTGGAGTTTTGAGGTGGAAAAGTCAAGGGGCAGTCAGTGTACTGGCACAGAAGGAGTCACTCCTGCATGAAATACAACAATGATAATCACATTACTGTTTAGATATTATTTTATTACTCTTTCCCCCCTCTCCTCTTAAGATTTGTTTGCTTGTCCTAGCAATGAATAAAGAAAATCAGAAAGTTAAATAGTGGCATATGTTTTATCTTGTGTAATTTATCAACTGTCCCACTGCAAGAATTTCCAGACTTTTGGAATCCATCTATTCAGTTTCTATAAACTTGGGTTTCAGCCTTGTGTTGCCATAACAATTCTCTCTGCAGGAGCAATAGGAGCTACAGTGATTGATGAGGTCTCAACTTGCTATTCATATTCAGCCCAGGAAGAACATAGCACTGGGATAACTGATGCATCATTTCAGAGAAACATGTAAGAAAGTCCAGCAGGTAGAAGACATCTTACAGCTGATTATAATCTCTCACAGCAATTATTTTCTGGTGGAGCTGTGCTGACATGATGGTAGGTTTATATGGGTATGTATGGGAATTCAAAATCAGTCTCCTTTATTGTAGCTGACACAAAAGAAGGGGAGAAGTTGCTATAGGCAATTAATAACTCCTCAAGTTCAGAAGTGATATATTGGATAGTTTCTGCAGAATAAGGGAGGAGTGTGGGTGATTTAATACTTAATGGGGACCTTTTTCCCCAAGGTTTAATACAGAAGTTTTTGACTGTAGTTGTATGAAGCAAATGGGAGCAGGTGCTCTCAAGAAAATACTTAATTACTATAGCAATAATCACATTGGGCAAGAAATGGCCCAAACATGATATTCTGGTTAGGAGCTGTGCAACAGGAGATGATGAAGGAGCTAGAAATTTCAGCTCCTTCTCTGGTATGTGAATTTCTTTTTGTTTTGAAGTGACTTTCCTCTTCTACAGCCCTTTGCCTGTGCTTATACCTTCCAGGCTGTATTATAAAAAGTGTGTACAAAATGAAACTGTCAAACTTTCTTTAAGATTATCAGCTAGTCTGCTCCTGGTCATGCTTCCATAAGCACCAGCTAATGAAGATCCATCACTGAAAAGGGGGTTTACTTCTGTGTAGATGTTTTTGGGATGTTTTGTTGTTTTTTATCATCCAGATTTGCATGTGACACAGAGGCTGCAGGGCCGTCATGCAGTCTGGGCAGGAACTGTCATGAGAAGGTTTGGGCTCCTGAATTCCCTTATGTGATTTGAGTGGATGCTATACAAATCACCACCTGGCATCACGAAAAGGTAATGGAAAGCAAAGTATATTCATAAGATGCCGCTTTCCCCTAATCTGTTCTCCAGTAGGATGTCACTAGCTATTACTCAAGCATAACCTAGATGTTGTAAACTGAAGGATTTCAGCCCTAATATCAAGTTCTGTGTTGCATTTCCAATAAGAAGTGACCATCCTTCATAACCATTTGTGTTGGTCAGAGCTTCATAGGAAAGGTATGATGCTTTCCCCAAACTGTTCTATGTAGGTCACATACGTCTGCAGACATTCTAGGAAGGGAATTGACAGGTCTCATAGATAGGCCTTTAAACTAGATTCGAAGGGGGAAGGGGCTGAAACCAGTTCCCCCAGGGAGGAGTCTGGGGGTGATAAGCTAGAGCCAGAGGTGAAACCAGCAGCCCGGCTGAAGTGCATGTACACTAATGCACGAAGCATGGGTAACAAACAAGAGGAGCTGGAAACCTTGCTGCAGCAGGAAAGTTATGATGTAGTTGCCATCACAGAGACATGGTGGGACGACTCACATGACTGGAGCGCTGCAATTGATGGCTACAGGCTTTTCAGGAGAGACAGGCAAGGAAGAAGGGGTGGAGGGGTGGCCTTGTACATCAGGGAGGCACTAGATGCCATTGAGCTGGAGATCAGGGATCATCAGGTTGAGTGCCTGTGGGTGAGAATTAGAGGGAAGGCCAACAGGGCTGACATCCTGGTTGGAGTCTGTTATAGACCACCCAACCAGGAAGAAGATGTTGATGACGCATTCTATAGGCAGTTTAAGGCTGTCTCAAGATCGCCTGACCTTGTTCTCATGGATGACTTCAACCTGCCTGATATCTGCTGGGATCTCAACACAGCAGAGAGGAGACAGTCTAGGAGGTTCTTAGAGTGCATGGAGGACAGCTTCTTATCCCAGGTGCTGCGTGAGCCTACCAGGGGTAAGGCTATGCTTGATCTCCTTTTCACCAACAGGGAAGGGCTGGTGGGTGATGTGGTGGTCGGAGGCTGTTTAGGGGCCAGTGACCATGAGATAATTGATTTTCAGTATTCGGTCGAGCTAAGAGGGACAGCAAGAAGACCTCCACTCTGGACTTCCGGAGGGCGGACTTCAGGCTACTCAAGGAACTAACTCAGAAGGTTCCTTGGGAAACAGCCCTTAGAAACAAAGGGGTCCAGGAGAGCTGGGCCTACTTCAAGGAGGAACTCTTGAAGGCGCAGGAACAGGCAATGCCACCGGGGCAGATGGCAGATGGCCGATGGCCGGCCTGGATGGGTAATGAACTTCTAAAAGAACTAAGGGAAAAAAAGAGGGTGTATCATCTTTGGAAGAAAGGTGAGGCAACCCATGAAAAGTTTAAGGATGTTGCTAGGTCTTGTAGGAAGAAAATTAGGGTGGCAAAAACACATTTGGAGCTTAGACTGGCCTCTGCTGTGAAGGACAACAAAAAGTCCTTCTATAAATACATTAATAGCAAGAGCAAGGGCAAGGACAAGCTCCACTCCTTGGTGGACATGGAGGGGAACGTTGTAACAAAGGATGAGGAGAAGGCAGAGTTACTTAACACCTTCTTTGCCTCCATTTTTTCTAGCAGGACAGAATGTCTTCCGGACAGCTGGCCTGCAGAGCTGGCAGAAGGAGCCAGGGAGCAGCATAGTTTCCCTATGTTCCATGAGCAGGTGATTGGAACTCTTCTCAGCCGCTTGGAGCCCCACAAGTCCATGGGACCAGATGGGATCCATCCTAGGGTGCTGAGAGAGCTGGTAGATGTGCTGGCCAAGCCACTCTCCATGATTTTTCATCAGTCTTGGCTCACTGGAGACATCCCAGAGGACTGGAAGCTGGCCAGCGTGGTGCCCATCCACAAGAAGGGCTGGTTGGATGAGCCAGGGAATTACAGGCCTGTCAGCCTGACCTCAGTGCCAGGCAAGATTATGGAACAGGTCATCTTGAGTGCAGTCACACAGCACTTACAGGATGGCCAAAGGATCAGGCCCAGCCAGCATGGATTTAGGAAGGGCAGGTCCTGCCTGACCAACCTGATCTTCTATGATCAGGTGACCCGCCTGGTGGATGTGGGGAGGCCTGTGGATGTAGTCTACCTGGACCTCAGCAAGGCCTTTGACACCGTTCCCCACAGCAAACTCCTGGCCAAGCTGTCAGCCCATGGCTTGGATGGGAGCACACTGCGATGGGTTAGGAACTGGCTGGAGGGCCGAGCCCAGAGAGTGGTGGTGAATGGTGCCACATCCAGCTGGCAGACAGTCACTAGTGGGTGTGCCCCAGGGATCAGTGCTGGGCCCCATGCTCTTTAACATCTTTATTGATGATCTGGATGAGGGCATTGAGTCCATCATCAGTAAATTTGCAGATGACACCAAGCTGATCTGCTGGAGGGTAGAGAGGCTCTGCAGAGGGACCTGGTCAGGCTGGACAGATGGGCAGAGTCCAACGGCATGAGATTTAACACATCCAAGTGCCGGGTTCTGCACATTTTCCACAGCAACCCCATGCAGTGCTATAGGCCGGGGTCAGAAAGGCTGGAGAGCAGCCAGGTGGAGAGGGACCTGGGGGTGCTGGTTGACAGTATGCTGAACATGAGCCTGCAGTGTGCCCAGGCAGCCAGGAGGGCCAATGGCATCCTGGCCTGCATCAGGAACAGTGTGGCCAGCAGGAGCAAGGAGGTCATTCTGTCCCTGTACACTGCACTGGTTAGGCTGTACCTCGAGTACTGTGTCCAGTTCTGGGCTCCTCAGTTTAGGAAGGATGTTGACTTGCTAGAATGAGTCCAGAGAAAGGCAACAAAGTTGGTGAGGGGCTTGGAACACAAGCTCTACGAGGAGAGACTGAGGGAGCTGGGGTTGCTTAGCTTGGAGAAGAGGAGACTCAGGGGTGACCTTATTGCTGCCTACAACTACCTGAAGGGGGATTGTAGTCAGGCAGAGGTTAGTCTCTTCTCCCAGGCAGCCAGTACCAGAACAAGAGGACACAGTCTCAGGCTGTGCCAGGGGAGGTTTAGGCTGGAGGTTAGGAGGAAGTTTTACACAGAGAGAGTGATTGCCCATTGGAATGGGCTGCCCGAGGAGGTGGTGGGGTCGCCGTCACTGGGGGTGTTCAGGACGAGGCTCGACAGGATGCTTGGTTGCATGGTTTAGTTGATTGGGTGGTGTTGGATGATAGGTTGGACACGATGATCTTGAAGGTCTCTTCCAACCTGGTCTATCCTATCCTATCCTATCCTATCCTATCCTATCCTATCCTATCCTATCCTATCCTATCCTATCCTATCCTATCCTATCCTATCCTATCCTATCCTATCCTATCCTATCCTATCCGGTGGAAGCCAAAGGGGCTGCCTGTATTGATTTACTCATGGTGCTTGGAGAGAGCTATGGGAGTTGGAGTGAACCTATACTCAGTAATTTTTTGGACTCTTCAGGGGAGTCTGAGTAAGTATCTGCCTGGAGGGAGAATGAAAACCAGGATTTTAGGGAAGATAACAATCTGACTTCTCTTCAGTCTGTGAAGCTTTCTTCTTATGCAGCACACCTCTAGCTGTGGTGTTTCCACATTCTTCTTGCTCCTGTGATGATCTGGAGTGTTTCCTTTATGGTACAGCCTGTGTAAGGTTTCATTGATGAATTAGGTAATGTTTGACTTTTATGTGAAAAATTGTGCAATTATCTCTCAGAGCCAAGAGGAGTGCCAATACGCCCATCTTTGGTCAAATACACATGGTTTCATTTTTTACTCATCTGCACATGCAAACTTTGGTGCTTTCTAAGTCGCATTCAGGTAGAAGTTGCTGTATCTGCCATGCAAGCTTTTCAATAAATGCGGCTAGTACATGGCCACTGAAAACTGCTGCAGTTTTTGATACACAGTCCAAGTGCAGTGTCTTTGGAAGCATGATATAACTGCATGAGTTTAGTTTTCACTTTACTAATGGAAGAAATTAGGCCTTATAAATACTGGAGAATACATCTTTGACTAGCAGAAATTCTTGAAACCAATTTTCCTTTGCAAACCACACTGTGATGATTCAGACTGAAGAATGCTTTAAGGCTTTTGTCTGTAAGGTACATGTCTTATGCAGGCTTCTGTTTTAATTTAGTGTACTTGTATGCAAGTTTTTCAAACTAGGCACAGTGGTCTCTTATAAATCACAGAAAAAGTCCACCTCAATACCCTTTCCAGCCCTACACAATGAGTCAAGGCATGTCAAAGACCATTTTAGAAATCTCGAATAAATCTGACATTATGTTGAGACAGCTGTTAAATGTATTTCTTTCACCCCCACCCCCCTAGGTTTCCTTTCCCTCACTACGAACAATGCAATTGGTTTAGTGCTATTTTTAGTCCAGCTTTTCAGTCATATGTATTGCTACCTTCCATGCACACTTAAGTTAATTTATTCTAACATGAAAAATACCGGGAAAGTCACTGCCCCCACAAAAAGATTTTTACAAGCTGAACTGGAGGCTAGCTGTTGCACATATACACTCCAGATGCCCAAACCCACCATTAAAGTAGGAAAATTTGATTTCAAGGTGCAGTCTGACTATTAATGCTTGTCTTCCCTGAAAAAAAAATCTCTTCCAAACAAAAATCTCAGCAGATATGCCTGAACTAACCCTGTGTCTGAGGGCAGTTCGCTTCAATGCGAGAGTGGTAGTTTGCTGGTCTTCCTACTTTATCATGCTAGGTAAAAGCCTATTAAAGTAGTGGTGCTGTAGGTTTTTCTATGTGCTTGGTCTGGTTTTTTGTGTTGTTGTTTGTTTTGTGTTTGGTTGATAGTGTTTTTTTGTTTGTTTGTTTTGTTGTTTTTTTTTTTCCTTTTCTTTTTTTCTTTCTTTTCCTCCCCCCACCCTTTTTTTTTTTTTTCCCCCAGGAAGATGATAGTGAAAAGCCAGAGGCCTCCTCCTGTTTCTCACTGATAACCCGGTCTCTCTGCTCTCTGAAGTTGGTGGGAGTGTTGGTGCTCCTCACTAACGGCAGGAGTGGATCACCCTTGAGTTGGTGATAATCTTTCCTTTTGCAAATGCTACTTTGTGCTGCAGGTTTTCCTTTTTAGGCTAGCCCGGAGGTGATCATTCCAAGCTAGTGTGGTGAGGCATGTGGTGTGAGATACCCGCAATCTCCCAGAGGCTTGTTTCCCAGCACTGAACTGCGTCTGTTCTCCAAGAGCGATCAGGAAAGGTGTACTTGCACTTGAGAGCAGAAATGAACGTGCTGACCTCGGGTAGCTGAGCAAAGGCCTGTGTTCCCAAGATGTACCAGTGACCGTTGCATTACTAGTGGTGACTGGCAGTGCATTGGGAATGGGGCAAATGTGGTGGGTCACAGAAACCTGTCTGTGCCAGTAGTTAAATGTGTATGGTACTCTCTGCTATGTGTTTTTAAGTAAAGGAATAGCATCGGTAGCTTGGGAAAAAGGGGAAGAGCTGTGACTCCTCTATTGTTGCCTCTCCAAATGGGATTAAATAGGACAATAACTTATAAATAATATACAGAGCTTATGGGTCTGTCTTCAATCAGATTTCAACAAAGAGATCTGAGCTTTTTTAAGTGCCGCCTCAAATGTGCAGCTCTTTGGAAATGTTTCTTGCCAGGACAGCTCTGGCATTGCAGCAGATGGTGCTTCCTTCCTGAGCAGTGGTCAGGCCTGGCTCACCAGGGTGAGTGAGGGAGATCAGGGTAAAGGTGACAAAATCATGCTGTCTCACCATCTCTGTCAAGGTGTCACAGCTCTGCATGTGGGCATCACTGTGTATGTCTTTGCCAGCTGCAGTGTGGTCAGGTGCCATATTACAAGGGCACCTGTGGTCTAGCCTCCTGCTGCAGCCCCATCCTGCCAGCTGTGGGGCTGACCCTGCACCCTGTCAGGAGGACCATTCAGGTGCTGTCTGCCTCCTGCATGGGGTGAAGGAGCAGGACCATGCCAGGTGGTGTTGCAGAAATGTTTTCTGGACCTGGCTGCTGGTTACTGGAGAGAATCAGAAAGTTAGATAATCAAGGCTATATGTAACTGCTTTTACACCTAATTTGGGTATTGGTGGTGGTGTCCTTTTCTTCCTGTAAACCAGAGAAGGGAGCTGACCTGCTTTTTATTCACTACCATGCTGCTTTTTGCACTACAGTCCATGCTTTCTGTAATGCGTAAGGAGACTTAGACATCATTTGTGTTGTGTCTATGGCCCTCACAATTATAAATTTCCTGAGATCAGAGGGAATAAATCCTTGCCAATTAGAAAGCCTTTTAATGTCAAGTTGTGACTAATAAACATCTGAACTGCAGATGTGGTAAAGTGTACCTGTTGCCTGGACCTTTTTCTAGCATTAATTAGTCTGGCAGTTGCTGGTCATGGTTATGCACCTTAGCTATTCCTGTGGATAAAATAATGCACCTTTTCTTTGTTCCTTGTCCATTTATGGAGTGCAGAGATGTCAGCCTAGTTTAAAAAAAAGTTTCCATTTCAGCCACCATTTTAAGCTGTGTTTACAACTGCAGAACAATGTCATTTGCCTATTGTATGCTTTTAAGAGTCTGTTTCTGCAGCCGCAAAGACCAGAATTCAACATTTTAACTAAGGAAAGCCTTCATTTCTGTTGAAAATGAAAAATGGAGATCTAGCAATGTGCAAAAACACAGCTTTACAGAAATTAGATGGTTTTGTATGCCAGTAGGTATCAAGATCAGGCATCAGTGCTTTCAAATTCATTATTCCTACTTCTAGAAACAGTTTTGGACACAAATAGAAACTCTGGATGCTAAGTGAAATCTGAGACTGTCTGGCATCAGCTCAAACTTTCATGACTTGATGTCTCTTTGTTTGCACCAATATCCCAAGGCAAAACAGCCACATATGAGGAACTTTTAACTCCAAATTCATATGTTAGCTTCATGGCTATGGTAATGACTGAAGTAGCTGATTAGTAATGGCCGTCCTCTTTCTATTCCTCTGACTTTGATTCTCTCTCAAATACAGTTTGTATATATATATGTGTGTGTGTGTGTGTGTGTATTTTTGCTTTAGACTGGTACTGCATCAAATGTTACCTGTAATGTTTTGTCCTAAGCATTTCAAATGCCTTTCATGAAGTTAGGACCTCCGTGCTGTGAATGCTGACCCCACTGTGGGCCTATCTGCAGTATGGTTTAATCTCTAGTAGGCTCTTGCACCATGTTTCCCTGCTGCACAGCTCTGTGTGTGTTGGGGGGTGGGTGGCTTTGGGGGAGGGGAGGGGGGGATGAGAGGGGGGGATAGTGACAATTGCTTGAAACCTGGCCATTTCTAACTCTCCTTTTCTCCCTGTCACCCCAAACCCTCTTCACTTTGCCTCATTTACTGCAAAATTATGCAAAGCAATCTAACTGTAACACTGCTTGTTAATTAATACCATCCACCCCCTTTTTATTAATGTAGAATCTTTCTCTTAGTATGCTAGTGTCTGAAAAGTATTCTGTAGATAAGCCACAAATCACTGTAGAATATTTTCTTTGTGTTATTTTTTCTCTCTTCTCCTGGATCAGTGAGAATATGGTTCAAATATTAATTTTACAGTGTCTCTCAAGAGTGGAATATAATGTTCAATTATGCTTTCCATCTGCAAGGCTCTGGATACACAATCCTGCATTAAATAAAAAGCCCAATGTGTTTTAAAGAAGAAACAGAGAAGATATGACACATAAAAGCAGTTGAAGAAGAGTCTTCCATTATGCTTGGCTACGTGGTTGGAGTTGTTTAAACCAGACAGAAGTCAACTGTCTTAAAAATGAAGTTGATACATGCCTTAGATTATGTCATGCTATTAAAACTTTCTTGGAAGATACAAGTTTAGAGGTAGGGTGATGCCTCATGCTGCATACATTTCATATGCTCACTCCACACACCCATACACATGTGTATGGGTGTTTGTTCTTCTTTGCTCTGCAAGTCCTTTAAAACTCTTGCTCTGGAAAGTGTCCTTTCACTGTGGGGCATGGGAAGAAGTGCTCTAGTGGCTATAACAGCATTTGTTTCTCCTCAGGGTTTTCCCTACAACAAGAAAACCTGTACAGGGCTTCTGTCTCTGTCTAGACATATAAGTGTAATTAATTTGAATCCTTGCTCCTTATTTGGGCTTGGTGCTTTGAGGTGGCACCTGCTTTGGAGTCAAACAGCGATCTTTGTGTCATTCAACATAGTGGAAATATCCCTGATGATGCTGCCCAAATACCTTGTGTTCTCTCAAGAATGTCTCTGGTTTTCTTGTGGTATTTTTCCTTGTGGGTTGGAAGTGTTTCATGGCTGTGATGCTCCTCACCATGGAAGCAGCTGGAGCCAGGCTTGGAGCTTTTGCTGGGGTAATGAGGAGACCTAGTGAGAAAGTCTCATGTTGAGCTCTGAATCATTGCTAATGGAAAAAAGGCAAACACATGGTATTAGCTTGAAATTCATCAGGTGAGAGTGTCTTCAAAGTGAGCCCAAATGCAGAAAGAGATGGTCACACTTCAATACACATGCCTTGAATTCCTCTAAGAGTGGAGAGCAAGCTCTGAAGAGGAAGGCCAGTGGAGCCCATTCTCCACTCTTCCTTGGGATAACAACCCAAGCACTTCTCTGTGTGGGTGCCCGGCCATTCAGGTTTACTGGAAGGAGCATTTCAGTATTCCTCCTCAGCATGTCTGCTTTCTTCAGGAAAGTGCACTGCTTCTTTCTTTGGCACCTCACCAAGTGCTCTTGGCAAAGCTGTCAAATGTGTCATTGTAATGGGAGGCCTCTTTGCCGTGGTTAGAGCAGTGAGAGCTGGCTGGGAAGTGCGGGGCCAGGCCAAGAAGGACTGGTTGCAAAGAGCTCTCAGCGGAAATCCTTTGACTCTGGAACTTGTTTGCTCTGGCAAACTCTCTGTGCCTGTCTGGACACAATGAGGGTTCAAGACACATGGGTTTTGTTTGGTTTTCCTGGAGGGAAGGCTTTGCTTTCTATTTGGCTGAATTTCTGGGTGGTAGAGAAAGAGGGAGAATGTGTGAGTGTGCTTCAGGCTGTATCGATCTTTGCTTTGCGTGAGGGTGATATTGGTGCTTTTTAGTGACCTTTTGTTTTCTGAATCAGATGTCAGTACCACAGAGGAGGCTCTTCATATCCTTCCACAATGAAACAGAGGTTTAGGAATTTGTGGAAAGTGCAGATTTTCCTTACACTTTGGCTGCAGGTGGACGTTAGATGGATGTTCTCACTCTGTAGCTCTCAGCAGGCTCTAGCTGTTTTTCTACCACCTCTGGGTGTTCTGCCACAACCTTACATGGTCCTGACCCACCTGAAGAGCTCTCAAGCTGTTAGGAAAGGGAAGTTGCCAGACAGTGCAGTATGCAGAAAACTGCAGAAGCTCCTGGAATAAGAATTACCTGAGTGCAGGGAAAATGTCCTTAAGAAGACAGCACACAGATTCTCTAACATACTGTTAAAGAAGTGGTGGGGAGGACAGATTTTACTTATCCTTCTAGAAAGCTTGATTATTTGCATGTGAAACATTCCCACATGAGGCAAGCTTGTAATTGTTGAATAGTCCTGAGAAGATAAAGCACAACATTTTAAAAATCTATGGATCTGGGAGAGACCCTAGTTTTGAAAAATGCTTTGAAACAATGCCATGCAAAGAGTGAGAAGACACAGACTGGGGCGAACTTCAGCATCAAGTCTGATGATTTTTATCTTTCCAAATCAGATCTGCCAGATCCAAGGTTATTTCAGTGTGCCTTAGAGTACGTGATGCAAGGAAAACAATCAAAGAGCACGATAAAGTGCTGTAGCAAGTTATCACAACCTCTACCGGACAAGGATGTTGCTGAAAAACAAATCAGTGAGAAATGTACTTTCAGGAGCATCACATGAATACTGGCGTAAGGTTTGCTATCCTGTGAATGCAAATGTACAGCTGTTAAACACTAAGGAGAAACAGGAGTCCTAGGATTTGAGATTTATTTTCCCCAAACCACTTTTAACCTCTGGAAAGGAACTTCAAGGAATCATCAGCCTTGAGCACAGAATACCTAGAGGTGGATTGCTGACCCTTGGAAATTGGCAGGATGTAGTTTCACTTTGAGCAAAACTCCAAATTCTCAGAAGTCAGATAACAAAACGCAGTAATTGCACCTTCATCCATATAATAGCTGGTGTGTTTTCTAATGACTTGTAAGTTGCTTTAAACACGTTCCTGTTTCCCTGAGCTACACTGTAGTTTTACTGGAAATTTGCACATGAGATCATAGCCCCTTCTGAACCAAGTGGGTGCTCCCTGTGTGCTAGCACTTCATCAGAAAGTACAGAAATTATAGAAATGCAGGAAGAGATTAAGTGGCACCAGGGAAAGGTGCACCATGCACCCAGTAAAACCAATCCAGGGAAAAGACAACAGCCTCAGTAGTGTAAAGGGAAGTCAAGTCATTAAAAGGGATTGCATGGTGGGTGGTATAATGCCTGTAATAAGTCTTTGAAAGTGTGTTTAGCACAATCCTCCTGACAGAAATGAAACTCTGGGAACTAGACCACTTTTTCAAGCAGGCTGTGGTTGGCTTAACTATCTCCCCATGAACACATGCCTGGGAAGAGCATTAGGTGTCTCCCTGATGCTGTTATTAACTTGCTTTTCCTCTTATCATGCTACTTGGTTTTTTTGGGCTGATATCTCCTAGTAAGGCTCAGATTCCTGGTTTGGGCATTTGCAAGCATGGAGTAAGCTACAGGTGCTGCAATGCAGCATCCCCACTGCTGAGCAGTAGGAGATACACTTTCACCAGAGGAGACTATCTCCCAAAGGCATTTGTAATTGTTCTAACTACTTGTGACCTCCTTGGGATGAAGGTGGTAACCTATGTCATTCTCCAGTATCCTGGCTCAGGTAATTTCATAGTGCTTTTCTTGCATAGTCATCCTGCAGAAGTATATTCCTTTTCAGAAGAATATTATTTACTTCAAATGTTCAATTGATGTCTCTTGTATTAATGTAGCTGCAGTGTTTCACCCTGTTGGAAAGAGAATGATTTCTGTGCATGAAGCCGTCCACAGTGGTCTGAATTTGCAAAGCAAATGAGTATTACTAATTCCAACAGTAACATCTTGGCACAGCATCTTTTATCCAGGAACCTCAAGAGGTTCATCCACAGGAAGTACTAATTTCTGGACCTGGGGAGGAATAACCTCAGGCAGTGGTACATGCTGGGGCTACCCAGATGGAAAGTAGCTTGGCAGAGAAGGACCTGAGGGAGCCAACAGTGTGTATTTGTGGGCAAAGAAGGGAATGGTACCCTATGCTGCATTAGGAGAGGTATTGCCAGCAGTTCAAGGGAGGAAATTATTCCCCTTTACTAGTACTGGAGTGCTATGTCCAGTTCTGGGCTTCCTGGCACAAGAGAGCCATGTGCGCACTGAATAGAGTCCAGTGAATGTCCAGAAAGATGATCAAAAGAGTGGAACATCTTTCCTTTGAGGAAGGGCTGTTTAGCCTGGAGAAGACCTGGGGGAGTCTCATCAATATGTAAAATATCTGAAGGGAGAGTGCATAGAGGATGAAGGCAGGCTCTTTCCAGTAGTTCTCAGTGACAGGACCAGAGGCAAGAAACAGAAGCAGGAACACATCTGATTATAAAAAGATACACTTCTACTCTGAGGGTGACTGAGCACTGACAGATGTTGCCCTGACAGGTTGTGGAGTCTTCATCCTTGAATGTACTCAAAACTTGACTGGACACCGTTCTGGGCAGCTGACTCTAGCTGGCTCTTGCAGGAGCAGGTGGGTTGGACCAGATAACCTTCAGAGGTCTTTTCCAGCCTCAACAATTCTGTAATCTAGCATAATCCCTCCCTGAAGAGCTTTGAAACAAAGCCACGTGAAGAATAGGGACGCAACTAGGAGTGTCGTTTGGCATCAAGTCTTTTTTGTCTCCCATGTTTAGCCTTCCCAACAGAGATCTGATAGATAGACTGTTCAGTCTTGACTTTAAGATCTTCAGTAGCACCACAGCAACAAGAAAGCAGGTGCCAAGTAATTAAGAATGGGAGTTTGGCTGGCCTTCCTCTCGTACTTGGTGTAAGGAAAGTTGCAATGCTCTAGATCAACATAGAAAACTGTGAGTGCTGCATCCTGCCTAGTGTCTTTACATCCATCTTGTCTGCACAGGCCTGAGTGTGTGTGATAGCTTATTGAGTCACAAATATGTTTATTCATATTCTACAAAGCTGCCAGACATGTTTGATTTGTGTTGGCCCTTTTACTATTGAGAGTCCACCTAGATCGTTGGTAGGTCCCAATTGTTGTCTATACTGACAACATGTCTGATCCCAAGAGCCACCTCAGAGGATTTGTGAAGATGATCTAGGTAGAGCAAATGCATCATTCAGTCTGTGGGGCACAAAAAGGTGACAGTCAGACATCAGACCCTGCTTTGGGAATGAGTTCCAACCTCCTTGGGTTGAGGTGAAGGGATTTTTAGACTCCATAACCTGTGTATTAGCTAAGTAAGAAAAATAGCTTCCTTCCTTCCTAGCTTGGATACAGCAAAGGCCAGTGCATTCTGATGACGTGATTCTTCCCTGAAGCAAAATGCTGTCAGAGTTCCACTGGCCATATGGAGCTCACACACGCAGTTTTCCATGAATATTGCATTAATCCATGTTCCAAGTTATGAATTGCAATCAGTCCACTCTTGTGCTAACCAAGCTGCAGCTGCTCCTAGTTGAAAGTCTTTTGAACTCTGCCAGACAAAATATTCCAAGTCTCATTCCAAGCTGCAGTAATTGTCATTGTGGTTCTCAGGCTCTCACATATATTTAATTTAGAGTACATATCGAAATGTGCATTTTGCTGATGCTGAAGCTGGTGCCAATGCTTACAGTGATGTTGTCTGAAGACTAATGAAAGGCCAAAATTGTTTAGAATTCATGGTAATACATTGATTTCAAATTCAGTACAGTGAAACTTTATTGGTAGTAAATAATTCAAAACCAAAAGTGAATGTGCTGCATGATAAATTAAAGGAAAACATCATCTGCAAAGTTTCAGAATGCATTTGGCCTTCCTCTGGTTTTATGGTGTTCTGAGCTATGAGACTGCTTTCCAGTCTTGAAAAGACAGAAACCATTTGTCAGTGGGTATGGGTTTTCTTGAGGTTCCTATGTAGTCTTGTGTTGCCTTGGCTTGTTGTAAGGAAAGAACATCCTTGCACTTCAGATACATTTGCAGTGATCTCACAGGTAATTTAAAACAACTATTTTACTGGGAGGTCTGGGCTGGTGGGGGATTTTTGGGTAGTGTTTGGTTGGTTAGGTTTTGCTTTGTTTTTTGGGGGGGAGTGGTTTTTGTTCGTTGGCCTTCCATTTCCACCCCCCACCCTCCCCATCTTAATGGTAGTGATTTATATTTAAAATCTCAAAGTTAATACAAATTAACCATTTTAATGACATAATGTGGGAATTCTCTTCTGCTTCAGTGAATGTAGAAAATATTATGCTATTCCTGTGGAATCCTCTTTCATGTAGAAGGAGACAGAAGGACATGAATCGTTCACTTTATGAGCTCAGGACTCTAATGTTTGGTGCTAACAGCTGAGTACCTGACCTTTCCATTTTTAGGCCACTTCCTGGGGTTGTTTGAGCACTAGTTGCTTAACATTATTTGGAAAATAAATTTTTAGTACCTTGTGGTTAGCTTCCAGTGAAATTGTGCAGATTGTACCAGATTTGAAAACTACTGAGTCTCAGTCATGTTTTGTCAGTAGCTCTTCTCAGAATGTGGGACTATAAAAGTGTTCTTGGTTTTAGTGTAATATAATTACACTAAAAGTGTAATAGTGTAATATAGTGTAATTTAGTGTAATATAATTACACTAAAAGGAGCAATTTGGGAATTGTGTAAGGATTCAAAACCCAATACCTACTCTCCTTCCTTGTACTTGAATCTCTATGTAAGTAGAATATGTAAACAGAGATATATAAAAATCAAATGGCTTTATTCCAGGAATTTGCAAAATTAAAGTGGCCTGACCAAACCTGTACAGGGTAGTTTTTCTGTGAACTGTCATTGCCTAGTGGAAGCTGGGGGATGAATGCTGAGAAGCATCCATAGTCATGCCTCATCCCTGTTCCTGCTCAGATGGAGACTGGAGACAGGGATCTGTATGTGGCAGAGGCTCACGACTTCTATTGCTAGTGCGTTTAAAGGTGCCTTGGGATTCAGATGAATCTCAGACTCTCTTAGGAGCATCTCAGGATGGTAATGATAGGTCAGGTCTGAAATGCTTACTCAGCAAAATTCCAAAGGAGCAGGTAATTAACTCCTGTCATGCCTACCCTGTTTCTGCTCCTCAAATTCCCTTGACTGCTCCCAGGAAGGACAGTCCATATGATGTGAAACACTGAGGTAACACACATTAAACTTTTTATGTTTAAACATAAAATGACATTTCAAAATATTTATTTGCAATTAAACCATTATTTTTATTAGTCACAAGGGATAATTGCATCCAGAAATTCCTGAAGAAAAAGTTATACTGAGAAAACAATACTACACTGATGTTTCAATTATGTGAGTTATTTTCTAGCATGGATCAGCAATAAACTTTCCCTAAAGGGCCTATTGAACAGGAAGCATGAAAACAAATGAGGCAGTTGCCAGATGTTAGTGTGTCTAACACTCCTGTGGCAGTTTGTGCCTTTGCAAATCAAGCAGTCAGCAAAATCCCACATCACCTGTAGACAGCAGATCCGCATCAGAAGTCTTCCTTCTGGAACAAGAAGGTTCCTGGGGCTCGGGTCTGGAAGGGAAAAGTCCCTGATTCCTGCCTTGTTGAAGTCTGTCTGCTGTATCTACTCTCAACGAAAACAAGGGACATCCTGTCTTTCCACGAACTTTGGTCAGTAATGGGGAGAATACCTGAAATATCTGTGATGGGAATGCTGCTCCTGTGCTGGAGTCTGGGATAAGAGACAGAAGGGCAAAGTTCATCCTCCCTTAACAGGGGATCAGTGCTCCTGCAGACTGAAACCCTTTGAAATGCCAGAGAAAGTGAGCAGGAGCCAAGAGCTTACTTATTCACTTTCCAGGTAGCAAACATTGTTTTTTTCCATTGTAATTCTTCTCTTGACTGACATGCAAGCCAAAGCTCTACCATAAATTTCCCTTGTCCCATTGTGTTTTTATTGAGAATAGTTTATTTTGCATGCTGGCCCACTGAATGGTATTCTGGCAAAGCAAACAACCCATTAGGAGGTTTTTCAGAGAGGATTGTGGTGGGAAAAGGTATGTTACCAAACATTTCTTAATGTACAGTCAGGCAGAAAAAACAGCCCTGTATCTCCTGTTCCCCATGAAACCCAGTGGTGCTTACCTGTTGTGCCACCTGTGCTTGCAGAGCCCTCTTATCCTCTGCAGCCTTAGAAAGTCCCTACAGAGGCAGAGGGACTCCTCTGCAAAGGTCAGCAACAAGATTTTCTTAGGTATCTGTTTAACAGCAGGTAAGAATGTCAGGGGTTAGTCTCTATGGTGGCACAGTCAAGCTTCAGTGGTGGCACACAAGAACTGCTATAGCTGAATGTTTGTGGTGTGCTGTGCTGGGCTAGGTAAAGGGGTATCTGTGTGTGCTGTAAAGCAGAGCTATGAGAAGACATTTGAGCTGGCAGGGATGCTGGAAGCAGCCCAGATTGACTTCTATGGCATGGATCAATGCCTCCTAACTTCTGCCCAGAGCAGTGGTGGTGAGAGTTTGCTTCAGGATCTCGGTAAGGCAGCCTGCTCTTCACATGTACTTGGTGAGAGAGCTTGGACGAGGTTGCCCTTTCTCCCTCCCACGCTGTCCTCAGAGCTTCCAACTCTGGGACAATCTTTCAGCATGTAGTCTGCTCTCCAGCATCCACTACTCTGATTCAGATGACCCCTTCCACACCCCAGAGTTACCACCTTCCCCTAATATCATAACCAGTGCTGTATTTTTTTTTCCCCTTTAAGCTTTCCCAGTGGCATGGTTATCACCCACCTGCCTGGCTGCTTTAGCTCTAAGTCATCCTCACAGATCAGGGCAGAGTCTCTCTGCCCACTTCTCAGAGAGCTCCATCACCAACTCCTACCCAGAACTGCTGGTGGGCAAAGCCTATTTTGACACATTCTGCATGGATCTACTCAGGGGATGCTTGTCCTAGGACTGGGCTCACACTTAGCTTTTGGGAGGGAGAGAGCAGCACGCTGTCCAAGCCAGGAGCCTTGTGTGTGTGTAAGGCAACTTCAGCCCAGCAGGTCAAAAGTGCTCTACCTCACACTCTGCTCATCCATCCTCTCTCCTCCATCTCTTGTCATACTTTTTTTCCCCTTCAAGGAGAGCTGTTTGACTTGCACAAGCTGCTAGAAATCAGTCTCCTGATTGCATCCTCCTGATTTAAATACAGGCAAACTCTGATTAACTTCTAGATCTGCTTCTCCTTCAGTTTCTATCAAATTAGCCTCTAATTATCTAAGTTGTAATCACCCAGTGTGATAAAGTTAAAGCAATAATGATTCTTTTTGATAGTACAATGTTTTCGCTATGAACGTTGTAGCTAATAAAGATGGAATGCCAAGCTGCTTATGGGAAACAGATTTTTACAGATCCTAAACAAATGCCCTGCATAGTTCATGCACAGATAATAAAAGAACAAAGTAACCCTTCTGAGGAAAATTTATATCTTGCTAAAAAAATCTATCTGTATATTTATGTTACAAAACACTGGCTTTAAAAGGCCAGAACCTAATGTCAGTGCTTGAGGCCAGAGCTGGGGGCTTGAGATGCGTGTTTAGGTTTCTAGACCTCTGTGGCACTGACCATGAAGCTCTTCTGCCCATGCACAAGTGAGTGAGCAGTTTAGCACTGCTCCATGCCTTGTCTAGTGCAATATTGTGTTTTGCCCTGGGGAGCTCAATCTAGGAGGCATTTTAAATCATGCCTATCGTGTTGTGTGTTCACAAGAGCATCTTGCTTTCAGGAAGGAAACCAATAGGACTCAAAGCCAAATGAAGCTGTAGCCACAGGGAAAAGGGAGTGCTGGGGTGCAGTGTGGGGAGAGTGACTTGCAAACCCCCTTCTCCTGAAGCTGTGTTACGTCACATAAAATCGCATTGCATTGAAGGAGGGGTGGTGTCACTGTTGGGTATGACTTGGTACTGGGTGCCTAGGGCATACAGCTGGAAAATTCTGTCTGTGTGTGGAGACAGTTCAGGGTTGCAGTCCATACATGAAAGAGAGCTTATGTGCTTTATGTTAAGGTGGCCATTTGCTAGGACATCTAAGCAGAGCACAGAGCTCCAGGCTTCTTTCTCTTCCCTGACCTCAGTCATTATGGTGGGTATTTATGCCTCCTTTCTCTTTCTCAAAGAGCTTTTTACTCACTTTTAAAAAGTTACCAATCATCAGTTTTCATTTGGTTGTTTTTTGACCTATTCAGCTATAAATCTGCATCAGATGGAGGAACTGTGTCTGCTGCCTGCACCCCAGGTATGTTCAGATAATATCAGCAATGCGATTTTAGAAAAAGATTTGGGGTTTGGAGCAATCAAATGGCAGCTAGCATGTAGACTCTCTTCTTAGCTCAGACAGTCCCTTTCTGTACCTGAAGCACTTCATCCCATCTAAGCTTTTTATAGCTATATGCAAAAAGAGGCTCATGGGTGTGTGTGTGTGTGAAGTTCAGTTAATATTTCTCTATTGTTGTATGATCTACAGCACTGTGTCCTCTTGCTGTAATAACATGGGAAGTTTTTGGACAATTCTGTTAGAGTTGACTACTGTTTTTAGTTAAATGTGGCTGTGCAGAGGCTTTGGGCTAGGCACATGCTATGCATTTGTTGTAACACTGCCCTCTCTGACTGCAGGGAGCTGTGAAAGCTGGGGTGAAAGGGCTGCCACAGGCAGATGTTTTCATACATGCAGCAATACTTGTATAAACTCTTGAAAGAGCAAACAGGAGTGGAAGCTGGTTTTTTTAGGTGCTTTCTAGGTGGTGTACATACCACACAAAGCAAAATAAGGAAAAGAGGCCTTGAATGTTATGGTCTATATTGTGTAATTAGTGATGTCATTAATATACATCACTATACAGGGTAGAGTTTCCCTCCTGCCAGCCCCATGATTATTTAAACCAGTGGACACATTTCTATCTTGTTTACTGTCCTCAGCTTTACAAAATAATATGGGACATCTAACCAAAATACAGTCACTGTTACTTTAATATTATAAATCAGTGATTAGAACAGATTTGCTCCTGAGCACTTTCAAAAACAGATCTCTCTTATTCTAACCAAGAGAATGTCTTTCCAGTTCATCATCTAGGCAGAGGAACGGATACAATGAACGAACAGCACAAAGATTTCTCAAGAGCAGGGAAAGCATTTCTCACTTTTTTTGGCATACTTTGATATCAGACTTGTGAGCTTTATGTCAAACGTTTAGGAAAGAAACAGCTGCTATAATAAATGTGCTATTGGTTCTACACTAACATAGCTAATTAGGTCTTCAGTTCAATGTGTAAAACCAAATAAAGCACTGCAGTGTGCCGCTTTGTATTACTCAGTCTTTTTCTGCTCTTGAGCAAACTTGCTCTGCGTGCCAAAGGCACGAACATTAATTGAGTGCAGAACCTGTTTATAAATCCAGCACAGCTCACGGTTTGATGGGTGCCACCCCTGTTCATTCTCACCTTGCTGCTGTCTGTAATTAACCTTCAGCAGCTTGAAATTCTCCATGAAATGAAGGATGGGCTCTGGTTTCAGCGGGGCTGCTCTGACCTAAATTAAAGTGGCCAAACTCCTGCTGCATCTTAAAGTCCTAATCTGTCTGTGTGAGCAACTAGGGAATGGGCCAAAAGACTCCTGGTATTGGTCTTCTAGGTAAATAGCATTGTGGGATGGAGGATGTGAGGCTTGTTGTGACTTTACACAGATTATTCCTTATGACAAATTTGGTACAAGCTCCATTTCTTCCTAGCAGACACAGTGTTCCACTAAAGAGGAGACAGGTTGCCAGATACAGTTACCTTTACAGGTGTGCTCTAGCATATATAGAGTGAAGATGGGCTTCACATTTGAATCTGCTTGTCTGCCCTCATCAAGTATCTATTAGAAACAGCTGTTCCCTGTTGCCCTCAGTGGAAAGAGCTGGGTGATGACGTAGGGAGGAGGAGTATCTCCTCCATGTTATGTGCTTTCAGTGCTCCCCTTGATACTTGCTGGGCCTCCCTGGTAGCTGATTTAACTTGCTAAAATGTCCAAAATAGAAAACCCAAACTAACCCAAAGAGTAATCTTGCCTTGGTTTCTGCTTTCTAGTGAGTCATGATAGTGGAAGTAAGGAGCAGTGGGGCAGTCTGGGACAGGAGCAAGAATGGGGCTGAGAGAGCAGCAGGGAAATCTGGGTGGCGGAGAACATCAGCCCTACCTTGGTCAGTGAGCTGCCAAACTGCCTGGGCTGCATGTGAAACCACAGCTGAATTCCTCATGTCAATGTCTTTATATTTGGTTATTGTTTGAAGGAGTCTCTTTATATCCCATTTCCAATCAAAACATCATGTACTTCCTAAAATCTGAGCTCCAATGTGAACATGTTGCACTACAGGGACTGAAGTCAGCCAGTCATATAATATAGATGAATGCCTTTAAAAAGCAAATCCTTAATCAAAGTTACACTCCATTTGTTTTTTAAATTTTCAATTTCCATTTAAGTGGTTGTTTCATTGCTGCGGGAAGCATTAAGAGGTATTCATGGTTTTCATCTTGTGGCTCTTTTAAAACTGAGCTTCCCTTGTTATTAATGTCCTGGTGGTGGATATTCTCACTTATCTGCTCTGTACTTCTAGCATGGGTCCAAGATAACCTGTGAAAGGTTTTAGTTCCTTCTTGCAGAAATGCATGCATTGTTATTTTGACTACTTGCATGTTTTCCTTGTAAAGGAAAACTATACTGTGTATTAAGGCAGATAAATTATTTTTCTTCTGTTACAATTTTTTTGTCAACCTACAGTGAATTCAATATTGACTTGTGAAAACATCAATGAAATTATAGATGCAGTTAGGTTTTAATTCTTTTTTACCCAGTCACTGGGAAAAAAAGTTAAGCAAAGGTGCAAAATGTAGGCAGATCAAAAAGGCCAATTTCAACACGAGCAGAAGTGAGGAGAAAACTACCTATTCTGAGAAGATATGCTATCAATGCTAACAAGCCATTTATTTCTACACAGGTGCTGGTTTTGCTCTAAAAGACTTTAAGAGGCTGCTTTTCTACTCTGATGTCCTCCTGTGAGCTTTTAACCAAGTGTGATGGGTCCAAATTACCCCCCAACTAATTTGAGAGAATTACCCTCCCAAAACAAAATTGCCAGACCAATTCAGAAGGTTTTGGAAGCAAATGAAACTATATATGCAATCAAACTAAAATCTAGAAAAATGAAATGCAATGGATGTATACAAACTGGATGAATACAAAAAGCCTGGAGAAGAGGAGACTCAGGGGTGACCTTATTGCTGTCTACAACTACCTGAAGGGGGGTTGTAGTCAGGCAGAGGTTAGTCTCTTCTCCCAGGCAGCCAGTACCAGAACAAGAGGACACAGTCTCAGGCTGTGCCAGGGGAGGTTTAGGCTGGAGGTTAGGAGGAAGTTTTACGCAGAGAGAGTGATTGCCCACTGGAATGGGCTGCCCAAGGAGGTGGTGGGGTCGCCGTCGCTGGGGGTGTTCAGGATGAGGCTTGACAGGATGCTTGGTTGCATGGTTTAGTTGATTGGGTGGTGTTGGATGGTAGGTTGGACACGATGATCTTGAAGGTCTCTTCCAACCTGGTTAATTCTATTCTATTCTAAAATATGTTCATATATATAGTTACATTTTATAAGCAGCACAAAAACTCCTCAGACCCCCCCCCAGATGGATCCAGGGGACCCGTTTACCTCCTCCCCCACTCCCTCCTTCCTGTTAACTCACACAAAGCAGAGATCACAGTATCACCAAGGTTGGAAGAGACCTCAAAGATCATCGAGTCCAAACTGTCACCACAGACCTCATGACTAGACCATGGCACCAAGTGCCACATCCAATCCCCTCTTGAGCACCTCCAGGGACGGTGACTCCACCACCTCCCTAGGCAGCCCATTCCAATGACGAATGACTTGAAGAACTTTTTCCTCACCTCGAGCCTAAACTTCCCCTGGTGCAGCTTGAGACTGTGTCCCCTTGTTCTGGTGCTGGTTGCTAGAGAGAAGAGACCTACCCCTTCCTGGCTACAACCACCTTTCAGGTAGTTGTAGAGAGCAATGAGGTCACCCCTGAGCCTCCTCTTCCCCTGGCAAGTCCACAAGAAGAGAGAGAGAGACAAGTTGCAAGCAGAAGTGACAGAAGAAGAAAAGAAAGAACTGTTTATGCCTCTGCTCTATATTCCATTAACAATCCAATTAATTATATAGACCTTATAATTATTTTCCTTTTGTATCCAATGGCAATTTATTTTACTTTCAGTGTTTGCAGTCAGATCTAGGCTAAAGTTCCCGCTTCAAAGCCCCCCTTCCCCATGTGACACTCTTTCTGTTTCAGTAAATCTTTCTTCTAGTAATGAATCACCATCTCAAATAATAGTGAATCCCCAGAATTATCAGATAATTGTTTTGAAGCTTGAGAAGAACACCACCTGTGGTAAAAGCTGGACTTCTCCAACACTTTCCCTCCTGAAAATTTCAGTTCTAGTTTGTTCTGAAGTGGTTATTGAAACATATTCAAAGCATGTTATCAAAATGTTATGTCTAAAAATACCAACCATAACCACTTTTGATAAAAGATTCTTTCAAAGAATGACTTGGAAAGCACCCAAACCTCAAACTTGAGAAAACAGGAAAGAAATTAAAATTCCAAATTTTCCCCCAATAAAGCCCTCTTAAAAAAAAAAAAAATTAAAAAAGAATTAATCACCACCACCTATCAGCTCATCAATCTGCTCAACAAGACAGGCAAAAGATTATCTCTGGAAAAAGATTCACCTCATCTGTTTCTCTGGATTCATTCATGCCCTCCAAATACCATCTGGTTTTGAGGGCAGGTCTGCCCACGTCGGCTCTTACTGGGCATTTGGATCTCCCAGCAAGTTTTCCCAAGCTGCCCAGTCTTTGTGTCTGCAGTTTCCAGGTGTGGATGTTTCAAGTTCCTCATCATACTTATGCCTTCTTTGGTAAGCCAAAGATGAATCATCCAAAGTAATTTTATGCACAGCTAGGTGCATTTCTTATAAAAGATTTTATCAGGTTCCCATGGCAGATCACTCAGGAAGTATTTTTGTTGGTGGTTTTGTGTAGGGTTTTGTTGGTTTGTTTTCTGTTTGATTGTTTGATTTTGTTGGTGTGTTCCAACCCTACCCCCCACCCCACCCTTTGTGTTTTCCCTCTACCAACACTGGTTAAAATTCACTGGTAGCATAGCTGAGTGTTTCTTACAAGCTGTTTTAAAAAACCCAACTCACCCCCCTTCACCATTTCCTACTATTAAGTCCCATGAGCCAAAACCTGCTGGATGCACAGCCACATGCAGGAAAGTATTGCGCATGGTTTCAGAGACACGAGAGCCTATGTAGTGTTAAGAAATGCAGAGCATTAATGTATTCTGGAACTCCATGAAGAAAGTAAGCAGCATTCATATGTCAGGATAGGACAGTGGGGATTTTTGTAATGAAAACTGTTTGTGTTTGCCTAAGCTCTTCCAAAGTATGGCATAGTTCACTATTAAAACATTGATCATTTACCTTTTTTGCTCTGTATCATTTTGGATTCCTGGCTTAGGAAAGGAAGCTAAAGCTAGATAAATGCTGGGTGTGCCTGAACTGTGTGCATTCAGATTCTAATAGCTTAATGACCACTTTCTGCTCTCTCATTTATCATTGTTATTATGTGTCTGTTAACAAGAAACTGCTTAACAGAATCTAGTGGTTTACTACCAGGTTTGTGAGAAGGAAAAGGCTGGGATAGAGAGGAATAATTTTAAGAAGAGGGGAATAAACAGAGGCTTTTAAATTTAATTCCTGGCTGTCATCATTGTGATTACAGTGGGTCTATTTGATGTCTCAGTTCAGAGTGTGAATAGTGCCACTCTGTGTCTGTCACAGTGATTAATATATTTTTTTGGGGTAATAAATCAGAAACACATACAGAGTCATGTACCAGATCTATAGATTACACAGTGCAAGAACAATTATGTGACATATAACCAGCTACATCAGTAATGATGTCCTCTGTTTGTATTGCTGGAAAAGCAGACTAGTGACGCATTAGGGATGACTGCTGAACCAGAATATTCAAGGCAACCGGATAGAAATGAGAGCCTTATGACACACACTGAATGTAATAATAGTTGCTTAACTTCTGTTCCCTACTTATTTTGGATTGTTCTTTTCATCACAGAAAACAATTTCTCTGCACATTCCACAAGGCATCAGAAACAGAGGGACAATAAAATCACAGCTAAGTGCAGCATTTTCACCATGTGATATTTCTGATCCATTCCTGGAACTGGTAAGAGAATGGGGTATATTCCACTGAGTCCCAAAAGTGGTTGTGCTCATATTACGTGCACAATGGTTATGAAAAACAGGTCTTAAAGCAAATCAACATATTCATATTAATTTTAGTAAGCTTTTGATGGGCCCTAAGATGAAGCCCGTGGCTTTGAGAAATTTGATATCTACATTTTTATTTCACTTTTAAACAATTCCAAGACTCTTAGCTTCCATTTGTTATGTTACAGAAACCTTTCTCTGAAGCATTTTCTCCTGTGATACAAGCTAGAAGCAGATTAATAGAGCACATTATCCAGTTTCTTCCTAAAAGAGGTTATTTCTTCAGCTTACCTTGTCTTGAACATACAACTCTGGGCTGTTTATGTTTGTGGAGCAGAGCAATCATCATTTATGTAACAGTTGCCACTAAAATAATATAAAATATCTCACTTTTGTGCTTATTCATTAAGTAGATCAGTATAAGCACATAATTGAAAAATGCAAGATCTAATAGGTAATTCTCTGACAGATGAGACAAGATACTTTACACCAACAGGCCTTACCTGACCAGACTGTTATGGTGTGGGTTTCAATTTGGATATTAGTTGCAGTAAGAGGAACCAAAGGCTTATCATTTAGGAGGCATTGCCAACACGTTCTTCTCTTTTGGAATGACCTGTAATTACAGTAATTTCAGGTTCTGGCAAGACCTTCATACCCTGACACTGAATGTAGCTCTGCTAATGAAAATCAATGTTCATGGAGTTACATAGAATTATGGACTTAGTAGTATTGAAGATTTATGTTTCATATACAAGTAGCTGTAACATTCAGCTCTTACATATTTCAGTGTGTAGTTGGCAACCATTCTTTCTGTTTTCAGAAACTAGGAAGGAGTTGGGTAGCAAAGATCCCACAATCTCTCTGCAGGAATGTCAAGTACAGATTTTGATTCAGCTGAGTCCTAGTGCGGTAACCACTGCAGAGCACTGTTTCTCTTTGGGTTTAAGGAATGTGTGTGAATTGTATGTTTTTCCTCCGTCAATGATAGTTACTGATCTTTCTCTGCACATCTGAAGCTGATGGACACAAAGGGGTGCAGGTTTGGACAATAAAGATCTGTACTGTTTCTGCATACAAAGGAAGCATGCGTAGGTTTCTGTGTTATTGCTATGTATTCATCTACAGTATTCCTCAGAAAAGACACAGTGTGACTCTTCAGTCTTTCTTAGATTTGGCATGCATGGTTTCACAAAACTGTGCCTAGGTGACAGACTGAGTGACAAGGTTTTAGCTTGCCTTCACAATATTACTGGACCCTGGAGATGATGGTGCTGCTGGAGCACCAGCTGCTGGAGCAGAATTATGTTGGTTGTGATTTTTTATTCTTTCTTCTCCTGTGAACCATAGACATGATACTTGTAAGGTGTGTATCTCTGAAGGAGAAGATAAATCCTGTGGCTGTCCTTTTTATTTCTTTGTTTGGAAGTAGAGGTGCTGTGTAGAGCTGTGGACTGTTTTGCTGATACATAGTCCAGTGCATAGTGCATACTCGGAAAGGTTCGTTAGAGCTGGAATAACCTTCTGAAGTTAGCTGCTGTGAATTTGAAGATCCTGTCCTATCTGCTGCTGCTCAGAAGTACTGAGTTGGCAGACTGGATGCACATTTTTGTAAGAGCAGTAACATTTGGCCTATCTTTGCAAATTATTTTGAGAAAATCCACACTTTAAACTCTAACCCTTGCTTCTTACTTTTACTTAGATCTTTGGTGCGTTTGGTCACTGTGGCTTAATTTCAGTGTCAGTTTTCATCAGGCTGGGGTGAAGTGTGATTGTTCTATACAGTCTATAATGAATCAAAGGAGCTGATGTGGTTACTTTTACCTACTATTTCACCCAATTTATGACTGAAAATTCACCAGTGAGACATCTAGAAAATCTTGTTCTCTGTTAAATAGTTCAACATATTCATTACTTGCCATCTCACATGGTCCTCACATATCAACTAGTCTGTTTTGAACATAACATTCATGCTGTAGATCAGAAAATCTATTTGACATGTGATACAGCAGTGCTCTGTTTCAGGAGGAGAGAATAGGCATTGAGAATGCCTTTTCATGTTCAGTGTTTGAGAAGGGAAGTAGCCACCATGTAAAGGTTTAATGGATTAACTATTTTTCTGTGAATTCAGTGAATGACTGTAGTGCTTCCAGACTGCTCTCTCAGCTTCCATCATGCATATTCATTGCTTTCTCCCTTTTTTTCATATGCTGAATTTTTATGCTAAACTCACCTGAAAATCTGGGGCTCAGACCAGTAAGGTGAGGTGGAAAGCAGAGGAGTCTTAGGAACTTTACTGGGACTCAGTTGTGTTTACCCTGTGACCCAGAGGATGACCTCTCAGTGTAAGGACAGCATAAAGTCTTAATTTCTGTTCCTGCTCCTTCATTGCAACACAAACTCATTCCTGGACGTTAACATTCTTTTCTTGCTCTGTTCCGTGCTGTGGCTAATAACTATTTATGGAACAAACCCAACTGACTGAATCTTCTGCTTGACCGCTGGTTGCCTTAAAATGGATGATGTATTAGCAAGCTGATGATACTGCTTTTGTGCTGGTAAATATAGCTAGCCATGAACTTTTATGGCTCGGTCAGGAACGGTTTAACAATTATTTTGGCAGATATCTGGATACCATTAAGAACTTACTTAACTCATTTTCCTGTTTTCAGACCATTTAGTTTTGAATCTCCCATGCGGCATTTTTTAATTTGCAGATACATAGAATAAGAGGAAAAATAGAATAATGAAACCAGAATACAAAAAAGGTATGAATTCCTGTTTATGTATTTTTATTATGGTAATGAAATGCTTCATAATGTACTCTTCAGCTGGTGAAATATATCTTGAGAAGGTAGAACTAGTGCATACTTTAGAAAAGTCCAATGACAATAAAAGGATACATGCTTTTATGACTAGGTAGCAAATTGGCAGTATATACCTGCATGCTAAGTGCAGCTAAAGTAATGTAACTCATGAGATAATATGGGATGACATATGAGAGTAAATAAAAAAGTGTTGGACAAATGAAGAAATGTTTTAAATCCAAGATATAGGTGTAGCTCAAAAAACATTACCGTTCTGACTGTACGGAAAGTGAGAGTTAAGGCTGCCTCTCTATACTTAATATGCCCTGGTGCCTTTCCAGTAAATATTTTATTATGTGAGCTCTTCCAGTGATTTTGGAACATGAGCAGCATTTTGGACCTCCATAGGGGTTTGACAGTGAATTTTTTTTCCTGTAGACTGTTGAGCAAAGACAAAAGTCTAGAGAACTGGGAGAGAGAAAATCTCCAATTTTGGGCTGTTACAGGCAAATAAACTTTCTGTGCTGCCTTCCCCCTCATATTAAGGAAAGACTAAAATGTTTTGTTTAAATATTTAGACAGTGGTTAGAATTAGGGCACAAGATCATCACTTTGTTTCCCCAGAGAATGCTTTTGTTGCAGAAAAAGTTGCTTCCACTTTTTCTTCACAGGCAGGCAAACCTGCAGTCAAAGTTCTGTTCTCTTGATGCAAATCAAAAGCTTTCCCCCAAAGCCGGTAAAATGGGAAGATTACTTCAGGTTATCTCCACTGTACACTGATGCCCCAGTGTTGACAAAGTGCTGTGAAAGATGTGCTTTCCTTCTCCTATGGGACAAAACTTCAAGAGCTGGCATAAAATAGTGGCTGGCTAGTGCTTTAGATGGTAATGGAATCAGAACCTGAGGATTTCAGTTTCAGCACTTACACACTCCTCCTTACTGCAGTATCTGAGCCTCTTGTACATCCCAATGAACTAATTTTATAGCTACCCATTTCACAAATAGGGATGTGAAAGCCAGAAAATGTGTTACAGAGCTGGAAGTTGATTCTTCTTTACACAAAAATCTCTATTTTTATAGCTACAGATGTTCTGCATATAGCCAAAAGGGTTGCTGCTTTATTCAGCATTTCCTTTAGGTCAGCATTTTGTCCTTGCATGTTTTGTGTCCAATTTTCCCAATGAATAAAAAAAATAATAATTCCAATTCCTTTAGCTGAATCAAGAGTAAATGTTATAAACCAGTGTCCCTGGCATCACTGGCTGTTCTGTGGAAAGTAGAGTCACTATCTCCTTAGTTCAGCCTGTTAGCTGTACTCTGAAGAACTTTTTGTTGTTGCTTTGTTTTCACTTTTCTTTTTCCCCTTAAGTTGAAACAAAATATCTTTATACTTACCACCAATAGCTCCCAAGACTTTGGGAAAATTATCAAGGTTATAAAACCTGCAGTGTGTGTGGTTTGCTGTTGCAGCTGCACTTTAAAGGAAAAGTAATGTACTCACTTGTCCTCCTTAGAAAAGCGTCTATAAATTAGCACTCTGAAAAGTTCCTGATGCCTAGCACAACTTTTATATGTTACAGGCAAAAGGTGGGTCTTTCATTTTTAACACTTCAATCAATTTAAACTGTATTGCCACGATCTGCAGGGTCTCTGCTGCAGACCTTTTCTTTAGAACATTTTCTGACCTCATCTCTTTCTTCCGAGTGGCTGAGAAATAGGGTGTCTTAGACTTGCAGACCCTGCAATGACTCAGTGCCTTTAAGAATGGCTGCCCATACAGCAAGGGTGAGCATGACCATGACTGGAGCTTTCCCCGCGAGCTGTGAGGCTGAAGACCATCTTTTGCCTTCAGCAGTAATGGGATCACCTCCTTCACAGTGCCTTGGGAGGTTCTTGCATTCACTATGAAAGCCTGCTAATATTTCTGTTTCCACCCACTCAGAGTGCTGGAATACTTGTTTATCCACCACACTTCAGCTCAGTAGGGTTAAGGGCAGGGTTAGTTACGGGCATACTTAAAAAATGCAGTGCATTGTGCCTCTTTGCAGTACTAAGAATGAAGAGAAACTTCAAACGAAGGAAAAGGGTTTGACTTAACTCTGTTACCAAGGCATTTTCCTTAAATTCTTGTTTTCCATAATGTCTGAGTCAAAATAACATTGACTCCATTAGATCTTCAAATTTCTTACTTTTTGTGTATCAACACTGGGACGAAGCAGTTACAGTCCTCAGAGATGCACAAGTGAGCTGAGTGAGGCAGAGATACAAGAGTTACTTTTGTTCTTCCGCGCCCTTTGTTAATCTGCATGTGCAAATTAAACTGAAATTAAACTCTTCATTTATCACCATGTTGTGGTGACAGCAGGCAGGATCAGAACACTTTACAAACGCGTAACACCACATTAACATCAGAAACAGATTCTTCCCCAGAGAGGAGAGAAGATTTTAAAGAATGCAGCAAGATACCACAGGGCTGTAATCCCTCTTGTTGCACAGAAAACAACTGATTGTTGTTGAAACGCTCAGAGGGGGAGGAGCATCCAATAATCTGCAGAACATGTGTAGGATACAGCTTTTCCACTGTCAAGGGTGGAGATGAGAAACTTGTAATAAGCAACATTAAAGGACAAAAAACCACAGCAACAACAAAACAAACAAACCAACCAAACCTAAATATAAAGGAAAATCCATGGCAAACAAACAAGCAAACAAAAAGATAAAAGAACTAAAAGGTCCTGTATGATAACTCAATCTGACTGCCCAGAGAAGTAAACTGCTCCAAGGAGAATCCCTCTGGATGCAGATAGTCACAGAATCATGGAGTCACAGAATCATGGAATCACAGAGTCACAGAATGTTAGTGGTTGGAAGGGACCTCCAGAGACCATTGAGTCCAACCCCCCTGCCAAAGCAGAATCACCTAGGGCAGGCCACAAAGGAATGCATCCAGGCAGGTTTTGAAAGTCTCCAGAGAAGGAGACTCCACAACCTCACTGGGCAGCCTGTTCCAGTGCTCTGTCACTGTCACCGTAAAGAAGCTTCTCCTCGTGTTGAGGTGGAACCTCCTGTGTTCTAGCTTGTGCCTATTGTTCCATGTCCTGTGACTGGACACCACCAAAAAGAGACTGGCACCTTCATCTTGACACCCACCCCTCAGATATTTGTAGAAGTTGATAAGATCCCCTCTCAGTTTTCTCAAGACTAAGGAGAGATGTTCAAGTCTCTGCTACAGAAGGCTGCAAACACTGCCCATGCCCCCCATGCTGTCTTTACTTGTCATTTTCTGGTTTTGCAGGAGACTGATCCGCCTCCCCTTCATTGGGTACTAGCATTTATCCCCGCATTGGTGAGATCCAGCTGTGCAGACAGCCTGTGGTCCTGATTTAGTAAAGCGCTTAAACACGTGCTTACGGGATTTGCTGAATTGGATGCTGCGCTTTTTGCTGACTGCCTTCACACGCCTCCTGGCTCCCTGGCTGTTTGGCTCTACAAGTGCTTTAGGATGCTCCCACTGTCAAAAGCTGGATCCCGCTCCTCTGGGTCATCAGAAATGAGGTAGGCACACTAGCATTGCCTCAGCAAGTAGGTCTCTTCTCTGTTACTTTCTGATGAGAGTTGAACTCTCTATCCCCATTCTCACACCAGCAGGTAGGAGCTGTGGCATATGGGGCTGCACCACATTGTCCTGTCTTGCTGACTGCCCCATAAGTTGTGGTCCCAAGCCCTGCCAATGTGTTGCCCAGTGCCACATACCTGCTGGTGGCACTGGTCTTCAGGAGGTGACCACCCATCCCGTCAGCTCCACTGCAGTGCTGTCACCCCCTGCCCAGAACAACCTCATGTTACAGACAGCACTCCACAGGGCTGTGCCTTCTTTTGGTGAAAGTGGCCAAAGGGATGAAAAAAGGCTTTCCCCTTAAGGTTATTGCATTTGAGTGGGTTGTCTTCCCATGAGAGGCAGGAATGAAATTTGCATTTGCAAATATGACATTTTTAAAGGTTACTGGCTTGATGAAGGCCTTAGACACCCCTTTTAAATTCCTAAATTCCCAGTCTTTGAGAACACGGAAGTGATTTAAGACCCTGTGTCTGAGAGCTTCGGCAGGAGCAAGTTCCAGAGCTCCTAAGTCACTTGTCTTTTAAATAAAGATTTACTCCTTCAGGATCTTTTCAACATGTTACCCTCACTTCTGTATTCAACCTCAGATGACAAAACCTTCCAAAATGTTTGGATTCCCACAGAGGCTGGGTAAGACTAGTTTATTTATTCAGTCCTGCTTTGCCTCATCGAAGAGACCCCAACTGAGAGAAGTCAGAGGGCCCCATTCGTTATGTTTTGCCCAGCCTGAGATCTGCTTCTGCCTGCAGTAGCGATGCTCTGCAAGGAAATGCAAACTTGCCAAGCCTTGCTTACCCCAACCCAGCATGTGATGCAGCATACTGATAGATGCATGGGTCCGACATGCTTTGAAGGCTAGTCAAGGGACACGTGTTGCCTCGCAGTCACATGCCCTCCCTGCATGGCACGTGATTTGTGTGCCAGATCAGTGCCCTAGCAGGCTCTGTTACCAAGACACGTACTGGGGTGCCAGTCCTTGGGCAACCCACCCTTCACACACCTACAGTGCATTGCTGCATGGGAGCAAGGCAAGACCAGAACCCAAGACCATACCAAAGCCTCTTCTGTACTGAGAAGCCAAGGTGGGGTTGTGTCATATACACAGGGGTCCATGAGTCAGTGGCTGGGCTGCTGGTTTATTGTACCACCACGTATCTGGGTGGAATCTCCAAGCTTGCCCTAGGAAAGCATGAATTCAGGTGGTTGGAGAAGCTGAGCCCGCAAGCTGACACTGTAACCCCCACCAATAAAAAAACCCCACCCAATAGCCTTTTAAAACTGGCATTTCAGACCCCAGTAAAGAAGCTGATAAGGAAATCTGAATTAGGTTTGTCACGGTGTGTATTTGATACCATGATAATGTCATGCCAGCACAATGAAAGTGCTGGCTGGAGCAAGGTATTGCGGGACTTGAAGTTCAGATTGTAGCACAAGAGGCTCTTGTTCCGCTTGCTGCATCTGGTGTCCGGGTTTGGGGCGCTGGGCTGTTCTGCTGGGCTGGCTTTGGGTTGGGGGGACCATTTTATTGATAGCTTCTGTTGCTGCTTCTGCTTTTGCTGTGCTTTTCTGTGAAATAGGCTAAGGTGAAGTTGTACGTTGTATTCTTTCCAGTAAACTCCTTATCTTAACCCAGGGCTTTTTGCATTACTTTCCCTCCCAATCTTTGTGTGAGGGGTTTGTTTCTGAGAACAGACTGTGGTAAACCAGTGCAGGAAAATTATTTTGTTTGGAGGTTTTCCAGTAGGACTGAGGAACTTTGCATGGGGCAGACTCGGGACTTTGGGTTCTCTGGTAAGATCCAGTCTCAGTTTTGAAATTTTGACCAAGTAGTGCGGGGGGGGGGCAAACATACAGGGTTAGGGGCTGCAGCTGGGTGCCATTTCCCTGCACAGTGCTGCTATTTGAGAGAAAGCTATGCCTGAAACTGCTCTGAAAAAGAACATTTCTACAAATTCACCTGCAAAAAGCAAACCCCTTCAAGGGCTTCCTTTGAGATATAAATATTTTTCCCTTAAGAGGCTTTGCAAGAGAGGACATTCTTAAAAGAAATCCTGGTGATCCAGCTGAGTGGAGTGCAAAGTACTCAGCAAAAACAAGAAAGAAAGGAATGAAAGTGTTAGCAGAGCCTTGATTATTGGTGACGGAGGGGCATTAGCCAAGTTATAATGGATTGTCAAACTAGGTTTGTGTTTGTATAACCTCCCAAGTTTCTTGCACTGAGTCAACATCTAGCCATCTGTGATGGGAGGGCAGGGAATAACTTTTTGTTAAAAAAAAAAAAAAAGAAGCAAAAATCAGTTAAATTTATGTTTCTATTCTAATGGAAGAAATGTTTAAAAGGAAAACATACCTTTCAGAGTGAAGCATTTGTTTTTGTTCTTTACAAGCACTTGTTTGAGTTCATGTTTGTTACATGGCTTGTAGTTATTAAATCACGGAGATTTCCCCAGCTAACATAAAAATAGGTGTGACTGGAATATGTGTAGCAGCAAAATAAAACTGCCTTCAGCCACTTGGACTTTGTTTGACTTGGTGAGATATTTGTAAACCCTGACTGACATAGAAGCACATTTCTTTAGGAAAGAAGTGCAGTTAAGACAGAAATTTGCCAGAAGACTCACAGTAGCTGTAGCAATAAAACCACGAATAGTATGTCACCCTAAGGACACAGGCATTCCCAGGTAGTGCTGTTATTGATTAGAGAAACACAAAATGGTTGAGGATGAAAGCAAGAACAGCTTAGAAAAATAAAGATTGATTTTTCTATAACAAATGTAATTTCATTTTCCAGCTTTCTCCTTGTGCATACAAATTCAGTCATTTCTTGTGTCTTTGGTAAGCACAGCATGTACATCTTTAAAATGATGGTGATCTTGTGTGTGAAAATAGTTGTGCTGTGGTTTATGCTGCACTGGGACCTGTGCTGGTCAAAATGAATGGGTAGACATCAGCTGGCTTGAGATGGCTTTGCATCAGGCCCTAATTATGCTAATGGAAAGAGGGGTGATACATCTGAGAGCAACTTCTGTGGCTTTGTCCTCCACAGCTCCACAAGGGAGTGTGAAGCAGCACAATTATTTTCACATGCAAGGACACAGACAAGACTACACAAGCAAGAGGAGAAGGCAGGCACAACCATCAGGATGGAGATTTGGCTTTAGCCCTGCCATCTTATTGAGGCTTAGTGAGTGCCAGGGCTCACTGTGGACAACTCTGTGGCTCAGCTGGCATAAACCTTCCATTAAAGATACATTTACTGGTCTCTATGGATAGTATCTTCTTGTGTCTGTTGATTTTATCCACTTAATCACAAGGAGATTTCCTTTGGAGGCATTATGCTACTGGATCCATATAATTTTGAACAGAAAATCCCATTGGTGATGGAACCCAAGTGTTTTGTTTTCCTGTTGTGTATGTGGGCTGATTTACTAACTTGCAAAATTCAGTATATCATAATCAGTTTCCGGGTGTTTTGTGTGTGTGTGTGTGTTTTTTCTCTTTCAAGTCAAACCAAAGCAAGAGCCTTGACTTTGAATGCTCTGATTTATTTCTTCTGGTTTTAGAACTTAGCTCTATTTTTGTTACACAGAGGAAAAAGAAGACCCTGATGGAACACTGCACTCATAAAACAACAACAACAAAGAGCAAAGTATCCTGGGCTGCATCAAGAGAAGTGTGGCCAGCAGGTTGAGGGATGTGATTCTCCCCCTCTACTCCACTCTGGTGAGAACCTACATGGAGTACTGCATCCAGTTCTGGAGCCCCTATTACAGGAAGGATCTGGATATGCTGGAGCATCTCCAGAGAAGGGCTGTGAGGATGATCAGAGGGCTGGAGCACCTCTCCTATGGAGACAGACTGACTTGGGCTGTTTAGGCTGGGGAAGAGAAGGCTCTGAGAAGACCTTATTGTGGCCTTCCTGTATCTGAAAGGGGCCTACAAGAAAGCTGGTGAGGGACATTTTAGGGTGTTGGGTAGTGATAGGACTAGGGGGAATGGAAAAAAATTAGAAATGGGTAGATTCAGATTGTGTGTTACGAAGAAGCTCTTCACCATGAGGGTGGTCAGACACTGGAACAGGTTGCCCAGGGAGGTGGTGGAAGCCTCATCCCTGGAGGTTTTTAAGACCAGGCTGGATGTGGCTCTGGGCAACCTGATGTAGTGTGAGGAGTCCCTGCCCATGGTAGGGGGGTTGGAACTGAATGATCCTAGAAGTCCTCTCCAACCCTGACAAGTCTATGATCTTGCAGACCTGACAACACTAATAAAATACTTGTGCAATTTAAACAAAGGTGGGCATCTTTGCATGCTTTAGCTGAGGTGTTCGGTGCATGCTTATTGCTTCTGGTAGCTGATGGGATGTAATGCTGTGAAATGTATAAGGGTGATATTTCTCAAGAACAAGCTTGCAGTTCTGATGTATGGATCATAGAGATTTGGGAGTAATACTGAGCCCAGGCCTGTTTTCTAACATGAAGCTGCTGTAATTGAAGATGCAAAGTTGGTGTTTGTGTGTGAGATGTTGAGTCCTACCCCTATATATAACCTAATACTAGAAAGGAATTATGTAAAAATGGGGATGCATGTGGGCTTCCTGCTATGAGACCCATCCCCAGAGAAAAGAAGGGACACATACTTTGTATACAAATGCTGGCCTCATTTTCATTTACCAGAGCTGCTTTGTACTCTTTTGGCAAAGTTAGGAAGGCTTTGTATGGGGTGAAATATAACTTGCACAACAGAAAAGGCTTTTTTTTTGTTTTTTAGAGTGACAAATTAACATAAGAGACTTGGTGTAGATGAGGGTCAAACTTACTGTTTGCCTTTCCTCAGCCTTTTCTCATCAATGCTAAATCAGCTTCTTCTGAAACTTTATCTGCATATGGACTGGAATTATAATTTGTTTTGGTCTATTCTTTTTGTGGTAGGATGTGTTAATGTTTCCCAAACAGAAAGATTTTCAGGGAATGGTGGAGCAACAGACTGATTGTCTTCTGTGGAGTTCTTTATAAATGTGTGAACAGATAAGTGGCTGCGCTTGTCAAGTGTTTACTGGTAGGGATTATTTTTCCCTACATGGTTGTCATGCAGGCATAGCAAGTCTTTAAAGGTGATGTTAAGGAAAAGTTATAACATGTCTTTTGGATTGTGAAATCAATGGAAATATTTCTTTTGGTCAAGTTTCCAGTTCCTAAAAGCACACTTACAGTGATTGATGGAAGTTAAGTAAGATTAAAACGATATATATTTTTTTTTTTCATGAGAGTTTTAGGGGGTTCCATGTTCTTTACATATCCAGTCTGATTATTCTATATGCTGAATGTAGCCTGCAAACCTATCCAGAAATGTATTGGGTAGTTAATTCTCAGTGGCAACACTACATGCAAGAAGATGAAGGAAAATGGAAGGGAGCAAAAATGGCATGTGTTTTTGGGCAGAGTGTTCTGTGCTTACATCTAAGCCACCATCATAACTGGTTGTTTTCCTGACATAGAATATTTTACTGTAGGACTCATGGACTACTTAACCTCAGCAGTATGCAAATCTTCTAATTGCCTTTAGGCTGTTTTATTGTGAAAGGTTGCAATATGACTGTGCCTCCTGCTTTGTGATTTCTCCATGGGGCAATCAAAAGTAGCTTTTCCAAACAGTACTTAAAAATGTAGAATACTCCCTTTCAATTATCACAGTACTTTGGAGTCACTAGTTGTCTATCTCCTTGGTAAATCTCTGTTCTTCCTCTGTTATTGATAATTCATCAGTGTTTCGTGTAGAACTAAACCTTAACTGTTACCTGGGCTTTAGACTTTAGAATTAGGCTATGGAAAATCAAAGGAGGATGCTTTGGAGAAGGAGCAAAAAGTAAGAAATAGGAAATGCTTTTGATTTTGACATTATCTGTGTTATGTGGCAATATTAACATATTTCAATGGTTTGCTGTGCAGTGAAAATTAAGTCTCTCTTAAGCGCACGAATGTTCTTGAGTTGTGAAGACTTTTAGAAGCAAAACTGGCAGCAAGCAGCCTGACAGTAAATCGTACTGATGATGATGATGTTGCATCTATTTTTCCTTCTCTGAAAGCTAGCCAATGCAAAGTGATAGGCTATTTTGACCACCAAAGGCTCATCTAATGACTGGTTTATCACAAAATTATCCCTGTTTTCAATTCAGGCTGTACCTTGTTCTGAAACAGATTTATGTGTAGATGAGTCTCATTGACTAAAGGCACTTATGTCCAGATCCGTTAGTTCTTCAGTGCTCAGCATCTTCCTCTATACCTGATTTGTAAGCTCCTAGTACTGGGAACACAAAGAAGAAATCTGTCTTGGAGACCTAAATTCCTTGTCAAAGGGATAAGCAAAAATCAGTGTGTAAGAATGAGTTAAACTATTGCAAAATCTTGTCCATAAATGCCAGTAATGAAAATTGCAAAGAACTGCAAAGAACTATAAATACAAAATCCATAGCAGATGGAAAACAGAGATACTTCTTAGACATGTCCAGAAAGTTTAGATTTTGGAACAGATTTTATTGGGAATTGGCCAAATTGCTGCCACTGAGGTCTTTCAGGAAGAGATTAAACAGAATCTCTAGGAAGGACAGTCTGGGCACATTGGACCTTGATTCAGAACAAGGCAGCATATGCATGGTGAAATGCAATAACAGAAAAGTTGTGCTGGAAAGGATTTCAGAAGGTTAACTTCTTTGGTCCTGCATTGACAACATGGTTACAATAAGGATAGATCTAGCCATTTTCTAAACATGCTAATATTAGGAGAGCATGATTAATTCAAAATAATTGTGATCTATAGTAAACCAGACTGTGGTATTTGGATTTCTTCTGAGCTGAAAGGCTAATATATATCATTTATGCATCATCAAGGGCAAGCAGACACTTTGCTGTACTTAGCAGTGCGACTTTTGGTGCCTCTAAACTGAGGAGAATGCTGTCTTGCTGAACTATTGTGTAAACAAAAATATTAAGATGCAGTAAAAAAACCTACCAGACTTATGTCTACAAAAATATAATTGCAGGCTAGACTGTCCTCAGCTAGTTGCATACGAACAAAATGTCATGTTGCATCACTTTTCAAATCAGTATATTTATTTTCTGGCTATAGGCTTCAGATGAATGACACGTGCACTCCAGATTTAACATATTCATCACTGGTGTCTTCTTATCACTTGAAATTAATTCACAGTTAGGTCAGATCCAGGGTTCTAGCTATTAACTCTGTGTAACTAGCCAGTTTCCCACTGTGGGTCATGCTTGAGAACATCTGACAATATTGTTTTATAGTATTTAATTTCTAAGTTCTGTGTTTGTGTCCATCATTTGTTATTTCTATGAATCCTGCCTTCTTTGAGTACTATCTCACTTTCTGTCTCTCTTTGCCAGGCAAGTGGTTGAATCATCATACCTGAAGGTATTTAAATGACATGTAGACATGGTGCTTAGGGACACGGTTTAGCAGCAGGCTTGGTAGTGTTAAGTTAATGGATGGACTTGATGATCTTAAAGGTCTTTTCCAGCACAAATGATTTACAACAAGCCATTCTCACAGATAGATTATGGGACTAGGTGGATGGTTCATCTGGTCTCAGAGGGCATTTCTTATGTCCACATGTTTTTAAAGGCCCCAGAAGCCCAGGAGCATTCCTGTATGCCTTGTACCAAGGATATCCCAATGCAAAGGTTTGCTGCCAGCTCTGCTTAAACATGTATCTCCTTTGAACACCATCATGGCAGTGCCAGGTTAGGTAGCTTTCATGGGAATATAGTTCACAGACATCTTTTAGTTTAACTATAAAATATTATGGACACTGTCTAAAAATACACCATTTTGGTCAATGTGTTACCAGACGTTGTCATGGAGAAGCTCTGTTCTCTCAGTCTTTCATAAAATTCTTATTGAAGCTAAAAGCAAAGTTTTCCTCAGAGGGGTGAAAAACAAGAGGGAAAAAGCATCCTGCATTTCAGCTGTTCTTTAATGCAATTTGATATGTGGAAATTAGGAGAGGAGATAGCATCATGGGGCACATGGTTCTTAGAAGGCCAAACCCACTGTGAAAATCTCTTTCAGTCCTAACATGGAGCCATGTATCTCATTGCTCCATGGTTACTCACCAGTTCTGAAAAAACCCATAGAAATTGTTTCCAGGTTCAAATTAGACAAAACAATGTGCACTTTGTGACACACTGGACCTCAGTTTTATGGCAAAACCCTCCAGTTTCTTTGGCAGTGCAAAGCAGAGCTCTGCAGTGCACTGAAAGCTTTGTGGCAGCTTCATAAGCATTCCCAAATTCTGGAATATACTGAGTAGTGAGCTATTTGATTACACATGTTAAGTGTATTGAAATTGATTGTTCCTTGCGTATTGCTTAAATGAGGCTTGATCTGGGGTTTTGGCATGGTGAAGATGGAAGGAGCTTGAGACAGAGAAGGGAGGATCTTCCCTATACTTTCAAGCCAGAAGGAGTTGGAAGAGAGTTTTGGGGATTTATTAAACAGCTGCCTATAGCTCTCCATGTGAGAAACATAAAATAATCATTAAACTCTCCCTACTTTTCCTATATTTGCTGTATGCACTTGTTTAGTCTGCTGAGTGATGTGTGGTCTTGGGCTATACCAGTTGCAGGAAGTGTTTGGTATGCTGTGGGTGAGCTGGAAAATGAGGGAGTGCTCTGCAGAAACTCTGGGTTTGGCTGAGGCACTTCAGCCCTAGACAGGGCTATTCTACTTGGACAGAACTCTTCTAGGGACAGTGAAGCATGCAAGCTAAGATAGTCATTGACACAGTTTATGGTCAGTCTTTGCTAACATAGATCCTCCAAATAGCAAATATACTAGAAGCTGAAATCAATGTCAGAATGTTTTTTCTTTCTCTTTTGCACCAGATGTTGTCTTTAGATGATTACCACTGTATCACACAGTGCAATTCCAGGGCAAAGAACCTTCCCATTTCAGTAATTGTGTTAGAACCTTCCTGCCACATAACACAATGCTATCAGTGCCTTAGATTGAACCCTTTAAAGGCATGTGTTGAGATCTGTAATTTCAAAAATTAATATACTTTCTCACCATGATTAGAAATGGGGTCAGAAAATATTTTCTGTTCCTGCCAATCAAACAAGGAGCGAATGAAGATGTATGATCTCAAACTAAACAACGCTTGGCTTTTTTTTCTTTTTTAATATATATTTTGTGAGGTAGACTGTGGGGATAGAAGTAGTCAGTAGTAGCTGTAGAAGTGCAAATGAATTTGTTTGCAATGGAAGAGCAAGTGGATAATGTCCATCTCATAATAGTCCAAGATCTGTCTGAGGAAATTGTAAATTTGGCTGAAAGGACTTTTAATAATCCATGAACTCAAAGGTAACATTGTTTTTATTTGCAGATAACATCTTTAACTTCTTCTGTTGAAGAAAGCAAAAAATAATCTGGGCAGGTCATTAGTGTTACCTCACTAGTATGAAAGGATTTGAAACAATACATAACAGAGATAGATAAATAGAAAATGGAAAAAATAAAAGCAATAGGTTCAAAGGTGAACTGTATCAGGTTAACTGATACTTTTCTTTGACAAGAAAATTTCTCTTCAAAGGAAGTGAAATGTAGCAATCTAATCTAGCAAGGCTTTGGTGCCACTGAGCTGTCAGAGACTGGTAACTTAAAGGAGATGACGATTTGTAGGCAGAATGTCAAGTAGTAAGGAATAGGTTAAAGAGGAGGCCACAGAACTGCTGCCTGAAAGGGCAAGGGTTGAGCCAGAGGAAAAGACGTGACATTCCTTCTACACCATCTGGAAAGCGTTGCTGTTTAATTGTGCCATTGATAACTTTGTCACCAGGAGTCACAACAAGCTAAAAGCACAGGCTAAGAAAACCAATTGGGAGTTGTAGTCTGTCAAGGGAAGGATTGAAATATCATCTTGAGGAAAACAGATGGACTTTTTGGATGGCATGGCAGAGATGGGACAAAACATAGCAGCACAAAAGGCAAGGTGAAGGAAATTAAGACTTCAGTACAAATTTCTTTGATGAGCCATCCTAATACAACGTCCTACACCGTGCAAAGATAGCTTGCATTATTAAAAAGTCTTTAAGTAGCTGTTCTGAAACTAATTTTTCCATAGTATGTCAGTCAAGTTCCATCTAAAGAGTATATGTTGGTTAGAGGTACTCTAGATGTGGATCAGGCAATTTGTTCTGGGGGGACACCTGCTTTTTTTTCTACTACAGAACTCACGAGTACAGACAAGAAGAGCGCAAAGCAGAAAGAGCATGGTTAGTGCATATGACGAATATCTCCCTCAAGAATAGGACTTCTATTCTTTGTCTGTAGTGGCAGTGCTGCTTGACCCAAAATTTTCCACATTTGGAAAAAAAGAAAAAAAAAAAAAGAAAATAATAATTAAAAAGAAAAAAAAAAGGGAAAAAATCATGAGGATTAAAAAAAAAATTATGAAATTTTGGAAAAAAGAAATCAGTATTTAGGAGCTTTTTGATTGCCAAGAAATCTTTGGCTGTTCTGCAGCTTGCTAAAAAGACTGACTTTTTTGCAAATTAAAATTTCCAGATGTTTGGATGGAAGCATAATAAAAAGTGGTAAAAATATTTAAATATTAAAAAAAGATTAATCTAATCTGTATGCATGCATGCTGCATATTGTTTCCTTAATATTTTTTAAAGCTATAGAGAACAATGATGAAGTATTATATGTTCTCACTTTTGCGTTCTCAGCTCTACCACAGGAGGTTGTTAGAAGGCACTTGTTAGAAATGGTTGCTCAGGACATGTTTTCACAACTTCTTTCTCCATTGTTCTGCCCTAGATTGTTGAGAACTACTTTGCAGCGACCACCACAAGTTAGTGTTAGGCTGGGGAATGTATTTCCAGAAATGGTGTAGTTTGCTATGCTTGAGGAGTTGAGAGGGGTTATAGATTTATGTGCTGTCGTGTTCAGAACATAGCAACATGGAGAGAGGAGGTGTAGCACTTGTTTTTGCTGTAGTCACTGATGAGTCACTTAAAGATTTTTTAACTCTGATGACTCTAATTAAATGCATGCTTCCAAATTAATGTATCAGCCCATGTGGCATGTGTTTCAGAAGCTCCAATCAGCCAGTTTATACTGGCTGTGGAAGTAGACACACAAGTTTCAAAAAACAGATTTACATGTTGAACATCACGCATCTGACTTTGACAAAGAACTATTATTATCTATCTTGCTTTAGTTTCTTTTTAATATGAGATCTCAAGATGCAAACCAAGATTATCTTCATGTTTTCCTTTGCCTTTTTCAAGGAAAAAATCTTGCTGACTTCTGATCAGCAGAGCTTTGGACAGAGCAAGAGCTGAGAATAGAATGATTAAGCCTTGGTCAAAACCTTACTTGAGTCTTCATGACTTCCAGAACTCAGTTCTAAAGTCTCTCAGATGCACCTCCAGCACCAGGAATTAATCATCCACTGACAGAGAGAGAGTAAAAAGCCATTAGTTTTATAGGAGCTTTTCCCTCTTGAAATTCCATTGCTGGTTGACTCTTTCTGAGATGATGTTGAAACTGAGAATAAATTCAGTTTCGACATTTTCATATTCTTCACAGTCATTGCCAGGAAAGTGCTCAAATCTTATGCAATAATGGCCTGGACTCCATTCAGCATTCACTGTGGTCATCACGGCGCTGTAATGATCTCAGCTCCACACATCCCGTGCACTGGATGAATCTGCTCAGGGGCTCTTCTCCCCTTAGGGCTGAAACTTCAAAAGCAGTCTCTGACTAGTATGCTCAGAAACCCTTCTGCATGGTGTTTGACCTGTTGGATAGGGTAGCCATATGTACAGTGTAGGTACAGAGCACACCTATCCCTGAGCTGCCCAGCCTAGATGCTGGAAGCAGCCTCGCAAGTGGCAAAACCCGACCAGCAAGCAGGTAAAGGAGCCAGAGCTGCATCCTGCTTTACCATGGACCTGAGATGAAGCACTCCATGAAAGCTTGCTCATGTGCTTGCACAATGCAGCTTTCCCACTCAGTTTTTTGGTGCTCTCTCTGATCCTGCTGCAAATGAAGACTCTTTGTACCCACACAACTCCTGGGAGATGCAGATACCAAAGTATAGGCACTTCTTTCATGTCCCTTTCTATTGTTTAAAACGCTTGCTTTTATTTTAATGTAGAAATACACACTCTGTAAAGGTGAATGTAATAATTCACATTTTGCTCTCCAGTTTTTATGGAAGGTTTCTTTGTAACAATTTTCAAGAAGCTTCAGTGATTTATTCATTTTTCCTTCCTGCATTGGACATCAATGTTAGTGACTCTTCATTCCAGAAGGAGGTGATGTTGTCTAATAGCTGGAACATTAAGGCTCTGTTGCTTGTTTATGGCCCCTCTCTGTTACTACCTATATGACCTACAGCATGGGGGGCTAAGCTATTTCTGTATCATTTTTACTGGCTGTGAAAGAAGGTTAAAACCACCAGCCTCGTGGGATGTTGTAAAGCTTTAATGACTCAAAAGTACTTTGAAATGATCAGACAGATGATAGCAAATAAATGCCCCAGCAGTTTACTAGAGTTTGCTAATTCTCTTCTGATGCAAGGTGTCTTTGAATTGTCCCTTACATACTGTTGGTTTGGTGTGTTGTTTTTTCTTTTTGAAGAAACAGGAATCGTTGGTGCAAACATAAACCCCCCTGAAGATGGGAAGGAAATAGTGTTTACATGACACAGAAAGAGAATGACTCAGTAGTTAATTCTTGGAAGGGAGCTTTTGATAGGGAAAGTGGATGAATTTAAAGGTCAGTCTCAGTTACAAAATAATCTCTATATTACTTAATGTATTACTAACTTCTCTGTTATTTCAGCCCTATGAGGCAAAATGCTCCCAATTAAACAGGCAGCAGATTGTTCTTTTAAGAAATCCAAGCAGTCCAAAGCAAAATCACTTCTAGCTCATTGAGAACATACCTCCATAGGCTGTTGCCTTTCTCTCTGACCTCAAGGTTACTGTGCAGAGATTCGAATGAGAATGAAACTTGATCTTTTCTTTGTCTTTAAACTTGTAGATTTGTGATACCCAAAGGAATCAGTACTTTGTGATTTATGGCTTCTCTACTTTGTTACAAAGAAATGTTAAACATCTTTATTTAATATGTCAGATATCATGTTATCCAGGTTTGGCTGCTGATTGCAACATGCTCACCCTTTATTCCCTAGAAGAGCAGTACTTTTATGTAACTTCCTACATTGCCATCAGCTTCACAAGGCTGTACATCAGTTGTATAGCTGCAAGTTTTTCCAGTTGTCTGGGCAATTTTACCATCTGAGGGATATTAGCCTGCTTTGTAGCCTGCAGATTCTTCAGAATCATTTCCTATGTTAATAAAATATTTTATTTTTGTGTTTAAAAGAGATCCCAAACCTGATTTAAACTAACCTCAGCACATGGTATGTGCTTCCCTTCTGAATGGTCCCACACAGCCCTTGACTGCATTTCCATTAACACCAAGAAAAATTCCTTTTCTGCTTGAAAGGGAGTAAGTGATAAAGTGCTAAAGTGCTGTTGGGGTGTGGGTGATAGCACCAAGCTGCACATTATTTCTTAACAGATAATACTGAAACCTTGGAAAGAAAAAAGAAAAGAAAATACAGCCCAAAATGATTTAAACTGAAACTTTCTTGAAGCAAACGACAGGACACCACGTCGGGAGTCAGACAGGTCTGTGATCTGTTCTGCCTTTGGAAAAGAGGCAACCTTGCACAACCTTGTGGGCTAAAAGGGAGGCAGGCAAGACCACAAGTGACTCAGCAAGAAGAGTGTGAAGAAGGGTAGGCTGGACAGGAAGATGTGGGGAGTGTGACTTGAGTGACCAATTCAGACTGGGTTGGGAGCTATGTCTGTGTCCTGGAGGGTAGTTTTGCATCCAGCAGGTGGGTACTGCTTGCTGGCTGGCCAAGGAGATAAAAGAGGCAGACCTGGATGAAAACAAGCTGAAGAACAGCAGGTTGAGTCAAAGCTGGGAGAAAGGCCCACAACTGCCCTGATGATCTGCAAAACAATGAGATTTCAGAGTTCACTATTTCTCCACTGCCAGTAGATCCCTCGGGACATCACTGGCAATCAGCCTGTCCTTGTACTGTAGAGTTCTGTCAGCCTGCTCAGAACTTTGCTTGCTTCCCATTACCCAGTTGCAGAAGCCTGGCAGTGCTGTAGACAGGGAAGATCAAGATGTTTGCTCTTATTGCTCATTAGGCAGTGCCATCTACCCTGTGTGTTGAGACAAAGTGTACCATGTGGCAATGGCATTCAGGACCCAACTGTCCCTGGAGGATTTACTTGCAGGGGCTGAAATTAAACTGCATGGATGATTTCCATTCTAGTTTTTCTCAACAGTGTTTTTGGGGAAGCCTTAGTAGCACATTTTGAACACAGACTTCTGTGCATAATTCCCTGGCTTTACTTCTGGTCCACCCTTTTCCTGCAGGCTACTTGTTCATCAATACTTCCTCATGGACTTTCCCCTTCCAGCTGTGCCTCACTTAGTTGAAACCTGTTGGATTCCTCCTTCTCAGCATCTAAGATCAGCAAGAAGCAGAAGGGCAGAGAAGACCAGGCTTTGGGAGATCAGTGCAGGTATGTGAACATGTTGCTTGCCAGCTGTGCCCAGCACAGGCAGCATCGCTGAGCAAGCACAAGGTGAACCTGGGGCAGGGCATCCTTCAGCATCTGCAAGCTGTACTGACATCTAATAGTACAAGATTATTTTTTATGTGCAAAACCAGTGCACACCATCTATTGTTAAATAATCAAGAAGTTTCCAAATTGGGCAGATGATTGTGCACCTGTGCCTACTTCACCATGGCAAAAGCAACATAATATATGGTAGACATATTTATTTATAACGTGACTTCTGCTATATTTTTACAAGTAGAGGCACCAGAGATGGTAGCTTTTGTACTGATATGTCCAATATAATATGAAGCTTGAAAAGATTGATACATTTTTAATATTGTGTAGCTTGTATATCTCTCAGGAATAAATATTTCAGCTGTAGATATGTCAATATCAGTAAGTAGGGTTCTGTGTTAAAATGCCAGTAAATGAGTGTATGTCATGTGAAGTCTGATGCTCTTACCATATATGTTAACAACAGAGAAGGATGCCTATGAGTGTCTGAAGAGCAAGGCAGGGCCAGGTATATAAATTCAGGCTCTGCTGTGTAGCATTCCATGAAGTATGCTGCTTCTGTGGCCTTTTGTTTCAGTGTCACCACTCAGCCCTTGTAGGTAAGCAAATGGCAGAAAAATGGTTCAAGAAGTCTAGAAGTTCATGGATCTGCAGGTTCACCATTGGTGAGCAGTGTGTGTGGAGTGGTGGTGGGGACAGCAGCTCTGGGTCACTCTGTTTCGGTCTCAGGCTGCGTCACGATGCACAGCGTTGGCTGTATTCAGCTCACAACCCATTACTAGGCAGTAAATGGCCTCTGCTTCTCTGCTGCAGCACTCAGTCATCTGTGTGCAATGCAGTTCCTGGAACATGTCAAATATAACCTTAGGTTTTGTATGTTGCTGAGAGGTTTATGAGGCCATCTGTCTTGAACTGATGACCTGGTACGAAGTGTTTTCTCCAAATATTAGACAATATTTCCATAAATACAACTTCTGGTATGAATTTCTGAGTTATGTTATTTATCTCTTCCAGTAAATAATGGGAATGGTTTGATCTCTAGTAAGTGGCACTAAGGAAAACTTCAGTTTCATGAAATTGGAATAATTTTGAGTTTGTTTCAGCATGCACACTGAAAATGCTGTTAGCTGGGGTTTACAATTTGCAGATTGTAATTTGAGGCTTTTAGCAGTGTGTTTATGTGCTGCCTGTCTGTCTATCTATATGCAGCAGCCAAAGCAAAGCTCATCTCATCGCTGCTGATCTTCCTCACCTAATTCCTTAGTTCACTTCGATCTGTCCAGGATACCTCTGGACTCTTCCATTTCCATCATACCTAAAGGAATTCAGAAGTCTAATGTAGAATTTAGTAAATAATTCCTGAGAGGCAGAGCAGTACCATTTTCCCAATGATGATTAAGGAACTGAAAAATTTATGTGGAAATAAATGGGATTCAGGTGCTAAATAGTTTCCAGAGTTGTTCTGAGAGGTTTTGTACTATTGGAACTGGCTGATATACATATTGAAAAGCACTGCAAGACACCTGTGTGAGTCTGTAAGCACCAATGCATTTTGAAATCTCATACTAGGAAACTTATCTAAGGGCCAAGGTTAAACACTGCAAACATTATTCCATTTTGTATTTTAACATTGCAACAGACATTGTAATTGTATGTGTATTTTTATGTTTGGCTTTTTTGATCAGTTTTATATTGCATAATCTTAAAAAGTGTCAGCTTAGGAGGTTATTAATTCACTTGGCATGAGTGGATTTTACAGTGCTGTAAGGATCAACAAGGACTCTTCTGCCAAGATTGTGGTGGTGGTAGATGCTGTCTAACGCTCAGGGTGAATGTATGTGTTGCAGTGAGCTGAAAAAACAGAGTCCAAAGGTAACCTTCTGAATTCATATGGGAACATCTAGAAATCAGTTTATTCAGATATGCTGGATATTTGCCAAGTATATGTCACACAGAAACATATTTATCTTTCGTGAATCATGCACATGTTTTTGAGTTTACCAGCTTACTTGTGAGAAGAAATTGATCTACAGGGCAATTGTTTCATAGTTACTGTATGTTCGCTGGCAGTCCTCAAAAGCTCTTTTACCCCAGGGCAAAAGTGCAGGGCATGTCTGGGAATAGCTGGAAGATGCACCAGCTTAGAAATTAAAGTAATAATAATGAAATATCAAGGTGATAGAATTTTGTGGGCAGTGTTAAGAAATAATCTAAGCCAAAACCAAGCATTGACCTTTCTTTCATAGACGATATGGGAAAGCTTTTCTCCTGTTTGTCTTCAGTGAGCAGTTGAATTTCTCTGAAAAAACCAAAAGTAGTACATGTAGATTTTGACACCAGTGTGACCAATTTATTTCATGGATTTGGTGTTGTATATGCATTTCAGAACTGTGCTCAAAAGCTGTGTCTGAAGCAAATGCAGCTGCTTTTACTTCTTGCTAGAAAGACAGGACAAGGCATGTGTGAGTGTCTTGGCAGTTGTACTGCCTCTTCCCTCTCCCTGTACTAGAGGAGAGCATCTTGTTTACCTGATGTTTTTGGGTTTGCTGCCCACCCTCGGTGCAGGTCCCCAGCAATCTGGCATGGCATGGCTGGCTCCCAGTGGAGCTTTACACTTTGGTGGCTGGCAGTCCCTGCTTCTGGGATTAGCTTTGTGTCTAAGGGACTGCTCATGGAAAATGCATAACTGTTCCCTTGGGCAGGCTGCTTCTCTCAGGCAAGATACACGCAGCTTATAGGGATGTAAATGCCTGGTGCAGAGATGTCAAAAGGTTAAGGGATGCCTGAGAGCAGCCCAGTTTTCAGCAGTCTGGATATTTACACAAGTAATCCAAAATTCTTGGTCTTATGCAAGCTACTTTTAAAAGTAGTCTCATTAACTCTTTTTATTTGCATGCCTCAACAAATAGGTACTTCACATGAAGAAGATGTTAACAGAGGTTCTCTGCTTTGTTGATTACAGATTTATGATTTTGAATATCTGTTAAAATATTTTGTGGTTTTCTTTTTTTTGGCTCAACCCAGGCCAGTCAACTCAGCCTCTCGAGGTAACAGAGGAACTACAGAATATCAGTTAACAGGAAGCAAAAGCACTGCTATACAATACCATTGTGGATAGTTTTAGCAAGTTCCCATCTCTAAATTCAGCAGACTCCTTGGAAAAAAGGAAAGTTTGTTCCAAAAATAAGAAGATATGTGCCCATAAAGGGCATCAAATCTTCTTAATATGGCCATTTAATTTCATTTTAATATTTTTAATAAATGTCCACAGAGTGATGGGGAGTGAATTCCTGGATACTCTATAAATTTGTCAGTCAGCTGTTCTCTGGTGGCGTTACAAACCAGGTTTATTTTATTTCAAGCTATGCTGGGAAGCATGGGGTGTTTAAATGCTCAGTTCCAATGTTCTATCTGCAAGAGGCTGCTGCATCCTTAGGATAACATTTTGCCTTCACTCATTCTGGGTTGGCCTCTTGCCAGTGCTTCCCCAGGCTTTAAGAAAGAAGGATGGCCTTCCCTGTCACCATGGTTGCCTCTCCTCGTTCCTGCATATGGCTACTCCAGCTGCCCAGTGCTCTCCTGAGTCTCTCAGCTGCTTTCCCTGCCATCCCCCCTTGTTGTGACTGGACAGATGGGCAGAGTCCAATGGGATGGCATTTAACAAGTCCAAGCGCCGGGTGCTGCACTTTGGCCACGGCAATCCCATGCAGAGCTACAGGCTGGGGTCAGAGTGGCTGGAAAGCTGATTGACAGCTGCCTAAACATGAGCCAGCAGTGTGCCTAGGTGGCCAAAAAGGCCAATGGCATCCTGGCCTGCATTAGGAATAGTGTGGGCAGCAGGAGCAGGGAGGTCATTGTGCCCCTGTACTCTGCATTGGTTAGGCTACACCTTGAGTACTGTGTCCAGTTCTGGGCCCCTCAGTTTAAGAAGGACATTGAGACACTTGAACGTGTCCAGAGAAGTGCAACAAGGCTGGTGAGAGGCCTTGAGCACAAGCCCTATGAGGAGAGGCTGAGGGAGCTGGGATTGTTTAGCCTGGAGAAGAGAAGGCTCAGGGGTGACCTCATTGCCCTCCACAACTACCTGAAGGGTGGTTGTAGCCAGGAAGGGGTTGGTCTCTTCTCCCAGGCAACCAGCACCAGAACAAGGGGACACAGTCTCAAGCTGCACCAGGGGAAGTTTAGGCTTGAGGTGAGGAGAAAGTTCTTCACCGAGCGAGTCATTCATCATTGGAATGGGCTGCCCAGGGAGGTGGTGGAGTCACTGTCCCTGGAGGTGTTCAAGAGGGGATTGGATGTGGCACTTGGTGCCATGGTCTAGTCATGAGGTCTGTGGTGACAGGTTGGACTCGATGATCCTCAAGGTCTCTTCCAACCTTGGTGATACTGTGATACTGTGATTTTCTGTGAAGGACAGCCAGCCCCTCGCTTGTGGCTCCACTTCACTGGCCCTTGGAGCTGGGGCTGCTCTGCCTAGCAATGGCAGAGAGGCCCAGGGCTGGATGTTTTGGGTCTGTTTTTTTTGGTGTGAATAGTGTGAGGAATGTGCGTTGCCAATTGCTTTGTGCTGCTCTTACATAATGCAGAGCCAAGCCCAGATATAGCAGCAACAGGTATTTTGAGGTGTCATTGCCAAGAAGTGAGAGTATCATGAAAGAAAGGACGTGGCATGGCTGTGCACAGTAATGTGAAGCCTGAAGAGGCATAGAGAAATATCAGAGAATGCAAATTACTGGGATGCAAATAACTGGCATTTACAGAATTTCAGTCTTAATATGAAAAAGGAATTCCTAGATTCCCCTCCTACAGGGAGGTAAACCGCTGGGGAGTAATTCTGGGGGCTTCAGGTATAAGCAGGACACTGCTGAGTGATATTGCTGCTTGCTGGGAGCCACAGCAGCTGGAAGGCAGGACCCAGCCTGCACTGACACACCACAGAGACAGCATCCAGTTATCAGTCCGAAGTCAGGAGGAGGGAAACAAGCTACAAAATTGCCTCCAGGCTCTCCATGCTGGTCCCAGGGTACCACCAGCCACCTAAAGGGCTAAGTGTTTTCTTTAAGTGTTTACAGAAAGGTTTAAGTTGAAAATTTGTGTGTATAATCGGGAAACCAAATACACCATGTGGAAAACAACCAACCTCAGTTATAACTCAAGCTGAATTTCTATTACACAAAGAATTTTTGAATTATGGAGCAATTTCCAAAGTCAGCAATAAAAAGCAGTACATATCAGCTCAACAGAGGACAGAAAAATTTATGGAAAATGAGGAAACCTGAGAGATAGCCACTGGCTGGATTTATGTGGTTGGGAACAGATGCTGAGATATCAATTTGTCTGTATTACTTACTGTCACAAATGTAGGTTTAGGTGGACCGTTGCTTCTGGCTCTGACATACCTATGCTATAGGAAAAGCCGTCTGCTTCCATAATACAGGAAGAAACAATGGAATGATAAAATCTAACTGTATTAGAAACAAGCTTTTTGTCTGAAACTTGTGGTTTGTTGTCCATTTTGTTAGACTTAATCTTCTTTCTACAGTGGGAATTTTTTGGCAGCTCTGGTGATGCCGCATTATATTTGTGTATGTTTTGCCGTAGGGTACAGCTTCATTTCATTCCTAGTTTCAACACAAAGGATGGAATAAGTAAATATGAATGTATGAAGAGCAACATTAAGAGATGCATACACACATGTATACATATATATGTGTGTATTTAGCAGTAGGTATCTGTGAAACCAGATGCTGGCAGATGGTTCTGTGACACCATGATCTATAGACACTATGATTCTACAGAGTACCAACAGCCAATTTGCTAGTTTGCTTAAACTTAAAGATTTTCCAAAAGAATCTTTGGAGACTGTAGCATGCCATTTTCTGGTGTATTGAGTTTCTGGATAGATTTCCTTCAGTTTTTTTCCTTCTCCCCCCCCCCCCCCCCCCTTCTTTTTATCCTGCCTTATTGTTTTCCTTTCAAGCCTTACTCTTGGGCAACTGCAGTGAAGCAGCAGATTGCTTGTTCTGGTCCATCTTTCTTAGGTAAGTTCAAAGCCCTGAGATTATGGTTGCTCTGATCCACCTCAAACTTGCTGCAAGGAGGATGTGGGTGACATGTCCCTGGCCAGGCCACTGGCCAGCAGCAAGCCCCTAAATGTTGTATCTGAATGTTACACTCTAACCCAGACCTCAGACTCCACCTGAGATGTTGGTGTTATCCCTCAGCAGGGAAGGCACTGATGTGTGCTCTGAATTTTCACGCAAAGTATTATGAAGATAGCAGGAAGCATTTCTTGGGATGACTGAGCATTAAATTTGGAGAGTAAAACTTTCCTTCCATAGCACTCTTTGGAGGGGTGCTTACAAATGCTCTTCAGGCATATATATTCAAGGCAGTCCTTGGTTTTTATTATTTTCTGTTAACCAATTATTATTTTTAACATATATATTATGAAATCACATTGACTATTTTCTGAACATTGAACTGTATGTGTTTTTTTCTGTCCAAGACAATAAAATGTGTTGCAAGTGCCTTTTTAATGAAAGAGAAAGCAAGGCCTTCATGTCCTGCAACATCTGCTGGGAACATAATCTAAATTGAAAACGTATGCTGCTGTTGTTGGGAGGGAGAGGTCTTCCAGTGACAGGAAGTATCCAAAAAAGTTAATGCTGAAATCAGTAAAAGAATCATGCATGACAGGAGAATGAACACAGAGCTTTTGTTATTGTTGTTGTGTTGTTTTGTTTTGCAGGGGAGGGGAGTGGGAGTGCAGTGGGATGGAGATGGCCAAAGAGAAGAGAGGGATGGGGGAAGTGTGGAAGCAGGATTATCTGTGTACTGACAGAACTGTTTATTTGTTCCTGGCAAAAATAAATCTCAGTATATATTCCCTCTAGCTTTTCCTTATTTATAAAGATGGAAAGCCTAATCTGTTGCCAAGACCCATTATCCCTCAACTTGAGTCAGACAGTGTAACTTGCTTCTTGAATCAGGGAGCACTGCATGTTTTATGAGGACAGAAGGGGAAAAGAGATGTTTACTCTTGTAATCTCCCCGTGTTTATTGGTGTGTATAGTTACCACCACTACCAAAATGAGCTCATATTTTAGCCATAGCAGAACTAGGTAAATAAATAACATCTACTGAAAAAGTAGGAAATTGCCCTGTACTCCAATATCTGTGAGAAGGTTGGATGCGTCTGTGACGAGCTGCACAGCATTTCCAAAACACTTCTCATTTTGATGTCATACAGTTCATCTTCATCTTCCCAGGTGGGAAGAGCATGTTAGCTTGATTATACCTGTCCTAAGTTTGAAAACAGTTCTTGCATGTGCTTTATGCCTTGCCTTTAAGTACTTCCAATCTCCTCATAAATACACCTTTGTATTCTGCCTAATACATAAACATCATGACTCATGTCTGAGAATGTTGGGAATTTTATTAGGTTCATAAAGTTTTTAGTTGTGGTCTACCCAATGGGTCCAAAATAAATAAACACAGAGAGCGAAAAGAGTAACAATTTCATACCTATTTCTTCTGCTGTCCCTTGAGAGTTTCCCCAGTACTGGTGCAGTACTTGCCGTGGCGGTTTCTGTGGCTTGTTATCAAAGTGTCTGCAAAACGGTAAGCAAGGGGCTGATGCAGAGAGGAAAGCTGGGAAAAATAACTGAAATGGGTCTATTCGTACCCATCATTGATTTCCTCAGTCTCTTTCTACCTTAAGGATTGATAAAAAAATGTGACTAATTGTGAGTGACTTGTGAATAGCCACGTTTCCTCTATTGCTGCTTTCAGTGAATCCGCTTGGTTGTGACAGCTCCCTAAGTCCTATGGATAGAGCACCTAACTGGCATGGCAGGATGGAAACCTGTGGCACTTAACTCTTGGCTTGAGGCCTTTGATCTGGTGTGGCACAGTCTCTTGCCCGACACAGTCTCTGGCCCTAGAGAAAGAGCCATGGTTGTTCCTCCCATAGCACAGAACTTGCTTTGCCTTCAGCATGCACCATTGGTATCTACAGTGGATGCAATGGTACAGAAAAGCAGCTCTCAATGATGCTGACATTTTCATCTGAGCTATGGGATAGTGTGACCTTTGCTTCAGGATACTATGCTCCATAGATATTTCAGGCATCTCTTGCTCAGTGTAGCCACCATTCTCAGGACATGCAGGATCCATAGAACAGATGCTGTCATTCCTGCTTTCTTTGAGGAAAGGTGTTGCATTATAGCGAGACAAGTCTAAGTGCCATGAATCCACCATGCTCTTTAAAATGATTCTCTTGTGAACCTTCAACCTGCTGGAAAAATGCAGCCCAGAAAACTTTTCAAAACCAAGGCTTACACAGGAATCAAAACCGTGGCTTAGGGCTGTTACAAAGCTAAATATGTGAAAGCCAGAGATAGCACTTTTGCAGGAAGAACCGAGAGGTAACACTTTAAAGAGCAAGCCCTAAAGAGCTTCCTGTTTGCTTGTATGTACTCATTCTGTTTCAAAGCTATTGGAAAATTATTTATGGAATGAATGTAGCAAATGACATAATATGTGTTACAGAGCCCATCCCATTTGGCTACAAGCTTGCACTACATTTAAGGGGGGTATAGAGGCAGCTTTCTATTCAAGAATTTTTGCAAAAGAAAAGATTTTCTTAGAGCAGATAACTGTAACTGAGAGACAATTATAAATCAAATAAGAGGGATTGGTGCCTTCTTTCAACAGGATGTAGATATTTGTTAGCCCTTGAACACTCCTCTCACTGTTGTGCAACAGCTGATTTTCACTGTCTCCTGCTCATAGTGCTGGTTCCTGGCACCCAGGTTTGCATGGGAGAGAGACTGCCTGCCCTGTAAGTGGGGTGCGGGCAGTGAGTGTGTGCCCTTCTGGGCTCATTCAGGCATGGGAGGTGAATGGAGGTATGCTTGCTTCAGCCTTGGCTCAGCACACATCTGAGAGTAGGTGGAAGGGGAGGGCATCCAGCCCTGGGGCAGGCAGTTCCCTTGCCCCCATGTATCTGGTCACTGGCAGGTCAGGTGTCCCTGTGGGTCAGCAACGCTCTGGCTGTAGGCCCTCACTGAGCTTACTCTTTTTTTTTCCTTCTTAAATGCAAGTGCTAAAGCCCCAAATGACTAATGTTCCTTCCAAGGCAAGGACCACAAAACAGAGAATCAAACCCACAGAAATACTTACTTTCACAAATTACTCACATTTCATCAAGCTTTGCTTACACCAAGGTGACATAGCCAAACCCACTGATGGTTCAACTATGTGGCCTGAGAAATGCAGCTGCATTAACAAAGCTGCTCTCAGATGTAGAGCAACACTTTTCATGTTTGTTAAATACCATATTGCTGCTTCATTCCTAGCCTGTCAGCATCCCTTCTTACTGGCCCTTCTGCCTATCCCACTGGAAATGAGGTATATGTTGCCAGGTTCCCTACAAATATAGAGGCTAAACATTCACCCCAGAATGCTCTGGATATGCGGGGAGAACTCCTTTTTTGCTCTTCCTTTTTCAGGAATCTAACAAAATCTTGTTATTGTGAGTTACTCTTTTCTTTCATTAATAACACTGTATTTAATTTAATCCTACAGGGCAACAGTTGCAGGCTGCTGCCCAACACTTGTACTCTTAAAAAGGGAAAACAATGCAAAGAGAGAACGTCCCCAGAGGGAGATCATGCCCTGCCCCAGCAGCTCACACATGCAAGACAGACTTTTTTCAAGCACAACAGCCGGTTGGGAACATGACTGACATTTATGCCTTTGGAAGCACCCCTCTTTGCCTTGCAAGTACTTAGAAATGCAGCTTCCACTACTAAAAGAGCAGTTAGAAATTTTACTGGTTTTGAGCACTGGCATTTCACCTGAATGAATATATCAGTGGTCTGTGGTGAGACACACTTAGAGGTTGGACATTTGTGTACCCCCACAATGTAACAAAGTTTGAAGTTTCTTCTTCCCTGTTCTGACTGGATTTGAGCAGTATCTGATGGATGAGCAAGGACTTGCACAGAAAGTGAGTAGGATTGGGCACAGAGTCTTGTTGTTCTGCTTTTGGCAGTTGAACACAAATAATCTCGATAGGCCAATAGAAAGTGAAGCAGTTAAATACTTGCTTGACATCTGTGTCCTTAGGACATCTTTCTTGTTGAAATGGATAGCATTTGAGAGCATATAGCATATGGAACAGCTGGAAAAGGTGATGCTGAGGTCATTAGCAATTGCTGCAAGGCTTGAAGAAAAATAATGGCAAGCCACAAACTCCAGAAAGTTCTACACATTCTGCAGACCAGTGGAGATCACCAGGGTCAATGTGATGCAGGATGTGTACCATGGGGACCAGAGACCCTGTGAGGAGGGACAGGAAAGGTTTCAGATACTTGGCACAGCAGCTCTGCTCTTCCCTGCAGATGTGCTCATACTAGTGTCTGGAAGTAGAGTAGATGCATAGTTTGGATGCTATGATGCAGTCCCTAAAGTCAGGGTACACCTGATGATATCTGTGTTTTCAGTCTCATCCTTGCCCCCAGCAGATATCTTGGTGATAATTAGCTTTTCCAGTGGCCTATAATGAAAGGACATTATCGTTTCACAAAGGTGTCCTTATAAAGCAGCAGCCAAAGTAAATGCATTCAGTTGTGTCCTATTTCAAAATGTGCTATAAGAAATATGAACTAAACTATGTATAAGGAGCAGTTTGGATGACAGTGGATTTACTATTGAATACTTTAGATCAGCTGGTTTATTGCTATGAGAAGGAAGTCTCATATACTGAAAGCCACCCATAGAATATATAACAAGGACCCATGGATGGATATGAGTTGATAGCAACAGACTAAGACTCAGGAGGGAAGTTTCAGCTGCTAACCTCTCCATAGACTTCTTTCATGCCTTTTTTTCTCCATCTCTGAAACAAGGAAGGTGTACACAAGGGAATACAGGGATAAGCTTAACCTTAGAACTTAAGACTGGGTTTAATGTTTTGGTGAAGCAAACACTGACATTTATCACAATCCAAATAGCACACAGATGCTAAAATGACAGGAACAGCATTTTTGCATAAGTGGAAATGTTTTTCTGTAGGCAAAATATAAGCCATCAATAGCTGTCATGTCATTATCTCAACATGGTGACAGCAAAGGTTTATCATGGAAGAAACATGTCAAAACCCATTTGTTGGCTAAATGTTTTTGTTTGTTTTTGTAATTTAGTGAGAGATTAGAATCATCAAACTATAGAAAAAACATAGATTGGAAGGGATGTTCAGAGGTCATCTGGTTCAGCATGAAGTTGTAAGCAGAGCTGACTTCATAATTAGATGAGATCAGCCAAGGCTTTGTTTAGTGAAGCTTTGTGTCTCTGTGGGAGTGGGGATTTTGCTGATTTTATGTGCTCAACTGCCCCCTGTGAGAAGAATCCTCTTCCTTCTTCCCAGAGACAGGTGAGAAAAGATCTATTTCCTGAATGCCAGAAAAGCCAGGGTATAAATTGGACACTTTAGTCTTTAGGCATCTTAAAATGTAGGTTGCTGTGCACATGCCTGGAGACAAATATTTCTGCATTCAAAAGCTTGAGTGCTCTAGTGCTGAGTTCCTGACAAAGACTAGGTGCAGACTCTGTTGATTTTCCCAAACATTTGGTGAAGCTTTTCATCCTTTTTGTGGCTATTTAATGATAATTCAGTAATAAAACTCATTAGCTGCTTGCTTTGAGAGCCTGGCTTCAGCAACTTACCTGATTTTGTATTTAACACTGATAATGGGGAAAAAAAACAAACACTTTTGCTGTAATGTCTCACAAATACACCAGCCACTCTGACAGCTGTTGACCTCTAAATAAGTTTTTCTGATAGGTCTACAAGGAGAAGCTCACTTCAGCATAAATACAATGTAATCCTGATAATTCCTTGATGAACAGCATCAGTTCCTATTTCTGCAGGCATCAGTCATTTATCAGCTCTCTAGATGCTACTTAAGCTGCAACAGCATGGGCTCAGGTAAAGGTTCTTGTGTCATTTTCATTGGCCTTTAATCACAAGTTATGAGATACATTACTTTCTGGTCAAGGATGTTGTTATGTAAAAGATTGTCAGATATTTTGGGACTTGGTGATTTTGTGTTTTCTGAAAAAATGTAGAACTTTCAGACAGCCAAGTTGTTTGGGGCTGGAGGAAGTACTGTAGCAGGGAAGGCACCCATTTGGGGAGTAATCTGTGAAAGATATGGTCTGCATATGAAGAGGACAAGCTACTGGCACAAGAATTATAATATTATGGATAGCTATATAAAATACCAGATGTGGTGAAGGGAGATGCAATAAAAAGCCAAGAAGATCTCGGTGGGAAGTTTTTGGCTTGTCAACATTAATGATAGAGCAAGACACCACAAAAAAAGAGGACTTTTTTTCCAGGAATCAAAACCCAGGGATGTGGTTGCTGAAAAAAAAAAGAATTCCAGGAGTGGAAAAGGAAAGAGAATATGTGAGATGGAGATGTAGAATGTTTTGCTGGAAAATTTAAGCCTTAAAACATTTGAGTAGGGACATTCCAGTTTAGAAGTCATTGTGTAAAGGATAATAACCAAACAAAGAGAATCCCTAGTCGATGACGAGTAATTGTGTTGTTCCACTGTGTACTCCAATGCTGTTCTCATAATACAGCAGAGTTTCTGTGGGCAAGGATTGGGTCAGGAGGTCACTCAAGAGGACCTGTTGTGCCTAACTTACAGAAGTGTGGCAACATATCTCAACCATTGTCAGGAGACTGTGGCAGCCCTTCCATTTTACAGGCAACTACACAGGGGCATAGCCAGGGTAAGCAGGGTATCTTCCACCAGGAGAAAACTACTCAATTAACATCTTGGCTTATTCATAATTCTCACTATTGAAGTGGCATAGAGATAATTTTGATGTAATATCTGTGTTGGTTCTGAAATGCTCCTTCTTTCTGGAACGCAAGTCCAGTTACTGGTATGTTTCTGATGTACTTGAGGCAGTCACTTTTCCCACACTCTAATATTGCAGTTCCACATTTTTGGTAGTAACCAGTCAGATGTGTTATAATTATGAATCAGACGTTGGTTTTAAGGCTTGCAGACCTCTCTCATAAAGCTTTAATTTCCTCAGACATTTGCAATATTCATACATCCGTCACATTCGCAAGGTATCTGGACAGGGTACTACCAACTACCAAGCCTGTGCCAGGCACAATACTCTACTATGTCTGCGGATTGTACCTAATTAAGCCCTAAGCAGAGCTTGACAAGTCACTGGCACACGATCCAAGTCTTTCCTATTTATCAGGGGTACAAGTGGTTTGTGGTCAGTCAAAAGCTGAAATGACTCTCTGGAAGAGCTTTTTTATACATTTTTCACATGCTTCTTTCAGAATGAGACAATTCTCAGCCTGCAGAGAGTGATTTATATCATCAGCAAGCATCCAGGAGCAGAATGTAGCAGCCCTGCTGGTCTGTCCAGGTTGCACTAATTCAGTAATCTGCAATGCTGCGAGTCATTATGGGAAGGGAGCACTTGTATGTTTCAGGTAGGGCTTCCACTCAGATGAAAACATATTCTTGTATTATGTTCAAATATCAGGTGCTTTCATTTTCCAGGACTTCAGTCCAAGAATATATTACTGCCATTAATAACCCAGCATTCTTTTCACTTTGACATAGATTCAGGAGTTTGCATTAAGTTATTATTGTCTTACTCCAATTTACCTTTTTCAGTTTGCCCTTATGCCTAGTTTCTGTTCCTTTTGTCTCAATAGTTCAGCTAGTTTTGGTGTAGCCCAGTGTGTATTGTGTTTTAGGCCTAAATACCAAGAGTCTCTGGAAATCTAGACCAGCTTTTATCATGTTTCTCTTCTTAATGGCAATATCCCAGGACTTTGTCTGTACAAGCAACTATCCCTTTCCAGGTGCTGCAGTAGCCTTGTCATTTCCTTTGGAATATATTGGGTGCGGTAGCGATGCCAAAAGGAAGTCTGCAGAAAGATTACCATCCAAAAGGCACAATAAAAGTAGTTAACTTGGCGCCATCTGGGTGTAGAAGCATCTGCCAAAAGCCATTTGCGGCATCAAAAAGGGGGAAAAGCTTGGGCATTCATCTTGGAAAGATGCTGTCCACTGTGGATAGGACAGTGCTTCTCTCAAGCTCTCTCTGTTTCATTGATTTAGGTTAAAGGAGGTGCTGACTCGTCCATTTTTGTTAAGGACTTCTAACCGCTGGTAAACATTGTTCAGCGGCTTTGGCTGTTTCTCCTGTAACGCTGACAGCGCTTGGGCTGCCTCCTCCAACTCTGCTTGGGAAGCACTAAACGGAACATATGGTGACTCTCTAGACAGCATAAGGAGCTGTACTGCATTGTGTAGTGGGGAAGTGAGGTTAGTGGTCCTCTTCCCTCCAGTGCTTTTAAGTTGTTTTCTTTTGGCTGATGTAGTAATCCCACCACCATGTTTCATTGAACAGGTAATTTTTGAACCCTTGGGAAGAAACACAGTGTCCCAAGTGTCCTGTAACACTGCAAACTACTATGGGTCTTAGTGGCATGTATGTTCATCCACGAGTGCAAGCGACCCAGACACTCACAGGCTTTAAACAGTTCTTTTCCACTTCTTGTTTCTGAATGCTGTCTTGTGCCTCAGGGACTTGATTCTTTTTTCTCCTTTGCCTTCATATCCAGGAGACTGCTTTCTATCTATTTATTGTCTTGCTCCAATCTCTAAAAGTCCAAGAGGACCTTACTCAGCTTTCATTGCTCAACCTGCTTCCCTCCATTTGAGCTGGAGTGGACAACAATATTGAGGTCTATAGGCCTGTGTTGACTGAAACTCTCCTCTCACAGGACATCTCACAGATGTCCTTCTTCAACTAGAAATCTGTCCCAGTGTAGCAGAAAATACAGATGTGAGGGCTCACAAGGAGTTTTAATTCCTGTCAGCTAATAGCTAGCCAGGGCACAAGGTCCTCAAATGCATGTACACTTTCCTATTGTTTTCCTGGAAAATAATTTTCATGTTGCAAAAAATTACTATAAAATTCCTTCCATTTTCTCCTGTTGCTTTACCCTGTGCAGGAAGGTAACTAAGTTGTGCATGTGCACCCTTTTGTCCAAAACTTCACAGACAATAGCAAAAATGTGGAGTTTTAACAAATGAGATTTGATATTTATTGCCCTGCCTTTTACTTCATCAAAGCAAGGGGTCTGGATTTGAGCAATCATCCTGTTCCTTCAAAAAGAGCAGGCCCTATCTCATTTTAAAGCAAGTAGAATTGAAAATAATTCTTAGAACTGCTGTTATAAGCTATAATACAAAAGGAATTACAAACTTGTTTGACCCTCAGAACTGAAATTTTACTCTACCTCCAAGTTCCAGACCCACATCCTGCACATTTTCTTCATATCCCTGTGTTAAGTACTTCCAGTTGGACTTTTCAGTGAATAGGGGAAGTAGAAGTTGACCGTATCTATGCATGTGTACGTTCCTATCCATATCCATGATCAGGATTTCCATGGCCTATTATACACCTGTATATTTATTGTTAATTCTGCCTGTGTGAGGCTACAAACTGAGATACTTTTATTACTGGAACCAAGAGGGAGACAAATGAAATTACTGCACCTAAGTAGAAAATGTAAGACTCAGTAATTTCCCTCCTAGAAAACACAGGGAAAGCTAAGAAATCTTAGTTAAGAGACACTGAGATATTTTCATCTTTTTTTTTTTTTCTTTCTTTTTCTTCTTTTCTTTTAATGTGAGAAAAAGATTGAAGGAAAAGATGGCAGTGGTCCCTTTCCAGTTGTGAAACTCATGTCCCTTGTAGATTACAGGACTCAGTACACCACAATAAGCAACTTGAGCGCAGTGTGCTGTAAGTAATTTAAAAGCTGCCTGAAGAGAAGTGCATATTTGTCATGTTTTATACATTTCCAGGAACATCAATCATTCATTTCTGTTTGCTTGTTCTGCACAATTTAAATTGAAAATTAAATGAATAGAATAATCTCTCTTCTTTCTTTTTTGTTTACCTTTTTTCCCCCCCTCCTGTCTACCTCCCTGCTTGCCTCCCTTCCTCTTTTTTTCTCTTTCTCCCTTTCTTTCACTTTCCTTCCATCCTTCTGTCTCTTGTCCTCTCTTTGCTCTGTCTTCCATCAATGAAACTAAAGATGTCACAGCATTCTTCCTAAGCTAGGGACTGAGTCTGTGCATGTGAACAATGTTTGGCCAACATGGTCACTTGCTAAACAACAAACTGAACTATCTACCCAAGGTGATCACCAAGGCCTTCCCAGCTGGTGCTGCTGGTGGCCCTACAACTGCAAGGACACTGTTACGCTGTTGAACACGTATGGTGAGATGTATGTGGTTTTCTTGTCGAGGGAATTTGAACGGGAAAAACCTGTGTGATCATGAAACCTCAGAGTTGGATGACCCTGACCAAATGCCATTAGACAACGGAGTGCTACTGAGTGTTAAAAATCATTGAATGTGTGGGATATCCTCTTGGTAGGGTCTAGTTGCGTTGTGGCTTTTCACATCAGCAATATGCAGTATGTTGCTCTCAGAAACCCTCTGGGGATTGGAGGTGAAATTAGTTTGCCCTCTGATCCCTTTTAATTGGCATTTATGACTCAAATGAGAGGTGCTTTTGAAGGGAAGCACATAGGTCTCATTTTGTCACAGTGATGGTTAATGTCTAGGCATTTGTATTTGCCATATGTTTTTCTCCTTAGCTCTAGTGTTAAAAGTTTTGAGCGGACACACATGCTTTTTCACTTTACTATGTCTTTGACTATAAGGGATCTGTAAGTATTTCTAAACCCTAAAATAATTCACAGAAGTACATGTAGGTTCACCTATTTATCTTTAAATATTTAGAATAACAATGACAACCAGAACCCCCCTTTTTTCATTATTTTTTTTTCCCATTTGATGACTGGCTTTGCAGGAACCGTAGTCCTTACCCCTTTAAAACGAGCCATTGCCAGGAAAAGTCCCATGCAGTTGGAGGTTTTCACCAAGAGGTGGCGCTAACAATTACCGCAGACAGCCTTGTAAAATTCTCTCTATTTTGCAACCGAAATGAAAGGTTTTATGTGGGCATGTGTACTTCTGCAGTAGTATGGCGTCCTTCTATTTATGAGCTGTGTAATTGTATGTTTAGTTCTTTCTCGGTGTAGGAAAGCCGCACTATAATGTGTAATTATAACCTTGGTAAGTGTAACACCATTAAAGTTGTAACAAGTGGTGTGCGCAGCAGAGCAATGATAGGGTGATGACAGAGCGACAAGCTATAACCAGCATGGCATAATAAGAAGAGTCTTGTTCCTGCTATTAAAGAGGCTGTTCTCCACACCAGCTAACTTTCGGTTCCCCAAGAGGAGGGAAATGATACTAAGCCTCACAGAAGTCCTGGTTATGTCTATAGCAGTGACATTTACTGGCCACTTACCCAAAGGCTGGTAAGGCCCTAGAGGCATTGGCTGGCAGAGCCTCAAGAAGACCTGGCAGCCCTTGGTGCCAGCAGCACTGGCCATGACATGGACCTTGATAGGGTGCGTGCCCCAGCATGTACATCCAAACCAAGCCCTCCTCAAGTACTGAGCACCAACCTCAATCTTGGCAAGCAGGAGGATGCACCCGCTGGAGGGTCCCTTCAGTGCAGAATAAAGTCTTTTTCACAAGATAGTCTAGGGTCAGCCTGCTGCAGATGCAGATAACTGACCCTCTCATTACTCCCTCTGACTTTTCCAAAGGCAGGGCAGGTGAAACAGAAGGTACTCTCTGGTGCAGGATGCTGGAGGCTGTGTTGGGTGGTGGAGGACCCAGCATTCTGGGGCTGATGCCTGCAGTAAGGAAGTGGCATTGGTCTCACCATGGGGAAATCTAGGTGGAATACTGGAGGCTTCACTCCAAAATTTGCTGTAGGTGGAAACACCAAGCAATTTGTTGTGAAAAGCAGCCTGGGGGAACACGAACTTTGCCCAAGGGAGAAAACATTGCTCAACTTCTTTAATATTTTTGCTGGTGGTGAATCTCAGGTATGTCTTTGTGTTGGGGAGTTTCCACTCCTGATACCAGTGGGATGCTGTTGATCCCATTGGAAGTGCACACTGTTTAACATCACTGAGGATATTAGAAATCTCAGTGTGGGTATGGCATAAACTACTTCGCAAATTGAGTTAAACTGTCTGAAAATCCTGCCAGAGAAGACAGCCTTTTATCGATTAAATCCCAGCCTTGCAAGCACTTTCATACAGGATGGCAGAAGAGAGATTTAAAATGGTCCTTATGGCATTTTTAATGGAGGCAAGTCTCAGGGCCAGTTTGGGGTAGCTGGTCCAGTGGTTCTGTTTTCACTTTGGCAGGAGTACATCACTAATCTGCAAGCTGTTGACAGTCTTCTCAGTGATGCTTTTTTTCCGTGTTTGTGTTTTGTATTTTCTGGCTGAGTTAGTCTGTATCCTGTAAACTTTCTTATTGTGCTTTGTACACGTTGCAATGACATCTACTGTGGAGGGAGAGAGAAAGCTTATTAACCACAGGCTCACCTCCTGCTGTCTGCAGTTGGAGATGGCTTGGGACAACACTTCCAGCAGATGTTTCTGCTTTGTAGATCAATGGAAACTTTACAGAGATATTTCCTTCTTCAATCCAAAAGTGAATGCCAGCAAGTATGTGATCCAGTAACTTTGTGCTGGACACCAAGAATTTTATTTGGTTTGTCACATTTTTTTATACACACACAAACTAGCTACCAGAAAGTTGTCTTTTACATTGCTTTAAATGGCCTCTTTTACAGGAATGAAGCTGCTGTCCACCTGTGGAGAGTGGTCTTGCTGCCTGCCTACACATGAAGTGTCAGTGAGCCTGGCAGAGTTGGGCACGTACAAGACAGAGACAGTTAGCCATCATTGTAGGATGGTATTGTCTGGATTTGAGTCTCCATGGACTCTGGGGAACAAATCTGTATTTGAAAGGATAAAAGACAAATGTTCTATTATATCCAAACAAAGGGAGGGAAATGCATCTTTGTTTCTGCAAATTATCTCTTTTCTTAAGGAGGGGCTGTCTGGGAAAGAAGGCAAATAGGGAGAAAGGGAAAGGGAACGCTTAATATCTGTGCCCACTCATGACTCCACAGGAATGGGAGCACCTGACTCCTTTCTTAGCACAGCACTCCTGTCTGCCACAGGTTTGGGTCTAGTTGCTCCTATGCTACAAATTTCTCTCTAAGTAAATGCAAACAGAAAATATTTCAGCAAAGCAAGCTTGTCTGTGGCTTCTGATCATCCGTGTCAAACCAGCAAAATTCCCCCTTTTCTCTCATGCTTTGCTGTTTATGTAAAGGAAAACAGTTGTGACTGAAGGAGCTACTTCATTTCTACTTGTGCTGCAAAAGTGGTGGCACCTGTGGGAAACAGACTTTCATACACCCCCCTATTGAACAATAGACACAGGAAGCCTTTTGTCTGTACAAAAGTCTGTAGGAAACTGCAAATTCAGAGACACGTCTTTCCGTGATAGAAACCTCAACTATGTTGAAACCTCAGCTGATGTTACAGTGATGGAAACATCAACTGTTCTGTCAAAGAGGACTTAAGTTAGTGGGAATATAAATATTTGTAGCAGCAAGTAACAAAGTAGACTTCCAGTGATTGCCTTCCATGAAGGAGCTGGAGACTTCCTCTGGCCTCATCATGTCAGATCTGGAGATTTTTAACATTCTTTTAATGTTCAGGAATCAGCACATTTGGTGGGATATCTGCATGAGGAAACAGCTGTGCTCTCTCTGGGTGCTGTCTTTTCTTAAGGGACATCTCTCTTTTGAATGTGTTGCAGGCTTCCCTTTAGAGAGAACAGAAAGAAGCAAGGAGAACCCAGAAGTGTGCTCATGACTGTATAACAGCAATGGTTGCCTATAATTCAGGTAGTATTTCTGTGTTTAGTCAGCAAGCCCTTGAGGCCATGAAGTCTGAGAGAGCTGATTTCTTTTAGAGCCTGGCTTTTAAATGCTCACTATCATCTAGCACAGTGGTCAGTGCAACCTGGTAGTGCCAGAGACTTGGAAACGCACAGTTCCCTACCTTGTCGTTTTCCAGCCAATCTTTTTATACAAATGACATTTAGAAAATGGCACTGAGATTAGAAAGGGTATGAAAAACTTGTAATTTGCTTTTTAACTGATTAACTACCTCAGAACTTTTAATGCAATAAGCATGTTACAGTCCTATCTGCACAGATCCACTTTCAGGCTCTCAAGTCAAGTAGCTGGACTAAGCACAAATTTCCTTTTCTCATCCAGTATTTTGAGGGATTCTTGTTCTTTCAAACCTGTCTCTGCTGGTATACCTAGAGTGTGATGGTCTTAGTCCTGGTAACGCTTGAGCCATATTGCTCTGTTCATTTTTTCCCCTAGGAGTGTTGTTTCTCTTACACCCAAAGTGGGTTATTTTCAGTCTTGTGCAGAGCCTCTTCCTCTGCTATTTTCCTCTGATTAAAATTTTGTTTATGTAAACCTTTGCACAATTCACACTCATGTAATGTGCTCATTCAAATAATTAAAGACATTGAACTTCCTATCCCCAAGGAGGAATGTCTTCTCCTTTGTTAAACTGGCACAATGTGTGCTCTATTTGTGTAGTGGTACCCTCCAAAACCTCGTATCAAGCACAGTAAAAGCATCTAGTATCAACCACTTTCCTAAAGACTCAGAGGGGAAAATTCTATTTTCTGTGTTATATTCTTTCAATAATGTACATCAATGAAGCTTTTAAAGATTTGTCTGTGTGTCTCCACCTCTGCAAAGACTATACACTCATAGCATCTTCTGTTTTCTTTCTGCTTCCTTGATTCTCCTTCCTTGGTTTGTTAAGACCTACATTTTAGCCTCTAAGACCTTGCTTCCTGTGGTTTTCCTTGTAAAGTTAATGTTACTCTTTTTGGCACTAGTCTAGTCTAGAGCTTGCGCACTCCATGGAAAGCTTATGATGGACGTAACCTCTTTTTCCAAACGCCAGCTGTTTGCCACAGCAAAGGTGTCTCCTTGTGCAGTTCCGTGTAGATCCAGGCTCTGTTCATCTTTCTGACCTGAATGTCTTCAAATGGGTTCTGGGGCTCTCTGGGATATATTTGTGAATGATGCCAGAGTCATATTACTGGCTGTGAATGTTTAATCTGACAAAGCCATATAGTTTGTGCAATTCTCTTAAAATAATATGTACCGTAAATATTGCAGTCTGCTGAATAATTTGAGAGATGAGTCAGTGGGATTTGGTTAAGATACAGCAACTTTTTGAATGATGGAATTCCTTACTCCCAGTTACACGAACATTGCCAGCTGCCAAGTGAGTAGATTCCCACCCACTTCGACTGGAAGTTCCCTTCATAAAGTGAGTTTGTAAACTGGCTCAGTGTGGTCAATAGAAACCTAGCCCTTCAAGGATCATGGTTTATTTGGCTACTGTTGCAGACAGTGCCCTACCAAGTCTTGCCTGTTGCAGTAAAACTTGTTTTGAAGAATGAGGGCTTGTGGTAAAACCTTGCCTTTCGCTCGAGGTACCTGAATGACTCTTGAACTGGTCTTTGTGTGACATGAGCACTGTACAGTAGCATTGGCTCACATGAACGTTTCTGCCCGTAATGGCCTTCTGTGAAGAGCACAACGATTAGCCTTCATAGGGCATTGTTCTGAATTTAACTTAGTGCCCTTGAAAACTTTCAAATGCTGGGTTTGTTTGGTCTTGGACTCACTGTCTTCTGATTAAACAAATCTTTGTGACATGAATAGGGCCCAGTAGTATCTAGTTGAATGTGAGTGAAAAGCTTTAATTGTTTCTGAATGTTATTCTTTCATTCATAGTTGCAAAAAAGCTCCTGTATCTCATGGGGATGATGACAACCACTCCCCTCTGTCAACTCCTCCCTTTAAACATTGATTTCACAAGACTAATCTAATCAATGCAATGAATGGCCCTCTGGTTTTTGTAGATCCTGCTGGAAGTGGCTCAGAGGACTGCAGTTATGCTAGCCAGCTGTCCTGATGGGAGACCTATGCCACAGGGTGGCAGGACCTTGCTAAGGGCTGCTGCAAGAAATGCGTTTTGGTTTTTTTGGGGAGCGGTCGTGTTTCCAGTGAAGGTAACTATGTCTTGACCACCAAAATCCCCACAATCATGATCACATCTCTGCTCCCCTCTTACCCAACAGATAGGAACTGCTCTTTCACCTGCTTTGTTGAGCTTGGGACTAGTCCACTTTTCCTTTCTATTTCTTGTTTGCACTGCCCTTTCAAGTATCAGAAGCAATAGTGGTGCTGCTCCTTCCCCAAGATAGGCAGACTGAACTCTGATGAGTTCACTTGGCTGGGGAAACGAGGCCAGATAGATATTGTAAGAAGAGATATTGTAAGAGGATAAGCAGGAGACAACCTCTGAGGGAAAGAGCAAAGTAGTCAGATAATAGAAAAAGAGACTGAAAAAAGGAAGGAGAAGTTAAGCTTCAGAAGAAGAGGCAGAGAAAGACCTTCCTAAATGCAACTAGCAAAGGTAAAGACTCTGGTTTCTTCCTAGGTCTTTCACTGGCTGTGTGCACTGCCTGGAATAAACTCCTTCAGGACTTAGTTTTGCTGCTCCAAATTTGAATTTTGTTCCTTTTTTTTTTTTTTTTAATCTACAGGGTAGATAACAGGGCATGCTGTATTCTCTGGCATTTGGAGTTAGAGAGCACAAAATCCACAGGGAATCACAGAGTGTTTGCACTCTTAATGTGCATTCTCACAGTGACAATGCTAGTATTCAGCCTGGGCCTGGACATGAAATACAGCATCTTAATTCATCACTGAAATTACTGCCTTTAAGTGAACGTTAACCATGCACCCAGACAAAAGCAATGCATTTGCTTGGTCAGAAAACATCTTTTTATGGGCGCTAAAATAATTTAATTTCCATTTCCTCCTCATCAGGCAGATTTTACTTAGTCAAGTACTGTGTCTGTCACAGGCTGTGCCATTTCATTCTTCACTGTGTCACATGCTCTGCTTCATTGTGCTTTACTGGCATTGTAGCACCCTCAGCAAACTACTCAGAAAGCTTAGAGCTGACTTTGCATTTTTTGGCCTTGATGTCTGGCACTAAAGTTAATTGGGATAATTCAGAGTTCACACCCATCTCCCTGAGGGGTTGGTTTAAAAATACATGTAATATGAGTTTTAAAATAATTTCTTTTGATTGGAAGTGTTTGGAAATGTTCCTCTCCACTGGTTTTAAAAGGTGTCATTTTTTTATGAATGCTGAGACGTTGATTAATAAAATTCCAAAAGCATTAACTCAATTGAGCGGACTCCAACTTTTCCCTTTTTTATTATTATGATTTGTGAAAATAAATGCAATAAAAAAAAGATCCCAGCAGCTCTGTTAAACTGTATCCTCAGCAGTCTCCCTCCTGATAGCCCTACCAGATGTTTTACAATGCTAGACGCAGGGTCGTTTGCTCTTTTTTTGGGGGGAAAGCTGAGCAAAACCTTGGCTTGGCACTATGAGTCTTCAGCTAGTGACCCTCTATCTCAGGCACTTCATGCTCTAGCCACTGCCCTGAGGAGAAGCTGAATCATTTAGTCTGCCCCCTTTTAAGACACATGAAGGGAGAGCAGAATTGGATTAAGTTAAGTTGCTGTCTTCCAGCTTCCTGGAGACAGTGTATGGGAGGTGATACTCCCATCTCCTCCACTACATGCCCTGTGATGGCCCTGAGGGTTGTTTGGGAGGATGGCAGATGCAGGCTCTGGATCTAACAATCCAGGACCATCTCCTGTACAAGCATGTCCATAGCCACCCGGTGCTGGGAGACCCACCAAGGGAGACTGCTCTTCCTTGTGGCCTTTGGTTTTGCTCTTCCCAGGTCTGGCATGAAATGTGCCCTCTGAATGGAGCTGGAGAAGACTGCAAGCCCTTGCATTTGGGAGGGAGGAGTGGGGTGAGAACTGGGGGAGGTGGAGGTGGAGACTGTTTCTGCTCCCAGCCGCCAGCCTGCTGGCCAGGGAAGGATTTATTGCTCTGGCTGCATTTGGGATGCAGACTGCTCAGAATAGCCATCCATCCTACATGTCCGAGTGTGCTGCCATGGGAGATTCATTTGTAAGCTGGCCTACCTTCTTCCTGAAGTTTCTTTCTCCTTTATACTGCAAGGGCTAATATATTGTTCAAATTAAAGCAGGCCTGGAGATGGAAGACAGAGATGGTTATTGAGTGGAAAGGACTGGTGAGGAGTGGGTAATATATTTAAAGACTGTGCAAGAGCCACTAGGGATGATATAGTCTGATTTATTTGATTTAGCATAATTTATAGTACACTAGTCTGTGTTGTGATTCTTCAGGGTTTTTATCAGGAAATTTGCATCCATTATTTAAGGATCTCTGGGCAGAAACATTCTCTTTCTTTTATTATTTTGGCTTTAAACATATCATATACCACAGAAGAATTTATAAGTGTATAAAGGCTTTTAATAAGTTCAGATGGGGGGAAAAAAGCAAAAAGGAAAAAAAAAAAAAAAGAAAAAAGTTTGAAAGCTAAGATCATCAAGGGAGTAGGATTCCTGCTTCACTCTTTCCCAAGAGCATGGGTGGACTTTGTTTAAAAAAGGTAATATTGTATGTGCATTAATTATTCTTTTTTTTTTTTTGTCTTTAGGAACAAGCCAGCCTTGGTAGAGTCACTTACGTCCAGAGGCTTAAAGCAGCACTGAGCCTCTGCTTGTATCTACTAACAGCCACAGATCTGGTCTGTTGTGCACCTTCTTCCTTTCTGAAGTGGTTCTGGATTTTAGTGCTGGAATTTTGCTTGGTGGAATAGATGATACTCCATTCTTTTGATGTTTTGAGCATGACTTTTACATCATAAAATAAAATGTGTTTTTTAAGTTAGACCTCTAATAATTTCATACTCTTCAGAGACTGTCCCTAAAGGGAGGTATCTCAGGTGAAGCTGGGGCTGTCATTAGAACAGAAGTAGCTTCAGCACAAGATTGGGTCTCTAAGCACGCCATCAAGGGAAAGTTTCTTTTTTCCTTTCTTTCTTTTTTAATTCCCCCTGGGAATTTTAAATCTTTTCCATACACAGAGCAGGATCTGGGGGTGGTCTTCAGCCTGTGCCCTACTGAGGTGCCTTGTGATGCATAGAACATCGCAGTAAATGCCATGTCTAAAATATCTTATACCTTCATAGAAGGATCTCAATCTTAAATCTGTGACATATCATGGATTCAGCTGCTCTGCTGGGCTTTCCCCTGATCTGATTTATTTCTAGGCACATTCCACATTTTTGAGGTTTGCATCCCGTTAAAGCATAGCAGGCTGCAGCCCTTCAGCCCTCGGCCCAAAGATGTCCAGTTTGGGAAAGTTTGAGTCCCTGGTGATCTGCAAACTGCAACACTATTTGAAACCTTTATTGACAGTCAAGCACATTGAGCGTTTAAAGTTTTAATAAGTTTAGAGTTCATTCTGAAGTCCAACAACCTCTGTGTACATCTGTAATTTACGAGTGCCTCTTGGTTGGTTTAGTAAATTGTACCTAAGAGTGTTTTTGAAACTTTGGCAGCTCCACCTAGAGTTTCATGATTCATCTGTGCCTTTGCCAACTCCTTCAGTTCTTTTCTTTTTGCTGCTTTGTTTTTTTCATCACCTCTTTTCCCCATTGGAAGACGTTCTTAAATATTTAATTCAGGGCTGGGATTTGGAATGCAGTTTATCACACCTTTTCTATGCCAAACCCCATTGCATGCTCTATTAAGAATAACTTTCCACAGATTGATGTATTTATTTGTGACAAGGCTTTTAAAGCTGGGGTAGATGGCAGAAGGTAAAGTGCAATGGGCCAAGTCCACTTGTGGAGGAGCCCTGCCCCTTTTGTACAGGCAGGGCTTGTTCTCCTGCAGCCTCTCCCTCTTGCAATGCCAGCAGCACGGGCAGGGCAGCTGCCCTCTGTTTAGTGGAGGAAAGTGATGAGCTGGGAGTGTGGGTGAGTGTGCTCAATTAGTAGCAGGTCCCCAAGGTAATGCTGGGTGCCTGACTTCTGGCCAGGGACATTTGCTTCAGCTGGGAGGGTCCTGTTAAGAAAATACAGGACAGCTGCCTGCAGGCAGCCAGATAATATTGAGGCTTCCAAAAGAACCTTTGTGCCTTTGCCCTGGACAGCCTGTAGGAGCTGGGCTGGGAGCTGCTGGGCTGGTTTATTGTAAATAGAAGAGTCAGTCTTCCTCTCATGTAGGAACTTTAAAGTTTCTGCCAGCTCTTGTCAAAATAATCCTGTTTTCTTCAAAACATGTAAGAATTTCTGGGCTCTTGAGAAGACTGAGTGCCTGACAAACTCAGCACTTGTCTCTTCAGGCAGCTAAAGGTGGCAGGGGCACAACTATGATACTGACTGCATTGATGAGCCTCATAACTTCCTTCGGTTTTTGTTGTTGTTATTGTTGTTGTTGTTTTAAATTGTCTCAGTCTCCAGAGTGCTTTGATTAGATTGGGATCCTAGCTTTTGTACTTAGGGTTTTTTTAAGTAAGTTTCTAGCCTTTGTGACTGTGGAAAGAGTAGCTTGAAAACATGCAGTGTCCTTTGGATGTGCTAAAATCAGAAAGAGAACAAGAGCAGCCTAGCTGGGACCATGAGCATGGGACATATCTTTAACTCTGGATTTTTCTCTGCCTTGCAATTGCTTCAGGCTTGATATCATCCTTACAGCAGAGGTATCAGAACATGGTACAACTTGCCTGAGGTTGACACAACAGAGCAGCAATTCAAGAACATGCTCAAGGTGTCCTAGCCTTGTGCTGCACTGGTGCTGCCATGCTGTCTCATATGGGCATTACCCAAAGACTGGGCTGATGCAGTCTTTGGTCACATTAAGAACAGTTTACAACAGAAAACTGAAGAGTTAGAAAAGAAATTGTTTGTGTCTCACAGCAAGTTAGTTTGCTTTCACTCCATGTTGCCACCCCAAATCTCATCATGGTGGATTTTCAGTGTGTCTTTTGATTCTTCCAGCCTTGATGCCACGTGCTTGCAGGACCCAGAGCAATATATTTGCTGCTGTTGGCAGCTTGCTAACATTTGCCTTTTTTTTTTGCTTGAACTTGGCAGCATTAGTCTGAGAGCATGTGCCCTCTCTCCCTCTTAGATATCACTCCTTTCTGAAAGGTTGGAGTCTTTAGCTGGACAGTAAAGCAGTGAATCAGCAACAAGACATTCCCAGCTCTAACAAATGAAAGTCTAGGAACTACACTGTGAAAAAAACAAGTCATATGCAAACCATACAGCCATTAATTGTCAATAGCTCATGCTCTGCTGACACTGGGTTTGTTTTACATTACTCCTACAGTGAAATAGGAGTGGCTGATGCTCTTGTACTTAGACTGGTTGACAGCTCTGCTGAGCTGATAAAGAGAATTTAAACTGAAGGGTGACAGAGGAAGGGGTGGGAAATGATAGAAAGTAAAGCTGGTCCCATCTTAACAAAAATTTACTAACTCACAAAGAGTTAATCTGAACAGATTTATATTTATCTGTCTGATATTTATCTGTCTGACACATGTAATTAATGCAGAGAACTGGCGTCTCCTCTGTCAGTTGAAATATCTTATTATTATTAATAACTATTTAACAACTCTGGCATCCATAGTATATGCCAGGCACTGTGCAGAACCCAAAGAAAGCATGGTGTCTCCCCAGAGAGCTTGTACTAATCTGTTCTATTGAAAATAAAAATAAAAATTAATGCTGTTTATAAATCATTCTCCTAGCAATATTTAGTACAGAGATTTACACTTCCACATTCATGTTTTCATGGCAAATGGATTTACCACAGTGAAAACTCTGTGCAGTTCAGTCCAGCTATGCTTTATGGAATTTCTTGTGGGCAAAATCTTGGAGGCATCTGCTGCAGAGAGGCCCTTAATACACAGTTAATCTCAAAATCTGCCTAAGCATCATTAACTCTAATATCCTTGAACACATTGTTTGGGCTAAGCACCTGCTGAAGAGCTCTCCCAAATGTGGATGAGATTAGGCCTATGCAAATGGTTTTGGTGAAATGCAGTGTGAACCTGCAGGGATTTTCTGTGGAAGTGGGTATCACTTGGGTGATATGGGTGGTTGTGCTCAGATGCCTCATCAGGTACTGTGACCTGTCCCTCCCAGTTAGGACCATTTCCCCATCCCTGGGATACTGAAATCTTTATCAACCCCATGGGCTGAATATTCAGTGAAGGTGGATTCTGTTACGCTGCATGGAGATGTGCTGTAGTTCTGCCATGCATATAGAAGAGAAGCCTCCTAAGAGAGCAGATGAACTCATGATGGGCCAGGAGTGTAGGATAAAGACATTTTTTTTTTTTTTTCAAAAAGACCTTCACTGTGACTGCCAAGACCTAAATCTGTAGTTAAATAAAAATATATAGTGAAATAGAAGTAAGAAAAAAATGCCAAAAATAAGCATAACATTGTACGTGTGATAAACAAACAGTATCATCCAGTCTCTAGGGGAGAATAACTGAAAAAAAAAAGATAGCATTGGGATAACTTAAAAATATAATAATAATGCCTAATGAGGCCTTTAGAGGGCTATCTCTGTGTGAACAGTTTGATTTAAACAGGAGATTTATGTGCGTTCAGAATTGTGTCTAATTTAGTCTTACTTATTTAATACCTGAAGGCAGCTTGTGTCCCCTACTGAACTGCTGTCAAGAAGTAATGCAGGTGCCTGATGGTGCTCTCCTGCCTCTCTGAGAATCACAAAGCAGGATAGCGTGAGAGCACATCTGATAACAAAGGCCTTTTGATTCTCCACTGGGTCGCTGCCCCAAAATTACTCCATCTGTCTGGACCATTTGTGAGTCTCTGGGGAGTCAGAAGCAGAAAGCCTTCCTAATGCATAGAAATACCTGAGATAGCTTGAAGCAGAAAAGGGCTTGGTGGAAGGGAACAAAATTTTTGGAGTGCCACACGCTGGCTTATCACATCTCATGTAGCTTCACCCTTAATTTCTGAAGAGCTACCCTTCACTAAAAGGATTTTTCTATTCCCTTAAAATCTCAAAAATAATATCTTTAGAATAAGTTCAGGTGAGCTTTGGCTGATCAGTATAGGGTGCACAGGTAGAAATATTCCTTAGGAAATCAGCTGTGCTGTGAAGGACACTACAGAGAAGCAACATAAGCCAAGCCATTGAAGAGTGACTCTAAAAATTTATGAATGACTACTTTTCTGGCTGCTGCTTGTGAAAGAAGTCAGGTTGGCACAAACAGTTCATGGAAGACTTTACTCAATGTGTGAAGGCCCTGAGAACAGAAAGACTGCTGCAAGGCTTTGGATGAGACATACGGGTGAGTAAACAATTCTTTTCCCTCAGACCGGATTGTTTTTTATGTCAATATACACAAGACATAATTATAGGTGGGGTCACTTGAAGAAAACAGAGTAACTGCATTTATTTCTTGTAAGTCTCTCTAGAGGCAAGAGGCTTCAACAATCAAATTCTTAGAATCCCAAGATGGTTACATTATGAGTATCTTTCTTTAAAAAAAAAAGAAAGCTGAGTGAAAGTTACTTCATTTTTCTTTTTAGGATATACCATCATAAAAAGGAAATCTTTCAAACATTTGCCAACCACAACATGGCTTTGTGGAGCATTTTAACTTGTGGAAGGTGAAGAAAAGTGTGATGCATGTCCTCAAACATGTAAAGTTATTTACTAAACATGCAACAAGCAGCAAATGTCAAGACAGAGAAATGGAAACCAATAGGAAACAGGTGAGCAATAAAATATTAGGCAGCCAAATTACTATGGCTTGATATACCTTGTCTCAGCATTTCTTTGATTTTCTGCAGAATAAGTTGGCAGTGACAATAGAAAGGCTATGAACAATGTAGCAATATGATGTACTTGTGCCAAAATGTAAATACAAAAGAAATATTCTAAAATAACCCTGTATCAGTTCCTTAGAAACAGAGAGGAAAATCAAATGCAGAGCTTAACAAGTTTAACTTTACATAAGTAGAAATTCCTTATTAAAAATTGGATCCCAATTAGAGAAGACCAAATTGATATTTTGATGATGATGTGATGGATGAATTATGTGAGTGATGTGTTTCATCATGATCACAGTAACCTGAACAAAATCAAAAAGCCCAAAAACTCAGGCTGTGCTTTACATTATCTCTTTCTCAACAACTACGGTTATGAATGATGATGTATTTAGTATCTTTATTAATGATCTGGATGAGACTATTGAGTGCACCCTCAGCGCAGATGACATCAAGCCAGGTGGCTGTGTTAGTTCACTAGAGGGTAGGCAAGGTTTACAGTGGGATCTAGACAGATTAGACTGATGGGCCAAGGCTAATTGTATGAGGTTCAACAAGGCCAAGTGCCAGGTCCTGTCCTTGGGTCACAACAAGCTCATGGTAAGCTACAGACTTGAGGATATGTGGTTGGAAAACTGCAACTTGGAGAGGAACCTGCGGGTATTGGTTGGTAGTCGACAACCTGAGTCAGCAGTGTGCCCAGGTGGACAAGAAGGCCAATGGCATCCTGGCTTGTATAAGAAATACCGTATCCAGCAGGAACAGGGAGGTGATCATCCCCCTGTACACGGCACTGGTGAGGCTGCACCTTGAGTATTGTGTTCGGTTCAGGGGCCCTCACTGTAAGGTGCTGGAGCATGTACAGAGAAAGGCAACAAGGCTCATGAAGCGCCTGGAGCCCTGGACTACAAGGAGCATCTGAGGGAGCTGGGGGCATTCAGTCTGGAGAAAAGGAGGCTGAAGGGAGACCTCATCACTCTCTACAAGGGAGTGTTGGATTGAGGAGGATACCAGTCACTTCTCCTTGGTGGCAAGTGACAGGACTAGAGGAAATGGTTTCAAGCTGCACCAGGGGAGGTTCAGGCTAGGAAATACTTCTTCACGGAGAGGGTTATCAAACACTGGAATAGTCTGTCCAGGGCAGTGGTGGACTCACCATCCCTTTGGGTATTTAAGTGGTGTGTGGACCTGATGCTTAGTGACATGGTTTAGTGTTGACCCTTCAGTGCTGGGGCTTGGTTTGACTGGATGATCTTGAAGGCCTCTTCCAACCAAATATACTCTGTGATTCTGTGATGAATTAATGCATTTCAAGTTCCAAAAATAGGATCAAGCTATTAGGTGAGCATGCAATATGACATTTTTATAAGTCTCTTAGGTGCGGATCTTAATGCAAGTGGTTCCAACATGCTCATAAGGACTAGAACTCTTTACTAACCCTGGCTTAACACAAGCACTAAAGAGAATGTGTAAGGAGAAGAAAACAATCTCAAGCCAAAGATCCACCCTATGTAATTCTGTGTTAAGTGCAAGAGGCACAGAGAGCTTTACCTGCCTTTCCTTTCCTAATGCAATCTGTTTTCACAAAACTCTGACTAATTTGTATTATTTTCTTACATCATGCCATAAAAAGGTTGTATTTTCCAAAAACACCCAATGAAAGCCAATGAATAGGTCTGCAGAGATTCAAATACCTGACCTCCTTTTCCTCAGCTCTAAGACTCTTGAACAAGAATCCCACCTGGCCAGGCTGGACAAGTTTATTCCCAAGTTAATGTTTCTGGACTCATGACTTAAGCAAACAGCATGCTTTCCCAGGAAGGCTCAAGGTCACAGCCTTTTAAATTGCTTAGTGCCTTGTAATTTATGTGGGTGTACTAGACACTCATTTGAAGTACCAAAGGTTGTTTTGTTTTCAGTTGAAAGTTTTGGCCTTTTGCATTGATCTTTGGCCTGCACTGGTTTATGACCAAAAATTCTACTCATGCCTCCTCCCTTGGACCTATTCTACGCTTGCAGCACATCAGCCTCAGTCCACCTTCTTCCTCCACTTGCTGCCCTGTAATAGACCTCCCACTCCTACAGCTGCAGATACAGTCTGAAACTGGTCAGGATACTATTGCTTGACTTTTGTCCTTAATTTCCACATCTTCTCCAGGAAGGAAAAAAAACAAACCATGAAAAACCCAAAACAATCACAAAACTAGTAAAAATCCACTGGGGAGCAAAGAAGACGTAACTAGAGAGTGCTTAGTGTTACTGGGAAAAGTGTGGGAAGGGAAGAACCCCTTATACTCTCAAGGCAGGAGGTATGGGGGCCCTTGCCAGGAAACCCTACCACCATGTAGGCAGTAACAAGAGTTCATCTTGCTCTCAGCTTAAGCATCACATTGCATCAGCATATAACTGCACGTATAAAGTTGCATACACCCAAAGTGAACTGTCTGTGCACTGAAAAACATCCCCTGTTACTCTGGATGCAGGAAATATGCTGTCAAAATGTAATGGTCCAGCTGATGGCTTGATTGAACATTTTATGATCTTTGAAAAGCATGGCAGCTGGTGTGAACTTTTGCATCAGATAACAGTCTTCCCATCTCCAAATACTTCCATGTGACTGGCTTTGGTTAAAGAAGGCACTCTTGCTGAATTTAAACAGACAGAAACACAATTTAAGGTCAGATATTACCCCTTTTTGTTACCAAGGAAGATAGCCTGGAGCATTGCTTCATGCCCAAGAGTCTCACTAGCACAACTTTCTGGCTGAGAAAACAATGTGCTACATCCAGGAAAAATATGAAGACTATATTTATGCCTAGAAACTGTCACACTGGTGTCTTTATAAATTGCACTGATGCAAACCCAAAGTGCTTTAATTTAATTATGTGTGTTTTCCTTGGTTAGTTTAAGATGAGATCTCGGGGAGGGCTCTGAATACCTTCTTCCTTTCAGACTGTCTTGAAAGGCCTCGCTTCATAGGAGTAGTCCTGCTCTTCCCACGTGCTCTGTGCCCACAGCGTGGATGGTGACATCCAAGCAACAAATTCTGTGTGGGGGAAGGTTGTTACTGGGACTGGGAAAACCATCTGAGTGGAAGACTTCATTCAGCAGTTTTCTTTCTCTGTGAGTCACCTGCAAGCAGGTAGAACTTTTTTCCAGATGAACTGGTGGCTCACAAAGTTAATTTCCTGGCCATCCTGAGAGCTGCTTTCTAGGCAGACCCACACCCTGTGCCTCTTGTGCAGGGTCAATGCATCCTCTTGCCACAAATTCACAGGAGCTTCTCTGGGCTCAATACTGCTCTGTAGGCTGGTGTAGAGGGGGAGGAAAGCATCTCATGGCTTGGGGAGGCCTGCTGTACCTTTGCTGAGGAAGCAGATGAGGCTTTAATAGAAGGATAATAGTAGTTTCTAACCTTTCTGCAGATCATTTGGAGGAGAAAGACTCTTTGCAGCTGTGTAGCTTAGTACAAAATGCACCAAATGTAGAAGTGCATTTCGAAGGGAAGTGAATGCTTTCATTTGGCATTTCCAAAAAATTACATGCACTTTGTATTACCCCATCACAATCCAGCCCCATTTAATGTCTTTAAGTAGCTTGTGGTCTATGGAGAGCTGGTGAACAGCTTGCTAAAAGGTTGCTGATCCAAACTGCTTGGCTGTGATCAGCCACATGGCATATTCCTCTGACTGTGGGGTAAAAGCACTGTGCTCTCCTCAAAGAGTCTCCAAAATTATCTTCCAGCTTGCAGCTTTAGCAAGCATTCTTGCCGCAAGCAGATCCCCTACAGTTGTGAGGGAAAGGGAACGGGAAAGGGAACAGGAAACGGACATGGATATTATGCTGCAAAAATAATCTGCCATTCCTTTTTTTAGAGAAAATGAGATAAGACCCTGCAAAATTTGAAAGCTGATGTTGACCTCTCTTGTGGGAGATATCTGCAGTGAAGGTATGTATGGACTAAAAGCTACAGCAAAACATGTTTGGTGAAGTTCTGGCCCCATTATCATACAGAGCATCTTGGGAAATGGGAGTCACATCTAAAAGCATGCACCAAAAAAAAGGTGGCAGGCAGTAAACTCCCAGGCAGAGCTGAATCAAATGGCTGGGGACAACTGGACAAGAAAACACATGACTGGAAAAATAGTCACTAAATTCCTCTCACTCCTTTCTCTGGCACATTGTTCTCTCTGAAAATGTTGACAACGTTCCTTGGACAGAAAGAGACTAGAAGTGGAAAAAGTAAGTGAATAGGCTGTGGTTATGGCTTATTTTCTTTGCCCAGCAAGGGAGTATTGTATAACAGAATTTTGTTCAAGTATCAGTTTTATTCTTAAAATAGTTAGTTATTATTCTTCATACTATATATGAAACAAGAGCTATGTTTTGGGTCTAGCATACCTCTTGATAACATGGTGTGAGTGAGCTTTTAAAAAAGTAATAAAAAGAAATTATGTTTATTAAATTAATTCTGCATTAATTTAATTTAAACTAAATTAAAATTAAATAAAATGTAATAGGAGATATGAAAAAAAAAAAAAGAACCTTTTTTATATGTACTTGGGCAAAACAGGCATCTGTGAAACCAGGGACTATGAGAGCAAAATCTTTTGTTCTCTGCTCTCTGATAAGTGAACTACAAAACTGGAAACAGACAGGTGTGTTTTGAAGGCAGTGACCAGATTCTGATAGCAAGTGTGATCTAACACAACTAGATTGCTGTGTTACTCAAAGTGAAAATGATTTCCACTGGGAGATAGAGGGTCTCTCTCTAAATAGCATGTCCATGAGCTTACTCAAATAGAGGATCAGCCGTGGAAAAGTATAATGCAACAACAATTCATGTGTATCAAAACAAGGCCACAGTGTTTCAAGAAACTTAAAAGCCCTGAAAGCAGAGAGATCTTGTATGATTACACTTCAGAAAATGACAAGAATTCTAAGTCTAAAGCCAAAAGCTAAGTGGCAAAATTCCCAGATCAACCTTTCTCATTTTCTTTTCTGGTTTATTGTTTTGTGTTGGTTTTGTTTGTTTGTATCCCTTGCATTGGAGCAGAAACATTATCAAAAAAGCATCTCACAAGGTGATTTCAGTACTTCCTGCTGTCTGTAGAAAGATATAAAGACTTCAGAAAAATGCTGGAGGGAGCAAACTGGCTTTGAAAAGCTGTGGTTATTTGTGGGCAGGTTGTGTAGCAGGGGCTATGTGCTTCATTCTGTGGAAGACAAAAGATTTAAACTGTCCTTCCTCCAAATGCATTACCAATATAAAAGACAGTATGTTGGACTTGATTCAGTTTTCATTTATTCAGTCTCAGTTGAAACAACTTTTAGAAATTTAGTGTGAGAACGGTTTCCAAAAATAGCTAAAATTTAAAGGATTGATGATGGAGATGGCAGTATTCATGGGAAAAGGTCAGGTGGCCACAACACTCCCTCGTCTTCTGTATGCCTCAGAAAACATCTGGTTTTTGCTGAGTTTTGAGTGAAAATGTATCCTCTGGTATTATTAATCGGGGAGGGGTGGGGGGGGTGGGGGAAGTTAGCTGGGGGCACCTATCCCTATATATTACCCCAGCAAAATAAACACTTGCAAAGAGTGTTCTAGTTTTGATCTTGAGGAGAATGTGTGTGAAATACACTGAGTCAGGAGGGTTATGCTAACCATATGTACTCCTGTATGTATGTCACATATATAGACAGATGACCATGAACAGGAAAATGCAATCAATCATGCTGGCACTTTCTTCCCAGCCTTGCTCTCAAGTGCCTACAACAGAAAACCACTGATATGCACACATGTTTAAACAAAAGTTGGCATATTTCTATTGCTTTTGTAATTTTTTTCAGATCCTTCTGTAACATGAAGGATAATATTTGCCTCTCATTGTTTTAAGTGGCAATAATCCACTTGCTAAAGGGAAAAGCTACAGTGTGAAAGGGTTTAACATCCCAACACAGAAAACAGATTATTGCTGAAAAGGCAAAGTTCTCATATCGAAGTATTATAAAAAGAACATTAAAAAAAAGAAAAAAGTTTCTTGATAAAGTGAGAGGCTAATAGCAGTGACCTTAAAGCAAGTTGGATTTTGGTACAGTTTGCTTAAACTTCCCTGAAAAGCTTTGTCAGATTATTTAATTTTCACTTGTGTGTCAGCTAATGCAGCTGGCTGCAGCATCACCTGTTTTGTGGTGTGGAGCTCCACATGTAGTCCCCAGGTCCCCCTCCACAGTGAGACCCTGAGAAATTGAAGATCCTGAAAGTTCCTGAAAAATGTTACCTGCCTGAGAAAATCCTTTGGCTCTAATAGGACTAATCACCTATCTTAATACTTCCAAATTGGAGATCTGCTTCAGCTCTCCCAAGGTTACTTTGAGCTGCTTTGCTGTTATTACATGACAGTGAAATTTACTAGCTGCAGACAAGGTTGTACAGCCCTGAGAGTGTTAGCAAAGTGCATGGTGAGATGCATTTGCTCATAGGTTATTCACAGGTCTGTGTTGATGGGGCATCTCTTTGTGATTTTTTCCCATCTCTGTCCTACCTGCACAGACATCAAGCAGCACCACCACGGGTGCTGCATCCTCACCAATGCATGCAAACCCCTACCACATGCATGCCTCTCCCAAACTAAAACTCCTTTCTTCCTCATTTAGCTGGATTTTCATAACATAACCTGTTGTTTAAAAAAAAAAAAAGGGGGGGGGGGGAGGGGAGGGGGAGGGGACTTTGAGTGTTAATATCTGGTGTGCTGTCTCTACACCACCTGGTGACTCTGAACTGCAACCATGCAGCACAGCACCAGTCCTCTAAGGGCAGAGGTGACTAATAAGCTGCAGAGAGATCCTGAGCTGGTTAGGAAGTAACATGAGATTTCTGCTGTCTTCACTAGTTGCTGTGATGTGTAAACAACCAGCATGACAAGAGAAGACTGAGAGGGGGTCTTATAAATACATATAAATATCTAAAGACTGGAAGTCATGAAGGTGGTGCTGGGCTTTTTTCAGTGGTGGCTGGTGGTTGGACAAGGGTCAACAGGAATAAACTAGAACACACGAGTTTTCACTTGAACTTAAAGAGAAACTTCTTTACTTTGAGAGTGATGGAACGCTGGACAGGCTGACCAGAGAGCTTGTCAGGTCTCCTCTGGAGATTTTCAAAACCCATCTGGATGTGTTCCTGTGCGACTTGATCTAGGCATACCTTCATGAGCAGGGGGCACTGAACTAGATGGTGTCCAGAGGTCCCTTCCAACCCCTACTATTCTATGGTTCTATGCATGTATGATATGATTTGAAGCCTCCGCTGTCTTTAGGAAACCATGTAAGTACTTTGGAGGAGGTGGTTTTCCTAATGAATATGCTCTTTTTTTGAGAATGGCAGTGAAGTCCTGATCTTCTTGTGTCATAGAATACATAGAATACATAGAATAAACCAGGTTGGAAGAGACCTTCAAGATCATCGCGTCCAACCCATCAACCAATCCAACTCCGCCCAAGCAACTAACCCACAGCACCAAGTACCCCGTCAAGTCTTCTCCTAAAAACCTCCAGTGATGGTGACTCCACCACCTCCCCAGGCAGCCCATTCCAATGTGCAATCACTCTTTCTGTATAGAACTTTTTTCTAACATCCAGCCTGTATCTCCCCTGTCGCAGCCTGAGACTGTGTCCTCTTGTTCTGGTACTGCTTGCCTGGGAGAAGAGACCAACATCCGTCTGTCTACAACTTCCCTTCAGGTAGTTGTAGAGAGTAATAAGGTCACCCCTCAGTCTCCTCTTCTCCAGGCTAAGCAACCCCAGCTCCCTCAGCCTCTCCTCGTAGGGCTTATGTTCCAAACCCCTCACCAACTTTGTTGCCCTTTTCTGGACTCGTTCCAGCAAGTCAACATCCTTCCTAAACTGAGGGGCCCAGAACTGGACACAGTACTCGAGGTGCGGCCTAACCAGTGCAGTGTACAGGGGCAGAATGACCTCCCTGCTCCTGCTGGCCACACTGTTCCTGATGCAGGCCAGGATGCCATTGGCCCTCTTAGCTGCCTGGGCACACTGCAGGCTCATGTTCAGTCTACCGTCGACCAGCACCCCCAGGTCCCTCTCAGCCTGACTGCTCTCCAGCCACTCTGACCCCAGCCTGTAGCTCTGCATGGGGTTGCTGTGGCCAATGTGCAGAACCCGGCACTTGGATGTGTTAAATCTCATGCCATTGGACTCTGCCCATCTGCCCAGCCTGTCGAGGTCCCTCTGCAGAGCCTCTCTACCCTCCAGCAGATCAACTCCTGCCCCCAGCTTGGTGTCGTCAGCAAATTTACTGATGATGGACTCGATGCCCTCGTCCAGATCATCAATAAAGATGTTAAAGAGCAATGGGCCCAGTACTGATCCCTGGGGCACACCACTGGTGACTGGCTGCCAGCTGGATGTGGCACCATTCACTACCACTCTCTGGGCTCGGCCCTCCAGCCAGTTCCTAACCCATCTCAGTGTGCTCCCATCCAAGCCATGGGCTGACAGCTTGGCCAGGAGTTTGCTATGGGGAACGGTGTCAAAGGCCTTGCTGAGGTCCAGGTAGACTACATCCACAGGCCTCCCCACATCCACCAGGCGGGTCACCTGATCATAGAAGGAGATCAGGTTGGTCAGGCAGGACCTGCCCTTCCTAAACCCATGCTGGCTGGGCCTGATCCCTTGGCCATCCTCTAAGTGTTGCGTGATTGCACTCAGGATGACCTGCTCCATAATCTTTCCTGGCACTGAGGTCAGGCTGACAGGCCTGTAATTCCCTGGCTCATCCAACCGGCCCTTCTTGTGGATGGGTACCACATTGGCCAGCTTCCAGTCAGCTGGGATCTCTCCAGTGAGCCAGGACTGATGAAAAATAATGGAGAGTGGCTTGGCCAGCTCATCTGCCAGCTCTCTCAGCACCTTAGGATGGATCCCATCTGGTCCCATGGACTTGTGGGGGTCCAAGCTGCTGAGGAGAGCTCCTATCACTTGCTCATGGAACACAGGGAAACCATGCAGCTCCCTGGCTCCCTCTGCCAGTTCTGCAGGCCAGCTGTCTGGTAGACGTTCTTTCCAGGTAGTAAAAACTGAGGTAAAGAAGGTGTTAAGTACCTCTGCCTTTTCCTCATCCTGTGTTACAACATTTCCTTCCATGTCAACCAAGGAGTGGAGGTTGTCCCTGCCCTTCCTCTTGCTATTAATATATTTATAGAAGGACTTTTTGTTGTCCTTCACATCAGAGGCCAGGCCTGTCATCATGTGCAACTTGTCTAAACCAATACTTGTCCCAGGGGATGGCAAAGTTTGAAATGTCAATGGGATCAGCTCTATTAGTCTGAATTTCTACTGTCACACACTCACTTCCATGCTGCAATAAGTCCTAATCCCTTCTTTGCCAGAAATTTCAGATTATGAGTTGCAGTTTAGCACTGGATTGAGGCACCTAGGCAAGGGACTTGCTTTTTGGCCCTGCTCAGTGTCTTTCAGCTCCTATGGATTTCTGGAAAAACTGGGAAATGGACAGGTTCTCTGAAAATCAGACTCATAGTAAGGTATTGGATGACCCAGGGAACTATAGACCAGTCAGTCTCACCTCTGAGCCTGGTAAGATCATGGAGCAGATTGTCCTAGAGGCACTGCTGAGATAAAATAATAATGAAGAGGTGATTTGGCACAATCAGCACAGCTTCACCAAGAGCAAATCCTGCCTGACAAACCTGGTGGCCTCTGTGACAACGTCACAACATTAATAGATGAAGGCCGAACAACTGATGTCATTTACCTGGACCTGAGCAAAGCCTTCAACACTGTCCCACACCACATCCTGGTCTCCAAGCTGGTGCAGTATGGGTTTGATGGATGGACCATTCAGTGGATAAAGAACCGGCTTGAGGGCCGCACCCAAAGGGTGGCTGTCAATGGGTCCATGTCCCAGTAGATGCCAGTGACAAGCGGAGTCCCTCAGGGATCAGTCCTGGGACCAGTCTTGCTTAACATCTTTGCTGGCAACGTTGACAGTGGCATTGAGTACACCCTCAGCAAGTTTACTGATGACACCAAGCTGTGTGGTGCAGCAGACATGCTGGAGGGAAGGGAAGCCATCCAGAGGGACCTTGACAGGCTGGAGAGCTGGGCCCATGACAACCTCATAAGGTTCAACAAGACCAAGTGCAAGGTCCTGCATCTGGGTTGGGGCAATCCCAAGCACCAATATAGGCTGGGCAGTGACTGGCTTGAGAGCAGCCCTGAAGAAAAGGACCTGGGGGTGCTGGTGGATGAGAAGCTCAGCATGAACCACCAGTGTGCTCTTGCAGCCTAGAAAACCATGGTTTAGTGGATAAGATGGTGTTGGGTGATAGGTTGGACTTGATGATCTCTGAGGTATTTTCCAACCTGGTTAATTCTATTCTATTCTATTCTATTTTTTTTTTTTAAGAGTCTATTGACTAAGAGCAAAGGATGCTACTTGTAGATTGTTACCAAACTGTTAATTAAGCTTTCTGCAGAGTTGCTCATCTCATTGCAGTGAAACCTGTTGAATACTCAAGTAACAAAGCTGGGAAGGTTTTCATCAGGTTTTCCTGCTGACTCCCTGTTTTAATTTTGTGTATGTTTCATTGATCCATGTGCAGTGTTCCTGCATTTCCCTAACTTGAGGCCTCTGGAGAAGAGGGTTGTACTATCAAAAATTGGGGAAGGAATAGAGAAATGCAAAGAGACAGAAAGCAGCATTCAGTTATATCTGCCTTGAAGAGGATGGATTGAATTTCACCCTGAATAAGAAAATTGTGAGTGAATTTCACATTTTCTAGCATTTGCTCCAGCAAATTAATCCTTAATGACGTATTTCAGTAGTTAAGAAACAAAAATATACCACAAATCTTAGGAATCCAATCAAAACAAAAGACATTTCTGAAGATAAAATGTTGCAATGAGCTATTTCCCAACCACCTACAGAGCAAGAATCTTAGTAAGGATAATTTTGTCACTCAGTTAAAATTATATATTTTTTTTTTTTTTTAAATTTTAGGTCCTTTTCATTTGGTTGTATTCCTGGGAAGGAAAAAATAGTACATCTATGGATTCCCACATTTTTAAGTGTGCTGTGAGAACATCTGCTAGTACTCATCAAACTCCTCTGTGGTTGGTTATCCCCATTTAACAGGTTGAAGAAATTAGGCCGGTTAAAGTCTTGTCCGAGACCACACAGGGAATCAGTTGACAGTGTAGGTATTAGAATCATAATTTCCTGACTCCCCTTACAATTAGTTTGCATCAAGGAGAAGACCTTTTTTTTAATAACATAACACCTTGGTTCTTTGACTTTACTCTTTCTCCTTCTCCCTCCTGCTCCACCTCACCTACAATATAATTGAAAAAAATTCCCCCCTTTAGTATGCATCTTCGCGTTTAATCTGTAGTGCCAAACAGTTGAAATAAATGTTATCACCACTCCAGAAAGAGCAGGGAGAGTTTATTTAGCTGATGTGATGGCATAGGTGGGTTACAAAAACCTCACAGAATTTTGGCAGAGAGGCAACCTCTTGAGCTCTGATTAAACTTACTCATGTTAATCGGGTGGTCTGCACAGCTTCTCAGGTAGGACAGGTGCAAAGCTAACAAAAACACCCTGAAATCACAGTATTCCACTATGGATGGCATCCAAAATGCCCACCTCAATTCCTCATTTTTCTCTTTGTGTAGCTTTCCAGCCAAACACGTCTCTGTATCTGATTTTGATGACAAATGTTATGATGGTGTAGGGAAAAGGTTACTATGCTCTCCTAACTTATGTCCCCATGGAAGGAATTTCTTTATGGCCCTATTTGTGCCATGAGGAAACCTACTTTCTATATTTTAAAGGCAGTGTTACTTCATTTGCTATAAAGTTTGAAAGGCTTTGATGTCAAGGATTCCTCCAGATATTCTCTTTTATATTTCTTTCTCTTTTTTTTTAGGTCAGGAAGCATTGCTCTTTTATAGACGCGTTTTTGGAGGAGTGGTCCTGTAGATCACATATTGCCTTATTCTCATCCTATTTTTCCAGTGCCTTGTCAGCTGGAACATCCAGTAACAGCTAAAGACTTGTGAATCAGAAGTGATGTGAAACAGCTCTCTGGGAGTCACTGTAACTTCATTTGTGAGGGGTTTTGTAATTCCTGCGTTTTCTCCTGGTAGCAAAAACAACAGGTCAGTTCTGGGTTGCTTTAGCAAAGGGATGCAGATGGACAATAATTCAAACCAGCTGTGCCATGCAGCTCATGTCCAATGCCTGAACTGTCAAGGGTCCAGCTTAGCCATGAAGTCCAGTCTGGGCAGCACTGCTGCTAGTGCTGATTCCTGACTGGGTTAGGACATGCTAACAAAAGGGTGAGCAGGATCCCAATGTGCTTTCCTGTATTCCCCATGGCCTCAAGACATTCAGTGATCTCATGCTAGTATGGTCTTGCTCTTCAGATGGTGTTATACCAGCCCAGCCAAGTAAGTGTGAATGTGCTCACATTTACTGTCATTTGCTCATCCCCTCCCCATCTCATACTCTTATCTCCTCATTCTCCATCCCCTTCGCATAAACAGGATCCAGACACCAAAGGGAATTTAACTTGTGTGTGAATTCGGTGGTGATTGTAATGATGAAATCTATTTACATTAACAAAACCAGCTCAAATGATGAGAGAAACACCTCTGTGGAGGTTGGAATGATGACATGTCTTGTCCAGGATTAAGTGCATTGTGCACTTAGCAGGATCTGTAAAAACTTTGATTGAGTTATCTGTATGTTAATGTAGTGGGTTTGACTGAACTGGAGTTAATTCTCCTCAAAGCATCTTCCTAGTCTTGTGTTTTGCAGTGTTGTGGCTGGGTGTTGATAACACACCAGTGTTTTGGCTACTGCCAAAGAGAGCACCCAGGCTATCCTTTTCCAACCTTCTCCTGTCCCAAGAGTGCACTGAGAGATAGGCAAGATCTTGGGAGTGGACACAGCCAGGCAAGCTGACCCAAACTGACCAAAGGGGTATTACATGCTACATGATGTCAGCTCAGATGTAAGAACTAAGTGAAAGAAGGCAGCATGGGGATATTCATCGAGGATGTCTGTCCTTCAGAGCAACCATTTTGTGTAGAGCCTTGCTTCCTGAGCCCGGCCACTGTCTGCTGATGGGAAGTAGAGAGTAAGATCTCTCTCTTCGCTTTTGCTTTGCATGCACTGCCTTTTGCTTGTGTTTATTACTATTCTTAAATTGCTTCTATCTTATTATTGGCTTTTGCTTTATTTCCCCCTCTCCTCTGTCCATCTAAGAAGGGGAGTGATAGAGCAGCTTTGGTGGGCATTTGGCCCCCAGCCAAAACCACCACAATTAAATGGATTAGATCATCTTCAGTTGCCTTAAACCTCTGTTTCTGTTTTTCTGCCAAATTATGAGCAGCCTTGCAACAGCTGAGCGGTGCATGTGACACTCTTCCTCATCTGCCTCTGCAGTTGTTCTTGCCCGGAAATGGATTTCTTATCATGCAGAACTCCTTATATCTGACCATAAAGCTGTACTGCATTCTCCCCCTGAAATGCAGAAATACAGTCTCAGAGGGTTTTTCTTAAGTTTTATGCAAATGAATTCTTAGAAATAGTTTACTGACTCTTTAAAGTGTCACAAATACAGTGTAAACGTCTGCTGCCTGAGGGGAGAGGATGCTCCTTGGGGTGGGGTCTAAGCGAGCACATTAACCTAATGCCACTGTTCAGGTAAAAGATCTACAAGCAATCGGATGAGGACATTAGAAACTATGTAAGAGATTATGAGTTTGCGCTTGCCACTCTGCTAATCTGCAAAGTGTGTGCATATTGCTGCAGTTAGAAAAGTGACAAGAACGGCATACAGGAAATTACATGGACAGAGATTTGTCACTGCCACATCCAGACCAGCACAGAAATTGTTCATTAGTGACTTACTTTAAGAAAATGTATTTGGTGTAACAGTGGATTAGCTCAGCAATATACATTCATCAGGGGAGAATTTCAGGTTTATGTTTAAGTAAACAAATGGTTACTTATGTTCTTTCATACCAGGTGGTATGATGTGTGTCTTGGTCTTCTGCTTGCTGTATCATAATCCTCAATATGTATATTAAATGAAGGTGGATGAAGCTGTTTTGGTTTCTAATCATGCTTTTTAAGAGGAGTCACTGGTCATAATGGTCTGTTTATAGAATATTCTCAGGTTTTATACTTGCCAGAGGTGTACAGAGGCAGCAGCAGGGGTATAGTTTGTCTGGATGCCAGCTTTTCACAGAAGAAAAGCTTCATAAATCACTTACATGAACTGTCAGTGCTGTTAGCAACTCCCTCTGGCGCTGTACAGCTGAGGGGGTTGTGTTGAGCTCAGCACTCCCATACAGCCAGAGGAGTCCTGCTTTAGTTTATTTTTCTTTCCTAATTACCTATAGTCAGGGAAAGCTGGTCCAAGATGAGGAATCTTTATAAAACACATTGGATGATTGAAAGCCATGACAGCCTCTTCAGTGCCTAACAACTAATTGTGCACAGTAGCCTGCACCTCTGCTAGAGTCAGCTTGGCATCACTTACTCCTTAAGCATGACAGTGAGCATTCCTTGCTGACTTTTAAAAGAGAAGTGGTTTTGAAGAAGAAACAGTGCGGATGTCTGGACCTGAAGTCATGTAGCTAATGCTGACATACAGACAATGCACACAAAAGCTTCCCAGTGTCAGATGAGAAGAACACGGGCCATAAATTCTCTGTCCTTAACTTATAGCCACACAGATGGTTTTAATTACAGCAGATGTTGTGTGAAAATTAACTTCAGCTTGTGCCTAAGTGGAAGAGCACTTGTGGAAAGGGGCTCAGGAGGTGAAGGCTATTTTTAAGACTCCTGTACATAGAACAATGTCTTTGTCTGTAGCAATGTGGCATAGTTGACTCAAGGTGCAGATTGCACACACAGAGGGGTAAGAAAAATATTTAGCCTTTGCACAGCCACCTTGCATGTGGGGATTGCTTGTAGATGTGGCATTTCACAGCTTCTGCTTAGTGGTCTTATCTCCTTCAACTTGTAGCTGTTCCATTTGTGGCATGGCATGAATAGTTTCTCTGTTGAATATCAGGCAAGGAAACAAATGAGGTGAAAGCAATCATCTTATCCTACATGTTGTTGTTTTTTCCTACACTGATGTGCAAAGACAAGATGATGTAGACCAGCCTTTCTCCCAGCCCTGGGGCAGAAAGTCAGGAGAGGTTTCTCCCTGCAGGCACAGATGATGGTAGCATTTGCACCCAGCTGATGCATGGACTGTCCACCCTATCTCCCCGGAGCTATAAGGCCTGATTTAGGTGCATAAAAGTGTATGCATGCTGCAGGCTGTATTTCAGGGAGCTGGGGCTACTACGACTTCCCTACAAGGCACCAACTTTCAGAGAAGCACATGCACGTTGACATATGAGTCTGATGGGGGAAAAGCATCCCCACTGCCTCAGCTGGAACTCCCTTTACCTCCAACTATATCTGTCGTGGCTGGAATTTGGCTGCCTTTTCCAGCATGACAATGCAAATGCCTTTGGACTTGCCAGGGCAAGTGATGCAGTGAGGAGGCACAGCTGACTGAGCCAGCCACCATCAAGCTAACAGGCACATGGGGCAGCTCTTCACCTTCCTCTGTGGAGCATTTTTCTTGGTGATTGCTGCTCAGCATACAACTCTGGCTCTTAGGAGGATAGCTTCAATAAATCCAAATATGGCAGGGAGAAAGAAGAGTCTCACAGCGGCTTCACCTCACAGCGTAGCCAGCCTCCAGCACACTACCCTAGGAGCCTAGAACCAGGAGAGCCACTGCTTCCTTCCTCACAGAACATCATTTCACAGACATCTGAGTTTTAGTCTGCCGTTTGTCCTTATTTTCTACTCTTTCCAGAATATGCAGACTTTCATTTAATATTTGGTATATGTAGATTTATATAGACTCTTTTTCTGCTTTCTGAAATTCCTCAGTTAGCCAGTTCAACTCTGCTGTACTTGAACATTTGCTTTCAATAAGAAAAAATTTTGATTAAATCAGTGGCCTGGCCAAATCTAGTAAGTTTTTTCTGGCATTGCTTTTAATGAGTCCCATTTATTAATTTTTTTTCCCCCTACCTTACTTGTGTAACAAATTTCCAGGTATTAACGTCAAGAAAGGCAATATTTGGCCTGTCATATGAGAAAAGTAAAAACAAACCAGCACACTTCCTTTTGTAGTTCTGGATCTCGTGCTTTCTCAATACCTATGAAAGAGCCATTTTGAAAGTATAAATCTGGAGCTAAGTAAGTGTTAAAGCATGCTGGTTTATATATGATTATGTATGAGCATGTATGTGCTCACACACACACACATATTCATATTATAATGTGTATATTGTAATCAAGCAACCACTGACCCATGCAGCTTTTTACTTTTGGCAGGTTTTTACTTTTTTTTTTGCTCCCCCCTTTCCCCCAGAGGATCATTCTTTAATGTAGTTATGCTAAACTGACGTTCACTTTGTGGTATTTAGGGGAAAAAAGATATAATAACAATAATAATAATTTTAAAAGTGCAAACTGTTTTAAGCATTCATATATTATGAGTCTGTAGTTTTTGGCTTCAAACTAAAATGACATTTGATTGTGTTTTTAAAATATTATGGATCAATAAATTAATTACATGGGAAAATCCAGATGAAACAAATAATGAAAACAGTAACAAACATCAGCTGCCACCTCAGCCAAGCTCATGTATTATACTTTAAAACTTCATTATTTGAAGTGGAAGTATAATTACAGGAAGGTGGAGGAAGAGGCCATTACTGATGCAAATGACTATGAAAATCCATCATTCATAGGAGTTTGTCCTGGGTGTTCATGGTTCCCAGGGAAGGCAGCAGGGTGAGGAGGTCCCTTCTTGTCCTGCTGGAAGACGTCTGGGTTTAGCATCTCTGTGGGGCTTGTGCAGGATGCTGGGCACATTGCCTCGACAGAGGAAGGCACAGCATTGCACTTTCATGGCAGCAAGAAAGGCAGCATGCATTGCCCACTGGGCTCCACCTTGGCTCTTGTGGGACCACCCGCCACGCTGAGAAGGTGGTCAGGTTTCCACCACAGCTCTGTTCTTAACTTCCCAGGTAGAGCCAGCAGCGGTGTCAATTAGTTCCACTTATGGTTCTGTTTTTGAGATATTTGCCTCCGTTAATGGAAACCGGACTCACACTATCAATTTATTTCTCATTCTGTGGGCCACCAGCTGGTAATGATATGATTCTTGTTTACTGCTGACCTTGGCTGGATGTGAAAGAGTGACTTAGATGTAAACGGTTCCATCTTCCATTCCCAGACCCTTGAGCCTTTATTTCCTTCCACCCTACCAAGAAACATACTGGTTTTAATAAAATATATTGCCATCGCTTTGAATATTTATATGCTTGAACCATTAAAAAAATCTATTCTCATTAGTCTGGTTAGGCAAAAATAGCCCAAAGAGAGCATCTATTGCCAACATTTTCTTTGGTTACTGCTACCGAAATTTCCCATTTCATTCTATGGCTGAATTGCAAGACAGTTATTCCTTATTAATTGTGAGCGTAGTGCCATTAAGACTGCCAAGTAACAGTATAGCCAATATAACTCCTACTCACTTTATAAAGACAAACATTAAAGTCATCACTTACTTTGTGGCTAAAAAAGGGGAAAATGCAGGAGCATACCAGAAGAACCTCAGACAGCACACCCTTTGGCACTTGCCCCAAAACGTTGCTGTAAATGCTGTCAGCTGCCAAATCCACCTGGTTCCTGTGGATCCTGACCTCGCAGCCATACAATGGCAGCAGTGGCTGTACATGCTGAAGCTAGAACACTGCGGTGGTGAAACTGCCTGTGACTGAGGACATGTGAGGATACACCTCCTGGTCTCATGCCACCAGACTTTCATTTATTCCTGTATTTAAAGCTACACTTAAAGCCGCAGCAGTAGCACTTGATGTTGTGGACCAGTCTGAGGCAGTGTTAGAGGCTATTCTAACTTTAAAATCACATTTCACTTACATTTTTCCCTTCTGTGGGAAATGGGACATTTGGAAATCTTGATCTTCCAGTTGCAGATAAAACCAAATGTTGCACTGGAATTTCCTATGGGACAGAAAGTCTCTTATACGAGGGACACTAGGCAATATGCAGCACTCCATAGTGCTTAAAAGAAGCAGTGAAGCTTTCCTCAAGAACTGATTTCTGTGGTACAGTAGCTGGGCTCTGATAGAAGGTAGCTCATCATTATGATATTGCTTTGGAAGTATAAACTGGAGATTATTTCCTGTCTTTCCACCTCCTCATTTTCTGGAAAACAATGAAGAATCTAGTGATTTACTGAGGTTAGTGTGTCATATTGAATTTAATATGCTGAGAGATCAGTGCAGATGCTTTGGGTGACCTTCTAAGAAGTGCACAGCACAACCTTTCTATCAGGATGAATAACAGCCCATTTAGCAGAGGGTGGTGGCACAGCACATCCTGCAGTCCACTTAGCCTTGGAAAAATGCAGCTGCCTAGAAACAGGTCTTAAGGCCGGGGTGTCAAGATATGCAGATGTCTTACTGGTGCTGAGATGAGCCTTTCCTCTATGGGTGTGCATTTTTCACACATTCAAAGTACCTGACCATTTCTCAGATTAAAGACTTTTCTGCATATTAATGAAAGGAAGCATTTCTTGTTCTCATTTAGCTCATTATAAACTTCTATGAAGTGATTATCAGTGAATTGTTGTATGTTCTTTGGCACATACTTCCTTTAAGTTTCAGTATAAACCTACTCACACACATTAACAATATACACACAGGCATGAATCATTATTAATCCTTGCTCAGGGAAAGGAGTTTATGGGGTCCCAGCTGTACAGGCCTTGATGCAAAAACGCAAGGTCTTGTTCTTGTGGAGCCACCTGCAAATTTCTGAACCCAAAGGGCTGCCTTTGCTCATCAAGGCAATAAAATATACTCTTGTTCTTGCTGGTGTGAGGAGTTTTGAGAATTGCAGTCCTGATGACGTAATGGGTTGCAATGCACAGAGTGCCATACTGTCTGGGGCTCCCCTATAGTGAGTGTGGTGAACTCCTGCCTGCTGGCTTTGCATGAGCCAGGCGCTGGAAGGAGTCCCTGGGAGGAATGGGATGGTGAGCCACAGTATTTGCCCAACAGCAGGGATGCTGGTGGTACAAATACACAAAGCTTCGTTGTTTAACTGACAGTGGTTTAGCTAGAAAGGGATTCAAACAGCCTGCCCCTAAAATGCAGGGTTCTGTGGTTGAGGATAAAGGAGCCAGGTTTAGTCATGCTGCTTGCAGGCTCTGGAGACAACAGCCACAGACACCTCTGCAGGAGAGCACACAGCCTGGAGCAGCACTGCTTGGACAGCCAGCCATTATTCTTCAGCTTCCCCACGATAAGGGCAAGACCAGCTGGAAGAGGTCATTTACATCCTTTTGCTTTTTTCCTCCCTCAGCCCTAAGTGACCTCTGAATGCTTGTCTGGTAGCACAAACTGCCATCAAAACTTCTTTAAAAAAGACAGCTGAGAAATTCCCTGGACTTGGAGGAAACTGATGTTTGAATGCAGATTTCAGCCCAGCAGGCACCCTGCCCACTTAAATGTCTCCTCAATAGACTGATGCATTTGGCTGCTTTGCTTGGATAGACAAGTATTCATGTTACACAACTGGTAAAATGGGATCCACAATTTGTTTTCAAAAGACATTTTAGAACATGCTGTATGATGAACAAGTAGCAGCTATATGAAATATCCAGCATAGTAATACTAAATTAATACTTCCACTAGACTTTAATCATGTTCTATGGGATGATAATCTCACAGCTGCCTTTTCAAAGTGCCAATAAAAGAAAAGGGAAGAACATGAAGGGATGGCCATAAAAAGACAATGGCACTCTTTAAGCCTGTCTTAAAGTACAGTAATTTAGAAACATAGAATCAGAGAATCAGAGAACTGCTTCATTTGGAAAAGACCTTTAAGATCATCTAGTCCAATGAGAGAGACTAGTGGCCCAAAGGTGCTGTTAAAGAAAAATATTTAGTGATTAAATAAGTGAAGGGAAAAAAAAAAAGAAGAAAAAAAAAAAGAGAAAAGAAAAAAAAAGAGAAAAGCATAACTTGACCTCTTTAGACCAAGGAAAATAGCTATGTGCTTACGGTATATATTGTGCTGTTGTTGGCCTATCCTCTTCATCAAATCCATTAAAACCAGGACCATCTGCTCAATGAGTGTTGCCTTCTGTCTGGGTCAAAGGGAGATGGGGAGAAATCTGCTCAGCAGTGAGCAGTAATATTTCCACACAGGTAGCAATTTTTGTGGGGAGAGAAGAAATTAATTTTTAGAGAAATGAATCCTTGCAAATATATGCATAGATTCCCATGGCCAGAGTAACCTTGAGGTACTTCCCCCTTAGGGAGGTTTGCTAAAATGTGTTACAGATACTGATAAAATATCACAGTAGAACATTCTGTAAAATTACTTCAAACACCCACATGGATATCCTTCTCCATTTCAGAGCACTGAGTATAAAACCTTAGTACTTCAGCCTTTATCGTGTCCCACCCTTCTTATCCAGACAAAGAGTGAATGGGGAGTAGGAAAATGAAGGGGGATAAACAATGAGGAGATAGCCAGTGAGAAACAAGCAGGTTTGGAAGTGGGTATTGCTGGAAGATCTTTCTTTCTGCCATTTGTAGTCAGCCTCTTTCTCAAGGGACAGAGGTACCTTGTGTGGACTCTGGTGGAGAAACTGGCTTTATGATCCTCTGTGAGGAGTCAGTTTGTTTAATTGGGTGATGGTGAAATAATCACAGGATTCTGCAAGAATCTCCTCATGTGAAATATCATCAAAATTAATCTTATTCTGAGAATTCCACTGTTATCATTATCCACTGTGGCTGATGACAAATGCTTGTAAAAGTATGTGCAGCTCTAGAGAGCTTCTCTTTCATCAAAGCAAACAAGAACAACAAAAAATATCTTTGGACTGTTTTGGTGGTGTTGTTGGTTTTATTCTTTGTGTAGGCATTTCTGGTGGGCAGAACCTGTCCTGGATGCAAGACCAGCCTTGAGACCTCCAAAGGGCTGAACACCCTAATGCTAGGTTGTAGTGCAAAGCTATGGATGGTAAAACCATTCTGAGAGGCGCAGTGAAATTGCTCTTCATCCATACAGTGAAGTTGCACTAATACTTCAAAAGCTCTCTGGTGCACTTCTCCCTCCAAAACAAAGCAAAACACATAAGTGACAGAACGAGCTTGCCGAGAAGTCCTTCATCGCCCATTAACATCTCCGCTGCAGTGGGTGCGGTGATGGTGAAACCCGCCAGCTGTTCAGAGGTTTAGTAGTAGTTTTTCAATGGACAGTGAGTTGTACTGAGTCCTATCATAAATGTTTTCTGACAAGCAACACATTACTACAAACTAAGACTTTTAAGTGAATGTTTAAGTCCCTATATAATCATTTTCAGGATGATAGCAGAAAGTAGAATATATGTATGCTAATGCTATTCTTGCACCGCAAAACTCAGCAAACTGTGTGGTTAGTGTACAAACCTCAACGAAGATGCATTCAGATGAAGGACTCAGCTAAAAGTCAATGAAGTCAGATACACAGTGTTTGGGGATAGGGTAGGAAATTGCATTTACATTCCCTGACTGCCATTAATTTCTGACATGTGTTGGCCCCTTTTTTCCCTTGTGATCACAGCATTTCAGAAACAAGTGTGAAACGGCAACTAGGTCTTGCCATTTCAAAATTAAAATTCCTGTGTAAGAAATCATGGTTGGGACACTGGAAAGGATGGATGGAAGAGAAAAAGAGAAATGCATTTCTACTGATTAGAGGTGACAGAGCCTGAGGCTAGTGGCAATGGTTTGGACCAGAGAACATGCTTTTAAGATCCCAGCGTGTACCTCACTTCTGTCTGTGCAATGGGACTATAAATGACCAGGCTGTGTGTAGTGATCAGGGTATTTTGGAGTCTTGTGAAAGACTCTCTCACCTTTCACCTGCATTTCCACATGAGGAAGAAGAGACCTAAACCTGGACAGCCTTTAACTTGTGGAGCCGAAGTTAAGAGTACAGCAGCATCACAGAGGTGAGGTTTGCTCATGTGCTGTCATGACTGGGTTAGACATGGGAGCTGCTGGCACTGGTGCTGAGCCCAGGGGAACAAGGCTGTCTGGCAGCTTCATCCACGTGGCATCTCTCACTGTGTCCTGAGACACAGAGTAAATTTGCAATTTACAGAAACAGATGTTGCATTCTCTCTGCTAGTCCATCTTGAGATCTGTTAGGTTGCCTAGAGGCTGACTGTTGTTTGGATTCACAAGGAGAAGAAAGTCACATCTGTCAATTGGTAATAAAGGCTGAACTGCTCTGATCCATGATTCATTGAAGAACAGCAGTAAAAGTACAGACAAGTAACTGACTTCTAAGTGCAAAGAGGTAAAGCTAAATTCACATTTGGAGGGATGGTTTACACTTGATTTCTTTGTAAATAACATGCTATAACAATTCTTAAAGGCCTTATATGTGAATTTCATTTTAACTGCACTACATAAAGCAAGATTTAATGGTTAGCTTATAAGAACTAATAAGCATCTAAAGGAAGCTATCTTATAATGTCAATGCCTTGTCTCTAGCCATCTGTTATACACTGGAGTTAAACAGAGGAGTTAAACAGAGACACAAGTCCTTTTTCCTGGAAGCCATCTACACAAATATTGATTGAGTAATTTCATAAAATTCTAATTTAGTAATTTACCAGCTGAGGAGGTGATAGTGCAAAGTGTAGATCTGAGTTCTTTGGCATTCCTACTGCAACTAAAACAACACTGATGAGCACTTCTTTTGCCATTAGCATTATTGCAAAAAGAGACACTGGAATCAAGTCCAACATAATCTACCGAGAGAGTCTGTAAAATATTTTCCTATTAACAACAGGATAAGAAAGAATGTGGTATTCCAGAAAATTGAATGGCACTTGCATCCATAATCTTCATGAGATCAGCTTGCACAGAGTTTTGTTTTTCCTTTGCCTGGTTTGAGGCTATTTATATTAATTCCATCCAGTTTTATTTTAATTAGTTTAAAATTCTAGGGACTCAAGATCATCCTGGTGTTTAAATGCAGCCAGCAGCAGCTTTTTCATCCCTCAACTATTTAAGAGTTGCAGAGTAGTCTTCTTTTTTCCTCCCTCTAGACACTGACCTTGCTGTGGTGACTCATGCCTTTGTGACCCTGGGCTGGAAGCAGCTGCCTGCAGCGAACCATCGCTGAGGACACAGCCACAGAGCATGTACTCATCACCTCCACTACCTTGCCACAATCCCCCAAGCCCTGCAGAATCGCCAGCTGAGAACTCTTGTTCTGTTGCTTGCCATAGAAACAAAAATTTCCAGGGATCAACTATCCCACTTTGAATCCACAATATTTTCCAGTTTCATCCCTTTGTGTACCACTTTTTTGAGGGAGATATTAGAGATATTTTTTGTTCCAGCCCCTTGTCACTGATTCTTGCCTGATTTTCACAAGACTTGACCAATTAAAAAAAATTATCTAATTTAAGTGTAGAAGATAACTAGGACAAATTATTTTACTTATTTACAAACTATGGAGCAAATGTAAGATTTCTTTTAATAAACCTTTTAGTGAAATGAATGAGTAGCCTGGCAGAAGAAGCAGTGCAAGGCCCAACAAGTTTGGGTGCCCATTCCAAGGAAAGTATCCATAAAGTTCATGCTGTAATTCATCCTGAAGAAAAACTTTTCTGGAAATGAAGGCTCATTTGGTCCTGAAAGTCTGCAGACAGACTACAAAACTGAGGTGGGCACAGGGCTGCAACTGAGACACTGGACTTCCCCTGCTCCACCAAGAGTCAGAGTTAGAATAGAATTGGTCCCGTCTTCACTGATGCTCCTGCCACTTTGGTATTGTCCTCCCTTCATGCTGCATTTTCAAAAGAGCAAGTTCTGGTCAGCAGAGGTGGCTCAGGAGATAATGCCAGGCATGGGTGCTCAGAAGTGGCCATTCCTCCCTGATGGAGTGGCGGGACTTGAACAGCCCAGGGCACACATTACTTGCCCATGGTTGCATGATATGTTTGGAATCCAGCCAGAGCCCTGAAAAATTCTTTCAGGTATTAGAAGGCTGAGGGCTCTTTGGCTCAGCCAAAGTAGTGTTATAGGGTGGGCTATGTGAGCTTCACACCTGCAATGGGCATCTCAGCTTCTCCCAGAGCAAAGGTAGAGGCTTAGCCCTGGCAACCACAGAATTCTTTGCAGCATGGCTTTCTTGGTTTGAGTTTTCAAGGGCTGCAGCCCTAGATACTTACAAAGAAAAGGAGAAACCTGCAGCAACAAAACTTTCAACTAGTATGACTGTCTTCCAGGATCCATGTGAGCATGTGATCTTACTGTGCACAAGAGAGCAGCCACCTGTGACTCATGAACATTATTTTATAGAATCAGAGAATCATAGAAAGGGTTAGGTTAGAAGGAACCTTTACATCACTTAGTCTAACCCCTCAGCAGTCAGCAGAGACATCTTCGGCTACATCAGGTTGCTCAGAGCTTCATTCCATCTTGAATCTTTGCAGTGATGGGGCATCTACCACCTCTCTGAGCAACATGTGACAGTGCCATTTTAGATGTTCCTCCATTCAGTCCAGCATGGGTTGAATCCTGTGAGTCACTTCATGGCTCACTTTATAAAGTCAGGATCAGAGAAACAATTTTTGCCATGGGACCACTAAGGTCTGAGAGTTATGAAGTTCAAAACACTGGAACAGGCTACCCAGAGAGGTTGTGGAGTCTCCTCTGGAGACATTCATAACCCGCCTGGATGCATTCCTGTGTGACCTACTGTAGGTGATCCTGCTCTGGCAAGGGGGTTGGACTAGATGATCTTTTAAGGTCCCTTCCAACTCCCAACATTCTGTGATTCTTTGAAGTCCCAAGCAGAGAAAACATAGGAGAGACAAGACTACCTGTAAAAGCTTGTTGCCAAAAGGACTGGGACAAACTCTTTTCTGTGTCCATTGCAGATCAGACACAAAAGGGTGGGCTGTCATCTCAGCAGTGGTAACTCAAGCAAAACATTTTACCAGAAACAGTATGCAATAAATTGCTCAATACATTTTTTTTCAGCCCTCAGCACCAGAGATTTAGGGAAAAGTTAGATGAACCATGGAGATCCTAGGTATAGGTGACCCTGCATGGGATGGGCCTTCCAGATGCCCTTCCCAGCCCTCTTTCCAGCAGGCTTACAGTGCTGTATGTAATCCCATTGTGTCTGGGCACAGGAATAGAAATAACTGTCCTTCTATCACTGTTGTATTGCTGAATACATATGAAGTGAATGCATAAGCATGTGTATGCAGCTTATATTTCACAGTTTGGTTATATGACAGACTTCCAAACTAAAGCTTCCAAACTCTTCACAAAGGAAACCTCTTAAGGTATGAAGTGAAAAGAAATCTCACTTGCACAATCTATGGCTTATACCCTATGAGCTGGAACAGCACTATTTTTGAGGTTTTAAAGTATAACATTTATTATACTTATGTCACACAGTGACTTTGTTTAATAGGAAGCAATGAGGACTGAAATGGAAAAACAAACAAACAAGCAAACAAAAAACCCCCAAAAAACAAACAAAGAAAACCAAACAAAACAAAAAAAACCACCAAAGAATCAATTTGAGTGAAGATTTGGGAAAATACTGTCATTTTATTAATTATTCTAGTGCTGTACTCATAGATGAATCTTAGCTGACAGAAAGCTGTGCTCATAGACGCAGAAGCTGACAGAAAGAAACCCAATCTACTCTTTATACAAACACCAGAGGAAACTGGAATCTGACCTTGTCTCAGCCCTATTTCACCATTTGTCTCCTTTGGGAATTTGGGATCAGCCCAGTGTTATCTGTTGAACAATGCTCCTGTGTCAGCTCCTCAGCCCAGGCATTCGAGAAGTGCTTCTTCAGATAGAAGGGAATGGGGAGCTTATTTTGAGGAGAAATGGGCTATTCTGAGGACAAACATCCACCCAAAATAAATTAAGCATTCATCTGGAAATATGACTGCACAGTCCTCAGCTGAAGTGCAGCACAGAAGCTACTCACTCTGCACAAAGTTCTCCTCGAGCTGCAGGACATTTTCTTGAGATGAACCTGGTTCAGCAGCAGATCTGGGAAACAGGAGCTTTGAGGAGGAAACCTGAACCAAAGGGGTATCTGGGGAGCACATGAGAGTGCAGTGGTGAAGAGATGAGATATCAAGATGACGCTCAAAGTGGATATGAGGAAGGCTGACAGCCAGCCTTGCCACAGTTGCATGTTTTCTCTAATTAATCAAAATATGAATCAGAAACCTGGTTGCCAGAACTAAAGCCTTCTGTGTCCTACACCAGGAACCCCAACGCAGGGCCCAAATGCAGCTTTTCCAAACTTTCAGAACCCTTCTATGACCAGAGTCCCATTTCTACTTGTAATTACTATATTATACAGCTCTTCAGGAGAATTATTTTAATCTGCTAATTTCAGTTCAGTCATGCTCTAAATTTATATCACTGACAACAACTCTTATTTGTACGTACCAAAACCCAAAATGACAAATACTGAGGTTCACCAAGCCATCAGAAGGCAAATGTTTAGCTGCTTTGCTTGACTGTAAAATATTTCACATATGCATTTCCAACAGAACATTTTTAAGTGAAAACACACGACTTCTGGTTTTTGGGTTAACAGACGTGAAATCTTCCATTAACCTACCTTTTTAGGTTTCTTTTGGGGAAATTTCTGTAGGTGTTCACATTAGGGTGCCTTTTTTCTTGAGCTGAAATTAGAAGAGAAAAAGACATAACTACCTGTAGCATAAAAATTCCTAAATAACAAGCTCAGCCTATTTTCTGGTAACAATCTTAATATGTGATATGTGACATGCTGCCATTTGAACCTGAATGGTTAAATGTTAGCACTCACTTAGCGCTGACCTTAATATTGCAGAGCAAGTTGCTCAAGAAGAAATGCTTCCGGGGAAGAAAGGTGACTCCAGGAGCCAAAGTATCCCATTTTTCCCAGCAGCCTAGGTTAAGCCTAACTTTACAAGAAATGGTCTTTCATAAAAGCAGATGGCAACCAAATTCAAGACTCATGGCATCTTGCTCATGGCTTGTCCTATGGATCCTGTGGAAACCTCAGGTTTCTGCATGGTCAGCAGTGCAGTTCAAGACCCCAGCAAATGTTTGCAGCCCTCAAAGGATATGCAATAGGAAGCCATGGCAAATGCTGCTCTGAAATGGCATTTTTCCTTGTGTTCATTCTTCACAGCTGCTTCTCCTGCTGGGAGGAAGCCTCTTAGGGGACAAGTACTGACTTATGAAAACTGCTTAGGCAGGGACCAAGAAGTCATACTTCCGCTTGTATTAATGAAGCTGTCAGTGGTCCTTCTGTGTCACAACCTTCAACAGTGCCCCAGGTTTTCACTGTGCCTGGGGGAAATCCCATAACAGCTGCTTCTGCTTAAAGTGCCCTTCCAGAAAAGCTCACCTGGGATCATGGGAGACACATTTGTTGGTCCATGGCACAGTACAATACCCATCCCTTTGATTGGTAATAAGTACCTGTTTGTCAAAAGCAATCCAACTCTGATCAGACTATTTACATGCAGGAAACACTGAATCCACAAAGCAAGTAGCTAAAGGCAGTGCTCTAATAACCACTATAGATGCCTTTTAACAGGACTCAAGTCACCAGGGAATGGAGACTAATTTGCTGTAATTTATTTAATATGTTTAGACTAAACAACATAATTTCAGGCCAATAGACGTCTGGAGAAATCTCTCATTGGTGTTAATTGGGAGAGGGTTACAGCGGCACCTGAGGTGCCCTTGGCCAGGCCCAGGTTGAGGTTACAGGGCTTTGCTGGCTTCCCCCAGACAGGACACAGTCCTCCACTGGGGCAGCCCCAGGGTGCCTCAGCCATGTCACTGCCCCATGCCCTTACTGCTCTTAGAAAAGCAATCTTCACTGCCTTTGTTGTTTTGTTGTTGTTTTAATGTATTACAAAACTAGAATAATAAGTAAATATCTCAATGTCAGTGGCAACTTCTAAGTAAATCAGACAGATCTGTTTCAGTCTTGAAAACCCTACAGAGGGTCCATCTGAGGCACACACCAATCTGCATGTGAGTGCTCAGTGTTTGACATCTCCTTCTGAATGCAGCTGATAGTGGTTTCAAATATTGTTGTCACTGCTTTTGGGCAACCATGAAGATCTGGACCCCAGGAGTGGAGAATTTCCTTCTTCAGAGCCAGATGAGTTAAGACAGATACAAGATACCATATCCCCATCTAATTTATTTTGAAGTATGTACATTCCTGAACAAGGATACTAGATGGCGAAAGCAGTGCGAGCTTAATAGCTCACAGATGATGTGCACGCACACATTCTGCTAACTCCAACAGACAACTGTAGCCCAGTCCCCAGCTCAAGCCCCTCACTCTTTTTTTTTCTTAAACATTGTTCCAAATGTGTAAAAATGCTAAATTCTGCAGCCACTCCCCTCTCCCCTTGGCCTTGGCAACTTTGCAACATGAAATGAAACCCATCTGAAGTATCAGCCAAGTTTGGGGTATTTGTTTTGGGGTTTTTTTTGGTTCTTCTTTAATTCTAAGGCTCAGATATCTGTTGACAACAGATGCTCCATGTAAAAGTCACCAGTTGTCTTTATCAGTTAAATGAACTTACTGCTAGGTAACTCATTATTTTTATATCTATTTGGCTACATCATATAAAGTAAGAACTTACTCTTTGTGTCTCAGACATACCAAATTGCTAGCAATGATGTTATGAGTAAAAGAAGTCTGATCCCAGAGTTTTACTGCACAGGGTTTCCAGAATTGGGGTGGTTTTGAAGCATTTCTACTGTCTGAAAAAGCTACTTGAAACTTGATTTTACACATATTTGTTTGACATGGACTTACCTCTGCTGAACATAGTAATGGCTGTTCATTAATTCCAGCTTCGCTGCGAGAGATCAACCCAGGCCATTAGGTCTACAGGCAAATATGCAAATCTGACAGGCAGCATACAAGCAAATTGTATCAAGGTTTTTATTTTCACATGTGTTTCTCTTTCTGCCATCTGCAAATGCCATTAGAAAGTCTACAAGCAATCACTACCCTGCACTACATAGAAGTGATGGCTAACTTGCTTACAGATCACAGAATCACAGAATGTTAGGGGTTGGAAGGGGCCTATAGAGATCGAGTCCAATCCCCCTGCCAAAGCAGAATCACCTAGGGCAGGCCACACAGGAACACATCCAGGTGGGTTTTAAAAGTTTCCAGAGAAGGAGTTTCCACAACCTCTCTGGGCAGCCTGTTCCTGTGCTCTGTCACCCTCACTGTAAAGAAGTGTTGCTTCATGTTGAAGTGGTACCTCCTGTGTTGTAGCTAGTACCTGTTGTTCCTTGTCCTATCTCTGGGAAACACTGAAAAGAGCCTGGCACCTTCATCTTGTCACACACCCCTCAGAATTTATAGACACTGATTAAGATCCCCTCTCAGCCTTCTCTTCTCAAGACTGAACAGCCCCAGTTCTCAGTCTTTCTTCATAGACAGATGTTCAAGTCGCACAATCATCCTCATAGCTCTCTGTTGGACTCTGTCCGGCAGATCCCTGTCTCTCTTGAATTGGGGAGCCCAAAACTGGACACAGTATTCCAGGTGTGGTCTCACCTGGGCAGAGTAGATGACTGATAATATCTAAGAGATCACTATGGCTGCCTCCTCAAGAGCAGGTACTGGGGTCATGCAACCCATCAGGGAGAAACACAACCTTCCACCCTCCCAAAATCCCAGCTGTTTCCTAGAACTCCCAGTGACATAACCTTGTTGAGAAGGAGCACAAACTTTGACCCAACTCTGCTCATGATTCTTGGGAGACCTGCACTGCTACCATATTCAATCTTCCTTCCCTCTCAGCATGCTGGCTCTAATTATCACTTTATTTACAACTTTGTTTATCATGCATCTCTTATTCTAGGTCCACAAATCACATTAGCGTTTTAAAAACCATCTGTGTCACATGGGGTGCTGAAGGGAGCAAGCCACCTTATCCTGCCTTTTGCATCAGAGCAGGTTTCTCTGCCAAACGGCAAGGTCCAGCTCTTCTCTATAGGTGTGACCCCAAGCATTAGATGGCATTAAGCAAGATGCCTTCTGAGCAAGTGGAAATTTTGTGTGAGTGAAGACTACAAGATTCAGGCCAAAGACCCATGGATTCTTGAAAATTGCTGTGAAACTTTGTGCTGTAGGCGCACAGGAAATTAAAAAGCATTTAGAGGCTCTTACACAATGATGAACACTAAACATACTACGGAAACCACATGAAACCCTTCAGCAATGCCTACAAAAGGCCCAGTCCCTTCTCTCATTTCAGCATCCCTTTCCATCTTTGTCTCTGAGTCTTAAAAACCATCTCCAGTCCTGGCCTCCCTTGCTGTTAACAAAATTCCAAAGGGAGAACTTCAAGGGGAATTCAAATTTCAGACACAGGTAAGCACATGTGTTCCATCTCCTCTGTGTTTTCATCCTCTTCCAGGGTACCTTGTGAAAGGACACCTGGAATATTTACAGAGCCGACATTTTGAACTTGGAAAAATTGGACTTTATGCTCAGTACTCAACAGAGGTGGAAAAGGTCTACACAGTGATATTTTGTAGTAGCCATTTTTATTCTGCATCTGGATATAATTACTTTTATGGGAAGAATATACATGGTTCACACACTTTTAGCATCTTTAGACTTTGCCCATAGTCCATAAACAAATGCAAATCTTACAAGTTAGATCCATACACTTTTCTGGAAAAAACAGAGATGAATATTCCCATTTTCTTCCACATTCCAACCAAAAGTATGTTCGAAAGAGAGGGAATCACTATCCTTAGTGAGCATAAAATTAAGTTATTAAATGGTAACTGCAGCTCTTTACTTTTAAAAAAGGTAGACAACGCATTAAATATTTTCCAGTGATATTTCTTGTGATTCAGTATTCAATCCGAACACAAGTTCCATTTGCCAACTAATGTGGAGGCTATAGTCCGACTTTCACAGATCTGAATGCACCAGTCCAGGAAGGATGCTCCAGAGAGGAAGGGTGTGAGCAAATATCAGCTTCCAGGCAAAGGTTTTCTGGGTCAAAGCTTAAAGCGGCTGTGACTGGAATTCTGACCAAGAAAAAGGGGTATCACCAACAACTTTGAAATATAATAACAAGAATTTGACATCATTATGCAGTTCATTTTTCACAAAGTTCCTCCTTTTGCAAATCTCTGGGAGGCTGAAGAGAAACGTGGGGATTCTAACTGTGGTTTTCATTCATTTATTAAGTGTCTTTGCTCAGGTAATGTCCAGAGCTGGGTCATTTTTTACATCCTCAGGAATAGATGGAACTTACTTGTTGCCAGTAATAATAAATGGATGGGTTTGGTAGCTCATAAAAATAAAGTTGTGCCTGCAGAGGAATGGTGAAGCAGCCTGACAAATCTTCTGAATAGCAAAATGAACATCGGTTCAACTGTTAGGGAGATGGCTATTCTGGCTGCTAACAATGCAGACTTTCTCTTTCACTTGACAGTGACATATGACTGAAATGTTTTCCTGGAATAGGAAAATAATAAAGGAAATTTTAGGTGGAATATTAGGAAAAGATGTCCTAATAGTGAGGTCTGCTACTCCGTGGTTTATCCGCTCCAGGGACATGATAGAGAGAAGCTTAATTGCTTGAATCATAGAATCAATAAGGTTGGAAAAGACCTCAGAGATCATCAAGTCCAACCTGTCACCCAACACCTCATGACTAACTAAACCATGGCTTCAAGTGCCACGTCCCTCTTGAACACCTCCAGGGACTGCGACTCCACCACCTCCCTGGGCAGAACATTCCAATGGCCAACAACTCTTTCTGTGAAGAGCTTTCTCCTCACTTCAAGCCTAAACCTCCCCTGGTGCAGCTTGAGACTGTGTCCTCTTGTTCTGGTGCTGGTTGCCTGGGAGAAGAGACCAACCCCCACCTGTCTAAAACCTCCCTTCAGGTAGTTGTAGACAGCAATAAAGTCTCCCCTGAGCCTCCTCTTCTCCAGGTTAAACAATCACAGCTCCCTTAGCCGCTCTTCATCCATTTGAAACTGGTTTGGAGAAAACAGTGGAAAATGCACTGTGAATGTAGACCTACCTTCCACCGGTAGATTTCTGATTTCTGTCATTCAGGAAAAAGCCCAACAGTGTCATTTTGGAAGTGATGAATTGCTGCAGTTCAGGTGCCAAGGCTTCAAACTGTAAGACCAGTCACATCTGGAGGCGTCTGGGAAGGCACAAGGAACATATTCAGTATATGTGGACTCATCTCACTGTTCCCAGCCATGGCACCTGGGAACATGGCTAACAAGCAGCATGCATCGGCCTCAGCATGGACTGGTTACCTCCACATCACCTAGGCTGGTACCAGATACACGGCACAACAGCAAAAAGTTCAGAGCCTCATGGTCAGATTTCTTAAAGGATTGAGATGGCCTTTGCTTCTTCTGACTTCCAGAATGTTTGGCTGAGCTTTGATTTGATTTTAGGCTTTTAAACTATACCTGGAGCTGAAGAACTTGCACAACTGTTCACCTAATGTGTTAGATAAAGACACCTTTGCAGGTAGGTAATTAAAACCTAATGCTTCCAGAATGGAGAACCTTCCACTGAAAATGCCCTGCTCCTCTGAGTCTTAATTGGTCCTGTGTTGCCAAAAGGAGGAAGTTTCCTGGCTAGCAAAGAGACATGCTTCCTGGGAACACTGCAAAAGGGAAGAGACTGCAAAGGTAATGTGCTTCCTAATAGAAAATTTGGGGTTGGGTGGAAATGTTCAGACTGGGAAGAAACCAAACAATTTGGGCAAACCGTGAGTACTGTCATGGCTGTCCTACAGCAGCCCGATAGACTGGGTGACAGCTGCTGCTGAGGAAAGCGATTGAGGAAAGGGGAAAAGCACATCGAGCAAGTCCAGACACCCTACTGTTCATTGAAAAGAAAGCATGTTAAAAAATATGACACCCAATCACATTATTGCTTCAACAGACACCCTCTCTAGCTCATGCAAGCCCGTGCCTGTCTGTTTCCCTGCAGAATAAAACTAGAGAATGAGAAAGACAGGCACATTTTATTCTGAAGGTTTCAGGGCTGACAACTGGTTTGGGGACTCTGCTAGTTTCCAATCTGCTAGTAAGTTCTCTGTGACCCATCACTGTCACCCCAAATAACGGCGCCGTCAGCCTGCAGAGAGTGCCTTGGGGTTTTCACTGGCAAAAATGAAGGAAGCACAAAAATATTTTCAGTCAGTACGGGAACAATCTTCACATTGCACAGCTGCAGTGTAAGTGCTGTCCCCCAGAGACCCTCTAGAATTTGATTAAGGTATATGGAAACTTGACTCATATTTTATGAACATTCATTTTCCTGATACATTTTTAAAGGGACAGCATATATTTCCATCGTGTGGAAGAAATGAAGGCTGTTATTTCTACAGGAATAATACATTTCTAACGTGCAGCAGGTTTTGATGGCAGCTGAAGCAGCAGCACAGGAGCTGTAGCATTAGTTGCTGCATGGGACTCTCAGTTTGGTGGGAGAAGCACCACCAAACACAGTAGAAATAACAATTGCTCTTTTTTAACCTTTTCAAAGAAGAAAAATTGAGAGGAGCAGAAAAGTTTTAAAGAGGGAGGCAGGGGCACAGCTTTCACCCACTGGTAATAGCCCAGCTGAAAAGCTGTGATGTGCTGAGACAGATAATAGTAATCCAGAGGGACACATTCCCACCTGCCTGTCCATAAAGAAAGCCTTTGGGCTGACATCTTACCAGCATGGGGGGAAATAAATTAATGAATGGGTAAACACATAGAAGCATATTTGACTAACTAATAGCAATGTTGGGTAATGCTTAGCAGAGCACATGCTCCTTTGGACTGTGAGACCTGCCTCCAGAAAGTGAGGAGCATGCAAAAACTGCTTCCCTGTAGACTCTAACATTTCTGCAGACTATAACCATGGAAGTCACAGAGTGCTCCAGCAATGAGGTCACGATCTGTCCTGCCTTGTACCTGAGCCTTCAGGGAAGTCAGGTGAGCTGTTAGAGATTTACACCCCTGGCAACAGTAGAATAAACCTGTTGCTGGCAGAAAGCTGGCTGTTCTGTGGAAGACATACTTTGCTAAAACATCATTATTGCAGTAGGAACTCTCTCCATCTGTTTTTATGTAAATAATTTCAAAGTGTATGATTTATGTAATGGATTTTGTTTGAATTAGTTTTCACCAGTGAGATGAGAATAAAGATTTTCTTTTATATTACACAGCTGGTTTTATTTCTTCTTAGCATCTGATACTTTTATTATTTCTATATGAATTCCTTTACTGCAAGAGATTTATTATTTGTAGTAATCTTGTGTGGTGTGAATTTCTTATAGCTCATTCATTTGGTCTTTCATGTGACTACTCTGGACTAGAGATAGAATGAAAATGAGGAGATCAAAATCCAGTGAATATTATGGGGTGGGTCATCAGGAGTCATGCCTGCTGTCTCTTTTACAGTATCCAACATTCTATGTACATCACTCACAGAATTAAGTAACTAGTTAACTCAAACAGAGCAACAGAACCAAATTATTTCATGCATCATATTCCTTCAGAGATATCAAAAATTATGAGGTTTCAGAGACAAAACCTATTTTTATGACATAGCCAGACAAGGCCCCCTAAACCTACAGGTCTTAGTGCAAATAATAAATAACAAAAATTGCAGGAGCAGCTTTGGGAAATCACAGAATCACAGTTTCACAGAATGTAAGGGGTTGGAAGGGGACTATAGAGATCACCAAGTCCAACCCCCCTGCCAAAGCAGGATCACCTAGGGCAGGCCACACAGGAACACATCCAGGTGGGTTTTGAAAGTTTCCAGAGAAGAAGACTCCACAACCTCTCTGGGCAGCCTGTTCCTGTGGTCTGTCACCCTTACCTCCTGCTGAGTTGGTACGTCTTGTGTTCTACCTTGTACCTGTTCCTTGTCCTATCACTGAGCAACATTGAAATGAGTCTGGCACCTTCATCTTGACATACACCACTCAGATATTTATAGATTGTGATGAGATCCCCTCTCACTTTCTCTTCTCAAGACTAAACTGCCCCAGTTCTCAGTCTTTCTTCACGGGAGAGATGTTCAAGCTGCACAATTATCCTCACAGCTTTCTGTTGGACTGTCCAGCAGATACCTGTCTCGCTTGAATTGGGGAGTCCAAAACTGGACACAGTATTCCAGGTGTAGTCTCACCAGGGCAGACCAGAATGGGAGGAGAACGTCCCCAGACCTGTTGGACACACTTTTCTTAATGCACCCCAGGATTATGTTCACCCTCTTGGCCACAAGGGCACTTTGCTGTCCCATGGATAACTTGCTGTCCACTAGGACTGCAAGGTCTTTCTCTGTGCAGGATGATCCCTAGTCTGTACTGATGTTATTCCTTCCCAGATGCAGCGCTCTGCAGTTGTCCTTACTGAACTTTAAGAGGTTCACCTTTGCCCAGCTCTCTAGCCTGTCTAGATCTTGTTGGATGGCAGCACAGGAAGCCAGTGTGTAAGCCACCCTCCTTGTTTTTGTATCATCAGTGAACTTGCTGAGGGTACAGTCAATCTCCTCATACAGTTCATTGCTTAAGATATTGAAAAAAACCTGCCATTTATAAGCTTTCTGCAAACCAAAAACTGCCCTGCAAAAAACTGTGCTTGAAAACCATGACCCTACAGTGGTCTGGTGAACAAGATCTGTCAGCTTGATCCCATCCCACCCCTGGGGCACAGGGACACTGAGCATCATAACCTGTGCATGTCCATTTCCACTTTGGGCTACCATGGAACGCATACCAGATCTTACTCAAAGCCTCTCTTTCTGTGCGGTTTGGAGGAGATGCAGAATATAGAGCTGACACTGCAGCTTAAAAGCCAGAGACTGGAATAGCTTGAGTAAAACTATTTTTTTTCTTTCACTTTCTGGTTTTAAGTGAACACACTAACATTATTAACCTGGTTCAGATAGAGTAAAAGCTATAAATTACAAGCAACGCCAGAGAGCAAGAAGAGACACAGAAATTGTTTCTGGGCAGTGTCTGTTACCTTTGCCTATTTGACTACACTGGTTTATTATATGGACATACTGGATGTGCCATTAGTTGTCAATGATGTTTCAAAACAAATGTCTAGGCAACTGTGGATACATTGTCTATATTGATCATTTTTGTAGTGAGAAAATTAGTTAAATTTGCAGTTTCTTTTTGTTTCTTGTACTTAGAGCATCTAGAAATTGCATACTTTAACTCTACTGTCAACCACAGGAGAACAGTGGATCAATGCATAATACATAGAATACATAGAATACATAGAATAAACCAGGTTGGAAGAGACCTTCAAGATCATCGCGTCCAACCCATCAACCAATCCAACACCGCCCAAGCAACTAACCCACAGCACCAAGCACCCCGTCAAGTCTTCTCCTAAAAACCTCCAGTGATGGCGACTCCACCACCTCCCCAGGCAGCCCATTCCAATGGGCAATCACTCTTTCTGTATAGAACTTTTTTCTAACATCCAGCCTGAATCTCCCCTGGCGCAGCCTGAGACTGTGTCCTCTTGTTCTGGTACTGCTTGCCTAGCATTACTGCCCTCTTGTCATAAGGTTAGCATCAAGCTACGTCGGACATAAAAGGAGGGAGTAACATGACGCTGTTAACAGTATATGTTTCATTATTGTACTACTCCTCTGCTTGTGGGGGAACATTTTTAATCTCAGCTTCTATGAGCTGTTACAGTGTAAAGGTGGAAGAAAAAATGCAAAAGACTTCCTGAGGTCTCCTTTGAGTTAGGAAAATAAATCAGAGTATGTGTGGTTTTAAGAATTAATTTTGTTCCCTGTCCCCAGTATTCTAACAAGAACATTCTGTTTTCCTCTAGCTATTGTTTTGTCCATCACTTTTGTCAGAGTTCTTATAAATCTCCTTCAATTCTGCAGACTAGTCATTGACCACTGACCACAGATGGTATCCAAAATTCAGCACGTCCTCACCAGTTGACTCAATCCTGTAAGTCATGTGATGTAAAGAGCTCCACACTTAAAGCCAGAGGGCAGAGGAAGCAAGTGCTCCTCAAAACAAGGTAACTTACAGTAATAACCTTTGCAACCCTAAGAACAAGGCAGCATGGGCTGGAGCACCATCTGCTGGCATTATCTCTGCTGCCTTGCATCAGGGCGTTGCACGTTTTGGTTGTTCCCACACAGCCCTGGGCACCACTGCTTATTGCCCTCAGGAGATGTGCTGGACAGGGATCCTCACTCCCACTTCCCTGCAGGGCAGCATCCCCTGGGGGAATGCAGTTAGGAGGAGTGTGGGTTTTGTCCTCCTCTAAAGAGCAGCAGGAGCCCAGAAGGCTGCAAGAACAGAGGTTTAGCCTTGCCGGTCACAGCCTTGGGGCTGCTTGGGAAACTCACTCAGGTGGTGGGGCACAGCTCACACAGGCCTAAGCCAGCAGCCCCATAGGGCTGCACATCTCCCACACTCTCACATCCCTGACTCCTTCAGGGAGTCTTGCAGCTGCTGCTGGAGAGGCGAACTTCTCGGCAAAACCAGCCACTGCTTACAGCATGATCACTTTCCCAAACTCAACATTTTCTGCTTTCTGGGTACCACTGACCTTGCCTGAGGCTGCCTCTGAGCAGGAGGGAATAGACTTTTGCAAGGCTGGTTGGCTGCCAGAAGAATGAAATATGTTTATTTTTTCTCAGCATGTTACCGTAAGTGCTCTCCCTGTAAAGCATCCTTCCACTCTCTGACTTTTCAACTGTCAGAGGACATTCGCATATGTTCCCCTTCCCCCCATGAGCTGCTGCGAGCTCAGCTCATGTACAGATTTCTTGCCACAAGCATTCCACAGAGGACAGAATGGCCCAGACAGCTGTGGAGAAATCCTGGCTCACGTGGATGCCTCCACAACTTGGAGCATCCACAGGTACCAAAAGCAACTTTTTGCATGGCCCCATTTTATATTTAATAGTCACTGGATAAAATATACAAACTCTATGGAGAGTGCAAAGGAGAAACCAGCAGGAATGATCTCAAAAATGTGACCCCAGAGAAGAGGTCAAAAACCTGGGACCACTCAGGATACTCTTGAGACACAAAGACCAAGAAAGAGGAAAGTAACTATCCTTTCATGCTGCAAGGAGAAGCAATATGTTGTTTTCTGTGTCCCTGTGAATAGGACAAGGTGTAGAGGGCTCAGCTTACCATGAAAAAGGTTCAGATTTGACATTCTGGAGACCTCCACTGGCAGTAGAACATATAGCATAGTACTACGTGGAGTTGTATGTGGGGTCTCTATGGCCAGGACCATAGAGACCCCACAATTCTACACAGAGAGAGTGCCCATTGGAATGGGCTGCCCAGGGAGGTGGTGGAGTCACCATCATTGGAGGTGCTCAGGAGGAGACTTGATAGGGTGTTTGGTTGCATGGTTCAGTTGATTAGGTGGGTTGGATAATAGGCTGGACGTGATGATCTTTGAAGGTCTCTTCCAATCTGGTTTATTCTATTCTATGTTCCACAGGGATCAGTGCTGGGACCCATCCTGTTCTTTATTGATGATCTGGATGAGGATGTTGAGTCCATCAGCAGTAAATTTGCAGATGACACCAAACTGGAGGCAGGTGTTGATCTGTAGGAGAGCTCTTCAGAGGGACCTTGACAGGCTGGACAGATGGGCAGAGTCCAAGGGCATGAGATTTAACACAGCCAAGTGCCGGCCTCTACACATTGGCCACAACAACCTCATGCAGTGCTACAGGCTGGGGTCAGAGTGGCTGGAGAACAGCCAGGCAGAAAGGGACCTGCAGGTACTGGTTGACAGTATGCTGAACATGAGCCAGCAGTGTGCCCAGGTGGCCAAGAAGGCCAGTGGCATCCTGCCCTGTATCAGGAACAGTGTGACCAGCAGGAGCAGGGAGGTCATTCTGCCCTGTACTCAGCACTGGTTAGGCCACACCTTGAGTACTGTGTCCAGCTCTGGGCCCCTCAGTTTAGGAAAGATGTTGACTTGCTGGAATGTGTCCAGAGGAGGGCAACAAAGCTGGTGTGGGGTTTGGAGCACAAGCCCTGTGAGGAGAGGCTGAGGGAGCTGGGGTTGTTCAGCCTGGAGAAGAGGAGGCTCAGTGGAGACCTTATTGCTGTCTACAACTACCTAAGGGGAGGTTGCATCCAGGTGGGGGTTGGTCTCTTCTCCCAGGCAACCAGCACCAGAACAAGAGGACAGTCTCAGAAGTTCTTCACAGAAAGAGTGATTGGAATGGGCTGCCCAGGGAGGTGGTGGAGTTACCATCACTGGAGGTGTTGAGGAAAAGACTAAATGGGGCACTTGGTGCCATGGTTTAGATGATTAGATAGTGTTGGGCAATGGGTTGGAGTTAATGAACTCAAAGGTCTTTTCCAACCTGGTTAATTCTATTCTATTCTCTTCTTCCTTATTTCTGAAATGAAGAAGTGAGGGGGAAGAAATGGTCTGTAAATGAGGCACAAAAGCAGAGATTTATTAAATGATGAGAGCAGACTCAAAGGGCCTCCAGGTAAAAATAGTGTAATTAGCATAATATCATCTGACTAAACAGCTCCTGCTCCACCACCTCCATTTTTGCACTCATCCCAGAGCCAGGGGCAAGACCCTCACCAACCAAGATACCACACAGAGGAGCTCAGCCTCAGTAAGGAGGCCCAGCTAGCACCCATGGAAGATATTGGAGGAGTCATCAATCATGGCCCTAGCTAACCGGGGGGCCACCGGGCCCCCCGGCCTTTGTTCACCACCACCATCACCCAGCGTGCCCCGTGAGGACTCACCAGCAATGAGAGGAGGATCCCTCAGCCCAGATGGGCTCAGCTTGGGGCTTCTGCCTTTCCTGGAGGGGATTAAAAAAGGGAGTGGGTGGGGAGGGCAAAGTGGCCACACCTGGGGTGGGAGGAGGCCCCAACAGAGCCCAGGTGCTCTGGGATTTGAGGGGAAAATGGGTCAGGTGAGAGATTTTTAGGGTGTCAGGTAATGATAGGACTAGGGGGAATGGAAAAGAAAAATAGAAATGGGTAGATTCAGATTGGATGTTAGGAAGTTCTTCCCCATGAGGGTGGTGAGACACTGGAACAGTTTGCCCAGGGAGGTAGTGGAAGCCTCATCCCTGGGAGGTTTGAAGGCCAGGCTGGATGTGGCTCTGGGCAACCTGACCCAGTGTGAGGTGTCCCTGCCCATAGCAGGGCAGTTGGAACTGGATAATCTTTGAGGTCCCCTCCAACCCCAACAATTCTGTGTTTTTAAAACAGTTTTGCCCTTTAGGCTGGATGTTTGGAAGAAATTCTTCACAGAAAGAGAGACTGGCCATTGAAATGGGCTGCCCAGGGAGGTGGTGGAGTCACTGTCCCTGGTTAATTCTGTGATTCTGTGACCACTCTCACTTGCACCCTGTGATAGGACAAGGGGTAATGGATGTAAGCTACAGCACAGGAAGTTCCACCTCAGCATGAGGAAAAACTTCTTTATTGTAAGGGTCACAGAGCACTGGAACAGGCTCCCCAGAGAGGTTGTGGAGTCTCCTTCTCTGGAGACTTTTCAAGACCCATCTGGATGCATTCCTGTGCAACCTACGCTAGATTCTATGGTCCTGCTCTGGCAGGGGGGTTGGACTCGAAGATCTCCAGAGGTCCCTTCCAACCCCTAACATCCTGTGACCATGCAAGACTTTTCTCAAGAATGAGGAAGGTATAACTGACCTTGTTCCAGTGCGTGGGAGTGGATGTTGAAATCCAGCTTTGTAAGCCTTAGTCTCCTGGGAGCAAATTCATGCCTCCCTGGCATAGCCTTCCCGGGAGGAAACACATCTGTCCTCTCAGAGGCACAGCTTGGGTGTCTGAAGAACAGAAGAAAAGCTATGGATGAAGTTATGGAGTAGATGAAAGTGGATGTTCACAATTATAGGTTTAAATTTAGGCAGAAATTACACCAAACTGTTAGTGTAGCCTCTTAAACATATTTTTCCTCACTGTGGAGATTAGTCTGCCTTACCTCAGTCTCCTAACATTTTATGGTCCAGTTGTATTATTATGTGTTATTCCTGTACACGTTTTCAACATTATAAGCTGAATCTGGTTAGAAAAACTCAGAAGCCATTTTGGACTCCAACAGGCAGACAGAAAATTTGCCATGTTAGAGCAGACAATAAGGATTCTTTGTCTGTGTAAAACTAAGAATTCCCCTGGTCAATCATTAGATGTGGGAGGAAGGGGAAAGAAAGGAAATTTCCAAGGAAAGATAGCAGACTGAATGCAAGACTAAATTTCAGATGTTTCCAAATCCCTGTCAATAACATAAGTGTACTTAATAGAAATCATGCAAATATGGAAAAGTTTTCAATTCAGCTATTATCTTTTCATATTTTATTTGTCTGTTTAGTCACGGTGTTAGCAGTGAAAGTATCTTTTCAGCACTGTGCCTTTGGGGATATTAAAGAAAGTTTCTTTATTATTTCATACATCTCCTGAGGATAGTGTACGTGTTTTATATAGATGCCGCAGATCAGTAGATGCATTCCCTCAGAAGACTTAAAAATTCATCATTTTGCATTTTTCACTCATTCACAGGTATAACAGAAAAAAAAAAAAAAGAAAAAGATGACACAGACCAGCAAGATAGGAAAAATCCTACAGTCAAACAACAAAAAGATCCAAATACTCAGGCCTCTTTCAAATCAAGTCTTCCTGACCTGTATTTTAGGTGGCAGTGTGTAACTCATACCAGCTTACACTCTCATATGAGGGATATGAGCCTGGAAGAAAGATGTATACTTCAGCTCTGGATTTTACAATGCATGCAGAATCCCACGTGTTCCTCAAATGTCTCAAATGTGTCTCTGGTTGAGGGTTAAATTTCAATCTGCATTTTAAAGTATATTTGGTGTTGAGTGAAAAAACTTGAGGAGAAAAAAAAGAAAAAAGCATTGCTCTAAACACATGGGTTTTCTAATGCCCTGAAAATCATAGAGGTAGGTTAACCCAGCTGATGAGGTAGGTGAATATGTTGCATGAAGCTGATCTGCTCATACTCTTCAGAGAATTCACTCTACAATGTTACTGATGTGTAAGAAAAAGGAATGGTAGGAAGTTTCTTCAGTTTATTATGTTCATCTACATGTAGATGTAAAGAGGTAAAATGTGGATGAACTCTGTAATTGTCAAGATGGCAAAATAAGAAAGCTTCTTTGTTATGCCTGTGCACAACTTAGGAACAGTTATTTTTCCAGATAAGGAAATCTCTGATGATCAATTTCTTGAAAGCACAGCAGGCTGCTTGCTATACATTTCAGTATATATGAAAGAAGACCGAGTTTTGTAAAAAAAAATAAATATATGTATGACTTTGTATCTTATCATTGTCTGTGTCCTGGCAATAACAAAGGTATATGGTTAACTGTGGGGAAAAGCACCGAGTGTAAACTTTTTAACAGAAGCTTATGCTTTGAGATAGTGTTAGTCTCCTATTTGGACAGCAAAGAAAATAAGCCTAAGACACAACACATTTTCTCTGCTAAATTGATGAAACTGTTCATTATAAAATAAGTGAAGCTAGTTAAACTTCATAAGACTGTCAGTTGTGTTGGCCTAACACACAGTCATTGCAGAAATACACCTTTCTGCTAGTTCCTTCCCCTTTCCCTTAGGCATATTGTTTAAAAGCATGGAAGAACAGAGCTTTGAAATGCCAAAAAATGCAACTTACATCACTGATTTAGTGATGCCATTGTTAACGGCCAAGACCAATAAACTGTTTAAGTGTGCTGGTATGTTTTGCTGGCTGCACACAGGTATGAAATGAATCTAGTTTCTGGTGTAGCTTTGTGAACTGGAGAAACTGAGTGTGTTGGAAAAAGTCCTTTTCCACTCACTGGAAAAAATGGGGAATTTATCACTGAAAGCACACTTACAAATCTGCTAGCTGTTGAATGAAATCAGTACATAAAATGGAACACGTTCATTTTTGGTGTGATTATGTTATCCTCGAAAATGGATTGAGCTCTACATGTCTTCAATTCCACATCTTACACTTGGTCCTGTAATTTTTCTGTGTGATTATTGACCTCAGCTTCATGCTAAAACTGTGAGTCTTAAATTCATAATTCATTAATGTAAAACACTTGGGGAATGTGAAATAATTTTGTGTGAATAAAAGTATTCCCTAACAGGAGCTGCATGGATCTTAATGGAGTTACACCAAGAAAGTATCAAACAGTTGGCCAGAAGCAAAGAGTCACTAGATGCTAAATAAGTAACTAAGTAAATACTTCTACACAAGTCTGGAAATGTTTGTTATATCACATTTCTACACTGCACAGCTGAGCAAAGACGGACACCATACAGTGCACTATATTACAAGGCTTTGGCTACACTGGGCATGGGGAAGGCAAAGCTGCTATTACTTTCAAGTCAGCTAAATAGGTGTTTCTGAAATAAGATAGCAGGACAAATTCTGACAAAAGTGATGCTTAGCATCTAATCCTACAATAATGGCTGAATTTCAGCAGGGATAACAGACAAGGCTCACATAGGCTATAACTCAGCACTGTCAGGAAACATCTTTGGAGCAGTCCCTACCTGTTCTCCTAAACAGTTCCTAGGCACAGGGGTGAGGGATTGCTATGTCTACATTGTCCTTGGTGGACCTCTATTTACCAGCATGCATCTTCTAAGAGGTGCCCTTGCTTTAACTGCTCCCACAATGACTGTGTCACTGCAGCAAATAGTTTTGTGAAAATAGCCTGAGATCTGGAGAAGAGGATCTTCGATTCCTCCCATGTTCATTGCACTCTGGTCTCATGGACACACTTGGAAAAGTGAAATGCTGTGAAACGGGGCAGAGAACCGTTTTTCGTCTGTGCACCCATAACCTCTGCCTGCTCACCTCACCACACTTGGCAGCTTCCTTAACAGGTTTTGCAGGTGCTGATGAGTGAGCACTGCATGTTTCAATGCAAAATGAGCTTTGCAACACCCCAGGATTGCATTCCCCTCAGAGATCCCAGACAAGGGATTGTACTAGCATCACTCTCTGCTAGGGAGTCAAAGGACACCAGAGGGAGATGCAGCTGCTGAGCACTTGGCCACCATCACTGGAAAGCTAAGGACCACAGAACCACGATGAAACCTCCTTTGATTGCAACATCTGATTCCTCACTTGCTCACACACATGCTGAATCACAAGTCAAAAGACAGCACAATACACAGAGCCAAGAATCAGACCAAACAGGACTGGGAACTTAAAAAACCTGTCATATGAGTAGCTCACAAAAGTTTCTTTCAACTCCAGTCTCCTATCATGACAATTTGCTTGTCAAAACCAGCATCTTTTATTTTGCTCCATCATATATGTTGGCTGTGAGTGGGGGCTTCTTTTGCCCTTAAAAACAATAAGCACAAATTAAAGGCATCTCAGGCACTAGCTGAAGTCCAAACAACCATTCAAATTACATGGGAGAGGCTCAGCTACATCTGCACCTCCAGCCGAGCTGAGCTGTTCAGTCCCGGCACTTTTCCAAGCATGGAAACACCAAACACAGCTGAAAGGCCTCAGTGGGCTGTAAAACAACCAGAACCACTACCCAGTTCCTGTCCATACAGATTTGTCTTGTTGGCATCCACTGGTTTCTTTTCAAGTTTAATCACAACTGTAAAGACTATCTGTTTATCTAACTAAGAACTTAACTAATGGACTGGATATGCTTAATGACATAGATGTGGGTCATTTGCTCCAGACACTCTCTGTTAGATAGACAGAGTTTTCAGTAAAGCCCATTGGGTTACTGGGTTTTATATAGCCCAGGGCCACGTCAGTGTGCTAGGCAAAAGGTTAAAATCCCTAAGCCTAGTTGCACAACTAAGTAATACAGTTAACAACATCCAGTGAAGGAAGCCAAGCTCTTCCTACACCAGCCCCAGGATTTATAAAATGACTCCCCTCAGACTGGATGAAACTGGCTGCACACAATCCCCTTTTGCCCCTTTGCTGTAGGGAAGTAGCTGGTTCTCATTCTTTGATAGCAGCTGCCTGCAGGAGCAGCCTTGGGCAGTTACCTTTGGTGAACCATAGGCAGGGACAGTCAGAAGCCACCTGCAGTTGTCCTCAGGGTACACTCAGCCTAAACATCACAGCTGCAGGGTCAGCCTCCCCCAGACCTCAGCGTGCCATCCCCAGCATGATGGTGCAAGTGAAGTAAAGCCAGTCATAGCACATAATGCCCAGTAAAATCACATAGAATCATAATCAAAAAGGTTGGAAAAGACCTCAGAGATCATTAAGTCCAACCTATTACCTAATACCTAACACCTCATGACAACTAAACCATGGATTCAAGCGCCACATCCAATCCTATTTTGAACAACTTCAGAGACTGAGACTCCACCACCTCCCTGGGCAGCACATTCCAATGGCCAATAACTCTTTCTGTGAAGAACTTTCTCCTCAACTCAAGCCTAAACTTTCCCTGGAGCAGCTTGAGACTGTGTCCTGTTGTTCTGCCACTGGTTGCCTGGGGGAAGATACCAGCCCCCACCTGTCTAAAACCTCCCTTCAGGTAGTTGTAGAGAGCAATAAGGTCTCCCCTGAGCCTCCTCTTCTCCAGGCTAAAAACCCCAGCTCCTCTCCTCATAGGGCTTGTGCTCAAGACTTCTCACCAGCCTTGTTGCCCTTCTCTGGACATGTTCAAGAGTTTCAATGTCCTTCTTAAATTGAGGGGCCCAGAACTGAACACAGTACTCAAGGTATGGCTTAACCAGTGCTGAGTACAGGGGCAGAATGACTTCCCTGCTCCTGCTGGCCACACTATTCCTGATGAAGGCCAGGATGCCACTGGCCATCTTGGCCACCTGGGCACACTGCTGGCTGTTAAAGGATATTAGTATTTCCGTTATTTATAATGGGTATGGCAATATTTGCAAAGCTATGAGTAACCTTTTATTAATATGAAAATTGCCAAAAAATATCAAAAGGTTCAACATATGGTTAGAATATATTTACAATGTGAATGTGCAGTATTTGGGCAATTATAACAATTTAACTATTTTATGCAAACTGGGAGGAATATAACAGAAAGAGAATACCCTGGGAGCAAAATGGCGCTCAACCACACGAGGTGGGGGGAGACTCGACAGGAACCATTAAGCCAAAGAAGCGATGAATTAATTACTCACAGCTGGTTGTACCCACGCAGGGAGTGCTGCTGCTGTGTATTAGAGGCTTTGGGGCGCTCATGCACCAGGCACGGCAGGTTGCCAACAGGAATGCCACATGGTCTCCAATGGCAAGCTGTTAATGACGCTGTCATGATGGGCACTTGCTTTGTCCTGGGTGAACTGAGGCATGGCAAAATCCTGGTTGCAAGGGAAAGCAGGCTTGGCTCTGACTCTGCCCATCTATCCAGCCTGCCAAGGTCCTCTGCAGAGCCCCCCTACCCTCCAAAAGATTGACACCCACCCCCAACTGGGTGTCCTCTGCAAACCCACTGATGACGGACTCAATTCCTATGTTCAGATCATCAACAAAGACACTGAACAGGATTGGGCCCAACATTGGTCCCTGGGGTCCACCACTAGTGACTGGCTGACAACTGGAAGTGTCACCATTCACCACCACTCTCTAGGCTCGGCCATCTAGCCAGTTCCCAACAGGGGTATCAAATGCTCAGCCTTTATTCATCTTTAACAGTAATTTAAGATTAAGCCTTCACAATATCCTTTTTTCAGTCAGACCTAACAGACCTTGCCTGAAGACAGATTATTTTTTCCCTAGGAATTATGTATCTAGATATAGACATGTACATACACACACATGCATATATGTATGTTTCATATTTGATAGATAGACAGCTATAAAAAAAGTGCACTTATTAAGGTGGTACTCCCAATCTCCTGGTTATTTACATCTGCAGTCTCCTTCACTCTGATTGTGTTCCGGGTACATTCACAACCTTAAGTTTGTGTCACAGTACTCATTTTCACACTTCTCCAGGCTCAATGTGTGCCTGCACATTGAGGCTCACAGGACCTTTTATCTTGGGAACACAGCTAAATCCTGTTGGTATGTTTTTAAGGTCTATGTTTCTGTGTTATCTGAAATTCATAACCGGCTTCATATCTAAAATATCACTTGAATGTACAGTTTATTTTTACTGAATACCAGTTTGGCACAGCTGAAGGCCCTTGAAACCCCTGTTAAATCGTACCTTACTTATAGTTCTGCTTTTCAGTGATACTACACAGAAAAGTAGACATGGCAAAGTACCCACTGCAATTGGCAGCTACAAGAGACTTGGCTGCAGTATTTTTAGTGATGAAATGGCAGCCAGCCCATCATCATGTAAATTCACACTTCTTTGTTGGTGTTGTTTTGTAGGAACCTGGTACTATTAGCGTTTCCCCAAGTCCAACAAAACAGCTCATCAGTAGGTAACCCACCAGCCCTACTTTGCAAGTGAAAGGCTCATCCTGAAGTCTTTCAATATCAGCTGGCTATTTAAAAATGGAATTTGTGACACTCTGCAAGAGACTTCTGTAGTTTCAATTAAGCTTTCTTTGGAATGGGCTCTCTGAGAAAAGAACACTTTTGGAAAATAAAGGCTTTATCTACTTATTAGCAAGTCAATAAAAGCCATGAAGCCTCCAAACTTCTGCTTTGGCTTTCTGTGTGTTAACAGGCCAAACAACCTCGCTTCATTTGAAACTGGTTTCAAATTACTTGCAGATGGCTGGATGTAGATGAAAGACTGCATAAAGGTGTTCCTTATTCTATTCTTTACTCCCTAGACTATTGGGCTATGTGCTGACACTTGGATGCTTGTTTTACAATATCATTTGACATGTGGGATTTATGTGTCAAAATTTCATTTGCATCCAAGAAAATGTCAGCTAGCAAGTACTGAGAAGCAGCAAAAGACTGTGCTTTTCAAGACAGAAGTCAGTGAGCAGGACACTGCCAAGTCGTAACCCTGTACCAAGCACACACAGACAAAAATTTGACCCAACTGCCAGCAAACTAAGATTCTTTTGGTATGTTCTGCTGTGTATTCCATTACTGCCTTTATCATTAAAAAAATAATGTAATAAAATGAGACCTTTTCCCTGAATGCATTAATAAAGATAACTTGTTGGTCAAGCTCCAAAACCACTGGAGCCACATTTAATTTACTGCTTTTATGGATTTAGGATTTGGTTTGCTGCTATGTTCAGTCCACTGCAACAATATAATGGGAAATTGTAATGGCATTTTTAAAAGAAAGGGTCATAATCTGTCACTGAAGCTTTAAAATGTCTTGTGCAGACATCCACAATTATTTAAACACCAAAAATGGGCATTTCACATGGTTTCACCACACCTCACCATAGGGGAAGAACCAAAAAAATCATCAATATAGCTTTCAGGGATAGTCACCTTAAAATAGTTTAGGAAAGAAAACTGTTAAAAGAGCGTTTAAGGGCTTGCCAGCCTATTCTGCTGCTCCTCATGTTAAAATTTCAGGTGGTATACCACTTTATTTCCAATCAATCAAAAATAATAATGAGCTATATGAAGGTCTTCTTGATATGACTAATTGTTCATAAAGGCACTGTTCTTTTGTCTGTGTCTAGTTCCGGTCGTAGACACTCTGCCACCACCACCAGCTAAAGCATTGAGACAGTGCACTTGTGGAGTGGCAGGTCCATGGGCCTGTCACATCATGATAGGAATAAAGTGGTATGAAAGACCCACATCCCATCAATCTCTGTATGAGAAGGGCTCTGCTTCTTAACAGCCTGACTCTACAGCCTCCCACACTGAGTAGAAGCTGCTTGAACAGCTGCATTCACTTGGGCTTGCTGTTGACTTGCAAGGTGGGAAAAATGGGGAATGGAGCATTGACCTGTTTGAAATGGTCCTTAGCTGTAGAGGAGAAAATTCTTCAGAGTGAGGATTTAAGGTGAAGCATGAGTCTGAAGGATTAGACATAAGCTGGGACAGCTTTGACTTACTGGCAAACGATGGGCTCAAGCTATCCCCCAAACGCCAGGTCCATTTCTTCCTTCATCCTCCCAGGGCAGCACAAAGCTTCCCTTTTCTCCTGCTCTAGAAGACGACATCAGCAACTCACTCTCCACACCACCAAGTCATCTCCCATGACACCAAGATGTGATCCAGCCCTGGGTGGAAACAAAATTTCCAGACAAAGAGCGAACACCAAACCCACCTGGTTCCTTTGGATTTATTTTAAGATTGTGGGTATCAGTAAAGAATGGCGACCAAATCTTTTCAAATTGTCCTCAGAAACGTGCCCGTCTCCTTGCTTTCCGGCAAGGCAGGAAGGAATTTGCCATTTTAATCTTACAAGGAGGGCTAATTAAATACTTCGTAGGTTGTACCAGAAAAAAAATATCCTCAACCCAGGTGACACCCCCATCCCCCCTTATTTGTAAAATGTAGCTTGTGCAGAGACTTACTCTAGCTACAGAATTAAACAATACATTGTGTTTCATTTGCATTCACGAGTTTCCATTGTGCAGCTTTTGCCAGAAGCCTGAAGAGGTCTGTGATGTGTAGTTTACTGCTCAGTGATTTTAAAGATGAATATTTGGATTCTTATTGATATTTGATTTTTATTGCTTATTTTTTTTTACCAGAAAGGTTTCCACATGCAGCTTTATATAAACCCAGTCTTGTTTCTTGTTCTGTCTTTGGGCTACAGCATGTCTTGCTTTGCTAAGAGTTTGGAAACAAATGCTCTGGGGTTTTTGGTTTGCTTTGCATTTCTTCCTCCCTACAGCTCATACTTTATATTAATTCCTTGCTGAATGTAAATTCTTTATTGGTGGGATTTCTGTCAGTGGTTTTGGGACTCCTCAGCCTTGCAGACCTGGTGAGCCAGGCTCCCCACAGCAGCTGCACCAGCAGGGCATGAGGGATGTTGCCTGTATTCATACTTCTGCATGTCCTAAAATCTACCTCAAGCTTGAAGGCTTGTGTCTCTAATGTGGGTCCACCATGACCAGCAATAAATAGGTGAGACCCTGAACATCCTGATTAAACAAGGGCCCTTTCTGCCAGTTCAGCTTTATTGCTCTATGAATGCTGCTAAGGCCATCCTGACCAAAGCAGCTTTTGGGAAGCTCAGAGATGAAAGCCCAGAAAAGTCCCAAGATACCAAAAGTAAGGCTCAGAGCAAGTTTAGAAGAAACAAAAGTCCTGACAACTCATGCTCAGGAAGCATCCGATGTACCAGAGAATATTAATCCTGGACACTCTATTGATAAGAGCTGAGCATGGTCCTCCTGCCCACACCAAGATTTGCTTTAAGCCTTGGCAGCTCATCAACTTTAAGCCAAATCAAGGCCCACCGAGGAGACCCCCTTAGAGGGTTGATCCAGCAGATACCCAAGGGCACTACTAATAGGTGTTGTCAGGAATCTTCACAAAATGCAGCAGCAATGCTCTTGAAAGTTGGACAGAGGGAGGCGCTACCCCTTTACGCAACAGTTCAGAGGCTGTAATGCTCTGCTAAGGAGCAAGCAAACCCACTTCATTTCCTCTTCCCTGCTGAGGGCTGACAGCTCACCAGGTTCCTCTGATTGTGTTCCACCTGGGCACCTAATCAAACAAACCATTCATGAAATAAGATCTGACTGAGCAATATTTCAAACCCTGCAACTCTAGATACAATAGAAATTGTTTTAAAAATACTTGCCAAATTAGCTCAAGTGAGCCAGAAGCACTAACTCCCAGCCAAAGCCCTCAGTGCGAGTTTGAAAGCTGAAATAAAACTTTTAGGGCTCTTGAAAGAGCTGGAGATGAGGGAAATGGCATTCATAATCCCAGTGGTAGGAATGTTAATGCCTTTTGATTGATTGTAGCGATTTCTTTGTGAAAGCAAAAAGATCTCTGAACTTGAGGACACTGCAAAGAGCAAATGAAATGTCCTCTAATCATGGCTGTGACTCGGGAAAGCAGTTAGGTATATTCCCAATTTTAAGTACCTGCTTAAGTGCTTTGCTATATAGGGTTGTGTTTTAGTTAATGTGGTTTTTCTCCTGTAATAACCTTTGTCTTGCCTTGCTATTAGTGAATACATTTTGTCTCTGCTTCATTTGATCTTATGGAAAAACACCTTTCCAAAAATGGAAGGAAAATTTCCAAATATTTATCACTACAGTTTCTTACCTGCTATTAATAAAACATACAAGAACTCTAAACAGTAACCATCTCAATATATCTATTATCCTCTATGAGAAAGTATCACTCTTACAACAGACCACCTCTTGTCACTGGGTCTTTTCACACAATAGTGACCACTACATATTTTTCCCCCCACTATTTCCACACATTGGATTGTGGTGTCGAAAGGCCGTGGCAGGCAGAAGCACTTGTCTTGTTCTGTGGGTATTCCGCTGTGGTGTATGAACCACCTCTTATTTGTTGCTGTCTGTATAGAAAGTTTGTTTACTGTCACAGACACACATAAATAGCACTGAAGGTCAAAAAGATATTCAGAGAAGTCCAAGTTACATTGCAATTGCATTGCATCCTCTAACATCCTGGTCAAGTGTACCTGGTGGAGGATGCGTGGTCCTTTAGGCCATCATCCAGCAGAGCACTTATGCGCTGCTAAAACTCAATGTCTGTGTCAAATAATATGCTTCCTCTCAATGCCTCTGCAGTGGCTAGGGGAGAGGAAAGATCAGATTATACCAGATCCACGTATATTTGGAATAACAGGTAAAATAGTATCTTATGTTCATGTCATGCAGTTTTCTATCATTGATAAACTCTTGAATTCTTAGAAACAGGTAACTTGGCACTGAGCATATTCTTCTCTCAGGACTAGGTGCTTACTAGGCCTGAGGTATTTAATCCCAGACAGTCTTTACAAACACAGCCATTTTTAATTAAATGACAAAATGTCTAAGTAGATTTTCCTTTAAGTTTCATCTATAAGCAGTATGGCCACTGAGCTTTTGAAGGGAAGGACTTCTCAAAAGAAAGTGCTATGTAGACACATAAGCAGGGTGGTTTCAGAGTAATTTCCCTGGGCATCAGCAGTAACATAAACTGACCATTCAGAGAACTAAAGGGTTGGCATAAAGGGTTATGATAAATCCTGTCAATTTCTCCTATGAATAAGCATCTTTCAGATTAAGAACTGGCAATTTCTCTACTGGCTGCTCCTCTCTTTTTGCTTCAGCTATATCCCCACTCTGGGGATCACAACAGGGGGTGATTGCCTGCATCTGACAGCTCCCCCCCAAATAATAATAATAAAAAAAACAAACGTGAAGGGAGGGGGTGGAGGGAGAAAGAAAGGAATACAATTGCTAAAACATGGGTTGTACTCAGAAATTGTTGGTTTTTTTTTTTTCCTCTAAGTAATATACATTGGAATCTCAAGTAAATGGAGTGTATAATTCTTTGTGAAATGGACATAGAGTTAACACAGAAACAAATGCTCAGAAATATGAACTGGCACATGCACACATATGCATGTATATCTGTGTTTTACTCAGACACACACACAGAGAAACTAAAATTTCTTTTACCCAGTTAATTGCTTGTCCTACATCTTACTTTCTGTACTTTCAGAGTCTTATTTTTTAATTAAAAACCTTTTTTTTTTTTCCTTTTTCTTTTTTTTTTTTTTTTCAAAGCCACAGCAGATTTGTGGTAGGCTTCTAGAGTGCAATTACCATATTCCACAGCACCAGTCCCTTCTCTATTTGGATGGTAGTCACAGATTCCAGATGCCAATGTACTGAGGCTAATTTTTTCCATCAGCAACATCTAGCTGTTTGGCAGGCTGCTCTAGCATTTTTGCTGGCTGCCTCAGACTGGTTAAATGGCAGCAATCTCCATATTTTGCCTTGGAAACTGATTTACCTGGGTGGTATTTTAATCCATGTTTTGCCTTACCCATACATTTTATGCAATGGCTTCCTACTAATAAACATGCCTGTGAATTATCTTCTCATTAGATTTCCACAAAGATACATTTCTATTTGTAGTCGGAACACTGAGCTTAAATGTTCTTTTGTGATTCACAGGCTCCTGTGGTCACAAATTCAACGTAGAAGGATTCCTGCACCTCTATGTTGAGGGGCAGTGGAAGCCATGCAATTAGTTCTCTTCAATTCACCAGCCAACCTGGGAGAGACAGAAGGGAAATGGTTTCAGACTGATCTGAAATTCAAAATGCATGTATTTGTTTCATCAGCAGAATACTTCCCTTTCCAGGGTTACTTCCAGATGACTAAAACATTGTACATTTTTCAACACTTCTAGGACAAAATAATTTTCAGGTGAAAAACTATTAAATTAAAAAACAAAATAAATTGTTTAGCAAATGTTGAAAAAAAGGTGTTCTTTTACATTTGTTTTTCCTTCTTTGTCTGACCATAAGCATTCATGGAGTTTTATATGAATTTACAAGTATGTTTACTTGCCTAAATGTTTACATATTATCTATGTGATTGACTTCATATTATACCATAAAACTGATACAAAAATAAGATTGGTGCTAACTTTATATAGATATATATTTATATATATATACACACGAAAAAATACGAATAGAACAGAACAGAATAGAATAGAATAGAATAGAATAAACCAGGTTAGAAGAGACCTTCAAGACCATCGCATCCAACCCATCACCCAACACCATCTAATCAAATAAACCATGGCATTAAGCACCCCATCCAGACTCCTCTTAAACACCTCCAATGATGGCGACTTCACCACCTCCCTGGGCAGCCCATTCCAATGGACAATCACTCTATGAAGAATTTCTTCCTAACATCCAGTCTAAACCTCCCCTGGTGCAGCTTGAGACGGTGTCCTCTTGTTCTGGTGCTGGTTGCCTGGGAGAAGAGACCAGCCCCCGCCTGTCTACATATAGATACATATAGACATGCACATAGACATACATGCATGCTATTAGGTGCCCAGCATCCATAATTTACTTGAAAAATATATAATGCCTAAGCTGAGTGCCATAAAATTGGACCTAGATAAAGAAAAGTAGTGGGCATGATTCAAGAGAGACAAGAATAAGGCTGCAAAGGGAATCAAAGCTCTTGTTGCCCAAGTGGCACTAGATGAACAGATCAAGACATACACTTGCAGATGCTTAGGTTAGAGACTCAGAAGTGCAGATAGTTAAACACTGTCCAAGCCTGCGTGTGGAGGATGGAGGGCACTCAAGATCAGATCTGAGAAGTGTCTGTTGGAAAAGATTTGCGGGCAGCTGATGTTGCACGAAAGAGCATCTGGGTGGTCTATGAGCCCAACCGCCAGTTCTGACTCCAGGATTGTTCTCCTGGCTATCCTCACCTCTTTCACCACAATTTGCTTCCCTTCCAAGTGAGACACAACAAGCCATTGCTTACCTCCCCAACAATGAAAACATCAGACACTTTCCAGGGAAAAAGGAACAGCAGTGTCTCCTCACAGGAAGCCAGTGATGTGCTGCTGTTCAGTTGAAATGCTGGATGTCTTTCCCGTGAGCTGAGTCATGATGATTAAGCCTTCTGCTGTTTGCATATTAAATATTTGCATTTTAATGAGGGGGTTGAGAGGAGGACTGTTTTCTTTGGAAGGGGGAGTATGTAATTTTAATTTTTGCCCTCCAGCGCTCCCTCAGTCTGGGGAATTTACCCCATGGAGCTGCAGCATGGAAAATTTGCTTTTGCATCAGTAAAAACAGTGCCTGGGGAGCACATACTCCAGGGAACAAAGTGTCCCTTGGCTGTGGGGCACATGCTTTAGGGCATGTTGGGTGGCAGGCTGCTCTCCCTGCCATCTGTGATGGGAAGCATTGCTTTTTCCACTGCCTGCACACTCCTCCAAGCAGACAGGAGGTCTCTTACCTGCCCCTGCAGAAGTAGGTGTCTGTGCATCTGTGCCATATGGACTGCAGAAGTGTTACGGTGTACCAGTAATGTGGTGTTAATGTGCACTCAGACCTCTCTGTGTACCTCTGAAGTAATGGCACTGCTGGGTTTGCTTTACGCTCTGTGGTGGGATTTCTCCACACAAAACCAGGTTCTGCATGCTGGGACTTTTCCCCCTGTGCATTTTGCCTGCAATCCCAGATAGTTTCAGTGCTGACAGAACCTTCACAAGAGCTATGCCTGCCTCCCTTTGAGCTGGTGACGAGTCAAATCAATGACCACAAGAACATTTTGTCTCATTCGGATGCCTGGAGCCTTTCTCCTTGGACCCCAAACCATCACCCTAGCCAGAGCTGGGGAACAGAGGTGAAACTTTAAAATACGTTTTGCTCTGTGCCAGTGTGAAAAACACAGCAAGCAATCAAATTTTGTAGAAATTAGCAAACAATTTTTTTATTTGTAGGACTGAGTGCATTTCAAATACCTCTTGAGCTTTCTCTGAAGTGAGATTTCATATCCACCCCTGGCATATCAGCATATTATGTCCATCTTCTCATCAACATACCACAACAGGACATAGGCTGATGAATGGAACTATCTTTGTTTTTTATTTTAATTACTGGAGAGCAGGTCTTCTTTAAGATGAATTGAAAAGTCTCCCTCGCTTGCTTTCACCAGCGCTTCAATTGAATGTACTGGACTGTGCCTAAGTATCATCAAACAGTCTGCAGGTTGGTGCGTCCTGGCTGCAGCTGAAGCCTCTGGGGAAGAGCTGGCAGTGCCAGTCGATGGTTGAATTGTGTAGGGATGGAACCAAAATAAAGCTATGAAAAGCTAAAGAATCATGTCTTGGTATCAACTGTTACAACACACTAGCATTCTTGGGTCCCTCAAAAATAGAAGGTTAGTTGCATATGCATGCTCTGTCAATACTGCTATTTGTTCCATGAAATGTTTCTTCTCAGCCAGTGACAAGTCAGGTCCTGGCACATAAATCCCAATGCTATTTTATCACTGCATGCTGCCATGTGGAAACTCACTACTCTCCATTTTGCTGTCAGCCCCTTCTTCCCCAGCAGCTTGTCACATACCATTCACAGATTGCACAGCTTTCATCTACTCAGTGGTGGAGGCCCGCCTGCTGTGATTTCACATGTTTATGGCTGTAGGTCATGGTGATGACTCAACGCCATTCACCCTGCTGATCCTGCTAATGATCACCCTGTTGCAAAGCCTGCTGGCAGGAATAGCAAGATTCAGTGCTTATGGTGAGCAGCAACACTGATGCTGAGATGCTGTCGCATAATTTTCAAACTGGAGGCTTCGGCTTCTCCTTTCCTTGGCCAGTAACAATTTGAAAACTGCCTTCATAACAGCTGACTTCCAGGACCACAGGGCTTCACCCTTCCAAAAGAGACAGAAGCAGAAAGGAAATATGAAGGAATCACAGATAGCAGTGTGACAGGTGGAGGATTTTGTTTGAGGGTGGCAGTACATCATCCTTCATTTTTATTGCATTATCCATCACAGATGTCTGTAGGCTACAGCTTCCCTGACTCCTGTAAGATCAGGCTCTGAATAGGAGAGACCAGATGAAGGTCTTTAACTAAGGGAAAGAAACCAATTACCATGATAGATGGGTTGTAGCAGTTGGAGGTGAAGAAAAGATAAACAGCCAGGGAGCTCTCCTACAGCACACAGCAACAGCCTATGTGAAGCACTTATAGTTCCCCTTCAGGAGATGTCTTCAGTTGCGGGAAGCATCCATGGCCAGCAGAACCAACATCCACCACTAGCCAAACACAGTACCAGGAGTATCTCCCAGCCAACTTGAAAGCTTCTGAAAATATGGCCTTGAAGAGATCATCCTGGTCTTCATGTCCTTGCATGGCTTGACACTTAGAATCCTAGAATCCTAGAACTGTTTGTGTTGGAGAAGACCTCCAAGGTCAGCAAGTCCAACCTCATCAAGGAATCAGAGAATCACAGAATCAGTAAGGTTGGAAAAGACCTTAAAGATCATCAAGTCCAACCTGTCGCCCAGGACCTCATGACTACTAAACCATGGCACCAGTTGCCACGTCCAATCACCTTTTGAACACCTCCAGGGACAGTAGTCATTCATCAGCAAGGAAAAGTGGGGAGGAAAAGGCTTTTTCTCCTTTGATAAATCTAATGATTTTCTAAAGAATTTTTTCATTTTTTTTCTGAGCAAAGGTGGCCAAACCTAAAAATTAACAGTCCTGAGCATATCACATCTTAGGTGTTCAATGTGAAACATTCCAACAGTATCACATCTTCATAAAGCATCAACCAGCAACCTGAAAATTAATCCATTCTAAAGTTATTCAGTCTAGGGGCCCAGGAAATTTGAGCCCTAAAGTAACAGTTTATTTAAAAAAAACCCAGAATTTGCATAACCTTGGAATCATTCTACTACAAATGTGATGTAGTCATAACTAATGAATCAAATTCTGCTAGATATTTGTACATATAGCTATTAGAATAGAATAAACCAGGTTGGAAGAGACCTTCAAGATCATCACATCCAACCCATCATCCAACACCACCTAATCAACTAAACCATGCAACCAAGCACCCTATCAAGTCTCCTCCTGTATTGATAAGATCATTAAGCTGGTTCCCTCTTACTAAGCTAATGATAACATTCAGTGGCTAGCATAGAACAAGTTTAATTATTATTATTTTAGGTATAAACCAGCTTGCTTTTACTTTAAAACTCCTGCTTATTTCCTGTACTTTTTGTCCAGCAGAAGATCTGAAGCACAGTACTTTTTCAATGTCAAGGAAAATCCTGTATCTGAGGTTTCCCAGTGCTCAATGTGAAAACCAGGCCATGTCAGATATGAATAATGGCCATGTGTTAGATGATGGAGTCTAAATGCACTCATTTAATTTGCAATCATACATAAACTTAACAGTAAACAACATCAGCAAATAAGGAGCATTTGATGCAGAGAATTTTTTACTAGGGATAACATGCATGAAAGTCAAGATGAATACATTGCTTCAATTTCACGGACAATGTGAATTAGAAACAGACTGCATACATGCTGTTTTTACTTAGAGAATAAATTTTTTTCATTGTTTTAAGGTCTAGATTTATATTCAGTAACACTCAACCCCTATTTTTCTTCCTTCTAGTGATTTTCCCAAAATTTTCACAAGTTGGGAGTAGCTGTCTTAAATATAGCAAATTAGTTTTGTTACTTACTTAGCTGTGAGACAGCAAACAATAACTTTCTTGCTATCAATTGGAAGCTACAGAAAAAGTGCAATGGATCACCTCAGACAGCTCAGATCAATCTTTTTGTGTTTAACGTCTGTTTTGAAAACACAGCTTTGCAAGTGACTGAAGAAAATTTGCTACAGTCTCCTCCTTCCATATTGGGTAGAAATGTCTGTATTTAACATCTTACAGAATTATCTCAATGTTTGGTGGCTTCCTCAGCCCATATCTAAAGGTGCCTAAAGGACACCATAGTGAGAGTAATGGTTAATAATATTTTCAGAGGTAAGAAAGAAGTAGGTGGAGGCTCCACTTGTATTCCTGCTGTCACATCTGACACCTGAGTGACTTCAAGTCACTTCTCCTTGTCTCCCTGCCCTTCTCTCTCCCACAAGAGAGAGCAAGGAGCACCACCACACTCCTTGTTTGATGTGCTCCTAGTGCTTAGCACTAGCCCAAGGAGCCTCACACTGCCGCTCAGTACGCTGCACTAGAGCAATTACACCAGCAGACTGCAAGAGAGTGCAAAAAAAGATGCAAAATCCACTGAGATGAACCAAATTATCCGAAGCCTGCAACGTAACAACTACATTTGCAGAAGAAGAAAGAAGAGCTTGCAGCTTAAGTACCCCCACAGATGCAAAATATGCCTGGGAAAGAATAGCATAGCTCAGGAAAGCAATGGGAGAAAAGCTCATTGGGAGGATCATGGGAGTAGTTGGGACAAACCTGCCCTGAAAGATAAACAAGCAGAAGGAGGTGAAGCAAACCTTGGAAAATGAGGAAAAGGACAAAGAACAGATGGTGGTGAATAAATAAAGCCAGAAATCTAGCAAGAATTGTAAAACATTTTTATATAAACATCAGTAGACAAAAGAGCATATAAGACTGGTAACATTATTTATTAACTCTCAGTCTGCGTATTTTATGGTGCACACCTGATTGGAAGGTGTATGAGCCCAGTTCTCATGAAGAAAACTCATTCTTCAGGTGTGCTGCTGCATTTGGAGGGAGGTGCTTTGTAGTTGTTTTAATGTGGCTTTTGGCATACATTCACTGATTGTGATTTTGCTCAGAGACTCCCCAAATGCTAAGAAAATACCAGACAGTTCAATTTGCAGATAGGACTAGAGAACTCTCTGCCAAGCTTCTGTAGAAAAGGGCATTTTCTCTGTCTTCAGAGAGGATGACTGTGAATGTCACATGTGGGATATTCAAGTCAGAGGACTGAATTGCTTGGAAAAAAAGAAACACTTGGAGAAAGCCTGAACTCTCTGAAATAGGAAAATATTCTTGGTCTGAATAGAGCCAGAGGAAACAGTCCATCCATGGTATGATAGACATCTCTACACCAGAGAAGATGTGCTAATAACCACCATACAGTATCACAGTATCACCACCAAGGTTGGAAGAGACCTCAAAGATCATCGAGTCCAACCTGTCACCACAGACCTCATGACTAGACCATGGCACCAAGTGCCACATCCAATCCCCTCTTGAACACCTCCAGGGACGGTGACTCCACCATCTCCCTGGGCAGCCCATTCCAATGACGAACGACTCTCTCAGTGAAGAACTTTCTCCTCACCTTGAGCCTAAACTTCCCCTGGCTCAGTTTGAGACTGTTACCTCTTGTTCTGGTGCTGGTTGCTAGAGAGAAGAGACCAACCTCTTCCTGGCTACAACCACCTTTCAGGTAGTTTGTGGAGAGCAATGAGGTCTCCACTGAGCCTCCTCTTCTCCAGGCTACACAATCCCAGCTCCCTCAGCCTCTCCTCATAGGGCTTGTGCTCAAGGCCTCTCACCAGCCTTGTTGCCCTTCTCTGGACATGTTCAAGTGTCTCGATGTCCTTCCTAAACTGAGGGGCCCAGAACTGGACACAGTACTCAAGGTGTGGCCTAACCAATGCAGAGTACAGGGGCACGATGACTTCCCTGCTCCTGCTGCCCACACTATTCCTAATGCAGGCCAGGATGCCACTGGCCTTCTTGGCCACCTGGGCACACTGCTGGCTCATGTTCAGCATACTGTCAACCAGTACCTGCAGGTCCCTTTCTGCCTGGCTGTTCTCCAGCCACTCTGACCCCAGCCTGTAGCTCTGCATGGGGTTGCTGTGGCCAAAGTGCAGCACACAGCAGTACAAGCTTTGTGTTAGGCTATGGACAGAGGGTAAGGCTCCTTCAGCTTATTGTGCATTCTGTGGTTGGCTTGAAGGCTGGGATCACTCAGAAATTATAACTGGTAAGTTAGATCAAGAGCATTAGGCCATGAATTATGTTTATTGACCACTCTGGATCCTACATAGGCTATTTATTATATCTTACTTATTAAACTTAGGACTCATAGCACAACCAACCTCTACAGTGCCTTTTGCTCTCACTTGGACCTGCTGTTCTCCTTGAAATACTTGGAACAGCTGTCAAAAAACAGTGAGTCTACTGCTGTTGGCAGTTGTACTTGGTTGCGTTTTACATGCTGGGGTGATCTGGTGCTGTTTGTGTTATGCTGGTATGAGTGTCTTTCTGTGGCATCCCTCATGTTTGCAGTTGTTGTGAATGTGCTGTGCCCTGAGACAACAAATCACAGTGGTTTGCTGTCATCTTTAACCTTTTTCAGTTCATACTCCAGTTGAGAAACTGGAGTATGAACTGGCCTCAGTTGCCAAAATTACCAGAAGTCTTGTTCAGTTTTTTGTTTAAAAACACACACGAGAAGTAAGGTTTTGTCATCACTGTCCTGACATTTATACATGGATTATATGTGTATAGATAGATGGCTGTACAGTTTTCTTCTTTACTAACATTTCCTCCCCAGCAGTGGATTGAACACAACAGAGGCGAATAGCTACCTATCCAAAAACCCACTTTGTGGCAAATTGGCTAAACCCATGCCTCCTGTCTGCAAAGTGACATGTAAAGTGCTGTAGGAGCGCAATACAGCCCCAAAGGCTAATATGAAGTGGATAATATTTAATTAGAAAACTGACTAAATTAGATGCATCCTATTCCTGTTTAGCTACAGTTGCTTCTAGCAGGGGGGTTATACTGGGGGAATATAGCAGGGGACAAACAAGACCTGTTTAAAGTGAGAACAGAGATTTTGCAGTAAAAGTAAACTGAGAGGAATAAACTGAGGGGCTATGGAATTTTCTTGCCACCAGCACTAATTCTTTCAGTTGTCTGGCTACATATCCTTAGCATGTGTGGTCAGCTTTACTGGGTTAATCTGTTCTTTTACAGAAAGAATTAAATGTCTTTCCTTGATTTTACACTTTTCAGTTTACCCAAACTCCTAAGTTTGAATATGCTTTCCTCTATGTCCAAGGAATCACCCAATAGACATCCTAAGGAAGTCCTCAGTGGGGCAGATGGGAGGTGCAGTCCCAGTTATGCTCACTAACAGCCTCAGCAACTTTCTGAAGCATCGCAACCCCACGACATGACCGGCCACCACAGCCTGTACTTTCTCAGAGACCAGACATTTTTGCAAGCTTTCTTATTTCAAGACGATGTGTACAACTCCTAGTTATTCTCCTCAAATGCTGTAGAAAAGCCTTCTGCAAATACCTAATCTCTTCTAAGCTTGTATTCAGTTTGGAAATGCTGTACACATCTGCGTGTGTGTCATCTAGAGGTGAGGGGAATGCACTGCATAGGCCCCTTTTGGCAATCTTAGGATGTTATTTGTGCCAGTTAACACGGGCTTTCCACAAATTAAGGCACTAAACCTTTAGCATCATATCCACAGCTGCCTTTTTTCTTTTAAGATTTTGACTATAAAACACTTTAACGTGTTTGTTAGTGTCTGCAGTGCATAAACTGCTGATCTAATGCTTTAGGTTTTAAATCAAATTGACATTAGTAATTCATTTGCAGTTACACAGAAATATTTCCAAACATACACACCACCCAAACCAATTCATTCTGAATGCCAGAGGGAGAAAGGAAGGCCTCTTCTCACACAGTGCATAATTAAATGGTGAAATGCATCATCCTTACCTTATGGAAACCAGAAGTTTAAAGGGATTAAAAATGAGATTAGGGCAGCTGACAGAAAACAGGTTCACGCAGTGGCTCTCAAACACAATTTTGCCCATACAGCTTGCAGCTTACCATGTGTCACATCTCCCAGTGGACATACTGTGTTGGTTTTGGTACTCTTCTTCCAGGCATCTACTGTGGGCCATGGCTGGGGCAGGACGTGGGATGGTTCCCATGATCTTCAGTGCTTTCCCTGGGAGTTGTGGATACAGAAAGCCTTCCGCAGCTGTCTCTGGAGCAAAGTTGACATTCTGGGATGAGACCACCAGGGTGTCTGAGCTGTGTCCTTGGAGCACACGCCCTTTGCCCTTTCTTCTGGTGGTACACATTCCAGTTCCAGTGCCATTACAGGGTAAGACTGAGCTAAATATGCACATGGGTGCAATGAAAAGTAGAGTCTTTGCAAAGCCAGATACTACCACAGTCCCTCCACTCGGGGACTATTGATGAATGTTTATGCTCACAGCACTGACTGTTCATTAGCAGAAACTGTCATTTTTTCATCTGAGATCACTTAGCTGAACTGTTTTGCCAATAAATTTCTGGCACACTTCTTCAAGAGGAATGCCAGACACAGCAAACTGCTCAACTAGTTGCTGCATCTACACTTTTAATAACTGACAGTTCCATTTTGTTCATTTTTACAGAGACATTGATGTATCTGACAGTTCCTTAAGAGATGCCTCTCTGCTCAGACTGAGGCCGCATCTGAAGAAACAGCAGACTGAAGATGCAGTATTTCTTTTCTGCTCTTCCTTCTAAAGTTAAATACCTTCAGCTTGAAATGCCAAAAATTGGACTCTACCATCTCCTTTACCTATGTATAATAAAAAGGAAACAAAATAAACACAATAAAAATGTCATCTTTAGAAATATGTTTTAATTTCCTCTCCATTTCCCCAAATGTTTCTTCACAGTCTATCCAAACTGAGTTTTCTAATGCTGTCCATCGGTAAAAAATAAATCCGAGCACAGATTATTTAAACTACTAAAGTCCACCAGGGCCTTTCTACAATCTCTGACTTTTTTCTTTTTCCAGGAAAACCTGCTTAAGAATGTCTGCAGGAAGGGAATAATTAGAAGGGGACAAGCAGTGACTGATAGGAGGTTTGGAGGGAAGTTTTTTGAAAGGCAACTCTAATGGCAGGAAAGATGGAGGTTTTGGTGTGTTTCCTCAAGGACTCAGTGCTCGCCTGATCTCTTCCAGGCCCTTGTGACTAAGTCATTACACAATGCAGCAGGTGTTCTGGTCTGTAACAGAATAGAATAGAATTAACCAAGTTGAAAGAGACCTTTGAGATCATTGAGTCCAACCTATCATCCAACACTATCTAATCAACTAAACCATGGCACCAAGCACCACAGCTGTGGTGGCGGCACACAGTTTTCAGCCTTTTAATGTGATTATTTTACCATGACTCAGTTTACTAAACCTTCTTCATCCCTTCCTCTAGTTTTGGGGGTTGTCTACCAAACCCAAAAGCTTACCAAACCCAAAAGCTTATTGTCTTAGCATCTTAGCATTCAAGCAGTCAGGAATAACTATTTGTCCTGCTTACTGCACTTCAGAATTGCTTTCCTAGTGAGATTTACTGCTGCAAAGTATTAACACTCCCTAATCCAGATGATCCACAAGAAGAGAGTTTGTAGGCAAACTGCCAATGCTCAAAATGTTCAGGGAGCTTATGATGAGTGCATGAGCACTATGCTCCAAACTTGGATGCACAATTTCTTATGTTTTCCTAGATCTGGGTTTATTTTTACCTAAATGAGACTGTTTGACTGTCTAGAGATTCTTTTCTTTCATTAAATATCACACCCATAAGTGTGAGAGCCCTCTTGGCTCTACTTCTCATGCCAGAAGATGCAGCCTCTCACTTGTGTAGTAAGAGTCATCCTACTGCCTTCTAGAGCTTCAGCATCTTCAAGTCAGCAGTTACCTTGGAGATAAAGGCTCTAATCAGCAGTTTAGAGGGTCAGGCTCACACTTACAAGGCCTTTTTCATCTGACTGAATCTGGATTTATTTGGTGCTCAGTGGCACAACTTCAGCAAAGCGAAATGAATATCACTTAATGCTGTTAGTGCTTTTGTGGCTCACCTCTAAATCTAGCCCATCTTCAACACGTTCTTGAACAACCAGTGCCAGGGAAGGACAGAGTTTGCACAGCAGTCATTGTGCCAAGTGAAAACATGAAAAAGTTCCCACACCACATACTATCTCCTTGATTGCAATTGCAAAGCTGAAAGCTCAGCTAACTTTTTGAGGTCAAGGGAGGTGATTCTCCCCCTTTACTCTGCTCTCATGACATCCCACCTGGAGTACTGCATCCAGCTCTGGAGCCCCTAACATAAGAAGGACATAGATTTGTTGAAGAGAGTCCAGAGAAGGGCCATGAACACGATCAGAGAATTATAGAATGCCTTTTCTGTGAGGACAGGCTGAGAGAGTTGGGGTGTTCAGCCTGGAGAATAAAAGGCTCCAGGAAGACCTTATACTAGCTTTCCAGTAATTAAAGGAGGCCTCTAGGAAAGCCAGAGAGAGACATATTACAAGGACACATAGATAGGACAAGAGGTAATGGTTTTAAACTGAAAAGGGGCAGATTTCTTAATATTAGGTGCGAAGAAGTTCTTCACTGTGAGTGTGGTGAGGCACTGGACATGTTGCCCAGAGAGGCTGTGGATGCTACCTCCCTGGTACTTTTCAAGGCTGAGTTAGATGGGGCTTTGAGCAACCTCATCTATCAGAAAGTGTCCTTGCCCATGGCACCAAGGTTGGAACTAGATGACATTTTAGGCCACTTTCAAAACAAACCATTCTATGATTCTAATTGCATTAGTCCAAGATCAAATCCTGTTCATTTCACCAATTAGGTCATACAGATTTTTTTACTCTTCTCATGTCAAAACCAAAACACAGCAAAGTAAACCAAGCACAATACCAGGAATCTCACATCAGTGCAGCATGTAAATTCACTGCCTATCAAATTAAATTTGTAAATTCTTTTTTCCCTCACCTGAAGAGTTTGTCTCAGCCTTTGTGGACTGGCATTATGTATTTTATTGCTGTTGAATTCACTCTTGAGTCACACCTCAGCCTTTCCAGTTCATTCAAGCTGACAAGTTCACAGTGATGACTCCAACAGCCTCCCTTTAAACACACGACCTAGTATTTACATTTACATGATCTCCCCAGGGCGTGGGGGACTACACTTGAAAACTAGCCCCTTTCCAGGTAGCTTGTTAGGAACTCTTATGATCTAATAAGTTTAACCTACTTGACTACTGTGTCAGTGCAAGGCATTTCACTATCAACCAGCATAAAAGCATCACTCGCTTGCCTCTTCTGCGACTTCCATTATTTGACTGATGTGAATTTCAGTGCTAAGTCTTCCTGCTTAGCTTCATCGACTGGGGCTGACCCAGTGGATTAACAGCTTGAGTCATTTAGCAGCAAAGCCAGCTGCCAAACCAAGAACTAACCCCCAGCTCCTTATCATCATACAGCCACAAAAAAAGTAAGATCTCTCTCCAACCATCCTGTGCAGGAGCTCACTGAGAATAAACTCAGCATGCACATCTAACACCAAAGCAGGGTGCTAAAAGCACTCAGGATATTTGCAATGACAGCAGCCACAGTGGGAGGGCCAAGTCTGTTCTTCTGTGGAACTCAAGACAAAGCAGTAAATACCAAATCTTCTCACAGGAAGTTTCTCTTCACACTGCTGTTGTTTTGTTCACCCAGGTTTGAGTGTACTGGATCAAAGGTTCATCTAAATCAAATCTAGTTTTTCCAGAATTTGTTCCCAAGCTCCAGCCAGTTGCGGCTGAAAGATTTCCTGAGCCAGAAGCAATGTCTTTCTGTTAAGACCTCTGGGAGGATGTTTTATCCACAGACTTTTGTGGGCACTTTTTAAAGTCTGCATACAAACACAGGCATATACATGTGGCACACTTCTGTTGCTATAGATGTATTGGTTCAGAGCATTAGTTAATTAATAAAAAAATTATTATTAGGTCAACTGCTTGATAGAGGCTAAATGGTTACATAAGTAAAATGAATCCAATTAAAACCCCATTTCTCTCACAACCACAGTCTTCTGAATCATTCATTGTTCAGGCTGAAGTTTTCCATGCCTAAAGACAGAAGCTTTTTTCTTATCCCCTTAAAGTCAAAGCAAAATCCCTGAAACCATTTTTAGGTTATGGGAGAGTGGTTCTAACAAAACTTTTCCCAGAAGAACTACAGCAAAAACAAATGAAATTTGAAACTTAGAAATGACTGAGTAATCAATGAAAATTAGTGCTTTTGCATGCTTTGAAAGGAATTGCCTTTAATTTAGCCAAGTTATGGCTTTTCAAAAGAAGTGTGCTGGATACTGATGGCTAAGATGTTGTCTGCAGGTGGACATAATACAGGGATCTGTGAGCACACATACAGGTTTCAAAGAGACTCAATGTTCATGCAAAACCTGCCAGTCACTGAAATCACCATGTAGAAGAACAATTCTTTTTTATCAGTATAATATTAAAAAAACAAAACAACCCCACACCACCATCCAGGGCTTGCTTTTCACAAGATCTGAGCTAGTGCAGCCTTTGAACCTCTTCCAACATCCATCAGGTGTGAGAGTTCTGTGCATGCTCAAACTGTGGGAATAGGGTAGGCAGAGGTAAAAGGGAGGAAATCAATAAAACAACTATCTTTTGTAAGGGCACTAATCAGTCCACAAGAATTACCTTCTCACTCTTTCCTCCTGGGAAGTAAAACCTTCCAGAATCTCAGCTTCAGCAGAGAGCCCTCCCTCAGAAAATCCAGTGGCCCCTGGTGGTCAGTGACTCCCTTGAAATAAAAATGGTGGTGATTAGGTGCTATGTTTTACCTCATCAATTTATTTCTTGGATGAGTGCTTTAATTCCTTTGCAGCCAGGGAACAAGATGAGTCCTGATGAGCAGGGGCAATCTAAGATTCCTGCTGTTCTTTGTAAGCTCCATGGTACACTGACAGTGGTTCATTCATCTTCTGTTTCTTTAGAGAGTCAACAAAGTTAAACAGCTGATTGCTTAGCAGAACATCTGCGGAGGCACCCACTATGTCCATAAGGAATACACTGACTGAGTATACAAATCAGACTAGGCAAGAGCCTTAGTAGGGCCAAATATTTAGGAAACTGATATGATCAGTGACCAACCTAGGCTACTTGAACTTCCCTCTCTGCTTTTGGGAGTACTTCCTTTGATGGTGGCTGCATCTGATTGTTTTTAAAGCTCAGTTGGGCTTGAAACAATATAAGAAATTGTATAAGACAGCATTGAGCAAAGAAACAAAGTATAGCCGCAGCTACACCCAATGACATTTTCTGAGAGGTCTCCTGAAATATTTCCTTATACCTAGGTGGCACTCATTTGCACACCCTTGTTTACTTGGTGCCCACAGTGCCTGAAAGGTTCCACTTCCTGCATTTGTCTTCAAAGAAATTCTTATGAAACTATTCCCACCATGTCGATTTACAGCTCTTTAAAATAAGATTCCCCTTTGGGGAATCATTTCCTTGGACAACTAATTGCAACAGCAACCCCTTTTTGACACAATTTATAAATACAAGAATAAAGAAAGGTAACATCAATCTTACTCATCTGAAAATTGCTATTGTGCTTTCCCCCCTGCTTTTAAAGTATATAAAATTTGGACAATGCGTGACAGATTACTACCTTGAATTTATGCATCACTGGGAAATAGTGCTATCTATCAGGCAATACTTAGATACAGGCCCCTAGAAGTTATTTATATGATTTGCACTTACTGTACATTTATCTTTTTTCCCCTCAAAAGCTTATCTATGCTTCTAGTTTAGTATATTTATCTATTCTGTCCTTCGTCAAAGTGCACAATGCCAAATTCTGAGCCCTTGAGAAAATGAAGCGCACAGAAAGGGTTAGCCAGGTATCACACTGACAATGCAAGAACATGGTAATAGAATCATGTTCAATACTAAAAATACTATAATGGATGACCTGGGGAAAAGTTAGTTAGGAAAAAAAGACAATTTCTTAAAATCTCTTCAAATCTTAGGCTTTGACTGCTTTGCAAGTTTCAACCCTTTTGCAAAGATACAGCTATAACTGAGTAAAACCTGTTAACACAAATCCACTCCATGACAATTCCTATTTCTTTCAAAATGCAGAATTCCTTTCAATATTAATTTCAGCAGTATTCCAGATTGAAGTATAATAAGCATCTGGTACAAAAAAACCCAACTTCTGTGTTCTTTCCCAAACAGTCAAAATGTATTTCACTGTTGGGTTAATCAACCTCTAATAACCAGTGTAGGAAGGGCTGAAATACTCTGAAGGATCTTGGCATAAGCAAGCAAGAACCAAGTCAGACCAAACCAAAGAGTCAGCTTTGAAATCCTTTGGCAACAAAACATAGTTGCTTCTGTAAGAAGCCCTAAATTACCTTTTCTTTTATGGGCTCCCAATTCTGCTAGTTGAGTTCTTAATTTTTGTCACTTGCCATAGCACACAAAGACTTTGATCATGTGCTAAATAGTTTTGCAGTAAGTGGGCAGGACTGCAAGAAGCAAGACACAGATTAAGGAATTTATCCTCAAGAGTCCCTCTCATTTTGATGGGTTGCCTTTTATCCCACAAAGACTGGATTACAACTTTAAAGTCTGTCCTAGCCGTGGGTGGATCACCTCAGGAACACACCAGAGAACAAAAGCACATTTCAAAGACACAAACTGCAGGACCTGGCTTAAAACTTTGAGCTCCAATTCAGTGACTCCACCAAAAAAAAACCAAAAACAACCCAACAAAAAAAAAGGAACCTGACGCTTGTGCCAAGACATCTGACAACCACAGAATTTGAGAGAGCATTCAGTTTACTTCCCTTTTTATCTGTTTGTCCAGCCTCCAGCTTTCCTTTTCAAGGTTTGTTCTTCCGCAGCCACTGTCAAGCAGAGTTATTCCTTGAACTGGAATCTGCTTTGCCTTTACCTTGTGCAAATGACAGGAACTGTTTAACATTTATGGGAATGTAACAAAGAAAAGAATCTGGCTCTGCAGTCCTTAGAGCAGCTTCAATCCTGAGGATGCTTTTGCAGTGTTGAAATACACCAAAACTGAGAAAATCAGAAGATGAAAAAGCATTCAAAATGTCTCAAATAAAAGAAAGAAAACTAAATAAAGGAAGCTGAAGATTTATTTTTCTTTTCCTTTAGTGAAAGCCAGCAGGGAATTGCTAAAATTATTCAAGCTACACTGAGCTACATCTTCTATATCTGAATGTGAAACTGCACAGGACTTCAGCACATTTCCAAAGGCATCTCAACCACTGGCCATTTCTGCTCCCACAGAAAGGCTACTTCTTATTTCTCTAGGTCTACAGTGTCTTCATTAAAGTTGTTTCTGACTCATAAATTTGGGTTCTGAGTAGAGTTTTGTGAAAGTCATAAAATGGTGTATTTATTGTGGAGGGAAGCATAAAATGATGTAATTTTCATGTTGTGAGCACTCTTCCATTTATCTAAGAGAACCCACTGAAGCCCTGGAGGAGAACTGGATTCAACTGTATTATTCCCAGATGGCTAAGTTACAGTTTTATACTTCGAGATATTGAAAAGAAAGAAACATTGAGGATGATGCCAAGAAGCAGGAAAAATATTAGAGAGAATTTAAAAAAAAAAAAAAAGAAAAAAAAAAAAAAAAAGAAAAAATTGGGACTGGGATTTCTCTTTCCTGTATCCTTTCACAGAAATGAGCTTCTGGCTTGAAAGCCATTTGGGGAAGGGCACTGTTTGCATCGTGTTTGTATTACAGCATTATGACCAGGAGGAATATCGATAGGAAAGCCCAGTTAATTAAACCAGCAACAATCATTTAAAACAACAAATCCTCTAGGCAAGTCCCTGGGGAGAAGATACTACTATTTGGGGTGTTTCCTCCAAAATTTCCACATAAAACCATGCAGATTCTGGTCTCTAATGCATAACATCCGGTAACTGATCCAGCCCTTGAGCCACATAGGACATTTTGCAGACTTTCTGCAGCCACGAACCTGGGACCCAGCTGCAGTAGTTTCATTTGCACGGCGGCCTTGGATGCTAATCCCTGCAAGCAGGGTGCCACTTTCCTTGTCAACACCTCTTCCCCAAAATAAACTATGAATCTGCTCCTGGAAATCTGCCTGCTCCAAAAAAACCCCTACTGATAAGCTTAATGACCCTCCTAGGCTGCAAATGAGATTTAATTCCATTAAAAAGCCAAGAAGTTCTTCCTACCTAACTGTCTATGGTTAAAAATATCTGTGGCTGATCATGAGATATTCCCCCCTAAGAAGCATGCCTAAAATTCTTCAAATCATTTTTAAAGGTTTCTAAATGTATTATTTATAGTTCCTCTCCCAGAATCCTTTGGAGCTGGGATTGTGGCATTAATGGAGCTTGGCTTTACAGACAGAGCCAGAAATAGAAACAATAAAACTTTATAACTTACTAAAACATTTTACAAATAAGATGCTGTGAAACATCAGGCATCCCTGGAGCACACTGTGGTGTGAAATAGCCTGAAGGCCTTATTGTTGCTTCTTGGAGATGACCTACATAACTCACTCGCAGCATCTTTAGTCAGAAAAACACATCTTTCCAAGAACTGCTCAAAACTTTTTCAGACCCCATTCTGAAAATGTTACAATCTGTGTATATATATCCCATATACACATCTTTTCTTACTTTCACATCTCTAAAATGGAGCGAGATGGTTCAGCAATGCAAGACAGGGAAACACAATAGGAAAAAGAGGTAGATTTGTGAAAACGGCAGTTTAAATGCCTCTGCCTTTGAATTTTCATTCATTATTGATTAAGTATGATCATCTTTATTACATTTGAAAATATCATGATGAAAATTGAAGCAAAATATTTTTTAAGTATTTGAATTCTTGAGCAAACTTCGAAACAACTCTATTGATCCAAAATTCACGTGGAGAAGTGGCAGTTTCAGATAGCCTAATGGATTAAACAGAGCTCTGTAAGTTATGGTGCCTTTAAGAGCACTGAGGTCCATGCCAATACTAACAATCCTGGATACCATCATCTCAGTATATTCTCCCCTGTATTTGCATTCATGTTTTACGGAACTTTTCCAAACAACAGTATTTGCTTTCTCTGTCCAAATCAAAGTAATTACTTTCTTCAAACACAACTGTGAAGCACCATTAATTCAGAAGTGTTCAGTACATCTTTCCAGTTTCCACATAAAGAACTTCCAACATTATTTAGGGACAACAACTATTACCCAGTCTAGAGCAGGACAAGGCAAGAGGGCCTACAGGAATGCTGGGGAGGGACTTTTTAGGGTGTCAGGGAGTGATAGGACTAGGGGGAATGGAATGAAGCTGGAGGTGGGGAGATTCAGACTGGACTTGAGGAAGAAGCTCATCACCATGCAAGTGGTGAAGCCCTGGAATGGGTTGTCCAGGGAGGTGGTTGAGGCCCCCATCCCTGGAGGTGTTTAAGACCAGGCTGGACGAGGCTCTGGCCAGCCTGATCTAGTGTGAGGTCTCCCTGCCCATGGCAGGAGGGTGGAACTAGATGATCCTTGTGGTCCCTTCCAACCCTGACTGATTCTATGATTCTATAAGAACTGATAGCTGGAAGATGAAGTGTGATAAATTTATATATGAAATGAATTCAAATTCCCTCTTATAAACTGACCAATCAGGCTTGCTTCTGTCACTGGCTTTACTGGAAAATATTCAATAATCCAGAAAAATCTGTGAACAGTAATCCAGAAACATCTCTTCACCAATGACCTCCAGCTCTGTTCTTCCCTTTTTAAAGGTCAGCCCTTGCTCCTGCTCTAGTCGTGCTCTTCCCATTGCACTGTTTAGCTATCTGGCAATATACTCTGCAATAAATACATAATGTTGTAATTCTAGAATTAGCTCTTAGTTGGCAGCGTATCAAATGCTTTTCTGAAACTCAAACACATTAATTCTATTGATCTATCTCAAAGATTGCAAGGCTTGGGCACATGACGTATGCTGAAACCTCTCTACAATACTGTTGCATCTACATGTCACAATTTTTCTCCCAAGCTGATTCTAATCTGATGGAGATATTTGAAGGTTGTCTGAATCACTTTATTGTCTCCCTCTTTGCTAGGGAAACTTGATCATGATTTTCTAGGGGCATGCTGTTATCTCCTCCTTGATGAAATCTAAAGGCCATGTCATACCATGTTGTTTGGCGTGTTAACTCCACACATACTTTCCCACAATCCTACCACTAGGACTATTTCTTTTCCCTCTGTTTGTGCATATTAAGATCTTTGAGGCACTTTTTTACTTTATACACAAGTCTCCTTTCCTTTCGTGCCCTCATTATTAGCTCTGTCCTGCCATTCATCCCATGCTCAACATCACGACTAGCTTTGCTGCAAATTAAGGTTAAAAATGCTTTGACTGGAGCAAGGAGAGGTTATTTTTAACCATCTCATTTTTCAGGGTTCCTACTTATTTTCTTCCTTTTTATGAGCAAAAAACCTCCGTATTTGCAATTTTCTAAGTCTATTCACTGACTTTTTGCAATCCTTACATTATATCCCCTTTAAAACCTAAACATTCCTCACTGCACAGTCCATGCCTTGTTTTCTTTGCCCTTGATAGTCTTTCCTATTCACACGGTTCCTGATAATGTTCACATCTTTAACTTGACACAATTCTAACCTTCCACAACATTCAGACTCCTGGATCCCAATGTCATCACTTCTATATTTATGAAACATTACTCTTTGAAGTCAGTAATCCTAGAATTTAGCTTACATGACACAAAAGAATATGATCAAAGCTGTCTTGGGTAGTGTAACTATGCCAGTGTGATGTTTCACTTGACCTAATATACTTTGAATTTATCAGCTGGAGGAAAGTATGTGGCTGTACAGCTTCAGATATTCAAATCAGTCTGTTCAGACCTAATATAGTTCTTATGGCTGGCTAAATATGGCTGGGTGACAATTCTTTGTTACCTATTTCTCCTTCTGAACAGGTTTTGGGCATCCGTGTGGGTGGTTTTTTGTATGTTTGGGGTTTTTTTTGTTTGGTTGGTTGTTTTTTGTTGGTTTGGTTTTTTTCCTTTCCCTATTTTAAAGAAGCCAACCTTTGAGAATACAGCAGGTTTTGTAACCAAACCTAGAAGTAGCTTTTTAAAATCACCCTCTTCCAAAGTGACAGTAATCCAAACCAGCTTTATTTTTCCTGTGCCTTCCCATTTCATTACGGCCTAGCACATTAATAATAAATGGTGATAACACATCAGCTTTTGCCTTTAGTTCTGCTCTCCTGGACTGCACACATTTATTTGACACTTGTGTTCTAATTGTAACTATTACACTTGCATGAACAGTGGAAATTTCACCACGCTGCAAAGAATCTTTTTGAGAAACACACAGGAACTTCAGCTGTGGCTGTTCAATCTCATTCAGTGTCATACCTGACTTTTCATTACTTACTGATCACTGTTCTTGGTGGCAACATTCTGTGGTACAATAGTGTTGCAGAATAATTTAGGTCAGAAAAGACCTCTTGAAGTTTGCAATCCAACCTCTTGCTCAAAGCAGCACAAGTTTCAAAGTTACATGAATTTCATCAGGGCTCCATTTAGTTCTGTAAACCTTCAAATCTCTTATCCATTCCCCTTGTCTCTGTGACTTCTTTCTCACTTACCCCCTCCCTACTTGCCTGATTTTTCCTTCCATGTAACAGAAACAGGTTTGAGAAATTAAACGTGTCCTCCCTGACTTTCTTTGCACTGTCTTACCCTATCCTTCTTGAGAGACTGTTAGAAATTTGCAGATCACCTAGGCTGCAAGGTCTTGAAGCATCACCTTCTCACCACTATCTTTGACAGACTCCAGCAGAGTGTTTCTTTTGTACTAAGACCACAAGTGAGCAAAGGAAGCTTTTTTTTTTTTCTATTCCTCAGATGTTATTTCGCAGTATCATATCTTCAACAGTAATTCTGTCCCTGGCAGGCAGCACAATGCTGTTCTCTGGACCAGCTGAGCTTGCAGGCCGCCATATCCTCTCATGTCCTGTTTTTCATAGGACACAGTCTCACACTGTGCCAGGGGAGGTTTAGGCTGGTTGTTAGGAAGTTCTCAGAGTGATTTGCCATTTGAATGGGCTGCCCAGGGAGGTGGTGGAGTCACCATCACTGGAGGTGTTTAGGAAGAGACTGGATGGGGTGCTTGGTGCCATAGTTTAGTTGATTAGATAGTGTTGGATGAGAAGTTGGACTCGATGATCATGAAGGTTTTTTCCAACCTGGTTAATTCCATTCCATTCCATTCCATTCCATTCCATTCCATTCCATTCCATTCTTCTTAACAGTAAGTCCTTGCTACCAAATCTGCTCCATGTCTGTATATATCTTTGCTCTTCCCTTCAACTGGAGTTTAGTCCATCTTACCTTGCTGGTCACAAACATTCATTGCTGGTACATCTCTGCTTAGACACAGTAGACAAATGTACACACACATTTCAGAGGCATGTAAGCAGCAGTCACTAGATTCTGCTAATTCATAATTACTTTCTCTTTTAGGAAGAATACCCTTTTATTATTATTTGAGACAGGCTTTTTGTAAATTAAGCAGCTCAGCAGGGGATGGGTTAGATGGTATTCTACTGGTTCCTACTACTGTCAGAGAGCCACTGATTTTGCCATGTGATACAATACCAGACACTTTTGTTCATACCTGTAAGCACTGTCATTGCTACAAACCAAAAGAGCTGTAACAAAGGACTGACAGCTCTGTACTCCCCAAAGCACTATCAAGCAGTCTCAACTATGGCGGGCTCTTCCTGTGCAGTTCATGCCTCTAGCAGGCGGGTGAACCTGATGTGCCTTTTACTCGGCGTCATGCTTTAAAATTCAATTATTGAGATGTCCTCCGTGCTCCACCATTTCATCTTTACACTACTTGCAGTAATCAAATTTCCTTGTTGCTTTTTGTTTCTATGGCATAAACATCACTACTTAACTCAATTTAAGTCACAGAATACCTCATTAAAATCCATCCGGAAACTGTTGGTAAGACAGGCATGTGTTACTAAACCCTCATTTATATCTAATTATAAGGATGGAACATACCACATTATTTTAATACAGAACATTCACATCTTGGCTTCACACCTTAACCAATTAGGGATCAGAACCCCCAATCTTCAATTATTGAAAGTTACAAGAAACATACAAGGGTTGAAACACTATAACGTTTTAGTTGGATATTGAAAAATTCTGGAGAAAAATTGGTTAAGTTCAAATATATCACTGATCAAACACAGTGTATGGTGTTCAGCAACAAGGCTACCCCTGACCAAACCTAAAAATTCCAACAACCACTCAACAAACCCCAAATCTTTCCTGGATACCTTAACAGTTATTAGGACAATTTTGAAGATTAAATTCTACCCTGCACTTGACCTCAGGTGAAGTGTTCACAAGACAAAGACAAGCAGAGAAATTGCTGTCTGAAGGCATGATTATTCTGTGCATTCAGTAAATGCAGTAATAAATAGGGCAGTACACTGTACAAAGAGGAAACAGTAAGTGACCTTTCTCTTACAGACCTCAGAAGCATAGAATCAATAAGGTTGGAAAAGACCTCAAAGATCATCAAGTCCAACCTGTCACCCAAGACCTCATGACTAACTAAACCATAGCACCAAGTGCCACGTCCAATCCCCTCTGAACACCTCCTGGGATGGTGACTTCACCACCTGCCTGGGCAGCACATTCCAATGGCTAACAACTCTGTGAAGAACTTTCTCCTCACCTCGAGCCTAAACTTCCCCTGGCACAGCTTGAGACTGTGCTGGTTGCCTGGAAGAAGAGACCAACCCCCTCCTGTCTACAACCATCTTTCAGGTAGTTGTAGACAGCAATGAGGTCACCTCTGATCCTTCTCTTCTCCAGGCTAAACAATCCCAGCTCCCTCAGCCTCTCCTCATAGGGCTTGTGCTCAAGGCCTCTCACCAGCCTTGTTGCCCTTCTCTGGACACATTCAAGAGTCTCAATGTCCTTCTTAAATTGAGGGGCCCAGAACTGGACACAGTACTCAAGGTGTGGCCTAACCAGTGCTAAGTACAGGGGCAGAATGATGATTGACTCAATCCCCTCATCCAGATCATCAATAAAGATATTGAACAGGATGGGGCCCAGCACTGATCCCTGGGGGACAACACTAGTGACTGGCTGCCAGCTGGATGTGGCACCATTCACCACCACTCTCTGGGCTCAGCCCTCCAGCCAGTTCCTAACCCAGCAGAGTGCTGCTGTCCAAGCCAGGGGCTGACAGCTTGACCAGCAGTTTGCTGTGGGGGACAGTGTCAAAGACCTTGCTGAAGTCCAGGTAGACTACATCCACAGCTTGCCCCACATCCATCAGGTTGGTCAGGCAGGACCTGCCCTTCCTGAATCCATGCTGGCTGAGCCTGATCCCTTGTCCGTCCTTCAGGTGCTATGCGATTTCCCCCAAGATGATCTGCTCCATAATTTTCCCTGCCACTGAAGTCAGGCTGACAGGCCTATAGTTTCCAGGTTCCTCCATCTGTCCCTTGTTGCGGATGGGCATCACATTAGCCAGTTTCCAGACTTCTCAGACTTCTCTAAAAGTCACTCCAAAATAAGCATATAAAGCAAGGCTCACATCAGTCAAGCATAAAGGAACCTCCAAATCTGCTCACCCCTGCTGGTTCTAGTCTCTTTTCCAGGCTCTTGATTTCCCTTCTTTCAATGCTCCATCCTGCTGGTTTACAGCCCTGCATGCTGGGGAGGCCAGCTCTCTGCTGCCAGGGACTCTTGTTACAGTACCAGGGAGACACACATGTTGTCCATTTCTTTCAGGTGCATTTTTTATTCAAGTCCCACAGAAATTGGTGGACGAAGTCTTGGAGTCTTGGATCAGAACCCTGAATATTCAAACCATTTGAAATTAAATGAACCCTACAGTTTGTCAAAAGGGAGATGATGGAAATGAGTCTACACCCAGCCAGACAGGGCTTGAGGCAGAAATTTCTGAGGTCAATTCAAGCAGGCTTGACTTGTTACTCATTTCTTATGGTTATAACACCAGTAAGAGCATTTTAGAAACTTCTGAATTTCCCATTTGAAAATTTTCAGCTAAATGCTGTAGGTGCATACAAATTACAGGCAAGTATTCCTCTAGGTTAGGCTCTCACAATTAACAGCTCAAGTTCTGTTTTCTAAGCCAGATAATAAGCAGCCTTAGGGAAGGTGAGGAAAGTCCAAAATTGTGTTAAATAGTCTAAAGCTACAAAAGGAAGTGTTAAATGTAACATCATTTTCAAGTGGTTAACGCGACGTGGACATCAGTTTTGAGTGTAGTTTGTAGTGTGGCAAACCTTTGGTTTGAACGTAATATTGAAAAGATTTGAGATTTCTAATTGTAATGAGATTTTCAGAGGACATTTTGAACACCATGGTGGATCAGTTCAGTCCTTCACCATGATTATCTGCATTTTCAGGCCTATGATTTGGCACCAAACGATTCAGTGGGCACAGGACTTGTTTGGATCAGCCAAATATTTACACAGTAACAGAGCAGCAATTCTTATTTTTGTGATTAGCATCAGCTAAAGAATTTTGTATTCTCTACATTGCTCAAGTTACGCCTATGTGTCAAGAAACAGAACCATTCTGCAGCTCCAGCCTACCCTGATGCCTCTCTGTATTCCTTACAGATGCTCCATTATATTTAATACATTTTAGAAGAAAAGCATCTGTCTTTTTATGAGGAATAGCCCTCATAGCAATGTAAAATGCAAGCCTAAACCAGAAAGTTTTAGATTCTCAGTTTTCCTTTCTGTAAGGCCTCTTTTCTTTTTCTTAGGCATCCACTTTTTTTCCAACATTTAAAAAATGTTGTATTTACGGGGGAATTTTCAAAGTATAAAGCCATGCTGGCACAGTCTGCTGTGAGCTGATGTTCTAGCAACAACTTTCGTCATGGGAGCACTTCTTGGCTTAGAGGTCTCACAAAGAGAAGAGTTAAACAGTTCTTCAGGAAACTACATGTCAGTTAAAGAAAACAAGCGACTATATAGCACAGAGAATTGACAGCAACCAAATGTAAAGTGTAGCAGGAATCATCAGTGCAAGAGACTTAGCAACAAGGGTTCAGTTTCATTCGAACTGTTTATATCTGAAACTACTTTAGGAACAACTCCTGTCTTCAGCTGAAGACAAAATGCAAATGGAATACGGACTTGTGTAGGTAACCAGCGGTTTTAGCATAATTTTAGAAAACAGGTATATATTTTCATAATCTCTAAATTATATATCCACTAAAAATATGAGGGCCTTTCCCCTCTGCACAGGAATCTGTTTGAATGTCAATTTGATGATTACTACTGGTAGATGGAATTTTGATATCCATTTGGTAGTGATTTACACCAGTGTTTTCAAGGCTGCCAACAAGCAAATCCAGAAGGCAGGCAGCCAAAATTCCAGAAGAGACAACTGTCTTTTATTTTATAGCTTATGCATTTTGAGCTTAATATGATTTTCCACTAACAAGTTCTGTATCTTCTCCAAAGTGCTAAAACTGGTGTGCAGAACTGCAGAGCAACACAGCCTCTTTGAGGCAAGCCGATATTAAACTTCTGATAAATTATAGAGGTTATACTGTTTAGTTAAGGAAAAAGAAAGCAGTAAAGCTAAAAGAATTACACATGATTTATTGTGGACACTTGTTTCAATGGACACATTTATAAGCCTGATTATACATAAAACAACAATGTATCAGGCTGTCACTTCCCCTTTGATACAGAATGAGCAAACAGGTAAAAGATAAGGAAAAGATTGCTGTAACACTCAAGAGGTGCATAAATCATGTACTGTCTATATTATGTGTTTGATAAATACAATGTAAAACATATCTAATTTTTCAGAAAGGCATCAAACACAACCTGCATTCAAAGGAGGAAAAAAGAGCACAAACAAGACCAAGTCTTTCAGAAACTTTAAGTAGAACTATAGGAAGCAGGCACACATTAGAATGGTGAGGGTCAAATCTCGTGCTAAATATGACTGAATTTTCTAATGATTTTTCTAATGAGTTTCCTAATTATTTCTAATGTTAACAACATTCCATTTCTAACAGCAATATGAGTGAAGAAAAAGCTACCTTTCCATGAGGCCATAGCTACCACTTCATATCCACCAATGTGAAAGATCAGACAGTTTTGCTGTGAACAGCATTTATTCTTTCACTGATAACCTACTGGGAAGATTACTCCCTGTCACCAAAGTATGTGTTCATTGCTCCTCAAAGCAATAGCTGGCACTTGGCCATTACAATCTGAAACCAAAATCACATTGGCTAAGCTGTTGACTATATAGAAAAGGTAGTCCTGATCCATGTGTTCCTCCTGAAACTAACTGCACAGAACTGAACACCACAAAGAACATCACTCATTCTATTAGAAATTCCAAGTTAAGACCTAAGAGTCAACATTATGCTGTCTATAGCCTGTTTAATAGGTGAAAAATAATACTAATTCTGAAATAGTAGCCTTTAACTGGTACTCCATGTTCAGATACGAACTGAAAATGACTTCTCTTCTTTGCTTTCCTCTCCCTGGCACGGGCTGTTATCTGACTATAAAACTTATCATCCTGTCTCCTTTATTAATAACATTTGTCTATCTCAATGAATTCCTAAGATAAGTCTTGTTTCATAATCCATGGTAGTACAAAAAACGAATGCCAGCCTTAAAAGAAGCATTCTTGCATAGCAGCATAGGATCACTGAACTGTTTCCGTTGGAAAAGACCTTTAAGATCAAGTCCAACTCAATCAAGCCTGGTACCTAACCAGGTCCCTTAGCACCACATCTCCATGTCTCGGATTCAACCACCTCCCTGGGGAGTATACCCCAATGAAGAAGTTTCTTCTAATATCCAATCTATCCAATCCACCTCCCTTAGAACATCTTGAAGCCATTTCCTTTCATCCTGTCACTTTCTACTTGGGAGAACAGACCAACACCCATCTCACTGAAACCTCTTTTCAGGTAAAGAGTGAGAAGGTCTCCCCCCAGCCTGTTCCCCAGACTGAACAACCCCAGTTCCCTCAGCTGCTCCTTGTAAGGATTGTTCTCCAGAACCTTCACCAGCTTACTTGCCCTTCTTTGGACCTGCTCCACCACCTCAATGTCTTTCTTGTAGTAAGCATGAATCCTGTGGCCATGATAGCATGGGTATAAGGGTAGCCATAGAAACAGGATCTTATCCAAAGAGAGGTTATAAGCCCACAGGCTGCAAATCTTGGCAGGTATGACCAAGGAAATTACAAAAGCCACTACATGCATGATGCTGATCCCACAAGATTACTTCAGTCTAACCACACTGTATGCTCTTCCTCTGTTCTGACCTGCACAACATACACTTCTGTACACATCAAACTTGCAACAGATTCCTAGGCACCGATTACACCCTTCCCTATACACCAGTTTTAATACATATAATGTGAAATACTTTTAAATATACACTGAAGAGAAACCAGAATTACTCGAGATGTATTTTTTTGTGTATTTTATTGATCTGATACAATACACAAGCACACACAATAAAATAGGCATGTGTGTGTGTCTGGATATACACACGTACACAAAATGCCTTACGTATGATGCATACAACCAGCAAGGCCAGACCATCTGGTCTTGCAGAGATATGCCCAGTATAGGGCCAAAGACTAGAATAAAGGCACACAGGCCCTTCAGACCCGTAACACTGTTCATTGAGGAGCCTGGGGACCAGAACAGCTTTTGCAATAGGACAGAAAGAAAATAGGTACCTATTTTAGATCTAGCAATAGAAGAGTTACTTGCTTTTATCTTATTCTGTTTTCTGAGGGTGATCTGTTACTACTTAGACAACCTTAACTGTCTGACTTTACACTAGGAGTTAAACAAAAGGTACACAGAAACCATTAAGTGAGATTCCACATCACGAAGACAGCTAATAAAGCACACTGGGGAGCCATGGCAGATGATAAAACTACACCAGGCCCAACAGCTTGTTGGGACCCAGAGACTGAGATATGGGAAGGCTGAGAAAACACTGGATAAATAGCTTAATAGGCATCCTTGCTTTCTTCTATACTCACCCCAAATCTTGCTGCACATGCACATCCCTCTGGTACCCTCTTCTAATACCATCTCTGAAACAGTCTGAATCTGCCAGCATGCTAATAAAGCTTTTCCACAGCAGAGACTCATTACCTTGTTTTGCTATTGACATATTTTATGAGAAAACGAGTAAAATTGGTTAAGTTGGTCACCAGGCACTTTGATGTGCTATTTACATAGGAAACCACAGTTGGGAGCTGAAAGAGAAGCCTCATGACCTCACAGTGTATTCTGGGAAGAACAGGATGGATAGTTACCAACTTTGTGGCTATTTTTGTATCTCAACTTTTTCAGCTTATGAAAAGAGAAAGGGTACTGGTGAGACAGCTCTGACAGGCATGTTCTTCTTGAGAAATTATAACAAAATACACTTTAAGCCTTTTTTTTTTTTTTCTTCCCCCCATTTTCCCATAAACTGTCAGTTAATAACCTAAACCTGAATTTCTTCCTCTGTTGCAAGTTCATGGCTTGGATCAATAAGACATGTTCCTATCATTTTCCTATCAGACACTACTGGAGGAGCAGTAGGTATCTGCATGGTGAGTAAAGAGAGAGAGGGAGAAAAACTGGGAGTCATGGTTGGTGGAGGGTATTCAGGACTATGGGTAAGGGGAGAACGAGGACATTTTTTAAATGTTTGTCCTGATATTGTATTTGGCATTCGTGGTGGCACTGTCCTGACACCAGGCTGAGCTACTGATGTTATCAAGGGAGGAGGGAAAACAGAAGACGACTTCTCCTTAGGGAAGCTATGAATGTGTACATTCTCATCTTTCAGTTTTGCAATATCATTAAACACTGAGGCAAAAGGTTGAAATCTGGGTTCCCAGTTACAACCACCTCCAAAATCTTCATCAGAGGTGCTAAGCGTTGCAAGGGAATCATACCCAGAGTCTTGTCTCTCTGACATCAAGACATATTCTCTTGTGAGGTCTGTCATTATGTCTTTCTCTTTTATTTCCATTTTCTTCAGTGTTTGAGACAACATTTTATATGCATAGACTATCTCACAGGCTGCTTCTCTGCCTTCTCCTTTAATGGCTGACACACTCTCCATGCTTTGTGTGCTAGCTATGTCATCCATTTCACCAGATTCACAGGAAAGCTGATCAGACTCTCTTGGGATCCCCGAATCTGGCACCCGTGAGCCACACTCACTAAGCACTGAGACAGTACTCTTTCTGCAAGGATGCTCATTGATCCTTTTGATTTCCTCATCCTCTGCAGTTTCTCCTTCAGCAGAACCATGGCCACTGGAGTCTGAATGCCTGCAGGAGACACCATCATCCTTCCCTTCTCCAATTCCTGCTAGGTTCAACCATTCTGCTATAGCACCCATGGGAAGCATACTGCTCTCAGTACTCTGGATTTTATGGCAGTCCTTACCTTCACTGACTGAATTTACATCAGTAGCTGAGGAGGCTGCAGCTTCTTTTCTCACACAAAAGTTCATTAGGTCTTTCTGCTTATGTCTCAGAATAAGCACGATGAGACTGACTACAAGCAGTAGGAACACTACCAAGGAGACTGAAACGCTAATGGTCAGTCTGTATGCTGACAGTATAGGATAACACTCAGGAGAACTGGAGATATTCACCAGAACGGTGCATATTGTGAACTTTGACCCAATTTTTGGGCTGTGAGCCCTTACCAACAATTCCAGGGGGTCATCATTCCTTTTGCTGCTGTTTTTCTTTCTGTGAACACTCTGAGTCAAATAAATATTACCAGTGGTTTGATTCACAGAAAAGAATGGAGATGTTTTTAGCAGGGAGTAATGAACAACTCCATCCAGTCCACCATCGCTGTCTGATGCTGTCACTCTGCCAAGCAACTGGCCTGCTTCATTCCTCTTGGGGAGATTAAAGAAATATTGATCTTGTGTAAAGATGGGGTCAAATTCATCTGCCCCCTCAATATCCACCTGGACTGTAACAGTAGCCAGCAAATCACCTTTGTCTTTTGCTTGGATGATGAGACAGTACCTATTCAGACTTTCATAGTCAAACATTTGCTTCGTAAGAATATCTCCTGTCAAACGATCAATGAAGAACATGTCATGGTCTCTAGGAACTTCACGATGAGCCAAACACGAAGACTGGATGGAGTAGGTAAGATGTCCATAGGAGCCCTTATCAAAATCCAGTGCATTAACAGCACACACAAAAGAAAAGGTAGGCAGATTTTCACTGACAGTGCAGCTCAGGCTGGGAAACAGAAACAGCGGGGCATAATCATTGTCATCCAGGACGCTAACAAGAACAACAGAAAAAGCCACATTTTTTACATCAGCTCCTCCATCTGTGGCTTGGATGACCAAAGTGAATGTTATGGTATCCTCATAATCCAGCGCTTTCATCAAATCCACTGCTCCCGTTTTCCCATCCAAGCGAAAATGTCCCCTGTCATTTCCAGAGATGATAGCATAAGTGATCTCTGCATTAGTGCCTGCATCACAGTCACTTGCTGTAACTTCAGTGACATGGCTACCTACAGGGACGCTTTCTTTGATGTGAACGCGGTACTCTGAGCTGCTAAATACTGGAGGATTATCATTAACATCCAGTACAGTTATTAGCACAGTAGCAGTTGAATTTAAGGAGGGTGTTCCACGATTGGAGGCAAGGAGGACCAAACTGTGTGAAGCTGCCATTTCCCTGTCAAGAGTATTGCTCAAAACAAGACTGCCAACAAGTTTGTAGGATGTTTCTGACTCCACCACACTTGTTTCCACAGAGAATAAATTCACAGCATTGCCGTCAATAATGGAGTATTCAATATAGGCGTTTTCATGTGTCCAGTCATGGTCCACAGCAGAAAATGTGAGGACACTTTCTCCAGCTGAGGCATCCTCGCTCACTCTGAGATTGTAAAGAACCCTTGTGAACTGCGGGGCATAGTTATTGACATCTTCTATGTGCACTTCTACGGCGGTAATCGCACTCAAAGTGGGACTGCCACCATCTGTGGCTTCTATCAGGAGTCGAATACAGGAAATCTTTCCCAGTTGTGTCACTGGTCCCATAGTGAACACTGAACCTGAAAATAAACCAGAATTAACAAAGCCCCACACTTCATACTCACTAAGGCAAGTAAATTATTTCAAAAGACAAATCTAATCATATTTGAAAATTACTGTAATGGCTGCACACCCTAGAGTAACTCTCTGGCATCCAGAGAGTAATGGCTCAACAGCTCAGTGCCTGAATGGAGATCAGTAAAGAGTGGTAAGCCTCAGGGGTCTGTACTTGGACCAGTACTGTTTAATAATATCAGTGACACACAGTGGCATTCAGGCATGCTCAGCAGGCAAGATGACATCAAGCTGAGTGGTGCAGTTGACATAGCAGAGGGACGGGTCACTGTCCAGAGGGACCTAGACAAGAAATGCACCCATGTGAACTTCATGAGGATCAACAAGGGCAAGGGCAAGGTCCTGCACCTAGGTTGGGGTGCAACTTGAAGCAAATCCAGAGGAGGGCGACAAAGATGATCAGAGGGCTGGAACACCTCTGTTGTGAAGACAGGCTGAGAGCATTGGGGTCATTTGGTCTGTAGAAGAGAAGGCTTTAGGGGACCTTACTGTGGTCTTTCAATACTTACAGGGGGCTGAAAAGAAAGATGAGGCTGAAAACAGCCTCTAGCCAAACAAAGACAGTTCGCTGAATACACAGAAACAAATGGATAATAAGAAAGCAGCTGTAACTGGGTGAGACAACTGTATACTCAGTTTGGAGTACCATCACTCAACAAACATTGCATTCAAATATTCAGCTTATGTATGTAAACCCCTGGGAACAAGAAGGAATAAGAACCTGCTCACTGAACGTCACTTTTGCTGTGCCTAGTAATCTCTGAATCTGACATTCCCAAAAATCTTATGTACATATGCATACAGTGACGCTGACTTTCTAGAGTTTTAACAACATCAGGCCAGAAAATTTAAGTTTGTACATCTCCTAACTGTTGAAGAAAATTATGTATTTTGGAAAGAGCATCCTCAATTTAGAAAACATTTAAATTACATTTGGTATTACAGGATAACATAAGCTTTCTGAAAAAGCAATATGAAAAGCATACAGCCCTATCTGTTGGAGAAGCTCCATTATGATAGGTTCAACTTATACTGAAAAATATGAACTTGAGTGAAACCCAATACATGATCTGAAAAGTTATGTATCAACGAAAATCACACAGCAACTTGTCTAACAAATAAAAAATCAGAACCTATAGGATGCCATAACTATCTGTTCTGGGACAACCTGAAAATGACAGTCTCTGATGTGACAAGTTTCTCAGCAACAGATAATGACAGATTTAGCCAAAATGTATGGCAAACTTAGAAGACCAAATATTTCCAGAACTCAAGTAATTACTGGCAGTGGGTGAGGAAATGCAATAGAACTCTTCAATTCACACTGAAAAAGCTGAAGTTATAAACCATGCTTACAGACTCACCATTCTTGTGATCAATGGAAAATCCCTCAGAGGAAGAGAGGATTTTGTAGGAAACCATTCCGTTATGCTCCGAATCCCTATCCACGGCAGAGACTGTCAGAACAGTGGCACCCATAGAAATGAGCTCTGGCAAGCTCACCTGACATATAAAGCAAAAGTCCAGTTTTGATTGAACTCAATAAAATATTTTTAATATAAAAAAACCCACACATTTGCTTTCAAATGATCCTATTGAAAGTTACCAGCTTTGGAAAGTTCTACCTACTCATTTTCTTCTGGAACAAAACTATAAAAAGAGTTGAGATATTGAAACCACATACAGTACAGCCAAAATTTATTGTAAACTTTAAAGAGTGGTAATATCAATCTAGCTTTATTTCATTATGACAATGAGTTCAGAGATTTACTGAATCTCTTTTTTCAGTAGTGTAAGGAATACCTACAGTGGGTTTTTCTCCCTGCTTTCAGAAACATTTTGATTTCTGTACTTGGAATACAGTTTGCAATCCCCCTCTGGAGTATAGGATTGACCATTAATAAAAGCAACAAATGTACCCTGAAAATTCCAGAACCAGAGCACTTAATCATTGCTGGATTACTCCTCTCTTTTTCTTCATATAACCTAAGAAAACAAGAAAGTTGTTTCCCTTCTTAAAGGGCTGCTATTATTTAAAGTCCAAATACAGTACTTCTGTGACCAAAGTTTGCTTCCACCTTGTAAATGCAATTTCAGATGAACAGTATGATGTAGCAGCAACCTTTATCATAACTTCAAGCCTTACATTCAAATAATTGTATGTATATAATGGCTATATATATGGAACTGTATAAGGAAAGTATAAATATGAAAACATATGAATGGACAATAGAAGGGTAAAAATTACAGGATGACAACTAGGGAATTTATACATACCACTGACCAGAAAGAAGCAGTGCATTTCACTGTCCAAGCAACACACCAAAACATCAGGATTGTGAAAGAGAGAAGCTCAGCTATTTATGTTAGAGTCAGAGCTACACTGCTTTGCATCAGTTAAGAACCTTGCCTGTAAAGTCTGCTCCAATAGACAAAAAAAATTCCTAGCACTTGCCCAAGCAAGTACTTACCCAAACTATTCTCTAAAATCAGACATGTATGAGGGTTGACAAAACTTAAGGCAAGGTCTACAAATCACTTGAGCATTAATAATGCATTACTTTTTCAGAATTTTGACTGATGGGTTTTAAGTGGGAATTTACACAAACCCTGGCAACTCAGGCACCTGAAAGTTTCACAGGTGCCTACAGCCTGTCCCATAGTTATCCAAGAAATTAAATTGCTGTGCCTGTACATGCTCAGAAGTTGAATTTTCTTTACTACACCAAATGTTTAGGCTTATTTCTTCATTCAATCTGTCTGAGATTTATAAACATGAAGCATTATTCAATCCAAGCCTTCTGCAGTGCTTCATATTTTTGGTTCTGAGCACATCCATCACACACAAAAAGCACCAAGTCCAGTAAACAACTCAGTTCACAGGATCACAGAATAGCTGAGGCTAGCAAAGCACCTCCAGAGGTCATCTGGTCCCACCCTTGGCTCAGAGCAGCATCACCTAGAGCAAGGAGCCCATGAGCATGGTTGAGTTTTGAATATCTGCAGGGATGAAGGCTCCACAACCTCTTTAGGCAAACCATGCCACTACTCAGTCACTTGTCAGGGTTTTAAAAGAAGTTATTCCTGATGTTTAAACAGAATTTCTTGTATTTCAACTTGTGCCCACTGCCTCTTGTCCTGTCACTGAAGACCACAGAATAGAGTCTGGCTCTGTCTTTTTTACTCCACTCACACATACTGGCACACAGACAGATCCTTCCTAAGCCTTCCCTTTTCCAGGCTGAGTAATACACACTCAAGATGCTCTCAGGTCTCAGCTCAAGCTGCACAGCATAGCTTCATACAAACAAATCCTAACAAAGCAACTCCTGTGCCAGCATCATCTTTCCCGTGCCTTACTGCTGCCTAACTTCACCTGGAGCTCTAGGCTTTGTCCCTCTGTCCATCCCTAACCCTAAGTCCATTTACATGCACTGAGCCCTCATGCACATGCCAAAGCCCCACAACCTTAGGACCAATGAAGTGAGGGCAAAACCCTTTTAGCAGCCAACTCAAAAGCCTTGTATGATATCGTGCTCACATTGGTAGCACATACACTAAATTTAGAGAGATACAGAGCAGACTAGCATGGCCCCTGTGCAAGGATGACATGCATATTCATGAAACATTTCACTACTTTTTATTAAAGGTCTGGGGGGCTGGTTGACACCATGCCCAATATGAGTCAACAGTGTGCACTGACAGCCAAGACAGTACACCACAGCCTAGGGTGCAACATGGTATACTAGCTGGTCTAGCTCATAGGACTAGCATAGGCATTTTCTATACCTCCATGGAGCTGTGTAACTGAAAATGAAGACATTCATACCACAGTTATGGGTCCAGAATAATCTACCAACTTCTTTACCATTCTCTCAGAAGGAAGCTCTGAACACCAGACTCTCATATCCCCAAATTGGTGGTCGGAAATGGCTAGTGTTTCCCAGAAAAGTTCTGCTCTGTTTATACTAAGGAATAATTTGCAGAGACCTTCCTTCTCAGTGCTCAAAAACATTTTTAAGACAAATATAAACAAGCTTATCACAGACACAAACAGACAGAAAAGCATCACATTTTTTTTTCTATTTGCTACATTCCCACCTGATACAAATCCTGAGTAAACACTGGTGGGTTATCATTGACATCCAAAACAATGATGGTGAGTTCTGCTTCTGTTTGATGCACAGAATCTGAAACGATGATTCTCAGTTTATACACAGCAGTTTCTTCGAAATCTAGTGGTTCCACCAACATGACTACACCAGTGTGCTGATCGATGGCAAATTTCATTCCACAACTATTACAAATAAAGCCAAACTGAAGTGCTGGCCTGGAGTCTACATCACTTGCCGATACCCGAGTCACTATAAAACCAGGCAGGGCACCTGAAACGACAATTCCCAGAATAAGTCACAGCTAAAAATGATGTTATAATTTCTGACGATTTTGCCAGTTTCGTAATATTGAATCTTAAATGTCTGTAATCTTTGTGTATTAGCTTTTGGTGTGTTTTGACTTTGCATTTCACAACAAGAACAATATCCAGAAATGCTACAGAAATAGCAGTGGATTTCTTCAAATGCAACTGCTTTACCCCAGTTTTAGTTCAGGTCTTCTTTTGACCTTCCCGGATCCAATGTTGCCATAACTGTTTCTTCACCAGTAACTGGAAGTTCCATGGGTTTCCACAAGTGTGTAGGTGATGTTAATTTATTGAATAGTGTCACAAACTTCTGTAAGTATATTTAACTGAGGCAGAGTTCCCTGGTATGTGTACAACCAGTGAATACAATTTCTAAGCTTTTACAAAGGAGAAAGCCACTAAAGGAAAATGAGATCTCCAGACAGACCTACACGGCACAGAAACCTTAAGATCTCAAGATACAGTCTAGAGGATCAAGAAACAGGAAACAGACAGCTTTTGTCATGGGTGAAGTACCAGGGACTGCAAAGTAAACCTACTAGTGATCATCTAACAAAGTCTGAAGTTAACAGAAACTAAACTGTTTCCCATTTACATGCCTTAGGCATTAAGCCTCAAAAATTGCTGTGCAATGGGCTGCCCAGGGAGGTGGTAGAGTCACCATCATTGGAGGTGTTTAAGAGGAGACCGGATGAGGCACTTGGTGCCATGGTTTAGTTGATTAGATGGTATTGGGGAATAGGTTGGACTTGATGATGTCGAAGGTCTTTTCCAACCTGGTTAATTCCATTCCATTCCATTCCAAGTGCTCTTAAATGCAATACAAACCCCTAAATAACTAGCCAGTAGTTTACAGCTGCTGTGCATCCATGACTCCTGTATCTGTCATTATGAGTGGGAGGTAAATTTAGAAAAAAGTTAAAAAAATATCATGAGAAAGACAGTCTTTGTATCTTTTAAGATGTGTACTGGAATTTCAGCACCTGAAATCTTTACATATTTTCTGATGTGTATCTTAGTGCAACATGTATGATGCCTGCATTTGAAAATGCTTGCCTTAAGACTCTAGGTCTGTAAATGCTGAGCCAATGTCACACAAAGTAACAAATCTGTGATGAGATTAGAATTCAGGAGGTCAAGAGTCCTCTTCGTGATCAACAGGATCAAGCTATAGAGCATTTCAACATCTCCTTCAAATTTACAGAAATTATTTCTTTCATCACAGTGAAGTTAAAAATGTCTCATTATAACAATGCTGGTTTTAACACCAAGTATTTTTACTGGAGAGAGCAGAAATTGAAGACATCTGAAGAATGACACTGGAGCCCAAAACGAACAGATTACAGATGTATTTCTGCAGAGTTTGTTTTCGTCTTTCAGAATTGCCTATGGGTTTTGTTCCAATCTTAAACACAATGTCTAAAGATTAAGAATCATGCCTCTCAAAAGAAAAACAGATCACATTTTACTTAGTATTTCAGTTTTAATATGATTCATTATCCTTTTTACTACAGTTGCTTAGTTACACAAACCACCAAAAGCACTACCACTGTCTGACAAATCCCAGTCTTAACAAAAACTTAGCTGTTACCATCACACTTACTTTCTAGGATCTCCACTTCATCTAGAGGTTGGAAAATCGGAGCATTGTCATTAATATCTAACACTTGTATGCTTACAAGACTTGTAGAAGAAAGTCTGGGATTTCCTTTATCAGCAGCTTGTACAACCAGCCTAAAATTAAAGGAAGCAATAATTGTCAATACACCAGTCAGAAATCAAATTATCCACCAATGTTATGAGCAGAGGAAAAAAACCAAACTAAATGAGTAACTGTTTCTGCTTCTCATCACAACTCTTAAACTCCATCTTTCTGTAAGGTTGACTGTCTGGAGGTTGGGGGCGTTTTTTGGTATCTTGCAGGAAAAATACCCAGGAGATTCTAGGTGACAAAACCATAGAATTGTACAAAGAAAAGGAAGTATTCATCTGTATTCATTTCACCCAATTTCATACCAAATGCAGGTGGTTAGACAAGCTAAGAAGAATCTTTCCAATAAGACATTATTTTTCCAGTTGGTAATTCAGAGCAGGAATTAAAAGTTAGGTACCAAATTGTCCTTTGGAAGAACCTGACTCCTCACTGTTTTTAGTGAGACAACAGGAATGTGAAAATTTGGTAATATGAAAACACTCACAGTAATATTCAGCCAAAATGTCTGCAGAGATAATGAATAGCCCCTATATTTTATTATAAGTGAAAAATTGAAAGCCTGAACACCATTTGACAATGGCAAAGTTCTCACTGATTTTAGTGGGACAAAAATCTTACTGTCAAATTAAGAGAAGTTGCCTATATGCTTCCATTTTACACCTGCATAAGGATGGGTAGCAGATTCTATTAACAACCTTCTGATGTCTACAAACAATGTAGCAAAGAAAATGGTAAGTAACAACCTGATAAATGTGAATAAAAGGATGTTTACTCTCTGTGAGAGCTAGCTTCTGAACAATACACAAATATTTATTATAAGCAAAGAAAACTTCACCACTCCCAAGTATTTAAAAATTGTCCAGAAGGGAATTGGAAATCAACTCTTAATAGGTGCTCCAAAAAAAAACAGGAACTGATGAAATAAAGAAGATGACATCAATCCATGCAAAAGAATACACAAGTCAGATCCAGGCATCTTAATTAAGTGCTCAGTGTACTAGCAACTGCATGTCACATTGTATTTTCTGGGTCTCCTTGTAGATCTTCTGAATGCTTTATTTATCCCTCTTTCTTCTAAGTCACATTTTGTTTAAAGCGTCAAATAGGTATTACTTGCTAGATGTTCACATGACAATATGGAATACCAAAGCTGTAATTCAAGCTGTGGATTGCATCACTTCCATTCCTGAACCACAACAGCTCTGCCATGGGTATCCTTGTGGGTTTTGACATGTCTTGAATTGTAGGCTACAATTCAATCAGTGACCAGGTATAATTCCATTGAGAAAGCGTATTTTTTTTCTAGAATTAATATTGGTAAGGTATACATATGGAAATATTCTACTAAAAATAATCACTCTCTACAGTTTCAGAAAAAAACTCTCACAGAAACATCCCAGTCAAGGCACTAAAATTAAGATTCTGTCAACACTTTCATTAGAACACCTATTATAAGGCACTTAAAACTTCTGGCGATCAAAATGTTCAATTTAGATAAAATAAACAACTCCTGGCAAATCTGGAAGAAGGAATGGTAACATTTCAAAGTTAAACAGGAAAACAATGTTGAAACCTTCTTTTCCTATTCACTTTTCACCCAGCAACATACATATTAATAGTGCATTAATAAAGAGAAGGAATATGAAGCTTCAGATTCCATGAACAAACTGTCAGCTTGAAAGACTAGAATTCCAACATAAATACTTAAATAAATCAGACTACCAGTTAAAGACAGATATAAGAATTATTATGCCTATACCTTCAGTGCTTCATCAGCATTAAACATCCCTCCTTTGGAGGATTTATTAAAGGCTTTCTTTTAAAGTACTAGTTACAAATAATATTACTCTATTTAAATGACTAAAAATCAGAACTGATGTTTTTGATTCAGTGAAAATATGAAAAATAAACTCCAAATGATGTGTTGTCTATACTAAGTTAAACCAAAGTCTTTCCTTTAGGATGTTATTGAAAAACTACTTTGATTTTTTTCAGAAAAGTAATATTCTGCTGATCTTTTTGATGGGGTTTTCTACAAGTTATTCTGGATCATAAAAATTCTGATTCTGATTTTGGTTTCTGTTTACAATTTTGAGGTCCCAGAGGATAGGAAAATTTAACTGATGCCACAACCATAAGGAAAAAAAAAAAGGTGATTTAGGCTGACAGATACACAGAAGTTCACTTTTTGCAGAGATTGCAGTACATTCAAAGTGTGTATTAATAAGTCGTAGTTTCTCTTCAATGCATGGTTCATTTGCGTTCTAGTTCAAATTATGGCGTGATCGGTAAAGAAAAATTGTCATGTGTCCTTGGTCATATTTACTCACACTTTTTTGGAGAACAGGAAGAAACAAATACTTAGTACATGACAGCTTATAGATGGAGACGGCCTATAGGAGTGCGCTATCATACCAGGGAGAAAAAAATTTGAACTATTTGGTTTGAGTGTTTTCTCTTTGTCTTCATGTATGTATAAAAAGTGGTTCCTGAGAGGGAATGGCTGCAGAGTTCTCAAACTAAAATCCAGGAACTGTCATCATTTGCATACTGAATAACACTCACATCTGTAAGTGCTGCCATTGATTACACAAGTTTGAATTCCTTCCCTTAAATTTGAGTACACAAGGATCTGTGGTACAAATGGGCAGCTTTAGAGCTGTTCTCGAGGCTGTCTGGCTCACACTCAGGTTTGATGGGTAATGAATATCAACAGAAAGCTATAAAATATGTAACAAACAATATCAAGTTAATGTGAACATGAAGAATAATATATTTTTATAAGAATCCTACATACAAACCTGTGAGACGAAGCATTTTCATGATCCAAGACTGTATTAGTTGCTATAATCCCTCGTGCTGAATCAATTAGAAAGGCTGCATTTTCATTACCAGATAAAATTGAGTACTCCATTTCTCCATTCAACCCACTGTCAAGGTCAGTTGCAAATACCTGTTTGGGATCCAAACTGAAGCTTAATTGAGAATGGCAGAATATTTCAGAAAGAAAAACCTTACACTACAGCCATATATTTCTGGTTACTTTCCTTTTAACAGCACAGATTTAAGCAAACAATCGTGGGTCACCAACACGAGTGTCATGTAAGGTCACAAAATCTGTATCACAATAGGATGCACAGGAGCTCTTTCCTCAAGCAATCTGAAATTCAGCTACATAAAGTGCTAGGGCTGAATGTAATCATTTCACATTGCTTCTATTAAGGTTGCTGTTAGAATGCTGTTTCTGTTTAGTGCCTAAAAATATAATTTCTTAGGAGTCCAGAAGCGACCATTAAAGTATTCCTGCCATATGAAAAAGGATAAAATAATTAAATTAATTTGCTTTTGGAGCTTTCATGGAATAGTTGATTAATTCCTTTTAAAAATATGAACAAGCAAATACAAAAAAAAGATAAAGGCAAATATAAAACCAACAGAGTAAATAGCATTCAAAAGCAGTGAACTGGTTTCTCAAGGACGCCTCTGATTCAAAGAGTTGTCTTTGTATTCTTCTGGTTGCTGAACAAGCATTTTAGTGAGTATGGGATCCAAAACGGAGCACACTAAATAAAGAAAAAAGAATCTATTCTGTTACAAAATTCTGACTACACATCTGGGTTGACTGCCTTCTGATTTTTCAGCATTCCTAGACATATGTTTCTCTAAATAAAATGTCCATCAGTTTCTAATCACTTTGCCCTGGAGGCATTTGTAGCTTTCCATTTATTTATTCTCTAGAGGAGAAATATCTTTAGTACCTAACATGACCCTCACTGTGACCTCACTTGCAATGTAAGAACATATATTGAGGAAATTATGCGTTCTTCTAGTCCAACTGATGTCTTCTTTTGCTCTAACATGGCCAGCTGGAAACACTTTTGGAGAATGGATCCATTCATAGGAAGAAGTGTTTGCACATTTAAATTAAGACAAGCTGCTCTGTAGGCATCAGATTTTAAATTGAACACTCGGGTTTGACTCTACTAGTCTGATGAGTTGAAAGTATTCTTTTTATTGCTAGAGCCCTTTCAGTAGATGCATTAATGCAAGGCTCAGTCTATATTGTTACCAGAAGCACAGATTTGAATGGTATTTTTCCACTACTCAAAGAGAAAAACAGACATGTTGTTAAAAATAATTTAAAGTTCATCTGCACAACTGTTAAGAAGATAAAGAATTATTTTTCAATTTAAACATAAATAAAAGATTAAAAACGTAGCCCAGAAAAAACAATAAATCATCTAATAGTCTACATATTCAAGCACAGTAGTAGCAAAGCCAAGAACCCCAAGAGAGAGTGATCCAGAACAGACAGGACTGCAGTCATGAACAGATGAGCCAAACTTGGTTTTAACTATAGCACTGAGCTTAGAAAAATATATTTCCACTTACCTGTATGATGTCTGTTTGAGGGCTTTGGCCTTCCCATACTGATGCTTTGTAATGGCTTTGCTCAAATTTAGGAACATTGTCATTCACATCTTGTATCAAAACTGTCACTCCACAGAGTGCTGAATTCAAACTATTTTCAGCCAAAATTGAAAGATGTATTTTATTCTTAACTTCATGATCAAGAAACTTTGGCTCTTTCACTGTGATTGCACCTGGTTTATTAAAACAAAGTAGTATTGAGATGTCACAAACCTAATTAAAAAAAATAAATTGCACAAATGCAGTTATGAAGCCCCTAACATATATAGTCTCCTTCACTGGACACATGACAGAACTCCAGCAAGCTTCCCACTGTGTCCTGCCTCTACCTAATATCACCTCCCAGATGCTAGTTACTGTACAAAGCTTAGATAGCAAAGTTTTCACTGATCAACCATCATGTTGGCAATTTCCTAAACAAAGTCCATTTACTGGCAGAGGGATAAAGAAATAAAGTGGCTTCATGATGTCTGCTCCTGGACGTGACATCTGAGAGTGGCTACATCTATCACACTATAAATATCCAAAATGGGCAATAGATGTGTCAGTTTCTATATCTGACTGACATACAGTGAAAATACTGACTCCTGATGCAGTGAGCACTCCCTGCAAATTCCACCAAAATTATGAAGACAATAAGTACAACTAGACATCCTGACATTAAGACTGGAACACCTTTGGAAATTGGTGATGGTTGCTTCAATCTTCTGGGAAATACAGCATTATAATTGAACTTATTCATTACACCCAAACATCAAACAGTTAATGTGTGTGTTAATTTCATTAGAATTTAAATTCAGTTTTACATGAATTTTTCAGTAATGATGCCACAATTATCTATATCCAAAACATGTGACAGCATAAGAACCCATCTACTGTGGCTCTCCAAGCTAGTATTTTTTTAATTTTTACTTTATAAGCTAAAGAGCAATGATTGAATATTGTTTATGGATCTGTCCAGTGTTCAAGAATTCAAATTTGGAATAAAGATTTCAAAGCTGGCAGGTGGTTTGTCTTCAGCACAACATTTAAAAATTATCACATTCTGTATACAGAAAGACAGCAACAGAAGGAATGCACTTCAAGACAACAGAATAACTGAAAGTGTGGAGCAAATAAGCAAGTTTGAGGTCCAACACCTAGTAGGAACAAGTGAAGGAACCAGTTGTTCATTCCAGACCACAAGAAGATGAAACTAAGAGTCTTCAAATATGTACAGATTGGAGTTTTCCTCCTCTGTCTTGTTACTAGGTTAAGAAGCAATGTTTAAATAATTTCAGTAAACATTCACATAAATAACAAAAACTTGCCAACTGCCAAGACTTGTATAGACTGAGGGCTTGCAGAATTACTGTCACTGGGAGTTTAAGACTGATAAACTTCTGTCATATTTTGGAATGGTTGATTCCCCTTCTGTGTCAGAACACAGACTAGTTCGTATCTTCGAGCCACTCCCTACTATACTTCATGTGATCCTGTGACATAATAATTCCCCTAGGAGAGGTGAAAGTCTTCTCCATAGTGAGGTAACTAACATCAGTACTTGAAAAGACAAGTAGAGCAGACCTTTGGATGTTTAGAATACCTAAGATAGAAAGGGCATCTATATAGCTCAAAATACTTCTGCTGTAGAAACAACAGTTAAAGAGTTACTGGTGTCAAAATTAATACTGAGATAAGAATTGCTTTTAAGAGTCCTGAAAGGCTGTCCTTCACTTACTGTTTATTAAGAAACAGAAGAAATGTTTCTGAAGAAAGGAAACAGAAGAAACCACAATGGCTCATACATCTTGCAGCAAGACCTGTAACTTCCACTGCTATAGAAATTCCACCACTGTTTGTGAAGAGTGTGCTTAAGAAACTCATTTAAAAAAATCATGTAATTGTTTCTCAGCATGGCTGGTTACAAGAGTATTCCACCTGATGCTCAGAGACTATATTGTTTATGCTACACAGCCCGTTGAAAAAGCCCCACATATTTATAAAAAATTACCTGTAATGGGGTGTACGGAGAATATGCTTTCCTTGTCACTGAAGATGCTGTATTTTATGTCTTCTCCTGTGAAACTGCTTTCATAAGCTTCCACAGTTAGAACTGATGTACCTATGGAAGCAATAAGACATTTTCATCATGCACACTTAAAAGGTTTGGTTATCTTTTTACATTAAGGTGATTAATAGCAGACTTTTTACAGAGATTATGCTGTCTTTGGTCATTTACATCTCACCTTTGCATAAATTATTGTAAGAATATTAGTCCTCTTTTTGTGTGTCACAAGAATGCATGTTACTGCTGAATCACCATTTGTTTTTCCATTATCCGAGTTCAATTTGGATTTTTGAACAGTGCTCTAAAGGAAATATTCTTTAAAATTTGAATTAGCCATCTTTCAACAGAAATAATGAAAAGCTGAAACTACATGCACACCCATGGGTCAATTCAAGCAGAATTCAAATTGCATGAAAAGACCAGAAATTGAATATAGAATACAAGAGACATGAAATAAAAATGCTGTTTGAGAGAAAAATGTGGGAGTGAAGACATTATACTGTTCAGAATCACCACATTTAACAAAAATACAGCAAGTTTTTAAAGCATTGCTAAGACGCCAAAATAGGTATTCTTCTCACAAGAGTTATGAAATTGTTTAGTATATACAGGAATTTATTTCAATGGATTAATTATTTAATTGTAACTGATCCTATACAGCTGTGATGGAGTGAGGTTACCGTGCAACCTGAACTCCTCCAAACATGACTACAGACAACTAGCTATTTTATTGCATTACAAAGAGCATGCTGTTCACACACAGTGTCCTGGATGCGAGAAGAAAGGGCCTTATCTTTGGTGGAAAAATGAGAGGAAATGTTGCTCTTACAACTGTTACTTTGTTGTAGCTTTGTTCCTTTTTCTTCAATTTTTAAAAAAGGGGAATTATTTTTTAAGTGCTTTGTCATTTGCTCCTAAAATCTGACTGTCAAAAGCAAAAATTTGTCAATTTTGACAGGTGTAATTCTCTTTCAGTCTATTCAGAAGAGGTTTATCAGAAAAGTTACAGAAGCAAAATCCAACCAAGACTGAAATGAACTTTGCACTAGGCTGTTTAGGAACTAAAATAAGGGGTTGCAGTTTGAATTTTCATTGTTGAAAAACTTTGATTTACAACAAGTCTGCAAGAGTAATCATTCACAGCATCCTCAGAGCAGCATTAAAGATAAGAACAATAAAATAAATAAATAAATAAATCAAGGTCCAAAGAATGCCACTATTTATCTTCTGATGCTATCTGCAGTCTATTTGTAACACTTAACCTGGAGCAAATTAAAAGAAAGGTAGACTTCTGGCTGCAAAGCACACTGAAATGGCAGGATGAGGATAAGATCAGCACTGAAGCTAGTGCGAGGAAGGAGGGAGATCAAGATCATAGCAGAAAGCAATTAACTTTCTGTTAGCTTGAAACGCTATACAACCAACTTCTGAATTAGTTCAGAATATTAAGGGAAGTGGAGAGAGGTTTATACTTAGGTGTTTTATCAGTTCAATCATAGACAATCTGACGGCATTTGAAAGTATCTCAAACTGTTTTAAACAGCCTATTTGCCAACCTTTACATTATACCTGCTGACTGAAGGATGGGAGTACGAACAGTATTTGCCTACCTGGCCAAATTGGCTCAAAACATTATCCACTCTGTGTTTGGAAGTAACATATACACCAGAACTGAGCTACTGTATCACTGTATCATTTGCCTCTTCAGCTCTCATTACAGTGGTCTCTCCCCCTCCCATCACCTAACCCCGGTTCATACTTGCAATTATTTCTCAAGACCTCTTAATTGATCCTGACAGAAAAAGCTAACAGGGCACAAAGAGCAACAGATGACTTACAGAGTAAGAGGCTACATATTTTATACCTTTTAGAAAAAATATACAACAGTCAACAAGTTTTACTGGTGAATCTGTCTCCAAGGCCAGCCTGATCTAGTGTGGGGTGTCCCTTCCCATGGCAGGGGGGTTGGAACTAGATGATCCTTGTGGTCCCTTCCAACCCTGACTGATACTATGAAGGAAGTACTATGCAAACAACCATTCAACTGAAAGCTTGATGAATAATAAAGGTTTCTTACTTTCTGGAGACCACCGTGATTTGATAATTCATTGACTGGCTTTTGAAACTGTTGTAATGCAATTTATAAATATTTAAAGACATTAAATATTCATTATTAAAGAGAAAGAATGGTCTTTTCTGAATGTCATTGTACTTGGAGGTCAAATGCTTAAAGAAAATCTCACCACAAGGACCAATTCCTAAGGTACTGACCCAATTGATGAGTTAAGATTAAATTAAAACTAAGGGCCCTCGGCTTTGGCTTTTGTCATATGTACTATTCTGATTTTTCATTCTTTTAAAAATAAACTTAAGAGTTTTCCCTATTAATTTAGATAAAAAATAAAATTAGGAGGAAAAGCCACTTAACAGTTCTATAATAATCAGTGTGCAATGTAAATATCCACTGGATGGCATACACTGGTACCATGCATATTTATAAGGGTCCCAGGATCACAGATCTCCTGTAAGCTAACTTCTATGGGGTTTATAATTATAGACATTCTTTATAATTTATAACTATAGACATTCTTTTTTCCCCCTCTGATATGTAAAGTATTTGATATTTACTTATGCTTACATACATGAGAAAATACTACAGACAGATCCAAACCAGTATTCAGCTGAATCTCTCATATTCTTAGAAGATTTTGATCTTCTAAGCAAACAGACTTTTATCTACTATACAAACTAACTTTTTGGTATTAAACCCTCCTGTTTAGCCTGAAACTTTGCGAAATGTCTTTTAACCAAAACAACATACATAGAATTTTATTGATATTATCTATGCGACTATGGCATTCTATTACCACAGCTCCTTGGGGCATTTCCATAATTTCAGGCTAGACTGTCTAGCCTGACCCAGGAATGTATCTACATTTAGGAAAACTTAGGATCAAATCAGTTTATCTATTGACACAAAGCCGTATCGATTCCTTTCTTTAAACATATCAAAACCTATCTTCTTCTCTTTTATTACTTTTTCTTAGCTAAAAAGAAATTTTAACACAGGATTAATAGAGGTCAATCCCATCTCTCCTTAAAAAACAATCCCAGGGCCTTGACCTGACAAACAGGTTCTCAGGACACATTCTCAAGAATACAAGCCTGGTTCAGCAAGAGGGAGACAAAACTGAGAGCCCAGAGGTTGTCTCTGGCAACACTCTGGTCTCTCCACTTTCTGGACAACTGGGATGAAGGGCCTCTATACATCACAATTGACTCTTAATAAGTAGATCATTGAAAAGACAGAAAATGAAAGATTAACACACATTGCTCTGTAATTGCTCTGGTCAGTGCCGACTCTGGTGAAACAGGGCTTGCAGGCCTTGGGGTATCTGTGACTCACATTCACAGAAAAGATCAATTTTAGGGTATCTAAAAACTACTTTTAAATCTTTGTCAAATACATGGCATAAAGAGTATTTTTTAAAAAATCATGACATATGTGTTCAGGTTTGGGGGTTTGGATGTTTTTTTTGTTTTGCCTTTTTTTTTGTTTGGTTGGGGTTTTTTGTTCTTGTTTGTAACAGAAGCAATAAATGACGAACTGGTTTAAAAAAAATAAAATGAAAACTTCTTATCCAACCGGTTCTGTGTTCTGGGTGCTCAGTATGAAGTGAAAGGGAAATAAAGGCTGCTTTACCTGAGGAGACCCTTCATATTTCAGGAGAGTGTTTTAACCACCAAGGCTACTGCATGCTCCACTCTTTCCTGTTGGAAGCTTTCCACTTGTTCCAGAATCCCACATTTTTTCCCCATGTACAGTGAGACAGCTAGAAGGATATTTTAACTCAGCGGTTTGATCACTCATCACAATTTTTTTAAAATAGCGTGAAACCAAAATAGTTCCATCTATGGTTTAAAAAAAAAAGGGGCTTAAAAAAATAAAATTCACCTTCTGGCCTAGTTTCGATCTGTTAACTGAAACATCAGCAATATTCACAGTATTACATTTACCTTAAAATACACTACTGAAAATTTGACTTTTAATCCCAAATAGGAACAGAGGAAGGACTGACTGAGCAACCACAGCAGTAATAACTGCAACAGCAATCTGAACCCTTCATTCTTTACTTTGTTTGTAATTATCCAGGAGTATTGATTGGTCTTGCAGAATTCTTAACACATTTCTTTTTCACCAGTTACTAATCAAATATAATAGCTGTTACTCAATATCTAAGAACTCGCTAGTCTCACAATACACTTAAGATTTAAAGGACTATTTTCAAATACTGAGGGAAATCTGATCTATACAGAGGATAAATTACTTTTTTCAGAGTGAACCTCATGAGGCAGTTTTTGAATCAAGAATATAGTGCACGTCAGATCTCTGAACATGTCTGTAAGCACTTCGCGACTGCTGCTACTTTGTCTGCAGGCTCAGTAGTGCAGGCTCCACCCAAAGAGACACAAGTACCTCCCCTTCACCTAACCCTACCCCCTGTTCTTCTTCTGGAAAGCCCAAAACTTCAGTAAGGTTTTAGTAGCTTTCAGAGACACTTAAAAGCCCACAAAGGGTTTTTCAAAAAACAAGAAATGTCACATTATATCTGGTACACAGCACTGAGCATGTGTGCACTGACAAGTGAAACAAGTAAATGCTGTCCACTCAAAGTCATTCTGTTAAAAGCGTGAATCCACAGACACTCAGGGCTTCCCAGGCTAACTGATGGAAACATACCACCTTTGACAAGGGAGCTTGCTGATTAACGTGGGCATCACTGTTGTATATGGGCAAACTCAAAAGCCAAACAAGCCTCCAACTAACGGACCATGCTTCTTTTTCATGCTGGTGCACTGGCAAAAGGCAGGCTGCTATTTGCTACATCCAAATTAGGTTTTCCCTGCTCTGTGCGGGGATAAAAGGTTTCCCTACAAGATTCATTACAATTACCATTCCAAAAAGAGGGGATATTGGCAAATGCAAGAATACAAACTGGGATTTGATGCCCACCTGGTGCACTGTTCTCAGGCACACTTGCTTCATACAGGCTATGGCTGAATAAAATCTCCTCCTCTTGTTCCTCTGTCAAGATAATGACAACGGCTGTGGCTATTCGAGGTGAGATACCTTGATCTGAAGCTATCACTAGCAGTTGATTAGTGAAGTCTTTGGAAGTCAAAGGCTTCTGAAGAGTGATGTCCCCGGTCTTCACATTGATCTGAAATAGAGTATCTGCTGCCATTAAACTATAAACAACAGCTCCATTTGATCCCAGATCCACATCCTCTGCTCTCACAGTGGCTACTATCTCATTCACAGAAGTTTCAGCTGGTACAAAGGCCCTGACGGGATTCTGCAAAAAAACTGGATCATTGTCATTGACATCATCAACATATACCACAACACTGACAGTGGTGCTTCTTGGCAAATGGGTGCTACAGTCACTTGCCACAGCCCTAAATGTATACTGGTATTTGGTCTCTCGGTCCAGTGCCTTTGTAGTAAGTATAGATCCTGTTACAGTGTCAATAGCAAACACTCCAAAGGTGTCGTCAATGAGGGAGTACGTAACTTCACCATTCAGGCCCTCATCTTCATCAGAAGCAAGGAGGTCCAGGATGGTTGAGCCTTCCTCTAGGTCTTCTCTCACAGAGATTTGATACTGGGTCTTTGCAAACAATGGGTTGTGATCATTCTCATCCAAGACAGTAAGATAGAGCTGTGCAGTGGAGCTTCTTGAAGGATTGCCTAGGTCACGGCACTCAATTGTGAGAGTGAAGTTGCTGATGTCTTCTCTGTCTAAGCTACGAGTGACCATCAGTGTTCCTGAAGTGTTATTTAGTGCAAAGTATTCTCCATCATTTCCACCTTTCAAATAGATAAAGAATAAAATTACCACAAACAACTGTTTTGTTTTTGTTTTTTTTTAAAGAATCCCTTGTGATTACCATTATAATTGCAATAACAAGATCCAATTGCTCCCACAGCTGGTGCATTCATGTGCCTTTCACGTGTTTTACTCCTCTTACATGAATTAAAATCTGCATTTCATTTAAATCAGTGGGTGGCAATGACAGTAAATACAGAATGTTGTATCAATTTACAGAGTGGCTATTTTGCCAGATGCATGTCTTTCCTCCCAAAGCAGCACACCTTATAAAATCTCCTGCAACTACACTGCTGGATGAAGTGACCTCTTCCCAACCCTTGTTACAAATTCCAGAAACCTAAAAAGCATCGCTGACAATTGTAATTACTTGTTCCTTGTTCTCTTGTACAAACCTGTCACTTGGAAGTGAGTAGTTATGCAAGGTCTTGATTTGGAGGGCGTGGGGAGGTAAATACGAAGCAGTCGACAGAAAAGTGAGTGTTCTAAGTAACAGTGAATACATACATCACAACATGTAGAAAGACCAAGGGTAACTAAACATCGTAAAGCACTGGGAAATTAAAACCAAGAAAACAAAGGAATTCTTAACCATTTCTTCCAAGAAAAGAAGTGTTGGCTGTTATGACAGTAGCTATCTGCCTACATTTGATCTATTGCTGAGAGCCACAAATCATAGTAAGCAGAGCAAACTTGTACTTGTGCAAAGACATTAAAGGAGGTTTCAGACAGCTGTGGTGCTTACATTGGCACAGTGGACACTGAGAGAGTTCAGCAGTATAAAAAACCAAGGATGACATTGCTAATTGCTGGATGAAAGAAGCTCTCAAGATAGAATAAATAAAATTAGATTAAATGTTGCAGTTATTTGCAGAGATATATTTATATTCAGAACTTTCATAACTATAACAAAAAGGACAAAATTATGCCTTTGTGATTAATGCCTCCTTCCAGCATTTATTAGTTTTTCTTTCCTGTACTATTTCAAATGCAGAAAGCAGACTGAAAGTATGCCTGGACAGTGCTTATTAATACTGACAAAAGGGTGAAAGATCTTTTTTTTCCACATGAAAACAGCATGTGGATAAGACAGGAGCTAGAGAGGCCTGGTAAAATCAAGACCAGTCTAAAACTTGCATACTGCTGTTTATACGCTTCCTGATTTATACTAACAAAAATGATGGAGTGTAACTTACCAATTATTTTGTATCTTAGAGCTCCATTATTGCCAGCATCCATATCTACAGCCTGGGTAATGTAAATGACGGAAGGCTGTTGGTTCTCTGGAATTTGGATCTCAGGGTCAGGAACAAGAAATGTGGGAGTGTGATCATTTTCATCTAGCACTGTGCAGATAACAGTCACCGTGCTTGACAGCGATAGGGCTCCACTATCTCGAACCAAAACTAAGATTAATAAAAAGAAAGCAAATTGTATACGATGGTTGTGGGTGCAGCAATAGACGTTTGCGAATAATAGTAGAATAATGAGTTATTTGTGCTATGCAAAAAAGCACATGCTCCTCTGTACCCGAAAGTCTTACTGCTTCCATCTAATTCAGATGGCGCAAAGTAAGATGACACTGATAGGAACATCACACTCATCCTCACTTCCTGTTTTACAGTCACACTGTTACCTTTAATACTGAAGACCTCCTGAGTTTCCCTGTCCAGTGATACAGCTGTTACAAGCTCTCCGCTGCTTGGGTTGATCCTGAATTTCCCAAAACCAGCTCCTGGTAAGATTTCATACTGAAGCAAGGAATTCAGTCCTTAAAAGCAGAATGGAAGTCTTAGTAAAACACAACCACTCTCCTCACATTCATGTCAGATATGTCTCTCTCTTCTCCCCCTTGCTGGGAAACAGGTTATGGATGAAATGATTTTTAATGCAGTAACTGCTTCTTCATAGAATCAATAAGGTTGGAAAAGACCTCAAAGGTCATCAAGTCCAACCTATCAACCAACACCTCATGACCAACTAAACTATGGCTTCAAGTGACATGCCCAGTCCCTTTTTGAACACCTCCAGGGATGGTGACTCCACCACCTCCCTGGGCAGCACACTCCAATGGCCAATCACTCCTGTGAAGAACTTTCTCCTCACCTCAAGCCTAAACCTCCCCTGGTGCAGCTTGAGACTGTGTCCTCTTGTTCTGCCATTGGTTGCCTGGGAGAAGAGACCTACCCCTACCTGTCTAAAACCGCCTTCCAGGTAGTTGTAGAGTGCAATAAGGTCTCCCCTGAGCCTCCTCTTCTTCAGGCTAAGCAACCCCAGCTCCTTCAGCCTCTCCTTGTAGGGCTTGTGCTCAAGACCTCTCACCAGCCTTGTTGCCCTTCTCTGGACACGTTCAAGTGTCTCAATGTCCTTCTTAATTTCAGGAGCCCAGAACTGGACACAGTACTCAAGGTATGGCCTAACCAGTGTTGAGTACAGGGGCAAAATTACTTCCCTGCTGGCCACACTATTTCTGATACAGGCCAGGATGCCATTGGCCTTCTTGGCCACCTGGGCACACTGTTGGCTCATGTTCAGCCAGCTGTCAACCAGTATCTCCAGGTCCCTTTCTGCCTGGCTGCTTTCCAACCACTGTGTCCCCAGCCTGTAGTGCCACATGCGTTTGTTGTGACTGAAGTGCAGCACCGGCACTTGGAGTTGTTAAATGCCATCATGTTGGACTCTGCCCATCTGTCCAGCCTGTCAAGGTCCCTCTGGAGAGCACTTCTACCCTCTAACAGATCAACATCTGCTCTCAACTTGGTGTCATCTGCAAATTTACTGACTCAATCCCCCTCGTCCAAGAGATCCAGATTTCAAATTTGGATCTTTAAAATCCTTATCCAGATGCTACTTCATGTGTAAGTTTTCCAACCATTCAAAGTGACCCCAGCCACATGTCCAGGGACTCAAGGCATGTCTCCAAGCAAGCTGATACATCATCATAGTGCCAAAGAGTATTAATTTAGACAGTGGAATCCATGCATTCGTCTTCTGCTCTCCCTGAGCAGGTAGTTTATTTCTCAACAGGATGTCAAGCAAAGTATCAGGCTGCTGTGACAGCTCTGGTACTCCACTTAACTTCAGTGAAAGCTAATGCAAGTGTCTCTACACAGTATGACACTGAATACTATAAACATTCAAAGATAGCATTCAGTTCTTGGCATGTCCACCAGTTCTAAATGTTCATAATACTGAGTAGGCAGGTCTCATGATGAATCACAAGGTAGCCATCTCCTAGTTTTCTTGAACAGAAAAGCCAGTTTGGTGGACATTCCCACAGCAAGCATCAGGCCTTTTAGACTACTCCAATTTGTAGCCAGTCTCTGAAATGATATTGCCTGGTTTTATGAAGTCATACAGGATTTGCAGAAGGGAAAGTTAAATAGTTTCCTTACCTACAGCTTTTCCTGAATGCCAATTTCTTTCAGTTCCTAATTAAACTTGTATGTCGTACATGGATATTTGTCTTCCTGTCTTTCTCTGGGAAACAGGCTAAAACTGTGCAAGCTTTTAGAAATCTCTTTCAAAGTTGCCTGAGTTGAAACTATCATAGTAATAAAATAATGTGTTTCTTATTTCTTCTAGTTTCATATGCTCCTGAGTAAAGTATAATGTTATGCCCATCATACTTACATTATTAAATGAAATCAGATTAATTCTACATGATACTTGAAGGCCTTGTCCTGTTGCTAGAAACATTTGGAAATAAAGTAAGTTTCATTCCATCATTCTGTGTTTTTCCAACCAACAATCAGCCTTTTAGTAGCACCAGGACAGTCGCTGCACCTGGAAAACTACAGCACTCCTAGTCATATGAAAACTGCTGTTCAAACACTGCCTGCCTGTTCTCTTGTGCTGCAGTTGAAGCAGGACTATCTGCACTGGAGTTGATGGAGAAACACCAATGTAAGGAAAAACAGAGCCTATGGGGGTTTTACCATCTGCAATGTCTTTTGTTTGCCTCTGAATAGCTTTGCTATATAGCTGACAATGCTACTGAAATTTTAGACAACTATTACTGCAACTGCATTTGCACCTAAACTAAGTCAAAGGAGGGACCTACTCATACTGTATTACAGCAGAAAAAAATATATTAAAAAAAATCCAGAAATCCCTCTAGCTTTCCTGAAGAAAGGAAAAAAATCAGAGGAGGAAGGGCAATCAAAGAGAATGCATTGCAAGTTTAAGGTTACCAACATGCCCACATTAGATAACTTCCAACTGCATTAAAAAAAGATACAGCTCTGCCTGCATTTATTTACCCTTAATCACCAATATGCTACAGATGGAAAAAAACAGATGCATGATGCTGCAGGGCTAATATTAACTATTAGATGTTGGTTCTGTAACTGAACTGCTGCAACCCAGTGCCTGGCAGATTTCACAACAGACATTATTTACAAACAGCATCCAAAAAAGCAACAGCCAGCCAACTTCACACACTGTTGAACTTAAAACTTTTAATTCTTAAAGGACACAGATATTTGATACTTGAATTACATTTATTTACCAAATACTTACTGCCTCCTTTCTCATATTCATTTGCTAGGAGCATATACCTAGCAGTAAGAGAAAGATACACAATCTGCCTAAGAGAGGAGCATGATGACTCCACACATTCACATAATGTATCAAAACAGTTGACATGTTTGCACTTAATCCAAGCTGTTAGTTAATGATTCAATACTGCTAGTCACACTTTGGGGGCTGAAATGATAAACTGAAATGAGCATTATGAGCTGGAAGAGGAGCTAAGCCCCTGGGGCAAGGATTCCTTTCTCTTCATGCCAAATGGCAGGGTGGACGCATGGTGCCTCAGCTGCAGCCAAGGAAAAGCTTCAACCCCTTTTCCCACTCCTCAACCACACACAGGTAGCCCCTGTGCTCCCACAGCTTCCCACAAGCAGCAGCTGTGACATTACACTGAATACATCTAGTGCCAACATCACTGAAGAAGAAATGGGAACAAATGTCCACCCTGCTCCAAATCTAGGCTCAAGTCTCTAATTTGTAAGGCTAGTGTCATTTTGACCATGATAATCCATGAATATGAGCACAACAACATGTCTAGTGAATGTCAGTAAACCCTGTCTCTAAGTCAACAGCCCCTGTTAATCTGAGATTTTTCTGAAGCTCCAGACATAAGTACTGAACCAGAGAGGTGTGCAGCAGCTTAAAAGCAGATCTTGACAAATGCTAGTTCAGTTCAGAGTTTCTGCAAAGAGGTCTCAAGACAAACTCCTGACCTATTTTAAATATGCTGTGGGTATCTTTTCTTTCCCATGCACTTTGCCCCAGCATTTACCTATATAATACACATCTTTATGTTTGCATTTACTTCTGTTGTACTGTTAGATGTTGGCCTTGGGACAGGTGGAGAGCTCCCACAAGGTAAGAGGACATCAAGGAAGCAACAGAACATAAAGTCACAGCAAGTGCAATTATCCTAATGAGCAGGCCCAACAAGGTGTTTCATGGATATCCACATTACAAGCAAAAATTTTAGTAGTGATTTCCAAAAAGAAAAGACCTTTTGAACTAGAAGAAAGCTAAAGCTTGGGTGAAACAAAATATCATAGCTGCTTTCTTCCCTCTTCCCTTCACAGTGAGTGAAGTAGAAAGACAAAGAAAAGGTTGATGATGTCCGATATTGCCAGCAAAAATGGTTTCTCCCTGTGGTCAGTCAGGGAACATATGAAACAACAAAAAAAAACCCAAAATAAAGCTATATCCATGATGGAGGAAAGACCTCCACTGAGACTATGCAAGTATTACTGGGGTGTGAACTGCCAATTTAAAGAGTGTATAAAACCAAAGGGAAAAAAAAAAAAATATGTAAAAAATAAAGAACATCACGAGAAGAGTAATCTAATTCAAAAATATTGTCCCCAAAGCAGAAGTAAGTAGCATTATATTTATACAACTCTCTTCTTAAATTACGAGCATCACTTCAGTATTTGTTTGGAGCAATACTGTTACAATCACATGCCACAGGGGTAAATCAGGAAAACATTAGGAAAAAACCAATAGAAGGATAGTGGTTACTGGAAAATGTACTTTATAACAAAGCAGGAAAGAAACATCAGCCACAACAGTGCTCCAGCCCAAAGTGTCTGCACAGGCAGGCGCACACCATGCCACCCAGTACACTTGGAATGCCCTTCCTCTTCACTCTGCCAAGCCACTCCTGGTCCCTTCTCCTAACAGCTCCCAAAATTTCCCTTCTGCTGTATTTCCCACAAGACAGGCAATAAATTAATAAAAGATGGCAAAATGAGGGAGAGGAATTCAAGCAAATTTCCACTTTGTTTCTCTGTTGCAAAATTTTAACTCTGAATACTGCCTTTTATTTTTTAATAGCATGATCTACAAAACAAAGAAAATAGTTGGAAGAGCTACATACAGAGGCAGAAAGGGGCTATCTACCCTTTCCCTAATATCTGAATACATACTAGCGGGGAAATGTTTCTTCTACATAGCACCTGTTGGGTGATAGGTTGGACTTGCTGATCTCAAAGGTCTTTTCCAACCTGGTTAATTCTATTCTATTCTATAACCAACACAGTAAGATGACAAATCTTACTGAATACAGAAAATTATTTTGCTAGCAGGATCTACTGCTTTATTTTTTTGATAGCATAACCTTAAATAATTCTAAAGATGCACAGAGAATTAATCCAGAGTAAAAAGAAAGTCATTCAGAGCTGAGACAACCTTTGGGCCAGTTACAGCAGTACTGTGGCATTTAATTCTCTTTCCAGATTTTATCTGCACTGCAGACCACGAGCTCTGTGTAACTGTTTCACATTACACCAATTGTATGCACTGTGCATGTAGCATTACTTAAGAGAAGATTCTCTCCAGCACACAGACTACCTATAATATATGTATTTTAGGTATTTCAGAAGAGCAGGCAGATGAAGGGGGAGGGAAGTTTTCGTTGCTTAGCAAAGACTCTCTCATGGTTAGTCCTTACCTGTGATTAAAAAAGCATACGAACCACCCCTTCTTACCCATCCACTCTGCCTGTTTGAAAAGCAATGCATTAACATTCTTACTTACGCAAAAACTAGACGGAAAACCTTGGTTGACAGTGCCCCTCTCTGGTCAGAAAAGATCAGTGCATATGCGCCAGTTCTGCTGCAAAACCAGGAACCCTGCCTATTTTAACTGACTCAAACTATTCAAGATACTCTGAGAGGAACAAAATGTACAAGTATCTAACTTTGAGTTGAATCAAAGCATGCTATCTTCACGTGGAAGCTACAGTACGCTGAGCAACTTGGTATCACGCAAGCACATGTTTTATACTTAAGGTACCAGCCTGAGCTGAAGCTACCCCAGTGTGCAGGCCAGAATGCCTCCAAGCCCTGAATAATGGTAGACATGTTTTGAAACTAAAAATTCAAACATTACCTTGGGAAAAGGACAAAAGCTGTACACACTGGCACAGCAGGCAGCAAGATTTGATTCCATGGTGGGATGACTCATACAACTGGAGTGTTGCAATGATGGCTAAGAACTCTACAGAAGGGACAGGCAAGGGAAGAAAGGTGGAGGGTGTTGCCCTGTATGTTAGGGAGTGTTACAAACATCTAGGTCTTGCACTTGGCTCACAACAACCCCATGTAATGCTACAAGCTTGGGGAAAAGTGGCTGGAAAGCTGCCTGGCACAGAAGAACCTAGAGGTGTTGGTCAAAAGCAAGCTGAAAATAAGCCAACAGTGTGCCAAAGTGGCTAAGAGGGCCAACAGCATCTTGGGCTTATCAGAAATAGAAATTGCATGGCCACCAGGACTAGAGAAGGGATAGAGACAAGCAGATCTGATGCTTAGGGAGGTGTTTTAGCAGATGTGATGCTTAGGGACTAGGTAGTTAAGTTAATGGTCAGAGATGATGATCTTAAAGGTCTCTTCCAGCTTAAAAGATTTTATGAATCTACCATAGTCCACAATGAAATGAATGGAAATAGGACTGAAAATACCTGCATCTTTGTCCACAGCTTCCACCTTTACAACAAACTCCCCTGGATCTCGGTTTTCAGGAACTGCAGTCTCGTAAAGTTGCTTCAGAAATATTGGGGTCTCATCATTAACATCAAGAACAAGAATAGTTAGAACCTGTGTGGCAGAGAGAGCTGGGCTGCCATCATCAAGAGCCATAACTGTCAAACTGTAGCGCCCTTGAGTCTCACGGTCCAGAAGCTGTGCTGTAGTTAACAGTCCTATTATAAAAACGAAGAAGGTATTAAAAAAATATTCTGGTCTAGGTTAGGATCTCAGTCATTTCAGCAGCCACAGCTTCAACATAGCATAACAATGTATGCTGTGACACTGCTGCCAGGCTTCCAGACTTCAATCATCTGGAATCAACCATTACCTGTGATTGTCTTCAGAGTCTACCTGGCCCAGAAATATACATTTTGACATCAGAGGAAATTTAGATTCATGGAATATTCAACTGAAGCTCAGGTATTAATTAACTTTGTTTTGAGGGGGTTTCTTTGTTTTGTTTTGTTTTTAAACTTAAATATCTGTTTTCTTTTGCAGGTAAGTTATGCACCTGAATAGCACAGAACAGAATAGAATAGCAGCACAGCACAGTTATCTGGTTGGAAGATACTCTACAAATCAGTCGCATCATGTAGTGGATTCAAAATCAGAATCAGAACTAGAAAATATTGCAACTGCTAGAGCAACATTTGCATCTGTGTGCAGATGACATAACAGTTACAGAGTTCATTCAAGAGCCAGAGAATTTCAGAGGGCTGAAGAATTACCAAAGAACAGAAGATACAGTACCTGTGATTTTATCCAATACAAATACTTTATTTTCATTGCCTGAAAGAATGTGATATGTGACTTGTCCATTTCTTCCCTCATCAGGATCCTTTGCAATTATGTTGTGCACGAGGAAGCCCACCTCCACATCCTCCATGACATAGGAGAGAGGCAAAGACATAAAACTGGGGCTGTTGTCATTGATATCCAAAATAACAATTTTCACAGCCAGGGAATCAAGCCTGCGATTAGTCAGGTTTATTGCCTGGTCTGCTGCAGACACTGTAAGGGTCATGGAGGGAGTAGTCTCCCTATCTAGTGGAAAAGCTGTAGTCAATGTGCCATAGGAAGGGTGAATACGAAATGGATTTTCACTCAAGTTACTCTTCTCTAAGGAATACTGTATTTTGCTGTTCAGAAAACTGCCATCTCCATCTTTTGCATCGAACGTATACACCAGAGTGCCAACAGGTACATTTTCCTCTATGCCAATCACTACAAAGTCATCTTGAAAATATGGAGAATGATCATTCTCATCTTCTACATCAATACTTAGGAAGACGGTGTTATTCTGTGGAGGAGTATCATTATAATCCTTTATAATGACTTGCAAAAGGAAGTGTGTAGCTGTTTCGTAGTCAAGTTCCTTGGAAAGAAAAAGGTTTCCTGTCAAGCTGTCTATTTCAAAATGAACATCATCATCTTTAGCGATACTGAAATGCAGTCTCCTTTTAGTTGTTGGATGATTATCAGGCCACTTCAGAGAATTCACCATTTGTGCAGGTTTAAAATTTTCAGGTATGACAAAATGCTTGACACCTTGAGAGATGACAAATGTCATGTTGGGTAGTGGGATTACCTGCAACAAAAGCACAAAGAATGCAATATTTTCCCATTGTTATTATGAATCTTGTAATAAAAATTGTCTTCCTTAATTGAGAGTTTAATAATGTATTATATTTGTGACTACATTTACTCAAAGGATGCCTCAAAGCTAGAAAAACTCAACATGCTCTCAAGAGTTCAAATAGTCATTGTCCAGTCATTCCATAAATTCTATCTTTCATTCCCATATTATAAAAAGGGACAAGACTGTCTCTTGCTTTTTGAATCACTGGGATCCAAAGACAGACAATTTGAATGCTGGTAGCTATCTCTGCCCCTACTCTGAAGCACGTCAACTATGTCTTCATACACAGGGCAGTATGACAAGGATGGATCTGACAAAGAATCTCTACATTATGCAGTTTGCCAAACACAACAGATAGCTGGGGTGTGTTTTGACAGTTATTTTGTTACATGGTTTCATTCATTATAGATTACTGCAGCATTGCAAGTTAATGCTTTAAAATGAAGAATCTCTTTAACTATGAGAATTGTATTTGCCTTGTTTTGACAGAAGCATTTTTTCCTAAGCTACCCACAATTAACTGTATTTTAGGTGACATGAAAATATCAGCTGTGGTGATGTTCAGCATCTGACAAAGGAGCACACAGGCAGGCTGGACAAAGCAACCTCACCACAGCTCAATGAATAGCAGGTGGCTGGTTGCGGAAAGAGCACATGCTGGACTGCACATTCCCATGAAGAGCAGACCAGTATAAACCAGCAAAAATGAAGGTATCCTATACTGGGTTACAGAGAGAATTTAGAAAAGAAAGTAACAGAGTGGAGGGGAAAAAATAAAATAAAAATTACTCCCCCACTTTCAGTGCCTCCTGATACCTGCTTTTCATTCTGTCTACCTGGGTATTTCCCTTCTCTTTTCCAGTGTTCACAATGACCTCTTGCTGAAGTACAAACATAACTTATTTGCAAGACAGCCCAAAACATGGTTGTGTATTTTTAACAAATCAAAACAACTCTGCCCCCTCTTTTCTTCTCTCAACAGAATAATGGATAAAGTAAATTACTGAGAGATAAGGTGTTAATAATTTTTAACTCCTTCCTTTCTTTGTTCATTTCCCTAGCTTCTCCCCCAAATGTTTTTTTTTTTTCAAAGAAATTAAGTATATAACATAACTGTTAAATGCATACAACATAAACAAGTACCTCAATGTAAACAGCAGCATGCCCTTGAAGTGAAGGCATCCCCTGGTCCCTGGCTGTGACCATCATTCTGTAGTCTGATCTCTCAGTATGTGATAGAGATTGGGTTGTTCTTAACTCCCCACTGACAGCATCAATCTGGAAGTATCCTATATCCTCTTCTAGGGAAAAAAATGGATGAGTTACTGCAGATGTCTCCAGCTTGCCTCCATAGTACCGAATGTCATAATTAACAGTAAGAAAGAGCAGGACCCGAAGAAAAGGGAACCTGCTGCATTCACCTATATCTCTGCTTCTTTGGGTTCAATTCTTCCTTCACAGAGTACCTAGTTATTATAAACCGCTTAGTCTGAATTTTGAAAGATACAGAGAGAAATTCCATGAAGTACTAAAGCAACTGCTTTATTCACACCATCAGGAAAGCAGAAGGACTGGTACTTGTACTTCCAAAACAAGCTGGCAAGCAGAGTGAGAGAAAGAACCATGTCTTGGTCTCTGAAGGCGCATGAAAGGTCAAGCAAAGCCATGAAGAGTGCACAGCTGGCTCATGTCCCTTGCAGACTGTGGGACAAGAGCCCTAAGATTCCGTATCTGCAATGATGCTGCTTTTCCTGCCTGTGCTCTGAACCAGAAGCTAACTGGGGGAAGATAAAACAGTAAATTGTTTCAGAGCAACATGTGAATATTGGAAATTACTTATATTCATCATCAAGGATTGGCCACATGCTAGTAACAAGCAAGTTGTAATCAAAATTACTAATAGAATCAATTAGGTTGTTAGACATCCTCAAATTCAAAGTTCAACTGTAGACCTAAGACTACCAGGTCTTACCACTAAATCCTGTCCCAAAATGCCATGCCTGTCTTTTAAATACCTTCAGGGACAGTAACTCAACCAGTTCTGTGGGTAACCTGTTCCAGTGGTTGACAACCCTTTTACTGAAGAAATTTTTCCCACCTAAACTTCCCCTGCACAACTTGAGGCTGTTTCCTCTTCTTCTAGTGCTTGTTACCTGGGGAAAAGAGACTGACCTCCGACCTGCCCCATTTTCATGGAACGCAATACAAATGACGCACAATTTTTTTGTAATGTTAGGAAAGTATCTATTACTTGGTACCCCTTATCAAAAAGTGAGAAAACCCAGCTTTGCCTTAACTACTTCTCTCTTAGAATACTATACAAGCGACTTTTTGCTATGTGAATTTTTAATAAGCTGGGCTAAACAAAGTCATGCAGAATAACAGCTGCTATTCCAATAAGCAGCTGTGGTAAAAAGAAATTCAGTGCAGATGCAGCACACAAAACACCCGTAAAGAACTCTATTTCTGTATGCACCTAAGTGAGCATGAAACTGTTTATGCTCTCCAAATCAACCCATGTAAATTAGTCAGCTGCACATACAGATGTTCCATTTCATTTCCCATCACCTCACTGACAACTGTAAAATATTTGCACCTGCAGAATTTGAAAAAAGCACTGAGCAGACTAGTTATGAAACAGGGTTTCCACAATCAACAAGTAAGAGTTGCTTTCAATATTGTTCTTATATTTTTGACTGACTATGGGTTTCTAATGCTCCATGAGTCCCCTCTGGGTTGACTCTTGCAGTGTGGAAGAAAACAAGGAAATTGCCAACAGAAGGAAACAATATGTAAAGGTAATTGTATTGAACAAGACAGTTCTACACTCTGCATTGTTCTTGACAGCTTCAAAATACTAATGCTGCTGTGTTACTATTCTCACAAATAGCTTTTGGTTTAATTTCCTGGTTTAGGTCCCAGCAGTATGTCTATATCCACAGACACACTGTTTTGTTCCATGTAAAGTTTTGTTACACAAAATCCCAGCTCAAAAAAGGCAGAGAAGATATGATAAAGGGAACAACATGAATTGCATGCATATATTTATAATATTTTGCTGAAACTGACATTTTAAATAACTGATATGGAGAACTAACAAGAAAAAAACACCAAACAGAAGTGCATGGAAACTATGCCTTTCATTTCTCTACCAAATTTGAGCCAGTGACCAAAGTGAATTAAAAAAAAAAAAAAAAAAAGAATAGAATAAACCAGGTAGGAAGAGACCTTCAAGATCATTGCATCCAACCCATCATCCAACACCACCTAATCAACTAAACCAAGCATCCTATCAAGTCTCCTCCTAAACACTTCTAATGATGGTGACTCCACCACCTCCCTGGGCAGCGCATTCCAATGGCCAAACAATCTCTCTGTGTAGAATTTCTTCCTAACATCCAGTATGAACCTCCCCTGGTGCAGCTTGAGACTGTGTCCTCTTGTTCTGTTGGTGGTTGCCTAGGAGAAGAGACCAGCCCCCACCTGTCTACAACCTCCCTTCAGGTAGTTGTAGAGAGCAATAAGGTCTCCCCTGAGCCTCCTCTACTTTTAAGTAGTCAAAAAACGAAATCATTGCAAGTAAATAACTACTATCTGAGCATGAGGCTGTAAGAATCCACCCTTGTTTCAGCAGTGATGAGGGCAGCCAGTACCTCTTAATAATATAAAGACCAATACTTATTTTCCATTTCAAGCATCAGAAGAGATAACCACACTCAAGTGAAGTTCTGAAGGTTTTAAGTTCATTTGATAGGAGGAAAAAACAATTCTCAGAATCTCTATTTTTCTTTAATAAATTAAAAGAGACCTGGTCAGAAAAGAAATTTCTAACAATGTCATTCCTTAACACACAAAGCAATAGCTTATGATGCATTAAAAATACAGACTATACAGACTAGTTATAAATGCTACTCTATAACCCACTGACAGTCACAAAGAAGGCCAGATAACTCACTTCACAATTGCCATCATCACTGAGGAATGGTACACACAGTTTACCTCACTCTGAATGAGGTTACACTTTGACTGATAACACGAAAGTGGAGGTATGGCCATATGATGATGGTTTCTATACCCATGAATGTTTAAGGATGATATGTTTGCATTTTCTGGGAAGAGCAAGGGACATTTTGAAAAAAACCCCAATTCTTCTCTGAAGGTTAAAATTCAGCTGGTGTGTAAACCTCATAGTTCTTTCACTGATTCTTACTTATGTAATTTACTAGCATTTGCCATTAGCCTTCCTGCATAGAGTAATCTGTTACTGCTACCTTGGCATTTATTTTAGGTCTCAAGAATATTAACAATTACTCAATAACTCTGTAACAGCTGACACTGATACTTGTAGCTCTTAATCTTGTGGCCATGCCTCAGCTGTTGAAGAGAGCACTGGTCTGCATGCAGTCCTCCAATTAACCTGGTGTCTTTGTGTTTAATGAATATGGCTGTAAATCAGATCATATTGCTTCTTCATAGTTTAGTCTTGAACAATGTCCCAGAACTAGAAATTACTATGTTAAATATATCAGGCAAGAACATCACCATGAAACAGAAGACCAGATGTTAAAGGCTGTGAGCCAACTAACAACAACAACAAAAATTAGTATCAGAGAAGCTCAGCTGTTTCTGGATTTGTTCATCAGGAAAAGTATCTGGTTCCAAGGCTGGAAGGGCTTGGATTTTTTTAAGTCTGTTTTTATCCTTTTGTTCTTTCTAGAGACAGCACTTGCAAGACAGTTGTATTTTGTGTTGCTAGTCACTTTTACAACTTGAATTTGTTCTTACTCCCCTCTGAGGCTCTACAGGGAAGCCAGTAAGAAAATTTGATGCACTGTTTGAAAGAGGGGAATAGAGCTAAATGAATGGACAGGCAGAAACTTCTGAAGAACATGTTCCTTACTGCCTGCCCATCACCCGTCAAACTAAGAGCTGTATAGTCAATTTCTTGGTTTTATACTTATGTATACATTCCTATTCTTAAGGCGGGGGTAATTTCATGCAAAATATTATTATCTACAAGGCGAAAGTCTACAATTCTCTCGATCTCATTTTGAAAGAGGCAGTCACTTTCATCCAAATTAAGAGAATAATAGCGTGACCATAAACTTATAAAATAAACCTACTTATGATCTGCATATACTTCAACTGTAAAATTTCCAACACAGTTAAAAAATTTCTCATTTTTAAAGCATCTCTTAGTGGAAGAGAGCAGTATCAGTCATCTGGCCCTTGTGAGTTTGGATCTTAAAGTCCTTCTATTACTCCACAGAAGTCAGAAGGGTTTGTACAGACAGTATAGCATAACCCGTGGATATATTTTGGTAATTTCAGCCTCCGCAAAAGAAGCTACAGTGAGAAGCAATGTAGCTTTGCAGTATTTTGTTCGTTACTCGGCAGTGACAAACAATTGTAGAAAGTTTAAACTAACCAAGCTCACATTTGAGCTCTGCCTTCACAGAAAAGAACAGCTGAGGAAATGCACCATGTGGATGGAAACACTGAAAACGTTTTCTTGCTCTGATAAAACTGTAGGCTCTATGCGTATATTATCATAGGCTTAAAAGGTATTGATTTGTTGGTAGAATAGAGCAGGTATTAGAAGAAATAGTTCTATTCTTGGCACATCTTGCTGGTTTGAACCAATAGTGAAGCAAAGCAGAAGGACCAGATGTTTTCTTCCTGGTTACAAATGGAGTTCTGTTTTTCATAGAAGTGTAGCAAGTGGTATGCGCCAAACCCAGAGATAGCATCAATGTCTCTTACCACTATTAATGCCCCAATTCCACTTATGATCTAATTTATGACTGCTCTCTTACTGATTTCACTGCAAACAAAACCAGATTTTACAGCTTACACCAGAAATGAACTACTACATGTAGGAAGAGAGAAGTCTTTTCAAGCAGCCAAACTCTATCAGGCTAACAGTGCTAAACAAAGGGTGAGACATGAACTAAACCCACAAGCCTCTTTGTTTGCCCAGATTATCTGCTGACCCATCTAATCACTGTCTCAGACTGTTGTGAACCATTCCTGTAGCAGGAAAATTTTCAAGTAGTCATGAGAAAAGGGAGACCATCTTTCTCTTGCTGAACAACCGACTGAAACTAAATTGTACAATATAAGATCACAGTCCTGATCTTTTCCGAGTACTGTTTGAACATTCTGTCAAGCCACACAAGCAACCAAACCCTTAGGAAGATGCAGCAGAGGGGAAAGGGAGGAAAGGGAGCTGTTTGCATCTCCTTAGATACTTCGTAAGACATATGATGGTCTTGATTCCTATTTACACAGGCATCTTTATTCTAACAGGCATAATATTCTGTGTCTATGCACAGCAGAATTTCAGTGTATCTTTTCTTATGAATAGCACTTTAAATTCTTACCTGATTCTACTGAATACAGTACAACACCATTGTTTCCAGAATCAAAGTCTTTTGCAAAGATAGTGGTAATAAGTGTCCCTGGTGGCTGCCCTTCCAAAACCTGTCATCAAGAAGTTTAGAAATAATTTGCAAATATACAGGGATAGCAGCAAGTATTAAAATAAATTCCTTGCCATAACACAGGAGTTTAGCTGTTGCTCCGTTTTCCATTTCAGTAATATGGAAGGTCAGTGCAAAACGCATTTCAGGAAAAGGTTAAATAATACAGTTCTAGCCATCCTCAGTTATGGTCTGCATAGGATGCTGATTCAGAAATCTTTAGTTCAGCAGACTCACAGGTCAGAAATTAAGAGATTCTACTGCATGCACCAATAAAATTGTACCTGTATGTATATCCTTTACATCAAACTGTGTACATGGTGGAGAAGTGTAACCATGTGGTGAAATTCCCAAGCATGCCCGAGTCCAGGCTAAAAACAGGTGACCTTTCTGTTTCAGTGCTGCACAGTCAGTATTTCGCAGGAGAAGGGGTTTGGGCTCCTGCCACAGGGTGGTGCTCAGAGCACGCAATGCACCAGCCAGCAGCACTCACCTTGAGGCGCAGCTCCTGCTCAGGCCCCGCCTGCGGGAAGCGGGGCTGGTTGTCATTGAGGTCCCTCACCACGATGTACACTGCTGCGGTGGCATTGAGGCGTGGGGAGCCGTGGTCGGTCACTAGCACAGTCAGCTGATGATGAGATTGTTTTTCACGGTCCAGCGCAACCCAGTTTATGATTTCACCTGATGGACAATGAAAATGAAGGAGAAAGAGTAAGATAGTTACTATACAGAATTAACCAGGTTGGAAAACAACTTTGAGATCATCAAGTCCAACCTATCACCCAACACCATCTAATCAACTAAACCATGGCACCAAGTGCCTCATCCAGTCTCTTCCTAAACACTTCCAGTGATGGTGACTCCACCACCTCCCCGGGCCAATCACTCTTTCTGTGGAGAATTTCTTCCTAACACCCAGCTTAAACCTCCCCCGGCACAGCTTGAGACTGTGTCCTCTTGTTCTGCCACTGGTTGCCTGGGAGAAGAGACCAACCCCCACCTGGCTACAACCTCCTTTCAGGTAGCTGTAGATGGCAGCAAGGTCTCCCGTGAGCCTCCTCTTCAAGTTAAAAAACCGCAGCTCACTCAGCCTCTCCTCACCAGGCTTGTGCTCCAAACCCCTCATCAGCCTAAGTGCCAGGTTCTACACATTGGCCACAACCACCCCATGCAGTGCTATAAGCTGGGGTTGGAGTGGCCGGAGAGCAGCCAGGTAGAAAGGGACCTGGGGGTACTGGTCGACAGTAGGCTGAACATGAGTCAGCAGTGTGCCCAAGTGGTCAAGAAGGCCAATGGCATCCTCGCCAGTATCAGGAATAGTGTGGCCAGCAGAAGCACGGAGGTCATTCTGCCTCTGTACTCAGCACTGGTTAGGCTATACCTTGAGTCCTGTGTCCAGTTCTGGGTCCCTCAGCTCAAGAAAGATATGTCAGCATTCATCTTACTACACACAACTACATTTAATTTGACATGTATTAATGATACCTGTTTTCTGATACATCTTACTGCTTTGAAATGAGAGTTTTACTTTGAGATTCATACAGAGAAGTTCTAGGAGAGTCTGTTCATGCCCCATGAGGACAAGACATTTGAGAACAGGAATTTTAAACAGCCGATCTTTGATCATTACAGATCACTTTGCTAAACTGGATTATTTACAATGCCTGTGTTCCTTATAGGATTCCATTCTCTGGGCTCCCCATGCTGTATTCGATAGTGCTATACTGTGTGGACATAGTATGTAGTACTCAAGGATTTGCAACCTACTGCAGAGTACACTGTGCAGTGAAAATTTGCAGTCAATGTGATTTCTGTAGTGCCATGTACATTTAGTAATTCAGGTTTGGCATAACAGAAGTTTTCACAAATTTTCAATCACTGTAACTATCAAATGTCAGAGTTACCTATTAAAGCTGTAATTTAAAACTCATTTTAATTTGTTACAAACACTGAACTTTACAACCAAGTGACCAGAGTGAAGTCCTAAGGGTTAGTTCAATCTACATGGACATGTATTAGATTTATTTCATTCCCCAAACTGTGAAGCTCTAGGTTGGAATATACATATATCAAACTCATGAGATTTACAGAAGTTCTTGAAAGCTTTACGTTTTACTTCCATTCTCTTAAGGAAGGATGCTTTCCAAAAGCAGTATTAGGCATATTACAAATTAAAAAATACTACCTGTGTTGGAATTCATCTTGAAATACTTTCCATCAGATAAGAGGAAATAGGAAAGTTGCCCATTTCTTCCTGAGTCTTTGTCAACTGCTGTAACGGTGCCAACCACACCCCTTGGGAGTGGATTTTCTTCCACTTCAAAGAAGTAGCTGTCATGCATAAACATGGGAGAATTATCATTTTCATCTAGGACATTAACTATTACTGCTGTACTTGCATTTTGTCTGAGGTTTTCATCCTTGGAGGTGGTGGTGACCAGGGCTCTAAAACTTAGTATCTGTGCACATTCATAGTTCAAAGGTTTCTGAAGATAAATCCAGCCAGTATCAGAGCTGATTCCAAATGCAACGGAATCTGTGCTAGGTTCTAAGGAATATGTCAGCTTAGAGGTAAAACTGTGTGGTTCGAGTGAGTGGGCTTGAACCTGAAGGATTCGGGCACCTGGAGAGGTTGCTTCACTGATTTCTATTTGATACATCAAGTTTTGAAAAACCAAAGTAGGGGCCATCTTCTTCTCTTCAATAATCACTGTCAACATCAGCACAGAAGTCAGAGGAGGATTTCCACAGTCTTCAGCTGCTATGTGTAGAGTATATTCCTGCTGCTTATCTGCAAACACTGTCCTGGTGAGGTTTACCACTCCAAGGCTTGGATCAATGCTAAATGCATTTGACTGCATGCTTGCAATACTGTATTTGATTGCCCCATTTAGGCCACTGTCCTTGTCTTCTGCATGAGCAATATAGACAGCAGTGCCAGGAGGCTGGGTATGTGAAATAATTACCTCGTCAGATTTGGTAAGAAACATTGGAGGATTGTCATTAACATCTATCACAGATATGTTGACCTGGGTGCTACTGTAGACAGGCAAGTTACCCAACTGTGACTGAATGGTGAGCACCACAACAGACTGAGTTTCGTGGTCAAGCTTTTTTTTGGTGCAGATGATACCAAACCGGGGGTCAATAGAGAATCTTTCATGTGGATCACCAGAAGAAATTCTGTAAGAAACTACTTCTAAAGAATCTAGAAATGGAGATTGAAAAAAAAAAAGTTAAAAAACAAAAGGCACAAAACCCCCAAACAAACAAACCAAAACCAAAAGTAGTAACATGAAAGTTGGTGAGAACATCTGTGAAGAATGAGTATCATTAAATCCATCAGAATAAAATGTAAACTACATAGATGTTTTACTTTTCTGGGTTTTTTAATACTTCCTTCTTCCTGTCCATGGAGCCCTTCAGTAAAAGAAACACTACCACACAGGCTTCATCTGACTGTATATAATTTGCCCATTCGTGCACTGTTTGATTTTTATCTCCCCAGTATGGTAAAACTCTACACACAAAAAAGCATGAAACCTTTTGGATTTCCTTGATCTAAAATATAGAAAAAACACTCCAATAAATTAGTTTTACAGACAATTTCATTATGTGCAGGCATTCACTATAGGAAGTAATGAAACAGATGTCAGTTCTCTGAAAGAACTCTGTTTTACTGAATTTACCAGTCATGGATTACCATTGCTATAGCACTTATACATCAGACGTTACCTAAAGCAAAAGCTATCTAAAAGTTCAGACCTATTACCAAGGCCACTCCACAGGTGCTACCTTACCCTGAGGACAATTGTAAAGGACCAGACTAATTAAACTTACATAAAACCTCTGTCTTTACTACCTTACACATACAGATCCATCATTAAACTGTTACACAGCTCCCACTACTTTGCACAGGAACTGCATATATGCGTGTGTCTGTCTATCTAATCTCTCGCTCTTTATATATATACACACACACATATCCAGAGAAGTTGTGGATGCCCCTTCCTTGGAAGTGTTCAAAGCCAGATTGGATGTGGCTTTGAACAACCTGGTCTTCTGATAGGTGCCCCTGACCACAGCAAGGGGATTTGAACTAGATGATCATTAAGGTTACTTCCAAACCATTATATGACATATGGCTCTCACGACAGGATTGTTTATGGTTATGGTCTCACAGAAGCTAACCCATCTTCCTCTAATAACAATTTTAAAAAATCCAAATCAACAAATAAATTAAATGAATTTTCAAAAGGTCCCATAAACCTTCATCCAGACTTCAGAAGTTAATCTGGGGAAATGTCTGGGGGGTTGATTTTGTTCAAGATTCAAAGTGCAGTGGTGTTTGTTTGGGGATTTTTTGGCAGCAACCCTTCATATAAATTCTCTGAAACTTCTGAATACTGTCTGCTTGTAAGTACTGCTCTGAGATCTGTCTTTCATAGCTAGTGCTTTAATGTAAGCCACACCACTGCACACTCTTCGTTATACCTTCACAACATGCTTCCCAGCAATCCATCTGGAATAAAATAGAGGCAGTTGTTAATCCTCATGGACCACCACGAAGAGTACCAAAAATGTCTATCTATTTTGAAGAGCATGCCAATACAGTAATGATTACACCAGCTGCTGTAAATATCGTCGTAAATTCACTTTAATGCTTGACAGATTGAATAAATAATACGATAAGTATTAAAAAACTGTAATAATTATCTGCAGATAGTTCCAGTTAATGGTCAAAACAAAACCACAGTGTAATCTCTGACTGTGCAACTTACTTGGTGGCTCTCTGGCCTTTACAGTGCCAACTGGGCTGTCTTCAGGTGCATCTTCAGGAACAGAGAACACATACCGGGATCTCTCAAATATGGCAGGAGCTGAAGCAGTCTGAAGGATGTTTACTGTGATGGCTGCATTGGTGGCAGAGGGAAGGCCACCCCCATCCCGAGCAGAAACAGTCAGGAAGAGCACAGAATGAACCAGGTGGTCAAGAGATGAGATCAGGTAAATAATTCCTGTAAGTATACAGAAAAATCTCCAAATAAAAAAGCCACATAAACATGGTTGAAGCCCCAAAGTACAAACCTTAAGAGTAATGGACTTTGTGAAAAGTATCTGGGAGGCAAGCATCTGCTGCCTGATCACAAGTTCCTGAAAGAACACCTGTTAATAGTAAATTCTAAGGTCTGTTGAGTTTGTAAGATGCTACCAATTATGGTTTTTATAATTGTATGAAATGAATAATTAATTTAAAAAAAAAGCAACACTCTGTCCAGAAATACAACTCTTTGGATGGGTCTGCCTCAAGATAAATATATATCCATTCTAATAGAATAGAATAAACCAGGTTGGAAGAGACCTTCAAGATCATTGTGTCCAACCTATTATCCAACACAATCTAATCAACTAAACCATGCAACCAAGCACCCCACCAAATCTCCTCCTAAACACCTCCAATGATGGCGACTCCACCACCTCCCTGGGCAGCCCATTCCAATGGCCAATCACTCTCTCTATGAAGAATTTCTTCCTAATATCCAGTCTAAACCTCCCCTGGTGCAGCTTGGGACTGTGTCCTCTTGTTCTGTTGGTGGTTGCCTGGGAGAAGAGACCAGCCCCCGCCTGCCTACAACCTCCCTTCAGGTAGTTGTAGAGAGCCATAAGGTCTCCCCTGAGCCTCCTCTTCTCCAGGGGAGAAGAGAATTCTATTCTCATCATCTTAAGTAGGATTAGATGTCTCAATACATTCTCTTCTGACTAAAATAGATCTTTGATAATACCAGATAATGATGCTCAATTTTAAAATACTCTACAGAAACCCACATTTAACAATTACCTAAGAGGGCAGTAAGGATAGAAAGAAAGAACATGGCAAGAAACTGACCCATCTCCTCCTCCAGAAAAGGCTTTTATGAACATCAAAAAAAACTTCCAGTGAAGATTTCAGTCTCAGCAATGACAATTACATCCAAACCATAGTTCTCTATAGGGCATTCATGAAGGTTCACAACAATTATCCCAAACTGCTACTTGCTAACTGTTTCATGAGAGACAGTCATTTCAGTGTCCTTTGTACGCATATTAGGGACTTATAAATTAAGATACAAATCCACAAGTACATCATTAGTCTTTAGAGTAGTCTGGAATATTTTTTCTAGATTAAGTGAACATGAATACTCAAAATTTTAGGGAAGCACACTAAATCGTAAAGCAATATAGCTGATTACAGTATGCTTGTTACTTCGTAAGTTGTATAACTAGTAGCCTGAGGCACACTAAGATCAGGTGCTTTCAGCCAGGTAAAAGATGGAATAAGGAATCACAGAATCATAAAATCATTTTGGTTAGAAAAAACCTCTAGGATAATTGACTCCAACTCTACAAAATCTGGTGCTAAGCCATGTCCCTTAGCAATACATCTATGCATCCTCCTCTGGGGCAACTTCAGGCTGTTTCCTTTTATCCTCTCACTTAGGGAAAAGAGAACAACATCTGCCTCACTACAACCTCCTTTCAGAGAGCATTAATACCCCTTTGTCTTATCTTTTCAAGAATCTTCTCTATCACTGGGCAGAAGGAAGAACACTTTCACTTATTCTGAGGTGACAAAAATCACTCCATGCAAGAATATTCTTAGCAATGACTGAGTTTAAATATAAACTAAATGCTAAAATTGAAGTGAGCAAAGTAGTAAGGTTGTAGTAAACTCAAGAGATTTAACTAATAGTGACAAATCTCTACATACTGACAAATATTTAAGACAGCATCTATGCTTTTTTGTAGAAGCTGGTAAAGACACAAAGCCTCTAGCAGCTCAGGAGAACCACACCTTTAAATGTTGAGCTAATTTTGCAATTTTCTGGCTCTCAGGAAGGTTTAGTAGGGATGATGTTTGGCATTCAAGTCAGACATCTAGTGGTACTATTTGTCAGACAGGGTAAAAATCAAATTTAACTCAAAGTGCCAATCAGTGCATGGTTCTACTACAATGCATACTCTCAAAATACAGGGTGAAGCCACAACACTAATTTGCTACAATGCATTTTTAACAATAATGATGTAAAATACATAAACCCCTCATAAATATTCAACTGTGCACATGGTATACTACCAATTACACCGTCAGGACATTAGAATAATAAACTGTCTCGACATGCTTAAAATGCATTTGAAGGGTATTCAGGATCAAGAAAGAGTGCCTTCCACTAACAAATGTTAGTGTGACTATTCCAGTGTAACAAACCACAGTAAAACCTCATATACAGATGGATTCTGAATTCTTTACTGATCCAGCTCCCATGCCAATAACTGATACACTTTCAAAAATCAATCTTACTTCTAGCCTTTTAAAAATTTGTCTACTGATGACTGGGTTTCACAATTAGTTAAGACAGGCAAACAAAGCAATCCTCTAAAAACTTAAACTGTGGGCATTTCCTGAGGTAATCTGAGCAGCTGTAACTCAAAGAAAAAAAAAATAGCTTTAACCCTTTTTTTCCAGAGGTTAAATGCATAAACATGGATTTTAAAACACTGCTGCTGTCAAATAAAAGGAAAGCAATCAAATGGACATTTTTCTAACTTGACTAATTGTGCATTTTTCTATTGACTAGGCCAAAAATATTTTGTTATTTTGGATACTTCAAGGTGTATGTGAAATTTTTGCATCCCAGTTTGACCTTCAATTATACACATTCTGTTTCATTCAGCATTTGTAGGATTGGGCACTAGCTTTGTAGCTAAGACATAATCTATACAGACACTTGAGACGGCTCTACCATGTTGGTGAACACGGCACGCTAGGCTCTACAACTGCACCATGTGACAGGAAAGAAGCAAGCAGCATCTTGGGATTCCCCTTTCTATGCACTTAGTTACATGCACTGAATTGTGACTACAGCAAACAGCCATCAAAAGCAGCTGCCATCATTCCTCAGAGCAGGCTGGCTAGGTGAACTGGATCTCCTGAAGTACGGTGCAGGAGAGCCCCCACTACTACACGGCAAAAGCAGAAACATGGGGCTAACTGTAAGAAGTGTGTGGTTGGAACAAGCTGTGTAAGTCACACATTTGATGTGCCAAACACAGCAGATGTATGCCTTGCTAAATAATACACTGAAGTCTAGTCACAGTTTTCCTTTCCTGCCTGTTTGCTAATTAAGAAAAGACAGTAGCTTATTGTTACTACCATGGTCATTTGCAGCCTGCAGTTTGTGTCTTCAGAGAACTCAAAAGACAATTAGGTTGCTGTTGTACAGAATATATGCTTCTATTATGAAAAGCAATTTCTAGAAACACTTTACCATGGAAAAGGAATAGTGAGATGGCTCCTTTGTGAGGTATGTTTTACTGAGACCAAAGCTCCCAGCAGAGGACCACACAGACAAGTGTGGTCCTGCTTTAAGAAATCACTGCATGAAAAAACATCTCCTTTCTTGCAGCTTGTTCATATATATGAACAATCTTTTCTGCTGGCTTTAATAGCATTTTATTTCCATATACTAATGATTTATTAGCTCTATTACCTCTGGTTAATTTCCACACTGCAGAACAGCAAGCTGAATTCCATTTTGCTTCACAGGTGAACAGTCACATACACAGCAGAGGAAGCATTAATATCCAGCCTCACTTACGCCTTGGCATTTTCATTTTCTTGACAAGACCAGCATGACTGTCATGACTACATATTTCAACCTTTATAACTCAAAACCATGACTCAAAGACTGCCTATCATGATTTGCGTGCACGTTTTAGACAGAATGTGCAATGCTGGTTGCCTGACGGCAACTGCCACTGCACTGGCGCAGGTTAGTTCAGCACAGCCACAGGGTGGGTTACAGATGTTTTGTTGCAGAACTATCTGTGCTTACTGGCTACTGCAGTTACAACTGCTCTGAAGAACCAATATATAGTAATATAGATATAAAAAATATATATGTATAGTAATATATATAGTACAAATGAAGGATGAAACCCTGACTGACCTGCTTCATCCTTTCCCACTCACTAAATGTGTGATGACACTAACTTCTGAAGTTCTTGTTTTCCACTTTGTTCCCAATGATGCTCATAGTCACACAGAATATCCAAACATGTTAGTGATAGAGAATGGTACCTGCCATTCTCTATCAATAGCATAATTTCTCACAGGCTTGATCTTGCTGATCTTACATTTATGGAGATGTACTCTGTTCCACAGGTAGGTTTAGCTTCTACACGGTGCTTCTCAAGAGTTAAAGGCAAGAGATAGGCCCACATACAATAGTTCTTTTAAAACATATTTTTTTCTCCATGATCTTGTATTCACTCCTAACATTACAACAGCACAGATCACCAAATCATAGCGCATTTTGTGTGGCAGAAATAATGCTACCATCCCAATAGGATTTCCACACATTAAACTGACCCCTTTGAAAACGTATCTGCTTTTCCACAGGGTCCTTATGAAAGCAAAACAAAACAAAACAAAAAAACCAGCTCATATTTACAATCATTCATAGAAAAACAAAACATTTTCCACACTTCCCACTGCAGAGGCAAAGATATAAATCAGAATGTGCTAACTTCTCTGAATAGCTTTGAAATGTGTACTCATTTAAAGAGCTTCCAGTATTTTCTCATGGTTGATGAAATGAAAAAGCAAATTTAGAATATGGCATGAGGAATAAAATCACCAACTGTCAACAGTGCTCTCTAAGACCACAAAACTGAACAGCCTAACAACTTTAAATTATGGCTGTACTTCTTCAGCAAGTATCCTGGGATGGGTCGGCAGGCATGGCCATCATGAGCTGACACAGCTCAGACAGCAAGCAGATGGCAAAAGGATACATATAGGTCATCACCCCAATTCACCTTCAAAGCTGGCTACTGAACCTGCTGTTTGATACTGCATAGGTCAATGCTGACCCACTGACCTGCTCAGAGCATGGCTCACCCAGCCTAGCACCCCAGCGTCTCAGTGCCAAGACATGTACAGCACTGCTTTTTATGTGCCAGGAAAATGTTCAGATGATCGTAGTCAGGGTGATCCTCTGAGAGATTAATGCAGTTAGTAGGTGTAGACTAACCTTAAACCCAGCATTGTTCTAGGGAAGAATGATAGCTTCTGCTTGATATTGCTTTATAACTATCTGACTCATTGTCCATTCTCTAACTTTACCCTAACATTTAGTTTCGAGGTTTAGCAGTATATCTGTGTTTAAAATGCACCTTTTTAGTGAAGTTGCATCTTCGATGGCAAACACAACAACCCACTGCAAAATACATTTGAAGAGCTGGTTTAATAACTATCAGGAGAAAGGACAGATAAAACAGAATTGGTAATGCTTTTTTCCCCCAGAGTTTAAAGAAGAGAATTTTTTTTTAGAGCAACAGATGTAATATTATTGTATCTAAAAAGTTTGGCGGACTACTGATTTCACAAAGGATGAATTCCTAAGGAAAACGTATGCAACAGTAAAAGTCCAAAGAAAAATCTCAAACAGAGCTGGATCAGGCCTGGTCAGAACTTTCCAAAGCCCTATACTGGTTCCAAAATAAGTATTTAATTGAAGAAGCTCTCAAGAAAGGGCAAATAAAGCAAGCTGAACACGTCTCCTCCAGCTTGAAGGCAGGCAGAGAACAAGCTGCTGGCAGGAGAATGGCCCCATGCTCCCCAGTTACCAAGAATCAGCAGTTTTTTAGCTATGAAGTCCCCAGTACACACAGCTCTCCTGAGCAGGCAAGGTGCTCCACTTTGTCCAAAATGATTGAAAAAATATTAATAGAGTTGGGACACAGTCTCAAGCTGTGCCAGGGGAGGTTTAGACTCAAGGTGAGGAAAAAGTTCTTCACTGAGCGAGTCATTCGTCATTGGAATGGGCTGCCCAGGGAGGTGGTGGAGTCGCCGTCCCTGGAGGTGTTCAAGGGGAGATTGGACGTGGCACTTGGTGCCATGGTCTAGTTGTGAGGTCTGTTGGAACAGGTTGGACTTGATGATCCTTGGGGTCTCTTCCAACCTTAGTTACTGTGATACTGTGAGTTAAGAAACATCCAATGATTCTAACTTCAATCAGGTGATTACAACATCCACCAGAAAGCAAAAGCTTAAAGCAAAGCAAGAGCCCAACTGGGTCTTCCTGGTGACCACAGCAGTCGTTAAACTGTTAGGGCTTTCAGTTCCTTGCTTACTTTGTGAATGTACTGACTGATTTTCATTTGACTTGACCATTTAAAAATAATGGAATATTTTGCTCAATCTTTATCTCCAATTTAAAATTTGAACATACCCCTCCACCTTTCAAATAGTCAACAAGTGTGTATTTACTACATATTCTTCAGAATACTGTCAAACCTAACACTCAGCTCTTCAAAAACTCTCATTTTCTGTAGTCCATATTAAAAGAAACCTGGGGATACTGAACCAACTGTCATGTCAATCCATTGCCATCTCACTATTTGAACCTTACAGGACAGGACTAGAGTTTGGGAATGCTGAGTTAGCACAATAAACATTTTATGGCTTACCTTAGAACATCAAAACTAAACTTAATATAGGAAAAAAAAATATTACTTTGATGTAGCTTTCTCTATACTGTACTATTACATCCAAATAATTCTTTCCTAATAAAAAAAACTCAAATGCTAATTTGTCAATAACAGCATATAAGCAAAGAGACATAATGTGCTGTTGCAGGGACATTCCCCCTATTTCTGCCTTATTTTATTTCCTTAAAAAAGATGTAATAGTAACTCTGAGTATGTTTGCTGTCTTATTACATAAAAAGAGAACATTTCCACACAAAGCATAAATTAAAGAGAAAACAAACAAACAAAAAGACAAAACCCACAAAAATCAAAGGATACACCAGTAAGTCAGCAGGACTCTGCCCTGGTGAACAGTATTTTCAAAGACAAAGGCAGAGCCTTGCCTACACAACCTACACAGGTCAAGCACTGCCACATCACCTCACCAGGTCAATCTTGCTTACCTATCTTATTGAAGTTTCCCCAAACTATCTTTTTAGTCAAAGACCTTTTCAATGAAGCTACTGCCTGCAGACCCAAAGAAAGTGCAATGCACAACCTGGTAATAAAATTTCACTGTCGTGGTAAACAGAGATGGTATTTCTTCAAAGGCACTGTACCAAAAGATACATGTTTCCAGCATAGGTACAGAATGAAGCCTGATATGAGAACAATGAGATGTATTTGCTGTTCTTATATTAAAAGCATTAAGAAACATGCAAGATGCTCATCCTAATCTTCATGAACTGCTTTTCTACTACATAGACTCCCCTAGTATGTTCACTTTAACAGTTCAATAGCATGAATGCATTTTGCCAAGGCTGTCTGCTTTCTGTGTGTCTTGCCACTTTATTCTTTTCTATAGGTTAACTGAGAACATGAAGTATGTTAAGTACATGTGTACTTTAAACCCGTATAGCCTCTCTTAATGAAAAGTGTTGACTGTCTGGACTATACTGTACAAATCTTACATTATTCCTCTCCTCAAAAATGGGAGGTCTGGGTGTAATTTTTTACCTTTTCTCCATTCTTGTTATCAGCCCACAACATCTGTAAAATGCCACGGCACTTTGCTCAGTGGGTTCTTCTGTTTCTAAGATCTGACACTGACTTAACTACGAGAAAGGGGAGTGGGTTAGAATATTTTCGTAAGCAGTTTGTATTGCATTGTGCACAGTGCAATACCAAGCACACATCACCGCACTTTTGTATAGCTGATTTTTTGGCATATAGGTTGTGGGCACTTTTCTCTTTGAAGATGGTCAGTTCTACTGGATTTTATTCATAAAAAGAAAAGACACACCTTAACTGTCACTACAGATGGATTTTTAATGCCGTTCTGCTACACAGCTTTCTTTAAAGGCCAGAATTTGCACTCTCACCATTCATACAGCAAATTGTGCGTGATTCAAGGAGAATATACTATTTCCTGCATTCTTTACATTAGATTTCATATTAGACGAGATTCCAGTGAAGGTAGATGTGCACAAATTGTTCAGCTGAGACCATTAGTTTTTCCTTTGTGACTTAACTCAAAATTCTTCCAAAATGAAAACTCAGCATGTTAAACCAATGTCTTAGACATGGCCCTCTGATTTGCAGCATTCTGAATATGCTATCAATTTCATATGAAAGATCAGAGAAACAGTAATTGAAGAAACTGCAGCTTCAAAAAAAGCAAGTGGCCTCAAAATGTTCCAAAATAAAACACTCCTAATTTAAAATGTTATGTGAACCTCTTCTTCATATGTTGAGCAAATGTACTCCATGCTGTAAGAAAATGCCAAAAGTAGTTTAAAAATAAACTATTTTTCCCTACAGTACTATATGAAAACATCATTAATCATCATAAAAATTGCCTTGTTTACTTTAGAAAAGGATGCATCCCCGTTTTACTTTGATGCATATTACAATCTGCTACATATTAACATTGTATAATGCATGGATTTAAAGAAAGTTTGGATTTTTTGTTCCTCAAAAAGAAATTTTTGTATTTCAACTTTTGGTTTCAACCTGTATTGTAATTTAAAAACAACTTTCAAGTAACGACAATCTTTTAAGAAGTGACTATTAAAAAAAATAATGTTTCCATTTTCTTCAATAAAACAAAGCTTGTCAAAATCCTTAACTGTAATGAATCTATTCTGGTCTTCTAAACCAATTAGAAAAATGATTTTAAGTCAGTTTGACATTAAATTGTATTTACATATGGTGCCATAGTTCAGTAATGGAAGCAGTACAGCACTAAATTTGCACATTACCAAAACAAGAAAAATATGACAGTGAAGGAACTGTTCTGCACAAGTTCTACACTTAACCTCTCTTTTTACATCCATTACCAGGCACTGTTAAAGAGAGAAGATACTGGACTTATATCTGTCTTTTGGCTAATTAAGTTAATTCTTACACACTTCAATTCATGTGTCCTTCAGGTGTATTCTTCCTTATTCTTCTCCAGATGGCTATACTGCTAGACTGCTCTACATCTCTTAGAGAATGTTTTAGTTGAATGATGTCCTGTGCTGTCCACTGCACAGGTTTTCTGCCATACTTGTGACTGTATCCTGTGACTTACATCTTTAATTACCTTCTTAGCTCTAACTATAAATACAGCATCCTTCAGATAGTTTATTAGGAATCAACAGGAAAACCCATTGGCTTTTCCACTTGTACTGTTCTAATAAATTCATGAATGCTGTTCATAGATGATCAGATAGCTATGAAAGGAAATATAATGAACCCAAGATGTTGTTTACACCAACAATAGAAACAAACAACTGCACAAGTCACGAACTAGCAGAGAAACTGGTTTACAGTTCCCTATCCATACATTTTTCTGATTACACAGTTCTTTAAATGTTGTTGGGGTTTTGTGTGGATTGTCTATCATCAATCAAATAAGAAATACTTGGGAAGGGAAATAGAGCAAGTTTTATAAGAGCTTACCACAAACAATAAACACAGTATCCAAAAGCTAAAACAAGCATCACTAATAAAGATTTGTTTAGAATTCATAACACTTTTAAAGGGAATATCTATTTGCTCAATAAAAGGCTCTTCATTCTCACTCCCATTAAATTTATCTGTATACATTATCCCTATCACAGTACTTCAAACAAAACATGGAGTCCCTTCAAGAAGCTGAACACAGCCTCCTATGCACAGCTAAAAGCTCTCAATACATGCATACAATCGCTTTAATAAAGCAACAGCCAGAAGTTAGCCATAGCAGTGAAGAATTCAGGTTATGTTTTTTACTTCATTTTATCCATTTCTCTTAAAAATGAATCAGGGGTGGGGAGGGAGGGAAAGAAAACCAATGTATAGATTTTCAAATTTGCAATCTAGATGCCATAATATAGAAAATAAATCTACCCTGGGGACTTCAAGTCTATTGGGACAGTTTTCAAATGACCAATTATTTAACTGTGGAGATTCAGCTCCCTGATTATTGACTGATCTATATATTTTTGGCATTGGCTATGCCCCAGAGACTCTGATTTGACAGACTTAAAAGTCCAGAGTTAGGTAAATTCTGAAATAGCCAAGACAAGCAGACCAACTTCCTAGGAAGGCTGATTTCTTCTGTTCATCAGAGTAATTTGGGGACCGTGTAAGAAAGCAAAAATACTCAACATCTTGAAAGACTAGAGCCTTGCAATATTTCATATTCCAAACAGCTAATATATACACATATACAACAGTCCCATATGCAAGGGCTGATTCTCAAGTAAAACAGTGGCTGCAGGTTAACCAACCACATTTGTTGATACACTGCTCATGTTGATACACTGCTCATGATATTCCCAGCTGATGCTGATAATTATTTTAAGGTCAGAAAACAGGGGCTGTTTTGTAGCCATGGGAAGAGTAACTGAATGTCTGCCTTCAAAATTCCACGCTTCAAAATCTGCCTTCAAAAGATTCCATCCAGATTTGCTTTTACTGTAATTGTTTTCTTGCTCTCGTTGTCAGTCCTTTACTGAAGCTCTCTCAAAAAACAAGAGGCATGCAGAGTCACATTAGGATGTAAAAGGCAGGAAAAAGATTTGCAAAGCTAGTCACTGAATCAAACAGGGAAGCAGCTGGATACAATAAGGCCATGGGCAGGGGGGACTTATCCTAGCACAGTATGAAAAACAAAGGTTAGTACAGAAACAGAGAGATTAAATGAAAGTACAAGTATCTTGAAGGATCTCTGTTGCTTCTCAAGAGTAAGAAATTTGGATGTTGTTGTAAAAATACAACACTAGTGTCCTCATTAGTTCCTTACAATGATGAATAGATTTGCAGCTGAAAACAGTGGGTAAGTGGCATACTGCTTGCCCCATATTGTACTGGCACATACGGTTTCCTATTCTCCTGTTTATTTCGGTGAATGCAAAGGCTCCATGTTAAACCTAAACCCTCCATCTTCCTCTAGAAATACTTTCCAGCAGAATCTAAGTTTCAACTGTATGACATGACTCCAAATAAAAAAAATATAACAACCCCCCCAAAAAACCCAAACAAAGTCAAAGTAAAGACACATATTGTATAATTATAGCTTTTCTGAACCATAGGCTCACAGTACCTGTGGATGTATCCACTGTGAAAAAAGAAGAAAATTCTCCCAGGACCAGTTCATATGTGACAACACCATATATTCCCGAATCTCTGTCTGTGGCAACAACATTGATGATCTCTACTCCTGGTTGTGTGCGACTACTGATGCTCGTCACATAGACCTCTTGTTCAAAAACAGGTTGATTATCATTAATATCTTCTATCTCAATGCGAACAAAAGCTTGGGCACTCAGCCCACCCTGTTGGATAAAGCAAAAAGTTAAAAATAAGAAACAATGTAAGTTTTAGAAGTGCAGACCTGGCTTCAGCCCATCATTAGGAAATGGAACATACTGCAACAACATAAAGCAATGAAAACGTCTGTTAAAAATCAACTTTGATTAATACCCCAGAATGCCACATTTACGCAAACCATGCACTCAGAGCAACTCCAGTGGGCTGACTGAGCACAAAAAGAAGTTCAGCTTCTTGTGACAGTGGAGCCTGAACGTAGTTATTTTTGTTAATACTAGCAAGTATTATGCATGTCAAATACTTGATAGTCTAACCTCACCTGTTTTTTACTGCAATCACCTACACGCCACTCCTTCCTTCACTGTGACAAGTCCTGGGCTTCCATTAGCCTCAAAACTACTCAGCCAGCCATGAAACCCCATGCAAATACGGGAGAAGCAGACACGTGCGGACCTCCTGGGTTCACTGCCAATACTCCAACCCTACTTCAGGGTGAATCCCTTCTCCAATACCTTGATTTCAAAGGGAGGGAAATCCCTGTGCAGGAGCTAAAAGGGAAGGCCCATGTGCTCTGTCAGAAGATGCTCTGCAGCTCCACAGCTGTCATGTACATTAGGACAGAAATCAGAAACATTAAGGGAAGAGGGCAAGGAAAAAGTGAGGTCAGGATTAAAATCTTAAAACATGGTTGGAACAGCATGAAACCAAACTGCAAAAGTTCATGAGAACTTGTATTAAACTGCTTTTTCCAAGTTTCAGTAATGCTAAACAGACATAAAAATCCAATCCAATTTGCAGTTATCCAAAGGAGTTATATAAACACTGAAAAGTCTCTGTAAATTAGGTTCCCCCATTTACTTTAGAATGAATCAATCTCTCAGGAGACAGATCAAATTTTACAATAGGTAGAGATCCTTCCTTTTCCTGAGGCAGCAGTGTATTCCCCTCACACAAGTCAAGTACAGTATTAACTTATTAACTTACAATGTTAACTGATTATGGCCCAGTTCTTGTTTTGGCTATGACAATTTAAAAAATATAATCCCAAGTGAGAAGAAACAAAATGCTTCTACTTTCAACGACATGGATACACTTAATCTACTCAGAAGCAAGCATGACATAGCATATCTTGAAAAATATGAAGATCGATTTAAACAAATCTGTTGCTGGCTGAAAAATAACATTTGCCAAAATATGTTACAAGCAACAGAAAGCCACAGTTAATTTTTAAATTCCCTTTCTTAAATGTTCAATTTTTTTAGCTTCTATTCTGCTGTTTGATGCAACAAGAAGACAGAATTGACAGTATTGTCAGATTTCACAGTACATGTGACCTAAATCTCTCTCAAGTGCTTGTGGAGGTTCCCCAAACAACATAGCTTCATCTGAATTTTTTTTTCCAGAGAGAAAAAATCCATACTATTTTAACACCATTACAAGAAAATTTCACCTGCCTGTAAATTCAAAGACTCCCAAAATGCCTACTGAAATGGTTTCTGATCTATCATACATGCATAAATACAGGTGTCATGACTAAGGGTGCAGTTTGAATACGGGGTGTTCCAGGAAGAGCTGGCATGTTAATCACAGGAGGGTCATCTTCTCTACAGGAACAGCTCTACACTTTGCCACAGCTCAGGAGAGGAAGTTAGATGCAGATGATGTGGAAATCAGTGCAAACCTCCTTCTATACACCTAGCTACATGATGTCTTTTCATATAGAAGCATTTCAAGTATGAGTACCAAATATGTATGTGAAATCAGTGACTTTGGAATCACAAATGGCGCTGCCAGCTGAAAAGGCTAAAGCAAAGATGATGAGTCTGGTCTCAACTTTATCAGTGAAAGTGCTCCCACAAGCTCTTACGGAATGTTTATTTACAGCAGCGTAACACAATCCATTTTCCACTTGCTCCTCGATGGGCTCTTGAGTGCAATTTCAGTTCTCCCACTATGCTCCTCCATGTAACGCTTAGAAGACATGACTGACAAGATCCAAAACCATGTAATGAAGTAGGCACGAACAGGTGGAGGAAATGGATACTTTTGCTGTAAGATAAACTGAGCACCACCTGGAAAATACTTTCTTTTTCTCCTCATTTCTAATTAAATGTTATTTTCTTTCCTTTTCATCTCCTCCTGCTTTGTAAATATTGACCCTTCACTCTTCCTCTCTATCTTTTCTCCCCAGATCATAGCCTTTACTTTGAAATCCATTCCTAATGTCTTCAATCCATCAAAAACAACAGCAGAATGCCAGGAGACAAAACATCCTGCTGTAATTCTGAATACAAAAAATTTAGAAAAGCCTGTATTGAATTTAGGTGTTCCAGTATTTAAGTATCAGATATGCACATTTTTACAAGAGAAATCCATGGGATCTACAAAGTGCTTTCATAAAAAGATGAAGTCCTTCACTATGTTTCTTCAGAGCACCATAACAGAAAGCAAAGGAAATAATTAAAAACAACAACAAAACTTAAAAAAAATAATAAAATTCTAGCACAACTACACTTTAAAAATATCTTAGATACACCAACCAGTAACCTTTTTCTTTTGTCTCTTCAGTTCACTACTACAGCAAAAGGAAGTTAGGAATGCATTGCTTGAGGTCTCCTTCCAGGCTTCTCACTGCAAATCACCTTTGGACACTTTCATAACCAAATGAATCAGGGCACGGTTTTCTTCTAGTCTTTTCCAGAAGCTGCACTACCAAAATTTTCTGTTATGTGGCACTGGGTAGGTGAAGTGAGTACACCAGACATCTGGATGTGCTCCTAAACAATCAACATCTCATCCTTGCCAAGCAGATCTGAAATGGACTCTTTCAAGCACATACAACTACCTTGTGCTTGATGCTTTGTGAATACCCACTTCCAAGCACCACATCTTGTAAAGCAGGAAAACTTTCAGACAAAGTGCTGCAGGGAGGCTGTAACCAGCCACAGATGCAGCAATGGCATCATTAGCTAGACAGGATACAGAATTTATTCAGGAAAATCACTGGGACTCACAGTAGCCACACAGCCCTGGCACAAGTTACGGTTTTATTACTGCAGTAGTCATCTTGAAAAGCAGGGAGCAGAGGTAACCTAGACTCCACCTGTTCCCACAGGAGGAAGAAAATCGGCAGAGACCAACACGCCGTAGAAATTGTTTATAACAACTTTAGGAGTAATTAAGGATTTTACAGGCAATTTTACCAAATTGGGTCAAAATTTATGGTTCATGAGGTAACACTTTCTTCCCTCTATAGGCATAATAATTTATTAAAAATCCAATATTTTTTACATTCTCATTACATTCTTATTTAAAAGTATACAGCACATCCAAGTTCACAAATGCATTCACAAATTTGGCAGTATGGAAAGGCAAAACTTACCCCATCTATAGCTTTTACTAAGAGGTCATAAGTGGTTGGATTTTCTTCCCTGTCAATGTCTTGAGATACACAGATCTGACCAGTATGTGGGTCAATATGGAAGGCTTTGGATTTCTCATAATAATGAAATCCATCATAAAGAGAATACTCAATTTCACCAAACTGGTCAGCATCTGCATCTGTTGCCTTGACCTGCAAAAAAACAACAGATTAAAAACAAACCAACCAACTAAACCAACCAACCACAAAAAAAACAAAAACACCAAACAAAACCCAACAACAAAAAAACAAAGCCAGTGAAACTACTATTTGACAATCAGATACTTTTTTTAAAGTTACCTGTTTGGATTGTAAAAGTAAATGGCAAAAACAATAAATACAAACACACTCTGCCACCTAAGTTGTCTGCAGTTTATAAAATAGTAACTCTGGTACTCGCAGTGTAATTACTGCAACAAGCATGTAAGATTGATTAGATCTGTCTGTAACATTCCTTGTTTATCTGTCAGTTATCTCAATCAAATAGACTTTCCATGACTGGAAAAGTCACACACATTAAGCCATGCCAGTAGGCCATACCTTAAGCTACTTTCCCTTCACGTTGTTTTTAAAAGTGGAGGTAGGTTTTACAAATCCCACATAACACAGAGATCAGAAAAGTGCTGCAAGACATTCTTACCTATTTTCTAAAAGACTCCTCAGAGCTAAATTTAGAAAGAAGGCATGGGGGCACAGTGATTCATACAAGTTAAGAACTGGAAGGGTTTTAATCTCCAGTCCACTGTCCAAAGAGCTAGAGTTCTACTAACACAACTCCCAAAGCAGGACCACAGAATAAAAGCTGCCTGGCTGCATTTGTACCATGTGACATAACCGTACTGTTTTATCAGCCATCAAATATAAAGTCAGTTGGATATTCGAGTGTGCAGCTCTTGTTCTTTGGACCAGGGGTAGATTGATTTAAATACATATCTGATAAACAGAGTAGTTTTGTACATTGTTCCTTTTATTGCCCTAAAATCTCTGATTACAAAAGCTCTTCTCTGGTATGTTTCATTGTGAAAGCTTTATTTTCTTAGATATTTGTAAATTTAAGTAATTTGTAAAATATGTATACATGAAGAATGACAGCATTTTTAGTTCTCTAATTTGTCAGTACCAAAGGATTTATCCTCCTCAGTTCATTTCATTTTCTACTTTACTTGTCCTGCTAGTACAAACATGGCCTTAAAGACCAGCCAGTGCCTTCATAACACACTTGCTTCTTTGCCCAGAGAGGAATTGTTTTGGCATTAAGATAATGAACTGGGACAGAATCAAAACCAAGGGAACAAAAACATGGCTTGAGAAGGCTGAAAAACAGAAGCGGGAAAAGAGAAACCAAGTACAAACAAAAAGGTTACACTGTATCAGTTACCTCTGCCAGAATTTTTAAATGACAGCCCAAAAAAATACATGTGTTACTTCAATTATTTTTTTCTCGTTGTGGTTTATTGGTTGTTTAAGGACAACCAAAGGTTAAGTGAATTTCTTCACTTCTGCGTGGGATGTTTGGGATTTGCTGTATTTCAGAAGAGGTATTACTGTGACTGTAATTGCAACACATATTCCAGTGTATTTTTGCCCTGCCAAACAATTTTTCACAGCACTGAAGGCCATTCTATTATAAATAGAAAGCTCCTCCAGCCTAGCCCCATGCTCATAAAGCCCTCCGTACCCATATTCCCACCCTTGCAGTTTGTATCCCACAGCTGCAGCAAGGGTGCAATGCACAGCCACTCACTCTGGGTAAGTTAGAGGCAAAACTCACACTTGCATTCAGTTAACAAAGACCTGTCTTAAAAATGCTTCACAGCTGTATATAAATCAAGATTGCAACATACATATTTCACAAACCTTGTATCTTGTTATTTCTGTCATGAAAAATAAAAAGAAAATCCCCTAAGTTCAGTGTGCTCTTGGGACTCTGCCACCCTGATGCTTTGGAACGGTAACTCAATTGGTTAAGTATTTAAATTTGTATCTTCTGCCTGAAATCTAACACAGGTGCAATACTGAAAGGTTCTGTTTCCCTGTGCCTGCATGCAGTGACATGTGTAAATACTAACATTTGTCTGCAGCTGAGTGTGTCACTAATTACAGGTGTGAAATTCAAGAGTATTGTTAGAACTTTAGCCCATTATGTTCAGCAACTTGCTTGTTCTTGTAAATTATATAGTCTTCAGACTTTGAGCAGCACACGCAAAGGCAGAACAAAAAGAAATTTAAATAAAAATGCTTCAGTTCAAAGCAATATAAATTTGAAGGTCTGTGATCAAATTTAATTAATAATCACAAGGAGCAGAACTAAGTGGCATCAGAGTTCTTGCATTTATAAAAGCACAATCTTTCTCCCTGTTCCTCACATCCATTCAATTTCCACCTGCTTAGTAGTCCTTTTTTTAATCATTCAACATAGAAGCTTTATTCTGAAGAAGGAAGAATCTGGAATGAAAAGTGAATAAAAAATTTACTGTAGCAGACTGCTGAAGTTGAATGGCACTACACCTGAGATCATGGTAGCAATTAACTATTATCATAGAAACATTTAGGTTAGAAAAGATGCTTAAGATCAGCAAGTTGATGCAAGCTGATTTAGGAGGAGGAATCCAGTGAAAACATGCTAACAAATTCAGGTTTTCTGCTAGTTCAGAGACTAAGTTATCAGAAATTAAAGCATACAGTAATCACAGTCCAGAAAATGTCGGGTTACAATACTATACTGTGCTAGTACCAGTCCTATGGAGTATTACAGCAGTTAAGTGCCCGATAGTTGTGAATTACAGCAGTCCAAACATGAGGAAATGAAGGCAGCAGTAGGAATTTTCACAGTGAATTGATCAAGAGTGTTGTATGTCAGCAGTTATCACTGAGGTGATAGAGCTGAAAGGATTTATGTGTCTTGGAGATGTGGGAGGCAAGAGTACCAAATTTGTAACACTTCTGTCCTGACAGACTTGAATACTAGATTGAGAACCAGAAGTAAAAAAAGAGGGTAAAAGGAAAGGTTATACTCACAGAGCCTCTCTCATTCTTCACTGAATATGTTTTCAATATGCTAAGTTGCAAGACATGTTAAGAAGTGTAAACTTGGGGATAAGTAACTACAGGACAAAGTATTTCCCCAAGAATCATTTTTAAAAGCCAACAAAATTCATAGTATGGATAGCTACTGGCTGGACTTCTCTGTAGCCTACATCCTTTAGCTCCTTTCTAAGCTGTCTAGACTGTAAATCCAGCAGAGAAAAAAAAAAGCACATTTTTATTACAAGTAAGAAAGTAATAAATGGTCAGAACATAGACATCCTCTCAGGGAAGAGAAAAAGCGAGACTTAGAAAAACATTAAGGAGCACAACTTTAAAAAGCTGCTCTATCTGTATGATGCTTAAACGGACTAGCGCATAAGGAGCATACGTGGTAGAAACTGGTAGACAAAGGGTATAAGAAGATAAAGAAAGAAACCACTGTTGGAATAATCGTCTGTCTGCATACAGAAAGAGGAGATGATCTCAAAAGAAAATAAACTGCACCACTGTGTTTTAAGGATCATCAACCTCACCTAAAGGTACACCTCAACCCTGTAACACATGGGCAGGTTTGATTGGAGGAAAAAAACTAAAGCTGGCAATACACTTAAACTGGAGGGAATAGAAACATTTTTCAGTGCTATTCTGAGAAAGGAGAGACATTCTTGCTTATAAAAAGCAAACATTTGGAAAATCCTCTGTTGATTCCATTTACTTCAGCAGAATGATGACAACTCACAGCAATAGGCAGGATGTCCCCATATTTCACAAGCATGGCACAGTGTTACCAATAAAGGAATAATAAACAACATTATAGAGAATTATCAGTTCCTAAAGCCCAGATTGCTTTTAAACATTAAGCTATTTTAAAAGTCTCTCCTTTTTTTTTTTTTTTTAATTTTCATTTCCACTGCTTTAACATCCTCAAGAAGACATTTAACCATGTCACCCTCCCATTTCAAAAGATTGAAGTTCCTATTTACACATTTTAATTACTTTCTTTCCTAGGTGTTATTTCCTGTTTCATAAAAAAAGATTTTGAAAAGTAGAATCAGTATGATATGCAAAATGGAAGAAATTACTTGCACACACCAAACCATATCAGGAAATGCAATCTTATTAATGATGTGGATCAAAGGGCCAGGACCTATATAATTTACAGGATTTGGAGTATGCACCCTTAGAGCCAACTGTGTTGCAATGCTGAATTTCACATGTGTACAAGCTTCCAGAAACACCATCAGACATCTTCAGTTCAGTGCTCTCATTCCTAACCCTGGTTGGCAAGAAAATAATATATGAAGTACAAACCACTCATCTTAACTCATAGCTGCCTGAGACAGCGTGAGCAATAATGCTGATACCAAACCTGAATAGTTTTTATAAATACATTACATCTCTGGATTTTTATTTGTCTCAACATCCATGGTCACTGCTGGCAGAGCATGTTTAATGTACACAAACAGGAATAAAGCTTCAAATCTGCTTGCTGAAGTCCTAAAGGCATGAGCCTTGACTTTGAGAACAGGAACCGCCTGAAGATTTAACAGCCTGTTCTTGAACAACTTGCGCTGACAGAGAAAGCTCTGCTCCTCATCCTCAAACTGAGTCCTGTCTTCAAAGCCACAAATCAAAATAAATGTGGAATTTAAGATTAATTGTCATTGGTACTCACTTTGCCAACCAATACATGTAGAACATATTCTAAAAAACAAGGAATAGCAAAATCCTTAGTCATCCTTGCTCTGAAGCAAAATATCTCCACTGCACTAGAAAGGTCAATGGATTTGACTAATGTCAATCTTTCTGGAGTCTAAACAAGCAGAGAAAGAGGGTGGATATTCTCTGTGCTCAACAGCTGCATGTTGAATGTGTGACTGATGACAATGAATATATCTGCCAATAAAAATATTGACGTATCTTTGATCTACTGCTTTCAGTTGGTCTATAGAAAGCAAGAAAGATGAAAATCACCAGAGAAAACGGCCTAAGTACATTACAGCACCACACTTCCATGAAAAAACAGACACATTCCAGCAAACCAAGTTCAGATCCAGAGAGAAATCAGCATTTCAGTCTGTATAGTAATCTGCACCTCCTGCTCTGATGCTAGCCAGAGCCTGAGTTCACTTCTATTTAACCAAAATGTTCTTGATATGCCTCCAGTTTTGTTGCTGTACCTCCTGCAAAACAGCACAGGCAGCTAGATCCCATTGATACTAGCCAGGATCCAGAAGTGTGGGAGGCAGGTCCAGCCTGGAAGGCATGTCTTTATCACTCTGAACACTCCAGTAAAATCTAGACCGTTGATGTATGAATTCATAGCAAGCAGCAGTGACCCTAATAGGTATTATTTCATCATCAAGAAGTGGTTATAAAATACATTTTTTTTAATTGGGAAGCTTAAGTAAAAGGATCCTCTACTCTGTCAGTCTGTTTGGTCTACCCTGTCTTCCTTCTTATGGTACAAATATAAACAAGTAGAACACTATTTTTATTGCTTGTGTAAACTGAAAGAACAAGAATGGAAAGAGAATATACTTCTGAGGAAGGAAAATTCTTTTTCAAAGTGACTAGCAAATATTTGCAGTCACCATGCCTTAAAGTCAAGATTCCTGCTTTTCAGTAAAAGCAGCTCCACCCATTAACGCTGCTCATATGCTCTGCTATATTTCTAGATTTTAGAACATGCTAAAACCCTGCTATGTGCTGTTAAGACTTCAAGTGCAAATCCATTTTTATTCATCAACTTTAGTAAACTACTGAGCTCCTAGTCAGTATCTCTGCCAAGCAACAGCAGAGCACAACATTTTCCCTATTCCTTGTTAATTGCACAAAGCAACGAGTCATGGGTTTAATAATCTAGACTATATTTCACACAAAGAAATATTTTGTACAGAAGATGGTTTAGAAAGCACAACCCAAGGAACTGGCTATCCCATTGCTGAGGACATTTTTCCCATTAGAATGTCTTCCTATGAATGATGCATGTTGATTTTTCAACATATAGGCATAGGCAGGAAAAGGTTTCTACCACTTTGTATCTCTAAAGCTCTAAATATGGATGTTCATTAAACAGTTTGCCAAACATTAACAAATATGAAATACCTTCCAGTAATCAGACACTGCTCATTAACATGCTGGAGCCTGATTATCTTATGTCCTCTGGTGGGTCGGATGATATAAAAGATGACCTTGAAGTGCCTCACAGGGAATATGTGAGATAGGGGGGAAAAAAAGTTAAAAATAAATCCTTGACTGTTCTGGAGTTTAACAATGTTCAGCTCCTTGCTCTGTCATTTTGTAGATGAGTTGAACATCATTTAGAATCAGGGGATTTGGGGGACGGACATTTTTGGTTTGTGGGTTTTTTGTTTGGTTCATGTGGTTTGTGGGGGTGGTTGGGTTTTTTGTGGGGCAGGAGAAAAAAAATGGGCTTTGGGTTGTGTGGGTTTTTTTGGTGGGTTGTTTTGGGTTTTTTTGGGTTTTCTTTGTTTGTTTTGGGTCTTGGGGTGTTTTTTGTTTGTGTTTTGGATGTTGGTTTGGGGGTTTGGGGTGTTTTTTCCCTTTTTTTTTTCCCCCCCTTCTGAAGGGTTCTGTGTACCCTGAAGGGTTCTGTGTCACAGAATGTTGCAAATTTCACAGCGATCTGAGGTTTGCAGCATCTGAATCTCTTCAGAAAGCAAGCCTCTGTAACTCTATCCCCATATGAATATCTGTTAATGCACTTATGTGCCAAATCACACTATTACATCTAATCATCAATAAACCCTTTAGCTCGGCTTTCAGAAATATGGCCTGCACTACTTTCAGTTATTCTCCATAATAGTTGTGTCCCTAAATATCAAAAAAGAATAAACTCTCCCCTAAAGAAAGCACGTATTTTGTGTAACTGGAGCTTTATAAATCACAGCAAATTTATATTTGGAAATAAGCAGATGAGAGCTCTTAGTTCATTTCTGGTTTTATGGAAAATTTAAAACATGGCCAAATTCACAGCTTGAATAATGTATTCTTAGCAGTTGAAAAAATATTTTTGCATTTTGTTCGCTTTAGACAGAAACAGAAAGGGATCTATATATCTCCTAATGATTGGTGCAGAAATGAAGCCTGACAAAGCACAGAAACAGTCTTCCCCCTCTCCCTCCTAAATCAACTTTTCATACACACATCAATTTTATTTCCTAACTCTCCAACACTGCACATCTTTCTAGCTATTTTTGCTCTATACAAGTCACACACAATTTAGAGGTAAGCAGACTACAATGTGCAATAATAAACAACTGCCACAAAAATCAAGGACACAGAACATACAAAAATCTTAATTTCAATCACATGACACAAAGCAAAATCTGGGCTACTAATGACAACAAAAAAAAGCCAGTAGTACTTCATTTGGTCTGAAATACAAAACACAGAGTGCACAATATGTTTGTAACTAACCCAACAATTTCTTCAATTTCAATTAGTTGTATCTTTTACAAATATGATTCAGATGGCTCAGCTTTGAGTATATGGAGGTAAAAAGTTAAAGGACATCACCTGTGATCCATGAGGTTTAAGCAACAACATATAGAAGCACCAAAGTCACCACCACTCTAAAGCTAACACAAGTTATGAAGATAGAGCTTTTAAATGCTTCTATTTATCTACACCAGAGCTTGCCATAAATTATTTCCTGCTTCCAAACTACAAATCCTAATTAGCATTCCCAACTAGTATTATGAGAATTACATGTATGTATATAACAAAACCCCTGTTCAGTAAAGAGCTAGTAAAATTTACCTGCTATGCATTACCATGCCAACTAAGTCATACATACCAATAATTAAAATAATTGCTGTGTACACATCCTTTCACAAGCTACAGATCTTCAAGTGAATTCAGTACCATCTAGGTTATTAACTACAGCATGAAAGTCAGGATACACAGCCAGACGGTGCATTACATACATGTTTCATTTGACAGCATGTCAGAGGCCCTATCATCAGATGGGGACCCAGGGGTACTCTGTGGGCCATGCTCACTAGACAGCTGAGAAATGCCAGTTTACAAAAGTTTCCAGGTCAGAACAGTCCAGAACCAACTAAGAGGGTCAAAGCAAAGAGGAAGGGGAGAGAATAACCTGTACTACAGCCATGAACCTGAGGCACAGGCAGATTCCATCCCATGCATTACACCCCGGCTGATGCATTACAAACTCTATTTACTTTATTCATCAATACCTCAACTTATGCAGTGAAAGAGCTTTTAAATAGCATGATCCAATACCTGATGAACCTTAAGCCTTTGAAAATACACCACGTAACAAAATGAGCATCATATGTGGGAATAGCTCAAGCATGTTTTATAGTATAATATCTAAAGAAAGCACATTGTGTTCTAGCATCAAATTTTAAATTAGCAAAAGCAGCAGATGGATTAAATTCCAGGAAGGAAACAAGAAGGGCTGACAGGGTATAAATTGGCCACATCAGTGGTACAGATGGAAGCATCCTTTTTTTTCTGATAAGAAATTCTCCCACAAACAGGACACTGGAGTCCTATAATGTTCCCATACTTCTTACACAGCGGAAATCAGGGTTGGTTTGAAGTGGGAGATGTTGCAAAACAGATAACTAGGTCCATTTGCCCAGCTCCAGAATTCTCTGAGGTCTTTTCCCATCTCTTAAGAAAAGGAAATACTTTGTTCTGGGGACTGCTTCTGAATATTTCGGATGTAGGCCCCTCAGTGGTCAAAGCAAGAGTGAGATGATGCTGGTAAGTATAGGCACCCTTCAGTACCTGCTACACAGAAATAAAAACCACAGCAACTACAAAAAGAAGTTTATGTCCAACTATCTGTACATCCACACGTTTAGGGAGGATTGAGGCCTCCCTGAATATTAATACAGTATGCCTCTAATACTAAATCACTTTATCACATGTGCTACTGTTAGACAACCCATTTCCTTATTACATTTTTTTGCAAACCAATGGATGGGACCATTTGTAGCATGGTATTTGAACTATAAACAGACCAGATAGTTTTAAGCCAAAAGGATCCCTGCAGGTTTGTCACATCTATATGCTAAAGTTTTAGCTCTTTACTTTTCATTATGGAGTGATTTTCCTCCCATTTTCTGGAGAAACTAAAAAGATATGCTAGAATAGAGAACTACTGAGGAAGGAGATTCCGCTTTCAGTTGCGTCCATCTCTCCTATTGGTACCTGCTCATGATGCTAGTTCATCTCAGCTGACTTTTTTCACCATCTGGCAAAAAAAAACCAGATTGTTTTTCTCAACTTCCCCCACGGTCATTTTCATTCCTAGCCTTGGTCCCATCTTTTCCAGCACCTCCATAAGGAATTGCAGCTTCCCCTCCCCAACAGCTACACAGCAGACACCTAGCAACAGTCCTTTCATTTAAATTTTTAAACAGTTTCTTACAAAGAGCTGGCTCCTGTTAAACTACACATATGGGAATCACAGCGGCTAAAACTTCACAACAAAGCTATAGTATTTCAGCCACACAAGAAACACTGGAAACCAAACATTAGAGAGATAGGGATAGCTGAGCTACAGCATGTACTATTTCCATTTTGCAGCACTGGCTTACACTTGGCTTGTAAATATACCACAATACTTTACCCTCAAGATTTTGTTCTACTGCACAGAATCACAGCTTGTTTCCTATTTTCTCCCACCACATTATAACCTTTCTCCTTCTTTCTTTCCCAAATGAAACTATAGCTTTTGAACAAATATTATAAAGATAGAAAACTTCCGGACAAGGGGAATGAATTGAGTCTTCAGTACCAGGCCTTGTTCCTGACCAACAGCCAGTGCCAAAGTTCAAAAAGTAAGATGCCCTAACTCCATAGTCAATAAAACTACTCTCTTCTCCTTCCCCACAAAGGATTCAACACTTAAACAGGCTAGTAACCCAAGGTCAGGGTTTTACTCTTTCCTAAACGTCTCTAAATGAACTGTCTTTACTTGTTATATGCTTAAGTGTCCAAGCTTTCTCCAAAGATGTTGAACTATTTGCCAACACGAGTCACAGCTAGAATTTCAGGAATAAATTTGTTTCATTTTTGGAATTTATACCTTTTCAATTTGAGTATTTTATACTTTTAGATGAATGAAAGTTTCTAAATCTATTAGGAAAGTTCCTAATATCTACTATGATCTATTATTTCACAATTTCTCTGCTATAATGCTTCATTAATTTTTCTGGGCAACTTAAGTCATACCAGTCTTTCTTTTCTATTAACCATTTCTCAGGTGGGAAATATTTGACATCATCACAACTTGCATTGAGAAGCTGGGCAGAATCCCATCACTCAGCAATAAAAAGAAAACTACCCTTTGACCGATTACAAAGCTGGCATCGGTCAGTACTGTAGAAAAAGGAAGCCTCAGCCTCTGACAGTGTCCTAGAAAACAGAGGTGCAGTGCAATCTCTTTCTCCACTGATGACAGTCTACTAATCCTTGATACCCATCCATTAATCTGCCCACAGGGATTACAGTAAGGTCTCTTGTGCCTGTAGGAGCATTGCTAGTGACCAACTAATCATTGCTAACAATCAAATACTCATGAAAAGTTGAAAAGGCACCATGAGCTCTCTTAAAGGACATACCTCAATTTCCAGAGTGCTTGGTCAAAAAGGAAGAGCTGGTTGGTCTGCCTTCTTCAGATCTTTTTCATCGTGGGAACTGGTACCACACACCACTGTGGCATACCCCTACAACTTCTGACATTTAGAGTCACTTAACCATAAAGTACAGAATATGCTTAACTGGCAGATGGTTTACATTTGAAAATACGCCGTTTATTGCAACCCTAGAAGCACTCAGTGTGTACATCTGAAGGCAGGACATCATAATGATGCATGGAGCAGGACTGAAGTCAAATGATAGAAAGGCTGAAGAATACAAATTGCCATTAAGGAGCAAAGAAAGAACACATGACCTACAGCAAACATTAGCACCTGAGCAGCTCAAATTAACCCTGGGGCGGGGTGGATGGGTGTGTCATGCAGTTAAAGGAGACAGAATGTCTTAACTATACAAGTAAAAATTAAAAATTTCTATTTTTAGAAGTCTGATCCAAGGGGGTCAGAACGCACCACGAATATACATGTGTGCTACCATTGAAGAATTACTTTTCAAAGAGGTGAAAATAAAGACTAAAAAGAGAGGAGAGCAATCTTAACAGGAAAGAGGTAGGAAAATTACATTTAAAAATGTGACTCTTCTTCTAAGGTGTTAATACATTCCAGAATTTTATGAAAGAGTTAATTATGCTAAGAGTGACAGGGTTTGGTGGGAAAGCACCTGCTCTACCGTAAGGTCAGCCTAGTCCATCTGGGCATTCAGCTCTACACAAGCACGCTTAAGAGAATTAGAGAAGCCTGCACACTGAAGCAGTCAACTGCTGTATTTTGCAGATGCAGATTTTTGTGACAGGAAATAGAAATATGATCTCCGCAGCCACCATGCTCTGTGCTCCATTAAAATGCATAACTCTGTAATTTGAGCTGCTTTCACATCTGAAATTTACTACTCCAGCAGCCCAGTCTCAATGTACATCTGGTAGCACTATGCATGTTGCATGCACCAGGAGCACAGGTGGGATGACATAAAATGAGTGTGTTTTGAAGCAAAGGCAGAAATAATTGGAAGTACATCTAGAAAAAAAAAATGAAGCACACTAATTATGTTAGTAGCAGGCAAAGCTCAGGAACAGTGAGCCGTCTTTAATAATTCTTAATAGAGCCACTTTAAAACTAACACACACTCATAAACAGCTTACACAGAACAAAGACAATGCTCCTTCTTGAGAGGAGCTGAACTAAACAGAATTGCTGCACTGCAGAGGACGTTTGCCAAACATTGGTTATAATAATTATCTGCTGGGCTGTGCAATATGCTTAAACATTTTTTTAAGCAAGATAAAGATTTACAGGGGGGAAAAAATATACTTTCTATTCTCACTGAGAGCTTTCTTTGGCATTGCAGTGCATTCTTCATCTGCCTCTGGAGAGACAGTCTCCAAAAGGCACTGTAAGATGGACCAGTAAGATTTTCATTTATTTTCTTTCACTAGTGACAATTTTAAATGGTTTCTGTATCTGAAAACTGTCCACAGGAACTGAAGTATTCTTTATTCACAAAAGATTGCTAATATCAGAAGAAAATATCAAGCTAATAAATACACTGTTTCATGCACGCACAAGCAGTAGTACTGTACTTCGTAAAATCCAAGCTGCTGAATTAAGGCAAAGAAGGGCCTAAGTTTTGCCTAGTAGTTGTGCTATGAGCACACTATAATAGCTAATAGAAGTTGCCTGTATCAAGTCCTGCAAACTCTTTAAGAGGTCTCCAGTAAAACCAAAGAAAACAGATACAGTAGTTATAACTATCCTTAAAAGAGCCTTCACATCATCTGCTGATTCTGCTGAGACCTGCGCAGTGGTCAATATGGTCTCATTTCCTGCAGCCTCCTCCCCTTCATTCTCTCCTCTGCTGGATTCAGCTTACTTCTCTGTGCTTAATAACAGCAGTTAAAATACATCCCTAACAGTGGCTGAGCAACTCCAATTGTGCAGACAACACTAGTGTGCTGTACACAGTCATTCAAGAACTGTCTGTCAAGTTTAAAACTGCTACTGCACAAGTGACACACATTACTGTAGGTAGAGCAGACAATAATACAGGCAAGTACGAAGAGCCAGCTCACCTGTTCTCTGCCAAACTGAGTTTGAGTTGACCTCTCTTCTAATTAGAAATAATGGTAAGAAGGTTCAGTTGTCTTGTCCTAAGAGTAACAGTGGAATTTTTGGCTCATCAGTGGTTCCTCTATCACAGCAGGATCACAGCACTCATCTGTACTAAATCTGGCCTGGAATGACATGACTAAAGAACAAACAAAATAATGTTTCCTTTATTTTCAGAAGAAAATCTAGAATAATAAAACTACAGAAGGCAACAAGAATCAGTTTGGGTTTTTTTCCCCTCCAAGTTCATTTCTAACCTCTTAAATTTCCTACACAATTATGAAAAGCTGTTCTTTATGGCAGTTCAAAAAGCTGGAACTGCAAACTGATCCTCTGTTAAATCCTGTGGTGTGTTTTACCTTCTTTCCTGTAAAAAAAGTACTTTATTTCTACAAAGTTCTATAGTCATCTGTAGGCTCTGCTGAAGAAGCTAGGGAATACATCAAAATCAGGAGTTGCTTAGTCATACAGACCCAAGACTTGGATTATTACGGTTAGTAATAACAAATACAAGCTAGGAGAGTATCATCCCATAGACTGAGGACTACGAAACACAATGATGTGCAGTTTCATTACAAAAGCAGAAAAGGAGCAAAGTGGAAACTCAGCACAAAACCCTGGGAAAACAAGATGTGATCAGAGAAATCCACACCTTCAGCGTTCAGAGAAAGCAATGGATACACATCACAGGTATCTAGTGGTACAGTCCTTCATACTAAAGTTGCTCTCAATACTACCATCACATGGGCTATGGCATCAGGCTTTTCACAGCCCACAGTACAAAGGTCTGTCTTTTCTGATCCTGTAAAGACCCATTTGTACCAATTAGACTAATTTACCCATTCATGAAAAAAAAACTAACATCTATTTCAGAGACAAAAAATATACTCAAGTCATTATGGTTCCTCCATCACAGCCTTGTAGCAGAAGAAAAAAAAGGCTTCTTTAGTTCAAGAGAAAGACTTCAGTAATCTAAATTACACTAGAAAGACAATTTTAAAACAAAACAATAGAGCAAGTTGAACAAGTTGAAAGGGCAAACTGGATTTAAATTTTGCTGGTGTGTAAGGCACAAAAAACCCACCAACAAAAATCCAAACAAAAACCAATAACAAAAACTGAAGGGAAGAGCAAACTTTCATGTAAAGATGCTGACACCAGCATTATGCACTGCTATTGCTTGACACAGCTTCTCCAGGAATACGTGCAGCTCTGCATACACAGCAAACTCAAAATCCCAGGAGCAAATTCAATTTAATTTGTTTTGTAAATATATGGCCACAGGCCAATACTTTTAAAAGTACATAATACACAAGAAGGCAAAAGGATAGGCTGAGACCAAAGCAAGGACAGAAAAAAACCCTGCAGAAAGTCTGAAAGAAACCCACAACCAAACAAACCCCGCAAAAACCACCCACCAACAAACAACCAAAATTTCTAAAGCCATGAGACAGTATAGAAAACCTACAGTTAAACATTTTTTCACCCAGTAAGAAAGGACAGGAAGGAAGTAACAAAATTCTACTATAAAAATAATATAAAACTATACTAGATAGATAAAAATATTAAAACATGATAGTTTCTGTGCCAAAGGGGGAGAAAAAAAGGCATGGAAACATTTCTGTGAACTCCTACTGTTCTGCAGCACATGGAATTCAGGATTCTAATAACACTACTACAGTAGCACTCAAAGGCATTTGCAAAAAGTATGTGAAAATCCATTTCCCAGCATAGGCAGTGTTCTCTATTACAGCATGAAATCCTGAGGGACTGATTTGAACTGACCATGACTACACTCCAACACATTTTGAAATTAACCCCACTGTCACCACCTGTGGGTTCCAGACAAAAGAAAAGCCCTTCTTGCAGGCCAGCATGCAGAAAAGGTCTCTCTCAACATTATTCTCTTCCCTGCAAATGTCTCCTATCTGTCCCACCATCTAAAGTTTATAGCATAATAAAAAAAAACCAAAAAACTACAAGTTGCTGTAGCTTTCCTCCAGCTTCAGTGACTTCAATTACAGGAGAATTACATCTTCAGTGTTTCAAAATTCTTCAACTACAACTTTCCCACCAAGAAAAACTCATAAAATTTCTTGTGTATTATGGAATTAATAAAAAATTAATACAGAATTCAAAGCAAACTGTTCCATGGCGTATTTACCCTCCTTTAATAATCTTTCCCCTTGTAAAGAATTCCACTGTTTTTAAGTATGCTAGCAATAGACTGGGAATGTTCAGAAAAATTATCATTAGCTTTAGACTATTATCACCTTGGCATCTAATGGGAAAGGAACATAAGACTCTGTGCCTTATCAAGGCCTGTTTCACGCCTAGCATAGAAAATAACATCACTCCATGGCAATAGTATCAGTGATAAAACATGTGCCAGCTTGATTTTGCTCATTTGTTTGGTACCTGTGCCCAAATCAATCATATTGAGATAACTTTCCCAAAGACAATGAAAGCAAATTACTACTGAGTATTGACAATGTTTTGCAAACTAAAAGCATGAAAACTAATGACAGGAAGTCTGGAACAATCAGGTGGTTTGAACTCCAACTTCATGGGTGCCCTCTGCTTCCAGGCAACTTCAGGCAGGCGTGATTACTTCTATGGATGATAATACTACAGTCAAGAGCCCTGGCCACAGCTCAAGCTACCAGTGCCCAAATAGTGAATGCAAAGGGAAAAGGAATACTTTCCAGGAATTCAACAAGCTGTAGAATTCATGCATTGAGTGTAAAAAATCCCCTTCTACAAGTCAGTGCACTGGTTATTTCTGGACTTCCAGCAATAAAAGCAAAGAGAGTATGCCAATACTGGATAGGATCATTTCATGACTGGGTGAGAAATGTCTCTCATGGCAAAATATAGCAGTTCAAAGCCTCTTCAAGTGACTAAAATTAGCACAGAACTCAGTAGAAGAATTAAACCCTTACTGAATACCCCCTCATCATATAATCATTTTACTTCAGAGTTATCTCACAGGGAAAACAAACTCATGAATTCAAAAATCAAGAATTACATGACAGCAAATGACATACGTCCAAAGATGAACTGCAGAAACTCTCAGTCTTTGGTATCCTACTTTGAATGTGTTTGCACTACGCTTGTATGTTTTATATGCAGCCCCTCTGCATTCTTTGAGGAATTAGCATCAACAATAATTCTAAAGATCATCTGACTCCATCCATGGCTATATTGATCATTGATCAACACTTTAATCATTAGATATTGAAGTAGCCATTCAGCAGCAAGAATCTACAGAATCAGTCAGGTGCCACAATGCAAGGATGGAGGCTTCCATAAGCACTATGAGATTCTGAAGAGTGCAGAAGACACTCAGGGACAACAGATACATCAACAAGAGGGGAAAAAAGCAGTCACAGAAGACGACTTACAGCCAAAGAAAAAATTAGCTATTTGTGGCCTAAAAAAAGGTGTTTCTGACATCTGCTATAGGAAGAATTAGATCTGACACAATGTTGAGGAGATGGAGGTGAATTCTCACCTTTTCAACACTGTTTACCCTACCCTGACTACCTATGAAGTCCATGTATTTACTGACAGACCTAAAAAAACTCCTTCATTTTCAAAACCACACTGAATATAGCTGAGGAGATCTTAATGCTTTTTAAGACATCACTCACTACAGGTGAAGTAATATGTACAACACATTTTCAGTATGACTGCTTCAACAAGCTAAGAATTTACAGAACTACTAAATTAAAACCTCACAAGGATGCCTTAAGAAAACAGCATTTTTACAGTATTGTTATTCCACATACGCAATTAAGAAAAAACTTTTTCTTACACTTACAAAAGCCCAGTACACTGACAAGCTTTATATATCAGACCTAACATGCTCCTTAAGTCAGGACTAGACTGGAAGAGAGATTTTACTTTTACTTTAAAACTTTAGACAGCATTGCCCAAGGAGAGTAATCAATAGCTTTGACAAAGTCATTTGTTCTCATTTCTCCTCCACTCAGACAGTACTAGAAGGGAAAATGAAGACCGGCAGGAAGAGGAACTGAGAAACCACCCCTGAGCGCTTAGTTTCACCCCATTTCTACCAATTAAAACTTTCTGCTTGAGTGGACAAAGAATGAAGAAATAGAACTGTACGCTAAAGTCCGCAATTATTGAACTAGAAGCAAAGAATCATCCTGGCAGGAATACAGGAGGAAAATGTAGCTTTTGATATAGAACTGTAACATTTACAGAACCACAGAAGTATGACGGATACTAGACAAAGCTCTGATGTTTGGAGAAGTCTGCAATACCTGCCCGCAGTTCTCTGCAGGAACAAAACAGACTGACCACTATCTTGGTTGAGACTGAGACTTACCAACCACGCTGCAGAAAGACAAGGAAACAGGACAGTCTTTGTCTGACTTAATTAAAAAAAGAAATTCCACCACACATCCAAAAAGCATCATAAGAGGACTAAATGTTATGCATTTGTCACGTTGATGTAACCAAGTGTTCCTGACTGTTGCTGACAAACACAAAAGCTTCTTCAATAATCTACTGCCATCTATATTATTAAAAACATTTCTCATATGAGCAAGGTTTTTTTAGTTGCACATATAGCAAGTCACCATCCTGGCACATCTCTGAAAATTTCTAACAATTCTATTGAGCTGATAATTATTGTAACGCAAAAGTTTAATATTAAAAGCTAGAAATAAACCCCTGGTAACTAATGCCCTTATACAGCTGGAAACATTCTATCTGAATCAGTCCTCTCAGTTCTGTCAGTTTACTACGCTACTGCTTACAATATGAATAGTTTCATGGATTACAGCACAGTGCAGCAGTAGATGCATTTTGTATGAGTAATTTTGGGAGGAAGATGCCTGTCCAGATAGAACATATAAGACAGATGTGAGAAGCCAAGACAGCTTCAGTTGTAAGTCAAATAAGAAAAACCTATTAGTCACATGGTGAAAGGGTAGAAATACTACATATTACATGTAATATACATAAGACAGATAAGGCATACTTCATTAAAATGTAATCAGTGTTGAAACAAAATACCGCCTGACAGACTTGCAAATGCATGAAATTACCGGAGCCTTTCTGCATGCATAACTACCAAAATGCAAGCTTTGTGATCAAGAGACATCCGGGTTTACATTTCTGATAATCCCTTTTTCCTGCTTAAAACACACACTAGCTAAACAAAGACTGACAACACAGGGGGCAGTGATATAATAATCCACTAGCAAGCAAAGGCAGGGGGTACATAAATGCTCCACATGTGACATGTTAAGGGAATGGACAAGAATCCATTAATCTCCTGCAGAAATTAAACCTATCAGGCAATTAACTGCCTAAAGTGTTACATCCCACCATAAACGTTCTGCCAAGACTGTCCCCATTGAGACTGCCAACATCTGCACAAAGCAATTAGGCTCCGATGTAACTCCTTACCATTTCCAGTGCTCTTGTAAAGGAGTTCCTGAAAGCTTTCATATTTTTGTGCCATTTCTATAACTTCACTAAAGGTCCCTCCCAGGTCAACCACTGATACTCAGTGTCCTCCACTTTATATTGAGCTATTTAATTCAGGACAATAAAGTCAGGCTTTCAGTATTAAAGAGTCCTCTGTGGAAAACAAACCAACAGCAGTGACAGTGTGGGAGTACAAACAAGGAAAACTGAAATTTCATAGCATCCATTATGAAAGGCAACCTTCCTTTCCTGTCCAGGACATTTCTCTTCCCTTTCCTCTTCCTGCAAGACGAATTCTCTGATTTGTTTTATCATCAGTTCCTTGGGAAACATCCTGACATGTTACAGTGCCTCAGCCAGGATAATAACACAGTGATTAAGAATACCTTCAAGAGTAGAAGTGTTTTCCATGCACAAGTTCAGAGCTGTGATTGTGCAAAATATAGTCTGAATTGTATCTCACAGGTATCACACACCTCCATCCAGAAAACTGGAGTCTGATCTCTGCCTTGGTGACTGTACAAGATAATTAGCAACCAAGCTATCAGAAAAAGATCATTTACTTGAGTTTCTTTGCTTTCCTTGAAGGCTCAAAAAATCCCACACCAAACATAATAGCAACAAAAACGCCAAGCAACACCACCACCAAAAGCCAGCCTCCAACATCATGTTAATGTCATATTTAACCTGAAAAAAAAACCCAAACAAACAACAGCAACAACACAAAAACCAAACAAATTTCAGGTTCACTGTAACTGAAAGCCTGTATTAATTTTTCAGCTCAGGTAAGGCAGGATAAGATCTTAAGTACTGAATTTGAGTAAGTGTGATAAAAGAGCTAACAGAAGCCACAGCTCTGGAAATGTGAGCCAGAGAAGAAACCAGTAACAGCCTAATCTTGCTACTACTTATTCTGTGCTGCTGGTCTAAATATCACACCACATTGATGATCCAAAAAATTTGACCTATAAGGACTTCTGACTGATGGTGCTGGAACTAGGGCAAATTGATGAATTATCCCAAAACACATAGATAGACAGAAGAAAAACAAATCTAAAAAAATTGGTCAAACCATCTTTAAAGTTTTTGAATAATTTATCACATAAAGATCATCCATATTATTGATGCCCCAGCTGGAAGACATTAATATGTTTACAGCCTACTAACTTTCTGAAGACATAAAGTCCTCCTAAAATTGTCACAAATACACATGATGTTCTTAGTATCTGAATCTGTGTACTATGTTACAGTTTACAAAAAGGTCTAGAATAACTGCATTACCCAGCAAGCTGAATTACATGTGAAAGAGTGCTCTCAAAAGTCACATTTTAAACAAGAACATCCAATGAGAGCTCAACTTACGCTTTCTTATGTTATTGAATCCCATTTTCATTATCTTTCAAAGAAGTCACACTACCACTTCACAAAGGAATGCAACAAGAATGTTGAATGGACAGATTACTGTCTACTTGGTAAAAAGTACACAGACACCTAAAGACAAAAAATGCCTGTCTAGATTTAGACTGTACCTGGGGCTCAGCTATAGCAGTTGCTCAGTCACACCTCCCCAGAAAACAAGAGGAATCAGGAAAAGGAGAGAAGACCAACAGGTTCAAATGAAAACAGATTTAATGGTATTAGGCAAACTAATACCAAAGGCAACACAAGATACAGTTTTAGAAGTAGGATGACAGGTGACTGTCTGACTCTTGAGGGTCTCTGAAGGATTCATGAACAATTCCACTCCAGATAAGCGCAGCGAGAACCACGCTCACTGCAGCAGTCCAGGAACCTTCCCTGCAAATGACTCATGAACTTTGCCTGACTTCTAAAACTATACCTTGTATTGCCTTTGGTAGTACTGCTTTTTCAGCATACCATTTCCAACCATACCAACCCAACCAGACAGAATGACTGGCCATGGAGAATAAAAACTGTTTCATGAGATGAGGCTGATGAAACCCAAGGAATAAAAGTTTACTAACAGCAGATAAACCACAAGTTTTGTAAGATTTGAAAGAAGATCTTAAGTAGTGGGCAATCTTAGTAATTTTCGGAGAGGAGAAAGGAGATATAGTCTTAAATGGAGACATGTAAGATTCATGTGAGAACAAAATGTGAGAAAGGCTTTGTTCTTTTAAAGAAAAATCAGAAAGTGCAGAAGCCACAAAGGAGCTGGGCCGAATCCCAATCTCTTGAAAGATTAATGGTATCTCCAAGCAGGTGCTTAGAGACCCCCCAGAGTTTCAGATTTCAAGAGCTTAAAAAATAAATGGCCTAACAAAATAAATCCCTAACACATCAATCAGTGAACCATCCAACCTGAGGAGGAACTTCACTAGAAAATGCAGCTAACTTGTATATTATTTAAAGGGAAAAAAATAACAAACCAACCAAACACAGAAAAGCAGAATTAATTCACACCCAAGTTTATGAGTCAAAAGAACCATAGACAGAATAGATTAGAATTAACCAGGTTAGAAAAGACCTTCGAAATCATCACGTTCAACCTATCACCCAACACCATCTAATCAACTAAACCATGGCACCAAGTGCTTCATCCAGTCTCTTCTTAAGCCCTTCCAGTGATGGTGACTCCACCACCTCCCCAGGCAGCCCATTCCAATGGCAAATCATTCCATGAAGAATTTCTTCCTAACATCCACTCTAAAGCCTCCCTGGCACAGCTTGAGACTGTGTCCTCTTGTTCTGGTGCTGGTTGCTGGGAGAAGAGACCAGCCCCTGCTTGTCTACAACCTCCCTTCAGGTACTTGTAGAGAGCAATAAGGTCTCCCCTGAGCCTCCTCTTCTTCAGGCTAAGCATCCTATCATCCTGACCTAAACAGATAGAAATTTGAGAACAAGTTTCAAAGAATAAAGAGATGACAGAAAAGAAGGTAAAATGAAACATTTTTGCCAAGTACCTCAGTATCCTTTTGATAAATTATTTTTCTGGACTCACAAGTAAGTTGATCTGGATTTTGTAAAGTAACCAATGGAAAACACGTTTCTCTGCAAACAAGATGTCTTGAAAAAGGGATGTAGCAAATGTATTGGTTGTACTGATAGCCAACTCATTAATTCTATTCATTAACCAGAAAAAAAAACAAACAACCCGCAAGTATGTCAGTAACACCAATTCTTGAAACCAGAAAGTGCTGTCCATGTAGAAGATCAAGATGATCTTTATATAGAAGAACTAGTAGACTGAAGTAATAAAAATAGAATGAGAAATATGAAATTACATACCAAAAAAACTGTAAGATGGGAATTTATTCATTGGAAACTTAAGAGGAAAACAAACAAACCAAACCACCCACAAACAAATAAAACAAACAAAAACCCAAACAAACATGAATGAGTCAAAGTGATCCAGCCATTAAAAAAAAATTTAATATAGTCTGATTCAGGTGAGATAGCAACATTCCTGTGTATATAACTTGTCAGTGTCTATTTGCAAAATACTGAGCATAGATGATGGGGCAGAGGCATTGTGGTCCAGCTAGAGCCACAGACTTGACAAAAACACCCGCCTGCCCATTTATTTCAACTCAGAAGGCATAGCAGTTTGTGCTTTGCTTCCCAGAAATGTGGGGTGGCAAGGGGAGGTGTAATCACCAGGATACTGGGTTTGGGTATGGTGTGTATTGAGATTTGTACCTGATAATCGCCAGCAATGTCTCTAACTTCCATCCACACCTTCTAAGAAAATAGTCACAATTTAGTGCATGCTCATAGGCCCAAACCATGGTTCCCATTATGACCATTTAATAACAATAATGCCATAGCATAAAATCAAAATCTCAGAAAGTATGCTTTAAGTGTCCTCCAATAAAGTACAACAGACATTAAAAACCTCCCAGGAAACATAAATGTTTTTCAACATGGTATTTCAACAACAGAGTTTTAGAAACTGTGCAATAACCTGTGCCCCATAACCACAAGGTTCTGGAAACGTAACATGTTCTGGTCTAACTCCCAACTATTGGCCTGGGTCCACCCTTCAGAAAAACATATCTGAAAATTAAAAGCAGTCAGCTTTACAAAAAGTGTGTTTCAACTGTCAGGTCTTTTCCCACTCTTCAGGCAAAGGCACAAATGAAGATTAAAATATACTTTTAAAAACCTTAGTTCCACGAAAATTTAAACCTTGCCTCTTTAACTGCAAATTTACAAACCTAAGAGGTTTGGGGTTTGTTTTTTCTCAATGGAAAGAGAACACAAAAGCATTCTGGTATCTGAGCAAATCATTACATGACTGCAGCACTGCCAGAATTATTTCTAAAGACAGCACCCTCAAAGACAGCTTAAAAAAGAAGAAAGGAATTCCAGGATATGGATTTTACTTCAGCAATAACAAAGGGGAGCAAACAAACAAATAAGAATGGTCGAATATATGGGAGGCTGCCTTTCTTCTTTCTTTTCAAAAACAGAATGAAATGCTCTCCCTTAGATCCTTTGAAAATTATACAAACATAAATCTAAAGGAGGAATAATTTTCCAAGCTCTTTGTATTCAAATCAAACTTTTGCAGAAAACAATTATTCTACTATTACTAGTGATGGAACCACATATTGTTCTAAAATATGGCAGATGAAGAAGTAGTTCTGTGCTCTGGGAAAGCAGGTCACATTTGTATTGGGAGTTTGTTTCATCCCCTTACTCCTAGTGTCACGCATCCAGCATTTTCTCTCCCCTCAGAAACCCACAGACACCAAAATCCAGAGAACGTGGAAAGTCCCCAAAGAACAAGTTGTGGCTGCTTTCTTTGTGGCTTCTGCTCATAAGCCTCCTGTATGCTTGTGGCATTACAGCTTTTCTGAAAAGAGCCTCCTATTTCCCCACTGCTTCACAACTTGTGCAGATACCAGGTCAGTGAATCTTGTCCTATACTATTTCCCCATGGTAGCATTTTACACTTCTTGCTTACAGACCTACACAAAGCAGAAAGCAGGCAGGAATTGCCAGGTTCAGTCATCATTACAATTGAGCATTACTGAATCTTGTCCTCCAAGTTAAACAGTCTTCAATCTGAGTAATTTTTGCTCCATTCTGGTTTTGCAGTATGAGCTGGAGACTGGATCCTCACAGGGCACCAAACACCAGCTAATCCTTGCTAACAGTGGTGCTTAAAAGCTGCCTGAGAGCCACACTACCACGCTAAAGTAATTACAGCAGGACCCAAGAAATCTTTCCATGATTTCATTTCTCAAAAAGCTGTCAAATCAAATTCTGTTTGATGCCTTCAGAAGCAACACTACAGTACACAAAACACACAAAATGGGCACCAGCCTGTTGAAAACTGAGCGACTTACATTTAGGTTACTGCTTATCTTCCCCCAAATGTATCTGCGAATGTGAAGGTTTAAAATCTATGTTGATACATTCTTGACATTACCGAATTTTCTAACAGTACACCAAAAAAACTTGTCTATACATCATGTGCTTAAGGTACAACATACAGCATAAGTATCAACACAGAGCTCTCAAAGAGCTTATTCTCCTACATTTGAGAGCACCCTAGGACAACTGATAATCTTTTCAGAAGAGAAGGACAGACACACTTTATTGAGCCCATGCACACCTAAGTGCACGTCGAGCTCACAGAAATGTCATTAAGCATCACAGTGATCAAGTACCAAACTGAAATGTATCCATAAAATTAGCTAATAAAAACACTAGGAATTTCTTACAGAATCAAACTGGATAGATGTTAGAAGATTAATAATCTAAGTGTACATGATTAGGGTCCTATGTATCTGTGGAGAATGTTTAATATGTAAAACTCATTTCTGTATTGAAGCAGAGATAAAGATACCAATGTTTCTGTGACTGATACCAGTCTATGAGGAAGTAGAGTTTTGCACAAGTAACAGGTCTGCTATCAATACAGCCCCATCGCAGAAGGACCCTTGGGAGAAAAGGATTTGCTAAATCATTACTCTGGCAAGTCTGGACATGAGTTCAGAATTCAAAGCCACTACAAAATACAGCCGGAAAAATAGAATATGTAGCATAAAATTGTATTTAGTGGAGTTTCACTCATTTGAAAACAACAGGTCATGTATAAGGTAATGTACCAGAGGCTGAATACAGTTGTCTCCAGCAGTTTCTCTGCCTGGTAAGATATATCGAGTTCCCTGAACAATGCATTAAAGCATAAGCGTTTGTTTATAAATGTTAAAAAAACAAACAGAGCATATACAAGTTGTTTGTCTCGCTTATGTTCAGTCGGACATTAGCTAAAAACCTGCCCTTCCTGTTACCCCTTTTCCAGTACCAGATGTAGCCATAAGCCAGTGGAAGTGGAGCAGACACAGGCATGACAACCTAATTCTCTGCATGAGGGAAGTAGCTAGGGACAGGGAGGGGGCAAGGGAGACAGAAACAATTTACACAAGGTCGGGGCAGGAGACTGAGACATCTGTCAAGACTCTACATTTGCTTTTATTACAGCAAATATTGTTGGTACTCTAAGAGTTTTATGCTTAAAGCAGTACAGATTGTGAGCATGAGTAAAGAGGCATGACAGTATCCTGATTTTTATTTGAAGTCATATCCAGCAGGAAACAGAGCTATTAAAATCTGGCATACATGTAATACTTGTTTTCATTTAGTGCAAAGGAGAGGAAAAGACAGAATCTAGAGCTGTCTCTTTAATGCTGTGTTTTCAGTTACAGAACAAAAAGCTACTTCTGAACAAAGTACTATTTCAAAGTCCATAGAACTGATGCACCTAGAGTAAACCATGTATTGATGGGTAGCTTGTGGAAGTAAGGACACAGGCATAAAAATCACTGCAATAGATATGCTGTCCTTCAAAAAATGAACTGCTCTCACTGTCAGATGCTACCATGTACAAAAAGCTGAGTCAAAACTTTCTTTACACTGCTTGATATAATGGGATGGAATGAGAAATGCAAACTGACTTCATATGCAGCCCAATTTCATCAGTAATTTTAGCCTGCTTTGGAACATAGCTCCTGCATCGACTCTGAAAACCCTAACCATGTAATTATCAAGAGGAACTGGCAGAGCTTTTACACCAAAGTATAGTCAGACCAGCACTCAGGTCCTTACAAATATCCCTTCTGCAACAGAGTGCAGCAGCAGTTACTGTAAATGCTGACAGTTACTACATTTGGCTATGTATAGGTTAGGACACAACTGTCTAATGTGCTGCACATTTTTACACATATATAAATATTATAATATATACAAATACATATACAGGGTGCAGTTCAGTACTAAAAGGTGAGAAGTATCTGCGTATCTTCTGTTACAATGCTAAATACACTACCACTGGACATGTTCTCCAAGCATGACGTAAATCCCTTGCAAGTCAACATTCACCAGCAAAATTATTTCACCTAAGTGGCAGTGAAATTAAAAAGTCTTGAGATTTTCCAGCTTCTTTTGCAGAGGAGTCCCAAAGATCTTAGAACTGACTGAACCATGACTTATGAGTAGTATTTAAAAAATCTATTACTCCTCCTCAAATGCTTTTTTACACAGATTATCAAACTTTCTTCACAGACTGTGAGCAAGGATACTACTTTCCATCAAATTCTGTAAAATGTGAACTTTCTTCTATTATCTTTGCAGACAAGGCTTAATTTCATATTTTCACCAGTGGCACAATTCAACATTCAGTGCTCAAAGGTAGCTGCTGGCCAAATAATAATTTGGGTTGGTTTGGGGTTTGGTTTTTGGGGTTTTGGTTGGTTGGTTTTGTTTGGGATATTTTGCTGGTTGGTTTTTTTTTTTCCCCTGCCCTACTGGAAATAAGATGGAGTGGTGATGTGACAGATGTATGAAATAAGATTAGTCTGGACCACTCATTTTCCCTAGCTCCAGCTTAAAAGCAAAAGGGCTATTTCTCATGGATCTGCACACCCCTAGCCACAGCACACTGTGGCTGATGAAACTGGGAAAAGCTGAGGGCTAGGTATGTTTTACAGAAAAAAAAAATTCATTCAAGGTTAAAAATACATAAAGGTGTCCTTGAGCTGAAAATGGTTGAACACCAAAAATCCATGAGGGAAAGAGTCACGTATGTTTGCCCTGTTCTTATGCTTGTTCAGGGCATAGGCTTTTAGCATCAGTGAGAAAAAATATGAGGCTAGATGGGATATTAATATAAAACAATACATACACAGGCTCCTACATGTTAAGACCTGTGCCAAGTGGGCTGTGTGGTATTTTCCCCCAAGTATTTTGTTAGCTGGTAATTTTGCCTCTGCACAGCTGACACCTGCAGCAGGATATGGATAATCAGTTGGACAGAGACCCCCACTCCTCCCTACAGCTGTGTTCCTATTACTTATCATTTTACACTGAACACGGAGTAAGAATTGCTCTGACAAGTTATCATTAATGCACTTCAGAACAAACTCCTACAAGCTATCTACACACACACTGAAGCCCATAAACTTCAAGATAGGTTCTAAATCAAACTCATGCATTTTAAAAGAGAAATTCAGTCTCTGTAAATCATTCATGTTTTTTCAGCACACAATTAAAAGTTTGTTTGCAAGAATGAATTGAGCAGCAAAGTAAAATAAAAAGGCTCATTCTGCAGTGAGTCAGTCTGCTTGCATAGTAAGCTGAAACTGAAGAGATTACTAACTTATGTTTCCTGATGCTTGGAAACCTTCCAGGAAAAGACTAAGCCTTCTGCTGATCTAGCAATTTATGAAAACCGATATGGATGATAAACTGACATTAATATTTGATAAATTATCAGACAGGCTATACCCAGCCATTTACAGCTTCTTCTTAATTTGCTCAGGTATATAATGCAACTGCTGAAGTCAGCTCTTTATATGAAGGTGAACACCAGCAAAACCACTATGTTTCTGAATTGGAATGCCTTCCATCTAATAGATTAGTTCACAATCCTTATTTCAGAAGGTCAGCGGCTATGAATGAACATTTGCTGGACACATAACTGAATGTTTATTCATGATAATGAATAAAACTCTACAAACTTTGTAGCCAGCAGCATTCAAGGACTCTGCATTTTCTACAGGTGCTCTGAGAGGTCTTTTAGCTAAATATTTTAATACAGAGATTTCTATAATATAAAGTACATGATTAAGACTGTTTAGTATGATTACTCATCTTCAACTACCTCAAAGCAAGGGATACATCTAATTTATTTAACAGTATCTTTATCATATATCTCTTCTCTCCTCATGGCTGTAGAGCAAGGTGTGCAGATAATCTCAGTCTTAGCCATGCACAGGCCTTCAAACTTTCCCTCTTCCCAGACCCAGTTTGCTGCCATCAATTAAGACTACCCTGAGAACTGGAAAAGCAATTCGTTTTTCTGCAATAACTTGAAAACTGTTTCTGTTCTCAAACTTTCACACAATTTTTAATTCTCACATAAAAGCCAAATGTTTCCATGACAGTGTTTTTGATGTTTCAATACTTCATATGTTCTCTGAGTGGTGGGTTTATATAGTAAACAGCTGTAGATGCATTACGGCATGGTGGTGGGGAGAATTACTTACCTCCACAGATAGTTTTTTTACAGGTGTTGGACACTAAAAATTTAACATTTTCCATATTGAAGAGTAACTACAAACTAAGAACAGCAGAAGTGAAAAGTCTTCCATCTCCTACTTCTCACATCCTTGCATTCTTAGGATCAGCACTTCTTACATCTACAAAGCATTAATTTCATGTTGGATGCTGGCACTGAAAAGACAGGATTAAGGAACAGACTCTCATTCTTATAAATAGCATTAATAAATGGAATGGTTTTCCTATTGTTAAAAAATAGAAGGACACCATAATTAGAATTCTTAAGAATATGTAGAGATCCTATTCATTTAAAGCTACTTTAAAAATTATTAAAATAATAAACTGCTGATTTTTTTCTCCCTTCATGAAATCAGCTCAACACTGCAATCAGACTACTGCACAGATGTTTATCAATCTCTGAGCCCAGATCATCCATATTTCTGAATTTACATATCAATAGATTAGAAAAAGCTGTGCACAGTCTTGAAAAGTGGTTTTATAGACACAAAGCTATTACAATCTACTGAGAATCTAATGAATGGCTTCTGAAGTGCAAAGAAATGTTTGTTGCAAATTCTTTTACAGGTTATTAGAAAACACATTCATTTGCTTTAGAATCATCCCTGATAGAGCAGAGGAAGAGAAAAAAAAACTATGTTATCTGAAAGAAAAGAAATAATTATTAACATATCAAATACAATATGATATTTCAATAACAGATACATGACAACATAACTGCTTTCAGATTTAGTATGATAATAATATGAAGTGGATGAACAAATAAATAGTTTTGCTTTATAGTTACAGATTAGATGATAGATTTCTTTCCCATAACTCTAGTTCAGTCTGGAGGTTGGTCATCTTGTTGTCAGCTGTATTAATTTTAAAGCACAGTAGCATTCTACATCAACAATCTATTTTCTCTGCAGCTGGCTTCCAGTGAAAATTAGACCTGGAAACCTCAAGAAGCCAACAAAGGAATGCCTGGCCTGATCTCTTCTGTCTTGTTTTTGTCTTACCTCTAACTAGGATGAGTTGGATTTTATAGCTTATGTGAACCTAGTTTCCTGGCTTCATGTCTGGTTTCAGTAATTGCAGTGTGGAGTAAATGATCCAGAACAAAAGCTATCGGAGAATGGACTGTCCTTTTAGCTCCTTGCTTCAACATTCAGGGAAAGAAAAGGGAATAAAACACAGTCTGCAGCAGAAGCTGCTACACGCTCAGTAGTTCAACAACTCATTACAGTCTCCAAGTCTCCATCCTTCACAGCAAGAATGTATCCTCCATCTCTTTCTGTCATTTTAGTTTTCTTTTTTCTTTTGCAGAAATCAGGGGGGGAAAAAGGAAGATTAATATTAAAATGCTTTTTTCTTATTTAAGATCTCTTTCATTCTGCAAGTGTATTTCAAGGAAGAACAACTTCTCTCAAATACACTAAGCATTTTTTAAAAACCCTCAGAACACCTAGATCCATCTTACATAGGCTATAAATATTATTTTCTAAAACCTGACAGGTTTATTATTCCATAATTTTTGGTATACCCAGGCTAGCTTTAAGAGCTTTAAACAAATTCTTTCCCTGCTGTCATTGTATTTACAACCCCCCTACAATCTCAGCATCAGAAAGTGTGCTCTTTTTAAATAAAAGGTACTAAGGAGCTCTACCCAGTGAGTTAAAACAGCCTCCTTAACAGACCAGAAAAGTACAAGTTGTCATAACAGTGGAATGCATATGGGTCTTTATCATTTGACAGATAACACATGTTTTTTCTCTTCCTCTGCTCTGTCAGGGATGATTCCAAAGCAAACGAACATGTTTTCTAATAACCTGTAAAAGAAAATAAATTTAGTAAAAGCCTAGTGACATGACTGTCACTAATTTATGACAGTTTTATTTTTTAGATGCAATTGCAGGTAACTCATCATATTTTTCTTAAGAATGCATGCACAGTATAAAGTAAGTGACAAGTAAGAGCTGTACCTTACAAGCTACAGCATATCCTGGCAGTGGAAGGAAGTTTAACCCACAAGCCCCAAACATATACAGAATGTACTATGCTGTATTAACACAAAATAAACACCTTTGTTAAGTTCAAAATGTGAGTTCAGCTGAAAGCTGCCATGATCACTGAATATCTTTCTAACTAAAAGCTCTGCACAGCCCAATAAGGAAGAAATATTGTTTTATGCAGGAGTCCCTGTAGGATACAAAACAGAAGAGGGTGTTTGCACCTCATCAAGGTAAAAGGTACAATATAAGATAAACTAGTACCAGCCTAATATGCTGAATTATTTCCCTTTAGATCAAGTTTTAGCCTGCTCCATGAAAGAAATACAATGTATTGTCACTTTGGCTCAAAGATTGAAAATCCTGACAAACCTGGCAACTCAATACTTTAATTTGGAGACACTTAAGAATCAGTATTGAGAAGCACTGTAATCACCTAAAAAAGCTTGAAAATACATTGTCATCAGAATTAAATGTATATTAGCAAGGCAGGTCTATGGCAAATTCCTTAATTTATTCATAGGATTAAGACAATGGTTTAGAAGAAAGACACTTTGTCATGCTCCCCATTCTTGAGCCACAGAGGTAAAATCATCACAGAGGTACACACCACCAGATGCTAAATCCACCCTAAGATTGTCAAGCTGGCACTAAGGAGAGCAGAAATAGGACATCATCATCATTCAACAGTCCACAGGCACTTGTGATCAGGTTGGTTCTTGAGAATGGGATAAAAGTAAGAAAAACAGGAGAAAGACCAAGGTGCTCCTACCCATTCCTCCATCTTCTCCTGTCTATAGGTCATGCTAAAACTCTTCAGGGAACAGATTCGCATTACACTGACAGCTCATCACATGGAGTAAGAAATGCCATCTATAAAGCAATGACCACTCAAAAATAATAACATACAGTACCTCTACAGGAAAAATAGGGATCTTGATACATCTGCAGAATCCAAAGTGTTACCGAAATGTCACATCACACAAAGAGTGCTCCTTATGCTTCCACTTTTGTTACTGCAAATTGATCTACAATTGTGTTCGCCTTTTTCTCTCTGTGCCTCTATTATTTTTTGTTTTGCTTATTTTTAATCATCCCACCAGCACAGCTTGATTTTTAACAAAGGTGTGTCAATAATAACTGGTGGTAAATCACAAGCTCAGTATCCAAAAATGGACAAAAATGTGACAAATGCTGTCAACATCTTAAAAACCCCTACTTTCTTTTTTCACTGCATACCTTTGCTTAACTTTCTAATGTCCAACATCCCATTACTTCCCCATTTTCACTTTTTTCATTTAGACTTTCTCACATTTGTCTGCCCAGATTTCTGATCTCCACCTGTGCTATTTTCCCCAATGATACAATCATTAAATCAACAATTTTTATTTTTTGTGTTAGCTGATGTCAACAAATTCCACTTATTTTTCAGAACACAGATTCTCCTCTACTGGTCAGTCAGCACTAGAGGGAGAGCCTTTTGTCAACACAGAAAATCCCATACAAGTCCTGAAATAAAGCAGTATTTTCAGAAGTGGCTGAAAACTATGTCTTCCAAGTGCACAGCTGGTTCTTCTAACCAGTAAACTCCTGCAGAGTGGGAGAAACCAGTAAAAGACGGACTGACATACCTAATCACAGCAGGAGTGAAAGATTTCCCAGAAGGAAAGAAATCTCCTGTTACCAACACAGTCAAGCACACAAGGGAATAAACTGTCCAGTAGTTAGTGGCTGGGCAGAGATACAGCAAAGCACTAGTGCTGAAAGCCCCAGATGCATAATCTATAAAGTTCATCAGTTGGTTCCCAAACAAACATTACTAATGAAGATTTCAGCGATGCACTACTGCAAGACCCACCTCTGCTTGCAGCAGAGAAAGACTTGGAAGTTTGGAAGACTTCCAGCTACCATGACTGCGATCCAAATACAAAACAGAGCACAAATATTTACTGTAAATGTGTCATAAACAGCCCAAGGCCTCTTCTGTTGCCCCCCTGGTTGTGGAGTGGAAAAAACTGACAGGAGTCACCTCCTTAGGTGTCTTGGTTCATTTCCAGCTCTCCAAGCATTTCACAAACATGGTTATCTCCTGTTCATGCTAGCTTTCAAGTTCAAGAACCCAGATAAATACATGATCCATCCCACAGCCCCTGAAAAACAACCTGGTCAACCGAGAAACTACTTTTCTCATTCTTGTCATGAGCTGCCCCTCCTGGAGCAACACAAATGAAGCCGCCTGCTTCATGATAGCTTTCCCTACTCATAATGGTTGAGTAGAAGGAAAATAGGATTATTTTAAAAGACAGATATGTTTGAAGATTAAAAGGTGAGCATGTTTAAAGCTTAAGCCTACTATGCATTCTAATATGAAATTTGGACATCACTATGATGGACAAGGATTAACCCACAAGCAGAGACACCAGCTGGCAGCCCATGGGATGCTCATCTGCTATTCCAACACAAGCCTCAGTCTTGTTTAATATCCTAGGTTTAATCATTCAGCCACCAATACATAAATATTTCTTCCCACTCTCTAAAGAAGATTACTGTATCAGGGTGACACTTTCAAAATGATACAGACCACAGATGACATCAATAGTGTGTTGATACCTTTGACCTGCTACAAAATCTGCACTGTTAGTACATAAAAACGTACAAGAAAACAAACAAACCCACAATCACAGGTTATTTTCTTTAAAGCACTTCAGGAATCCTTCAGGATGCTTCCACCTGATTAAATCAAAAGCAAAAAAAGGGCTATTCATCATCTCCAGCCATGGTATCTCATGGTGGTAGAGGCTTCTGCTCTGCTGCCTTTCAACACTACGGACACTCACATCCCATTCCACTTCTGCTCCCTCTCCCATGTTCACCTGCAGTGTCTAGGGCTGCCATGGGGTCCCTCACTCCTCATGAGAGAAGATTAACTTTTAGAATTACATTATTAAATTTTCCCCTGGGCGTTCCTGGGGCCATCACTGCAGGATTATCTCACCTCATGGGTGATGGGAAAAGGCAATGATAGGATTTTCTTTTCAGTTTGATTTTTTCTTCAAAAAACACACTACAGCTCTCCCTAGGTCTCTCGCCTTTAAGCAAGTTTTCCTCAAATTCATGTAAGTTTCTGCACATAGGCTGAAACATTTTTACCTGCTAGCTAGGATCACCTGCAGTGAATATTTAAAGGTATCAATTCTGAGATGTTCTACCAAGATAATGGCAAAAGGGCTACCTGAAAACTCCGGGCCCTTCAAAGCCTCCACCCAACCTCACTTGACTACTGACATTAGTCAGTTTCCGTAGAGGCCGAGTGAACTGCCTCTTCCTTGGCAGAGCTCTCTGGAAATATTACGAAGTCCCAGGAGTGCTTTTTAATTTCGTTACATCGTTTGGCCTTCTCTCTGTTTTCGTGCAGGTCACACTCATCCTCAGAGATGGGTCTTACTAATTTTACTCTGAGTGAGGATGACCTTAAGCCCTCGAAATTAGTGCCAGAGCTCAGCTCCCCTTGGGATTTAACGAGAGTCGACACTGGATGCTCTCTCTGAATATCTGACCGTCTGTCAGTATCCATGCTGCACGGGATAAAGAATGTATTTGTAAGACCACTGGTGAGGACTACAGTATTACATATATGCCGGTTACTGGGGCGCCACTGACAACGCTCGCCGCAGCAGCGGGACTACTTCACGCTGCACCGGCGCCCGAGCCCACTCCCGCGGCGAGGCGGCGGCTCACCTGGAGGAGGCAGCGGCCGAGGGGAGCGTGCTCGGGCATGCGGCCGCGGTAGAGCTGCCGCTCGAACCGTGGGTCGTTGTCGTTGGCGTCCTCCACGCGGACACTGAGGCGGCAGGTGGCGGAAAGCGGCGGGCGCCCGCCGTCCAGCGCCACGACGCGCAGCTCCAGCGCCGCCTGCCGCTCCCGGTCCAGGCGGGCTCGGGTGCTGACAACGCCAGTCCGCGCGTCGATGCGCAGCAGAGCCAGGACGGCCGGCTCACCCTCCAGCGCGTACCGTACCTCGGCGTTGGGCGAGCCCGGCTCGTCGGCGTCGGAGGCGCTGAGGCGGAGCACATCAGTGCCGGGAGAGGCGGCTTCGGAGACGGCTGTGCAGTAATGGGGCTGCGGGAAGACGGGCGCCTCGTCGTTGAGGTCGGCGACACGCAACAGCAGCGACTCCTCGGAGGAGAGCGGCGGCACGCCGCCGTCCGTGGCCACTAGCCGCAGCTCGTAAAGGTCGCGGCTCTCGCGATCCAGCGGCCCCGCCACGAAGAGGAAGAAGATGCCAGTACCAGCCAGCCGCAGCGCGAAGGTGCCGTCACCTCCCAGAAGGGTTAGCGCGATGCTGTCGCTCTCCTCGCGACTGGCCTCGTCGGCGTCCGAGACGGAGACGCGGGCCACGTAGTCACCGGGTCGCGCCCCTTCGGAGACCCATGGGTCGCCGCTCTCGGTGAGGTAGAGCAGGCGGATGGTGGGGCGATTGTCATTCACGTCCAGCACGACCACGGAGACCAGGGCGCTGGAGACCTCGGGCTCAGCGCCGCCGTCCCGCGCCTCCACGACTAGACGGTGGAGGGACCGCGTCTCCCGGTCCAGCGGGCGCCGGAGGAGCAGCACGCCGCTACGCTCCTCCACTGCGAAGTAGCCGTCGGGGTCGCTCTGACGGTGGTTGATGGCGTAGCGCACCTCGCCGTTGGCGCCCAGGTCGGGGTCAGTGGCCCACAGGCGGCAGACAGCAGTGCCCGGGGCCGCGTCCTCCCGCAGCCGCACCCGGTACTCGGCGCGGCTAAAAGTGGGCGCGTTATCATTTTCATCCAGCACCCGCACTGACACCTGCAGGCGGCCGCGGCGCCGGGGGTTGCCACCGTCCCATGCTTCCACCACCATCCGGTGCGCCTCCGCGCGCTCGCGGTCCAGCCGCCGCAGCAGCACCAGCTCCAGCGGCTCCGGGTGCCCGTAGCGCAGCTGGAACAGTGCCGGCTCACCTGGCGCGCCGCCCTCCTCCAACAGCGCGTAGCCCTGCGTGCCGAAGCGGCCGGCGTCTGGGTCCCGGGCGGCCGGGAGGCGGAAGGCGGTGCCGGGCGGACTGAGCTCGGAAACGTTGAGCTGCAGGCAGTCCCACGGGAAGCGCGGCGGGTGGTCGTTCACATCAGTGACCGCGATCTCCACATGCACCACCTCGCCGCGCAGCGTAGCCGCTGCGAAGCTGTAACGGGCCCGCCGCTCTCGGTCCAGCCGTCGCGCTGTGCGGATGATGCCCGTCTCCGGCTGGACGTGAAAGTCCGCCAGCACCGCCGACTCGCCGCTCCCTTCCGACAGCAGAAAGCCCCCCGGCGGCCCTGCGCCAGCTGGCAGCCCCGCACGGATGTCTCCCACCAACGTCTCGGCCGGCAGCCCCTCGTCCACTGACAAACTAAGGTTATATACCGGCGCCGAGCCGCCGGCCGCCGTGCATACCCACAGCGGCAGCAGGAGCACCAGCGCCCACCCCGTCGGGGGACCGCAGCCTCGCCCGCCTCGGCACCTGCCGCCCTGCAGCCGTCGCACCATACTGCGCCGCTGAGCGAGTATCGAGGGCTGTCGGCCCCGCGCCGCTCCCTACCGCCGCCGGGCAGGTGCCGTCAACCCTGCCGCCGCCGGAGGAAATCCCGTACACGGACCCGCCGTTGGTGGGAAAGACAAGCCTGGGCAAGGGGGCGGGGAAGGCGGCTCCCCTCAGCTGCCGCCCCGTACAGCCCCCGCCCCGCCGGGCCCGCTGTCCCCCCGCAGTGGTGCCGGGCCACCGCCCACCCGCGCCCGGGGGTTGGCGTCTCCCACCCGCAGACACGTCGCGCAGGGTTTGTATGGCGCGACGCCGCTGTGGGGCCGCCCTGGGGTCGGAGTCGTCTTTGGTCGAAATTGATTTTTCGGGGAATCAGCTACTGATGTGCAAAAGCGGTGAGGCATGGCTCACGGAGGATTGGAATTTAAATGAGACGCAGATCGGCGAGGATAAACGGAATTGCTGATTTCAGCCAGGAGTTTTCTCACCTTGGTACTCTGGTCACCGTTCGCCATGAAAAGGCTTGCTCGCTGTTCTAGCGTTGCTCAGCACAGCAGGGAAGCATTTACTGGAAATGAGCTTTAAGTAGAAGCTCCCATCAGCTTCACCAAGACCAGAATTGCTTTCCTTTTTCACTCTTCCTGACTCCCATACCTAACTGGGAGTGGGCTAAGGCTGAATTAGTGTTCCTCAGTGACACTGAGAGTGTACAACATTATGTAAACACTAAGTACCATTTATTTTGTGAAAACTAAGTGCAACTTGGAGTTGTCAGTTTCTTGCTGTTCACACTGTTCTTTTACCAAACTTAATGTCACCTTTCTGGCAAGAGCCTAGCAGTTGGTCAAAGTACAGACAAGTGAAATCAGGACAAAACCAATAAAGTAACAGTAGTTCAGCCCTCCCTTATGGGGTACTTGGGAGGGCAGGCATTTTACTTTTTGCCTCTTTTCCCCAGTCACAGGACTACCCAATTACCACTTCCAGAGTACCTATTCCCCAAGGAGGGGACAGATTCCCAGTAACAGCCCTTGATGTTTCTGTGCAGGAGAGGAGAAGCAGAAAACAAGTAGTTTTTCCAACACTGTTATGACCTAACAATTCCACATATCCAGGTAAGAAGGAGAATTAGGTTCTAAAGTAAGTCTAGAAGTCTTAGTGCATAATGTGCATCTGCATACACAGCATACACAGGAGGGGAAACACAAGATTGCATCCACTATATCTGGTTTGACTCCTTACAGAGAGACGGGGCTGAGCAAAAGCTAGATTTTGTTAGATCTTAGGCACATTCTGAAGCAGTCTCTGTATGTTTATATACAGTGATAATTACAAGCATAGAAGCAAGAAGGAAACACTGAGGCCCTTGCCAGTTTCATTCATATTCATTGAGAGAACGCATGGATCCTCCCCAAGTCACAGATGTTCAGTATGAAAATGCCTGAATTCCACTGAATCACATCAAGTTTGGAAAAGCAGCCATGTCCCATGTAGCCCATGCAGTCACTAAGAAAACATGTGAATCATGTTCAATCAGGCACATGCACTGAAAAACTAAACAAAACCTTCTGTGTCCAAGGTCAGGCAGAGCCTAGAGAGCAAAGTTCTGTGGTTAGGATACAGCATGCATGAAGACAGTGGGAAAAAACCTACAATGGACATAGTTTTTTGTTACTATGGCAGCATTCATGTATTTTATGAGACCTAGGCGCTTGAACAATTTTATAACAAAATGTTATAAAAACGCTGCCCAACTACAGCATTTTTCCAGAAATACCACATCTTCATGATGTCCTGTTTACTGTGAGCCTTACCTTGTAAGTGTTCCTCCACCTTGGTTTTTTGCCTTCTCTGAGCCTTTTCTTCTTTCCTCCATTCCCTTCTCAAGCTTTTTTTTCCTCTCCTGCTTTTGCCATGTTCATGACCTCATTGCTTCCACAAATCACAAGCAGAAGTTTCTAAATCTCAAGATGTTTGCCATCTCTTGGGTGTATTTAGCTACCCTCGCTGTTCCCTGTGGTCTCAGTGACGTGCTGACCTACACAAACCCAGAAGTGGCATCACATAAGCCATGTAGGGAAGCTGTCACTATATCATCATCCCAAAGGAAGAAAGGATGCAAAGCTTCAGTGTATTAGCTATCTCCTACATCCTCAACAAGTCACTCTCATAGTGAAGACACTTGCCAGCTCCCCAGATCTACCAAGTCTCATGTAAAAAGTGGGCAGGAGCATAATTTTGCTTAAAGGCAAGGGATATTGGTTAGAGCATGTTAAATGCCTGTACTTTCCAGTTTAGAAGGGATAATCTGTGAGCCAGAATGCTTGGCCAGATAATGGTAACAGTTAGTTCTCCAGCTGTCCTGTCTCTTCCCTGGAAGAGCCCATCTTTGACTTCCTAGGTAGGTGAAGAGCATGTGAATCCACTTTTAATCCACTGAAGTTTCCAGCTTTGCTTCTTCAGGCAACCTACATGAACATCACTTTTCTCCACTATGCAAGGCAGGGAATTCTGGTACTCCCTCAAGCAGCTCCATATGCCAATTCAGCTGTCCTTGTGGCAGAGACTCAACCACCAGGAAAGGAGCAAGGAAGGAAACTGGAAGGTGAAAACTGTATCAGCTGCTCGAGTTTAATCAGCCTATATTTGTAAATCAGTGTTTGCTGTTGCTTAATCCTCAGATTAACTGGAAATTCTTTTTCCTTCAAGGAGAATTAAACTGTAACAAACTAAAAACATGGTACCATACTAGAGCACAAAAGGTCATTGAAATGGAGATAGTGTTATTAGAACCATGAAGTTCCATCATTATTAGAGTTAATTCTACCTACAAACATTGCTTTGCCCATGCAACAGCTGAGATAGTAAAGCATCATGACTACTTCCTTTTCTGCAGCTCACTGGCTTACAGGAAGCCATCTTCAGCAGCAGCAGCTTAAGCCAAACCAGCTGAGTTGGGGCTGACACAGGGTGGAAGTGCTACAGGATCCATTCCAGCAGTCATCAGATGGGTGGTAGCAGCCAGCTGAGGGCAGAGAGTGGCTGGACTGCTACAGATGGAGCTGAAGCAAATAAAATAAAAATAAAATAAATAATAAACTTCCCATGAAGTTATTTCCTGTGCTCTTTGAAGGCAGTATGGTCTCAACTGCTTGTTACTGCCTTTCAGGCAGCAGGCAACACACTTCCATTTCTGCCTACCAGGTGGTGTTCCCTGATCCTCTATGGGTTTACTTTAAGGAAAGAGATTAATTTAAGAAATGCTGAAACAATGGTTTCCATTAACTCCATTGATTATTTTTTTCCCCATGCTAGATTACAGAGATCCCATATAAATCAGCTCTCTGGCAAAACTGTGGTGTGAGGAAGCACTAATATCTTCAACTATTGCAACTGAATCTAAGAAAGGATGTCTTGTCTACAGCCTTTCTGGCTGGGATCACTACAGATTTTCAGCCTAGAATACATGATGTATGAAGAAAGTGCTAACTTTGCAGAACATCAGGTGTTTCATTATTTACAGTTCCCCAGGCGTATGTATATTGATTTCAGCAACACCTCCTTGAAAGAGTGTCAGCTGCACAAAGATTTGTTGGTGACCAAATGAAGGCTGGTCACAGTTGCTGCAATAGAAAGCTATGTATAGAACTGGTTTACTTATAAATGAAACAAAATGTGTTTAAGAGTGATTTTTGTTTCGCTGGTAGCCATCCCTTCACTCTTGATCACAAATCAATTTGTAGAAATCATTTTGGTGTGGAACAGATGCTTTGCCTTCATTGATGAAGACTTGTGTTTGTTGCCAGAATCTGATTGGAAATAGCGTACCTGAGTCTGTCTTCAAAGGCAGGAAAGCCTTTTGTGCTGATTTGAGAGCTAAGAGGCTATAGTATGAATAGCACTAGTGGGCTGGGTGTTATCCTTTCATCATAGATGTGCTGTGATGCTTTTATTCTGTCTGTGGAGTGGATGTTGCTGCTGCCTTCTGTGGGCAATTATTTCAGAATTTGTCAGTCAGATATAACCCTGTAAGTAGGATTACTAAGATCAATATTTTCACATTAGCTTTATTTCTACTTATTCCATATGCTATCATCCAGGCCTAATCATCTGTGCCGATGCCGTGTTTCCATCTTGTGGATCTTCCTTAGCCTCTCTGCTGTCAGTCCCATTCAGTTTCTACTCCACATCTTCCCATCTGCAAACCCGAGTGTCACATCACTTGTCAAGATGATTGCTCAAACATATTTGGATCTGCCTGGAAAATATTAACATGTTTTTCTACTCATATTAATTCCACTGTCCCCTGCACGATGAAGACATTTCATGTTATGCTTAATACATAACTCATCTTTTTAAATGCACAAAGTTTCTAGAAAATATGACATTAAATATGAAAATAACATTAACAAATTAGTTCCCGCTAGATAGGTCTTCATTTGAATTTTGACATCTTAACCAATTTTTTAAATATTTATGGCTTCCTTTAGTTTATAAACCTAGTGATAGGTTTTATTACTCTAGCAATGGCATTTGTCCAAAAAATAAAAGACCGTATTTTTCATTGCTGTTCACATCCTCACAGGGTGTACAACCTCACATATTATCAACTTATCTTTAAAAAAGAAGGAAAGTGTCTTTCTTTTGCTGTCTGTTATTCCAAGAAGCTGATGCAGATTTGAATAAATCCTTTTGAGGTGGCAAAAGTTTCACCCTTTGGGGCCAGGAATGAGCACGCCAGAACTTCTTACTACATGGGTTCCATTTCACATGAAGCTGTCTTCTGCCATCTTACTTGCCACTGCTAAATGCAGAATTTAGTGGTCCCTTTAAAACTTGAAGGCAAGCTACAGAAAGTTTGAGAAAATACTTAATACTCCCTTGATATAATACCTCTCTTGACTACTGTGACATCTTCACATAAAATCCATGAGATTAGCTCAGTTATAAACTTTTCTCACACAATAGTAGATCACAGCCTGCAATTAGATCACTTTTCTATGTATGTAGAAAAGCAAAAGAAAAAAGGGCACAGATGTGAGCAACAAAGCAGGACTAAATCCTGTAATCTGATGTGGTTGTCTGAACTGCAGATAATACTGAAAGTATGCAGTGACCAAACATATTTGCAGGACCTCTAAATCCGTAGGTAATCTTCATCTGGATGCAGCATCTTAACTCAGGGACCTGAGTGCAGAATTAGAGAAGTTATTCTGCATCTACAAGGTATGATAACCTTACATTTCCAAAGTCTCTCTTTTGCTAAATGTTGAAGATTTGAAAAGCAAGAGTTGGCACAGAGAAAGGAAAAAAGCCATTGCAACCACATCTGAAGACACAGAAGTCATCAAGATAAGGATGCTCTGCCCAGCTTTCCCTTCAGGGATGTCAGATAGCCAATGTTAACATTGGCTAGAGCTATGTAGAGCACCACTGGTGCCAGCAGGCCAAAATAAAGTAGTTAGAGGTTAAAAGTCTGTTAACAGAGTTCAAACTGCAAACAAGATGCAAACAGCAAGAACAATTGCAGGGGCATGCCACTGTACAGGAAGCATTTTCTGTCACTTGCAGTCTTTAAATCAAGATTACACAGCTAGCAGACATGTTCTATTTCAGCCACAAATGACAGAGCAGAAATTACCAAGGAAAATGAAGTCAGGCTAAACGATTAGACTGTTCCTTCTGGCTTTCACATCCATAAAACTCTGGTTTCCCAGGGCAGCTGCCCTCATCACAGAAGAGCAGCCCACACAGCGTGCTTCAGATCTGGAAACCTGCTGCTATCACTTCATCAGCTGAAGTCCCTGCTGAGGGCTCAAGCTTGTGGCACTGAGAGGGGAGAGGGTTGACACATAAAGCTGTATCTTAATACACTAAGCCACTATGCCAGCTGATTCCCTGGCTGGTTTGAGCTAAGTAATTATTTAAAATAGGTGTAAATCAGAAAAGAGGTTTGCTTTTAAAAGTGAAATATATTGTAATCCATGTGTGAATTAAGGCCCCTGGCTATCTTCTCTCACACATGCACACAAACACCAAAAGATGCTAATTCACCAGAAGTTTTTGAGTGCTTGTGCTCCTTTTCCAGATGATAATTTCATAAGGCATTTGGATGCCCAAGTCTTGGCTGCTGTGTTCCAACTGATACTACCACAATTACAATTGAAAGGTTTGCCTGTTTTCTTAAAAAGCCTGTTAAGACAAGACAAGAACAAAACAATTCTCCTTGCCCCAGTAGGACTGAAAATCAGGACCTGATGATTTTCAGGGCACTCAGTATTATGCAGTACTATGTGTTTCTTTGGGAAGGTGAGCACTGGAGGTGTGGCTGAACAGAGTGAACCCCCCCAGAAGCTATAGGTGAGCAGGTGTTTGCATTACCTCCTATAGCAGGCTTAGGGGTTTTGACAGCTGGCAGTGCACTGCTGCTGGCTAATTCTGCTCATTCATTTCAATAGTGGTAGTAGAGTACCTAGCAGCTTTTGGACAGGCAACCGTTTTTACTATGAGTGAAAACACATTTGTGCAACTCCTAATTAAAGGATCCTGTTTGTTTGAAAGTAAGCCAAACCAAGTACTGGCAACAAAAGTTGCTTGCCTATTTAAATTTAGGACATAAAAGCTGTGTCTAAGAGCAGTTCTGCCAGCTTCCTCCAGCCAGTCTACATCTGCAGGGGGGAATCTTACAGTGCTCTCACTGAATTGCCCAAAGAACTCATCCTTTTTTTGCAGGGTTTATCTTTACAGAATCTTTATGGGTCTGAGAAGGGTCATTATCACAATTCTACAGAGAATCCTACACCAATATTAAATTATGTGTCCATAGGACACATTTGCATCCTTCAGTGGACAGAGAGAGAGCAACTTAGGTAATGGTGACCCTGATTTTCTTCTGGAGATGTCATAGCAGCACCCTTAGGAGCCTCACACTGAAATAACAGACCCACAGGGTGAGTTATATGCCAGAAAATCCCCAATTATCTCTCCATCACAGTTCCCAGATCTGAACTAGTGCCTTTGCACACTGAATGAGGGTAGTGGAATGCTGTAACAGGTTGTCCGTGGGAGTGGTAGAGGACCCATCCCTGGAGACATTCAAGGTCAGGAATGATGGGACTTTGAGTAACCAGATCTAGTCAAGGATGTCCCTGCTTAATGCAGGGGGCTTGGACTAGATAACCTACAAAGGTCCCTTCCAACCCAGTATATTCTGTGATTCTGTGAATACATTGAGGTGAAGAGCTCATTGCTGCACCCTGGCTCAGCACACCCACAGTCACACAGGGAGTCAGCAATGCAACCTGTCTTCTGCATCTGAAGGCAGTGCCTTTGGGTGTGTTTTTCACCACTTGCTTTTATCAACCTGTTCTAGGTATATTTGACCCTTGACCTTTTTGTTCTGGTATGCCAAGAATAAAATAATGCAGGCTTTTACCAATTTCAGCGATGTGTCTTCTGTTCTGCTAGCTGGAATGTCAACTGTGAGACCCTTGAGATCACACCTTCACAGCGATACTTTTAAAGTTTCAAATATGAGATAACACTGCTACCCAAAGCAGATTGTTCCCCAACATAGAATTGCCAACAAAATCTCTTTTTTAGTATCTTTTTATCACTTCTAGTCATATTCCTCAGTATTCACCTCTTTGATTATGTTACTTTTAACTGTTTATGGGTTGTAATGCTTTCTTGTATCGTTCAGCAGTAAATATAGAAATCAGTGTTTAGAATGAACTCAGCCAAAAAGGATGGCAAAGTGAAGCTTCTCAAGCCTTTAAGTAAGTTTCCAGATACATTTTGGTAGTATGTATAGGCGAAAAAGGCAAACTGCTAGGCATGTGTAGAAGAAAAGCTGTACTTGTAAATTCATAAACATAAATGCCCTAGAATATGACTACAGGAACAAGAAAATATCATAGGAAGACTAAACTCATACAGCTAATTTTAGGTAAGAACTGTCTGAAGGCCTCAATTGTACTTACCGCATATTCATACCTGACTTGACCCCGTTGCTCCTGAATTCCTACAACAAATGCTTTGTGGCTGCTTCTTTCAAAATAACACAAAATGCATCCCTTTGCTGGATCATGCTGAACAATGCCATCAGGCAAACGAAACTAGATTCCTAAGTCCGCTCCTCAGAGTAGGTGTCTTGGGGTCAGCACAGCTGGGGATGGCCCCTCTCAACCTTTGGGATCCTTCTGGCCTCATTCATACTCTGAAACCAGGTGCCAGCATTTCATGTATTAGCAAAATGCATCTGTTTTTAAATATACTTTCCCTAACAAGAGTTACTTGCCTTTTTTAGCACACCAAGGCAAGGAATTAATGCTATGCTTTTCAGACTTCATCAACAAGGTATGACACTCTTGTTAAGGGTTAGGGCTGGGCCAGCTACTAAATGAGTGGCATGCTATTAACCCCTCTCTCTTCCCAAAGTGGGGAAAAAAGGGAATAAGGGAGAGAGACTTACAATTTAGAAAATTAGAACTACTTTAATGAAAACAATAATTAAAAAAAATCAAATATATAGAAACCAGCATTGAACCAAATCCCACCCAACACCCATAATGGCAGTTAGTCATTGTTACCCCTGATACTATGGTAGAAGCCACAGATGGGAACCAGATTCAGGATCCTGGAACAGAGTTCAGGAACTCATAGACTGGGATTGAAAGCAGAAAGGACAGAAGCCCCCTTGGATGCCAGCCACTGGAGAAGAGGCTTGACCCTCATAAACCATCAACTTTATGCTGAACATGACCTATACAGAACAGAATAACTTGCTCGGTTTAGGGTCACCTAACTGTCCACTCCTCCCCTGAAGGCACAGCCTTTTACTCTGAACCCCCAACGAAGTACACAAGATTTAGCAGTGACCTTGGTCTGCACACCAATCCTTGGTGCTCACTAGAAATATGGAGGGTTATCACTGCTCAAAGTAGACACCGTCTGTGAAAATATGCCATTAACTGCAGAAAGTGCAGTCAGTTAGTAGAGACTGAAAAGTAAAATAATTGAACAGAATTAGCTTCTGTTCTAACTCAAATCAGGACAACTCTTTAAAGGAACTGCAAAGTGTTAAGAAATGGATAATAAATGGATTGCACTCTGCTGGAAGTAGACCTCAGGCACAAGGAGGTGTAACTGCCTGCGAGGGGTAGAACAATATATACCAGCAATCCTACTGTTGCTTACATCCAGCAGAAACAAACTAGCACTGGGAAGGGCATAGATATCCTAGGTAATTCAAATGCCCTCATTCCTGTGCACCACAGTACTTACTTGACTGAAAAATTCAGAATACAGAGAAACTGGTTGCTCTGCTATCTTTGGGCTTCACCCAGAGTATCATCTTCCCTTCAGAGGAACCAGAGACAGGCCATTTCTCCAGCTAGCTTCCAGGCTGGTCCCTAAGAGGGGAACTTCAGGGATTCCACAGCCACGTTGGGGCCTCCCTTATGCATGGGAAGAGTTGCTGTTCTGACAACACTCATGAGCTCCTCACTGTCACAAAGGGGCAGGAGCACCAGGGTCTTCACCATCACCACACCCACCTCGCATGGAGCCTCAAGTTGCCTTTTGGCTTTCCAGCCCTGTCCACCACATCTCTACATCTCTTCAGCACCTCAAGTGAAAACTGGCAAGATTCTCAGAGCACCACGCAGACCCAAACAGTTACACAGGGCAAAGAGACATTGTCCCCTCAGTGAAATCTGGATGCTTTATCTCTGGCTCCATCTTCAGTTTAGGGCTGTGTGGTGGAGGAGGGAAGAGGAGGAGACCAGTGGGCAGCAGGACTTGCTGGGGGCAGTAGATATTTTTCTAGGTCTGGAAGCAGTTCACAACTTCCATGCTGACGATAAAGAAAACAACACATGAAAGTGCTCCTGAGAGGCTCAATATAGGGTCTCTCTCAGGCTCAAATCTCGGTTTACACCCATAGGAAAAAACCCCACATTGCTAGCATGGAGTTTATGGCACAGTGATCTCTCTCTGAGCACTCATTTTGGCTTACACACTTGGAACTGCCTGCTCTTTCCTCTGTAGCTCAGTCGTGCAATATTTCACCTCACTCTTCATCAAGAACCAGGAGGGGTCTGTACTGCAATGGAACGAAAAAATAACAACAGTTTAATTTAATGTGCATTCCTTTTATGAGAGGGCCTTTTGAAATGACAGACACAATTTTTTATTTTCATACTCAAAGACATTCTTTGTAAGAGGAAGAATTCAGGTCTGCGTATTCTCTTTTCCTTTCTTCCCTCTGTCATGAAAGAGCTGCTTTCAGTTATTGACACAGGCTGTCAGGATTTCATTGCACTAAACAGATTGTTGGCAGCCAGTGGAATGGTAAAATGAATTAATCTACACTGAAGTAACAGGTTTTACTTTAAAAACTGGCATTCATTTGTGAGTTCTAAAGCTCCCTACAGATGTGAATGAATGAATGAATGAAGCTTCGCAACGATCTTGTCAGAAGAGTAAGCAGAGCATGCACATTTCATTCCCAATTACAGAAGGCACCTGACTTGTCCAATGTTAGATTGAATGCACCTAATCTAACATCTACTGAAATCAATAAAAGATTTCCTGTGGCTTCAAGTTATTCTGAGCTGAGACTTAAACTAGCGACAAAAATAGAAAATAATTCATGACCCTCAAATCTGTCTTCTAGTTGCTATTTCAGGCTACTTTCCTTCATTCTGTATTAGTGCTGACTTAAACCAGAACATCAGCCAGACCATGATGATTTATCATAAAACAACAGGATAAAAGAGAATTTGTGTTAAAGCTTTCCAGCAAAAATTCATATTGCAAGGACAACTAATAGCACTTTGTGACAAAGATAATCCTTAAAGGAAATAAAAATTAGTTGAAATATCCCCACAGGCTTCTTTCTTTGAACACCAAACACTTATCTGAAATGTTTCATTTACTGCAACAATTTCATGTCTTTATTACCTAGATTAATCACCTAACAAGCTATAGAAGAAATACCAACTACAAGTCAAGACTCAATAGTGTACCAGGGAAATGAATAATCTGGACCACCCAAAAATGCACACTGTTAGGCTGCTAATGAGATGCAAGTCTTTTGCAATGAGTAATTCAGTCATCTTATGAACTGTAAATGCACTTTTTAAATTGCATAAATAACAGCCATGTACTCATAATTATAGGATTCAGTTGGAAGTATAGATAGATCTCAATTACATGTAAGTATCATAACTAGGAATTAGTCATCCCACAGATGTGAAGGACATCCAAATTGATCTGAAAAAGCAAGCTCATGTACTTGCACACAATACCACCCAAACAGCTATACTGCTTCCACTCCTGAACTGGGCAATGCAGATTTGTCAGCAAAGGCTTGGGGCTTTTGCACACTGCAGTCAACAGCAGCACCAATATTTTTCTCCTACCAGTTGTTTGCGGTATCTTCTTACTCTCTGATTTGCATACACTTAATATTATCTGTGGTTTTATTTTCACTGGGTGGCCACCTCTTATTCCACCTAACATTTAAACCAATCGCAGTTGCCATAATGGGGGATTCTTCCAATTGCCTGCTAAGAACAGCTTTGCAACAGAAAATAGCATGACATTAGCTTCATCGTCTTCCCTAACTTCCAAACCACTTATTCACCCCACTCAAGACAGTCTGACAAAAAGAAGAGAAAGCAAGTTTCCTAGTCAAAGATCTTGGACAGAAAATGGCTGTCCAGCTACCTCTTTTCTCTCTCACATTAGCAGCCTTCAGGCTGAAGTCCAGCACTAATTTGTGGCTGGGACAGAGAAGGACAAGCTCCTTCACATCACTGGAGCTTCCCAGGCCAAAACTAACATGTTCAAATCAAGGAATGAGGTGGCCAAAACAGACTGTGGAGCAGTCTGCACTATGCAGTCACAGAGGAATAAATCCAGCTTGTAATCTCCACAGGTATCAGTTTCTAATCAAATGGAAGATAACATCTTTATAAGGAACTTGTTGAGAAAACCTGCTATTGGGAGGCAAAGGCTTGGATGAAACAACAAGGTCTGTTTCCAGAAGAATTCATCAGAATCTCTCCTGGCCAGGCAACAAACAGAAACAAACAGAAAAGTTTGTCCTGGATACTAATTCTGTCCTGAGCCAGAAATCTAGAGAAATCTAGCCAGAATGAGACTGAAAAGTCAAACAAGCTCAAAGGGAAAGATACTCTCTTTGCTTTTTCCTTTGGTCACAACCCCCCATCAGACAATATCACTTCAGCCCTCTTCAGATACAATTTCAGACATTTTCTACCCATCTGTGCTCCTTTCTCAGCTAGCCTCTGTGTAATGCTGCTGTTGATGGATTATACAAAAGAGACATACAAGATAAAGTATGTATTGTTAATGGAATAAAGCCTCTCTCACCCATATTTTTCCAAGGACTCCAGTATAGCAAGCAACAAATGAAGATTGCTCCCCACAAGGTAGAGAACAATGATCTTCATATATTCTCTAAAGGGATTAGTTTAGTTCACTCATGAATAATAACAATATATAGAAACATATGTTAAAAGTATTGGGTGAAATGCTGGCCTGAGTCAAGTCAGTGGCAAATCTCCCATTTACTCTAATGGGACAGGATTTCATCCATTAAGTTCCTTTTTGCCTACATTTCCTTGTATATGTCTAGTGCACATTAGGCAGATGCTCTGTATTTGCTTGGCAGCTCAAGAAAGTTATTCCTTTCCCCAAAAACAGTCTTCACCCCCTGCTAGAAAAATTGACTTGGAATAGTTTCTTCAGAGAATAATAACAAATTGTCAGGGTTTGTCTAATCTGGGTTTGGCATAACCAAATGAACTCGCTGGCTGGTAGCCCTGCTGTTAATAGTGTGTAACAGCACAGTTTGGGACCTCTCCTTTGGTTTTCCACTTGCATGTGTCTTTGTGTCCAATTTTAAACACAGTCAATCGTGAAACGAGGAATAAACTGTGATGTGGAAAGGCTGAGAACAGGGAAACATAGTGAAACTCCTCTCAGTGAGTACAGGCACAATTACATGGGCACCAGGGAGGGTAAGCTGGGGCAGAGAAAAATGTTCAGAGGGGATGCCCAGCCATCATGGCAGCAGTGCACAACTTCTCTCTCCCCACTCTCTGCTGCTTATTTGCATGTGTCACTGCTCTGCAGCAGCAGGATGAGACCCAGGTCAGCATTTCATCTGCTCCAGTTCATTCTCCTGTGAGTTAACTGTAACTGCCTCCATTTGTATTAATAAACCAGGCAGTAAATTGCAACAGGCTGGGATGCACAGGCAAGCTCCTGCCAACAGCTGCCTCTGGCCAGGGCCACTGTGGCCAGGCAGACGCAGGGGCGATGGCCCTGGGACTAAGGCCCATACTCCCCTGCACCCAAGTCACAGACAGCAATGTGGGATGTCTGAGGATGTCAAACTGTGGCAGATAACAGGTGAGCAACTCCCCAAGATGGGGAATTTTTTAGGAAAATAAGTATCTTTGGTGGAAGGAGAATGGGTCTAAAGATTTTCTCTTGGGAGACTTTGATTTCCTAGCAAATTACTCCTCTGTGAAGTCAGACCCGGCTGTCCCCCTGCACAGCAATTCAGCTATTAAAATGTCTCACCAGAGCGCTGGGAGATGCAATTCCCTCTTCAAAAGCTAGGTCTAGGAACTGCAGCCGTTTGATGTGGCGAATTAGCCAGTTCACGTTACTTAACCTCTCTGTTAGAAAGACAAAACACTTGGCTAAGATTTGAGCCTGGGAATTTTTCTCTTTGAAGAAACAGGGGGAAAAGGCGAGGGCACAGAAATGAGAAAATGGTTCAAGCAGGAATTTTAAACAGGTGTTTAGACAGAGCAAATATTGATCTCTCATTTCATCACATTCTGAGTTGAAGAAACATGGAAATGAATAGAACATTAATGCTGTTAGAACATTGTAAAATGAAAACATCCCACCCCAGCATGTCTAGCTAGTCCTCTCTGTCTGCTTCACCTCAATTAATATTAATTGAGTGTAACTGAATATACCTTGAAAAATGAAACCTCTCAATATGGTAGAAATCAAACTCTCCTGTTATTACTAGTACAGTTTCAAGGACCAAATCTGACTGCAAAATCTGCTGCTAAGGGCTTATGACCAAAAGTCCTGGCAGTGAAACAATCTTTTTAATTTCCCCGCAGGTGTATGCTGGGTGGATTTATTTAACTCTGGGCCATGAGGCAAGACTTATCTGTTTGCTTAAAACTTTGCAAAGGGTTTAAGAGCTTGATAGGGGAAGCTTTATGGTGTGACATTTGGAAAGCTTGATCTTATGGTCCTATTTCTGTGGGCAGGTTTATAGAACACAAAGAGCATATGAAAAATCCCACTTCAGCATTATTTCACAATACTCATTCTCTTGTGCATGCTGATTTAGCTGTTTGTTTTTAAATGTCCTTTAGCTAAAGGAGAAAACCCTACAATAGATGCAGAATGTAGTAGAGATAGGTAAGTGAGTCAGGTAACCAGCTGAGACAGATATTTATCATAATGCTGCTTCTTAACCACTCCTTGCTGGTTTTACTTACCATCCTCTTGTCCTTGGTACCTCCAGCGTCCTATTCCCAGCACACAGAACAGCTGGGCTCTCTGACATGGCAGACTTGGGCTTACAGCAGAAGAAAGCAGCAAACCTCTTTTCTCACAGCCTCTGTGCAGCACAATGTATGTGAAAACACATTAAATTTGCTGTGTGGGAGAGCAAGACTGGCTCAAAGAGGAAAAAAAAAAAAAGGAAAATGAGTGAGCATAAGGCAAAAGAAGCAAATCATCTTCCAACAGTTTATCAGACCTTTGAAGAAGTGCATTTAAAAAGCAGTATTTCACCATAATAAGAAAGAAACCAATCGTATTAACTGAGGCAATTGATGTAAAACAAATGCCTGACTCCAACGGGTCAGATATAGAGAAAATGGCAATGAAGAGATTTTGGCAAGGCAAAGAAGACTTCAGAGCAGAGCAGAGCAACACTTCCTCTCCTCCCCTTATGGGATGCAGCAGCAAGGAACACCACACACACTGCAACTCAGAGCACTGCTGTCCTGAGGCTTCATTTAAAATGAGGAGGGGAAAAAAAAAGGTGAAAGAGGAGTTGCAAACTTAAGTTTCCCAAAATTTATTTCCTCAGGAATGTGCATAAGCTTTATTTTTTTGGCTCGATGTCCATCATGCAAAGTAGTTGGTTAAGTTGTAGAGCACACTAGGTTTGGCATAAAGATCTAACATTTTGAATGAAAAGGGAGATTGGGCTGGGCTTTTTTAGTAGAAGCTGTGCTATCACAGACATAAGCCATAGTCAGTTGTCTCATTGTTTCACTGAAGTCAGAACTGACCTTGTGAGAATCCAAAGGCTCTGGGATTTCAGTCATGGATTCCAGAAGATTTGCTGCTCCAGAAGAAGCAATGTGAATTTGACATGTTGCCCAGCAGCAGCACTTTTGGAATTTGGTGGCCTCAGGCTGCCACTTCCAAGTGCCTGATGGAGCTCTGCTTCCAAACTGAGTGGTGGCCTGGCTGGATCTGGCACATGTTTCATTTGGTCTACTACCACTTTCCCAGAGGGGAGAGAGAACAGATGATGAAACAGAAACCAGCCTGAACAGATGGACATACTTCTGAATATTTCACACTGCACAACACTGCACTGCCAAAGCTGCTGTTGCTGCCACTTGTCCCTAGAAAAAGGTGACACATGGAACAACACAGGCAAGTCTACCTCTGTAGCTGTGAGGAACCCTCCAAACTGGAACATGCCCCCCAGGGCTGATAGGGTTAGACTATGCTCAGCACTATAGGAAAAAGAATTTTAAAGAGCAAAAAAATTTCAACACTATCATCTTGGACCAGCAGCCTAGATGCAAAACCATTCCAGCAACCACCAGAGACACTGCAATTTGTAAGGAAAAAGCTCTGCAAGTAACTATAGATGTTCTATAGTCATAGTTGTAGGAGCAGGATCCTGTAATACTATGTTTAGTTACTGCTCATGGTGTATGTTTGCTAGGGCCAATGATTGCTGTTGGGAGGCAGTGAGCAAAGCCATCTATGTTTTATATCCAGCTATAGAGCTTCTTTTCCCTGAACTGATCTTACCAAACAGTTTATAAACTCAGTGCAGTGAATTGGCAATGCTGAGTGCTGTCCAGTCCACTTTCAAAAGCAAAAAAACTGCATCAGACTCTTTGGAGGAAAGCATATGAAAATGCCAACCCCACACTAAATGCTCATTGAGGCAAATGATAGATTACAAACAACATTTTTATTGTTGCAATACTTTGAGTAAGGAGAAACATCAAAGTTGTCAGCAAAGCACCTCTGAAGTTCACATTTCTAGCAACTCCTTAATCAATTTTAGAAGATATGACCCTATAAACACAGCTCAAGCGTTTCCAGCAGGTGTTCCACTTGTCCTTTCTCACTCTAAACACTAAAGGTCCCTTCCAACCCAAACCATTCTATGATTCTACATCTGTTTACCAACAAGAAGTGAAGCTAATACTTTTTAAATGTTTCCCATGCAAAGTCTCAGGGAACATTACTTCTACCCTCTTAATTAATACTAATTTTGTTCCCCTTCTACTGAGAAGTGACTTACAGGAAACCCTTTCAACAAGAACCATGAGAGAGAAAAGATGGAAGAGTATAAGGTTTTCTGTTATTGGCAAAGCATGTTGTTCATAGAGGAAGACTTCTAAATTCCAGCACATACGACTTTGGTCCTGTCTACTCCAGAGAAATGCACCATGCTAAAAAAATGTGTGAACTGACATGTCTTAAAACCATGGCAGTGTGAAAACACAGTATTGCCCTGGGGTATGAATGACAACAGCTGTGTTATTTTAACACATGCTGTCTCCTGGTGGTTAATTCTAAGGTGTCTCCCACAGATAATCACCAGTTTCATTTTTCCACACACAACCTACCTCTTTGTAGGTATCAGTTATCATCATGGCAGTTTCAAATGAGCTGCCTCAGTACAAACAGGATGTAAGGCATACACTTACAGAGCAGCACCTGGTTATTTATGGTCTGCCCCTTCATTTGCTACACACCCACCCACCCCATCACCTCTTCTGTTTTCTCTTTGAATAGAAAAATGACATTCAGGGTTTTATTGTTTTTCAAAGACATGGGTGGAGATTCAACATTCCAAGCAGCAGAATGTTCTCCTATTTCTTCATTGTGACCATTATGGACAGTGGCTTTTTGTCAGCTGCTATCAATAGGAAGAGATACCATGGGAAGCCTGGGATATTCCCAAGGCCAAAACTTCAACTGTTTATGAGGTTTAAGAAATTAAGAATCATAAAGAGCACTATGTGAAATGCTCACAAGCTTACGTCTCATCACAAAGAAGACAGCCTTTGCTAGCAGCTAGATTTTAGCATTCCTTCACATCTTCCCTCCCAGGACAGTCTCACCTGGGTCAGTCTCATCCTAGAGTAAGTTGAGGCAGAGCAAAACAGGAGGTTAAAGAGAAAAATCCTACAGACATGATTTACTTGAGCATCCTTCTGACTTTGATTCAGGTTTCCATGGTGAGTCTCTCATTCAGGCATGGCCTTTACCCTGCAAAAATGTGACTTTTTTTGTCAGATTTTTTTATTAAGGCCATGTTATTGTGGGGCACTACTAGCAACTACCAGAGCATTTTGTATGCAGTGTGCTGTATCATTAGAAGGATCACTCAAGAAAAATCAAGTGGGATGAGAAGAAATTGGAGGATGAAGGGAGAACAGTCATTTATCAACATTGGGCTACCTATCAGGAGAGCAAATAAAATTTTATTCAGTCAGTATTTTCCCACCTCAAAATGCTCCCATCACAGTTCAGTCACCATTTGATGCAGGGAAGCACAACCACAAGGAGGGACCTGGAAGAGCAATCCATAGCACTGCACACTGTGTTTGGACAATGTGAAGCTCTCCAGAGCAGCTGAGGATCTCGCAGGCTCCGTGGGGAAGCTTGTTGATAGAAGAAGGCCAGAACACATTTGTGGGAAGAGAGTTACCAGGTCATAATTAATCAGGCTGGAGATAACTTCCAATTTCTTAGCAGTGTTTTCCCCCATTAAAGGCTACAGTTAGGGTTGTTCTCCCTGGAGAAGAGGAGGCTCATAGGGAGATCTTTCAGCAGCATTTCCCTAATTACAGGAGACCTACAAGAAAGATGTGGAGGGAGTTTTTATCAGGGCATGTAATGATAGGACAAGGGGTAATGGCTTTAAACTGGAAAAGGTTACAGGCTGCCCAGGCAGGTGGTTGAATTGCCATCCCTGGATGTGTTTAAAAGCCATATGGATCCAATGCATGGGGACAGACGTGTGGAGTGGGTGAAATGAATGGACATGATGATCTTGGAGGTCCTTTCCAGCCTGGATGCCTTAAAAACAAGCAAACAAACAAGGCAAACAAACAAAAACAATCAAGGAGAAATAGAAATCTGAGAGAGCACTGCTTTAAAAAAAGCCTGCACTCCCATAGACCACATGGCTATGCTACCAGAAGCATGTGGACATCATCTTCAGGGTCTTTGAGTTTGAAATACACTGCCCATTTAAAGCACAACCTCTTCTAATGGCTGAAGAGAACAGTATATCACTGACTTGGCAACCACATGAACCAACATCCTTAAGAAAGTGGGTAACACCAGGAGCAGTTTTCTTTCTCTTTTGGTAATTAAAGGACATTTACAATCACACTGACAAATTGAAAAAGCAGGTTTGCTCAGGGAGAGAAATGCACTACAGTTTACTACATTCATTTCAACCAGCAACAAGCATTTTTATCTGTAATTCTATTTCGTTACCATAATGTGTTTGACTCACTAGTTTCTTTTGAATTTCCTGTCAAACACTGATTTGGAGCAACATGGAATAATAAAACTCACTCACTGGCATTTGCAGTTCCAAAATAGAATGAAGTTATTAACAGAACTGATAGATTCCAGTAGGTTTGTATTGCCAAGCTTTCTTTGAACAGTGCATGTTCATTACCATGTTGCATGGAAAGAAAATAAATTGAATGAGCAAGAAAAGAATTAATATACTTACAGGACTTGAAATTTGAGTCATCTGGTGGCTGAATCCCTGTTCAACATTTTTTAAAGGATTTTTTTCTGTTTGTACCCTATATTGCTGCTTTATTGAGAGCAGATCTCTCTTGTCATTGCAGGAAGCTTGCTTGACAAGGGAATTTCCTTGGAATAGTTAAGTCACATTAAGATTCATGGTGCTTTTTCCTGATTGCACAAGCTACATCCTTATTGATCACATTAGTCTCCCACCAGCAATGCATCCTGTCAGCATGATCCTCTGGCTATAAACTCCCCTATCATTCCACAGGTCACCATAAAGAGGGTTGTCAGAAGGTCAAGGGAAGTTCTCCTCCCCTTCTACTCTGGTGATACCATAGCTGAAGTATTGTGTCTGGCTTCCCAGTTCAAGAGAGACAAGGATATACTAGAGTGTCCAATGGAGGCTATGAAGATGATTAAGAGACTGGATCATCTGTCTTATAAGGAAAGGCTGAGAGACCTGCTTAGTCTGGAAAAGAGAAGACTAAGAGAAGATCTTAATGTTTACAAATATCTGAAGGGTGGGTGTCAAGAAGATGCTAGTCTGTTTTCAGCAGTATCGTATGATAGGACAAGGGTCAATGGACACAAACTAGGACACAGGAAGTTCCACGTCAATATGATGAAAAACCTCTTTACTATAAGACCAACAGAACACTGAAACAGGCTGCCCAGAGAGATTGTGGAGTCTCCTCCAGAGACTTTCAAGACCCATCTGGATGCATTCCTGTGTGACTTGCCCTAGGTGATCCTGCCTTATCAAGAGGTTTAGGCTCAATGATCTCTAGAGGTCTCTTCCAACCCCTAACATTCTGTGATTTGCCTATCAGAAAGAAGCAAGCTCAGCATTGTAAGGCAATCTTAGCATTCAAGTCAATTGTAAAATCAGCCTGTTGTTTTAAGCTATCCACAACACAAACTTTGGCTTCACTCTTCACATTTTACTCTTAAGCCTTGTTTAGAATTGTATTAGCAAGTTCCCTGGTTAAAAATCACAGTGCTGCATCAAACCCCTCCAGGCTCCTCACTAGGCATTGCTCTGCAATTCTTCATGTGCCAAGGAATTTTCTAAAGTATCTTGAGTTATGCTACAGAGTATTGAGGATACTGGAACATACAGATACATACAATACCAGGGCTTCTTGGAAATGCATTCATAGGTTGCTGTCAAAAGAATTTGCATCAGGTTGCTCACATTTTCATTTTCACCATTGACTGCACTCATGTTAGAATGCTACCCTCTTCCTTCCTTTATACCCATGCAACATTGATCTAATCCAGAAATATCTCTCCCCTCTTTCAGCCTGCCAGGTAAAAGTACCATGCTGTCAAAAACTTCCTTTCAGATGTCATAGCTCTGGTCTCTTCTAGTCTTAGTTTTCCACTGTACTTTCCAGCCCCCTGAGAGATTTTAATTAATCACAGCTTTCCTATCTTGGCCTCTAGGAAGTCTTTCTCTTCTCCAGATGTAGTCCTTAGTACAGGACTTAATTCTTATTGATGATGCATTGACTCTCCCTTGCTCTGCAGGGTTTGACCCTTCAGCCCTCCTCTTAGTAATGCATCAATTGTTAAAAGAACCCAACAAAACAAACAAAACTCCCACACAAACAAACAAACACACCCCACCCCACCCCAAACCCAAAATTTGTTCCTGTAGCAGAAACAGTAAAGGTGATGTGTACAGGAAGGACACATGTTCTCCCTAAAATTATAGCAAAGGTTGGCTAGCAGAAATATGTTTCTCTTCTCAATCACAAAAGCAAGGTGTGAGGAAAAATGAATCAATACAAAATCAAGCAAAGCTCAACAGAGTTTTCCCAGGTCTGTTCAAACTATTTATTTCCCAGGTCTGTTCAACTATTTTCAGCTCTAGTGTTTTTCTGTCAGTGAATTCTCCTGACCTGGAGACAGGCATTTAGTGCAATTATTGTTTGTGCCCCAATTAGCTGATGCTTCAGATACACATTTTGGACTTATGCACTCATATTCAAAACAAAAACCCTAAAGAAAGGTTAACAAAACCTGGTGTTAATGTGCAGCTGAAGGAAGTTAACATGTTGCTGACTTACAGGTTCACAACTAAACATTACAAAGCAAATACTACACAGCTTCAACACAAGTGACAACAGGAAAACAGTATCATCTAAGGGCTGCAACTTGCAAAACCCTCAAGTCAAAATCTTTAAGATGATTTTCAAGAGAACATTTTGAAAATAAACCAAACCCAACAAAGAGCAAGCCCACATCTAGAAACTCAATGGCTCCCATCTACAGCAAAGTCTGTTGAGTATTTCTTACACCTTTAAAAAATATCTGATGGCTGCTTTACAGCAACTGGTAGAACACAGACCCACTAAAGAGATCATTCTCTTTGTTAGATTTGGTCATTTTGCTGGAAAACCTCTCAAGTTACTTCCAACATCAAAACTTATTAATGCTGTGCTGTGCCTCATCCTAAATGAGATTACAATACTGAATGGCTTCTGATGAACTTTTCATAGAAGAATAGAATGGCTTAGGTTGAAAGAGTCCTCACAGATCATCTACTCCAACCTCTCTGCCACGGGCAGGGACATCTCTCAATTAGACTTGGTTGCCCAGTGCCTCATCCAGTCTGGCCTTAAACACCTCCAGAGAGGAGGCATCCACAACCACTCTGGGCAACCTATTCTGGTCTCACCACCCTTGTACTGAAGAGCTTCTTCCTAAAATCCAGTCTAAACCTACTCTCCCTCAGCTTATAACCATTCCCCCATGTCCTCTTACTAGAAACCCTTATGAAAAGTCCATCTCCAGCTTTCCTGTAGGCTCCCTTTGAGTATTGGAGGGTCCCCTGGCATCTTCTTTAGGCTGAACACCCCTAGCTCCCTCAGCCTATCAGCCTACAGCAGAGGTGTTCTAGCCTTTCAATCATCCTTGTGGCCCTCCTCTGGACTCAATCCAACAGCTGTATGCCCAACTTTTCCTGGTTTGGTTTAAGATAAGAAAGCATAGGAAAAACGTTCACAGAAGCAATTGCATTTTGCTAGCCCTTTAATCAAAGCTTACTTACAGGACCTTACTCAAAATAGTACCATGAAATGCAGACTCCCCTCTGTACATGAAAATTCTTGGAAGGACATCTTTAGACAGGGACACTCATTTTTCATCCAACTTTTTTTTTGCCAGTTTTCATCCAGTTTCTGTTCTATTAAGCACAGAACTAAATTCATAAGGTTTCAAGATGTAAAAATCCAGAAAACTGAATCTCAGCTGCTGCCATAAAAGCAGCATCAGATGGAGTCTCCCAAGTGACAAGCTCTACCTAAAAGATACTGGTGACATCTGTAGTTCCCTGCCTACCACATGTTCAAGCTATGAACTAAAAAAACAAATCAAAAAGCTTCTCTCTCTTCATGTCACATTCAAGTCCATTTCAGCTGAAGACTTGTTTGCTTTCAAAGGAATGAAGTGATTCACCAACTGTACATTCTGCTCATGGAACAGCTTCCATAGAAAGTTGTATTTCTGCTAGTTTCAAATCCTGCTAATCTAATGTTACATTCCATAGAACAAAATTGCAGGGTCACTTTCTTCAGCTGAAGATTGCCAATAAGCCTGATCAGTTTACAAATACTCAACAACTTCCTTCAGTGTACTAACAAAAATTTAGAAGCCTCATCTAAAGAAGAATGATATGCCTTATGCACAAAAAAAATGCTTGTGTGGCTACTTACACGATACACCAGACTGACAGTTGTTCCAACTCCCTTCAGGGGAAAAGGCGGGGGGAGAGGGGGAGGGAAACAAAATCAACCCCCCAATACTTCACTAAGTGAAATCTTGACTTAAAAAAATCATGATAAAGGTCCCATGGATCTCATTGTGACCAAATTTTCAGTTATGTGCAACGGACAAAAATATCCCTTTAATTTGCTCATAGTAATACAAACCAAAATTAGTTTAACTTTTTTCCAACCATACAGGTCCCAGAACCTGTCCTTGACCTCATACTTTATTCCATTGAGGTTTCAATGTAGTTCTTTTAAACATTAGAAAAAAAACCATCATGAAGAATACTGCACTTGTTTTGATAATGCCTCCACACAAATAGGAAGCTCTTCATGAAACAACAATCTCACTTCATTACAGCATTACACAGTTGTTACTATACTATGGGAAACAGCCATCCATTTTAATACTAGATGACTTCAACTTTCAATATGTACTTATTTTTTTGTTCTTCTTACTACAAAATGCAAAATAGAAAAAAAAAGACATGAGATCATTTTGTATAGGTTTTATTGATGGGTAAATTGCTGTCAAATCAGGCAGAGCGCTTTAATTCTTATCTAACAGCACTAGAAAGAAATTGACTATTAAAGGTTTACTTCTGTAAGCCTTTCAGTTGCTGAAGACATACTTTTCTGCACAACTTTCATGCTGCCAGCAAATGACAGCATTGTAGCTGCATAGCTTACATTGTATGTTTTAGTATACAGCAAAGAGTGACCTTAAATTTATCACTTTTACCAGTTACACTTTTTTGCATTATGTTACAAACAAAACCCATCTTTTCATTTCTCTGCATCTATGTACAGTATAAAACAAAACCTCAGGTTCATGGTAAAAATGTGTATGATTTGATCATATACAGAAGACATCCAATTGTGTGAAATAAATGACAGTAATTGCTTTCTGAGTTTAGACTTCTGTTTTGAGATTAACTGGCATTACAGTGTGACGTTTCAGAAGCATGGAAAATACACCCAATGGACCAAATCTTCCTCTTTTGCTTTGCCTTATGACCGACATGGACAAATCTAATGTCACCCTGTATCCTATACCAGATGTATATGTATTTTAACTCTCTACCTAGGCTTTCTTTGCACTAAAGAAGCATTTACATGAACTCTTATAATCTTGACCTGTCATAAGAGGAAGTGTTTAGGAAGAGACTGGATGGGGTGCTTGTTGCCATGGTTCAGTTGATTAGATAAGTGTTGGATGATAGGTTGGATTCGATGATCTCAAAGGTCTTTTCCAACCTGGTTAGTTCTATTCTATTCTATTAATACTACTTATAGAAGAACTCGTGATGATACTCACGCTATGGTAAAGTGGAGTAAAAAACTTCTCAGATGGAAATGAATATACAAATCAAATGTCAGAGGGCACAAAAAAAGGAATTAAAAAAATCACATAGAACTATCACAGAATATTAAGAGAATCAAAAAGAAGTATCACTCCAAATAATACTGTGTAACCTTTCATTTGCAAACCAGATTTTCAATAGGGCACAAAAAGAATGCCCTGGCAACCACTGCCCCAAGCTAGCCAATCCCTGCGGAAGTCCAGGGAAGAAACACAGGTTTTGCAGGAGACTTTCTGGTATCTCTTCAAAGTGATAAACAGTGGAATAAATGCAGTGCTTCCTCATTTCAAATATAAAAAGAAACAGATGACAGAAGCAAAACTTAAGCTAAAAAAACCCCCAAACAACCCACAAACAAACCAAATCAAAAAGCTCACAAATATCTCACTCCTTTTCAAATAAGTTATTCCTCTCCACTGTGGCTTCCTCCAGTGGCTTTCACTGTGAGCAAGAAAATTCTGTGTAACACCAATACTTCATCAATTCCTCGAATGAAGCATTAGCAGCAGTATAAAATACAAATAATTATGTATTTTTTCCCCCATTATCTTAGTCAAAATGAAAACAGCTGTAATGACGATCTAGGAAAAAAACAACCAAATTATCATTGAAATAAACTGAGAAAGAGACATTGTATCCAACTTATAAATACCAAATCTTCTCTTCCTCTTTTTGTGCAGACACTTCAGACAACAGCTGTCAATCAAAATTCGGTTATTTATGCAGCATGGACTCTCTTAAAATGACATTGTCAGTTACAAATAGAAGACCTCCTGTGCATCACGAAAGACAAGACAAAAATGATCCTAATAGAAACATCACCTAGTTTTACTAGCTTTTGAAAACTACAATGCAAGTTAACTGTCATTTCTCAAACACAAATCCCAGATTTGAAAGAATTCAGATCAGCAGAGAACAGAAACAAGTATTTCGAACTACCTGCTATCAATGCTGTAGCCACAGGACAATTCTCCAGACCTACCCAGCATAAAACTTGCAGCTATTAGCACCACTAACAAAGTTGCCAACAACTGAATGGCTTGATGATGCTTCTCTGTGAAAAGTAAGTGCTTTAGAGCAGCAGACACCACAGGTAAGCTGTAGCAAGGAGGCTTACATGTTTACTGCTTGTTATGTGACTGTAAATGCAATGAAAGATTTGTCCCTTCAATGATCTTTCAGTACCATTCCTTTTAAATTCCTTTATAAGATCATGGGGAGATAGCAACATGTAAAATTAAGGCTGTAATGAGCTTTTCCTCTTAGAACTCAGTCATAAAAGTTTGCTGTACTCCAATGACATTATATGCTTTGAATTACTGGGGGGAAAAAAAAGGTGATTTAGAAAAAGTTAACTAGTCCTAATCCTGTAATGACTGTGGACAATGTGATTTGACAGTGATCCTTGCTATAGAAGGTCCACTCTGAAATTAAGTGAATGAAGATGAGTAGCTGCTTACAAATGCTTCCTTAGGGAAATAAGCACTCTGAAGATCCAGTTCATTCAACAACACAGCACTGGCAACGCTCAGTGGCCATATTTATAAAGCAAACTACATAATTATTATTGTCCTGCTTCTTTCTTCATTACTCTAATTCAGTATACAGACTGCTCCATTACAGTATACGCTTAACGTATGTACAGTAAACAATACTGCCTAAAATCTGAAAGTGTTGCTCAAGAAATTTCCAGCAGATGGCTTTCTATGCATAAATTTGCAATTAACTTTCAGAGTCATGCAAGGGTCTTTCAGAAAACCTGGCTCATTAAAACATTTTTAGACTTACACTCAATAGATTCATTTAAAAAAGTAAACACCTGCACAGCTTTCCTTTCCATGAACTATACATGCTCCACAAAGTGAAAGTTAACAGCTGCAACTGCTTGGCTGGGATCACACCAAAAAAAGACAAAAGGAAAGAGAAATAAAGTTTATTATAAAACATGTTGAAGTAGCTGACTTCCTGCTCTGCTGCTTTAAGCAGAGTAAAATGTGATTGAATGCTCTCAGGAAAACCAAACCAAAATTACAGCTTAGATACGCTGCTGCACTAAAATCTCTTCCTCTTGATAATTTCTGGTTTCCAGCTGACAGGATGAGTTTCTTCAGTCTGAAGAGAAAAAAGAAAAATCTCATAAGCATTATTTTTAACATTAAATTGACCTGTCATTAGGGTTTAGTTTAAAATATTACTCATAGTACATGCATGTTACATATGAAACAGAGTATAATTACCTAATCTACTATGTAATGAGATTTTTGTGTCATCCCACAGTCCCCTACTGGCTTCAAATCACAATGTGCCTGACTGTATTAAGATTTCTACACACTTTATCATAAAGGACTTTTGCAGACTAGTTGACAGACCTGATACTTGCTTGTAGTAGAGCACGTAATAAAAATTATTGTACAGAAACTAGCTGCTCTTAATGTTATTGCATGCACATTGCTTTCCACCCTCAATAAAATGGATTACACAAATCTGTGCGTATCCCTTATTGATAGGTACAACATTTGTTTGCAGTTTTTTGGTTTTGTGAAAGTACATAAAAAAGACCCTCTGACATACCGCAGTATCGTCTTCTTTGTACACTTTTATGGTTTTATCAGCTTCAGCAGTGAGCAATCTGCTTTCTGACTGGTCAAAAACGCAGGCAAATATTCCCGATTCACTGTCCAAAGAACCTGGCTGTACAGCTGCATGCACCCTCTGGAAATTGTATCCAGTTCTCCAGTCCCAAAGATGCATAGTACCATTATCAGCTAAAATAAACCAACAAATATATTTAGTATTTAAACCAGTTAATTTTTATCATTTTTTCTAAACCCAGTATCATGAATAACTAATTAATACATCAGTAATACCTCAGCTATAACATTAATGTAGACTACCTTGGTACATCCTACAAGGTTTCCTTCTCAGTTAAGAAAGTCTGATAGTGTATAAGAAGGCTGATGGAAGCTTTCTCAGAATCTCTTTCAGTTTTGCACGAGATAACCAGAGAGATGATACACTGCATCACAAGGCAATTGCAGCAAATTGCTCTGGAAGCATAGTGAGGACTGACATTCTAAGTATCAAGCTCCCTGATCAGTGCCCCCACTAAGACTGAATAAAGAGGCATCATTCTGTTAGAGAGACAACAGACATTCAGGAATCTCTAACAGGACATAGGTTTAATGTTTGCAGACGTTCTATTTCAAGTACAGTTAAAACCACAGCCAGTATTACTGCTAGTGGCATCATCTACAGCATTTTACTCCCCACAAGACGTAATATATGAAACACACTTCAGTATTTCAAAGTGCAACTTAACTGTTACTTGGTTGGGTTTTTTTCTCTGTTACAGAGTAGTTACAAATACAGCAATGTTTTTCATAAGTATCTGCTTCTGCAAGCTCAAAACTCACCTAAACTGTCTTATATGTCTTATATGTGATACTGTAAATTTAGACCTGTCCTTCTTCTAACCACAAGGTTAGACAAACTCTGCAAGTTACATGGAGCAATAGAGTCTAGAGCTTTCATTCACTTTCCTCTAACTGTTACAGCTCTCCCAGGACAATCTCATAATTAACTGGTCTAGGACCTTAAGGACTTGGGTTTAACCTTCTGCTTTAACTCTGTTTTCCCGAGCTATCTTGGGACTGTTTCTCTACAGTTCACATCTCAAACTGTAAAATTACCACTTTCCAAAGTATTTACTCATATCCTGTTCATAACTTAATCTCCCTACTAGGTAGACACAATGTCTTAACAAAAAGATCTGAATGCAGATGGGATTTCTAGAAACCACTTTCAAAAACAAACAAACAAACAAAAAAGGCAACTTGTCACTAAAACAGGTCCTTTGCCTTTTATAACATAAAACTCTCAGAAACATCACAGCTTATGGGTTTAGTAACAATCTTTCAATGAAGTATTTTTTCTAGAGTGCTCAGGTAACTAATATATAGAAAAATGCTATCTGAAATAGGTAAATATTCTTTCATAGAATTATTCACAGCCCTATACACTAAGCATTCAGAATTCTCTTCCTACCCCCACAACACAGACACGTGAATACTAATAGCTCTCAGCCTTTGGGGGTTCACAGACCACTAACATTACTTCCACGTATCAGAGGATTATTAATTTCTGGATGTTTTTGAGTGAAAGAACAAAGCTGATGTGTCACGACAGATACAAAATCCTCCCCTTGATCAAGGAAAGCTTAGTGACCATATGGAGGAGGGGAGAGGTGAAATATGAACACAAATTTCTCATTTTTACCTCCTGAGACCAGAACACCATCGGAATTGACAGCCAATGTATTGATAATAGCATTGTGACCAGAGAGGTTCTGAATGAAGTTTCCATCTGGGAATTTCCACTGCTTAATATTATCTGGAGAACCAGATGCAAATGTGTAACTGAATAAAACATAAAGAACAGTATATTAAAGTTCAAAACAGCTGTAGGGATAGTAAGCACCCTTCACTGAAACCACTGTTAAATGCTATCTGCAAAGTTAATTAACACTAAAACTGCCTTTCTAATATTTTTACCTTACATATGATAAAGCCATTTTATGAAGTCGTTAAGTATTTCTATTGTTTCCTTTTTGTTCCAGATACTACCTAAGCTTGATAAATCCTATGCTGTATAGGATGTTACTAGGCAAATAAATACCAAACACGGATATGAAGTTCTGGTCAGTTGCTCACCAAAGAGGGCAGCAGCAGCAATTGTATCAAAAAAAAAAAAGGCAGCAAATGTATCCAAAAAAGGCCCTAGTATTGGCTAGTCTTCACTGTTGCATGTTTATTACTAGCCTTACAAGCCCATGTTGCCGATTTCTGCAGGACTGCAAAGGCACACATAAAACAACTTCTGGGGGAGATGAGGACATTCTGAGTATTGCTAATGTACACCAACGCCAATACTTTGGGAGCACAATTAGTGCAGGAAAAGGCATTTGAGAATTGATAGGTACATATTTACTGCATTCTAAATCCATTGTTTTCCACATTACTATGCCCTATCATTCTGAATCCTCACTCACATTGGCTTTGCTACCAGCCCAAGTATAAAAGAATGAGTAAAACTTACTGTCTTGGATGAAGGACTACCGCTCGTACAGACTTCTTGTGATTTGTTAAGGTAACACGAGTTTTTCCTGCCACTAAATCCCAGAGCCGTATGGTAGTATCGTGACTGCCTACAACGACATAAAAAGAAAAAATAGCAGAAACCAGCATATCAATTCTACCACCATTACTACTTCGATAAGACAGCTAAAACTCTGCATGTGAAAGAGACAAAAGTATTATGCTTATTGTGAAAAGAGGATACTAATGCAACCTCAAAGTATGTTGGGTTGCAGTAGACTTTTTACACCGTTTGAAATTCAAGAACTATGTAGTTATACAGAAAAGCAAAATTTTTGCCATAACAGGAAAGAAGATTAACTTTCTATTTAACCATGGTACTGGACAATTCTTAACTGAATTGATGAGAGCAGTCAGGTATCACAGGAAACACAAGTCTCAATGTATACTACAACCAAAAAATATGAACCCCAGAAACAAAGTAGTGCAGGAAAATGTTCACAGAATGCATAGTGGTATTTGCTTAAACATGCCACTAATACATGAAATAACCATTGCATGGCCTATTTTCAACACAAAACTAATACGAGAAATTGAGTAAATCAACAAAGATAGCATTACGAACCTCATACAATTACTGAACAAGCACATTCATGATTAGGTTTTTCAGTTATGTAACTTGTGAAATCATGCCCACTATACCTGTAATAATTTGTGGTTCTGCAGCTTGACATTTCACTGTTGCTACTGCATTCGTGTGTCCTGATAGCGTGTGCACACTGGCTTTTGTCCTTACATCCCAGATCTATGAATGCACAGTGAACAAGTCAGATGTCAGTAACAGGTGCATATTCAATGTATTTTAGACACTATCTTTGACTATATCTATCCCTTACCAGAGTGCTACAGATTAAACAATGGTATTTAGGCTGTATTTTTTATCCAACAATTGAACACACAACTGCCTCAGCTGGCAAATTGTAAGAGGAGCAGGGGAGCTTGCTGCTGAATTTCTGGACATACAGATGAAGTCACCATAAAACCATACCATCTTCTCAATACTAAGTAATCCTAGTAATCCTCTGTATATACTATGTAATCTACATAAATTAAGAAATAAAACATTATCCCGATGTGCCACTGCATTTTTGTGTATTTAGGCTCCAGTTTTACCAACAATAGAAGACAAAACTACCATAAATCATCTTACTGTTTACATCTTGGTTCATATTAACTTTTGGTAACAACTTTTACAAGTGGAAGATGTTAAAACACACTGACATAAAGGTGTTAAAATTTAACAATGCCATACTCACTCGTGCTGTAGAATCTCTGCTACACGTTACCAGTACATCTATCGTTGGATGCAAGTCTAAACCATAGACAGCACTTAGATGACCATGGTAATGCCTGATAACCTAGATGAATAAAAGACACACACCAAATGGGTATTTGAAAGAATATTCTAAATGCTTTTGATTTGTGTATTTGCCACCACCAATTAATTCCAATTGAAGACACTACAGCTTACCTTATTGTATTCAAGATCCCAGCATTTCACTTGTTTGTCTTCTCCACAAGAAAAGAGGTATGGGCTTCTTGCACTTACTATCACCCCTCGTACAGTACTGATGTGTCCCGTCAAAGACAATTTCAATTTGCCACTAGCAAGGTCCCAAATCTGTGTCAAAAAAGATATTTTGAAGCAGATGGGTTAGGGTAAACAGCCCAGACGTCACTGATCCTGAAGCATTTTAACTTAAACATCACAGTAACAAATATTTGCTCTACCATCCAGCTATTACCACATACTACTTCTTGAGATTTCATTTATTAAGACTTAATAAATCCTTTCTGACAAGGTAATGAAAGAAAAAAATATTCTGCAGCTCATTGTTCTGCATGCAGTAACCAACAAAAAATTTCCAAGGGCTGAAGACATTTTTAAGTAACATGAGAAGAAAAAACCCAAACACCCCCCTCTGAAACCTTGTTAGTGATTTCTTCCAGCTCCTTACCTTAATGGTTCTGTCAGCAGAGCCAGTAACAAACCACTGATTTCCTGGTTCTACTGCAATACATCTTACCCAGCCCAGGTGACCACTGATAACCTTCAGAAAAAAACAACAACTAAATTATTTCTAAATCATAAATAACACACATACATCACTCATTATAATTTTTAGTCTCCAACACTGGAAGAATTAGTTAGTATTCACTGAGAAACATATACTCCCCCAAAAGTCAAATACGAAATTAAATTTGATCTGAAGAGATCCTGATACCTACTTTTGTTCAATGAAGAGACTACTAGAAATGTACATATCATAGACCAGACTCAGGGAACTTGGAATATGGAAAGACCCCATTCCCCTAACTAATTCAAATCTTTTGAGTCCTTAGAACTGTGGCTCAACACTTGAAGATTTGTGGAGAAAGGCTTTATTGAAGCACAAGTTCCTAGTGCTGCTGTATGGTGCTTAAATCACATTGCCATACAATAATCTCTTAAAGCACACCACTACCTCCTTTTCCCCAAATCATGAGGGGAATATGAGTTTGTCAGAAGCCTTCTGGTAACAAACTACTGGAGACAGAGCTCACAAGAACAACTCTACCAATACATGGCTTGCTTACTGCAGCCTCTCTAATTTGTCTGAAATCAGAGAGCTGAAATCAAACCCTCTGCTTAGTTTCACAGCATGTCATTATTTTACGTACTGTCACACAGCTCATTTCAAAAGACCTAAACCAACAAAAGTATTAACTTTCAAAAGCTAAAGTTGATTCTTCTGACTAGATGAGGTCATAGCCACATACGTTTGAGACAGCTGTCTACCTCTCTTCATAGTCTAGGAATAGAAAAGGGCATTTCCAGGCAAGGAATCTAAGAAGTAATTCATCTGACCTATTTTAAATCTCCATCTTTCACAAACTATGTCAAAGCAAGCTTAAGAAGGCTAGTTAAAATGTAGGTCTTAAGCAACAGATAAGTTGAAACCCACATTTGGTGTTCTAACTCCTATTTCTGAGCTGATGTTAATTTTGACAGCCATCTTCCACTGAAGATGTCTACATGTAGAATCAATACAGTGACCTGAACTGCATTTACATCTCTTCTTGAAAAGGAACTGCTCCTAACAAGTAGGTATTTTTTATTTGTTTACCTTAATTCTCTTCTGAGTTTATTTTGGTACCCTTTTTTTCAGAGAGCATTTGCCTTAATCTTTATAGCGCATGTTCCAGTACTGCAATATTTAGAGAACTTATATATTCCTTTGAGCTGAAGTGTTTTTCAAAACATTAAGATTAGATTTATGATTAATACAGCATTCAGGACCCTGTAAAATAAGCTAAATGCCTACATATGGTGCTGTGTTTAGAGAAAAAGTGCTAAAAAAATATAGTTCAGATACTACACCATGAGATTTTTAAATATCACAAAAGCCTAACATTCCTAAAATAATATTCACTCTTTCAGGCAAAATATAAAATTTTATAGTAAGAATCAGCCCCTTGGGAAATAAATAATAATTAAAAAAAGTACACATTCAAATAGATACACATGAAAAGTTAAAAATATCTGAACCAGTAAATGTCCTTAAAGATTTTTCCCTTCAGCTCAGCTACCCTGCTATACTCATCACCAATGTCAAAAGATTGTATGCAGTTTGGGGGGGGAAATTGGTATTATTGCTCAAGAAAATTAACAGGCAAATTAAAAAACACTAGAAGTCAAGCTAAACTGCAGAGATAACCTGTGATTGAAGTATTAATCTTTTTTTTGCACATTTTCATACCAAGTAGAAGTCTGGCTGACTGAGGCACTGACTGCCTTTAAGTGTTAACATTGCTAGAGCATTTATTTCATGTATCACTTCCAAATTTTGCACCTTGAGTTCCTCTACCAAAGAATCTGACTAGAAAAGAAAAAAAACCCAAACTCTAATGAATTTATCATAATTGAACTACACCAACATAAACAGAAGGATAAAAATTATTAACATTCATAAAAATAATTTACTAAACAGAACGAAACAAAGCAGGGCAACGAAGCTGGTGAGGGGTTTGGAGCACAAGCCCTATGAGGAAAGGCTGAGAGAGTTGGAGTTGCTTAGTCTGGAGAGGAGGAGGCTCAGAGGAGACTTTACTGCTGTCTACAACTACCTGAAGGGAGGTTGTAGCCAGGTGGGGGTTGGTCTCTTCTCCCAGCCAACCACCAACAGAACACTAAGACACAGTCTCAAGCTGCGCCAAGGGAGGTTTAGGCTGGATGTTAGGAAGAAATTCTTCACAGAAAGCATGATTGGCCATTGGAATGGGCTGCCCAGGGAGGTGGTGGAGTCACCATCACTGGAGGTTTTAGGAAGAGACCGGATGGGGCACTTGGTGCCACGGTTTAGTTGACTAGATAGTGTTGGATGATAGGTTGGACTCTATGATCTCAAAGGGCTTTTCCAACCTGGTTAATTCTATTCTATTCTTATAATCTATTTGTTACTTAAAAAGAGAGTGTGCATATATATAACCTAGTTGTGACCACTTTTCAACCACTTTTCATGTGATTTCATTACTCTTTGAGGTCTTCATAGAACACAGAATATTCATTTACATCTATACACATCTTCATGTCATACATTCATAACTTACTCTGTACAGTTTCCAAGGTGGATGCCACTGAGGTTTGGGCATAGTTGGAGCCTTCTTTGCCATTAATGCAGAGTTTTTGTTTCCACCAGCTTCCACCATAGCCTGTAGGTTAAAAGGAAGGTTACTCTCACCTCTTTGCCTAAAACCTTCTCAGTCTGACATCTCAACAAAGATAGTAGTCAGTCAGGAGATGTCAACACAACACACAAATCCAGAAGTAATTTAGCCACCACCACAGACTTCTCACATTACATATGAACAAACTCACCACAGACATCCCAGGAGGCTGTGAACGTTCAGGTATTCCAGCATGTCTGTAAATGTCACCTACACCAGCAGCTGTTCGATTTGCATCCATCCTAGGTTGAATGAAAATAGCTAATGAATTGGCATTAACTTTCTCTTGGTCACTAAGTAAGTGAAAAGGTATCACAGGACTGCATCTACTCTAGTGTTGCAGACCTCAAAGGATGGAGACTCAACAACCTCCCTAGGCAACCTGTTTCAGTGCCTGACCACCTCAAGGTAAAAAAAGACACCCACAAACAAACCCTCTCTTTTTAAACTCTTTTATCTAAACAGAACTTCCCTTCTTCCAGCTTCTGCTCATTGCCTCTCATGACATCCAAGGGAAAAAAATAAAAATCCCTAAAACCAAATGTACAGGAAAAGTATGCCTGGCCACACTAAAAGTAGTTTCCTTAAACATTTTTTAATACATGTTTTTATGAATTAAAACATTCAAAATACTCAAAGTATTTCTTATTCTGACTTCTGTGTTTTGCCTTGAAATTCTCATAGATAATGAAAGTATTAATGAAGTACACAGCTGTACCTGGCCTGAGAAGCAGGAAGTGCAACAGCTAAGGACTGTGCTGCAGACTCGCTAGGCATCCTCTGGACCTTAGTATCTGCTGTCAGAGCCACACCTTGAAAAAAAATGAACAGGGCAAAAGAAAAAGACAACTATTTAGAAGAAAATCCAGAAAGATATGTTATACAAATGCATGTATCTATAGATAGGTAGATAGAGATACATGTCTATACACAAACACCTGCGAACATGAGCTTGCAATACTACACCACTGTAGTATTAAATCCCATCATCTGAAATTTTTATTTTGGCATGAATCCTTTCCATCATGATTCTACTACATAATAGGTAGACAATTTCTAGAGTAGAAAACAGTATGATTCTGTCATTAGAAACAAACAAAAAAGGTCTAACTGGGAACAGTGTCCATCTTTTTATCCAGCTTCAACTATTATGGAAATCCAAACATCATCAAAAAGAACAAAACGTGATCTTGAGAAGTATTTGCTAGTTTTGGTCCTGCACTTTATTATGCCATTCCTGTGTGGTGGTTGGCATCATGTAGCGATGCCGGAACTGCAAAAAGTTTAGTCCTACTGAATTGAGTATTTCAGACTACAACTTATGATTTATAATTTCACCCTAAGAATAGTAGATCACTTAAAAAAAACAACCAAAAAACCAAAACCCACAAACAAAATCACCTCACTACAAAATTTAGTTTTAGTGCAGAGTGGTGAATATATCCCATTCTCTATTTCTTTTCCTAATCAAAGTTCTGACAGCTGACAACAAAAACAATGGCTGAGATGCCCAGGTTGAATGGAGAAATGTCACCAAAAGGAGTCTGATTTTTAATCTGGATATACTTGATTTCATTAAAAGAACACTGACCTTGGGGAAATCTCTGTGAACAAGGCTTGGCCCCAGAGTACCTGAGGGTCCACTGAATTCACGTGTGCTAACTTACAAATCAAGCCACAGCACATTTTCCACCACACTCATAATAAACTGAAGCACTAACAGTAAAGGATAACTGCCACAAGGACAGATTAGGATTGATCAGTAACAGTGACAATTAGCAATGGCCACTGTAGCAATACAGAAACATAACCCTTTCAAGAACAGACAAAGCCAAATGACACTGAAATTGTTAGACCCTAATGTCTCTCTCAGAGCAAGGCAATGATACCTACGCCTTTCTGCTTTGCTGATGAAAAGCAGGGTACATTACTTCTTGTCATTCACCTTTCTTCTAGCTAGAAACCTTCTCCCACTTCCTGCTCACAACAAAATTCAGAGCAGTAGCTCTGCCATGAGAGTGGAGCATCAGGGTCTCTGAGCCTCAGCAAGCTCTCCAGAAGAAAAGGGACCATTTTATCAGAGACAAAATTTCTAGAACATTTTTGTGATGGTGTTACCACAGGAGATGAAGTCTCACAGAAATGAGCAACCACCCCTCGAGCAAACTCACGTACAATAAGGCTTACTAAGAAGACACTGCATCTGTTCCTAAATCCTCCTCCTACCTCCTATACCAGAACATTTATCAGCCATAAAAAACACTACATCAAGACTATGAAAGAAGTAAGTGACACTTCCCACTACTATGAGGTATGGATTCAAAATAAGAGGAAGCCTGACTCTGCTAAGATGAAAGATGTCTAGTTCCTTAAGAAGTCTAAAAATCCCAGCAAACACAGAATTTTACTTACCAGGCCCAGGTGGGTATGGATGTGTGCCAGTTATCAAATACTCAAGTTCTTGTCCTAAAGAGTAACAAAACATCTTATTAACAATTACAGTTTACACTGCACTGCAAATGACTCAAACAGGAAGGAGAAAAACAGAGCAGGTCACAAACAGCAGAAGAAAACAGCAAGCACTTTCTAAGGTACTTCTCTTTTTTAAAATTTATTTAATTTGTTCTTGTCATCTAAGCTTTCTGAACCTCAACAATAAACCAAAAGTTTTAAAACGATGAAGCTACCTGTTATCAAGAGGGACTGTCAAGAGAAAAATCTTTGTACTGTCAAAGATGCCTTTTGAAGTAATATTGCATAAAAGGTTTCAAGCATACATATGGCACAGGTATGTGAAATGTAAGCTAGTCAAGACAACTGATTGTCTGTGGTCTCAAAAAAGAAAAAGGTTCTTTTCTCTTAAAAGATTTTTTTCATTATATCTCAAGATCCTTTAATTTCAGAATACTTCCAAATAAAGTACCCTTGGAAAAAAAAAAATCTCAACTAAGATAAGATAGCATTTGGTACTCTGTAGAAGAGAACTCTCTACCTAATACATACACATTTTATGAATAACCAAATAGACTGAAAGAATATGTAGATTTAAAACAAAGTTTTCTGGTTTAATAGCTGAAAGACTAAAGGGAGAAAAAAAATCTATGAAACAAACTAACGTAAAAAAGAACAAAACAAAAGAGCATGTCTTTAACCATCATGAAGTGGTAAAAGTCGTCATTACTCATCTTTCTAACAGACAAGTGCAGCAGACATTAATACTATCATAAAAATTGTTCTTTTTACTAATTAATTACTGTGACAATTTCACAGTACTACTACTCCTTTGTTAAAACAATTTCCTTGTTTTGAATCACTTACCTCCTGTGGACTCTAGCAAGAAAGGTATCAATCAATCTATGTAAAAAATTTATTTTGAGGTCTCTATTCCTCTCTGATGGATTAATGTTAGACTGCATTCTTCAGATTTTACATCAGTGAAACTGTTACCAAATACAGGACAAATATACCACTAAGAACAAACTAACCTTGATTTCCAGAATACTGCTTGTGTCCATAAGGATCTCCAGTGTTTGGGCCTCCTTTCTCTCTCAAGTTTTCTTTAAGAGTGGGCATGTGTAACACTGAGCCATACTCTGTACGCAGCTTGACTGCCATCTTTACTTTGTGACTGTTGGATGAGAAAAGCACAATTCTGCTTAAACCAAATTTTCAATTATTACAAAGTACTTTAATGAAGGCTTTATACAACTTTCTTGACAATATACTATTTTTTCTTCCCTCAGGATTACACTTAACTCTACAGAAGCATCCAAACTTCTGACTTGGATGGAGCAATCACTAACACAACTGAAAACATTTGGGGCATACCCACCACAGTACTTACCTTTCTTCATCTAATGGGATAGGCTTGGCATTATCAGCTACAAACATATCATGGGTTCTCTTCAAAGATCTGAATACAAGTGTATGCACAGAATGCTTCTGGACTTCCTAAAATAGAGAATATTTAAGTATATTTGGACATAATTCAATCTAAAAATTGAAAATGGAAATATAAATTGAACCGAGAAGCAGTTTCAAACTTCAGTACTGTTACAGGACATGGCAATATTTAGTTCACAGACAGAAAACACTGTTCTTGGAAACAAAAACGTTAAGTTTATCTGTAAATTGTTTTAAATGAGTGTTTACTCAACACTATCTTTCTTGGTAACCGCCAAGACTTTGAAAATCAAGCAAAACACTTTGATTGAACTTTCTGCACTGCCATCTACATGACAAATGCACGAGTGTGCAAGCATTTTACCCCTTCATCCTTTCCACTTCTGTTTTTATGTGTGGACAACAAGTAATTCTGAAAACACTCCTATAAATTTTGTTTTACTACCACCATAAAAAGAACAGGATCAATCATCAGTTTCTGTGCACTGTGCTGCCTTATAAAAGTACTGCAGTTTCCCAAGAGAAAACCTGGCATCAAACCTGACAAAACGTCTTTTCTTTTTATTATTTTTGCTTGTTACTATGAGCAAATCGTACTTAAAACATCATGCAGAATGTAAAAACTGTTAACTTGTATAGAATATTTGTTTATCAACAGCTCAATTCAGTTTTTATTAATATTTTCCTCCCAAAGGACAAAAGCATCATTAGAAGTCTGAGTCAGCCTGTTTAGATACAAAACCTCTCTGCATGAATGTGTCACAAACAAGAACAAACTGGAGGCTACATTAATAACTTTTGGCACTGGATATCACTCAACTCCTCAGCCTTCAAGACACATTACAGAGGTGCTTTTCCTATTGAGCTCACTTTAGGTTCTGTGTTCCACTCCTGTTAGTTGTTTGTCCACTTACTGACCTGTTTTGCTGTGGCTGTTAACCTCCTAACTCAGTAGCACCTACATAAACGTTTTTTGCTCTGGCTAAGAGAGCTCATGCAAGCTCCAGATATTAATTGAAAAAACTGTCAACATTTGGAACTGGATTAGTAATTTCATACATCTAAAGAAGTAAATAAGAATTACAGGAGCTAATGACTGTTCAACGAGAGTGGCTGCTGAAATCATATGAACAGCAGGTAATATAATGCCTTCACAAGAGGGAAAAAGCATGTACATTTTGGACAAATGTTCTCTGTAAAAAAATCACTAATGCACAGCGAAACAGCTTTTAAATCTTCCTATATATTCCCGGCAATGATACTGTGTTTTATTGAAGTACAGTAACTACAAAACGGCCTATAAAAACAGTGACCTCCTCCCCTTCTTTAATTCCAAGCTCTCACGAGAAAAAAAAAACAAAAACCAGCTAACATTTCCTTGGCTAGCTGACAAAGCCAGTAACTCGCTGGGAGTATCTCAGCATCACTTCTCCAGGACCCTGCAACAATTCCACACTTGGCCTAAGTTTGGCAAAACAGAACTGCTACCTGCTGCTTACTCCTGCCCAACTCCCATTCCCACAAAGCCCACTGCGGCCCAGGCAAGGCAGAGGCCATAGCCCTCAGACCAACGGGAAACACCTCTCGCTTCCTCCCCGCAATTCGCTGTCCCGTGGGGCGGACGGGACAGGGCTTGGGACATCCCCACAGTAGCGGTTTGGTACCAAGGGGGAAGGGATAATGAGGGCTGCGGTACGGCGCTCGGCGCACGGTTTTCCCCCCCACCCCGGCCGGCCTCAACTGCCCCGATGTCAGCGATCTCCGGTATCGCCCGGGGCGCCGCAACAGCGAGGCAGGGAAGATGCGAGGGGCTCAGCAGCAAGCCCACCCCACCCGGGACGTCTCTCACCTCCACCATGGCGCCGATGAAATCCCACCACCACCGTACTGCCCAGACCGCTATGGAGCTGCTTCCGGAGCGCACCCCGCGCCGTGCCGGAAGTGACGCGCTGCCAGCGCGCGGCAGTACGCGCGCGAGGGGCGGGTTAGGTAAAGGAAGCCGGGCGAGGCCTCAGCGGGTCGGCAGCGCCGTCACGGGCAACCTGCGGTCGCCCGTTCGAACCGCGATTGTGGGGGCGGTCCCTCCCCAAGCGCCGGCCCTGGCGACAGGAGGGCTGCAGGGACGAGTACCCACCAGAAGAGAGCAATATTCAGCTTTGTGAAGCGCATCTAGTGCTTGAGCCTGCTGCAGCCCTGAGGGCACTGATGACATCTGTCAGTGATTCCCCACGCGGGGTGACTGAGTACGCGCTGGTCAGCCTTATTCTGTAGAAAATCTTGGCCTTTGCAATTGCTCAGGGTCGTGCAGCACAGCTTCTGAGTCTTCTTTACTTCGGGAGTTGTCAAGGTTGAAGCCTGTTCAAGAAGCACACAAAATGAGGGGACATGTTAAAACAGTCCCAGGGCTGAAACGTAACCTGTTAACAAGAGAAAACTCTGTGATATGGAATGTTAGCCATTTTGCCTGGTCTTTTGGAAAAAGTATCTTTAGTTTGGGTCCACAAGACCTTTCAGTAGAGGTTGTAGTGTGTGGATGCACTGGCAACCCCTGCACTTCATGGTAAGGTGGAGCAGCGACTGTAGCTCTTTTCTGAAAGTGTCCTGATAGTCCAGCTGATTTCATGAGCAGAATAACCAAATGCATACGTGCAAAATGCACATTCCTTGGATACACTTACCTGATCTTAAATTCAGGGTGTCTTGTCCTCCTGAGCCTAAAGCTGGGATTTGGCTAGCACATCTTCGGTAGATCCACCCTCAATGTTGCTCTTTACCATTCTGCCAGCCACTTCCAGCATTCGTGTGTGTGTGTGTGTGTTCGAGCTGTAAACAAGTTTGCAAACAGGTCTGGGCTAAAAGTAATCCAGTACATAATTTGTTTCAAGCCTGTGCTCTCTGTTAGCCACAGGATGGTATTAGCCTGGGAATATTTCTGGCACATTTATTGCCTCCTTGCCATAACTATCCATCTTTTCTCTGGATTTGATGGGTCATTTCTGGTGGCTGCATTGGTGGTTTATATTTAATTATTTTAGATATGATCGCAGCTAGAAATGAGCTCCAATTGTCTTTGACCCACAGTTGGGATTACATTGTACCACTAACTGTGAAGGAGCATTGCCAGCTCAGTTTCAGCCCAAGCCAGCCAGGTTTCATGTTTAACATGAGGACCTATTTTCAGTAGTCCTTCTGGTGATGCTGGGGATCCCTGTTGGTTTTCAGAACCTTGGGCAAAGGTCAACACAGCACCTGGAGGAGTGGGAGCATCATCTGTCCTAGTTTAAATTCCAACCTAGAGTGCAAATTCCATGGGGCTGTGTGTCAAAATGGGGCACATATGTTGCATCTTCCCAGGCTGGTGAGGTTAGACTGAAGACACAAAATTTAAAAGGAGATATTGGGGGCAAGGGGTTTAAACCCAGTTGTTTTTCTTTTGAAGTGTACACACAATAATGTTTACTTGGCCACTGCTTGACTGACTGATTGGTGGACTTGATGTGTGGAAATGGTTTAAGGGCTAATCTCTGGCAACATATAAAGTATGATGATACAGTTCCTTTCTGTTGTCTGTTGAAAGAAATCAGGCTTATTTTTGATGCCTTTTTAAATTTTGTATTTTGTGAAAAAGCAAATTGGAAATACAGATGCTTGTAGCACTCCAAGAGAAAAAAAAAAATCTCCAATTAAATTTTACTTGTATTTAAACTTTACTTGTATGTGCTGTTTATTACTATTATTATTAGTGTTCACTCTGGCCCCATAATAAACATTTTCCTCAGAAATTTAGAATCTCAGTTTATTTCCCAGTGTCTTTATAGTGCTTTAGAAAATCAGAGGACAAGTTAATCTCTGTAATGACTTCATGTTTTCTAGAGGATTTAGTCTAAGGTGAAATTTAGTTTTTCATTCCAAGCAACTACTTGATCCATTCTTGTATGCCAGCTACAGCTGCAATTCTGGAAATAACCAACTCTGCAATTTTTTCATAAACCACTACTTAGAAGAAGGTGATTAGCATGGTGCATGTAGTTTTAGTGCAATTTTAAGGCCAAAGTTAACAGCTTCATTCATTTAATGTTGAAGAACTTCCTTGCTCTCAAAATACGAAGAAAACATTGTCATTTATGAGAAACATTTGAAGTAATATTTGTTGCCAGTACAAGCAAGATAGGAAGGTGTTCATCTCACCAGAGACATTTAAGTTTACTGTATTATTTTCATGGTAAGACACTATTACACCATGAATTGTTTAAAGAACATTTCTAAATCAACTCCTGTTCTAAAATTTAAGTAAACATAGTTCATCATTGTCCAAGGTTCTGTCCCTCCACTCCAAGACCACCTTGGAGGGCACATTCAGCTCTGACTCGCTGTGATCTAGCAACTGTAACTTGCCTGACAAGAGTTTGTGTAAAGAGAATTGCACCACTGGCAGATACATTGGCACAACAAACACAAAGGGAGAGCAAGCAAACAGTCAGTTCCTCAAAACACACACATACGCCTCTGCCAGGAAGTGCCTTTTCAGTACAAAAGTACTGTACAAAGGGATGTCCTGGGACACCATCAGGTCCACGTTGGAATGTTACAGTTCCAACAGGAGATGCGTTACAGTATCACTACGATGTTTACTCTGGGAAGAGATTCTGTTTAACCATATGAGTTGGAGGAGGGTGTATGAAGGAAAAAAAGAATAGGTGTCCTGTTTTGAAGAGAAAGCCTCTTTGATATAATTCTTAAGCCATGGTTTTGGTTGTTCATAAGGCTTTGTTCAATCCTTAGAAAGTGTCAGCCTAACTGTAACAGTTGCAAGCATGAGAGAAAAATCACAATTCATAAACCATGAAAGTCTCCAGGTAAAACCTTTGCTGTGTGGACAAGGCCTCTGCTTAGCAGAGGAGTGCTCAGGCCATCCTGGGGCATTAATCATTCAACACAAAGCTGCAAACTCATTGCAGTATGATGTACATGTGTTGTTTGTGGTACATTGCCAGGGAGACACAACCACTCATCTCTATTAGGGAAGCCAAAGTACTGAATATGGGAGGGTCAGTCAAAGGCTGAGTTTCAAAGGGGAAAACCCATCTGAAGGTAGATGAGGCTCAGGTGTTTCCTGTGCTGGGACTCTGCATCAGGCTTGGGGGATCCTGTGGCAACCCTCATCATCCAGTCCACAACATCCTCTGCACAGATACAGTCACACTTTTTCACAAGGGGATGAAGCGTACATCGTGTCTGAAGTTATGTTATGGAAACCATAAGTTACTGCAGATCATGTTGCCAGTTTCATAATAGATTTAGGGCAAATATCATACATTTAACCCAGACTTATTTGGAATGAGCCAGGACTCATTAGCTCAGGACTAGTGAGACCTTGTTTTAGTTTGACTATATGATCTTTGAGGTCTCTTCCAACCTTGGTGATTCACAAGCTACCTGTAAGCCCTTGGCAAGGGTTCAGCATCACTATGTCCTTTCCTTATATGTAAAATGAGGGTGACAGAACTTCCCTCAGAAGTAGGTAAGGGGAAAACTGTATTTAAGACTGGGAGATGCTCAGTATCAGTGATAGTATCTTGTCTACCCTCTTTATGTGAAAATTACATGTTAATGATGTCAGTTTTGGTCTTGAATAGATTTCTTTAATGTCTAGGAGTTTATGTTCTTCCAAATCTAATAGTGGTGGTGAAACCCTCATACAAGGGATAAAACTCAGTGGATTTATAGCTCCTTGAGCCATAGATGATTTTGGTCCAAGCTGTTTAATAATTAAACCATTCAGGTTAAATAGTTTCAATATTTCAGGAATCTCCATGGTTTGCAAGAATTCTGACAACAGAGTAAAATACAGGAAAAAGGCCCAAACCAAGCAATTTTAGCTGTTTTTGTTTTTCGTTCCCATAAAATTTCCCGCTCCCTCGTGTTGGTTATCAGAATGGAACCTCAGTCCACGGTTTGCCTCTCTTCACATCTTCAGACATCACTATGAATTACTTCAGAAAAGTCTACTGGCCTTCCCTTGGCAAATTTTAATTCAGTATGTTATGATCATTTATAAAGCAAAAGAAAATCGCAGGATATGGAGACAGTGAAATGTTAAAACTCCACCAATGTGAGAGCACGGAGGCCATACTCTTACAACACACAAAAGTATGTTTGAGTATTCCACTATGATTAGAAATAATTTCATACTGTATTATTTTAAAATGCTATTAAAAATATTAAAATAACATTTCACAGATGTGTTTTTGTTTTTATATTAATAATGGGAATCAGCAAATTGAAATGTAAAATGTAATTATTATAATTAATTTGCAATGTCATCACTAAAGTAATGAAATACAATTTTTTATGTTTATAAATCTGATCTTTAATTACATCAAAACAATTTTCATTCAGAATTATTAATGTAATTAACATAATATACTAATTTTAACCCTTGTACTTAAAGAGACTCACATTCATGTGATGTGAGTTTAATTCAGATTTCATATGCTATTTCTGAAGCATTCATACTGTCAGCAGAGAGAAAAAAAGGATATGTCACGGTGTAACATCTGAGGATGTTTCTTTTTTTGGATGCACGTGTTTTAAGATTTGTTAAGAGACTTGTGATATTTGAGAAAATGGTAACCTTGTGTAATCTGAGCTGGAAGCACTTATAAGGATTTAAACATATATTTGATGCCAGCATCCACAAAGGTCTTTGGGACATTTAGATAAGAGTTGTCCAGAGAAATTACTCAACAATGTATGTATTCAGGCACACAGTGAGGAGAAAGGTTGAATATTAACAGAGATACAATGATTGCTCAGATGGGTTGGTTCTGTCACCACCAAGCTGGAGGTGAAGATTGCTGCTGATATATATAGGAACAGAGAGGACTTCTCCCTGTTAGAGCTGTTGGTGGGAGAGGGTCACTGAGCTGCTCAAGAAAGTCAGCACCATGAAACTGCTCCTGTTGTTCCTGCTCTGTGTTTCCTCTGTCAGATCCCAGCTTTCTACTGACTATGATGATGAGGTTGTAATACTGATCATAATTAATAAGAATAATAATTGTAAAAGTTATTAGCTTCATTTAATTGCATGCATGAATTACTTAGCTTATGTGAGTTAGCTAAGTTAGAAGCTGTGGGAAAAATGATCTAGTGCATATTTTTCTGCTTAAAGTGTTCAAAGAAATAACCTTTGTATCTTTGTGTACACGTAATTATACAATAGTTATTTTCTGAGTTTGGGTATATTGTCTTCCTTTTTTTTTCTTCTGTAGAGAATGAAGAATGACTAATGGTAAGAGGAGTTATTTAGCTGAATTTACCTAGGTATATTAATCCAGCAATGTTGACATATGATATTACAATTAATATCATATGCAAAGGAGTAGAAATGTGTAATTAATCATGACCTGTCTCAAAGACAGTAAAAACTTTTCTATGGATTCAGTAGATGTTAAAAAAACTAAAATTAACTGCCAGTTCATATAGATTTATGTTGGAAAAGGACAGGTAATAGTTAAATACAAAGGCAAACAATAAGAATCATTGTTTAGTTTTATTTAAGTAAAAAAATTTCATGGGAAATGCAAGTAAGAATCTCAATACCTTTTTTCTTATATTCTGAAACTCCCTGCAAAAATGAAATGGGTCGGGGTAATCAGAAATGTGATGACTTTCTCTTACACAAGCTAAGCATTTGTGTCTGTACACTGACTGCTGGTAACATTACTATCATTTCCAGCAATTTTGTGACTTGTATGCTGAATTTTGAAACTGTTTGCACCCTTCAATTCTGGGTCCTTACAAATGTTTGTTATTTGTAGCTAAGTCTGAGTGGGATTGCAGATGGTCAAAGATTTTGATTCAGTAGTTCAAACAGCTCTTATTTCAAATGGTTTAGTTTCAACAAGTACTTGGGGACCAGCCCTGTTTTCCTTTCTCAGACTCTGAGACTTCCCATTTCTGGCAGAGATGGGGCACATATGCATCAGAGGAAGCTCTAAAAGCCTACCCAGAGAGGTATTGTTGAATGCTTTTCCAGCTTCCATCAGTTAATAGCTGTTGTGTGTAACTAGATGACAGTCATGCGGCTAGTCTTAAAACGGGGGGCATAGCAATGACTTTTACATAATGTCAGTATAACATTTCTATTATTGCTGTTTTCATTTCATTCCGTGGTTTTCATTGCTGTTTAAAATACTAAAGAGTGCTGAACAGATGTCTCCACCTTGTGCATCACTTTTTACAACAGCGATTCCAGATTCAGAGTTTCCTCTCCCCTTGGCTTTGCAGGACGACGCCCCTGTGCCCGGGGTTCGAGGCCACCGACCCCTGGACAAAAGGCGGGAAGCAGCCCCCACGCTCCGACCTGTGGCACCTCCCATCAGCGGAGCTGGGTACCAACGCCGGCCCCCAAAGCCGGGGAAGGCAGGGGACAAGAAAGAGCGTATCATCTACCCTGACGCGGGTGGCTGCAAGCATCCTTTAGAGGAGCTGGTAGGTACCTGCAGCAAAAACTCCAGCACCGAGTTTGTAAGAGACAGTTATTCATTTAAGACAGCCTAGCTTTGCTTCATTTTCTGTGAGTTTGGTAGGACAGCGTTCAGAAGAGTAACACCATAGGGTCCGTAGGATTAGTCATGGTCAGACAGTCTATGGTGAAGATCGGAAAATGGATTTTGAAATAAATGAGGAAAGGAACTATCTCTGGATTTACCTGTGCTTTCCATATAGCTTTGCATAGGTAACTGTAAAGAAAGACAGGAAAAAGTTCTGCAGAAGTGCTGGCTTGATTTTCAGATAATCTCAAGGAACTCTAGGGATCAGAAGATACCTCCTGTGTCTATCTTAAAATTTGTTTCAAATTGGAGCCATAGTCTGCACTCAGTCACTGCCCCAGCTCTTTACAGAACAGTGTGCAAGCATGCTGAGATCTACTATACCCCTCGCTGCCTTACAGTAGTCTATCACACTGTCCTTGCTGTGCTCTCTGCTGCAAAAAGCAAGTTTTGACAGTGCTGAATGGAATCTTAGTGTCTGAGAGTAAATTTGAGTGTGGAAGTTTCCAACAAATGAAGTCTGTTAAAACTTAATGCATACATTTTTCACTGCTGCCTGGGTATTTCGATTTTCATGAAACACCTTCATTTCCCAACTTTTTCAGACACTGCTGTGCTTGTCAGTGCAGTACTTGTCAAAGTAGTGGCATTCAACTTCTTGAAATTATCTTCTTCTAATGAATCATATGAACACTTCACAAGAGATACACATAGCAAGGTGTAGAGAACATGGCTGATCCTCTGAGGCCAGTGAAAGAGGAAAGGGATAGACACAAATATGCACAGGCACCAGGTAGTTTCTGACAGGCTTCAGCATAATTTCAGTGACTTGAACACTGAACATTCAACAATTCAGGAAAGTGAAAAGCAGATAGTGACCAAAAAAGTATGAAGAAAGAGGACTTTTCCCAAGAGCTTCAACAAGAATCTGCTTAGGGATTCAGGGCCTCTTCCTGATCTTCAGAATGCATCTTCTTTGTAGAAATTGAATGCTTTGAGTCCTTATCCAGATGCTTAAATAGCCAGTTTCACGTTACTAGCTATTCAGTGTGTTCAAAGATATGGGCACTGACTGACTGAATTAGAAACTTGTTATTCTGACTTTTATTCATAGCCCTTGTTGGTTTTGATTTTGTTTTTCAGGGAGTGCTATGTCCAACAGGATGTGAGCTTCAAACTACACTGCTGAAACAGGAAAAAACTGTGAAACCAGTTGTTCGTGATCTAAAGGACAAAGTGAGCAAGCTGTCTGAAAGCTCTACAACATTCTATGAATATGTGACTGTTCTAGAAGATAAATTGATAAAGAGGCAAAAACAAAGAAAAGGTAGGCTATTTATATGGGTTGCTAGTGTAAATTATATTGTAGTTCTATTGGCATTACTACTGTTACAGTGAACTGTACCACAGCAAAGTAGGGTTCCACGACCCTGTTGTTAGAATAGAATAGAATAGGATAGGATAGAATAGAATAGAATAGAATAGAATAGAATAGAATAGAATAGAATAGAATAGAATAGAATAAACCAGGTTGGAAGAGACCTTCAAGATCATCGTGTCCAACCTATCATCCAACACTACCCAATCAACTAAACCATGCAACCAAGCCTCCTGTCAAGCCTCGTCCTGAACACCCCCAGCGACAGCGACCCCACCACCTCCTCAGGCAGCCCATTCCAATGGGCAATCACTCTCTCTGTATAAAACTTCCTCCTAACCTCCAGCCTAAACCTCCCCTGACGCAGCCTGAGACTGTGTCCTCTTGTTCTGGTACTGGTTGCCTGAGAGAAGAGACTAACCTCTGCCTGACTACAACCCCCCTTCAGGTAGTTGTAGACAGCAATAATGACACCCCTGAGTCTCCTCCAGGCTAAGCAACCCCAGCTCCCTCAGTCTCTCCTCATAGGGCTTGTGTTCCAAGCCCCTCACCAACTTTGTTGCCCTTCTCTGGACACGCTCCAGCAAGTCAACATCCTTCCTAAACTGAGGGGCCCAGAACTGGACACAGTACTCGAGGTGCAGCCTAACCAGTGCAGTTCTGAATCTTAAAAAAATATCTGTTGAGATAGGCAGTGGAATGGATTTCATACTAAGCCCTCCTAAATGTAAGGGTCATTTGCTTCCCCCTTACCTCCTTTCCTATGTCCATCCAATCCTGGTTTGGCACCCTGGCTCCCTGGAAAGAAGCTAATTATAGTTCTCTAGCAGAATATGGCAGCACAGATAAATCCACTAGCTAGCAAAGACATGTCAATACAAATGTACCGCTGTCCTGAGAGCTTCTGCTTAGTCTTCACACATTGTGGAAAAGTGAAAGAACTGCCTGTCTTTTCCTGCTTGCTAAGGGAAGAAGTGGCTTCTCAAATTGTACTTCCAGATTACTCTTCCTTATTTCATAAATGGAAAGTACATTGAAAACTATATTTGCTTTTGATCTCTTTGCTTTTCTAGACAATGATGATGTATTTTCGCAGTACAACTCAGAAGTTGAGCTGCATTATAATTATATAAAGGATAACCTGGACAATAACATCCCATCTAGCCTCAGGGTCCTTCGTGCAGTTGTGGATTCTTTACACAAAAAGATACAAAAGCTGGAAAATGCTATTGCAACCCAGGTGGACTACTGTCGTTCCCCATGTGTTGTTTCCTGTAATATTCCAGTGGTTTCAGGCAAAGGTAATCATTCAACTAAAATGATATCTCTTCTAATTATATTACTGTGCAAACTGGTATTTCCATCATTCAGGTGGACTCCAAAGACTGTGCCACTGATTGTGATAAGAGAAAAGATGGAAAGTTATCCTAAATGAAAACAATATTTTATGTATGTTTGTAGTGTTTTAAATAAATAAAAATAAATAAATAAATATAATAAAAATATATATAATATGTATATCTGTTTAAAAATGTTCCATCATAATCAGCAAACCAAAGGATAAGAAGATTGGTGAATATGTTCACAGTTCTTTCATAACCAGGTCTCATTTATTCTTGCAGAATGTGAAGATATTATCAGAAAGGGAGGTGAGATATCAGAAATGTACCTCATCCAGCCAGATCCTTTCACCAAACCATACAGAGTATACTGTGACATGGAAACAGATAATGGAGGTTAGTATGAAATAACTATATTGTTAAAACATAAATTAATATGGCTGCTACCAAAATTCATATTGTGGTTTGCATTTTGTGCAAACTAATATGAAGTGATAACTTCTGTAATGATTTGAAAATTAAATATGGTTGACTCATTCAGAAAAGTCATATTGGTCACAGAACAGCACAGAATAGGCTGGCTCTATAATGACACTGGAAATAAATTGCTGTGATAAGGTTGGTAAATAAACCCATATTCTACTATGAATAGAATGGGCAATATATGGGGTGAGCAGACAAAGATAGCCTGTTTAATTTCTTACCATGCTGCTATGTGCTAGACAAAACACAGAGGCAGTCCTTCAAGTTCTGCTTTTCCCACTTTGTGAAACAAGGTGTTACATAGGAGTAAAAATGGCAAGGCTGAACTTGTAAGCATTGAAAACTCAGACCTGCTGCAAGGAAGTTATATGCTCTGCTTGTCTTGAGATGAAGATAAAAAGGCTGTGTATCTCAATGTTTTGTGCTCCTTTCTTAATGGTAATTTAATCTACGAGCTGTTGCTTCTGCAGGCTGGACTTTGATTCAGAACCGCCAGGACGGTAGTGTTAACTTTGGAAGAGTATGGGATCGGTATAAAAAAGGATTTGGAAATGTTGCAAAGAGTGGAGGAAAGAAATACTGTGACACACCAGGTAAAATGCCAAGCATGAGACATGAAAAACTCTTCTTAGCAAAACTGTTTTCTCATATTTCTTGAAGGTTTTTGGTTGTTAAAAATCAACTAATCTACTTCAGCAGACCTACAGACAAATAATAAAGTTGCCTTGAAGTATATTGTGAAGTCTATTTCACACAGCTCTCACTTGTTGCTTCTCAGGTGAATATTGGCTTGGAAATGAGAGGATCAGCCAGCTTACCAAAATAGGGCCCACTGAAGTTTTAATTGAAATGGAGGACTGGAATGGCGATAAAGTATCAGCTCATTATGGAGGTTTCACCATACAGAATGAAGGAAACAAGTATCAGCTTTCAGTTAGTAACTACAAAGGCAATGCAGGCAACGCACTAATGGATGGAGCTTCACAGCTGCATGGAGAGAACAGGACAATGACAGTTCACAATGGCATGTTCTTCAGTACTTATGACAGAGACAATGATGGATGGTATGTGCTTGCTTTAGACAATTAAAATAAAAAATAGAGTTTAAAATAGAACTCAATGTAGAATATTTCTTTAAATTGCTTTTAATTGTCACAACATTTCATAGTATCTTAAAATCTGCTTTATCTCTGTGAGTTGCCAGCCAAACATCCATGCAGTTCTGGCAATTCCAAGTGCAGGTAAAACTGCATATGAGGTTAGTGCTGCTCTACAACCAAGTAAGAAGCAAGTATGCTGAATTTTACTGACTCTGTGAATTACTTTACCATAGACAAATCAGCAAATCTGGATGTAGTATATTAATTGTTGAGAGAATGATGGTGGCAGTGCTGAGAACATTGTCTTGCTTAAGTAGCAATATTGGTACTCACTCCAGTAACCCATAATGGGTCCTGAGGAATGAGATAGATGCATGTCTTATTTAAGAAAAAAAAACATTCTACCTACTCAGAAGTCACAAGCTCAGTTGTAAAGTACCTAATTTAACAATGTATCTCTCTCTTTATCTTAATACCTGGCTACATATTCATGAATAAAGGAATTGTTTAGGTGGGGGGAGGACAGGCATTTCTCACTGTTTTGAATCTTTAAATTGCATTTATATTGCAATTATCACTATGAACTGCAAGTAATTGTAGTTATCAATCAGTGAGCTAAATGACATTTCCATAGTGATGCACCTAAAATTTGAGTTGTTTTTCTTAGCTGCTTCACCTCCCAATCACACTGTATAGCACACACTTATGGTGCCCAGTCTTACACAGAAAGTTCAGAGAGGATTTTAAATGTTTAATGGGTTTGAAAATTTCAGTACAGGAGGTGTTGATTTGTTTGCTTATAGTTCATCTTTCACTTTTTTGTTCCTTCACCAGGTTAACTTCAGATCCAAGAAAACAGTGCTCCAAAGAAGACGGTGGTGGATGGTGGTATAATCGCTGCCACGCAGCCAATCCCAATGGAAGATACTACTGGGGAGGGACCTACAGCTGGGATATGGCAAAACATGGTACAGATGATGGTATTGTATGGATGAACTGGAAAGGGTCATGGTATTCAATGAAGAAGATGAGCATGAAAATCAGGCCATACTTTCCACAGTAACCATTATTAAAATGTACAGAATCAGCAAGTTTCTTTCAATATTTGTGCATTGTTCTTTTTGTCCACAGTATTTGGGCTTGTCTTACATGTGAGAACCACATGTGTGTTTGTATGAGCACATTGTGACCAAAAAGTGAAAAGCTATGTCCTATGTCAATTGTAAATCAAAATATGACTGATGAAAAGAATTCATATATGTATTTTGTTACACTTTTCATTTATTCCCAAGACAGAAGTAACAAGTATAGAAAAGCACTTCTAAAAGCCACCCCAAATCCAACTTGTTTCAGTGTTTTACAAAGTATTTCTATACCACAGCTTTTCTAAAAATGAAATAAAGCCTTAAAACTAAAGGTTTCTTCATGTGATTCCTAAGTGTCTATGCATTATCTGGGGAGAAGCAAACACATTCCACTAAATAGGGGACAGCAGTTTTATATTATAAAGGCAATGGTAACTAACTGTGTAACAAATTTGGAATGAATAATTTGAAAAGATAGTATCTTAACAAATGGATAGGCCTGTGTGCTGGATAACATATGCTCTTTCATGAGACCTGGCTCACATAATCACCAAATCACAGTATCACCAGGGTTGGAAGAGACCTCAAAGATCATCAAGTCCAACCTGTCACCACAGATCCCATGACTAAACCATGGCACCAAGTGCCACATCCAGTCCCCTCTTGAACACCTCCAGGGATGGTGACTCCACCACCTCCCTGGGCAGCACATTGTGCCTCTTAATATCCCTTCCACTATCCCACAATCTTCTATTACAGAATAAAATACAGTATTAGAAGATATGGCTGGTATGTCTTTCACACAATCACTATGGTGGGACTAAAGGAGTTTGTGACTCCACTCATGGGGTAGGTGGTGGCTGGGTATTTCATTGAAGCTAGTGCTTTAGGCTACTGTTGTAGCCATGAGCAAAGATTATCCCAATGGCAGGACTTCCCGTGCCTGGTAGGCAGGATCAAACATCTCTCTGAGGGGACTGCCTTCCTCTATAAAGGAAAGGACCTGAATCACTAGTGGTAGATAGGTCCTATCTGAAATCTCTCATGTTGATTTAAGCGCTGGAGAGCAAGGAGGAGACATCATGGCAGAGTCTCAGTATGTAAGTACAAATGTTCAGCATCCCCAGAGGCAGGCTTCCACTGACGCTAGGGAGTGAAAGCAAAAGGCATAAAGCAGAAGCCCCTTTTTCAAAAGCACAGACACTTCTCTACACATAGAATCACAGAATTATAGATTAGCTTAGGCTGGAAGGGACCTGAGAGATCATCTACTCCAACCTCCCTGTCTTTGCTCTTCATCAGGTTCTTCAAAAAGGTTTCATTGTAGCTGTGTTTGAGAAGCACAGGAAAAAAAGGGCTAAAAGTGAGCTGTTTTACCAGTATTTGATGACATTGTTAAATGGTATGGAACATGCTGACCAGTAAGATTGGAGGAAAGGAAGTTTGCTCATGCTTGTTTCTCAGTAAAAGCACAGAAGTATTAAACAGTATAAATACTTGCGTAATTTTATGCCATAAGGTATAAAGGTAAACACAGCATGTTCATGTGTAACTGTGTAATATAACTGGTTTTCCATGCAGCCAGAGCTTTGTTAAAAAATCCTTACCACACACTGTCAGCAAGTTGCTGATCTAAGCCCCTTTTCTGTAGAAGAATCCTTGCTTGCACTGAGAAACATTCTAAACCAAGGAAATACGTACCACACAGGTGCTCCTCATGTTGCTTCTGCTGGTCAGTCATAACCTTTTAGTGACCAGTTGAAAATAATAGCCTTTTGAGGGAGTTGTATTTTGGTGAGTTACCATGAACTGTCTTATTTTGAAGCTACACTATGCATTGCATACTACCTAGAATTCATCAGTAGGATGGGAGCTCCATCCTTGTAGAATGAAAGCTGAGGTAATCCTTAAAAGCCATGCACCTTCTATCAAAGTGTACTCCATCTTAGGTGTGTGGCAAAAGTGAGAACTCAAACTACCCTCAGCTCTGACTAAGGACTGACTCCTGCCACTGTTTTGCCCCTTGTCAAAATGAACGTGAGAGGAAATGGCCCACAGCCATGACTAACTTGGTCAGACTTTCATGGTTCATGTTATTCATGGTGAATATACTTCTAAATTCTTTTTCCTCTTTAACACTCTGAAACAAACTAAATAGTTCAAAGTGTAAATACTTTTGTCTTCAGTCAAGTTTTGAGCTGCCAAAGACATAGACAAAGTTTATATAAAAAGGGTTTTAAAATCAGTATTTCCTGGAAAAGGTTTGTCAGTTACAAATAAAATGAAATAACTCTTTTGTTGATAATCAGTGTTTATTTTTCAAGCCACAGATGTGTCCAGTTGCCTTCAAATTCACAGAGTAAATATAAATCATACATATGTATTTTAAAAAAATCTTTTCAACTTGAAGTTGTAACATAGATATTAAGAGCCTGTCCTTCTACAGGGTTTCTATGGGCCTGATTTTCATTCTAACAATTTTGAGGGAATAATCAGAGGCTCTAAATGGCAACCAGACCACGCCATTTTCAATCTCATAAGGAATGTTATACCTGGGGTCATAGTGGCCCCCCAGGTAGTAAATACCATTGAGGTTCGCTGCCTGGCAACTGTTGTACCACCATCCACCCCCATACATCTCTGCACAGCTCTCCTCCCAGTGGTCCTGGTCCCGGTCGAAGGTGCTGAACTGCATCTGGGCATGGGATGTGTATTCAGTGCCCTCTTCCAGCCAGCCAGCAATCAGCGCATCCCCGGCAGTCCCCTCATAGGAGGACACGGCAAGGGGGTACCCTTCTGCTTCAGACCCTACCTGTATGATATACTCTGCATATGCGGAATTTCCATCCCAGTCCTCTAACTCTACTCGAAGGAGAGTGTCATTCTGAGTCAGCAAGTGTATGTTTTCATTGCCCAGCCAGAGCTCTCCTCGCCCTCTGCCATCCACGCTGCCGAAACCTCTCTTGTAGTCTTGCCAGGTCCGGTTAAAATTCACTGATCCATCCATTCTCTGTTGGATCAATAGCCATCCTCCCAAAGTGGTCTCTTGGTCGCAATAAACTGACAAAACCTTATTGGATCCCGCTGGCTTGATTTTGAAAATGCCACTTTTGTCACCAGAAGTGTGTTTCTGGCGGATATCATCACAGTCTAAAAAAACAAAGTTGATCTGGTTTGACAGGAGTTATCAGCAAAATTTAATAAAAGGTTCAAGGGAATCCAAGTACCAATAGCTCTGACGACAATTGTTAATCATGTCTTGAACTACACTAGGTGTAGTGACAGGCAACATTAAAAAGAATTCAGAAAAGAATACTTTACATACTTAAATTGTGAATTGTCTATGTAATACCCAAGAATTAATGAAATATTTTCATTTTTGTTTTCAAGTTGGCAACAAACAGACACAGTGCTAGCTTTTTAACATCACACTGTTGCACTGCAGTATCTAAACCAAATGTGTCAGTTTGGTTATGGATGGAATTTGGCTCCACTACCTCAATAACTATTTCTGTGATGCCCGTGTACCTTTCCCAGTGTTGACTGTCCTTTGCTTCACATGTCGTCTGAGGCTGCGTGCCTGAAAGTCTGGGGTATCCTCTGCACTCTGATCATGTTGAACCCCACCTAGCTGCTCAGTTACTCCACGGGTCTTTAGTGATTTGGTTTCAAAAGTGGAGCCTCCCTTGTTGAAGCTAGAAGAGGCGCTGGTCACTACAGTCTTGGAGTGACTTGCACTGCCAGATGGGAGTTCAGGTGGCTGAGCGTGGATTGTTCTAAAGTCATCATCTTCATCCTCTCCTAAGTCTGTAAATGCACCTTTCCCTGAATGACTGGATACTCCAGTACCAGGTGTGAAAAATGATTCTAGTTCAGGGAATAATGTCTCTAGCTTGTGGAATTCTGTCCCACCAACATGGTATGTGCTCCCTTCCCCTCCAACATTTCCTGTTCCATGTAAATAGGAGCAGTCTGAGCCATCAGAAGAAATCATTTTTTCAACTATTTCTTCTCTAGGGCCATCAGGACCAGTGGTAATTCTTTTGGTGGTAGTTTTGGTGCATCTACGAACAGCAGAGGAGGCTTTGTCTCCCAGACCAAGGGTTTCTCTCCCATGAGTAGGAGTAAGGAACTTGGTAGTATGTGCTAGTCCATCCCCCCTTGATTCTGCCAGGTGATACGAGCTGTCACCTCGGGGTGGGGTTGTGTCTGCTTCTGATCTCTCTAATACTGCTTGCATTTGCCTGATGTTATTTACTATGTTCAGAGCCTGCATTTCTGGCAGAGGCTTATGCTTAAAATGCTCAGGAACATTGGAGTCCTTAAGTGGCCTCATTTTCAGTGTACTCAAGGTGGTTGTTTGAAGCTCTGGGTGCAAGTCAATGGAGTTGGCTTGGGTAAGCTGCTTCTCGATGTTGTCATAGCTTTCTTTGTCCACCTGGTAATCAAAACTTCTAGCACAGGTTCCTTTGCAAGCTCGTATTTTTATATCAATGTCCACCTATATAAACAGAGACAAATAATTTGGTTAGGGAGCTTTTCTGACTTTCTCAAGCAAGCTTATCCTTTAATTGGGCAGGGGAAAGGTGAGAGCTGAGCTTTTCCGAAGCTCCATTTTGAAATCATCTCTGGGCTTATTCCCACTGTAAATACAGCATGCATAATAACACAGTGCACATGATCCCCATGGAGAAGTATATTGAAGCATGTCCACAATCTCTTCTCCCTTTATTCTCAGGGCATAGGAGTGTTTTCCTGAGTTTGGAAGGAGTGATGCAGAGTGGGCACACTCACTGGGGGTCAGGGCAAAAACAAGTGCTCCAAGGAGAGGGGAAGACACTGGACTTGTCACGACCCTGCTGTGCGACCTGCCCCCCTGGAGATGACATTTGATAGTTGGACTCGATGATCTTAGAGGTCTTTTCCAGCCAAAACAATTCTGATTCTATGATTGTTTTCCCAAATGATCCAAAAGCCAGATCTCTAATCCAGGGATCAAAAAGGGCTTTTGAGCAAAACTGCTGGTTGTGCTAGTACTTTTCCTTGCATTACTATCAGAAGAAATGGCTGCAACCTGGGAACACAGGCTGTGTTCCCAATGCCAGTACTGGCTGTGGGCAGCAGTGGAGGCACTGAGAAAATACAGGGCATGTTCCACTCATCCTAGCTACTCAGTAATTTCTTGCAGGAGGAGAAATGCCTCACACAGAGCCAGTTACCAGCAGATATAACATCCTTGCTGTCTGTCTGATAGCAGGAGTGGCAGATGGGAACAAGAGTCCTCCCAAGCTCATGCTGGCTCCCACAAAGCAGGAAAGGAGAACCAAGCTGCACAGAAAGCAGCTCATTGTCTCAGCAAGTCAGATCATGTGAAAGTTGCAGCATGTTTTGCAGTTAGCATATTATGTACAGACCCTTTTTCTGTAGCTAAGCCCTGGAAAAAATGGAAATTACATAGCAGCTACCTACCTCCAAGCGCTTCATCTCCAAAACCTGTTCCTGGATGCTGCTCTGCAGAGCTTTAATTCTGTTTACTTGAGTGACAACTCTCTGCTTTAATGTCACAATTCTTCGCCTCAGTTCTCCTGACACGTGACCATAAGTCTCATCAACCTCTGAAATAGAATTGCCGCACAGTCAGCTATGCATATGCAAGTTTCTTTCCTAAAAGTGTAGCATATTTTAAAATCTGTGATTAAAAGATGTAAATAAGAACATATTTCTAACAGGACTGAGCAGGTAATAATTACATTATATTTTACTAGTTAACTAGTCTTGTATTGCTGTGTTTCTTCTGGCTCTTGATAACAAGGTCCAGTGCAGCATATATTTTTACTGCATGTTGCTTGTGCACAAAAAAAACCCCAACCCATAATTCAGGAATAGATAATAAAACCAGGTGTGAGATACTCACGCTGAGCACTGTCCAGGTTTGGCTTTATTACATTTATGGTTTCTGTAATTATCCGATTGGATTTTTTGTAGTTGTTTTGGTTTTCTGCTAGCAGCTTCTTGATTTTTTCTATTCTATGACTATAATCCTGGTCTGTCTCATCAATCAGCCCTTGCATTCTGCAGCCTGATGGACATTTTGAACCCTAAAATTGAAAGAGGGGAATAATTGTGTAAAAATCTTCACAAGTAAATGTATTTTTTAACATTATGTTTCTAGATTTTGGGGCAACACTGAAAACACACACACACAAATATTAGGGCAAGATTCTGCAAATTCCCTTCAGATGCCCTTTCCTGTTAACCTACTGACTTCACCAAGGATTTGTGTGACTTAGAGTAAGCCACCTGGAGGTCAATCCTTCACCTCCTATGCTTCTGTCTCTGGTGTGATAGAACCAGTGAAAGCATCCTTAGGAAACTGACAAAACCAGGCAGCAGGGAACAAGTATAACCTTATATTTCTTTCTCCTCTGATACTCAGGGGTGAAATAACACACACACACATATACATGTACTTCCTAAAGGGCTCCTATAAGTAAAGGTCCGTTGTCCAGTTTGAGTAAAGATGTTAGAGGCCAACACATTTAAGCAAAATTTTCATTGGAAAAGCTTCACGTTCCAACAGACTAAAGCTCTTTGCAAAGATCTCATCAAAAGAATATAACATAAAGATAGGCTGAGATGAAAGAGGCAAGAGGGAGACAAATTAACAGTTTATATGCAAATGCATCCAGTCAATTATTATGAATCTTTTACTGAACCTTTTACTATCTGACTTCCTAAAAAGCAACCAGTGAAGTGTGAGCTATTTCTAGCTATTTTTCTTTGTCTTGCATCTTTCTTTCTGGTGCCATTCCCTTACCAACTCCAAAAACGGCAATATCAAAATTCCCAAACCAAATCCTTCTTATTTTTTCTAGGAATTAGCCTTCTTTTATTTCATCTTTCTTTTCCAGATTTACTTTCTCTTTTGATTCTGCACCTCTGTACACTTCTACTCCCTCTTTCATTCCCCTGATTTTTTTTTTTCTTTCTTTTTTATTCTTTCTTTCATTCATTTAGTAATTCTTTCCCACAGCAGCTCTCTCCAGGCTGCTCCAACATGAAGTGTTACCTGTCTTTCCTCAGACCTAAAGCATAGTCACATGCTGGCTGCATGGCACTCATCAGTGTGGTCTGGCTGAGGTTCATGAGCACTCTACTGATGGGCCCTGCTTTTGTGGCAGGAGTTCATTGCTCACCCAGTCATCATCTGCACAGATGGGCCAGTTCTTCTCATACTGGCAGGTGGACTGGGACATGTGCTCCACAATCCTGGGACCACGGATTCCTGCACCCACCTTTTCAAAGTCAGTTTCTCCATCTTGTGCCTGCCAAGATCAAAAAGGGGAAAAAGGCACAACCAAGATGAACTAAACAGCTACAAAGAGAACAGAAACACAACACTGACATCCTCAAACACTCAGTGGCATAGCTGACCTGTGGCAATTACAGACTCACAGAAACATCCAGGTTGGAAAAGACTCTCAGGATCACCAAGTCAAACCAATAGCCCTACTCTACAGGGTTCACCCCTAAACCATATCCCCAAGCACCACATCCAAATGATCCTTAAACATATCCAGGGTTGGTGACTCAACTACCTCCCTGGGCATCACATTCCAATGCCTGACCACTATTTCCATGAAATGTTTTTTCCTAATGTCCAGTCTAAACCTACACAGTCGCAGCTTGAGGCTGTTCAAAGCCATCTGGAAATCATCACACCAAACCCTTCAGAGATTTTATTCCTAACATTTCTTGTAACATACAATTTTGTTTGTTTAATTGAAATAAAGCTCTTAATCTCTTAAAATTAATACTGCTTTGTTGGGAGCTGGTGATCCTCAGTATGTGTTATGATATCATTCTACAGAAATCTTGTGTTCTCTATGTAAATATAAAATTAACTTGAAATGAGATTAAAGTTGGTTAAGTTAAAGCAAGCACTTAAAAAAAAAAATCTATGTTCTATTTTCATTTGCTTCAATACTTCTAACTTTTTATTTTCATTCTACCGCCTTCATTCTACACAAAACTGGCTTAAAGATATGTGTGAAGAGAGTTTCTGATTTTAATCACAGTTGCTGGGAGCTTATAGCACCGTTTAGCCTGGCATAAAGAGCAATAACATTAGTAACACCCTAAAAAAAATAGTAATGTCAGTGTTGGATGGATTCCACTGTGCTAATGGAAGAGAAATAAATATACTCAGCTTTTTCTCAAACCTGAGAATGTGTATATATGTATATATACATGCTAATTCTGAGTCAAAAAAACTGTAAGGATTCCTATTGTGTTATTCCTTAGTAAAAGACTGGGAAATAATTACTTTTTATAAAAGAAAGCTCTGTTTAAAGGCTTGACATATAACTAAGTCTGACTGTTTATCTTATATACTTTTCAAGCAGCATAATAAATGCTTGAAAATATTAATTATGATTATGATGATTAATGATTAATTCAGAGGTAGACAAAATTTTCCTAATTCTAGCCTCCAGAGCCAGAAGCTCAGCCCTAGTGAGATGGAATATCATTGTTAAAAGCAGCTGATTCATGCTGGTTTGATTCATCCTGAGAATCTGGCCCAAGTACCTCTTTATAGTTACAAAAAATCCCTTCACTTTTAGGTGGTCTGTGCCCTTTCAGCATTGACAGCTCAAATACAACTGCTTCTGTTTTGTCCCATCTGCTTCCTATAATTTCTGTAATTTGTTAGAATATACACATTCTTCAATAAATGGGCACAAAGAGAAATAGAAAAGAACCTCACATAAGAGGTTCTCAGTGAGAGAAAACCAAGTTCATATTAGAATAGTTGAAAATCAGGTCTATCACTTTCCTTGACTCTTACTTAGCTCTAGTTTAACCTGGTGCTGCTACCTGGTGCAGTTGATGATAAAGGAATTTTGTTTCATTTGTAGGTGGAAAACTCTGCTGAAATCAGATCCAAAGGAGAGTAGAATTCACCCTAAAAAATATGAAAATTTCTGACTGGCTGGAGCCACTAGCATCCAGCATCACCTACGAGTCTATAAATTCAAGTTAATGTGTATGCTTTGCTGCTCCTGAAGCCAGGCAGATTCATCAAAACTTAATTAACTAGACAGCTGGACACTCAGGAACAACTGACAAAAGGCCCGCAGCAAAGTGGTTACAGTATGCATGTGTATATGTGTGTGCATTGAATTTTATGAGCTAGGTAACAGCCAAAATGTATCTATCTAATGAACAAACATTAAATAAATGCTTACTCTTCAAAACAGAAAGAGAGGAAAAAGAATCAAATAAGCAAACTCATACCCAAGCTATATTGAGGGACAGCAACACACAGATGATCCTTGCAGACACCATCTTCAGAGAAGAGTGAGCAGAACTCTGACTGAAAGGATGCTCTTTACTGGTCTTTTGGTGCAATTTAAACCTTAATGCAAAGCAGAGATTAATCATTATGCTCCCTTCTATTTGGAGACAAAACATAGCAAATTCCCCCCTCCTGCTTAGGTGATTACTTAAGGCCTCTTGCACAAGTTTCTGGTGTTATTTGCTCCAGATAAGTTTGTACAACACTAACATGCAGGCAGCACCATGTATTCCAGGAAACAATCTGTCTAAAGCATAGTTTCCCATAACTGGATGTTCAACAAAGGTATATGCAGGACCTAGCAGGATCCAGCAATGTTTATTGTCTGGAAGACACAGTCTGTGATGGGCATTTAACTGGCACAATCAAAGAGTTGCTATCTGTTTGAAAAAATCAAAGTCAGTGGTTTTCCCTTTCTGTGTGACTATGCTCCACTGCTGTGAAATCCACTAACCTTTCAAAAGCAAGCACTAGTCTAAGAAAGGTTGATGCAGTCTCTGACCATATGGTCTTCAACTCAAATTAATTCTTGAAGAGTGCAGAGCCAAGTTTACATCAGTTTTAACAGCTGGACCTTACTGGTATTTGTATAATGCAGATGTGTTTAACATTTTGCTGTCTGTTCCACAAAAGGTATATTTTACTTTTTTATCAAGTGAGATTAATTTGAAATGAACACATATTTATGAAAATCAGAGTAGAGTGGTACTTGAAAATGTCAAGGAACAGATGTTAAGCATAATTAAATCTTCCTAAGGAGGCATGCCTCCTTAAATATTTGTTTAATGGGTATAGTTTGCATGTGGCAATTGATGATAATGTGCTGCTTCTGTGAGCTCTTACAACAAGCCTTACTGTTACTGGTGTTATACAAGACCATCGGGCACTTGAAAGATACTGCCCATCTGAAAAGTTGCCACCACACTGATCAGGAATGAGCAAGAAAACCTTTGCTAGCATAAAAGTGGGCCTAATCAGTTGAAAGAACAAATTGTCCCTTGGTTTTTTTTAAGCAACATGACATTCACAAAACTTTTTTGCTTTAGAGAGACATGTTTAAGCTTAACTCTGTCATTGGACAACACATTTAATTCAAAATAGTTGATTACATCTTTGGATCCAAGCCTTCAGGAGGCTTGAACCCTCTGTATGTAAAGTTTACATAAAGTTGAACTGGAGCCTTTGTTTCCTCCCAATTCTGACCTTGCATGTCATAATTTTCTTATCCAGAAAACCCTCTTAAGCCTAACAACTTACACCAATATAACTAGCAGTCATATTCCCAGCTGAAGAGGCCAATAAGATGGTGTTACATTGATTAACACACCAGGATCTGATTTTGCATGACAAAGGGTTTCTATTGTATTTAAGGTTTCATATTATCTTATCTATGCACATTCTGAAACAAAATGCTTTGCTTCTTTCAGTTCCCTTCAACATGCTTTGTAAAGTCTTCTGTGGAACCATATGCAGTGCCAGTAATACTATGATGCAACAAATTACTTCTGATTTCAGCAACAAGACACCTCAATTAACTAAAAAAAAAACACCCAAAACCATCCAAACAGCCCATTTATTATCTTTGCTCAGTCTGAAGATCAGCCAGCCATGGCTGTGTTGTTTGGTTGATAAACGTCCACAAAGCAGCTCCTGAACTCAAAGCACATAATCAATATACTTACCAAAATTCTCAGCTGCTAACTTCAGCAGAAGTAAGGTTGGTGATGCACCTCCAAATCCTACACAGTTTTGCTCACTCTGTGAAGAATTATGAAAAGCTTAGAGGACAATAAAATGCTTAATGGAGAGAAAGACCATAATAAGAGGAAGTCTTGCAGGATTAGGGTTAATTATTTTACAGAGCAGAGTAAAATGGGCTTCACCTAAAATAAATTGGACTCCACAGAGAGTCTCCAACTCAAACGAACAAGCTCTAATTTAATGTACGAGATGGACACAAAACTTTGCTCGAGGATCCCAACCTCAGGATCTCCATGCTTAGGAACACATGTGCCCTTCTTCTGTGTACACCCATGGTCTTTACCACAGGACCACATAGGCTGTTTCTTCCACGAATGCCTTCCTCTTCACACTGAACGTGGATGGGGCTCTGCTGGCAAGCAGCTGCCCGGAGCCATACACTTTTTTCATTGCATGATGATGATTTGCAGACTGTTTAAAGAGTCAATGATATTCCTATGGTGCTTTTTTATAAAAGCTTGATTTTGTTATCTTCAATAATCTCTGAAAATTATTTTTTATAATTTAATAGGCCTTAAAAATCAAGAGTAGTCAGAGCACCTTGATCAAGCAGAAGAATTTCTGTTTGTTTAATCATACTAACAGAGGATGCAACAATTTGCTAGGTGGTGTCCCAGGTACTGGCTACCAGTGCAATGCTGGACACAGCCATAGCATGTGCCAGGCCTCCTTTGACCCTGATGGAAGGTGCAGCTTTCTGGTGACCTTCAAATGCAGAACAGTTAAGCTCTGGTCCAAGCAGAACTCAGCCACTAAGGCTACAGCCATTGGGAAAAGCCCAGTCATAAACATTAGGTAAGCTAAGAGGGCTTTCCTGCTTCATTCATAGGGGGTTGCTGGTGAGGCTGAGGTGAAGGAGGAGCTCCTCAGGCTTTCCAGTTGGGGGCTGCATCTGGGCCTGACCTTCAGCCTATACTTTGCTTTTATGTTGTAATCATCCAGTCACTTCTCTCTGTGTTTGTTTGGAAAGCTAAAGGCCAAGAGCTAGATAAACTTTGGATTTATCTTTAATTAATGATCAAAGGGCAGAAGTACAGTTCACTGCTTCAGCTGCTCTGCTTTTGGCAGGTTGCCAGAGAAATAGCTGTGGAGTCTGGGATTTAACTCTGGTTTGTGTTCCCGAGTTGAGATCTAGCCCTTGTTTGCCCAGCACTGCCCCTGTCTCCTGTCCTACCAACAGTCCCCACCAGCTTTCCAGGTGATGTCTTCTCCTCATCTTACCTGCTCATTCATGTCCCTCCCTGGATACCTTGTGTTAAACTCCACTGTCCTTCAGCTTCAGCTCTCAGCTCCACTTTCTCATCATATGCTCCTCAGACGATATTTTTGTATTCATTACTAGCCAGTCCCAGCATCTGGTCTCACATTTTGCTCAGAGACTGTGGGGCCCAGCAAGTCCTCAAGTTCATCCACATCATTTGCCTCTTCCTATCTTTGTACCTTCTACCTCTCTCTCTTCCTTGTCCTCTTTTCTCCCTCTCTCTTTTTTTTTTCTTTTCTGTAGAGTGAACTGTTTTGTGCTACAGTGTCTTTGGGTGATTGACTGCAAACACAAGGCATGAAAGAAAGCCAAATTAATTGTAGCCAACAAAGCCTACAATGAACTTTTATCAACTCAGAGGGGGACAAGCTTGCTTACATACAAATGACTTTCACTCTAGGCTATGGTCTGAGAGTCACATACAATAAAGACTGATTAAGAAAAGAGAAATATGACTTCTCAGTACACAAGATAGAGTCAAATAAGTACAACTGTGGTGTATTTGCTTGCAACCCCCCCCAAAACAAAACAAAACAAAACAAAACACAAAACAAAACAAAACAAAACAAACCCCACCAAACACCACAACCCCAAAAATAAATACCAAGAGTGTGATTCTATCTCTAACAGTCAGAAGAACTAGATCTTTTCAGACCCCTTTCTGATAGAAGAGTTTTGGAAACAGTAGAATGGAAATCCAAAAGGCATCAGCCTTGCCAGTCTTATTTCAAACAGTGGGCTGGGGTCCTGCAGGTGCCCTGATGAGCTCTGGTATAGGACTTCTTTGAGTGATCATACTGGAAGAAAAAGCCAATCATAGTTCTGGTGAGCAACCCATAAAATGCCAGCTCACACCAGTGAAATGTATGAAGTTACAGCATATTGTTATTAAATAAATCACAGTGGCCAAAAGCTAAATGGGGAGAGACAAATCACAGTTCAGACCCAGCAGAGTGTGGACACAGAAGTAAAAGTGACAGAGGGGAAAAATATATTTTTTAATTCCATGGTGTAAATAAAATATAGAAATAATAACAACTTTAAAGTCATGTCATAGGTGGGATAAACTGAAAACAGAAAGTGGAAGGGAGTGGGCCAGTGCCACTCAATGGTTGTTTGGAGAACCAAGATCAGACTGGGCTTGTCAACCTTCAGTTCACATCCTTCCCCCAAGGCTCTCTACACCTACTGCTTCAGTTACCAAAAAAAAAAAAAAAGAGGAGAGACTTTATGGCACAAAATGATCAGGAAAACTGCATTACTTGGTGAGAAATTGGGTGTCAAGGCTGGAAGTGAACTGTGCAGCATGGCTGGTTGCATGGGTGGAACAAAACCATGCAAAATATACGAATTTAGTGGAGTGAAGAGGTTGTCTCTCATTGCAAACAATTGTTAACCTGTTAAATGCTGACCCTGTGCTAATTATGCCTTATTCTTGCCTATTCCTGAGAAACCTGCCTTCCTCTTAGATTTTGGCCAAGAGTAAAACGTGAACTAAGTCAAAACAACCTTGGTAACAATGATGGGGACAGCAACTTATCATGATATGGAGACTGATCCAGGGAAAGAGGCTCAGCAGCAATCCTGCTAGAGACCTGGGCACAAAAACTGGAGAAGTTTTGAGATGGCATACACTGCCTTTAGGATCTCTCTTATGAGGATAATATCTTCCTGTCTTAAATGCTTTGAATGTGTTATTCAGAAATACCAAATGAAAATGTGGCCTTTCAGTAGTAGCTAGAATTAAAGACTAGGGATACATTTCTCATAGGTTGAATTGAATCTAAATCTAAATCTTCTAAATTGAAGTGCTGGCTGGAGCAGTCTCATGGGGCTTGAAGTTCAGACTGCAACATGAGAGGCTTCCTGTTCCCATTGTTGCTTCTGGATTCCAGGTTTTGGGGTTGTTGGTCTTTTCCACTGGGCTGGTTGCTGCCTGCTTGAGTTGGGGGAACTGCTTTGTTGCTGGCTTCTGCTGCTGCTTCTGCATTTTGCTGTGCTTTTCTGCAAATAGGCTGTCATGGTGCGTTGTAGCACTTCCAGTAAAACTCTTCATCCTAACCCAGGTGAGGGGTTTTTTGTTACTCTCCCTCCTGTGGGGAGAAAGGAGCTTGTGAGAGTAGACTGTGTTAACACAGGATGACACTTCTTATTTCATTTCTCAATATACAAACTTGAGACAGATAGCAATATAGATATGGATGGACAGATAATGTGTGTGTATATGTATATGTATTAGCTCTGAATGCATTTTTGTTCAGCAGTTTATTCATAATCCTAACCTCATTTGGTAGTGCACCCTTCAAACCAATTCAACAGATATTCTGGGTGACTACATTCAGACAATATCACAAACTGTTTGCTGCTCTTGATCTGTGCTGTGAGTTTGCTTGTGTGGGTGACATGGAAAATTATTAACAGATCTAGAAAAGTGCAAGTAAAATACAATAAATTTCTGTTGACATTTTAAATTGTTTTGGTTTTGTTGTTTTTTTTTTTTTACAAATAATGGCACTAGATGTGTTAATTTTTAATAACGGTTGTGCAGTGTAATACTTGTTAATAGGTATGCTCTGGAGTAAAATATCTGTTATTGATTATTGATAGTGTACTTCCTAGCACAACCTGGTTGAAAATGTATTCATTACTTCATGGTAAGATCAGTTAAGTAGCCTTTAGCAGTAAACTAGGCTTCTTTCAAGTTGCTGTGTACTTTGATTAATGTCAAAGATTAATTTCAGCAGAAAATAGAATGGAAACTTCTGGAAACAAGCCTCATTTCTATGGAGAAATACCTCCAATACTCACTACTAAACAAACTACTAAAGCAGAAACTACTACAGAAATGACTGAATCAAACATATTTGATTCTTTCTAACCATCATAAAGTTCACTTTGCTTTGTTTGGCCAACTGTAGAGCACAGATAACAAGCTCTTTTTTTTTTTGTAATAATCAAAAATTTATTGAGAATTTGTACACAATAAAAACCCAACCATGTACATAGAGGTAAGCACTGCTCAGGGAACAAGCTTGGGCATTTTACAGGCAACAGTGTTTATCATCAAAACTGAACTGCGTAATGTTAGGTTAGTTCAGTGACTAAAAAAAAAGATTTGTTTTCCCTCTTCAGACCAGTCTTTGTGAAACTGTAATTTTATGAGTCTCCAACCTACAACAGAAAAAAAGAAAGCACTTTAGTGACCTTCTAAAGAAAGCTTACGATGACATGTTGATAGAGTTCATAGTTATACCAGTTAGAAATTTAAAATGTAGCATTTAAAACACATGTAGGCAAGGGATTATTTCTGATCATGACTACCTATTTATCTATATATTAAACAGTAATGTGGAAGGCATACTAGTATCAAAGTACAAGTATTTCTGTGACAAAATGGTAAACAAACCGACTTCTCTAAGATGCAGTGGGCTTAACACTTCAGCTGTCCATGTTCAGTGTTTGAAACGCTAACTATATTCTGTTGTCATTTTAAGCATCTCCAAGGGCTTGTGTTCGCACCTGTTTGGCACTGCCTAAGTTGTGCTGCTGTCCATCTATTGATAGTCTGTTAAATGGAATGATTTTCATTGCAGTTTTCTTCATAGAGTACCACCGGTCACGCCAGGTTGCCCAGATAATGCCATTGTCATATCCAGATGGACCAGCATCATTTGATGTGTATACACCACCTAAAAACATATCAGTTGGAACAAAGCAGTTAGTTGCTTTCCCAAAGAGTTAACACACCCAAGTATTCTTCTGGTACTAACATTTCCATGGCATTCCCAGGCATACTAGAGGCCCTGATCATTGCCCTTCTTCCCCTAGTTTGCTTCTCTCAGGACTGATTCTCCCGTTTGGGGCTGGAGAGCAGCCATAAGTTCCAACTGCTGGTGTTAACAGTTATTGTAAAATGTGGGCTGTACCAGCTTTGGGAAATCCAGATGGCAAAACATTTTTAATGAAAGCAAACCATGTTTCTTTGACACTGAAACATGGTGTCCTGGGTTATAGGTACTTAGAAGATACTTCACCTATATAATATTTGCCATTGAGATGGGCAGCATGACATCTATTCATCCACCATCCAGATCCATCTTGCTCAGCACAGTTGCCAGCATAATTATCATTGTCATTATCATAGGTACTGAACCGCATGCCATTATGAAAGGTAAAGGATTTGTCACTTGGATCATCTCCAAACTTAAAGCCATCGAAGGCATCCCCAGCTTCACCACCAATAAAGTAGGCATAAGTCAGTCGATACTTGTCGTCTTCACTTCCCACTTTGAATACAGCATAGTCAGCGGTGCTGTTAACAAAGCAGAATCATGAATATAATAAGTATGCTGCATTCCCTAGGCATGCATAATGAAAAATTCATAGGTGTTAGAACTGCGGAGAAGGCATGTATGCCACCCTAGCATGTGAAAAGGAATTGGTTTTCCATAACTGTGTGCCTCAGTTGAGTGACACAGATCCAACCAATTTTTGTGCTCCATTATCAGACACTAATAGTCTTCAGGGATGTGTGAAAGATCCACATTATAAAATACACACATATGTATCTCCCAGGTTCATAATGCTGAAGCTTACTTAGGTCACAAGGAAATTCTTGGTGGAGGAAGGAGCAGAGATCTCAAGAAATGGCAGGGACTGTAAGCCCTCCTTTAGAAGGAAACACGAATGGAATAGAATAGAGTAGAGTAGAGTAGAGTAGAGTAGAATAGAATAGAATAGAGTAGAATAGAATAGAATAGTTCAGTTGGAAGGCATCAACAATGATTATCCAGGCCATAAGATGAAAAAAATGTGAAGAAACTTAATAAATAGATTCCTTCTGCCAAATAAAATGGGTGCCAGCAAACGGCCTTCAAACATGCATGTGCCTGCAAACAAGTTACGTACAGTGACAGCTATCATGTCTGTGAGTTCAGGAGCCAATGCAGTGTCCCATGCATGTTAGCAGGCCTAAGGGCTTATCATTTTATCAGAGAGCTGTACAAACTGACAAAAGAGCAGTAGGTTTTAATCTGCCATTTTCAGAAGCAACATGAACAATACCCTTTTTTGCCACTCCAGTCCTCCAGTTCTACTCGTAAGGTGTATGGCAGTGCAGACTGTGTAGTTATTAAATGAATCTTTTCATTGCCCAGCCAGAATTCAGTGGTGTCATCTGGAGACAGATGTCCAAATCCTTCCTTGTACTGAATCCAGTTTTTCTTGAAGTCCTCACTCCCATCCAGTCTCTAGGCAAAGAAAAACAGAACACTCAGTCAAAAAGATATGTATCTTACACAGGCAAATAAAAACAATGCTGGTGCAAGAAGCTTGCTCATAGTAATAATACATAAGCAGCATACCCTCTGTAACACTGTCCAGCCATTGCCATATGAGTCAATCTCACAGTAGACTAGGAATGACTGCTTGGCTTTTTGAGGCTTGATAAAGTAAAGACCACTTTTCCTGGCACCTTTGTTTGCAACGTCTTGACAGTCTGAGGTAAAGATATTCAAAGGATCATTATTAATCTAACCACAATTCTATACACACATTTATTTGCTATCTTAGCTTTCTTAGTATAAGAAAAACAATTAATTCAAATGGCAGTGCTGCACACTTAGCTATTTAATTCACATACTTCAATGTCATTGCCACAAAACAATCCTACTGAGGGTCACAGGACTTGTGTAAGATGTCCATGTTAGGACAATCGGGTTTTGGCCAAAAAGGCCAGAGATCTCTGTTCCATCTGAATGCCTTTTTTGCAGAGCATCAACCTAGCACTCCTATTGATTCAAGCACTGGTTCCATAACTTGTAATCTTACATACCTTTGCAGAAATCTATGGGCCACTAGATTACAAACAACTCATCATCACTGCAATACTTGTAACTGAATGAACCCTCCACCACACCAGAAGCATTTTGTGTACCTCTTCCAGTTGTCTCCTGTATTTCAGCCGTGTCTCTGCATGGCTCCTGACATAGTGACTCAAGATGGGCAATCTTCTCTTTCAGTTGTGAGATCCTGTTACTGTTCAGTATATGTGTATCTGTCAACTGTCTGGACAGGGAGACAAAATTGGTTTGTTGTCTTCTGCATGCGTAATACAAATTTCATTGCATACATGCCTCACCTATGTAGCATGCTGCTATGATACACCTCTGTAAAAGGAGGTGCCGCTATTAGCTCATTTTTCATGTTCAGCAGAATTAGTTAGAGAAATTGTACAAATATTCCACATACTCTGCATTACAGCACAAACACACATAAAATCTCCAAAGGTCTTGGAAAAAATATTTGGAATAGCTAGCACAGCAAAATAACCCCAACATAAGTACAAATATTGTCATGCTTCCCAGTGTTCTTGCCTTGCACTTTTTGCACAATTAATGACTTATGAAGATGACCAGAGAATGCAATGTAAGATCCACATGATCCTTCTGTATATTGCTAGCTACTAATGACAGTGTGGCCACCATGGTCCACAGGAGCACAAAAACCTTTCTGAGGGAGCCTTACCTGCACTTGATAAAAGAACAGAAAGAAAGCTATTTGGGTTACCAAGTGATACAAAAGGTGGAAGATACCTACTGTATAGTAGTTTCATGAGACAAAATAGTGTTTTCATATCTGATAATTTCTTCAATTATTTTCCTGGACTTCTTAGTAAAATCATCAATTGAACCTGTAAAACAAAGGTATAAAATTATTGCCATGAAGCAAATTAAAAAGCAAGAAAACTTCAGTTGTGTAATTTTTATATTCTCACTTGGTAGCGTCTGCTTCTCTGGTGGATAGAGGCTTTGGATGTGCTGAATCACATGCTCTGTTGTTCCTGTAGAGTTAGAAATTTGCCGCAACATTCTCTCCATTTCCTGCAGCTCCCCATCCACAGTGAGATGGTATTTATTAAAGAAATCTGCAATGCCACAGGTTGTTGGGCAGTAGCTACCCTAAAGTGGAAAGAATAATCATTGGCAATGTTTCAGGAGCAAAAAAAGGAGAGTACAAGAACTTTCAGGCATTGCTTATACAAACGATTGTGGATAAAAAAGTGCAGGCTTTTCCTAGTTTGCCTGGTGTATTTGAATTTAAAGAGGCAGTTTGCTCTCACACTATATACATACACACACAGAAAAGAAATGGTACATGGTGCTACTTGTAATATCTTCTAGATATATGCTTTTGTCAACAGCACAGCCTCTCCTACATTTTTACCAGCATACACATCTATTAATGGATAAGAGGCTTAAGCACAGCACATTTAACGAGTATAAAAAATATAAGTGAAGATCAAACAAAGTCATGAGTGATAATGGTAGTTAATAATCAGCATATGAAAGCTTTAGTTAGAGCCTTAAGATAAAGTTGTTCAGATACTTACAAATCGTTCATCTAATATGCAGCAGTTTTCTCTGGTAGCAACATACTGAAGAGAAGAAAGAAGACCATTTTCAGTGACATTTCAGACCATTTTCTCTGACAGTACTTTCCACATTGATTTTTCTAACACTGTCTCTTCACTTACCGCCATGCAAGTGGAAAAGAGCAGGGAGAGGAGAGGCCCCAGGGGAGCCCAGCTGCCTAATCTCAGCACCATCATATCTGTCCCACCAGGTGCTGCTGACTACTCAGCACAGTTGTGGAGTTAGCAGCTGAAAATGTTCGACCCAGCACAGGGTGGCAGCAGTTTAAGGGCGCAGGCTGAAGCTGGGGGCGGGCACTGGGAAGTGGTGGGAAGAGGTGGAGTAGGGGGTGAGGTGGATTCCCAGAATTTGCACATCTCTCACTCCTCCCATTTTCAGAACCTGCTTCACACCTATCTGCTTGATCTCTGCTCCATCTCCTCTCCTCTTAGGAGGGGCATGAAGATGCCACTTCTAGTAATACGAGCATAAAGAAACTCACACATGGCTTCAGAATTTTCACACAAACAGCACAAGGAAGAGCCACAGAAGTAATATGAATTATGCATAACAACTAACAATAGCCTAACGATTAATACTATTTTGTACTTGCATAGTACTTTCTCAATGTACTTTGCAAAGAGAATCAACATCAATTTACTTACCCACTAGATGAAAAAAATTAGGTTGAGAAAGGTAAAAGTCATGCTGGGCATTAAAAGAAGCCTGTGTGATTTCTCACAGGCAATGAAAGCACAAATCTTCCCTATAACTCTACTCAAGAAGTCAATCTGAATGACTTTGGCGAAAGCTTCCTTGCTGGGGAAAGAATGTTGTCAGTATCTGCCTTATTCATTACACCTACAAGACTGGTGACAGGTTCCCTCTTCCACTACAGGTTTTACCCCAGCCAAATTATTTATGTATGTTCTTCTGCTTAGTATATGCATTAATAACAGTAATAGCTTTCTACTCATATCCTGCAAGTGTTTAGGCTGTGGCTTCTACAGAGAAAGCCTGCTCTTGTGTCTAAAGTATCATGTGATGAAACAATGTTCAGTGAGGCTTTTTGACTTCCAGATGTTTGACCAAATAATGGAAAGAATGGTAGGACTGGGGCTTGCTGCTAGGTCTGTTGTTATTGGTTGTCTTTGTAATTTCAGGGAAATTACTTCACCTCTGTATAGCAGGACCAATGTTTTAGAAACAACATACAGAAGCTAGAGGTTGTATTATTACAAAATTAGACATGATAGTGTCCTGAAATGCATAGAGTTCCTGGTCTTTATATCCTCTTTTCATCTGGTCACAACTGGTCAAACAGAAGGTACCATCATGTTTGAGGTTCTAGACACTTACTTCCAGATGGAAATCCTAGCATTTACAGTGGTAAAAATCAATTAATGGGATACTTATGTGAAGCTGAAGCACTATTCATGAGAAAGTCAGCTTTCCAGTAAGTGTACTGATGACCAGTGCTAGGCTGCCAAAAGTTCTTTCCAAAGAATGACCAGTACTAGAAGTTTGTCCTTCCAAATCTGGCATTGATTACCTTCAAGAGGCATGTGCTGAACGTGTGCCTGTTGTCCTTACTGACACAAACAGGACATGGATCCACCTTTTACAGAGTTCTTTCATAAAGAGTGAAAAGAAAGTAAATAAAACTGGGTAAAAGTCTACCTGCTATTGTGTCTTCTATTGTTGATTCATTAACTATGTTAACATGGACCCAGGAAACTACCAGTGAATCTCCCTGCCACTGCTACCCACACATTGCTTGAGCTTGCTTTGCCGCTTTGCTGGGTGCAGGTTATTTGTTAGCATATGAATGACATGGGGACCAGTGGATCCTGGAAGTGTAATTTCAGTGGCTGTGCACCACCAGGATTATCTTAAATATGATTATATAGTATGAGTAGGTTGCTAGTATGAACTTTATAAAATAACTGTCCCAGTTTCAACCACAGATATACACTCAATAGTACAGATGGGCACATGTGTGTGACACAAGTGAACCACTTTAACAGAGTAAAGAGCATACCCTTCCCTTTTGTTGGTAATAAATATTTAAAATGAATATTTTTGTTTATTTTACTTATTACATGGTCATGATTTAGCCTTGAATAATTAGTCCTTCACTTCCTTCTCCTTTCTTCTATGGTTTCACCTAAGAAATGGATGTTTTTTCATTAAGTTGAAAACAACATGTATGCTTAGTGGGATGGCTTTGTAATATTGTTTCTGGCTGCAAAATAGCTGACCCATTTACCAAAATGTACTAGAGACCTAGTTGTACTCTGAGACGTGCCCAACATGACTCGACCATGTTGATTTTCTGGACAGTTTTTTCTTTCCAGTAAGTCTATTTGCTGATTTGGCAATAAACAAGGAACAATTTGTGTAGCACAGGCAGAAACAAGAGTTCTCAAAGTAAATTCACTTTTCTCTTGCCTTTTTTTTTCTTTTATCTTTTTAGTAGATAGTAAAGGTCAATTATTATTTGATTAAAAGAACTTCAACTCCATTTCGATTAGTATTGTTGTCAAACAGCTACTAGGAGACTATCCAACACCTTCTCATTATTCACAGTAAATCTTCCCTCAGAAATACAAATCAGATGAAATAGGTTTGTGCTTGTAAATTATTTCCCGAATATCAGAGTATCCTTACAGCTGTCTTAGAAAATCAACTGGGTTTTTAAATATATGAGCCATACTTACATGCTTTAAGAATCTAACTTGAAAAATCAGTGCATTTTTTTAACTGAAATTGTTCAGTGGGCTTGGCTGGAAGTTGTGGGGTTTTTTCCTTGACTTTTTTTTTTTTTTAACTTTTTTTTTAACTTTTTGTTTTTTTACTTTTTTCTAACTTTTTTAACTTTTTTTTAACTTTTTTTTACTTTTTAAAACTTTTTTACTTTGAAAAACTTTTTTACTTTTTTTTACTTTTTTTCCTTTATTTTACTTTTTAAAACTTTTTAAACTTTTAAAACTTTTAAAACTTTTTTTACCTTTCTTTACTTTTTTTTAATTTTTAAACTTTTTTTACCTTTTAAAATTTTTTTACTTTTTTAAAACCTTTTTTTACTTTTTTTTTAAACTTTTTTTTTTTTAAAGATACTGATTTTCCTATAAACACCAAATAAAAATGTTGAAAACACTCCAAAACTAAATACTGGGGGAAAAACTTGCCTGCTTTGCAATCCATTATCAATATGCATTACCCTGCTTATAGTACTAGCAAGCTATACAGATTAGTGGGCAAAATCCCCTACACTGAGTCAATCAGTAAGTGAGTGACAATTAGGGTGAGAAACAGAGATGACTAAAAAGCTGGCTAGTATTCAAGGTATGCTGCTACTGCATTGTAAAGGTGACTGCTTTACAAACAAAAGCAAAAAAAAAAGTGAAAATAAAAAAAAAAAAGTTTTGTAACTCATCTTTCTGTTTCTCTTTCAATATTCAACACTTGGGTAAAAGGTAAATGGCAACATTTTTGCCAATCTGATAGTCCACTCTGCGCAACAGTTCTTCCTCGCCCTTCCTGAAGTGAAATGCCTGGAGGATTCATGAGTCAGCAAAAATTAGCTCTCAGTTGCTCTGCATAGAAGGAAGATTTTGTTTCTTTTCACTTAGGAAACGAGTAAGACATTTGCTATGCTTCTGTTCAAATACAGGCTGTAAACTGTTCTGTTTCTGAGGAAAAGTAGGAAATGGATGTACTTGTGTCAGCAGTGGCTTCCCATATTGGAAAGAATTCATGGGATATTTTGATGCATGAACACTGTGAATACAAAAGGTATTTTCTAAAATACTAAGAAACCCCAAACCATGTGTTTGAATCAAACATCATTATTGATCCTTGAGTTGTTCATGCTTTATACTGGGCTATTAGATGCAACATGGCAAATCTCTTCCTTTACTGATTTACAGAGATCATTTTCAACTGTTGATTCACTTAGGAAAGGTTGGTTTTCAGACTGTCTGCAGGGGAGAGATTGCAATGTATGCTTTACCTTGAGGGCAAGAGCAGTGAACTCCATTTGTTAAACAAAGAGATGCACTAATTTGTGGGAAGGAGATAAGTAATAAATTCAAATATTTGCTGAAAATTTTGTAATTAGTTGAGAGGACAGAGCCTCAATAAACTAAACAGAGCCTACTCAATAAACTAAAATATTTGTTACTATCTGCTTATGCTGTTGCTTAGGACAGGAAGTTATTTCCTGTGACATTAAAGGAAATAACAAAAATTTAATGTATTTCACAATAAAACCTGGGTCTGTGATATACTTTGCTTGTACTTTTAAAACAATCAGAGGAAGCTTGACTCTTAGAAAAAATCCTAGCCAAAAAAAAAGGAAAATGTATGTACTCTGTATTGTCCTCCCCAACTTGCAGAATTAGCTCTGAATGCTGTGAATTCAGGATGGCAGTAGTAGAAGAATTAATTTCTGCTGGGATCTCAACACAGCAGAGAGGAGGCAGTCTAGGAGGTACTAAGAGTGCATGGAGGACAGCTTCTTATCCCAGGTGCTGCGTGAGCCTACCAGGGTAAGGCTATGCTTGACCTCCTCTTCACCAATAGGGAAGGGATGGTGGGTGATGTGGTGGTCGGAGGGTTTTTAGGGGCCAGTGACCATGAGATAATTGAATTTTCAGTATTCAGTCAAGCTAAGAGGGGCAGCAAGAAGACCTCCACTCTGGACTTCAGGTTACTCAAGGAACTAACTCAGAAGGTTCCTTGGGAAACAGCCCTTAAAAACAAAGGGGTCCAGGAGAGCTAGACCTGCTTCAAGGAAGAACTATTGATGGCACAAGAACAGGCTGTGCCAATGTGCTGGAAGATGAGCCGCCGGGGCAGACGGCCAGCCTGGATGAGCAATGAACTTGTAAAAAAACTAAGGGAAAAAAAGAGGGTGTATCATCTTTGGAAGAAAGAGGAGGCAACCCATAGAATGTTTAAGGATGTTGCTAGGTCTTGTAGGAAGAAAATTAGGGAGGCAAAAGCACATTTAGAACTTAGACTGGCCTCTGCTGTGAAGGACAACAAAAAAATCCTTCTATAAATATATTAATAGCAAGAGGAAGGGCAAGGACAACCTCCACTCCTTGATGGACACGGAGGGGAACGCTGTAACAAAGGATGAGGAAAAGGCAGAGGTACTTAACACTTTCTTTGCCTCAATTTTTACTAGCAGGATGGAATGTCTTCCGGACAGCTGGCCTGCAGAACTGGCAGAAGGAGCCAGGGAGCTGCATAGTTTCCCTATGTTCCATGAGCAGGTGATTGGAACTCTTCTCAGCCGCTTGGATCCCCACAAGTCCATGGGACCAGATGGGATCCATCCTAGGGTGCTGAGAGAGCTGGCAGATGAGCTGGCCAAGCCACTCTCCATGATTTTTCAATAGTCCTGGCTCACTGGAGACATCCCAGAAGACTGGAAGCTGGCCAACGTGGTGCCCATCCACAAGAAGGGCTGGTTGGATGAGCCAGGGAATTATAGGCCTGTCAGCCTGACCTCAGTGCCAGGCAAGATTATGGAACAGGTCATCTTGAGTGCAATCACACAGCACTTACAGGATGGCCAAGGGATCAGGCCCAGCCAGCATGGATTTAGGAAGGGCAGGTCCTGCCTGACCAACCTGATCTCCTTCTATGATCAGGTGACCCGCCTGGTGGATGTGGGGAGGCCTGTGGATGTAGTCTACCTGGACCTCAGCAAGGCTTTTGACACTGTCCTCCACAGCAAACTCCTGGCCAAGCTATCAGCCCATGGCTTGGATGGGGGCACACTAGGTTGGGTTAGGAACTGGCTGGAGGGCCGAGCCCAGAGAGTGGTGGTGAATGGTGCCACATCCAGCTGGCAGCCAGTCACTAGTGGTGTGCCCCAAGGATCAGTGCTGGGCCCCATGCTCTTTAACATCTTTATTGATGATCTGGATGAGGGCATTGAGTCCATCATCAGTAAATTTGCTGACGACACCAAGCTGGGGGCAGGAGTTGATCTGCTGGAGGGTAGAGAGGCTCTGCAGAGGGACCTCGACAGGCTGGGCAGATGGGCAGAGTCCAACGGCATGAGATTTAACACATCCAAGTGCCGGGTTCTGCACATTGGCCACAGCAACCCAGCAACACAGCAACACAGTGCTACAGGCTGGGGTCAGAGTGGCTGGAGAGCAGCCAGGCAGAGAGGGACCTGGGGGTGCTGGTTGATGGTAGGCTGAACATGAGCCTGCAGTGTGCCCAGGCAGCCAAGAGGGCAAATGGCATCCTGGCCTGCATCAGGAACAGTGTCCAGAAGGAGCAGGGAGGTCATTCTCCCCCTGTATGCTGCACTGGTTAGGCCACACCTTTAGTACTGTGTCCAGTTCTGGGCCCCTCAGTTTAGGAAGGATGTTGACCTGCTGGAACATGTCCAGAGAAGGGCAACAAAGTTGGTGAGGGGTTTGGAGCACAAGCCCTATGAACAGAGTCTGAGGGAGCTGGGGTTGCTTAGCCTGGAGAAGAGGAGACTCAGGGGTGACCTTATTGCTCTCTACAACTACCTGAAGGGTGGTTGTAGACAGGTGGAGGTTAGTCTCTTCTCCCAAGCAGCCAGCACCAGAACAAGAGGACACAGTCTCAGGCTGTGCCAGGGGAGGTTTAGGCTGGATGTTAGGAAGAAGTTCTACACAGAGAGAGTGATTGCCCATTGGAATGGGCTGTCTGAGGAGGTGGTGGAGTCACCATCATTGGAGGTGTTCAGGAGGAGACTTGATGGGATGCTTGGTGCCATGGTTTAATTATTAGGTGGGTTGGATTGGTTGATAGGTTGGACACGATGATCTTGAAGGTCTCTTCCAACGTGGTCTATTCTATTCTATTCTATTCTATTCTATTCTATTCTATTCTATTTCTTTTACACCTCATCTGTGCTCTGTGGTAGCGCACAAATCTGTTTACAGGGAGAAAAGCAGAAGTCTACATAGGGGACATTAATGGCACTAGCCATTAGTAAAAGTAAATCTGAGTCTTTGGGGTCACTGAAGAAACTGAATGTCAGAGTGAACTACATTTGAACCATGACCAAGAAAAAAAAATAATTCTTTAATTATTTTTTTACCTTGCAACCTTTTTCTTTCTCCAGCATAAAAATGAAACCCAGAAGTATTTGTTTTGTTTTTATTGCCTTTCTCTCTCAAAATCTGTGAAAGGAATTAAAAATCTGGCTTACTCTTAAGTCGATGGAAGTGGATTCCTACCATGAAATAGATTATGGCATCTATTTTTTTTTGACACTTATGCTCTACAAATGCCACAAATCTGGTAATTTTTTTTTTTACTAGCATCTCCATGTATAAATTATGTATAGAGTTGTTGCTATCTGTAGCCTCTTGCAGGCTTCACCAACAATCTCACAGTGCCATCTGTTGTCCTCAAAGAGTCATAAACTTTTCCTACAATCTGTGAGAAGTTAAAATCTCAACGTTACAACTTGTCCATCACAGACTGTTGCTTCCCAAGCCTCTAAACAACTTGCCTCTGTTTTCAGTAAAACAATCCTGACATCTACAGTGAAAAAATGGGATCTGAACCAATCATTATAAGCACCACTGTCTTAGTATCTTACACATGTAGGACAGACATTCTCTCATACGCATGTAAACATCCCTACGCAAACTTGCGAATTGTATTCATGTTCCATAAGTTCTTTAAAATGGTTTCTGACAAAGTACAGTCCAGCTTATTGCAGAACCATGAGCAGTTGCTGTCAAAATCTGTTCTACAAAAATATTTGAAAGAAATTGGAAGAACAAACCACCTTCTAGATTCCAAGACTGTTCTGCCAAGGTGTGTCTGCACGTGTGAATATTTGTATCTTAATACAGATAAAATGTATTTGTTCATACAGGGCAAAATGCACATGTTTGCCTCTCTGCATAGCGCAGACAGTACAGGGGATATTGGCAGGAGATGACACTTTCTGGAGTTGGGGATAGTTTTGCGAAAGAGGCAGGTGCACAGTGGTGAAACACAGCCACCTGCTGGCCTCCGGTTCTACTGGTTGGTTGAGCAACCTTGTATTCTCATGTCCAGAAAATCAGTTTTGCAGCATCTTGGTCCAACCCATTTCATCAGGGGTTTTACTTACGTTCATGGGTTGTAAATTATTATGTTTGTTAGCGATTGGCTTTTATTTCTGATATGTTTAAGCACAGATGTGAGTGATGCTGCAGCATGTTGATTATGGAGTCTCAGCCAAGGTAAAATGACTTTGAATTTCACCACAGGATTTGAGACCATTGCAAGACTTGCTGAGGATTAGTCATGTTTTCTGATACATTATAGTATGTTGAAATCTTGCTGCAATGTATTCCACATTGAAATGCCATATTGCAATGGAAGACACTTTGAACTTTAGCTACAGAAAGTGTTTGTCCTTATGGTTCTTGCTTCAAAGTTTAAGGACCTATAATAAAGACAGATTTGTATATTTAGGACAAAGCTATCTGGAGACAGCTATGTATACATGTTTTTTTCCCCCCACTGTGATTATTTGTATGTTTACTAGTTTATAGGGACTCAAAACCTGCAAGCTTTCACCATACCAATTTTTTAATAATCAAAAGTTAGGCCCTCTCTGTGTGTAGGGAACCACCTTTTCTTCTTTGTGACCTCTTTGCTTCTGCCTGTTAATAACTTAGTACAGTAATTGTTTGTAATTTCTTGGCACTTAGAAGGTTACAAGATGGTGCTTTATGGCCTTTTTGCAATAGGAAAACACTGCAGCTCCCTAAATAAAGAACCAGATTCTGAGATCACAGCATGAATATTTTCTGTTCTTTCAGCTGCATAATTTCTATCTGCAATTAGAAATCAGGACAATTGGACACTTCATCAGCAATTTTCAAAAGTACTTAAGTATTTTCAACATGGCTGCATTTTACATCAGTAAAACCACCTGTCATCATCATATACTTAGCATCATCTATATCACACATTGCATTTTTCAGCATTCCTGCAAAGACCCCACACTTTATAAGTGTTTAATTTGCAAGAGATTATTCAAAATCACCTAGAGTTAAAAAAAACCAACAAACCAACAGCTAGACCTAGCAGTTACTGTAGTCACTGTCCTGATGTATGTAGTCACATACCAGACGATTGACATGGATTTTTCTCTAGCCAGTGAGTCACGCTCAAGTATCTCCACATGACTCTGTGGAGATGCACATATCTCTGTGGAGATGTTCAAAGACAGCCCCCTTATTCAGAGTTCAGGACTTGGATATTGCTCCTCCATATGTAACTGGGAATTTTGTGACATTCACCTCATGTCCATTTGCTTAGAAATTCAGTCTGGGACCTGAGAAAACCTTCCTGTCGAAACTGAGCCGTGTTGCCACAGAAATCACACTTTTCATTTAGGGAAGGAGGAAAAAGTTCAATGAACGTTTCATAATCAGACTATTTGACATACTTTTGACGTTACCACAACCCTCAAAGAAGGCTGCACTTTTAACCCCACCACTCCACGCAAGGCGTCCATTAGTGCCTTTGTCACAAGGACAAAAGTGACTTGCCAACCTTGCAGCACCCCAAAGATGCGGCAACCCCAAACCTGCCTGGCATTGATCCATGTTCGGCACGGGCTAGAATAAAACTAGACGTGCCGTTTAGGCACGCCCTGCAGCGCAGCCACCACTGCCATTCAGCTGCCGGGCGCTACGCATTGCACCAAGTAAGCCAGCCGGGACGAGCGGGAACCCTTGGCGCCCCTGTCGTTTTCCCCATCGAACTCGGGGCTTGTAAACTCTCTCGAGTCCCCTCTCCCAAACGCTCGCACAAGCCCCCAGCGCTTTCCCGGCGACCTGGCGCGCTGCTGCCGCGGGCTGGACCGGAGCGGTCGCGGGCTTCGGCCAGGGGCGGCGCGTCGGGGCCGGGGCGGCGCGTCGGGGCCGGGGCGGCGCGTCGGGGCCGGGGCGGCGCGTCGGGGCCGGGGCGGCGCGTCGGGGCCGGGGCGGCGCGTCGGGGCCGGGGCGGCGCGTCGGGGCGCGCCCGCCGCCGCTACGATGAGCTGTGCCGCGCTGCTGGGATGCCGGGGGCCGCGGCTCCTGGGGGCCGCGGCTCGCCCGCCCCGCTGGAGCAGGCGGCATAGTGCCGGTTGCGATCCTCCCGCAGGCGCCGCGGTGCGCATCGGCTGCGCGTCGGGTTTCTGGGGGGACACGGCTGCCGCAGGTAGGGGCGGCGCGGGGCCAGCGGCGGCGGAGGCTGCCCGCAGGCGCGGCAGGGTGACCCGTCCGGGCGATGGTCGCCGGGGTACCGAGGCCTGGCGAGGCTAGCTGATCAAGCTGCCGGGCGGTGGCTGTCTATTGCCGTAAGCAGCCCCATTGCATAAGCGGCCGGGCCCAGGCTGCTGCCGCTCACCCGGACGGGGCGGGCCGTCTGCGGAGTGTAAAGGCCGGACAGCGCGGCTTGCCTCGGCGCACCGCTGCGGCCGGGCCGCGGTACCGTTGTGCTAAGGGTGGGTCCTTTCCTGCTCCGACAGTGCCGCAGTTGCTGTACGGAGGGAAACTGGATTTCCTCGTCTTCGATTATCTCTCCGAGATCACCATGTCATTGCTGACGGCTGCCAAAGCCCGGTCTCCCGTAAGTACCCCTCCGTACTTCCCCGACTCGCATCCGACCCGCATCACGCTGGGAGCCAGTTTAAGACATGCCAGGTTATGGGGGCACGTTTGCTGTATACTTATTATTTGAATGTGTTTATTTAGTTTCGTATGTTTAGTTTCATCTAGCAAAAGCGTTCACGTGCTCTTCTACATCATTGCATTTGTTCTTCCCTGATTTGTTAACCAAGAACAGGGATTAGGCTGATTTAACAGTGACATGTTATTGCAGCTTTTAATTTTTTTCAGGCTTTAGGTTACACTCCAGATTTCGTCTCCGCTGCCATGGCTCCCTATATAAAAGACATTCACAGGAAAGGTATGCCACTCTTCTCATGAGTTTGTTAAAATTAAGTTCATTTGCTTACAATGAGTTTTGTATGACTTTCATCACTATAAACAGATGGTTTTTACCCCAATATATTGCTGCCCTCTAGGAATAATGTTTAAACATCAGCAGAAATTCCATTGTGAAGTTCAAGTCTAATGGTGACATTTAAATTGGGTTAATTTGAAATGTTTGCTGTCATCAGAATATATATGTGTATTTCTTATTGTAGCTTTTGTGAATGGAAGATTGCTTTACAGATCTTTCTTGAAAGACATTTTCAATGCCATCTAAGTGTTTTTCAACATTCCCATATAATTTTAGAATATCAAGTTATTTTCTGATTGCTTTTTGGATTGCTTTTTGAGTTTTGTTTGCATTGGTACAGCTTCATAGCTTTCTGAGGTTGAGAGGACAAAGGGAATTCTTCTAAGTACTCAATACCTTGCTAACAGGGTCTGGAATTTATAGAGGTAGAGGCATATTTCTGCTAAAATGCAATTCTTTGGGGAGCATGGATGCCTGAATGACTGATGTCAAATATTGGTTCTGAAGGAGTCGTTTTGATTCTGTCTCATCATCTGTGTCTTTTTGGACACCTTCTGTTTCCATGCGTAAAGGAAAGATGAGTAGTATCTATAACAATTATTTTTCAGTGAATGGTTTTGCATCGGCTTATTCTGATCCTTTCATGAATTAAATAGTGTTCATATTTCAATGTGATTTTTACTGCTTTACTTGCTTAGGTACTTGACACCTTGCAAAGGTAATACCTTGCACAAGCAATTCAGGCTGCTGAACTTAATTTGTTTATTTTGTTTAGGTGTTCGTGTCATCAGTAATGCTGGTGGAATTAATCCACTTGCTTGTGCAGCTGCCCTTCAGGAGGTGGCAAAGAAAGCAGATGTTGACTTGAAAATAGCTGTTGTTACTGGAGATGACCTAATGAATGAGGTATTTTGCTTTGTCTTAAGTCTTGATAGCATTATGGAAATTAGTTTGTATAGTGTGACAGTTTAGGCTGTGCCTTTAAAAAAAAATTCAGAGCAAATCTACTCGTGACATATAGCAAAGTGGCATTTACTAGCCTTTGGGAACTTATTTTGTATATCTTCATGCAGTAGCCTTCTACTCTTAAAAGGCATCTAAAAATTGTTGCTTCATTTTCTGTCTCTCTTTTTTTTCTTAATTAATAAACCAAATTCTTAGCATATCTCTTGGCATGTAACTGGGGTGAATTTTACCAGACTCTCGATCTGCTGTGTACTGTTTTGAAGGAAATACAATCTAGGGTTGGCTTGCTCTTAAGGAGAGGCTAGGATGTGCTGTTACTTACTGCTTCTGTCTAAATTAAATAATCCTGACTGTTTCGTCTCTTAAATTTAAATGTGATGTAGTTACATGTGTTCAAATATTCATCCCTTCTAGCAGTTTACAGTCATTTCTTCTTATTTTGCTCACAGGTAGCTGGTTTCCTGTTGTTAAGAATGTTTATGGCTATGATATGGAAATAGATTTGCACTATAATTAGATCCCTGCTTGTATCTTGGAAAATTATTTATTTGTGTATGCTTTGTTACTCCTTGCATGCTATTGAATGTAGAAGATGGTCAAGTAAGAGTGTTCTATTTTTTTTTTTTTTTTTCATTTGCAAATTATGTGCAGCACATGGACTTCCTTTCAAGAAATTTCTGCCCTACTGAAATTTGTTTTAGCATCAGTGGTCTGGAATTTCACTATTGGTACAGCAGTAAAATGGTCGATGTTTAAGCTTGGCATGGGCATTTCTGGTCTGAAATGAATTATTTTTTCGTACTATTGTCAGTACCTAACTTAAAGGAACAAAATGAGACAACTTGAACTGTTGATACCAAACATTACAAATGACACTAGGAAATGTTATTTGTGTTTTGGAACATTTTAGTCCCTAACAGTGATTTGAAGTGGAAGGTTTTTCACCATGCTATGGATCTCCCCTGTAACTATCAGTAGACATTGAATCTCTGCAGTCATTTGCCCCTGCATCCACTGGTTTCCCAAGCTGTCTAATACACAGTTAAAAGCACCTACACCCTTACCTATCTCTCTGGAAATACGATGCATTCTAAGTATCATCTGGAGCTAGAATTAGGCTTGTTTTCTGGCCACACCACCACTGCAGTTGTGGCAGACACATTTCTTTTTGCAGGGGTTGTTTTATTCAGTCTTACAGCAATTAAAGACAGTTTAAAAGCCCCTGGAATGTACCAGTGCATTGTAGTTGATCATCTCTGAACAAGCTGTCATTCTTTAAAGACTGACTCCATTTTTCATGTCTGTTCACAAAGTACAGTTTAAAGTCTAGAGATTTTAGCCTTTCAATTGATTTGTATTGTTGCTAATTTTAGTGATTTGCTTATACTTTATTTAGAGTTGTGATGAAGTGGATCTGTTGTCTGAAACGAATAAAAACCTTACAGTAGATAATACAAAATACTCAAAGATTTGACATTTTCTTTGTTTTCTAACAGAAAGAGAACCTAAGAGGAGCTGGTATTACTGATTCAGAGAGTGGCAAACAATTTCCAGAGAGCATCCATAGCATAAATGTATATCTTGGGTGAGTTATTTTAACAAATTTTTCTAATGGAAAAATAATTATAACACATTTTCTACATGAAATTGGTTTGTTTTGCAAGTAGAACCACCTGGTATGTGAGGTTCATCTTTATATTATTCAGACAACCAGAAAAAAAATAAAAATTGATTGTAACTCTTAATTTAGAACCTTGCCAGTTGTGACTGCTTGCCTCCTTCATGATGCTAAAGGCTTCCCATATGTCTCTAAATGCTGGTGTTCTAGGTAGTGGATCATGAAAAGTTGTCATTTTCCATTGTCACCAACAACTTGAGTAGAATTGATGTCAGTCACATGTATCAGGGGAGGGCCTGAGAAATGGGACAGTGGACAGGTGTTCCCAGAATCCAGTATATCTTCCAGATGGTGATCCTGGTTTTCCTTTTCCATCCTCCATAGCATATATGCAATCCCTCCTGCATTTCTGTTTGGTGTATTTCTAAAGTCTGTGCACACAGCACCTTCCCACCCCCACCTTTTACATTAATCTTTGTGGAAAAAATGCAGTGCTCTCCTTTCCAAAGTTGCATCACTGGCAGATACAGAGTATGGCTGTACCTAACTCAGCTTGTATTTTTATCTGTAAAATAAGAACCTTTTATAGTCTTTTTAAATATAGCACTTTTGGTTTGTTAAACTTTGGCTTGCAACATTTGCGGATCATGAGTAGCTGTAAATGAAAATGAAGAGATCGTGTTTTGAGATTTGTAATTGTGAGAAAGTTTTCATTCCAGTTTTGGTGATTTGTGACTTATTAACACATTTAAAAAGCAACACAAATCAGAGAGGACAAAAGCAGACTTCTCTGAGGTTCAGACATTAAAAAAAGCTATTGCTTCTGTCACTGCTTCATAAATAGATGCTAGCACAGTAGAATCTTGCTCCTCGTTTTCTGATAAAGGCAGTATTTCTTTATGGGCCCCTTAATATCAGTTGCATTGAAATGTAAAACTATTACTAGCTTCCTAAGTTAGCCATTTCATAAGTTAAAATTTTCATTGACAGCATTAGCAGTGGATGCTTATTCATAATGCAAATGATAACTTTATAAAATAAGCCAATATCAGATTGTAATGGTTAAAATTGGTGTAAGTTCTGTAGATCACTTTTAGTTCCCTAAATATGATGGTGTTTACAGTTTGAGTCTTGATTCAAGTGTGTAAACTCCACCTGAAAAATCTGCACTGGGGTATCAGACCTGATGTGTTTCTTCTGTCCATTCTGATATGGACTACTGGGAGCTCTGTGGATTGAGGTTATGTGGACTTTTGATAAGAACCAAACAGCTGTATTCACTGCTTTTTGAAGGTAGCTCCAGAGTATTCCTATCAGTATCCTGTATCTATACATGCAAACTTCTATTTGTGCTTCTTACACTATGTAAATTGTGTGAGAGGTGTACATTATTTCTCTATGCTGCATATTTGATTGTTGTTCTAGACAGTGTCTTGGTTGATGTAGCATTAGGAAAAAACCACCCCCAAACTTACATTTTATGTTTACATCACTGATAGAATCTGCGTCTTTTAACTTTTGTCTTTAGAAAACCAGGGCTAAGTCTATAGAAACCATAGGAAAGCAATTCCCTTGGTTTGTTCTTCCAAGGCACATGGCTTACATGGTTTATGTTTCCAGGATGCCCGTTTCGTGAAGAATAGAAGGCTTCTGCAAATAGCATGCGTTTAGAATCCAGGCACTGCAGATGCTGTTCAGAGTTGATTACTAAAGTGTATAAACCTAAGCAGTTCATTTGGGTGAATATTTTCAAGACTGACTAATTTTACCTGTTTCTCTGAGCATCAAGACAAGTGTTTAATCTGTCATATAGGTACTTGAGTTTGACAGGTGATCAGATCTGATGATTGCTTTTTAAAATATTCCTGTTGTATATACAAAATGACAGACTGGTTGCTAAAGATGTTTTTGTTATTTCCTGTGTGATTGATTCTCCTGCATGGCAGGCAACTGGTCTTTTTAAACAATGCTTTAAAAAGTAAAAGTACTTATGGTTGTGTTTAGAAACTTGGTGCCATGGTTTAGTTGATTAGATGGTGTTGGGTGATAGGTTGGACTTGATTGATCTCAAAGGTCTTTTCCAACCTGGTCTATTCTATTCTATTCAATTCAATTCTATTCTATTCTATTCTACTCTATTCTACAGTGCAAGACCTATAAGCAGGGCTCTTGATCTTGGAGCTGATATTGTTGTGACGGGTAGATGCGTTGACAGTGGGATCGTATTAGGACCGCTCATTCATTCTGTAAGTATAAGTTAATTTCTGAATGATAATGAACATATGTGAATGCATATTCAGCAATCATTGCTGCTGAATGGAGACAAAATGAACAATTTTTGCTCCTTAGGAAAATGCAGATGAATAATAAATTTAAAATAATGAGCATCTTGATTTTTATTTATTTTCTTTGTACCTTCTTGCATGTGTGAAAAGTCGCCAGCTTTCATTTCTCATGCATTTATAGCAGGGATGTTTATGAACTTGTGTGTCATGAAGCTGAAAAGCGTTTTGGTAAAGTTAAGGAAGCCTCACCATGTTTCACCAGTGTTTCAGTATTGATTTTCCCGCCCACTCACCCCCTTTAAAATGCAGAGTGCAAGGTTAGTGAGAAACACGTCTGTTTTTCTTTACCGCAAGGTGGCGATAGCGGCGCTCACTTGGCTTTTGCTGGGAGGGGCACATGAGGTGGTCTGAAACACTGGTCTTTTTCAGTGGATAAGCACTTCTAAGTCGTTAAGATTCAGTGCAACATTTCTCAAATTCCTCACATTTCAGCGAATTATACAAACAGGATATGTAGTGATTGAAGTAGCGAATGAATGTTTTTTGGGGGGGCATATATGTTTAAACAATATGAGGGGATGTGTTAGTGTCTGGGTACAAACATGTTTTCTCAAACTTCACATGCTTAGGACTTCATGTGTGACCACCGTTGCCTAATCTAGAATTAAACTTCCACACATGTAATTGATGTGTTATTTTATTCCTAGCTATTTGCATTTTCAAAAGTAGTTCTCAGTGTGTACTATTTACACCAGAGGGGCCTTATCAGATTTACTGTAAGATTTTAGGTATAATCCTAAAGTAAGTAAGGAGTGTATAGCTTGCAATGTATTGAACTTTGGAAAAATTAGTTAAACAGAAAACATACTTCCAGTTTTTAAGGATGAATGGTAGTATTCCAGGAACTGATCATTTTCAAAAGATGAAAATCATAGTGGTTTGTTTTCCAGACACAAAACAGGTGCTAGACTTCTAAGACCTGGGGTTCACAAATTTCAAATAATATGAACATTGTACTTCCATTTTTTTTGAAGAGGACCTGATTGAGAATTTTCTGTTTGTCTGGGTGTATCAGGAACAGGAAAATTGAAATACATACAGCAATTCAAATCCATGTACAGCACTTGCCAATTGTTATTCTTCAGATTCCTGCAGTTAAAATGTATTTGATGTGTTGTTACTCAGAACAAGGAACATATGTGCAGTTTTCTGTACTGTATAAAACTTTTATATGTGTAACATATTTCTGTTTTTCTTCTAGTTTGGCTGGAATAGGGATGAATTTGACTTGCTAGCTGCGGGAAGGTAAACGATATAAGAGGAAATGGGTAAATCTATATTGCACATCATGTAATGTCAGCATAACAGAACTTTTTAAGCACTTAGTGATTTTGCATATTGTTACTGAATTTGTTTATTTGAATGTTTTTGCTAGGTTTTATGTTCATTTTTTAATGATCACCTAATACAACTTTCTCATTTGCAACTGAAATTGTAGAAACTTCATTCTGGACCAATTTTAACAAAATGAGGAAAGGAGTAAATTATTTTACTTAACAAATTATTGTCCTGTCCTTTTTGTGGTAGGAGATGTAATCTTGCAGTACAGAATAGTGATTATCAGCTTTTTATGTTTAGCCATCACTGTTGATAGTTGAAATGGTTGCAGGGCTTATCCTCAAAGATGTGCAGAAGGAGGTCCAGTCAGAGATCAGCATCATTGTATGGTTTTGCAGAAGTGCACTCAGAGTCCTCAATTTGCAAACCGTAGTTGTAAATCCTAAAGGTAGGAATCTGAACCAGTTAGTATAGGGTAAAATTCTGTCACCCTAAAGTAGTCTTCTGCATCATCTGACCGTATTGAAGTCCATAAAAATGAGTGACTGCTTAGGTGACATGAGTATACCTATGTTTGAATCTCCTGTGGTTTGAGAATAAATGTGGAGAGAAACTCCAGCTCTGCTGAATTTGGGATGATATATGGATTATTGTAATGAAGGATTTGAAAATCCTAAGTCCTAATCATAATTGAAAATAAGATGTTCTAGCTTTTGGTTTAAAAATAAGCTTTACATATTTAGTTACATAGGGTGGAGACTGCTAAGATCATGGAATCACAGAATTAACCAGGCTGGAAAAGACCTCTGACATCATCCAATCAACTAAACGATGGCACTAACTGCTGCATCCATTCATCTTAAACATTACCAGGGACGATGACTCCACCACCTCCAATGGCAAATCACTCTCTGAAGAATTTTTCCCTAACATCCAGCCTAAACTTCCCCTGGTGCAGCTTGAGTCTGTGTCCTCTCAGTCTGTCACTAGTTTTTGGGAGAAGAGACCAAGCCCCATCTGGCTACAGCCTCCTTTGAGGCAGTTGTAGAGAGCAATAAGGTCTCCCTTGAACCTCCCTTTCTCCAGGCTAAACATCCCCAGCTCCCTCAGCCATTCCTCACAGGACTTGTGCTCTAGACCCCTCACCAGCTTTGTTGCCCTTCTCTAGGTACATTTGAGTATCTCACCATCTTGCTTAAACTGAGGGGCCCAGAACTGGACAGAATACTCAAGGTGTGGCCTAGACAGCGTCTGACTTTAGATTAAGACTTTTGGAAATGACTGACAAAACTTGGGTTTTGATGTCAGATATCCTTATGTTGTTGTTTGTTTGTTTGCTTTTCAGGAAATTGATTCTTCATATAAAAGTTAATCCTTTCAACTCTTTTTACATTCATGTTTCAGCATCCCTTGTTATGTTTAATGTGTAATTTATAAATGTATTTGTTGCCTGTGAAGCTAAAAAAAATAGACATGTTCTGATATTTAGCTTTATTGTGCTGTTATATTCTAAAGCTGTATTTGTGAAGCTTGATCTTTGTGGAATACTTAGTTACTTGAATGCCACTTTCCCAGCCTTGCAGGTCATCTCATTGAATGTGGTGCTCAGTGTACAGGTGGAATATTCACTGACTGGCATACAGTACCAGACTGGTAGGTAACAGTGATACCAGTTGTGAAGACTACTTCTACTTTATTCTTTTGAAGGAGTCAGTATGAGCCTCTTAATATTTTTCTGTTTTAATGTTATGTTTCTGAAAGGTCTGTTCTCCCTTTTGCTGTTTTCCTTTCTGGTTGACTGGAGACTTTCTTTGTGAACTTAAGCTGATAAAAAAATAGTCCCTTGCTTTTTATTTTCTTTTAGATTTCTGTTCCTTTTTTTTCTTTTAGATTTTGATTTCCACTTTATATCATCTTTTTTTAAAAAAGTTTGTTACATGGTTTCATGTGTGATTGTATTAAAAAAGGCACTATGGATATTTTGGATGCTGCTTCTTCTGTTAGATCAGATTTGCCTACTGTTCAGTCACAAATTTTACATAATCTGCTGTTGGTTGGGATGAGTGTATGTCGCAGTCCTCTCGTGATGTATGACTGCATGTCCACAAATATGTTGAGCTGTCAGTCCTTTCAAAAAATACATGTGCTTTTCTTGAGTTCAAGCTTGCTGAATTAGACTTTCACATAGAAATGTCCTTCTGCCAGCTGAGAATAGAATAGAATTAACCAGGTTGGAAAAGACCTTAGAGATCATAGAAATACCACAAGGAAGGACTAAGGTAGCCTGCTGTTGACCAGCTTCTTTTTTTAAAGAGTAGTTTAAAAGAGGTCAGGGAATGTGTTTTGCATAGGCTGCAGTTTATTCCTGTTTTCCTTGGGATGAGAGGGAGGAATCTTGTCCTGTGCTGTTCTGAGAATGACAATGCTTCCTTTACCTGATGGATGAAAGGGCTGAAGAGCAGTGGGAGTGATGCAAGAGCAAAGCTTGAAATTTTCATTGCGTGTGTTCCTGCCCCCAAGTTGACCCTGAGAAGGAGGCCACCAGGAGCAGCCCATAGTCCAGGTGGATGAACCAGCAGGACACTGTGTCCTGCCGCTTGAGGAGCAGCTCTTCTGAGTTAGTTCCCTAGGGCTGCCAAGCTTTTTCCTCCTCTTTGTGGTGACTATTTCTAATTCAGAGTGAGGTCCTGAAAGATATATTTTGCTTTTCTGAGTGCCTGAACATTACTCATTTACAAGTGAAGGCACAGAAGGCCTTGAAGGAATCAGGGTCAGACTGAATACTAGTTTCCTTATTAAAATGTGTTGCAGTTCTTTATTTTTAAGTATTTTTCTGTGAGAAATGGCAGTCTGGTTTAAAAAAGTAAAAGGACGTTTGAGTCTATTAAGCTGTGAAATACTGGAGTGGGAGTAGACACTTCTGCAGACAAATATACATTTTATATGCATAGCTAATACTTGTGTATGTATTTATTAAAATCATCTAACTGTGTCATAGTCTTGTGGCTTAGAGCTGACTGGTGCTGACTTGAATCCCTGCTAAAGAATATGTTTAGCACCCAACGTCTTGTCTCCATTGATCTGCATGCATACTTCTGAATAATACATGATTGTATCCATGCTAACATAACAGTAATTTATTTTCCTTTAGGTTAAGTTTATAAAAGAATTAATCATGGTGCCTTTAACAACTAGTGATTTTATTTGGAAATTCAAAAAGTCTTAGGCATTTAGTTAATGAAATGCTTGAAGTAAAAGCCTGTTAGATGTTGGTCTGTATGATAAACTCCCAAACTAGTCCAACACAAAATAATTTTTGAGCTTTAATAATATGTTTTGTGAGGCAGAGTAGAGGACTTACTGAAAAAGTGGGCTTGTGGTCCAGCCAGATCTGTTTAAGCTACGGGGGAGGGAGAAAGGGAAGGAGAATTGTTAGAGAGCTTCATTGCCTCTTTTTTTCTTTCTCCTTTTCTTTTTACTTCTTTCCCCTGATAAATATTTTTTTTTTTACTGTATTTAGGCCCAATTGCATGAAAGCATGAAAGTGAAATATTATGAAAGCCTTTGGGCTGTAGAAAAATCCATTTCCCATTTGATAGAATACATAGAATACATAGAATACATAGAATAAACCAGGTTGGAAGAGACCTTCAAGATCATCGCGTCCAACCCATCAACCAATCCAACACCGCCCAAACAACTAACCCACGGCACCAAGCACCCCATCAAGTCTTCTCCTAAAAACCTCCAGTGATGGCGACTCCACCACCTCCCCAGGCAGCCCATTCCAATGGGCAATCACTCTTTCTGTATAGAACTTTTTTCTAACATCCAGCCTGAACCTCCCCTGGCGCAGCCTGAGACTGTGTCCTCTTGTTCTGGTACTGCTTGCCTGGGCTTAGTAATAACCTGTTGACTCCTTGAATTAAAAAAACCTGATGGCATGGGTTTTTTTGTTACTTAGATAATCTGTTTTCAATGCATGCAGATAATGCATTGCATAGTAGTGCACAGTAATAATATGATAATTCATAGTCTCAGTGATGACAAAACCGTGCAGTACCTGCTACCACCAACGTTAGTTATATTGCCAGTAGGTCAGCAGAGCTCTGGCAGAGTTGTCAGAAGTTACTTGTCTTCAGTCTATTCATGTGTTCTCCCTCGTTTAGGAAAAGTTATGTTTTTATCAGTCTCTTGAAAACAAGCATATGTAATTGATACTTCAATAGATCATAGTGTCTTCAATACATAATGTTAAATCCAAACCAGACCAATGAAGTTGGTTAATGTGGGGGAAGGAAGTCAAGTCAGATCTCTGTGTTTGCCATTAAAATGCCTTTCACATACAAATTTCTCACTGCCATGGGTGTGTTCATGCAGCCAATACCACTTGTCATTTAGTTCTCCAAATGTTTAGTGAACCTTTTACAGCTTTTATGCTGTGCTCTGGTGCTTAAACACTAGAGGGCAATCTCTCTTTTCCTCACATCCTATTGCAGAAGGTAGCTTCGGTTACTATTAGACTTGTGTCATTTGTTAACGGGGTTTTGGTGGGGTTTTTTCCCTCACCAAGAACTGTAGTCCATGTTGCTCATCTGTTTTTGGCTGCTGAAAAAGATGTAAGTGTACCTCTAAGGACTGATGGGTATGAGTTTTTTAACTTGTAAACACAAAAAGGAAGAGCTTACCACATTTAGGCTTATAAACCATATCTGTGTACAGTTTATGCATAAGCAAAAATAATTAGCTATATAAACAGAAGCACCTTAAACCATGTAACGTCAGGCAATTCAGAGTTAGAACTTATGTTCCCTGTATGTATTATTATGTCTCTATAAGTATTAAGGCACTGGATTGGACCCATTTCATTCTTCTCACATTTTTCCCAAGTTTTCTTGAAATGTTTGATGTTGACCACTTCAGGGAGCTCACTTCGAGTGCAAAAGGGAGCTTTATGTATCAGGAATATTCCTGTTGGTATATTGTGGCAATCGAATGCTTAACTGTGAAAACATAAGCTTTTTTTTCTTTATTGTCACAGTTAAGTAAGTTTTTAACATAAAACAAAGTTGCATATTCCAACTTGTGAAGTTTTCACTACTTTTGTTGATATAAGCTAGACGTGGTTGGTTTCTGTCTGCTGACGTGAGGCAGGTTAGGATTCTGGGATTTCCTTGTGCTGGGTGTATCTCTGTGACGTATTTGGTTTAAACAAAGGAATATTAAAGTTGTAAAATTTCATCCGGCTTTCCTGAAAATGGGCAGACAGGTAGATACTGTTTACTTTTCCAGTGGGAGGAAGGCTGCTTGACTCACCCATTGTGTGGATTCTTTGTTTAGCAGAGAAAATGCAAGAAATCATTAGATCACAATTCATAGGGGACTAATAAGTATTCTTAAATGACTGATTTTAAGTAGATGTTGTCCAAAAAGACACTTGCTCCTTTTCTGTTATTTGTATAGTAATAAGTATCAGCAGATGGCAGAAGAAGTGATAATACCTTACTGCTCCCTATTTAATGTTTAGCTTACAGCACTCAATAGGGAGTCATGTAATGTGTAAAAACGAAGTGTGAAGACAGAACAATATTGATAATGCACATCTCTGTATTTTATTTTTCATTTAACCCCAGACATTGGTGTCTCTTAAGACTATTTAGTGCCAAAACATTGTTTTGTTTTGTTTTGAAATGCAGGAGAGAATAAGCTAATGCTGATCAGTAGAGTAATCATATTGAGGAGATGATAAACACTGACATTTTGCCCTAAGCCAGGAGTGTACAATGGTTGAGACCGCATAATCCTCTGGCCTGGGATGACCGAAAGGGTAAGTCAATAGTTGTAGTCTCTTTAAGGGCTGGATCCAGATTGCTTAATTTGGGGCTTGAACAGAATCCAGCATGCGAGTCCCAGTTAGCAATGTGGAATCCTTTTCTCTCTGTAGCACCATTTATTCCAGGCAGCTGAAAACAAATCAGCCTGATTTGCCTGCAGTTGGTCTAGGCGTTAAGAGTTTACATTCAAAGCATGTTCTGAAATGCCTTAGACAGAGAAGATCAGTGATGCAATCAATAGATTTTTCCTAAATCAGAACTGCAGCATGTTGATACTTACAAGTGAAGAGATGCATATATCTTACTCACATGTTTGTGCTGATCTTGCTTGGCATCCATTAGCAGTTTTGGGTTGGTGGTAGAGACAGTGCTAGAAGTGGTAGCAGTTTCTACTTTTTGTGGTTGAAGTACTTGCCCAGGGATTTGAGAAACATGGCTTAGAGCTCTTTTCAGTGTGATAGGCCTTGAGTCACACATCCTTGGAAACTGCATTAGCTGTAAAGCTTAAAAATTCATACCACAGCCTATGTGGACCCTGGTTCAGTTCCATGCCACATGTGTTGCTGCAGCGGTTTTTGTTCTTTTTCTTTCATCATCTTCCCCTGCAAGTGAGTATACTATACTGATGGTCCCATCTTTCATTGCCAGTAATCTCCTCTACCACTAGTGGCCAAAATGAGATACTTGAGAGGTTTGGCACCTTGTGAGGGAAGAAATGCCCATTTTATCTCAGTGTCTTTCTCCATGAGCCCAACAGAATCTAGTGCTGATCGTGGATTTTGCTTTTTTGTGTGATGCAAATGGTATAAGATAGCCTTCCCTCCTGTTCTGCTGCCCAGAGATTCAGTAGTGCATTTTTCCAGAATAGGCAGAGATGACATCGCTGATTAAGCAGTTCATGTTATCACCTGCGACATGCCTGTAAATTGTAACATTTCTGAGAGCCAGAACTGAGGAAAGTCCAGAGTTTTACAGGGGAAAAATTAACCCAAGAGTAAGTTGTTGGCAGATGGGGGACTAACAGAAGACTCACTTTCAGAGGCCTGATTCTTGTTAGAGTAGGAGAGCAGCTGTAGGTGCTGGTTGAGAAGGTAGCTTCATCAGGAAGTCTAGTTTTGGAGCCTAGTTACCTCTGTGCAACAGTCCGTGAGGACCACCTTCAACTGTTAACTCCCCCCCCAGCCCTAACTTGAAGGGTGCTTCTGAAGTTTAATCTTGGCCTTTTAGTGCTGCAGTTTTCTAATGTACATAGTTTGCTTAATGGTTAAATACCAAACACGCAACCCAAACCAGATGTCTTGGATAAAAGAGTGGTAGTTCTCACTTCCTTGCACAAAGTGATACATATTACTTTTGTATTTTAACTCTGTTTTAAAAGAACTGCTTAAAACATTTTAGAAGTACTTCTTTTGTATTTTTCTCTACTATTCTATTAATTTCACAATTACATCATTTATTTAGAATTAATTTTAGTAGTTTTTAGAATGGTTTACATTGTTTGATACTGCCCCACCCTACTAGGGGTTTTATCACTAAACTGATGCAATTCTTTTATTATTAAAAGGAGCAGCTTGAGCACAGTGCCACTTTGTGTGCCATGATTGTAAATGATGCTGAAATTCAGGCACAGAGTTTTGTGGTTTAACTCCCTTACTACACTGTATAAAACTGCATCTTGGTTATGGGTTATGCAAGTTAGAGATGATGTTGTATGGTATGTAGTCATTCAGCCAAACTTACTGGTGAAGAGGGAATAGATTTATTCCTTTGGTGGAAGCACTGATAAGGTGCTTGATGTGATTGCAGTGCCTATGATATGTGCTTGAACACCCCTATCAAGGTAGCTGTTGCTGCTTGGGAGTTCTAACACCGGGCTTCAGTAGCTGTCCCTTAACCGAGTGATGCTGACTTAGCCCTGTTTGTTTCCAAGCTGAAAATTAAATTTAAATATTGATTCTAGCAATATACAGAACACATTTTTCTCTCAAGCATGCAAATCTTACTCTAGTTTTTTACTGGCATCTGCTACGAGGTAGTATAGGACGTGTGTATTTTCCCAGTCATCCAGTTACAATACAGGTGGAATCCAGGGGCTTGCTGCATGATTCATTCCATCTCTGTAATTGTTAAAAAAGAGAGGGAAGCTTTCAGAGCTGATGTGACCTGGGACAAAACACATTTTCTGCAACTGAGTGTTCAGGAAAGTTCATCGAGTGGTGGTGTATGTTGCGGAGGAGACATCCCTCACACTTCCCGAGGGCAAAAGTCCTCCTTGACACCTTTTCTAATAGTGTAACATTGAAAGAGGTGATGGAAGAGTAAGTCACTTAATGTTCTTTTCATTGGCCTTCTGGGTTGTGGATTTTGGAATGGTTTAAAGATAAAAATTGTTATCTTGCTAGGACATGCTAGTATCTTGTGTCAGCATGTCTTTCCTAGAAAGAGTTTTGTGTTTCCCCTTTGTTTTCCGGTTTGGGGAGGGGTTTTGGGAAGAGGCACAGGGCAAGCTTGTTTTGTCTGTTGTTTGGGGGTGGTTTTGTGTGTTAGAATGTCCTTCTTCACAAAACTTTCTTAGAAGCTTTGAGTTAACATTTCACTTCAAGAGGTAAGAACTGAGTGTCTTTTTTGTATAGCAAGTGTGTCTCAACCTTAGAGGCTGTTTAGAAGTTGTTCATGAAAGTACATTTTTACTTACATGGTCTCCTTCCAGCTACCCTGGCAGCATAAGATGTTCCACCATAAAGATCCTCTGACTTTGGCCTTAAGATAACAGTAAAATCAGAGTCTGTCCTTTCCTATGCATACTAAAAGATCTGAATAATAGAATGCTTTATATTGATACTGTTTATCTGCTGTTTTCCATGATTGGTCTGCTCTTAATGATTGAAGTGTTTGCCAGGTTTTGACCATTTTAGGAGGTGGAATTTCTTTCTGCCTCCCTGTAATGTTGTTTTTTTGTTTTTAAATGGTTTGGATCTTTTGATGGTAGAGCATGGACAAACTGAGGTTTAATCAGTGTATGTAGACTCAGTGGTTCAGAATAGAAAGTTGCGTGTCTGCAGTTTACTACTTCTGCTTTCAAAACAAAGTTCACTGGGGAGTAGGTGCAGGAATGTGTCATAAAAATTGCATGTACTGATGAATTAGATAAAAGTGGGCTGAGGCAAGAGTGCCAGTTGTCACCTCATTGGGATGGACTGTACTGGGTAATCTATCTTGATGGAATTAATTTCTCTTTTGAGTAAGCGATTCAAATAAGCTGTGTTGAGCCTGCTAGTGAGGTAGAGTCAAAGCACACAAGCATGGCTCCTTAATTATAGCCTTGTTCAGTCACTGATCCTGAGCAAATTCTGAGGCTTTCTGTATGTGTCTCCTTACTAGTAAAATGGGGATAATTACATATGTTAGTCTGTTACCCTACATTAATGTTCAAGAATGGAGAGGTTTTATGGGTGTTGATTTTTCTTCTGTGTCACTCTTGAAAGTTGCATATTTCTTGCCACCATATTTTGTCCCTCTACTTCTCCTTGAAACAAGCAAAAAACCCCTAGAATAACTTGTGTAAAAAAAAAATCTTGATTTCATGCAAATGTTTGTATTCACCATGGTGAGGTATTTTTGTATCACTTTAGTTGTTCAAAGAGCAATCTAATGAAGTAGTATCTTTACTGATTGAATGTGGGCTTTTCTAGGTGTCCTACAGCTACTGTACTTTCCAAGTTTTGTGCACCATCAGTATTAAAGCTGCTGATCTCTGGCAACAGAGCTTGTCTCTTAATCCTTGTTTCAAATAATGGGCTTATGTTTGAAGCTTCCCAGTGATAAGGAATCTGTTCAAACTCCCATGAACTTTTACAAATGTCACTTCAGAGTTCACTGGTTTCTTTGCTTACTTCCTTCAAAATGTTGCGGATTTAAGTTATACAAACCATGTTAATCTAACCTTTACTGATAACCAGTTTAGTTGTGTGTTCAGCACATTGTTACCACTAGTACCCAAAAACAATGTCAAGGATGGACTGATTTTAAGTGTGTGCGAAGGACTTGAAGGTCACTGACTTCAGAGTGGTGATGTTCACCACCTTTCATTATTAAGACATGTTTAGAACAGTTTTGCTTTTGCAAGGGGCTGTATGTCTTTAACCCTTTTTGTGTCTGAGTCTAATTTCCATCTTGCTGTGGAAGAGGAGAGTGAACCAGTTAGCCTTTTTAGAATACTAAAGCTCTATTTTAATTTTCAGGTATTTTAAAGATTCTAAAGTATTTTTTTTAAAGGTAGTGTCTTTTTTGTTTGGTAGTTGGTTTTTGTTTTCTTTCCTTTTTCTCATGTTCTCAGCAAATAAAAGCCTTTTAGCTGAGAAAGCAGGTATCGTGATCTCACTCACATAACCTTGAAATTCTACAGTGCTGCTGTAATGACCAGCATGTGCCTCTTATTATGAGCTTTTTCATCACTTTCTCTATATTATTATTGTGATAATGTGAGGAGGAGGAATGTTTTAGTTTACAAATATGTATATAATTTTCTGGTGTACTGGTTTTCTTTTTGCTATGCCTCATCATTTTCTGTTTAATTTGTCTTTTACTATTGTTCTGGGCTGAATATCTTAACTTTTGTATGTCTTTCTGTTTTCTCATTATAACTTTTCAGTGTATAATTTATTAGTAACATGAAATTGTCTTTAATGAGTGTGATTATTCCTGTTTCCTATTTTGACACACAATAAAATGCATCCTCTTGTTGTTTTGTTTGACCAGTTTGTTCAGTGCTTTTTCATGTGTATGTTCCAGATATGTTATAACTCTTGGACAGTTTTATTTCATTAATCATTACCATAAAATTTTGGTATGTTTTTACTTCTTGTTCTTTTCACTTCCCCTTTATTTATAGTTTTTTTTCCCAATTTTTTTCTTGTTCTAGGCACAACATAGGCTTTCCCATTGTAGAATGTTCCTCTGAAGGAGTCATTACTCTTTCCAAACCACCAGACACAGGGGGGCTAATCTCTTTTGGCACTGTAGCAGAACAGTTGGTGTATGAATTGGGCAATCCTCAGCGCTATCTCTTACCAGATGTCACATGTGACTTTTCCAATGTTTCCATCACTGAAATTCCAGGTTAGTCCTCTTACATCTTAAGAAGCTGAGTTATCAAGCCAACAGAGTTACTTTAATGTCCGTCTTTTCTCTGCATATTTAATGTTCAATTTGTTCCATAAAGTGTGATACTGTGTTAAACTGATGTTTTCCAGGGCTTTCAGTAATTTGAATAGTACTTTTACCATGCTAGCTGACTAATGTAAATCTTTGATCACTGCTCCTTTTGCTTTAATTTTTAATGCATGCCTTGTACCTACCATGTCTTTCAATTACGTATTCTGCATGAGCAACACTGAAACAGCTCCAAAGCACTACTTGGTAATGATGTTTTTCTTAGACAGTTAGGTGAGTCATCACAAGTGGTAGAAGCATACCTAGTTACAGGATTTTCACCAGAGGATCTGTTTCAAAAGTCCATTTGCTATCCTTGAAACTCTCAACAGCCAGTAGACTAGAGATGAATATAATGTATGGTCTGGATTTAGCTTTAACAGCAAAACAAACAAAACAACCCCAGGCATAACAGATTTGAAGATGTGTAGGCTGGATAAGACAGCTTGAAAAAAACATTTAGCTACAGTAATTTGAAGTTTGTTTTTTTCCCTGCATCTGTATTATTTATCATTTTCCATTCTAATGAAACTTATTTGTGACAGTATGCTAAGTGTCTCTATAAAACCAAACACAGTTGAAATCTCAAGTTAAAAACTTGCTGTAATAAACCCCAAAATGCTGTAGCATCCCAAATTGTTTGGCCTGAGTAATGAAAGTACTGTATAACTATAACTTGCAAAGTTGTACACTGAACTTTTTGCTCATGCAACATAACCAAATGGCAGTCTGATAAGGCCAGCTTGCTGTTCTTCGCTGCTCGTCTTTTTTTTTCTTTTAAAGAAACCCTAACCTTCCTATGAACTTTTAGCTTGCAAATGACCCAAAATGACATGTTTGAACTTAAAATGAACTTTCACATGAACTTTCAGTTAGCCTTCTTAGAAATATAACAGATGGAAAATGGGCAGATTTCTTAAATATTTTTAGTTTGAAGTGCTTTGACATGCACACCAGTTAAAACAGGCAAGATATCTTATTTTTTGCTGTTTACATTGTTGATTTTATTTCTAAATTACTTGCAATGTTTGTGAACAGAGAGGTGCTTCTCTTTTCTTTTTGTCAATGGATGCTGTGCATTTTGTTTCATAGAGTTTTTTATTGTTGCTCCTTTACCTGGAACACAAAACTCTCCACTGTCACTGTATGGATATTGTTCTGTATTGAAAGAATTAATTTGAACTTATTTCTATTTTGCTGATATTTGAATGATGTGTAAAATTTCTGCTAGTCACAGTCACTTTTTCAGTTACATTGTGATTTGATCCCTTCAGAGTATTTGTGTAAAGCTTTGAACTGCTTCCTAAATATTTGGAAGCATAGGTTAGGTACAGGTGAGTTACAGTATGAATCTCTGACATCAGGTGCTGATTTTACACTGCTAATTTTCAAGTTGTTGCAGGTATTGATTTTCTCCATTTCAAGCTTGAACCTGATGCCATGACAACAATATTCTCCACTTTTTGTGGGCATTATTATTCCTAATACTGAACATAGTAGTTGCCCTGAAATGTGCATTCAGTGTGTTCTGTTTCTCTTATTGAGAAAAAGGCTAAAGTTAAGTCATCCTTTCACTTCCTAAGCTCTCAGCAAATGAGCTCTTACTGGTTTGTCATCTTTCTTGTTTTGTTTCTTTACCAAGTGAAGGACTGCAGTCGTCTCCAGCCAGCTATAGCAAATTGTATGATCTGTGTGTGTGCGTGTGTGCAATAACTGGTTGTTAAGTGGAAAATGGGTCTGAAGTCCTAAGGCTACTTTCTGTGTTAAGTATTTTTAAAGTACATGAATAAACATTTCAAGTGCTCATTTAAAAGGCTCGTTGAAGCAATAAATTTAGTCACTAATTTACTGTTTGTGTTTCTAAGGCAGGGAGAGCTGTGTCAGTACAGCTTTCAATGATTTACTTTTCAATTATGTGCATTTGATTAATATGTATCAAAGAAGAATGACTTTGAAATTCTATTGAGGAAGCTTGATTTTTGTTTATATTTTCTTTTTTTAACCACTATAGGTATTGATGGTGGGGCAGTGAAAGTGCATGGAGCAAAAGGATTGCCTCCTTCAAAGTTTTATAAGGTACTATCTGTTTCTGTGGAGTTTAAAGTGTTTTTGAATTTTTGAATATTTTTTTTTATTTTGGAGAAACTTTGTACCAAAAACTACTACTTCTCTTCCCTGCACTGAGACTGAAAGAAAGAGGGGAGAAAAGGAAAAAAAACAAACCTTCTTTGATAGACAAAAACATTTTAATTTGTGTAACAGGCTTATCCACAAATCTCCAGGCAAGACTGGCATGGTTATTTTAGAAGAGTAATAGTAACTTTTAAAACATCTTAGCCCACCAACGCCTTTATACTTGTTGGTTTTTATACTGATCTGATAATTTTTGTTCTGTTTCATGGTGAAATTTATGTGCCAAATAGTTTGATTTGAGAGAAAAAAACAGAAAACGAAATCACCTGTGAAATAGCTTCTCAAAAGAAGTAGCTGAAACACTTGGTTTTTTGCAGCAGTTAAAAGTAAGCTGGATAAGGTGTTTGAAAGTTTACTGTAGAAAAAACATTTCTGGTGGTAGAGAGTTATGCTGAATGTCTGATTTCTGGATTTGTTGTCCTCTTAGGGTAACAAATATTAAAAATGCTCATCACTCTTAGGTAAATCTACTAAAGCTTTTCTACCATTTGTGGCCATGCATTATGGTCATTAGTTTCGCTGCATTAGGGCTCTGTTCAGCAGCTATAGCACTAGAAGTCTAATAAAGTGCATGTTAGTCAAGTGTTTGCAGAGTACAGCATGTTCTTTTCTGTGTGTATGTGATATTTTCCAATAGTTAATACCTCTGGGAAACATGTTTGATGTATTTCACTGGGATGGATTACTCAGCTTTTCAGCTTCAGTGTGTCCTATGTATCAAAGTACGTAAATACAGGAGAATTTAAGGATGACAAGAGGAGCTGATTGATTCAGTTTCAGTTTTGCAGATTTCAATCTTCCTCTAATAGAATTTTGAATTTTAAATAACGAACTAATTTTAGTGATGATGATGATGATGGCGATTTCTTGCTTTTGCGTTTCTGCTTAACGTATGGATAATGGTTGTCAGCATTCAGAGCATGTCGGTACTAAATCCCATGTATTTCGTAATCTCTTATTTTTAGGTAAATGCCACTTATCTTGATGGTTTCAGAGCTACTGCTGTCTGTCCAGTGGGAGGTCCAAAGGCAGTAGAAAAAGGGAAACGCACCGCCGAAAGTATTCTGCAAAGGTTAGTATTTGAGTCATGGAAGGAGCTTTGGGTTTTTTCTCTTCAGGGATGATGCAAATAGAAGAGTAACATATGATGGCAGCCATATCAACTTTGTAACAACCACAGATGATGATAACCTTTTGGTTGGGCGAAACGTTTCAAGACTTAAGTATCCTGTAAAGGAAATCTGCACTTCAGCTACATTTGACAGAGGGAGAAAGGTCTCAAATATTGAGAATACATGGTTGGATAGTGGGGATCAGCTCAATGTATTAGGTGCCAAAAAGAAACCCATGCAAAACTAATTTTCACTGATTTTCACAGGCCTTCTTATCACAAATTTTAGTATTCTAATATGTAGGTAGTTTACCAAGTTTATGTGTTAAACAAAGGTATCTTAAAACCTTGTAAAATGTGACTAACAGTTTTGTTTGCTAGAAAAAATTTAGAATTGTAAGAGAGACTGGTAAGCTTCTAGTGGTATTGCCATGCCAGTATATTTCCATACTTCCATTATATTGCCATACCAATACAATTCCATATCTTTATGGATATCTCTGAGCATTTACTCCATTGATGAGATCTATCTCTTTTTGCCATGTTTTATATATGACTCTCCCTCACCCTATTATAGACTCATGCAACAAGTACCTTAGGATGGACACCTGTCAGAAGTGCAGGGTTTACTGTGGACTTAGAGTGACTTAATGCTCATGTCCCCATGTACAATACTGTGATAAAGGAGGAACTGTGTGACTTCCCTCTAGAAATAGCAGGTGATGTGGGATGTGTAATGGAATCTTTTCTTCAGAGTTTTTCAAATATTAGAAGTGTTATGTGTTCAGGGGCCACTGAGAAAATCAGTGAAATAAAAGAAACGTTCAAGAGCTGTTGAATACAAAGACTCAGGGACTCAGAAGACTCCAAAAAGCAATCATTCTGGAAGCTAGGTGATTATTTTTGACGGGTGTGTGTGCTTGTGTGTGTGTGTGTTAGAATGGTGTGTTTTCTTTCATGTTTTCTCTTACACATTATTTCAGACCAGACTGTATCGGTCTGCTGCTGCCTCTGTGGCCACTAGAACATTAGTTCAGCCTGCTTACTGTGCTGTCCCAAGTGATAATCAAAAGATGGCTGATATGAGACAGCCAGAGTCTGGTTCAGTGGCTGTATAAATGGTCTCTAGGCCTTAAAGTGTAAGTGGAGAAGCTATGGCTGGTTCTGTGATTAAGAACCACAATATAAAGTTTTGCCTATAAATATATTTTCCATCTCAAAAAGTCTTAAACAGCTTTTATGTGTGGAATCATTTATTAAGCATATTTGAAAGATTTGTATACAGCAACCCAGATAAAGAATACAGCTATTTTGATCACTGTCAGAGAATGCTCTACCAGCATTCTACCTATATCTGCTGCATCTAATACATTGAACTGCATCTCTTCAGGAAGCTCTGATTTCAGTCTTTCTACCAATTTTATTTTTCAGGAGAGTGTTGTAAGGGCATGATAATTTCAGCTAGCCAGCTTCCAGTGCATCCTAGGTTAAATTCTGTAGTCTTATTGGCAACAAGTACAGAGTAAGGGGCACAAATTTAAGGTGCTTCAGTTGTACGCTTCAAATTAATTGGTAGCTTAAGTCATTAAATAGCTTTGACACCTTGTAATATGACTTCTTTTATCTTCTCTCTTGCATGCTTCTCCTTTGTTTATTCATTTCTGAAAGCAGGAGAGATTTGGCAGTATGTGTGAAGAAGTCTATTTGAAGTAATCTTTGGTGTCCTTTTTGATGATTCTCTGTTGCATTACAAAGATTGATGAAATGGCTAAAAATTACCCACAGAATGCATTTTGAACTCAAGTAACTTGAACTGTAATGTTTATAAATAAATAGCTAATTGCAGACATGGCTTGAAAATTTATGTACCTTAATCAAGTGTCTGTCTTTCTGTGGTTATCAAAATAAAGATGGCCTCATTTTTGGTACATGTACCATCTTTGTCTCTTGTAATGTAATCTTCATAGAAAATTACATTTTGTATTTAAGTCCTGTATGCTGCTTATTTTTTCAGGTAGAATGCTAATATTTACAACAACAATGGTACATTAACAGTGCCTTCATAATGTTCTCCTGATGGAAGACACAGAGGACACAGTCTCAGGCTGCGCCAGGGGAGGTTCAGGCTAGATGTTAGGAAAAAGTTCTATACAGAAAGAGTGATTGCCCATTGGAATGGGCTGCCTGGGGAGGTGGTGGAGTCGCCATCACTGGAGGTTTTCAGGAGAAGACTTGATGGGGTGCTTGGTGCCGTGGGTTAGTTGTTTGGGTGGTGTTGGATTGGTTGATGGGTTGGATGTGATGATCTTGAAGGTCTCTTCCAACCTGGTTTATTCTATGTATTCTAAAATATTTTTCTCATCCTAACATAATTCCAATATTTCAACTGATAGAATCTTTCATACAGATAGAAGGGTGATACGTCAGGATAATTGGGAAGCCAGTTTAGGTGCTTCAGAATTTAGCTTATGCTACATGTTAATAAGTTAGACTGGTTTTAATAGTTGGATTCTTTTAAAACTTTTTCTAGATTTTTGTTTCTGTGAGGTTTGTTTGTTTGTTTTCATTTATTGTGGACTTCGCATATTGTTTTCTTTTAAATTACAAGGGTTGATTTCAGTTTGGTGCTTGAGATTTGGGCTGGTTTTAGTAAGAGTTGTTGAAAACAGTCTGTTTAAGCCAAATTTAGTATTTGTCAAAATCTATAATTAATTTATGTCTCTCTTAAAGCAGTGTGTGTTTTCATGCCATATAAAAGGAGGCAGTGTTCATCCCCCTTACTGATTGTGATTGGACAAACCTGGCACTCTTGGCACAATGTGCTTTTAGTGGAAATATCCTTATAGAGATTGTGTGATTTCAGTGCCAGATTGGAAAGGCATGAATAATGGAAGAAATGTTCTCTTGAAAAACTTTCGGCATTTGAGTTTTATATTCATTAACCCCAAATATATACCTTTAAGGTTGGAATAAAAGTTCCTTCTTCAGTTCAATTCTTCTTCCCTGGTGCCTTTGATGTAATGAAGTGGTTTCATGGATTTATTGGTAGTTCATAATGCCTTATAGCAGAAACAAAGTTAAGAACCGAACTACCAGTATGAAAACCAGGGAGACTGCATATACTGAAATTACGTTTCAAGCTGTATTTGGTTTAAAGATAAACGAGATGAAATCCATTCTTTTGTCTTTGCCAGTCATCTTTCAAACAATTTGAATAAACAAAAGGCTGAGTTTAAAACCTAAGGATAAATCAGAGGCATGACTTCCATGTCAGTAATCACTTGATTTGCAGTGTTCAGATATATTTATTTAATGTGAAGTGTTCATGGTCCAGTGTACACGACAGAGCTAACTCTTGGGGACCACACAGGGCTACTTCAGATAATCATTTTGAGGCAGCTTACTAATAAAAAAATAATCATTTGTTGCAGGACTCGTCTCATTTTCAGTCAGCTTGGGTATGAAGATTACAGTGCAGTTAACATACAGGTTTTAGGGTCTGAAGATACATACGGACCTCATGCTAGAAGGAGTATAGATGGTGTAAGTATTCACCAAAGTATTCTTAAACTTTTACTGACCTGTTTTAATCTCTTCATATGGTTATCTTTTCCACAACTTTAAAGGAAGTCACTATAATCTTGGGAATTTCACTCCATTATTTTGCAGAAAATTCAGTGTCAAAATTAACACTGACAAGGTCTTTGCAGTACTGGGTCTTCTAGAAACACTGACATGAAATCTTACAAAAATGTTCTTACAATCTATTCTGATTATGAAAGTTGTTATGATATAGACTTAAATTGCATTATAGGTAACTCTAACAGACCACATTAAAAAATGAGAGAGTCAGGAAATGGCATAATTATTGTTGCCAGTGCAACTTTAAAACTATCTGTGAGTACTGTTTGGGAAATGCTCTTCAACTATATAATTCTATGTCTGAATACTAAATTCATGTGTAAGAATGGGAATGATGGCTGTAGCTACTGCAGCTGCAATATCCATGGTCTGTTTATCTAATTTAGAATATGAAAATCCTTTTCTGAAGGAAAAAGACTATAAATTTTGTCCTTGCTTACATGCACTTTAAATATTTAGACAGTTTAGTTTGTTCCAAGCCAGAAGCATTTAATTCTTCTTTGTCAGTGGTACTCTTGCAAAAATCTTACGGTACACGTGGCAAAACTCAGCTCTGAGTTTGATCTTAAGAGTGCCAACACTTCAGAGAGCCGACAGATTATATCTATAGGAAACAAAAATAATGAGTAGAAGACCACAAGCTTCTTACTGTAGAAATGAAATGTTCATAGAAATTAGGCAAGTTTTATCTGCAGCTGCTCGGTGCCGTGGGTTAGTTGTTTAGGTGGTGTTGCATTGGTTGATGGGTTGGACGCGATGATCTTGAAGGTCTCTTCCAACCTGGTTTATTCTATGTATTCTATATACTCATTTTAACGCTTAAGCTTTGATTTCATTCTGAACAGCAGCAGGGAATAATATTCCTAAGGTTAAGCTTTATAATGTGGTCTTTTTTCATTTTAGGCCCACAAACCCTGCGTTGTTAAGAGTGGTGCCTAGATTACAGAATTCAAATTTTGCAACATGGGAACATGTATTCCAGATGTTGAGCTTGGCCATGTTCTGTTTGTACCAGCTCTTCATGATTATTGCATTGTAATACATTCTTTAATTAAATTGTTGCATAGAAACTTTTCTGTCTCATTGTGTAGAATGGATAATGATTTGAGAAAGAGCAGTTTCTTCTTTATTGTTCAGTTTGCCTTGTTTACAAAATTCATTAAATAGATTTTCCAAATTAAATTCAGTATTTCTATGAATTTTTGTTTCCAGCCTCAACTCCCAGGTTGTTTATTAAAAGTAAATAGGCTGTTACCTCCATTGTGGTGTGCGTCTCATACATGCCTGAAATAGGATGTGGGAGCTAAGGCTGAATAGAATAGAAATAGAATAGGATAGGATAGGATAGGATAGAATAGAATAGAATAGAATAGAATAGAATAGAATAGAATAGAATAGAATAGAATAGAATAGAATAGAATAGAATAGAATCAATAAGGTTGGAAAAGACCTCAAAGATCATCAAGTCCAACCTGTCACCCAAGGCCTCATGACTACTAAACCATGGCATCAAGTGCCACATCCAGTCCCCTCTTGAACACCTCCAGGGTAGGTGACTCCACCACCTCCCTGGGCAGCACATTGTATGTTCTATGAAGAGCTTTCTCCTTACCTCAAGCCTAAACTTCCCCTGGTGCAGCTTGAGACTGTGTCCTCTTGTTCTGGTGCTGGTTTCCTGGGAGAAGAGACCAACCCCCTCCTGGCTACAACCTCCCTTCAGGTAGTTGTAGAGAGCAAGAAGGTCTCCCCTGAGCCTCCTCTTCCCCAGGCTAAACAATGCAGAAGTGACTGTATCATCTTCACTGTGCTCCTCCCAGCAGTTTAGGAGAAACTAATCAGAGAAGTCTTGATCTTAAAAACAGCCACAGTAGCTTGAGAAGAATTAATGATAAGTGGGATTTGCTGTTCCATTTAAAATACAAAGTCATAGAATCCTAATGAAAACATCTGCCTGTTGGGGCTTTAAGTAGGAATCATGTTGTCTCTGAAACACTTTCCTACTGTGCATTTCCATACAAAATCGGACATGGTTCTTTGGATTGCAGGTAACAGTGCTCAAAACCAGAGCCATCTTATGTTAGGCAGTAGGAAAGTAGTTTCTGCTTTGGAGATTTTACCATCTCAATTTAATGAGGAGAAGCAAGTATGTAGAAGAACAGAGACAGGTGAAGTTGAACAGTATTTGAGGTTCAGTGTAGAGCTCTTGTATAGCTGGACTAGGTGCAAAGGTTTGCCTTTGCAACTGTGAAATCATTGTATATCTTAGGCTTATCTACGCCTGTATGCTGTAGTCTGAGCTACTATGTGGAGTATTGACTGTGTGGACAACTGAAAGTATCCTTGAGAAATCAAGGAATGCTTGCCTCTTTTCTGTCTTCCCCACCTATTTATGTGATTGTTGCTTGCTGATAGCTTGCAGCCAAGCACAAGCAAGAAAGAGACCTGAATCAGCACTGGGTAACCCTAGTGGTAGTTAATTTTTAATATCTGACAGTGCCACAGTGTCAATGAGTTAATGGTTTAGAAATACTGGGTGTGTTTCATGTGACAAGTATCTACGAGCAGCCAATAAGGTATAAGAGTTTGCTATAGAAAAACTTCGTGTGACAGGTCTTAGTTTTCTATTAACCCTTTTATAACCAATTTACAATAAATTGTTAAGAGGTGATGAAATGTAACCTTGATCTGCCATTTTTTCCCTAATTATGATACTGTAAGAGAAATCTCTTAAAAAATAATCTATTTTTAATACTGGATTCACCCACTCAAACCAGGATTCATCTTCCTATTTTCATAGACCATTGTGTCTTAAAACTGTGGACAAGGAAGTGAACTTAGAACTTAGGGAATGTTGAAGACATGGCACAGTTTAGAACCAGGAAGCAAAATGTGAATGCTGCAGTGTTTCCTATTAAGGATTATTTGTAGTAATTTAATGAACCTGATAGTACCTTTGTGAACACTAAATGTGTTTTTAAAAGAAACCAAAATATTTGTTGAATTTGTGGCCTGGTTGCATATTTTCCTTGTAGCGACAGTTTATTACCAAAATCTAGTGAAGCTTCTTTTCAATTGGAAAACTGATTGGTTTCTTAGTTATAGTATCTTGATTGGGACATCTGTTTCTGTATTCAATGAAGGAAATACTGTATTTTTAATGATACATGATCTGCTGGAGTAATATTACCTGTCCAACTGTGGCACTGATAAAGTTTTATTTTAGGGTTTGCCTACTATCAAGTTAATGTGAAACAAGTTGGCTTTCCTACATGATAGTATTGTGGTAGATACTTTCCAGTCTGGGAGCTTGTAGGTTGACAAATGAATTGTGTGTATCTCTCTGTGAGTATGTCTACACAGGGGTAGTTAAGAGAGATGAAAGCAATTACACTTACTGTCCTGGTACCTTGGAGTGCCTTTCTGTGGGTATGCTACTAGAATACAAAAAAGAGAAAAATCATCTTTCAACTTCATGAATATTTAGGACTTTGGTTAAATTGTACAAGAAGGCTCTTTATTATGGATTTTTTAGCTTAGCACCAGCTATAAAATCAGGAAGTTTTCCTCCTTTGGTATAAAATGGCATAAATGAGCTTGTTTGCATTGGGATTTTGTTATGCATTTGAGTTGGAACAGAGGATTTAGTAGTCTGTTAACATAATGGTCTCTTTGGGACACTTTTAGAGTAGCCAGAATGCTTGTTGCAGCATATTACAACATTTATGATAAACACCATTTCAGCAGCTGCTACTAGGAAATACATCCATGTTCCTACATTGCTGAAGTTACTCACATTCTTGAAATTGGCTTGAGATTTTCTAATGTTGACATGTTCAGCAGTACTGCTTTTGGGAAAAACTATTGTAGGCACACAGGAAATTGATACTAATATGCAAGATAGGTATCAGTATTTCAGAAGCTATTACTCAGTTTGCAGGTTTACGTAGTGTTTTTAAAGAATGCAGATTTACAGAAATGTGGGCAATTAAGGTAAGCAGCAGTAGAGTTAGAAGGTGTATTAAAAGGTTGTCAGTTTAAGAGATCAAATCCAGCATGGTTCCCAGGTTATTTTGAAGAGTGCAAAATGTTTAGCCAACTCTTAAAATCCAGAGGGGGAAAGCAGTTTGTTTTGTTATGGTACCTTTAAATTACTAGAATTCTCATGAGTACATTTACACTTTGGGTAGGCATAATAGTCTGGCATTTTTTACTGCCAGCTGCTTAAATTGACAATTGCTTCAAGTAATTTTTGACATGACTTCTAGATCTTGAAATCAGGGATACCCATTCAACTTTGGGTAGTGAATAAATACCAAACATGCAGCAAGAAGGGTGAGATGAGGTTTTGTTTGATCGCAACTTTAATTCAGTTCATCTAGATATTCTCTGCATTACAACAACTTGAAATTATCTTTTCTTTCCTGTTCTGTGTATTGGAAGAAAGATGTTGTTCACATGAAGAGGAGTTCCACTCTTTCCAGTGTTAAGTCATCAAAAATTAGGTGCTATGTAGGGTGCTATTCCTTAGCCCAGAGGAGGGAGGACTCCTTTAAGGAGACATGACTCCATTCTTTTCATCTGACCAAAAATCTCCCATGTTCCCTCTGCTGCACACCTCAACTGCTGGTGAATTTTAGCAATGTCTGTGTTCTTCATGTCTGCTGAGTTTTTAATCATTGATGCTTAAAAAAATTACCTGGTTTATGTATTTGTAAAGAATTAGGCTTTTTGCTAAAATCTGTTAAAAATTTTACCTAGGAGAAAAAACATTATTTCAAGATACTCCTCATGATTTTATGCACAACTGGGAATCTATTAAATGCTTCTGAAATTACTACATATAAGGAAAAAAAGTTGGAATAAGCTAAATATGGGTTATTTAGTCATGCATATTCATTTCCTAATGCTCCAAACATCTGAAACATTCTTAAGGACTTGGGTCTTCCAAAATCCAGTTGTTCCTTTCTTCCAGGAAGATGTCCTCTGCAGTATCCTAACTAGCTATATGATCACTTTTTTCCTTTTATGTTTCTACATTTTTAATAGAGCAGATACCAAATCTACAATAGATTTTTAGACAGGGCATTTGGAGTGTGTTGAAGTTCTCTGAGCTCTGTAGAATAACAGAAAACACCATCCCACAAATCCAAACTTTGGTATGTTTTTCAGATTCTTATGAAATACATTTGTTCCTGTTGACAAAAAAAAAGAAAGACCTAAACATCGGAAGAAATCCTCTGGTATCTTGTAGTAAAAGTCCTCCTTTTTTAAATTTTACATTGATTTAAGTAAGTCAATAATTTAAGGTTACCAGAGAACCTTTAGGAACTTTCTTAGTGCTCATTAACCAAACAAGTTGACTTTCAGGTAGCTGACTACCAGAGAGAAGAAATACCTTGCTGTACAACTCCATACTTGGAGTAGTGATGTGTGAGAAACTCCTGAGCTGTGGATTTTGTGGCCTTGTGCAGTTCTACTTCATATGTGTGATGGAAAGGTAGACCAAAAGTAGTTCTTACTGGTAGATGCAGATTCTTGAATAAATATTTTTTGCCCACAGTGAAACCTCGTACTTACTCTAAGACTTTTGCCAGTGCATTGATTCCAGTGGCAGATGTGTGAGTGACAGAAAAGAGATTTTTAAAGAAGTACAATTAAGTGAGAGAGTGCATGTGAGTGTGTTAATTGACAGGAGCAGGGAGCAGACTGATGGTTGGGCTTACCTTCAGAGGAATGTCCATTCTATTCCCTGGAAATCTGGTGGCTTTTACAAGTTCCATTCTCTCATATAAGTCCCAAGGACTAGGTTTGAATTCTTTCCCATGAGCAGATCTGCTTGCTTCTTGATGTTAACAGAAGTAAACCTGGCTCTCTAAATTGACCCCCAGTATTGTCAGCACACTTAAAGGATAGTTACCTTTCCAATTCTACTGAGAGTGAAGCCAAGTATTTTATTTGTTATAGATGATTATTATTATAAAATAGTATTATGGTACTTGGTCCTTTGAGAATGATGGAAAAGACACACAGTGTCCTAGCAGTCTGAAACGACAGATTTTGTAGTAGCAAAATAATGTCATCAAATGTTACCAGAAAATTACAGCAGTGCTGGATGAAAAGCCACTGAATAAAAACTGTAGTTTGTAGCAGTAAGCACTAAGCATTTCCATTAGATTTAACTAGATTAACTTGGAGCTAGAGTTGTTTTCCAAGGGCTGAGCCACCTCTGCTATGAGGACAGGATGAGGGAGCTGGGTTGTTCAGCTTAGGGAAGAGAAGATTCTGAGGGGACCTTATAGCTGCCTTCCAGTACCTGAAGGGATCCTACAGAAAGGCTGTAGAGAGACTTTCATAAGGGTATCTAGCAATAGGACAAGGGGAATGGTTTTAAGCTGAGGGAGAGTAAGTTTAGACTGGATCTTAGGCAGGAATTCTTCAGTAAGAGGATGGTGGGACTCCGGAATGGGCTGCCCAGAGAGGCTGTGGATGCCTCCTCCCTGGGAGCATTTAAGTCCAGGTTGGATGAAGCTTTGAGCAGCCAAGTCTAGTTGAGAGGCACATTAGCCAATCTAATTTCTACTTTTTTGAAGCAGAGTCTTCGGGAAGCTGTTATTTGGCTTGCTGTACACCATAAGCAAAAAGAAGCTGTAGAAGTCTTCTCCAGAGAGATAGCAGCAGCTGGAACTGGCATGGGTAAATACTCACATCATCTTACAAGAATTTCACAGTTGTTGGTTTGGGTTTTTTGTTTGGTTGGGTTTTGTTTGTTTGTTTGTTTTTCTGAACATGACTAGAACCCAGAGAATTAGTTGTGTTCAGTTTCATTGTGCTGTACATAGTGAGATCATAATGTTTTGGGTTTTTTTAAAGGTATTCATGTTTGGTGCACAAGTGGAACCTTCAGACATTAAGAAAATGATAAAATGAAATATCTGAAAGTCCACCTTTTTGTTTCTTTGAGACTATCCTTTTGCTGCTGCTGCTTGTCTTTTTTCTGTTTCCTCATTTGTCTTTGTTTTCCTATCCATGGTTACACTGATGTGCAACAGTGTCCTATTCTGTTTTACCATGTTATTAAAACTGAGGATTGCCTTTAGATCTCACTGGTAATATATACGTTAAGAATGTTATTCAGCTAGTAAAGATTTATCATAGTGTCTAGCAATAACATTGTAGATTATCAAGAGCTGTTCACTGTGAGGGTTTTGAAGGGTCTTTTCAGCACTTAGGTATCTGATGTTACTACAAAGGATTTTTATAAATACTACTTTAATTATAACCTATTTAATGTGTGGCTGCTTATTTTGGTCATTAAAAGTTTCAGTTATATTTCAAAACCTCTTAACACAATACTGCAGTGAGAATGCTAACAGCCTGCATCTAATTCTCAGTTTAGCTGCAAAGATGCTGTTGGAGATGGTGTCGGATGCTTTCCTGAGATCAAAATAAATTACATCCACCTGGTTATGTCCTCATAAAAGGCTATCTGGTTGGTTAAACATGACTTCCCCTTGGTGAAACCATGTTGATTGCCCCCAGTGACCTTCTTATCCTTGATATGCCTAGAGACAGTGCCATGGATAAGTTGTTCCCCCACCTTTGCAGGGATGAAGGTGAGGCTGACTGGTCTATAGTTACCTGGGTCCCCCTTCTTGCCCTTTTGAAGACTGGAGTGACATTTGCTTTCCTCTAGTGCTCAGTTCCCCAAAGATGATGAAGAGTGGTCTAGCAATGACTTCCGACAGCTCCCTCATCACTTGAGGGTGCATCCCATCAGGACCCATGGATTTATAGACATCCAGGTTGCTCAACTGATCCCTAACCTAGTCCTCATCAACCAAGGCAGACTCTTCCTTTACCCTGATTTACTCTGGGGCCTCAGGGGTCTAGGGCTCCTGAGATCAGTCTCCAGCAATATAAACAGACAAATACAGCATTCAGTAGCTCTGCCTTGTTTGTATCCCTTGTCATCAGGGCACCCACTAAATGTAGCAGTGGGCCTACATTGCCTCTAGTGTTAATGGACATAGACTTGTATCTCCAAATTCTTAATCTGTTCCTTTTCTTGTGTAAAGCAACTGGTGTGCATATAAACTTTGTTTGAAGTCTGAATGTGCTAGGTTTATTAAGGTTTTATTTTAATTTCTTTATTTTTCTTCATAGAATAAAAATATCAAAAATATTTGCTGCCTGGGTTGGGTGGCTTATGTCCAGTATTGAAACTGAGTTACCAGAATATGTGTCTTAATGTGGCTGGCAAGCTTACAGTTCATGTTATCAGGGCTCTTTGTGATGAAACAGATGCATTCTTGTGGAGAATCAGGTTAGGCAGTCTGCGTGGACAGAGATGAGGGTGCTGGTTTTGTTTCCTAAGGAACAGCTTAAACTTTTTATAACATCCTGTAACATTTATTCTCAAAAGGAAAAATAAATCTGTTTCAATTCATGGAACTGCTGCTAATGAGCAGCAATGAGAAAGAGCCTATTTCTGGAATCACTGGGGGCATCCAGTGATAAATAGCACTTTTGCTTGCCAGGTACAACACTGCAACAAAGTTTTTGGCCTCCATGATGTAAATTACTAGTGTCAGAGGATATCAGAGCTATTTACTGACATTCTTCCAAGTGCTTGAATCACCACTCTGTAAACAGTATTTTATTTAATTTGTGGAAGATACATTGTGACTGCTTTATTCAGTCACTTCTTCCAGTTGCTGTTTTGTGGTTGACTTCCATATTACCTGCACAGATAAACTGTGTATGCAGACAAATGTCAAATTTGGCATCTAAATGCTTAGTAAGCTGCTTGTTGATGTGGAATGTTCTTAAGGCAGTGGTTATGAAGTCTCTTTTCTTATTTCTTTCAGTGACACTTAGCAAAAAAACAAACAAAAAAACAACCACCAAATTGTGCACTGCTACCAAACAGTAATTAGCAGTGTACTAATAACTGAATCAGATTAATGATGCTTAGTTTCTGACAACGGTGTAGGCTGTCAGAACTTGTTGTGAAGAGCAGAACAAGGAGTACTTGCTGCTTAATTGTCTTAAAACTGGCATCTTCCACCACCCCATTTATACTTCTGAAAATCACTAGAAAGACAACCATTTCGAGGTGTTGTGCTGCTTCAAAATTTCTTATTTCTTGGGAAATCTCATCTTCTGTGTCAGAAAGAAAAGATAGAGGAATGCTGCTTACGTGCTGGAATGGGCTGAAGCATGTGTGTTTGTGCTTGGCAGTACAAAGAGTTAGAGCTACAAGAGAGGAGATTGGGAAGGTGGCATCTTTTGGAAAGCTTCCACGACCAAGAATGAAAGGCTGAGAAATCCATAGCTGTTCCCTAACATCTTTATCTAAGGCATTTTTAATTCTCATTGTTTTTGTTTAACACTAGTGGATTACAGGAGTGTACTTGGACAGATTTTATGAAGCATTATTAAAATGCAGATGAGATTCTTAAACCCAGAGAAGATTTTTGAAGTTACTGTTTATAGAGAAGCTATACACTAGAGAGTGACTTGTCATTTATTTTCTGTTTGGAATGGAAAGCTTTTCCTGTAAGTTTCTGTTAAGCAGTGCACTTAGTTTGACTGTTCAAACACTTAATCTGATTGTTTTAATTTAGATTGTGCTCTACTGGTGGTCTTAAAGGGACACAAACTATTAAAAAACCCACAAAAAACACAAAACTAAAACCAAACAAGAAGGAAAAACAGACACCACCACCACCCCCCCCAACCCACAACTGACAAAACCTACCTAATCCAAGCTGTTGTTGTTGTTTTGGGCTTTTTTTTACAATTAATGCCTGAAATTGTTAAACATTCATTTGGTAAGACTATGCTTTCTCTTTCTTCCTCAATACTTTGAAAGTTGATAATAACCAGGATTTTTAACAGCAACTGGCAAATTTGTTTAGTTTCATGAATTTATGGTCTTCTGAAAAAAGTAAAACCTTTGTATGTCTGTAATGTTCAGTCTTATAATACTGGGGTCTTTGGAGCTATTTTCCTTTTCTGTAAAGTGAGTTTTAATATACTTGGCAGTCAAGAATCCTGGACAGACTGACTCAGATTTTAAAGTCTGTAGTAGGCTGTGGGAGTTCAGTGCAGTTCTGTGTTGCCCGGGCTATAGCAATTCAACCTTCCTTCATAAAAGGTAGCAATCACTGACCAGGTTTGTACTCCACAGTGAAAATATCTTTGTATACTGTCCAGTATAGTTAGCATTGAAATAATTGGTGTTGATGCAGTGTATTTATTTTGTCTTTTTAAAATTCAGATTTCTTTTCTGAATAAAATGCGGTATATAAGAGGCTCAAGAAGAGCCTTTCTGTGGGAAACTGACATTTATAGTTTAATAGGGGTTCAGTAGCAAAGAAGTGTTTTACTAATAGCTAAAATCATGTGCTGACCCTTATTTCACATTAAAATGACCGGAGTTTGACACTAAGATGACAGCTGGTTAATACAACTTGAGATTTTAAAGTGCTTGAGTATTTGTAAATATTATGACTGATCTCCTAAGCATGTTGGAAGACAGAACAAGGACATTTCTGGAAGTAAGAGTTTACTGCAGTTATTTATTTATTTTATGTTTTAGAATAATGTTGCAGAAGATAGTTTATCTGTTGCATTCAGAGGACATAGAATAATTAAGATTATACAATTGACCCCTGTAAACACAAAATATGTATTTTCTGCCTATACTCAACTATACAGAAGAAATTGGATTTCAGATTTCTCTGGTTTGATCACTTGAAAAAAATAGGCATTTTGTCTGTTTCTCATATATAAAGATGTAGTATATATCATTCCTTAGAACATGCAGTAAATAGATAACCTTCTGGTGGACCTAATTCAGCTACTGGAAATATAAGGAATAAATCATGTAGGATAAAAAAACTGCAAACTGATGAGCAGGAGACATTTGGAACTCAATCAGGTTTCCAAGAAAGAAGTGCCACCTGTTGAATTTAAAGTACTTAGAGCCTTTTAGATTTCTAGCAGTCAAGAGTATTTTCATGCTTTTTTTGTTCCAAAAACATTTTACAAAACGTTTTATGCAGTATATGATTTTTTTTCATAGATTGCCTAATGTTTTATTCTGTTGAAAAGTACAGAGGTTTGTAGAGAAAGATTTATTATTTTTTGACAGAAGTAGTTAAAAAAGTGAGAATCAATAAACCAAACTTGAGTGTGGTTATTAAAGTAGAATTTGAATAGGTTAGAGGATCTATCAAGGAGGCAAAACATGAGGCTTTCCTACCATCTGAAAATCCAGAGCTGGAAGGCATGAAGTTGGTTTTGCTGGGAATTTGCATCTCATAGGTTATAATTCCAGGTTCCTACCAGAGCTTTTCCTGCTGTGGGGCATTTAACAGAGTGTCATATCTATTACTATAATCTATGATTATACTGTATTGGTACATGGTGGGTCTAGATATTGAAATAGATGCTTGTTTGGGTCAGTTGTAAGCATTCTTTTTACCAGGGCTGATTTCCAGTAGATCCAGTCCCTGAAATGCTTCTGTGAACACCAGAAACTGGGTACAGGGAAGGAGAGAAGGAGAGACAAAGGATGAGGAGGGAGGAAACTGTGACAGCCCTGACTGAGGGCAACACTGGTTTTACCAGTACTCTTTTGTTTGCGTGCTACCAGTGTTCATGAAATTTATCAGAAATTGGCTGTCTTTCTCAGCATATCATATATGAGCTTTAAAAGTACTGGTAATTTGCAAATCCATTCTCAGGGTGAGGAAAAAAGAGAGGTAGCTGGAGAGAGAAAACATACATGCATGTTCAGAAATAGTGGAACTGCTGTATGAAGGAATGTATCTTGAGTGGTCTTCCCTTGTGTTACGTGCAGGCATATCTGTCAACTACACTGCTGCCAAATCAGAGAGTGGTGGCAGTCCTGCAGTGTTAGCATGCTTTGATATTCTTGAGATTCCTCTTCATCCTGCAGTTTTGGGTGAAATTTGCCATAGAATCAAAATAATGTGGCCTTGCAGGTCTGTTGGGAGAATCAGGGACTCAAAGGAAAAAACTCTTGGCAAATACGCATAGAATCATAGAGTGTTGTGGCTAGAAAAGACTTCTAAGATTACTATGTTTGTGGAACACCTTCAGGGACAGTGACTCCACCTCGTCCCTGGGCAGCCTGACCACTCTTGCAGGAAAGAAATTTTCCCTAATACCCAGTATAAACCTCCCCTTGCACAATTTCAGACCATTTCCTTTCATCCTAACACCTGATACTAGAGAGATGAGACTGACCCCCACCTTCCCACAAACTCCTTTCAGGAAGTTGTAGAGAGCAATGAGGTCTCCCTTCAGCCTCCCCTTCTTCAGACTAAACAATCCCAGTGCCGTCAGCCATTTCTCATAAGACTCATTCTCTGGGCTCTTCATCAGCTTTGTTGCTCTTCTCTGCACACTCTTCAGCAACTCAATGCCCTTCTTGTAGTGATGGGCCCAAAACTGAACACAGTATTTGAAGTGTAGCCTCACCAGTGCTGAGTAAACGGGCATGATCACTTCCTTAACTCCTGCTGGTGACACTATTCCTCATCCAGGCCAGGATGCAGTTGGCCTTCTTGGGCACCTGAGCACATGACTGACTCATGTTCAGATGGCTGTCAACCAGCATCCCTAGTACTGATTCATTGCTTTGAAATGCCCAGCCACCTGGAGAATTTGCAGTTACTGGGCTAAGGCCTTATGCCCTGCAAGGGGAAATGTTCTAGGAAATGGTGAGCTTTTGGATCATGTATACTTGAAACAAAGTAAACATAATAATACCAGAAAAATACTATACCTACAGATGAACATGAAGAGAATATAAAGAAAGAAGGACTCAAAGGCATTTAGCTCATTTTGCAGTGCATCAGTTTTGTGCCATTTTGAGGCACAGAAGCTGGCAGGTAGTGGTGGTGAGTTGTCTATGAGCTTGAAGTAAAGCACTTGTTCAGGAGGGTGAGCAGTGACAGGATGACATTGTGCTTAGTGATACTTCGTCATGAACTAATGAACGAGAGCTCTAATAGCAAACAGTAGTCATGGAAAGTTTCCGGGAAGGAGGATCAACAAGCTTCAATTTAACTGATAATCCAACTCAATAGTGCAGCCTGATTGATATTTGTTCTACAAGTATCACAAATTATTCCTGTTATTGTAACTAGAAAAAGTTCTATACAGAAAGAGTGATTGCCCATTGGAATGGGCTGCCTGGGGAGGTGGTGGAGTCGCCATCATTGGAGGTTTTCAGGAGAAGACTTGATGGGGTGCTTGGTGCCATGGGTTAGTTGTTTGGGTGGTGTTGGATTGGTTGATGGGTTGGACGCGATGATCTTGAAGGTCTCTTCCAACCTGGTTTATTCTATGTATTCTGTAAGTTTTTTCCCAGAAAGGAGGGTGGGAGAGCATCTGTGCAGATATTTAAGGAAGAAATGTAAAGTAAGCATAAAGTACAGCACAAGCAGATCTTTTTAAAGAAGGTGTCTTGGGAGAACACTGGGTCTAAGGATGTGACAATTAGGTGACAATTAGAAGTAGGTTTGACCACAGTGAGAAGCTCACTATTATCTGATTATGCTTCACCTTCCATTGCCTTCTTTCAGTTTTACTGGAGAAATGTAATGAGGATCTGAGCTCTGGGTTGAGGTGAGATGTTGTACCTTAGAGCTGTTTACACAGCTGTTTACATCACTGATTATAAGCCATAAGCAATTTAAAATTTTCTTCATCTTCTCTGCCTGAGCTCTAAATAGATAAAGTTAAATTGTACTTAAAAGTGACTACGTCTTACTTATGTTATCATAAATCATGAATTGGATAATTGTAAGATAGAAATTAGCATTGCAACTGGGATACTGGTGTAGCTTTGGTCTGCAATTGCATATATGTGCAGGGGTAGACGTAGTATGTCCAGCTGCAGATCTGCTGTTACTGGTATTTTGTGCTCCTTGCAACACTACTAATAGCAGGTAACATTAGAAGGTTATCAGCCTTGGGGTATAAGCAGTGGTTTCTCTTAGATTGTCTTCTTGTCAGTGTTTGGGAAACTGCTTTGTTGTAGAAGGCAAGTTCCATTGTGTGAGAGCAGGCAAGTGAAGAACTTTGAGAGCTTTCAGGAACTTGAAATTGATGTTGGAACAAAATCTGGTGTCCTTAATGAGCAGGTCAGCTGTCTAGCAGGAAGTGAGCAGTGTGACAATCCACAGATAATTTAAATTAACTAACTTCATGAACCTATATTTTCAACATGACCTTACCATATCTAGCCTTGTCCTCCAACGGCCTAAATAAACAAACTAGGCACATAATTCAGTAGAATCATTCCAGTTGGTTTTAATGTTGAATGGCAGTTTTCTGCTTGAGATTGCACTGGTATAGGAGTCACTCTTCACTCAATCATTTAAAATTGTGTAACACTAAGGGTTTATTTCACATTTTATCCACTACTACATTTTTTGCAGCAGAAATTATTGGGTAGGGGGGTGGTTATGCATTGCTTGTTGTTGTTGTTACTGGGTTGTAATTGTTATTTTGTTCTTATACAAAGGGACTTAGACTTTATTTGGGGAAAGAAGGGACATTAATACTAATACCCCAAATCCCTTCCAGTTATTCTCAACTATAGCCCCTTCTAAAGGTTGGTGTGTTACGAAGTTGGTTGGGGTTTTTTTTCAGCATCTGGCTACAAATACAGTCAGTGAGGTCTGTTTATCTTGTGAAGTAGTTAAAATGCATGAGTATTGTACTAGCGCACTAGCCAGGCTAGCAGAGTGATTATGGTCTAGCCTCAGGCAAAAGACTTCTTCTGTAACTTCAGGTTGATTCATTTTAATTACCTTCTCTCAATCAGTCATTCAGATGTGCACTGAATTTTAGTGTTTTTGATTCCAAACATGTCTACAATTATAAAGCAGCACGATCATGATAGGAAGGACTATATAACAGCATCCCTCTTCAGAAACTTCCTTAAAACACCTTGTTAACCATTATTTTAGGGAAATCACTTCCAATGAAGACGAATGTGGTAAGACTCTATAATCCATGCTGCGTTGTACCATTTGTGCTGCCACTAGTATGTATCCACATTACCAAGGCACTGAATGCAAGCTGAAGCTGAGAAGCGGAGGTTATCAGTGTGAGTTGAGCACCACAACAGCACAGTTATGTGGCTTCTAGTCTGTTTGGAGCACAAACAGAGAGAATTCACACCTGGAGGAAGCATGAAGCCAGTTTTAGCCAAGATTAACTTGAGTAAATACAGAGTGTGGGCATCTTTACACATCATGTAGTTCTATGGGACTACCTAACATACCTGTTAATTCCTAGACTGATTTAACGTGCACACTTTACTATTTCTTTCTCCTGCAATACTATATGGAGCTCTCATGTACTGTGTATGCATGCTCTCCATGCCTGAAAGAAGGTTGAGATGATATGGTCAGGAAGAGGAGAACAGAACTGTTTCTGTCAGCAATGCTGAAATGAGTAGAATGGCAGTGAAGCCTGGCCACCTGACAGTGAGAAGAAGCCAGAATCTAATCACAGGGTTGATTTACTGCAAATCTGGGATGGTGTTTGTGACTTAAGCCCCTAAATTCTCTATCTACCAAAGAGAGAGTGGGATTTGCAGTGCCCAGTACCTTGAAAAAGCTGTTAGTCAGTGAAAAAGCTAAAAAGATGCAGGTCAGTCTGAAACAGTTAGTAAATGGAGTAATATCAAACAAGCACTACAGCAGGCTATGGTTCAAATTTGACTTGTTTCTCTGCCCTTTAAAAGTAAATAAAACAGCAACAGAAAGACCAAAGCTATCAAGTGACTGGCATTGTTATACAGAATATTTGGAAGAAGAACCTGAAGACTTAGTTTATGCTTTGCACATTTTGAGTCTTTCCGTCTGCCTTTCCTTCTGTCTGTCTATACCTTTTTACGTTTTACCTTTGTAGCTGTTGTATAGTATGTTCTGCCTTGTTAATTAGTGGGAACATAAGTAATTTGTTAGAAATTTCCCAGTATTAATTAAATGTGTATTATAAGAACAGTTCAAGCTATGGTAAGCTATGAGCACTAGTGTGTTAAAGATGGTTCTAACGGTTCTTTTGTGAATTTAATTTCCATTTTCAGCACCTGGCCTCACTGCAGTTGTTGGAGGACGCCCCAGAGTGTAAGTTAACTCCTGATCATTATTAACTTGTAATGTATGATGGTAGTGTTCCTATCACTCACCATCACAGAGCTTCTCCACCTTGAAACAGCAACCACAGAAGCAACTAAAATCTTTCCATTGCTTAATAACTGACAGCACGATCATAGTGCTACAAGATACATACTCAAATAATAAAATTCTATATTGAAAGTGAATTATGTAAGTCTCTGATTAGCTCATAACAATCTCTTCGCTTAATGAACTGTAGGGAGAACTTATAATGTGTCTTTACAGAAGGGCAGTAGCTCAAGCATATGCTAACACATGCAGATTTCTGGAACAGATATCTGTCTGTTAGTTTGGAATACAGGTATGGCAAGTTTGTCTGTACCAGCCCATTTCCCCCAGAAATTTGAGGTTAAATGTCCTCAGACATCCCACAAATAGCTGGCATGAACCGATTATGTGAGTGAGTGTAAACATACTAATGTTGAGCATGGGCTAAAAAAAACAATCTTGGTTTATTTCAGTAATTTTTTAGATATGATTAAAATCTGCTGTTGATATATATGCTCCTGTTTTCATACTTACTCATGAGAGCATCTAAAAAGTTTTGTTTTCTCCATCATGTCCTGTCTTGCATGTAAAGATGGGGGAAGAAACTGTGGATATATATCCAGTAGCTCTGTGTGAGTAATCTAGGTATTAATGTAGAGCTAATGACAGTGGAATAGATTTCCATGGCATGAAGTACATACTTTGTCAAGAAAATATTTTCATCATTTTGATTACTCTTCCTCCCACTCCCCCCAGTTAATATTTACTGTCTTAACAATGTTTCTCAGACTTTGGAAAGTTGTCTGAATAAGCATTGCTAATTATGGCTGCGTAGCTTTTGATTTCCCAGGTGTTTTCTGGAGTATGAATAGCCTAAAGATGTATGATCTATTATATTCAACAGTTTCTGGAGTTATGCTTGTTGTTTTGTGTGTCCAGGTCTCCAGTTTTGAAGCCATTCTTCTTTTATTATCCCAAAAACAATGTTCAGGTAAGGCTAACTGCTTAAAGCCTACCTTGTTCAGTTTGGAGTAGCATGAAAAGTTCTGTTGACTCTGGCATTATTTGGTGCCTTTGAATCATATAACTGAAAAGTATTCAGGTAACTTTGATTAAGAAGTATTTTCCCAGAGACTAATGTTACTCACTCAAAACATTTTACAACAGTTGAACTACAGATACTGTGACAGGTGTCTGCTAGAGTGGTGAAAGGAAGTTTTAGGAGCACAGGTTGAGGGTGAGGGGGATGTGGGTGCAAACAGAAAACAGTTGATTAAAAACCCAACTGTGCAAAACAATTATCAGCAGTCAATAGATGTGTTCTAAGCCTATTAGAAAAGGAATGTTTCATTTCAATTTTCTAACACGCATACTGGTGCTTAGCAATACAACCCCAGATGTTAAGTTTTTCTTTGAGTGGTGCTGTGCATTAATGGGAAATAATTAAGGATTAATTTCACAGAAGAGATGCTATTTAGTTGTTAAAACTTAAGTTTATAAAGTGTGTAGTAGAAAAGCATTTAAAAAATCATAGAATCATGGAATCAATAAGGTTGGAAAAGACCTCAAAGATCATCAAGTCCAACCTGTCACCCAACACCTCATGACTACTAAACCACGGCTTCAAGTGCCACATCCAGTCCCTTTTTGAACACCTCCAGGGATGGTGACTCCACCACCTCCCTGGGCAGCTCATTCCAATAGCCAGCAACTCTTTCTGTGAAGAACTTTCTCCTCACCTTAAGCCTAAACTCCCCTGGCACAGCTTGAGACTGTGTCCTCTTGTTCTGCCACTGGTTGCCTGGGAGAAGAAACCAACCCCCACCTGTCTACAACCTCCCTTCAGGTAGTTGTAGACAGCAATAAGGTCTCCCCTGAGAATCTTAGTCTTGTTATTTGAAGTTCAGGTAGCTATTTTTATTGTCATTTACGCTTTGCTTTACACAAATGGGTTGTCTTTGCCAAGTTTAGGATTACATTATTATTGTTATGGATGCTTAGCCTTCTCCTCCTTTGTTCATTAAATAAAATGTGAACTCACTAACCTGCTCTGTGATCCAGACACGGTAAAGTGCTGTTGAGATTAAATAGTAAGCCAATTTAGCAGGGAAAGAAAGCAGTGTCTCATCTATTCTTTCCAAGACAGAAAATCAAACCCCTTGCTCTATGTAGCTAACGTGATGAATGCACTGATACACTATTAGCAACAAGCCGTGTGACCCATCAGTATTGTACTGCACTAATAAAGGTTATGTAAAAATGTGGTGTAAGTGATTCAAGTCCTTGCATGAAAAGTTTTAGCCATGTATTAACAGCAATGGACTAGCTAGATACTATGAAGTAGAGTATGAATTAACTGCTTTTCTAGATTGGAATTTCAGTTATAAAGAGTCTAGTTGCCCTAGGTCAGCATTTGACCTAAAACCAAAAAGCCTCCATAAGGAGATTGTCAGGTATGTTAACATTGCCACAGTGGGTTCTTTTGTTTTGTGTTTGATAACAACTTTCAGGGTGTCAGTTTGGAGTCAATATATTGTTTGTTGTTTCCACTGCTCTTATGCAATTGTCCCAATTTTATCATAGCTCACCAGTGGTTTTACAGTGCAAAGAGTATTTATTTAACATGTGTGCTTTTTCATGCTTAAAAAGTATCCCAAACTTTTCCTCAGGGAGAAAAATTCCATCAAGCCTACTGAAGGCAAGATCAGTACTAAATTAGAAATAGGCTATATTTATTCCTGTAATACTGGATTTCTAATTTGAAAATGGGTACTTCTTCCAGATCAACCTATTTTTAAATGGGCAGCATGTTGAGAAATTTGAGGAGGATCTCACATTTACATCAGATGAGATTGTTTCGTGTGATCCACCTAAGATTAGCAGTGAATTGAAAGGTATGTTCATCTTTTTGTTTGTGAATCTATTGCTATCTTTGACCTGGAAAATCATGGACTAATTTTTGACTGTGAAACATATTTTACCTCTTCATACCATATATTTTAAAGTATGCTGCAAAACACATAAAATACTTTCCTCAGAAGAAAGGAGGTTAGCATCACACAGTAGAAAATGTATTTGAGACTATAACAGGTATGTAAGGAAATTGTTATTCAAAAAACCTAAGCCTTAGTTAGACACGGCTGAAGATAGTTGAATACTACTTTGAAATTGAAACATGGTTTCAAAGTATACTGCATTTTACATTGTTAATCCTGGAAACACTTTGGTTTACCTTATACCAAATTAATTGTGTTCAGTGTGGAGGACAGACTTACAGACTACTTAAAATCTAAATATAAAATTTGGCCCCATTTTGTATGGCAGACTCCACAAAATGAACAAGAACGGGATCAACCTGCAACTAGTGGCTTACAAAGAAAACCACACTTGGCTAATGATCCAGCATGGTAACTCCTGTGTTGCTGTTAGACTTGTCTAACTAAATTCTCTGCAGAAAGAAAAGGAGAAACTTGAGAAGGGCAAACCAAGGAGCTGAATGGAACATGTCAGGATGTCTGTAGTGAAAAGGAAGTGTTCAATCAGAGTTGTTCATACAAGCTAGGTACTGCATAATGGATTGTTAGAAGTGCTAGACACTTGAAAATATTTATATTCTTTCTAATGGAAGAACTATATACACTGTTACTTAACGTATAGCACACTTCATAATTCCATTTTGCTCTAAACAGAATCTTAATTACCTTATTCCTGCTCACCAGAAAAATGAGAATTAAGTTAAAGCTGTGGATAGCTATTTTCAAATCTAAATCAGGTGACTGTGCTTAAAGATTACTTGTTAGAAATATTTCTAAAAATAATGCTGGTGCTGAAAGAGTAACTCATTTAAGTATGTGTATACTCAAACACCTATTTAGTGCAATGATTTGTGAAGAAACAAACCCTTGAGTGTTTTTTCAACTGTTGCATCTATTGCCAATCTGATGTCACATTAGATGCCTGGGAGTTCCCAGGAGGACAGTGGGGGATTTGCTCCATTAGACTGGTTAAGGAATAGGAAGTCATTGTTCTGCTTAATAAAGGGGTTAGTAAAGGTCTTGGGTTTTTGTCTTGTTTGTTTTGTTCAAGTAGACTACAATGCCAGATATTGGAGAAACAAAAAGCTATTAGACTTCCTTTTTCTTACCATTTTGAGAAGACTTTCTGAGATGCTTGACATCATCATTTAAGCAGGCAAAACACCACTTTGGAGGCACAGCAGAGCTCCCTTGCTTTTTTCCCCTATGAAGGTTCTCTAAACTTTTGCCATTAGTTGTAAATAGAACTGTTTTCTGTATGCAACTAAGTACTTACCTGCTTCTGTGGCTTCTGTACACATGGACAGTACAAATGAGAAATAGACAATAGGTTAGACTGTAAAAGGAGCAACTTCTTCCAAAGCATTTTCTGTCAGCATTTAGTAAGGAGGGAAATATTTTTCTTAGTTTCATGGTTATCTCAAGTGTGAGGGACTGTTAGTTGTCTTTAAATAGATAAGAGAAATATGTAAAAATAGATTTAAAAAACGCTCCTACATATGGTTCTGGGAGAGCGGGATTTGGATTTAGCATTTGCCCTAGCTTTGAAGGAAATTCTTTTGTAGATTCATTTAAGATGTTTATTAAATGCAAAAAATTTCCTGATAAACAGATCATGAAAGATAAATCAATTAGGGTAATAATAAATAAGAGCACCAGAACATTCTAGAACTGGTTTTGTTCAAAGGGAGACTGTCAGAGACTGTAAAATGTCTGATGGAGAAAAGACTTCTACATCTTAGACAATTTAAACGTTGCCATCCTTCAGACTTTTTTTTAATTCTGTGTTGAATGAAATTATTAAAAATAATGTGATTCCTCTGGTGTATGAAGTGTGGTAGTCTTGTCCAAAATTAACAATGAGCTTTAGCTGGACCTTTACAGATCCTCTCTCAGTGGAGATGTTTAATAAAAAATAATGTTCTCTAATTAAATAAATGCACCCTTTAATGTTTTCTGCAGAGTTTCATGGCACTTTTCTGCTTGCATTTTACACAGAAGTGAACATGGAAAAGACTGGGCATCCAGCTCAAAGCAAACCTCTTGCACCAACTCTTTCATTGGATGTTTTCACCATTTCAAATTTCATGCTACCATGACACAAATGCCAATGAAGAACTGTTGTACCACATTAAACTGTAATCCCTCATTCAACTCTTCTTTGCCAGTGAGCTAATATGTGTTACAAAGCTTTAGGTCTTAGTTAAAGCAGCTTAACACTGGTTTATTGTTGTTTGGTGTGTGGGTAGATCCAGCTGTGCCAGTACAAGAGGTTGCTGCAGTGAGCCCCTAGTTGTTGGTTTTTATTTTACCTGTTCTTGCTGCTCAGATGTGCCAGTAAACCTGCTCTCATAGGTGTCACCTGATCTGTTTCAACCAACTACCAGGATACACAATACAAATAATGTGTTGTGGTGAGGCATTTTTGTCATCTCTGGTATCTTCCACATCATACCCAAATGAACTGAGATCTGTCCAGCTTCCCTTGCCATAGACTTGCAGCCTCCCTTTTTGATAGGGAATGGTGAAAATTGCAGCCAGTAGGATCTAGACATAATTTCTTACTTTTCTAAAGCTCTTCAGGTCAGTTTGCTTCATGTCTGAGGAGTCAGCAGTTCTCTGTGGGCAGGAAGGAGTTAATGATAATGTTGATTTGGCTAGGGCTGAGATTAATTGGTTGCTTAATGCAATTCACAGAGTGCATATCTACCCATGCCTTAATAGTAGGTGCACTTTAAATCATACTTGAACTTACCACAGTGTTAATTATGTTTTTAAGTATAATATAAACATTCTTTGTATCTTGAATATTAATTTAAATAGATACAGTTACACTACTTACTACAGTCTGCCTTTGGCCATCATTCAGAGCATAACATATTTAGTATTGGGTCTCTTAATCCCTAAAATTAACAAAATCACACAACCAGCACAATATTTGATATCCACAGCAGAAGCAGTAACAATACAGAGAAGACAGACTGGTGCATTTTCAGATTGCATTGTTGGCTTACAATATGAAGTTTGTCCAATATAATTGATATATGAGTCCCTCTTTTCAGTTCCTTTTAAATTTGACAGTTGTTAAAACCCCAGACATCCATTATCTGTGATAAGCATGTGCCCAGAGCACACCTTTTTTTTTTTTTTTTTGTATTTTACCAAAAAAATGAAATTATCTTTAGGACATTCACCTCCTGTAGATGTAGCAGCAGCAGCTTTGACAAAGGAAAGCAGGAAGGCTGTCACTTCCCTGCACTGAATGTTCCCCCTGCTGGTGTTCAAAGAGCAGACACTGGGAGAGTCGCCACTTAAGTGCAGGAGGAGGAGAAAATGACGGGAAGAGGATAGAGGAGAGGGCAACTGAGGAGTGAGAAGTCTACTGTGAGTCGGGACCACAGGTGATTGGTTGGAGGTGCTGTGACTGAAAAACTCCAGGATGCTGGGAGAGCTGATACAAACTCAGGGAAGTTGGATCAGAAGCAAAACCATCTGGACTTGACTGGATTCTCACTGCCTGAAAACTGGGATACAACCCAAACTTCTAGTTCCAGTATTACACTGCTGTCAGCAAATGATTGACACTTGGTGACAAAGTGAAGAATTAATCTCTGGCTTTGGGGAACAGAAACTAGGCAGTGACAGCCTACTACTTGTAGTAATCAATGATTGCAAGGGGTCTGTGCTCTGTAACTTAACCATCAAACCTCACATGTAAACTGTGTGGATCCCACAGGATTGAATTTCTGGATTTGGGCAGGAGAGGGTTGGCTTTTTTTTATGTGTATATAGATAAAAATACAAATTTTGTTTGGTGAAATCAATGTTCCTAAAGGTTTGGAAGTCTGTTACTCAGAGATTGACAAGGTAACAAAATTTGACTGGCTTCCTATAGTGCATACATTTATGACCATTTACAACCTTTTCTTATATAATACTAAGATATTTGCAAAATTAGCAACTCAGAAAAAACCCTCTTGGTTTTATTCTGTGCAGGTGAGTAAGTAACTGCTACAACAGTGCATATGGAGGTTGTCTTGAAAAGGAATTCTAAATTGTGACCATTTTCTGCAGACATTATTGGAATAAAGAGATGTTGCAGAATTGCCAAGACAGTGGCAACTACTTGTATTTTCCACCTGCACGGGAAGCAGGGAGGTTGGTGTGTTAAGGGCACAAAAGTTGTCAGCTAATCAAGAAATTAGAAGTAGCTGCTATGCATCCTTTAGAAATACCACATTGCTAAGACCAAGATGAAGTCTCACATTCAGAGGTGGTGGAAGAGGGGTGCCTGTTACAGTATTTGGCTGTAAAAAGGCAATAGGAATCTGGGAGGCAGAGCAGAAGGGATCAGTTTCGTAATTTTGGCCACCAGCCTCACCTCTTGTTCTCTGGATGCTCTTGCGGGAAGAAAGTTTGTGTTTTCTGGAGTACTACAAATGGTGCAGACAGCATACTTCTTCAAAATGTACTGTTATTTGTAGTTATCACTAAAACACATCCATTTCTCTATTGTACAGATTTACCAAGTGGTCCACATACTTACCGCTTAGAAGATCTTGCCTATACTAGAAGTGGAGACAAAGGCAACTCTGCAAACATAGGTATATTTTTTCTGGCTTGCTGAAGTGATGTAAGATTTTCACCTAAGAGTCATTACATATAAAGTGCTCTTAATTCTTTTGAAATCACATGCCAGTTGATTTTGATTTATCTTTTTTTTTAATTTGTCTCTCTGCTGAAACAAAAACATAATCCATACAAGCCAATGACCTTACTGATTAAACATCTGTAGTTTTCTGTTTAGCAGCTGTTGAAATCTAAAGTGCTTAAGAAAAAATACTTTCGTATCATACTACAATGATTTTTCTTGAGGTTTTCAAAGTCAAGCTCCCCCAGGTTAAGAAATGCCTTTTTCATGTTTCCTTTGAATGTTAGTTGCCACTCCTTCTTGTGTATGTGTTACCTTATATAATCTCTTGGTTGTCTGATCTCATGTATATTTCCATACATGAATTTTGTAACGTGTATATGGCTAAAACATTGACGATGTTGGGAAATACCAAAGGTGATCTTGCATGTAAGAGAAAGCTTTTCTTACATTGTTAATCCAAATGGTGTATTTCACTGTGCAGTCTCTTTACATTGATTCTGCTGCTCCTTCCATTGTTTAATAATTCCTTCTGTTCCTTACTTCTGCATGCAACAATTGGCTCTCTCACTTGTTGGAAGATGAGAGTGTGTGGTGTTCAAAGCTCAGTATGAATTAAAGGTGCGTTTGGGACTTGATTTGCTTATTAGCTGTGATGCTAAAACCGATGAATTTTGTTCATTTAGGAATATAGTTTTCCTGTTCTTGTTTGAAGCCTTTTTGGGTTGAATAATGAAGAAATGTTGATTTTTTTCTTTCTTTTTTTTCTTTCTTTCCCAATGGTTAACCACTGTTGCAGTGTAGGATTGACAAATCATGAAGGATGCATAGCTAATAGACTTCCTCAGATGTAAAGACACTACTTCTTTACTAAAGAGCAAGAGTAACAAAACAAACTTGACCTTTAAGATTAATTTAGCTTTGAAGTCCGCAGATAAAAAGATCCCTGTGACACAAATCTACTTTTCCTGATCCTGTTGTGGAACTTCAGCTTCAGCATAAAGTTATCTGAAGCATATAAAAGCATAATTACAGCAATAAAAATGTAATTGCAATTTCTCACACTTACGTCAGGATCTCATGCAAGGAGTGGGGCAAGGACCAAACCTTCAGTCACTGATCAGGCCTTGTTATGGTTAATTGCAATTACTTATCTTAAATCTTGAAATCATTTAGGGGTAGACAGCTGCCTGTGGGTTATGATGTTGCCCTTTAGGTGTCTCTTGGTGGCAGGAACATCTTACAGCCAGAAAAATTGCTTAGTCTGGGAGCAATTTTTCATGTCATGCCCCACACGCTCTCTTTACTGACAGAGGGGAAGCTGTTACACTGTTGTTGTTTTGTTTTATTCAGGAGCTCATTAAAGAGGATCTATATGTACAGTTTCAGTTAAGAGGAGAATCTCAAATGAGTTTTGAAAGGATAAATACAAATCGGCTTTAACAGCTCCTATTCCAGCTAACACCATGTATACCTAACAGGTGTGATAGCACGGCATCCCCTCTACTACCCATACCTGAAGAAAACTTTGACTGCTGAGGCCCTACAGAATTATTTCCAACATCTTTTAGAGCAAGGAAAACCTGAAGAAGAACTAGTAACAAGGTGAGTTGTTTGCTGTGTACTCCACAGTTGTATGGTAAATATGTGATGGTATCAGAAGTTATCTTAAAGTACATTAACATAAATAGTGCAAACGTGTGCATCATCTTCCAATATTTTTGTGTATTTTCCTTTAAATTTTTAAATACCAACCCTTGGTCATAGCTCATCTGGCCCCATAGACTTGTGCGTGTCTAAGTGGCGTAGCAGGTCACTGACCACTTCCTTATTTATTGTGATGACCTCATTTTGACTCCTCTCCCTGACTGCTAGTACATGAGTCCAGGGAGCTGCTGGTTCCAGTGCTAAAGACCAAGGCAAAGTAGGCATTGAGCAACTTGGCCTTCTCTTCATCCTTAGTCACTCTTTCCTCTGCATCTGACAAAGGATGGATGTTTTCCCTAGTCCTCCTTTTGTTGTTAATGAATTTAATAGAAACATTTTTTATTATCCTTAATGGCTGTAGTTCTGTTGAGCTCTAGCTGTGCTTTGGGTCTCCTAATTTTCTCCCTGTGTAGCTTCACTGCATCTTTGTAGTCCTCATACAGCCCAACCAGGACATTTTTACCTGGTGTTCTTTTTCCAAAGAGTATCCTCTGCCAGCAGTCAGGATATGTAACATTTTTGTTTTCGTGGTATCCTCAGCTGATGCTTAGGGTCCTTCCTGGGGACTGGCAAGTAAGACATAAACTGTTCTCATAGCATGAGGTGATAGGCCTAACTAATTTTCCAGTTTTCTTCAAAAACAATCAAAAGCTTAATACTGCAACAAAGCATTCAGTCTTCTAAAACCTGTTTTGATACAATGCCAGTTATTCCGCAGATACAGAGACTCTGCCAACATCACTCTATATTTCCATGAGTAATGGATAAACTGTTAAGTGTCTCTTTGCTTGTTCAAAGAGCCTGAGTCAGAAAGGTGCAGTTTAAACTTCAGCGGGAGCTTGGAGTTATTTTAACCCCTGATGTTTTAGTTGTAAGGGCTGTTCTTTGTCCTCATAAGCGGCTCAGTGCGAATCTCACATGCTGTTTCATAAGTGCTAACAAATCTTTGTATCTAATAAACTGATGGCAAGACATGTAATTGAATTTCCCCTGACACAGAGCAGAGCAAGGAATAAAAGAAACATTATGCCTCATAATGATGCTTCTAGAAATTGATTCAGTGTTGTTTCTTAATGTTTTTTATGTTAATAAATACAAGTTGAAAATTGCTGTATCTGGATAAAGCGAATTTATTTCGATTAATTAGATTATCTGTTCCTGAGTTTGGCCCTTTCATGATGTGATAATGGAGCTCTGTGAGTGAATTGAAAAACTACTGGGGAAAAAGAATAAACCCTTTTGTGGAAATATTTAGGATTATAAGGATTACGCTCATGTGTTTCAGATTGTATAGTTTCTTTTTAAATTACTTGTTTATTTTTTAATTTTGACTGTCATAAAAAGAGCTGTCTTATTCTTTCATTTCCCTTCATGTTCTTTATTTAAATTGTGACTGGCCAAAAATTATGTATTAGTTTTGCTACTAAAAACTTGCCGGCCATGGCTCTGCCTCTCTACAGACTAGAGATTGTCAACCAGTTCCCTTTCAATCTTTTTCATTAAAGCTATTAAATAGGTGTAGTAAACAGAGAAAAGGTGGGATTATTTTGATAGAGAACACTGAAAACTCATAAACTTCCAGATTTTCAGGTAACATACTAACAAAAAATGGTCTTTCGGGCACCTCCCCCATACTTTCTAATCCCAAACTTATGTGATTGCTTCCTCCCTTGTGTGGAGTACATTCTTAATAGATCTGATATCTTAAGATAAGCAACTTTTCATTTTGTGATATTGAGTCAGTCATTTAAGAAGCACAGTAAAATTATCCTGTCAGATTTGCTCTTTCATCTTCTGAAATATGATTTATCTTCTTTGTGCTTTGAGAGTATCCTGACACTCAGAAAAATATGAAAACTGATTTTCTTCTTATGGGATATTTTTACTAAAAGCTGAAGAATAAGAAATGTGGACAGTGATGCTTCTAGATTGGTTTTTGTATATCTGGGGGCTGCAATTCTCTACATTGTATCTCATATACAAACACCTCTTTAAGCCTATGGAGGCAGTTCCTGCTTTCCTGTGATAGGAGGAATCCTATCTTTTCCTTAATACAAATGCATTAAACAGTTTTTGTACTATTATTATTTCCATGTATTTTAACAGGAAATTCACAGGGAAACCTGACTACTTTGAATATGTGCAGAGAGCACTTCAAAGGAAGTAGTTAAGCAGGCACCCCATTGTGCATAAGCATAGGAGTTTAGCTAGAACAGTGAATTTTCCTTGTTTTACTGGTTTCTGTCACAGACTTGATATTCTTTGAAGGGTTTGTTTTCTGTGCTTTTTAAAAGCACCTCTTAAAACCTGTCATTTAATTGTACAATTAGATAATGTTTTATTCCTTTAGATGTCAGTTAGTGAAGCTTGCATTTATCCAGCATAATTAAACAAAGTATGCCAGCATTTTGGTTAATGTATTGTTGCTGCTTAAGACTGTTAAGGCGGTTACAATGGTGTTTGAGTTATTTTATTTTATTGTGGAAGTGTATTTTTTTGTGTGCGCAGAAATATCTTGGATGCTGAGGTGCTTCAAAGAGGCCTTAAATTATTGAAAATGCTGAGATTTTGTATGCTACTTCATAATCCTAGTTTTAGCTAGCGTATCTCACTGCAAATACTTCTTTAGAGTACTTGAAGTGAATGGGTCATTCTGGAAGGTTCCAAATTAAGATCTGTTGCTTGTATTACACACTCTCTCTGCCAGAATTAAGTGCAGAAAGTGAAGTTAAATTCTTCAAGTATTCTTGTTATTTGCTTCTACTTTTGTAGACTCTTCACTTTCTCTCCTGATCTGTTTAAATGGTTGGTTTTCATGGAACTTGTTCTGAGAGCTATTAGCTGGTGGGATACATAGTCCATTGGTCTAATTCTTGTGGAGAGATCTGCCCATTGTGGAATCTGCTGTTTGGAAGTTTTGGGCAGTGTTTTAGAGTAAAATTTACATTGTAATGTTTTGGTAGATCTCTAGCTCTCATAGTATCTGGTTATTGGTAATTTGTATTGGTCTTTTTAGCTGAAAATGTTGTGGGCTACTCTAATCCTGCTAGGTAGTTGATTATTCTGTTAAATTTAGTAAATTGTGTGGATAACTTATTGTGGAATTTGCTTTATTCTTCCTATTCCCGCTGTTTAGTAGAGCATTATTGGATTAATTGACCTTTCCTGACTTCCCATTGGTTATCCTTTAAACGTGGTGATGTTGCCTGGCAACTTGTTTTCAGGGAAGGTCAACAGAATGCTAACACCAGGTTTTTTTCTTAATAACTACTAATAATTCTAATACTAAAGTACAGCATAATTACAGTGGTAATAAAAGAGTAGGAGGAACAGTGCAAACTCCTTGCCTGGGAGACAGGCACTGACACTCCATGACTGTATGCAAGAGCATAATGCAAACTAGTTCGTGCCAGGTCACTCAGCAGAATGATCTCCTCCCACAATAAGTTTGGGTCACGTGCCTAAGATACAAGAGTCATGAATATCAACAGCCATAATTTTCATAATGTGCAAAAGGATCTGAAAAATATAAACCTCAGAGTGACAAAATAGGCAGTACCAGGATACTGCAAGAAATTCCAGCTATTTCAGAGGGTAGGTTTGAAGAATGTCCCAAACAGATGAAGATCCAGATAGGTACCTAAAGAGAAATAGGTGGTGTTGGAGTAGCCTTGATTTAAATTACAGCAGTCAAACATCTGGAAACAGCAAGAATTGAATATAATCTTTCTCTGCTATTGTCCATGTTTTGATCGTGTTCTGATTAAATCCTTTCCTATTGGAAAGATAAAAGAGTCAAGTCCTTAGGTAAAGAAAATGTTGGAGGAAAACAAAAACAAAGGAAGACAAGAAGAATGCAAGGAAGATGACAAAACACTGAAAACCTGTGCAAGGAGAGGCAAATGGAAATATGTTGTAGACCTATTTATGGAATTTTAAAGAGCTTTGTGAGGAAACCACAGAGCCATTTGCCAAACTTCTACAAGTTTCCAAATTGGAACTGCACCAGTCAGAAGCAAGGATGGAAAAATGCTTATAGTAGCAGTGGAACAGAAAAAATAGGTCTGTTACACTAAACTAAAATTTTATCTGAACAAAGTATCTGACTCCAAGAAAGCGCTGAAATACTTCTCATTTGTTACAAAATTTCTGTAGTTACTTTGAAGAGTTTGACCTAATGAGTCAGTTATTTCTCAATAATGAAGAAGCAGCCTTCCCAGTTATCTGGTAGCCTACATTAGCAAAAGCTAGTTCCACAAATTTAGTGTATGTTGCAGTATAAGAAGTAAGAAATGTTTAAAGTGCCAACCTCTGCCCACTGTGTTCTCTGACTTCATACTGGATCTTGAACTTCTTGCCTATGGAGATTTCTATATGGGCTTTATATCTTATGAAGTAAATAAATATAGAAATCAGTCTGATTAGAAACTAATGAGTTTTGAAGTTGAATAAGGGGAGAATGATTTCTTTATGGTCTTACCCTAAAACTATTAAGGACTGCTCATCTTGGGGAAGGGGAAGGAATAAGAAGGCAAGGATGGCTGTGGGTTAAATCTTGAGTTAACTTCTAGGCTTGACTCCACAGTGGGATGCCGTCAGAAGCATGACATTTTTGCATGCTTTGTTTCACTTGATGTTGTGTACAAGTATCTTACAAAATCTCCTGAGAAACAATGTGTAGATTTTATTTTACAGATATGAGTTGCCAGGAATCCATGGATTAAATTTTGTGCTGAAGAATGCCCTTGGTGGTGGTGGTGTAGCATCTCTAAGAAGTGACCCACAGGCATGTATCAAAGCATTGGTTTTAATGTAGTTACCATTTATAACTATGTATTACACAATCTCTTTATAATGAGGTTTTGAGCTAGAACTGTAAACTTTTGGTTTTGACTCTTTCCTGGTAATATACATAGAGAAGTAGAAAGTCCATTTAGAATAGCTGGTGAAAAATACATGTACAAGAAAACTGTTAAGGAGTTTTCAAATCAGTTGTGCTCTTTATCGTGTGCTACCCATGTTTTTAGATTCACCAGCACAATCAGCTTCTCAGGAAGGTTGTTGTGTCTTAGAGAATGCAGATTTACTAGACAGTTCTGATGAAGTGTCTCCTTGTGAATACAAGACCTGCTAACTGTATAACAGCACCTCTAGCTTAGCCTGTGACTCCTATAAATGTAATTGTACCGATAAGTAACATAAATCTGCAGGAAAAATCTAGATAGATAGGACACACCCTTTGTCTTGCCAATGTTGTGTGAAACTGAAACTAGCATTTTTTTTGCAATTGTACAGTGAGTTCAATATTTTAAACATCTAAGCCTAGAGGTGCTTTAATGCGGCACTCCCTATGGCTACAGCAAAGCACAGTTCTGCCACCATAGGCTGAGAAATGCTTACAGGTACAAATCATCTCAGCTTAGTAAAGAAGACTTTTCACCAAATTCTTATTCAGTGAGACTGATGGTTATTTAGGATGATGTATGAATCGGAGAGCAGAATAGAACACAAAAGAAAGTTAATTTAGCACTAGGTACCAAATAAATTGAAGCTATTCAATCTGTTCAGGTTTAGGTGCTTGAAAACTCAACTGTAGAGTTTTCCTTAAGTATATTGATTCACAAAAGAAAAAGCCAAATAAATGGAAAAGTTATATATAACTTTGGATAGCCAACACTCCAAGGTTTGGAAAAAATCACCTGAAAATGATATATAAACATTCATGGAAATAAGTGCACACAAGACTTAGACAACATACAGAATTCTTACACTTGATTATAGGAGAAGTACCTTATGAAACTGTTTAAAAAAAATAATTTCCAAAGATGGTAAAATGAAATGTTGGTTTGTTGTGTTTTTTCTTTCTTATAGGGCAAGGCATTTGGACAGATGCTGTTGGACTTCCAGATTAAGAATGTTCCTGATTTAAAGTCACTGATAGAGTAACAGGTGTTTAATACGTATGCTTTTGACACTGAGTGGTAGAAAAACATGTTATAAACAAGAGCTGGTTTCTTGAGTGAGAGGTTTTTTAAAAGTCAAAGAGTAGAAATTAGTGACAATTATCTCTCAGGCTTAGCTATATGGCACAGATTAGCGAATGTTTTGAGTAATACCAGACTAATAACTTTGTCTGTAACTGATAACATTTCCTGTCTAGATAATACATTGGATGAAGAATTAATTGATTTCCTGTAAAACAGAATTAATCAAATTGCAACATGACATTTAATTATTAGACAAAATAATCTTTGTTTCAAAATGGAAATTGCCTCCTTCTTAATCCCCCTTTCTTTTTGTTCTTTCAATCTTTATTTGAAAAATAAATGGACCAAGGTTGATGAGCTCCTTCAGCTGTATCTGTGAGGCTGGGTAACCTGCTGTGCATTGCTATGAAGTCAGCACTGTCTGATATTGGGGAGCAGCTTTCACCATTGGGCAATAAAGTAATAATTGTTACTGTTATAGTAGTACATGCTGACCTTTGGTGGTGATCCACTAAACTTCCAGCACTTTGTCCAATTAATGACAGATTTTATTATTACGTTTTCCCACATCTCTTACTGATTAATCCCTTGTTGAAAGCACTGACTAGTAGTACATCGCAGATCTTGTCATGGGAATAAACTAGAAGATGAAGAAAGGAGAGTGCTGTGATCTAGCCTGCCACTCACTCTCTTGTGATGCTGCAATCCTCTCAGGGAGGAAGGGGGGCTGGGTGGTGGAAGAATACCTTGTTTTGTTTCAGGGCTGTACGTTGTAATTTTGTGCAGCAGAGTCCTGCATTGCTCTTCCCACAGAAAGATCTGTCTCCTGCAGTGAACAGATACCATGATGAATGCTCTGTGCTCCCTTTCTCTTCTGACTACCAGTTATCACCTCTCTATCTCCCTTCCTGTACAATATGACTAACATCTTTAAATTAGGATACTATTAACTTCACCTGATTAAGCAGAGACTTAAAAATCTGAATTGTACCTACTTGGACAATATGAAGGTGGAAATTGTAGGCCAATATTTGTCAGTATTTCCTTTGCAGAAGCCATAGGAATATTAATCCAAATGTTCAAGCATTTTATATCCAGAAATTGATATTTTCCTTTGTTTTGGTGAGTCTGATAATTGTTTAGTGCTGACAAAAGGAGACATTACTAATATCAATTTATGAAAAGAAGTATTCTTCAGCTGTCACCAAAGCTATCTCTTAGTCATGCCTAAATCTCAGTCTGTGCTACCATTCTTACTAATTTCCTAGCCTCTTGCTTGCTAATGAGAGCTGTATAATTGTTCCCATCTTTTCTGTGGTTTTGTTAAGTTGAAGTGAAGGTATCATAAGTGAATGTTACATCCATCTAAACATACTATTCTCTTAGCAAGTTGTAAGGACTATCTGTGTATACAGCATGATTCAACCTAGTTGTAAAAAAATGAGTCATTACTTCACTGCACAAAAACATACAGTTTAATAGCTTTGAAGGGAAAACAGCATTTTGGTTTTACAATGTTTACAACCTTCGTTAGAAAACCCTTGTTAATAATTTGGAAGCCTGTTAGTTTAGCAAAACAAAAGTATTCAGAAGAAATAAAGTGACAGACCTCAGCAGCAGGCTACGAGGATAAAAACGCTACAGTAAATATTTGCAAAAGTGACTCTGTAAACGCATATGCAATAATGTTTGAATAAAAGTGAACATTTATAATGAGTAAATTTGTTTTAGTCATTTATGTTGTTTCTTCTGCTGGAATAATGATACTTAGTTCAAAGGTTCTTTGTATTGTGGTTGTTTCGCTTGCCTGCGGTTTTGTGCATTGTCTTGCTGGTTCTCATTTTCCTTCAGACTTTGTGTCTGTTCTGTCCGTAGTCTTTGTTAAATGCAAAAACTGAAGAGGCAAATGATAGTGTTTTCTAGAGAGCTGGTCGTTTGCAGCTGCACAGCAGAAGCTGTAATTTGATGAAAAGAATGGTAGGGTGTTCAAATAGATGGGATATGGGAATATAAAGGCATTACATTTTATCTCTGGAATTGCCCTTTTGGAAGCTGCAAAACCATCCTTCACAAGAATGTTTTCTGTCTATTGTTTATTTCAGTGCACCATCTTAAAGCAAGTGGCATTGCTTTTCAAATAGTTTTCTTGCAGATTACAGCCTCCAAAAATCCCTATCCAAAGATTTTATTCTTCTTGACCGCCTTAACATGTTTTGCGTTCATGAACCTTCAGTCCCTTAAAAAAGTGCATTTTGCTTGCTTGTTAAATCAGGGCTGTTCCTCAGCCTTCCAATTTCCTTTCTTTCCTGCTTTTTCCCCACTGTGTTAGCTGCAAGGGCAGGATGGAAATAGTAATTCCTAGCACATAAAATAAGGTTCTATCTAATACAGGAGTTTCAGTGTAATGGAAACTGGCTCACACCTCTTACCCGGGAAGATTTTGTGCTGTGCCTTCTCTGCGCTACAAAACAAAGGCTGCATTCTCTTACCACTCACAGCTTTCCTAATGCATCTTACCTAACTCTCACATCATGAGGTTTATCTTTAAGTTATTCTGCCCACAGCTAGTGGCCCCAGCATGGTTTGTCAGTGTTTGCTATTTAATATTTCAAAGTGATTTTCCCACTGCAATTTGTGTATTAAAGGTACAAAAGTAGTTTTACCGAAGTGCTCCAAGATGAGGCATGTGCCAGCCTGTTTGAGGCACAAAGTATATTTACAGTTTAGCCATCTCCAGTGAAACCATTTTTCCACTAACTTTTTCCTCTTCATTGAAGAGAAAAAGTATGCCTTCTAAGATTTGTGTTGTGTCATAGCAGTTTAAAAGGACTGCAGCCTTTAAAATCTAAAAGCAGAAAATGTTGGGTTGCAGGTTACCTTTCAAGAACCTCAGTTAGTTTCATTCAGAAATTACTCTGAGAGGTTGTATTAAGTGCTCTGCAGGCAGTTGCAAAGTAGTGGCAAAGCTTTGTCTGGGTGGGTTTCACTTGCTGCAACTGGGTACATGTGTTGGCTGGAGGAGTGAAACCATTTCAAAGACCTGTCCATTGTGTAATGCCTTTTGTGCTTGTTCCATTAGGGTTGGGGTGTCCAGGCTTAATAGTAAAAGAGTGGTTTGGGGGAAGGAGAGGGGAGGCTCATTAGTGCCTCAGGTATGAGGAAATTGCACTGCAGAAATGCCACACCTCTCACCTTAGGTCTTTGAAACACTTCCATGCAGTAAGGCTCTTAAGTCTCCTCTTAATGGAGATTCCTCTTCTTCAGTTTCATCCTGGTTTCCTTTACAGATTTACTTGAAATGGACTCTGGTGATTTTGGAATTAAAGCTAATTGACATCAAGAGAACAAAGAAAGCCTCTAAGTAAAAGATCCCATTGGGAAATGTCTTTTTCTGACAGTGTTCAGGTGAATTCTACCTTCCTTAGGGCAGGGTAGAAGAATCTGAACTGCAAGACCAAAGCATCTCTAACACCTACTTCAATAACAGCCATCCAGATACTCCCTTGACAGCTTTGGGGAAGTGGGAGGTGTGGGGACTGTTTGACACAGCAGCACAGGGCACGCCCAGTGCTTATATTGCAGAAGGGAGGGAGGAACCTTTCTGTGTCAGGACTTTTTTGTGGAATCTTTGATAACCACCTGGCTGTGGCGCAGTCTAACGCTGGACCAGCTTCTGTGGCCATCACCAAATCGGTAAACCCCTCTGTCATGATGAGGGATTCTAAGATAGATAGATGGATGGATGGATAGATAGATAGATATTTTCCCCTGTTCATTAAAAATACTGCACTATTTAAAAATGAGAAAAGCTTCCCATCCACTCCATTTTTATTCACTACTAGGAAAAGCTTCAAATGTTCCAAATACATTTTAAAACCAGGATTTTAAAAGATGTTGTGTGGCTGGTGGCTAATCTACAGGGTTCTTGGCAACATCATAAGCTGTATCTGTAAAGTATTTTCTCTTTTGTAAGTGATGTGATTCAAACTAGAGGCTTGAGAGGGCTAAGCCTCTGTTGTGTAAAAATCTGGCTGAGACTCCAGAGAAAATCCCTGATGCCTGATCACCCTGCTAAGAAACGCTGAGGCTCTGGCCTGCAAACAACAAATATACAAGAGGCTATGGTGAGGCGCTCTTTTTGCAGATGAAGCAAGGTGCTTTCCTGGGAAACTGCTCTCTGCTTCAAGCAGGAGGAAATGGGAGGGCCACACCAGCCATCCTTTTTCGGTTGGCAAGCAGTGAGGTAACCTTCTTCCCTGAAATACTTTCTTTCACTGAGTGGAAAGCTTGCTTTGGGTCATTAGTTATTGATAACCCTCATCATTCCTGTGCACAAAATCTTGTCAGCACCCTGTTTCAGTATCCATGGTGGTAGGGAGACTCTCACTTGCTGGGGCCCTCACATCTCTTTAGCCTTTCTAGTCCCAACAGAGCTGATCCCTGATGGAAAGAAAAAGGATGGTGAACATTTTCTCTTTTTGCTGGTGTGACTAGCATAAGGATGGTCTGGGGATCTCATTCTTGATCCACAGACTCTCAGGTTTAAAGTGACTAAAATGGGAAAAATAATAAGGTGTTTCAACACGGTTTGACTGTGGAGACATGACTAGCTGCTACACACTCCTCTTCTTGCTTCCTTTTTTCGTACGTGGTATCGAGTATGTTGCCGTGTTTGCTGAAGCATCCACAACCTGCCAGAGGACAGATCACGCAAATTGGTTTAGATTAGATTAGAGCTTGGTTTTGGGTGAAGATGTTTTAACATATTACCACTTCACCAATATTGCTTCCTCCCCCGCCCACTCCGAGTTTCCCACAGAAGCAAAAGCTTCGTCCTGCAGCCGAAGCGGCACCGCTGGAGCCGGAGCGCCAGAGAAGCGCCAGAGAAGCGCCGTGGCAGCGGGACAGGGAGAGACGGTGGTGATGGCGAGGGCTCGGCGAAAGGGGGCGGCGGGTGAGGGCGGCCCCCTCCCCTGCCACTCTCCGGGCCCTGCCATCTTCCAGGTAAGATGAATGTCTGTCCCATCCATCATACCTCAGTCCCCTATGCGGAGGGAATTTGGCTACTGAAACTTCGGAGCCTCAGACGGGGCGGCTTTGTTGACCTGACAGGGATATTCTTTTGTGGGCTCCGTTGCCAGGATTTATCCATTTACATAATGGATTAGCACAAACCAAAACGCAGGATAATGCCTCTCCGCCTTTTCCCACTCTTTCTTAGCCGGCGGACCTTTCGGGCGAGTTCAGTTATAAATGTGAACTTCTCTCTCTCGGCCCCCTGTTTTCTTCCGAGGAAGAAAAGCGCGTTCGGGAGCCGGGGACCCGCTACCCCCTCCCGCCGCCGAGCGAGTACTGCGGCAGCTCTATCCCACTGCCCCCCACCGGCCTCCGAGCCGGGCGCCACTTGCCCCATTCGCCCCGCGGGGCTGCTGTCGGGGCGGGTGCCCAGAGCTCCTTAGGTGCCATCGGCGGCGGAAGGTAAATGAAGTGCCTGCGGCCCCGGGACCATTCGCTGAACTTCCTGTAGCGAATAAAGGCTTTAAACGCACTCTTATACCTGGGCAGCCCCGAGGACAGGTCGGAGAGAGCTGCGGGTGGCACCCGGGTCCGGGCTGCGGGCACGCTGCTATTGCGAGGGTCAAGGCGACACGGAGCCACGGGCCACCGGTTCGGGTCAGTATGCCCGTCGCGTTTCCCAATAAAATACAACTGCTCCTCGGGGCGGGCGCTCCCACACGCCGCTCACCCGGTGGGCTGGCCCGGGTGGCCGCCCCGCCCCGCCCGGTAGCATAGAAAAGCGGGGCCGGGGGGTTGGGGCTTCTCGGCGGCAGCGAAGGCGCCCCTCGCCGACGATGAAGAGCCTGGTGCCGCAGGCGGCGTCGCTGCTGGAGAAGCTGCTGTTCCTAGTTCACGTCCGGCCCCTGCCCGCGGGCTCCGATGAGGAACCACCGCCGGCCCCCGGGTACTACGACACCAGCTGCTTCAAGCGGGGCGACCTACTGGAGGTGCCCCGCACCCTCTTCATCCACTTCGGTATCTACCTGGGCGAGAACCGCGTCGCCCACCTGATGCCCGATATCCTGCCCGCCCTTACCGGCGATCGCCGGCAGATTCAGCAGGTAGTGACCAACAAGCGGCTCATCCTGGGCGTCATCACCAAAACGGCCAGCATCCGCGTAGACACAGTGGAGGACTTCGCCTACGGCGGCAGCATCCTGGTCAATCACATGGACCGGCTCTTCGAGGACCAGGTGCTGGGCAGCGAGGAGGCGGCCCGCCGGGCGGAGAAGCTGGTGGGAGCCACGGCCTACAGCCTGCTTTGGAACAACTGCGAGCATTTTGTCACCTACTGCCGGTACGGAGCGCCCGTCAGCTTCCAGACCGACAAGGTATGGCCTGGCTGTGGGCGCTCGGGAGCCCCGCAGGGAGCCACTCTGCCGGGAAGGCGGCAGCTGCCAGGGAAGGCGTTGGCGGCGCCGGGCTGACCTTCGCGGCGGCGGCCGCGGCTCTGCTGGGCGCTCCGCTCCCCCCGACTAGCTCAGCCGCCGCCGACCTGGGACGCTGCTGCCCGGTGCCGCACGCCGCTCTCAGACGGAGCAGACGGCCGCGCTCCGCGCATCGGGTACTACTGCCGCCGCGGAGCTGCTTGGGAGGGCGGGTGGCTCGGCCTTTGTTGACTTCAAGCAGAGAGGAAAGTGAAGCTGAATTCCTGGGACAAATGCGCTCAAAATGCTCTGAAGTGACTGGTTCTTCCGAAGCTGCAGGCAGCACTGAGTTAAGCCCCAGCTGGGTTGTGAGCCGGTGCCAGAATCGCTCCTCACCGTGCACTGAGCCCGCCTGAGAGGCTGGGTAGCAACCGCTGGTTTGTACTAAAGTGTGGGCCACTACAGTTGGCCAGTTAAAGCCCTTCTATGTAACCTTTTTTTTTTTTTTTCTTCCCTATTTTTCAGTTCTGTGAGACTGTGAAGATGATCATTCGGGACCAGCGGAGTGTTCTTGCTTCGATGCTTGTGGGATTAGCATCAATAGTCTGCCTAGGCTTGGCACCTTCCACCACGCTCCCCACTATCTTTATTCCCTTCTTTCTGTGGATGGCTGGCTAACAGCCTTCCTGCAAGTTCACAGCCAGGGTCTGTATATAAGATGTATACTACTGTATTTATGAAAGCACAGTACTCATCAGTGTCTTAACCTTGTGTGCAATTTTTAAATGCAACTTTGTCTATAATATAGTGCACAGGGCATAGCTTACTGTGTAAGCCAAATAATAGATTTCCTGCAAATCTCGGTATATTTTAACACACCTTTAAATCATGAAAAAGTAGGGATGTGATGCAGTTCTGCTCCTTGCCTGTAGCCATAAGTGATTCTGGTAATATCCTTCACGTTCTTCAGTTCCTTAGCTGCATACCTAGGTGCTGTAACTATTAATAAAAATGTATGATGGAATTTTTGAAGTGATGGATACTGAGACACTACTTACCTCTTCCTTTTATAGATAATAAGTCTATATTCAGAAGTTACTGTCTCCATTCCTGAAATGCTGTTTAGTGGAGACACAAGTAAGTAAAATGACTGGTTTTGATAACAAAGAAATAAAACCAACCCTAGGCTGGGTGCTGTGCGCTGCAGGAGCACATCTGGCCAGATTGGCTACCGTCATTTCCCTTCTGGGAAACGTTCACAAATCACTCATTCATGCTAATTGCATAAGCATTTGCTACCGTATTGAACTTTTTAATTTGCTTAGTGGTAAGGAAAGACAACAATTCTTCAGCCTTTTCCTTGCTACTGGTAGTGATTAGTATGGCTAACATAAATGGCTACAGAATGTTTTATGGGACACAGGAAGGAACCAGCTTGTTTTATGACAACTAGTGACACACAAATGTCGACAGTTTCCTGTGTTCCAGAGCACATGGTGGGGAAGAGGAAGACAGATGCCAATTTAATTCCTACTTTCCCTCAGCTATGGGTGCCATAAAGCATCAAGCATCATTGAAGCAGTTTCTGTGGTGGCTATATTGTCATTTTGGATGTTGCCTTAAAACAATATGTCTCTTAGAGACAACATCTGTCTGTACTCTTCCCTTGCAAGTAAGTATTCACTTGCAAGCCAGCAGTTGGTGCTAAAAATGTTTCATCTTCAGTGTTGGGGCCTTTCTCTTTATAAAGAATGTATAAAGTTGAATTTGAAATTGAGTTCATCTAGCAATATCTTGATGTGTGCAGAGAAATTTTTCAGCTTCTGGAATACTTTGTGTGTGATACACACACTAGATGTTCATGTACTATGCTTGCCTACCTTCTAGTCAAAGGCAAATACAATGTTGTCATCACCAAGGACCAAGTCTCTGATTTACTTCTTTCCATGAGTGGTCATCAGTATCATCAGATCTGCTACTTCAATGACCACTTACCACATTTTTAGAGATACTCATTTTAACTGTGCTGTAAACCTCCTTCTCCTTCCTCTACACCTTGCAGCTGCTTGAAGATTGGATTTTTGAACTGTGAGTCGACTTGATCTCTAACCATCTTTCTTCTTCTGGCTGCTCCACTATAACCGACAAAGAATGTAAAGACTGGGGTGAAATTCCAGACTCATAGAAACAGCAGCATGACCACTGCCATCAGCTGAGAGGGGATTTCAGCCCAGCTTTCAGTACATGTTCAGTCAGCAGCCCAGCTCCAAGCAGCTGGATATCAATTACTGTTTAATCCTTGTAAACAGCTTCTGTTCTGCTTTCAAAGACTGCAATGCTCAGTGTAACAGATTCTGGTAAACTTTTAAAATGAAGATGGTTTTTAATTAAAATTAATTGCTTTTTCATAGTGTATGCCTTAGCAATATTTACATACATTCCAGTGTGGGTTTTTTACTTGGCTGTGTGTAAGGTATCAACTGTAGTCATTACTGTAATTTTATAAATAGAATTTATTTAAAACATTCACTGTCATGATGAAATTGAGTATAATGCTATAGCGTTTTGCTAACATATGCCAGTAGGGCCCTGAACAGTCCATTAACATGCAGTTACATGGTGTCTGATTACAGGTGGGCTTTATTTTTCATCTTTATTTACTTGGGATTTATAAGAATTCCAGCAATCCTTACAATTCACCTACACAACAAACAATGGGGTCATGACCAGTAACCAAATCATAAGTGGGATTGTTGGAAGGCAAAGAGATGTTTATGTCGTAGCTTCAATATCAAAGGACCAATGCTTTGCTAATGCTGTTGAGCAAGAAGCATTGAGGTTAGGTTAGGGAACTAAACTGGGATTTTCATAGATGTCTGTGAAAGAAATTAAAACAATTCCTTGCAGATTCCCATCTGCATTAATAGGTAACTTTCCTTCAACATGTGAATCTTTATGAAACACTATAAAATGGTACAGAATGTTTTGCTGTATCTTTTCATCAAAGACATAATATGAGCACAGCAACAGAAATTCAGATGCATGTTTAGGAATTTTTCCTACCAACTAGAATTCTAACAGAGATCTGGAAATTTTGTTAAAGCCAGGCGTGAGTCAAATCAGTCATACTCTGAGGGGAAAAACAAGACTGGCAGGCATGAATTCTCATGTTCAGCTCAGCGGGTGGTGGTTGTGCTCTGACATATTTTTGTAAATGTCAGTGTCAACTCTTTTCTGTAATTACTTGAGTAAAAATAAGCACTTGCCCTAGGTGGAGCATTGCCTTTCAGACTTGAGCTCATCCATGATGCCACTGAAATGAAGGAACTAGTTATAATAAAAACACAGACAACTCTGGGGCAGTTTAGCTGTTCAGAAATGTGTGTGCTAATTGTTTATAGGTAACTGTAAGTGATGGTGATGGGGAGTGTAAATCTAGAGGTGTAGCTCATATAAGTGGTGGGACTGTTTTGAAAAGGTGCATGGTTAAACCAGAATATGTAATGAAAGAGAAAAGCTGTCACCCCTGTGCCACAGGGAAAGGAAAGTAGTGAAGAAGTTAAAAGCATAGATGTTTCACTTCAGTCTTTCCAAAGAAAACAAAAATAAAATGAGCTCAAAATGTTTTTACAAAACCTAAGTTTAGAAAAAATTAAGTTGCTAAATGACATTAGAACAGTGAGCTTTCTGTTTGTATTTATTTTAGCTTGGAACATAAATGATTACTCATTTTGTGGTGAAGTCGTCTGCTGCTTGATTTCACCTTTGGGTCCTCCTGTTCTAAAGGAGAATGCTGCATATAAATACCATTAGAAGCTTTTAATGAAAACAAAATTGTAGCAATACTTGTTAAAGTCTGAGGGGGTAGGGAAGAGGGAATTAAACTTGTGTGTGACTTGACATCGTCCAGACAGGTTTTAGAGAGCAAGCTGTAGCAACAAGAAACATTAGAACAGTGATCTCTAGAAATGATATGGTGGTGTGTTATTTATTGCATGTTCTCACATTAAATAAAGTCTCATGCACCACTGAATGGTACAGAACTGTGTTAGACAGTCAGTAGTTAGGATGTCCTTTATCCATTGGGGTTTTTGTTGTTGTTGTTTGTTTGTTTATTTTTTAATAAAAAATTCTCAGGTGACTCTAAGAGTTCCTTGGGCTTCATAACAGCTTAGGACCTGATTCCTCTAACTGTCATGAATGGGTTTACTGAGGGGAAATGATACAAAAGCTTAGTAATCTTGAGGCTTTTTACTGCACTGTATTGCACTCTTCTGTAAGTCTTTCAGAACACTGTGCTGGTAAAATAAACTATCATCTGCTGTAAGAATAGATCACTAAGTGTATTTGAGGGCTATTTTGGGCATAGTTTCTTAAAAATCGATTCCATGCTGTGTTTTGTGGCTTAGCTTCACTTTTAAAGTCAAGGCAACATTTAAGATATGGTTCTGAGTGCTTGGAGACAGGAAGAGGGGAAGTGGGATGATCTTTACAAGACTTTAATCAGTTACACTGATCGCAGTACCACAGTTTTGTTTCACAAAACTGATGATTTGTGTTTACTATTTCTGCCTCTCATAGGGTGGAAAACTTTCTGTAAGATGTTCTAAAGCTTTTAAATGTTTTCCCTGTGTATTAGAGAATTTCATTTATCCATGTGATCTTGTTTTAGTAGTTTTCTCTTCTCTATAGTGTTACCTGTAAACTGGAAAATGGTTGGTGGTCGCTCTCTGTGATAGTGCAGTTTGGAGCAAATCAGCCTCATGGTCCCCTACAACCACATTATAACACCTACAACTAGGTTCTTCGTCTGAACGAGGCAGTGAAAAGTGGGATGCAGATGTAGGTTTGTTTTACTTGCAAGGGTAGGGCATACTGTGTTGAAGGATCAGTCAGTGAATGCAGAAATGCATGCCTATGAAGGCTCAAATACTGTTTGGCTACGTGCAGTGGTGTGTTTCCTCTCCTGTCCCAGCTGGAGTTTAGGGGGCTTTAGACAGGGTTGCATGTTGGGGTTGAGATTAACTGAATCAACTTGCCTTCCCTTAAATGCTATTAATGCCACAAGCTGTAATATAACCTACTAAATAGAATGGGCTGGGGTTCATCTTCCATCCATGTGGTGTGCACCGTGACTCATGTCTGTATAGTTGAACTCCCTCACCACAAGTGTAGCTTCACCTCTAGTGGCTATTTGTCCCCAGCCTGCCTTGTCCCAAGGCACACTCGAAGACAGCACTTGTTACCAGCAGCTGCAACTGGCATCGTGTAAACAGCATCCATGTGAACATGCGCATGGATGCACAAACTTATTCTGTGACCTTGTTTAGCTGATTAACCCTGCCAGAGTTTTAAGTCAGACATGCCCATTTTTTACCCAAAAAACCCTTGAGTTCCTTCCTGATTGAGCCATACACTGGAATCAGCAATACCATTTTATAAGGAGAGAAAAAATGTGATGATTACAACATTTCTGGGGATTTGGGAGACCTGCTTCTAGAACCTTCTCAGTTCATCCTGCAGCAGACTCACCAGCCTTTGGATAATGCTATGAGGTGGTGACCTCTTCACTTTTTCTAATTTTACCTCATTATTAGGACAGTCATTATTGAATGGTGTTTGGTTTTGGTTTGGTTTATTTGGTTGGTTGGTTTTTTTTTTAATCAAGTTGAGCAACACCTGTGGCTTTGAAGGAGAAAATTACTCTCCGGTCACTCTGTGTGGCTGTGTCTGGGCTTCACATATTTGTTCCCTCCAAGGGGAGTGTCACTTCTCATGGTTTATGGGCCTCAGTGAGGTTCTGATTTGGAACCAGATCCCTAGATGCAGCCAAGAACTAGAAATGCTAGAACTGGGACATTTCTGATTTCAACACAATACAAAATGCATTAGGACAATTTTCAGGTAAAAATGAAGGAGAGAGAGCCAGGTTAGATCAAAAGTTTGCTGCTTTGCTCCAGTGTTGTTTCAGTTAAAGCAAGCATTTTAAATTAAAGCAGATGCCTGCTGTGCCTCTATTGCCTCCGGTTTCTCTTTTTATTTTTTTTCCTCATTTCTATAACTGGGACAACAGTCGTCTCTCTTTTCGGGCTAGCTGCAAGACTATGTTAATATTTGCAGGTTCCTGCATTGGACATACCAAATAAACATAATATGTGGTTCCTTAGCAGAAGGCAGCTTCCCTGCCTGTGAAACCAGAGTTTTCTGTGAGGCAAAGGAGGTGCACTATTTTATATAATTAACAATACATGCAAATGAAGGGTTATGCTCTGCTAAACTTGCCAAGCCACCTCATCCTGTGCTTTTGCATAGTCTTAAGACCCAACTTAGTTTTGCACCTGCATTTCTTGCAGTTTTACAGAAAGTACCTGCACGTTCCCTTTTAGTACTGTGCAGAAACACAGGTAGGGGTGGGTCTGCCATACAGTAGGTAAGAAGTTAGTAGTTAATTCTGATAAAAGTAAAGAAATATGGGTGTGAAGATAATGAGAGGTCTCCTGCAGCCCTGGTAGGAAAACTTAAAGTTAGATATTAAACAGAGTAACTTTTGTTATTTATGTTTGCAGATAAGATTGTATGTAGCTCCAAGTGAATGCTTAGTAGGAGGGAAGCATCTGGTTTCAACCTCATTAATTTGGAGTCTGTCTAAGCAACGTGGTACTGTTAAGCAGCCTAGAGCTAACAATGACTTGGTTGCTTCCAGAGCCAGAAACAGCATAATTGTGAAAAAAATCAGAACTGCCTTTAGACCTAGGGCAAAAAGGCTGTTTGGTTCAGTATCATGCTATCACAGCTCTGTCGATTTTGGAGCCCGAACAGAAAGTGCCTCATGATCGGGTCTTCTTTTGCAGTCTTTGCAGTCACACTGACTCACCTGAAGCAGATATGCAGACATGCCCCAGACTGTTTAAATTCCATGCCAAGCCTCATTGTATTCACAGGTTAATTCATACAGGTTCCAGCTCTGCCAGTTCCTGAGAAGTCCTTGCTAAAGCATCTAACTCTTCCCAAGCTTTGGAAGAGGGGCCCGAAAGCCTGAGGATCACCTCAGATTGGTAGGTGCATAAGGCTGCAATGCTTAAAGTATACATGAGGATGTAGCCCATGGTAGCCATAGTCATGTTGCTGTGTCTCAATTCCCTCAGTCCTTCATCAAGCTCAGGACATGCACAAAACTTAGTTCCTCTGGAAATCCAAATGTGTAATAAATTAGGACAAAGCTTTGGCAAATAGAGGCAAAAGTAACATTTCTTCACCCACTGTATAGAATGGAATAAACCAGGTTGGAAGAGACCTTCAAGATCATTGCGTCCAACCTATTATCCAACCCACCTAATCAACTAAACCATGCAACCAAGCACCCTATCAAGTCTCCTCCAGAACACCTCTAATGATGGTGACTCCACCACCTCCCTGGGCAGCCCATTCCAATGGGCAATCTCTGTGTAGAACTTCTTCCTAACCTCCAGCCTAAACCTCCCATATCAGCCAAATAGCACTAAATCACAGACAATTTTTTTATTTCCATGTAGTTATTACTCCAAATTTCTGACAGTGAGCAGGTTTGGTCATCCTGTATATAAGAAATAACCACTCAGTTGTACAGTTAAGCATTTCAGAATGACGATTTGATCATATATTGATATACAGGATAGAGGCTGGGAATGACATTTCAAAAACTTGCCTGGAGAAAGCAGTAACTCTGCTTGGCCAATGAACTAAAATTCCAGTGAGGAACAGAGTGTTTCTATTTCTGATGTCTTGAGTAATTCCAGTAACTAATACTGTTAAAGCATTGAGAATTGCACAGGCAGCAGACCTGATGCATAGACATGAAATGTGTTTCAAAATTATAATGAGGTTTTTATGACTTGCAAAGAGGGTTTTTTCACAAGCAAACTGAAAATATCCACCCAAACCAGTTACAGAAATTAGTTTCCCTCAGTAACTTTCTAGTATGCATTTTTCAGTTTGGGGAATGGTTTTGCTAAGAGTTCTCTTACAGATTAATGGGAAAGACACTGGGTTTGTGAATAAATTGTGAGCTCACTATATAACTGAGCAGGAAGGGAACATGGGATGTGAGCAGGTCATCTACTTACACAAAAAACATTTGATCCTAATTAAAAAAAATAGTAAGAGGAGTTACTTTAAAAAAAAAAATCACTTTACTAGTACTGCATATTTGCAAATTATCCCATTAGGACAGTCTGTCAGTAATTGAGTACATAGCACTCCAAGCTTTATAGTAAGAGCATCACTGGGCTATGCCTCTAGCTAAACTCAACATGAGCTTTGTCACTGTCTCTATAGAGAGCAAGATTAAGTTTGTAGTTTCGCCAGCTGTTCCCTGGCCTCTACAAAATCTTGTACCTGTGGAAATTTAATAATGATATTCAGAAATGAACATCCAATCACTATGAACTTTATACCAAGTTATGATTTGAAGAATCGTACAGAATCTTACAGGTCATGAACTGTACAGCTTCCTCCCCCCCTCCCCCCACTTCTTTAAATCTATTCAGACACCCACCTGCAGATGGTTGCTTCTGTGCTGCCACCAGTATTTCTGCCTATTTGTTTTGTGCTGGTCTAAGCAATGCACACTTCAGCTGGCTTCTGAGATTTTTTTCTCTGAACACAACTACTCCCATTAATCTTCACGAATACTGGCCTCTCAATCCAAGACAACCAGACACTGTTAACTAGCTTTGAGGGCCTTGGAGCTTACAGACATGGGCCAAATTTTTCAGCATCACAGGAAGACAGGAATGGACTTGGCAATATCTGCACATCAGTTTAGCTACGTATCATAATCCACCAATAACCAACAGTGAGAACCTGGGGACAGGGTACAGGCACAGACAGAGTCTTGGTATAGTCTCAAAAATTTCCATAAGTAACAATTCACAAACTTCCAGCTTTAAAGCTTGCATTCATTTCATCATGTTTACTACTCCTACCCTATGTGAACTTGTCTTACTTTTTTTTTCAGCTTACCTGTCTGGTCTCTGACAGAGTCTATGGCAAGATTAATTATGACATATGAAAAACCACTTTATTTTGAATTGGCTGCCTGATGATTACATTAGCTGTTCCTCCCCTTCTCATACTACAGGGAACAATGAAAAATCATTTTGTGTTCATTTTTTCCGCTTGCAGTTTTCCAACTCTCAGATACTCCTGCTGTGGATGTCAGATTTTTTTCTTTTTTTTTTTCTTTTTCAGTTTGCTGATGAAATTCTTCTGAAAGCAGCTCATCTGGCACCATCTTTCTAGTACTATGGCTGCTCTCAGAAAGTTATTGCACGTTACACCTCTCAGTCTAACAACATCATCCTGGAGTTTCTTTAGAATTGACTAAACCCAGACTGGTCAGTTGGCTACTTCGAGTTTACTTGGCAGCCCTACAATTTTTCTTATTGATCCCCTCAGGTTAGGAGTCATGTGATGATGTATTTCCCATTGAAAACAAACAAACAAAACAAGGTGGATGGGTATCCTATGAAATCTCCATAGGTTTTGGATGGAATATTGCATTGCGCCCCCCCCCCCCCCCCTTTTTTTTTTTTTTTCAGTCTAGCTCTTTGGGGCTTTCTACATAATTATCTTAAGCAGAGTACTTGTGGTCCTTGTTTAGGTATGAGATCTTCTTTTTGGAGGTTATAACTTCTATTAAGACTTTGCCTCTGTTTTGCTCCAGCTCAAGCCTTCCTGGGTTGATGGAGCAGCAAGGCAGGCAGTGTCCCCCCAGCATCCAGTGTGATCCTGAGCCTCGAAAAATCCCGAATTGATCCCAAACTTGACACGATGTGGATGGTGTTGCAGCATCTCCTGGATGCTGGGAAAAGCTCCTTCAATATGAAAACAGATGGGGTTGACAAAGCTTCTTTTAAGATTACATGCTCCCACCTAGTGGCTTTCTTGTATTCAGGGAAACTGCACTTGCGCAGCTCTCCAGTAAGCTGGAAACAGTAACCTGTAAAACTCATGTTTAAAAATACAACTAAATCAAATGTTTACTAAGTTGACATAACTGCTCAGTAGGTTTGGAAGTGTTAATTTTCAATTCCTGCTTCATTGTTGTAACATATAACCAGAAATCAGGAAGGCATAGTTAAACTGCGTAACACCGATATTGTTTAGAGTCGCCCACAAGGTAGTGATTCTTGGTTTAGTTTGCCACTGCAATTTTGGTTGTGTCATGAGGCTTTGTAGGAAAGACATCTAAACAAATAAATAAATCATTGTTAGCTGTAGTTAATGAATACTATAAACACCCCTAAAGTTAAATCAGGGATTCTACATATGTGTAATATACATATATATGTAAATTAAAGAAATTTACAGAAACAGAGGTTGCTTTGCTTCAGACCTTCTTAATTGTGTCCCCAAGCACGTCACCAAATCCTCAAAGCCTCAGAAAACATAAAGAAAATTTCACACAAGCATCTTAGGTTGTTTATAATTTGCATTGACAGTCCAGAGTTTCCTGACTAAAGTGCTAGTTAGCAGAAGGATTATAAATTTAAAGGATGTGAGCTTGATACATAGATGCCTTTTAGGATTCTCAGAACAAGCTGAAATTTAAAGCCAAGTATGGCCTAAAGAGCGAGCAGACTCTTTTCCACTTGTCAAACTACTGCTAAGGTACTTTAAATGTTTAAATCTAGGGAAAGTAGAAATTAAATATTGTTTTCCATTGCTGCACTCAATGTAATTTATGTCCAGGAAAATCAAATATTCAAAAGGCAATGTGATATAAAAATCATTAGCCTCCCTGGTAAAATTCCACTTAACGTTTGAGTCAGGTATATACGACCAGAGTTTACAGTTTGATTTCTGAAACCTGTTTGGTTCCAATGATGAAATGTGCTCTAAGATTTTCACAGAAGCTACCATAAATTCATGTATTTTCTGACAATATTTGCAGAGAAATATAAAACTAAGCAGTGACTGGGGGGGGACTGTCTCAGATCTTTCCAAGCCCTGTGGTGAGGACTGAGATATCAGCAGTATGATGAAAGGAAGCCTGTCCTGTAGCACTTTGTTTCACATCCTTGTGGACAGAAAACTTAGGTTTCAATGTTGCCGGAGCAGTAGCCACTTCCACAGGCACTAAAAATGTCAAACCTGTTTAATTACTGCTATACAGACATGTGGAGGATATACTGACATTCAGAATTAATCTAAAACGTCTGCCTTAAAAGCAAACAGGAAAGCATTCTGTAACGGTGGAGTCTCAAAAGACTGCAGTATCGCAGGACAAGATTCCCCATCTTCCTCAGCCCTTCCCTCCTCCCCACCCTTTCTTCCCCTCTATGTCCTGATGTTCACCCCTTCTTCTGCCAACCTTCTGCTGTGTTAATTTCTTCAGCAATTCTCATCTGCTCCATCCTTCTGAGGTCAGCTGTATTGCCAGAAAACAGGCATTTCACTGAGTGATTACGGGTATAGCTTTGTCACACAGCGTCCAGGCTTTTAGAGTGAGATAGAGAGGGAGCAGAAAGCAGAAAGTTCTAAAAGTAATGGGAGGAAACAAGCAAAGAGATTTTAGACACTTTGTTATGCACATTTTACATCGCTCTGCACTCAGCAATATTGGCTTAAAGCTGATTTAATTCTATTTACACCACTGATGTTGATATTTATACTCTCTTAGGGAAACCCAGACATGGTTCAGGATCCTTTTTTTCATATTCATTGCATATCTTTATGTTAAAATCATGCGGCATGTGAGTTTCAAACTGATTCACAGAATCAAGAAGGCAATTATCTATGGTGTTTTCTCTGCAATTAATATTTTAAATATTTGTTCCAGTGATATGAGATTTTCTAATTTTATAATTAAAAAGAGTCCAACACTTTAAAGGAAGAAAGCTGAATGACAGCAAACAGAACCTTTCAAGTAAAGAGATCCTTTAGGCACTAGAATGCCTTGCTAGGAGGATTCTGCTAAACAGGCATTGCAGCTCCTTGATAAAATGAAACCCCAAATAAAATGGTCTGATTGACTGAAGTCTTTTTAGACAGCTTACTATAATTAGATTTACAATCATATTATGTCTAGGCTTTCTACAGAGACCGCTGTCTAAACATCAAAGGATGTCTACTTCCTTTTAAAGTATTTCCACATATCAAACATGTCCAGAATGCAGAAATACTACATACCCTCTTTTCCTGCTCCAGGCCATAGTAGAATTTACCCTAACAAAATAAAAAAAAGAAAAGCTTACACCTCTATTAAAGTATATTACAACTGCAGTAATAGCCCACTCTAGGAACATATATGCCAGGGCTTGCTAGAGTTCCAAAGAAAAAGAAGTTAGAAATCATCAAGGACTTCTATGTTACAACTACTTAAAATAACTTAGAAGGAAAAGAAAAGCAACTGTCTGGTGCAGTGCTATAAAATAAAATGTGCAAGAAAAAGACCTCTTTCACATTTTCAAATTTAGCCAAAGGAATAAATGTCATAATCTTGGCAGGACTCTGCCCTCATTCCTCATCCATCAGAGCTGTGATAGTTTCAAAAAAGTATTTGTGTTACTCAGTGTTAATGGAAACCTTATAAAGCTTCAGGGTAAATAGTGTATTACTTACAATTTAAAGTCATTTTCTAACCAGAATTTGTGCCAAGTGCTTTTTGTAAATTATGCTATAACTCTTGTAAAGTAATTAAAAAAAAAAAAAAAGTTTTAAAATGAGTTCTAAGGTTAAATAGATACATAGTAAGGTACTGATTTAATAAAGCAGTAAAAAGCTAAATACTCTGATAAATAACAAATATCGTTCTGGGCCTGGTCTTTTTCCCTATCCTCTACTAAACATTAAAGATAAGTGAATTAAATTTTCGAATGAATGGTATTTATGCATTTTAGAAGAAAGAAATTACACCTGTAAGAAACTGTCCTTTTGCTGTGAATAGTTGCCACTCCTAGAAATTTGATTTAAAATTTTAATGGTTCTTCACACTTCCCCCAACAACAGCTACTGCTACACAAGTGAAATACAACTTTAAATGCTCAATGCGATTAAGGGTTATGTGAGAGAAACAGGAGGAAATTAAAGCAAGGTTGAACTTATTGGAAGCAGTGCCTACTAGAGGAGGAAAGGGGCAGCTTATTCCTTACAACTGTTCCAACTTGATGGAATTAGACATTGTGTTTCAGGGTACAAGTAACTAGACCTAGCTTTTTAAAATGGGGGATTGACAGAAGGGTTTGCTTGCTGAGGATTCTGCTTGTTGTAATACAAGAAAAACAATGTCTCAGAGAGTGCTGAGGTGGACAAGCACTTTTGATTAAGCCATGCCAAGCTTCCAGATGTACAAACTTTTTCTGAAGACCTGAAGAAAATCAGATATATTGCTTGATTTAATAAAATCTATTGCATGCCCGGTAAAGCTTGTCTTAGTAGAAAAGAAATTAAAATATTCACCTCAGACTTTGTCACTAGTCACAGCAAAATCCAAAGTAAACACACGTTAGAAAGAGTCATTCTTAGTAAATCCAAATTATAGTGAACAAAAAAAAGCAGGTAGCACCTGTGGGCAAAAGGCTAGTGAAAATGCTGATACCTAATTAGCACATGGGGAACAAAGGGAAAAAGGATCATTAATTTCATTTAGAGAGGCAAAGGTCAAAGTGAAAATCAAATTAGTTTCTATGTCTGACTTTGATGTTTAATAAGAGAATAATGTAAAAATGGAATACTTCTTGCTTATTTTGATTTTTTTTTCTCTTATTCACATTATGTCATAAAGTTAAAAACCTAATGGCAAATTTGTATGTTTTCCTTGAGACCTTCTGCTGTTAAGTGCTGGCACAGGTTACCACTTCCAGCTGAGCAACTGGTTCAGCAAGCAGCTGTTTGTACTCCAAAAAGGCTGTAATGTGGTATCCCATTCAGTAAGATGTAACATACATGAAATAGAGAAAATGCTGAGAAGTTGTGCATTGTTGAGTTTTTTTCTCCACTTGAGACTGCATTCTTTCAGTACTTCCTGTCAGCAACACCAACTGAGATGCATGGAGTTTTCTGCCATGGGGTGAACAATCTCCAAGGTAACAAGGAAACCAAGCTGCAGTCAAAATGCTCCAAACTTTAATTTAACACAGCCCAAATTTAGTCATACTAGCTGTGTGGCTGATTTAGGTGTGGTCAAAAACCCAAGCAGACACAAAATGAAAATACAGTCAAATTTAATATTGAAGGCAATAGGTTTGGTTACATTGGTCATGCAGAACTTTTCAATGAAGACTTACAGTTTATAAAATACATTACTGTATTATGTTAATTTTGATAAAAGAATTATAAGGCTTTCTTTGAAAAATAAGCAAACCCAAACAGGTAAATGTCTAGTAGTTGCGATGTGACAATTCCATGGCAATGCATATTTAAAACTAGATTGCTAAAAGCTCTGGAATGTATTCATAAAGAGGAATTTACATGGGTTATCTCATAAATTGAAGAACTCACAAGCTAATCCCATATTCTTTACTGAATCAGCTGCATTTAATGTCTGCCCATCAAACAGCAGTGCTACAGCTGCACAGCTGTGCTCCCTAAAGAGCTTTGATCGAAACTCAGGAGCAGTACTGAGCACTGCACAGCCTCCAGCCCAACTGGCTTGAAAAGTGCCTGTAATGGTTACTAAGCTAACGTTTATTTCTAAGAAATGGAAATCATATAATGGTTTGGATTGTAAGAAATGTCCAAAGGTCATACTGTCCAACCCCCCTGCAGTCAGCAGGGACATCTTCCACTATATCAGGCTGCTCAGAGCTTTGTTGAACCTAACCTTGAATATCTCCAGGGATGGGGCCACAACTACCCTGGCAGCCTGTTCCAGTGTTCCACCACCCTTGTGGTAATGAACTTGTCCCTAACATCCAATCTATAGCTACTCTTCTCTAATTTAAAACCATTGCCCCATATGCTATCACTGCAGGCCTTTGTAAACAGTCCATCTCCAGCCTTCTTGTAGACCCCCTTCAGGAAGTGAAAGGCTGCTATTAGGTCTCCCTGGAACCTTCTCTTCTGCAGGCTGAACAACCCCAGCTCCCTCAGCCTGCCCTTGTAGAATTGTTTTTTTGTGGTCCACCTTTGGACGTACTCCATCAAAGTAGCAGAATCACCTCTCTCAGTCTTCTGGCCATGCTTCTTTTGATGCAAACCAGGATGCAACTGGCCGCCTGGGCTGCAAGTGCACACTGTTGACTCATGTCCAGCTTCTTTTCCACCAGAACTCCCAAGTCCTGTTTCACAGGGCTGCTTTCTATCACCACATCTCCCAGTCTGTATTGATAATGAAGATTGTTCTGACCCAGGCACAGGACCCTACACTTGGTCTTGCTGGACCTTGTGAGGTTCACCTGGGCCCAACCCTCCATCTTCTCTAAGTCCTTCTGGATGACATCTTGACCCTGTGACGTATCAATAACAGCCCTCTGCTTGGTGTCATCCGCAGACTTTCTGATGGTGCACTCTGTCTCACTGTATCATCAACAAAAGCCCAGTACAGACCCGTGAGGGACACCACTTACCACCAATACCCACTGGACTTAAAGCCATCAACTACTACCCTCTGGATGCAACCATCCAGCCAATTCTTTATCCACGGAACAGTCCACCCATTAAATCCTTAACTAAAAGCTGTCAAATACTACGTAGAGCAACAGGGACTGCAAACAGGCCTACTTCTGGTAGGTAATACAGGTCAGCATAGACCTGCACAAAACCAAATGCTTCTCTAAAGCATAACTGCACATCAGAGCATACCCTAAGTGCCCAGGGACATCTTTCAAGACCGGAAATAATACGAGAGATACAAAAAAACACCAGCCAGGTTCTGAAAAGCTAACGGAGAAGTTAGCAGCCGGCCCTCCTTCGCGAAAAGAGGGAGGGTCAGGGAGTGCCGCAGGGGCGGGCTGGCAACTAGCAAAGCCCTCAGCAAAGGCTCTACGGCAGGGGCTCTACGGCGGCGGCATTGCCCGCCTCCTCCCGCCCGCCCCAAAGACGGTCACGCGCCGCCGGCGGCGGCGCGCGAAGCCCCAACGGCTCCTGCAGCCGCCCCGCCCGCGACACCTCCGCCACGCGCGCCTGCAAGACTATAGCCTCCGACCAGCATCTGTTTTAAAACAGCTCGCGTGCTGGGCATCACCCCCTGTCTTGCTACGATTGGTTAGCGTTGCCTGTCAATTGTGCCTGTGCCCGCTGTGATTGCCTGGTGATTGGCTAGGCGGGCGCAGAGCGAGGGAAAGCTGTGGCAGCGGGACCGGAGCGAGGGAAAACTGTCGCGGTGGGGCCAGGCGGGTGAGGTGGCTGTTGGAGCTGGTGGGCGGGTCTGCACCCCCGATCCGGTCTGGCGGCGTGGCGTAGGGCTCCGAGCGGGAAATCGGGGGTCGTGCCGCAGCCTCGCCTCGCCTCGCCTCATCTCATCTCATCTCTCTGAGAATAGCGGCGGGTTCGGGCTCTTGCTGTTGTGTGGGAAAAGGCACAGAACGGCGTGAGGGAGGAGGGTGTGTGGAGGAGTCGCGAGAAAGGGTCGCAGCGGCCGTCCTTAACGTTCAAGTCGTCGGGAGTATCGCAGGGTATTTCTGGGGCTGCTGTTTTTTCGTGCCCCATGTGAGGTCTTGCTACCTCAGACGACGTTTTCACCCTGGGGCCTGTCTATAGTCTGCTTATTTCCCCTGTAGGACTCCTACCCTAACTCTTCTGTGCTGCTTCACCTCTTTGGGAACTCTGGGCAACCTCATCAACGCCCAGGATTTTAATCTAGCCACCCCTTTCAGTTTTTAGAGTAAACCTTCTTGGCTGAATGTTTGAACTCGTAGAGACAAAGAGACAATTAATTTACCTCTCTCCTTTGCCTCAGATTTGTTGTCTATTTTCATACCTCGTTAGGGGCTGAAATGGCCAAGAATTTTTCCTGATTATAGAATATTGATGCAGTCTTCAAGGCTGAGAATGTAAATGTAATTTGCTTGCTGAAAATAAATGATGGGACACCATTTGTAGGGGACAGGCATCATGCTGGTGCTGCCTTTGCAGTGCTGTACTCTGCTTCATTTGTGGAATCTCATTTTTAGAAGCCAGGAGGAGTTAGGGATTGACTCTTAGTAACCTGTGGTGGATGTCATAAATTAACTTTCCTAGGGTGGGTGATTCCATGGATTTTTGTCCCAAAGTGAATACCATCTTTGTAGAAAAGACAGACATGCCTGTGCTAGAGGACTATTAGGACAGAAAAAAGTGCAGTTATGTTCTGTCACTATTGTAGTTAAGGGATGTGTAATCTGTCAGTATGCCACTTGTGGAAAGAATGCACTGAAAAATAGTTTTCCTTATTTGATTCAAAGCACTTTTGAAATTTCCGATCTGTTGAGGGATGAGGAGAAAGTCCACCTCTGGACAGTAATATCATTGCATAACTTGCATAAATGCAGCAATGGAAGGGGCTTAATGACTCCATAAATATACTTCATAATATTTTTGGAAACCTTTATGCAAGATAACTTGAGATATTAGGGTAGTTTTCAGTAGAATGTAGCATCTAAGTGAAGACTAAAAGGACTAGCAACCCTGGGGATGGTTAATGTTTTGACTGTGGAGGCAAAAGCTGGCTTACTGTGATTGGCAATTCTCTGAAAGCCTATGTATATAAAGATCAGTGGCATAACATTTGGTGTATTAACTACTATGTATGGCTGTAGTTTTACAAACTGTTCTTTCTGCCAGTTGTAGGGAGTTACATAGTCAGCTGTCAAGTAAAGTAAATAATCTACATAGATAATGCTCATTTTGATAATCAAGCTAAAACTAAGAGTTTAGTTAGTTCAAAAGCACCAGAAGTGACAAGCTGAAAAGGTTGTTTCAGCATCTGACTGTAGAAAAAGGATGCCATTTTAACTGCTTCTGAACTGTCTTTTGGCAGTGTTCAGTGCAACAAATTTGAGTTTACTGCAGTGCTGGAGATAGTTGGTTTCTTGGGACCTTGAGTAGTGATTTCTAATAGAGAGAGAGGTGAATACCTGAACTACTTAAGCACTTTTTACTGTCCTCGATTTAGTTTTTTTATTCTCTGCTTTGCAGATACCTTACCCATTGAAGCCTTAACTAGGAAGCCTCATTGTTCAGCAAATAATAGTGGGTTGATAAGAAAAAATGAGTGAAATTTAAGCTGATTTTAACTCTTTCTTGGAATAAATGAACTGCTGATGTCTCAAGACATTTTTTATTGGGAGCCTGATCCTGAAGACAAAGCAAGCTGGATATTAAAGGGAGGAGTTGTAGCTTATTATTCTGGCTGTAGTTTTTTGGGAAGCATTTATTTTGGAGACTGAGTGGTATAGAATTTGGGCATACCATTTGTGCAAAGGATTGAAGTGTTGAAGATTTCTTGTTTAAGTATTGCAGATCTTAAGGTGGGAATTGTTGGGAAAGGAAGACATAAATTAGGGAACCGAAAAGAGTGGGGAAAAAAGACTTTTTGTAGTAAAGTTAGTAAACTAGTTAGTAAACTATTAAAGTTAGTAATTACCAAGTGAATTTCTTGGTGTGATTGTTTCCCATCACCTGTATGACAGAAATGTAAAGCTGTTGGATGAGATCTTGTCACACCAGGGAAATAGTGGGTAGAACTGCAACAACCATATTGGTAACCTGTTTTAGTTTTGGAAATTGTGAAAATGGAGGAAGTAATGAAAATAAGGATTCCAGAGCTGGGATTACTTCAACCATTTAGTTTTGTCAGACAGTTCTGCCTAGTTTTATTATATAATGGTTTTAATTAAATTACTTTTGTTCGTGAATTGTTCATGACATGGACATAATTTACTTAAGTATTTTTGTACTCAAAACCAGTCTTAAATTCTGACATTTCTATACATTTTAGTAACATGGAAGTGGTACTTTTCAAGTGGTATATAGATCCTCTACACAACTGTGGTAATGTGATTTATGAAAATTTATTCTACTTGAGGACAGCATGTTTCAAAAATAGTTGTGATTTCATTTATGAAAGTTTGAGTATAGTTGGAAGTTAAAGTTCACATTATCACAGCTACAGAACGGTGTTTTGAAAGTGAGAGTATAGATTACAGTAGCCAGATGCAAAATTAAAGAGAATGTAGTAGTAGTTGAATGTACAATTGACTGCTAAATAAAGTCACAGTAAATAGCCAAGCATAGTGTAAGTTGTTTTCTGTGCTTTGGTAGCTTCTGTATGTTTAGAACAAACTCTAATTACCTGAATTGAAATATCTGTAATCTTCTGCTGAAGCTATTGCAGATATGCAGGAGGGAAACAATGCTGCAGCAAATGGATGTGGTAAAATCCGAAGCAGCACGCAGAATGAGGCTGCTTTATTGGCCCTGATGGAGAAGACTGGATACAGCATGGTTCAAGAAAATGGGCAACGAAAATTTGGTGGTCCTCCACCAGGTAATAATTTCTTTTGAATTATGAATCTGGAGTGAACTGTGCACTGCTCATTTTGCAAGATGAAGCTGCATCACAGTTAGTTCTCTTTGGGAGCTTTTCCTGTCTAAAATTTCATGAATCTTTTTACTAGGCTATGTAAAATGGTCAGAGGAAGCCCTATGAAATTACTTTGAAAATGACACTGGAGAAGAGAACTGCAGGGCGTCACAGACTGCTTCTAGAGAGCTCAGCTTGTTCTTAAATTATTTCAATTTTTTGTTTACATTACAATTTTTAATGACATGAAATGGTATCAAGTGCATTTGTTTGGCAAAGTTACGTTTATTAATTAAATTTGTTTATCTTGTCTGAGACTAGGTGTCTGACCAGTTATCTTCCATAAATCTGTTCATTGATGTTAATTATATACCTCTCCTTTAAATCTTCATGCATTTTCATACTTGCTTAGGCTGGAAATTACCCTGTTACTATAAATGGTTTTCTAGGCCAAATGAGACTTGAATGTTTGAGGTAGCTTGTAAGAAATTGCAGTAACTAAAAATCAAGATCTTCATTGTAAGTTTTGCTTGTTTAGAATGTGGTTTTTATAAGCTTGTGTTGCTGCCATAGGAGGTAGTCTCACTGTCAGGTAACTGACTGGCATGGTGTGAGCAATAGCAGTACTAGCTTGCAAACTGTGTGATCTGCCATGTTCTGGCAGACCTCAGATGATGTGGTCATAAATGTTTACAAAGTTGAAAATGGTGAAGATTTTGAATGCCGTTTGGAATAGTGCCAGACTTTTTTCTAGATAAGCCACAGCACTGTCTCCAAATGCGTATCAGTTCTGATGCCTTGGTAGCTTCCTGTGTACCTTGTCATTCTTAACATACACCTTATAGATGAAAATACATTCTGTGAAAAGGCAAAAAGTTTCCAATTCTGATTTTTTTGGGTTGTCTGCTTGGTGTTTGTTTTTTCCCCCCCCACAATTAGGTGCTCTTTGGTGATACTTGCATGAAGGGAAGTGTTTAAAATTAATTACAAAATCACCTAAATAGAGTTCATTCTGAACTTCAAAACAAAATACTACTTCAGTTATCTTCTAACTGATCTTCTGATCTTCTAATTATCTTACAGCTTGTCAGCAGTATTTTTTTGTTTTTCACCTTGCTTCCTTATACTTTGTCTTTTCATACTAGTAACTAGTAAGTACTAGTACTTACCAGATTTTGTGTTATTTTTTTTTCTGCCAGCTTTGTACTCATTTCTTTCTGTTCTGTGGAGAGCACTTCTTACTAAAGCTTTAGAAAAAGCTGTTAGTTATGATTTAACAGTTTGCCTGCCTTTGAACCTTCTGCCTGATCTGTCCAGTGTGTTTTTAAACCAAAACAAAAAACAACCACATTATTTATTTTAACAAATGCATATTTGCGGAACAGAACTCCAGATTTTTAAATGTATGCATGCATTTTTGCAATATCTGTTGAACATACCTTTCCTTGTGTAAGGCAGGGATACAAAAGAATGCATGAATGTCCGTGGCTCAGGGACAGAGGCGTGGATCTTCTTGTAACTTTAGATGTGATGTAGAGACTTACTTATTCTGGGGATTTTATTATTTTTCTTTTTTAACATAAGAATTAAATAATGGATTAGGATATGCTAGCTTTAAATTGGGACTGAAAATAAAGTAACTTATGCCTCCAGATGAGTGGTCAGGGCAAGTATACCTCTCTGGCATTTGTACTAAGATTGAACTATTTATTTTAAGGTTGGGAAGGTCCTCCACCACCTCGTGGGTGTGAAGTTTTTGTGGGTAAGATTCCTCGTGATATGTACGAAGATGAATTAGTTCCTGTTTTTGAGAGAGCTGGGAAGATCTACGAGTTCAGACTGATGATGGAATTCAGTGGTGAGAATCGAGGCTATGCTTTTGTGATGTACACTGCTAAAGAAGAAGCCCAGCTAGCCATCAAGATTCTTAATAATTACGAAATTCGTCCAGGGAAATTTATTGGTGTCTGCGTAAGCCTGGACAACTGCAGGCTATTTATTGGAGCAATTCCAAAAGAAAAGAAGAAAGAAGAAATACTGAATGAAATGAAAAAAGTTACAGAAGGAGTGGTGGATGTCATTGTTTATCCAAATGCCACTGACAAAACTAAAAATCGTGGCTTTGCTTTTGTAGAATATGAATCTCACAGAGCAGCTGCAATGGCTAGAAGGCGACTAATCCCAGGTAAATCAATTTATAATTGAGTGTTTTTGGTTAGTATCTGTCTTCATTGTGCAAGGGACAGGGTGGTGAATCATCCCTGTTTTCCTTTCTTTTAAGATATTTTGAGAGTTATAAAACCACTATAGTAGCTTTCAGCTCCAATAGGATTTATTTTCTTTTATTGGTTCATGAATCAAATGGTTTTTTGTTTGGGTTTTTTTTCTGTTGTACTTTTGGGGGAAGATTTTTATTCTATTTAAAGAAGATGAAATTTAAGTGTTTTATAAATGCAAGTTACTGTGGTTTACACCAAGATACGTATTTTCTTGGGGACATACTCAGTTTTCATTTGTATGCATGGATCCCTGCACATAATTCTCTTAGCTGCTAAGTCTGGATCTCTGCACATGAATTCTCTTAAAACGAAACTTAAAAAATAGAATGCTTAGAATGTGGACCTTTTATTTTTGGATTGTCATGAGTGATGTTATTGATGTTTCATATTTTAAAACTGTTTGAAAGTAGGTTTTTTAAAATATTTTACTAGAAAATGGAGAGTTTAAGAAGAAGATGACTTTGCACTTCATGTCTTTTGAGGGAAGGAAAGTAGAAGGGTTTAAATATACTGAAAGAAGAGAGAATAGGTCAAGTTGCAGTTAAAAAAGGAATTTCTAGAAGAGAAAGTAAGAGAAATTAAATAGGAAATGAAACAGTGTAGTTGGAGAAGCAAAGTCATTAAAACAGGTAATACAGCATTGGCCTTGCTGAAATGAATGGCAAAACTCCCCGAAGTTAATTAAGGCTAAAATGATGGCAAGTCTAATGATAATTATTGGTGGAGTGTTACCGAAGACTTGCATAGGTCCTGCCAAGTAATTGGAGAAATATGGCCAGATCACTGAGCATAAAATAAAGTCGTTGTATAATATTTAAAATGTTGCCCTGAAAGGAGTAAGAAGGTGGGGGATTTTTGTTTTGGGGGTTTTGGGTTTTTGTGTGTGTTTTGTGGTTTTTTTTTAGTTTATGATTCTGGTGTCTTCTGCAACATAGTATAAAGCTTGTGCTACTGCATATACATTTGGATGGTGGTTTTCTGGGTGTTCACCTACTTTCTGAAATAATATTATTTGAAGAGACAGTGTTAATATATTAACTAGTAAAGTAGCATGTTGCTTGTCATTGCTTTACAGACACATGTACGTATGTGTCATGGAATCACTAAGTCTGTTTTGACAGCTTATGGTACTTAATGAACCCAAAGGGTACAGATAGAATACCTTGAATTTTTGCGGAGTCATATTTTATTTAGTAATTGAAAGTAACACTATTTTACATGTTTTGCTTAAGTAGACACAGGCAAGAAAAACTAGTTCAATGTTGCATGCATTATGCTTTCTTTTTTGTAGAGGAGTTGACAAGAATATTTTTGTTTTACTTTGCATATTTCTTATTAATGTAATACTTCTTTGCTGTAGGAACATTCCAGCTCTGGGGTCATGCTATTCAAGTAGATTGGGCAGATCCTGAGAAAGAAGTTGATGAAGAAACAATGCAGAGAGTTAAAGTATTGTATGTGAGAAATTTAATGATGTCTACTACAGAGGACACAATTAAAGCTGAATTTAACAAGTTCAAGCCAGGAGCAGTTGAACGTGTGAAAAAGCTCAGAGACTATGCTTTTGTTCATTTTTTCCACCGAGAAGATGCAGTTGCTGCTATGTCTGTAATGAGTGGAAAGTGCATTGATGGAGCTACCATTGAAGTAGCACTGGCAAAGCCAGTTAACAAGGAAAGCACTTGGAAGCAACATTTTAATGGTCACATAAACCCCATTTCTGAAAATCTCTTAGGGTTTCCTAACAAAGAAGATAGTCATCAAAAATCCCTAGGGAAACCAGCAAGTCTTTCAGTTCGTCTTAATGGTCAGCACAGTCCAGGCCCTTCCGAAGTTGAGAGATGTACTTACCCATTTTTTCCAGGAATAAAGCTTACTCCAATTAGCATGTATTCTTTAAAATCCACTCACTTCAGTTCTGCAGCAATGCATCTGGATTATTTTTGCAATAAAAATAACTGGACACCGCCAGAATATTACTTGTATTCAACCACAGGTCAGGATGGAAAAATACTCCTGGTGTACAAGGTGCTTATTCCTAGTATTGCAGATGGTTCCCAGAGTTACTTCATGCCAGACAAACTCTGTACAACAGTAGAAGGTGCAAGGGAATTGGCAGCTCAGTTCACACTTCTGCATCTAGGTAAGCATGAGCACTTTCAGCTGCAGCTAGAGAAGTTACTTTAAAATTATTCTTTGTGTATAAATCTTTGCTTGTGTGTGTATCTATATTGAAAGGACTGTTTCTTATGTAGTTATCTGAGTCTGGATCAGGAGGTGAGAGCACTGAAGAAACACTCTGTAGACATCTCTGCAGTGCAATGCTAGGGTCATTTTTTGCTTGTGTTAACCTACTGTAGTGATTTGTAAGGAAGAAGCAGAAGACATGTTAAGTAACTTAGGTATAAGGTCATCTGTGTGAAGATTATGGTGCTGAGAATTTATTTGAAAGGCTGTGTTCTTGATTTATTATTAATAGGGAGAACAGAAGTGATAGATCCATAGTCACATAAATAAATAGGTTTGGGAAGTCTTTCTGAGGCTTATAGCTAAAGCGGAATATCATTATGTGGCTCTGCATCTATTATCTTTGGGCAGAGTGCTGTCATTTACTGCTGAAGGGTTTTTAACCAGAAAATGGGAGAAAATAGGAATACCATTACTCTTAATTACTTGGTTTATATATATTCTGTTATTTTTAATTAGAATGTAACTAATAGAAAAGGGAAATTGTCAGTTTTGAAGACTGTTTTCAATTCATGCTGTAGTGGTTTGAAAGCTCTTCTTACTTCCAGGCAATGGTTTGTGTATTTGTTCCACTTGTTCTTTTGAATAGTTTTTCTTCAGTTTAGTCAGCACTTTTTCTGGTCTTCACATCCTGGTATATATGAAAATGAGATAGATCTGATATTTATAATTTTATAAGTATTTTGAACCATCACAGAATTTCCCTGATCTGCTGAGTGACATTTTGTGTATTTGTTGCAGGGTTTCTTTCAGCATGACTATGTCATGAAATTAATTCTTACTTCTCTTTGTTAGAACAACATAAATATTTTTTTTGTCATTACCAAAAACATTTCTAATGATGCTTAAGGCCAAAGGTTTATTTTTAATTCTTTTTCTTTCTTTTTTTTTTTTTTCTGTTGATTTGTTGGGTGGTTGTGGCTTTTTTGTTTAGTTTGGTTAGTTTTTTTGTTTAGGATTTTCGTTGTTGGTTGGTTGGGTTTTTTTCCTTCTTTCAGTGTGGAATTTTTTCTGTGAAGAATTGTGTTGGAGATGATAGGCATTATATAGTTTCTTGTCTAGCTGTAAAAAGTTATAGAGGTTTTTGGTTGTGGTTTTTTTTGTTGTTTTGGTGTTGGTTGGGTTTTCCCTTGTATTATCTACGGAAGTTGTTTGAGTTCCCACTTGATACCTACACTGCACTAAAGGAAACATTTAAAGCTGAAGAAGAGTTGCTTGATTTGACAAAGGATCTTTCCTCACTGCTGGATGTTTGATGGTTTGGCATGTTGAATGGGTGGATGCATGTGTGGTGGCTGTGGGGTTTTTGTAGAGTATTTCTGTATGGTGTTTTTTCCCTTTTCTTTGGTCAAGTAGCATTTGTGTGTGTTTCCTCTTGGAAGCAACTTACCATAAAGATGAGTGTACAAATATGGTGCAGGCAATAATTCCATCTGGTAAGGAACTTTTTACAAGAACTTTGTTTGCTTGTTTGTTTTTGGTAATGTGTGCAGACATTTTTTTCTTTTTAAAAGCATATAAACAGACTAATGTAAGTGAATATAAAAGAGCTGCTTTAATAGAATTTTGAAATTGGTCTGTTATGATTAATAATCTCGAAGCACTTTGGTTTTTTTGGGATCTTTATTTCTGTATTTACTTTTACGTAATAGGGTCCTTCCTTGTTACTGCATACAGTAATCCTGAACAGGCAGCAGTACAACAATTAACCACTTGGTGTCACCTGAATATTTTGAAAACGATGCTTGGAGAAGGCTATTGTTTCACTGAAACGTGAATAAACTGCATTTTAACGTTATGAGATAAATCATTAATAGATCCAGGGACTGAAAAAACTCTGTCTTGTTTAAATATATAGACATGATGTGTGTGGATGTCCTGAGAAAGAGATCAGAGATAAATGTTGAAGTTCCAGGGGGTGGATGTTGTGAGGGGAGAAACAGAATTGGAAAAAACCCAGAATGCCCCATGAAAGAAATTAATACCTTTCCCATTAACTTGAATCCCATTTCAACGCAAATAATTCTGTATCTTCAGAAGTTACACAACACCTTCATGTTTACAGAATGGTGCTTGGCCATTAAATGTGGTATCCAGTTGGAAAAACACTTAAGATGTCCTACTCTTGCCTGTCATGGGGGCTGACTAGCTATGAGGCAGCTCCAGTTTGGCGATTGTATAATACATTTGTGCTAATTATCACAGACTCTGTGTATTTCACCTCTGGTCCAGAGGAAGTGTTAGGACAGAGTCAATCCCAAAAAAGGGGGCATTATTTACCATTCAGGTCCTTTTCATCAGTAATGTAGCTTTGTACCTTAGGGAATTTCATTGGTGCTGCCAGATGACTTCAAAGTGTAGGCAGAAGAGAACCTGAAGTTACATGGATGCACTCTGAATTGTAGGGAAAGTTCCACCTGCTTTTCTTCAGAAAGAGGAAACATCTGAAGCCTGGAAAAGCAGAACATTCTTCTGAGAATGACTGGATGTTTTTATTTCTTTAGTTTGGGGTTTTTGTTTGTTTGGGACATTTTTGTGATTTTGTTTGTTTTCACTTACTGCTGTTGGAATTAAACTGGTTTAAGGCAATACCAGAAGATGTCAGAACCTCTTTCTAGTCCTGAAGGTAACCTGGGGAGTTTGCTCTCTACTGAGTCTTGCTTAAGGGTGATGAGGAAGAAGGGAAGAAGTTTAGGTGAAGTTTTCTTGGTTTTGGGGATCTGCAAGGATTATACACATATTCCACACTAGGGTATTTGTTCACTCACACATGCAATGTCTAAGTGAAACACAATTTAAGAAATTAAGTTTTAGTTAGAAGAAAGTATTCAAAAGCATTTAACAGAAAGTATTAAAAAGAAAAATATAGTAATCTGAGATTCAAGAAAAAACTTTTTAATGACTAACTATAACACATAGGTAATTCCAGTTAGAAACAGAATAGAATAGAATTAACCAGGTTGGAGGAGACCTCTGAGATCGAGTCCAACCTATCATCCAACTAAACCATGGCACCAAGCACCCCATCAAGTCTCTTCCTAAACACCTCCAGTGATGGTGACTCCACCACCTCCCAGTAGAATATATATATAATAAACAGTACTTAAACAGGTGGAACAAAGTGAATTTACCTGCTTAAGCTTCTTAAATGTTGCATGCAGGAGTGATTTACAAGTCATGGATAAAACTTTTTTAAGTTCAAGGGTCTGTGTTCAGCATCAGGGTCTTGGAAGAAACTTGGGTTTAGACTGTTGTCCCAGATTTTGGATATTAAACACTTAAAATTCAAGTGACTTGACTTTCTTTCTTTCTTCTTCTTTTTTTTTTTTTTTTTTTTGTTTGTTTTGGTTTGTTTTGTTTTTTAATGTTACCATTTTATTGTAGGGATTTTATTAACTTCAACACTGTCTTGTTTTGCTTTATCAGAATAAATGTGTTGCTCTTGGAAAAAACAACAGCCTGGGACAAAATGAAAGATGCTAAAAAACAGAAATTGCTGACTTTGTTTAGCAAATACAGATGACAAGTGGTATTACGGGTGGAGAGTTAGAAAGGGACATTGAGTCCATCATCAGTAAATTTGCTGACGACACCAAGCTGGGGGCAGGAGTTGATCTACTGGAGGGTAGAGAGGCTCTGCAGAGGGACCTCGACAGGCTGGACAGATGGGCAGAGTCCAACGGCATGAGATTTAACACATCCAAGTGCCGGGTTCTGCACATTGGCCACAGCAACCCCATGCAGAGCTACAAGCTGGGGTCAGAGTGGCTGGAGAGCAGTCAGGCTGAGAGGGACCTGGGGGTGCTGGTTGACGGTAGACTGAACATGAGCCTGCAGTGTGCCCAGGCAGCTAAGAGGGCCAATGGCATCCTGGCCTGCATCAGGAACAGTGTGGCCAGCAGGAGCAGGGAGGTCATTCTGCCCCTGTACACTGCACTGGTTAGGCCGCACCTCGAGTACTGTGTCCAGTTCTGGGCCCCTCAGTTTAGGAAGGATGCTGACTTGCTGGAACGAGTCCAGAGAAGAGCAACAAAGTTGGTGAGGGGTTTGGAACACAAGCCCTACGAGGAGAGGCTGAGGGAGCTGGGGTTGCTTAGCCTGGAGAAGAGGAGACTGAGGGGTGACCTTATTACTCTCTACAACTACCTGAAGGGAGGTTGTAGACAGACGAATGTTGGTCTCTTCTCCCAGGCAGCCAGTACCAGAACAAGAGGACACAGTCTCAGGCTGCGTCAGGGGAGGTTCAGGCTGGATGTTAGGAAAAAGTTCTATACAGAAAGAGTGATTGCACATTGGAATGGGCTGCCTGGGGAGGTGGTGGAGTCGCCATCACTGGAGGTTTTCAGGAGGAGACTTGATGGGGTGCTTGGTGCTGTGGGTTAGTTGTTTGGGTGGTGTTTGATTGGTTGATGGGTTGGATGCGGTGATCTTGAAGGTCTCTTCCAACCTGGTTTATTCTATGTATTCTATGTATTCTATGTATTCTATGAGATGTTCCTTAACAGTATGTATTTTTAAGTCTTAAATATTTACCAGATGACTAACACATAATGGTTTTTATCACAGCCCCTGAGCAAGCATATATAACTTTGCTGTCCTGAATGCAACATAGTTGGATAGTGCAGGTGAGTAAATTTCCCAGATTTGTGTTTGGTTCAGGTTTTCCTCTCCTCAAAAAAAGTCTTAGCTGTGCTGTTTATTAGAGAAATTGTTCTTAAGGTTACTTGCCTCTGAGAAGGCTGTAGAAATATTCTGTCCAGTTGTCTTTTTGAAGGAGACTTGCTGATGGATCATTGAGGCTGATGTTTGTGTGGACTGTGTAGCACAAAAGGAAGGTTATAGTTTTTCCTCCTAAAATGACTTGGGAGTAATATTTTAGTCATCTTTGATTTAGATTTCCACTTTGGGTTTAAATTTATGTTCAGAAGTGGAGCTGTTACTACACCAGTGACCTGAACTATTTCTTTGGTCGTGGAAAAAAGAGTACTGTCTCCTTTGATTTGCAAAAAGTGTTATTTTTAGGGTGAATATTATCTTTTTCTGATTATGCTATTGTGGATGAATTTAAGTGTGGGTGCCTGTCATTTCAGAAGCCTCTTTCATTTTTAAAAATGGGGATTACCATCTTCTCTGACTGTTGTGAGACTGGTTTTAAAAAGCTTATAAAGCAGTTTGAAAATAGCATTAAATCTATGCTTAGTGTTAACTTTACTGCTGGAAGCTTCTAATCTGAGTCACCCAGGATTTGTTCTGAAGATTCAGTTATTTTCCTGTTTCTGCTGCTTATATATTCAGAACAAAAAGTTATACATCTGGGCCTGTGTAGGAGAACTTGGAGAAAAAGACATAAGAAACACAACAGTGCTGGATTATGAAATCCATGAAATAACTTGGCTGACTTAGTAGAGTCAATTGCAGAACTGTATTTACTGCCCTTTTTGAGTTCTGTTGATGATCACAATGAAATTAGGTTCTGTTTATGCAGTGTGTTTAGCAGAACTTGGTGCTTAGTTCATTGTACACTGATCTAAAGTGTTAAATATGCAGTATGAAAGACTGCTGCTATATGTATGATATAGGTAATAGACTCCTACAACTCATAACAGCGATCTGCACATTAAAGTTGTCTTAATATTTTCTGCTCAGTGGAGCGGAAATAAAGGGTCATTATAAAATTTGGTTAAGAATATATATAGAGAGAGAGATACACATATATAGAGTGAGAAAATAGATTCACTGCTGCAAAATGTTTGGGATTTCTTTAAAGGATAAAGCTTTTAGGAAAAAACCCAACAGATTAATACATTTTCATTTTTCATTGCCATTTTTTTACTAGGTCCTTTCTGATGATACTTGGACTATTGATTAAATAATTTTGTAATGATTTAAATATTCTTAAGGGTGCAGAAGAAAGGGAAGAATATAATGGACATAAGACTGTGAATGCTTTAGTTACACCATTAACTTAAGTTCATTAAGTCCATCTTGGAATAGGTGGTTCAGTGTGCTTGCTGAAATAAAAAGTTTCTTCTTCCCTCTCTTTCTACAGCCAACTGTTACCTTATTTGGCTTGAATTACCCTGAAGAAGAGAAGTTCAGAATATGTTGCTTTGGATCTTGCCATGGAAAGAACACAACACTGATACATAATTACTGGAAATTCACATTACATGTTTATTGATGAATAATTCTTCAAAGCACATGTGTGTGTCTCTCTGTGTTAAACATTTAACTTTAAACATTAGTGAAATTGAATGTTAAATTGTTTTGGTTGGCTTGATAAACTTGGTTTTGAGAAGATAATTTGTTTAAAAGATTTTTATTACCTATAATGGTTTATACAACAGTAGCTTATTTTTAGTGTTGAAATAACTTATTGCTATTCCTACTCTTGTATTTTGAGTTTCATGCAGAATTTCTACAACTTCTGCTGTGAGAAGTAATTCTTAAGCAAACATAAACCAAGCAGAACCACACCACCCTGGTTACCCTGCCTTTTCATACATAAATATACATAATACGAAATCTAAATACCACACTCCAGTTTGTTTCTGTAACTTGATGTAAAATTTTATAGGAAGAACATGTCCAATAAAACCTTTGGTTCTGGTATAGCATTACATCAACGGAGGAGTGGTGTTTTGAAGGACTTCATGTCAGTGTACCATCAGGCTGCATGAAATCTACTGCTGTAGTCATAACATTGTGGTTCAATACCTTTGATAATTCTGTGAGACAGAAATGAGCAAAAGAAAAATCTTGACACATACAAATTACATGTACCTTTCTGTGATGATCACTAAGTTGTGTTTTCTGTTGTTAGCACCTTTCTGCTGCGACATGTGTACATCCATGTTCACAAAAGCCTTACTCTTACCCAGGCTACTGCTTGTAACCAGCACTTTTACTTGCCTGTGGTAGCCATAATGAGCAGCAGCTTGCTCACTTTCTAAGCGGACCATGTACTTAAAAAACACTTAGCATTAAACTGAAAATAGATTTTTAAAATTGGATATTAGTAATTCTTTTTCTGTGAGCCATCTTTATTTTTATTGTGACTATTTAGCATTTGTCAGTGAAGTGCTTTGAATGACAAAAAAATAAAGACCTCTTTTTCTTCTCCAAGATCTGAAAGTAATATGGTAGATCATCCTTCTTTTGAGTTTGTTATGTAGTTTCAGTTCCTGATCAAAGAAGGGGTCAAGTGACGTATGTTAAAACTCTAAGGGCCTCACCTATGCAAGTGTTGTTTGTAATCTGTTTTCTCTGAAAAGCATTTGTCAAAAAGGAATTTGATGTAGACAGACAATGATGCAATGGAAAGATTTGAAGTTGAATAATTTTTCTTAAACCAGTCACCTGTTGTGGTTCATCACATACTTGGTTCAATGTGTTTCATCACCATATTGAATTGTCTTTTTTTGATGTTAATTTAGATGCAGTTATAGAAGTTAAATATAATTTGTGTTTGATACTAGCTACATAGTAGTTTTAAATGTTGTAATTTCTAATGTTGAAATCATGTGTTTGACTTCTATACTTGAATTAACATTTGTATTACATTTATGCTGTTAGTATTTGGTGTGTTGGGAAAAAAAAAAAAGGATTATTTTACACGTGGTCACAAACAGGCTTTGACCAGAAGTTCCAGTGGAAGTGCTTTGCTCAACAGAGGAAGGGTAATTAAGTGGCTTAGTGAGACCTTTGGGAAAAAAAAAAAAAAAAGAAAAATAATTTTTAAAACCCAAGTTTTCTTAGTAGCTTCTGTCACATTTGAAAGTTGTTAAACTGTTATGATTTGCTAAGAAACTGTTAGGAAAGAAGAGGGAGGCTTACTTTACTTCATGTTTAAGCCAAGCAGTCCCTGAGGCCAAGACAAAAGTGTTTGAGGTAGCTTACACAGTATTATGCTGATGGGATATGGGGGAACCTATTTAAATGTATTTGGGCCTGGCAGCCTGAGAACTTTAGTCTACACACTGCTGAAATGAACTTTATGTCTGTTTTTCAGGTGCCTTACAGATCACTTTTTATTGCGAGTGTTTTATATAGTCATCTTTGGCACCTTGAAAATACAGTAGGCTTTTTGCACATACAAGAAAGATTTGATAAAACAATATTCTGTAAAACTTCTGATGGAAATTTGGGCCAACCAAACCTAGGTGGAATGAATAATTAGATACTTTGGGGAACTGCACAAAGATGCATAGCATTAAAATGGATATGCATAGAACAGCTGACTTACCCAGTGACCAAAAGGAGGTACTGACCTGAGCCATGGGATTGTAGTTTTCAGGTGTGTTCTTGTGATAATTTCTAACTGTGCTGCCATCTTTGAAGCAGTCTCATGCAGAAAGCAATTTTGTTAAAACCAGTAACTCCCATCATTAACATGAGCATGTACCTTGGCAGTTATTTTCACTATTCTCAAGAAGTGTGGCTGTAAAAGGAGTGGTCAGCTGTTTGAATGTAATGAGTACTGCATGAATGTAAGCCAAATACAATGCTTAGAATTTAGTATTTGTTTTGCAGATAAGAGCAAAGGTGTAAGGAGTAAGCAGCTGAAGCAGCAGTAGTGCTCAGTGTCTGTAATTGAGGGGTTTTGAAGTTTATTTAGAACACATCATTAAAAATCTCTAATGAGTGAGCAAAATTGCTAGCATTTTTTATATTCATAAAGTCTCACTGGAGCTTACTGACCTTTTGGGGAAAAAAAACCCACCAAATAATCAACAAACAATACACCAAAAAAACAAAGCCCAAACCAATGTATTTCTTCTAAAAACGACATGGTGTTAACAGTACTGCTGTGTAACTCATAAAAGAATACGTAGACCATCCTGCTCTACAACTAAAGAACTAAGAGGTCCCTCTGAAAACAGGTCATTGACTTCAGTGAAACCAAGTTTGGTTTCTTTGCACTAAAAACTTGCCCTAAATAAGATAAGATGGTCCTTATTCTTACAGTCACCCTTTTCATCTGCTTGCATGCCTTTTAAAAAATACTACTCTTACTGCTTTGTAAAGCCAGTGCAATGGAGCAGGCATGTTGTGGGCCTAATATCTTCCAGCCCATTTGTTCACAGGGAAAAATCAGTAGATGGAGTGGGAGGAACTACATCTGTTTGTCACCAAGAGCTAGCATCCTATACAGTAACACAAATGAGTTACTAATTTAATGGACAATTTGGGAGCAAGTCACCTGGGAGTTACTAGGTTAACAAATAAATGTTCTTCAGGGAAAAGCAACCCCCAAGAAGTCTTCTCTGAATTTCTTAGCACAGTTGCTGTGCATAACAAAGAACTGCCAGTTTAGCATCTCTTCATGCTATCTCACAGCCAGTTTATAGACAGAGGAAGGAAAACAGGTACTGATCCAACAGTCTTTAAAGTGAGGAAGAGTCCTGATAGGCTCCTGAAAACAGCCAAGAAAAGGAATGGTTTACAAAGGCACTCAGAGCTGCTTCCTCAACCCTTCATAGTTTCTCACTGTGTTAACAAGGCTGTTAGAAGCCACCATGACTTAAAATCTTTGTTCCAAGTCATGGCTGAAGTATTCAGCTTAAGAGTCAGAAAGTGAAGAGGCTTAACCCGCATCACCACATCACAAGCTGCAACAAGTAATAAAATGACCAGCAAACTCCCTTAACTTCCTCAGGAGGTGGAGTCCATGTTGCCTCATGAAAGCAGTGTTTAAACCCAGGGCTGCCACTAAGTATTGGGAATGGCACCAGGCACGTGGGACTGGGATGAGGGCAAGTAATTTCCAAAGGGGCAGGCAGTGCAGAACTACTGTGGGGAGGGGTTAAGTGGCAAGAATTTTCTAAGGGTGCCCCAATAATAGCTTAATTTTTGTTTACATAGTCTTCCATCCATCTGATAGCTAATTGATAAAGCTTCGGCCTTAATTTCTCTACGGGTGGAAAAGAAGCTTTACTGTTTCCAGGAATGCAAACAGCAGCCATAGAGCAATTAAATGACACAACCACTGTCAACCTAGATGGAGTTCTTAGGACTCTGGAATGTAAATACCTGCTTATGGGTATTGAAAGAAAATCTTTTGTACTGCTTGAAGACATTTTGAGGGCATTTAAATACCATCAAAAAGAAGCCTGCAAAACCAAACTTATTCCACTCTTACTGTTTCAAGAATGCAGCAATGCTTTTAACTAAGCCAACAGGTAAAATTTTGTATTTGAAGAACAATTCAGGGTTACAACCACCAAGTGCAGAACTAGCTCATGGATCAAACAGAGTGATCATTCTGCATTTTATAACCTGTGGTGCTTCAGAAAGAAGGCAGAAGGCATAATGTTAAGATACTTATATGGGGAAGGGAAATAATTGAGGTACAGGAGACTATGACTCGCAAAATAATTGACACAATCAGAAACTGAAATAAAGCAACGCAGGAAACAAAAGCATCAACAAAGCAAATTCTAGCTCACAAAGGCTGGGCTGTTTGCTACAGTGCAGTTTAGGTAGGAAATCAAGTTCTTTTAGAAAGCTAGGGCAGAGTATGACTGACATGAGAGGCAACCCTTCTGCTCTGACAATCCAAGGAGGGTAGTATTTGAAAGCACCAGTACTGGAATATTCTGTATGGATAATTCAGGTTATTTATGTGCTATTAAAATCCACTCAAACAAACAAAACTGCACAGTTAAGTGAAAGTTGAAATGCTTTGATGGAAAACTTAAGGTGAAAAATGTGCATACCACTCAGGCCACTTGCCAGAAAACAAGTACCCATTCCAGTAAGTACAGAAATTGCCACTTCAGGCTTCGAACATTTTTTCTGCACTGCCAGAAGCTTGTGGCTGCTATTGGCTTACAGTTTCCTGCAGAGGGAAGTATTCACTAGTGCATGAAAACCAGATCCTGAGTCAAATTATCTTTGTCAGAGTTGAAAACGTGTCTGTGCATAAGCAAAGAATAGACTCAAATGGCAGGAATGGTATTCACTGAGTTATGTGGCTGTTTAGAAGTCAAAACATTTCAAGTGATAAAATAGCTCTCTGAACAAAGAAAGTTTATCATCAGATCATGGGGAAAAACAAAAGAGGCATCTTCAAACTTACCTCTGTGATTCAGGAGCCTACCTCTGTGATTCAGGAGCCTACCTCTGGGCCAAAATTTTCCATTTCCCAGTACCTTTTCACAATCAGAACTTATCTGCAACTCACTTCTACAGAACAGTTGGTAGGTTGGATTTGGAGTGATGTGGGACTACACAACAAGGTCCAAGTCCCCAGTTTCAGTTCTCTTTTGTAGACAATGAGTGAAGTTTAAATCAGATGACACCTCTTTTGTAGCACAAGCTTTTAAGGAGAGGAGGTGAGCAGCTTTTGCTATGTGAAGTCTCATGGTGAAAACTGTAATCATGGGAACACCAATGAAAGGTTTTTGATTGGTTTTGGGGGAGGGAGAGTGGGGTAAAATAGGCAACCCTCTGCCCTCTAAATCCCATGTCCAAGTAGTTACATAGCATTCTTGAGAGAAAGCTACCTGAATTCTTTTTAACACTGAGGCATATGTTTTGATGAAATTTTCACTACATATTTTTCCTTAAAAAAGCATGTGGTTTTCAGCTACTGTGAAATCATATTTATTTTATCCATCCTAGGCAAGGATTGAAGCTATGAAAGTGTTAGATTAAGACCAGAGCAAACAGCACCCAGTTTGTCAAGCAGTCCAAACACATGACTGAATTTCATTACATGACCCTGCAGTAAGCCAAATAACAGCTGATGAAAGCGCATCTTTCAAAAAGGCATGAAAGTCCACAAGGTGCAGAGTCTTGCAACATAAATAGGATCAGAGTTTTCTAACTTTAAGCAGATGCAGTACTTCATTGCAAAGATACTTGATTTCACACATGCAGAAGGTATTACTTAATTGCTTGGTACCTCCTCTTTCTCTGAACTCAGGAAATTCTCAAGGCCACTTACCAGCTCCACATGCTGGTAACAACATCTATGAATAGCTTCCAGCTGTATTTTCCTGCTGCACTTTCACAGTCTCATGGGAAACTTATTCAGTATTTCATTAACTACCTTGGTAGGCTGTATAGATGGGTGCAGTCCAACATGATGACATTCAACAAGTCCAAGTGTTGGGTTCTGCACTTTGGCCACAACAACCCTGTGCAGCACTACAGGCTGGGGACAGAGTGGCTGGAGAGCAGCCAGGCAGAAAGGCACCTGGAGGTACTGGTTGACAGTAGGCAGAACATGAGGCAGCAGTGTGCCAAGAAGGCGAATGGCATCCTGACCTGCATCAGAAAGTGTGGCCAGAAGCACTAGGGAAGTCATTCTGCCCTTCTACTCAGCACTGGTTAGGCTACACCTTGAGTACTGTGTCCAGTTCTGGGCTCCTCAATTTAAGAAGGACATTGAGATACTTGAACATGTTCAGAGAAGGGCAATGAGGCTGGTGAGAAGCCTCGAGCACAAGCCCTGTGAGGAGAGATTGAGGGAGCTGGGGTTGTTTAGCCTGGAGAAGAGGAGGCTCAGGGGAGACCTTGCTCTCTACAACTACCTGAAAGGAGGTTGTAGACAGGTTGGTGTTGGTCTCTTCTTCCAGGCAACCAGCACCAGAACAAGAGGACACAGTCTCAAAGTGCACCAGGGGAAGTTTAGGCTTGAGGTAAGGAGAAAGTTCTTCACAGAGAGAATTTGCCATTGGAATGTGCTGCCTAGGGAGATGGTGGAGTCCACCTGGAGGTGTTAAAAAAAAAAGACTGGATAGGGGTCTTGAAGCCATGGTTTAGTTGTCAGGAGGTGTTAGGTAATAGGTTGGACTTGATGATCTCTCAGGTCTTTCCAAACCTGGTTGATTCTGTGATTCCTATTTTATATGCTCACATCCCAGACCACTGTTTGTCAAAAAGGAACCAGCTGAAATAGGATAGGGATCTAACACTAGAAGAACATACTAGCAGCCTGAAGATGAGAATCAAGGAAGCTTCCTGTCAGTATCTTGTTTGAAAATTTATGGAAGAGTTTATGAAGGATTTTTGGGAAACATTTCTAAAATTATTTCTAAAATTCCACTTTAAATTACAGTTTCTCATGGCAGTTTAACAGCTGATGAAACAAAAGGCAATTTAATTACTGTTGCATGGGAGGGAGTTGAGAAAAATAGGAATAAAGATCTAAGTATCAGTAGACTTTTTTTAGCTGCATCACATGGATAGCTTTCATAATTTTATAAACATGCTGGATTATTAGGTTTCATAATCATAGGATAAACAGAGGTTTGTCTAGAAATGAGAATAACCAAACAGCCTTAGTCAGTGTAAATAAGACTCAGATATTTTACAGTTCCTGGAAGTCAGCTATGATTAACATTTTCAGTGTATGTTTACTCATTTTGTCCCAATTTGCAAGACAGTTCAGCAAGCTGTATCTCAAACTGTACTGCCTTTCTCATCACCCTCACTTCATTGCTACTTCATCATTTTGTGGATCTTGTTTGGCCTTTTTTCCCCCTTCAAATTTTCCTATGTCATTGAATGGTTTAGGTTGGAAGGGACCTTCAAAGATTGTCAAGTCCAGCCTCCCCGCACTGAGCATCAGGTTGCACAGAGCCCTGCCCATCCTGAGCTTGGTTTCAGTCTACTCTTACGCTTAAGTGAAAACCATTTGCTGCTTTTCCCCCTTGTCAGCTCACATTGTGGGGGTTTTTTGTTTGTTTGTTTGTTTGTGATTTTTTCCCTTTTTTAATTAAAAATGAAACCCCCAATGCAGAGCACCCCTCAAGCACGTCTATTCTCATTCTTTTACTTAAAACAGTTCTGACAGCTCTCCGATAGATTGATATCAAACTAGTCCACTCCTGAGCATTTCCAGAATATTTTCAAATACTCCATCTTTAAGAATGCTTTTGAGATAAAGTACTAGAATATCACTTTGAGTATGGATTCAGCATCACTAGCACACAGGCTTCTGCCAGCTCAGCTGTGTCTGTCACTGGTTATGTTTTCTGTTATCCTTAACAGAGCCTGCAACAGAGTGCTGTTGGAAGCTTGCATTACAGACTTCTGCTAAGCATCAAATACAAACTCAGTTCTTTTCATGACAAGTAAATTTTGACAGATAGTGTTCTACAAAGGGAGCGTTCAATGCATATACCACATCTTTGTATCTTTGGCAAGAAGATCTTTACTCAGTGGAAAAATGTTCCCACATGAGCAGTGCATATATTTTATATTAATATATCTGATAAACAGGTACTGTGGTAATACAGTGTCTTTGTAGATTGTGCAAACACAATTCATTAAGCACTTGATGAACTTTCAGTGTTTATTATCTGGTAGCTTCTGAGAAATACAGGGAGTGGAGAACATGTAAAACAAACTCAGGCCATGGCAGCCAAAATCTGTATGGAAAACAACCATGGGATTGAAAGAGGAACTTAGAGGCCAAGTACAGAGAAAGTATACAAAAGTTCATAGTTAAGTTGGTCACCAAGTAGCAGAGATATATGGGGTAAAAATCCCCCAAATGAAGAACAGCTTTCTGAAGTGGTATTTCGAGCTAGGGATGCAGAAAGACGCAGACTGTGCTAGCCCAGTTCATTGCTAATTCTCCCAGGCTGCATTCTTTAACCCAAGATGCACACAGATTTCCGTAACATCCGCATTAGCTGCTCTCATCAAAAAGCTCATGCAGCACATTGGGAATCCCTTCTCCAGAGAACTGTTTTTATGAAGGACCATCTATCTTAACAAAACTTACAAAAGAAAGATAGGGCATTTAATTTTGATATTGTAAAATTTATTCCTGTAGCATCAATATCTAGGGTATTCAGTCAAAGTTTTTCAAAAGTAGACATAGTAGACATAGACATATAAAGCATAATTTGAACAAAGGCAAATATTCCCCTACACTAAATCTTGATGACCATCAAGAGAATGAAGTCAGTTGCTTAAGCTAGGCTTTGAATGCAGTAAAACTCAGTAATAGCACTAATAGCAGCAGTTATGTGAAAGATAAAATGTTGTATCATGATGAATCCTTTTATTGTGCAAGGTACTGAACTGAGGGCAATATTTAACAATCATTATTCATATCAGCCTATGATGACAAGACATCTAGTGGTAATTTAAATTACTGAGACAATGAAGGTTCTGGCTATGAAATGAACTTACAGCTTTATGACATAAAATACGCTTTATTTCTTTTAATATTGGTAACTTTTATATCCAACTTTGCAATACATGGTAAGTGAAGAATTTCAGAGGCTTTCAAGAAACATTATTTTTTGAATAAGATCTTATTCAATATTGTTTTTTATTTTTATTCAGAGCACTTGCTCATGCAATCCTAATCAAAGACACGATGATAACAACATTTCAGAACAAATTTTCACTGAACAAAGCTTCTGTACTGCAACTAATTCATTAGTTATTACAAGTGAATGAGTATTGCAGAAGAACAAACCCAGTCTCAAATCTGCTTTGACTTCGTTCAGATGTGATGAACCAGATTCAGTATGGCACCTCCACAGCCAAAACTCATTACCAAGCATTTAAAATAATAGTTGGGTTTGGAAGGTGTGCACACCATATGAACCTGAGACATATGCTTATATTTGCATATCCTGAAATATCCATGCAGGCTAGAGACAAGGCAAAGGGGAAAGAAACAAGGCTTGGCTTGAAGAATTTATTATTATTTTTTTTTTTGCAGCTGTTGAAGACAAGTTTAACAGAGAAGGCTGAGGAGCAGGACAGTGCCAGCAATATCCTAACCTATAAAGGTGAAACCCTGAGCACAGAGAAAGGTACTGCCCTCCTGGACAGAAGCTGGGGGTGCTGCTGTTGCTAGGTACGTGAGGCAGCCAAGGGCAGCTCTCTGGGAATACCTAGCTTAGTGGGAACCCCATGCATAACAAAAAGGCTGTAAATATGCAAACCATCCACTTCCAGACATAGAATAAATTTCAGCTACTCCAAAGGCAAGGATTTGGCTACCTTTGAGTTTTAAAAGACATTAAAGACTGCCTTTCAAGTCAAGAAGGCAGCTGATCCTATCAGTTATGAATAGCTTTGGCTTCCTCCCCCGCTTTGTTACACTTCTGCTATTTTGAACCAAGGTCTCAGCACCCATGCACAGAAAATTACTTCTTAAAAAATGAATAAAAGAAAACTCATAATTCTAACACTGGCTCACAGAGAAATACACACATCTCCCTCCAACCCCATTTTAATTATCTGACTTAATCAGCCCAGACAGAAGAATTATAAACCTGAAGTAGCCTGTGATGTGAAGAATAAAGCACATGTAGGTGCTTTGGGGCACCATTTGGCTCAGAGTGCCAGCTTGTGACAGACAGGGAGAAGGAAGCAGTTCTCAAGGGGCATCCCTGCAACAGTGGCACCATCTCCTGCTTCTCTCACCCCTTAAAGCCTGAATGCTTATGCAAGCCCAGAAGTTTGGACTGATAGGTTTTAGCATAGGTACTGTAAATTCAGCCTTTTGATGCGAGTAATCTTGGCAAGTCCTTGCCCTTGGTAACTTGCCTCCTCTCCTACATTTAGTCCATCATAAATTAATTACTGGAGACCTATGCAAGATACTGTAACCTGGGGTGTAGAGCCTATACCTTCTTCTTTTCCTTTCCTCACTTCTCAATACACCCTCCTCAGGCTTGAAGTACCTCCAGCTGTGGAAGATGACATTGAGTTTACTTGTGAGATGCAAGTAAATGGAATGGTAGTAGGCAAGGAATGGTAGTAGGCAAGGAATGGTAGTAACACTACTTTCCGTGGCAAGATCCATTCTGTGGTATATTTCTACCTCCTTTCTTCCTCCTTCTAAAGAAAACTGGAAAAGGTCTTTCCAGCCTGATGGCTACATCCCCAGGGTGACAGTCATGCTCACTGGTGGAAGCACCTTACAGTCCTAAGCAATATTGCCATTGTACAGGTATTTATCTGCTATCACACCTCCACAATTTGTGCAATTAAAATAGACTAAAACCAGAGTTCAAAACAGGAGGTAAGGCATACACAGACTCGTTCTGGCTCAGGGAAGGATTTCACTGAATTATAACAAACTGAGTTCCCCACAGGCAACATGCTTGCATTTTTGACTGATTCAACCTTCTTCCCTCAGCAGAAAAAGGGTGTTAAGGAAACTCCGTAATAAAATTGTTGGCAGAAAATCAATTGACTTCAATCAATGCCAGAGCCGATATTTCATTGTTGAAATTTTACTATGCAATGTTTGCATTGAAATAGAAATACCTTCTTTGGTGTTTTTGTTTTGGTTTGGTTTTGGGGTTTTGTTTTGTTGGTTGGTTCCCACTCACCACCCCCCCCCAAAAAAAAAAAATAAGAAAAGAAGAACAAGTATTTTAATCTTTCCCTGCCCCTTGCTTAAAGAAAGAAAAGAAAGAAAGAAAGAAAGAAAGAAAGAAAGAAAGAAAGAAAGAAAGAAAGAAAGAAAGAAAGAGAGAAAGAAAGAAAGAAAGAAAGAAAGAAAGAAAGAAAGGAAGGAAGGAAGAAAGAAAGAAGAAAAGAAAGAAAGAAAGAAAGGAAGGAAGGAAGGAAGGAAGAAAGGAAGGAAGAAAGGAAGAAGGAAAGAAAGAAAGGAAGGAAGAAAGGAAGGAAGGAAGAAGGAAAGAAAGAAAGAAGGAAAGAAGGAAAGAAAGAAAGAAAGAAAGAAAGAAAGAAAGAAAGAAAGAAAGAAAGAAAGAAAGAAAGAAAGAAAGAAAGAAAGAAAGAAAGAATGAATGTTAGGAGAGACCTACCAGAGAGTATTTAGAAACACTTGATGGCTGTACAGTATCATTTGTTATTGTTAATCAGCATGAGTTCAGAACTAAATAGTAAAACAACCTATAAATAGTACTGGATTTCAGCAATAACTTATCAAGTCTTCACTACATTAGGAAAAAGATGAAGTTACAGCTTTTTGATCCACTGAAAGAACTCTGTCAAGTGTGTATTATTTACACTTAGTACACCAGCAAGAGGATGGAGGAGCTCAGTCATCCCAAATCACCCACTATCACTCTGGAGTACTTCTTTACTGTCAAATGTGATGCTTAGCAAGAGGTAGGCATTAATCTTATCTACACAGCATCATAGTATGTGACTGATGAAAATGTGGTTCACACAAAATGAAATTCAGCATGTGCAGAAAGGGATTATATGGAAAACTGAAAGGCAAACTCTGTCCTGCTGGGTAGCTATAACATGCTGTCCTTACTTTCAGGACAGGATTTGCTGGGGACCAAGTCTGCAGAAGAGTGCAGGCAGACAAACAGGTCAACAGTACATTTTTGTAGTGATGAAAGCTACCTACATATAGACCCTGCTTTCCGTTGCTCAAAGTAAAACCTGGAAGAGTGTTTGGCTGTGTTTTCCCTAGCACAGGAGAGAAAGTGCTCCGTGGAGAACTACTGTGATGGTCAAGGACTGGAGCACACATCCATGAGGAGCCGCAGAGAGAGCTGAGCATGTTCAGCTTGCAAACGTGCAGGCTGAGGGAGGATCTGATGGCTGGCAGCACTAGTGCTAGGGTGGGAAAAGCTGGGCAGAAGAGAGGCACATCCTTCTCAGATGCACAGTGAAAGCACAAGAAGCAATCATCATGGGTAGGAACATGAAAAATTCCATCTAATTTTTTCTTTTCTTTCCTCCTCGCTCACCCCCCCCCCCCCCCCAAATGAAAGTGGTTAAGAATGCAAAAGGATGCTTGGAGAGATTGTAAAATCTCTGTCCTAGCAAATACTCAGGACTCCCTTAGACAAGATCCCCAGTGCCTGATCTGACTTACTTCTTGGTCTTGCTGGAGCAAGAGTTGGACTAGGCACTAGAAGTCCCACCTGACTTGAATGAGGCCATAAAACTAGAAATCACACAGGATAAACTAAACAAAATGTCAGTTGCCCAGATGTGAGATGGTACATGCTACCTGTGCTTAGTGTCACTGGCATTTCCGGAGGGTAACTAAGTTAGGAAATACAATAGAGAGCAGGAAGGTCTGAAATTGAAGGACATCCTTTGCATCCCTCTCTCCCATGGAGCCATATCAAGTGTTCATTCCCCTGCTCCCTATCCAAGTGTACCTCCTGTGGCTGCTGCCAGAAGACAATGTTCAGCACAGCTGGAGTCCTGGCAATGCATGTCAGGTAAGCCTGTTTCTTGCTGGGTTGAGGGAAGAGACGCTTTTAAAGATACCATCCTGTAACATCTTGACTGTATGTGATTTCCTTTCCTTTCTGTCCTATCTCTTCAAAACTCTCCTTAAACTCTGCATGAATTCTATAAATAAAATATTTGTTTGCTTTAGCCTTAACCTGGTCTGAATTAAAATGAGTCTTTTTCTCTCTGAAATCAAGACAGCACGTACCATCATGACTGAGTGCTTCTCCTGGTGTATCAAAAAAGTTACAAACTGCCTAACTGCTCGGGGGTTGAGGAGCTGATAATGTGGTAGTGTTGGTGTCTGTGTGGAAGAGACTAGTTTACAGCAAAGGATGTAACACAGAGAGGTGCAAGGATGTCTTTGCAGCAGGCTGGCACATCAATCTTAAAGGTCTGAGGACCTACACCATATTTTTGGTAATAACTTGTGATGGCTGAGCAAGAACTGGAGGTGGGGGAGGAATCAGATCCAGTTTTTCTTATTGTGTAGGAAACAATAGTACAAATCTTCATTTAGAGAGCATAGTTCAAATCTTGTTTCTTTTCTCACAAAGAAAATCTGTTTGAGATGACAAGTAACCAAAACCTTAAAGTGTTTAATATTTTAAACACAGAACAACAATGCCACAAGCTAGAATTAAACAAGTTCAAAGTTACTTTTTATTGGTTCCTTTTACATCTTCTATAACCATACCTGGCCAGCATCGCAGCACGACATGGGAAATACTAACAAAAGACTCAATCTAACATAGATAATTAGGTCTTTTACTGGATGTATAGTTTAATACTGTAAAGGTAATTATTGGTTTCCATCTCAAAGTAAAACTCATAGTCTCACTGTGACATTAAAATAAAATTGTTAAACCATTTTGGACTTGTTTCAGAAGCTCATTGCTCTTTTCAAATGAGCACCACTGCGGAGCTGCCACAGTACAGGTTCCTTTTTAGGAAGACCAGAAACCCTCTTTAAGGTGCTTATGGAGGAAGTGGAGCACCCAACTCTATTCAACAAATTTTCTTAGAAGATTACTGCTGCTCCCATTGCTATGACAATGGCTTGTCTCAGAGCCTTGCTCATCTGAGTTATGACTTGACTACAATTTGCAACCAAGTTTTACTCATGTCCAATTTTACTCCTCTGCTTTCCCTGACACCACTCTATTCACTGATGTTCACAAGCAGTAGTTTTCCTCCCCCTACTTTACTAAAAAGAACTAACTTTTGTATTATCTAATGCATTCATCATTGATTCCAACCCCAGCACCACCAACTTTCATCAGTTTGTTGAAACTTTTTGTCTTGGGGTTTACTTTGAGCTCCAACTGCTGGAGGGGAAAAAAAAGAAAGTAACCAATTAAGTGATGTTTTTCTGCTGTTGCTAGTTGCAAAAAAAGCCCCCAAACTTTTAAGTGTGGCTTAAGGGAACTCTGGCATTTCAAAAATCAGAAGACAAATAATAAATGTTTAACAAGATCTATGAAGCATGCTGTATATTATTTTAGTGCTATTTGAGGGGTCTGTCTCAGGAGCTTGGCAATATTGCGGTAAGTGCATGGTTTCAAGAGCTACTGCAACTTTCAATAATTTCTTTCAGATGGCTTTTATAAGTTAAAAAGTTGCATAGTCTTGTGAACACAGGAGTCTAAGTATTTTTCATCCCTTTAGCTTTCTTGTCACCTTCCCAAGACCATCTATATTTGTCTTTGCAAGTTGTTTGAGCAGAGCCATCTGTCAAACATTGCAGCAGAGTCTCGTATCCCTCGACGTGCCAGTCAACAAGGGCAGCACTTCAGACTTACCAAGCCTATGACTACCTCAAGTGTCTTCCCAAGAAAGAGCAGTCAGTCATAACCAGAGCTTTTCCTGGAACGCTGGCCATCTCATCTCAAGCAATGGCTCCCATGTTCTTAGTGACAAGACAAGAATGGGGACAACCATATTTTGAGTGAACTTTTCATCAGTGCAAACAGCTTCTAGCCATCATATTCCTCCATTACTTCCTCAAACTTCCCTGCTCTACAACTGGATGTGTCCCTATCATAGTATAGTTAGAAGCCCCCAGGGTCTGGGGTATACCCTTGTTACCAAAGGAGTTACACCTGTCTCATAGCCTGCTCCTGGCAGGCTGGCAAGCTGTCTTGGATGATTGCTGAGACACTTTTGTTCCCAGAGATCTGCTATCAATCTCATTTTCTGGTGCAATGGTGAACTGTAGGCTTTAAAAAGCAGCAAAAGGAAAAGTGCTTGGATGGAGTGACCTGAAATGTGCTGCTCAGCTTGTTTCTGTGCTCCTGTTGAATTTGTGAACATGTCTCAGAGGCAGCAGTAGCAATTTTATACTGTCACCCATTCCATTTGTGCTTGGACTACGTGTGTATGAAATATATTTCCTTTATTTCCCCACCCACATCCATTTCAAGTCTCTCTCACCCCACAGCAGCATGGTTACTAATGATTTGCAAATCCTCGGCTATACTGAGTGCAAAAGCAGAGTTCTTACCCTTTTCTTCTCATTATATATTATCACTGGGGGAGTGGTGTGATGACACCTCAAGTGGACAGATTTTAACTCTATTTACATTGCATCCCTATTTATATTTAGCATATCTGGGGCTCAACTGTGGCAGTTACTTTATTGCCCGATGACCCCTCCCCAGGAGTCGGGGAGTCAGGAAGAGAAGACCCAGAGGTTGAAAGGAAAACAGATTTAATGAAATAGCCACATTAATACCATTGACAGTACAAGATGTATGAAGTTACACTCAGTCCAGCAGAAATGCAGCACAATATCCAGGAAGGATATTCTCAAGAGCAGGAAGAAGAGCAGGGTAAGGAGGAGTCCTAAGAGGAGACTCTAACATGAGATTCCCCTGTCCTCAGCAACCTTCTGCCTTTATACTGAGTGTGATGCTTGTCATCTGGGAGACACCTGTGAGCCAGCTTAAGCCAGCTGTGCTGGCTGACTCAGAACTGCTAATGGGCTGCAGCTCAGGGCTGGCCTGTGGTTCTGTCCCAGAAATGCAATGAGCTAGTAGTCATCTTGGGGGAAACACTGCTAGCATTTAACCTCAGCCAGGACAAAAGAGGACAATACAGCTCTGGGTAAAGCAGGATGTAGGGAAAACAAGAGTGAAGTCGGAGCAGGACATCCATGGCAATCTATGTGGGTCCGGAACTCAGCATCTCTAGGGGTCAGGCCCTTGGTGAATGTGACATAATTAGAATGAGTATTTATTAATAAAACAGATTAAATGAAGTGTGGATTAGATGATCCTGTCTAATCCTTCTTACAAATAAGTTTAAGACATTAAACTTGGGTATATGGCATTCAGAAGATAGCAATTTCTGATGAAGTTTTATTATAATACTAAAAATTAACATAGTCATGATGATTTTTTTTTGGCACTAGGTATAAAGTGCAAATCCAGAGGTATTCTTCATTTGCTTAGTATTAATATCCATTTATGAAATCAAATAAGTTTAAAGTGAGGTAAGGGTCACTCTTTTAAGAAAATGAATCCCCATCTTGGGAAGATATGTCTGTTTTTCAAAACAGAAATCTCCTGGCCAGGGCAGCTGTCATTTCAGACAAAAAATCTATCATCTCAACAACCATCTTCAAAGTAAGAAAGGCTGTTGATGAAAATAGCTATAATAAAGATCTTAACATTAAAGATATGTTTACTGAAGTTTGCTAGATTTGGTTAAGCTTCTCATGACTATACTATCTCTGGCACTAAGACAAAGCTTAAATGGCAAAGTTAACATTACCTCCTATTTTAACACTTGCCAGCATCTGCTTTAGACCAGAAAGGTATTTGGTAGTGTTAGTCCAACCCACAGCACTAGTCTCTTCTCGGTAACGTCCAATGATACAACAAGGGGCGGTGGGTGCAAGCTGGAGCATAGGAGGTTCCACCTAAACATAAGGAAAAACCTTTTCACTAGGAGGTTGTCAGAACACTGAAACAGGTTGTCCAGAGAAGTTGTGGAGTCTGCATCTATGGAGACATACAAAACCCAACTGGATGCATTCCTGTGTGACCTGCTTTGGGGGTTGGACTAGATAATCTTTCGAGGTCCCTTCCAATCCCTAACATTCTATGATTCTGTGATTGAGGTTTTGTATGTTCTCACAGATTTCTCAGCAGCAGTGAGACTAAGGTGAGACTGTAAAGAGAGACAAAATGCATGCAACTCACTCGTCTGCAGTTCATCTTGAGACATTATTAGAAATAATAGTAAGTGATACCAGTTTTCAAGTTTATCTTCATGAAAACAAAATCGACACCATCCCTTGGTGCCTAATGTGTTGTTTGTGGGTTTTTTTTGGTGTGTTTATTGAGTACAGGTTACGCATTAAGATTAGCTAATTTTAGCAGAGGTGAGTCATACAGATTCCCAGCAACCAAACAAATTCAACGTTCAGTTGTGCTCTTTCTTCTTATGGGCTCTGGGTGAAAAGGAATGGTGATCCACACAGCTACAAAAAAGTATTTGTTTTGTGGCTGAGCCAACAATGCCACATTTGCTCCTTTTCTCTGTTCCATGCCATCAGTTTGACCAGGCACATAAATAAATGCTTTGAACAAGCAGACACTCACGCAAGCTCTTTTACTGAAGAGTGGAAGAGTCTTACATGAAATGCTAAATACTCAATTTTGAGGGAAGGGGCATGATGTTGCTGAAAATTTCCACTGTCAGACCAGTTTTGAGCTATAGCTCTTGGAGGTTTTAGGTATTAAAAGTTTCCCATGAATCCTGAATGTAAAGCATTCACCATCACCCCTTCATTAAGAGCTGTTCTTCCTTGCTTGGGAGGAAACTTCACATACACCAACAAATTAACATCCCATTTTGGAAGGCTTGTATTTATTTATAGCCAGATAAATTTCATGTGGAACTGAAGGAAATGCCCAAACAGTGCTACCTTTATCATGAAAAGTACCATGTAGCAGCTAATGAAAAAAGCCAGAGACTTGCCTGCTATAAATAGGTTCCCCTGGCACAAAACACAATTCTAAACATCACAAAGTTCAGCTACATTTTGATGGACCATTTCCAAATGAAGCTAAAGAAACACGTGAACATATCCTTCCATAAACATTTCCCTCTTCAGCATTTCCCAGAAACTAATTCAAACAGGGACCAGATCTAGCAGACCAGATTCAAGCAAAATACAATTTGCATTTAAATCACTGAGAGCTACTGGTGACTAGAATGCAGCACTAAACCACGTGTACTATTAGCGTCCTAGAGAACCATGTATTTTAAAACAGATGGTAGATGTTGAAAGAAAATTGAATCACAAAATAAGATCATTTACATAAATGCTTCCTCTTCTAATCAGCTACCACTGTGTAAGTATCAACTAGGGTGTTAGGGAATATCATTCATTTCCTCATCTCAGAATCTAAATATATGGATAGTTTCACCCCACATTTTTTTCCTTCCCCTCTCTGCACAGGTGCTTTATTTTTCTACAGTGTTTTTCCTAGTTAGACAAAAAATTAGAGCAGACCATTTTCTCCCTTCCCAGCAGCCCGGCTTTCTACACCTACTGAAAGAACAGAGGGGGATATTCTGGGACTGTGTTTCAGACTTATTTCTCCATATAGCTGCCTCCCACACCAGAGCTCAACCTTTCAGATGCAAGTATAATACTTTGGGAAAACATCTTAAAAAGTCCACCCAGAAAAAAAGCAGAATATGGTCATTCCATCTTACTCAGCTACATTCACATTTCTTAGTTTAAATAGCAAGTAAACTACCAGTACCTTGTGCTCAAACCACTGATCCACCTGAAAGTTCTGGTTTTCTCCTCTTCCCTATCACTTTTATCAGCAAACCATCTCATGAACTAGAGCATCACTTAAAATGCTCTTAAAATGCAAAGAACTGATGTGCTGCTAGGCAGTACAGATAGGAATCAAAGCATCAGTAAAACCTAGCTTTCAGAAGAACACTAGCATACTATAAGGAAACAGGGCATAGAATTTAAGCTCAGGCCTGTTTTTCATTCTTATGTTAGAGTGTTGAAAATACTGCAGCAGCCACTTCTCTCCTTTTCTAGTCCAAATACTCAGCAAACAAAAGGCCTTCAGGGTTGCAGTAGTAAAGTCCAAAGGATTAGACATCCAGTATTGTAGGTACAGGGCTGAGTTGCAAAGTCATTAGCTTTCACCTACTTCAAGTCATGGGTAATTAATTATACACAGAAAAGAAATTGCTACCATTTTATGTAGAATTATCTGTGTATTTGTTCTTCCATATATAAAGGAACAAAACTCCCACCTAATATTTTCCCAGATGGAAGCTAATCCATGATAAATTTTGCTGAAGTTCTGAAGATTTCAGAAAAACTTCACAAATAATTGAGTTGCAGCTTCAATACATAGGATACCTCAATAGGCAAAAAGAGTATCATCCTCTTTGTCATAAACCTTTTAAGAGCAGGAAGAAGAAGAAAGAGAAAAGAAATACAGATTAACCTGTTTAAAGGTTCTGACAGGATTACTTCTCCCAGCAGTCTTACTAAGGTACCCTACAATTTTGCATGTTTTTTTTCAAGGCCTGCAGAGCTAGGGACCTGACTAACTTCAAGCCAGCAAGCAAAGCTGAATACTCCTATCCTCCATTACCATTGCAAGCCGGGTTTTGTGGAGCTATCACCTATTGGACTCTGCATGCACTATTTTTAATGACAGTGGATTTAAAGCTGGGCTAACAAGTTTCCAGTGTTGCAGAACCTCTGAGACAGCTGCCCACTCAATGACATCCTGCACTAATTGCTCAAACTCTCATCTGGCTCAGTATGGGTGTGATCTGATGTTGACATGGATTTAGGTTTCTTGTGGGGCTTTTTTAGCACAGTTTTGAGTATTTTGTCCCAGTGAAATACAGGTTCAATTGAGTATAATGACACATTTGCAGCATAATTGTATGACTTGTTTTTCACTGCTCTACTCTTTCATTCTTAAGTTCACCTGAACTTCTGAACCAGTGCTTTTCCATTTTTATTTATTTATTATTATTTTTCCCCATTGGCTTAAGTAACTGATAGCACAGTGGTTTGAAAAATGCACCTTTATAAAGGCTAACATTTCCCTCATCTTTCAACTCACAGAGACAATTACAATACTGAATGTTATAAAGCTAAGGCAGCTCACATACAGATGGCAAAAACTGTTGTTGTAGCAGGAAGGGAATGGTAAATATTTAATCCTACAAGCTACTCTGAATGCTCTGAATATGCAAAGGACAGAAAACACATTAAAACCTTTTCCTTGCACAAGAACTATCTGTGAGCTCCTGGCCGAAGAAAGTTCAGCAAATACCCTTCAAACTGTCTTTCTGGGAGATCTAAGGCTAAAGCAGTCTGGTCTCTCCTGCAATATTCACAGATTCGTAGAATACCACGTTGGAAGGGACTTGAGGGATCATCTAGTCCAACCTTTCAGGGTAAGCTGGGACTTGAAGCTGTCTAATGTAGAGGTATCTATCACCTCCCTTGGGAGTTTCTTCCAATACCTAATAGTGCAAGTGGTATTGTTTAATATTTTTTTTTTCTGGCATCCAGTTTGAATGAACCCAGCAGCAACTTGTACCCATTGCCCCTTGTCTTTACCATGGGACTCTGTGAAAACAAAGTCTCCTGATAATTGCACATTATGTAGAATAGAACAAAATTAACCAGGTTGGAAAAGACCTTTGAGATCATCAAGTCCAACCTATCACCCAACACCATCTAATCAACTAAACCAAGGCACCAAGCACCCAATCCAGTCTCTTCCTAAACACCTCCAGTGGTGATGACTCCACCACCTCCCTGGGCAGAGCATTCCAATGGCCAGTCCCTCTTTCTATGAAGAATTTCTTCCTAACATCTAGCCTAAACCTCCCCTGGTGCAGCTTGAGACTCTGTCCTCTTGTTCTGATGCTGGCTGCTTGGGAGAAGAGACCAACCCCCACCTGGCTACAACCTCCCTTCAGGTAGTTGTAGAGAGCAATAAGGTCTCCCCTGAGCCTCCTCTTCTCCAGGCTAAGCAACCCCAGCTCCCTTAGCCTCTCTTCATAGGGCTTGTGCTCCAAACCCCTCGCCAGCTTTGTTGCCCTTCACTGGCCATGACCCAGCAACTCAACATCTTTCCTAAACTGAGGGGCCCAGAACTGGGCACAGTACTCAAGGTATGGCCTAACCAGTGCTTAGTACAGGGTACTCTCAATGCTTCTGATAAGGGATCCTCCTCTTTTAGGGCTGCAGTTTGGAGGTTTCTCTAAGACTGGAAATCTGAGGAAAACAATGGTAGAGTTATCATCTGCTCTGTTAGGAGAGCAGCCCTCCTTTCCAGGATAGAAATTATGGCTCACTGCCTGAGAGTTTCACTGTGCTTGCTTTTGTCAGCACACAAGGACTTCTAAGACATTGTCTCTGGAAGGCAATAGCTCTAGAATCCAAACATTTAACTGACAAAAATCACTTTAAAAAAATCTGCTTCCTGCTTTTATAAAAGTAATACAAAGGATGGAACATATGCTTACTGATCAAAACTGATGTGAAGCATGATTAATTGGTTTTAAAATCCCAAATGGCAGGTTCATTTCTGACTAAACAGAGAAAGCAGAGCAGTTGTCTCTTTCCTCCTAAACGTTTATGATGTTAATTTGACATGACATCCCATTTCTAAATATTCTGCTTTCCCAACAGTGCTTAGCTGACATAATAGAAATGTGCCCAGGTGGCCAAGAAGGCCAATGGCATCCTGGTATGCATCAAGAATAGTGTGGCCAGCAGGAGCAGGGAAGTCATTGTGCCCCTGTACTCAGAACTGGTTAGGTCACACCTTGAGTACTGTGTGCAGTTCTGGGCCCCTCAGTTTAAGAAGGACATTGAGACTCTTGAATGTGTCCAGGGTAGGGCAACAAGGCTGATGAGAAGCCTCGAGCACAAGCCCTGCGAGGAGAGGCTGAGGGAGCTGGGATTGTTTAGCCTAGAGAAGAAGAGGCTCAGGGGAGACCTTATTGCTGTCGACAACTACCTGAAGGATGGTTGTAGCCAGGAAGGGGTTGGTCTCTTCTCCCAGGCAACCAGCACCAGAACAGTCTCAAGCTGCGTCAGGGGAGGTTTAGACTCGAGGTGAGGAGAAAGTTCTTCACTTAGAGAGTTGTTAGCCATTGGAATGGGCTACCCAGGGAGGTGGTGGAGTCACCATCCCTGGAGGTGTTCAAGAGGGGATTGGACGTGGCACTTGGTGCCATGGTTTAGTCATGAGGTCTTGGGTGACAGGTTGGACTTGATGATCTTTGAGGTCTCTTGGTGATTCTGTGATTCTGTGAACTTGTACTGCACAGGAAATATTGCTGGACACAGAGCCTGAATCCAGTGCAGAAGGAAGCTATTACTTTCCCTGAGTGCTTTGCTCCATCTGGGATTACCACTGCAATTCAGTCCTTGGGGTAAGGCACCAAGGAAGAGTGAGGCATTTAAACATGGAGAACAAGTTTGTTGCCTTGTGCATTTTCCTGGTAAATTCCTTTATCCAGATATATTACTTCCTGTTTCCTTTTTCTGAGCTTATGAATTGTGACTGCCATTTAGCAGCACAGAGTCATGGAATACATTTGGTTGGAAGAGACCTTAAAGATCATCCAGTCCAACCCTTGACCCAGCACTGGAGGGTCAACTCTAAACCATGTTCCTAAGCATCACATCCACCTACTGCTTAAACACCTCCAGGGATAGTGACTCTACCACTGCTCTGGGCAGACTATTCCAGTGTTTGATAACCCTCTCTCTGGAGAAGTATTTCCTAACATCCAGCCTAAACCTTCCCAGGTGCAGCTTGAAGCTATTTCTTCTGGTCCTGTCACTTGTCATCAAGGAGAAGAGGCTGACCGCCTCCTCCTCACTCCAACCTCCCTTGAGGTAGTCATAGAGAGTGATCAGGTCTCTCCTCAACCTTCTCTTCTCCAGACTCCAGTTCTTTCAGACACTCCTTGTAGATCATGTGCTCCAGACCCTTCACAAGCCTTGTTGCCCTTCTCTGGACACGCTACAGCACCTCAGTGGCCTTCTTATATTAGAATTCTGTGATTCTGTGATTTTCTGAGCTTATGAAGTGTGTCTGCCATTTAGCAGCACCTTACTGTACAATGAGACACAAAGAAATAGAGGAATTTGTTGCAGTAAGACAGTGCTCTCTGTGGAAAGAGATATAAGTCCTTGTTCATCTACACAGTACATTAACAGATAGAGACCAGTCAGGACATTCTTTAATGTCACATGGGGATGCTTAGAGTCAAGGTTTGTCTGAAAGACTTTCCGCATTGTAAAATGTCACTGCACACACCATAGCCATTGTTATTATTTCTACTGTTAGATTTATCCTCCCCACAAAATATACAGATGTGAGCTATATACGTGTTCACATCACAGCCACAGCTACTGCTCATCTCCTTCCTGTTCCTCAGCAATCTCTGTGTGCTGCAGGCTGCCTCTTCCTTCTTGATGAAAATGTCATCAAGACACAACAAATAAAGACAACTTTCTTCTGGTAAGACAAAGCTACCAGGGCTGACAAGATACTGGAAAAATTACAAGTAGTGAAGAATAAAGTCTATTGCTTCTACATTTAACAGCACTGTGGAGAATAGGAACAGCTTTTCTGCAGAAAGATTTTGTGTCAGTGCCAACAATTTTAAGCAATACCTTAAAATAACCTGCCAAAAAGAGGGGAAAAAAATAAACTTTCTTCTTGAAATATTGTATCAGAGCTAGCTCAAATTAGTATATTTTAGCACTGCTGCCCAGAGCTGTGAGTTGGAAAAATGGTGACTATTAACTGTGGATTTTGGTCCAAGTTCATGGAAAATCTGGAGAGTTATTCACCAGGGATAGTTGCTCTGGGCAATCTGTTTGGAAATGCTAGTACTGACTTAAAAACCCCAGTAAGCTTCTGCTTACATAGGGGGAATGTTACTTTCTTCAAATAGATAAAAGCAATATGATTATTCTATACAACAGCTTTTCAAGAACTTCCAATGGGACACTCATTATTTTGCATTTATTAAGGATGTTTTTTAAAGTTATATTTCTTACCAAAAAAAAAAAAAAAAAGACAATATATCAGCCTTTGAATGACTAAACTAGTCTTAAATATTGTTCTGTTCAGCCCTGTGACACTTAAAACACAATTAATACATTTGCATCTGATTTCTTCCCAATAGAGACAATCTTATGTATGTATATTTCTTCATAGTACAACTAAAAATAGCAAATACATAGATTACAGAGGTTGCCTTTATCTTCAGTACATTTATTTCAGGTTGAAGAAGATTCTGTAAAAGAATCTGTTGCAAATATAGGAATAAAAATGAAGCTGGTAAGATATATCAACAGCTATGTTTCTGAACCAATAAAAGCATGTAAATGCTATCCATGTTGAATGAAGTCTCATCAGGTGAATGGACCTGTAGTGTTTGGATAAGACAAAAATCAGGGTCTTTTGCTGTGCAGGGCATGCCTACCAATACTCATACAATGAGTTTATCTTCCAAGTATCTGTTCCAGAAGAAAACATTTTCTTAAGTCTTAATCTACTAGAGTAAATGATAATTGATAAATCTATCAGTGCAAAATTTGGGAAAAAAATTAATTCAGAAACACTTCTGTGAGTGTGAACATCTTGCCAGCTCTATCATGAGTGACCTAGCTGAGGCAAATTCAATTCAGCAGCCGTCCTGACCCTAAAATTTCAGGAACTAGAGAAGTTGCATGTGGTTTGGGCTTTTCATTGCCAGAACTGTCTAGCTGAGGTAATAAGCAGAGTCAGCTTTAGAATCATAGAATCAATAAGGTTGGAAAAGACTTCGAAGATCATCAAGTCCAACCTGTCACCTAAGACCTCACGACTACGTCCAATCCCCTCTTGAACCCCTGCACCAAGTGCCACGTCCAATCCCCTCTTGAACATCCCTCTTTTAAAAACAGATACTTTTGTTCTGTTTCGGTGTGCTTTTTCAGTCTGTCTGTATGCATCTAACATTGGTGCAGTTCTCAACAACTGCTTTTGGAGAACCTCTCCAGCCACACCTTACAAAATCTGAAAGACTGATACAGCATATGGTTTTTGCTGTTGTCTATCCTTGTAATGTGTGATATGTATTCCCTAGAATACATTGCTGGGGGAGATGTAAGATTTGCTGCTTTGGCCATGTGTATAGCTGAATCTGTGATCACACAATGTTTATAGCTATGATCATGTAATGTCTTCATCACCACCCTGTACCACACAATTCCTATATTGTTACCATGTAAGTGCATTGAACTCTAATGTTTGCAGCATTTGGAATATTATTTACTGTTTGTGGGTGTTTTGTTTTGGTTTTAATTCAGGAACTGGTAGAAGGAAACATATAGGAAACATGATTTTGTTCCCTATTGACTCTCAGAATTTCATGGAATTAAAAAACAAAGAGTATCTCAGCCTGGGGGAAGGCTGGCTCCTCTCAGGTGTAAGGCTCTGTGGAACAGCTTGGTAAAGCACTGGACTATGTTTCCATGGGTACTATGAGTTCTTAGGATTCTGTTGAGGAAAATCTTAAAGTGCTATTATCTTTGAAAGGTACTGTATAAATACTGTATGTGAAAATAAATGTAGTGTTATCATTCATCACTCTGCAACCATTTAGTTCCTACTGCCAAGTCAAATGACTTTGCGTGTATTACCTTCCTGCTAAGCTTCATCAGAGGTTCTATGAAAATGCATTTCACTCAGCCAAACCAAATAACCTGTTGCCAAGAAACACACAGAGATTTTTTTTAATAATTATTTTTCTATCTTTATGCAGTTTAGACAAGGCAGGCTTAAATATTTGATTGAAACAGGTCATTAATCAACACTTCCATTTGCAAGTAGTCTCCATCATTGGTGAGAGGATTTTATTTCAAGCATTTTTTGCATCCACAGGAGTTAACTGTTCCAAATTTCTTGTATTACAGAAAACCTTCTGATAACCATGTTCTCTAAGAAAACAAGGGTCCTAGTCCAAGATATAGACAAAGACCTTTTTTTTTTTGCCTCCCACCAGTTGCAACTAATTGTCATTGATCTGATGCCAGGTCTCTTTATCTTGTGGCTGCTTACGTGAGCAGTAACCACAAACCAAGGTAAACTAATGGTTCCCTGGTAACTGCTCAAGTACACTTCCATACCCAGCAGTGTGCACGAGACCTACAGTGCGCACGAGATTGTAGCTGGCGGCCAGTCACCAGTGGTGTCCCCCAGGGATCAGTACTGGGCTTGTCCTCTTTAACATCTTCATTGATGATCAGGATGAGGGGGTTGAGTCAGTCATCAGCAAGTTTGCAGATGACACCAAGTTAGGAACAGATGTTAGTCAGTTAGAGGGTAGAAAGGCTCTGCAGAGGGACCTTGACTGACTGGACAGATGGGCAGGGTCCAATGGGATGGCATTTAACAAGTCCAAGTGCCGGGTGCTGCACTTTGGCCACGGAAACCCCATGCAGAGCTACAGGCTGGGGTCAGAGTGGCTGGAGAGCTCCCAAACAGAGAGGGACCTGGGGGTGCTGATTGACACCCGCCTAAACATGAGCCAGCAGTGTGCCCAGGTGGCCAAGAGAGCCATTGGCATCCTGGCCTGTATTAGGAATAGTGTGGCCAGCAGGAGCAGGGAAGTCATTGTGCCCCTGTACTCTGTGTTGGTTAGGCCACACCCTGAGTACTGTGTCCAGTTCTGGGCCCCTCAGTTTAAGAAGGACATCGAGACACTTGAACGTTGGGCGCCAATAAAAAAGTGTGTGGTGGTTTGAAAGGAAAGGCTCTGCTTTCCCTCCCCCACTGAGAAAGAGACCACGGCTAAACCCAGTCGGAGAAATGAGAGTATATTTTACAAGGAAACAGATTCTATGTAACACAACAAATACAGGTATTTTACAGTATATACAGGAATATACAGCCAATGAACTCAACCAGAAACCAGACCCCCCACAGAGGGGGCTTCCCCCTGTGCCCCCTTCACCCCCCTACCTCCCTTCTCCCCCAAAGAGGTAGAAGAAGAGACGAGGACAGTTAACAGGGCAGGAAAAGAATAAAGGCCTTGCACAGGGAGTTAGTATCTTATCTTAGTTGGCCAGAATCCCAGAAGCAGATCCAGCCGAGAGGGACAGCGAAGGAAGGAAGACTGAGAAAGTTCCCAACTCCCCTGGGTCCAATCTCTCCTCCCACAATCCTACCAATGAAATTCGTTTAGAAAACCAAAATATTTTACAAACATTTAGCCAGTGTGCCCCTTCCTTAAAGGCACAGCGTCAAACGGCCACAAAGGGCAACAAGGCTGGGGAGAGGCCTTGAGCACAAGCCCTATGAGGAGAGGCTGAGGGAGCTGGGATTGTTTAGCCTGGAGAAGAGAAGGCTCAGGGGTGACCTCATTGCCCTCTACAACTTACCTGAAAGGTGGTTGTAGCCAGGAAGGGGTTGGTCTCTTCTCCCAGGCAACCAGCACCAGAACAAGGGGACACAGTCTCAAGCTGCGCCAGGGGAGGTTTAGACTCGAGGTGAGGAGAAAGTTCTTCACTGAGTGAGTCGTTCATCATTGGAATGTGCTGCCCAGGGAGGTGGTGGAGTCACCGTCCCTGGAGGTGTTCAAGAGGGGATTGGACGTGGCACTTGGTGCCATGGTCTAGTCATGAGGTCTGTGGAGACAGGTTGGACTCCATGATCCTCGAGGTCTCTTCCAACCTTAGTTATACTGTGACACTGTGATACTGTGAAATCAATGAGAGGGTTAACTTGCTTTTGTAGAAACCTGTGGATGGTTGTCTGGGTGGCTGGGTGTCTGTCTGTCTGGATAGATTCTTTGGTGTTGGGTTTCAGGAAGAGACTGCATGGTCACTCACGTGTTTTACTTTAGTTGTGATGGAAAATATGTAACTGAATGGAATCCTTTTCATTGCAGCTCAAAAATATGAAGATTTTTTTGCCTCATACTAGTTAAACAAATGTACTAGGTAATAAGGATTAAACATGTATACAGTTTTTAAAAAGTAAGATTTGATTAAATGGAAAATTTAAGTAAACTTGAAACTTTAGTAAATATACTAAATACTAAGCTTTGAGACCAATCACAGTTGTAATTTTGTGTCTGAGGACAGCTTGTCTCCTGCTTCAGCATTCTTTCCACTGGAATTTGTATTCTATTTTTCACCTCTAATGTGCATCTATTTCAATGTTTCAGCAGAGGAAGAGGTGATAGGTAGCTATGATAAATCAAATCTCATGTTGCTGGTTTAACAGATCTTTGGAAGTTGTTACAAGCTAAACTAATCACTCAAAAGGCACACAGAAAACTTGCAGTGCTGCTGGAGAAAAGAGATTCAGATGCCAGTCACAGAAGGATTTAGTGTGTAGCATCCTATAAGGGATGGCTGAACTGATGTTTATAATGATAACGTGCAAATGAACTTCTTCAGATAGTTTCTTACATGATTCTCCTGTTGTTTCTGTGGAAAAGGATTGTTAGCACAATCCTTTGGTACCTATAGAATGCAGAAAGCCATTATAATCAACCACTTTGCAAGAACATAGTCATTCTTTGAAACATTTCCTTAAAACATTTCGAATTCCCATACAAACTTTGAAACTCCCATCTCCACAGCCTCTCTGAAATGTTGAATAGGTGGTAGCTGTGTACTTCCTTTACTCCAAAGGTATGGAACTTTGTATGCTTTTGTGCAGAAAACCAGCCATTGACTAACTGTGGTTTTTCAGCCTGCCTCCTGTGGAGTGTACAATACTACTCAGTAGAGGTCAGGGAAGGCACTCTTGTGATGGAGCAAAAGGCATTTTGTGAAATAACCTTAATACACTAATTGTATTTCCCTTGCAAATTGCCGCAGGACTTAATTTTTTCTGCTGCCTCAGATGTCTTGAGGCTGTGTCTGGAGCCAGAAAGGCAAGGTAGGAGGTAGGACTCTTGGTTGCATCATTCCTAGTTGCACCATTGCCTGTCCTCGCCTCTCATCTCCACTTGCCAGTACCCCCTTGCCTCTGCGCTGTCCGTTACTAAGTAACAGGACACATAGTATCAACATGGTGTTACAGGGCCTGAATACCTTTGAGAACAATTGTACTTTGGTCAGTAACTCTTCCTTGCCCTGCTGCTTCTGGCCTGAATCCAGCCTTCATGCCATAAGGTTCTGAGACAAGTCTGTGGGGGTGTGTGAATTGCACAGTTGGAGAGGAAGGAGAAAACATAATTCTGCCAAACTGGGTTTTTGGAAGGGATGGGAGCTGCTAGAGTTTGCTGAGTGGTTTGAAATTTTTCATGATGTCCCTGACTGACGAGTTAAGGACCTGAGTGCAGGTACGGGGTGAAGAGCTGAGTGATGAATTACATCTCTGCAGTATTATTACAAAGCTTTGTAATCTATACCAAAGCTATAAGCACCAGAATGTTGGATGATATATCTGTACTTGTGGGGGGAACGAAAAAAGAAAAGAAAAGAAAACCACTCATGATATTTCTAATCATTATACAGAGTAGTGCTGAGATATTTTTGCATTGATTTCTGGGAAAACTCACTGAAAACCTCCTAATTAAGAGTTGTCATGATTCCGTGGTAAAGATCCCTGAGAAAAATGTGGTAGAAGGCCCTTTGGCCTGGAAACAGGCAGTGAATCAATATCAAGCACAAGGCTGGAACAGCCCAGAATTCATTTTGTAAATCACAAGATCCTTGTATTCCAGCGATTGCTTCTATTTCACCTGAATGCGGGTGCCTGATGTCAGAAGTCTAACACATCTTGATCATTTAATGGATTGTTTGGAAACAGCATTAGGACTTTTTTTCACCATTTTAGCATCATGGTTTTTTTCCACCTATATTTGGGGCTCCTTGAGATAATACTGCCAGGCCTGGTTGTGACCGTTTGAGGCTGCGCCTTTAAGGAACAAACAGTGCTGGGACACTCTGGCTGAATGTTTTCGGTACCAGAACAAAAACATTCTGATATTCTAAACGAATTTCATTGGTGGATGGATAAAATGCAACTTTAAATTGTAGAGCAGTTGGAATTCTTTTGGGAGTTTGGTTTGGGAGTTTGGGGAGTTTGGGTTTCAGCCTGTTCTCCCTGCCTGCTTTCTCCGCGAACTGCTGGAGCTGGCCTTGAGATAAGCAAACACTAATCCTGCATGGGCTTTTGAAAGCTTTATAACGATTCTTTTCCTTAATAACTTGCCTTTCTTTCTCTCTAACCCCTTTTTGGGGGAAAAGGGAGGTGGGGGGGAGAGAGGGAGTTACAGGGAGGGGATCCCTCCTCGGGGAGGGAATTTTGTTGTGTTATTTCTCTTTTCTGTATATTTCTGTGTATATATTGCAAATACCTGTATATATTGTGTTTTATATATAACCTGCTTTCCATATATGCTTGTAAATATATAGCTTTGCTCTTCGACTGGGTTAGCTGTGGTTTCTTACTGTGTGGAGGAGAGAGAGCTAGGCCCTCTCTCAACCTACCACACTGGTATTATGTTTTCACCAGGGATACAAGGACCACAAGGACAGGGGATGTGGTGGAGACACCTTTCCTGGAGGTGTTCAAGAAGTGTGTAGATGTGATGCTTCAGGATATAGATTAGTGGTCATGGTAGTTGTCTTATGGTTGGGCTTGATGATCTTCAAGGTCCAACCGTAATGTTTCTGTAATTCTTGAGGCTCAGCTATTTGATAGCATGTGAATGTCACAAAAGTTGCCACATCCTTCTAGCTGTCAAATCTGGAGTTCAGTGCTGTAGCACGTTTCACAAAGGGTCAATTACCTGCCTTGGCACTGCAGTGAGTAGAGAGCAACTCTCTAGCAGAATACTCCAGAGGCATTTTCTTCCTCAACATTTCTCCTGTGGGACTTTCCACAGCTGGAGAGTCTTCTCGGCTCCATAACAGTAAATGCAGAGTGGGAAAAGAGCAGGAAAAAAAATCTTACTCCTTTTCCCACAAGCACAGTGGAATGTATTAGCTGGCCTTGAACCAAGGGCCAAGAAATAACATGTTACTATGTAACATGTTCAGCTGCTGAAAGTGCTTTGACATTTAAAAGGATGTTTTAAAACCATCTCATACACAATTCCGTTGGAGAACAGCAAGAGCCAGGCTGCTCCCCAGAGAGAGGAGAGCTGGGAGGTGAGGCAGCCACACAGCAGCCAGGCAGGGGTAGGCAGGGACAAGCAGGGGTAGGCAGGGACAAGCAGGGGTAGGCAGTGTCTCCATGGCAGGGAACTGACCCAGGGCATCAGAGTAAGCCAACGGCCCTAACAAATTCTTTCAAAACTTCTCTACTAGAATTTTAAGCATCCAGATAGATCCCCAGGACACAAGTAAAGAACTCTGCTATCATATCTTTTGTTGTCTTCACGTGGGAGCAATTGATAAATGTACTGTCTGCTTGTAAAAATCCTTGACCAGAAATTGCCTGACACTGGAATCTGTATAGAGTTTCTACACGAGGAGGAACACAAGGGCTTAAGCATGTTGGTTTACCTCTTCTTATGCCTTACTTCACTTTTTTGTTTTGGTTTGGTTTTTAGCTATGAAGATTGGTTTCAGCAACAGGCTCTCACTGAGGTTCATGACAGAGTGCTTATTCTTTATGTAAAATACACAAAAGAAGCTCTAGCAATGATTGATGCTGTCAGTGCTGCTATTTATGACACTAATAAAATGTTGCTGTAATTAAGCTGTTTCTAGAAAGATCAGTGATCAGCCAGATGTTTCTGTCTACTTGTTTATTTCTTAGGAGGCTGGGCAATAAAAATCTATGAACTGTTTCAAAGGAGGAGATTTTGCTCAAGAACAGACTCTTTAAACTCTCTCTTCTGCCCTCTTTGTTCTCATTTTCCTGCTTCCATGCTTTCCCCCTGCAAAGCGTTTTTCAGAAAGTGTCTGTGTTTGTATGGGAATGCTGCTGATGGCTGTGGATGGACCACAGAGATCCATTTTCAAATTTCTCTGGAGGGAGTGACATACTGTTAACATCTCCCTCCCACTGCCAGGAATGCAACAGTTTGCATTCTGGACTAACGTCTCTCAAGACCACATTAGGGATAATTAATGCCACTGGATTTCTAGGGGATGAATTTGGGATTTCTAGGGGATAAATTTGGTCTGTGGTTGATCTGTCCTTTCACTGCTCTAACTTTTTTCAGGTGACTGCCTTTAAGATGTGCAACTGATGTTTACTTCCTCTGTGTGGGCCATCACTGTAGACAGTCTATTAATTGTAGCAGTTCTAATCCACTTAACTGTTATGGGTAGAAATACATAGATACATATTTGCATACACACATGTGCTTTAGTAGTTTTTTAAAGATCTAAGGGGCCAAGATTCTATATATGAACAGAAGAAAAGTCAAGGACTTAGTTTAACCAATGCAGTATTGTAATTAGTAGCTGACTAATCAAATAATTTACTAATACATGGTGTTGATTCTAACATAGATAAATGCTTTGTCAATAAAAAAATCATTATGCAAGAATTATTAGTAGTCAGATAAAAGTCTTCCAAGCAATACAAAAGATACTGCGATTTCTGTGTGATTTTGAAGATAATTCTTATTACCTATGAACTATTTATGACATTCAGACAGCAGATGAAGCTAGTGACACTACAAAAGAATCAGGACTATTAACAAATCAGTTTAGTGGATTGTACAATTTTACTTTTTCCCTCATTTCTACCAAACTCCAATGAAGTAAAATATCTGCTCTGTTCTCTGGAATATACTTTGTAAGGAACGGAACTTCAGCATGAGCTTTGTATTAGAATTTTATGTTGGAGTCTTAGGAGTTTATTTCCACTCTCCGCTACATACGGAAATGACAGATAACACAAACACTTTGCACAAATGTCAGTGGCTATTTCAAAGCAAAGCCTGCTCCTTGCAAAATATCCATATGGAATGATGCAAAAGTGGACATATGGATAGCAGAATGGCAATTAGAAATTTTAGCTGCAGGTTCACTAACAGAAACTTTTTGTCTGACTAAAATTACTGAACCTGGATACTGAATATGAACCTCAGCCTTTGTTGAATCCAGACACGTTTGAACTTTTACTACAGAAAAAAATATTACGTTGTAATGACATCTCTTGTATTCTTTTAGACTAAGACACAGTATGATGACTTTAATGACAGTGCCAATCACCACAAAACAGAGCATCTTGGGGATTGGATGTCCTCAGAATACCTTCCCTTTGAACCATGGGTACATTGAAATGTCATTCTTTTAGGAAAAGATCCCAAACTTATGAATCACCTACTTCTGAGTCAGTACTTCAGATTAATTGATTAAGAGCATCCTCTTGGTTAAAAATTAAGAATTTTAAATGTGCTCCCTAGGCAGTCTTTCCACTTTGCTTATAAATAACTTATCCATTGCTTGTGCATATATATATATATATTTTTTTTTTTAAATAAAAGCACAATGGGAAGAGTTGGGAAGAAAACAAATAGTTACTTTTCAACAGAAAGTGAAGAGAAACAAGAAAGCATAAGTCTAAAATGAGATAGTACTTGTATATGATAGAAAATGTATATGTAAAACTCATTGGTAAGGGAATTAATATATCAAATGACACAAAAGAAAGATGGTTTCCAATCTAAACATAGTGTTTTCTCAGGATTATTATTATTATTATTATTATTATTATTATTATTATTATTATTATTATTATTATTATTATTATTATTATTATTATTATTATTATTATTATTATTATTATTATTATAGGCCTGAAGGCATACTGAATTGCTGGCCTCTGATTTTATTTCTTATTATTTTCAGCACTGAGGTCTGCATGTGCAGACTGATAAAATACTTTGTTAGTAACAGCTTTATCACCTTTTCTTTTTTTTCTTTTATTTTTCCCATGAATGTGTCATTTTGCTCTTGTGTTGTGTTTTCTTTTGTTTCTTCTTTCACAGTCATACATGCATATTCTAGATATCATTAGCAATACTATCATGTCAACCAAGTAAGTTTATGCAGAAGCTATTTTACTGCCCTTGCTGCACTCTTCTCCCACGTTAGGCCAAGAAGCCAGGAGCTGAGTTTGTTGCAGAGTTCACTGATCAAAAGCAAAAATACACTTTTGGATGTGTCATTTAATCTATTTCCTTTGAAAAGACATTCTAGAGATAATAGATTATCTCCAAATCATATTAAATGTTTTGGTGTAAACATCATGCCTCTTTTTTTGGGTGTGTTTCTATTATACTGCTTCTTTAGTCCAATCATCTCATATTCTGTTGCAAAGTAACTTACTAACAAAGCCATTCTCTGCACAGTGATCAAAATAAGGATGTTACTCATTCTCCTGCTTACCATAGGATGTGTACCACAGCAAGACAGGAAAGGATCTGAAGAAGCAGGTCTTGTTGCCTTTTTTGAGTACTATAGGTATTTCAGGTTCTCAGACAAAGCTTCAGCATTCCTTTATTTACTTGTATGAGTCAGGGATGCTGGTCCACAGGTGTGTAATGGTGTATAGCTCTTGGAGAGTGTAAATGAAGGTCCTAAGGTTGGGTATCTCACTCAGCAGGCAGCAGGGACCGAGCTGGCATTGTGTCTGAGTATCCAAATGTTGATGGTGTAAGTCGGCAAGCCAGCAGACAAGGGCAGGCTACAGATAGGTTGTCTCAGTGCATGTCAGACTGGTGGTGGAGCAGGAAGACAGTTGTCACCTTCTGCCAAAACATGTTGGAGCCAAAGGCCTACTCAGCTCTAGGCAGAGACAGAGATGCATAAGTACCCAGGCTCCTCTCTAGGACTCCAGCTAATTATGAAGAATTCACATCAGATCAGAAGGGGAGCAGAATTTTATTCTCACATACTGAAGTTTCAGAAAATTTAGAGTGGAAAAAAATCAAAAATCTGAAGAATGGATCAAGCTGTTCATAAAGCATGTTTCACTCCTAAGTCACAAAGCCAAAGAATTTAATTCTCTGCCCCAAACACCAGTGACTACTGGTGTAAAGAAATCGATGACTCATGTACAGATGCTAGGGAAGCCAGTGGACATAGTTCGTTGCTTCCCTCATTGGCACCGCCAGAGTACATAAGCCCTCATCCAGGGACTGTGTACTCTCTTCATATCCACTCAGACCCCATGAAGCACAAAGGAAGAGAGAGCATAGAGTTCACAGAAAGGAAAAATTGCAGTGGGAACATCTTAGCTAACAATACAGTAAAAATAAATTAGAAAAAGTGGTTCCTTTGTAAGAATAAAGATGGCCTTCATGTTTTTCAGACTTCTACCAGCTAAGATTATTTTTTTTTTTTTTAAATGTATATACTGGCTGCAAGAAAGTCTCAAGTTAATTTCTAGTTGGCTGAAAAGGAATGGTAATATTTGAAGATAAATAACAAGAAATTTGAAGTAGCAGATAAGGAGGATAACGAACTGATCCAGGGAGAATTGCTTCTGTTGAGGCAAAAAGTTATCATTTTTATAACAGCACCATTCAGCCCTGAACTTTCTCAGAATTATTTGATCATTCCCTGGTAAAACTGGGCTTAATAACATTTTTCTTTCTTTTTTTCACTTTAAATGGGTTCTGTGATAATAAGTGTGGTGGTTTTCACACAACACTGAGCATACACTGCTTTGCCTAGTGAGGATTTGACCTTAAATCATTTTGTGCTTGGTGCAGTTTGAAAAGCAGGAGGGGAAAGTGTCAGGAGTTTTACTGTAACTGTAATTCTCAATTTTACATCTCTCTTTTTGTGAGCTATCTCTTTAGATACTAAGTATTACGACTCACTGTGCCAGGCTGGGATTGCTGTTTCATATCTTCAAGATTGACAGGGGAATTTACCGTATGACTCACTCACAGAAATGTTTTAGAGTTGAGATTTGTAGGAATTCTGTTGGGACCAAAGAGGAAAATCTGTGCACACACAGTAACAACATAATATTAAACATTAGCTGCCTCTTTGGCCTTTACAGAATTTGCCAATCTTGGTATTTATCAAAAGTGGAAAATACTTGGATTTAGTGAATTCATTTACATGACATTCTCCCTTTGTCACAAAGGATGCCTTTATATGCTGCTACATCTTATTCTAATTTAGAAGTATGGTATTTTGGAAGAAAAACACCCAAACAAAAACAACCCAAAATATTTAAGAAGGTTAATATGGGGACCAGAATAAGACAGGCAGAGAATTTTTCCTCATATTTTACTGGACTTGAAAATACTTTAAAGAACGAACCTTGTTCAGCTGCAAAAGACTTTCATTCAAGAAATTAAAATGGACTCACTCATCCAAGACATCTGCCACTATTTATTTTCCTACCACTTTCACCTGTCACCCACCTCTGTCACAGCTGCACCACACACCTATACATCTTTTCACCTAGTTTTTTTGGTCGTTTTTGTGCATTCTCAACTGGGGTGTGGCCCAGGCAGCTCCCATCTTACCACACTCAGGTATCCATAGGGAAAAGGTGGACACTTGGGCACAGATGGATGCAGTGGTCAGGTTTTGAGTCTTGAGGGCCTGAATTAGGAATCTGTGTAGTGATAACCTTCTGTCTTGGGACTTATGCTCCCGTTCACCAGGGCATGTGTAACAAGGTATACCATGCAGCAGGGAGTTCCTCTCTTCTGGAAAGCTTTTGGTTTCTTTCTGAATGGCTACAGATCAGACATTCACTATTCTGTCCTATGCAGGCTACACTAGGAGAAAGCACCAAATGAGGACATCTGAGTAGTGGGAAATGAAAGGTTCACATGAGAAAGCAGAGGTCAGTATCTCCTGAAACATATCCCTAACTACAGATTAAACTAAAAAAAAAAAAAAAAAAAATCATAAAGTATTTTTCACAAATAAAAAGTGAGTATCTTCTGTCCATTTCCACCTTTGTCTGGATTTGCTGCAGGACTAAGAATTTGACACAAAACCTGCTATATGAAAATACGACCACAGACAGAATTTGAATGAAAAGCAACAGAATGAATATTATTAATAACTAAACTCCAGAGATGCAAAATACCCAAAAGATTTCAAACTGAACAAACCCTTGGGCTGGATCCCACGTTTGCAGCGCTGTTTCTTTGTTGATTAGGATAGTGGCCTTATACACAAAAGAGAATGACTTGCACTAAACCTGGAGGTTTGCAATTATTACAGTGAAACAGATGTTCTCGGTTTATTGTTGTACAGAAGGATATTTATGAGTTTCTTGCCATTCAATTGGCAGATTTAGTCCTTTGAATTAATTGCTTTTTGTTCCTTGTGTTGTGCTTAATTTCCAGCAGCAGGATTTAACTTTGTGTTTAAACACCTCCTTTTCCCATCTGTAACTTTACATAATGTTCCTCAGTTTAATTTTCAGGTTTTGGCATTCTTAGGCTAGGCCAAGGCTGCTATGGGTTATAAATGAATTAACAAAAGCAAACATGAAGCAGTTCTTCAGCTCTTATTGAAATATCTGCAAAATGTTCATACTTTTAATATCTGTGTCTGCCATACATGAGGGTTTTTTTCAGAAAGGTTTGCCTATGCTAACCTTGACTGTACAATTGGAATGAATTCTTTAAAATGAAAATTCTGGAAACACATCCATGCTGAAGGAGATACTGTATTGGGTTTTGGTTCTGCTTACAGCACAAACTTGACTGGATTCCATATTAGTACCATCTCATGCTGAATTAAGAAAAAAAAGTAAATTGTGCCTTTTGGCTGACTCAAGTTTTTATGCAACAATTTTCATGTCACTCTGTATCTGTTTACATACTTCTCCTTGGAAGGGGAAGATTCAAGGCTTCACAGCAATTTTGCTGGCAGCATTAGACCTCTTGCTCCTCTGAAGAGGAAATGCATTCAAGAGGAATGCAACAGTATAGTTAACTTGAAGTACAGTGAAATCTGTGAATTAGCTTTAATTAATTCTGCAATTCAGTTTTAGTTTTATTTGCAGACAAATGAAAGCAGGGCATTTTCTTTCTGTAAAACCAGTGATATGCTGAAACCAAGTTCCTTAAGCTTTTACTGCCAAGTTTTTTTACTGGATGTGGGAAGTACTTGTTATCTTCTGCTTATATTGTGTAGCTTGCTCAAGATACGAATAATGAAGTACAAAATAATGAGGTTCCTCTGTATATAAAAGCACTTCAGTGGTTGTGGAATAGAAAATAAAGTGTACTTGTGTGTGCTTGGCAGAATCTGAGTAGTTCCTTCTAGTTGTTTTTCTTTCCAACTGTTTTCTTTTAGGTTCCTTTCAGGTAGGGAACTGGAACAAGGATTCAAAGGAACTTCTAAAATGCAGTGTCAAAATAGTTAAACACTAAAATGAAGAAGTCTCTAAGAGAAGGTGAATTTGGTGAGTAGCTGTCAGCACAAGAATTGATTTCTAGCCTGTGCTAAAACCTTGGAATGAATCAGTTTCTAACTCGCAATCACCTCCATCTGGTCAGTATGGATGACATTGGGTAACCTTCTCTACAAAGTTTCATTATACAGACACTTACCAAGTGCTAAGTCTGGAGGTATTAGGACCTGTCGTGAAAGAAAGTGAAAATGTGGAGAAAGATGATAAGTGACTACGTACAATTTAATTCTAAAGCTAAACAGGGAATACTATCTTTTCAGGGAGATAATGTAACAATGAAGGACAGAAATGAAAAGGTAGTAATAGTATTATTTGTGTTTGAACAGACAAGAGAAGATCAGCAAATGAGTTAAGACTCAACTGCAACAGTTTGAATATCTTGGCTTTTATCATTTCAAGTGGTAATCCTGATTAAATACACATTTTCGCATCTAAATGTGAAAATAATGGTAATGTCTCAGTGAAAAGAGAACCATCCCTTTCTCTTGGTAACAAAGCTTTATGCATAATTTATGCAAGGAAATAGAATAATTAATAGCATGATTATATAGCTTTTATCACTATATAACTTTGGTTGCATTGGATATGATGAAAACTGTAATCGAATAGAACAAAGCCTTTCTCTGAATTATTTGTAGTCAGCCTGATAAGTGTATAATTGCTGGAGATAAACAAAGATGGTACAGATGAAATCTGAAGCACCTTGAAATGAACAGGCTCTCAAAAGACATTCATGCAACTGCCAAAGACAAGACAAAGGAAAGAAGGTGAAGATAACAAAAGTCACTTTTCTCTTCTGTTTCCTTGCAAAGCTCAGTGTTGAGTGTAGTTCAGCTGAATTGAGAAATTAATCCAGAAGTTTGTTTAATCTTTAAATCATTAAATATCATATGCTATTTAAGAATAAAGTTAGTTGTATTTCTACAGAGGTATGAACAAACATTTAGAAATTAAAAAAACTCCAAACATAGGAGACTGAGATAATTATTAAGTTCCTTGGCAATACTATCACAAACTTTAAGCAAAGCTTTACTGACCTTTTGCACTAGTTTACATCTCTATAGTTTATTCCCTTTTTCCTATGGTGCTCTAATGCTGCATGAGAGTAAGTTAGATGTTTGATAAAAGCAACTTTTTAAAGTCTAGGCTGGGCTTTTATTCTTTTGCTTGTGAAGTTGTCGATACTCAAGACACAGCATCTATAGATGGGAAGCTGTTCTGGCTATGTTTGATTTGAAAATATAGCACTATTTTTGATATCTTCACTTCATGTGTTTTCCTCTGCTGAGACACGACAAGGTAAATTCATTATTCATTTATCAACCAGGGAGACTCAAGGATATTTTTCTTGTAAGAATGATGGAAAAAAGAAAGCTGTACTTTCTACAATTAGAGTTACCAGTTTATTTGTGTGTGAAAATAAGAGTTTGATATTCTTTCTTAGGAAAAAAACCCAGAAAAACGCAGTGAAGCAGTGACAGTTTAGTTTTATATAGAAACTGAAGACATTCCCAAGTCACTCTTAATCTGTTCTTTTTCTTGCACATGAATAAAAATAACCTAACAAAACTGTTATCATTTGTTCTCAAAATGTAGCAATTCCTTTGAACCTGAAGCACATTTCTGTTTTCACTTAGTCCAAGTCTACAGAAAAATAAGGATTATAATTAAAAAGCTTACTAGAGGCTGAAATTTACAGTGGTGGGGTTGACATTATAATAAGAAAGGGAAGTTTCACTCTGTTTTCCAAGAGACTAAGAAACCTAGACCTTATCTAAGACTTTGCTATTACAGTTCAGAGAACTCTGCTTAGACAAAATTCGTGGCTGTAATTTAGTTTATAGGCTTACAATCTATATAAATGAATTCAAATAATTTCCTCTGAAATACGGTTGTTCATAACATGCCAAATATTGAGTTATGTTTATCAGTTCTGGTATCTAGGTTACAGTTTCCATGAAAAAAGAAAGACATAATTAAATTCCCACAACACAGAAATATTTGGTACTGTGACAAGTCTCCCTTACAGTATTGTTGTGTGGGCTAAGTACTGATGGGTTTATCTTCTTTTGTATCTCACCAACATCTCTTATGAGGCTTCTGAGAAATAATATAATCTGTCAGGAGCAGATCTGCTAATTTCTTTGCTGCTGTGAAGGGATGAATTATTTCAATATTAGAGCCTTTTAAAGGGTTCTCTAAATATAATAATTTATATTTGGGATGCAAAAGAGATTGGGTTAAGACTAGAGGCATGACAGTGTCACAGGACAAAACCCAAAGAAAAGTAGAGGGGGGTGGGCTTCCTGTCCTCAGCAGCTGATGCTTGAGGTCTACAACAGCAGACAATGCATGATGTTTCCAGGCTGGTGGAGGAGAAAAAATAGGAGAAATTATGAGAAAAAAAAATGTTATCAGATTAGCTGTCCCGATAACCACCAGCATGCTAGTAGTGTGACTGTTGCTAATGGCATTTTTTTGGCATCTAGACAAAGAAAACTTTTCAATAGGGAGGTAAAGGGGAGGAATGGTCTATCTGTGTTTGTGTTTATGGGGAACACCTTCTGAAAGTGAGAAGTGACATGGGGAAAGGTATGAAAATGCTTTTATCAATATGTTACAGGAGATGTTGGGTATGGTGATCATGTCAGGGGCTTGTCAGAGGCAGCAGCCAACACCTCAGCACTAAATAGGGAATGTGAGGTTGGATGGTAACAAGATCTGAAAGGTTTTGTGAGGGTAAAGGAAATTGTATTTGAAGAAGTCCATGGAGAAATTTGGACACTAGGTTAAATGGCTGGAGTGGGACCCCAGGAAACTGTGTATTGAACTTTGTTCTTACTTCACCTGGTCAGCTGTGCTGTGCTTGGTGACGAAGTCAGAGGACTTTTGGGAACTGAGAAAATCCACATGCTCAACAGTTCTTTTTTGCTGAGTGCATTTTATGTGGCAAAGTATGCCATGCTTGGAGAAGCTACTAGAAACCTCTAAATATAGCAGCAAGGGAAGACTGCTCCAGTGTGAGGTGCAAGGAGCCATGCATGAGCTTCACTGTACACCAAGCTCTCATTCAGGAGATGCTTTGGATTTGTTAACAGGGGCCTGTGCTTCCTACTGGAAGACAAGACATTCTTCAGTTGTACTACTATATATCCAAATGATTGTACTTTACAAGCACTGTCCATTGGTGGGAGAATCATTTCACTTTTTGCCTGCATTGATGAGCTGACAGAAACCAGGCATATCTACTGACAAAGAAAGTCTGAGTGCAGGACAAGGATCTGGGATGCTGCGTACGCTCCCTGACAAGTCACAATCTAGGCACAATGCCACAGTCCCCACGGAGATAGCTCTATCATAAGTCCTCAAAATTTATACTTTTTAGCTGCATGTATAGGCTATGTTGCAAGCAAGATGGTGACACAGAATCATCACAGAACAGAGCCATGGAGGCTGGAAAAGACCTCTGAGGTCATCAAGTCCAGCCTCTGACCTAACACTGTTCCTAGTGCAGATCCTGGTCCAGCCTCTGACCTAACACTGTTCCTGGTGCAGATCCTGGTCCACCCTCTGACCTAACACTGTTCCTGGTGCAGATCCTGGTCCAGCCTCTGACCTAACACTGTTCTTGGTGCAGATCCTGGTCCAGCCTCTGACCTAACACTGTTCCTGGTGCAGACTATCCTGTTAACTCCCTGTTATGCCCAGTACTAGATGCTCTCTTTGCCCTCAGCTGCATGGCAGCACTTTATTAATTCCTCTTCTCCCAAAAGCACATTCTTTCTGTCTGTACCCAGCCCTCTACTTTGCAGATGGCTGCTGGAAGACAACTCTTTCCAATGCTGCACAAATGGCTCATTTCAGCCATTCATCCTCATTTTGAGCAGCCACATTCCCTAGCAACTGTGCCTGCAACATAAGGTCAGAGAGTTGCTGTTGCGAAGTAGACTTTGGCAGGCAGGAAATGAGTGTTTCAAGAACTTGGTAGTTTTTTTCCTTGCTTATTGTTAGAATAGCAGGCTTATTTTTCTCAAGGTGCACACTGGTAGTTGTTTTTCCTACTTCTACTACTATTTTTTTATAGGCTATGGCATGAATTTGCTGACTTATTAAGTTAACCATATTTTCAGAGGAACAAATTTTTTTTCCCTTTGGCAGGATAATGGGTGATCAAATGGGACATGATTGAATTTTTCTGATGAAGACACAACTCAATTTTGCAAGTAGATTATTAAATAGTATTACTAATATAAAATATTGTATTAATTAAAAATATCCCCAAATGTGGCCACATTATTATAGGAATATGAATAGAGTGTTTACTTGATTTCATCATGATTCATACATGGTTTATTACACTACTAATCCTTACGTATGATTACTCTCCCTACTTAACAAATGTAACATTAACTATTCGTCTTTAGAGGCAAATATCTTTCATAAGCAGATCAATTATCTTTCTTATTAATTTTATCAGAAAGACAAATTTCCCATGCTAATATGATTCTTTTCATCTTAAATTATTTGCAGCTTTGCATAATAACAAAGTCCTCAAGGCAACTGATAAGAATTCAGTACAAAGTGTTGATAATAATTTTCCTTGGAGCTTGAGTGGGTGTAATAACACCCAGAAATGCTGTATAAACTTTTCCTTGATGTCAATTATTCATGTCTTGATCCTCAATGGATAGGCTGCTCATTCACTTCCTAATAAAGAGAAATGAATTATTACTATTATGGATCTGGAAGAAGAACCAGATGGAGGTGAGAAATAAAATCTATATTTAAACAATACAGTACCTAATGTGGCCTCACATGCCCAGAACTGTTACAACCTAACTATATATAAAACCTTGTGAGACAGATCTTTAATGATTTAATCCTTCTGTCTTGTCTAGAAGGCACACTGGAAGAGTTTTTCTTCTTCCTTTAGTGGAGTAAGAAGGGATCTTGTATTTTTAACGTCTGCTCAGTTTTTAGAGCACTGTTAGTACTCACATTGTTTTTCAAATGCACACTCTGTGATTACCTAGAGCGGAAGCCTTGCCATTAAAGACCATACTAACACAGGTACTGAATAAAGGCAGACTTATTAAGCTGCTAAATTATCTTCTACGTATTGTCAGGTCTCAGCCATTGTGACTTTACAGCTTCTCATTATAGCCTGTTACACTGAATTCATGAGACCCATGGAAACTCATCCTCGATGGTGTGGCCCTTTCCTTTCTTCTGACTGCAGAGACAGGTTTAATCACACACTACATGTTTTTGCGCACATGGTCACACAGCTTTGGGTGTCTGGGGCTGTCTGTAGGCTGTAGCTTGCAACATCCACCCACTGGCACAAGCGAATGCAGGGAGCAAAGCTGGCATAGAGCAGAGCTCGGGCAGATGTATGCCTGAAAGCCAGGGCTTACAGGAGACAGACTGCCAGCTTGCTTCTGCAGTCCAGCCATCCCGCTTCTGCAGTCCAGCCACCCCAGTGAGCTGAGAAAGGCTGCTCTGAGCTGGGTCTCTTCTGAAAATTTAAATTTTAGTCCCCTGTATTGTCTGAAGCTGACAGGGTCTTAACTACCTCTGGCTCTGCACAGCTCAGTCCTGAGAATGTGACAATTAAACACATTTTTCAACTTTAAGCTGTGTGACAACTTTTAGTGTTTTAGTGATTTATGCCCCTTGGTAGGGCCCACAAAAAGATGTGATGCTAAAGCTGGGGGAAATTTTCAGATGGGACCATACATAAGGAATTTTTACACAGTAAAAGTTCTGTATTTTTACAGATATGGTATATTTATGGCACTATGGCAACAGCTCTGCAGTCAGCAATGTTGTTAGAATCATTCCCTTAATTCCCAGTGCAGCTCTCACTGCTCAAATAAACAGCTCTGTTTACTTCCGAGTCTAAGCCTTGGATTACTTATTTATAATTTTTACAAGCACAAAGGAAAACAAAAACTTTCCTGAAACAAAATTAATTAATTTATTGCTTCCTATTTTTTTCTATCAGCTGCTGAAGCTCTTCTTTATATGTAAATGAAGGTAAGAATAATTTTTTCTCATAATTATATCTCAGCCTTAATTGATGTTGTCTTAGAACAGAAGGAAAAGCATATACCAATGAGATATACTGTGCAGAAATTTCCTTAGTTGCAATGGAGTAATGTATTTGTACCTTAAACATTTGCAGAAACATAACTTCATGAATATTCATGTTATATTATTTATCTAACAAGAAGTCACATACTCAATTTCTTATTCAATTTATATGTAGGTTGTTTTAATGTCTTCTTTATTTATTTATTTCTACAGAGGCACTAGGAGTGGATGAAAAAATAAGTGTAGACACTTTCTGCTGTGATGGTGCCAGGGTTGCACTAAAGCTAAAAAGCTGGAGAAGTGAAAACCAACAGAAAAATTTGCAAGTTGGCTATAATTGCCAAATTGCCACCAGACAGACAATGGGGAATTGATTTGGGACCAATCTGTCACCAGCACATAGTTTATAAGCAAAGTGTTTTGCAATAGAGAGCAGAGCCCCTTGTTGATTGCCCTCAGCCACCCTCTTGCCGAAAGGGTGGAGTTTTCAGAATGCTTCCAAGCAAGTTGCCTGAGGTTACTCATACATCTCTGCAATATCTACAAACACCTGCTGGCAGCAATAAGAGCAGATCACTCCAAACAGAAAACTGCTAACACAAGAATAATGAACTGAAGAGTTGCATATGGTCCTTTATCAAGCCTTCAGCATGTTTAATTTTGGTTTCCTTTCAGTAAGAACTTCATTTAAACTGAGTCGGTTTATCCATTTCTAATTGCCTGCTTTTCTCTCTCTCTGCCTTCATGCATTCCTCCTGTATCAGCTTTATTGCTTAGCCATCAGCTTTGAAATGCTTACTTTCACATGCCCAGGTCTGTGGCTTGGTACTTGCCATGCAAGATTTTCAATGTTGAAATTCAGGTTTTCAAAAAGAACTTAACATAGATTCCAGGTCTGTAGAAGCAAAACTTCAAGCTCAAGTGTGTATTCAGAAACACTGCCATTCAGAAGTCAATAGAAAAATGCAAGTGCTACACATACAAAATTCCACACGCAATCAAGTTCATTTTAGGTTTGTCATTACCTGAATCTTTGCTGTGAAAGGGCAGTTTAAATTATTAATATAATTAAATTACCTTTTTCCCCACCCCCAGAGAAAAGATCTGAAGTTTATTCTGGCTCCTGGGTCAACTATGAGTCACCAACATCATGTTGCAGTGAGCAAAGCAAACACTGCAAGTTGATGTATAGCTGGGGATACAATCAATGTAGCACGTAAAAGAATCCTACTCTATTCAGCACATGCTGGGCTTTTAGTGAAAAACAGTACTCATTGATGATTGTCTCAGTTCTGAGAAAAACATGGGCTAGTCCTATGAAGTCTAGGCAAGGTCTATGTGGGAATCTGATCAGAGACTTAGTGAGTATATTTTTGTCAGGAGTGATTGAATGGAAGTGAAAACAGAGAAAAGGGTGTAAGTATGATCTCTAAATATAAAAGGGGCTGCAGCAATTAGAAAGGGAATAAACTTTTTCTGTCTGCTAAGGACAGGACAAAAAAATGATGGGCTTAAATTGCAATAATTTGCTTAATAAAGAAATATTTGCTTAATAAATAAATAAATTGCATTGATTTGCTTAAATTGAGACGACCTGGCTTACCCGTTAAACCTTTCTACTAGCAAGGGTAGCAAAGCATTGGAGTACATAGCCTGAGAAGGTGGAGGAAGCCCCTCTATGACAAGGTCTCAGTGGACAAAAGTGCTAGTAATGGCATAAGGATAGTTCATCTTGGCTTAACAGTGGGTGCATCTTTTACATTTGTGAGTCTGTAGCCATCTCTCAGATTGCATGGTAGCAATAAAGAGCTAAACCAAGTGGCAGTCTAAAGCAGCTAATTATATTTCTTTGAATCACACAATAGTGATGGCATTCACAAAGAGCATCCCAGAATATACAATTCTTACTTTCATACAAGACTTGTAACAGAGGCACAGGAATACTAGACACATTCCTTTGGTTTGTTAAGTCTTCCTCATACTCCACATTCATGTCTGTGTATATGTATATAATCACAAGCATGAAAAGAGCTAGTTTTTTCTTCTTCCTGCTGCCTTGAAACAAACAAACAAACAAATAAACAATACACATTAAATAGTTATATATTTGGTTGTGGTAATATCTACAGAGTACAGCTTGTACAGTGCAACAATCCATGATTCATGTGGGAGAAACCCAGTGACAAAAGGCTCTCCATGAGACTGCAGGCACTGCTGAAGGAAGGCAGTGTTCTTAGGGACTGAATGTTTTTCTCTTTTTTTTCCTGAAATGATGATGCTTTTTGATCTGAAAATCAGCATCAGAGTACATTACAATGTTTAAGATGGTGTACACTGCAATTAAAAAGTTGAACTAATCGCAGCTGAACAGAGAGGATTTTGAGGAGTGTATCTGCATACATTTCCACATGGTATTTATCACATGTGTTTTGAGAAGTGGAAAAGAAAAATCAATCTGTCATATAATATTAATGGCAAGCAAATCTACTTGTCTGAACAGGGACTGTCATACATGTGATTGCCTAACTGCCACATCCACTGCATTCTCACTTTCTCCTGTTACATGGTCTGCTTCCACTACTCTCCAAAATAGAATACATTTCCTTTTTACTATAGCTTTGGATGTATCAGATTTATCACCAAACTTTACACATTACTCAACAAAGTCATTACAAGCATGATGAAACAAACATAATATAGTGGAGTGAAAGGACACTCCAACTGGATTATGCATTTGCCCATGCATACCATCACACCTTTTTAGATTAAAACTGCTTCCATCTCCTTCAAATTCATATCCTAATGCATGAAGAAATGAAAAACCTGCTGCAATGATGCTGACCATACAAAAAATATCAGAGAAACAGTCATCCATCTTCAAACCTGCTGTTCGCATGTTGCTTATTACTTGCCTGAAGGGAACCAGTAGGGCAAGCAATAAAGGGATCAACTTTTTTCGCTCTGATACTCTCATCACCTTCTTTGTTCCTTATGGATAAGGACTGCTAAGATCCTTATGCAAAGGAGACAAAGGAAATTCCTCCAGCGCTTTCAGTCAGAAGTGTGGTTCTGAAGTAAATTTCCAATCATCCCTATTTATTACACACTCCTTTTCACTACAGAGATTTGGCCTTGCTTTTCAACACTACTTGCTAACATTGTCAAAAGCCACAGATAAGTTTAACCATGCATATGTTCATGGGTTTTCTATGTCAGCTTCAATGCTATTATTAAGAAGAAAGTAGCTGTCATCTTTAAAATGTATGTATTATTCAAGTCAAAGTGTTATGCATATTTGTATTTTGAGGGATACTAACTTATGTGTAATTTGGTTTGTGGCAAAAGTACATTGAAGTCAGAAGGCGACAATAATGTCTTTCAACTTGCAAAGAATCTTTATAAAAGAAAGATGGAGGATGGCTCTTTTCATTGCATCTTCTTTTCTGAATCCTGAACATAATTGTAGAGAAAGTGTAATGTCTCTATTTTCTAGTGGCTTAAAGTTATGGCTTCTTACCATACTGAAATCCAGCAAGTGTCAGTACATGCCACGCTTACTTACTGCAGGTATCCATCCATTGATGCATCCATGCTAGACTTGTTTAAAATTACTGCTCCTGCTTATCTCAAGGTGCCACTTCCTGCTGGGCACACTAGCTGTCAGTGCTAGTTAGCATGTTGACAGGAAGAGTGATACCAAAACAAAACCCAAGAGTGGTAATTAGTTGAAAGGAAGTATTTGCTGTTTCTGCCTATGAAGATGTAGGAGGCCCACAGCTGGCCCATTACTCCACTCAGAGCAAAGTCTCAAGATTTTGTTGTCAGCCATGCAACCAATGTTCATTTTATAAATACTACATCAATGAAATTAATGAGTCTCTATTACAGATGACTGCAGGTAAAAGTTTCTGGTCACAATTTTATTGGCAATAAAAGACCATAAAAAGGCAATAAAAAGCAATAAAAGCAAGCAAAGCAACCGTTTGGGCATGTGAAGGTACCAAACTTCACCTCCACAGCACTTTACAATAGCTTTCTTCATCTTATATAGTTACATCATCTACATAAACAAACTTATGCCAAATAGAAGGCAGGCATATGATAATGAGTCTTAGAATAGGTGAGGAGATCCCTGCTCATGCGCACTCTACGTGGTAAGGGTCCTCCCGAGGGTCAAAAGATGAAGTAAATGAGTCATCCTCAAAGTTGTCCACTTTCACGCATGCTCAGTCATCCAGGCTTCTTATCTAAAGAAAACAAATCCCCAGTTCTGAATAAAACTGAGTGTTTATCTTAATACAGCTTCTCCTCAGCCTTGGTGTCTCCAATTAGCCAAACACACTGTCTCTGTTTAAGTCTGTAAAATATGCAGCTCTCCCTTTGTCCTCAAAACAGGCTCCTGCAAGCCCAGCCCCAGTGCACTCTGAATTCATCTATTCTGAATTCTCTACCTTTAACACAAATCACAGAATCACCAGTATATTCATAACAATCCCCCCATTTTCTTTTTGTCATTGTTGATTTGTGTTAACATTTTCAGATTTTTCAGAACCTCCTTAATTGGATCATAATTAGGTTCCTCTGTTCTGATCACCTTCAGATAACCATCTGCTTGTAGCTTATTGGCATAAACAATTTTACCTAAAGGTCTTACCATTTTAAAACAAGAATTACAAAGAATTACACAGATCAGTGTATTCTGAATTTCATCATAAGGAAAGATAGCTGAACCCATGTGAAATATGCATCTGGAGACTCAAATCAAGGAGCATACGATATATATATTTTTAATTAAGTATAAAAAAACCCTATTGCATGTTTAAGAAATAGCATGATTTGGGGATTATTCTAAAGACCTCAAGACCTAAACACCTCAGTCACATTAAATAGCAATTTTCACAAATACATCATGCTATGCCTCTTAAATAGAGAAAAATAGTGTTTGTTATGACTGAAGTTTTCTATATTTTTTTTTTTTGATGCATGTAATAATTGTAGACATTGATCTAAGGAATACATTTATACAGACATATCCTATTATATATGTAATCAATAGATGATATATGTGTATAACTTAAGGAAGAAATCTAAGCCATTGGAATGGGCTGCCCAGGGTGGTGGTGGAGTCACTGTCCCTGGAGGTGTTCAAGTGGGGACTGGACATGGCACTTGGTGCCATGGTTTGGTCATGAAGTCTGTGGTGACAGGTTGGACTTGATGATCTTTGAGGTGTCTTCCAACCTTGGTGATTCGGTGTTCTTTGATTTTGCTGTCTTCCTCTTACTGATAAGAAGGGGAGAGTAGTCTGTGTTACACCATGACTTAAGTGAAATAATAGAACAATTAATAACTAATTAGGAGAATGATAATGTTTTAGCTATTTCAAGTTAATTTAACTGCATAAAACTTACAGTAAAGTTTCCATTAAGCTGAAGAGAAATTATTTTTGTTAACATAGAACCAAAAATGCAGATTACTATTTTAATGGAAATTGATGCTAAAAAAATGACCTTCTGTGATACCTGTTCTTCCTTTCATGCTTACATACTGTACTTTGCTATAAATGACTGCATGTCTGCATCCTTTCATAAAGCTTTCAGAGGATCATCTATTTTTCACATTCTATTTTGGCTCCCTGACTTCATCAAAGGTTTAACGAGCATAAAGAAGTGATAGACAGATGAATAAAGGCTAGCTTTACGACATAGCAGGGTGAGGATTATGGCACACCTGATTTGATGTCAGACTGTACAGAGTGGTGGGTTTCATGTCATGTCTATTTTTTAAGAGAAAAGTGAGCACTTCACAGAAAGCTCTCTGGCTGAGTGTAGAATAAGGTTTTGTGTCATGATTTGACTGGCAGAAGGAGAGAAGAAGGAAAGTTACTGCATTAAAGAACTTATTTATGAAATACCAAGTTGGATTATGTAGGAGGTATCTGGGGAAGCAGGTGCAATGGAAATAGTTATAATGACCATTTCTCCAAAACAATGTGTTTCTATTATGTGGAAGACAGACTAATTTGGCTGGGTGCTTGGTGTATTCTATATCTTTACCATTAAAATAGTGGAGATTAGAGAATGAATATAAAAAAAGCTTGCTCTTTAATCTTTGGGTACTGTGTTTACTGAAGCTCAAAATGTCTTTCAGAAAATTTAGGGTTTATAAAAGTCCTAAGGGTTTGCAGTTTATAAACACCATCTCCAGGGTTTACATGTACTTTAGCCTTTAGAAATGGATTGATGTGAAAAATAGCATCTTATCTATTCTGCTGGCTGAAAAAGTAAATTACTAACTCAAGCTCAAAAAGCAGACCAGTAACATAACCAGAACCAAATGACAAGTGATCTGAGTTTTAAACATTAGATCTACTGAATAATATGCCTCAAATGAAGAACTGGGATAAGAGCTGATATTAATGATATGCTTTTAAACACAATACGAAATCCTCAGTACACTAAATCAGTTTCTGCCTAAAATTTTAATCCTGGAGAGCTGTATTCTTATATGTATTCTGAGCTGCCTAATTAAGAGAGTCCAAATCTCTCTGCCTCTGCAGCAAGGACCCAGTGTAGTTTCTTGCCTCTCAGGACAATGCCTAATAGTTGAACTACTGGGTGTTCTTCAGTGGAATTGGTTTTCTTTTGCCAAAGCTGTGCTTTATTTGGCAAGAGAGCATCAGAACAACTCTTTGATCCAATGGTTAATGTATTGACTACAAAGTCTCAGCTCCAAATTCCTGTTTTGGGAATATTTAAATATTTGATGCAAACCAGAAAAGATTTTCTTAGCAGAGGTAGAAAAGATTGTAGTTTAATAAGAAGCCAGTTCAATCCCCCCAGCATTGTCGAGTGAAATTGAATCAAGAGGAACTGCAGGTGGAATGGGAATTGTCAACTGAATGCTACATTAGTCTAAATAATCCCATTGGTGTGGTTGTAGCTGACCTTTCCAGTGCTTTCCTGTAAGCCAGTTAGAAACCAACTGATTCTGGAAGACATAAAATATTAGAAGTCTCCCTTACATCCTCTATTTGCACAGGAGCATCAATAATAAACCTTTAAAAGATGCTGAACAGAAATATATAGGGAGAATGATTTCTACTGAGTTATCTAGCTCAATCGAGAAGAAACGATGGCTGTGATATAGCTTCTACTGCTTGTAAAATGTATAAACTTACCCCCAGTTGTTCTAGATGTTCTACAACCATATTTACTGTACATTTAAGGCATATAAAAAGAGTGAAAGGACATCATTATTGCTTCTTTCAATCCTATGACTTAATATGCCTCTTCTGTTACCATGTCACATGCAAGACTTGCTCAACTAAATATGAGAATCAGGGTTACAACACTGACATGTAGGTAAGAAAAAAAACCCCAACCCTAACACTGTTATTCCATATTTTTCAAACCCTGCAGGTCTTTCTGAAGAGTTACCATCCTAAAAGAAGTTATCTTTTTGTAAGAAAGCAAATGGATCTTTTACATTTTTTGTTGCATTGAACAAAGATAAAAGGCTTGTTCCAACTCTTACCTTTCTCTTTTACCCCACAAAATGATATTCCAACTGTGGGTACCTTCTATGCCAAGTTTAAGCTCTGAGGCACAGCCTGTCATTACTTTGACTTAGGAAGTCATTAGTATGGTGGTTCATGTTCTACGGCAGTTTTTGGGTATTAGCAATAAACGGATCTATACTACTACTAAAATGGGAACTACCTCCAAAAGTAGGTCTGTGTCTGGTCCCTCTGAAGTTTCCCTGTTTAACTGATCCCTCCCTCTTATGGAATAATTGTCACTTGGAGAAGCTGTGAACAGAGAGAAAAATGTTCCGTTACCCTTCTCTCTCTCATAATCATTTTGTACAGCTGTAAGTGGAAGAGTAACTTAAAATCTCTCAAGCATCTGTGATATTCTGGAGTGCTCTCCATTAGGACATGAAGATTCTCACTCTAAACTGACACTCATCCAAGGGTAATGACTGCATGTATTAGCCCAATGTCTGGATGACATGTCTACCTCTGTGATGCCTTGCATAAGAGAGAAACAAGCACAAAGCATGCCAGGAAACTATGGGGTCTGAGTGGATGAGATACTTATGATGTACAGTTTAAGTAAACTGAATGTTTTATGAGACTGCAAAAAAAGAAGTGTGTGTTATTCTTCACCCATTCAGTGAAAGCTATAGATGATTAATTCAAAAGGGGTTTGTGTCTCTTGCAAAAAATGAAATCATGTAAGTTATAGGATTTTCAAGTGCAGCTGTATACACAACACATCTGCTGTGCATTTTCTCTCTTGCTGATAATTTTCAGAAGTTAATCCTACCTCAGCACTCCTAGGTGGAAGAATGAGTAAGTAGGAATGGAAGTTAGGAATGGTTGAGTCTTATTTTAATGCCCATAGGTATGCTCATGTATGCTCACTGTCAGACTTCCTTTTGTTCTAAGAGGTTCAATTCTTACCCATTAAAATGGTCGATAAACAACTAAGGTACACTTCAATAGTAATCAGAATAAGCAAACATTGTATTTTGAACAAACTGAAACTATTCTTCCATCAGAATGTGGTATGACTATTGAGCTGCAGTGCTTCCTTTAAGGATGTAGTGTTTCATGGCCTTATCCCTGGGGAGATGTAATGGGACATAAAAAGCATGAAATATGTAGCCCTAGGAAACTGTGGTTTTCAGAGTCATCCATAATCAAATAAATTTGCTCCTCTACACTCCAGATGCAGAAGTGCATCTTTAGTGATGAAAAATTAAATAAATTAATAAAATTTTGGTATTGCTATGATTCATTCTGGCAATGTCAGTCAAAATGTTAACAAAACTAATGTATCAGGGGCACAAAATAGGTGATCTAGGAATCCAGAAAGTATCTTATTTTAACTGTCCACACAAAGCACCACTCTAATGTGTTTCTGTAAAGTCAATTAAACATAATATTCAGTTGAATTAATTAGTAAAATATTAATCTTGCACTGCAGGTTAGTTAAACCATGCAGGATGTGCTCTGTTGCCAGACTTTCATCCTGAAATCCAGAGGTTGAGTCTTCCAGTGTATTCAGGTTGTGTCGAAGGGTCTTTCACCTGTCCTTGGCTTGAGGTCAAGACCCAGGTGATCTATATCTACCTCTGGGGCCATATTCTTAGAACTGTGCTTCCAGTCAGAAAAAGGATGGATCTTTGGCTACATTTGTACTAGGGCTTGATTTATAAATAGTTTATAAAAGACAGCTAAATTATGAATAGGTGCTAGAAGTGTGCTACAGATATAAGTAGTCTGTGTGGTGACTGTTAGAAGCCCACAGCCAAAAGGGGAGCTGGACCAAAGGATCTCTGCAAGTCTCTTCCAATTCAAGCCATTCTGCAATGAAGATGATTTCCAAGAGCAGCCACCTCTCAAAAAGAGCATAGTGATTTGCATCAGCACATATGCCTTTGTTACTGATTCACTGTGCTTACCAAAAGAGCATATTGCAGGGAGACATCCCACGGTGATTAAAGGGGGCAACTCACACTCCTCTGAATGAGCTGCATTGAGCTGCATTTCCTGAGTGTGTTATCATTTTTTGTTTGTTTTTTTTTTTTCCCCCTGCTTGCAAGCAGCTTCAGTGATTTTTTTCCTTTCATGGTCAGATGTTTCCAGACATTATTTCTAGTGTCAAAAAAAGTCCCTGAGGGAACATGAAAATGACAAATTGCAGGTCTTTCAGACCCTTCTTTGCATTTTTAACCCTGCATATATTGACATTTTCATGGAACATTATTCCTTAAGTGACATTGGTATTCATGTAACCATTCCTCAGACTGTATTTTTGAAGCAGGTCAGCCAGCCAGAGCTGCCTGTACAATAGACCGTGACACTACTCAACCTCCAGATACTGTGTGTTTCCAGTCTGTAGTCTATGAGTAAAGATCAGCTTCCTAAGAGTGTCTGCTTTTATCCAATATTCATGGTAACACATACTCTTATTCATAAAGGTATTTGCATTCTCAACAATTTTGTCAGTGTAACTGTAGAGGAGGTGTATGTGGCACATATACACAGGCAAAAAGCAAAATCAGATTAAAAATTCCATTTAAGAGTACAGACAGAAACTCACTTCACTGCTTCCAGGACACAAGAACGTGCATCATATTCAAAATAGGTACATAATTTTGATATTTTTAGGATTAATCTGTATTATTTGCATTGCATCGTAAATTATTGCTTAACGATGTGAAAAGGAAATATCATTAGATTGATTACGATATAATCAAAGTAAGAGTTTGCCTCCTCTGTCAGGGTCTTTGAAAGTGATTTACTTAATAGAATAATTAGAAGCTTAAATTTATTGTGGGAATGGAAGCACTGTGGTAAGTAATGTAATGAACCATACATTGATTGCGTTATACTGATATGTGTTTAACCCCACACTCCCATACCTACCATGGCTTTTACACATAGCTCCTTTGCATCATGATTTTCCGCCTGATTTTTTAACTTACTGCAGAGGGGGTTGTACCAGATGACCTTCGGAGGTCCCTTCCGACCCAGACCATTCTATGGTTCTGTGATTCTGTAACTTGCATTTAGCAAAACAGATCTTTTTGAAACTAAACTATCATAATTGGTTACTTGTCATTAAAAAAAAAAATAATCTATGGTTGAATTGGTTTTTGCAAGATTCATTTCAGTAGAGGACTAAACAATCATTCCACAGAAGCTTATTGAAGAGTACCCTGAAAGGACGTATTTTTTCCCCTGTAGATATGTCTTGGGGATCAATATATGAAGGTTAAATTGCAAATGTATTTGGCGAATGATCAATGTTAAGTACACAATACAAACGGCTTTAAATCACACTGATGTTTTGCTATTCAGTTGCTACAGGTATACTTTGAGGGGTGAGCATCAACACTGCTCTATTGTTTTGGCCTTAGGATTGAGCACAGATTGTAAGCTTCTATTGCTTTTCTGCATTAATCTAAGAGTTTCTGATTCAGTTATTTTTGAAATTTAATGCCCTGCTCCTAGTAAGCTGTGTTTAATTTAGCAATCTGGCTGAAGAAAGTATGACAGCCTTTTAAAGGAAATCCATTTAATTAATTCATAAATTTGAGCATTCCTGAATATAGATAATTGGGAGTTGGACTAGACAGTCTTTCAAGGTCCCTTCCAACCCAGTGCATTTAATGATTCTACGATCTCAAGGAAAGTAATTGGATGTGTAAGTGTGAGTTTTGGTCTACGGCTGTCACCTACATAACATTCATACTTATCTTCTGATCTTCCTTTTATATGAAGTACCACTGGAAACCATGCCCAAGTTTTTCCAAGGACCTGAATACCACGGAGCCTATTGATTTCTAGTGGATTTGTGGTGACTCTGAAGTTCAGACACTAGAAGTATATTTCTAAAACATCTGTGTTCAAGTGTCACAGTATTTTAGAAAGTGTCCTGAGATACGCACTTATAACATGTCTTGAATCAGGGGAGTTACAAAAGCCTCCTTACCCTTTTACTCACTAACTTTATTCAATCACAGTTCCTGCCAGCCCTCTGTACAGGAAATACAATTTCTCAGCCTCGTCTATACTGGATGTATAAGGCATAGTAATAGTTATGATATGGTCCTGCCCATCAGCTTTGCAATAGACTTTCTGCAATCAGGACATCAGCTTATACAACACAATTTAACACATTAGGCTGATGTCAGCAACTTCTGATTTTTTTATCCTGTGTTTGGTTGGATTTTAGCTAAGGCAGTGTTACAGAATTACTTAATTTGGCTTCTCAGCTTAGAGGTAGCCTAAAATCAATAAATAGAGAGGAACAGCAACTGAATGTGAACAAACACGGACATGTGTGCTGTTAGCCTTTTCGTTTTCAACAAGCAGCTCTCTGTGAACAGCAGGCCGTGAGCCTGGGGAAGAGCTTCAAGGTGAACAACCCACAGCTTAGCAGAGAGCCACAAGCTTGATTTTCAAAGCTGCCACTGCTGGAGGGTGCTCAGGAGTTCTGTAGGAAAGTTAAAGTGAAATATTTGCAGACTAGTTGATAGATTGATGCAATGCTTACAGAATATAAATTTTAATGCATTTGCAAGGTAGAAGTGCATCTGTTCAGCTTAAAATGTTAACCAATGGGGCTGGATTCTACCACTCTTACACATCTGCACAGTTCTGTAGGTGCATGCTTTTTAAATAGGCATGCAAAAATGAATGTAGGTATGCATACACCAAATTAGTAAGGGGAACATATGTGTGAATTAATCCATAACTTAGTAACTTCTTTATAATTAAGTAGGCTATTGAAGCTTCTGTCTTCTTGGTAGAAAGATGGAGCTTTGTTTCAGAGTACGATGTTGATCTCAATCTTTAGCGTAATGAATGGTGAATGACGCCACATCCAGCTGGCAGCCAGTCACTAGTGGTGTTCCCCAGGGATCAGTGCTGGGCCCCATGCTCTTTAATATCTTTATTGATGATCTGGATGAGGGTGTTGAGTCTATCATCAGTAAGTTTAAAGATGACACCAAGCTGAGGGCAGATGTTGATCTGTTAGAGGATTGGAGAGCTCTGCAGAGTGACCTTGACAGGCTGGACACATGGGCAGAGTCCAAGGGCATGAGATTTAACACATCCAAGTGCCTGGTTCTACACATTGGCCACAACAACTCCAGGCAGTGGTCCAGGCTGGGGTCAGAGTGGCTGGAGAGTAGCCAGGCAGAAAGGGACCTGGGGGTGCTGGTTGATAGTAGGCTGAAGATGAGCCAGCCAAGAAGGCCAGTGGCATCCTGGCCTGTATCAGGAACAGTGTGACCAGCAGGAGTAGGGAGGTCATTCTGCCCCTGTCCTCAGCACTGGTTAGGCCACACCTTGAGTATTGAGTCCAGTTTTGGGCCCCTCAGTTTAGGAGAGATGTTGAGTTGCTGGAACATCTCCAGAGGAGGGCAACAAAGCTGGTGAGGGGTTTGGAGCACAAGCCTTATGAGGAGAGGCTGAGGGAGCTGGGATTGCTTAGCCTGGAGAAGAGGAGGCTCAGGGGAGACCTTATTGCTGTCTCCAAATACCTGAAGGGAAGTTGTATCCAGGTGGGGGTTGGTCTCTTCTCCCAAGCAGCCAGCACCAGAACAAGAGGACACAGTCTCAAGCTACAGCAGGGGAGGTTTAGGTTGGATGTTAGGAAGAAGTTCTTCACAGAAAGAGTGATTGGCCATTGGAATGCTCTGCCCAGGGAGGTGGAGTTACCATTGCTGGAGGTGTTTAGGAAGAGACTGGATGCTGCACTTGTTGCCATGGTTTAGTTGATTAGATGGCGTTGGATGATAGGAGGTTGGACTCGATGATCTCAAAGGTCATTTCCAACCTGGTTAATTCTAATTCTAATTCTAATTCTAATTCTAATTCTAATTCTAATTCTAATTCTAATTCTAATTTTAAAATCCACACTTTCTAATTTCCTACCAAAAAGTAGATGTATTAAAATTATTGTCTGCCAAATTTCTAGCATTGGAAGAGCTCAGGAAGAAACATATCTCAAATGAGATGCATATATGCCTTGAAAAAAGTCTTGCAAAGGAAAGTAATGCAATGGTTTTGCTCAGGCAGTCATATAGCTAATGTGCACCTGGTCACAACAGATCTTCAGAGTGCCTTACAGACATAAGATTAATGATTTTGGTATCAGACAGGACAAAATGCCTGAGGAATGACGGTTAATCAATCTGAAAGTACACTGCCATATGTGGGGCCAAGATAAAGCAGAGGAATAGATTTAGGGTATATTTTAACACTATGGCTTTCTCATAAATCTTAGATAAATCTTCAGCTGATTGAGGCAAAAAGAAAGCACACTTATCTGCCACATCAATATGACAAATACCCATATCATCAGCAGAACAGAAGTCACAATCTCTGTAAACTGTGAGATCTTTAAAGTAGAAGTTACAAACCTTAGGCTAGTTCCCTGCAAGTGTTAAATTTTCCTTAATATAAGCAAAAATGGTAATATCACATGCAAGAGTTGTGGTTACCCAGTGGCTGCCAAAGAGGTGTTGAATAAAACTTGGTCCTGGATCCTGTAAGAATTAATCCTCTCTGCCTCTATCAGAATGGCTGTCAGAGGGGTGCTCACAGCTTCCCCTTCTTTGATCCCTGCAGAAGGGTGAAGGGAGTCCTAACTCAAAGGGGGGAGCTAAGGAAGACAGATTCTCTGGTCTGGAGATGTCTTCTGTCTAGTGACAACAGCACTTGGAATAGTAGGACAGGAATGCTCAATTCTTTGGCTGGCAACAGATTTGTCATGAAGAAAATGAGGTCACAGTATGGAAACAGTCCTTGTCATAATATGTGTCAATTTATTATTGTTGCCATTACACACATCTGAATAAAAAAGAGCAGCTATTTTTATCTGTAGAATAGTAAATAGCTTTTCCTCTGACATTGTGTATTTAGCTTGATTACAGGTATTGAAAGTATCCCTCCATGTATCTGTCACATTCAACGTGTAAAGGCACCAACCCTATTTTTCATTTCTCTCTTTCAGCCTGCCCTAGCAGTCCTTCCCCCATTTTATCCTCAGAGAATACTAAAAACTGATTCTACAGTGGTTTTCTACTGCACAGTAGTTTTCTACGTACAGGGTGAGCCTTCTGCCCTGTCACTCTCAACAATACTGAGGATAAATGAAAAAAAGTACACCATGGCCTAGATTCAATACAACATCTGTAGTCCTAACTTGTTTAAGTGCCTAATTTATTTCAGAAAAAGAGCTTAAAGCTTTGTTGAGATCTGGTATTCAGATGCCAAAAAGCCAGTCATTTCAGTACTGCCCCCAGGGACCCTAAATACTGCGTGCATAGTCTCTCAGTCCTCTGTGTGCACATACATTTCAATGTGGCCTCTGTATTAACAGTGGATTAACAACTGATAAATTTTTTGTGCAATGGTCCATATGCCTCCTATTCCACAGCCAACGCTTTTCTGCTGGCCCACGATTTTATGCTGTGTTTCAAATAGTCTTACAAATAGGAAGAAAAGAAAGAAAGAAGGAAAGAAGGAAGGAAGGAAGGAAAGGAAGGAAAGGAGGGAGATCAATTTGATTCTTTTCATGTCTGTGAATCAAGATCTCCAGCTGTGGCAAACTAATGCAAAGTACATTAGTGCCAACATCAGCAGCCGTGGAAGTGTCAGCTTCCAAGAATTCATTTAAATTTCAGTGAACACATGCTGCACTGAGCTTAGGATGCTAACCCTTGTTCATAATGAGGTTGATAAAAAAATACAGACACTCATGGCTGATATAATGTATCTATTGACCTTATTTTACCAACTTTGTTCTTTAATTTTTCTTCATTTGAAAAGTTCATTAAAATTGCTGAACCAAGGAAACTAACTGCAGGGAAAAGTTCAGATACAGTACATTAATAAAAATTACACTCTCTTGGTTAAGAGTATGACTGAGAAAAATGTCCACAAAAACACCCTGTGATACTCTGACAAAAAACAATTAAGGAAAAGAACCCAGCTATGACCCGTGTTAGATTGTGATGGTGTGCCTAACTCTATGAGGTGTTATCTTCTGTTTAACCTGGGCCAATCTCTAAATCCCTCCAGCAAGTTTTTGGTTATATTTCAGCATATGGATATTTAAAAATTTGTGGTATTTTCCATGGCAAAATAAACTTGGTTTTTGTTGTTTTTTTTTTTTTAAATTTAAATGTATCAAGAATATTAGGCTGGGTCTCCCAGATACCCTAAGACAGTCTCTGTGTTGCTGTCATACAAAAGACCGCTGGTTGGTATCTACTTCCCCTGCTATGGTGAGTAAAAGGCAATTCTAGCTTCTAGTAAACAAGACTTGACATTTCCTTCCTCTTCATGCCACCTATTTCTCTCTACTTTTTCCAGACAGAATTAATTTTTAAAACAGCAAGTACTATACCCATATTTGAGGTAAGGGTTTGGATAAGGGTTCAGCTCTTGAGGGTTCAGCACTTACAGGATGGCCAAGTGATCAAGCCCAGCCAGCATGGATTCAGGAAGGGCAGGTCCTGCCTGACCAACCTGATCTCCTTCTATGATCAGGTGACTGCCTGGTGGATGTGGAGAAAGCTGTGGATGTAGTCTACCTGGACTTAGGCAAGGCCTTTGACACCATCCCCCACAGCAAACTCCTGGCCAAGCTGTCAGCTTGTGGCTTGGACACCAGCACTTTGCACTGGGTTAGGAACTGGCTGCAGGGCCAAGCCCAGAGAGTGGTGGTGAATGGTGCCACATCCAGCTGGCAGCCAGTCACTAGTGTTGTCCCCCAGGGATCAGTGCTGGGCCCCATGCTCTTTAATATCTTTATTGGTGATCTGGATGAGGGTGTTGAGTCTATCATCAGTAAGTTTAAAGATGACACCAAGCTGGGGGCAGGTGTTGCTCTGTTAGAGGATTGGAGAGCTCTGCAGAGTGACCTTGACAGGCTGGACACATGGGCAGAGTCCAAGGGCATGAGATTTAACACATCTAAGTGACAGATTCTACACATTGGCCACAACAACTCCAGGCAATGTACCTGCAAGCCCTCCACCCTGCTTTGTTTCTTTTTTTTTTTCAGAAAAGGGTGTTAACCCACCACACCATTGGAATGGGCTGCCCAGGGTGGTGGTGGAGTCACCATCACTGGAGGTGTTTGGGAAGAGATGGGGCGCTTGTTGCCATGGTTTAGTTGATTAGATAGTGTTGGGTGGTAGGTTGGACTCAATGATCTCAAAGGTCTTTTCCAACCTGGTTAATGCTATTCTATTCTATTCTATTCTATTCTATTCTATTCTATTCTATTCTATTCTATTCTATTCTATTCTATTCAGTTTCCCTTGAGCTTTCTACAGTGTTTGTAATGGCTTCCCTTGAATGAAAATGACTCTTCTTGCATATTTTAGGATTTCATTAGTCTTTGTCATGGCTGTATCAACTTTGCAACTCAGAGTGAAGGATTTCTTTATTCAACTTTTCAAGAATTCTTGAAAATCCCTCAAATTGCTCAGAAATATCTCTCTCAGAGCTATCTAGTTCACATAATCCAGTATTCCTAACCTAATCTCTCATTGTTTATACAGTTCAATCTACCCATGTCTATTTATGTGATCCTGGCTACTTTCAGCCTGTCTAATTTAACATATCCCTTCTAGTTCATATTATCTTTATGGTATCATTTTTCACTGTGAAGGTGACAGAACACTGGAATAGGCTTCCCAGAGAGGTTGTAGAGTCTTCTCTGGAGACATTCAAAACCTGCCTGGATGTGTTCCAGTGTGACCTACTCTAGGTGATTCTGCTCTAGCATAAGGGTTGGACTGGATGATTTTTTCAAGTCTCTTCCAACCCCTGCCATTCTGTTATTCTGTGCTTAAGCTATAAAGTTGACATTGAACAACCAGGAGCCTGTACTACTCATCTTTCTCTTCTGCTTTCCCTTCACCTCTGTTTGCCAACTCTGCCCGCTTCCTGGAGTACAGTCTAAGATGTCTTTACATGAGTTGCTAGGATTTGAAAGATAAGATATATCTCTGGTTGGAAGAGCCCTTCAAGATCATCTAGTTCAACCGTTGATCCACCACTAAACCGTGGCCCTAAGCACCAGGTCCACATGCCATTTCATTACTTCCAGGGATGGTGACTCCACCACTGCCCTGTGCAGACTATTCCAATGTTTGATAACCCTTTCAGTAAAGAAATATTTCCTAATATCCAGCTTAAATCTCCCCTGGCACACCTTGCATCCATTTCCTCTGGTCGTGTTGCTTGCCACCGAGAAGAGGCTGTCCCCCTCCTTGCACTACAAAAAAATCCAGAGCAAAGACCTCATTTCACAGAAATTTCCATCTTGCAGAGTTCTCAGGGATTTTACTTTAAACAAACAAGATTTTCTGGTATATCTGAGGGATTTGCACAGAGCCTAAACTCCATGCATAGCTGAAAGGCATTTGTGATTAAAAGGCAATGCTTAAAATGAAGTGGAAATAGATCCACCCACACTGGGAAAAAGAGTATTATAAATCTTTGAGGGCACTCATAAAATCACTAAACAGCAAAACACCATAAAAAAAATGACAAAAAATGTAGAAGAAAATGGAATAGAGTTTGTCTTTATTATTCTGCACTGAACTCTTCCTTCACCTGTTTACCCTTGTGTGCTGACGTTTCCACATAGACTTACTAGTCCCTACACATCTGCAGGGCGACGTTCATCTTGATGGATGTCGAGATGGCTCCAATGCCAGAACCCTGGTGAGCCTCCTCCTGTCTGCCACAGTGAGAGCTTTATAGCAGCACTCTCCTACTGTATCAGTGGGGATGTCTGTACGTGATGCTGTCCTCATCTATATGCCAGGGAACAGAAAAGAAAAGAGTTCTTAAGAAGAAGAAGAAGAATGAATTTCTGTTGCTATCTGCATCAAGTGCAGATAAGTGCATTACTGATCATGGCCAGGAATAATGTAGAGAAATGAATAACCTAGGAGATGCTGTTCATGATACGGACAATATTAAAGAGCAAACAATGAAAACTAGATGAAAGCTACCAGCTGAGTGTTTTTCTGAGGTAGAAGGTAAATTACAAAACATAAAATTGGTGGCTGAGGTGAAGCATGCATTTTATTGATTGCAAAATTACCACTGTTGTCACAATGCCCGGCTTTTCTTTCTGACATTCATAACAATAGACAACCTAGATTTACCAGTTAGAAACAACTCTACAACATTAGCACAAAAGAAATGGAAAAACGGAAAATTAGCAAAAATCTTTGTTTAACAAAATAAGCAAAATGCAATGGCTGCTTGGAACAGTCATTATCATCTTGTTGGTTAATTGAAAAGAACCATTTGGAAGGTGCACTGAAGGAGCAGCAAGAGGATGAGAAGTGGACAAGACCAGGAAAGCTAAGGTGTCAGTGATCCTCAAGTGAGACACAATGAAAGTAAGAGACACAAAGGAAGATGACCAGTTTTGAGACTTGTCTAAGAAGAAGGTGTCAGAGCATGTGAAGGCAGCTGGAGAGGTCATGGACTCTACAGGGAGGAAACACCACAGCTGGTGAGGCAGCAAGGGGAAATAAATGGTAGAGGTGCTTGAAGAGAAGAGGTGATGCAGGTGTTTTAAAGAAGAGAAGCCATGGTATGTTAGGTATAGAACGACGTTTGCTAAATGAAAGAAAGGGAATGGGTACCAAGAGAGCATTGAAAACAACAAGACAAGAGCTAAAATGGGTCACCAGGGATAGGACATGTGAGGAGGTGCATTTTTAAATCTGACCAAGATGGAGAAGTGAACTGAAGACAAGAAAGACAGATGCCATTACTAATTGAGCAGAGGAAGGACATTCACTTATTAGAAATCAGTATGGTCTTCTACACATAGTTCTGGTATTATCAATTCTACTGTGAAAATGTGTTTCAGAATTTTGTTTTATTTTAGAATGCTGCTGGTGCTATGAATAATTTGCTCCTCTCCTCAAAATGGAAAGAGACTTGCTCTGACGACCCTTTTCTATTCAAGTACTGAGAAGTGGAGTCAGGCCACATTCCCGTGCTTTTGCCATGACTAAGAATGTCTAAAATAAGCCATCCATACACATCCATCTGTCAAATATTTCCGTTTGCAGTTCTCTCTCTTTTTTTTTTTTCCTTACTCTTCTTTTAAAATTATACATGCAAATGGATCATGTGATATTGTTAGGTGGCTCCTACCACAGTCATCTTATTTTAATGAGCTCAGTCATCTTATTTTAATAACTTTAATAACTTGTCAGATCTTGATTATTATACTGGAAATCATAACCTTGTTCTTTGATACTTTCTACTTAGGTTTTGTTTATGTCAAAGGTGGGCCTTTCAGTGAGACAGAAGATACTTTACAGATCAGAGAACTTGATTTGAAACACATACCACAACCCTATAGCAGTTCGAAAGAGAAATGCTAAAGTTAATTTATTATGCTGCCAGGTTCTGATTAACAAAATAGCCTCTGTGAATTAAAAAACCCCCATGGCTCAGTAAACAGAGAAGCTGATCTTTGCAGGCAGTCATGACAGTCTTGCTAACAACTATAGATTTCTGTCAGAGTAGAGTCATAAATTAGAAAGGGAAAGGATAAGTTATATTAAACTCTGCTCATTAGAGGTCACTTCTCACAATCACAGAGTAGAAACCTTTGAAAGCTCCCTTCCTTTGCCCACTGTAAATCCAAGTTATTTAAAATATGATGACATCTAGGCTGGATATCTGTTTACAAGCAAGATCCCTAGAGAAAAAGCTGAAAGTATTCTGGTCTTTTGATTTTGGCTTGCTTCCTCACTCCAGCTCGGCTAGACATCATCTTCTGATGTAGTTACAGAGTGTTAGAAGCAGAATTTCTACCAAGGCTTGTAGAAAATAGCATGAACTGTATTTCTAAATTTGTGAATTTACAAAACTTGAGATCATACCAGACACATACTGCACTTACTCTTTATTCTCACAGAGATGTCATTTGGAAGGGACTTGCTGAGATCATCAAGTCCAGCCTCTTACTTGAAGCAAGACTAGTCCCAGTCTAGATAAGGTCAGGTGTGGCTTCTTCTAGCCATGTCTGAAAACCTCCAGGGACAAATTTTTACAGCCACATTGTTAATTTGTTCCAGTGCTGCAATGAAGATTTTCCTAACATCCCAAATGTACCTTTCAAATCGCAGCTCATGGGTACTGCTTGTAATATTCTAGAATTTGCCAATACCATGATCCATTTTCTGGGAAGTTTGGATCAATTTTCTTTCTAGTGCTTTCTCAAACAACTAGGGACATCACTCCAGTTCCTCTGCTATGTTTGTCTCCAAATGAAAACAGCCCAGCTCACTCAACCTTTACTTTCCGTTCAAGTGTTCTGGGGTCTCTCACAGCTCTCTGCTGGTTGCTCCAATTTCTCAACAATCTTCTTGGATCCACCACTGGACTTGAACTCTAGATGATTTCTCCAAGACTTGAGTGTCCTATAGTTCCATGGATAGGTGTACTGGCCTTTTTAAAAACAGGCATTAAAGTAGCCTCTTCACTATTAAAAATAATTTTGAAAATACCCCAGCAGCTACTAGAACACAATAATATATCCTTATAAACACAGGTATCTGATTATATTAGTTAGATCAGGGATGCTCAGCACTCTATCACAAATATTTAGCAAAATGTATTCCCCCTTGCCTTGGACTCCACAGACTTAAGCACTTGACAGGAGACAGAAATAATATCATATCTGAAGTAACATCAAGTATGTGTGAGCAAGTTGCCAGGTCAGATGACTGCGTTTCTTTTCAAGACTACATCTGCTCTTACCTCAGATATTTCTTTGCTTATCAGGGATATTGAAAGTCTCACATAATTTGTGATGAGAATGTCTGTATATTAGGAAGCATTTCCTTTTAGGGTTTGGGTAAAGACCGTGGACATGACCAAAGTTTTGATGAGACTAATGAAAATAATTTCATTGCTCTCACACAGAGCTAGAAACTCTTTCTGTGAGCATTCATGCTGCAGTAAGGTTCATGCTCAGATCTTTGTTTTGACACGCTTGTGAGTGTCGTAGTTTTGGCTTTTCTGGATGGTGTGGTAGGCAGGATTTGAGGCAGGAAGGAACTTATGTAAAAAAACCAAAAACATAATGAAAGAACAAGAAAAAAAAATAATGTTCTTACTGAACACTAGAAGAGAGTATTTGCTGGAGAGGGAGTAGGTGAAATAAGGTAATTTTGTTTAGGAGGCACAGGATAATGCAGTGTCTCCAACAGGATTTTTACAGAGCCAGTAGCATCCTTTCCTGCTTAGAAAAGGACGAGAAAAGCTATTGCCCTCTCTCAGTCTTTGCTAGTGTCTCTTCAGTGCTATGAGGTTTGCAGTACTGTAAGTAGATCAACCAAAACTCAAAATTAGAAATTCACACTAAAGTATGTTTCATGGAGCACTGTAGAACATAAGGTGTTCCTCCTTCATATTTTAGGACATAGTAGAGGTTCTGATATTTCTATATTTAAGAAGGTTTAAAAACCCAATGAGAGCCCCAGTTCCTCCCTTCTGTGACCCAGTATATTCCAGGTTCAAGCTCTGTCTCAAACCATGTATAATATTTTCTTATGTATAAAGACAAACCTTGAAGTATTATAAAAGTATCATAAAACATAAACCCTGCCATGGCTTGCATGCTTGGATAACTCAAATTCAGAGCCATAGATGGGGAGGGAATGGAACACAGGGGAGCATACTATGAGGTCTCAATGGAAAGAGACTTCCAGGTAAATACATTTCTGTTTGTGTTAACTTTACCTGCACAGTCACTATTGCTACATCACCATCTTGTTTTTCCCACTGTGCATTTAGATGTAGGGAAACATGGCACACCTTTTGCAAAGACATACAGTGACTTGCTTTTCTGATTAAAATTTCTGGAGAAGCCCCTATGAAGAGACAGGCTGCAGTTTTCATGAGCCATCAGAAAAATCTCAATATTCCAGATGTCTTCATACATAATCTATTTAGTGAACTACTTGATACTTTAAAAATGCAGGAACTGATTTAGCCTGAGAACTGATGAATAGTGCATTACTACTAAGTAACATGGAAGAAGAAAATAATGTTATAATTTCTTTTAGGGCCTTCCTCGCCCCTAAATTTGCATGTTCTTTCTTTTGTTCTGTGCACTGAGGCATGGAGATTACAATAACTGTTAGCTAGTCTTTTCAGAAAACAGTCTTCACTCACTACAACAAAATATATGAAAGAAGAAGAGGTTATTTAGAAGTGCAACTGAAAAGAAAGCATTCTGAAATGATGTATTTTCGATATTAAAGAAAAATAAATATTTGAAGTCAAAGTTTCACAGAATATATCACCTTTCAAGATTGGAAATGTACACTCTGTGCTTACAAAAGCAGAGATTTCATCTTCCATAATTACTCCTAATTAGGTCCTCTAGTCAACAACAAGAACAAAGATCTAGTGATGCATTTCTCTGTCTAACAGCCTTTGCAATACTCTCTCTGGTACACGTTCAGCTATGCTCTAAGCACTCATGGCCCTTGTCCTGATGGAGCCCAGGTTGCAACCTTTGCTTGGACTTCTAAAGAAATTGTTAACATATGAGGGAGCTATGTGACTCTCAGCAGAGCCATAAGAAAGGTAAAATTTCAAATGAGTAGGGTTGGTAAGAAGATGATCATGACTAGCTCAAGAATACTCACATCCTGTAATGAATTGGAATGAAATGCTAAAGGAGAGGAAACAAACTTGGTGGAAGCTGGCAACTTAGTGACATCAAGGGTTTGATTCAAGGAGATTTCTGCCTGACCAGCAGAAATCCTCTGGGCTCCTACTGGAGTTGGCAAGAGTACTAATGCTTACTCTAGTAGTTCATTAAATCAAAGTTATCTTTCATTCACATTTGGTAATAAATAATTACTGTATGCATTTAAGGTGTATATGTCTTATCTGCAGAACCTTTTTGTGTGAGCTAAAGGTGTTTGAATGAAGTCACCCAAGGAAGGAATTCTATAAGGACATGAAAACTGTCAACGTGCGCTACAGTCCTGTTTCTAGGCTATTTTTCTCAGCCTGTCTAAAAATGGAGCAGGGGGCTATGGGATAGGGTCAATGTAGAGTCATTATGCAGCTGAAACAGGTACTTAAACCCAGAAATGGTATTCCAAATTTTTAAGGTTAGATATAGCCTGTGGTAAAAAATAGTAGAGTCGTGTTTTAACTGTGTCTTCATCCTGATTATCTCCTACAATGGCTTGCAGGTAAAACTGTGTTTCACTCTTAAAAATTGCTCCTCTGTTGTAATTATGGTTATGGTCTCAGACACAGTAAAGTTACAAGATATTTAACCTTGATAGAATGTTTGATAATAATATACTATTTTATCATTATATAATGATGATGTGCTCTTTCAATATTACATCTTGGCAGATGCATTTCTTTCTTCTTGTACTTTCTCTGCCATTAATTGTGAAGGAACTGTTAAAACTTTTGGATTATATTCTATTACTGAACATTCATTATTTAACAAGATCCATTGTCTCTTCTTTGAATAGCAATGAGGCAACAGAATTTGAAAAGCTTGAAGTTTTACAGTTCAGGTCCTAACTGGCTTTTGGAAAGCTTGAGAAGCTAGTCTTGCTCACTCGTTTTTGAAGTTAAGCACAATGAAAGCATCTCAATAATCCATGCTACAGGTAAACGCTTTAATGGAAAGAAACCTGATGAAAGATATAAAAGATGATTACTGGATATCTAATAATTGTTTAAACACACACACAAAAGCATTTTATTCTCTCTCCTGTACACTGGCTTGAAATTCTGCCCATGAAATAGGTGACAACATGCTTCATGTTCTAGGAACAGTCAGTGTCCAGAGGAACACTGTGCAAACCATGCACAATGAACTTTGATGAATTAGCCCTTAGCGACAGAACACAATTTGTTAGCAGTCTTTAGCAACATTCCTAATCCACTTCTTTATAAAATGCCCTCTGAGGAGCCATAACAGCTTGGATATCTAAAACTTTCAGGAAATACAGAATGTTAGATACTGGCGCTTAAGGAAAATAGAGGACTGTTAAACACAAACCCAAAAGCAATGGTATGTAAGAATGAACTATTTGCAAAATGAGATGACTAGCATTACCCATTACCTCAACCATTCATTTTTTTTATTGTGCTTAGTCGCTGTTTCATGTAGCATAGATGACTATCATAAAGAATGTAATTAGTGATTTAAATGATACTATTTTCAAAGTTGTCTGTAGCAACAGTTCTATTATCTATAACTGCAGGAGACTGTCAGCCTTTTTATATAAAATCTGAACATACCCAATCCTTTAGGTTGGAAATTGTCAGCTGTTCTGTAAAATACATTGTCAGCTTCTGCTCTCAGAAATGACACACTCAGTCCATTTGGTATCAGAAAATAAAATTCTGACCTTTAGAGCTTATAAAACGGTCCCTGATAGAGTTGTGATGGTTTCAAAACTACTTACTCACTTTGGTAACTCCTTTATTCTGAGTATCATTACCATCTGTTAGTTCTAGAGAAATCACAGAAGGTACCAACTTGTGACCTGTATGGCTGTAGCTAATATCACTAGTCCTATAGACAAAATGATTTGAAAAGGTACAAGCTGTTCTGGTAGCAGCTGTTGCAGTGAAAGAGATGAGGTAACTCCAGTGATCTTTAGGCTTCATTTCAAATTGCAGCAGGAGAGTCTGCTCTTGCAAGAATATATGAAATTGCTGTAAAAGAAGGTTTGCTTGCACATTGATAAACAGCTCATAAAACCAACAAAAAATGTTGATTCTCTTTTAATTTGAAACATTTAATGAACATTTAATGAATTCAGATTCAGGATTCGGGAGATCTTTGTAGCACTGTTTGAAAAAAAATTGAAGAAGATAAGATTCCTGACGAAGGTTTTCTTTGTTACAGGGTCATTATGCTTGATTATGGCAGCTTAACATGACTAGACAGACACTACCTAGCAATTTATCCTTAAAAACTCCCAATTCCCGTGGTCTCTACAATTAATCATGCAGTGTCTATGTATCCTTGAAACACAGCTACTGAAACTCAGCTTCCATGGACAATTTTAAGCTCGGGTAACTGATGGAGAGTCAGCCCATAAATAAAAGGAAAATTGATATAGTTCTACATATCATTGCTGTCAAAACCCTATCATATCCAACAGATAATATTCCATCAGAGCATGATATACTGCTCACTGCAGTAATGTGAGAGACTTTACTGACTTTCATAGCCTCTAGGTCAGAATTGCATTTAACAATCTAATCATCATCTAAACAGTATAATGATAAATGTATTTGAATCACTATCTAGAAAATATCAGTAACATAAAGAGACTGCAAGCTTAAATTAGGTACATGAGGCCTCTCCTATATTTGAAAACAGACCAGTTCTACTTCACAAAATTGAAGTTCCTTATGAATGGCAAATATTTGGGTATTGAGGCAAAGGAAGATGTGTAGCTTTTCCTTTTGCATACCTGGATGTCTACCTGAAAGCTATTGCTTTGGGTTTGTACAATGGAGACAGGAAAACAAGAAAACAAACAAAACCACCATCAAATAAATAAGGCATAAAATTAATGATTAATACAGTTAAAGGAACAACAGCAAGCAAAAATATTAAACAGATGGTTATTATTTTCTAATGAACTGATGCTAAAGATACTGTCAAGGGAAAGTCACCCCAAAGAATTAACCTGCCAAGCTAGGGAGAAGGAATTGGAAGTGCAGGTTGGTGAGAAGCTCAACATGACTTGTAGATGTTCATGTGCAGCCTGGCTAGCCAACTGTATTCTGAGCTGTATCTGAAGAAGATTGATTCTCCCAATCTACTCTGCTCTTGTGAGACCCCACCTGAAATACTATGTTCAGCTCTGGAGCCACCAGAGCAGGTCCAGAGAAAGGCCATGAAGAGGGCTGGAACACCTCTCCTATGAAGACAGGCTGAGAGAGCTGGGAATCTTCACCCTGGAGAAGAGACAGCTCTGGGGAGACCTTATAGAAGCCTTCCAGTGTTTGAAAGGAGCCTACAGGAAAGCTGGCAAGGGACTTTTTACAAACTCCTGTAGTCATAGTATAAAGGGTAATGGCTTTCAGCTGGAAGAAGCTCAATTTAGATTAGACATTAGGAAGAAATTCTCACCATGAAGGTGGTGAAGCAGTGGAACAAGTTGTGGAGGCACTAACCCTGGAAGCATTTAAAGCCTATCTGGCTGGGGCCTTGAGGAACCTGGTTTAGGAGTAGGTGTCCCTGCTCATGGAATGAAGCATTGAAATAGATGATCTTTATGGTTCTTTCCAACCCAAAACATTCTATGATTCTAAGTTGGTTTGCACTCCCATTTCATTTAATTTGCAAACATTTTGTGAACTATGTTTCTCCAACTACATTCTAGTTGGCTAAATAACCATTTATTTAACTTTTCCTCTAAGATCATTAAAGCAGTTATGTTGGTACAGCCTAACCTTTCAGTCTTCTTATCGAGATACCCCTGTGACACATCAGCCTTAAGATCTAGCCCACATACCGTCCAGTCAAACAAGCAATCATATTGATTCACTCCCCTCCTCTATTAGTCCACCTTGATCATCCAATATGCATACCCAGTAGACCCATGCAATTAGACTTTAAACCCTTAGCCTTAGACAACCATATATTCTTTCAGCTTTGTTCATTAAATTTGGTGTCACTTTTCAAAGGCTGAATTAAATCAGGTGTCTGTCAGGCTTCCACAGACAATGTATCTGAGCTACCTCCTGCCTTTGAAGGACAAACAATAACTCTCATCTACTCTCTGTTCTAATTACTCCAAGGTGCAGCTAATGGAAAAGGAATTGATGGAAAAATACAGGATTTAAGGGACAGGATGTAGCTTCCCAAGTAGGCATGCAATGCCACTTTAAAAGTTTAGGGTAACCTACCTTGCATACAGCTGCTTCTACAAAAGGGTGCATATCTCCCATATGTTGTAGGTTATAACTGCCAGCTCCTTGCAGATGTCTCAGACACTCATGGGAATTTCAGCTGTCACTGGCCACCTCAGTTTAGCCAGTTACTTAACTTACATCAGAAAAATCACAAGTGTGGACAAAACACCTTTCTAATTTAGTGCTTACAGGTATTGCTGTTTCTGGTCTTGAACTATGTTTTACTACCTACAGTAAACTCTGCAGAATTTCTTACACATTTTCAGAGTGCTGTGTGAAGTGCTGGTGGTGAAATCTGTTGTAACTAGTGTTACAGTGTGTTTTTAATCACAGACACAATGTTTAAAAACTATATGGGCTGACATTTTGTGGTACAGCAACTCCCCCAAATCCAACATGCTTTATGGTTTAACTACCGTTATTCTGGAAGGACAATGTCTGGAATGTAAAAGAAAAAAGAAGTTCACATTTTAAGGATGCAGAGCTGGTTTCTAGAAAGATACCTCAGAAATCCATCCAGTCCCTAAGGTAGGATTGTAGGGTAGAAATTGAAATGGAAAAATATGGATAGATATATAGGTTCTTTTCTCGGTTTCCTATTATTTTCAGTAGGACTTGTGCTTGAATAAAAAGTAATCTTGTACAGACAATGTTATTCTCTCTGAAATCAGTCTTCCTCCATGCAAACAAAACCACAGCACAAGTGAACTGGGACATCAGTCAGTGGTGCCATATGAAGCATGACTCAACAGGCTAGCTGTCATCCATGCATGAAAAGCTAAAAAAGGAAATGCAATGGAACTTGCAAGAAACCTGACAGGACAACAGCGATCTTTGCAGAGTCCCAGCACCACATGCCTGAGATCTGTGTGGCTGTGGCAATGCCAGCGACGAGCAGTGTGAGCAATCTGGCATTGCCACATGTGGCAAGGACACGGTGCATAGAAAATATGCAGGGACTGCTCAGGTGTCCCTCCTTGTCATTGCTGCTGCTCCTCCTGGAAGCTCATATGGAATTGTACCAGAATGAAAAGGTCTCATAGTCACAAGTACAAATGTACCAGTTTTGGCAAATCCTTTACATTTAGGCATTACATGATTGTTATAACAAGGTGATTTAGGTGAAACTCTGGGTGCAGCAAAGTAGAAGCTTATTCCAGCCTTGACGAAGTAACAATTCTGCAGGCAAAACTAAATTTTTACTTCTGACTCCTTTCTTTGAAAAGTTTATATTTGTTGTGAGGGTTTTTTTGTGGTGGCTTGTTTTGTTTTGTTGGTTTTGCTTATTTGTTTGTTGTTGTTTTGTTTGGGGTTTTTTTGGGTGTGTGTTTGTTAGTTTGGTGGGGTGTTTTTGGTAAAAAGTGTTTTAAATAGTTTCATTTGTCAATAAAAGGAAGGGGTCCACTTACCAGAAATATTTTCCATTAATTCCCACTATAACTGGAAGGTCCTCTTTTGTTTAATGGCTTCTATAAATTGTCAGTAACATGCAAGTGGGGTTTCTATTGGTTAATTTAACAGCATGCAGTAAGACTTTAAGACATATTAGAATATAAAAAATATTTATGAAACTGTCATAGGAAAAGCTGGTTTATGCCCTAAATTTTGCCCAGTAGCAAGGCTCTGTTGCCTGTGTGTTTTGGATGCTACTGACTGTCCCCAGGTCAGCTGTGAGGTAAGACTTACTCTGCACCAACCAAAAACTAACAAAATGATGAACAGGAAAGAGACTGCTCCCTCTCCACTCCTGGATCAGACTTCAGAGAGGGAAATAGGAGCTGAAAGCATGTTTTTGCTGATGACAGAAGAGTCCTTGCTTTTACTTCTGTGTCAATCAAGAGAGCAGGAGCACTAAGAAATTCTGATTAAGCCCTGAGTTCTTTATAGGCGCTGAATAATTCACAAGAAAAAACATTTGACGCTGTAAGCCTGCTGAGAAAGTTTAATCATGGGCTATTCACAGCAGTTTCAGAAACATACCACTCCCAGCTCCCTATACCTCCTACATCTACAGTGACATCCAGACCTACTGCAAATTACTTCTTTTCCATCTGTATCATAGTACACACTGCTGGACCTCCCATCCACAGCACCCTGGTATCCTAGCCTGCTGGGAATTGTCTGCTGTGGGTGCCACAAAAATCAGAGAAAAAAGGACTTGTGAGAGCAGACAACTACCTGGGCTTGATGTTTTGCACCAAGGCAGCACATCTCCAGCAGAATTATGAACCCTAAGCAAGAGAAGAATCAGGATGCAGATGTTCTTTCAACACTATGAAACTAGCCCTTAAAACCAGTAGTGTTTTGCAGTCTGTCTTATGGTTTTTTTCTTAATTAACTGCTTGCCCAAACACACCTGGAAAAAGGGGTCCAGTGTCACATAGGATCCTAAATTCACTGAGAAAAGGGATTTTGGTTTTATGTTGAAGCAGGAGTACTACCTGCCATTTGCATGTCCACTCACAGCAGTTAACGCAGTTGTGGCTCCTTGACCACACATCAGTCTAACACAGCTGCCATATGTGTCTACTACTTGCTAAAAGCTGCCTTAGTCAGGTCAGCACTTTAAATCAGCCTCACCTCCTAGGTTTTTCATTTTGTTTTCACAGGCAAGGTGGAGAAGGAAAAGGAGAATAGCACAGCTTTCTACCCTGGAAAAATGACAAGCAAAAGTTGTCTGATTTCCCCCTTATCATTTATCAAGGTAGAGCTGATTAGATTGTTGAGGAGATGCTTGACAGAGCAGCCACAGCTGAGGGAGATATGGTTAGTTAGTCTGCCATAAAAGTCTTCCTCCACATGGACCTAAAATCTCTGAGTACATTTGCGTATCTCCCCTCCTCACATCCTTTCACTGTGGACAATTATACAGGAGCTGGCAATGTTCCCTGTGCCTTCCATTACAGGCATCCCCAGTTCAGTTGCTGTTTCACATTTGTTGCGTAGAAGGGGCCTGGAACTGGAGGTCTTACACTATAAGTATTCTTGGCCCATATGTCCATAACCCTGGATATTTACAAGCCAGACTTGGGACTTTGCGGGGAGAGACAGTGAGGCTGCAGCTACAGCAGTTTGGACACAACATTAAGCTGCTCCTGGATTTCAGCAGATAAATGTAGTGCTGCACTGAACCAGGCTGGCTGGAGGCTTGTGTTCACAATATATTTCACTGAAAAGACAGTTATGGTCTTTTCCTCTGGGTTGAGAGTGGTGGGAAAATCTGTGATACAAAACCTGTAGCTAGCTGGAATATACCTGCACCTTATGAAAGCTACGTAGTTATAAGTTCCTGCATTTTTAGTCTGGGAACCCCTGTGGTGTCAGCTACAAGAGGAACCACTGCATGCATGCAGTGGACACCTGAGGATGTAAGTATGTCTGTGTCTGCATGTAGAACACAGAGCTAGACAAAGTGGCTGAAGCAGTGGTTCTTGAGCTCTGCAAGAGCAGGCTTGGGAAAATATCCCAAGCCCAAAGAAATCTACTGCTGAGATTTCTTCTTCACAGGAGCTGGCAAAACAGAACTTCTCTTGTTTTTTTAAATGCTTTGTAGCTTTTGAGAGACTTGCTGCTTATAAGAGGAAATATAATGCATGACACTTTATTTGCAGCAACCAAATATTTTATTACCCTCACAAGACAGTTGATAAAATCCAGTCAAGAAGATAAGGTTACTTGGCCCATGGCCAGGTAGCAAATCAGTGGCCTCAGCAGAGACAATAACTGTCTGCTGATGTACAAGCATTATGCTCCATCAGCCTTCCAGGCCAACTGGGGTTATTAAACTTAGAGGTATGTAACAGGAATAAATGACAACTTACCTGGTTAGTGTGGCTGAAAACCAATCTATTTGGAAGCCTTTATTCTCAGGTGAGGACCGTTTGTGAAGTCCTACTTACTGCAGGGAGAGTCTATTGACCAAAACCACCAGAGGACCCAGACCTCATTCATTAGTTTTCCCTTTCCATTTTATCTGCAGACTGCATTAATTTTTAATTGGTAACATAATTTCCTCAGGTTTTGTTTTTGGGGTTTTGTTTGGTTGGTTTTTTTGAGATGATGAATTAGATGTGACCAACCCTTACTAGTTGTAAGGGCTAATGGACCTGAGTTTGGCCCTTGATAAGATTAGTCAGTTATAATGTAATTGCTTATTGACCTTCCCATCTATTATCTATTTCCTGTTTTTTTAAAAAGATAATCTTTGACTTAGTATACAGGAAAGATCCAGGTTATGAGTTACAAGCAGCATCTTTCAAATTAAAATTACATTTTCCTCTTCAAGTTTACACAGTCTGAATCCTGATCTAAATCAGAACCTTTTAGAGATATTTTACGTATTGAGCTAAGTCCCCCCCTCTACAGCAGTGACCTACAAATACATGAGCAGGATTCAAGTACCTTCTCCTCCACTGTGATTTCACACAGTGTTAGCACATATCACAGAATCACAGAATACATCTGGTTGGAAGAGACCTCAAAGATCATCCAGTCCAACTCTCGACCCAGCACTGAAGGATCAACACTAAACCATGTCTCTAAGTGCCAGGTCCACACACTGCTTAAACACCTCCAGGGATAATGACTCCACCACTTTCCTGGGCAGACCATTCCAGTGTTTGATAAACCTTTTTGTGAGGAAGTATTTACTAATATGCAGCTTAAACCTCCCCTGAAACAGCATGAAATAATTTCCTCTAGTCCTCTGTGTGTGTATTTCTCCTTCTGCTCCCAGCATCATGAATAGTGGAGATCTGCTCTAGCTAGACAGGACCCAAGTAACCTGTTGAATAAATACTTGGCATGTGTTGGAGGAATGGCAGCAAGGGTTAGAGTTCAAATTGTGTTTTGGGAGCTTCCTGTAATAATTATGTATTTTTGTCTCAGCAAATGAATTTGCAATTCACTTCAAGTGGAGATTTTCCACTGTTAATATGTGATGAATGAGGAATGCTAAACCTAGCTTGTGAAAGGAAAAGTAGCTGCTATTATATCTACTAAACAAGTATCACAGAATCACAGAATGTTAGGGGTTGGAAAGTACCTTTTGCAAAACATGCTGAAAACCTGATAACCTGGCTGCAAAATCAAAATACTTGAATGAAATTGGCTACTTGTCTACATCCAGTGCAATTTCATCTCTTGAGTACAATATAGGAGTATTCTTAAATGCATAATCTGCTCCCAGTGAATTAAGAAAACTTTTGGCCAGGTCTTGTGTGATGTAAATCCCAGAGCTGCAAAAGCATTTTTCCACCATAGAGACTCCCAGAATATTAGTCTTTACCTGATCTTATTTCATACACTCTGGAGGAAGGAAAAGTTTAATGAAAATATATTTCAGTTGTGGGATAAGAGGGAGAACAGGCTGATTTATATGATTTTCTGTGATTTTTCTTGCATGGTCTTCAATGGACAACTATAATGAGTTTTAGGGTTTTTGGTTTTCAACCATGCTTATAAATTCTTTTTAAAAGAGACTTAATTTCACTAAACTATTATAATGGACTTTTATATCTCAATCTGCTTATGTATTCCAAAGGACCTAAGAAATGTGTCTGATTGACAGAAAACCATTGTATCTGAGAGTAATGACAGTAGTCAATCTGTCTAATGTGGTGTGAATAACATGTACTTAATAGTTGCTGTAGTTCCTAATTAATATTTGAAGCACCTGTGTATTGATAAAAAAATCATAGATATCTGCAGAGTTTTAAGACAAAGGCAGATTTTATGCAAATCCATGAAAGCATTAGCCTCTCTAGTACAGAGGAGATCAGCTGTTTATTTTGAATGCATGGCATTCTCTTGCAGTAGTGTTCTATACCATCAGATATGATATACTATTTCCTTAAATATTTTCAACTAATATCCTGGAGGGTAGTATTGCAGGGACCATGGTTGTAATGCTTTATTGAGACAAAAAATAGTATAGGAAGTAGGCACTTTCTCTTGATAATTTTCCTGCTTTAGGCTACTAATTTTTGCTGTCTATACTTCTTATTACTCATTGAATAGCAGCAGAATCAGAAAAAAAATAAATCTTGTATTTTATGTTCCTTTCAATCATATTCCTTTTTACTCCCTGTTTCCCTGACAAGACACCCCTCTTTATACATGGAATTGCTGACAGGATTCAGCAATGTTGCTAGGGCAGTTCTATGCAGCTTTGACCTGATCTCTCTTTCTAAAGACAGACCAGTTTGGTCATCAAAATCCATTGCCTGTTGTTTCGGAATGTCATTCACAATACCTAAGTTCGGAAAAATTATATTATGAATGTTTTCTCCTGGTGATTTATTGCCAAAAGATGACCTCTTGCCCTTTGCTTCTTTCATGCTGGCTTAATTACATTTCTGTTAAAAGATGCATCTGAATTTGAGCAGAAGATCAGCAAATGAATCAGAACAAGCAACTGTGCTTTTCTGACAACCAAACCTGGACTTTAGCAAAAGAAGAAATTAATCTACATTTAATCACTAACCTGGTATATGCTGAAGTACCAATCAAGAAACCATCTGTAAAAACTGCACTATATTTCTGTGTATAATTGGATTCACCCTGCTGAGTTGTTACTGTTAGAGGCTCTCATGGAAAGTAAAATTACTCAGTGTTGATCTTTAGCACTAAATCAGTCCCAGTGTTGATAAAGGAAATTATATTTCACAAAGTGAAGTGAGTTTCCTCAGTCTAAATAAATTCCTGTGATGCACTGACCTCCTCCCTTTCCTTTTGATTAACAAGAATAAATATTCCTTTCTAGGATGAATGTATCACTTGATAGTCCTTCAACATGAATGACTTTTGTTCTCTGGGTCACCTGCTATTTAAGCTTAGGGGAGCAGATATTACATGTGGCATGGTTTTGGTTTATTGGAAGTACAAATAATTGTAATAAAAAACATGCACTAACCTTTCAGCTATGGAGACAATGAGAACAACCACAACAAAGGAAAATAATAACAGCAGAAAGTAAATATTTCTTAACATTGAAAATGCTTGAAAATTTGAAAAATAACAACCCAATGCCGAGTGATATTGAAATCACTCAGATTGACACTTTATACCTTCTATTGCCCTGGGACAGTATTTATCATTTAATAAAAAATGAGATGTAAAAAAATTGTATGTCCTATGTTTATGATGGTTCAGATCTGTTTCCTTCCTGTAGATTTTGAACCAGCATTTTGCTATTCTTTTTTCCCAGCCTGTCTCCTGATCATGACATTTCTTGGGTGACAAGAGCTGTGATTATTATTCCATACTAACTGTCTTCAAGAGCTGAGAATTTTGCAGACAGATCAGGTGTGTGTATATATATATGTGTGTATATATATATATGTGTGTGTGTGTGTGTATATATATATATATATATGAGTGACTTGTAGTGGTCAGGTTAGCCAGATGTTCTCAGACTAGGCTGTGATTCACACAAAAGACATCAGGGGCAAGGCCTTCTTCATGCAGATACGGTTTTTTGCTAACATTCAGTGGCTGAAGAACTCAGGAGGTGAAAATTCTTGTTTTTACAGCTCAATATTTTTTTTCCCTGATATAAAATAAGGAGCTGGATGCAGGTTTCTTAGAAACGAACAAAATTCTGCAATCACCAGGGTCTGTTGTGCTAAGAGAAGGCAATCACAATCTTTTCTGCTGGAGATGGTTAACTTTCCATTAGTGATTGAACATGCATTGAGTGAGATTATTATTTGAAAAAAAAGGTCTGCAAGGAAGAGATTTAGTCTGTAGACCAGAGAGTCATGTTCCACCTACTGACTAAATGAATCACAGAGTAAACAACTCCAACAAAAACAACGGAGAGAGTATTTACTCCACTGCCCCAAAACATAGGCGTAAAGATATTGTGCTGACACGTGAGGGACCTACAGCTGGACTTGAAGTTAACTTCAGTGAAGTGAGGGCTGAAATGACACATTCCATCTCCAGTGTCCTAATCACTAATCATTAACGAAAGGACTTGACTTGTCCTGTCATTCCACAACTTACAGTCAGGAACCCTCACCAGATGCTTCTCTCTCTGTATGTTGCTACACCTACTTACTCCTGAACTTCAATGGCATCCATGACTCCAGTTCTTAGGAGCTGAAATCTCTGCCAATATCTTGCAGAGAACTGAGGTGACATGTGCAGGTCTGTTCCAGAGAAAGGGGGACATAAGGATCATGTAATGCAATGTTAATTTCTCTTCTAACTTAGACCTCCCTCTTCAAGGACAAATACCTTACTTAGAAAATATTTCATATATTTATAACACAGTATGATAACAGTAACAGTGATTAGTAGCTAAATAGATACAGGAAGGGGCACATAAGTGTTTCAGAAAGAAGTTATCTGAATACTATTGTAGTACTTGTAAGCAGACATGGGGAAGTATCTTCTGAATTCTGTATCTTCTTTATTCTGTAAACAGTTAGGATGGAAATCTGGAAGGACGTAAACTTGAAGAATATCTTCTCCATAAAAGCATCACAGTCACAGTCTGACTCTAAAGAAAGACAGATCCCCAGAGAAGAGCCATAGTTAACATATCTCCAGGAGCACACAGTAGCAAAATGTGAAGCTTAGGATAAGTGTTTTGCTATTGCTCATTATCTGACTCACCTAGAAATACTTTGGTACAAACCCAATTACAATGTAAAATGTGTTTATATGCAGCTTTGTGTAGAAGTTATTAGGCACCACTAGAAGTGATTCAGAAGAAAGTTCCTTTGATGTGTGTTTTTTTGTGGTCTCATTTGCAAACAGCATGCCTTATGAATAAGGCATGAAGCTGTACTGCAAAGCTGTTTATAGCATTTTTTGGGGGGGGGGGGGATGGTGCGCGGAGTGAGATTACTTCAACTATATGCACGTGCATATGTCAGAGCAAGAACACTAACACAGCATTATGCTTACCAAAGCCAAGAGAAAACATACATGCTAAGCAAGTATAAAAATGTAAGAGTAACTGTTGGAATCACAGTTTGTATTTGAATAAAGTTATTTGACTTTTCATGTTTCTGAGCCATTAGTATTCTTTCCACCTGGATTTACTGAGTGGAGTTTTCTGTCACTGTTCCTTGTGTGATGTGATGGAATTTGCTGTCAGATAACCCCATTTTTCCATTGCAGGTGAAATCCCCACTGTGTTGTATGATTCTGTGATTTCATGATCTATAGAAGGCAAAGAACTGAGTCTCTTAAAGTCAAGGGAGAAATCCTGACTGATTTCAAATGGATCCTGACAACAAATTACTTCAGTGTTTGCTCTAGCAAAGCAGACATTGTCAGAACAGCTATGGTGATCGTTTGGACATGCTGAATTGTGCTTAGGTTTAAGCACCTGTTGTGGATCTCTTGTTTGAACTGTACACTGCCTACTTTGAGGATGCGTCTGCAATGGATTAGAGAAAAACAGGTAGTTGAAACATGACAACTATATGGCAACAAAGGTATAGCTGTACCTCATGCATTATTAAAGGTTCTTTACCAGATAACTTCACTTAGAGTAATAAGTAAACAAATAAATCTCCTAAAAATGAAAAGTATAGCACATCCAAACAATTCTTTTCATTAGTTAGGAAATTTGAAGGAAAAATTAATTCCAGATCACCAAATATTTCAGTATTTAGAGTAAATTTTGCAAAGAGTTTTGAAGGAGTACTTCTAAAGAAAATTCATGGGTACTTTGTTTAAAACATATTGAAACATCTCTTTTTTTTCATGGTATTTTGGAATGTAACTATATTAAAGAAAAAAAACCCCAAATCAAAATCCAAACCCCAAAATGCAACCAAGAATAAAACAATCTGTTCATAATACAATACAATGTTTCTTTTTAAGTTAAACAATGTATTTGGGGTCAACCTGAAACACTTTTTTCTTGATAGTTTTTCATATTCCTGAGACGTAAATGCCACACAATTTGTTTTGTTGGAGCATGACCACATCTTTCACTTTCCTGTGGGTCTCAATTGTTTGTCCCTATGCTTCTTAAAAAAAAAAAAAAAAGAAAAGAAAAAGCTCTTTTATGATTTGGCAATTGAATTGAGATCAGATTGTTTCTAATTGTGATGCAGCAGCTCTGGACAGTACAAAAGCAATCAGCAAAATGGGCATGTGAATGCCATGGAAACACAATTTTTCTGAACCACGAAAATCCAGAGTTCTTCACAAGACTTCCAATTCTTCACAATATCCTCATAAATATTTAAAAGTAAATCTCACATTTAGAAAGTTACCAGATATTTTTCATAGGCTATAAAGGGAACATCTTCCACCACAGTAAAGTAGTTGCTCTGGGATAGATGTGGGCACATATGCTGTAGCGTTTAGGAAGCCAGATGAACAGTTCACATCCTGAATGGGAAGATTAAAACTGATAAGACCTTCACTAGAGTGTCTCTGCTATTGCAAAAACTACTTTTACTTCTCAAAGGAAATTCTATTCCTACAATGCAGAAGCTGGAGAAGAATTTTTAATGCATTTCCTCATGTTTTAAGTAGTGGTTTAAACAATAATTCCTTGATTGCATAGAGACGTGGTGGAAAGTAGACATGGCAAAGGATCAGCAGGCGATTTCATGCCATCTTGAAGACCTCAGAGATGAGAAATAACAGCAGAGTCCACATCTATTTCTTCTAACAGATCTGTTCTGAGTTCATGTTTTACCCATTTTTGCTGCTGCAAAGTTCTTTGGAGCTGTTTCATAGTGTTATAAGCTTTGAATAAATTCCCAATAATATTGCTAAATTGATAAAATGAGTTCAGCATGGCAGGAGTGCCACAAGATCAGTCAAAAAGACCAGGCCTTTTAATGTTTTGCACAGTGCATATCAAACACGTGCCTAGTTGCTGCATTTGCTATCTCCTTTCTTAGATGAAGCATAGAATTGGGAATAAAAGGCCTAGTTAGCTTCCCTAGTGAGAATACAATAACCTCAAGATCAAATGTGTTAGCAAATTTTCCACATTTTCATGCACATTTCAAAAAGTCTGTGGAGTCTGAAGTGTCAACACTGTGCTGTAGACCATCAGTGGCAGCATACAGGGTCAGTTAATTTCTTCCAGAGCTCCATTAACTTGTCACAACAAAACACTATTTGTCAACAGCATCTATACCATTATTTTTAGATTATAATAGTTCCAGATGTACACAAATGTCATATATAGTGAAGATCATGGTCCCTCTCCTGTGGTTTTCTGCAACATACTATATTGAAAAGAGGGAGACCCTTGGTAATGACTATAAAAACAGATGTTTTCCTAGGCAACTCCAGCCATTAAACTACAATATAATACTCATCTGCAAACAGAGATCGCTATTAGAAGATCTCATTATGAATAAAATATTACTAGAATGTGTATTAGCTGATTGCCAATTAATTAACTGAATAAAAGATGCCTGTAAGAAGAGGTCCTGTGCAGGACCAGCTTCAGGCTCACCCTGAGAGAAAACACACAGAGAGAAACAAAAGAACAGGTTGTATTTAGGTAAGTGGAGTATAATTATCTAAAATGAACTGCAGCCAAATTATTTCTTGCTGTTGTAGTAAGGGCATACTGTCATGAAATCTGAGAATGAACACCAGTAAATAAGAAACAAGCCTCAGACTCCCCATAAATATCAATTCCTGCTGTTCAGTGTATTGGTCTGTAAAAGCCTCATTTAGGTTTCTCTCTTCTTGTTATCAGTAGTATGTTTTAAAAGATATTGAGGTTGTGCTGATCTCCCTTACCTTGGTATTAGACTGGCGTAATTGGTTTTTTCTCTGAAATGTCAAGCAAACACACTTCTCATTGTAGGCATTATAATATTTATTTCTATTGCTAGCATCTTTTTTTTTTTTCCTTTTTTGTCTGTAAGCTATATACCAAAATATGTAGAAGCTGGTTTATTTTGCTGATTAATTATATTTAAGTAATGTTTCCCTTTCCTGACTTTCCTTCACTCCCAAATTTCTTCCTTTCTAGAGGTGCATTAACAGCTTTCATTCCCTGAGTTTCCCAAGGAGCTGTCTTGTGCAATAATGCTGTGGTGATCTTACCCTCCACAACACTGCATGTTAGGCCTAGTGCTTTGGCACAAGTCAGATGAGTGTGACAGAGAAACAGGAGAAATGGGAGAGGCCAGCTTTCAGTGACATTCTGTTGCGGAACAATTCAGACTTTTCAAGATAGACATAGCAGAGCAATTCACTGGAGGTTATCTGCAAACACAGCCTGAGTTCTTCCCTCAAAGGGAAAATCAGTATAATTTTTACAGTGGACTGATCTGGAGGGGTCTTCAGCCCAGTCCTGACTTCCACTGTTGGAAGATCTGTAGGAGTGTCACAGCTGGACAGAAGTAGGATTCTGCAGGTCTGCCTTATACCAATGGAACATCTTCCTTTCAGATGCACTTCACATGTGGTGAACTTCATAGCCAATCATAGAATGGCTTGAGTTAAGAAAGGGACCTTGAAGATCACCTACTTCCAACCCCCCTGCCATGAGCAGGAGCACCTCCCACTAGACCACGTTGATCAAAGCCTCATCCAGTCTGGTCTTAAACACTTCCAGGGATGAGGCACCCACAACTCTTGGCAACCCGCTCCAGTGTCTCACCACCCTCATAGTAAAGAACTTCTTCCTAACGTCTAATCTAAATCTACCCTGCTCTAGTTTAAAACCATTTCCTCTTGTCCTGTTACCACATGGCCTTATAAAAAGTCCCTCTCCGCTTTCCCGTAGGCCCCCTTCAAGTACTGGAAGGCTGCTATAAGGGCTCACTAGAGCTTTCTCTTCTGCAGGCTGAACAACCACAGTTTCCTCAGCCTGTCCTTAGCTTTACTTAGCCTTTGGGCTTAATGGAGAAGGGGAAATGGCTGTCCGCTTGCTCCTGTACTCTTCTCAAACAACAATATTTGACCTTTTTTTGCCTGCACCCAAAGGGGTAAGATTTTCAAAACTTGAAATATCCTGCTGAAAGACAACAGTACTGCACTGAAAAGTAGCTTTTCCCAAGTATGATTTCATTGTACACACAAACGTCTGCTATTAGAAGAAATTATTTGGGCTGCTCCACCTAAGATTGGACAGAGAGACCCAGCCCATTGTGGTCTGCTGTGCTAGTACAGAGGTGCCAGTGCTGGGGAGTCGGCAGTGCTATGGCTGAGTCTAGATACTGACTTGTTGCTCTTTGGGAACTTTCTCTGCTGGAACCACTGGTGATGCACACACTGCATCAAAATCAAAGGTGGCAAAAGCCCAACCATCTATAGTTGCTGCAAAAAATGTGACTCATCATTCACATGCACATCAAGCCCTCTGGGCCATGACCCTCCTCAAAATAGTGCTGGCAGGGAAAAGCCACAGTGTGACAGAGCATGTCATGCTGAAGACTGCTGCAGAGAGGGGAAGAAGCACTGCTGTCTAGGAGTTCACTTTTAGAAGAAAGAAATTTGGACAAGGAGTTTTTGACAAGCCTGGTGAAACTGTATTGACTCAGTCCCTCATCTTTTATTCTTCTCACTGCTTTATGCAGTCATAAGCATTAGAACAGTAAAAGCAGCAGCTAAGCAAAGCTCCAGTGACTTCTCTTAAATTAGAGAGTTTGATTTTTATTGTGTTTAGATGACAATTCCATCCTATGATGGTGAACAGAAATACTGTTAAAACTTACCAGGGCTGAGAATTTTGATGCCTGTATTTAATGGATAATAGTAACTCACAGGAGACAGAGAGAGTCAGTTCAGGTACCTGCTAATGTAAATACCTAGATTTTTTCACAGATAAAATGAAGCGCAGTCACAGCAGCATAAACAGGACTGTAGATCTGTCACTCATGACAAGGGCTGATTTAAATGCAACACTGTGAAGATAAGCACACTTCTGGCATCACACTTTCTGGAGAAGCTACCAAGAAGAGGGCAACTGAAAAAAAAATAAATATCCTTTTACCCCTTTTTTGCTACACCATTACATTAATGATCATAACAGGTGATTCACAGGTACAAACTCATGCTGAGTGTGTTTTCTACTGGAAGGCAGAAGCAGGTCTGGGGCTATTCCTCCTCTGGAGTTTCTGCTCACCCCTCCAACAAACAAGCTGCAGAAGCAGGAACCTCACTTCCACTGGGATGATGTGGATAACTCAGTGACAGCATTTTTCCTTTTCTCACCTTTGTTCCATGATGCAAGAGTACTGATCCATCACGGTAAATAATCAGACTAGTTCAGTTCCTGACAATGTGGTGATTACTTTGGAGAAATGACTAACTGAAACAATTTGTGGCAATATCTTGCTCAGCAGCAGCAGTTCAGGAGCATCAAGGAGAGGATACTATGATTGATAAGAGAAGAAATGTGATTTCAGATGCTGGTCACAAAGAAGGTGTATCTTCCTTCTGGTTCTTGCATTCTTCTTTTGTACCTGCATGTTGGATAATAATTAATCTGCTGTCATTAAGTTATACTTATCCACACCTAGGTTGAGCTGGTCTAAAGACATCAGTATTAGAAAGCAGTGGAGGAGAAAAATTATTCTGCTGTCTAAAGTCACATGAGCTCACACAAAACCAAAGTTCTTAAATTTAACCCACATTTTCAAAACTGTGTAGGGTATTTGCAGCTTTTCTGAATTCAAAATAAAAGCTCAACCTTTATTCTTTAGACTTCAAAAAGGCACAAAATGAAAGATAAAAATAATTTCCCTGACTGGTGACTGAGTTGGATTTTTACTACGCTACTTTTCAGAAGTAGAAACCTCCATCTGTGCATATCCTTGAGACACAGTTCCAGACCTGCTTTACCTTGCTGCATGCTGAAGCACTTTGACTGGCTCTGCAGCACACAGCAGGATCCTCCAAATGCCACAGTAGCAAGAGATACCTTGTGAAAAAAGCTGAATCTGTTCTAGAGTTTAATGCATCACAATTGTATATTCTATTTTGTATAAGTCATAAATGATGAATGTAAGAATGAACAATGAGAAGATAGCCTTTGTGAAGCTAATGGTAAACAGGGGTTTAAATTTCAGTTCATACCCATAGCCCATGTTTTTCTTCTCCATATTCCTTCCCCCAGCAACACTGGAAAGTGTTTAGACAACTTAATTTCACCATCTGGAAAGAGAACATATTATGCAATGTCCAGATTTCATAATATTTTTCTATTATAGCTCTGTCTCTAGAAAGTTATTATTACTCTGCAATGGCAAATAAAAGGCCCACTCCTTTCATGAATTTGGAATTTTTTTCTGGTGAAAATTTTCCAAATATACAATTATTCACTTATCTACCAACTCCACACCGCATAAAACTTTCCCTGTTAATCCTTGTGTTTTTGACTTGGTAAATCTTTCAAACTGAGGACTGCAGTCTAGATGTGAAGTGGCAAGTCATAAATAGTAACTACCTTTTAATAAGGTAATTTAATAATGTTGCTGATGGTAGAGCTGTAGGAAAAGGGAACACATTACTGAGAAGAAAATACATCTGTCAATATCTGTAAAAAAAACTATTTTTAAATAACAGTAGGGGAAAGACCAAAAAAAGAGGCAAGCCAAAACCAACAGAAAAACAAGCCCTGTAGAAAAAAAAAAGAGTGGTTTTCTGTCCTCAGGAAGATTAATAGTTGACAAGTAGCAGCTTTGGTGGTTGAACAGCCACTAAGCAGATGGATGGATATGACTACTCCCTCTCTTATATTTACCAGTGGAAAGTCCCCAGTACAAACATTAGCATAGTATGAATTGCTTTATGCTCTTGAGATTTTCAGTTCCATAAATAATTTGGGCAGCTTGACCAGGGGGATGTAATTCTTTGGCCTTTATTTTTATTTCATACTTTCAAAGCATAATTTGTCCATTTCCCACTGAGCACCACACTGAAATCACAAAACTGGACTGTTGTCTCTTCTCTGAGAATACTGTCTGTGCTGCCTCACTCCCTCATTGAAGGAACACTGTATGAAGCTTTCCTGACCACACTTGCTCATGCAAGACAAAAACAGGATTTCAAATAAATACCTGGATCTGGTAGAGGGAGCTGAGCAATTGTACTAAATATGTGCCTGTATTTTTATGACACTGACAGCATTTTCTTTACAGTAGATTTTTCTATGTTCTGTGCATAAGTAAGTATTATTGTCTGGTAATTTCCTACCATATTACATTCACTTGAAAAATCTATTCTAAAAGTACAGTGCAAATTGCTTGCAGCTTTCACTTTGCTTTGGTGGAAACCCACACTTCTAGGTGGAATTCTAGAGCCTTTGCAACATTCTGCACTGTTAAATGTCCTCCTTCCTGATATTGTTGACCAAAAATAATATCCATTTAATTAACTAAAATTAATTCAGATAATATTTGATTATTTGTAGAATTAGTTCCCAGCAATAGAAGCCTATGGGCAAAACCCTGTACTTTGAATCAGGTGTACAAACACAAACCACAAGCCTTTGGTCCGTAAGCTTGTTGTTTTCCTCCTACTGGTAGTGTTGAGAAGAATCCCTTCTTGGTTCTCTCAGCCTTCCTGATCTTTCATTCTCTCTTTCAATAATCAGATTTTCTGAAATATTTCCATAGTGTTGGATTGTAAGTGTACAAAAATGCAGGCACAGTGCACAAAGGCAAGTTCTACTCTGTCTCCCATACTAACACAGCATTACCTCTTCTCCTTGTGGGTATCCATCTGGTGAAATACCTTGTTTTTCACAGTGGCTGGTATCAGGTATGTAGGAAGGAGAGAAGCAGCTCTTTCTCTTGGGGCATGTACAACCTCTCAGTCTCTATCAACTCATATTACAATAACCTCAAGTGCTAGGGCTGTCACATGGACAAATACCCATTTTCATTTGTTCTGTTAGATGGAAGACATTAATTTTTTTCAATCTGTCTTTGAAGTGCAATTGTTTTACTCATTGGATCACCCTTGTCTCTTTCTTCTGGGTTATTTCTACTTGGCTGCATAGGAGAAGACACATAAATACAGTTTCTGAGCTCTAAGGAGTTGGCAAGCAAATTTATTTAGGATTATACTAAAATCCAACATGCAGTACTTTCTCCTTTTAAACTAAATGAATTTTCTTCTCTACATAGCTTAGGGTAAAGCATGAGTGTTGCGAAGATAGGAATCTTTAAGCTTCTTGCCTGAACAAGAAAGAGGCCTAGATTAAGTAGTGAATAATTTACATTTTCAGATGCCAGAATATAGAATAGGGAAAGACTTTTCTTCCATCTAAGAAAGAATGTGATTCACACAGTAAGGGGCTCTTACTCTGGCATGATTCAATAATTTTTTACCCTCTCTTTCATTTTTTCAGCCCAGTTTTCCCAAAACATGCACTGGTAGGGAAAGTTTGTATCCTGCAAGTCCAACATTTCATGTTTGGCCAAAGCAAAGTCAAGCTGTTAAAATAAAATGTCAAGATCATTTGTTTTTTTAATGTTCTAACATAACTGGACGCACAGCTTCAAACAGGACCCAACTTCAAAGCTGCTAAGAAAAGCAGACTCAACACAAAGGTACCATTATCATGTTTTTACTTTAAGATACTTTTGATGCATGTAATAATGATAATTTGAAGGTTTATGGGTATTTGTTACAATTATTGATTAAAAAAAGTAAGGGAATGATAGTGAATTTGTAACCATGGGAAAGTCAGGCTGGGCTCCAGGAGTTGGTAACTGTATTGCAAAACCAGAGAAACATGGGCAAACAAATACTCAGTTTCCATTTTGTGCTGTACACTGCTTCCAGCTTTTCTTGCTGATGTTGCAGATGAGGTGACAGAGACTTCTTGTGTTGGGTAATCAAGGAATACATCTTAAGAGTCAGAATTTTAATTTTGCTCATGACAGATTCAAATCCACATTTTTTGTTCTTTTAATAAGCTATTTTCCTTGTTTTAAACAACTATATATCAATATGAGACTGCAATGATAAAACTTGATTTCTTTAAGTGGTTAAAATAGAAATATTTTATTCTCTTCTTCCTTGATACTTAGTTCTGACTTGGATTCCCTCATACCCTTCCACTCTTTACTTTTGGTAGCATGTATAGAACGGGTGACATTTTCTCATGTTCATGGCTGAATGGGAATCTTGTTGGCTCCTGTTTTTTGTAATCTTTTTGGGGGGGGCGGGGGGGGGGGGAGAAAAAGTTCTAATAAAACCTCTTTTAATCAGGTCCAAGTCAATCATTGCTCTGCTGCAGATACATTTTTATGAAGATAATTTTATTTCTCTGATTTTCTTCTCAAGTAGGGCATTGTGTGTGATCTAATAACAGCTCTAGCTGTCCGTTGTACTACCTTTCCCATGTTTAACATTCTTGCAGAGTTATAATCCCTTTCATTTCCTGCTTTTTAATGAATGGATTTTATGTAACTGTTCATTAGTGTAATTGTTGTTGATTCTTATTTTTCACTTCATTATTTTTCCAGCAAAACTTATGCCACTGTTAGTCTCTTAGCAAAACAGAGCAAATTAATGTCAGCATCTGGGAAATTTGTTCGTAAGTGAGCATAGAGAAGACTTAAGACTCTTCTTATGTTAGAGTTTTTGGTTTCACTCACCTACAAACAGAGCTCAAATGCCTAAAGGAGATATATATCTGACATCTAGATACATCAAGCTCTTTAATCTTTACAAGAGGTCTCTTCGACAAGACTGTCAGTTCATGCTAGTAGTGCTGTCCTAGTTCAACAGAAGTGGGCTGAGAGCAAGAGAGCTTTACTGCACTGCTAACAGATTTCAGTGACTACCACCCTAAATGAGAGCTGCAATAACAGTCCTGAAGTGCTAATGCTAACAACCTCAGTTATGCATTCGTGCTAATTGACAGCCTAGAAATATCTCATCTTATCTTGAGGATCCAGCAAGTGCCACAAAGGAGCCCTCTGTTTCCCTAAAGGCTTGCTACAAATTTCCTACTTGTTTTTGATTTACATATCAGTCACAGAGACACTGGGGCTGAACAACTTCTATGCAACTTCACAAGATCAAAAAAGGATGGTTGGGCTGGAATAAAAGCAGACACTTCAAAGCCTGAATATGAATAGCTGGGAAACCAGTAAGATGAGGATATAAAATAATCACTTTATATTTAAAGACGCTTAGGCTTCTGTGACATATTTATTGTGCAGTCTAAAGCTTTAACTTCTCCTGGAGATGTTAAATCATCAGCAGCAGCTCTATTAGAAGTCATGGCTGTTTACTCTTTGGTGATAAAGGCCAGTCACGAATACCATGAAGTCTGCATTGTTGCTCTTTCTCATCTGGAGTAGGAGATTTTTAAGAGTGTATAAATGGAATCAATTTATGCATTTCTAGCAAAGCTATTATGATAGAAAGCAGCAATAAAGTTCTCTTCTCTGCTTTCTTTCTATATTTTCTGCATTTTTATCTCTATTATTTTCAGTTTACACTGATTTATTCTCAAATTACTTATTCTGTCTCTGTCATTTACATACTATGCTGTGTATAGTTACCTTTGCTCCACACTGCATCTAATCCCATGCCAAACCATCTTTCTAGTTGTAAACTTTTCCATTGCCTCAAAAAGCTAGAAAATATTGTAGCAAAGCTAAATTGTATTATAATGCTATTAATAACTTTTTATTAACACCTAATAATTACTCATAGGTATAAAAACCTGAAATATATTCCTATCTAAAATACACATGGATGCTTTGTAAATCAGGATTTTCATGAAAATAGGATAGTTAATTTCAAAGAACTTCCATCTATTGCAAGGATAGTGGCACTTGGTGCCATGGTTTAGTAGTCATGAGGTGCTGGGTGACAGGTTGGACTTGATGATCTCTGAGGTCTTTTCCAACCTCATTGATTCTATGATTCTATGATGGAGAATGAGATTTGCTGCTGCTGTCATCCCCAAAGACAAAGCCATGGCAGTGACACCTACTTCTGCTGGGAAGGGATAGTTCTGGTGCAGTTGCTGCTTTTCACTCTTTGGCCTCTGCTTCAACAGCAGCAGCTTCAGGAGCAGGAGGTGGAGATTGGCATAGGCAAAGAACAGTTTGCCAGCCACTGAATGTAACTGTTAATGGGCCATTATGCTAACAGAAATCAATGGGAGTCACTCTAAACCTGGGGTAGGGCTAAGGATGCTAATACAAAAATTTGTCAATGCTAAATGATTTTTCTCTCCATGATTCTTGTGCTTAATGGGTTGAATATAACTAGCAATGCCTGGATATCTTCTGCTATTTTATTTCCTGTGCAGGAATGTCCAACTCAAAGGGTGTTTCTGGTGTCACTAAACCTAAGTTTTTTGTTCCATGCTAAAATCTCTCTGCTCAAGGATGGTAATTTCTGGCTGTGGAAAAGCCTCACACTTCAGCATGTTTCAATGAACTCATTGTGGCCCAGACTTTGAAAGGTATTCAGATGCTTGCAGATGGAAACTGGCACATGTGACATCAAAGCCCCTAACTCCTAATGATTCACTGATACATTTTTAAATACCTCCAGATCAAAAAGGCCAAATCCACTAAGGAATCTAAATCCTGCTTGCAAATTAAGCTGTCTACTTTCAAAATTAAATTGCTATTAGAAATTTTGGAAATTCTGAGTAACTGCCCCCTCATCCCCAAGTTGCTTAAATTCCGCTGATTTGTATCCATAGCAGCCCCTAAGTGTCACTTGCTGTCTGGCCTCACAAAACTCGGGGTGTGCCAAGGATATCTAGATCTATTCACAAACTAGGCACCCAAAATATCTGTTAGATTCTCAGACTGCATATTGTTCAGCAAAATAGAAGGGATGTGCACCTTCTATACCTGCACAGTTCAGGGGTGACCTAGTTCCTTTGGCATGCAGCAGACAACTATTTGGTCCCTTCCCCTGTGGAATGGAAACAGATGTTGAAGCTGTGTTCCTCTTCACTTAAGTGAATACATGAATTAGTGTTTCAGGCTGTGATGCTCTTAGGCTCCATGGTGAGACTGGGAAAGCATCCATTCTGGGAGGGTTTCCCATTTAGAACTTGTTCCTCACAATTATTTCTGATTTTTGTTTGACTTGGTGCTTCCTGGGATTTTCTTCTAGGTGCACAGGGTGATTCCTACAGGTCAATGCACAGTTTAAAAGTTAGGCTTTGCAGTGCCTATTACTGAGTTTTCCAAATCCTCTCCAGGCTTTTCCCCAAATGGCCAGTTTTAGCACTTTGGCTGCCTGAACTCCCAACTGAGAAGTTTTTCAGGCTTACTGCTCCTCAGCCCACTAAATCTGGATGTGCTTAGCTCTTTTCTGATTACCAGGTTTATCTTTGCTGACATGGTGACACCGGAAGCTACTCACTTCCTCCTCCTGCCCCTTTCCAAAAAGTGAGAAGTGCAGGATGTGAAACAGTGTTTTATAGCAACCCTCAGCATCCTGCATGGCTTAAGGCTTCATCCTCAGTACCTGTGGGATTTGGCCATCATCTGTGGAAACTATAAGCAATTGAACCACTTAAGATATGTCCAGCAGGGATGATAGGTCAAGGTGTACTGCCACCTACACTTACAGTAATGTAAGCTGAAATCAAAGTGCCAGGCCATAGACAGTGCACATAATGTGCCAGCCATTCAGTTGTCTCTGCTGTAGAAGCAACACCCTCTGTCAAAGCAAAAGGAGAGACACCCAGAGTCAACAACATTTCAAAGCACTCCAACGTAAGCCTATAAATCTGAATCCCTAAATACAAATTCTCTGCAGCGAAGAACAACTGCAAATGCGTAACAGAGGTTTTTTCCATATTGTAGACAGATCACTCCCTCTTGCCAGAAGGACAAGCAAACCTTTAGACCTGTAGCCCAATGCAGTATTCTTAAAAAGAAACTGGTAGTGGTCACCATTAAGACCACTGCTCTTTGCACAATCTTTTTTTAAGAGGCCACCGCTATCTCCTGACTTGTGTTTCCTGGTATCTAAAATACTTTTGTGATTAAAGACCTGTTAAATGAATTGTATTCCAAATAAAGTTATCCTGTGAGAGTTCACCCTGAATACAGACTTCTAGAATGTTAGCTTAACAGTTATCATTTATTCGATTTTTGATTTTTCTTGTGCAAAAATGAACTATGCTATTTTCATTCCTTTGAGAGTCATTTTGGTTTGAATAATTATTTGCAGTCCCCATAAAGCACAACAAACACTTCTGATATGTTACCTGTTCTGGTGGAATTGTTTCTGTTTCCATTTTTATAGATGTTGATCACCTCCCTAACAGAGAGATATAAAGTACTGCCAAATATTCCCATTTCTGAAAGGGATTAAAATGGTCTTGTTGTGTCTCTAAGGGCAAGCCTAGCCTCCAATAAACATACTGTTTCCCAAAAGCTGGGAAGACAGGTACAAATATAAAAGAAACTATCTTATCCTACATATTTTACTGCTGGTAGATAAAAATCACCAATCTGAGCTCATAGATTTTTTGGGGGGGAGGGATGAGGTGCAAGTCTGGGGTAAGTCTGTAAATGCAGATAATTTCACTATCAGCATTTTTGTCAGTGTATGCCTCCTTTAGTAGCCATCATCATTGCTGCAACAAACTACAAATAGTACTATCTTCAAAGAGAAACACTGCATTTGGGAGGAAGACCCTTGTAAGGAAAGTGTTGTAGAATAGGGGTTAAGGTGTGGCTTACAAGTGCTCAGCATCCATGTTCTGGAGTTTAACTATGACAGTCCAAAAATAAAGTACAGTTTCACTCTCACTGAAAACATGAGGAGTGGCCAAGAGTCCTCCTTCAGGGGATTAATACACTGAATGGCAGCTCCTAGAACATGTATTCCATCGCTGATGCAAAGGCATCCGGAAAGAAGAATCTGGGAAATGACCCAGCTGAATGGTTAATGTCCCTCAGACTGCACAAAGGAGAACCTCTGCCCAGAATCAGCTGAATGCAGCAGTAGCTGACTGGCAGCTTTCCTGGGGTACTGGATAGGAGCCATCACACATATGAAAATGGTGTGTGTTTTGGAAGTCATAACAATCCTAGCACAGACACAGTGAACTTCTCTGGCAACCTATATCAGATAGGTCTTTCGGTTTGTTTTGCCTATGCTAAGGTGATTTCTTAAGAGAGTCTAAGAATATGCTATGCTTTGCAGTAATTTAGGAATATGGCTTAAGATTGTGCCATTTTCCACCAGTGAAGTGTTTACACATGACAAGATGACTTGTAATATGCTCACCAACATATTTTGGATCTATCTGGATCTATCTGTTATGTGGTAGTAAATATGACCTGGCCTCTGCATAGATTATTACAAATAAATTGCTTACTTCTAAATTTAGGATAAAAGAAAAATCACAGTAAACTTACTAGAAAAAGCAATGAAAGATCATTAAGAGACAAAGATTTTGTGCAAAGCTATCATTAAAAGCTGAATTCTCAGAAGCTTCAAATTTAGGAGTGAGACTTTTGTACTAGGTTTAAAGTACACGTGTGTTTTATGAGAAAAGTCTGTTTATCTTTTCAGTCCTTCAGTAGAAGAGGAGACAAAAAGAAATCACAGGAAGTAACATAGAGATGACTGGACAACAGATATATATTGGCAGATGAAGAAAACTGGGGCCTGGGGCTCACACAGAGAAAAAAGGAAGAGAGAAACAAGTTTCAAAGGATTGGAAGGATGATACAGCTTTACTGATCTTTCCTTAGGTTTCAAGATGGGATTGGTACAAGTGGAGTCAGTGGAATCAAGATTAGACAGGGAAGAGAGAGATGTAAGAAATTCACTGATGCCCTGTATAACCTACTGAGTTTGTGAGCAGGCAGTGCCCAAGCCACCTCCCTCGCATGGTGTCATCGAGGAGGTAAAAGCATATGCTCTTGACAGCTTCCTAAGGCACAACGCCAGTGCTGCTGGGGATATAAAAGCTGGAGGAAGCTCAGAGAGTATGTGAGGCGGAGGTGTTTACCGCCTGAATTTAGTAAGCTAACTCAGGGTTCTGCAGTGACAGTTTAAGGGATGCAGCCACTGCTATGGATACTGTCAGTCAGACCTGAGAGTCTGAAGGTCAATGAGCCTTCAAAAGTGATTTAAATACTGGATGCTATTGACTTTTTCCTTGGGGGATATCAAAAAGGGTATTTGTCAGTGCAGATCCCAAGGGTGTTTGTAAGCCAGAATGTGAAGGGTAAACACTCTGGCCTCTACAGCACTAGAGGTGCCACTGTTCTACCTCTAGATGTGCTCCTGGACATCTTAACTGTATTCACTGTCATGTTTCATGGCAATGCCATGGTTTTTTTGGGTTGACGACAGAGGAAGATTTATGATTATATTTCTGGAACATCTAGTGCAGAAAAACTACTGAAAACAGAATGGAGGAGCAAGGCTGAACATCCCAGTCTCTCCCATACAGTCTCTCTTGCAACTGAAATCAGGTACAGAGAACAACTGCAGTTGTTGCAGCTGAATTCACTACAAGGTGCAGGGAGTGCTGTGGGAGTGGGGCGAGGTGTTTAGCCTGGTGTTATAGAATACAGCCTTTCACATTATGACTGCTTGCTTCATGTTAGGTTGGGAGCCCTCTATGCTGACAATGGGAGAAGTCAAGCAACTGACATCAATCAGGCATGATCAGAATTATGATTTGGTAGGTACAGGGACAATATTAGCAACATGTTATTAGAACCTGTCAAATAAGAAAGCAAAAAAAATCTGCCTTGAGGGGTTGTCCCTCAACAATCCCCAAATCATCTGATCCCAGATTTCAACACTAACACATCCTAACATACCCACTAGACACCCACTAAATTTCACAGTGTTTCAAACAAGCAATAGCTTTTGAAGCACTTTTAAACAGAAACAAATTCCCATCTTGGGTTGTTTGTTTGGTTTTTTTTTTTCCCTGTGTGTAGCTATAATAGACCAAGCTAAGGCTGATGAAAGCAACAGCAAATTAAACTCAAAAGCATTATGAAAGTAACTGATATTGGTTCTTACTATATGTGTGTGATATATAGAGACATGCAGGTTGTAAATTATATGCAGAGCAAATTGCCATCCATTAATTCAAATGACAGATAACCAGTCTGTGAGATTCCCTCCCCACCGCTCCCCCCCTGCCTTGATTTGCTCTCTACTCTCCAGCAAGAAAACTGAAAAATAATACTACTAACAAAAAAAATAGGCACTTCACTTCAACCTTTTGCTCAAATACAGCACATATCCAGGAGACATGATTCTTTCTGCATTGTGACACAGCGACTGGATATAAAAACTGTGATCTGGTAATTATCTTGAGAGGATGTGATACCTGATGAATATAAATAAGTAGCCATAAGCAGGCCTTGGGACTGCTAGCAACACATAAACTAATTATTCTGTCAGTGTTTTCTGCAATATAAAACCACCTTCTGGTCAGGGGTGGTGGAGAGCTCCTCAGCATTTTCAGCTCTTGAGCTGGGGGAAAGAATGATGAGAAATATTGAAAAGTGAGGAAGCACTCTGCTGTGCAGGTTGTTTAGAACAAGATGGACTGGGAAAGATAAACAAGTGCAGCACAAGAGGTCAGGTAAGGAGAAAGTACAGCGTTTGATTTTTATGAAATCCTCAGTGTGAGAGGGAATCTTCCTTGAGAGGGATGATTCGGCAGAGCGGGTTATATAGTCTCCAGGACTTCTGGTACTTCTTCAAATATCTATGCCCAGCTTTTAATACCTTTATTAGACCAGCTCCACATTCCTGAGAAAAATTGTTTGTTCAGTATACAAAGTACAACAGTCACACCCTCAGAAAACCTGGGAACATCATTCAGCTGTATAAATTGGGACTCTGATCCAGAAATTTTAATGACTGTAAGCAGTAGCAGAATGAAGCTCTAAAAATACCTTCATTAAAAATAAAAATTTCTTCGTGCCTGACTGGAGTTACATAGCTTCAGAGTTCTATAGATTTGTGCAAAAGATCCATATCTAGTTAACATTATTTTCCACCTCCTCTCATTTTGCAAATCCCTATATTTTCCCTAACTTCACTATTATAAATGATATGGTCAAAACAATAAAAAAAAATCCCTGCCATTGATAATTACCACGCAGTTCTTTCAGCTGAGAAATCTCTTGCACCATTTACTGCCTACTGAGATGCAATCAAAATGAAATGAGTGGAAATAACTCTGAAGTGGCAGTTTTAAGCTCTAGCAAAGGAGCACAGGGTCTTATTTTCCTGACAACACAGAAAATGGCCTTCTGGTTTTAGCTAATTGTCCATTTCATCTCCAACAGTGGGAACAGGAAATGCTGTCTGGAGACTACTCATGATCCTACCTGTCCGCTGTCCATCTCCCTCACGTACCTGCACCTCCCACCTTACTGAGGCTGACAGTGAGCACATTTATACCTTTTGCTTTTAGTGTCTCTTTACGGACCTGTTGCTCTGGAACTGCTTTTGCTGCTTCTTTCATACTGTAGCCCTCCACAGTCTCCTCTAACAGCAGACTCCAGAAGGCAGGGCAGGTGGTGACCTGAGATGTGAAAAAAATTATTTTCTTTTGCAGGATTTAAACTGCTCTCCAACTAGCTTCAGTGAGTGCTATCAGTGATATCTTCCACAGAAAGGCACAGGGCAATTTTTTTGTTCTAGTTATATCTATAAATGAATAGTTATAGCTGACATGGAAATTATTTCAAAATAATGCTTGATACTCTAGTACACTATAACTCTGCAATAATATTTATGAATGTGTGATGTAGCATTCCTGCAACGTTCCACCCAGTTTACCTGGGTAAGGTCACAGAACTGAGTGTCCTTTATATTAAACTACTGTTCTTTCTACTATGCTGTGTACAAGTTCACAATGAAGGGTATGCTCTCAAATATTAGTACTTTATTACAATATTGCAATAGTAAAGCTATTGTAGAGTCTGTTAACAGTCAAACCAAACTGTGTAGCTTTAAGTAAAGGTGGTATAGGAGGTGCATGTCTACTGTATTTCATAACAAGGTGAAAGGTGATGGATTGTCAGTGCTATGAACCACTGCTGTAGCAAGTTGTTGAAGCCTGGACTTGTTTTTCTTTATTTTTGAGAGTGGTAAAGAACTTTTGTCTTCAAGCCCATATATTTGCTGCCCTGTACTGTGAAATATATATGCAAAAGAACTTGCTCAGGGTTGATGCTCAGGGTTCTTTCCAACAGGTTTTCACTGAAGTAAAGAGATATATAAGGGTATGCTAAAGATAGGTAGGTAATGATTTCTACATGAACAAGTTCTAGGCTGGTAACTCCTGGAGGTAGCCTATACCAACTGGCTTTGTTATCAAGAAGGCCTGTTCTGCACTCTTCAGACCTGGTTATCAATTTCACCTCTGTTTTCAGTAAGAATAGGAAAAAAACTTTCATTCCCGTGTTCTTCTTAGGAGCTGAGGTTTGCTTAGCAGCTCTTGATATTCCAAGGAGCAAGCTGTTGGCTTTATGCCTCCAGGATGATCATACTCAGAGGCCTTCAAAAGAGCAAGTAAAGGGTTTGCAAGGGAGAGTCAAATTTTTTTACACTGCTGTTTTTTTCTGTAATTTTAGAATATACTACCACAAGCTGGCCTGAAAGTAATGCACAGAAAATCCCAGCAAGAGCTCCCACTTATTCCTGGACTTGTGCAGAGGTCAGGCAGATTCACTTTTTTTTTTCAACCTGCCCATACTTCTTTTCTGTTGTGTTTTGCACACTTCATAATTTGGCTTGCCTTTGTAAGATCTGAATGAATGAGAGAAGCTACTGAAGTAATATTTTTTTTAAGTACCCCTTTGATATATGAAGCTGGATTTTATTATTTTTTTTGACATGGGGATGTCTCTTTTGCTCAGTTGTTGAATGGTCAGAAATAATAATAAACAGGTACAAATTAAAACTACAAGGGTAGGAATTTCAGTGGTGGCTGAGAAGGCAAGACCCAATTCCTGTTAGGTTTAAGGGAAAGCTAATTTCCTTCAGCAACCTGTTATGAGGTGAGACTGTAACAGTCATGGTGATACTTAGCTACACGGTATAAGATAAAATGTACTGGGCTGTCTAGAGAAAAAAAATAAGTTATTTTGTTCAACGCCTCTGACAAGGTAAAAGCAGTTAAACAGCTGACTTCTTCATAAGTATGACTTCTTAAATTGTCATGAGATGGTAGAAAAATCTAACAGGAATTTATCTCAATTGCTGTTAATGATATTCACTACTCTCCACTAATTAGGCCAGATATAGAATAGAATAGAATAGAATAGAATAGAATAGAATAGAATAGAATAGAATAGAATAGAATAGAATAGAATAGAATAGACCAGACCAGACCAGGTTGGAAGAGACCTTCGAGATCTTTGTGTCCAACCCATCATCCAACACCATCTAATCAACTAAACCATGGCACCAAGCACCCCATCAAGTCTCTTCCTAAACACCTCCAGTGATGGCAACTCCACCACCTCGCTGGGCAGCACATTCCAATGGGCATTCACTCTTTCTATGAAGAATTTCTTCCTAACATCCAGCCTAAATCTCCCCTGCTGCAACTTGAGACTGTGTCCTCTTGTTCTGCTGCTGGTTGCCTGGGAGAAGAGACCAGCCCCCACCTGGCTACAACCTCCCTTCAGGTAGTTGTAGAGAGCAAGAAGGTCTCCCCTGAGCCTCCTCTTCTCCAAGATAAGCAACCCCAGCTCCCTCAGCCTCTCCTCATGGGGCTTGGGCTCCAAACCCCTCACCAGCTTTGTTGCTCTCCTCTGGACATATTCCAGCAACTCAACATCTTTCCTAAACTTGAGGTCCCAGAACTGGACACAGTACTCAAGGTGTGGTCTAACCAGTGCTGAGGACAGGGGCAGAATGACCTCCCTGCTCCTGCTGGTCACACTATTCCTGATACAGGCCAGGATACCATTGGCCTTGTTGGCCACTTGGGCACACTACAGGCTCATGTTCATCCTACTATCAACCAATACTCCCAGATCCCTTTCTGCCTGGCCACTCTCCAGCCACTCTGACCCCAGCCTGTAACACTGGATGGGGTTGTTGTGGCCAACGTGTAGAACCCGGCACTTGGATGTATGAAATCTCATGCCGTTGGACTCTGCCCATCTGCCCAGCCTGTCAAGGTCACTCTGCACTATAAAAAATGGGTCTATAATGCCTAAACCATGGGAAAATACACGACAATTCATCTTTGCTGAGGAGACAAATGCGGTGATAAAGAAGCAATGTGTCAGACCATACTCTCATATTTTGTGGTGAGGCAAAGGTAAAGACAAAGGTCTCCCTTCTTCTCACACACAGGCATTAACACTGTTTTCTTCTTTTCTGATGATGAACAACATTTGCTATTAGAAATGAGAAGAATGCATCTGATGTCTGCAGGAGGGGAGATTGCTGGCAGAAACATGTATGTATGGAAGCTTGTGGGTAATATAATGTTGGGGAAAAGGCAAGAGGAATGGAAGAATGTGGAAGTAGATGGGAGCAAAGGAGAGGGGTGAGTTTGTGAGAGCCCCAGACTAAATTTTTTTTGGGGTACATAACAGAAAAGCCAAGGTGAGAAAAGGATGTATGGAAACCTACAGGAGGAAAGAAGTCTATAGTCACTTGACAAAACTCTGCTGCAGAATCAGTAGAGAAATCCGCTTTTTCTGAATCTCTTCACTGGAATCTGTTGATAGAAATGTGTAGTATTAACTTCGTGTAATAGCAGATGCACCTAAACATAGATCATCTACACTGTTAACTAAAGATTTAGAGAGTTGTGTGGAAATGTAAGATTGTCAACATGACAGAAATTTATATGGAGGTCAGTCTGCATTTACAGATGAAAATAATCAATTTTCCCCCTATATTTGACATTTTTAGCCTTTCCAAATAGATATTTTGTTCTGGAACACAGTAAGTGATATTTAGGAGAAAGGGAGACTGTACCAGGAACTTCTTTGAGAGAGCTATTTTGGGCACTTACCAAGCAGACAAACCCATTCCATGTGCACAATGAGAGTATGAGAGAGATCCTGTAAGGGCAAATTGAATACAATCTGCAAAGCATTAAGGCCAAAATTCTGTACAATTTGTGTCCCTGAAATCAATGGGCACTAGATATTTAAATGTCTCTGACGGTCTGAGCAACAACTACTCATATACTGGATTTTAGAACAGATATTGATGCTGAGAACATTTACTCACCCTTTCTTCACGATACCAGGAGTAACAGATAGAATATCTATCACTGAAGTTTAGTTACCCACAGTGCACAACGAACTAGCTGATCAGGTTCTCTGAAGGTCTTGCAAGCAGTTGTTATTTAGGGTGCAATTCATCTGACCAAACATAAGCATCTGTTTTAGGAGGGAAGGAACCAAGATCTAAATGGCACCATTTAGAGTAAGTGTCTCTCTCCTGACTGCAAAGGAAGTCTAGGACAACTAGCTCAGGTGCAAACATTCCCACCATAGATCCTCACACAGAACCTCCTGAGATGCTTTTATGTTTTATGGGGGATCGTATATCTCCTACCATTCCCCCGGATGATCACTCTGCAGCTCACAGGGCAGGCCAGTTGACTATGAAGAACAGCTGAACTCCCGCTCCAAGCTGCAAAAGCAGTGCTGAAGGAAGAGCTTCTTGCTGAAGGAAGGCTATGCCAGTTGGACATGCTGGGCAAAGGGATTAGCTCTTCAGTGAATGGTTGCAGAATTTCACTGAAGCACAATGGAGGCTTTCAGACGATTTGAAAAAAGTGGGAGCTGACACATTCCTTTGTGTCAAAGCTGGGCAGTATGGATAAGCTGTATGCACAGATGGTGCTCTGGCTGCTGATCTCATAGCTGTGTGCAATCACATAACGGTTAGGCCTTCCAAACATGCCAACTCCCTACCCACTTTTTTCCCAAGCCTCTTCCCATTCCCTCTCCTCCATTCTAAAATACCCCCAGCAATTAAAATGCCATCAATCTCTGGAGCGTGTGGGTGTGAATAAGAGGCAATTACAAAAGAAAACTACGAGTTCATTTAGAAAACCGCCAGTTCAGTTGTGAGTGGGAGGCGCTTTACAGAAGTATCTGAGTGCCTTTTCAACCTTGTGAAGCTAGGCTGATAAGCTTAACTTGTTCACAAGTAGTGCCACCAGTCAAAAGTGGGACAGTAAACTTTCACCAGTGGCACCTGTAATGGCAAGTGTCCTGCTAGTGTTTCAGTAAGGAAGGAGATGGAGCAGCTGAACCTTTAAACATTTCTGGATCTTAGTGTATGAGTCATATGATTACAGTTTGAGAAGCGGACTGCACAGGTTTGCTGCATTTAGCCTAGAACAGATGTCCTTCAGAAGTTCCAAAACTGTGATGGAGTGCACAAAAGTAACAGTAAGTGCTTAATTTTTAAAATTACTTGAAGTTATAAGAGCTATCAAAACAATTTCTCAAGGATAAAAAATGTTTACAGATGAAATCCATTACTACAATGCCATGTATTACTACTGAATGGCATTATTCCATAAAATGTCACATAGAGGCACAGAATTACCCTGGATCAAGGCAGTGAGTGGTTTAGCACAGCTTGCAAACTCTGTGTGGTTGTGAAAAAAAAAAAGAACTAAAAGAATGTGCTGAAAACTTATGAGGATTCATTGACTTTCAACATGTGGAAAAATACTCACTTGGCTCTTGGCAATTGTATCACTGTCCCATGAACTACAAGTGATAAAATGTCAAATGAGACAGTTCCATAAGTCACTGAAAATTGGTTTTAATTGAATCTTATATTTAAGCTCACAGCAAACACAGGATGTTTTACACATCAGTCAGCATTGTGTTGTGCGCTCTCAGAAGGGCTATCTTCATTCATGGATGACATTATTCAACACAGTAATTTAATCTGTGGCATGTTTTGCTCTCCATATCGATTCTTCCACACATCTCTTCAGGACCTACATGCTAACCATACCAACAGTCATCTACATCTTAATGTAGGCTGACTAAGGAAGGGTCAAAAGATGACACATTTCCTTGACCTGAAGAGCAATCTGAGCAAGTTCCTTTTTCATGGAAACAGTATCAAATTGTAACAAAACAAACACCAACAAAAAACCAGTACACAAACAAACCCCCAATCAAAAAAACCCCAACCAACCAAAATGTAAAAACCAAACCCAAACCCCAAATCAAGCAAACAAAACAGACCAAACCCAACCAACCCAACAATAAAACACAACCCACCAACCAAACCAATCCCCAAAAAACTAACATATGGATTTAAAGAAAATAATAAGATAATTAACATGTATTTCTGAGCAATACATAGTCAGATGCATGCTCTGTGCCCTCTCTACAAGGAGATGAGAATACCTGGAAACTTTGCTATTAGTTTTCTACAGTCTAAGAAATGGAACTTGGAGAGGGAAGAAGAGCACATATTAGACAAAGGTTTTCACCTTTCCAGCTTAGTTCTGTTTGTCCCAAAGACAATTATCTCAACACTTCCACAGATTTCATCAGCATGTTGAAAACTGAGCTTGAAGATCATTGAATTAAGTTTTATGAACACACATAACTTTCTGAAATCTTTACAAGAATAACTTTTCATCAAAGCAAAGGGTGACTGGCATTGCTGCTGGTAATAGCCAAGGCTTGTCAGAATTAGAAGTAATTGATGTACAAGCCAGCATACAGCAAGCAGATACAGTTGACTCACTTTTGGAAAATTATGTAGAGAGATTTTTTTTTTCCCCAGCCACTGGAAGCTGTGGACTGAAGTGTGTATGATACTCAAGCTGTAAGCTGCATGTGAGAATCTATTGTCTATGACAAATGCCCTAAAAATAGAGTAAGCTTGCCTCAGAAACCTCTAAAAGCTCTTCAGAAAGGACATCAACTGGTTGTATACCAGACTTCCAATACTTTAATGAAGTGTCACTTTCCACATTATGTACTGGAATGCACAGAAATCTCTGTGTTTAAAAAGAAATACAATTAAGTAAAAATAGGATTTTATGAATTTGAAGGAAAAAAACTGCCTAAAATGTGAGTAACAAAAACCACTGTAAAATTCCTTGTAATTTTTAACCCAATTAAATGTTTAGTTAGCCTCTTTGTATGACAGAAAGTAGATATTAATGGTTCAGTAATTCTGGCTGAGGTCTAGTAATGAAAAGACCATAGAAAACCCTATGAAGAAATGACCATGTCTCTACATATTGGTAAAGAGAATGAATGAGATAGCAATGCAGTCCAGTGAAGCAGTAGACTTTAAAGGGAAATTATATGACTAATTACTTAAAGACTGTATAATAGTTATGTAAGGACAAAAGGCTGTATTAGTGAACAACTGGAAATGTTTTTTTTCTTGGATGAGCTACTTGACTTTACAGTTTTAACTTTATTTGAATGATGCAGGTGCATGGCAATATTGCTAGATGCTTTGAGAAGACCAAAACAGAGAACTTAGCTCTGCAGCCTTAGCTTATGTGGAAACAGTGCAGAACTCAGTCACAGTCTGTGAGCAAGCAGGCAACTGAACTGAGCCTTTTGTGGTATTAGGTCTCTGAACTAGATGCACCGAACTGACTGTTTAACCAGTACTGGCTGTGACATATAATTTGTGAGATGAAGTTGGTGCTTAATGCACAGATACCAATTTCTCACTTTCCCTTAGTCATCTAACGCACTTGTTTATGCATATAGCTATTTCTTATTGCTGCATTTGAAAAAAAGAGAGACAGGTAAAACTGAACCTGTGTCTGAATCTAAACTAAAAGGGAATGAGAACAAATAACATTTTATACATGTATTCCAAGTTGTTCACAGATCTCTATAAGTAGAAATTTCATTTTTTTAGCTACTTCAACACTTTTGTTCTGGCCTTTTAAGCAAGAAAAATTGATCCTGTATAATTGTATATTATATGATATCCATGTTGGCACTATATAAAAGATTCAAGACCCACATTTCTCTCTCTCTCTCGGCCACGTTTTCAGGCATTATTGTTTTTCTTTCCAATTTATTTTAAAAGACTGTCAGTGTTATGAAGAGTGCTTCATTCCTTATAACCTGACTCATTCCAGGACAATCTGCATGATTAAGGACTGGCAGAGTTTGGCTCAAGCAAGTGGCACACAGCACTGCTTTTAAAGGCCAGTGCTCAAGGGGCAGTGGCTTCTCTTAGATTCACTCCTTACAGTCAACTAAATAAGGGGATAAGAGACTTGCTGCTTCTTCTTCCTTGCTGATATTCATCAAGCCTAATTTATCAATCTGGTAACCCGATGTTGGACAAAGACTGGCAACTCTTTCCTTGTTCCATGACTGAAACAAAAGCCATTTTTGCCTCTGGGTACTACACGCAGACCTTTCTTTTGCTCCTGAGAACTGGCAGATTCTGAGGATCTGGCAGAAGTATTTATTATTTGCTTAAAAACAATTCTGCATTGGATGGAATTTGGCAAGACAATTTTCTAACACTGAAGAGAGTTAAACAAAAAGTGCTGGAGGTAAGCTGTGTATGCTAAATTTCTTACATCCTGCCATACGTCCATAAGTGTGATTTACAGCAGCAGCAACAACATATGTCCAACAGATTTTTTTTTTTTCAAGTTGTTAAGCTAAACTATCTGTATTTCACCTTGGTGCATATACATATGGACAGAAAAAGCTCATTTAGAGGTTTGCCTTAAATAGGAAGCTGGGATTTAAAGTTCATGTAGCTCATTTATTTAGTGCAAGCCAACTTACACAGTCTAACTTGCAGTCTATATTTGGACATAGTAAGAGTGCAGTTAGCAGGTTGAGAAGTGACTGTTCCCATCTGTTCACTAGTTGTGAGACCACATCTGAAATACTGGGTCTATTTTGGGGCTCCCAGTGCCAGAAAGACATTGACAGACTGGAATAAGTCCAAAAAAGGGCCACCAAGATGACTGAGGATGGATCACACAATAGTCAAAGTGGGGCTGAAGGAACTAATTTGTTCAGCCTCAGAGAAGGTTAAGGGGAAATCCTACTGTCCACAGCAGGAGAAACATAGGGCTAGGATAAAGGGTATTTGGTAAAAGCAGGAATATGGGAAACTGAGTTGGTACAAAGAAAATCTGTCTTACTGCAAGGGTTGTCAAATCCTGGACTGGCCTGCTCAGTGAGCATAGTGTCTCTCACTTCAGAGATACTCAAAACTGTCATGGCCATAGCCTGGGGTAACATGAAAAATCTAGACTTGCTTTGAGCATGATGCTGGGTGAGAAGGCTTCTGAAGATTCCATCCAACCAAATGGTTCTGTGATTCAATGACTGATGTCTCATCATGGTTTATAGATAGCAATTTAAGTGGACACAAAAAAAAGCATCCACAGTGGCTTTAGAGGTGACCACTCAGCAGTACATTTCAGATTGAACAGCCCATTTGCTACTGCACTCTGTCTGCCCTTGATGTTAGTGTTTTCATGGGCTTTTAGTTCAAGGTGGTGTTTACGGGGTCCTTCACAGCCATTTTTTATGAGCAGTAAAAGATGACTACTGTTTATTAGAATTGCATTTCCATTAAGCATTTCAGTTGTGACTGAACACAGAATCACCATGAAATGTTAAATAAAACCTTCTCTCCTTTGCATGAGAAGCCAGTGCCTGTTGGCTAAACAGATTCTAGGAACTTGCATGTCTTTCTCCAGGAGTTTGGAAATAAAATTGAGGAACAACTTTTCCTTAGCTATGGGATCCTCAGATGACTTGATCTGAAGATATTGCAAAGATTTGCAGCATTTCACTACACTCTCTGAGACATTAGGAGCAGCAAAAAATACATCTTAAGCTAGGAAGCGTGTGCCAAGTACAGCACAATAGTAACACCCTGAGATGAGTGAAAGGCCACTGTTGGCTATTTGTAAGAGAAGGAAAGGGAAGAACTGCAGGCTGTTACAGCCATATATTATAGAAGAGCTCTAATTAGTACAACACATGGCATGCATTTATGTCTGAGAGTAAAACAAAAGATAAAGTCTCTATTTAAATTGGGTTGGGAAATGAAATAAACAGGGATAGGATAATTGAAACTCCTGGCTCTTTATTTAGTCATCAAAGAAATCTATTTTGCAAAAAGCTAGGAGCATTCCATTTATAGTCTCAGAAACGCTGAAGGACTAAGAGCAAGGCCTTTCGTAAAGAGATTGCCTGAATTAGTAAAGACCTAAGGCAAGTCTTCAGACATGTTTTCAATTTAAAAAAACAACTGTATATTGTAAGTTATTCCTTGATACTCCATTCACATTCTGTCCTCTGATAAGAGCATAATCTTGAGCTCTAATGAAAGCAAGTAGCGTTACGTTTGATGGAGGAAGAGATTTTGTTCACAAGCTCTTTTGGCAGGAGTACAGAAGAGGATGGATGAGGTTGCTGATCCTGAAAGTACCTGAAATATTAATGCAAATTTACCCAAGTGATATAAGGTAAATAAGCATTCCTCTTTGGAATAGCAACTGCTGTCAGGTTTGGGATAAGAACTGCCCAAGCATCAGTGCTGTAGCTACAGAGTAAGCAAAGCATGCTGATTCTTCTTCTTGGGAGCAACAGCTTGGGCAGAAGAACCATACAGTGAAACAGGGTCTCCAACTATGTTCTGAGACAACACTCCATTGAACCTCAGAATTTATGCCTGGGAGAGCATCAGGCACACAGCAAAATACTAAGTGGAAAGTATTGATGGGTTTAATGAGTCTAGACCCTACCAGAAGGGCAGCAGCGCTGGCTGGAGATAGTCCTCGGTGAACCTGGCTGGCATGAGAGATTTTTTGAAAGGTTACTGAATACAGAACCAGCTGAGTTCAGCTCTTGTCTTTACCTTTGCAGCCTTGTAAACATGCAATCTTTTATTTTGCTCTTGACGGAATATGCAAATACTTAATTCATCCTTACACCTGCTCTGGCATCATCCCCATCGTCCTACGAGGAACAGAAAATATGCATGAGCTGGGGTGCTTGCAACTCAGGATGTCAGCAGCTGTTTGGAGCAAAGGCGTCCCCCTTTACACTGCTCCGGGAGGTAGTGTGGGGATAGGGAAAACTAGGAGACAGGGTCAGGCGTGAGGGGTGTACATCAGCTCGGACCTGGCATAATCCCCCTTCCTCTACCCCCCTTTTCACGCCGGCAGCGCTGCCGCTGTTGCCTCGTGAGTGAGCCGCAGCCGATACACCACGACACCACGTCCCACAGCACCTCTCGCCGCGCCTGGAGCCCAGCGGGTGGAGCCGCGTCCCACCTTCTCTCTCGTCCGCCCGCTGTTGCGGCTGCGGCGCCAGCCCCGGGCGGCGGGGCCGGGCCGCCCCGTCCCGCCCCGTCTTGTCCCGCCCCACCGGCATGCAGAGGTCACCGCCTCCAAACTTTCGACGGACCGCAGCGTGCCGCGCCGCTGACCCATCGCCAGGTTGGAAAGAGCCGCCCCGGTGAGTGTGCGAGGGGAGGGCGGCGGCAGGGCTGCTGAGGGACCTGTGCCGTGCCGTGGGAGGAGGGAGCAGCCGCTGCTCCTCTAGGCGGGGAAGCTCGGCTGCTTGTCCTGCTCTGGGAGATCGGCTCCTCTGGCAGCAGCCGCCGGCGGCCGCGCTCGCCTCCCGGGACGGGAGGGAGGTGAAAATGGGATGGGGGGAACCGAAGACCGCGGCTGGCGTGGGGCAGGGGCGGGCCTCCGGCAGCTCCCGGGGACGAGTGCCCTCACCCGGGCAAGGTGCAGGGGGAGCGGGTGGGCAGCGGCGCTACCGAGAGCCGCACTTGCCTCCACCAGCGCCTCCAGCACCCCCAAACCCTTACCCAGCGCAGGCACTGCGGTCCTGGTGGAAGTGTTGCTTGCTAATGGCATCGCATCTTCTGCCGTTTTTTGCGGTCAGAAGCGGTCTGAACTGTCTGTGGACCTTCCTTTGCCGAAAGTTAGGTGCAATTTGATGCCCGCCCCTGAGGGTCTGACTGCTGGGGGGAGAAAAATGGGAAAAAAACCCTCCGGTGCTGTGCAGTATACAAGGTGTGCAAATAAATGCTATCAGCTGGAGAATTTATAAAAAAAAGAAAAAAAAGGCAGAAAAAGTTCCATAAATAGTATCTTTCTTAGGTGCAATTTGATGCCCTCTTTTGAGGGTCTGAGGGCTGGGGGTAAAAAATGGGAAAAAAACAGGGGAAACCTCTCCAGTGCTGTGCAGTATGCAAGGTGTGCAAATAAAGGCTATCAGCTGAAGAGTTTTTACCAAAAAGTGCAGAAAGAGTCCCATAAACAGTATCTGAGTTCTCAAATGCTATGTCATTTCCCACCCCCCCATCAGCTGAGAGCCCACTTTGGGCTTTGCCCATTTAACTGTCCCACCAACGATGTCAGACTTGTCCAATGTATTTCGTAGCTTGATGACACACCAACTCATTGCTGCCTGAAACCCTACTCGTCCCTGCTCCCTCCCTCATCTTTACCCTATTGAAAAGACCAAAACACCTTTCATCAGCCCAAACAGGGCAGTAACAAATAAAATAGAAGTGATAGAACAAAAGCAGGCTTTGATTAAAAAATAATAATAAAAAAAGAGGTTGGAAATAGATTTCAGTAGAACAGCAGGGACTAGAGAGACAAGTGGAAATATTTTGGGGAAGAAAGGGATGCTACATTCTTTAAGCTCTATCCTCCTGCCTGGATTATGGCAAAGAAGGGGCGGGGGGGGGGGGAAGTGAACTATGCCTTTCCTCTCACCCTTCTACTATAATGTGTAAATATGACCTGCTGTTATTTTGCACTGAAAAAATTACAAGATTTTGGAGCACCTGATGTTCCTGGGATCTCACCAAATCTCTAATAATATATGCAAGCATAATTCTTTGATGCAGGCACAGAGGTTTAAGGCAAAAGCTCAGCAGAGTTGTGAACTTCGTCATAGCCTTGGCCATGAAAATTGTGCTGGGTCTTTTTCCATTTTTGACTAAAGGAGTATTGAAGAATCCCTTCCTGCCGGCCATGCTTAAGCTAGTAGTTGATAACTGATTATATTAGTAAAATCTGCAGGGTGAGAGAGTGTGAATAGCTGGCATATCATGGCTAGGTGTCTTGTGGTGTTTCACATGTCAGGCTTAAACTGTTAATTGTACAGTAAATGCAGACTAAACAGTGTATCATAATTGTTACCAGCTGTGGAAAAACCACATTTCAGTTCATGCTTTTGCAAAAAGAGCTTGCAGTGAGAATTTTTTGGGGGTATTGTGTAGGATGCAAGTAAACACAAAGGGCTCAGTCACCTGCTGGTGAACAAGATTTGTCAGTATAGAAAATTACACCCAAGGGTAACACTGACAGATAGTTAATGGGGATGGATGTAGGGATAGAAATCTACAATGAAGGGAATCTGATTGTTAAAAAACAAACAAAAAAAACAACGTAAAAAAAGCCATGTGAAACTGAAGGCATCAATGGCTATGTTATTCAGGCAGATCTGAATTTAAGCTGGGCTAAGCTATGTGGAACACCCAATGGCACGAAAGTGACATTTCTTCTCTACTCTAGCTTTCCTTATGGAATGCATGAGTGGTGAAGTAAAGTGTAACTCAATTTTGGCTTTCCCCTCAGTGGTAAACGGTGGTGAACAATGCGTTTTCTTTGTGCGCTGGCTGTTTCTTAGTGTTTTCCCCAGTCAAGCCATGGAGTCCCCAGGTGCAGGTGCACAGTGCTCACTTAGCATGCCACCCATGGTCTGGCCAGTCTGCATGGGGACATGCATGTGTTACATTGGAGTGAAGTCCAAGGCGGCAAATAACTGTAGAACATCCATGTATCCAACTGTGCCTACTGAAGTCTTAGGGCAGCATAGAATTTGGCACAGCCTGTGTAGGGAAGGCAACAGAATGTGATTTTGATGCCAGTGGTGAAATTCTCACTGACATCAGCAGGGGAATGATTTGTTCTTCTCTATGACTGCAGTCATAAATAAATCTGTGATTGGCAGCCTTCAAAGAGCTGTGTTTTCTCAAACATTACACAGAAAGGAAATACTATATATAACTGACTTTTAATTGTTTCTTAGGTTGATTTCAGCATGAATAGGTTACACAGTCATTTCAGAGAAACACTATTATTTCCGTTCTGTTAGAGTGGTATTTTTGCTTGCCTTGTGGCACAAACTTTCCTAAAAGAAAGTTTCTTAAAGATGTCAGCAATTAGTTCTCTGGTATTAAGGAATGGCATAAACCTATAATAATCAAATAAGTATTTAATGGAAGCACTTCCCATTAAGGAAAAGCTGGAAGATTATTATGCTAATAAAGTCTGGGTGGTGCCATTCCCTGTAGAATTCCCAAAGGTATTAATGGAAATTTTATGCTACATCGGCAGTGGTTTTAGGTATTGGATTCTGAAAAGCGATATGCTGCCCAGCAGGATCTTAATCCTCTGCATTTACTTAGGCAAACTTTGTCTTTGAAATCTGTCCCAATTTTCAGCAGGAGTCATGCCTGAATAATATTGCAGGATCAGGCTTCATATGTAAGTGCAACAGAATTCAAATATATTAAGACAGATCTTCTCTTAATCCTGTGATGTAGAATGTGGGTTAGAAGAGGAAAGAGCTGTAGCTTTAGCTCATTACTTCTTTTCTTAGCCACTGCGTACTGACTTTTCCACATATTCTTGTACTATTCCTTTTTCAGGGACAGCTCTGTTGCTTACACCAGGCTGCTGCAAGGATGGGGCCCCTAGAAGCAGCAGGAGAAGAAAACCAGACAGATGAAATGAAAATGGAGCTGTTCACCAAACTGCACTTGCCAAGATACACCACACCACTCAATGAATTGGCTCTGGACCCTAAACCAGAACTGAAGGACAGTACAACGCTAGTTGAAGTACAAATAATCCTGATCTTTGCTTACTGCTCCATCATCTTGCTGGGAGTGATTGGAAACTCTCTTGTGATCCATGTGGTCATCAAGTTCAAAAGCATGCGCACAGTGACTAACTTCTTTATTGCCAACCTGGCTGTGGCTGACCTGCTGGTGAATACATTATGTCTGCCCTTCACATTGGTTTACACGCTGCTGGGAGAATGGAAGCTGGGACCAGTCTTGTGCCACCTGGTGCCTTATGCCCAGGCCCTTGCTGTGCATGTGTCTACTGTTACTTTGACTGTGATTGCTTTGGATCGGCATCGTTGTATCGTCTACCACTTGGAAAGCAAAATCTCTAAGCGGATCAGCTTCCTGATTATAGGAGTTGCCTGGGCAGTCAGTGCCCTGTTGGCAAGCCCTCTGGCCATCTTCCGCGAGTACTCACTGATTGAGATCATTCCTGACTTCAAGATTGTGGTGTGCTCTGAGAAGTGGCCAGGGGAGGGACAACTCAACTATGGCACCATCTACAGCATCTCCATGCTCCTTATCCAGTATGTGCTGCCTCTGGCAGTCATCTCCTATGCATACACCCGTATTTGGACCAAGCTCAAAAACCACGTTAGTCCTGGGGCAGGGAATGACCATTACCACCACCGGCGGCGGAAAACCACCAAGATGCTGGTGTGTGTGGTTGTGGTGTTTGCTGTCAGCTGGCTACCATTTCACACTTTCCAGCTAGTCAGTGACATTGACAGTCAGGTATTAGACCTGAAAGAGTACAAATTGATCTACACAGTGTTTCATGTCATTGCCATGTGCTCAACATTTGCTAACCCCCTTCTCTATGGCTGGATGAATAGTAACTACAGGACGGCTTTCCTCACGGCCTTCCAGTGTGAGCAGCGTCTGGACTCCATCCACCCTGAAGTATCATCAGCTTTCAAACCTGGGAAGAAACTAGAAGTAAAGAGGATTCAATTCCCAGGCGACTCTTTCACACAACCTACCAATGTCTAAGATATCTGAATTAAAAGAAGGAAGGAATATGTTGTGGACAAAGGGATACATCCATTTTGACACATGCGTTTTTAATGCATAGTTTTAGTCATAAAAGGTGAAAGAAAAATAGTAGGAAAGTCAGGGAAGGTGGGATAATTTGGTGGTAGTAGATTGGCTTCAGGAGTATGTAACTATACAACTGCAAGGACATAAAAGGTTGATACTGTTCATGGCTGTCTCCAAGAGGGTGAGAGACACTGCCATTCCTCCTGTTTATTCCTATGAAGTCTAAATGACAAAGGCAGAGTTTACTGACTTTGCTGTAAGATTTGCAGCACTGATTTGTAGCACAGGAGTACTGATGGTGGGAGCAGGTCATTTTTACATTGGATATGGAGATCAGGGAGAGCAGAAGTCTGCCAGAAGAACGAAGCTTGTGGGAGGGGAATGGGATGTCCTGATTAAAATTTGAACTTTTTGGACCCCTTCTCTCCCACAGGCATCTTTTACAAAGATAAGAGAATTAAGAACAGAAATATGTTACTGGGTTTTGGCTTGTAGTGAAATACTTCAAACCAGAGTATTTGAAATGGATTTGGGAAAAACCCAAACCAGACCCAAAAGCCCACCCAAACAACAGATTCAATGTGAAGAAAGGTCAAGTTTCTATATAAAATGAAATGTGGGGTTTGATCAGTCAAATGGGGTAAAAAGTCAGTTCTTAAGAGCCAGCTGTGGTTATGCTGGTGAGAAAATCAGAAACTGTGACCTGATCAGTCATTCCCTGCAGATCCTTACCTTTCATTCTGCACTGGTAACAGCTCACAAATGCAGTGCTTTGAAGTGGCATTTGAGGGCAGGGTATGCAGGCTCAGGTCTTCTGTAAGCCTTTCATAAACTGCCAATGTTTTAATTTTCAGGACCTGCTTAAATGTCTGACCTGTTATTAACTCCACAGGTTTTGAATTGTTGCTGCTTTCTCCATGGATAATAAAACAGCAGATAATTTTGATCCTCTGGAAAGGCTGCTAAATGGTAATGTGCTTTTCCTTGTTGTGGTTTTATGTCACGCACTCATCTCATCTTGGAGCTTTTTCCATCTTTAGCCTTTGTAAAAATTAAGAACATTTGAATGACTGTAACCTAATAACAGTATGCTAGGTTTATGTGATAACTTATCAGTTATTCTGCATGCTGTAGTTAATAGTTAAATTCCCTTTTTGCTCAGGTATAAAATTTTAATCTGTTTACTCTGTTGTACACAGCAATGTTCAACTCTTCTGTGTCTTTATTTAGCCCTCTTTGAACTTGTTAAAGAGACTGAGAAATTTTCAATCTGTGTTTATTCCAAGCTGCCCTGTTGTTTATCTACAATAAAAATAAGCATGGTACTTTCACTTGGAGTCACTCTCTACCTAAAGTCATCTTGCTCTCTCTTACAAATTAAAAAAATACCAACAAAACTCCAGTACTGAAGTGTTACCAGATTTTTATCCAGTGGAGAAATTAATCTTTGTATATGCATTATTTGACACCATCCTCTAAATATCTATGAAAATATTTGAACTTGGATTTTCATGAACAGAGAAGAGAGGTCTAGAGAATTAGTGTTTACTCAAGCAGGAAAATGTATCCATCATTCTTAAATAGTTTTACAAAAATAGGTTCTCAGCCATGTTGAGAGCATGATATTGGCCACAAGTTATTTTTGTCTGACTATTAATAGTATTCAAAATTTAAGCACAAAACTGTTATGGGTGAGGAAGGATTACAGAATTGTGCAATTATTATGGACATCAATCATATGTATCAGTTACAGTTGACTCTGAGTCCTTCATCAAGAGTATTATTGCCATAAATAGCCTCCTTTATTTAAAAAGCAGATGATTTAAAACTTCTATTTCAACTCCTTTAAGCCTGTTAGAGTGTGGTGTATGGACAGTTTTGAAGTGACCATGGCTGTGTGTTCTAAAGCTGCTGGGCTAATTCTCCCTAATTTTAAGTCTGCTTTATGTCATACTGTATAAAAGCGATTAATTGCAAACTATCTTTCAGTCTATCTCTATTTTACTGCATCCTGAGCGTTTTCTGCAGCCATGTTGAACCCAAGTCAGTGCACTGACTTACTGTGTTGCTTTTTCTCTCTGCTGTGTGGAGCTGGTGTCTTGGTCAGTACCCACTTCAGAGTCACAAACCTCCATGCAATGTCCCACTACAGGGTGTGGATTTTACTGCTGCCTCTTGAAGACAGGATATGGAAGCAGCAGCGTGCACACCCTGCTTAGTTGCTGCTTGAGGCTTCTGGATGAACGCAGCTATGCACTTTAGTATCCCTTCATGTTGTAAGAAAACTAGGTGCTTTGCTCACTAAAAGCACTGAAGTAGCAACATCCTTCAGAGTTGCCCCAAATCCCAGCTGTCAGAAGAATGTGGAAACAACAGGGTTTGTCCCCATTTCTCCTAAGGAAGGCTCTAACTACTGGACTGAGAAGCCTGCAGGGGAGCCTCTGCACTGCCTGAAATAGGAACTGGAATCCAGGTTTCCCCGTTCACCTGTTAATGCTTTAGTTAGTGTTTTGAAAAGCATTCTATTCTCTTTTTTAACATTGAATAGGTACAAGTTTTATACAAAGCCAAAGCACACCAGTAGCAACCCTCATTGAAGAATTTGCAAGTACATGGTGGGCAACCCAAAATTAAATGCCACTGCTGGTTCAGGGCAAGAGTTTGAACAAACACACCTCAGGGTAGGTTAGAGCTGTGCAAAAGCTGTTTGATAACGTTTTTATTGGAAATAATTGTTGCCCCACAGTTGGCATGACCATATTTTGTATAAAATGTGTAATGGACATACATACATTTACAACATATTGATAACAAGTTAGATAACACTAATAGTAATAACAAAGCAAAATATTATCTGCATTTTATCTGACAGACCACAAAAGAACCACTGGATTCCAAGATTAGTATAATCCATTTCCTTGCTTCATAGTTTCTAAACTCCCTTAGGGATTTTTCTTATATTAATCCAGATAATAACCAAAAAGGATTAATTTTGTCTTTGAATCCCTGGGTTATTTACCTGGTTCTGTCATTACAAATGCCACTCCACAACAAAGGAGCTGCTTTGTGCCAGGTTCTTTGCCCCATGAATCTAGGAGATTTATGTAAATCTATGCAAGGTTATTGTAACTGAAAAATCGTGGGTTTAATATACTGCAGTATAAATGCTTATTTATGCAATTGACAGTGATTTTCATATCTCAATTATTATTTTAATATTATTTTAAAATAAAATGAACACAAGGGTAGCAAGAAAATCTGAAGCTGCTAAATCTGGAGAAATAAGTCAGAGGATGAGTGGCTGAGGAAGCATGAAAGAGCACAAGAGTGGGGCTAGTGAGAATGTGATTGATTTATAGATTTTCCTTCTTCCCTTAGACTGAGCAGTGAGAGAAGCACATTCAAATTAAACCAAGGGAAATGAAGACACAGATCAATTATATGCATAAAGGAGAGTGTTGCCCAGGGAAACTGAGGACCTTTGAGGAGAAATTCCTGTGATCATTTGATCTTTAAAATTCACATCATATTCTCAAGCAAATGAACATGTGTGTATACATTATTTCACCTAAATGCAATATGGGAAAACCAATTCTGTGCTCATGATGTATGAGAAGTGATGGATGTGTTATTAATTCTGGCCAGTACATGGAGTGAATAACACATAGGTACTCCTTAGAAGCTGAAAAAATGGGTGCTTGGGTTGAAATCTTTCACCTATCAGGCTTCACTGAACTCTAGAAGGAAAAGAGCTTCAATCTATAAAACTTAAAGACTGTGGAATTACTTATCTAATGATGGAGTCACAATTTAGCTTCAAAAACGGTTTTCTTTTGTTTGGTTTTTTTTTTCTGGTACTGAGTAAGACAGACAGACTGCAGTTTGCCTCTTGGATCCAGAGCTGAATTTGCACAACTGGAGTTTATATGAAATAGACTTTGATTTGTGTACTTCACAACTCTCAAAATCTTAACCCTGCTATACAGGTTATTTTTGACAGTAGAATCTATGCTTACAGATGCACAAGGCCAAACTATTTCTATTCCTTCAAGGCTACACAGAAGAAATAGAAGTCTAAGGCAATTGTCTTACTTACTCTTATCCTCCAAAACTGTATTCAATTAGATATTAAAGTTTGGTGGCAGCACTGTGACTTTTTAATTTATTTGAAGTAAGGAAGCTGATGAAACAGCAAGCTTTGCTCTCATTGTACACTGGCTCAGTACAAGCCTGTCTTAGCAGATCACGGCCAAAGTTACACAGCCATTTGCCACTGAAACAGACCTGAAGATGTGAGCTGAGGTAGAGAGACCTTTCCCCAGAGGGCTAAGGGAATAATTTTTTTTCTATGCTTCATGTCTCTGTTTATGCTGCTGTGAGGACAATGTACATTGCATTTGGCAGTGTTTCATTGAGTTGCACTCTGATGTGGATTACTCCAGAGTGTAATCACGTAAGTGCCGCATGTCTGCTGCCACTCAAATTCAGTGCAGTCCAGCTTGCAGAGCTCTAAGATAGCTGACAGTAAGTGTCCACAGATGCCCTTTTAGTGAGGGCATGAAAGGTATTTACTGGCACAGGGAGAGCTAAGATAGCTGTAGGTGAGTAAGTCTGGTCTGATGACACTGTAGTTATGTCAGACTTCCCCTCAGGGTGGCTCATCCTGTGTGACTTAGTGTTAGATTGAGGTTTGATCTGGTACCTCTTGCTGTCTCCAGTACTGACATGCCCTAAAGCACCAAAAGCTGACGGCTACTTTGTAATCATACCTAAAACAAGTGCTTGTAGACTCCACCACCTCATAGGTGCATTTCTTCCCTGCACCTCCATCAGCTGGACTGCTCATACCAGAACTGAACTGGCAGGGAGATCTGCCTAGAAGAATACTTTACATGTAAGAAGTGATTGTGTTCTTATGATTACAGTACAAGTACTGTACTAACTGGCTAACAGGTGATTATGCCAAAATCTAAATACTTTAAAAGAGAACTGGATGCAGCTGTGGTGGGGTTGGAGTGTGCAGCAGCACAACCTCTCCTCCATTGCTGCAGCATGAAGCAGATACTGCTTTAGGCATTGCTGATTGAGCGGGACAGAACAAACTTCCTGCCCCAGAAGAGCTGCCTCAGTTTGAAATGCAGTGCTCCACAGTCCAGTTTCTCTCATGGGGTTGAACTCCTTGTTGGGAACAGGTGATTTATCCAGCTCACGCAGTCCCTTGATGAATTCCCCACTTCTGCATAAAAATTTTATGATACAAAAAGTAGACAGAACACATTTTACAATTTGCAACCTAATCATCTTTATCTCAAACGAAGGAGCTAATGATTTCCTTGCATTTGATGGCTTATTTGATGGTGTAAAGGATGGTATAAAGGACTTGGAAACTGTAAAGGACCAGGAAAAAATAGTGGAACATTTCCTGAGCATGGGCATCTACCCCTGCTTGCACTGAACTACACGGGAGTTTCTTGTATTTTCAGGCATACTTGAGTTTTAAAGCACTTTAACTGCTGGCTGATTATTTTGAAATTAGACCACAAAACTGGTCTGTAAAAATTTACTTAGGACTTCCCCCCCCCCCCCCCCCCCCAGACAAATTCAGCAAGAAGTATAACTCCAACAAATCACATTATTAAATCCAGTTGGTTTTTTCCTAAAGGAAATGTTTACTAGCCTTATGAAATGTGCTATTTGTGGAGACAAATGTGTCTGATCAAGCTTCCAACTTAGTTATTGGAATAATACTGTGGGAAACAGCTAAGATCCTTTAAGAAATTACTTCATCATTACTGATTTTAAATGCATGGGCTCTATTTCACCTCAATTTTTTCTTCTAGAGCTATTGAAACCCTTAGCAAAAGAGAAGGAAAATCGCTGTCCCTGTACTGGAGATGGGAAAACCAGGGCACAGACAAGTAAAAGGATTGCTGGGTGTCATGTGGTCCACACTCATTGCTTGTGGCAGTGCCTCTGTGTGGGTACATCTTGCTATGCCAGATGGCTAGAGCTGAAGGCTTCCACAGTCTCTGTAGAATCAGGTTGGGAGTCCCTCCGATTACAATTATTTTGCTAAATAAAACAAGAATATAAAGTGAAGCTGAACAGTATGCTGCTGATAGTCCACACCACTGAATTAGCATGCTCCTTGGCACTGTTTTGGACTCTGCCAACTAGTATTCTCTCAGAGAGACTTTATGCACATGCAGAACAGGCTGTTTATGGCAGATCGTGTGGCCAAGACTGCTTTGGTTCTCTCTCCTTCAGCACTGTCCGGTCACAGACAGTGATAGGACCTCAAACAGGTGCTCAGTGTCACCTCTGAGCACATAGCACATGTCAGTGGGTTCACGCTATGAAAACCCTTCACTGCTGGGCTGCAATATGTCTTTCCCAATTTCAAAAGTTTTCTGAAGATAAGTTTGAGGGATAAAGGGATACCACACAAGGCACAAAGGAGACCTAAGACTAAAACCCACAGAATTTGTAGGAGAGCTACTACTGATATACATTATGTGACCACAGGGCCAGAAGAACAGTGCACTGCTGCATTCTATTGAGCTATAGTTTGAATTTCATTGTGTGGTGAAGGAGGTTCTCCATCCATATACTAAGGATAAGGCAATGTGTCTTCCCCCTCTGCTCTGCCCTGATGAACCACCTCTGGAATATTGTGTCCAGTTCTTAGCCTCTCAGTTCAAGAAGGACCTCAGTGAACTGCTTGAAAGAGTCCAGTGCAGAGCCACAAAGATGATGAAGAGAGTGGAACATCTCCCTTATAAGGAAAGGCTGAGGGAGCTGGGTCTCTTCAGCTCAGAGGAGACTGAGAAGTGACTACATTAATGTTTACAAATGTGTGAAGGGTGATTGTCAGGAGGACAGAGCCAGGCTCTTCTCAGTGATGTCCAACAACAGGACAAGGGGCAATGGGTGCAAGCTGGGGCATAAGAGAGGTTCCACGTGAACATAAGAAAACCTTTTTCACTGTGAGGGTGACAAAACACTGGAAGAGACTGCTGAGAGAGGTTGTGCAGTCTCATTCCCTGGAGACATTCAAAACCCACCTGGACATGTTCCTGTGTAATCTATTCCAGGTGATACTGCCTAGGTGGTCTTTTGAGGTCCCTTTCAACCCCTATCATTCTGTGATTCTGTGCAATATTTTTGTCCTGTTGTCCATGTAGCCATCCAGCATTAATGTTGTTTACTTGCTTTCCACAGGTATTGTATTTTTGGTTGGACTTGATGATCTTGGAGGTCTCTTCCTGGTTGATTCTGTGATTCTGTAGCAGGTGTACGTGTGTGTGTATGATCTACATTTGCATCTAGATCTCGCTATACAAACAAAATGAGGTTTCAGTCTCAAAGAGCTTAAAGCCAATGTACTCAGCTTAGAGGTCATGGTTACATGATTACCTGCGGTAGACAGACATGGCAACACAAAAAGTCATGGAAATTGTACTCGTTGGTATTATATGCAGAGAGCCAACAAACCCCCTGCTTCTGTAGCTGACTGATTAATCATCTTAAGCCATGAAGAATAATGACAGTGAGAGCAGAACTAAAGGAAAAGGTAGATTATAACAAAGGCAGCCACATTGTCTATGGCAAGTTTGCTTCCTTCAAGGCTGAACATCCATGATTAGCTCAGTTATCTGGAATTGTAGGTAGAAAAGGAAAACAAAGAGAACTCATTATGTTTGGGATCCTCATTTTTATTTGCTTGCTTTCTTCTAATAGGGAAGCAAAAGGGGTGCTCTCCAACTCTCTATATAATTGACTACCAAGACACAGATTGAAATAAATAATACTGCCCTGCATAATTGCTATTCAAAAGCTTAAGCCTGAAATACACCCTGGAAGGATGCTTGCATCCCATACATCACCCTTCCGTTTTTTAGCACTTGTGCCTATGCTATGAATGCTGATTTTAAGTATCAGGAGAAGCTGCCTTTCTGAATCTTAAGTTAGCTGGAAACCTCAACGGTGTTTTGGCTTATTCTTGATAAACTGCTGTCTAGTGTCTTATAATGTCTTCTTCTGGTTTAGGCTATAAGAACACGCAGTAACATCCTCTAACATTGCTTCTTGTTTATTACTTAGCTATTATTGATTAACTCTTCATAATCTCATATACATGTGTTGCATGTGTATGATACAGCTCATTGCTGGCCTCTTTTTTTGTTATATAGTAGAATATAGCTGTATCAATCAATTAAAAAAATAAAATAAAATAGAAAGTCCAATCCTTCATTTTTATTGCTTAGTTTACTGCTCCTCTGAAACATAATACAAGTGATGCCAGAAATTTTCTCTCTGCAATTATATGTATGGGAGGTATTGTGGTAGTTTGCTATGTGTATAGCTTAGTAGTATAAAGTAGACTGGCTGTATAGTGCTTAAATCTTGCTTTCCATATAAACCACCCATGCCTGCAACTTCAACAACTACTTCAAATCACTATGCAAAACCCAGTAATACTGCATCAGCAAGGCAGCAGAAAGAGCTTTATGGGTGCTTAAAGGGACAAGAGAGCAGAATGACGCAGTTTGCACCACTCACATGCCTCCTGACAATCATGTACTTTGATAGACATTGAACTTCAGCTCAGGAAGGTGTTTTGCTTGCCTGTTTTGTCCTGTTACACAGAAAGTTGCTTGTCCTTTCTGATGCAGATGAGTACCCTTTGCATGGGCTCTGCTGCCTTCTGGGTCTCCCTGTTGGCAGCACTGTAGTGCCCTTGAAGTACTCCCAATTTCACCTTGGAATGTCCATTTCTACACCCAGTTTGTTATAAAGGAGTTTTTCCTCTTGGCATCTACAAGTAAAAGTCCTTAAGGATTGGTTTACAGCATTATGTCTGTAAAAATCCGAAACAACTGACATTTAAACAGCAGGGAAGAGGTACAAGACTACAACTCTATCACAGTAGGGCTTCCTGTTTTAATCAAATGAAATGCTGACTTGCCAAAGTAGGTACAATGGGAAATGTCAGAACACTGATGCCTTTTTTTTTTTTGTTATGTTGATAATTTCAGGTTAGAAACTACATTCATGTTTTTCTACTAAAGTTCCACCTATGTAGCATCACAGCTGCTGAGGCAAGAAGGCACATTAAAGAGGTACATTATTAGGACTGCTTTTTCCAACATAAGCAGACCGAACTACACTGCTAACCTTTGTATCGGTGGGCATGTGATTTTTTGTTTTAGTGTTCATATCTTAACTTCTATAAACTGATGTGCTTACTGCTGAACTTAAATGGATGGCCACCAGTTTCCATTACCAAAAAGAGCTAAGAAATGAAGGAAGTCAGATTTCAGTGAAGGCCAATTTTTAATTTAGGCTTTCAAGTCCCATTAATTCTTTTGACAATCTCACCATAATAAATATAATAACTTTACATATACATGCATTTAGCTCACATAGCCTCCTCTTCTTCAGCTGCATGGAAGGATCATCAGCATTTGACTGAAATCTCATGGGATATATGCCCTCACGCTGAAGCTATGTAGGGGGCCTTCATTTTACCTGACTATGTTGCAGCTCTAAGTATGCATATACTCTCTCAGAAGCACTCTCAGGATGTAAAGCTTGCAGACAGTCAACTGTGCTTCATAAACTTCTGGTACATCCATGAGAATCAAGAGCCCAGAACATCAGCACATCTCACTGAGGCTCTCTATCTCAAGGAAAACCATGCAGTTTGCGTAGTTTGCCACAATTGCTTCCTTGCAGTGGAGCATACACCTGAAGATGTCAATGAAGAGTGACTCTCAGCAGTGTTATTTTGGGAAAAAAGGGGTATTATTTTCTGTATCTCTACTGGTACTTTAGAAACCATGTATTTATCTGTAGCACCTGTTAAGATACTCATCACAATAGCCCTCTTGAAAGCCTGACATAGGGGAAGGTCCTGGAGCTTTTAGCTCTGCCTCATTTCCTGAGGCACTTTATTGATGACTCCTTGATACTTTCCTCCTGGATGTCAATAAATCAGGCTTCAATGTTCAGAAAGTATTTTGGTGGCTTGAGTCTGTAGTCAAGACAGCTCTCATCCTTCTTCTCCACCTCCCTCGCTAGAAGGATGCTGCTGGCTTTTGATTTCCAAACAATCCTGCTCAAAAACATGGATACAAAGCAGGGGAGCTGGCATCTTCAAAACACTGTGAAATTGCTTGTGTAATTAAATAAACCCCCAAACAAGTCCAGCACAGGCAGCGTCTGAATCAGAAATGAATGAACTGATTTTTAAGTGTGAAAGACGTATACAACTACACGTAGGATCTGATCCTCTCAGATGATGATGAGAACCTTTGCCTGCTGTAAATTTCATTTTCTAACTAGACTCCTTTCATGAGGAAAAAGCTAAAAGTCAACCCTGAACACAAACAACTTAGTGTCATCATCAGGCCTTGAAAGAAGAACAAAACCTACACAGGCAGAATTGGCTATTAAAGTTCACTGGATTTTCATTTTTGATTAACATACACAGAGCTTAACTTATATTTACTACAGCTCATTTAAAAAAATATGAACTAGTATGTTTTTATAATGTGACTACAGGGCTGGTAAAAGGGAGATGTAGGCTATTAAGGCACAGATGAGTTCCCATTGCTTATAGTCTTGGAAACACTGAATGCACACCCTGCTAGATGAGAACACTGCGGCACCTAGCAACTCAGGAGTACTTCGATCCTAATGTACTTTGGCAGGTATTTTATTCAGACTAACAGTGTGCCACTTGAGGTCATGATTGGTTTGTAAAGCCATGCTGAAGAGCTCTGATGAACTCTGTAAAATGAAATTAGACTGAAGTATTCTTTTGCATGGACAGAATTAAAGACAAGAATGATTTCTTATTATACCTTCACTTACTGTGTTATATTTAATACAAAATCTTTAGTTGCCTAAAACAGAGACTTGGCTATGTTTTGTGTGTGTGTGTGTGTGTGTGTTTTTGTCTGTTTAATATTTTTTTTTTCCTAAAAATACTTTATTTGGGTGAAATGTTATGAGAAAAAGGAGAGAGAGAAATCAGACTTTGGCAAATATACCTGAAAGAGATGTGTGAAACACTGGGAAAGAAAGAGAAATGTTCATCATACAGAAACGTACACGGCACAAAATACAGCTGAATATTCCCATTCATCATTTTCCAAAGGATTCAAAACCCCAGAAGGCAGGTACTGTAATCTGGTGACCAAATTCTCAGCTCCCATATCAGTGTAGCTCTACTGCATGTAGTACCACTAAACCCATTTATATCACATTGTGGCACCATCCTGCAGAATTCTGCCTTACACACACTCAGTTTTGGGTAGTGTTAATAAAAAGAAATGCACTATTTAGGGCTATGACACACTTTTCTTATGCCCCACTCTTCTCTCTCTGGAGTTTTGTTTGACTGTATCATAGGTAAACACTACTTGTGTCCTCATCAGAAATACCTCCTGATGTGGGAGGGAGAACAGAGGGGAAACAGGCTCTGCAGAGCAGCCAGTGCTATGGGCACACCAGGTGCCAGCAGCAATGGGCACATGGGAAGAAAGGCTAATAAATGGTGGTTGGGGGCTCTGGGGTTGAAGACTGAGTTTAGGAGGAATGAAGACATCTGGACCCAAGATTACAAGAAAATAAAGTATGGGAGCTAGATGGTGCACAGTATGGGGATAGGAAAGAGAAATAGAGGGTTTGGGCCAGAAGGTTAAGTTTTATAAAAGAACAACTATGTGGCGTGGTATTAGAGAGAGTCAAAGATTGAAACTGTGATCAGGGGAGCATAAAGAAAAAGAGGCTTGGCTCAGGCTTATTAATTCTACATCTACTAGGTTCCCCTTTCACTCAGCTGAATTGACACGTGTTAATGGAAGATTCCACTGGCCTACATGTTTTGCAATTTGAGCAGGATGGTTTTACTTTGTGTTCTTTCTCTTAACAAAAAGATATTTTATTCTGAGTTTGACCTGACAATTACAAGATTGGAAGAGATCCCAAGCAAAAAATGCTTTCACTGTTACTTAAAGCTGATGCAGTTCCCTATTTCCACTCCCTGTAAGAAGAAACCATTTTTGATTTTGCCACCCAGTGGACAGTCCAAAGGGAGCCTGAAACTTCTCATCATTAGCCAATTGCCTTGGTCAGAGTTTCAGCAATCCAGCTAATGGCTGACAGTTTTTTCTTCATCTGTTCTTGTTCCCATAGAAACAGGAACAAAACAGTCAAACTCAGGTAAAGCTTTTTTTCCCCCTCATTTTTTCTTTCCCCCTACCTTTTTTTCTGAAAGAAAGAACAGCAAAGATTTTCATGAAGTGCTACTTGCTTTCTGTGTCCTAGGGCTCTTTTTCATTGGAACTGGCAGAAAGTGAGCAGCCAGCTGCAGAATCGTAAGATTCTGTGGAAATTACAAGAGGTACAGGCCCAAGTAAGATAAAAATACTGAGATATTTCCTTAGTAAAGCATACAGACAATTAGTCAACAGTAGTAAAATATCAGTGGGAGTTTACTAGATGAAAAATTAAACAAAAAGTATGCAAAACCCACTTGTAAGTGTGAGTCTCTATCTTTGGAATTTAATGGTATTCATTTGCCCTAGTGAGTAAGGAGCAGAATATATTGTATGAGTTTCTTTCATTGTACTGTGTACAGACATGATCAAAACATTTGCTGAAATCAGATCCCTCCTTTTGTTATAATAATTTCCAGAAAAGCTTTGTGAATACTTGCACTCCCATTTTTTAGGCAATATGTTGCTCTCACTTATTCCTACTGAAATTGTTCCAGTTCTACAACAATACAGAGGAGCAGCAATGAGCCTGTTTTAGGGCACGCGTTCCTGCAAAAAAGAAGACAGTTTTACTTGGTGTTTAAATGTGCCAAAAAAGAAGAAAGCACCTTTACCAGGATGAGGTCTCTCTTGCCTCAAAATTGGTGGCTTTTATTACTGAAGTCACTGATCCTCCAGACAGATATATCACACGTGAATTGTAATACTCCATCCAGATTCAGCCTAATGGTGTAGGTGATATTTCTAAACTGTTCTTTCTCCTGTCATACTTACCATATTGTCATTCACTGCTAATTATTTAAAGATCTGTTAGGATATCACACAGACAACAATGCAGCTATTCCAATATATAAAGATTTTACAGGTAGACACATGAACTATGTCCAGTTTACATAAACTTCAGAAAATCCTATTCAAACCACACTGGAGTGTGTCAGTAAATGACGATGGTGGGTGAAGATAAAGCAACTACTAAAAAATCAATATTTAGCTATTATCCAGGGATACAGGCTGGGTTTATCTCTTTTCACACAAAATTACATAGTAATACATTCAGCATTTTGCTGCTTGGCTTCTCATCAGTAAATAATTTCTTATAAAAGCAAGCAGTAGGCTAGCTATCAGTGAAAGGCAGGCATCAAGTATCTCATTATTTGAGACATAAGAATCCAATGGGAAAATGCTGCTGACCCCAGATTTTTCCTATAATGTCTGTAGTTATTACTGTGGCTGCAAATATTATGCTTTTGAAAGGTGCTGGGCTAGCACCCACAGATTGATGAAAGCAGAATTTATCTTCTACACCCCCAAACAGTATAACACAGGCCAGTCAGCCTGATGCTATGCACTACCAATTATATCCAATTTCAGTAATCAAGGCTTCTCTGTGTCCTTCAGGAGGACATTTTTTTGTGGAGAATTACAGTCTTAGGATGTGTGTGCATCCATGCAAACCTGGGAGGTCTTTGTCTAGGAGTTGGATGGCAGGTTTGAAGCAGGACAAGTTTATTCACTTGAATAGCTGGGATTCTAAATTATGGATGTCTGATCAGTCTGAATTATGGTGTTGTGTTGTGTTTTTTTTTTGTTTAGTTGGTTTTGTTAGTTTGTTTTTGACAAATCTCAAGACTTGTTTTTAAGGTTGCTGTCCCAAGTCACTAGCGGTTGCTCAGAAATATTTTGGACTATCGCACTGCAGGAATGTAACTGTTCCAGGATTTGAGGTATGCAGACAAATGAACACAATGCCATATCATAGCTTGCAGAAGACTTCTAAATATGGCTGTTAAGTGCACAGCCAGAGCTGACTCAAAGTTTCTCCACAAAAATCAGTTTTCAGATGTGAAGTGGTAAAACTCCCTTTTGCCTAGCTCTTGCAAGTGCTATCCTCCTTCCCACAGAGCACTGGGAAAAGGAATGCAAAACAGTGCTGTTCCTCATGGGCCTCCTTTCCCCTGCCTGATGCTGAGCCCCTGCTTGGGGAAGGACAGCACTCATAACTTCTGGAGTCACCATATGGACTAGACCAGGGAGTTTGGTGTGCAGCAGCAGATGGAGAGCAACACAGGTTATGATCCCCTCTTCCTTAGTGCTGGGGCCCGATACTATGGTATGGGCTATTATTTCAGATATTCTTTGGAGTTTATTCACTTTCCACATGCACCAAAGAGGCTGGCTAGCCAGCTTATGATTACACTGCTATTCTACGGCTAGATCCTAGAGCTGTCAATCAGGCAACAAGCCTACTGCAGTGTCTGAGACCAGGAGCTCCTGGCTCAAATCACACTATGAAAGCATGGAACTATTAGCATAATTTCTGAAATCTGAAGAAAACATAGCCATGGTTAATTTCCCCAGACATTCCAGAAATACCTTTCTTGTTTAAAATGTATATAGGTTAGTCCAGTGTTATCAGTTTAATGAGAAACCTAATGCTTTCACTGCTTCAGTCATCACTTTTCCTAAAACTGTTTTCAGATTTATTTTTTCCAGAGAAACATACAAACAAGGAGCACAAGGTACAGTATTGGTGAGTAATCTCTATCTTTGTACTTCAGCAGGAGCCTCAAGCTCTTCTTGATGTAGCACACATTCTTCCATTTACTAATTCTTTAAAGACCGATTGACACTTTACAGTTCACCATGATTAAAGAGCAGAGCATATTCAAGCTGTTTCAAAAGTACACAGAAAGCATTTTCACTTTGTACTCCAGGCCCTTCAACACTGCATATTGAACTAGACTAGGAAAATGTTCTGGCCCTGCATGTATTCTGAGTGAGAGAGCATCTGTTCTCAGCATTTTCTAACTCTTGAAGTGACCAGTCAGCAGGAGCAACCAAAGCCAAAGCAGCATGTTCTTTTTAAGAGTACTATCACATTGCACGAACACGGTCTCTTCTCATATGCTGTATTATTCAATTGCTCAATATGTGCATGTGTTAGAATCAATGCGAGGAGTAAACAATATATGAGTACAGATAAAGAAAATAATCAAGGCACTGAACAAATTAGATGATAAAAATATCAGGGTTGGAATGAATCCCAAGTGGCTTTCACTTGAATCTCTTTAGTCACTGTGTTGAAACAGTCCAATTTCCTCATAAGACTCTACAGATTCAGTACACAATGCGCTGAAGAACGATGCTGGCAGCATGCCATACTTATAATAAACAATGAAGTACTATAAGCCAGAAATTAGATACATTATCTTCAAAGCCTGACAACAGCTAAAAATCTAATAGGGCATCCTGACAAAAGAGGAAAATAAAATATATGCAGCTTATGGGGAAAAAAAGACTTTGCCAGTAAAGTAAATGTTTATTACCTGCCACATACTGGTACCATTTCTATGAAGTACTGAAAAATACACTTCTGTCAGGAACAGCATGTATTCAATATTGTGCAGCCTTAGCAACCAAATAGTATTAACTTCAATTTACTTTGAATTTTTTGCAAGAGGACAAATTTAGCATGAGACCACACAGCATCAAACTGCCATCCTAGGTGTTTTCAAAGTTCTCCAAAATGGTGTTGAAGGCATTCACTATTACAAGAGATAACAGCGTGCTTCAGTGTCAGAACATAAAACCAAAATACAATGCCAAGACTGAATGAAACATCACATTTACCAATAGCTATAAATGAAATTGGATTAACATCTAAGAAGCAGCTATTAGAAAGGACAAATTGTGAATTGATTGAAATGTGAATTCTGTGCACAGAGCTGTGTGCATAGCTACAGAAAGACTAATAGGGACAAGCACACCCTGTGATGGGAACGTGTGTATATGGGAGCACGCTGCAGTCTCTGCTTCTGTAGATGCCAGACAAGATGAGTGCAGATAACCAGATTAGCAGTGCCAGGCCTGAGTAGAAAGTAGTACCATAAAGAAAAAAAGGGGGTGGGGGGTGGGGGAACCACCAAGCAAAAACTGAAACAAACCAACCAACCAATCACAAAACCCAAACCACAGAGGAAACTAAAAAACTTTGAGAAAGCTTTCCAAGTTCTCAAATCTAATGGCAAAACTTTCTAAAATATCTAAAATGACTAATTTAAAAAATAATAACTAGCTCTCTGTGGCATTTAGGCTTTTCATTGTTCCAGTAATATATATTGGTAATCTACTAACTGTATTTCAGCACAGATTAAACGGTAGGAAAAGCATACATCTGCCAGAATGTGGCATAACTGGAAAAATTGTCTGTTTTTGCTTTGAAAAGCTATGGAAAGACTTCTCATATTCCTCTTTGAATCAGATAAGAATAAAGTAAATGGTTCAGGAGAGCTGGCTCAAGTAGAAAGGCATTTATTAGACATACAGAACTAGGTCAAATTATATTAAGATCACAAGCTTTATAAGGGAAAGCCCACATGTAAAGATAGCATGGAAATGGATTCAATGCCTATCAAGTGTGGAGGAAGATAAAATGTTAAAACTATTGAATGACTTCAAGATTATGCCTCCCTAATGCTGATAACACTGTATTTAAAGGATTAGCATAATCGACAATTATTTCATATTGTGTAAATATAAAGTGTAAAGAACTGCAAGGGGCTAGAAATGGTAAACCAGTGTTGTCAAAAGAAAAACAAAATCTGCTCTGCCTGCCTATGAGTACTTACTGGATTTTTTTCAGTGAAAAACTGAAATTATTAAAAATTTCTATAGGCTGTGCCTGTTTTCTATTAAAAAAATGTATCAAAATTTCACTGAAAAACAATCTTAGATTGTTGTTACTTAAAAGGAAATCTGCAGAGGCTCTTCAGGAAAAAAAAAAAAAAAAGGCAATTTCTGATGCAGGTAACTTTGGAGGCCTGGAAGTAAACTCTCAATGAAATAGAAAAGACAGGAATAGGAAGAAATGAAAGCAGCTTTGGAAAGGATGGCAGTAGAAACGAAGACAAATGAGGCTGTAAACCAATATTTATGTTGGGATGATTGAAATAATGTTGTGAGGCCTGCGAATCATGGAAAGTAAGAAAATAAGACCAAATGGAGAACTGCCTCAGGAAATGGATAGAGCACATCCTCGCCACCACCTTTCCTCATGTGATGGCCCTCAGGGCCCTGTGCGGCCAGCTGAGAAGGAGCTAGCACCATGGTCCTACAAAGCTCTTGCAAAGAGAGAACAGGCAGTTAACGTAGGGAATTGTATGCATAAGAGCTTCTGATTTCCTTACATTTGTTTGTTATAATGAGCAAGTATCACTGTACATTAGAGGTTGGAAGGGACCCCAAGAGATTATCAGGTCCAACCCCTCTGCCAAAGCAGGATCGCTTAGGGTGGTCTGCACAGGAATGCATCCAGGTGGATTTTGAAAGTGTTCAGAGAGGAGACTCTACAACCTCTCTGGGCAACCTGTTCCAGTACTCCATCACCCTTGAGTGTAAAGAAGTTTCCCCTCATGTTGAGGTGAAATCTTCTATGTTCAAATTTGAAACCCATTGTGCCTTGTTTTATTACTGTGCACCACTGAAAAGAGCTTGGTCCCATCCACTTGACACCCACCCACCAAGTATTTACACACATTGATGAGATCCCATCCCATCAAGACTACACAGCCCCAGGGGTCTGAGTTGCTCCTCATATGGGAGATGCTCACATCCCTTAATCACCCTCATGGCTCCCCATTGGATTCTCTCTAGCAATTCTGTCTTTCTTTGCCAGGGCCTTTAAAAATCCATGTGGGAACAGCAACAACACGACACCAATATGATGCATAAATCATTCAACTTTATTGACTATCAGCTCTGCTTTTATGTTGCATGCTCTCACTGTTCTGCAATATGATAGGCTGTTCTGCATCCTCATAAGCTGTCCACATGCTCTTCTGATCAATCTGGTTGGTTGTTGACATTTGTGCAAGTTGAATCCAACCCCAGATTCACATCTCCTGTTATGCTACAATGTTTTCTTATGGCTCTTTCCCAACAGTTGTTGCATCAGAACAGCAGTTCATGTTCTTTTACAAGGCTATCATAATACATATTCTGAACAAAGCTATTATGGATCACATTCTAAATTAGATGTTTATGTCATTCTAAGTAAGCTGCTTATGCTAACGCTTCAGGACATACCAGGCCCCACATTTCTTGACCTGGGGAGCCCAAAACTGGACACAGTATTCCAGGTGTGGTCTCACCAGGGCAGAGTAGAGTGGTACAAGAACTTCCCTAGACCTGCTGGACACACTTTTCTTGATGCACCCCACCATACCATTGGCTCTCTTGGCCGCAAGGGTACATTATTGTTTCACAGAGAGCTTGTTATTCACCAACACTCCAGAGTGCTCCAAGAAGCTGTTTTCCAGCAGGGCAGCCCCTAACCTGTACTGGTTGCATGTTGTTGTTCCTCCCCAGATGCAGGACCCTGCACTTGCCCTTGTTGAACTACATGAGGCTTGCCTGTACCCAGCTCTCCAGATCTCATTGGATGGCAGCATAGCCTGACAGGGTGTCAGCCAACCCCCCCAGTTTTGTATCATGAGTGGACTTGCTGAGGGTACTCTCAATCCCCTCAACCAGGTCATTGATAAAGATATTGAACAAAACTAGACCCAGTACTAATCCCTGGGCAACACCACTGGCCACTGGCCTCCAAGTTGACTCTGTGCCACTGATGACAACCTTCTGAACTCTGTCAAGGCAGTTTTCAAACCACGTCCCTGATCTTTTCTATGAGGATGTTACGGGAGACAGTATCAAGTGCTTTACTGAAGTCAAAGTATGACATCCATTGCTCTTCCCTTATCTACCCATTTGGTCATAGTTTCATAGAAGGTTATCAGATTCGTCAGACAGGATCTCCCCATGGTAAATCCATGTTGGCTGCTCCTGATAACTTCCTTGTCTTCCATGTGGTTAGAGATGACCTCCAGGATGAGCTGCTCCACCATCTTTCCAGGGACAGAAGTGAGGATGACTGCTCTATAGTTGCCTGGGGCCTCCTTCTTGCCTTTTTCAAAGGCTGCAGCGACATTCACTTTCTTCCAGTCGTCAGGCATCTCTCCTGGTCTCCAAGATTTTTCATAAATGATGGAGAGAGGTTCAGCAACAGTATCAGCCAGCTCTCTCAGCACTCACAGATGCACCCCATCGGGCCCATGGATTTGTCTTTAGTTGTTATAAGAGATCTCTGACCCAGTCCTGACTGACCAGTGCAATGTCCACATCTCTCCAGTTCTGCTCTTGCTACTAGAGACCTAGCTTCCTGAGGGCTGGTCTTAGGAGTAAACACTGAGGCAAAGAAGGCACTCAGCAACTCTGCCATCTCTGCATCATCAGTTACCATATCTCCCATATCATTCAGTAGTGTGCCTACTTTTTGCCTGGTCTTCCTTTTATCACTGATATATTTGAAAGAACTCTTCTTCCTCTCTTTCACCCCTCTGGCAAGATTTGGCTCTAAGAGGGCCTTGGCCTTCCTTATTACATCTCTACATTCTCTGACTACATCTCTATAATCCTCCCAATTGATTAGACCTTCTCCCCACTCCTTTTTCTTTGAGTTTTAGTAAGAGTTCCTTTCTTATCCAGGCAGGTCTTCTGCCTGCCTTACTTGATTGCTTTATTTTTCAAGGGTACACATTTCTCTTGAGCTTGGGGTCATAGAATCACCAGAGTTGAAAGCAGCCTCTAAAGGTCATGTAGTTTAACCCTCCTGCCTCGCCCCTCCCCCCACCTTCATCCTCCCAAAGCATCTCCTGCTCCCCCACCATCTCCCCCGCACCTTCATCTTCCCAGAGCAGCCCCTACTCCCTCTACACCCTCCTCCCCACTGCCTAAACACCACCACCATTTTTTCACCCAGCCTAGAGCCAGGGGTCAAGACCCTCAACCACCCAAGATAGCACACAGAGAAGCTCAGCCCCAGTAAGGAGGCCCAGCCAGCACCCGTGGATGATATTAGAGGGAGCATCAATCACCTTCCTAGCTAACCGGGGGGCCACCAGGCCCCCCGGCCTTTGTTGTCACCACCACCATCACCCAGTGTGCACTGTGAGGACTCACCAGTGATGAGAGGAGGATCCCTCAGCCCAGATGGGCTCAGCTTGGGGCTTCTGCCTTTCCTGGAGGGGATTAAAAAGGGGAGTGGGTGGGGAGGGAAAAGTGGCTACACCTGGAGTGGGAGGAGACTCCAACAGAGCCCAGGTGCTCTAGGATTTGAGGGGGAAAAGGGGGAAAATGGGGTAGAAAAAGGGCAGACTGTGAAACCAGGGTTATTGAAAAAGAATAGATATTAAAATAATATTCATATATGAATTATTGACTTTTAGGGCTTGCTAGATGCTTAATATGGCTAGTTTCAGGATGTTCCACTACTCTTGGATATTAGGTCATTTATTGACAAACCCAAGCATGATTTTGATAGGCCAATATTAAATTCAATAAACAGGTCTCACTCTTCCATGTACTTAACCATCTGAGCTGAAAAGAGATTTGTAGTTAAATTACTTGAGTAGACTAGACACAGAAAAAAAAAATCTAAATTAGCTGGTTTCAATGCCAGCCCACTCCAGAAATTAGAATTATTTTAATCACCCTTTTGCACATCTATCATCATCAGAAAATCACCGAATGGCAAAGAAACAATATTGGCTGTCTGCTCAAGACTGGGACAAGAGAGCTAGCAGATTTCATGAAAGTTTTGATGCCTTTTAAGAAGTGAAAATAAGGGAAAAAGGAAATCAGCTTTGAAAGAGAAAACCCCTCTACCATAACGCTAGGAGAGAGAATGGAATTAGTCAACTATTACTCATTGTTTAGTTCATGTTTCTTTATTTTCATCCCAATTTGTATTTTTCACAAGAACATCTCCCAGTGAAGGCACAGGCCAGAGGGAGAAAGGTCCACAATGTTCAGCTTCAGAGCTGAATTCAGGTAAAAAGATTTATTCATATCCTTGGTCAAACTGAAGGCACACATCTAAAGAGAAGCCCCAAATGCAGCATCATGGGAATACTGTTGCTCCTTCCTTCTGTTGCTGTCTGGGATGTGAGCTCTCCTAAGTGAGGCCATGTCAAAGTCTGCCATGTAACCTGGGTAACTTCTTGTCTGGTTCCCAAACCCAGCTGTGAGCCCAACAAGGAGCCTTCAAATGTTGTTTTCCCTTTTTCTAAAAAGAGATTCATGCAGAAAATGTGGCTGATGTGTGTCAGGTTGACAGCAGGCTGCCCAGGGAGAGACATGCTGCCAGCAGACAGGCAGCCGGTGGGTCAATCTGGACATACCCAAGAGATTATTGCTTTCCTTTATTTATCTGAAGCTAGCTTGTTGCTCAACACTGAGCTGAACAATGGATTAAAGGTTTGTAAGTCTCTCTTCCCATTTCATTGTGGGTAGATCACGAACTGGCTTGGATCCCCTTGGCTGATTTTTTTTTGGTTGTTGTTTTTTTGGGCAGTATACACAGAGTGATACTGGAAGTGTATGTGAAATGGCACAGTGGTCTAAATCCAGGCGTATTGTGGCTGGACTCGATGATCCTAGAGGTAATTTCCAGCCTAAATGATTCTATGGTTCTATATACACCAGCTTTGGAGTAGCAGCAATCCCCTTCCCTTGTCTTTATGAAGTATTTTTCTAACACTCCACTCCTCCTCCTCAAGAAGCAAATTCACTGTTACTGAGGTCACTCAAATCAGAGATGTCAGACTGAGAGGAGCAGAGTCCAACTGATACATGAAAAGTGCAACCAACATAAACCAATATAGCCCTAGATTTTGACTAAAATAATGTATTGAACTTATTCTGCCATAGGCACTTAGGAGCTGGAGAAATTAATCAATGAAAAAACAGCAGGTCCAATTGCAGATTGTTTCTTGACTTGTTCCATACTGAGAGAAATGGTGAAGCTGTAGCTTACCCACAGCCTTTAAAGAATCCGTATTTTTTTGACATTTAGACTAAATTTAAACTGCAATTCATGGCAATTTCATGCTGGCAGATGATTATCAGTCTTTCAAGTCTATGGTGTGATTTTTAACCACTGTGCTGCATTATTACCATTTCACATCTCATGACATAAAGTTAATTTAACATTAACCTTTGTATTCATGGAGAGAAAAAGGAGATGTGTAGCAGAAAGCAAAGCAAAAGACATCTCTACATTAGGCTATAAAAGTATACACCAAGAATAGAAAAGAGAGGTCAGCATCTCTGCAACCTACACTCAGTATCCTACAGGGGCTGATGTGAGCTGGCACACTTATAAACTCATGCAATATGATGCCAAAGTAAGAGTTTCTGGGAGGATCTGGGTAACTCACTAGACACCATTACTAGATGACTATGTTTTCCTTTCTCCTTTCACAGCCAGCTGCAGGATTCTCATTTCTTATACTCCTAGGAAAATGTGTTTTCTATTTTTCTTTTCCTGTTGCCTCAAGCCATGATTCAATGCACCAGCAGCAGCTCCAGAAATAGGCAGCCCTGATCTCATTCCTGGGCGCTTGTCGTCAGCCCCATGCTATGTGTCTGTGAGACAAGGGGAACCCATTTGGGTTGAGGTATTGCCCACATCATGTGGCATTTTTAGTAAAAACCTGTTAATTTTCCCAATCTTGTCCCTGGCAGAGTGGGTCCAGGAAGATGACACCACGTTAAAGGTATGCCCTTGATCTTTACTGGTGTCTTCTAGAAATGGAAAATCTTGTAAAACATTCAGCATCCTGTATCACTGCAGGGCTAGATTGAATTAAAGCAATACAAAGTGTAACATCAACTGAATTTATTTTTCAGGGGAGGATAACACGAAGTCCCATGGCTCTGCCTTTGCACTAAAATTCAAATGAGTGGCTTGTATTTATTTTTTTTTCCTGCTGACTTTCAACTAACATGCAAATAATCAAATTTTAATTATGCCATGTTAATGAAAAGTGAAATTGCATATCTTATGTACCAGTACTTTCAAAGCTAATTTTTAATTTCTCCTGAGGTGAACATTTGTAGCCAAAGACTTTGCACTTACAGAACTGATCCATGCAGCAACACTTAACCCAAGTACACAAAGTGATGAGAAATTACAGGGGAAAAGTTTGCCATTGGTGAATCTGGGCAGTTACAAAATGGAATGCCTCCCTCTCCAAATCCAATATAAGGAAAGATTAAATTAGTAAGAATCTTGATTATCATGTTCCATAATGAGATAATTACTTGTTTGTGGAACTAGCTCTTCATTATAGATTACATCTTCAGATTTGGTATTTTCTGACTGTGCTGCAGCCAGCTGCATTAGAATGCTGTGGTCTCACAGTCCCAAATGACATTGTGCAAACAGAAATATTGACTGTTAATTCTAGTGTGACAGTATTTTATAACAGTGGAAAAAAAAAAGATCTCAGATTGTTTTTATGGCTAATTCAACCATTATTGTTACCTATACCACAGTCTCCAGTTGCTGCTTCTCTTTAATTAGCAAGCTACACTACAATTGTCTCAAGTACCATTTACTAAATCACATGAATATGATACAAATTAGAAGTACATTAGTTGGAAGGGAGGTTTGTTAGCCATAAGCATTCAGATTAATAACACTTTAGCTCTAAATTTTTATCTTGTGTGTTTCCATCCCCTTTATTATTATGCTTCGATAAGTTGTTTTTGGCAGTTATGGGTGTTTGATTTTTACCAAGTGATGAATCATAATTCACAAACATCATGATTCATATGCCTGGAACAATTCACAGCTTTAAAGACGCATCTGAGATTTAGAGGTGTATTTAACTCTAACACAAATTACGGGCACATTATTCCCTTTTCAGTGGAGACTTCTCTCTTCACTACTGCAGTTATTCTCTAATGAGAATTGGTGTTTCCTACTCCTTACTCTTGGAATGAGAGCTGCAAGGGAGAGAGAAAGAGGTTGATGTTCTCTACCTTTTTTCAGCTACCCACATTTCTGTTATAATTTCTTCTAGCTCAATCCCTTTATCTCTCACTCACTCAAAGTTACTGGGATTTTATCCTGACTGCAAATGAGAAAACAAGGTCAATGCTTTTTTAAAACTGTAGTGGAAATATTTAATCTTCTCTTGATCATACCAAATGTTGTTGTGCTAAAAAAAAAAAAAAAAAAAAGGAAAATTAATCAAAATTTACATTTTGTGAAGAGCAAACTAGAAATGCAGGCTCATTCCCTAAGATGATTCACTGTATATTAAATGGGAACTAAGAACTTGACTGTTGTGGAAGTTACTGTATCCATCCAGCACAGTATCCTGGTTGAGGCCCAGCAAGCAACCAAGTCCCAAGCCCATGGGGCTGGGGTAAGGAGAGTTTAACAGAGTCCACCTGACTCCAGCCCCACCACATCACCATCACCTGCTCAAAGCAGTCACCTTGCCCCAGACATCCATCCTCTTATATAGTGGGCATGACATCAGTATGTTATCAAATACTCATTGGCTGTCTCAGCTTCTTGTGAAGAAACCCCCCCCACACACCACCACACTCCACTTCCCCCACTCCTTAAATTAACCCTTTCCTAGCAAAATCTAGGACACCTAGTAATGGCCACCGGCCATTTTTTGTAGAAAAGTCCTTCATTGACAGTGTCCTCAGAACTGATTACAGCTGTGTCATGGCAACTTAGAGCTCTTCTGGCAGCATGGTCAGTCCAGCAGAGAGGCTGGTGCTAACAATGCCACAAGAGCAGTGGTGCATGACAGAATGTGGATCATTTCAGGAAAACAAACAAACAAACAAACAAACAAAAGCCCTAACAAACCAACCCACCACCACCTAAACACATAAAACACCCAAATCAAAATGCAACCAACCAACAAAACATAAACCCAAAGAAACATAAACCCAAAGAAACCCCAAATGAAACAACCCAAACCCACCCAACACCCCAAAACCTGCAGTACTTCTCTGGGATGGGTTAGTGTTTCAGCAGACCTCTGGAATGAGACAGGTATACAGTTTGAGTAGAAAAGATCATGAAGACAGTCTAAAGAACACAGGGGTGAACATGCTGAAGTGACTGGTTTGGGTATTGACACTGGAGCAGAGAAATTAGAACATTGTTTCAGAGTGACATTGGTGACAAATGCTTTGTGCTCTCTGTAGAGAACCACAAAAAGGAGTCAGGGGTTAAAAAAATGTATTACAGATCTCTGAGATATTCAGTGAATGATATTTTTTCATTTGTTTTATTCTTAAAACCCCAAACAGAGCTTCTAAGAAGAACTGTCAATACAAAGAAGCTTTTTCATTTACATAAATGTATACAGATCCTCAACTATTGTCTCTGGACAGATTTGCCAGGTGTTAAACTAGTAACCAATATTACACTTGGTCGTTTTTGTTCCCTTGAGTATGTGGATTTGCTGATCACTCAGTTCTTTCTGCGGGCACTGTTTTTAATACTAAGGGGGAGACCACTGAGGAAAATGTAAAACTTCAATCTCTATCAGTGACAAAAATGGAAAGAGTAGAAATAAGCAGATGGTGCATTATATGGCATCATTCTTGCAGAACATATACATATATAAAAATAATTTCTGTCTCCATGAAAAAAAAAATAAAGGCTGTTATGAATAACTCAGATATCCTCTCATTTAAAGAGTATCTCATTTGTTGATCCCGTCAAAGCAGAGGTAGGTAGAACTGGGAAGCTATGTGTAAGAAATAGACTGGGTTCTGTTTTCAAAGGTAAATTTTATTTTAAGATCACCAGGTGGAACAAAATTTTCTTCCAGATTTGGTCCATAATTATTTTATGCTTCCGATGGAGTTCAAGATAAATCAGGTTAGTTTCAATAGTTTATTAACTTTATCTAAATTATCTAAAATAATTCAACATACGCTCTACATTACTTTAATTGATATAATTAAATTGACAGAATCTGGTTGTTTTAACTAATTTTACAGTTGTCATGAAGTTCATGATATTTTTCAGTGTTCAGTGTGTCTTAGGTTATCAGTGATGAGAATGTAAGAGTGAAAATGTCTTTGTGTTAAAATGAAGTTAAAATTCTGCAGATTAGCTACAGTTTAAGTCAGTAGGATGTAGTCTTAATCATCATTTGTACAAAGCCAAAAATTTGATAGTCTAAATAGGTAGTTAGGCAGATGAAATGAACTTTAGCATGATCTGGGTTATCAATCTGAATAGAGATGTAGGTGAGATGGAAGATGTATCCATCTCCAAGTCCACATGGAGGTATTAACCTTTATCCTCCCAATGACCTACCATCAAGCATAGGACTCCAGCATTATACTTCATCCAGGAGGTTTGTAGATGCCACAACCCCTGCTGCCAACAGAGTGACCCCATCAGCCACTGGTTATAGGTGCTAGGATGGATGGAGGCTGAGCCCTACTGAGTAACTTCAGACAAGGACACTGTTTGCTAGAAAAGTAATTTCCCATATATACTTCAAAGCTGCTAAGGCACTCACTGAAATAAGCCCAAATTAATAAAATCTGATGAACTGCAAAGAGATAGTGGAAGGGATTTCAGCTTGTCATATTAGCTGATCCCAAATCAGAAGTGTGAATCTGAAATTCATGCCAATTTCAGCATGAGGACTTGAAGTTTAGCCCTGAATTGTGGAGCACTTGGCTTCCTGGGAAACTGCATACCCCTTCTGTGTTTCCTTCCAGAAGAGCTGAAACAGGAAGTAATTGCACCACTACTGGTACCTAGGATTTTCTTTTTTCTTCCCCCGCCAGCCAGCATATAAGTTTTGTTGTTTGTTTGTTTTCCTGGCTTCTGAACTAAAATGACAAATACAAGTACCTTTGAGCAAAGTTTGAAAGACAAAAGTTTTCTCATTAGCAACAGCTGTACAAGAAAAAGTGATGGAACCTGGGCTTGTATTTCTAAGGTCAGAATTAGGCTGAAGCCTTAGGAACTGAGAGCAGTTATCCACCAGAGTCCCAACAGGAGCAGTCCTAGCAGAGGCCAGGTCACTCTGGTATGCGGAGTTGGATCTCTCAGAAAGCTCAAAATCAGGATTGTACCTCCCCAGGTTTTAACACAAGTGTTAGGCATGCTTTTATTCCTAAAACATCCAGGTCTTGATATTATAAAATATGCCACAAACTGTGCTTTTCTTTATAAACAAAAGGTAATTTAAATATTTTCCTGTTGATCTTAAATGTTTTTGCCCCAACAGGAAAACACTAATTAATAATTTTAAGAAGTTACATGGCCTTTAATGCCTTTTTATGGCCAAGACATGTGGTGCCAGTGCCACGAAAACCCAAAAACCAGAGTTATGGGCTGAATGGGAAGGATACACAAACAAGAGTGGAGATGGAAATTTAATCTGCTCATAGCTTCTGCCATCAAAACTAAAGAGTTAGAGGCCAAAGACATCACAGAAGAGAGTGCCACTGAAACATTCAGTGAAGCAGAGGTTCCCAATTGAATGATCATAGCATTACTCTAAGAATAAAGGAACATACAATGTCCTGGGACACATAAAGGCTATGAAATCAAGCCTTTCACTTCATATTTGCTGCTGGTGGCTTGGAATCTGTCACTAACTCTGTGACTTGAAACACTAGTAAATAATGCTGGTATTCATAAGAAAAATTATTGTTAGATAAGCACAACCTGATATTAAAAGCAGGTTTTCAAAATCCTCTCATGATATTTATCACTTTCAGAAGAATACATACCATCTCTTTCCCTTTCCAGTGATTAGGTTACCATGAAAACAAAACTTTCAAAGCTGTGCTAAACTACATTTTGATGGTAGTCTCCACTTGTGTCTTGTTTTGCTATTTATGCTTTTTTTTTTTTTTTGATCTAAAGTTAAAAATGCAAATGGTTGTACAATATTTTACAACTTATACGTTTTTCTACTGCCAGTTTTCAGAATAGAGTCTTTATGGCAAGAGGCACATTCTCGCTGTTTAGGGGCTAAATTACTCTAACACTCAACAAAATAAAGCCCATTTTGTATGTGGAAAAGTAACATTCAATATATCTTTCATTATAGAATGAGTACTGAAAGAATAACTGGCAGAGTAAGACTCATCTCTTCAGATTCAGTACAAATCTTCCAAAGTAAAATATGTTCAGTTTTCCATTACCTGAATTATTCTGTGACCACAGATGGGTTTCTTTCCTCCTTTCTTTTTGTTACTGACAAGAGAAAACCATGTGTTTAGTCCAGTCATTTTATTGTCTTTTTTTTTTTATATCACAAAAAATATGCTTATCTGAACTGATTCTTTGTGAATCTTGCCAAAAGCTGTTTCATGAAATTAGAAATATTATAGAAACCCTGCTTGACCCATCCATTTTGAATTATTTCTGATGCAAAAGATAAGCTCTGTGCTTACTATAAACACATGCTTATTACCACACATAGAGACAAACATCCCTTAGAAACTCCAGATGGTGTCTCAGCATGTTTCACATCAGAAACAGCTGGAAGTTACTCAGAGCTTACGGAGGAAATGTATGTGGCTTTTAGGAACACATGGAGTTACTATACACTCAAAACACACCTAAAGCTAAAGAATATATATGTTTTTTTAATTACATACATAATGAGAATATTATACCTCCTCTACTCTTCAGAATGGATGCAAGTCAACAAGGTGATGAGTGTCCTCAGGTTACAGAAGTAATGAGTAAGAGGTCAAAATCATGTAGGCTTTGGTGTGTCTATGGTGTGGGCTACCTTTCTCAGTTTCATGTACTATCTTTTAATTCCCATTTCAACTTCATAATATGGAAATGTGGTCAAATGAAAACCTTACTGTTAATTTTCCTCATAGCAGGAAATATGGTCTAGATAGATAGACTAACACATATTTAAAGTACTGAAGGAGCAAAACATATCACTTTTTGCACTTGGCAATACAAAGCAATAGCTTCTTGTTTAGAGACCTTACCAGAGTCCAGGAACAGATGGATCTTGAAGTGTAGAGACAATGAAACTTTCCAAAAGTATTAATAGAGCAAAGTATGAAAGAATTAGGAAAAGCACAGGTTCTGTGTTCCTGACAGCTTTGAAGTGTGGGTTTCAATTTTTTTTCACATTCTGTGATCTAGAAAAGTACCTGAACAGAGCTCAGAAAACCTCTGTAAGTAACAGCCCCCATACTCAACCCCCCAAGCCATATACTTAGCTGTATTCGATCATGAAAGACAAGAACAGGAATAACGTATGAAATAAAAGATCAAAGCTTAGCCAAGAGTTGCAGAAGTTGATAAAAGGAAGCTACTAGAGCAACACTGTACAGATGTTCTGTTGATTGTTTCAGAAATGCTAAGGCATCCTTGCAGTTTTAAAAGTTTGAGAAATATTGTATGAGAGCCGTGTTTTCTTAGGCAGAACTGTGAACTCTGGATGTGCTGAAAAAGATATCTGCCTAGAGTCAAATGAAGGCCCAGCCCTACTGACTGCTTGCACTTGAAGCTCCCACATCTGATCCTCCATAGAACTAGGAGCCAGAGCATTTGGAAGCCAGATTCTAATGCGAGTAGAACATTAAACTGATATGGTAAGTCACAAATTTGGTACCAGAAGTACGCTTTCCCTTGTGGGCCACTCACTGAAGAAATAAACCTATTTTTCATATATGCCTTACAATATACATTAAGAACATTACTAGTTTAAAGCAAAATTGAAGAATAAATAGAACTCATCACATGATTTGTATCAAAGGAAATAACCATGCCCCCTTCAATCTTAAGCTATCTATTTAGTTCTTAACATCAAGTCTTCTCTCCACAGGTGGGTTGTTGTGTGCTAGGTGTTAGAGGCAGATGGTGGAGGATTTGGTTTAGCTTTGATTGAGGCTTCCTGAATAGAAGAAACCCAGAAGCAGTCTCAGAAGAAACAAGAGATGTGACCATAACAGCCAGGATACTGATTTTCCTCATGAGCTACTGCTGAGATGATTATGTCAGCAGCATAAGAACATCCTATGGAGTATCTCTGATGTCTTCAGCAAGTTGCCTCCAGTGGGAGGCAAGATTAATATCAAGTTCAGCCTTAATTCAGCAAGCACCTTTGAAATGTAATAAAATCTTGTTCTTACAAATGTTTAATTTTTTTTTTTCCAGGTAGTGTGCTGGGAGCCCAGGCATCATTCTGTTTCCAGCCCCTGATCAGACCAGGCCATCTTTTAAGCTGGTTTAATACTGTTTCTAAAAAGCTTCGCAAAATCAGCTCTACTGGTACCCACTACATTACAAGAACTCTCCTGGTACATTCAAAGCACATCCTTAAACTTAAATTTTCTTTCCTTGCTTGATCCTGCCTATCCTAAAAGTTGTTCCCAAATCCTCTCACTATAGACTGTGTTTCTGCCCTGATATGCATGGGTGTAACTGTGCAATTCAAGTAAGTGAAAAACGGTGGCTCAGTACATAAGCTTAAGCCTACTGGTAAGTTCTGCTGAAAGAGAGAAGTTGTTTGTTCCTGGAACCAATCAAGTACCAAAGCAGGATGATACACTTAATTTAATTCTGCATGTAAGTAACACTTACTGTAGCAAAACATCTTTAAGGCAGGGAAAACCTTTCATTTCTGGGTGAAACAAAGTATCGTGAAATTTCCTTACTTAAATGAGAATTGAACTCAAATGGGATTTTAGGCAGCTGTTTTCACAGCTCTGCACACTTGTCAAATCAGCCTGCAGATTCTGGGGAGCAGGAAAGCCAGTGTGCACATGTAAGTCCAAATAAATACTGTACCCATAAGGCACTTGTGGTGGTCCCAGCTATATCTACACTTAGGAAATTCGCACAAAGCTTTGGATTGGCAGGTTATTCAGGTATGTTTCACCATTTCTGATTGTCTATTACAATGGTATGGTAGGGTACAAGTAAAGACTATAGACCAGGCACTGCAGTGGCATAATACAGATCTCCACTGACAGGAATACAGAACAGTTGCTTCTCACACTTGAGAGTGGGAATCATGCCATCAGATATAGAAGCAAGTGTTCATTTAAGCATGTCTGTGAAGCCATTGACCAAACTCCTTTATGAGATCTTCTGTTCCCCATTGTTACTTGTATTTCCCACAAAGCTGTATTTGAAGAACTACAGGCACCTTCAGTTTCCTCACTGAAAAATTGATGATCTCCCACAAGTAAGGAGAATTTTATTTTTTACACAAAACATGTAATGAAGAAACTACTCCTCATGAAAGCATTCTTTTTGAATGCCATGGCTCAGTAACACATTTTAGTGCTTGTTGGAAATAGAATAGAATTAACCAGGTTGGAAAAGACCTTTGAGATCATTGAGTCCAACCTATCATCCAACACTAATCAACTAAACCAAGCACACCATTCAGTCTCTTCCTAAACACCTCCAGTGATGGTGACTCCACCACCTCCCTGGGCAGCACATTCCAATGGCAAATCACTCTTTCTGTGAAGAACTTCTTCCTAACATCCAGCCTAAACCTCCCCTGCTGCAGCTTGAGTCTGTGTCCTCTTGTTCTGGTGCTGGTTGCCTGGGAGAAGAGACCAACTCCCACCTGGATACAACTTCCCTTCAGGTAGTTGTAGAGAGCAAGAAGGTCTCCCCTGAGCCTCCTCTTCTCCAGGCTAAGCAACCCCAGCTCCCTCAGCCTCTCTTCACAGGGCTTGTGTTCCAAATCCCTCACCAGCTTTGTTACCCTTAATGAATCATGTGCCTCAAGTCAACATATGAAAAAGCACTCCATGAAATTGGTGTGGATTCATCTGCCTCAAAACTCTGAAAGAGTATAATGTAACTGTTTCAGGAGTACCTTGTTGCCATTTTTAACCCCACTGTACTATTGTAGTAATTGGAGAAACCTAATCAACTTGATGAGAAACTCTTTTTGGACTGTTCTAGACTGCAGGGAAAGGGAGGCCCTTTGGGCTAATTTATTCAGTGAGGCAAGCTGAACAGACAGCATTTTCAAAGTGGCTTTGACAGGAACTTAACTGCTGATGGAAGTGGGCACTCAGAACACTTGGCACTTCCAAATGGCTTTGGAAATCCCATCTGGCTAGAATTAGGCTCTAGGAATGCATTTGTTTCTTCCCTTCAGAAAAAGAAATTAGCTTAACCCAATTCGAACTACAGTGCCTCTTAAATCCTTTCTCTCACAGTAGAAGATGCTTTGATGGTGTAGTAAGTCTGCTACATCTTCTCTTTGCAAAACTTCTTTCAGTGTCTTACTAGCCAGAAAGGGGCACAAGTTACTAAATCAATTCCTCAGAAAGGCTGTGAAGGTTTTTCCATCCAACTTCTAATTAGCTTTGGAAAAATTCACAGTGTGGTAGAGTATGCAGTAATCAGAGTGAAAGGTAAGAATAGCATCCTGTCTATGATGCAAAAACGAGATTCACAAATTTATCAACACATAACATTATCATAAAAACATTGGTATTCAGTGTTCTCATGACAAACAGATCTTGAGAATGCCCCTGCATCTGCACATGGTGCTGCTCAGGAACAGGAAAGATAAAACTTTAGTCCATGAGAAATAAGAAAGGGAAGTAAAGAAGGATAACTTTATTCACAATTAGTGCAAACTAAGCAAATCTGAGAAAGTGAAGTGTGTGAGCAACACAAGGTAGTAAATGCATGAATGAGGTAGGAAGAAAACTATTCTGCAAGGTAGCCTTTCCTCACATGCTTGCATAGGCAATTGTAGCCTTAACACTCACTATTTTAGGCACAAGATGAACTACATTCCTTGTGTATTTATCTTGTTTTGGTGGCATTTATCTGAGACATCAGTGTAATCCAGATGGGTATCCCCCCAGTTCAGCTTGCTCTCCAAGAAAGGCAAAACATGGAAGGTATGGATTCCAGAGAAAGAGACTGGCACTAGAGTGGAGCAAAAGTAGATTTTTGATGTGTATTCCTCAAGCTGCAGTGTTGCAGGTCATCTCTCACCTGTTGCACAGCTCAGAATTCCTCTTGATTTGGACATTTTTCTCAAACTTTTATTGAGTTCTTATGTACTAAAATAAAATACCTGGTTTTCAGCTTATTGTTGTTTTATTCCATTCCCACTATTTAAAATGTAATCTACTTTGCATTTATTTCCATGTCTTTTTTTATTGTACTTTGGGAAAACTTGAAGGATAGAGTGAGATATCAGGCTTACTTCTGACAAGCTGTGGGGAGACGTGCCAACCTGAGATGGACAGGTTACTAGCAAATAGTAAGTTTATAATAAACATGGAGACAGACTTTTTAATAGGTTCTATAATGACAGGACCAAGGGTAATGGCTTTTAATTAGAAGAGGGTAGATTCAGACTAGATACAAGCAAGACACTTTTTAGCACTGGAACAAGGTGCCCAGAGAGGTGGTAGAAGCCTCATCCCTGGAAACATTCAGTGTCAGTCTGGATAGGGCTTTGAGCAACCTGGTCTAGTTGAAGCTGTCCCTGCTCACTGCAAGGGAGCTGGACCTTTAAAAATCCTTTTCAACTCAAACCCATGATTCTCTCTCTAAACTATAAAGCAACTTCAGAAAGAAGTGCATGATCCTGAAAGAGGGAAATCTCACTGGAAAGGTTAGGGTGGTTATAAGCAGTAACAAGCCATCAGCAGCATGCTCAGCAGGTGTGCAGGCTCTAGATAGAAAAGAAATCTTTCATCCCTGAACAGGGTGTCACAGCAGCGACTTCTGTGGGTCTGTCAGCAGCAACAGCACTGAATCAGCTATCACTAGGCAAGGGCAGCAGACCAGGACTGCCAGCAGGAAAACAGAGATGGCCCTTGGGGTGAGTGGAAGGCAGCACTAAAAGGCATCCACTCCATTTCAGCTTATCTTGCTGAATGCCTCAGCCAACAGAAAAATGAATGCCCGTATTAGTGCCCCATTGCATAAAGAGACAATGTCTGAGATTACAGAAGCTGTAGTGATAAATACAGATTTCTTCTTTTTGATCATGAAATGTTTCTTCCCAGCTGTTCCCTAAGGTATAAGTCATTTTTTCTGGAGAACTGCTGGTTAGCTGTTAGTATGAGATGGTACCACTGACTGCACAAGTGACAGTGCTGCTCAGTCAGTTGTTTGCAGCAAGCAGCATGCAAACAGATGACTTTGATCACCCTGCCAGTGACAGGACAAGATGGAGTAATGTGGTCATCTAGGGTACTTTCTCTCTCAGATTAATAACAGAAGACAACAGAGAGAAAACAGGACAAGCAAAGTGCAAGTACACTCTACTTTTTGAGAGTTTATATGGACCTCATTGAAATTTGCCTGTGAAAAAACACCATTAAAATGGCTGTAGCAGAAAATTGGAAACAACTGAGCTTTTTCTGTTTGTTTCATCCATTTGACAACATGCTCTCAGGAGAGCAATCTATAAATATCTGCCAAAGACTTGTGTTCACAACATTATATATCAGTTTTGATTAATGTCAGTCAGTCACTGATCAAAGCAGAGCTGTACAACGAGATCACTTGCTATTGATACTTTATAACTGATTTGCAATATACCTATACAATTAAAGCACTACCCTAAATTAGCAACTCTCCAACTCTTGAGGGAAATACATAGCTTGAACTCTGCCTTCATATAGTTAAATAAATTTGCCTTTGATGAGCAGAAATAACTCTGAAGTCTGCTGGCACTATAATTCATATGTTATTTTAATGTCTTCTGAATTTACTCTCTCAAGGGTTTTTTGCTTCCTACAGGATATCTTCACCCAGAAAAATCAATGGTATCTGACCTATACAGGACCCATAACACACATCTCAAGTCCTGAAGAATCTAAGGCTAAATTTGCTTCATAAGAGTATATTTATAGTACTCATTGTGTAGAATCTGAGCAGTTATTAGCACTGCAGTCCAATGCTCTAAATCACCAACACTTATCAGTGCTGTTAAATTGCCAGTCACCTTTCTAGACTCCACTGAAACAGGAAATTGAACAAGAGATTTATCAGTAAGTTAATGCAGGCAACCAAATACAAGGGTCCCCTCAAGGGCTAAAGACCTGCTCTTACGCTTTCATCTCTGTCTCAAAGCCCAAATATAAACAGCTTCTTTACTAGTTAATTTACAGGGATTAATAACTGGACAACTTTGTAGTTCACTTCAATAAGACTGGGAAAACAGGTCGTTAAATCATGTCTTTTATCAGCCTGTTTAGGCTTGTTCTGAAGTCTGTTCTGCATCTATGAATGATTAGCAGCAGGTGTAAAATAGTTCCCCAAAGGTTGATACAGGCAAGTCCCATTCATTCCTGGATACTCCTGACAACAGTTCATTAATTCCCCAAGTTTTCCAACCTAAGTCCTGGCATTCAAATAAAGGGTACATCACATCTGTTTCCTTTGAGAGACCTTAAATGACCTTAGCCAGTAATTTAAACCTTTGGCACCGTTACCAACTGTCCAGCACATTTATTTTTTCTTTCCATGTTCTAAAGAAAGAACAAGGTGCCACTGGGTTGGTGTGGTTTGGTTTTCCTTTCCTTCATTTAAAAATGATGGGGGGGGGGGGGGGGTTGTTTGTTTTTTAATATTTTTTAATGTAAGGTTTGGAATATTGCAGAATTTTGAGATCCTGTGACCCAAGGGAGCTAAAAACCAATGCAAGCTGTATTCTGCTTTTCAAATGAATGGCTGTAACTCCTCTGATATTGCATTAGAAAATAACATAATTATTAAAATGATCATGTGTGTCTCAAAACAGTGAGCAACAGAGTAAGTATACTTCACAGAAAAAGAACTAAATGAAACAATGTAGAAAGGGGGAACCTGCGTGTCAACAACACAACTCAACCTATTGCTCAGATAGAGGTAGGATTCAGTTTAATCTAGTAAAAATGAAGTCATTTCACTCAGTAAATGTCTGCTGTCCAAATCCTGCAGCAGTCTTGCTTGGATCAGACCTTTGCAACTGCACTGTCTTCAGATACAGCAATTAAGCCCAATTCAGCAGCTGAGGCTGGTGTGGATCCAAGGAAAAAGATATCAGCATACAGCAGAGGAGTATCAAAGTATCAGTCTAAACAATAACACCTGAGATTACTCTTCCTTAAAGACACAGTTTTAACTTACAGTTGTTTCCAGAATAAGAAAGGTTAAAAAAGAGAAAAAGCCCTCAATCTATGAGGAAGGAAATTGTTTGTGCTTTTTCTTTCTGTAAATCAGTCTTGTATTCTAAGTGTAGTGGGGCATCAAAAACAAGTGCTGCAGATCTATTAAAAAGATAGATCACGCCAGGAGTCTTTAAGCAATAGGACTTTCTTAGCAATGTTTCGTAGCAAGAGCACAAAAAGGAGCATAGTGCAATGCTGCTATTTGCTTTAGGGTGTCTTGATCCTGTTGATTATATTATAAACTTCCAGTAACACACAGTGGCATGGGAAGAACAAGCATCAGCTGAGGAGCACACCCCTTTGGAAAGGTTATTTCAACCATAATTATTGCTACAGGAACTGCCTCTTCTTATCATCAGATGCCAGACTAGGTTGTTCAGTCATACTGTCTGTTAATATGGCTGCATAGCAGTGCATGAGCAAAAGGCTTTAGTGACTGCTTTTCCCCTTCGTTCTCCTAATACGTTAGATGCTTTGTCAGACATTCCAGATAGTTTATGTCAATGACAAAGACTGCCTCAGGCATCAGAGGTGGGCATAAACCTGGAGTATCTCACATTTCCATTTTTCTTCAATGTCTAAACAGTGACATTTCTAGGCATCGAGTCTTCCCATGTGACAGCATCAGCTTTTGATTTTTAAAGAGATTGGAACAAGTGCAGGGATAGCTGTTTCATATGTACTTGCAGATGCTAGCACAAGAACAACTTTTATGAGTCAACTTCTTTTTAAGTGAAGTATAAATAATTTGCTTATTTGAATAGTAGAACTGCTTTCTCCCTATACCTAAACTTACAGCAATTGACTGATCTTCCGGTAGTAGGTAGCTGCAACTTTCTTATGCTCTTATTTTCTTTTCCACTTTTGAACCAGGACTACTGTGGTACACAAACCCAGAAAAAAGTTTCACCAATATTTATTATTGCTAGTGAGGTAAAAATCAATCCAAAAATTGCTAGACTGTGAAGAACAAATGAATGTGATGAAGCACTAACTGAAGCTACCTACTACAGCTCTGTTGACCACTTTTGCTTCATGAACAGAAACCCTTTTGTTCATAGCAGTGATCAAAAATACCTTTTGCTAAAATCTGCCAAGGGAAAAAAAAGCCCTTTTTTTTGTGCTATACATGAAGCAATAATATCTCTCTCCATGAGATCTTCTTGGGAGACTGCTGAAACTACAATTTTGATACCCACTCTAGGCATGTTTACTTGCACTGATCCAGAGCGGATAGAGAGAGGGCATGCAACAGCACAGCAAGAAAACCCTTTATTAGAAAGAATATAACTTACAACTGGTATGTGGTTTCATGCTCAAAGACTGTGATTACTTTGTTCAGTCGGTCACAATCTGATTAACAGTAATTGTTCATTGTTCCTTTATTCCATTTTTTCTTTTGAACAGCTGTAAGATCATCTTGAAATGAGAGGAATCTGGTGAACCTGAAGTTGAATTAAATTTAGACTTCTGAAAAAAAAGAAGGATGACTACGTGAAATGCACAATATTACTTGGAGGAACAGTTTTAGCATATATATGGAATGGTTGTTTGAAGTTTCACATTGTAATTGCTGGCAGCAAGCCTTCCAGTCACTCATTTTAAACAGTCCAGAAAAATTCTTTCATTTCCTGAGGTATAGTCAGAAGTTTGGGCGGTTTGCTTCCAAAACTTTCTCACTGTACATGACAGTGGTTTACAGTACTACTTAGAATTCTGTTACACCAAATGACTAGTCACTTGACATTCACTTCCTACCTGGAAAATAGTTCAGAATAGAACAACCAAGTAACAACAGAGAGCACAGTACACTTCACACAAAACTTCAACTGGAAGACTTCAACTGGATGAGAAGGCATTTGTAATTCCATGGGATGTTCTTGCTTCTAACTCGGAAGGTTGTGAACAAAGAAGAGGTTATTATAAATAAGTTTATATTGTTAGGGTTTTATTAAAAATCCTAGAAAATTAAAACTCATGGAAAAGCACACTTACATTTCCATTTGCACAGTATTGTACTTATGCCCATTGAAATGCTACGAAGAGGTAGGATTTCCAAACCTGAGCATTCAAATGATTTTCATAAATTATAAAATTATTGTGAGTTCCAGCTCCCTTATTCAAGTGAATTTTAATGAAGGTCAGTATTAGGAACACCTCAGCAACTAATGCTATCTTAGAAGAGGATCATTACTGGTGTCAGGTATGTTTTAACCTAGTATCGGGTTAGCTTATGTGCCAAGAGTGTTGGAGTGATCCAACACTCTGAAAAAGCAGAGATTTCAAATATATACACAGTAAATGATATTCAGTAAAATTTAGACACTTTCAAAGTGCTATAGAAGAATGCAAATTTTGAGTTTTATGTTCTCTTTAAAAAAAATCAGAAGCATTTTATTTTCACTTCACTTCACTTTCAGTCTTCTACACATTCCCTCATCACCCAGAACTCTGTAATTTCTCAGCTACATTTCTTCTAGAAAAACAGAAAACAGAATGATCCAGGTTTTGTAAGCCATGCCGAGAAATGCCTGAAAACACTTCCAGAACACAGGAAGTACTTTGTGCAATGAATTAACAGCTGGAGGGAACAAACTGGAACATCTTCTTTTCACTAGATATCATGCCAATCCACAGAAGAGAAAATAATGTCTTTGTGTCACCAAAAAAATTGTCTTCTTGTGTAAATACACAGTTTTGATCAAATCCCATTTAAAGGTATTGCATCCTGGCTTTTTTTGAGCATTGGAATTGAGCACTGAGCTTGTATCTTCAATACTTACTGAGCAGAAGCAAACCCTTATTTCTCAGTTACAAAAGAATATGTCTTCACGTGTGAAAAAAGATCACCAATGGGCAGAGTACCTAGATGCTCAGGGAATGAATGCACGTAGTGGCACATTTCCACCTCCTTTCTGTCACTAAAGCCTTGCACTAACCAGCCCAGATGTGACTGTGATGCATAGGATGCATCCTTGTGTGTGTGCCAAAAGCCTCACCCCTTCCACACCAGTATGTCTGTGAGGGATGATTTCATACCCACTGGAGCACAGATTATTTCAGAATCCTGCCTGTGTCCCTTTTTCTTAAGGTACAAATGGGCTGTCACACTCGATGTTTTCTTTCACTTCAAGTTTCCTCCACACTTTAAGAATGAAAACTAATGTGAGAACAAACAATGTGAAACCTTTTTCCTCTGGCTGAAACTGAGCTGCAGTAGTTTAGATTATAGGTATTTGCTATGTAGCATGACCTTTATCTTCATGTGTACATTTCTGCCATAGCACGCACCTGAGATCTAAAAGCATTCCAGCAAATCTGTTAGTACTACAAGTAACTGAAACTCTGGGTGTCATTTTTACTTTCTGAATCACTTCAATTATCTTTCATTCTTTGACTCCAGCATTTTAAATATTTCTTTGACTTACCTTGCTAAAGGCTAAGGTAAAGTTCTTGACGATCTACAGCTTCTAATTTATGTTCCAGTCAGTCAGTAGCCTTGGCCACAACAAGCTGCCAGAGATAGCTGTTAACACTTAGTTCAAGTTCACATTCATCAGAAGATGTGTGTGGGTGTACATGCACATAACAACTACTACAGATCCAGGGAAATACATCTCCTACACAGTTTTGTCCCCATTGTATTAAGCCACACACAGGACTGCAGGCAACTTGAAGTTAATTATTGTAATTGCATGAGTAGTCAAGGTTCCTCATCTAGATCAAGGTCATGGTCCTCTTTGCAGAGTGTGCCATCAAATGGATAGGAAAACACAATTTGTTCAGCTGCAATTCACATTCCCACCAAATTAGACAGAGGCAGCAACAGGAAGCTGTGCTAATTTACACAGTTGCTTTTCATAGCTCACCCTCACATGGGTGACTGTTGGCAGTGACTATCCACTGCTTCAGCAAGTGTGTTATGGTCTGTTATGCATTATGCTTACTAAACCTCAGATAGTGTATGTTCTGTAAAACAGCCACTCTTGGGTTAGATCACAAGACCTTGAAATGCCCACAGCTCTAAAAGTTGTGCCAAAAAGAGACTAAAAACTTGCAAGGGACATTAATTCACTTAATTGTAGCTACAGGTAAATACAATCATAGTGAACAGCAGTAAAAACATAATGGGTGTTCCATTTTATTCTATGACACCAGACCAACACACACAAACTTTATACCTCTCTAGCCACAGAAAGATTCTTCAGTGGTTAACACACACCTGAAGAAGCAGTTCTTGGTTTTCCCTTAAATCCAAAGTTTAGAGAATCTTATTACATTACCCTTAATCCAAGAAAATCCAGGAAAGTGTACATTTTACTTCACAGAATCACAGAATTATCAGGGTTGGAAGGGACCTCAAGGATCACCCTGTTCCAACCACCCTGTATCTCTGGCCAGAACTTCACTTATGTGACTGGTTATGCCAATGCCAATGGCTTTTCACTGCTCCCTGGCTGGCCAGAAACCCCTCTGTACACTTCCAAAGGCTTCATTTCCAGCTCTATCTCTTTTTGTGCAGATGCCACAAAGCAACTTGCTCTGGTTTCAGACCTGGAGCTCGTTTAGTCTGCTCATGCCTGCCACCTCACTAGCCAAATTTGATTTGCTCTGCTTAGCTCCCAGGTTTAGAAAGTAGCTTTCTGGTAATGAAGTGCTGTTATTCTACCTATGTAGCCTAAATTCAGTTCACAAATAACTAAGGTGAAAATTCAGTTTAATTTCCTTTGAAATCTGTATTATGTCACTTAGTTTCTCAGCCATATACTAGTAAAGATGACTGTAATGATTTAATGCAATTGTTAACACACCACTGTTTAACCTTCCTGCTCCCCCAACACAGAAGTGAGGGAAAAGTAACACACAAAACTTGGGGTTGACATAAAGAGATAAGAGTTCAATACAACATAAGATATCATAATCACAATGCATAATTAACTTAGCTTAGCTTACTTGCAGGAAAAATTGCAGTGAAATGCAGGAAAGGAAAAATAAGCATAAAACAGAAACCCACAACTGGCACGCTACCCGACTCCCACCTTGCCACCATGCCTGCAGAAAGGAGCCAACATTCAAAAACCCAGAACCAGCAACTGCAACAGGAAGCCTCCCATGTTACAGCCTGTACTTCATGCCCCATAATACTTTGCTCCAGCCAGTCCTTTCATTTTTGAAGCTGACATAACTGCAGCATGGTATGAAGAACAGCAGCAGATTCAACTCATTCCATGACAATGTCTAGTACTTGTCGGAGTGAAGAAGGCCAAGTAGTAGATTATTCAAACCACAGGTTTTTCCCAGTAGCACTGCAACCCACAGTTTCTCATCTAACAGAAGTCTCTGACAGTTAAATTATCTACAGGTCTGAGTAGATTTATCTGAAGTAAAGTGTTTGAATTCTTTCAACCATAGTCAAAATATTAAGACTTAGAATGATACAAAAGAAAAAAAATGCAGAGTTCAAATCATTATCTTTTAAACCAAGGGCCAAACAGAATAATTTCTTGTGTTTTTAACTGAAAGCTGACAAATACTGAAAGTATTTTTAGAGTGTGACTTCACAGAGTATAAAGTCCATGAACATTTGCACTTTTGAATCTCTCAGCCTTCAGTCTATTTTTTAAGAAAAAGAAAATTAAATTAGTTCTTGAGTTACTTTATTAATAATCTGGATTCATTAACATGACAATGTTAGTAAGTCATCAACTACCTGACTCTCTCTAAAATAGCACTTTGCTATGTTTTTGAAAAGCTGTCTGTTTATTACTAAAAAAGTGAGTTATTTTTCACTGCAGTAGACACTGGCCAAATGTGGAATGCAGATCTGTGTCACTTTGGAGTGAGAAGGTATTTAGTAACCTAAAGGGATTTCTTCAGTTTTGCAGAATGACCCAGTTTTTCTACAAAAGTAGTGCATACAGATTCAGTATTAGTGGGGTCTGAGCAACACCAATCACCTTAAGCAAAGTATTTGATCTTGATACAATATGTGCATATTTTGAAAGGGGATAAAAAAAGGAGTTTTCTTAAATATTCAAAGTGGTTGGTACATAACTGTTGGAAAATAAACCTTCAAGTAGTCATTGGCTGCAGTAATATGCTGAGCTGATATGCATTTCTATAACTTCCTTTGTGTACTTGGCTCTTACAACATTTTACCTATGTTTAGGTCCAACTTTCTCAATCTGATTCAGATTTATTTCAATTTTGCTAGGGAACAAGTTAGCTGACATAACATGCAAGTTAGCCATATACTTAGATAACATTCTAACATATTTTACTACAGAAAATGCCTCATAGGACCAGAAATTGGAAGAGCAGAAATGGATATCAAAATATCAGCTCACCTATCTTCTGTCCCAGAGGGAGAACTGTCATCCCATTTGTTCCTTGAGTCTGTTTTCAAAACAAACCTCAGATAGAAATACTTAAGTCTCACCAGTGCCCATCCAGTATTAGTGCTAAAACACCTCTTCTTACATTTTCTAAGGACTTGCCTAAATCTGTTTGCTATCATTTAAAGACCATTACTACCTGACCTACCTGCAGCACATGAAGGTGAATTTAATTGTTTATTGCAACCCTTTGTGTAATTGAAGACTTAGATTGCCACAGTATTCTCATAATTAAATTTGAAGTTATTTTTCCTCACTGCAAACTGTCCTGATCTGCAGAATTCAGTGCTGAACAGAGTAGGAGACTCCTATTTCAAGACTTTGATGATGCATCCACTCTGGTGTGTCTCATTCCAACCACATGACACCATTGAGTCATACTGCAATCCTCTGTAAAGCTTAAATCCTTTCCTGCAGTTCTGCTGTCCACATGGACTTGTCCTATAAAGCTGGTATTCATCTCAAGTGACCTATAGGAGATAAGAGTCTGAGAACCTGATCTTTTCCAATGTTACTGACTTTTGAATTAACGTTATCTGCATAGTTAAACCATTATTCCTTCATCCAAATCACTGATGAAAATACTGAATAGCACTAGACTCAAGCAAGGTCCTTGAAGAATCACATTTGATACAGCCTTTTGGTTTGATGCTAAAGCACTGGTTTTCTACTCTAGAGTAAATACCTCTTACTAATTCTGCATGTCTTAATAGTCTTACCTGCTGTGTATTTCCATGATGAGGGAGCATAACAATCTGTAAAAGTCACCCTTATTCACCCTGTCAGAGAAGAAAATTAGATCAGTTTGACATGACTTGTGCTAGTACATCCATGCTGGTTGTTACTCATATCCTTGTCATTTTCTAGGTGCCTACAAATTGCTTGTTTGAGTATATTCTGGTATTTTTCCAAGAGCTAAGTTTCAATGACAGCTGTAAAATTCATTGGCTGTTCTTTTTTTCCTGCCTTTTCCAAGATAAATTCAAACTGTACAAAATTTTAAAGTTCAAAACTGTAAGACAGTGTTTTGGACTCCAAGATCACCACTAGCAGTTATGATGCCTATGTAATCAAGTAATCACCATTTGCAGCACATATGAGAGTACCTGGTGCAAGTCATACTTATCCTAATCTTTGCCTACAATAAGCTCGACTCTTATCCTTCTGTGACTCTCAATGCAATGTCTGTCCTTGGTTAATGAAATTTGCAATGTCTCCTTCTTCCTCATGGTGTATGCACTGTATTAGACACACACTTAAGACAGGAACTGGTCTAGTAGATATATTGAATAATTTCTTTAGAGATAAGTGATAGTCCTTGTTCCTTTTCCATTGATCTACATCTCTGTTAGCCTCAGCACTCATTTTCTTCAGTTAAACCTACTAAGTATGTAAAGGAAAGTATTCTGATCCAGCTTGGGGCAACAGTTATAGTGCCTTCAAAGCCTCCAAAATTTGAGTGTTTGTTTGCTGTTTTATTTTTTAAGAGGCACTGTCAGCTCTATTAGAATTATTTGAAACTACAGTGCTAAATATTTGTTAGCAACACACATTTCCTTTGGAGAAAGATGTGAAGAGTGGTCAAGCTAAATACAGAATTGTTACACATAGGAATGCATGCACTTGCACATTCACTAATATCTTAATCAGCATTTTTTAAAAGCCAGTCATGAGGGATTATATTTCACTATAGTGTCCTCTTATTTTTCTTGTGACTAATGCTTTATTCAGTCTTTTCTTAACTTGCAAAATGTGGGGATTTATAAGCTGGACAGTATGGATAGCTGAAGATATAAATAAGGCAGCTGTTAAGTTTTCAATATTTATTCCAAAGGGAAGATTTCTTGTCTCCTTATATTAAAGGATAGAATCAATAGAAGCATGAGGCATTGCAAGAGAAAAAAATTTGAGTAAAGAGGAAGCCTTTAAGCTTATGAGATGGAAGCACTGACAGTTTTTCACTGGCATGATGCTGCTAACAGTGTTCTCCAAATGTAGGTTATGCCCCTAACTCTTGAAAGTCAGTAGAAGTGTGTCCCAATTTTTGGCCTTCACTGTTTCCCCCCTGACTCACAAGACAGAACTCCAAAGGTCATGACAGCATTTTCATCTACTGCAACCATTCATATTTGCTGAACAACACAGGAGACACAAAACCAAGCACAAGTCTCACCACACCAGTGCTGGCCACTGCTGCAATGGACTCCCTCAGTCAGGAGTACAGTGTCTGGTTCCAGACAAAGAAAGTCATGTCCAGATGAATGGTCCAGCTTAGTCATCTCAGATGCACTCTGATGACACACAGGGCATGTTTGTGTGCAAAGGGGCAGTGACTCCAAAATGGGCCTGAGGGGAGAGGCTCTTGGGATAGGATAAGGGAAAGGAGCAAGGGACTAGACGCCATGAGGCATGGCTGACCTCAGGCAAAGCTCAACTACAAAACAATTGATCTGATGGATGTTAGCCCTGGTCTTGAGAGCAGAACCTGTTAAATTTCACCCCCCTTTGTGATAGCTAACAGATACCTTCTCAAACTTGAAGAACTCAGCAGTGTGACAATTAAGCAGTGATTAAGCAGATGACGGAGCAGATCTGAAGGAAATAATGAATTCTGTATTTCACCTTTCTCTAAGGCAGATAAACTGCAGTAAGTAATAAGTATGCAGGTAATTATGCTCCAAATATCCTCTCAGGCAGAATTTACTGTTGCCTTCTTAATGGTCAAGTTCATCATGTTCATATTTATTAATTCTGTCAAATGACCAAAGATTAGCTGCATTTTGCTTGAAGAATACAGAGGGATGCTACAGCAGAAGCTACTATCACAGACATACCAGAGAAGCTTTACAGATAACAGACATCAACTTTCATTGACTCTTCTGATTTTTCTATTTCTATAGCAAGTTTTTTGAAATACCAAATCCAAATTACAGAACAGTCTTCAGTCTCTCTAAATTTTCAGAAAAGAAACCAACTTCCCTGTAGTACTTACCACAAACAGACGATCAAAGAATGGTTTGGAACATTTTGTTGTTACCCTCTGCCTTAAAGGAAATGGCCTCAAAACCAAGAAAATGTCTTTGCACAAAGTTCAGCCTTACAATTTGCTCAAATCTTTGCATTTTCATTATTACCTTGTGTAATACAGGAATGAGGCAGAAGTGTGTATCAAATTTGCCATATTTTCCTAACTGTAGCTGAGTGCTGCATGATGAATCTGGACTGAGCCAAACATCTGACAGTTATGCTGAATCTCTTTTTGATGGAGCAATAGTCACTGCATGTCCCTAGAAATGAATGTAAAATTGGAATTTCAAATGTTATTTCACACATCAAAAGACAACATTATGTTATCTGCTCCACCCAAAGCTTTAAAAGCTCTGTTGGAGAAGTTAAGGAATACATTCTATCTAATTTCATACCGCCTACGATCACACAGCTGTGTGATATGATACCACCAAAATAACTTTTGAAGGAATGGAAACACTCCTTATGCTAAAACTCAGAATGTTAAGGATTCAATTTGCTACAGATGTTGGATATTACAGCAACATGAAGCACAGTTCTGAATATTGTAAGAAAACCAGGACACATGACAAAACTACCATTTGTAGTTTTGGAAACACTTTTGGTTATTTTTTTTCTAAGTGGAAAAGCTACATCTGTCAGCTTTAGATCTGTGTTTGTTTAATCCTAAATTTTGTCCCTACTATCTGCAAACTTTTTTTCAGATCATGCTTCAGTAAGTCTTACTGCTATTACAAATCAAGCAAATAATTTGGAGGTTACATTATGTTCCAATTTAGCCAGCTTAATCTATCCCTTTACATCTTTCTATGGCAAAGCAAGTAGCCACTAGTGCAAATGGAATACAAGACCTTACATTCAATCTACCATGGAAGTTCCTAGGTCTTGTTTAAACATGTTGGAACCTGATTTGAGCAACCAGACAGTCCAACTGTACTCTTGTCACAGAACATATGCTTACCTTCATAGGCCATCATTACCAACATCTAGTGATGCCTCTCCTGCATTATCCTTCTACATTTAGGAAGTGTTTCAATGAAATAAAGGTTTCAGGCAAGTATAAAGATTTGGTGTAAATGAATAATGGCTTAATAGCTGAATATGAATGCAAGAAGTTGAAGGAGGATGCTCTACTTATATTAACAACTTGTTTATAAGCAGGTAAATATCAAAGCATGAGCAAGCTGGTTTTCATCATCCCATGCATTTGAATAGGCTGCTCACGAAGTTGTGGAGTCATCTTCTGTGGAGATGTCCAAAACATGCTCTAGATGAACCTGCTTTATCAGGGGGGTTAGACTAGATGATCTTCAGATGTCCCTTCCAAGCCCTACCAGATTCTGTGATTCTCTGAAAATGTGTTGCTCTGGTAGAATTGCTGAAATATTGCTCAAATATCTGAGAAAGGAAGCACCCACAAGATGTGGTTGAAAGTTGTAGCAAGGAAGCTGTTAAAGAGGCCAGGATGGATGATTGTGCTACACACTGGGTATGAAAGAAGTGCCTGTGTGCATTGTGCCTCTCCACAAATATGTGGCATTTATCCAAGCATGTTCAAAAAGAAATACAGCAGCTACTATCTGTAAAGACTGCAGAGCTGCAGAGATGAGATATGAGGGGCAGCTTTCTTCTGCTTTGCTTCTCTCTCCTCCTGTCTCACATTCCTACCTCACCCAGTCTTACTGCACACTGCTCTCTTTCTGCAAAAGGCAGTGGCTACAGCACTGGGTGGCCACACATATATTAAGAAGATTCAGTTAAGTTTCCAAAACTGCTTTCTATTGGATGAAAGAAGATGTATCTATAATGTGGACACACAGTTATAACAGGCTGGTTTAATGTATGTTATCAGTATGCATGATCTGCTTTGTTACTAAATCTGAATGTAGAAAACTCAGGTAACAGTGTACAACCAACTAAGCAACAAGTTACTTTACAGTAGCTTTAAATGAAACACATATTTTAAGTTCTCATGTCCTGGGAATCAATGTTACATTTCCAAATACCTATTTAAAATTTCAAATAATCCAATTCTTATCTGCTAATGGATAGTTCAACTAGTTCATATTTGTTCCTGTGAAATATGGCAAACTTGGCATATGATAAAATAATTGTTTATATTGTTACACAAAAGACATGGTAGTCTGACTTGAAGCTTCCACTCTTGTCCACTTTAGTCGACATCCCAGAAACAAATTAAGTTTCCTGTGAAGACAGAATTAAGTAAGCTATGTCCAACAATGATAGTACAGAAGATAATTTATGATGGAAAAAGCTCAGCCTCTGTGCACAGTCAAAAAACCAAAGCATATTAAAACAATCTAGCCATCCCAATATATGCATCACAATGAGCATCTGAAAACCTGTTAGCAAGATAAGAGACTGAGGAAAACAAAACTCATTTTGCATATGCTGCTGAATGCTACCAGTGTGATGAAATAAAGACAGAAAGGATCTAGGAACTTTTAAGCCAGTCATTATATAATCAAATGTTCAGGCTTATTTAGTTTTTTACAGTAAGGTTTGAAATCTATTAGATGTCTAGGTCCACACATGATAACCTGATGGTAAGCTGGTACATCACCCATAGATTCTATGTAGGCATTATGCCAAGCAAATAGTTATCTACAGATAAGGAAATCTACAATTGTAGGAAAAACAGATTCTGCATTCTCTCTGGCATATTCTAATCTTCAACAACAGAGTGCTGGAAGGTTGTGTCTGCTAGATACTGTAGGGGAAGCCCAGTCAGTGTTCAGCTTACTCCCCTCATACTCTCAACAACCTGCACTTTTGAACTGGTGCTGTCAGAGGGTACATCCCTGCCTATGGTTTCAGAGAGCTAAAAACTTCAGCATGACATTCTGGAGTGCCACCTGCCAGTTTCAAGCTCAGCATCCCATACACACAGATTATTATTTCTTTCAAGGCATTATTTTGCTTTAACAGAGTTATCTGTACTGAAGAGTGTCTGCCCGATTGTTTGGTTGTTTTTTTTTCCCTCTCAGGTCTGTAATGCCCTCCTGGAGCTGCCTGTCATCAGCATAATCTTTAACTACCTGAAAGAGTCAAACTTATTTACTAGATGGCAAGTTTAAGATAGTGTAACAGAAAAATGTTGAAGGTCAATAGTTAGGACATGAATGATGGTAAGACCTGGTTTCTGTCTGTAATTCATTTAAAGTCCTTGAGTATCTGGTTGAATGTAGCCTATTTCAACAGAATTTGTAATAAAAATTAAGTTTGATTATCATGCACTGAGCCATTTACTGACTCCCACACACAAGTCAGTAGCATGGCAAATCAGTTTGCAGAGATCATTTAATTACTCATAAGTATGCCTAGAGCAGTACATCCTAATTCTAGTAAATGACCCGTAGTTTCAAGTGTTTATTCACAAGAGAAGCATTTTTAAAGGTCAGAAGGGATCATTCATCAGAGGCTTGCAAACTGCTCCTTTGTGAGTTTTACATACAGTAAAAGGATACACAGTAATTTCCAGGCTTGTATCAGGTTTTATTTCTCTGATAAAGAGCTGTGGGATTTCTTTTCTGACAGAAATAATAAATTCTTATTTATAAGATTTCTTAACTAGTATATTCTTTCATATTTAACCTAGTATTGAACATAAATTTATGTAATCATCTTATGACTATGAATATTTTTTTTAACTTATCCAGTCACTCACTATTTGATTGCTTTTGAACAGCAGGACTTTATTGCAATACACAAATGTTCTCTCTCCCCCATAAACATGAGAAGGAAGACTAAGCTCCATTAAGCTTTGAACATGCATGAAGCATTACACTATTACCCTGAACATAAAGAGAATTTAATTTTCAGCATTTCACTATAGAAATTTAATCTCATTCTATTTACAAGGCTAGGGATGTTTCCACGTGAATGAGAAAGATGAGTAAGCCTCTTTCCTTTGCATCTTCCAGGTACAACAACATGATGGCTTCTCATAGAGCACCATCTAAATCCTGAACTACATCAGTCACGTGGCATGGAGTGCAGTGACACAGGACAAGAAGTCACTCCAGTGAAGGCAAATGAGGGACAGCACACAGCCACAGGAACTCCCTCGAGATCTTGCCCCCCATGACCCTCTTATCGTCCTCCTTCCATTCCCCTGTCATGGCTCTGCCACTCACAAGAGGGTCCCACCCTGCCACAGAGGAGCTGCAGACCACCTGGCAGAGAAGGAAGAGGGGGACAGCAAACACAGCAACTGCCTCATGCTCCAGCACTGCTTTCAGGAGAAAATTACACTCTGTTACATCTTAACAGAGGGCAAGATTTGCCCAAAGGCTTCCTTCACATAACTAATGGGCATTGATTTTAACATCATGATTCATTTATTGTAGCTCTCTTTGCAACTGAAAGATGTAATAAAAATGACTGCAGTCTGCTCAGAAGCCAACTTGAGATACGTGGTGTTCTGTAAAGCTGATAATGATAGGCTTTGGAACATGTTTCAAATCATCCCTCCTCTCCAGGAAGTATTTATGACTTGCTTAACACACACTAGTGCAAATTCAAGTCTTTTTAGAAACAACGTTCCAGATATAAATCAGGTATAACTTACTGCAGCTCTACTTTCCTACAGAGAGCTTGAAAAAAGACTGGGTGTTGAAATCTTCCTTGCTTGCTTAAAAAAATGTATTCTGAAGCCCAAGGAAAAAAAGAATGTCAGCATTAACTATTCCAGTACCTGTCATTTTAGTGGCTGACAGCTGAAAATGGTTGAAATATGAACTCCTGACAAGAGAAAAGTAACTGAAAGAGAGACAATGAAAAGGAACAAAAATAAACTAAAATAAAATGAAATAGGAGCATCAAAACCAGGAGAGAAGCCATTGGGGTTCTTCCCCGAACTAGCTATCACCCTGCATGATATAAATCAAGATATAATCCTGAAGAATGGTAGTAACATATCTCACCTGCTCTCAGTAAAAATTTTACTTTGAACAGAGATCAGTATATCCAGGGAATATTTCTTGGCCATGAGCCAGAATGTAAATTATTGTGAAATACTTGGCATGACTTGTGGCTGAGAGAGTAGGGCCCCAGCATTAACCACTCTTGAGTGCAGACTGAATATCTGCATGGCTCCATAATTCTGTGCCATATGGCTTCATGCAAAGACTGTGAAAGCTGCCTGCTCAACAGATCGCTTGTCAGCATTGATCAGTACTGCTGAGTGCGTATCTGCAGGTGTCAGGCTATCAGATGACCTGAACCCTATAGCAATGAGCTCTAATCCGCAGATAAATTTAAAGAGCTCAATTCCATGCTGATTTAAAACACAATTCAAGAGTGTCTCCAGGTCCAGAGGTTGACTACTAAAGAACAACAGGGCAGTACAACTAGCCAATGCTCCTTGCAGTAGGCATGAGCTCACCCTCAATCAATTTGAAGATCCTGAGTACATTTAAACACCCCATAGCAATTATAAAGACATCTTTGTGGCAAAATGGTTATTTTGCATTTGAACAAAACATACTTAACCAGTTAGGCTCCACCATCTCATGTTCTGATTTATTTTTCTCCTCTTCATAAAACCTTAATAATGTAGAAACTGTTTTCAAGGGCAGACAATTTAAAGTTGTCCTGTAGAAAGAGCTTCCTTTCCCCCCTCATATTCTTACTCCTTCCCCTAGATTCAGATTCTTTACTATTTCTACTACTGTGGTTTGAGCAGCTTTCCATTAAACTAATGACTGTACTTCCATCTCTTTAAACTTTTTTTCTTTTTTTGGTCTGACTGATTAGAAACAGAGTATGGGCTACAAAGGAAGAACTTTTTCTCTTCAGCATCTGACAGAAGGCAAGTTATTCTCAAACTTCCAAATATGAACCTGATGGTTTATAAAAATCTTCCAGACTGTCAGTCACATCTAAAACTCCCTCAAGCACAGCTGATGGGAAGGAGACATGTCTGGACAAAATCCCTGTTCTGTATCATTTAACCATTAAATTGAGCCAGGAATTCAATTGTCTGGCTATACCATGTAGAAATACTTGGGCAGGTTTTCTCTGTCAGAAAATTGGACACAATTGTCCGTCTTGCATTTTTGTAACATGCGTGTTCTGGCAGGATTTTCTTGTAGGAATGATCAAGTAAATTAATAAAACAATTGGATACACCTGGGTGGTCCAGATTACTATATTCTTCATTTTTTGCTATTCTAGATTCTTGGTTTTCTCATATTAGATCATCCAGTTGACAGCTACTGATTATTTTAGCTAGAAATGGCTACAGACATGTATTTTGAAGCTCATGCGACCCTAGGTAAAGCACTGCTGTTGCTTTAAACACTACAACTGAAAAAGAAAATATGGCAGCTAATAGATGTCAAATGTCATATAGTCTGACCAGGAAAGCTAACCTGGACCCTTCTTCACTGTAGATATTCAAAGTCTGCCTGGATGAGTTTCTGTGTGACCTGCTTTGGCAGGGGGCTTGAACTAGACGATCTTTTGAGGTCCCTTCCAACTCCTAACATTGTGTGATTCCTTTGCCTACCCTTTTACATGGTTTTGTAACTCCACATCTTCCAGTATTTGGGATTTCTTTTAAAGGTACCATTTATACATGTTTTCCTCTACTTAGAGAATCATTCAGAATGGTAGTGTGACTAATTTGTATTTTATTTGGAAGAACATAACACATGATGGCACCTAGCTGTTTGAAATGTTCTCCTGATGTCCGTATTTCAAGTAGTAGCTATTTTCATAGTTTTGGTATTATTTTTAGCATCTTTCTAAAGGTTAACCGAAACAGAGGAACAGAGATGAGTCAGGTGCCCTGAGCTTTCCCTCTACCTTGTATATTCATTGCCTCCAGTTCATCCAGATTCAAAATACCTGTAATATTTTACTTATCAGTGCCTTCAATTTCAACAGGACAACAAGCATAACAAGTAGGAAGGTATCAGAAATGTACCTTTGTTCCCTTGGACAGCGATATCACAGATCCACCTGTGCTGTGTTGAGAATTGATACTTGCATTAATTTAGTTTCCTGCTGCTTTAACACAGATAATGCAAGTATCAAGAAATTGTTGTGCAGCCATATTCAAATAGGTACATGTTATTTTATGCTCAGCATTGAGACTAGTGACACATTTTTTTGTTGGAGGTAGTAGGGTGACAGGCAGAGAAGATGATGACAAAGTCAAGAACAACACGAATTTAGCTGACTTGAAGATGCTAGCAGAGACTGGCAGATAATTTGCTTCAATTGCTCTAAATGGAAAGCATCACCTAAATTGACACCTTTAATGCCAGAAAGTGATGTGCTTAGGTACACTGAGTTTTGCTGGCTTCCTCCTGAAGCCTGGCCTGCTCACTTTTTGCCACTAGATAGCTCCAAAATTAGGTGGGGTGGGAGGGAGAGGAGTCACCATCATTGGAGGTGTTCAGGAGGAGACTTGATAGGGTGCTTGGTGCCATGGTTTAGTTGTTTAGGTGGGTTGGATTGGTTGGTGGGTTGGATGCGATGATCTTGAAGGTCTCTTCCAACCTGGTGTATTCTATGTATTCACTTAGAATAATGCAGATTGTCAGTTTGGAACCTAAGGTCTACAAGGCATCGTATATACTGTTGCTCCTTACCAAAGCATCTTTATGTGGCAACACTATGTGCTTGAGCTCCACAGAGAAAGCTGCCCATGCAACTATGACTGACATGATTAAAGATTTAATTTCTAATGGCCACTTGCAGACATGGTTTCATGTTTGTGGTATTGCTGGGCTGGTGGTAGGACTTGATGTTCTTTTCCAACCATAATGATTCTATGATTCTATTTAAAGATTAGCGTTCAGCTTCCAAGTTTCTTGTAAGAGCTAACGGACAAAGGAGAGACTACTTCAGATGCTATTCTCGTCATGGCTCTGCTCAGTCATTTTTGCTGGTGTGGTCTGGACTCGCTCCTTAGTATCTAGGCCCATTTTGGATCTGAGACCAAGGACATATGTCCAGTGAAGATCCTGAGAGTTCTCATTTCTTTATAGCATAGTCCTGTTTTGCAAGTTACCCACTGGAGTAAAAACGTCACTTTAAAAGAGAACGCTGTCTCTCGGGCCATGTTTTACCAAATACTTTACAAGCATGCATGCAACTTCCCCTGGCTGTGAAGATTTTCTAACCTTTCTGATTTTAAAGCTTTCTATTAAACAACACTTCAGCAAGTGGGAATCTTACTTTCAAGTGCCTGTGCCAGCTTCCAGGGTGCTGTGCTGAAATTTAATAGTGCCATGTACTAGCTTGAATTTTAAAGTATGCTTTTAGCAGTTTGAACTGTCTTTGCCACAAGACAATTTCACTGCAGATTCTCTGGGCTTGCTGTTATGCAGTCAAAGAACCACACTTTTGAGAACATGTGAATATCACAATCAAATCATGACCATCTGAAATCATCATGGTTAGCAAAAATAGATTATGAAATGCCATCTAATTAGCAGAAATAATCTTAGAATAATACCATTTCTGGGAAATAGACATAAACATCCAGAGCTTCTAACGTTCATAAACATTCATAGCTTCTCCACCAAGCACAGGCAGGCCAAGCTCTCCCTTGGGCTTTTTGCTGTTGAGTGGATAGCTCTGCAATTTTATTCATATGTAATCCATTTTCTGTAGCACACCTTTTAAGTTGCACCGACTATTTAATCTTAATGTTTTCTTCATGCTTTCTTTTAGGTACCAGAATTCAGCTTTTCTCTTTTTCTATACTTCCACTTAATTAAAACTTCCTTTGTTGCTACATTTATTTATCCTTTTAATTTGTGTATTTTCAGAGCAAGTCCTCCCTCTGGCAAGGCTCATTGTGAGATTTACTTCACCGTATTTCCTTCCTAGCACTTGTCAGGTTTTTACCATGGATTGTCTGTCCCCTTTCCATCGATATGTTTCCTTTTTTTTGTTGTTTTAGAATACAGGAATGGCACTGGAAATGCAATGACTGAATAATAACAGTGTGTATTCAAGAGGAACACCACAAGAATCCTATGCTCATTGCCTTTCTCCAATATTACTTAAATACCCGTTTCCCTTCAGGGAAACTCATGTAGAAATACAAAGCAGTTACTAACTACAGTGTCCAGATATACAGCTCTAATGCTGGTAGAAGTGTAAAGCAGAAAAAATATAGATAGGAATGAATAGAAAGGACTTGCAACTTCCACTTCATACTTTTCACTAGTGCTGCCTATCCTACTCCCGAATGACCCCTTCTATTAGCCTCCATTTCACATCTCCTTTATGCAACACTGGCATCATCCATGTTCACTGGACATTGCCTGTCAGATTTCTTCCTGTTCCTAGGAATCTCATACCACTCATGTCAAGCAAGATACTTGTATCCTAAGCCAACAAGGAAAACCCAGCTGGAAGAGGAGGAAGGACAGGAGTGATCAGGATCCACACCACAAAACTCCCAGCACAACAAGTGAAACTCAGAGTTAAGACCATACCTGACCATACAGCTGAAAAGTTCTTGTTACACCTCAGTTCCCACAGCTGGGATTCTCTCAGGAGCTACTGCAGTTGTCCCCCATCATCTGAATATACTTGCTAGGAGTACCCACCTCCCCAGCTTCCCGTCCCTCATTTACATGTGTGAATATGCCAGCTACCACCAAATACAAACGACCCTATAAAGCATGTGTAGGTAATCTTACTTAAGCCTCCACTCCTGCTGGGATGTTAGGGTCCTTCAGAGACAATGTTGCTGGCAGAGCACCTTCAAGCTTGACCTGAGGGATTCACCAGGGTGATGCCAAACATCAATGTGCCAGCTCTTTCACCAGGCTTCTCAGCAGTACACTGAACACGGTTTTAGAGTTTCCAAATGTTGCACTGTAAATCACATACAGGCTTGGGTCACACACACTCACACACCCCTCCCTTAAAAAAGCTGTTTCAACAGGCGGTGTGTTCCTACCATTTTAGCAAGCATTGCTCCTACCATTTTAGCAAGCACACTAGACAGGCCACATGAATACAAGAGCGAGTTAAACTATATTACAAGCCCCCATTAGATGCAGGAGCCAACATTTTGGACACATATCTACAATATTTTCAGTACAGTAATAAGAAAAATTGTCTCTACTTTCCCTATTATTTTCATAAACTTTCTCTGCTATTTGCCTGCAGAAACACCTGTTTTTCCAGTGAACCAATAAAAAGCATGAATGAAATCAAAATAAACAGTTCCTGGTCTAGCCACGTTGACACTCCTTAAAGTAAAACATTGATGTTAACTGCTTTGTGTATTGCAACTGTTAAGTCTGAGTGCTAAACACTAGTGAACAGGAGGTACCTGCAGGATCTTACCAGTGGAAGGAGACCCTCAGGGTAAAGACTGACACTCCACATCCCAGGCACAGGCACAACTGAAGGAGATCCCTCCCAGCTGCTTTCCAAGGGGTGGTAATGAATGGCCTGTCCTTGTTACTGCCATTTAATGTAGTCTCCCTCATTAGCTGGTAAATCAGCTTCCCATGGGCAGTGAAAGGAAGGCAGCAACTTTTATTCCAGGTTGTATGGCAATAGAAATAATTCAGAAATATATGTTTTCAAAGCTTTCCCTGTTAGAAGAAGTAAATAAAGTTCTTTTGAGAGTTTCAGTCAAAACAGACACTCCTCATCCATAATTGAACATGGGATTTGGGTTTACTGAGCTGCCCAAAGTGTTCTGTTCCACTGGTTGAGCACCAGCCAGCAGCAGCACTCAGCCTTGTTTGAGCAGTCATGTCAGAAAATTGCTGACCCTGCCTGCCCTGTCAGTCTGGCTCTCAGGTCATGCAAGGGTTTGTGTAATGGACTGCATGCAATACAAGTGAAATATTTACTGTAATCATACTTATAAGGGGTCTGGCTCCCAGGAGACTGAAACATATACCATTGTGGTGGGTTGAAAATTCTGCCCCACCCTCCGACCCCCCAATAAACTTGCCAGACCAGCTCCATTGGAAGCAAATGAAAGCTGTATTTACAATCAAAACTGCAATCTACAATGGAATGCAATGAATATGTACAAAATATACAGTATTTACAATATTTACAGGTATTTACCATTAATGAACAGCACAAGGACCCCCCCTGGCATTCAAAAAGTTTTGGGCCAGACAAAACTTCTGTTCTTGGGGTCAGTGGCCACAAGAAATACTTGAATATTTCTGGTGAGAGTCAGGAGAAAAGGTACCAGACCAGAAGAAATATTTATCAGTGAAAAGACTCTCTGCAGGAAGCTCTGCCAAGCCTGGAATTGCCTCTCCCTGCTGCCATCTTGTTTGCTCCATGCCCACCCCTGAGGCACCACTGCAGTGGCAGCTGTGTGCTGCCATTCACTGAGGCAGTTAGTTATAAATGTACAAGGATTGCTTTTAAGGCTCCCCAGCAGGCAGGGCTTCTGCCACCTGTGAGCCAGGACAGTGATACCATGACTGAGGAAAATGGAGAAAGAAGAAAGGGCTATGAAGAGTAGGTGTGAGGTGGGTGGCACGGGACAGGCAAAAGCCTTGAACCCTGTTTAAGGTTTGTCTCCAGCACTCATTTTTTCCATGGAAATTCCCATGAACTGATCTTGTGAGCCACAGTAGAGCACATTAGTGCTAGCCTGATAAACCTGCAGCAGACTAAATGCTAATGTTCAGGCACTGATTTTTCTCCTAGAGGCGGGCCACTTTGGCTTCTGACAATAATTCCACAACTTGGGACTTAGAGCATTGTTCAGGTCACATTGGGGTGGTTGCAGAGCTGGTTTTGATGTCTCTATGCAGTTCTTCAATACCTTGCAGTATAAATATCTGAAATACAAGTTCCTATTCTCCTTAACAGCCAAAGACTAAACGTAAGGGACAGAGGGAGTAATACAGTAAATTCTGTCAGAATATCAAGGGTTAGGTCACTAAACAAGTGACAGATGCTATTAACACCTCTCCCTTCCCAAGAGGAAAGAGAAAGGGAGTGCAGGAGATAAACTTATGAATTTGAAAACTAAAAGAGCTTTAAAAAAAATCAAAGCAAAACAAAACCAAAAACAATCCCCTCCCTCTTTTTTTACATACAAAACCAGTACTGAACCCAGTCACCCTGAGGGCAGTTAGTCATAGTCACCACTGATGCTGTGGCAGAAGTCCCAGACTGGACTTAGTGGAACTGGATTCAGGATCTCATAGACCAGGATTGAAGGCAGAATGGATATGGTCCTCCTTGGATCATGGCCATTGAAGAAGATATATTGACCCTCATGATTCCTCAGCTTTACACCAGTTATGATGTATATAGAATGGAATATCTTCTTGGTCACTTTGGGGTCACCTGAACTGTCCACTGCTCCCTGTTGGTGTGGCCTTTTACTCTGCACCCCCAACACAATACACAAGATTTAGCAGTGGCCTTGGTCTGCACTCTAGTTCTTGGTAACACAGTAATGTGTTCAGGCAGGTTTTGAATGTCTACAGAGAAGACTCCACAGCCTCTCTGAGCAGTCCATTACAGTGTTTCATCACACTCACAGTGAAAAAGTTTACATTTACATGGAACCTTCTATGCTCCAGCTTGTACCCACTGCCCCTTGTCCTATTGTTGGACATCACTGAGAAGAGCCTAGCTCTGTCCTCAGTATCACAGTATCACTAAGGCTGGAAGAGACCTCAAAGATCATCGAGTCCAACCTGTCTCCACAGACCTCATGACTGGACCATGGCACCAAGTGCCACGTCCAATCCCCTCTTGACCACCTCCAGGGACAGTGCCTCCATCACCTCGCTGGGCAGCCCATTCCAATGATGAATGACTCTCTCCGTGAAGAACTTTCTCCTCACCTCGAGCCTCCTGAGACTTGCCCTTCACACATTTGTAAACATTAATGAGGTCACCTCTCAGTCTCCTCTGAGCTGAAGAGACCCATCTCCCTCAGTCTTTCCTCATAAAGGAGATGTTCCACTCCTTTCATCTTTGTGGCTCTGCAATGGAATCTTTGCAGCAGTTCACTGAGGTCCTTCTTGAACTGAGGGGCCCAGAACTGGACACAATATTCCAGATGCAACCTCACCAGGGCAGAGTAGAAGGGGAGGAGAACCTCTCTCAGTCTACTAACTACTTCCCTTCTAATACACCCCAGGAGTCCATTGGCCTTCTCAGCCACAAGGGCACATTGCTGACTCACAGACATCCTTCTATACACCAGGACCCCCAGGTCCCTCTCCTCTGCACTGCTCTCCAGCAGATTACTCCCCAGACTATACTGGTACATGGAGTTGTTCTTTCCCAGATGCAAACATCAAGGATTATCACTGCTTGAAGCAGACACTGTCTACAAAAACATGTTGTCAGCTGCAGAAAATGCAGTGACTCAGAAGAGACCAAACTAAAAAGTAAAATCATTGAACAGAATTAGTTTTAACTCAAAGTAGGACACAGAACCTGAAGTCTTCATGATGTGTGCTAATTCTTGGCTGCCTGTTTTGCTAATGATGAGTAAGACTCACTTTTTGCCCATGGAGTGCTTTACTGTAGCCACAGATTTTTTTTTTTTTCTTTTTTAAGGAATAAATGTTTAAATTGATGAAAATAGATCCTTGCTAGCCATTACTGTAATACAACCTGCCCATGGTAATTCTTCTAGCATCTGTGGCAGAAGCTTTTTCAGAGGCATTTTCCCAGATTTTGGCAGCTCAGAAAATCGTTCAGTCTGTAACAGAGTGAAGCCTATACAAAGCCTCGCTGAACAAACTTCATTTTGCTTTGTTTTACCTCATTAGTGCACAAGCCTGGGATGTCATTGCAGCTCTGTGGCATGGCCTGTTGGCATACCTTTATATGAACACAGAAAACCAAGTCCTGTGGCTTTCAATGCAGAGGCTCTAAGCATGGCTTGTAGGACAGCACATTTAATTTCCCTCCCTCATGGCAGTAATTTCAAGTTGTACAGTCTTGACAATTACAGTTTTTTACCAATTTCTCTTTTACATCCATGCTCATGTTATAGTTCTACTTCTAGATATATTTAGATAGATCTAGATATAGTTTTACTTATGGATTGACAGTAAGGATTACATATACAGGCAAAACTCTCCCTGCTCTTTCTTTTATGACTGCTTAAACCAGTGTACAAGATTATTTAAAACAAATATCTGCATGAGAAAAGGTGAAAGTGAATCACAAAGAGAACAGCATAAAGGATATTTGACTTGCAAATCAGTAGACAGGCATTGTGAAAGACTTAATGTGCACTTGCTACATTGAGCCTTGAGCTATTAATCCTGTTGTTTCCACCTACCATTGCCCTGATATTATTTGCACATAACTTTTCTTTCTAGTGATACCTGGTAAGCAAAAAACCATTGTTTGCCCTTGAAAATCAGGAGCCCTTTCTTTGGATAGGTTAAAAATGCATAGCTGTTTGCAAAGAGCATTTCTCTAGTGCAGTGTTCCTACATTTTATTAATTCACATGAGAAATAGAAACTTTAAGCAGAATGTCATTTTTGCTGCAGTGAAATTTAACAGCTTGATGCACTACCATCTGTTTAAGGGAAAACAAGTATCTAGCTGATATTAGGGTTTAATACCATAATAATACTTCAAATTGTACAGCAACACTGAGAGCAGATTCATTCTTTGAATAGATTGATCTCTTTTGGAGGTGCTGTATGACTGCAACAATGGACAGAATTGGTGTCTTACACAGGAAAGAGGAAAGTGGTACATTAGAAGAAAGGAAACCTAACTATGCTTGACAATATGGTCAGGAGAAGAGTCAAGGGAAAAATGAGCACATTTGCTTTGTTTGCTGAAGGCAAGAGAGCAAGGACAGTAGCTGGTGGACTGCGAAATAAAACTGCCAGGAGCCGTTGACACAACTGTACATTGCCTGCTGTTCTGAAACTGAAGCTGCCTTCCCAAGACCATCCTCGCTCTCCTCGTGTTTTTGGCTAAATCTCTATTATGTGTTTTCTGGAATGCAGAACCTTCTGTGGCAAGTCATCTTTATATCTTGCTCGTGCAGATCAAGCACCATGCTCATAACCACTAAGGTTTCTACAAATGATACAGATAATTATGACAGTACTGATTGCTTTTATTTTCTCACTGGTATTCTTTCACCATGACAGCCAAATAAAGTTTACATAAAAGCCTGAATGTCTTCATTTTGCTCCCTGAATTTTGCAGTGTCAATCTTTTCTGCTCCCTTTTCAATCAAGGACAGCATTCTCCTCCAGTAACAGATGAGCTAAGCAACAAAAATTTTAACAAGCATCTACTTAGACAAAAGTAAAATCTGGGAAGTTTAGAATGTTATCTTTGATGGTTAGCTATTGGCTGAGTTAACTGCTGTTCATATTTTGCCTATGGCTGTCAGTGGACATACATTTCTGGTGTGTGGAGGGAAGAGTAGATACCATCCTGCCTGGGTCATGGAGTATAACTTTGCCTAGAAACCCTTCAGAATGGGAGCAGGGCTTTATGGCCAGCCTGTTAGGTGCTAACTTTCCTCTGCACATCTTCATTATACTTCAGTATTAGAAATATTAAGAAGTGTACAGGGATTCAGGGTAGCTAAAAAAAGTAATTTACTCTCCATAATTCTGAAGATGCTCCTTCAAGAAAGTGAAACAGATTGAGGAAGTCTGTGATGGTCCCCAGTGTATTACATGATGTTAAAAGGTGAACAGGAAAATATAAATTAATTAGGTTATTAGGTTCATATCTATGTTACATTTGGGCATTAAAACAGTTAACAGTGGAACATTCTACTCGTTGAGAGTTAATGATGCTTGAAAACAATGTTATCCTTCTATCATTTGTTATCATCAATGACTGGACATCCTAGTTTATGTTGATGAAAATGAATATATATTAATTTTATATTTCTACTCATGAAAAATGATTAACCTATAACAGGATTTCTGGCTTCTTTAAACGAAGAATTACTAGAAAAACTTTGCACTGTTCTAGTCTGACTCTACCCAGAAATAAAAGCATCACAGGAAGACTATTCATAAATGAAATGGTAGTACAGAAGAAAAACACTTTGCAAGGGCTTTTATTAACACTTCCCTTTTGAGCATAAGTGCTAAATTGATGTACTGTGTTGAAAACATAGCTTACCTGCCTGAATGCTGTTAATACGAGCAGACTTCTCCATGCCCCAGGTTGAAATAACAAGGTAAGAGTTTTGCAATTACTTTATTATCCTTTATAAAAATCTGAAAAATAGTGGTTTAGTAAAAATCTGAAGGTGGAAGTGCTGATGACCGAAGATGCGTTTGGGACTTGAACTTAGTTATTGCATGGTTACAGGGATGAACTAATAGGGGGTTGAGAAAGCTGATGCTTGGCTGCTGTAAATCAGTTCGAGAAGCTTTAGGCATTTAAGAACCAAGCAAGATAAATAGTAGAACCACAACCTTGGCCTTCAGGAGGGAAGATGGTGGGCTTGTTCAGGCATTAGCTTGAAAAATCTCACAGGAGACTGCCCTGGACCAAAGGGACCCAGGAGTTGGTTGTCCTTGTCAGAACACAAGAACAGTCCATTCTGACGTGGGTAGTTGAGCAAGTGTGGCAGGCAGCCACTGTGAACGAATGGGGCTCTCCTGCCCGAGTGCAGACAGTAAGCAAGCACACAGAGGATGGACAGTACTTGCAACCCAAGAGTTATATAGAGACATTATGTGAGTAAGCATGGAGGGATTTATTAAAGTCTTAACTCAGCAGGAGTTAAATCTCATACAGGATTTGAAAGGCAGTAAGAAGGGCTTCTATTACACATTGACAGTGAAAGAAAGATGTCCTGCTCCTCAGGGGCACAGGTGACTTAGTGACGCAGTACATGGAAAAGACTGAGGTAATTGATGCCTTTTTTGTCTGTTCCAGTTTTGGTTGTTTTTTTGTACTGGTGAAGTCTACCCTCGGGTTCTGAAGCACTGAAGATAGGAGAGCACTTCAGTGAAGTGGACACAGTCAAGTCCATGGGGCCAAACTGGGTGTTTCTGAGGGAGCTGGGGGAGTGGGCTGGTGGGAACTTACAAGTCCAACATAGGCAATATCCTGCATCCAGGATTAAATAACCCCATGCAACAGTGTGGGCTGAGCCCCAACAGGGTAGAAAGCTGCTTTGCAGAAAATGACCTAGGGGTACCAGAGGACAGGAGATGGAATGTTAAGTCAGCCACGGGCTCTTACAGCAAAGAATGCCAACAACATTGTGGGCTGTTTTAGCAAGAATGTATTCAGCATGTTGATGGAAGTGATTGTTCTCTCCTGTTTGGCATGGCTGAGATGGCATCTGGGTACAAGACTGCACGTGGGGCTCACCAGGAAAGACAGAGAAATACTGGAGCAAGTCCAGCTCTCTCAGCCAAGGCAGGCAGCAATGTTCACAATTCAAATGAGTTCATCCTTGTCAGTCAGACTCAAGTAACTCAGTTGAACAAAAAAATAAAGAGTGAAATGCAACAGTTCATGAGATACAGACCAGGTAAGCTGACCCTGTATTTTGTAAATATGAAAGAAAAAGAAGACCTGATGGATAACAACATAAAATTACTCTTACACAAACTGAGCCAATTGGAATAGGAAAAAAATTATCATCAACCTGCCCCTTTGGCCCACCAATGCAGTAACTTAATAGCTGAAGGAAATACTTCATGAAAAATGAGGGATACTGACCATCTTCCAGGTTATGACTTGGAAACCCCTCCTTCTGTAAATGTTTGTTTGCATTGGTGTGGCTGCATGCCAAAGTGACTGTCAGTGAGCTGGAGGAGAGTGCTGTACCGGCAGAAGCTCCAACTTCAGCAGGGTACCTCCCTGTCTACTTGCCACATGATCAATGATGAAAGAAAACCTTGTACTTAGGGACACCACTTAATTCATCTGCATGCATTAAAGATCTGTATCCTAGGATCCAATTAAAACATTGAGGACATTAGACTAAAATATACTTTATTAAGCACAAAATAGTTTCTCTCTCTCACCAATAAATATATGAACAGGATTTATACAGGTACAAGTCTGTATAAATTAACATATACATGTTTGTATTTCTCACCTGTTCTTGGTTTAGAACATTTGCATCATGCATGTCCAAGGTTTTCCAAAGTAAAATTTGACAAAGCTCCCAATATTTTATTATAAAAGTTAAGCAGACTGTTGCATCAACATTTTTGTCCATGTCTTTGGACCTTCTACATCTTTTTCTCATGGAAATGTTGTGAATTTATGCAAGTGCTGGGTAAATTGCTCCTCTGAAAGACGTCAGCAACATCTTCCCACATGCATCTCCTGTCACAAGACTTCTACGCAATCATTGAAAGGCTTAAATCCACTAGGGATGCAGTATTCAGTCTAGGCACAGGCACATGACAAACCCTTTTCTAATTCTGACACTGTTCTGTCATAGTTTTCATTCAAAATTCTCAGTTGTAGGTCTGTCAGTATAGAAAGTTCCTTACTTGCTGTAACTGGACACTGCAAAAATAAAGAACCAGACAATTTGCTCCTCACAGGCTGCATGCTTTGCCTCAGACTCTCCTGACCTGATCATGACAGCTGTACAGAAAACTCTGCTGTCTACTACACGTTTCATCTTCCCATGATATTATAGCTACAGTTTCTTAAGAGACTAAACTTGAAGTCAAGGCTCCAAGTGCTAGAACCTTAGAGGAGCAATGATGCACATCACCACTCCAGCCTACATGCCTGAATTTATTCAATATTTTTTCTATAAAATTTAGGTGGGTCAGTTTTGAGTTGGCAGTTTCATTGCATTCTGCCTGTACTGTAACTGTGCTACTTCTGCTGATATCTGTAATTTTACCCTATCTCTTAGGCTGCCCACGCTCCTGATTTTGCTGGGATAGAATCACAGGTCAGCCACGGTTTGCACACCATCAGAAAGCTTTCAGTCAGCCTGGGCAGCAGAGCCAAGCTGGCTCACAGGTACATATATCTCATACCACTCCTCCTGGTCTGGCTCCAACTTTCTTTTCCTCCTGCTTCCCCACGTTGCTGGAGGAGGTTCTTACCATTCTGGTCCTGTGGACTGTTTTCCTGCTCCTTGCCCATCATCCCCCTGCCTTCACAAAGCATTTTTTCTAGATTTAAGTCCCAAGCAGCCATGGCCTAGTATCTTTGCTACTTATTGGGTGAAAAAATTGCCAGTCCAGCCTTACATATGATGGCTATACTCTTTCACTCCAAAAGGAACAAAATAACGCAGGATTTAGCAAAACTAAGTACAATGCGGAATTACAACAATTGGTGCATTTTCTAAAGCAATGGAAAGGGACAATTGATCTAAACTATAGGGATCAAATAAACTCAAACTGAAGGATGCAAAATCAATAATGGATTAAGTGAAAATCAGCTGTTACTGAAACAATGACTACCCCCTGTCAGAACTTTGTGCACTATCTTTTCTCACAGAAAGCAGTAGACTGATCAGTAATTCCTTGAATATGTGACTTTGCCAGGTGGACTCCAGGGAGGAGGCACTTCTCTTCCATGGGCAGCCTGCAACTTTTTTTGCTTCTTCTCAAGCTCCTCTCTCCTCTCTTTCTTTTCCTGAGAATAAAAATGGGAATAAAAGTGGGATGCAGGACACAAAATAAATTTAAAAAAAAAAGGCAAACCAAAACAAGCCCCAAAAAACCCAAACAATCAAAATCCACAAAACCCCAACTCCACCAACAGAAAAGTTACAACTATTGCTATGCCTCTTTACTCTAAAATGAAAAGTTAATATGCAATGGAGGCTTGCCTTTTGGAGCTTAGTGTATTCTTTTTAAAGGCCCAAGAGAAGGCCTACAGGACCAGGTACTATATTTCTCTTGTATGGAATTAGTCTCATCTTAGTTCTTTTTTAAGAGGATACCTAAATCACAATGCTAAATATCAAGTTCTCATGTAATGAGAACATTGATGCATCATTGTAATTTTTTTTGTACTTATTAAATCACACTTGCCTTGTAAGGGAACAAACTGGGAATTAAGCAATTTAATTATAAAGAAATATCTATCTAATTTCTGCACAGTTCTGATGATCTTTTCTACTGTTTCAAACAGCAATGGGCAATTACAATAATGAATGAAAAGCAAGACACTTGCAATATTCTTTGTGTGCTTGATTAACAAATAATTCTCAAGAGATCTGTCATTCAAAAATAATTTGAAATTATTTCATTTTTATATTGTTCTACTCTGTATAAAATAAGCATTCTTCTTTGCAAAGATGACTGCCATTTCTCCACTGTCAGGATCATCATCTAAAGATGCATCTGCATTAGCAATTTAGTGCACTGGAGAGTTCTTTACGGGTGAAAATTTTCCTTGTGTCACACTCGTAGGTTTGTGGTGCATGGCTGAGAACATCACTGACCTAAAGTAGTTTCTATCTTGGTAGAAGTAAGGTTGACATTACAGACTGGGGCATAATGTATAGTGGGCCCCACCTGAGAGGTGGATAAAGGGTCCTTGAGCCACTGGCTTTCTGGCACATTCTTGCCTAGGATCAACAACTGACACGCACATCACTGGTGGCAAAGATGCAATGTGGATATGCAGGCTTAAACCCATCATCAATTACATAAAATTCAACCTTGGTCCTTTCATTGCAGCCTATGAGGCAGTATTTTGAAGCACCATACTTTTACATGTATGAACTGCATTGCAGTGGAAGTACTGCTCCTTGAAGATACCTGTAAGGTAATTGGCACTCTCAGCTAATCCATGACTCTATCCCTCTGAGGGACACTATGTCCTCAGATTCCCAAGATCCTAGCGGTGTTTGCCTGTCACCGATAAGTGAGAAGAGAGACAGTGAGGTAGAAACAGCTAAGGGAATAGACTGGTAATTAGAGGTAGAAGTGTTAGTGCAAAAAAGGGAGCTTGACCAGAAATCATCTCATTACACATAAGCAGCAGTCATACTGTACCAATGTTAGCTCTACGTGTGATGTATGATAAAGTGTAACATGCACTGAAACATCAACCCTATCAATATGATTTTAATCTGAGCCCTTTAGGTCTCTGTTAACATAAATCTGAAGATCCAATTCAATTAGAAATCTCTGGTCTGGTTAAATAAACACAATTATTTCAGGTCGTTACCAGTAAAGCTGATTAAAAGCAAGGCTTTGACAGGGAAATAATGCCCTTTACTAAAACAAGTGATACAAAAATTCATCACAGTGTAGCAGAAAATGTTCTCTGTGCAAACCCCATCTTTCTGGGCTACATGGAATAGCTGAGAAACAGGGCTTGTAGCCCTATTAGATTCTGACTCTGTCATACTTCAGTTTTGCTTTCTTTCACCTTTCATAGAGATCTTCCTCAGATGAATAAAACTGGTGGCTTTAGGTATTTAGAACAACTTCAGAGGTATTTTTTTCAGGAATTCTTAAAGGGAACAGAGTAGTACCACAAGGGGAAAGAAGTCTGCATTATCAGGGATATTTTATAAAAATGTTGACAAGAAGATATGTGCAAGCAGCACAGACAAGCTCGGGAATAATGTGCTCTGTAATGGAACGTATGTGTAATCCGTGTTCCTGTTTTGCAGTATTTGCACACGTCCAGCCAACTTATTTTTAAGTAAGATTTAATCATACTCCACAAATTTTAGAATCTGAATTTGTATTTGACATTCAAACACAAATCAAGACTGGTAACTCAAAACTCATTAAACATAGGATTTACTGTAGAGGAATTGGCAACTATTTGAGAAATCATATGTTACAAAGAAATGTGCTCATTTTAAATTTATAAAGCACTCTTCACTGCACATTTCACACAACAGACTCGTGTGTGAGAAGACCGGATCAACTATAAAACATATAAATATACACCCAGAAAGCAAATGAATCTTGCTTTGGATTTTTAAAGTATACCTCAGTTTTGAATTTGAAGAACCAATTTTCATGAATGAATGCCAGTGCCAAGGAAAGAGTCCTGAGTTAATTTAACTGCTTTTTAACAGAATCAATTTGACATAAAGACTTATTGGCTTCTTCCTTGCCTTCAACGCACACAAAGCTTTTAACTTTCTTAGTCCTAACCACCATGCACATCCTCACAAGATGTAATGGATAGAAGTATTTCCTAAAATAGTAAGCAAGATGTTACTTGCATTAACAGGAGAAGAGTAACAGACAGTGAAAGATGGAATCTATAAATGCAGCTTGTCATACAGCAGATCAACTTGATGGTATGGCTCGATTTCTCTGAGGAAGTTTCCTACTCAACAGCCTTGTAAGATTAATACATTTTTCACGTACAAAATTCTAAGAAGATCACATTCCTTAGCAGTATGACTGTCACATAATAATTGACTTTTAAATGCTACAGAATTCTTACAACATTTGAAAAGAATAACAGCCTTATTTCTAACACACTGCAATGCCAGATTAAAATGCCAGTATATTTATTTTTTTCAGATAGATCTTATTAAACTACCTAAAATGGATAACCCGTGACAGCTGTTTCTAACCCAGAAAAGCAACAAATCCACAAGACTCATCCAGTACATAATTTCCTGATGTGTTTAAATGGCTATAGAATACCAAAAATAGGTGTTGAGCATGCAAAATTTGAAAATTCTAGTGATTTAACCTCATTATGTTGATCTTCGAGACTTGAGAGCAGCTTTACTTCTCATCAACTTATACTAGATTAACATTTACCACATAAAGTGGAGAATATAACCCATCTAGGACACTCAACTGATCTGTTGTTAAAAACTTTCTGCATGATTTTCCTCCACGTTCTACTGCTCAGAACAGGTCCATTTCAATGACAAGTGTCAGACATAGGTATCATAGAATGGTTTAGGTTGGAACAGACCTTAAAAGATCATCTAGTTCCAATTCCCCTGCATGGCAGAGGACATCTTCCACTACACCAGGCAGCTCCAAGCCCCTTTCAACCTGGCCTTGAACACTTCCAGGGAAGGACCTCTACAACTTCTCTGGGCAATTTATTCTAGTGTGGCACCACTCTTTCTGATAACTAGTCTACACCCACCCTCTTTCAGTTTAAAGCCATGACTTCTGGTCCTATTCACTACATGCCCTTGCCCAAAGTCCCTCTTCATCTTTCCTGTAGCCCCATTTTAAGTACTAGAAGGCTGCTATAAGGTCTCCCCAGAGCCTTCTCTTCTCCAGGCTGAACAACCCCAGCTCTCTCAGCCTATCCCCACAGGGGAGGTGCTCCAGCTCCCTGATCACATGTATGGCCCTCTTCTGGTCTTGCTCAAGCAGGTTGATGTCTTTCTTAAAGCTGGGGGCCCCAGAGATGAACACAGTCCTTCAGGTGGTTGCTCAAAAGAGCAGAGTAGAGGTAATATTCATGCTTCAGTACCCCTGCAGTAACTGAGGATAGTTTCAGCAGGTAAAGCACACTAGAACAGTATATCAGATGCTACTCAAAGCATAATACTTCCATTGCTAGAAACCAGGAATACTAAGTGAAAAATAATCTAAAATCAGACATTGATCATTTGACAAAAAACTGAGCTGGAAATCGCTTGAGAAAAGGAAACAGAGAAAACACTTCTTACCAATGTGAAAGACACTTCTTACTGATGACTATAAAAATTAGAGGTATTCCAACAGAAGACCAGGTCAAAAAAGATCTTAAAATTTTGACTTCAATCTAAGACTAAAATTTTGAAAACACAGAGAAGGCTCTTGCTGTCTTATGTAAATGCATACTTCTGAGTTAGCCAAATAAAGGATGATTATCCTTTTAAAAATTGTCCCACAACTGTACATCTGCTCACCTCAGTTCTCATCTATCCACTTCCCTCAGAAAATAGCCCACCCAAGACTCCAGAAAACCTTTTGTTAAGCTGTTGACACTACAAATCAATTCCTGTAAGGACTTGAACCCAGCTGAATTGTAAGAACCCATTCTTATAAATGGCATGATACATACAGGACCCATGCCAGAAATCACAAGGAAAGAGACAACAGAAGAAACAGCCTCAACCTAAGACCTCAAAAGTCAGTATGATGAATGACTGTGTCATTGGGTGGTTTCAGTAGCAAGTCACATACCTTTAAGAAAACAACATATGCTAAGAATGTTAGTGATATTCTAGTTTCTCTTTCTGTAGCACAGAAACAAACAAAATGATTTACTGTCAGGGCCAGAGAAAACTACATCAGTTTAGCGATTGATAATTATGACTTATAATACGCTGTTGCATGAAAAGTGTAATTTGGAACATCAGTGTTCCACTGTTTCCAGTAAATGGAAATAATCTCAGATATCATTATAAGAGATGTTATCAATTTTAAGATATACAAGTCTCTACTTAAAAGGCTTCATTTAATGTATATGCTCTCACTCTTGCAGCTGGTGATGCTGCCTGGCTTTGCAGGTTTTGTGCTGTGGTGAGATAGTCCTTCAGAGATGGTTGCTCCTGACATGGAATGTCAAAAAATGAAGACTAATTATGAAATTCAAAATTCTGCACCAGGTAGGTAGGGGTATATATTTCCCATGTATGCTAAATATGAAGCCCACTGTATTTTATCATCGTTTTTCTCAAGAACTTTGGGGGACTAGCTATGTAGTACTGCCATCACCTGGCCTCTTTCATAACAGCATGAAAAACACACAAGGATTATAATACAAAAGCAATCCCATTCATTACTACAATAATCATTTGGGGTTTGATAAAGTGCAAAAACAAAGATTAAAAAAAAATACCAGCCATTTTTCATATTCCTCCATAGCCCTTTTATCTTTTTCTTCCTTCTTTGCCTGTTGTATTTTTTGCTTTCTTCTCTCTAGGACTTTTTCTGCTTTCTTCTGTTTTGTATATTCCTCCTTTTTTTCATTCCTGTATAGTGAGAAGAAAGAACAAGAGATCACCATGTAATGACCAAATACTGCATCTGCAATGGAGTAACCAAATTGAGTTAAAAGAGATATTTTACACATTTAATAAAATATTTAGATTGTATATTTTACATTTTTGAAGTCTGACTTTATATATAATATCATCAAGGTATAAATGAACCTACTATTCCATCTACTGTGTTAACACCTTTTTTGTACTTACCACCTTATTCTGTACTATTTCTTCCTTCCTCTAGTGTAATAGAAAAAACTCAGCTTCAAAAATTCTGTGGATAATAACAGTAGCTTGCATGTGGTCCGTCAAAACTCTTGACTTTTAAAACTAAGAATTTCTCCAGCAGACATAGCTCATTTGCTTCTGAATACATCTACGTTCATACACTGTATTCCACAAAACTTCAAAGATCCACCTTCCTTCCTATGGCTTAGTACTGAAGCACAACAGTCATCACATAAGACACTACACTACTCAATGTACTTTACTTCTCAGTTGCAGGCTTAGAAGCTTTCTGGAGAGGTAAGCATTGCAGTTCATGAACTGAAACAAGCTGTACAGCTTGTTCTCATTGATATACCTGTTGTTCTTTGGGCGTGAAGAGACTGGCCTCAAGCATACTACTGTCTCCCAATTAAAAGCACACGAAGCATTCACAGAAGAGCTACTACACTTATAAGCAAATAGTTGGGAAACTATGATATTCCAAAACCCAGTGGAGTAGTACCATTTTTCAACTGCTGACATGCTGTCCCTCCTCTTCTCTGCAATCAGTTCCTCTTCTTTCTTCTTCTTTATTCTTTCAGACTCTTTTTCCTTTCTGTTTTGTGCTCTTAAATATTCCACTTTTCTTTCTTTCCATTTTTCAAATGCCTAAAGAAAACCACTGATTTATTAGAAATCTTATCCCTCACGTTTTTGTCAATATCTATTGCCTATCCTGGTTTGGTTTTGTGTTTTTTTTTTAAATTTCTACACAGCCTAGCTTTCTAATGTTTGCTTGTGGCATTGCTTGAGAGTATCACTACACCTAAAAAAGAATAAAATCATTTTCCGAGTAAGTAGTAGCTCCTTGCCAGTGCATTTATATGGCATTTATTTTACATTCAGTTTTAACAGAAGCCAAATACTGGGAAAATGCCTCTTGCTATGCAAATGTAAACATTACATACTTCCAACAGAATCTAATATAAGCTTTCTTCAAAAAATAACTATGCTTACATTTAGAATCTAGTTTGTTTCCACCTCTTGATGGATTAATCAAAATTATTCTCAAATCTCCTGAACCACATTCAAAGCATATTCATGTGCATGTTTTACACCACCTTCTGTGCTGCCTCTGTTTTCTCCTCATTCTGTTGTTCTGCTGCTTTCTTTTTTTTAAGTTCCTCAAGCTTCTTTTGTTCACTTAACTTCTTTGCTTCTTTTCCTTTCTTTTTTTTCCAGGCTTCAAAAGATGCAATTGCTTCCTCTCTTTTAACAGCTTCCTTCTAGATTAAAAAGAACAGCCTATACTTAAATCTAAAACCATCATTGAAATACTATGTTTTAAACTCATTGTCAAATGTAGGATTAGATGAAGCAATAAGGAAAGGGAAAATGATTTGCAAACAACGTTCCGAGTAATACTCAAAATTAACTTTGAAATCCATAGAGCATTTCTTTCCATACTCACTTATAATTTAACTTAATCGAATGAGGCAAACCACTCCTGCGAAACACAGGTAGAAGAATATGAAGTATGTGTTAAATACTTCAAAAGTGAAACACATTAAACACCTAAAACCCCACTACGATTTCTGAATGGTACTTCTCAAAGCACAATCCTCTGTAGAGAAGCATCTCTTGAGACAGGGAGCAAACTCCTTTCCAGCATGACAAATTAAACTTAACACCTGAAGAGTTGATCATCCCAAGGTCTTTAAACAAACCTGGATAATAATCTAAGCAGCACACTTTTAACATACCTCATATAAATGTGTAGGGAAATATCAGCCACACACACTACACAGCAACTGTAACAAGTGGGACCTGCCATTTACTGTTTCAACTCACCTGGTGCTGTTTAGAAAAACAAACAAACAATACAACAACAACAACAAACAAACACCAACAAATAAAAAGCCTTGGAATAGCAGAGTGAAGTTACTGGGCAGAAGGCAGAGGCAAGCATGCTTCAAAGAATTATAGTCTCTCATCTTCTTTTTAAACAGGAAAATGTAAACAAACCTTTTCAGTATCATTCCTTAGATTTTCAGCTTTCTTCTTTTCAATTCTCTTTAATTCTAGTAGAAGGGCCCTTTTCTTTTCCAGCCAATTCTGTAAGAATCATTAGATGACTTTTTAAAGTATAACTTTTAAGGTATAACTTAAAAAGTTCTGTTAAAGCAACCAAATACTATTAAAGCAGCATCAATATAATGAATAGTAAAATTAGTCTTAATTATTCCATGTGCTACCTAAATAACTACTCCATAAGTCTAATGCATGATCCCACAAACATTGTGATCAGGGAAGTCACAGGTTCTAAAATCCTAGCTACAAAATATGAAAAGTTTAAGGATCTTTTAAAACCAAACCTTAAATGAAAAGCAAATAAATAGATTAATAATAATCAAAACCCAACAACCAAAAAAAGGTAAGCATTTAAAAAAACAAACATGAAACAGAGCAGAATAAAGATTCTTATCACGTGGTACATAGGAATGTTATTTATTGTATTGCAAATACTTGTCATTAAAGAGAATTAAATCCAACTGGGAAGAGTGAGACTTCAAGTGTTCAAAAAGTGGTATGAGCCATTTCCAGAATCAAGCTTATATTTTCAAGGTTTAATTACACATTTGATGTGCTGCTCAGAGATACAAGTGTCCCAGATGAAGCCTATTCTAACTTAAAAATTAGAGACAATGTAAATATGGATTAGAGGTTCTAAATTTTGATCTAGAAACATCACAAGTATTTAAACCACATACCAGTATGAACATCATTGGTTAAAGTTTTTTTCTCACTTAGATTAGTAGGGAAAATCTGTTGGAAGGCATAAACTAATAAAATTTTACACAGAGTCCACATAGATTATCCTTTTGGAGAGAACAGTAGAGCTGTTCTCACCTTTCCTGCAAGCCAACTGAATAGAGCATAACAGGAAAAGAAACCTTAAGCTACACACTTACAGAAAACCGCAGAAACAGAAGGAAAATATTGTATTTGTCCAGAAAGAGAATGACACAATGAATTATGAATTATAGAATGTCCCTGTCATCTAGCTTTTTAGGTCATATTTGGATGAAAAGGCACAGCTAACAGAATAAAAGGATTACACCCATAAGCATATGCAAGGAATATACTCAAACATTTATTCCAATTAAAAAAAAAAGAAAAGAAAAGAAAAAAAAGAAAAGAGATTCTGACTCCCCTTACAGGACTTTCATATGCATGGTTTTGTTGGTTGGTGTTTTGTTCAGGTTTTGTTTCTTTTTAAGATCTACCTGGAAAACAGCTGCTCGCAAACTATCTGCTTTGTTAAGCTCTGCACTGTTCTGCAGACATTTATCCTCCAACAGCTTTAACGTTCCCAGATACTGAGATGAAACAGGTGCAGCTGAAGGAACAGCTTTCGCCTTTCTCTTTAATGGTGCAGAAGACAGAGACCTATAAAAATACCAAGACAAAAACACAGTCAAAACCTTTCCATTTATTGTAGATGGTACCAAGTAGTGTTCCTTTTATTACAGCGCATACCAAAAGTTACTGTGTTTCTGGTTTCACATGCACTTGGCTGGGAACAGGGAAAAACAAAAGGAGAAAGAAGCCAGTTTTCTTCAGAGGGCTTTATTACTGCCACTACCAAATATATCCAGACCAAAAAAGGTAACAAATTCCATACACTTTCATCTACAAAACTGCTTAAAACTGCTAAAGACAGCATGGACTGGATTCATTGGTGGATCCAGCAGCATACTCTCATCAGACACATTGGCAAAAGGCTGGAACTCTAATCTGATCTAACCCTGAGCAAAGGTTGTAATAAAATGCCGTCTATTACTGCATAGATGGTCAGAGATTCTCAGCAGTGAGGACAACACTAACAGAAAATGAGAGTGAAGCAGCACTGTAAGGTCAGTTACACTTCAGACTGTGATAGATAGCATCCTGTGATTCTCTTACCTGCCAGATAAAGAAGCATTTGGGTTTTGCAGATCTCTTTCCTCTGTTTCACTTAATTTCTAAGAAACATGAAGGAAAAATAAAATTATATAGAATCTTTCAAGCAACAGAACTAGATCAAGATGAAAGAGATTTCTACAAGGCAAAAAGGATGTTGGGAGCTGGACTTGATCCCTGTAAGTCCCTTCCAACTCCAGATATTCTATGGTGTTAGAAAAACATGCAAGAAAGTCACTCTAATACAGAAGGCCTACAGTATAGGGTAAGATAGTAAAAAACTCCCAGATCAAACCAAACTTTCAGAATGCCTCTGTCTTTCTGGATTGGCACCTAGAAACATTTCTTGTAGTATCACAGTGCATTAGAGATTGGAAGAGATCTCAAGAGATCATTGGGTCTAACCCCTCTGCCAAAACAGGATCACTTAGGGTAGTCCACACAGGAATGCATCCAAGTGGGTTTTGAAAGTCTCCAGAGAAAGGGATGGACTCCGCAACCCCTCTGGGCAGCCAGTTCCAGTGCTTTATCACCCTTACTGCAGAGAAGTTTCTCCTTATGTTGAGGTGAAATCTTCTATGTTCAAGTTTGAACCCATTGTTCCTTGTTTTATTACTGTGCACCACTGAAAAGAGCTTGGTCCCATCCACTTGACACCCATCCCCCAAACACTTATACACATTGATGAGATCCCCTCTGAGTCTTCTCTTCTCAATAAATAGCCCCAGGGATCACAGTCTGTCTTCATAGGGGAGATGCTCAAGTACCCTAACCATCCTCGTGGCTCTCCATTGGATTCTCTCCAGCAGTTCTCTGTCTTGAACTGGTGAGCCCAAAACCAGACACAGTATTCCAGATGTGGTCTCGCCAGGGCAGAGTTGAGAACTTCCCTAGACCTGCTAGACACACTCTTCTTGATGCATCCCATCTTGACGCACATAAAAACATAGTCTATAGTTTAGATACACAGAGGAATAAAAAGAACCGAGCTGGGTAGTGGGTTTCCTGCTATTATATCAACATTCTTTTAACTAATTTTTATAGTTAGAAACTATATAGACAAATGCAGTTGTTAAAGCTTTCCTGTGATAAAGCATGAAGTGCTTTGCATCTTATCCATTATTCAAGTCACACCATAGAGTCCATCCTCTATCAACATGCACTGCTTATTCCAATTCAGCTAGCCTCACATCTGACATCTCAGCTCATAATACCCTTACCTACTATAAATGATTTATGTAAAAGGTGTTCTCTACATCTTCCATAAAACTACACAGAATTAGTAAACAAAGTCTCAGCTCTAGAAACCAGAGATAAATTGTTAACTTTACAGAGTACTACTTATTCAAGATACCAAAAAGAACTTTACAAAACTTTTTACTGTTCTTCTAGGACATTGTTCTAAACAGTGGTAAAAAACCTCACGTGAATAATACCTTGACAGAGTCCTCGGAAGTGTTCTTTGCCTCCCCATGTTCAGACTGATCACTTGCTGATACCTCCTGTACTGTATCAGTTACTGTTTGCCCTTCCACTATTTTCAGTGTTTCAACAGAATTTTCTTCTGTTGGCATCTCTAATTTCTTTGTATTCTCGTGTTCTGGGGTCGTCACTACTTCTGTTACAGAAGGGGATTTTCTACCATTGCCCTCCAGTTTCAAGTCACCGGTGCTGATCTTGCTCTGATCTTGATCTAATGGAAAAATAAAGATTGAGAAGACACATTAACAAGAATGTCTGAGTATTGCTATTTCTGTACCAAAACCATCTGTTTTGTGAAACATATTGCTGAATTTGATAATGCATTTTCTGCATACCACCTTCTAAGAACTACATGGACTAATAAGAAGAGTATTCATTTAGACTGTATTGCAAGACTGAAGTAGCAACAAGTTCTAAATGGAATCTAAGAGCATGACAAAAGCAAAACTTTCCATCTGCCTTACCACCCAAACACAGTTGTAGAGCAGAAACCACTACAATCACAACAAGAGCTCTTCTGACATCTACAGAATTAAAGACATTTTAGTCTGGAATGCGATTCTACCAAGATAGATTCAACTATTTTCAGTTAAAGAATCCACTTATATAGTGGAGGCCATATACAAACAGCTATATCTAGTTTCAGCCACTTTTTCAGACAGTTTAATGAAAGTTATAAAGGCTCCAATACAATCTCTATATAGACAATCTACAAACTAATCTCTTCCATTTATCATTATCTTTGTATACATTGAAACTGCACTCAAGGTCTCATTTGCAATTGGAAAGTCAGTTTTCATACATGTAGAAGGCGGCATGTACATAACACAGCATTGTTGTAAGAAATACATAGAGAAAGGATGACTGTTTTAAGGACCTTTCCATTAAAAAGTGCATGGATTCTACAGACAGTGTGTAATTATGTGTCTCTGTGCTATGCACATGCAGAGGAGGAAACTGTAGCTCCTTCTCCTTCTGTGGGCCTGTACTGATAGAGAGCTGGACTTTAAGTACCCAAACTGCTGTTTTTCATTTTCTGAAAGGAAGAGGCAAATACAAGCCCTCTGCTACTTAGCCCAGTCATGGTTTAAGACCATGCAATTGTTACATGGGCTGGGACAGCCACAGTGCCTATCAGTCTGTTTTCCCTCCCCTTCTGAGGGTGCTGCTTACTATAGCACACTGTTTGGTTCATACTGGCCAGGGTCCAGCACAATGTTCCCAAATTACTGTGAAAATTAACCCTATCCCACCTGAAGCCAGGACACTCACACAGGTTCAGTTTGTCCCCTGGCAGCTGGAGGTTATAAACCCATATATTTTTAGAAGAATATTGAATAATTCCCTGCAAGTCAAAGCAGTTGATACTTAAGATATAAAATAACCCAAATTACAACACCTGAAAAATATTGTAATATGGCTAAGCAAGTAGCAGAAACAACACCCAGATGCTTTCTTTTCACCTGATGCTGAAGCACTTCTTGTTTTGTGCAATCGTGGCTTTGGTATTGGTTTGTGTTCCTCTTGATTGCTTTTTTTCTGTAGTTCACGAAAAGGTAAGTCAGTACAGTGGTCACTTTCACCATTATCACATGGTACTTCCACAGCTGAACATTCATCATTGTTTCTTCTGTCATCACTCCGATTTTGACTTACCAAACATTCTTCATCATGTTCTCTGTCATCCTCTATTTTTTCACTTTCTGAAAGCACTATTTGCTGAAGCTTTTCTTTAGAAAAAGATAAAGCCAAGTCATCAGCAGCTTCCTTTTCCAAGGCTGCCTTTTGTGAAGAATCATCATCTGAGAGAGGACTCTCTATCGCAACTGACTCCTTACTGCTTTCAGCACCTGAACTGTGTTCATTAAGTTCTTCCCCAGCACCTGAAAAGTAGCATGTTATCAACTTCCAGTTGAGACAAGTGAAAAAAACCTGACATAAAAACTCTTATATTTTATGATTCAAAAGTATATTTCATGTAACACTTTCTGACTTAAGTCTCTGAGCATTTCTTTCTGCATCACTGAACTTGGCAAGGCAACCAAACTAGCTTATTTTACTTGCTTTCCTGGTGTCCTTTACTACAGGACAGCTTTACTTGCTGTCCTGTTTCCAAGGACACAATCTCAAACAAATACTTCAAATATTCACTGGTTGAAACTTGTCTGTCTCACAATTTAAATACCTTCTAAAACCTATGTTTCCAATGCCATAAGAAGAAGCAGCAAGTCAACAAGAAATCCAAGCATGGCTGGTTATCAGAATTCATCCTCCACTTTTATCCTCTCCACTTCAGTCCTATCTGAAATCTGCTAGAAGATTCACAAAGGGTATCTGTGCCAACGCTAAGGTTCACATGTATAACACAAACATTTTTAACTTCCCATAGTTATTTATACTTGACCTTACTTCAGAGGTCAAACACTTGTGGAAGAAAACAAAAAGAATGTTGTGATAGCTGCATAACACATTTATTGCAGGTGTAGCTTTTTGAAAACTCTTGTCAGTAAAGGGAAATGAAAGCACCCCATGAACTTTCAAAAGATGTGTCAGATGTGGACAAAGAAATGACCCACAGGAAGTCCATTAAAGAAAAAAAAAATTTTAAGATTCATAGTTTTCTTAACATGCATCACCATGTCAGGAGGAAGAAGAGCCATTCGGCCAAACACATTAAACACCACCAAATATCAAAGGCATCCTGGCTCAAGACAAACAGGGAGATCAAACCTCTTCCTGGTTTAAGTACACTGCAGTGAGTTCTGCAATCCTTATTTGCTGATTGTCCAGACTGAAAAAAACAGTAAGACAACAGCATGGCCTTCCCTCTGCCCACATTCACTTTCACTGTAAATAATATGTCTAAGGAAGAAAATTGGGCACCACAACTGCAGGGAACCGTACCGGCTGCATTTGGTCTATCAGGTTGGCACCAGCACCAACTTTGCTGGGAATTTTCCTCCTAACTTAGAAGGGGAGAACTAAATGATTTAGAAGTTGTCAAAGTATGAAATCTTGAAACATACTGACTCACAAAGATTTTCTGTGATCTAGTAATTAATTTAGAAAGGGAAGAACACAAAGAAAAAAATATTCTGTCTTACCATTTAATGTGCCATCTTCATCACTCTCAAAGTCATCTGAGTATTCAGATGTTTGCTCTTTTGCTTCATGAGCAGAATTTGCTTCTTGTAGCTCATCCTGAAATGGTTTCACAAATAACTTTTACACAGAAGGGAAAATTCACTTCTTCAAGTTCAGCACTAATTCCCCCCTCCAACACATACATAAGTAAAACTAAGCAATGGAGACTAATCTCTTTAACTGAAACGTACTGTGAAGTGCAAGTAGAATACAGCGTTTTAACTCTATCATAATTCCCTCATTTTTGCTGTGTAAACCCCACCAAACTCCAAGTATCTATGGTTCTTCTTCGTAAGATGTGTGTAGCTTGAGGATCCCACTTCCATTTTTGCCAATAATGACATGCTTTCCCCTTTTCCATGTTCTGATCAACAAAAGGTCTGTACACTCGCACAAGACAAGGAAGGTGAGAGGAAGATCTTTTCACTGACTGCTGTAGTGCCGGAACCTGAAGTAGGTGCCAGATGCGAAAGAGTGGAAGAACTTCACATAAAGCACCACTGCTGCAGGACATCACGGACACACCGTGCTTATGTGGGTCCAGAAATTAACTGCCCTTACGTATTTATAATACCTTAAGAACGGCAGCAGCATCTCTAGACTGGAAGACCCTAAGCCACAACTCTCTAAAGGCTTGAGAACCGGTTGTCTGCCATGAGTCTTAATGCTCATCCCGAGGCACCTGCTGTTGGCCGCAGCTGGTGCTTCAGCCAGAGCCATTTTTGCAAGGCTAGGAACAGGGAAATCAGGCGACCGTTTCCCAGCTTACGCACGGGAATCCCCTTCCCGTGTCCACACAGAAGGAAACCTGCTTCACAGTTTTTATATCAAACCGGCTTTTTCGTTTATGTTGTCTTTAACAGCAAATTACTGCATTTGCAGTCGCGGAGAGCAGTTCTCAGACAAACGCTACCGACGCAGCTTCCTGGCCCCGCAGAGAACGCCCACGGCCTGCCGCCGCCGCCTCTCACCTGCACCGCGCTGCGTCGCATGCCCGTCCGCCGGCCGGCGCCTTCCCCTGACATGGCGGCGGCCTCTCACTCTCGCCGTAGCGCCGCCAGACGCCCTCCGACAAGCCCGCCCACCGCGCCGCTGCCCGGTGCCTGGCAACGCCGCCGCGCCGCAGGCTGGCGAGCAGCCATGGCACCCTGACCTTGGGGTTTGTGCCGCCTGTTACCCCTAACCTCGAAGTCCTTCGTTTTCTATAACTCCGTCACGGACAGCAGGGACAGATACGTCTGTGTGTCAAAAGTGAAATCTTCTGCCACTGCGAAGCAGCTTTCTACCTGGGCCAAAGTCAGGCTTCATGTGTCTGGCAGAAACCACTTGCAGTTGAGATCTAAGTATTGACATGGGCAATGCTTTCCATAAGAAACAAGCTCATGCTTTTTGGGGAAAAAAATTATAGCGCTCGTGCATTAATTTAAATGATATTTTAGAGATGTAGGAATTACAGTAGCATAGACGCAAACAACTTGGGACTTGCACCTCCTGTTTTTTATTTCCCCAAAAGGCAGTTGTGCAATACACTTGGCAATTAGCAAGCCCCAGCTGAGCACACATCCCTGCAGAGCTGGCTGTCCTAGAGGTCATCTGTCCACTGTATACGCTGATGTGATGGTGGCGACCAAACCCCAGGATGCTCTGAGAATACTGATCTTGTACATGAAGAGAATACTCTTGGCTTCAGGATCATGTACAGATGTGGGCATTCCTATTCTTTCTCCAGTTTAAATGCTTGTAATTGCTCGGTTTTTAAAATAAGACTCATGCTGCAGTTGTTGTCGTGGTAATAAAGAATTTCTGACATGCTCTCTGTACTAGTGTTATATTTGCATATCATCCTCCCCAAAATGTGTTACATTTTCACATGTTGTGTAGAAAAAGGTCTGACAGAAACAGGGAGGGAATACATAGGACAGAACCCAGAGCCTTAGGACTTTTTTGCTTCTTGTTTATGTAGAGTTTTATTTGAAAAGCTGTGCTGTTACGTGAAGACCACAGCACGCCTGAAGGAAAGAGGCCCCAAGTTCTAATGAGTAACCTTGGATTTAAAGTAAAAATTAATTGTGAATTATTATATCTGAGCAGTTCCTTGCTTTATTTGTTGATAATTTCTTCATGCCCAAATAATACTTGATCTGCTGATCAACCATGGCCTTTGTTCAGAGTTCCACTTGATGCATAGTACTTTTTCCACTATTTTATTAAGAAAGCCTTACGTTTTAATCTGCACTGTTACATTCTATTTCTCTGTGGAAGGTGAAACGGGACATACTTGTTTTGAATTTAAAAAGTAATAAAGAGGAAACGTATGTATTCTGTCTCTGTAATAATGGCAATTACTGTTGAAGGCTAAATTTTGTCCGTAACAACTCACATGCACATTTTATTAAATTCCAGCAGGTGGCAGCAAAATATTTAAACAATTAAAAGTTGGCGGAGGTTTTTTGTTTGGTTGGTTTGTTTTGTTGGGGGTTGGTTCGGTGGCTTTTTGTTGTTGGTGGTGGTTTGTTGGTTTGTTTTGTACTTTGTTGTTGTTTGGGGTTTGGGGTTGGGTTTTTCGTTGGTCTATATGGGATTTTTTTAAAGACATTGTATTCATTTAGATCACTTTTTGAGCCTTGCATAAGCTACACAGAAGGAAGATTTGCTTTCAGTTATTATGTTGTTTATATGAGTCAGACAATGGGCTATTATTAAGTATTCGGTGTACTGAGTCGGTAGGATATGGGGAGAAGAGAAAAAGATCAATACTGTTAGCACTGAAGTACTCAAAATGTGTGAAGATGTTTTTGTCAGAACACATGAACATCACACATATCTGCATCTTCTATCTTACCTCAGGCAAAAAGCCCATCAGGAGCCACTGAGGTGAATGGGATTTATGTCTAAATATGAATGTAGGGCTTTGAGTATAAATATAAAGGATTCTAAGATATTTACTTTAAAAATAAGAAAGGAGGCTTATTGAGGACAAAACCCACTTTATTCATGTTTCTGGAGTTTGTATGATTGAATTCAGGATTTCTTCCAAACAAATGACACAGATAAAAAAAAAATCTAAACTATACCATAAGTCACCTTAGCCAAAATATATAAACCCCTTTACTGGACAGAAATGGTGTTCTGCTTTCTTTGATATTCCTTCCCAAAGTCAAGTTATGCTTGAGAAGAGAATTAATGGCATGACTAAATGCCTGAGTTGGTGTATATTCCTGTAAAAAGTGATTTTTGGTCTTGGTTTCAATAGTCTTCACTCATAAACGTCTATACCTGTCGTTGTCATTAGTGGGAATTAGACTTTTAGCTACACTTGTATCTGGCTCTTGGGTTTTGCATTGGTTTAGGAGGTCAGCATAGTCAACAGATCAAGTAGTTTCTTCAGTTTTAAACAGCAGTGAGACCTTCTGCCTCTGGGTCACTTTCCCAGATATTTTAAAGTACAAACATTAAAAATTATTTTTCTCACATTTCCCTCTTAGTTGATGTAAAATAATTTATTACAATTAGCATATTTTACAGGGCTATGCTGTCCTACCAGAAGATATTGTTCTGTTTTTTGCTTGTCTAGAAACAAAATGAGAAATATATTCTACTTTATGCCTTTAGGGTTAGATATACTGAGGATGCCTTCATTGCAAGTCATCCAGTATAGACTCATCTGAGCTGGTCTTGACTTCTGCTACCTCAGATGGTAAGAGACTAGTATCACTGTGCTGGGAAAACGGTCAGCATTGTCTAAGCACAGAAAAAGCTGTGTGTGTTCCTCAGTGAGTTTGTAGCCTGTAGTGTGTTCTGTCCTACCTCAGCTACTCAGAGGCCCAAAGGTGCTTGAACCACCTTTAAATTGCTCTGGGGTAACTGCAGAAACAGCCACCTACCACCACAGAGAAATACACAATAGGACTTCAGCCTTTTGTTCCCCTCACTTATATTATTTTGAGTAAATTACACTCTTTCTCAGAGAACAACCTGTTCAAATTATGACAGTGCCAGTCTAACTGGAAAAGATTTGACAGCTCACCTTAATTAACTTAATTCATATTGGCAGTCCTCTACCAGTATCCCTGGATTATTCCAGAGCTGCTCCTGCAAGAGCTGAAGGATTTGGGTTGCTCCATCTAAAAATATCTTTTTGTATCTCTGAGTCACTTCTGAAAAGACAAATTTAGGTGTAGTTCTTGACTACCTGATTTAATTTTTCTAAATAAAAAACAATGGTTAAACTAATGCTCAGTTTGAACAGCTAAGTAGGTAAGTGTAGGAAAATACCAAAATTGAGGATGCTGGTCTATTTGTCTCCTCTTTCCTTTTGCATTTGTACTATAAAATAATCTTTAAGTGGTTAAATATTTATTATCTTTATTTACATGGAAGAAAACCTTTCAGGGGTTTCTTTTTTATTTTTCCTAAAAGAAAGTGTCATTATTCAGTGATTAACACAACATCTCGGTTCCTGCTACATAAAGGGGTTGTATTCCAACAGATTACAAAATAACTATGTTTTTAAGAACATCTGGGACTAGAAACTGTCAAATTGAAATATCAGCTTAAAATTTATCTTGATCTCTTCTACATCATTCACTGTTGCAGAAAGTTTAATGATATAAACCCCAAATATTTCTTACTTGACTGGAGAGTAGTTTCCTAGCATGTTTCCAGAAGAAAGTAGCTAATTTTTCAATAATGCACTCCTAATGCATTTAACATAGTAATGTTCATAAAATGTGGTGTCATGGAAATCAGAGAGAAATCCATGTTGGCATCAAATCATCCTCTCACTTTTACACCTTGATCCTGATATAGATGTAGTTAAAGAAGGTACTGTCACAATAATGAGGTATGCAAGCTTCACATAATTGATTCTTGTCCTCAGACATAGTACCAGGGCACCTGAATTTGGTAAAATTAATAGATACAGAAATAAACATATATGTTGAAGGAACAGACTGACAAACTGGGGCAAAAGGAAAGAGAAACTAAGATGAATAAAGTCCCAACTGCTTAATTTATATAGCAGTTTATGATAAATACATGTATTCTTGATGGTCCTCTGAGCATTAGACTTAGAAGCAGCAGATGGAGATAGACATCCAAAAAGGGAAGAAGGGGGGGGGAAGGGGGGAAAGGAAGTGCTCCTTTCTTTATTAAACATACTATAGTTTTTATTTTTTAAGCTGTCCTGTTTTGTTAACAGTACTTGATTTTAAGGAAAGCATTGGAACATGCAGGAACACAGCTGTCTCAGTGTTGTGCTTGGTCATAGTAACAGACAATGAGTTTTCAAACACAGAGGTTGTATATGTTGGTGACAGCAGATTAGACTTCCTGTAAGGAGAGTCAGAAAATGCAAACTTTTCACGTCAAGTGGAGTAATTTTGTGTGCAAATGACTAAGGCTACTAATATATTTTGTATATAGATACATTCTTTCAAAGTTTTGCAGATATAAACTGTGGTTGAATAAACATCTTTGGTAGAAACCTTGCAGACCTGCAATTTCATTAAACATGTCTCACTCACAAAAAATCTCTGTGTCTAGTCTTGTATTAATGCTGTCAGAAAAAGCCAACAGCTGCTAAGTGCTGAGCAGTAACTCAGGCCTTCAGTGCTGTGGCACATTTCACAGTGAGAGGAAGAACACTTGTCAGATTATCACCTGTGTATTTGAAAAGTATCAGGTCTCCAGCTGCTTCCACCTGCAGGATCATCACAGAAGCGGACACAGGACCTTGGATTAGAGACTTGGACAATGTCCCACAGAATTCTAGCCCCAGGGAACAAGAAGTCTGACATCATTAAAATTAATCAGAGAAAAATGCATGCCAAATTAAATTGCTTTGTGGTCAGAAAGATTGACTGGCTAATTCTCACTGACAATAGTAATGTCTGCCCCTGCTCTTTACGTCTATATTCCTCCCTTATCTCCTTTTAATTTTCAGTCCTATTCTGGTTGCACTGCAGCAGGAAGATTTAAAGGAGAATATAGCTGCCAGGTTGGATTTTACTACCAGTACCCTAACGAAGATAGAACTTTATGGTGCAAGTAACTTGAGCAAGTAAAGATGTGTGATTACCTCAGCTGAGTAAGTGTGGCAAAAGTAAGGCCCACTGACAGCACACTAACTGCTTTGCTTAATATCTTTTAATTTTTAATTGACCATATAATATTTTTTGTATTTTCCAAAGGTATTGGGTTGTCTATCAGTATACCTCTAGGAAGCTCACTGCTATAATATCCAAATCCTTCCTATACTTCAAGGGGGTTATCAGTTTTCCTTGCTACACTGCTGAGAGTAGGAATTATTATTCCCTTTTAATATTTATAGAGGTAAGACTCAGGAGCTGTGCTAGTAATATAAAGGCTTGCAAAAGTTCTATGGTGGTGTAATTTTGGAAGATTTCTAATATGTCTGGTTTTCACTAACTTCTGCCCTTAGTAAGTGAAGAAAATTCAGTCAGCCTGTGCTCAGACAGTGCTGCATATGAAGCAGAAGAATCTGTAGAACATCTATGGTATTTCTCTGCTTGATAAAAGATTTAAGCACTTGCTACAGCTGCCTGTTGTGGGGTTTTGGTTTGGTTTTTTTTTAGTAAAAGGGCTGTTGAATGGCATTTTTTTCTGCATACTCAACAGATGAGTTATGCATTTATGATAACATAGTAGAGAAAGCTACATCAAACCCACTTCATAAGTAGATGACTAACATCTAGTTGGGCATTTCATGATGTCTGTTTAGCATATTAATGGATAGATCACTGATTATGTTGTAGATTGGGTTTACGTTGTTTCAGCTACACTGTACTCAACTGCTCTCTTAAGAAATAGCCATTTTAAGGGAGGACATGTACATACTCTTCTCCTCTTCCTAGGTCAGCCAGCACATGGCCACTGGTCATGTCTGGGGCTGCAGACTGAGCACTGCAGTGGTAACACCAGAGAGACCTGCAAAATGCAAGCTCCTGATTCCTATGGGGGCCATGCTACTTCATGATATTTTTCTTGTGGATTAAGGGTTGTATTGACATTCCCTATTATTGTTACTGTGTATTTTTGTGTCATCTTTACAAGACCTACAGAAAAAACGTTTTACTCAGACTTGTTAAGGAAAAGCGTCAATTGACCTCAGCACTTGGAATCAAATAATCCAAGTTAGTAATCTGGAATGTTAAATCAAACTCTATTTGCAAAAGGAGCTTAACAGTTCATCTTTGCTTGTTCTTCATGCTTGCTTCCTTCCTTCCGTCTGTGATTTAGTTTATAGCTCCTGCAACTGATTGGAATTTTTTCAGCTGCTAAGATTACTTAGCTTCAGTTTAACAGCAAACGTCATCAGCCTAAACCTGCACTTTGAGTGATCTTTCTTCCCATTTACTATTTCTTGTACGAATTGATTAGTCATGGGTTTAGGGGATTATCTAAAGCTATCCTAAGACTGGTTCTCTGTGCCAGGGCTCTTCAGCCTGTTTTGTCAGGAGAAAATCCTGAACAGAAGCAAATGGGCATGCCAGAAACATATGGAGAGTGGGCAATGGTCTGAGTGCCAAACCTCTCTCAAGAGGGACTCTCACAGAGTGCAGAAGGGAGTAAAGAAGAAAGAAGTGGCTCCTCAATGCAGAAGGGAGCTGAGCTGGACACAACGAAGAGGAGACAACACACTGGAATGGCAGGGACAACTGAGTTCTTTGATTCAGAGTATTTTTTACTATGTACTCTTCAGGGAAGGGATGGTCCCTCCTCTAAGTACATTTTCATGTACATGTAGATTCAGATTAGCTGATGTAAACTGCCTTTTCAGTTATTTAGGTACACACAGGCTATGTGGGGAGTTGTGAAGGAGAGCCATTTAGTTTCAGTACTGTAGGATCATGCTAACCACTGCGCTGTATCCATTTCTGAAGTCAATTCAGTCAGCAGGAATGCTGGCATCTCCTCCCAGCAATACCTTATGCCACAAAGATATGTTCTGAATGTCTGAGGTACATGCAAGCATTTCTAGGTACAAACGCTACACACTGAAGCATTACAAAGATTAATACATGAATATTGTATTTTAAAACTGTATCTGGAATGCCATTTGTAACATGAACTTTCATGACCACTGTTAATTTCTTTCCTAGTTTCAATTCTTGCACTTTAAGGGGACACTGCCTGATGCTGAAGCTACTCTTTCCTGAGGTTAAAGCATATTATTTAAACAAAGTGGTTAAAAAACTACTTTCAACTTGTCAATAAGTCCATATATATATACATACACATTTATACTACAATAATTATCTATGCACTCAACTGCCTACCTATCTACTTAATCACTGTCTCTCTGTGTTGAAAACACATCCTGGAATACTTCATCAGAGGAACCAGCATGATCCTTTTCATCTGTTGCCTATGTATTACCCACACTATAGCAACTGCACTTCTCACCAGTGGTATTTTCTGAAGCTTTATAGCTCTATAATACTGGCAAGCTTTAGATGCACAATTAACAGGCAGCATCAACAAAGCAAAATGTGTTTACCCAGCTGCTGAGAATCTTTTCCTGATGGTAGAGCTGCAAAAGCCGTTTCATGACAAAATACAGCTGGGAACTGTGTTTCGTCTTGTATCAACATTTTTTTTTTCCTCTAGAAGAATAATGGAAGGCAGATCAAGATGAGGTAGTGATTACATGCTGATCTTTTTATTCAGTGTTTCAAAGTTGAAATGTTTCATTAAAACTCTTTTTGCTAATGATGTGAGATCCATCTGCATTGCAGTAAATTGTTAAATGGATTGTGCAGTCTTTTTCTTAGACAAGACTGTTGCCTCTTTTTCTTGTTTGTTTTGTTTTGTTTTTTGAAACACACAGTCATTTCACAGAATCACAGAATAATAGAGTAATAGGGGTTGGAAGGGACTTCTGGAGGTCATCCAGTGCACCCCTCACCACCAGAGTAGATTTACCTAGAGCAGGTTGCACAGGATTGTGTCCAGATGTGTTTTGAAATACTCCAGGGAGGGAGACTCCACCACCTCTCTGGGCAGACTGTTCCAGTACTCCACCACCATAAGCTTAAGGAAGTTCCTCCTCATGTTTCAATGGAACTTCCTATGTTGAAGTTTGTGCCCATTACCTCTTGTCCTGTTGCTGGGCACCACTGAATAAAAACAATGGCCCTATCCTTCTGACATCCACTTGTTAAGTATTTATGAGCATTGATAAGATCCCGCCTAAGTCTTCTCTTCTCTAGGCTAGTAAGACCTAAGTCCCTCAGCCTTTCTTAATAATTTACTTTATAATTCAAATAAACTATGTCAGCTGTATTTTTGAATTGCCTTGGGAAACACCATGCAACTCAGGCACTGCTGGTAAAAAGTACAGTTCACTATACACTTTTGAGTAGAGGCAGCCCTGACAGATGCTGATGGCTTACTGTGGAAGAGCACCTATTACAGATCTCATATTCTCTCTAAAATCTCTGTGGGATCTTTGGAAATCAGTGGGGATCTACCCAAACCAATCTATTTCTTTATCAATCCGTGTTCTAATTTGAGTGGCCGGATGCTGAAAGAAGGCCTTTATAAAAAGTCCTGTTCCACTTTTTCATACAATCCAATCAATGTCTAGCTCATTGAAGAAAAAAAAAAAAAAAGTGAAAAAAAATTCTCCAGCAGTACACCATCCATTAAATGTGCTTAAGAAAACTGGATTCAGTACAATAAAAGGCAGTGTCTTTCATATTACGCTAATCCATGCATTAGTTGAGTGTTGGCCTAATTCTACACTACTGGTTTTAGCTGCAGGACTATAGTGTGAAGGGGCAGAGCCTGGACAGTGCTGAGGGGCTTCCTAGTTCTCTACTACTATATTATCTCAATAAGAAGAAGCTCTTCAGGTGTTGAGTTCCTATCTCTTTTATCTGTTGCCTAATACTCTGTAATGAATCGTTTTAGCCAGATCTGGGTTTAGCACAAGTTAAGTAAGCACAGAAAGGTGCTTGTGAGTTAAATGGTGCCCTTACACAATTCAACACCTCCTCTGCTAGCTATCTCATCTAGTTTTAATCTTGCCTAATACAGATAAAAAGCCAAATGAAATTGGGACTGCAGAGAATTCCTTATGTTGTACAAATCCTGTTGATAACATATGAATTTAGCAGCTGACCTCAGCTGTACTACAAGCTAGCTGGCAAGAGCAACCTATCCTGTGTTGCAGTTAAATGCAACATGTAGAAAAATAAATTAAATCCAGGAAGGTATTTAGACATTTAAATGAATGGAGTAAAGTGTCTGAGTATGATTGTGAGTGGCAGTGGGGGAGTTGCATTTTGTTCTTTTGGCTAAATGCATTAGTTTGAAAAAAGCTGTAGTAATCCTGCAGTGTCTTGGAATGAGAATCATCCCTCAAGGTCACGGGGCCACCCTACATACTCTCGAGAGATAGATAGTAGCCAAGCAGACATAAATAAAGCTAAATAACAAAATAGAATTAAAATTCTATATGAGTTGCAGTTCTTCAAAGTGGGAAGAGAAAAGGTACCTGGACAAATTTCATTTTCAGATGGTGGCTTTCCCTGCCCATAATAACAATGCTGGTGACATTATAGAGGATGTCATATGTTCAAAGTGTGGTGCTGTCAAGGAATGATTCTTATAAGCAGCCAAATTAGTTAGGAGCAAGTAAATCTTACCTGGCTTTTAAATTAGAAAAAAATTATCTATACAGGAGAGTCTTGATTAAAGTATATGCTGCAGAATACAGTACCTAGCCTCAAAACCAGTCTCTACATGATTTGGAATTTTTTTTGATGTTGAGTTTTCCAATTTCTGCCTGAAAACAGTTGCTGCTGGCCAAGAGGAAAAAAAAAAAAAGGTTGCCATCAAATTTCCCAAGTGGGTGCATTTTTACAAGCTAGTGGCCAATGTGATAGCTTAAACTCAAAATTGGAATATTCAAATAGTCTGCTAATCAACCTGGCCTGTGCATATGGAGATGACTGCACCATTTCTATGGTTCTGAGGTGTGCCATGGGAATTTTTTCACAGTTTCAGGCACATGGAATTTTTAGTGTTATCCTTGGAAGATTATTTGCATGTTTTTCTGTTTGTTTCTCTCTCTTATGCACACACATAATCCCTACATGTATACGTAGATTACTGAATGCACATTATACTACACAATACAGGATATAATACCATGTCAGCCTCAGTATCTGAGATTATATTTCTAGTGTTGAAATCGTGCTGCAAACACAGATTTTACAGAGATACTCATTGTGGGGGTTTGTGGTGTTATATACTGGGTTCTCCTTCTAATGCACAGTATTGTGTGTAGTGATTTAGTCCATGGATATGAATTCTTGTGAAGGGGACATTTCCTTTTGGAATACATCTTCTTATCCTAAGCTAAGCAGCTATACTTACATTGTTGTAATAGAACACTAGCAGACCCATAGCTGCTAATTTGCAATGTGAGAATTCAGCAGTGCAAAGCTTGATTTATTTGCTTGCCCAGTGCTATGTTCTATAATTATCTTTGGATTCCTTTCACATGGGACAAAAAACATAGCATATTCCATGGGGAATCATCCAAGTCTGTTGAACTCAGATGTAGTACTTCAATCCCTTTTAATTTAATTTCTCTCCTCTAGTATTTCTTATTTTGCAACTCTCACTTACTTAAAAATGGTAGAATATATTTTTGAAGGGTAGAGATGAGGCTTCAGATGTCCAGATTCTTTCTCCTTTCTTTTAATGGGGTGTGAAAAGATCTAATGATGTGCTAAAGGTTCTTTGTGATGTCTGCAGTCTCTAAAGTTATATTGAGGCAATGAGAAATTTACAGTCTATTAAAAGAGGACTGGTGGAACATATTTTTAAGGTTCAAGTTTTTGGCAGATGTCAGTGCTGTCATGGTCTGAGGAGAATTATATTTAAAGTATCTGGATTCTGCTGTCCTTAGATGTATGGCAAATACCTAGGTAAACATTCATCTGGGATGAAGTCTTAAAGTATAATACTTTTGTTTTCTAGGTTAGAAATAGTAAGCAGAAAAGAACTAAACTGTAAAACTTTGGTCTTGCACATGAAAAGGGACAACGTAGTGTTCTGTAACTGCTATCAAAACATACGCAGTGTCTAAGCAAACATTTTGTTGTTAATTGTGACAACAGAGCATTTCCAGTTATTTCCAAAAAGCAGGATCACAGTTACTGAAAGGAACCTCTAAACACCAGTGTTTTGTCATTTTCCTGTGAGATTTAGCAAAGACATTCTTAAGAAAATGAAGTTTTGGAAGTGGTGAGCACTTAAAATGAGGGATGTTTTCATCAGTTTTTCAAACAGCATGTAATAAAGGAAGACACTGACACATACATCCTCTCTGTTATTGCACTACAGGTAATTGGCTGTAGTCCACAGAGAAACCACATTAATGAAAGTCATAGTTGTTTCAGTGTTTTCTGTTTTAAGTAGAAACTGTGGATCAGAACTGCATTCCTTCCGGAAGACAAGGTGCATCTGATGCACAGCGGTTCTACCTGCATTAAATAATAAGAATGTTCTTAGTAATCAGCAGAATCCTGAAACATGTGGGTTTACCCCCTTTTGGAAAGGCATCTGCCTCTACAGCACAGGATATCTGAATGTGTTACCAGGATCATGTGAACTTAGAAACAGAGCATTTGACTTTACAAACAACTCTTTCCACTGTTTTTGCCATGTTCTTCCTCACAGGTTTTTAGCTCTTTCAGCCAGCCATATCCTTCCCAAGATGTTTTTCTTATGAAGAGTCATGAGGCCACAAGGCTTTTCTTTTCTTCTGAGAACTGAACTTGTCAGAGTGGTGGAAGAGGTCATGTATTTGTAGAATTAAACCGAGACATTGGAATAGATGCTGCTGCCTTTTCAAATTCAAGACAACTTTTGAGCTTGTATTTTGTTTTTAAATAAAATCTCTCTTCTGTTAGTCAAAGCAGCACAACCCCCCCTCCTCAAATCTTAGAATTATACTGTTTTGGGAATTGACTTTCTGTCCATCTGTCACACTAGGCAATCACCGTGCAGTATGTTTGTAACCTGTATTTCTCTGCAGAATGTCCTTCTCAATAAATACTTGCTAGGCTTGGAAGGAATAAACACATCAATCTAAAATGTAAGCAATCTTAAAATCTAAAATCTAAAACAACTATCTCTCTGGATTTAGAGTGTAAGAAACTGAACCACTTGATCTACCCATTCAACAATATGAGCTTTGGTTATTTCCAATGTATTTATACTGGCAAAACTGAATATTGGATCTTGGACTAATTTTCAGTTTTGGTCTTTACAGTGGATTCATGTATGTGGTAAGGGACATGTATGTAGTAAGTGATGGGGCTACTCTTCTGAATTCTAGTATTTCACTAACTGCACACTCTTCAATACAGTTCATGTCATTTAGTGTAGCTGAGGTAATAAAATTGTATGAATATCAGATTATATCAAAGGATCATCTACTTCAACATCCTATCTCAGTCACTGATAGCACCTAAAGAATATGGCAAGCATATAGTACTATTTCCTCAGAAAGTTTTCTCAGCCTATAGCTGTGCATAGCTCAGAGGGTTTTGTGAGTAATGGCTAATGGTTTTTTATTTGTATTTAATAGTCCTCTGAATTCTTCTTCTAATGATCTGTGGAGTCACTCTTGCACTACACCTCCTCACCAGTCTTTTGAGTGTTGGTATTTACACAGAATCTGTTTGTACTAGGAGTAGAGGAAGCCACAATACAAGGTTTAGGAGAGAAGGAATGCTTCTTGCTGCCCACACACAGAAAACAAGGGGAAGCTTTAGTCCTTAATATTATTGGTAAAACTATTAAATTTTTTGCTATGCCAGGAAATTAATCTACTATTTCAATGTTAAAAATGCATAGCTGAATTTGAACATCTGTCCAGCAAACTGGTTGCAAACAGAAAGTAGAGACAGAACTGAAAACTCAGGACACAAAAATCAACACCTTTCATTTTAAAATCTACTTGAAAGTTTTACCTTAAAGGGATTTTATTTTACTGTGACCACAAGCAGAACTGCAATGTAAGTTGTATATGAACATGAGAAATAGTAATGTTTCTCTTTTGAGACATAAATTCCTCAATTTACTCCAGATACAGGAAACTGGATATTACTCTTCCTCAGTTGTGATCTGTCCTTACCTATTTTGCTTTAATCCAGGAATAGTAGCACCTAAACCATGTCACATAGAATGCAAGGAGACAAAGCTCTAATGCCTGCGAAATCCTTACTGAGCATTTCTAATCCCTAATCAGAAGCAAGTCACTAAACCACAGGGGTAACAAAGGCTGATATTTGATTTTCATCCACTGGAAGCTCTTCTACCATTAGTATACATTTCTTTGCATGCTGGAAACAGGCAAAAATCTCACGTACTCTGAACACCAAGGTCTAAATATGCATGGCTAAGATGTGCTCTCTTGTTTGTTCTGGTGAAACACCCTTTTAAACTTCACGTGAACAAGAATCTTAACATCTGACCCTGAGTTCTTTTCTAAAAGCTAAATGCTATCACTTACCAACACATTCATTCAGATTGTTATTGATCAATTTGTAACTGAGCAAGAGCAGTCACTAACGTGTGGCTGTACTAGCCTGGGAAGACTATTCCTGCCTTTGTATTGCTCCAGGAAAGCATGCCTGCTGGACTATACCTCTCCTGTATGACCCTACCACTGAGAGACTGCTAGGAGGATAATGCTCCCTTGCACTCAGTCTCCAACACTTTCATCTCCTCCTGTCCATCTGTGCTGGGGATCTGCAGCAATCCTGCAGAGCCATTTTCCCCAGTGTGTAGCAAACAATTGCATAAGTGGCTGTTAAGGCCTAGTCTGTTAATTAGAATCATTAATTGTAGGTCTACTGATTAATCCATTTGGAATTATCTAGCTGAGCAGAATTCATTCTCCAGCTTAGATTTTATGGCAGAGATACTGTTTAATGAAATTAAAATAGCCTCACTTATAATTCACAAAGCATCCATTCTTTCAGATAATAAAACACATATAAACTGAGAATATCAGTGCAAATGTAAAGTATTGACTCTCTGTTTTCCTATCTTTAAAATGTTACGTTAGAAAGTTTTTCATCTTGGCTGTTTCACCAACAGTCATTCCAGGACATTCATGCTAATGTTGTCATCTCTTCTTTATTAGCTAATGTATTTTACTATATATCACTCGGTTCTAAAATTCCATCTTTCCTTCAGGTTATACAGCAAATACAGCTCTAATCAGCATGAGTGTCAGGCTGCTAGTACTATTATGATGCTCCATTTACACACTAAAGATATGTATTAATTTCCATTCCACTTTCACATTTTAGTTTCATTTTACTCCTGAAATACTTACAAATCTCTAGGATTTTTACATGGAACCTGAAACCTTGGTGTTTAGATTCCAAACATTGCCCTAGTATTAAGTCTAAGCTTTTAGCCCTTTTCTTCTGTTAAGCAATACTCTTGTTAAGTTGCATTGCTTGACATTGTCCATACTGAAACCCTCTTAAACACACTTAGCAGTTAAAACCTAGGATTTTTTAAGAGTTAAAGTTGAGAACCAGGATTAAATATCATATTCTCTCTATGAGAAGGGCCAATGCTTAGCCAATCTTGACAAAGGTGATAAAAGCAAGTTGCAAAACTTAAAATCATTCAAATAAACACTCAAACACTCATGTGCTTTAAATGGTGTTTGGAATTGATACAACATTAAAGTATCAGAGGACCATCATGATTGTGGTCACCAAGTTATTTTCAATTTTGACCTGATCTAACATCGACCTGGCCTAACTTTGAACTTGGATCCTGTTTTGAGTGGGTGTTTGGACTATAAGCCCTCTGGAACTCCCTTCTAATCTGATTTGTTTTATGGTACTACCTGTTTTGATTTTGAACTAATGCACTAATTACATTAAGACTTTTAGTGATGCAGAGCAGGGGAAGCTCAAAATCAGTCTGTAACAAGCATTATTACTACTTTTTTCTTCATTAACATTTGTTCTGCTAAAAATTAAGGCTATTTCTGTTACCTGTTCACTGTGAAGGTGATAATAATAATAATAACAATAATAAAAGCAGGTTGGAAGAGACCTTCAAGATCATCACGTCCAACCCCTCAACCAATCCAACCCACCTAAACAATTAAACCATGGCACCAAGCACCCCATCAAGTCCCCTCCTGAACACCTCCAATGATGATGACTCCACCACCTCCCCGGGCAGCCCATTCCAGTGGGCAATAACTCTCTCTGTATAGAACTTCTTTCTAACATCCAACCTAAACCTCCCCTGGTGCAGCCTGAGACTGTGTCCTCTTGTTCTGGTACTGGTTGCCTGGGAGAAGACACCAACATCCGTCTGTCTACAACTTCCCTCCAGGCAGTTGTAGAGAGTAATAAGGTCCCCCCTGAGTCTCCTCCTCTCCAGGCTAAGCAACCCCAGCTCCCTCAGCCTCTCCTCGTAGGGCTTGTGTTCCAAACCCCGCACCAACTTTGTTGCCCTTCTCTGGACTCGTTCCAGCAAGTCAACATCTTTCCTAAACTGAGGGGCCCAGAACTGGACACAGTACTCGAGGTGCAGCCTAACCAGTGCAGTGTACAGGGGCAGAATGACCTCCCTGCTCCTGCTGGCCACACTGTTCTTGATGCAGGCCAGGATGCCATTGGCCCTCTTGGCTGCCTGGGCACACTGCAGGCTCATGTTCAGCCTACCATCGATCAGTACCCCCAGGTGATCCCACAGATGAGAGCAGAAAATACATGGAAGAAATAAACACTGACATATGCAAGAGTGACAGAAGAATCTGGCGCAACAGCTTTCTGAAACTGTAGTTTAATTTTCATGTAGAAGTGCGCACAAATATGTTCTGTTTTCTACACGTGTAACCATCGTTCACAAGTACTTGTTGAACATTTTTTTCCAGAAAAATTCAGATCATAGATGGTTATCAAACTATTTATGTCACTATTTGTGGTATGTGAGTTGTCACTCAAATAAGAGGGGGCAGATTCTGCTTCTCAAAACAATGCATCACTACATGGTACTGTAGCTAACGGTGGAAGTTAGGTGTTAACCCGTAGTTAAATTAACATTATTCTGATAATGCATATAAAAATCCGAGTGTCTTACATTTTCAGAAATACTTCAGCAATTGACAACAAATAACAGTGTCCTCCAAAATAACAGCCAACTGATGTCTTTGCATTTACAGAGTATTTCCTGATGACTTGTTGACTTATATAACCATCTCCTTAAGCATTCCAAGTAGCCTTTTACAGAAAATAATAGCAACACTTCTTTGTGCACTTACACTCACTCCTATGAGCTAAATATCTGGAACTCTGTATAGTAAAACTATTTAATACCATTGTCCTCCAAAAGATACACAATTTACACCATGGCTGCAATGGGTGTCTGTGCTTTAGCCTTCTATTTGGGTTTGCAGATCATGTGGAATAAGTAATGGACAAACCTAAGCATGTCAAACAACAACAGTTTATGAGAAATACAAACCCATTAAGAACATTGTGCTCAGCTGAGGGAACATTTAAAAAAATAAAAATCCAGTGTCTGTTGTTAATATAATTGCAAACAGAAACGTTTAAAGCACATTCAAGTTTCAGTTTCCAAGATCTGTTTCTATTAATACCTGTGTCTTTTTTTGGCTGGTATATTGCTGCTTCCTTATGGATTTTGCTACTTGCTGCAGATTACACTAAGGTGGCAATAAGGGTCAAAGTTTAAAAGCCTTCTTGGCTACTTTACTCTCCTAACATTTTGCATGTTATATGGTTGTGAAGTTTGATGTTGCCTTTTTCACTTGAACCAAGAGGTTCCATTCCCCTCCTCCCACCCCCCAAGCTTAATTTTCAAATTACTTTACATTTTTTTCTTTTAATGCTACTATTTATAATTCTCCATTTTATGCAAAATATATGGGAGCAAGGAGGGTTTTGGGTTGTTCTGGTTTGTTTTTTTCCTGAGTATACAAGTAAAATGGAAGTGAAGCCTGCTTCTCCTCCAAAGGTTAAGAGTGAACCAAATTCTCAAATGATGAGTGAGTCTATGTGTCTGTGTGGATTTTGTAGGAGAAGTAGAAAACTGCAGGGAGGGGACCATGGCTGAAGATGGTAAACCAACTTTTTTCTCGTGACAAAATAAGAATGCAGGAAGGTAACACGCCTGATAGTGTAAGCATGGAGATGCTCTTTACTCGCACATTCTATACATACAGGCTTTTGTGAAAGAAACCCATTAAGAGCTCAGGTCTGCTCCTCAGAGGACAAATAATGTGCTATTATAATTATCTTTTTGAATGCTCAGCTGCTGATGGACATGCTTCATAATATTCAGAGTGGGTTTAAGATGTGTGTAGATTACAACTCAAGGAATGGTTACAACCCACAGACTGATTTTTTTTTTCAGAGCATGTTGTAGTCTGATGGAGGCACATAATATTTAATTCACTTAGTTACTTTCATTAATAAGCAGAAGGAGTGTTTGACTTTTAATAGCTCCACCATAAACTAAATGGCATTATCTGATTTGGAATAGCTCCTGATGGCACTTTTGTACAGGTGCTTTTTTTTTTGTTTTCCCTCAGAGGTTATTAGAGACTTGTTAGGAAAAAGGAGCAAATAGAAGAAAAAAAAGACCTATATATTTCCACAATAAAAAAATGAGAGCACAGGTGTGTGATAGCTGGTTTCATTGCAAAAGTAGCAGTTTCACCACATTTGTATCAGCTTAAGTAAAAATGTACCAGCTGGAAAAAATTAAATCAGCATGAATCATAGATCCAAAAGGTCACTGGTCTAAAAATATAAATCCCAAGAAAAAGATACAAATGATGTATGCAAACTAAAATTGCCAAGTAAAAATTAAAATCCTTCTAAACATTTTAAACTTAGGACATTAATTAATTTGAAAGTAATGTGGAAAGAGGCAAAAAGCCACCCTGTGATGTCACTTTCATTATATGGAACACAGTGAAAGAGATAAAAGAAGATTACACAGAGCCCAGGAGAAGATTAAGCCTCTTTATCTTGCAGTGGGAGGGGGACCATATATACACAAGTAGTATTTTGTGTACAGAGGAGAAGGAGGAACTCCACAAGGCTTGAGCTTTAATATGCACTTCTATCACTGAAGTGTAATGACGCATGACAGGAGATAGGCATGCACATGCTGAGGATCATAAAGTCACCCCAGCTGTCACTCAAAATTACAAAGCTAACAAGTAAAACCAAGTCCCTTTCCCCCATAAAGTTCCAAATATAAATTTTGAAAGGAAACAAAAATAAGCTCTGTTGGAAGCCGTACCTTCTTGTCACAGCTTAATGCTTAACAAGAATGGAAAAACAAAACATAAGTATGAGGTAGGAATGAAAATAGAGAGCAAGTACTCTTGAAGATAGAGCCTTATTAGTAAAGCCTAGAGGTATTTTGATCCAGAAGTAAAGCATACAGTGTTTTGTCAGAATTGGTTTATAGGTGGGTGCATGCCAGCAGCTTTAAAAGAATACTAATTAGCCTTTCTTCTTCCTGTGGTAAAATCTCAGTACAACATGATGCACTGGCAGAAGCTCCTTTGCAAAGGCTGACCAAAGGTTGGACATACAGTCACACAGGGGAATGACATGTGCATTGTCCTTTATGACTTTGTCTAGAAAATATGGCTTGTGTTTATCACTAAACAGCGCAATTGTTCTTCTCTTAGCCATCCAATTATAGCAGAAGGGGCAGACAGGCTCACACTGAGCTGTTGTAAAGAATATAGTTCCACTAAATTCAAGGGACCAAGACTGATGTGCACTGACACCTATGTCAAGCCCAAAATTTTTACAGAAAGCTTTGATATGTTTTGTTCTGTCTGCCAGCTGTGTTGGTTCTGTTTTAAAATCTCATGTCCATGCATCTGCCTCTCTCTGACATCCTTTCTTCAGATCTTTTAATGTTACACTGTGGAGCCACTTTCTCTGTAAAATCAAGTCTTAACTGCAAAGTTACTAATTAGTTTCTCTTCTTTCTCAGTATCCATTTCTCCTTGAAGTTAGGTGGTATCGTTCTTTTTCTGGGAAGTTTATTGACTTCATTATTTTACTTGTATTTATTTTTACAGGTTTATTTCAAACAGAAATACAAGTGCACATAGAAGGAGGAAATATGTCGGTAAAATTTCTTTTGGGTAATAGAGATGAAGAGATTTGTCGTGGCTTAGATTCTAAAGATGGATAAATTACAAGTTTATTTCAGTTACCCTGGCAGTCCTACTCACTGCTACATTTCATTGACTGTGGGCTAGCTAACACACTTTTAAGTCAGAGATTGGACCAGGTGGTGAATCACTGCATCAGCAAGCAGGAAGCAAGATAGAAACAGAAGGCCAAGCAGTGAATCTTTGCTAGGAAGAGGCAGAAAAGCTATGGAGTACAATAGGAAACTGAGTGGAGGAGATATAGAAGAGCTGAAGCTGAACAGTACTTCTAGATTATCAAAGGCTCCATTTAGCAGCTACCACAGTGTGGTTGTGGTAAACATTTATCTATTATGGGCATACTGAGAAGATACATTCACATTTACAAGGGTTGAATAATTTAAGGTAACCTGAATGTTTACTCTTTCAATTAATCCATAGAACAAAACTGTGCTTTAAAAAATAAAGTCAATTATCCTAATTATGTAAAAACATATGTGTTATTGTTGCTATTTGTTAATACAGCTGTCAGTGCCAAGATTCCTCTCTTGAGTGTTTTTGGAGGTGGTGGGGTCGCGGTCGCTGGGGGTGTTCAGGATGAGGCTTGACAGAATGCTTGGTTGCATGGTTTAGTTGATTAGGTGGTGTTGGATGATAGGTTGGACATGATGATCTTGAAGGTCTCTTCCAACCTGGTTTATTCTATTCTATTCTATTCTATTCTATTCTATTCTATTCTATTCTATTCTATTCTATTCTATTCTATTCTATTCTATTCTATTCTATTCTATTCTATTCAATATTCCCAAACTGGCACATTATGTTGTGGGCATTATCATGTAAAACAAATAAAAATGTTGATTTGCTGATTGTTTACAGTATTTACTGCACAGTTCCTAAACCAAGTGAGACCAGTATCTATTCTCTTTTATCTAGTTTTCACACAAAAAATAAATAAATTAAGAAATATGTGGAATATTCACATCTTCATAAAACAAAAGGTCTTTCTAATATGAAGCACAGCATGGGTAAATAATCCCATTTTGTGCTTGCATGTTAGGACTGTGGGATTTTGCAGAAATTTTTATAAAAATGTCTTGAACAGCTTGCATGTAAAGTTTTTGTCTAAAGTTCATGATGGTTAAAACAGCTTTCCATCTCCAAAGTAAAATTAACTCTGCAAGCAACATAATTATTCAGCCATCAAGGGCAAGAAACAATATCATCTGTTTCAGATGCACTCTGAGATGAAGAAACATGAAGGATAATCTGATGCTTCTCTCCAAAATGTAACATTTCCAGCTGCCAACAAAACTTCCAGCCATATTTGGATCCCCACTACCACTGCCACAAGTGACAAAGGACACCCTTTCTGACTGCAAGGTATGATTCCTGGAAGCACCCAGTAATAATCAATTTATGCAGCAAAGGGAAGAGTACATTAACTCTTCAGATAACCAAGAGGACTTCAAAACATGTAGGTCTGTGTTGGACAATCCTGTACAGAATCTGCTGCAAAAACCCGCATTCAAGTTATGAATAGATTAACTACAGGCAGCAGTCAGAAATCGTCTCTGCCTACTTCTGTTTTAGTAGTCTGGTGCCAGTGTGTCTCCAGAGATCCTAGGAATCCTTTCTCTTGCCATAAACACCTCTCACAAAAGCTTTCAGGAGTGCCTTCATGTTTGTGATGGCTTGAATGGTGGAACAGCCCTGAAGCAAATCTAATCCTTTTCAGTTTTTCACTGAGGTGTTTTTTATTTTTCCTCACCTGACATTTTATTCAATGTCTTCTCTGCCTTTTTCAAAGTCAGGGCTCCCTACCAAGTGACCTTGATTAGAAGGAAAATCAGAAAAAACAGGCACCCTTAATCCCCAGTGCTTGTTCAGCATAATAGTAGGGATCAGGAGGAGTGCATGATACAATAGCTGAGCATGCTTGATTCCAAGGAGAAGCATGAAACAACATAGCTGAAGAAAAGCAGAAGGTACAAAAATATTTGAAGAATGGTGAATGCTGTGGAAAGTCTAGGAAGTGTGTAACAGAACTTGCATGGATAAGACAAATAACTAGGACACGTATCCTGGCCTGTGTGAAAAAATACAGGATGTCGGAAAACACTTCACAGGCATCTTAGCGTGTCTAAGCTGGGGGGGAGGGGGAAGGGAGGTGGGGTAAGGGTTAATATTCAGGTTCATAAACTCTAAAGTGACTTTACACACTGCTTATCACAATTTGATATAAATTTGTTTGCAAATCATGAACTAGCTAACGAGTATGACATTTCTGTTTACAGGCTCTAACATCCCTTCTACCCTATTCATAACAGGCATTCACAAATTACAAAAAATCCAAGCTAGTGATATAAACAACTTAGACAAAAGCAGCAGTTTTGACTGACTGTTAAAGGCATCTTTACAGTCTTGTTGAGCTCTTCTGATTGTGTTGGGTTATTCAAAACCAGCAGTCCTTACACTTCACTTCTCCATTAAGTTAGTTTTCATTTCACAAATATTATGGAAAGTGCAATATACAGTAACAGCAATAAGAATCCTTACTCATTACAGTTCAGGCTAGCCATGAGTCACTGAGGATTTGTAGGTCTGTTTGTTATACATTCAACAGCTTTGTTGTCCCTCTTCAGAAAAAAGACAGTTGTCTATTGCTTGTCTGTGTAATCCAAGGAAGCAGACACATCTAAGAGCAGCACTGTCTCTTTAAATCCACATATGTAGGTCCCAGAGTTGTACAGCTATTGGTTTTGGTGGAAAACATTTTATATTTGTAAGGCTGCAGCATCACATACTTAGTCCCTCTAATGAATGCTGTTCATGAGGCATCCACATTGCATAAGTGTGGAATGCTATCAATCATAAAAGACTATGAAGACTCACATGGCCACAAAACAGTAAATAGTAAACAATTTCTTGCTGTCTCCTTTAGTATAAAATATAATGAGCATCAGATGAAATTAGTTACCTGTTCAAAGCAAACTCACTAAAGTATTTCCATAGGATACTCCCCCAAAAATTGTAGAAATTATCACAATTTGTTGTGGATAATAAAATTTTACACCGTTTCAAAAAGCAGTGACACAAATTACTGGAAAAAGATTTCATTAAAGACTATGAAACACAGTGTGAAAACCTGTGCCTGGCCTTATATTCTCTCAGCATCTGTTGTTGGACTCTCTCAGAAAAGTGGAAGGCTAGTTAGACCTTTTCTCTGAGCCACTGTAGCTGTTGCTCTGTTCCTATGCGCTCAGAGGCCCGATGTGGTGAGTCAAACTGTATTATCCACTACACTTTTGCATCTTCCAAAATTCAGGTCTCCCATTATTACAATTATGCCTGTTCCAGTTGCCACAGGCCCAGCCTACTTGACTGACAATCTGATCCATTGCTGGGCTTTCCATCTTCAACCTCATTAAACTTCGGTAACTATCTTGGTCAAACAGAGCCAAATTTTGGATTAAGAAAAAAAAAAGTGGAAGTATGTGCATCCATGTGGCTGTGAAGATACTGTGCTATGCCAGAGCAAATTGAGCCCACGTATCAATGCTAAGAGAGGGATTATATGCACTGTAAACTCCCTCGCCCTTCTTGACCCCACTCAATCAGCATCTGGGCTGAGGGTTGGCAAATGAACAATCTCCATCTGTTGTCACCAAGGCCTCTGTGCCAGAGGACACTTCAGCCTTTGTGAAAGTGGAGGTCACTGATGATTTTCCTACATTTGCACTGCAATATAACATGGCACATTCTGGAAAACTTGCTTCCTGCTGCTGCATTGTGCAGCATTGATGACCATATGTCTAGAGTATGCTGCCCTTTTCATGCACTGCCATCATCAGCCACTGCACCTGCTGTCTACCACAGCTCCATTGGCTACCCTGGGAGAGTCTGCAGGGAAATTTCGTCTGTGGCTAGGCTCTGGTATGCTACCAATATCTCTGGGTCCTTTTATTGACTGAGAGATTAAATAGAAAGATGAAAAGGCATAATAAAAAAATCTAAACCAGGAATGTGAATGTCAAAGAATGGGAAAAACATAGTTGGCTGTGAGAAAGGGAATTGTGAGAATTCCAACCTGAGCTTCTTGTTGATATCCCACAACACACTTATTGAGATATCCTGAGGAACTGTGCTCAGCAGAGCTGCTAAGTTCAATAGAAAGTGTATAGACCATATCTTTTGCCTAGATGGAATGTAAGGGGAAGACGCATGACACTGGCAAAGAAAGTTCAGCAAGTACATACGTGTCCTTCCAGTGAAACATGTGCAAGCTGCAATCAGCCCATAGTCTTGCCAGAAATTTCTGGTGTAGACATGACCTCAGTCCTTTGCAAAAGAAATCCAGGCTGTTATTTGTGCAAGCTCTTGAGACTGAATAACCAGTTAGATGGTGATCTGGCTGTTCATACAGTCCTGAGAACTGTGCACAAATATAGAATATAATCAAACTGCACAAGTTATAATCATGCATTCTTGCACATAATATTCTGACATTTTGGAGGAAGTCACATTAACCCTTTTATTTCTATCTTAATCTACCTCCTTGGTAAAGGGGTGGCTTTTGTCAGCCTTCAATAGTAACATTCTGGCCATTGAATAAAAAGGTACCACATGCTCGCACTACTTTTATGATGTATATTTAAAAGGCATGATACTATTTCAATATGTAGCTTATTATGAGCTTTGCTGTTTTTCAAGGAATGCTGTAGTTACAAATATAATTTACTTGTGTGAGAAGGAAGTGAGAAGTGCATTCTGAATATATTCTGTTAAGCAGTTTACCAGAAATCTGAGATACTGCCTTGTACACATGGTACCAAGTCTTTTTATCTGATTAAGTCAGATTAAAGTGGAAAACCTTTTAATCAACATGAACACTAAATTTAAACTAACAGAGTTCTTTGTGATCAGCAGAGATCTCATGTTTCACTCTCCTGTGATTAGAAGGATTGATGTGCCTTTGCCACTAACTGACTTGTGCCACTTGTGTTGCCCAGAGCAATAGTTTCTTGTGCTGATCCTAATGAGTTGTGACAATGTATTGTTAATTATTCTAACATTTTTTTTGTGTGTGTATAGCATCAGTAAAGTAACAGCCAAATAAATTACTGTATTACTGTTTTCAAAGAAAGTAGTTCCATTGAATATATATTGAAAAGCAGCATCATGTTAGGAATGTAGTTTCAGTTCTACATTAGGATGAGCATCTCACCATAATTATTTTGGGGTCACTTTGGAATGTGTGTACATGGAAATGACACACTGAAAATCAATTTGTGAAAACAGAGGACTGATGTCATAGAGATATAAAAACATACCAGACAAATGACTTAGTTTTTTTATTACAGAAGGATATGGATGAAGTAAAAATAATAGAGCCATGAATTTGAGAAAGTATGGCAACAGTTAGAGCAGGCAGTGAGAGGACTTCAGCCTGCTGGTGTGTAATCAAACAACTTTAATCAGCAACCCATCTCCTTTGGCACGTAGAACTGAAATTCCTCTTAAAAAAATACAGAAAAAAATATCATCAGCAAGGCTATTTAGGGAATCTCATGTAAAATGATGGGTCTACATTTTCCCACTGAAAGAAACATATTGGGTCTTAAGATAATATTGGGTCTTTCTTACTACAGCTCTTTTAGTGGTGCTGGGAGCTGGTTTTCCTGATTGGACAAATTTTCTGTTGAAAGTCAGAAGCCACTGCCTCAATGGTGCTTTCAGCATTTCTGCTTATCAGGGAAAAAATATGTGGCTGTGCTGGCTAGATGAAAGAGGAATGGCAAGAGAGAACATTTTCCTTTTATGTAAGCTGCAGCATCAGGTAATACCCTCCCCAGAATATAAACTATTGCCTCATGAGTAGGCAGTGTACATCTCTGAAAAAAAAATAAAACCATTCAAATTATTACAACAGGGAACAAAGCATATTCTCTTTTAACACACATCCCCTCTACTGTTTTTCTATAAACCTAGGAATGATTTAGCTCAGTATCAGTCTTGGGTTATGTGCAAATGCACAAAATCATAGTCCTGCTTTATCCAATCACCAATTTTGCTACAGTTACTGCTATTTTTCACAGCTGCTCTGTCTTGATTTCTATACTTTAAAGGTTTTCTTTTGCTGTCCTGTGCAATAACATATGGAATTACAGTCTCACAGAAAGCATTTAGTAAAGAAACATGCTATAACTACAAACAATCGGATTTCTGCACAGATGGATATCTAGCTTTGTATATCTTTGTTAGACCCAGGATCAGCTCTTCCCTGAGATGCTATTCATGACAAGGACAGCTAATACACGAATAATAGATCCAAAATAGTATAAATAACCCTCCTTCCTAAGCAAACATAAAAACAAATGCAAAATCCAGCTGGAATGTTCCTGATTAAAATTAGTTTTCTAAATCCTTTAAAAAGTCCTTTAAATACACCAGCTATTTGCAAGACATACTTTTCTGAAATAGCTGCATGAGTTTATAAGTCAGCCATTGCAATCAGATGGAAACAAAGAGATATTTCTTTGTTATTTTCTTCTCATTTGCCTACTGTGTTTCATAATCTGTTAGAGAGACACTGTGAATATTGATGGTAGGATTAGCTGTGTCTAATGTTAATTTCCCTAGCAATGCAGGAATGTTCTATTGTTTCCTGCTACAGTTATTGGAGTTCAAAGTCTGTCCTAAAGATTTTTACATCAAACACTGGTCTACATTTAATCTAGCAGTTTACTTGTGGTACTCAAGCCTATGCCTTACAGTAGCAGTGGAGTTGCTTCGATAATAACAGTTTGATCAAGGAAAAATTCCAAAGTTTTGAAATTTTGGGAGACCCTTCACTTGGAGGTCATGGAGGAAGAAGGGAGAGCCCCAGTTCAGCATAATCAAGAGATGTGTAGGTCAGTCAAAAGAGAAATGAGACAATCTCAAACCGCTCCTCTGCCTGACAAAGAGATAATTTGAACTTCATAGGAACATACCTGGTTGCTTCTAAGGAATTGCATGCGCTCTCATCAAAAATTGAACCTGTATGTGAGCAAATGTGCAAGTGAAATTTTAATCATTCCAATAGGCTTTCATAAAATCCTTTGATATTGCTGGAACAGTAGTTTTGACACAGATCTTTTTCTTGGTTTTGTTTGCTTGTTTTGGATTTGTTTGGTGGTGGTTGTTTTCTCAAAATAATGATTCCATTGAAAATTTAATCTGTTGATGTAGATTGTAGGAGTCTTTGATTCTGTTCTGAAAATAGCATTTTTAGTAAAGGAAAGCCTTTGGCTCATTTAAAATGTAGGTAATGTCTCTTGGCTTGACTTTTCTCTTTGATGCTTTTAGGTTTACAGCATTAGCCAAAATGAATCAGATTATTTCTCACAGTTCTGTACCTCTTTATAAAGGTCAGTGTTTAGTTATTGAAAATGCTGGAAAGAAGAGACATGTGACATTTCATGTTATTGATCTGTTTATAATACATTGTAGTGGCCTCCAGCGCTTTAATTTCCTTACTAGCCCACTTTTAGTGCTGCTGTCAAGATAGGAAATAATGCTTTACATCTTCCCTGAATGTCTCTGTCCTTAATTTCTGCCTGCATTTCACGACTTGGCAAAGTCTTTTTATCTTTGAACTTGGGCTTCCTGTGTCCAAGACAGTAGCTAGCCTGTGACCCTTGTAACTTTAGCCCTCAAAGAATTTAGCACCATATCAGCTATGTTATTATCAAGTACACACCCACTGTAGAGATGCTGAAAGTAATGTACAAATTAAGTAGTCATTGATTTGAAGGTTAATTTAACTAGGAGTGCATGTGTGTAGGAGTAGTATTATTGTAAGCTCATAGATTTTCAAATTATATAAGTGACAGGCTTATATATGCCTGGGATCTGGGTGAGGCTTTCACTGATGTAGTTGCCCAAGGATGTGGCTGAGGTCCTGTCCCTGGAAGCATTCAAGATCAGGCCTGATCGAGTTGGAGGTGTCCTTACTGACTGCAGTGGGATTGGACAAAATGACCTTTGAGGGTCCCTTGCAACCCAATGCATTCTGTGGATGTGTGAATCTATATTGCACTGAAAGCTTACAGGTTTTATTCTTTATTTTCCCCCAAAGGGTAGAATAGAACAAAGGAATGATCTTTGTCCCTTAGACGGACGCTAGGGACTGAACAGTTCTGGCTAGAATGGTGCTGTGCATGGTATGCATAAAGAGACTTTTCCTATACACAAGTTTCAAAATTCTTTTCCATGCCTGCAGTGAACACTCCTTAGAAAGCATATGAGAGGACATTTTTGGATTAAGATGCCAAGTTAACATGCAGAACATTTTGTCATGTGAAGCTAAATAATCCTAAAAAAAATAAAATAAAATCACAACTCTCCTCCACACCTCCCAACAGAAAAGTAGAAACAATTTGCAGACTTCATCATGTATTTTGTATCTATATTTGGCTTTTTAAAACTGATCCAGCTATGCCTTCCCAGACATACTGACAAACAGAAAACTAAACCTGGTGAGATTTTCTTCCTTAATTGTGAGCAACTCATAAGTTGTAAAACCTTTGACATGCATTTATCACTTTCATTCTTTTTTTGTTTTAAACTGTGTGCATTTTTTCTGTTATAATTTTAATTAAAATTGCCTGTTTATCGCCTGGGTATCACATATGAAGCCAAACAAGAAAGGATTTCCTTTCTTGTAGAAAGGAAAAATAGTGTAGTGTATGGTCTGTGTTCTCCATTTGCTTTGATTAGACACCAGAGATTCTGATGTACATTTTCAAAGTTAGCAAGATGAGTTTTCAAAGTAAAGGTATCCTAAATGACATTAAAGTGATGGCACCAGTGGTCAGTGGGGATAGAGAAGAAACAGACAGAAAGGGTTTCAAAGAGAAGCAGGGAAAAGGGCTTTTTAATTTATTTATTTTAAGTGTGAGTCTTCGTGAAAGAAACTCTGTGCTTGTCAGAGGAGGGAGAACTAAAGCAGTTTGTTCTTTTCTAGCAAACCTCTTTTTAAATTTGTGGTCTGGATAAAGAGATATGCCTTCTAAGAAGTAATTAATATCTTGTATTAACATTATGGCTTATAACGAGACAGCAATTTTGTTTTAAATTCTCTGCCAGAAGATAAATTAGCATGATTGAATTGGGAAATGTGAAAGCCATAATTCACATGCTATATTTGAGTTTATTTTTCTGAAAAGTTTAAGACTATTTTTAATAGAGATGATTGAAAGTCATAATTGAAATTAAACAGCTTTTCTGAGTTAGCATGCAAAGTATCTAAACAGCAAACCACATTTGGTTCAAAATTATGAACTTCTAATTCAGAAAACTTTAAATGAAACTGAGTTTGGAATTGCAAAGTTTATGGCTTGCTACGTCCCAGTAGGCTGATTTATTTTTTCACTTACAATTTGCTGAAATACTCTAAGAGCTCTTGAAACACTTGGAAAAAGAAAATTCAAATGAAAACTAAAATGCCAATTAAAATCAGGGATATGTAAAAACAGAAAACTCAGAAAATTACATTACTGAGGTTTTACAGAGTTAAGTCTGGTTTAGACAATTTTTCTGTACAATTTGGTATGATATATTAAAAACAGTGAGAGTTCACCTAAAGCTTTAACCTCCTAAAGAATTTCCTACAAATACAGCTTGTTGATTTTTAAAAGTATTTTCTTGCCTCTTACACTAAGTAAAATTGGGGAAAAAAAAAACCACCAAAAAACAACCCAATAACAACAAACTTGCAAGAATCAGTGCAGGTGAGTTTCCTTGTGGTTAGATTGCTTTATTGTAGCACAGAGTCAAAAATTTGTATTTAAAGTAGATTGAACAATATGATGAACTTGTCCCATTTTTATTTGCTCCACATGGGCAGTTTTACAATACTAACCCTGCCAATGTACACAAAAAATCAGTTTCAGGACCAAGAGAAGGATGTGACTGTTGTGAAATCTTTGCTAATGCTTGCAAGCGTATGCCATGATGTGGGATTACCATTATCCTTATCTTGCTTCACATAGATAATAATTTCACAGTTGCTAGAGCAGTATTTAGCTCATTTAAAAATTCATTCTGAATGGATAATAATAATAGCAATTTTATATAATAATAACAACAACCTCTTTTAAAGATTGGCTAATTTGTTTATGAATTTAGTACCATCACATGTACACTGAGTTTGAAAATATTGTGAGCATTTAATGGAGTTCAGATTTTGTCTCTGGCTGTTTTCCAGACTAAAGACTGGAACAGAGTGTGAAGCTGAGATATCATTCCTGATCATTTCTTCTGAAGTGGGATTATGGTCAAAGAAAGGTCTGTGAGATGTGAGCCTCAAACAAGTCCCAGAGCCTCATGAATCCCCATGGCTGGGCCTTTCTGGCAATGTACCAGAGATGAAACATCTCTTTACCTCTCCTTCTCTCCCAAAGGACTCTTTCTGGATGGCATTCTTCCCCTTGGCTACCCTTTTGCTACCTAAAATCCATCTATAGATTCAGCTGAACAATCAGCTCCTGCCTTCCATGCTTCTGGTATCTCAGCCATTGTTTTAAAAGATGATGCTGGTTAGGCTTAACAGCTGGCTCCAAACAAATCTATTTACGTGGTGCATCTGCTGTGGTGCTTCTTGGCAGACATCTCAAACATATGGACAAGATTAACTACAGTAATTCTTTAAAAAATAAGAGCTTAAGAAGCTGTTTGATCTTTGAATACATAAATGAGCACAATGTATGTGGCCATAATAAGAATATTACAGTAGTGTCCATAAAGCTAGTACAGAAGCACATCAGGAGATGAGGTTCTTTGCAACCAGAGACGCCCTACTTGCAACAATCTCCAGTGCAAAAATACTATTGTTTACTGAAGTATTTTGAGATACAGAGCTTTATAGGCTCTTATGTGTATGAGCTTGTGTAACAACAGTTTGTCTGCTTACTGAGTTTCAAGAAGCCTCTCTGTTGCAAAAAGGCTTGAAATCTATATTAAAGCAACTTATAGAACAAAGATCCAGAATATAAAAAAAAATTCACTTGCTCAATAATGGGTGACCTGATCTATTTGAGGATGTCCCTGCTCACTGCAGGGGGGGCGGACTAGATGACTTTTGGAAGTCCCTTCCAACCCAGGTGATTCTATGAATATGTTTGCTACTTTGCCAACTAAAGGGAAAACTAATGTGTGTAACAGTAAAATTGAAGACACTGTTGGATTACATGTAGGTGTACCTTCATTTACACACTATTTTTATTACTACTATTGTTATTATTACCAGCACGTTGCTCAGGTTTGGTTTTGTTTGTTTTTTCCAGGAGTAACTTTAATTATGAATACTAGAATCTTCATCTGAGATAAAGGTATAAATTGAATGCTGTAGGTGATAAGCCAGAACTAAAAGTCATTCCTTTGCTAACATGATAGGAAAGGATCGTGAGAATAAGGTATGTGGTGATGGGCATGAATCACGCTTTACATTTTGAGACTGTTCCCTTCTTTTGTTGAAAAAAAAAGAGACTTGCAGTAGACACTACACCAGACCCCCATTAATAGTCTTTTGTAGAGAAAAAAAAAGAGAGAAGTTATAGCCACAATAAAAAGGGAATGATTTTGAGGTTATCTGATAGCAGACTCTATTTCTCATGGCCCTACCTTAGTAGGAAGCACAATTCCATGCACTAGGAATACATAAAATGATACAGCTACAAGGAATGGTCTAATGACTCTGAACCTTTTAAATGCAGTATCGCACTACACAGAAGAGGAAAAAAAGTTATATAATCAAACCAGTGACAGACTGAGAAGGAAGAGAAGGTATTTTTAATATTTCCAATTCTGGCATTTGTTAATGCTGAAATAAGGAAACTATGGGATGTCACAGGTAGAAATTGTTTAGAAAATGCATTTTTACTTAAGTTGTAAATTTGTCAAAAACTCTTCTCCACCCCCACTGAAAGTCTACAGGTTAATTTTCTAATCACAATAATACCTGACCCCACCACTAGGGAATTTCACTGTCCACTCTCCTGTTGCTTAGTTGGCTTTGGCATTTTCAAAGTTTAATTTTTCATAAATCTGTTTGCAATTCTCAGGTTTGTGTCAGTGAAAGGATTTGAATTCTCACAGGTCTCAAACATGTTTTCAAAAGCTTCTTGACTACTTTCTAAGCTTTGCTCCAGTGAACAATGTGGACATTTTCACATAGGCTACCAGATGCCTGGTTAAAATGAGGGAAAGCATGTTTGAAAAATAGCTCAAATGTCTAATTCTATGCATTGTTTGAGTATAGCACCAATGTTCCTGGATGACTTGTCTCTAGACTTTATTAAAAAAAAAAAAGTACAAACTTTATGTGGAAGAATAACATTAAACACAAAATTCATCTTCATTCTCATACTTTTAATCCATTCATCCTTCTGAATAACTAAAAGCTGTGCTGATTCAGTAACTAAATAAGTATTTTCTGTAAGCGCTATAGGAAAACAAAATCTCCTTTTCTTCCACTATAAAAATTGGCAGTGCAGGTAAGAATCCAAACAAGATGGACCTTGTAAAGTTAGCAGTTCAGGAATGTGGAGAATTCACTGGGTGCCTATGTTTCATTCTCAATCCAGGCGTGTCTCCTAATTACAGAACATGATTCAAATCCTCAGATTATGTCAACTGGAATAAGTCTGCCCTTTGTTAATTTACACAAAGCTGAAGATTTGTCCTGGGGATGCCTCTTCATGGTGCTGAGCAGAACTGCCTAAGCTGGGGAACAGCACAGTCTCTTTAATGGGGCTTTTTGCTCCAGCTAACACATCTTACATTTGAGCAGAGCTGGTTAGCTCAGACCCTTGCCCTTCCAGGGCTGGGTCTCTCTGGATGTCACTGCTAGATGTCCCATACACATAATCAATATTTTCATAGTCTTCTGTCATGGTCAGGAAAAAAAATATGAGAAAACTTGTGCAAGTCCCTTGCATTACCTGGCAAGTTTTGATTAAAGAGACAGAATGTGCTAAAATGTCATTTTTGTACTGGTCAGTGAAACAGGTTGTGCAATAACTCTTTCACTTAGGAATTTCACTCACTGGTCTGGACTGCATGGTTACAACCTGCCAGAGAGAGAGGAGAGATGATTTTTTTTTTTTTTAATTGGAATGAAGGTTGGCTTCCCTTAAAATGTAGCTTTCCATTCCATCTACCAGAGATGTTGTTCAAATTATCTATAAACATGATAAATCAATTAACTGCATACAGGGACAGATTTTTTTTTCTTATGCAAACATACAGTTTCAGTATGTCGAAGTTTTTTTTTCTTTTCCAAAAAACCTCTAAGCCAAGCCAAAAAAGGAAGGAAGCTGACAGGCAAATACCTCATGACAAAAACTGTTCCAACAACATTTTGGGGTGACATTTCTTTAAAAATGTGAATAAAGGCAGCAGAAGGGAATGTTGTTTAACTTTGTAACAGTAAGGGAACAAAAAGGACTAAGGAGTAATCTGTAACTTTTTATATATGCACGTGTACATAATGAATTTATTTTCTTCAAGGAGTATTTGCATTTCGCTGACAAGTTCCACCAAAATGACCCAAGGTAGCTTTGGCAGAGACAGCTTGGGGATTAGCTCTGTCAAATATATGTATAGTACTACATCAGTCACACCTCTTATCTACTGAAAATGAAGATGCCAGTTCAGATGAAATGCAAAGTATGTTTCAGCACCTTCCCTCTTTTAACCACCTCAGAATAGAGCTCCTAACATAGCCAGCAGCATCATTAAACATGGTCATTGTTTCTCATTCTACTGCTGCAGGCTGTACACTAACTGGACAGGCCATAGCACAAAGTCTTACCTGAATGGAGCTGTCTGTAATTCAACTACCAGAGCAGGGAGCACAGGAAGTGAAGGGAGTCCACCAGAGACTCTGAACTTGCTTGAGGTTAAAACAAGGTTGTGTGGGCTATACCTACGCTAGTAATTAGAAAAAACAGTGCCTGTGTGCTGCTGCAAGGGCAAGTGTCACAGCATAGATCACATCTACACATCCACATTGAGATGGAATTTCCTGTGATTGAGTTTACATGCATTGCTCCTCATCCTGTCACTGGGTATCACAGAAAAGAGACTGGCTTCATCTTCCTGACAGCCATCCATGGACTCATCTCCTTTAAGTAATAGCTATACAGGTGGCTGTATGTTCTAGTACCAGAATGAACTAAACTAAAGCTGCCCTGTATGTGCTTCACCCAGCCTTTCCTCATAGGTGCAGCCTAGAGTAGAAGCAAAAAATCCCTAACTGAGATTAAAATAGTATTCACATAATTGGATGCTAGCTGTAAGCAATGTAATATCAGGTTTTGCACTTCTATGTCCTGCTGTGTTTGTTATACAGGAAGGGAGTTTAAATCATTTCTCTGTGTTTATGAATTCCCAATGTGCATTAACATTCAGTGCAATAAACTGGAAAATGCCAAGTACTATTTTAAAGCTTCTTTTTCCAGACACTGTGCCTCATAGTGGGTCCTTTTTCTTGCACACTCTGTAGCCATAAAAAGAATGGCAAAGACAACAGGATGAATAATGTACTTAATTTAAAATTATTTTGCTAGCATTTGCAAGTAGATTTCTAAAATGTTATTATGTTTTAGCTTTCTTACTTTAGGGTAAGTGTGTCCCTAAAACCTAAGAATGTTTTCTCTAGGGCTTTTTTTTTTCTCTATAAAAGAAAAAAAAAAACTTTCTTTAATATGTAGAAAGCAACATTTTATTTATAGAGATCTATAAAAGGATCTGATTCATTCTCCAGAAATCAGTTATATGGTACAAATAATCACGTGGTCTTCACCTGCCTCACCAAGAGCAGTTGCACTAGTTAAATGGTAACCCACTAGTGTTTATACTAAAAAAAAAAATCTCTCAGAACCCAGAGGTAAACAGATTTGGATGTGGTGACCAGCAATGTGACAACAGTGGGTGGACATTTAGTGGGAAGAATGTAGAAGGAGGGAAGTTGAATGCCACCAATTCTTTGGAGCTGAGAAACTGATTAGGAAAAAGAACCTGGCAATTATCGGTAGGATCTCTTTGGGTACAGACAATCGCCACTCCAAGTGGCAAAATCCTAGAAGAGTGGAACAAATTCACACACTCTAGTGTTTGCTATGGTTAGGGGTGGTAACAGCAACAATTATTGCAGCTTTCCAGGTAGGTAGTGACAGTGCTCCAGGTGAACAGAAATCATGGCATCAAGGTGCTAATGGATGATGGTTTTCTATATATAGTATTAAAACTGTAGTTGAAGGGAACAAACTGGAGTGGATTTACACATCTCATTCTGTTAGCCAAGTTATATGCAATTCCATTTGCTATTTCCTTTTCATGATTGTGCTGCCAAATTCTGCTATGGTAACACCCACTTGAGGAAATTCAGTGCAGTCAGTGCAGTTTCTCAGGCTTGACAGAAGGGTAACTGAGTCAGTCTAAAATATCTAAAAAATAACATGACAGAATCAAAGAAAAGCAAAAATCTCAGAAACCCCACTGCTGTTTTCTAGGGGAAGCTGATGGCAAAGTTGAGAAGTTCATCTAATAATATAGGCTAATTTACTCCACCAGTCCTCTGCTGTCTTTACTTCTGTACTACTCAGTGAGTTTGGATACTCACAGCCTGTGTGAGGTTTGTTTTTTTTCCCTCATCAGAATGACTTAATACAGCATGGACTAGTTTTAATTCCTGTATATTAACAAACACTTTGCAGAGGCATATACAGGTACAAACTGCCACTCGAGACATGCATGAACTAGTAGGCTTTTCTCTTTTGAGTTACTGTGAAGGATTACATCCCAAGGATACAAATAAACAAGGCAAGGGCAAATTGTTTCTGAAGTACTAGAACAATTTTACATAGTTACTGCTAATAGTAGAACCTAGTGTCCACCAAAATGAGGGAGTAGCATGTGAAGCAGAGACACCTGGGGCCAAGCCACAGATATACATATATCATCTAAGGTACCACATTTAGCAAAAACATTATTTTCCACATAAGCAGCATTGGTTAATCAGTAGGCAAGTCCCCAAAAGCTGTTTACAGCACCAGAAGTGACAAAAACCTTGGGAAATATACTGCAATACTTGTCCCTAATGCAAACAAATCCTTGAGAAGGGCTGACCCAGACATCTAAGGCAATTTGAGTATGTCACCAACACACTGGTCCACACAGTTATGCCAGAAGCCAAACACCTTTGAAGAATGATTTAATGATGTAGAATGATTTAAATGTGTCCAGTGCAAACACTCCCTAAAGTACACTGAAACACCAACAATGGCATATGGGAAAACATGAGCTTCTTGTGAATAAAGGATAGAATTAGCTAAAGGACCCAGGTCAATCTAAACTTTAAATTATAGTTTAAATGCTGATTGTTTGCCGTAGTAGGGCAGCTGTGCCAAAGAAAAACCAGACTACAGGAACAGATCTGATGCATGCAATAGTCACTTTAAAGTGGACTAAGAATGCATGTGCAATACAAAGTAATGAGAATTTATGTTTAATAACAAAATTATCCTTGTGAAAATTGCAGGCTATCATAACACACTGTGTTCCAAAAATACAGACAGTAAGTAACTTAAAGGGCAAAACAATGCATTATCTATGATAGGAAGAAAAAAAGTATTCCTTCTTACTCCTTTTCTCTTAGAGACACAGATATTGAAAATACCCTCCAGGGGTGGGGAAGGTAAAATAACTGAGACATATAAAGTGTATGTAAACTTTTGCCAGACTTATCAACAGAGCTGCCTGCAGATACCATCACTGAAGACAGAGGCTTGTATCCCTAATAAAGGAAATGACTAAAAATTGCGATGAAGGTATCAAGAATGTGCAGGGCATCTATCTTTGATCACTTGACTGCAGTAGTTGTTGAAAATGTCAACAAATCAGTGAAAAGAATGGTTTTTACACTAGAGCAGCTTCTAATTTTATATCCTGTCTGAATTGTAACAGGCAGAATTCAGTAAGCCTCTATTACAAGGATACACTTGAATTCTAAATTCATTGTCAATGTATTCTTATCCTTGATAAAGCAAGTAAGAAACTTTAATGAGTAGTGAAAGCCAAAAACGTTCCTAGGACATCAACAGAAACTGAGTGAAGGGATTTGTTACAGTTGGAGTTCTGCAAAACAATAGGTTAAGCCACTGTCAACTACACAATATTCTCAGCACTGGGAAAACAAATGATATCAGCAGGTAAGTAGTGTAGGAGAACAAAGGGACAATAAAATACAGAGGACAACCAGTTCATCTGCAGGAATAGACGACAATAAATGGTCTTTACAACAGAAGATAGAATGCTGGAGAGCCTTCACAGGCTGCCATGTTAAATATTCTATTCTATATCATTTGCTGTCAGTATAAATATTCTTTCCAAGGCAGTTATTGTAAGCTGTAACTTCCTTAACTGTGTTGTAACTGTTGTAAGCTCTTCTCATTTGTAGTTAAAGAATTCATAATGACATTTTAGGCTCTTTCCCCCTCCTTTCTCATCCTGTTTCTTCTAATATCAGCTAATCTCACCTTCTTTGCTCCAAGACAACTCAAATACAGTGGACTTTTCAGTCTGGCTTTTAGAGCTTTCCTAGGGTTTCCCACTACAAAGAAACTGTATTTTTGAAATCCAAGGCTTCATTAAAATGCCTCCATGTCAGTGTGGTGGGCTGGCCCTGGCCAAGCATCAGCTGTTTGCTCACTCTCCCCTGCCCAACAGGAGGGGCAATAGAATGGGGAAAACAGGGGTGAAAAAACTCATGGACCAAAACAGAGACAGGCAATTCATTTACCCAATACTGTTGTGTGAAAACCAGACTGGATTTGAAGGACTTAATATTTAGTTATTGATTTTGTAATGGGAAAAAACAACACACAAAAAAGGACAAGCATTTTAAAAAAACCTACCTTCCCCTTTTCCCCAAGCTCAACTTCACTTCAGACTCCTCACTCCTTGTTACCACTGCTGATTAGACTCTATCTCTTCAGGGAAATAACAAGCAGCACAGGGCATTGTGATCTAAGACATAGTTGCTTTTTGCATGCTTTTCCTGTGCTTCAATATAGATCCTCAGCAGACTGCAGTCCCTTTAATGTGTCATTCCCTCACTGATTTCTCCCCACTGCCTCCTTTCACTGCTCCCTCATTCTCTCCTCTGTTCCTTCCACTATCTGTGTTTTCCTCTCTTAAGTATGTTTTTACACAGGTGCCACAAATTTGGCAGATGGGCTCTTTTGTGTCCTCTGGTGGCTATGTTGCAGAGCCATTCTGAACCACCTGTGTCCAGCACAGGGCATGCCCTGACCTCCTTTCAAAGCTGCTGCCGCCCCTCCCTCTTCACCAAAACCTCACCACCTGCACCCAACAGAGCCAGTAATTTTCATTCAATGCCAAGGTACAGGGAAGAATGTAATTCTGTTAATGACATATTCCCCAACCAAAGTTTCTGCGCCACCTCGGTTTAAGATGGTAAAACCTTTTACAGGAAGTTTTGGTGAATGTACCCAGTGGGGCTACCAGACACTTTCAACCTCCAAACTCCCAAAGTAAAATGTGCAATTATTGGTGGAGCTATTCCCAAGCCCATACAAACTGCTTTCATCACAGCAAGGTTGCAGGAGGTAAGATGGTTCACAGATGAGAAGTGCTAACTGCTGTCCTCAAGAACAGACATTACTTTATTTTACACAAGAGCTAATAGGAATACTCTTATCTAAGCTTTGATATGGATATTGGCAAAATTTTAGGGTGAGTGGTTTCAAGATCACTTCTCCTGAGTGGCACCAGTCAGGTCAGTAAATTTTGAACAGAAAAAAAATAAGTCTGTTTTCTGGGACAAAAATCTGTTAGAAGCCCAGGAAGCTGTGGCACTCAAGAGACACTAGCCAAATCTTTCCAGATAGCTTAAGGGAGGTTGATATTCTTCAGCTAAGAATCTGAACTTCTTCAGCCCACTTGAAAAAAGAATTGTTTCTTGTCTTAGTTGTCACTCCTTTACCTTACAAAATCTGAATCTAATTCATGAAATATTTCCCAAGGAAAGCTGAGTCAATAAAGCACTTTCTGCACTGATGTGAACAGATTTCCCCTCAGCTTTACGTAAGCACAAAAATTATGAGCTTGAAAAATACTTCTACAATTTTGTTTCAAATATCAGTATTCTTGGAAAAGAGATATTGGTTTACAAGGATGAAAAGATAAAGGTAGCAGAAATCTCAGTCTTTCAGCCATTGCTGAAAGTTTAATATCTATTGGGTTATGAGAACCTTTGGCTGCCGTTTTGCATGTCAACCATTTGCAGCGCTGAACTAAAGGCATGGCAATTTTAATAATAATAACAATGTAACTGCAGTTTGAGTAATTGCTCATATTGTATGGAATTCAAAACTTTGACTTTGACTTGCAGCAGCATCAGAAAATGTTTTGATTCTACAAAGCACAGTATGAAGACTTTCATCAGCCTACAGCCGTCAGGCGCACAGGTCTCTTTCCAAAAATAGGTTAACTCCTTCTAACAAATGGAGAACACCTAGATCAAAACTCCTCAGTGTATTTGTCTGCTATGTGTATCATATTGCATAGAGAGTGCTGTAATTAGTCATCCCTTCCTGGTGGTAATTACTGGAAAAAGTTTAGACTCCAGGAACTGTGTGTCTCTTTTCAAAACCTGTCAATCATTTAAAATTTGCAGATTATATAAAACTTTTTGCATGCTTACAGGCTCTTAAATTTCATTGCTACATCTATCCTGAGGATCAGAGTTCACTGGCATTTTAGTAATGCAGGGAGATTTAAAATTTACATGTGAACTTTCTAACTGTTAACAGCTATATTATCCTTACTATGCTGCTTCTGTTTCCTTCATTTAGGGAGATAAACAGAGTTAAGTGAATGATTAGCATCCCTGTTATGTGATGTTTTATAAGGCAGACTTCTTCAGGCAAACATTGTGTTGTTAAGCTCCTTATTTTACACAGTTCTAAATCCTTGCACAAGTTTCTTGTATAAAAGAGATACTACGTGGAAATATAAACAAATCACCTAGCTTGCAGTGTTTTATTTCTGAAGATGTAAACACTTTAGCTGCTGTCTGTGATGGAGAGTAATTCATTCATGTTAGCTTTTGAACAGCACAAAAAACCTGCTTAGCCTGTTAAAGCATAGAAATCATAAATAATAGCCTAGGACAGTCATGGATCATAAAGGTATCATTAGCTTCTGGTGACTGCAGAAAATTGGAAAGGATACGGTGGCAAAAAACAAGAATTGTATTAACCTTGACAGTAGAAGTAGTAGAAAGTTGAAGGTATAGGTCCTTTTGTGAGGTTACGATTCAAAGCAGCAGCTAATGAGTAGTTTCATATGAAATTTTCCACCTCTATCAGTCTATCCATTTACCATAAGACTATGATAAAAAGGTGCCTTGAGTAAAGCAGCCTGAAAACCTCTTTGTTTCTATTTATCTGGGAACTTGAAAGGGTTAGTTAATGAACAATGAATAGACTCGTTACTTATTGATCACAGTAGTAGCTATGTGTGTGCATGATGGTAAAAACAATAGACACCACAGTGCAAGACTGAAGAGAGATTTAAAAAAAAAATAATATTTAACTCTATCAGAGATGTTTCTGTTGAGAATTTATTTGTCCTCACACATAATGAACAACATTGCATACAACGTAACATTGTTAAGCTAAAAATCTATGCCACGTGAATCATTCATACAGAATGATGTCAAGACCACCAAAAATAGCTAGCAGCATATTTTTCAATTGCTCAGTCTTAGGAGTCTCAAGTCTGAGGATATTCCAACATCCAGTCATCACCTCAACCATTTTCACAACCATAGCCAATATTCTGCAGCTTCATTAGATGCACATTGCATGACATTTTTGGATGTGTGTGAAGCAGGGAAGAGGAGTTCTGTGCCATGCAGGACAGGAAATTTCTGACAGCCTGAGCCAACCATATGGTTGCTTTGTGCTGCTGCAGAACAGATACATGAATGTCAGTATATGATATAGTTTGTGAGTGATGTCATTAAATGAGCCATAGGAACCATGGTCACAGGAAGCGGCAGAACTGGTCTGACATATTGTTCTTTCTGGGTTAGCAGAACTTGTGTTTTGTCTTTTTCCTACCCTTTCTAGGCATCTTTCTAGACCGTACCTTATACTCATGAAGATCTACACAGAAAATTATACTGTAGGCCTAGCAAGGAGAAGTCCTAAATAATCATAAAACAGGTCTTCATAGTGAAATCTTTCCCAATGCATTAAAAATAACATCCAATACTATGTCTGTGTAGAGGCAGCCTTACAAGAGATATGCACTCTTCTACCAGGAGGCAAATTTTAAATAGGACACCAATATTTCCAGTATGTGCTATAAAAAGCAGTCTGCCATCATGGAGCTGCTTTGAACGTGGCATTCAGCAACTTGCAATAGACTTAGAATATTATTTCGTTTTTATATTAGAGAAATATTTCCAGTCTTACTATAGAAATTGTTGCTATGGTGCCCTGTGTTGGAACACATTTGTCTCCACTTTTACTATTGCTGAAGCTGCCTTACATGATAGTGAAGTGAAAGGAGACGCACATTTGAAATCATCATCCTCTAGAATAGAAGAGTCTAGGATTTGCTGATGTAGAATACTTCAGAATCATAGTTTCAAATACCTTACTGGGCAGCCTGAAAGTGTGGCTTAGGACACCGCAGATTTGCAAGTGTCTTGTATGCACATTAAACTTAGGTGTGAACAAGCTTGTTCATTTTTATAGTGCAAAAAGTGAACTTCTGTAATAAAATCTGTGCAGCTTTCAGAAACATTATTGTCTGCTTTTCTGGTTGGCCAGTCTCTTTGTCTTAATTCAAAGTAGACCCCAGTGCTCTAATGCATTCCAAGATACTGGTTTCTGTCCTGAAGCTAGCAGAACTGTGTCAGTATGACTGCACCACCACCAGTAAACTCAGCCTGATGCTACTATTGCTTTACTGCCTTTAGCAAACAAATCAATATATACAGAGTCCCTTGGTGAGTCTCACAATATTCCTTGGAGCAGTATTGAAAACATAATAGCAAAACAGCCTGCACTGGACTGTCCTTTAATTAAGAAGAATTATAAGGACAAAATGTCAGTCAAGGTTGAGGATTTACTCTTCCACTGAAGCACAAGATTGTTTCTCCTCTGTGTTCCACATCTGCAAGAACAGAGGTACTTCACACTAAGAGAAGAGCAAGCAACATATTTATTTAGTTCCCAGAGATCCTCCTACTCATTAACTCTGTTGTCCTACTCACTGCTGAGAACAATTCAGAAGGCAGGTGTCTCTCTCATTGCTCCACAAGGACTGACTATAGCATTTACTCTGTTATCTGCAGGTTGCTGGAGCACTGGATCAGGCTGTCCAGAAAGGTTGTGGAGTCTTTCTCTGGAGATTTTCAAAACCTGGCTGGATGTGTTCCTGTGCAACCTTGTCTAGGCATACATGTATTAGCAGGGGGCATTCAACTAGGTGATCTCCAGAAATGCCTTCCAACTCCTACCGTTCTGTAATTCTGTGAACACTGCATAAAAGCCCAGTGTAGCACAAAAAGCATGAAACCCTCAACTTGGTTAGACCCTTGGAAAACATGTTCTTTGTACTCTTCCTGCCTCCTATAATCAAATAGAAGCCAGTCAAAAACTCTCTGGCTTTTGCAGTATGGGGAGTTTCCAATCCAATCTCTTCCTCTTTATTTTCTATGTAGCACTGACCCAAGCACTCCATGTGCAGCAGAGCCACACAGAGCAAACAATTTTTTGCTGAGGCAGAACTGAGCCATGTTTATTTATATAGCTAATCACTGCAAATTTCTGATGGTCAACATGTGTCTGGCAAGCTTCAGCTGCGGTGTTCTGGGAAGCTACAGCTTTGCTTTCTCCCATGCATTCCCCTATGCAGCCCTGAATGAGAGAGGGAGGATTGGGAGACAATGAAAAATCAAACTTCTGTACCTATGTATTAGAACAGTTGAACTTTTGCTCCTTCTATATTCTTCCTGTCCACATCCTGCAAATCCAGCAACTGCTTCAGATGTTCTTTACACAGTGTACAATCTGAGGTGAAAGATTTGTAAGAACTAGTGCTGAATGCATTTTCACATGAACTATCGCACTTAGAAATAAATGCTATTTAAAGTGGATTGTCCCAGGAGTCTCTCTCAGTTAGCACAATGCACTTTCCCAGAAAGGGTTCAGTTTCAGGTCTTGAACTTGTCCCACGCTCTCAGACCTTCTGGGCCAAAGAGTGTGGCAGAGTCATTAAACCCAAACCCTAGCTGGGAGCTGGTACTCTGGTAGTTCAGTTTGGAGCCATTCAAAAGTGAAGTTTGTATATCCAAAAAGGTAATCAAACTTGGCCTTCCTCAATCAGGAACAGAATCATGTCATCCCAAGGAAGGGAAGTAGTGCTCTAACATCTCCTGGGAGAGAAAATAGCTATTTTCTCTTCCCAGAGAAAATCTCCAAGGAGAGCTTCAATTACAAGAAGCAGGAAATTTTAAAGAGCAAACTGAAGACTGCAAAGAATTTTTTGCTATCCTTATTAATGTTTTTCTATAAAGTTATGTAGAACATGAAGAACTTCAAGAGGTACCTGTTTTTTGGGGGGGTTAGTTGTTGTTTGGTGTTGGTTTTGTTTTGTTTGCTGGGTTTTTTAAATGGTGCTAAAAATCTGCCTTTTGTGGAGAGTGTCCAGTTTTGAAAGATAAGTAGGTTGAAGCTGGTAGGGAATGTGAGGTTCCTACGGGGGTGACTAATGAATACCTTGCAAGAGAAGGCTCTTTGATTTGAACATTCTCTTCTTTTGTCCTGTGCTCTAGAATTACCTGGAAAATAATACAGATGGCTTAGAACAGTCTGGTTCTTCTCAGGTCAGTGATGCTGTGTAGATTTGCACCTCTTGGAAAACCCATGAAGGTAGTCACAGTCTAATTCCTGTAATCATCTGCTGCAGTCACTGAAAATTTTTAGTCTGCCTTTAAAAAGCATTGTTACAATTTGTCTATATTCAGGAACGCCATGTATCAGCCACTTTGTGAAGGTTAAGAAGATAGACACCTAAGAAACAAGATCTCAATTTTGGTATTATTTGCTTTCAACATGTAAGATAGAAGTTGTGAGATCTCAGGAAACATTTATGTTAATGTTCTGTGGAAAGAACAGAATCACCCTCAACATCAACTCCATGACATATGTTGCTGAGTTCCCTAAACATTCACTAAAGAGAACAGAAGATGGAGGTTTATCTGCCATATAGGAATCTCAGAATTTGGACCAGGGTAAAGCTTGATAACATGGGGATTCCATGAATTCAAATATAATTGATACAGAAAAGTACCTTTCTAAATACTCTGATAGTCAAGAGCAAGTAAAGCCAGAGAAAATAAATTGGAACATACTTTTGAACTCACTAATGACACTGTAGGGGCTTATCAAAAGCTTACAGTGTCCATATTAGTTAGGGAATCAAGCTGAGGAGGAAAGGAAAATAGGAGGAAGGAGCAAGAAGAGTGGAACAGATGCAAGCAACGCATCACAGATTTTGCTCAGAGGTCCAACATGCAAGGGGCCCTTCCTCACCGAGGCTACAAAGATGCTGTGCAGAGATGTTAACAGAGAAACTTTGCTCAAGCTAGGAGGATAGCAATAGAATTCAGTAGCATGGTTCTCAGTATAAATCGGCAGCTGCAGTACGCAAATCACTTGACCTGACTGATAATCACTGATAACTCATGGATGATCATCCATGGGCTGCAGGAAGGCTGACTGATGTTCACCTTTGCTACCAAGCTGTCAGTATGGTGTGCTTTCAGGGAAAACACCCATATTAAGAGACATATATACTATGATAGGACAGAATTTAATGAATTACTATTGTGTCAAGTAATATTCAGGGTATGGATATTTTGTTGACTATTTACTTATATTGTTCCTGCCTAATTTTAGCTGGTATTACAGTGGTTTTCCCTCAAAAGTCCTTCCAGGTCTTATGTATACAGTGAAGGACTTTGGGTAAGGACCGTGCTACTGAGTGAGGGCATCTAGAAAAGAACTATTACTGTGAACACCTGGCAGAATTTCTGTTTCATTTGTTCCATTGTTCATGGATGTTACAAGTACCTGAAGGAGAGAAAAAAAAAAATAGTCTCAGACTGGGATAGGCTCCTGAAAAATCAATTTTAAGACTAGAAGATTCCTTAATAGCCTCAGAGAGTGATCTTCTGCATGCAAGTGGTAGGACTGACAGACAGTAGATGTGAATTTTCCACTTCTAGCGGATATTCAAAGTTAATACAAGAAGTACTTCTAGAAAATGAGAATCATTAACAGATCTTTTGGCTGATAAATGGAACGGCCACATTACCATCTCTGTAACAGCTGCCCTAATTTTTTTAAATCTGTTGCAGTAGACAATGACTAAGTGCAATTAGTTCATGCATAGGTACTTACAGACTGGAAATTTAATTTGTGCAAATCATTGAGCTTTATTCCAGTATTTCAGTAGCCAGTTATCTACATCATTTGGTAAACTGACAAGTAATTTGTGACTAAATGAGTGATTTTCTTTTTTAAGTCTCAGACCAATGCTCCCCAATTATAAATTCACTCATGAATTCAAAGATTTTTATACAGCACCAGAGTCTGCAATGTCTTTGTTAGCATTGGAGCTAAAGTGAATGATCTGTTCTCAGGTGGAAAGCCTCTTCTATTTCTTTTGGAAATGGGGAATGGCCAAGAGAGCCTGGTAACAGCTCTGATACTCAGAGCAGCAGAACTATAGTGACCTACATGGCTTTACCAATACAAGAGGGTATAACTACTTTGCTTCAAGTTCCAGTATTATATTGTTTCAGGGCCCTTCAATTCTTTGTGGAGGAACAGTCATGAGCAAGCACATTTGATGATTACTCAATGATCTTTTTTCTTGACATATCCCCAGAAGTTTATGTTCTCCTAAGGGAGACAACCCTCAGGGAAGAGGCATGATGTTGAAAGAAATGAGGGGACAGGAGTATGGTATAAAATCTTCAAACAATTCATTTCATCTCTACCTGTAGAGACTTTCTGGGACAACAAAAGCTCTGTCGGTAAGAGAAGATAGAAGATACAAGATTGTGCCTGCTTAGACTTTTGCAAATTTATGTTACTTGCAAGTTCTATTTGCAGTCATTAGTATGATGTCTTCAGATCTTTGATATAACACTAAAAGTGCTGATAAACCTGATAGAGTGTATTTTTATAATACAGAGATAGATAGGAGTTGACCAGGGCTCTAGATACAAGAAATATCTCTTTTTTATTTAAGTGGGACTTGAAGTTCATGATATATATTTCAGGATATATTCCAGGACTTAGTTAATCCCTTGGGTCATAATTATGCTGTGATTTACAGTCCACATAATTCTAAGTCAGTGCTCCTACTCCGCTCTCTATCTCTAGCTACCAGTTAATGCTGTGCTTGTTCTTATGTCTCTAACACAAGGCTGTGAAAATGTACATGCTAGCAGAATAGAGATGGTGTACATTCCTGATGGGCAAAGAAATGAAGCAATGAACTCAAATCGCGATGCCAAGATTTCACTTACATAATATGGCCTCATAGCTGCTGACAACATGTTTATATGCTGAAGGGCACAACACAATTCTCACTACATAAAAGAATGCAGGAGATCTTGGTGTGCAGTACTCATATTTCCTGCAGTCATCTACCTTGTGATCACATCCTTTTGAAAATATCCACACAAGAGATACAATCAAAGTGTTTTAAATTAAGGTGCTTAAAATTAAGTGGTTTTTCACCTTCTTTTAAACGAGGAACGCTTGCTTTCTCAGAGATGCCACCTGTCCTTTTGGTGAAGCAAGAGGATTGGAACAGTAAACAAACCAGTTGTCCTGCTGAAGTAATTGTACTTTTCCTTTATGACTAAGGGACACAGCAGAGAGAGAAGGGTGTTTCTTCTGCTTCAGATAAGCCTTGATTTTCTGTCCACGTGTTTTAATAAAAATAAAGCTGCTTGGTATCTGTGCCAGTGTATGACACTATTTTTTGCTGCAGAGACATGAAAAATTCATGCGTTATTTATTGGTTAAGAATATCATCCTTCCCTAAGACCCAAAAGGCAATACTTCACTTAAATATTGATTGAAAATAAAAATATCAGAGACTCGTCCCCAGCATGGTACATTACACAAGCATGTAAAGTGAAGAAAGGAAGAAAGGTCACATTAAAGGGAATGCAAGATGTATTTAATCCGATTAAATAGACAAACTCTCCAGGGCAGGAACTGTCTACTTATATGTTGGTGTAGTGCCTTTACAGAGCAAAGCACTTATTCAGTGCAGCCTTCAGCCCTAGAACAGCAGCACCACTCAGGATTATGGGAGTTAAGGGAAAGACTGAAACACATATTTGTTTTTTACTAGCATAGCTGATTTTCCCTATTTGATTAGAGTCTTTGCATGTCCCTGTACTTAAAACAGGAGCAAACCCTACTGCAATATACATTACAGAGAGTATGCTATTAAAGAACACAATTTTCTAATATTTATTAGGGGGATTGTGGTAGCACATAAGCCTTTCAGTCACGTGTGTGGAGAACTATAAGAGAGAACTAGGAAAATGGCAAAATAATTGCATACAGTGTTTTAATGAAAAAAATCCCCCAGGATATTTAGTTTGCAATATATTTAGAACTACTGAATTGCAGAAGAGAAAGTTATCTGCCTAATAAAGTCATTCCTGATTTCAGCTCTGACATAAATACCAACTTATTTGCTTTCATTCTGTTAACATCTACACCAAAAGCAGGTACAGATAAAAGAGGAATTTCTCAGTTGTAACAATGATACCCTCTAACCTGTGACTATGCAAAACAAGTCTATGAAGAATTTGTGCAGTTGCTCATGCTGCCCAAGGAGAGCCATACTGCACATGCCACCTATCCCTGGAACTGGAGTGGCTTTGCCACATATAAGCAGTAAAGAGAGGCACTGGCAAGTTTATGAATAAAACCAAAAATCATTAGAACAGCTAACACAGCTGAAAAGCAGCATAAATAGGGATTTATTTTGTCAAAAATCCTCTTCTTCATGTTTTATAGATCATCAGTTTAGGAGTCCACCTAAATTTTTTCAAGTACACTAGATGAGTCTAAATGATCAACTTCTGAGCCTGCCATCTAAACCTTATCCTCTTGTATCCATTTTTTAATATGTACTTCTCCAACTAACAAGTTAAAACCATGCAGTAATAACCCAGTGCCCCCTTTTTTGATTATTGATTCCCTGTTATGGGGATTTAGGCTTTGAAACAGGTGAATACTAAAATGTATCATTTACTCTACAAAATTTTCTGAAAGTGCTTTCTTTTCCCTCTTTCCCAAGGTGAATGTAGGTTTAAAGAATCCTTGACTACCATTTTCTGAACAAGAGACAAGCTCAGCAATAAGTAGCAGAGGGTTAATCTCAAGCGCCTTTTTATGACTCAAGTGATCTCACCTTAAAAGTACATGAGTTATAAAGACACTTAGACATGAAACAGTTATGCATTCAGAGGATGGTGTTCTTGTGTAAAAAGAGTACCAAATTAGTTTGATAGCTTTTATCTTGTGCATTTGCAATATTTGCTGTTGTATTAACATAGCCTGTCCAATGAGAAAGTTTATCCATAGTCTAGTAATTTGTTTCCACTGTCTCGCAATGTATAGTGTCTTGAGAAACCCTAAATTGTGCACTTAAATGGTAATGCTCTCTTTTTTATTGTTCTGCTAAATTCGCATTCCAAACAATAAGTCTCTTTCACTGCTGCCTAGGTTAGCCTCAGACAACTGACTTTTCAACCAGGAATGGTAACGTTGCATTTGAGAGTTGGCACTGTCATTTTTTTCATGACAGCACCAAACGTAATTTAAATCACAAAAATTCCATCTGTCTGTTTATTCTGAGAATTTAGTATCTTAGTATTTGTCACCAATGATTAGTGTTAGGGAGGCCATGGAAGTCTTTTCAACTTAGAAACAGTTTCACTGTATATAGCTCCCACAAAGAGTGTCATTCAGGTCCTTTTCCAAAGAAACCTTACTTCGATCATTTGGAAATACTGTTTTTCTGTATTTGATGTATAAACACTTGCCTGAATGCAAAGATGACACTTAATCTTAAAAAACACTTAAAAAAGTAAAGAAAACAGATATGAAATAGTTCAATTAGTAAGCTTCCTAAAAGCTACAAGAAAGCTTTCATGCTGACTGTGATGTCCTCTGCGGTCAGGTCTGCTGTATGTCTGAACAGGCATTACACAGTGAAGTCTTTTGCACTGTTCTCCACAGGCAGAAGATGTCTTTGCCTTTGTCCTTTGTAAGTAAGGAAGTTAAATCCATCTGACAACACATACATTTAAGTTTCTCTTTTTGGAAATGAAGTACTACAACAGGTACAGACATAGACTTCCTATAATTTAAACTTGGTGGTGCATAGAGCACTTGTCCTTACCATTAAAACTTATGTCCCATGCTGCCCAGAAATGTAGACCCTCTCCCCACCTCTCAGGCAGGTCTAAGGTCTTAACAATCAGACTTTGTCATATGAGACTATTTTGCTAAATAAGATCTGAGTTTTACAACCCTTTGAACCTCCTTTCAGTCTGTGTGTGAGATTCTTTGATTTACATGGATGCCTAAGATTCTGTTGGGTTGACTGTTGCTTTAGGCATGTGACTGAATATTACCAAGAATAGGTTTTTCTCTATCTAAAGTTCATATCCCTCATCCTTCTTCCTGAAGTTGTGGGAAGGTATATGTTTAGGTCACTGTCAATCAAATCTGTAGAAACCCACTTACATGGGGCAGTAGACAAGATTCTGGGAATAAGAGAACAGTCCAAAGACAGTGGCCTGACAATATTTATATTGAGCGGTGTTGTCAGTATCTGTTGGGCTACCTTGAAATGTTCGGCTTGCGGCTGTCAGTAATTCCAAGCATGCCATGGGTGCTGTTTGCTTGGTTAAACAGAGAAAGAAAACTCTCAACTTCTAATGAAAATTTTAACTTAGCTTTCTTCCTCTGCCTTTCACATCTCAATATTAGGTTCAAAGACAAAGAACCCCTCTGAAAATACTGTACATTTCCTTGTACAAATTGCAAATAACTTAGTGGATGAATACCAATCCTTAACAACAGCTTGACTACTCTTTTGTAATTCAGAATTAATGTGTTTAGAAAGAAACACACAGATATTAGCCTGTTAATATTAACCTCTCTCACAGAGCAGTAATTCAGGAAAAACATTACTGATATGGGTGTCACCAATGAAAAATTTCTGTTAATGAGAGATGAAAATGGCTGCAATATCACATCTATCCAGATTGTCCTCCTTGCCTGTCACAACCTGTTTAAGGTATGCCATAGGAAATTCAACCCAGAGTCATTATGTGATTATTGGTACAGAACTAATGACACTTTAGAGGTTTTATCCTCATATTAAGTATGATTTCAATTGCATTTTGTTCTGACAACTTTAAATAGATTAAGTTGTAACTGTGAGAAATGTACAAGACTTGTAAGGCGACAGTGTCAGCAAAGGTTTCAGTCATCCAACATGCTAGACATTTTCTGTGCTTTCTGCCAGAATAACTCGATGCTCTGTAATGCAATTTGACTTTCAGTTGAAAGCCAAACAAAAAGATTGCTTGTAATTCTCTTCAAAACCCATGTAATACTGCTTTGCCCTTCTGCTCCACCTCCAAGATCAAAAGCTTCTGCAAATATTTTATAAGTATTGTTCCAGCCCCCTTGGAAGTTGGCTAACTAATTAAATTGCATGGCTTTGGGAACCTGTGTAGAAACAGACTCTGAGGTTACACAATGTGCAGAGAAAAGGAAGAAGTTTGCCTCTTAGTTGTGAACAGAAGCCAAACCATGCAGCTACTAGTCATCCATTTTAAGTTATGTGACTGCTTCTTGTCTTGATTTGAGCTACTTTGATCACAGAAGAGTGGTCATTGTGAAAACTGCACAGTGAAACAAATGTTGGTTCCTGTATGCCTAGTTTAAAACCCTTTTCCGTTACGACCCCTTGGTACAATTATTTTGAACCTTACTGTCCTGAGCATTCTGTGGGTGTGGTCCCTAATGGTTTTGGAGGAAAGAGTAGCATTGTTCTTTTAGAAAGTAATCTCCCAACTGAGTTCCTGTGACTGGATTAATTTATAATTGAGGCAACTCCAATGTAACACCAGCATTATAAGTTGTAGTACAGGAAAGTACTTCACATTTTAAAAAAGAACTGATTTACTGAAGCAAACTCCTTTATTTAACATACAGTCAGGAGTAGCAGTGTCAAACCAGTAATTTTCTGCTAGCAGGGAACAGCTTGCACTGCATGGGGTGCCTTCACTGGCTCCATGCTGGGGAGCTCAAGCCAAAATCCAGCACCACTGGTGACATTAAATAGAGGAGGTCTCTCATCTTTCTTATTGCAGCAAGACTAAGATGGCATTTGGCTTTTATTAGCTCACTGCCCTTGACAGAGCAACTGCCACAGCTTGCATTGCTGAATCTGGCAGGGCTTGCACTGGCAGTGATGAAACCAGGACATCAGGAAGAGAGGTTTCTGTGCCATTTTTGTTCTTCAAGGAAAGAAGCATTCACCCTGCTGAATAGAAGGCAACCTTTATTTATTTATTTATTTGTTTAGTAAAATTTATTTTTCTTTTTTTTTTTTGTGGCAACCGTAACTATTCTAAGCACAGAAGCTGACAGATTGCAAACATTTAGATGAGGCACCACCAGAAAGATAACGTGAAAAAAAGTGCTACTAATGTGAAAAAAGAATCTTACTGCCTTCTGATTAACAAAATACTCATCACCATCCAAACTCTAGCATGAGGTCATGAACCAGTCTGTGATTCTATTAATCATTTTTATGTCTCAGCTCCCATCACAGAGGAAAAAAAAAAAAAAAAAAAGAGTTAAATAACTCAGTTTACAACTACTAAAAATAAACTTGCAGACTTGCTGGATTCCTCCACATTAAAATGTAAACAACTGTCAACTCTTCTGGAAAAGCTAGTTTTGCCCTGCCTGTGACTTCCCCAGGAGAATTTGGTGGGTTTTATAAAGTTTAATGCTGAAGATTTGTTTCCATACTTGGGTCTAGCCAGTTTTCTCTTAGCAAAAATGAAAACTAAATTCATTCCAATTAAAACAATTGCTACTAGAAACACAGTACACAGTCCATAGTCCATGTAGAGAATGGTGTGAGCTGCTTCAGAGGGGATTGCAGCCAGTCATTTGAAAATTTGGGTGATTCAAGAAAGGCAGTTCAATCCATATTTAGAAACCTGGATTAGAAATGTGTGGCCTGGCTTCACTACCGGCACCCAGAGATCCTATGGGTGTCTACCTCTGTCTGCCAAATACAGGATATTTTAAAGTTAATCTATTTTAAATTAAGAAAACATTTTTGGCATTAATTATTGTTTTTTTTTTTCCTCAGGCTAAAATTTTTAAAACTTTGTTAAAAATGTTTAATTGCCTGCTTTCTAAAACTACATCAGACAGTGTATTAATGCATGTGCTCCTTGCTTAGAACACCACATGGTGCTAAGTGAGATTGCTTGGTGCAGAAATAGAAATTGTGGGGTAAAAAAATGGGTAAAATATAACTGACACACTGAAAACTGATTGATATACTGTACTTTGCTTTGGGTTGGGGATTTTCTGCATGCCAATACTTGGACTATTTTATCAAAGCATGACCAAATCATAAAACATTTAGCCAGTCAAACCATTCACCTGACTAGCATATACTTCCCTCTTATTTATATTGGTTTGGAGGATCCCTTTTTTAGTGCTCTTTTTCTGCATAATTTAGATTGCAGAAATTGCCAATGTTCATCATTGATGATGGTTGTATTACAGAATGTTCACAGATCACATACACTTTTCAGATCTAGGAAATAATGGGTTACAATGTACTACACCAGCTTAGATAAATGGGTAGTATGCATGAAAGAATAGTCTTTAAAAACCATAAAGTTAAAGGATGTAATGTTTCTTCTCACTTTAAAATGAGTGAAATAGCAGAAGAACAGATACAAGATTAGAATATCCTTTTATAAACAATATAGACCATCCTCCTATCAATGTAGGATCTCTGAGGGCTGTGAAAGCCTTCAAAGCCTTCTGTTGGTCTTCAGGGAATCTCCTATTAGTGCTTCCATATTAGACATTTATTCCAGCTATTAACTAGTTTGCAGACTGAAGCCTATTCCTTTTTGTCTTAGAAGGACATGGAGAACAGTTCCTTAACAGCCTTTCAGTAACTTGAAAATTTATGTTCTCCTTCAGATATCTCATTTTATTTAGAGCAACATGACTTCCATCTTTTTTTTTTTTTCCTCAAAGTCATTGTCCCCTAATCTCTGCTCTTTTTTTGCTTTCACCCGAGGACTTCTCAGTCAGTGAAGATCTGTATGGAATCTGGACACAAAACTGCCCAACTCTATGACAAGGGCCTTTGCAACTTAAATAAACATCGTCTGAAGAATCCCTCTTTTCTTTTCAATCTGCCAATGGCTGCTTTAATTTGTTCTAAAATGTAGACCTTTTCTCTGTAATTTTGTGTTATTCCCTGGATCCCTCTTTATCAAGTCATCTTGTCTTTCCCATTGCCCTTATATGCTGAGGTGGTTTTAAGTGAGAAGTTATAGCCTCTTGCTAGCAGTTCAGACATTTCACATTTGCAATCCTTTAGAACTTGGGCAGGTGCCATGCAGGTCTCGTGGTTTGAGTATGTCATCAATTTGTTCTATAATCTGTTCCACTGACACTTCAGTTTGTGACAGATTCACTAACACCTCCTCCAAAAACAAGTGTTTCAGAGTGGAAACATCCCTACATTTGTCCATGGCAAATGCTTTTATGCCCTCCTTATCTGCTGGCTCTCATGCTTCTCTGGCAAGCTTTCTGCCTCTGATGTGTTTGAAAAAGAATTTATTATTACAGTTTATATCTTAACAAGTTTTTTTCTCAAAATCTGCTTTGGCACACTTACACATTTGATCTGCCAGTGCTTGTGGCCTTGTCTGATTCTCTCAGTTGGACAGGACTTCAACTTTATGACGGCAACCTTCTTGGTGTGACTTTACCTTTAACATGACTTTAGGTATCCTGATTTTGGCATACACGTGGTAAGAGCATCCAATAGTGTGTCTTCCAGTAACAGCATCTACAAAATGTTCACACTTTGGACCACCCCTTTTACTAAAAGTTAGAAGAATGCTTTTCATTTAATCCCTAAAGTGTCCATCTTCTCCAGTGGCGATTTGTTTCAGGTCTGATCATTTTCTTCTTTTTTTTTTTTTTTTCTAAATTAATTTTTTTACCCCACTAAAACTCCTCTTGTACCGTTTCTAATCTCAAGGTATTAGCAGCTGTTTTACACTTTGGTGTATATAAAACCTTTATTCCCTTCTTGTATAGATTCCCTTTGTTTCTAAAATTGTGTGGGGTTTTTTTCGCCAGTTCCCTGTAGATCTGACCCCACATCAGTCATGAATTGTAGCTTTTCTGCCTTCATTTGGTCCTCACCATAGCAGGAAGATTTCAGAGATTGACTCTGAACATCCTGGTTTGTATCATTCAACTTAACAGTATTACCTTCTGCCACAGAATCTCTCTCACACCCCATTGCTGCTCTGAATGAGCAAAGGAGTTAAATCCTTCCCTTTACATACAGGTTTACTCATCTGTATGCCATATCAGGATATGTGTTGAGGGGATTGCTGAAGTGTGAGTGCAGGCTCCTTCAACTTTTTTGATTTGCTGAACAGATTTTGATTTAAAAAAAATATACTTACACACAACAGAATTATGCTCTTTAACTGAGAGAGTACATTTGATTGATTACACTATTTCTGTATGATTGTGCTGGAATCAGATTTTAAGTCTAAGATAACTAAATTATGAGATAATGGCACTCATATAAGGAATTCATCAGAACAAATGGTCTACTGAAACAAAAAATATTCCTATACCAGGAGACTTAATTGTGTCTTATATTGCACAATATTACTGTTGGGCTTCCAATGCATTTAGTACACATTTTCATTCAAGATATTACATCTATTTTTATATTATTTCAGAATTGGAAGCAAAGTTAGTAGAAATTATTTTTGTGATCTACTTGTCAGTGGTGCTTGTTATGTGGATATAGTTTAAATTATTTGGTTCTTTCTTTTATTGTTTCTCTTTTTAAACAGTTTTCATGTATTTTTCTTCTGTTTGGTAGTTACTGCTTTCATTTCTGAAGATCAGGTAAAAAGTGAAAAACGCCAGTAGTCAGCTTTGAAAATCAAGCTACGTGTTAAATAACACTATAGGTAAAAAAAAATCCATAGTTTTTTTTTTAATGAATGACACCAAGTATACTTTTCATCTACACTAACAGTTCACATTGGCACACAAGTGTATGTATTAAAATCTAAATAAATAGATTAATCACAATGTATAAAGGTAGAGCAGTAGACTGGGGATGAGTATTACAGAAATCTCCAGCAGTTTTACTTTATGATGCCATCAGTTTTTAGTCCAGACAAAATTTTTCCTTCTGTTCTTCTGTTTGTTTTTTTTTTAACATTTCATGCTTTTTCAAATTTTCAGTAAGTTTGTCATCTTCATGGTTCACAGGCTTCAGGAAAAGAAAAAAAACAACAAACAAACAAACAAACAAAGTTGTATCTAAATAAGGAGAAAAGATATCGTGTGTTTCCTGTCAAAATTCTCCCAGTAAGCCATGAAACAAATCCTCTTACACACATCTCAAAAACCCCAGTCATTTTTAGATATGGTTTGTTTCAGCTAGTCATCAAAAAACTTATTTCCTAAAGATGAAGCGCTGGTGAACTTCCAAGTTTGTATTGGAAATCCTTTTTGGTGGTTTTGGTAATGTGCAGCTTTATATTTGGCTCCAAAACAAACATTTGGATCAGCTCGTCTCTTCTGAAGAGCATGAACAAATCAGAGGGAAGGGAACATTGCTTAAGCACTTTTTTGTAATGTTTCTTCTGAGTTCTTCAAGGAGTGACACATTTTAATCCAGTGAAACTAGGCACAGTATATGAATCCTCAAACTCACAGATGCTGGTAAACTTCAAAGGATAGTGTCATATTCACACATGTAGTACAGCATCACACCATTTAATTGCTAGTGCTGTTTCCTTCTGTCACAACTGTGAGAGAACCTAATACCAGAGCAGCTCCCAGTTCCTATTAATGGGAATTCATCAAATTCATATTGGAAAAAATATATGTGACCGTTTGAGGGAGAGCTAAGCCCTCTCTCAACCTACCACATTATACAGTAATTTTCCACATCTAGAAGATAATTCATATTTTGCTTCTTTGCCCACTAGAAATGACAATGCTATTACCCACTGAATGCCAATTAAAAAAAATCAGCATTAAATTGAACATATATATATATTATGTGTGTGTGTATTTTCAAAGGATGCATCTTCCAAGTAGACAAGATGGTGCTATGATTATAGATCAGCATGTCAGCTCCTGTGAAAATCAGCATCTGTCATCATGAGCAGCAGTTTCACCTAAATCTAATTTAATCAAGAATTGCAAAACTCTTTCTAGAAACAGCAAACACTCATTGAGGTACATCAGCCTTCTTGTGTCAATTAGGGTTGTTTCAGTATAGTCCTCTGGATGCAAAAAACAACCATAAACAACTATTCCAAGTTCAGATCCTCACAAAACCAATTGTATTCACTCTAGAAATCACCTTGAAAGTCATATGAATATATTTGAGAGTGTTTGTTTACATCTGGCATAAACTCCACAACTGCAGCTCCATCTCTTCATACTTTTTGTCAGTTCAGGTTCTGTCCTTTCACAAAAGAAGAGTTCACCCCAACACTTTGAAAGTGTTGTTTATGAGCATTAATTCCCTTAAAATGTTCATGAAAAAATATTTATAGATGCTTCATTGCCTTTGATATACTTTATAAACTATGATTTCCCTGTTTCCTGCAAAATTCGATTGTTTCATAGAGGTGAATCAAGGCTTTTTTCTTGAAAAATAATCATTCTGTGAACCAGCTTTTCAATTTGTGATTTCTTTTGTACAGCTGCCACAAATGATCTTGAACTTACGTCATTTCCAAAAGAAATGTAAAATGAAATTCAAAACCCTTAACATGTCAGGCTCTTGAAACTCAGAAAAGCAACCAAGGCAATTTAAACAAAAACCATTGAGACTAATTGAAAGCAGCCCAGAAAACAAAGTAAATCTCTAGATGGCTGGACATCTCTGCAAAAAAAAAATGGAAAGGTAGTTTGTCTCTCTGGAATTTACTACCAGAACAGACCTACTAGACATAAGAACAGAAGATTTTGGCAGATTGCTCTGAACATGTTATTATACCAATATAGCTGAGTATAGTGCTATAATTTCTGCAGAGCAGGCTGCTTTGCCACTCTACTTGAGATTTTCCACCCAAATATGACAAAGATAATAGGACTAAAATAGGACAATTATTCATATAAGTAACCTAGCTATACAGTAATATAGACCACACAAAACATGGCGGGGGGTGGGGGGGTGTGTGTGGAATATATATATATAACATTGTAACTAATCAAGTCAAAGTCAGTAAAAGCCATTGCTGGACAAAGAATGGCTAACTCACGTAGGATAACACAGTATTAACAAGGAATGTACTGACCAGGCTCCTGTGAAAATTAACTCTGAAGACTATTAAAATGTTCTTAAACCATCAATCTACCCAACTTTTCAGCAGTACCAGTTTTCCTCCCAGTACTTGGAACTGTTTCTGGCATTAGAAACAGTAATAAAGTGAAAAGTCTTCCACTTAAACTACTGGTTTGTATGAGGGAAATAAGTCAACAGTATAAACACAGATTTATTTTGTTTAATTGCTAACCTATTTGAAGATACCAGTTTGATAGGATATGGTAACTATGCTTCCTGAGGTTTGTGTAAGTTACAAACAATAACTACAAACAGATGTTAGTATTAGTAAGAACAAAACCAAGGGTATTTAGTCAGGAAGGCTGAGGCATGCATTGGTGCAAAAAGTTTGCCTTGCTTGTGAAAGAGTTGCAGAACATAACATGTTTATCTGTGCTTGCTTGTCTTCTATTTCTACCCAATGTGGAAATAAATTAACAGATCGAACTGCCATGTGAACCCCAAAATGCAAATAGTCTGCACTTTTTAACACTTTATTATGGAAGTTCCATGAAATAAGAGCGTGAATTGTGGCTTAAGTTAGTATTGAAGGGAAGTGGGATTCTGCCTTGGGAAAAGCAAAATATAGTTCTTCTAAAACCTGTCATATTCATGTAAATATTAAACTAATGTGATAATACAATTAGGTGATATTTTGATCTATTCTACAGAAACACTCTCACTCTACATTTATATGTAGATATAAGGGGTGTTTATTTTGGCTCATAAGGTTGCACTTGCAATATTAACAGAGTTTCAGGTACCTAGTTTGAGTAAGATGACAACTGCAGTAAATGAAGGTATACATGTCAGCTACATAATCAGACAAAAAGAACCCCATCTATATGCAAACCAAACCTCATAAAATTTCACTATTATCTTAGAAGATGAGACATTTAAATTTAAAACAGAATGTAACTCCACCATCTTCTCCAATTCCAGTGGAAATTTATGTATTAAGTATTTTGTTTTTAAAAAAGTACTTGAGTGTGACGTCCACTCAAAGCTTTCTGTTACGTGTTCAGAAAACATGTAAATATACCCTATGATTACATTCAGGAACTCAGTATCACTGTGGAGACATGTGTGTATTCAAGATTTTGACAGATGTGATGGAAGCACAATGAATGCATGTATTGTCTGCAAGCCACAGTCATTTCTGGGTACACACCAAAAGAATGCTGTCCATAGAAAACAGCAAACAAAAAAATATCCTTTCCTTTGGGGAAACTGCCTTTTTCAAAAAGGCAATTCATTGAGATGACTGTACCACAAGGAGAACAAACAGCAACAAAGGATATTAGAGTATTATAGCAATCAGTGTACACAGTGGGGTCAGCCACAGTTGTTGGCAAGTCTTTACTTTAGGGAAACAAACAGTAGCCCTTCCTGGAAATTCAGTGTTGATCTGACTTTGAGCAAGGAATTGGATACTAGAGCAAGGGGCCCAGTTGTTCTATGGCCTAACAGGTAATGCTGTTTGTCTCCTTGATTGAACGGAAGACTTCAGCAAGGCAAGCCCCAATTTAAACAGATGAGAAATTGAAATCTGCTTTTCTATCAAGCTGACATTTTCTTCTTTCTCTTTTACAAGAGCTCTGTTGTATCAAAGTCTTCTCGATGCCACTCATCTGCCATGACTTTTACAACTTCTCTGGTTGTGAATGCAGAGCCCAGCATGGTGTTGCCACTGCAGCAAGGTACATGGAAATCTGGCCCCATTCTTTTCTGTGTTACCTTCCTGTAAAAGTCTGGTTTTGAACACAGCCATCAGCAATGTGACTTTACCCCTAATTGTATCAAGACATAAATTAAGGGCATGTGCAGGGGAGGAAGCTGCATATGAACATGGATTTTTATTGTTCACAGCTGTCTTTGTCTCCTCAAAAAAATTCTTTCCCTGCCCTAAATGTTCATCATAATAGCTAAGAAATGGAGACTGAATTGCTTTTCAGCTTTAATAATGAATCTGTAAGGGGAGGAAATAAGCTCTGTCTTCAGATTCTGACATTTTTAATAGCAAAAATTGCTTCACATAATTCATTTATGTAAATATCCCCGAAAAGTAACTGCATCAAACTCCTTGACAACTTTAAACTGCTATGCTTGTGTTACTGCAAAGCATCCTGCTTCCTGACAGCTTTTGGCAGAAATCTAGTAAACAGACATAACTCAATTATATGAGTTTTAATGCAAAATTGAATTAGTATATTCATAAAAATGGTGTTCTATGTGTTTATAAAACTGTCCTGCCTTTCTTCTGTGTTGATTAAATTGAAGTCAAACTGTTAAAAGAATCATTTGAGTATATTATGCTGAATTCTCTGCTGTTATGAATTGGCATAGTAGCAGGTTTGGTCCAGTAGTTTCAGTAGAGCAGCAGACATTTGACAGTAATGCCTCATAGCTTAGGCAGCTTTTAGCAATAGAATGTTAAAAGGCAACTAATCATCAGACTGAAGAACCCAAGTGTCTCTTGTCTACTTCCTTCCATTTTGGCTTTTTTAATTCTACTCAGTTTGTTTCTGAAAACAAGTGTTGGCTGAAGAAAAAAATTATATTAAAAGGCATATATAAACAATTTATTGTAGGAAAAAATATCTTTAGAATGAAGAAATATATATTGGAACTCTAGCATAAAAAGGATCATCAACAAATAAAAAATGTTACTTTCTCCCTTCCAATATATCATATGGCTTTAGAATTTGTTGGTGGATGCTGTCACATGCCAAAGATGGCATGAGAGAGGTGCTGCCTTCCACAGAAGTGATAGGACAAGAGGAATTGACCTCAAGTTGCACCAAGGGAGTTTTAGATTGGATATTAGAATAATCATTGATAAAAGGGCTATCAAAGACTCGTATAGGATCGCCAGGGAGGTGGTTTAATCCCCATCCCCAGAGGTGTTTGAAAGCTGCATAAATGTGGTGATAAGGGATATGGTTTAGCAACAGACTTTGTAGAGTTAGATAGTGACTGGACTTGACGATTTAAGGATCTTTTTCAATGAAAACAATTCTATGTTTCTGTGATTCCATTAAGCAGCCAAATGCTCTGTGAGCTCCTTCAAACATTATGTGGGCCAGGATGACTAATCAGTTTCTGGCCCTGGTGAGTCCAGGTACCTGGTTATCAGCTCCTGAATGCTGAGGAACCATGTTCCTACTCAAGAACAAGGTAATGTCTTGTTCCTATTCAGGACTAAGTACACAGTGTGAAAGTTTCCAAGGAACACTTCCAAACTGTGGATCCTACTTAGGTTAGGTAGAGCTGTTGATAATGACTAGAGAAGCTTCGTATGTCTAAAAAGCAGATGAGTGGAAACGTTCTGTAATGCTGCATTGGGAACCTCTGATGAACAAAGTAATAATTAAGATAATCTCAGCTACACAGGCATTTTGTACAAGAACATACAACATTATATAGATTAGATTCAAGAAGGTTTTATGTCAGAAAGTTCTTGAAACCTCATATTTTATTGCTTGGGTAGTTCAAAGCCAAAGAAAACATTTAGAACATTTTAAAAGTTAAATTAATTTCATGATTTTTTTTCAAAGGTATATTCGAGGCAACCTTCTATACTTTTTGTTACATAATTGTATTATTCATACAATGCAAAACTGGGGGTTTACTCTTTAAGGCAAGAAATTGACCAAGACGTTTTATGTTTCATCTTAGGCATAATCCTCTGATACTGGACAGAATAAAGTGAGTTTTCAGCACAAGACACCTACCCTGTAGTGGGAGTGAAACACCTAAGTCCTCCATTCAAACAGAAAAATGGAACAAGAAATACACTGTGATAAATTTTAAGTCCCAGCACTGACAGCTGCAGCTTTCTCTCTTATAGTGGGGGCTTATACCAAGAGGAAAGGTGAAAGGTATTACAATTCCTCACACTGGATTTATGTGGTTGCTTTTCATAGTTCATTAGCTTCGGGAGTGACTGCACACATTTTTGTCTGCCTTTCATACAGTAATGAAACATGTGGGCAGTATATTTTGAAGCTAGGAAGTCAAATGAAGGTGAGTTTACAGAGGAGTTTGACCTAATATCAAAGAACTACGGTTGCAATTTTGCAGCTTCCCTGATGGTTGGTTAGTGCATAGCTCCATATGCTTCAAAACAAGGCTACCAGGAAGGATGTTAATCAATGGGGTAGACAGGGGAGGTCAGCTCTGTGATGTGTCCCAGAGGCCTTTAGCACTATTTGTCTGCACAAGCAGCAAGCTGACATGCACTGCTGTACCTTTCCAGACCATACATTTCTTTCTCACAAATAGCAGGGCATGGGAAATGGAAAAGGAAATAATGGCTCCCCTGTGCCAGGATCTCTCTTTGATAGAGTCTGGAAACACATACAAAGTGTACATCAGGAAAACAATTGGTTTAACTGTAGAATTCAAACTCCTCTTTGGTAAATGGTCAGCTTTATCAAACAAATGGTCAGATGTCCTTGTACAGTTTGAAGATTGTGGGTAGCCTTCGAGGAGATGAAAAAAACCCTAACAAAATAAAACAAACAAACAAAGGATTAGAATAAGATCAGAGATCCGAGGAAGAAAGTTATATGGGGTCTGAATTAGTATCCCAGAAACAGAATATTTTAAGTATCCATATACCAATATAACAGAGGGCAAGAAAATAACACTTTCTTGCTACTTCTGTTGTGAGATACTAGAGATTTTGTAAAAACTGTCAAAAACTGGTTTAATTGAAATTGAAAGGTGATAGAAAACTACTGCCCATTCAAAGGCTCTGATACTAGGGGAAAAAAACCATGATGAGTGATAGCTGTTAAGTTCAGAACCTACACAAAATTAAAATAACAGACTTTTAATTGCTCATTGTGTCCCAAACATGCTTAGATTGGTGCTCGTGAAGAGAAAGCTCCATTCTGGATAAGAGAAACAAGAGAGTTAAGATATTTTTGTGGTTTGTTTGTTGGTTTTGTTGGTTTTTTTTTAAGGCAGGTAAGATTAAGCATAGCTTTTATAACACAGGAAAACACTAAAAAGAAAGCCAGACAATGGGCATGGAACAGAAAAAAACATGCGCACCTCTAGCAGAGAAATAAGAAAGAGCAGAAAGCAAACTACTGTGGGGAAGAAAGTGGCATACTGTCATACCCGCTATCTTCTGATGAATCAGTGAGCAAAGCAAAATCTGAGAGTGTGCTAGCAACAGGGAAAGGCATGGGTCTGTCACAAGCACCTATTAATCTTGAAACTTAACACTTGCACAAACAGCGGATAGGGAAAAAAAAACAGAGTAAAGAAATTCTATCTTTATGGGTTTCTAAAATGCTTTGAATGATGAAAGCATAGTTGGTCTGAATGTAAGCACTAAGGCATCACTTCTCATGTTTATATTTTAGTGAGCTGCTATATATTTAGTTGCATTTTAGTTTGGTCCTATTTTGAATCATTGTGAGTATCAGCATGATTCTAAGGTTAGACTGGCCACTGCTGTGAAGGACAACAGAAAAACCTTTTACAGATATATTAATGGCAAAAGGAGGAGCAAGGACAACCTCCACTCCTTAGTGGACATGGAGGGGAATATTGTAACAAAAGATGAGGAAAAGGCAGAAGTATTTAACACCTTCTTTACCTCAAATTATAATAGCAGGATAGGTTGTCTTCCAGACAACTGGCCTCCTGAGCTGGCAGATGGAGTCAGGGAGCAGTATAGTTCCCCTGTAATCCAGAAGGAAGTAGTTAGAGACCTGCTTAGCCACTTGGATCCCCACAAGTCCATGGGACCAGATGGGATCCATCCTAGGGTGCTGAGAGAGCTGGCAGATGAGCTAGCCAAGCTTCTCTCCATCATTTTTCAACACTCCTGGATCACTGGAGAGGTTCCAGATGACTGGAAGCTGGCCAACGTGGTGCCCATCCACAAGAAGGGCCAGGGAATTACAGGCCTGACAGCTTGACCTCAGTGCCAGGCAAGATTATGGAGCAGGTCATCTTGAGTGCAATCACACAGCACTTACAGGATGGCCAAGGGATCAGGCCCAGCCAGCATGGATTTAGGAAGGGCAGGTCCTGCCTGACCAACCTGATCTCCTTCTATGACCAGGTGACCCGCCTGGTGGATGTGGGGAAGGCTGTGGATGTAGTCTACCTGGACTTCAGCAAGGCCTTTGACACCGTCCCCCATAGCAAACTGCTGGCCAAGCTGTCAGCCCACAGCTTGGACAGCAGTACTCTGCGTTGGGCTAGGAACTGGCTGGAGGGCTGAGCCCAGAGAGTGGTGGTGAATGGTGCCACATCCAGCTGGCAGCCAGCCACTAGGGTGTCCCCAGGGATCAGTGCTGGGCCCCATCCTGTTCAATACCTTTATTGATGATCTGGATGAGGGGATTGAGTCTATCATCAGCAAGTTTGCAGATGACACCAAGCTGGGGGCAGGTCTTGATCTGTTAGAGGATAGAAGGGCTCTGCAGAGGGACCTTGACCGGCTGGACAGATGGGCAGAGTCCAACAGCATGAGATTTAACACATCTAAGTGCTGGGTTCTACACATTGGCCACAACAACCCCATCAGTGCTACATGCTGGGGTCAGAGTGTCTGGAGAGTGGCCAGGCAGAAAGGGACCTGGGGGTGCTGGTTGATAATAGGCTGGACATGAGCCAGCAGTGTGCCCAGGTGGCCAAGAAGGCCAGTGGCATCCTGGCCTGTATCAGGAATAGTGTGGCCAGCAGGAGCAGGGAAGTCATTATGCCCCTGTACTCAGCACTGGTTAGTCCACACCTTGAGTCCTGTGTCCAGTTCTGGGCCCCTCAGTTTAGGAAAGATGTTGACTTGCTGGAACATGTCCAGAGAAGGGCAACAAAGCTGGGGAGGGGTTTGGAGCACAAGCCCTATGAGGAGAAGCTGAGGGAGCTGGGGTTGCTTAGCCTGGAGAAGAGGAGGCTCAGAGGAGACCTTATTGCTGTCTACAGCTACCTGAAGGGAGGTTGCATCCAGGTGGGGGTTGGTCTCTTCTCCCAGGCAACCAGCACCAGAACAAGAGGACACAGTCTCAAGCTGCACCGGGAGAGTTTTAGGCTGGATGTTAGGAAGAAGTTCTTCATAGAAAGAGTGATTTGCCATTGGAATGGGCTGTCACTGGAAGTGTGTAAGTGGAGTCTGGATGAGGCACTTGGTGCCATGGTTTAGTTGATTGGATGGTGTTGGGTGATAGGTTGGATTTGATGATCCCAAAGGTCTTTTCCAACCTGGTTAATTCTATTCTATTCTCTTCTCCTCTCTTCTCTCTTCTGTTCTCTTCTCTTCTCTTCTATTGTATTCTATTGATCTATTTTTGGTTACTACTACCAGTAATAATAAAGCTCTTACATGGCAAATTAACAATTCCAAGGATTAGGCATACAAATAGTCCTGATATCACTGGAAACAGTATATAGAACTATGGTGAAGCAGTAGTAATCCTCCATTCATAGCCCAAATGTAAATAATTTTTTTCTAGTTTTGAACATTTGAAATACAACTACTGTATAATTTGCTTGCAATAAACATTGTTAGTTTATGTGAGCCTCATAATTCTCTTCATCTCAGTCTTCACATCAATCTCTGCCCTCAAGGGATTTTTAGTGATTTTGAACAATGAGTAATATTGACATATTCCTAAATATTTTTCTCAGATACTCTCTAAAATATTGATGCCTGTCAACTCAGTGATTATTTGAATGAAGGATATTGACATAATGGAATTAAACTCAAAATCAGATTACGTTTGATGTCTCTATCAGCAAAATGCAAGTAATAAAAAAATCAGGTGAGAAACAGCAAGATTTTAAGGGTGGCTTAAACCACAGCCTGAACAAAGTCTGAATGAGACAGAGCAGCTTAAGATTTTAAAGAAAAATAAGATTTACTGAATGGTTCACATTGCTCTGAAGGCAGCTGATTGTTGTCAACTTCTCTAACAATTAGGTCTTTTGAGATAAATTCTGAATATATTTACAGGTATATTAACAGAATACTCTCTCCATTTTTCCTTTGACACAATAGTACTTGTCTGCAGGACAAGCTGACCACAATAATGGTTTCCTCTTACTTCTCAATTACATGTTTATATGGAACAGTAATGATAATCAATTTAATAGTGAATTTTCAGTTTCCAACAAATATGTGACTGGGAGCTTGTATATAGGTCACCTGCAGTGACCTAATGAAAGATGTAATGCTAAGGCAGTTTATTTTAACTAGTGCAAGTTTCTCTGTAAACATTTATTAGTTTTGCTGCATTTCTCTTTACAAGAAGCTATAACAAACCTCTTTTGCATCCCAGAGAGAAACAACATCACACCAAGTACTTACAAATTGTGTACAAACACAGAAGGTCCAATTACAAACAGGCTGGTCTTTTGACTGTTTTCTGGCAGCTTACAAAACACAGAACACACTGGGATCCACCACTAGTCTCACAAGCTATTTAAAAGTTGAACATTTAACCCTGATTGTTTCAACACTAATTTATTTTACCATTAGCTTGTAGCTCTCTTAGGGACCTAGCCTCTTTCCTGGATTCTGGAGCTGTGTGCTGAGGGTCCCCTCTACAGAACAGGGGACACTAGGTATCCCAGAAAGATGTTTTTATTTACTGTCACCTTATCACTTCTGCTGGCTAGGAGATTCCCAGATTTCACCCCATCCCAAGGGCCATGGGGGCACAGCTCAGTTCACTTGCAGATGGTATGACAGAGCCCTTTGAAAGGCAATTAGAGCCTCAGCAGACCCTGCCACACCACAGAAGTATAAGGATCTTCTTGTAATGCCAGAACTCTTCAGTCAATGCTGTAGATTTTTCACAGATGAAAGCCTACTTCCCTTTGTAAAGACCAGCCTGTTGCCATTAGATATATTGTTTATAATGTTATGCATTTTGGAAGAGATAACAACTTTTTCCAACTTCAGGCATGTGGTGGGCAGGTAGTGCCAACAAATCATGAATGTAGCAGAATGGAGGCCTACCCTACCCTCCTCTTTTTCACAGTCCTTCAAAACTCATTAAAAAAAAAATCAAGATTTACAGATCAACCAAATGTTCTTTGTAAACAAGTACTTTGTTGCAGATTCTAAAAGGTAATTGAATCTTACATATGTAAAGGTGTTTAGCACTTCAATTAGTGTCACAGACCACAGAAGTTATGAGTAAACCTGGGTGCACCACCAAGCACCAGATGCAGAGTCCACATGCATGCCCTAAGGAGCACAGGATGTGGGTGAAGTGAGACTTTCCTTTACTTGATCCTACTCCATGTCTGAGTTTCCACAGGAAAAAGATATCAAGCCACGAAGTGTGCTCAAGGCTCTATCTACAATTAAACTCACCAAAGTTTGAAAAAGTCTGGTTTGTTGGTTTTTTTCCTCTCTTAGAATGTTCCTATTGTTTATATATCAGGTTGCTAGTATTTGAGGAGGGGTTTTTAAATGTGCAAAATTTTGTGTCCTTGGTAGCACAAAACATTCTGGCTGTTCATAGCAAACTATAGGAAAGATAACAACCAATACAAGTTTCCACTTGCAGGTACTGATGTTTGGTTGCATAGAATCAAAGATCTGGGGGAGCAAAATTCCTGCATGCTGAGATTAACTCCTACTCCCCAGTATGATGTAATCCAAAATGGTAGCAGTAAGAAACAAGAGCTTTTTATTCCTGTTAAAGAGAGCAGTTTGCATTTTCCACTGAATTTCATTATGCTGAATATATATTCATAAGATGGCAATGTGTTGCTCCAGTTTGGCAACAGTACAGTGCAATTACTTTTGTAAAGGAAGTACAGCCTGATCTACATTTTAGCACAAAGATGTGCACAGGCTGTGCATGAGGTGACAGTCTACTGAACTCAGGGGTTGTCGAAGGAAATCTGAAAGGACTCATTCAATATGAAGATGAATATTAACTTTCCTGCCTCAGACCCTTAAAATTTTTTCTATTAAATGGATCAGCACTTGGTAAAGACAGTATCTTGCAAGAAACATGTTCTCACATCATGATCATGTGCATATATTTTTCTATTGGCAGATACAATAAGTATCTATTTTTACCTATGTGTGAGAATAAAAAGATACTTTCATGCCTTCTTTTCATTGCAAAACTCACATATAGTGCAGCTGTAAAGTGTATTTTCTATTGATGATCATTTTAGAATATGTTTCTCTCAAGGATGGCAAAACAATGTCCTTTTTGAAGCCCACTTTCACTGACACTCTCTAGTATTGATAGGTTCTTTGTTCTTTTTATTTATTTATTTTTAAATATATATAATAGAAAGGAAAATAACCAGAGAATCTGAATGGTGAGATGATAAGAAGGCTTTCATAAAGCAGTAATAGTACCAAACTATCATGCAGGTAGTCTGGAGGTAAATTAATAGATTCAGAGTGAAATTCAGCAACATAGATCCCAAGCAAATGCTTTTCATTCTAATATTTCTTCTGCAAAACTGAAATGTTTGTTATTTAGAATAACAAGCAAAAACAAACAACCCCAGCCCCCCCACCCCACAAAAAAAAAATCACCACAAAAACCCCAACCCTGAATATCTTATTTAGCAGTAGATATAAAAGACTATTATTTATATGTTGGGGTTTGAAATAATGTTCCTTATGTGCCTCTGTTTATGGGCCTGAGCAGAATGGTTTCTGGATGGCTACATAATCAGTTTGACATAGGATGGATGTGAGAGCAAGCTTTTGTTAACAGCAGAGATATGCAAGGACAGCTGACCACCAATGAGACCCAAATCTTTAATGTATCAAGATAAACCCTTGTTTTTTTGAGGTTGAATCAGTTTTAATTAAAACATATACAAAATTTGTGCTAGAATTGGTAATGGGGTGGGATAGTATGTCTAGAGAAGCATTGTATCAGCAAGGATATGGAATAGTCCTTTAATCAGAGTTGTGCCAGGCAAAAAAATAAACCCTTAATTAGTTTAATAAACTGATCAAATTAAGAGGAATTATAGCAGCATGTTCTTACAATAGCCTGTTTCCAGCTCTCTGCTCCTATTACAGCTCTAGGCTCCTTTGGGAGTGTATTAGCAAGGTTCAGAAGCATTAGAAGTGTCATTGTGGTATCTGTAGTCAAGCCTCACATAGAAGAACCAGAGCTACTTGGGCTGGTATCCATGTATTCATATCTGATTGCCTGTCTCAGAAACCACAGAATAAAACAAATGTGGAGCCTTGATCCCAGTCCTGCCTTTTCTTTTTTTCCCCCAGAGCAATTATTGCTGTTGGCAATTCTGACAGAAAAGGAATGACTCAGAGTGAATCATCAATATGTCCACAAGCAAAAGCAGAGTATTTACAGCTAAACCAGGAAACTCCTACAATTGCATAAGCATATATATACTACAGTAGTAATAGAGAAGCCTATCATACACAATACAACCCAAATCGCTTCATTTTCTCTCCCTTCCCTATCCTCTATAAGCACTTGTGTCATGAGAATCACATCTGGATTGTTGCTAATGACAAGGATTTTTTTTTTTTTTTTCCAGAAAATGTCCTTGTGGTCTTTCAGATGTTGCAACTCCACTTAAGCCAAAATTTTGTGGTTTAATGATGCTTTTAAACAGCATCAATAAAGTTGCAAATCCTGAACTGCCCAATCCATCCTGACTAGAAAAGCGACTTTCTGGTTTTCTGTCAGGAAATAACAAATTCCAAATTCCTTCTGTTTTGTGTTATAATTTGCCACTCCCAGCTTAGTATTGAGGGAATTTTCATATTTTTTTTTCAACCTTTACAGTAATTTTCAAATAAAATTATTCTTCGGTCAGCTATGTGACAAGATCAAATTTGCCTGCAATTAATATGCACAATGCACACCAAACCTGAAACACTCTAGTATTATAAATATTGACAAGTAACTAGCTATTACTCTGTCTTGAGGCTGTATGTGATGTAAACACCCAGGTCCAGAAAGTAAGTCCACCTAACTGTGGGTGTGAGTTGTGATTATAATACAGCCCAGTCAAACTTACTGACTCTTGCTCTCGGGGTGGTTCATAACAATCAACTGCTTAACGTATGCTTTCATCTGGGGAGTGATCCAGTGGAGTTCCCTGCACTGTTGCACAGTTGAAGCAAGGGAAAGAAGCATCTGTCTCAAAATAACATAGCATATAGCTTGTGGGAATAGCACTCATGCAAAGGAGAACATTTGAGTTGGAACTCCTCTGGGCTCAAGAAGAACTGACACTGGGTCAATTTTCTGGTCTAGCTCCTTGGCTATGGAAAAGAGATTTATCATCAGTCACATAATGCATGAAAGTAGTGGCTGGATACAAGGCTGAAAACTAAGACTGATCTGGTCTATTGGAACATGACTGTGTCTGCAAGGACCTTAAAGTCAAAAGAACTGCTGTGCAGTGAACTTGAGGGACACAGCAAGTTGTCTGAAAATAGCATTTAAGGGATTAAATAGAATTTATGTGCCTAGTTTCACTTCATATTAAGTCCCCTGATCCTGGATTTTATTACCTAATTTTTATGTTCCCTGTGGTACTCACTAAAAATACACAAAGTCTAATCTGCCCTGGATTTGCTTAATATCTTTGTTAGCTGCTACATTCCAGCATGCTCTTTTCCATACTTTGGCAGATAAATTTAAGCAAGACTGGAGTAGAAAAGATATGGTTAAAATTACTGTTCACAGACCACAGGGTCTTGTCTGAAGTAAAATCTCTTGAGAACTGTGTAGTATGGATTAAATTATTGATATGATTATATATGTATATGTGTGTGTATGTGTGTGTGTGTGTGGTAGGTTGAAGTTCCCCCCAGCATTAACTTTGCCAGACCAGCCCAGTTAGAAGCAAATGAAGCTGTCTTTACAAGCAAGTACTACACTCTACAATGGAATGCAATGAGTATGTACAAAATATGCAGTATTTACAATATTATACAGACACTTACAATTAGCAAACAACATGAAAACTCCCCTGGTCAGAGACCAGGGAAGCTCTTCTACTGCTTCCCCTCCCCCTGTCCTACAGGAGAGAGAGAAGCAGAGAGATCACAGCCTAGGCCAGCCAAGGCCAGCCGACAAGCAGGTTAATCTCTCCCAAGCAAAGCAAAACAGCTGAGATCAGAAAAGAAAGAAAAAAACTGTTTAGGTACAGCCTGTCTTATTCTAGATATTTAACCAATGAATTTGTTTAGAATAATCTTTTGTTTTCCTTTTTGCACCCAGTAGTGATTTATTTATATTGTTCTACTTTACTGCTCAGAATCTGTAACTAAATTTTAAAGGCATAGCCTAGAACCACCACAATATACAATTAAATTAAAGGCTTTATGTCAAACAGCCCTATTAGGCCACAAGATTAGCCAATACAAGTGTAATCTAAGTGATTCCCTGTAAGGTTTTGTGGACCTGCAAGCTAGCCACCAGCACCTGCAGACCTACTAAGATGCTTCTGACACAACCAGAAATAGAACTTCATGTGCAAGAAGAAAAGTACAACCAAAGCATTCAGGTCTCAGAATGCACAATTTCTCACAGGCATAGTAGCAGCTGGGCACTCCAACAAAACAGGAAAAATATTTTAGCTACTTAAGCCACAGTCTGGTTACCAATCTTTCCAGCTGTGTAGGACTTTCAGCTCGCTTTTTGTTGTGGTTGTTATCTGAATAGCCCCCAGCAATCTCTGTGCATCATAAAATAAGTCTCATCACTTAAGAATAAGGAATGCTTTCCATCCTGTAGTGGACAAACATGAAAGAGAGTTTACAGAGCTACATGCTTTTACTCTAAAAATTCCCCAAATAATGAAAGCCACGAAATCTCAGCATGCATTGCTACATATTCCTTAATAGAGATAAGAAAATAGGTATTACTCACAATTTTTCCTTTTATCCTCTGACAGAGAAATGCCACAGACAGATATATAGCTGAACATCAAAGTTATTGCATGCGCCTTCTGCTACGAGCTTTATAAGGACGTTTGCAAGACAGTGGAAGCAGTAATAGGTATATTCCCATTACTCCATTTCCAAGTCTTGTCTTCCGGAATATGATCACTGTAATTCTGGCAGTGCCCAACAACCCCAGGTAGGAGGACAAACTCTTCCACCTTGTACCGAACAGTCATTGATAAGCCTCACATACCCAAAGCTACCAAATGTATTTCACTAAGTTTCTTTGTAAAACTAATTTCAGCATCATGCTCTGTAAATCACGCATCTTGCCTATACCAAAAGGTAGTATGGGTTAAATATGCTGAATTTGTTTCCACACAGGCTGTCAATATTTTATGTTCTTAGCCATTTCAATTTCTTATGTGTCCCTCTCTTACTGGGAGCTGTTAGTTACTTGTTGCTTGTCTGCCTGTGTGTGTATGTCCAGCCTTTGCTATCTGGTGGAGTAATCCAGGATTGGAGTTTTTGAATGGCGCTCAAGTCAATGCTATTTATTTATACCTTTAATGTGAATTTGATATCTCTAACAGTTTTGCTAGACTGAAAACATTACATTTTAACTATCAAATACTCGTGGGATTCTCATTTCCAGTCAATGGTTTTAAATTACAGTAGTGTATATTTAGGTTAGACATAAGGAAGAAGTTCTTCTCAGTGAGGGTGGTGAAATACTGTAACATATTGCCCAGAGAGGTGATGGACACCCCATCCCTGAATACATTCTAAGTCAAACTTGATTGGGCTCTGAACAACTTGATCTAATTGGAGGTGCTCCTGCTCAGAGCATGGGGGGGTTGGACGAGATAACCTTCAAGAGTCCCTTCCAACCTGATGCATTCTATGATTCTATGATTAATAATTGGAAGCATAAAGTGAATCTCATATTTGATCCTTGTTCACAGGAAGCTTACTTACCTAGGAGGAGACAATATCCAGTTTTACATGAAACAGTTGACAACTGCTAGTGGGGCCAGATTTAGTCTCAGCTCTCTTTGATCCAGTGTCTTGCATTGCACAAAGCTTCTGGAATGAAGCAATCTCACAAACTGTGAATGTAAATCAGCCAATTTTACATCACAGAATCACAGAATCATAGAACGGTCCAGGTCAGAGGGACCTCCAAAGGTCATCCAGTCTGACCTCCCTGCAGTCAGCAGGGACATCCCCAACTAGACCAGGTTGCCCAGGCCCTCATCGAGCCTTACTTTGAATATCTCCAGGGAAGGGGCCTCAACCACCTCCCTGGGCAACTCATTCGAATGTTCCAACACCCTCATAGTGGAGAACTTCTTCCTGATATCCAGTCTAAATCTGCCCTTCTCTAGTTTGCCTCTGAAGACGCATACAGTTGGCTTTTGGATCTAACCATTATCTGCTGAGTTGAGGGGGCAGTTAAGTCCAAAAATACCTGTAGGAAAATTAAAAAGCTATGTTGTTCTGCCAGCTGCTTCTATTATTACATCTAATTATCATGAGAACCTTTCCTCAGTTCTCATCAGTAATTTTTTCACTTAAAAAACTTGTCATAATAGCTGCCATCAAAGCTCTTCTTTGATTCAACTATAGTTATTTTAAATTCCCTAAATGACACTTGGAACTTTTTTGAGACAAGTTTTACAGTGACATATCCACTGCACAACTCTGACAAAGTCATAGCAAAATCTGACTCCCTAAGACATTTTTTTTCCCCCTGGAAGTAATTGTGTTGAAATGCTCTATGCTATGGATAGGGTAGTAAATTCACATTTTAGTGCTAGAATTAGATGTTAAATCACCAGAGGAATTGCATTTAATGTGTAATCATGTAATTACTATTGGGGTACTTCTTATGTATTACCCTGACTTTCCAAGTTCCTTGGATGATAAAGCAAAACTTATGAAATAACAAGTTATGAAAAACCTTATGAAGTGAGGTGTATTGGAAAATGTAGGTATAAGTTGTGGGTGCTCTTTGATGTTTTAATAAAGAATATTTTCTTTTACCTATTGAATTCTGTTAAGGAGGCAGTACTCTTCAGATAGATTATAAATATTTTCCTTATGTGCCCAAATGAATCATAGGATTAAGTTTTTTCTTTTTACATATAAGCACAAATCACATTCCATGTGACAAATTGGTTTTTTTTTAATGTTCTATTGATAATTCATTTGATATATTCATCTCTTGATATAAAGCTATATGAATTTACATGTGGTTATATCATGAAGTTCTAGCACCAAACAACAGGAAACATTAAGCACAGAGATTTGCATAGATGTTAGCTAGTTAAATTTGAGTCTTGAAAAGCTGTTTCTTTTACATTGTTGTTGTAATGTAATATAGAATCTTTAGACTTGTTTGTCTGAATAGGAAATTCTTGTAGCAGGTCAACAGCACACCTGCAGTTAAGTTTCAGTTGAGGCTAATGAAAGTCACATGGAGGATTTAAGGGTTCAAGTCAGGTAAATAAATTGGATTTCATTCCTGAGCCAAATTTAGCTAAAAGAAAAGCTTGCTTTTTATTAACAATATTATTCACCTATTCTTATTTGGTAAAATAAATGCATTTTTTCATGTACTTCATATGCAAGCAAACTTGTGGCACTACTGAGCTGGTTACTAGTTAGTTTTAGCTGATCTAAGTTCATCTCTACTGCAATACAATAGACCTAGGAAACAGAAGCTTGCCTTGAAATAAAATGGAGTTCTAGCAAGAAGCAGGGGGATATTTCTAAAATATCATCCATCTCATCAGGATTCAAAAAGTTATCATTTCATTAGGATTCAAAAAATTATGTAAATATCCAATATCCTCCAGCATGACCACCAGGCTTGAATTTCTCTGGTGATATGATATCTCTGGATTTGTTTAAATAGCTCAGCAAATTGATTTCATGGCTGGTACTTTGTTTTATCCTCAGCTTTGATACATACACTCATCATCCCCTAAAAAGGCAATTTCCCAGGAGTTTATGGAATTAAAGAGTTCTTAATACCTTTGAATATTAATACTTTAATTAAGAGACAGATAATCACAAAAGCAGCAATTAAGGAATGTTAACAGATCGGCTCCAGAAGAAGATTTGAACTGTTTTTACTTTTAAAAGAAACCTTTTTTTTTTCTTTTGAATGATTATAATTAAATATTTTAGGCTATTACTAATAGTAAAAAAGATAAAACCAGATAATAGTGCATTCTTTATGCTGCTGTGCCCTGTGGCTGTAGGAGTAGTGTCCCACCTTCACAATGATTCAAGAAAGGAAAAACTGTGTCACACTGAGCTTCTTTTTGCCTGTGCCCTGGTCATAGTATCATAGTATCAGTCAGGGTTGGAAGGGACCACAAGGATCATCTAGTTCCAACTCCCTGACATGGGCAGGGACACCTCACACTAGATCAAGCTGGCCAGAGCCTCTTCCAGCCTGGTCTTAAACACCTCCAGGGATGGGGCCTCAACCACCTCCCTGGACAACCCATTCCAGGGCTTCACCACTCTCATGGTGAAGAACTTGCTCCTCACGTCCAGCCTGAATTTCCCCACCTCCAGCTTCATTCCATTCCCCCTAGTCCTATCACTACCTGATATCCTGAGAAGTCCCTCACCAGCCTTCTTGTAGGCCCCTTCAGACACTGGAAGGCCACAATTAGGTCACCTCGGAGCCTTCTCTTCTCCAGACTGAACAGCCCTAACTGTTTCAGTTGATTCAGTGGATTCTTGCTCTCTTAGCTAGTCTCAAGTTTTGGGATATAGTAATCAACTGGCTACAAAATATGCGGACCAATGATGAAAGCTGTCCAGTAAAAGTAATAAGCTTTTATGTTTCCACAGCTGCTTTCCAGCCATGTCTGTAAGAGCTCTTTAAGCCTGACACTTCAGAAGCAACCTAAAAGGCAATGCTTTTACCATGTTTTTATAACCAGTTGCATAATTTTGTATTGTCTCACGTCATCATCAAGGCCTTATTTCACTTTCTGGCTACATAAGCTTCGGTGAATTCTTTAGAATTATGTACTAAAGCAAGCTTCTGGATAGTCTCATTTGATCTGTCAAAGAAAGTTTACTTACCGCTTTGTCAAATTATGATTCCATTTATGTGGGTTAAATGCTATTTCTATTATATATAATCATGTCATGTTTGAATAGCTGCAAGTGCAAAGGCTAGCCGCACTCAGGGTACAATGTTTGCAAATCTTGAATAAATCATTGATGCAATTCGAGCAAAAGTGAAAATCAGCCCTGGCATTTAAGTGCCTTGCATGTTGATTTTTATTTTTTTAAGACAAATTACACTTTCATAATTTCTCATAATTCAGAATACAAGCAGCATGTAAAATTAAATTTAATTCTTGTTGTTATTTTCAGATTTGTTCCTTTGCAGACCTTATCAAAGGACAAAAATAATGACACTGGTTTTAGAAAATGGCAGTGCATGTAGTCATGGCAACAGAGAACTTCTGTTCTCGCTTCCCAGGTATTTACTGAATTTGCCAGTTGTGTCAATATGCACTGAGTTACTTGCTGTCATAGCCACATTTTGACAGTACCTGAGATGGTTACTTTAGCGCTAACTCAATGACAGGCCCATGAATATCCGAAGTATACTTAAGTCAAAGTGTGGTCTCTTTCCAGGGTTCACAGTTGGCTGTGCTGACTCATTCATACACTCTGATGCTCAGGCAGAAAGTAACCTGCCTTAGATTTATTGAAGACAGACATAGCTCAACTAGGAGTGTCAGTGTAGAGGAAAAATTTGATTATCATTGCACACTGAATGGATAATGATAGTCACATACAGAGGGTAGTGGCCAATGGCTTGACGTTCAGGTGGAAATCAATGACAACTGGGGTAGCTCAGCGACAACTGGCGTAGCTCTGCAGTCTTTACTGGGACCAGTGTTATTTAGTATCTTCAACCATAATATAGACAAATGGGATCGAGTCCACGCTCAGCAAGTTTGCAGATGAGGGAAAGTCCATGCTCAGCAAGTTTCTTGAGGGAAAGAATGCCATCCAGGGGGACTGAGATAAGCCTAATAAGTGAGCCTGTGTGAATCTCATAAGATTCAACAAGGCTAAGTGCAAGGTCCTGTACTTGGGTCAGGGCAATCCTCGGTAAAAATACAGGCTAGAGGATGATGTAACTGGTGGTACATGAGACAACAATGCTGGACAGGAGATGACAAACCATATTTGCTGCCCAGAAGCACAACTGTATCCTGGGCTTCATCAAAAGAAGCATGGCCAGTAGCTCAAGGGAGGTGATTCTGCCACTTTGCTCTGGTGAGACCTCACCTAGAGTACTGCATCCAGCTGTAGAGCCCTCAGCACAGGAAAGACATGAACCTGTTGGAGCAGGTCCAGAGGACACAAAAAATCATCAGAGGACTGGAACATCTCTGCTATGAAGAAAGTTGAGAAGTTGGGATTGTTCAGCCCAAAGGAAAAAAGGCTCCAAGGAGACCTTATAGTGGCCTTTCAGTACTTAAAGGGGGTCTGTTGAGGAAGATCCTAGGGTCAGCCATAGCTGCCAGTGTAAATAACAATCAATGAGTTACCAGACCAAGAGTTTTCTGACACAAGCCATATATTTATATAAAATAAAGAATAAGACCCAAGTACTGCCTTTGCAACCCTAAATAGGTACTAGTGGATTCTGGATTCATTGCCCAGACATATTTTCTTGTTTACTTTTAGTTTATAAGCAAACTGCAATAATCTTCGGAGTCCTATTTCTTAATGCTTATGCATGTTGTCCATTGGCAATATTACCAAAAGAACAGCTAATAATGTTTTTTTTTCCATTTTCTATCCCTGAAGCCTGCTATACAATTAGTCAATGTAATTAAAGGCTGCAAATCACAGGAAAAACATTCTGTGTGTACCTAATCTGATACGTCACATCATCTCCAATGTGCTACAGTATTTCTCTCGCAGCATTTTCAGAATCTCTGTCAAATTTTGTATAGCTCTATTAAGCATGGTAGCTTGTCTCAGACCCTTTAATGTGTTCATTCCAGCTAAACAGGGCATTATTCCATAACTGTTCTCAAGTTCTGTCATCAGCATCCACTAATAGTATCTGTGGGCGTAGAAATGCACTTCAGGATGTTAAAATATTTTAAAATACATAAATTACACGGAAATTAGTAAATAGAATGGTTTCGAACCCAAGTGAGTTAAGCTGTTTGCTTGCTTGTTTGTTTTATTAAAAACTCTTGTTATGGCCTAGTTATTTATTGTCATCAGTGGCAAATACCCTAATCTGTAGCAAAACAGATGAAGTTAAAAGAAATATAAATTAAAATATGGAAGTCTTAAGTTCACTGACATTTTTAGATATTTGTCAAACAGCACAAAGGATTGGTCAAAAGTTTGACCCTTTGCTGCCCCCTCCATCTACGCAAACTCGTAACCTAGTTTTCAGTTCACAGAAAACAACATTTTTCTTCTGTTTTACTTGGCTTGAGTTTCAATTGGAACTTCTTGTTCCCACACTGTACTCTGGAATGACACAGAGATAGAGAGATCAAGCATTTTCTTAATGGATGAAAGACTTAGCGGTAAAGGTCTGTGACTTGCTAATTTTCAGTCACCAACCTCTTCAGTAGTGGATATGCTAATTCAGCATTATGCTCTTCAAATTTAAAAACTTATTTATAATGTAGCCTGAGAAAGTCTGCCTTTGCCAGTGTGCTGGTCATGTCTAAAGAAGGAGTAAGCACAACTACCTAACTTTTGCTGTAGGACATCCATCCAGCCCCTGTCAAAGAGACAGGCACCCTGCACTGCATCAACACCCTGAATCTATCTTTCATCACCTATATGGATTTCATAACAAATCAGGAAATTGTTCTAAATCTCCTCACTGCATTAGAATAGAATAGAATAGAATAGAATAGAATAGAATAGAATAAACCAGGTTGGAACAGACCTTCAAGATCATCGTGTCCAACCCATCATCTGACACCACCTAATCAACCAAACCATGCAACCAAGTACCCTATCAAGTCTACTCCTAAACACCTCCAATGATGGTGACTCCACCACCTCCCTGGGCAGCACATTCCAATGGGCAATCACTCTCTCTGTATAGAACTTCTTCCTAACATCCTGCCTAAACCTCCCCTGGTGCAGCCTGAGACTGTGTCCTCTTGTTCTGGTACTGGCTGCCTGGGAGAAGAGACCCCTCCCACCTGGCTACAACCAACCTTCAGATAGTTGTAGAGAGCAAGAAGGTCTCCCCTGAGCCTCATCTTCTCCAGGCTAAGCAACCCCAGCTCCCTCAGTCTCTCTTCATAGGGCTTGTGTTCCAAAGCCCTCACCAACATTTTTGCCCTTCTCTGGACTCATTCCAGCAAGTCAACACCTTTTCTAAACTGAAGCTCAAGCTGTGCCAGGGGAGGTTTAGACTCGAAGTGAGGAGAAAGTTCTTCACCGAGCGAGTCGTTCGTCATTAGAATGGGCTGCCCAGGGAGGTGGTGGAGTCACCGTCCCAGGAGGCGGTCAAGAGGAGATTGGATGTGGCACTTGGTGCCATGGTCTAGTCATGAGGTCTGTGGAGACAGGTTGGACTCGATGATCCTTGGGGTCTCTTCCAACCTTAGTTATACTGTGATACTGTGAAGGGCCCAGAACTGGACACAGTACTCAAGGTGTGGCCTAACCAGTGCAGTGTACAGGGGCAGAATGACCTCCCTGCTCCTGCTGGCCACACTGCTCCTGATGCAGGCCAGGATGCCATTGGCCCTCTTGGCTGCCTGGGCACACTGCAGGCTCATGTTCAGCCTACCATCAACCAGTACCCTCGGGTCCCTCTCTGCCTGGCCACTCTCAAGCCACTCTGACCCCAGCCTGTAGCACTGCATGGGGTTGCTGTGGAAACACCTAAGAGAAAAGCGGGCTTTGCATATTTGGTTGAATGTCATTGTGTGTGAAGCTGTGGTCAGTTTATAAAATAAACTATTCAGATGAAAAGTAATGATGCAGTTTATGTTTCAAGTTTGCAATAAGAGCAGAAAGTAAAAAGATGTACTGAAAGACCACATGTTACTCTAGCCTCAGAAGTTTGTTTGGGTCTGATGCAAATTTGTGCATCTTCTAAATAAAAGCCAAAACAGAGGAAAGAAAATTTGCAGCTCTGGAAACGTTCCAAAACCCATGGCATGAACATATATCCCAGGAAAGAAGGATATGACTGCATCTTCACAGAACAGACGTCTTCACTCCTCAGCTGTGAGAGAGACTTCAACCACATAGTTTCTATTTTCTCTTATTGTTCTGGATATCACACACTTCTAGCAATGTAGCTGTAGCATTATTAAAACCAAACTTCTTCCATCTTTCTCATTATATCTGTAAATATGCCTGGACTATCAGCTAGCTACTGGAAATGCCCTCTGACTTGATCATTACTCTATGAATCTACAGTGCAGACAATTGATTATGCCTGCACATCAGTATCCATTGTGGTTATGACCTTTTAATTTACTTAGCATACAGCAATAAAAATTCTTGGCAGGAACAACAATCTGTATTTCCTGAGCTGCTGTCAGCCATTCATATAAGAGTAACACTGTAATTGGCCAGTTCAGCAGCCAACCTGATGCTTGTGCATAAGCAGGTAAGACAGAGAGCCAGTCCTATGGGAAGATGTGTGCTGTACCCAGAGAAGCATTTTAGCACATGCTTATTTTTTAATACAAGAGCAACCTCTTGATTTCTGTGAGCTGGCTCATATGTTTAATATCAAGTACATGTTGACCACATTGGCAGAACTGAAACCATAATACCGTGCACCCTCAAGATTGAGCCCAAAGGGCCTTTTTGTCTCAAAACCAATGGTTTCAAATCATGCTGTGAAGTCAGCCATTCATTACCCTTACATGGTCATTGCCAGTCAGCTGCAAAGAATATATCAAAAAGCATTTAGAATAAATCTTTGTATTGAGATTATTTAATAATTTGTTAAAAAAAGACTAGGCAGAAGTAATACAACATTTGAGCCAAATCATGCCATGATAAATTTATGTACAGCCTCCAATGACTTCATATCTGCTGATGGCAGGGTACCCACATGCTTCTGTCTGAAAGCAGAATTTGGCTCTATGACAACGTTAAAACAGAAAGAAGCTTTTCAAACCAGTTGGTGGATAAATACTTTGTATCAAAGGCCTTTGTATTTCAAGCAAAATGAATCACTACCCTCTGATCAGACAATTTTTCCAATCAAGTCAGCCTTAGGAAAACCAGAAAACCACATATTTTTACAAAAATACCACCCTCCCCTCCTGCCTTTTTATTTTTAATGAGAAGAAATCTGAACACCTATGACCTGTTTTCAGCAAAATAGGAATGCATAGAAATTAATTACATTGGCAAACAGTTTGCTAATTCTTTAGTAACAGAAATTTTGTTAATTAAATTGAGACACTATAGAACTGTTCAAAGGGATCCCTGATGGTTACCTGGTTCACACCCCTCATAGGAGGGCTAATTTCAGTTAGATCATTGCTCAAGGGCCTGTTCACTTGAGTGTTCAAGATCTCCAAAGACAGAGACTGCCACATCTCTGGTCTACCTGCTGCAGTGTTTGACCACTCTTACTGGAAAGTTTTATTTTCCTTTTACTAGTCAGAATTTTCATTGATACAGTTTGTGTTATCTGCGCCTGCTTTTGCTGAACACACTATGAAGATTTTGGCTCCATCTTCTCTATATTCTTATGTTTGTAAAGACACCAGTGAATCCCTCCTGAGTCTCCTCTTCTCCAGACTGAACAAATCTAGGTCCTTCACATTCTCATAATGTTTTCCAGCCTGTCAAACATCCCACTATTTGCATTTATTATAGTTTGTCAATGTCTTTGAAAGCACAAAAGTAATGGATGCACTGCAGCACAAAAACTGCTGGAAAAGTTGGGTTTTTTTCTAACTTCTTGAGTGTGCTTTCCTCACTTTTTTTGTTTGTTGTGACCACCAAAGATTGATGGTTCCCATGAAATATTCCCTTGACAATTCCTCTGCAACATCTTCTGTCTGAGCCTGTTATAGGCCACAGACTTCTTGATATTACTAGCATAGGGGTAAATTGACTCTTACATAACTGGAGTAGCTCATATTGAAGATAATGATCTAAATTAACTGGTTGAGGATATTCAAGCTGTTTTATACGATGTCATGCTTTACTCTGGATACTAGAAACAATACAGCAACTTTTCAATCAGCTCCAAGCTAATCCAATTGGCATTTTGATAAACAAATCCTATGATTAAAAGCAGTATATACTAATCCTCGTAGAAATCTTTACTAATTTGGTTTTATTACTCCCAGTATTGAAGCTCCTCTATTTATTCCTACCTTCAGCAATTCTACATTGTACTGCTATGTGCAGTACAGATGTAGTCTTCTACTGAGAAAATTCTAGTCACAGGTTCTGTGACTAGAACCCAAAGAGCTTCCTTCTCCTATCACATTGCATAGTTTTAGCTCACAACACAGAAATAAACTCATAGTTAGTCTTCAATGTATTAAAAAAAGCATTTTACTTCCATCTTGAAATGTGTTTGCTACTGTTTTTTCAACATAGATGTTATTTCTGACAGCCCACTTTATAATTACTCCTGACATCTTTAATGGTCTGTTTCTACATGCAGTAATGGTGTTTTCTTGCTGTACTGGCATTTCACATCCCACCGGGTTCAGAACAAAGGTGGTTTTGCTGTGTTGCCTGAATGCTAAGTTTAGAATAAGAGATGACAAAGTGAATGTAAGACTTTGATTAGGTGAGCCCATTTTTTAAGTATGATTGATATCTAAAAGATGAATCAGATTCTCTCTCTCTCACACACACATACACACACACAAACCTCCTTCCCTGTTAACATCTGCAGTATTTCCTACAGCACTGTATTAAAGGATAAGTACATATTGCTATTGATAACATTATCTCATCAGAATTGTTTCTACTTTACCTATATCTAAAGTATGTAACTTCATTTCAAAGTCATTAAAATCAATCTTAAGACCTTCATCATAGGTGAAGTGGCAAGTATCTGAAACTTGGAGGCTTGATTTATGTCCTTTTCTAACCCTGTATGCCCTGTACATGACAGCATATGAAGAGTGCAGTGTATGGCTACCTGTATTTTTTTTTTGTGATAGAAGACAAAGTAAAATGCAGAAACTGTTCCCTTGCCTTTCCTCTAGCCCAGGGCAATTCAGCACCAGCTGAACTCAAAGTTATGAGCTTTAAAGCTCTGTGCTCTACCCTGTAATACAAAAGGAATATGATATTGTCTGTCTCACAACACATCTCTCTATTTTATAATCTTTCTCCACAGCTTACCTGGAGTAGTGATGGCAGCTTGGTAGATGATAAAGGTTTAATTTTATTCTTTTGAAGCCATGCTTATTTGTTGATTTTGTGTGGTAATCTGCTAAGGTATGTTGTTGGCATTCAGCTTCCACTATAATTATGGTTCATTTAAATGATACTGAAATAAGGCTTATGATCATGTAGCTAGTAGGATCATCTTTATTACAGAAACTAAGTGCCTTATTAAAGTCAGGAAGTCTAGTGGCTTATGTGAAATGCATAATGTTCATAAATAGTATCAAAGGTCGTCTTCCATCCATGTTGTATTGTAGTGCAAAATTTTGAACATGTACAAAATCTGCATCTCAGCAGTTACAGACACTGATGCCACCTTCTTGAAACTGTAATTATGCTTTTTGGTCTATTCACATAATACTATGTCACAGCATATACACCAAGATAATTTCTAAGTTGTAAGTACAAATGGGATAATTCAAATTTAAGCCTCTGAATATCATTAAAAAGTCCTAAATATTCTGATTCTCACTGTCCTCTCTGTTACCACTAAGACATAGAAGCATACAGCACATTTATACAGATCTGCTGAAAGTAACTATAAGCAAACCAGACTGGGCATGTCCACAGGCTTAATGTATAAATTTAGCTTTGTATATAGCAATTTTTAGATTTTTCAAGATATTTTCTCATACTGCAGGTTTACACCAACTGGTAGACTGGAAAACCTATGTAAAGATAGAAACTCCAAAAAAAAGACATTCCTGAAAATATTTTTGTAACTTCAGAGATGCACGTCTTATACGGCTGCCCCAAAAATACATGGTAAGAATACACCACCCACACTGCAGCACTCCACATGTGCCAGGGTGTGGAACAAAAAAGGATTATCCTTTCTTCATTCTGCCCATTGTAAGCAACTGTCACATATTTGTGCGGTTGTAAACAGCTGGAGCTTTCCTCTACTATGGGGTATTGGATTCTTTGCTTTGCTGAGACAGGGTTCATTTATTACCTGGGATAAATAGAATAGATTTCTTATGCATAAACACACATTTGTAACTTTACTTCTAAATATAAATAAGAAAATTGCTTGAACTCCTGTGTTTGTCTCTGGCTTGCAAGACCAAAGAATTCATGAAACAACTAACTTTGACTATATTTATGCTGTACAACTATACAAAGCAAGGTAAACAGCTCCTAAACTTGCATGTTTATTCTGATTAACTGCTGAGGAGACAATTTTGCTTGGCTCCTATTGTCTCATAAATTAACATTAGTTGCCATGCAAAGGCAAGGTCTGATTTTGGGAGTAAGTGCCTCTGCAAAACACTTGCCAAATGGATTAGTGTACATTAACTGAGTCGTGCTAGGGATGATCAACACTGAAACTGTATGTTGTCACTGCAATGGATCCTTCCAGTGATATATACTGAATAATGACATGAAGGCACTGCAGCATAAAAAGGAATATTTTATGTGTCCTCCTGCTGCATCCAAGAAGGGATAAAATGCCCCAGCTTTAATATGGTAAAGATAAGAAGCTATGATGGAGCTGTTTGCCATTCTCATTACAATAATTACCATTCATAACCTGCCTTTTTCCATTCCCAAGCAGAAACCTTGCCAGAAATAAGAGATTTTCTGTTTAAAATAAAGATGCCCAAACCCTTCCACTCTCTCTAATGTTTATGTGAGGGGTACTCAGCATTTCAGAGAGCCTAGCTCAATACTTCCCATATTCTCTAAAAGACTGCAGAAGGGTGTTGCAATATATTTTTCCTGTTCTTCAGTTTTCTTCAGCTGGCTTATCCTGATTTTGTTATGGGCTGGGGGGAGGAAAAAAAAATAAAATACAATCGATAAAACCCCACATCATCTGAGAGACACATAATAATCTAGCCATTCAAAATTAGGAAAATGAGGTGCTTTAAAAATATATATATATATATAATAAAGCCTACTATAATGATATACTCTTTCTGACATTTGAGGAAAAAAATGGGAAATAGGCTTACATATGCATTTCTGAAGTGTGAAAGGCTAGAAACCTCAATTATATTTAGCATACATCATGCAAAAATTAAAAAGTCCAAAGATTATATATACACAAAAATTTTGATCAAGTTACCATTGACAGTTACCCAATCATAGCTTATCTTCCATATGGTTTCTGAAAATCAGCACATGGAAAGATTTTGAAGTGCTCAAACACAGTGCTCAAGAAACTGAAGAGCACCAAAGAGAAGGAAGGAAAGAAAAAAGCTACCTTGAGAAACAGAGAACAAATGAGAAAGAAAGAACAGCCTCAAATCCAGCTAGCAATAGATTCATTCCCTCTCTCAGTGGTAGGAAATAAAGAGCAATAAGAATTTAAGGTGGTCAATAAAGGAAAACGGTAGCTAAAAGGCTTATTCCAATGTAATACAACCCCCCCAAAAAATTACCCTAAGCTTTCTCATATGTTGGAAAGTCTTTCTGTTAAATAAATTCCCCAGTGTATTTTTCACATTAAATCCCTGTGCTCAATTTTAAATGGCATGAAGGATTTTTTTTTTCTAAAGCAGACAGTTCCTGAGTGGAGATTTCATAGTATGCTGAAATTTCATGGATGTTTTCCCTGTGAACCCTGATGAAAGTCAGAAGAGCAAAAATAGGAATTTATTATTTTTTTCATGAATCCTTCTGTTTCAGTTTTCATCATAGATTCACTGTTCTGCAGTTTCCAGCCTTCTTTCCTCTCTATTATGCAGCTCTATTCTACAAGGCTCTACTCATACATATATTATATATCATTACAACAGTTGCTTCCTATAATTATGCTGTTGGTATTTGCAGTATCTTCTGAATCTGTACTGAGATGCTGAACTTCTGTGTATTAATCCATACCAGGAAAGCATGAACATTCTTGACAGGTTTTCAGACTGAAGCAGATATTACCAAAATAAACATAACACCATGTGTTCACAATTAATTAGTTTAACCAGGGCACTTTTGTTTTTCCTGAACAGAAATGTGAATTAATACAAAGAAACATTAATTTAATTATAAATATACTTTCAGTTGAACATAATGATGGCATTAATTTTTTATCAGTCTCTGTATTATAGTCCATGGGGGATCTGTTAAAATATTGATAGCAGGATATGGCCCATTATGAGGACACAAAATGTGTTCTATTTTAAACAGAGAATTAATAAAGATTTGTGTGAGAAGGATGCAATAAGAATAAACTGTAAGGTTTATTTCAGTATACCACTGGAGCATATAAAGAAATCTGAACTATGGCCTTTCACTTGTTTTTATGTTTGTTTGTTTGTCTATTTTTCCTTGGAACATGTATGTTATTCATAGAAAAGAAGGGAAAAAAGTAAGTGTAAACTAAAATAATCCTGTTATGTAATACACACACACACACACACACATATATTTTTTTTCCTCCTCTTACATAATATAAACTAGACTCCCTAAATGGACTTGAGTACTCAAGGAAGTGGAATTTTTAAATTTATTTTCTGTTTTGATTTCATCCAGGTTTGCCAGAACAGCAAAAGATATTCCCATTGTTCAAAGGAAATGGAAGGAATTGGAAGCCTCCATCTTCAACCCCCTTGGAGCCTTGCAGAATATGTAACAGATGCAGACACTAATATAATATCTCACATATTTTGTCCTTTTCCTGCTTCCTTAGTAATAATTGAGGTACCATTTTAAAATGTTTTGAATTGGCACTTTCAAATGCTCAAAAGGGGAGGAGAATATAACACTGGTGGCAACTCAGTCTTTGGAATTTTTATGTGATATTCTTCTCTCATTTTACATTTTGTTTCCTCTGAAAATATCCATTCCTTCCCCTGATTTATTTCTTCTTCTCAGGAAAGGGAAAGAAGCACAAATGTACTGGGGAAGTGGAGAATAATAAAGCTTGTCAGTCCAGCACAGTCCTTAGGACCCAACAGTTCTGATTGATAATCTCCTGTTTGCTGTACACTGAGTTCATCTCCAAGTTTTGGGCATCCTTGAAAGCCTACGTTGGAAACAAAGGGAATTTATCACTGTCTAGACAGGGATCATGAAACTTGATGATCAAATCTTTTATCTTCAGGTTTCACAGATTAAGTGGATACTTATGTAACTTATTGTTACAGATTTTAGCTAGCACAATAATATATGAAGATAAACTATGTGAAGACAAATAGCTGATGATGACAAGATTTTGGCTGAAGCAAGCTTTTGGCATTCCCTGTTGGCAGGGGTAGGACATCTCTCTGAAGAGAGATTAGGAGTTCATATCTCTCCTCACCCTCCAGAAGGGACAGAAATCTGGTGTGTGTGTGTCACAGCTGCCAAGTCTGATTTGAAGCTGGGAACAGTTTATGCTGGGTCCACTGTGCAAGGAGAATTAGAATTGATAGATCTTGGAAACACATGTGGCACCTGTACAAAAGCCAAATCAGCTCATTAGAATTGGTGAGATTATACTAAATAATCATTAAACTAATCAGATTTGACCGAGTCATCAGATAAAGGGGAAATGTCTATTTCCAAACCCCCAGTATCTAAAGTTATCTCAGCTTTCTGAGTTTCCTGTCTCATTTTTATCCATCTTTTACCTCTGTTGTCTAAGTATAGCTAGTATACAGTGTTTTGGTCCTGGTCTCTCTAACATCAGTTTCAGTAGAGCTGGGGTTACAATTTTGAATCTATTCAAAAGTGGCAAATGAATAAGATCCAGCTAGCTGCAACTGAAACAGCAATCTCAAAGTGTGGTTGAGTGGGGCCAACAGTTATTCACACTGATAAAGTTATTTTAGCATCCTGCTGGCAGGATCTCCTCTCCTTTTCCAGAACAAGTCAAGAAGTATTAGATCCTGAGAATTCTTCTCTGGCAGATTATCACAAGATGCAGTTTTTGATATCTATACTTCTGTGCCTCTTAAACTTAAAAAAAACCCAAACAAACAAACAAACAAAAAAAAAACCCCATTAATGCAAACCTTAATATAAGTACTTAGTCCTTGTCTATATGGGAAGATGTTTATATGGAAGATATAGAGGTTATAGAGGTCACTTGAAAACTGAAATAGAGGAAATTATACTTTTTTTATGATGGAGAAAGTTATACCTGGTCTAGTGTGGCTACCTAAAGAAATGAGTAGGAAGAGCATCCTTTTTTTCATGTGAGCCCCTATGCCTACCTCTGAAATGACAATAGAGACTACACAACTTCTTATAGGAGGAAAGTGCTAGCAGTTTGGGCATTCCTCATGAAGGCTTTTGGCTTCAGAAGATATGCATAATACAACATCATAGCTTTACAGAGATAGTATAAAGACTACATTTCTCCAGAGATTTTCTATGCATGAGTTTATCTGAAATTTTTATTTAATCTATCTTGCTTTTGGGAAAGAAGTCATGCACTAAATATTTTAGCTACAACAAAAATAATTTGGCTTCGATAAATTCCGAATGCCTTCTTTGGTTGAAGAAGTATATAGCCATGATCACATTGTGTGTTACAAATATTCCTCTTGCAGTTCTGCATCAGGAAACTCCTTCAATGTCAGGTCATGTTTCCTGGTGGGACAGCATGAAAAGGGGATTTTCTGAGCTCCAGCACCCAGACAGTGAAGAAGAGACAACTATGAGCAAAAAGAAGAGTGTATCTCAGAAATCCTTGCTTTCAACTCCTAATAAGTTCTATGGGAGTTACAGGCAATTTTGTTTGGTCTTACAGCTTTAATTCCTGCCATCATCAGAAATATGCACAGATCCAATAGTGGTTTTAGTTGGATGTTCACTATTTAGGGTAGACTATAATGAGGTATGGAGGTTCCCAAATTGCAGCTCCAGATGCATTCCTTCCTTTCAGGGAAAAGCAGACAGCCTATGAGCCTCAAACCTGCAAAACTGGCTGCATGCCTAGCAGGTCATTACAAGTTACTGTTATCTACATGAACAGGCACAGAGATCATGGATCTCTGAATTAGTCTATGCTGAGCCTATGCTTCTCATCTGGGTACTTAAAATTTCTAAAAGAGAAAAATAATGAATCAGTCTTTGAGGTTTAATATCTGTCCATCCCAGGAGTAGAACTACTGAAGTCAATGAAGAATGGCATGAAGTAGAAATAAAATAGTGACAGTAGATATTGAATTTACATATTGCATTACACCTTAGCCTTATCTGTACATGTCATGACTGGCCTTGAACTTAGCATTTCAGTGCTGTGAACCAAGTTTAACAGTTTAATTTCTTAGGCTAATCTCTTTTGGATATAATGACAATAGTAGGTGAGTGTGGAACTAGTCTAGAAGCAGTAGCCCTTTCTGTTTACCAGAAATTTCATTTTTTGCCAAAAAGTCAGATGGAGGTAAGAAGTGGTATGCTATATACACCATATTTTGTGTGCCTGCAATGTCCAGAACAGCTGCCTGAAAGAAGACAACACAAATGAATGGTGTCAAATGGTCTTATTTGCTTTAAATATATACTGCAAATACTCAATCTGAGGCCAGAACATAAGTAAAGACCTGAAACGACAAAATGGAAGAATTTTTTGTTCTGTTATGTCTTTTTCTTAAGAAAAATAAATGAGAAAAACATCAGAAAAATGTTTAATCCAGACCAAAGCAGTATATTATGAGACTAACTGACTTTCTTAAGAGTATCTGGCTCTTAAAGTATGATAGAGTGACTACAGATGAGGTCTTACAAGAGAATTATGGCAATACAGTTTATACTGACTGATGAGCAGTGCTTAGATGTCCTCCTTGCTAAGAGGAAGGACAGTAAGTAAGTGATGGGAAAAGAGGTGAACATTTCTGTACTGCAGCTTTATAGTCTTCCATGATCTGAGACTGATTGGGCAAGGTTAGTATTTAGTTGTGACATGACTCAGCCTGTGCTATAGCTGTAAATAGCCACCCCTACACATCACATCAGGAATATCAAAGCACTTGATGTATACAATTCATTTAACAAAACACTGAGCAATATGAGCATAAGTACTTCAAATATGGTTCAAGTAATTACCACTTCATTTGATAAACTCAAGGGTTTATCTAGATTAAGGACTGCAAAAGTATTTCCTTTTCAATAACAAATAAACAGGTTGTTCTGCTATCACCCAGGGCCAGGACAGTTAAATAGCTTTATCTGTGCCTGTCAACCCCTTGTATAAAGCATGCTACATTCAATCTGGTGACATATTTCTTTCCACAGAAAAAACCTTGTTCATGATGAGCATTTTAATGTGCATATTCATTCTCATCCATAAAAGAATTACAAACATTGCTCCAAGTCTACGCATATAAGAGTAGGACATGGTGAGTCACCTTTTAGAACACCAAAATCATATGGAAATAAAATTCTTTCACTTGGAACCTGAGATAGAACATGCTGTGTGGTGGTGCAGTACAGTATAGTGCTGTTATGTTGTATCCTTTTTATTTTTTTAAGAGGAAACAATGGAGAAGAGCAATAGTCTTTCACACAAATAAAATAATGAAGTTATCATAGCAAGATACAACTTGGAAGGACGAGCCAAGGTCTCCTGCACTCAGAGTTTACTTTCTGTACAATCTTCAGCAAAAATTCCTCTAACCATCACAAAAAAAGCATACTTTCTTCTAAACCAGGCTTCTTATTGAAAGCAAATATTGCCAAAATATGTAGGCAGACCACAAGAGTTTTTACAGACCAGAATTTTATGAACCGTAGACTAGGAATCACTGGGGCTCCAAAGAGTGCTTGCTGTTTTGAATGATTTTAAATTACTTAGTAACACTGTCAGCGCCTATTTTCTAGCATCTGACTTGCATTACAAGATGTAGAGAAATATAAAGAATGCTTTCCTAAAGTTGATATGCTTTGGAAACAACTGCTCTTGTTGCAGATGAGAATTAAAGTGTCTGTGCAAGATGTATGTTGGAGGAGCAGCACATGCAATTTACCAAGCAATTCTGGTTTTAAAAACTCATCCACGTGAAAGACCAATAATAAATTACATCTGGTGATTCTTCCCCTGGTGGGTAGAAGTCTTGAGAGGTCCAAGGCAAGAGAGAGCAGGAGAGGAGGAGATCAGCCAGGAATGAGGCAGTTGTAGTCAGGTGTTCAAGCCACTGTGTGGCATTGTAAAAACTTAAGATTTGCCCCAGAAACACAATTGCATTCCCTAAACATTTATGACACTATTTATGATTTGAAATTCAGAGTTCTTCATCTAATGTATGGGATACTAAGAGATAATGTATTTGGGGGTTATAAAAATTAGTTCTTTTAGTTATCTAGGAGTTTTAAGGAAAAGCCAAAATTTTAACTTTCCAGTAGTGTTGTTAGGTGAAAGTGACTTACATTGATCTCCTCACTGAAAAGCTCTACAGATACTACATTAAACTCCATGTTTGTGATTAGACCTATGTCAGTGGCTAGATGTTTGGGGCTAGAAGTCACAAAATAACTTGACACTCTAGAGATATTGCTTAGAAAAGTTAAAGAGGGTACCTCCCAGGTATATTCTGTATTCATCTTGATGTGTCTTGTTAATATTCAGAAAAGAACTTGCCTCACTGCAAAGCCGAATATTTAGTGCAACGCTCTCCTAAATGCAGATGTGACTGTGACAGGTACAAAAGAGTACTGCCACCCTAGATGCTGAAGAAAAAATATTTTTTTTACTCATGACTAAAAGTCTTTATCTCTCTTTCAATAGAGTCCTTTTGAAATTGCATAATAAGCTTTCAAATAGGCCCCATCAATGCTTCAATTCAATTAGTATATTAAATTGTCTATCTCACAAAGTAATATATTTCCCATAGTAGAAGAGGATAATTACATTGTTAAATGTGCTTTTCTGCTGGATTTATTTTCTTTTAACTAGGAAAAATAATCCAATCTCAAGTATATAATCTATTCCAAAGTGCATGTGAATATATATATATACATATATATATATTCATTGAACCAAACCCAAAATTGATAAAATAATTAATAATTCTAAGACTCAGGTGAGACATTTTTGGACAAGAGAATCTTTGGCATAGAATCTTCATGTGAACAGAGTAAGTCTACAAGGTTTGTGGGTGCTTACTTCATCAGCCTTTTGTCCTGAAATACTTTTTTGTATAGTTTGCCATTTTATAATTCTAGTAAAAAAAAGTTTCACCCCTTTGAAAATCTCATTTCATGTTATCCACTTTCTGCCTGGAAACCTATTGAAAGCGTACTATCCATATAATAATATATGTCACACTCCATATGATTCTATTATATATTTTTGATAGGTTTATTTGCATTTATTTTAGTCCTTCCACTCACTACAGTAAACTGGTTCAAGCTTTGCCTTTATCTTAAGCTTATCAAGGTATTAAGGCAGCAAAATAATATCCTTTTAGGTTTCTCCTGGGTTTGATTCAGGTCATGGATAGTTGGTTTAAAATGTACATTTTACACAAAAAGATACAAGTACAGCACTTAGAAAATCATAGAATCATTTAGCTTGGAAAAGACCCTTAAAAACATTGAGTCTGGCTGTTTATGTGGAATATCAGCTTCCGACACATCTGGTAACAATCACTGCAAAAACAGTGAGAGTGACCTTACTTAATATTTAAAATAACAAAGGGTAACAGAAAACTGCTGCATTTCTGTGCATCCCTTAGGAAGTTATTATTGACATTAACTCTCCCATATACAAATCCTACTATCTTGACCCACTGGTAGTCCAAAATGATGACCAAGTAGGCACAAGTGTGCCTCTGCTGTTTCTTTTTTATGAATGTGGGATCCTATGTTGAGCTATTACTTTTAATGTTGAAAAGAATGCCCTGCATAATGAAGTAATTTGCATGTTAACTGACAGTTTAATAGGAACCAACAGTTTAACACAAATATAGGAGATTGAAGGGAGGGTTTTTTTGTTGGTTGGTGTTGTTTTTTAAATTTAAATCAGTTTCTTCTACAATAATGCTGTTAAAAAAAATGTTCTTTTGTCTGTGATTGGAAGACATTGTTCCCTCCAGTGTGGCTCACTGTCAAAAGTTACTGACTTTTTCACTGGAGTGTCTCCAGTTTAATCCTTCCAGAAATTATAGAATAACTAAGTTTAGAAGTCATAGGATAATTAAGAACACAGTTGTGGGGGTTTTCTCCCCATATACATTAAGACCTAAACCCAGAATTTAGCTAGGTACAGATATTTTTCCAGTATTTTTTCTTGTCATCAAACACCTTTTACACCTTTTTCTCATATTTACCCACCCATGAATGTTTTATTTTAAATATGCTCATATGTGAATACTACGTGCTATTACTCTGTACATGATTAACTCAGTGTCATGCTTCAGCCCAAGGCAGGAAGTCCATTTGGATGCTTTGAGATTCCTGATGAAGTCAATTAGTCATTTCAGCTGGTGCTTTACAGACCCACACCCCCATAGAGAGGCAGGTACAAAACTGCACACCGTAGTCTAGGCTAGTAATCTATTTCAGAATTTTCTCACACATGAATTTTCTACAAGAGGACACTATCACCTGTTATTCTAGCACTGTTGGATGATAAAAAGAGACCGGTTTGCATCACAAAAAACCCAAAATACACCTGAGGAACAGCAGCAGTTTATACACTGAGGTGACACATATAACTGAAACAGAATTAAAGCAAATGGAGGAAACCTGACCCCTGCTTACAATGTCTTATGTGTATGAATTGTCTCATCTTGAGATCTGTTATTGTGAGCTCTGTGATACCATCAAGATTTAAAGAAAGAAAGGAAGCAATGCAATAATATCTCAGTTTTGACAGTTCTAAAACTGTGTCTGCTAGGAAAAATGATTACAGTAAATATTCATTTTTTCAGCTCATTCCTGAAAGCAGTAAGCAGGTAATTTTTCTTTTTTACCAGTGAACCTCTATAAACAGTTATAAAATCTATTCACTATGGACTTGGTCAGAAATTGTATTGACTATCTGTATGGATGAGTAAAGGTATACTATATGAATTTGTCAGACTTTTTCTTTAGTATAGGAAAGGACTGGGAATGTGCAATTAAAAAGATAATCCAATTCTTTGTATGTTTCCACCAGACAGAACAGGATGGATTGTAATATTTCCTAGTTCAGTCTTATGTCAATTAGGAAAACTCACATAATAGTTACAAAAAATTTAAAAATGCAAGCAAAGGGTATAAATTAAGCAAAGAGTAGGTGAGGGCAAAAAAAGTGGGTGAAAATTCTCAACCTGTTCTAGAACAGTTCTTGGTTTAGTATTTCAGTATACAATCAAACCCCAACGACACAAAAATCTCTTTTCCAACAGAACTACCTCCAAACAGATCTGAGTCTAAGTTGTGGCCATTCTGAACAAGCAAGCAAGCAGTGTTGGTATGCTGAAGTCAGCATAGGCTAACTGTAAAAAAATAATTCCCATATGGCAGGTCTGACATTTCCACTGATCTCTGATTTCTATAGTTTTGTAATAGGGCAGTAAATACTGAGCTTAATTTAAAGCAGACTTTATACTCTCTATGTTGGCTTTCAGGAAGTTACAGTGTTTTGACATTGTAAATTACCATTGCTGTGTCATATAAAAATTTATACTCATCATACGTGCTTGTGGCTCAGGAAATATCAGGAGCAGTAAAAAGTATTTGATCTGTAAAACTAGTGACTTCCAATTTGGAAAGGTTAGCATCCAGTTCATGGTATGCTGCCTGCCCATATCTCTTTTCACGTGCTTTCAGCAGCCCACTCTTTATCAGAATTATAACTTTTTTAGAAAATATAGTTTTGGTTTGGTTTAGTTTGTTTTTTTAGGCACATTACATTCATGATATTTGCATTCATAGATTTGAATAAACTGAAACTTTAATATTTTAATTTTAACATAAATAACATCAAAATCTGAAAATTTAAAAATTCAATCACTGGCAAGGTCACATTGTCATTCCTATCTGCAGCTATTCAAATAGATGAAGAACCACCTCCAGAACCTCTGAAGTGATTCTTCATTTGGATGGCATATAAACAATCTTTTTGAATCTTTTCTCCCTGGTTCTGAAACATTTTTCCTTATTTGGATACATTCTGGAAAGGTCTATTAGTAAGTCTTTTGATGAAAAAATAAAACCAAAGAAGTCCAGAACAGACAAGGATCATAAAACTATGTTTAAGTTTATCCACACTTTTTTTTCTTCATCTTGGCTTTTTGACTGTTTGTTTTGTGGTGTGTGCATTTTTCCTAATCAGGAAAGATAACTATATTTCTGAGGTTAGAAAAGCATTAGTGAAGAGGCAAGCTTTAAAATGCCACCTACAAATGACACTAATTAAGCTGTAATGACATTATCAAGTGCCTTGCTAACTGAAAAACCCACAGCTTTGCAAATAACTTAGTCCATGGTGATGCTGCCTATGACAGGAATACAGTGGTGTCTTTTTCTTAGGGAGATCAGACAGCTTCCCAGCCATATTTACCTACCCAGACAATTAAAGCCACCATAAACAGAGCAAACCCTTACAGAACAACCAATAGAGGGGCTTTCTATCCTCCACATTTTCACTTTAAAAATGGGGCTTAAAGTGAAGAGATTTTAAAATTCACATTTGAGGTAAAGGAGTTGTGCTTCTGTCAGGAGGAATGTCACAAAGTGGTCGTTGGTGGCAGCATTCACATGTGCAGGAGGAAAGTGAACAGTGGTTCATGTGTCTGTATGAACATGTATGTGCTTTCCATTTTCCTGGTTGCTATTGTAGAATACAGGATTTGAAAATATTACAAACATAATAAAATACACTTTTTGCCTCACTTTCTTAATGTTTTTGACATAAGGAGCTACTTCAAAAAAATCTTGTTAAACTTAATGGTACTAAAAAAGCACTAGGGACAGTGATGAGGCTAGGAACAGGTGTATATGATCTTCACTATTTGAGGAAGAATGTCTTTCTAGTCTGCTGGATGAGGACTGTTTTTTCACTTCAGTTTTCACTTCAGAATACACTATCTAACTGTGCAAATTTCCTCCAACATAAAGTTCTAACTTCCAGGTCCTTTTCATGTATCAAACAGTTATTATAGGACTGGCAATACCAAAACACACTTTTGAAGATTATTAACTTCTCCTCGTTAACTTTGTGAGCAGTACAACAAGCCTAGGCATTGCAAAATAACTATTTTGCAGCAAGTGCAGTGGCACTTAGTGTAACCAGACAGTGAACATTTTCATAGAACAGCTGATGTGTATGAATTTGAAATGCAAAGGCAAAACAATAAAATCACTCATGATGTTGCTCTCTTATTGCTGTTCACATCTTAATTCATCTTACTTCTTCCCCCCACCAGCTAGCTCTTCTGGCTTTTCAGAACTTGCCTTTGTTTCTCTCTTCCTTATTCTGGTTCTAGTCATTATATTAACTCTATTTCAGATTTCCTCCTTTTGTTGTCTTAATGTCATATTTAGTTATTCAAAACTGAGAGCATAAGTGTTACTTCATACTCATTTTATACAAAGAATCTACTCGTAGACTTATTCCATGGAAGGGTCTACAGAACAAAAGGAGTGTCAGGCTCATTATAGGACAATGTGCACTGTAAATGTGATGAATGCAAGTGTGAGATGTGGGAAAATGACAAATGTTCATGCCTAAGATAAAACAGAAGGTTTCTGCCAAGATGTGGAACATATTAAAAATTACTTTAGGAAGTTTTAGAATGAGGGAAAATTACACATATATTTTGGGGAGGGTGAGGAGAAATCACTTTTTTTTTTTTTATATTATAGACAAATCAAACCATAATGTGCTTACTATGTCAAATTCAGGTGAGAATAATACACTTCCACACTTCTTACACCACCAGTGCTCAGCTGACAAAATGCTTGGGGCTTCCAAAGGCTATTGGAGTAACTTTTTCCTTGTGTTATTTCACAGAAAGCACTCTGCTGATGCCACAGAGAGGCAGGACGCAGATCTTTGTCAGTTTTATGTAACCTACTCCATTCTATCTTCCTACAATAAACTGTTGTTTCTTGCCCAGGAAAGAAAAGTGAAAATGAGAAAGAAATGAAAGAAGAGGAAAGTTACTGGACAGTAGTCTGCACTATTGATGGGAAGTAAACAAGGGAAAAAAAAACCAAGGAAAACAACAACAAAACCAAACACACACAAAAAGAAAGAAAGAAAGAAAGAAAGAAAGGAAGGAAGGAAGGAAGAAACAAAGAAAACCAAAACCAAACCAAACCAAATAAAAAAAGAAAAGGAGAGATGAACTGAAAGGGGAGGAAAACTACAGGAAATTCCTTGAAAGTGCTATTCCTATTTGCTTGATGGTCCCAAAGAAGAAAATAGGATTACTTGTATATGCATACTCCACATGAGAAATCTGGTGAGCAAGAGGTACCTTCTTTGGTATTTTTCTCAAAAAGAATAACCCAAGGAAAAAAACCTGAATTAAATATTTATTTTCTTCATATGAGCTTTAGCTAGGTTTCCACTATCTAACTGTGACTTCTCTAGCTAGATAAACTGAGGTTACTAAGGTCACTGTAGCTCATTATTTATTTGCATTTACTAAAATTAAACCAAGTTTAACAACGTGAGGAGGGAGGGCTTGAAGGCTTTTTCTGATGAACTAGAAAACCAACTCAAATCAGTTCTTGGCAGCATGAGAAGCCTTCTCCAAATTTCAAGAATTCAGTAACAGCTCTCAAGAACTAGACACTGTTGATGATAATATACTTGCTCTGTAAGTAGCCCATTCATTTTAACACTATGTGAGCCAGGCTAAGCTCTTTCAAACCAAAATGATCCAAGAACAAACACTGAAAACAAACTCTACCTTGTTTACAGTATGGTCAGTAGGTTTGTCATGGTAGGCAATTAGAATAAAAGAGAAACCTTTATCTATACAAATCAGCATTTGCAAAACTAAGGTCAACCTAATTTTATTTGCAAACAATGTTCTTACTTTCTCAATGATGATTCAGTACTGTGCTCCATTTTCTTTTGACCTAAATGATTTCTGGAATGAAGTTCTTTTTAATACTCATGATAGATGTTTTCCCACAAAACAGAAGTGGATCAAGATGTTTGCAAAACAGTATCCAAAAGAGAAGCTTCATGAACTTGCTCAATAATATTTTTGTAAGTAATTCTATCCATAGAAAATTGGGAGGTTATGTGGTCAGGAATTTGGATCTTAGTATATATTTGTAGTGTCATAACATCTAAATGTAAAAAAATGACTAGGAACCATTGTACTTGATACACTGAAAACAGAAACTCCTTAACAAGAAGAAAATGAGTGATTTTTATGATGTAATTATGAAATTGCACCTAATTTAGAAGATCAGAGATTTAAATATTGAATAATAACTACTGTTATGTACAAGAATAATATTTTCTCTTATTTTCAATAATGCTAAGAGAGCAGCTAAAACGAGGGTCTCAGATCTGATTGCCATCTTGTGCACAGTTGCTTTTTCTTTCTTACATCATTTTAACAGCTGAATTAAGCTGATACTCAGAGACTGTGCAGGAAGGGTGGCATTACAGCAGTGGACTATCATACAAAAAATAAACCCTTCACAAAATGGAGCAGTTTAGAAATAAAGACATTTTCCATACAATTACTGACATAAAGTATTACTGAAAGACTCTTAAATAGCAAGGAAATCACTTTGGAATGGCTTCGTTGTCAAGTTTTGTACCACTGTCTAGTTTAGTTCTGTCTTCCCTAGCTGTAAGAAATGCACTGAATAGCTGAATAATTAAATCTATATCAAGAAATAATGAAGCGTTTGCTAGACTTGAATCCCTGTACCTACAGGAATCAGTTCACTAGTCTGATGATAAAACACCAAAATTACTAAAACTTATGCAGGATAAATGCATTTTATAGTGTTTGCTCCCTGCAGTCCTAATTCCCTGAGCTCTGTACTGCCTTTGGGAATGCTCTGAAGCTGATTCCCTGCTGCCTCCCTGCCTAGGCTTCCTTTGAATGGAAATTGAAGCACAGTGGAAAAGAACGCACTTGCAGAGCTCATCCAAGACAAAGTCAGGCTGTCATCAGGGCACACACCTGGAGCAAGGAGTTTACAAATTATTCCGGACTACTCAGCATAGACATAGCTAATGTTTAGTAGAATGCATGACAAAGATTTCATAACAATTCACTTGCGCCAGGAAGGATGCATAACAATTTAAATTAGAGGAGGATGCAAAGAGTTTGCAATTACCCAAGCTGGAACTTGTCTTGAAAGCTGAGAGCTTCCTATATATGACTTCAGAAATTAAATAAATCTATCCCCTGGTCAAGTATCTTTGCTTCCTTGTCTAAAAAGAGGCGGGAACACTTGACCTGTACAAAGAAGCTTTGCACCTTCTTCCAGTCAGAAATAAGAAAGTCGGGCAAAAAAGCAAAACCAGCTGACAAGAAGTTGTTTACACAGGAAGTCTGGCCACCTGTAATTTACAATGGAAAAGTATGAGAATCTTATTTATCTGTTGCTGCTGCTAGAAACATTGTAATATTTCTGTGGCTTTCCATGTACATCACCATGAGAACTGCACAAAACTGTCATTCTATACAAAATACAGACATACTATCAGAGGACATGCAGTAAATCTAGCCTAACCTTCAGGAAACAGCAGTTTACCATGAAAAATTGCAACAGCAACAAAAATTCTTTTGATCCTCAAAAATCTTGTTTTCTGGACTGCTTGCTTGCATGTATATGAGGGAACTTGTGCTTTTATTCATTCCTTGAAACAAAACCCTTCTTCAAGACAGACTTGAAACTCTGCACAAAGATTTCTTTGCTGAAAGTGCAGGCATTGCTCCCGATAAATACTCAGATCTGACTGACTAAAGTTGGGTAACAGTAAGAATATGGCATCTATTTGAAAACTGGTCTTTCAGTGGAAAAGGGTAAAGTGAAAACATTTTAATATTGCTACCCTTTTAGTTTCATAACAGCAATACACATATTCCTGAGGAAGGTATTTATGAGCCTTAAGGATAGGTAATTTTTAACTGAGGTGTTTTAACACTGTCCAGAAAGGGACAAATTCAGCTAGATGTGGATAAATCACTGAAACCTCCTTGGAATTTGATGTGATTTTAGTAAGAAGTCCAGTAGATGCCATTGGACACACCAGTGATAGTACGTTTTCCATAGTATTTTCAACTCCTTAAAGCAAAAACAAATGAAGCAATAAAAGAATACTAACCAGGTGGCAAAGGTACCAAAATCCACAGTTAATCTCATTTCAGATGTATTTTAGATAGTAAAAAATAGAATTAACTTTTCCATTTGCAGCACACCTTTTGGCACTTTGATCTTAGAAGGCTCTTATCATCTCATACAAGTGTATGATACAATTCCCCCCTTCCCCCCCCCCCCCCCCCCCCCCCCCCGGGTTTTCATATTCTTATTTGCCTTCAGGAATAATTGTCATGTCTTGCTCTTGTAAAACGTAATTTCATTGCTAGTGCTATGGATGAGTTGACTGTCACCTTTCTGTGTCATGTGCACCTCCTCTGCACTGCACTGAAAAGCTAATGTGCTCCTCATGTGAGTCTCCAATAAATGTAATTGAATAGCAATACTAAAAATGTATCATTATGGAGTGAAGCAGAAATCAAATTGCCAACAAGAAACATGATGACAAAAAATAAATAAATAAATCCAAGTTAAAAAGCCAAGTATCAGAGTCAAGGCAAGAATTAAGTTTGCCCATTCCTTCAAAGAAAACACACAGCATAGCCATGTTACTCCAGGGTTCAATAATCCACAACTTACACATTTAGGGGAGCCAGGGAGTCTGTGAGGACTCTGACTAGAATGGATTAAAAAGATGAAAATCTCAATGAACATGGTACTATAGCCAAACGGACTACTAACTGAAACGGAGCCCTGTACAGTTGCAACAACACTATTTCTTGGGTCAGTGACAAATGCAAACAGTATCAATTGGGCTGCAACAAACATGAAATGGCCTGCACTAGGAAGGGCACAGCCAGCAGGTGGAGGAGGGAGGTAATGCTTCTCTTCTCGGCAATGCTGAAACACCTTTAGAGTGCTGGGTCTAGGTCTGGGCACACCAGTACAAAAGAGACGGGGACTCATTGTAGTGAATGCAGCAAAAGCTGCTAATACATTTAAGTGACAGCAGCACTGATTTATGAGGAGAGACTGGCACAGTTGTGACTGTCCAGCCTGGGGAAGAGGAGGTTCAGGGAGATCTTACCCACATATATATCTCTGATGGAAGACAAATTAACAGGGAGCTGGACTTTTGTCGGTGGCATACTGTAAAAAGACATGAGGCTGCGGCACATAGAGAAATACAAAAGATTCCATTTAAATGTGTGAAAAAATTTTTTGCTGTAAGGGTTGTCAAACAGTGCAACACATTGCCTGCAGCAATTGTGGAGTCCTCATTCTTGGAGACACTTAAAACCTGACTGGGTACTGCCCTGAACATCACGCTCTGGTTGACCCTGCTTTGAGCAGGAGAGTTGGACTAGCTGAAGTCCAGGGCTGCCTTCCAAACTATTTTTATGCAGTTCTGTGATCTGCCTGCATCTCTAATCCCACAGTGCTGGTGCCTGAAGCCATCAAAACTGAGCCATCAGTTGTTCAGCACCACAGCTCTGGGCTGCAGCTTTCTGTATTTTCAGAAATTCAGTTGCCACGGGGGAGATGATAAATTTGAGAGGTGCTTCTTAAAGACATCTGATTTTTGAGAACTTGATTTAAATACAGCAGATGCCAGTAAATGGCAGTTTAGGAGTGCTAATTATGCTCTGAATTATGATGCCCATACATCCAAACTTAAAATGCAATCTTTACATATTATTGTTAAAAAGAGACCTTTAGTTTAAAGGAGAAACTGAAGAAAATGTAGCCATTTTTAAGCATGACAGAAGTGTTTCTCGATGGAAACACGGTATCTTTTTGGCATTTGGAGGAACTTATGAAATAAATTTATCTAGTCTAATTTTGTTTAGAGAACTAACTTTTCAACAGATAAAGTTAATACTGCCTCAGACAAAATTTCAATTACTATAATTTTAAATATTTTTTTTCCTTCCAAAATACGACAAAGATCTTGCTCATAAGCACTTTATTTGGTTTTCATTTGGTGCAAGTTTGCAAGTCATTACTAGTATCTACATAATGACAGATAACGATGAACAGTGGCTTTTTAAGACCTCTGGGAGACCTCTGGCTGCTGCTGATCCAATTACTCACTGCATGTTCAAATTCACCTTTGTGGTCCAGCATTAATTTGTCACAGTGGGCACAGCAAATTTACACTGCGCTAATCATCACTTGCACAGCACATCCTGGAATAGACATACTCTGTGCCACAGATGCTCTTGCTCCTTTTTGGTACAGAAACTTGCCAATGGAATTCAGTTGCATCACTCACTTAGAAGCTGGTTCAGCTTCTTTTTACAGAAAAAGCAGGTTCCCTGAGGCAAGGAAAGAGAGGCTGAACAGCAAGAGACAGAGTAGTTTGCAGGTGAGGGCAAACATTAGCAAGGCCTTACCTTGACACTAAGCTTTGTTTCTGGAAGCAAGAGGCTGCATCTATTAATACAACAATTCTATGAGTTACACAGTGTCCTATATTATTTAACTTTCAATTAAGCTTCACATTGCCTGTCAATAACTTCAGAAATGGCAACAAAATAGGCTTTGGCAGATTATTTTCTGCTAACTGGTGGTTGATGGAATTCATCAGTTCTTTAGCTGACAGGTTTCTCTTAACACTGCAGGGAGGGAAGCATGGTGTGAAGCAGATATATTTATTATACTGTTTTTCAGTTCTGACAGCCAAGGAGGCAAGAGAACATTCACACCTTGAGCTTGATACCCTCTCATGTAAAACTGGTCTGTTCAAATGTGGTCTGTTCAGACATGCTGCTTTTGTTTTGGTTGATTTCAACTCTTCCTCACTAGCTTGGTGAGCTACAAGACATGATATCCTTTTTTCATTTGGTGTGTAGGTATGGTGCTCCTCCAAGACAACCCTTCAGCATACAACAGCTGTTTTTCTTGGTGAAATCTTCTGTTTGCTTCCATGTGACTTTATAAGGAAACTAATCCTACTGTGAGGTCATTCCCTGTTAATTGTCCAAGTCCAACAAAATAACTATTTCTGACTCTGGGCATTCAAAAACGATCCAATGTTTTCACAATGAAAATACTATGAACGTGCTATGGCATTTGTGAAGATTTTAAAATTGTTGAGCTGTTGTTCATTTAGATGGTGACATGCAAGAATTAAGACTATGATTTCCAACCTGGGCAACTCAATACATTTGTGTTCTACATTGAACTTGGCTGTCCAATATTTCAAAACTGGTCAAATGATTCTTGTCTTCTGTGCTCATCTGGAAAGACACTGTTTCCTTTCTGTCATTACTTAGCTATTAAAGTCACACCCCAAAGCTACAGCAAAAATGTCTACATTATAGATGGCAGAATATTACTAGCAACAAGTAAATCAGATTTGGCATTAAAAGCGCAAATAAACCAAATACGTTAGTACACAGTTCCAAAACTGAAGAGTATTTGAAGGGCTAACGCTGTGGAAAAGCCCTCAGTAGCCACGCCGCTTTGCCCTCACGGTGGCTCCGGCTCCTATTGGCGCGGAAGCTGCACTCAGAAGCTCCTGACTGCGCAAAGTGACATTTCTCGAAATCTGAAGGCGTGCGGTGCCGTACGGCGTGGAGGAAATCCGCGACCCCGAGGCGGGAGGGTGCGACTACAGGGCGATAGGTGCCCCTCTGCAGTCCCGCTGCTGCCCTCACCACCGCGAAGGCCGCGCAACCGCAGCAACCGGCGGCGGCAAGCAGGCAGGCAGCGCGGGGCGACCGGGGCAGCGCGCCTCCCCGAGCTGCCGCCGCGGCCACCGCCCGCTCCGGCCCTGATTGGGCCCACGGGGAGGCCCCTCCCGCCGGGCCCCCGCCCGCCCGCTCAGGCGGCCCCGCCGCCGTGCCGCGCCCGCTCCCCAAATACACCTTTGCGGCGCCGGAGAGCGGCAGCGACGCCCTGCCCAGAGCCCCTCGGCGGGGCTTGCGCAGCCGCGGGCAGTCTCCGCGCTATGGTGAGTGAACGGCGCCCGGGGCGCGGAGCGGGGCACCGAGAGGAGCGGCGGGGACCCTGGACAGCGCTGGGACGAGGCGCCTGACCGTGCCCGCGGGGAGCGGGGAGCTCAGGGCAGGGCCGGGCAGGGCTGGGGCCGGGTCTCTTGGCTGGCCGTACGGTGTGAGGCTGAGTCCCGGCAGTGGGAGGGGGAGAGAGGGAGGCGCCGGAAGCCCCTTTCCCTCAACAGCCAGAGCCCCATTTACACCGTGCCGGGAGCCTCATACGGTCTGGAGCGGTATAAGTATCGAACCGGGACTGGGAGCGGTCGGGCAGCGCGCTGCGGTCTTCAGCCAGGAGGGGTATTGGGGCAGCCTTTGTGCATTGTGAAGCTTTCTAACAATTTACTAACTGCCAGTGCCCGTCAGGCTGGTTAAACCCATCCAGGCGCCTCTTACCGCATTGTATTTAGGTAAGGTTTCTTATCTGGTTTTCAGAGTAATTCATGTTATTGCACCTCATGAATAAGACAAACCCAATGTCTAATCACATACTTGATGCTCTAACAATAATTTAATTTTTGCGTTTGTTATTCATATTTTTTTTTCCTAGGAAGAATAAATGAAACCCTAAACTGTGTTCTATTCATTGTGACTGGCAGTTTACTTTTTCAGTCGATTTTCTTAGCACTGCTATTCCATTTTCTCAAGTCCTTAAACTTGTGATTCCATTTCGAAGTGAACAGAGCTACTTCTGTGGCTAAAATTCAGCAACCATTACTAGCCTGGGCCTAGGCCTAGATCTTTATTAAATCATCTCCATGTATAATGTAGGACACTTGAATTCAAAAGTTTTTCTCTCCCATGTAAGTGAGACCTTTTTTACACCATACGTATGTACTCTCTCAAGCTTGATCTAATGCTGCTCCTAAAATACCTCTCCTTTCAGAGCTGGTCACTTATTCTGTGTATGTAGTAGGATGGTTTTCTAAGTTCAAAAGACAAATTAACAAGAACAAATTCCTAAGCAAGGATGCAGTATTACGATGCTATTTGGGCTATGCACTTTTACTGGACTACAGGCTATTCATACAGGTTGGTGTGAAGAGAAGTGGTAAGACTTTGATAGTTGATGTAAAGAGAAGTGGTAAGACTTTGATAATTTAAATACTGGTAGGAAAAATAATTTTTTATTCACTCAGATTTTCCATTCTGAAGTCTCAGAATACAAAGTAACAGAAAAATGTTACAGAGCAATTTTTCATAACCACTGTAAGAGTGTAGTTATCTTTCTATGAATAGAACAGTGTTTTACTTATTTGGAAATCATCTAATCTTAAGTTTTTCCTAGAACAAGGTTCCAAATGGAGCCACTCCCTTTTCTTGTAGTTAGGATTAAGATGATGTTTCCAGACTACAGAAAGAAAGCACAAGGAAGCATACACTTCAAACCATACAACTGGATCTCCTGCTTTTCTAGGGTTGGAAACAAAAGGTGTTGACAGCCCATGCTGGAAAAAGATTCCCATAACAGGCTATTTCACACAATTAATCAGAGAGATTAAGTCATTTAACCAACCAAAGAATGCATGCTAATGTGTTGCAAATGCAAGTATGGGGAGTTCTCTTCATTGCACAGAAGTTTATCGCTTGGATTGTGTTGCTCTGGGATGCTACTATGGCCACACATTCTGCAGCTCTCATGAGTGTTCCTTTTTGTTTCACCACTGGGAAGAACCTTAAATGAACCAGATAATTGTAAGGAAACATGAAGGAATACTGTAGTACTGATATAAAAGACATCATGCTCTACATTCTCAAGAGAGAAGAGCAGTTGCTGAAATCAGACTGATGTAAAGCAGACAGGAGAAGTAACGAAGGATAAAGAAGGAAAGCACCTGTTGAGATCTCTTGGTTGTATTTTTCCCCACAGAGTTATGTAGCCTGCAGTTGTTATGACTCATGACAGTGCAAGATCATAAGGCAAACACACTGGAGGAGAAAGTAAGGAATTTAGTTCTGCAGTGGGTTATGACCCTTTATACCATGGATAAGATCTCTTACCATTCCCATCTTCCACTGATTCACTTGCTGAATATTCACTTAAATTATTCAATTAACTTTTTGATGAACCACTAAAAATGAGAAGTGAAATTAGTCTTTAACGTTGAGTCCAAAAAAGTATTAAAGTCTTGTGGGTCTGTTTTCTATCTGATTAGTACTTTCTTTTTAAATTTGCTTTAGCCATTCTGACAGTCTATTTCAAAACAGATCCCACAGTGAAATTAAAACATTCAGTAAGAGTTTATAATAAAATATAACACTTGAAACATCAGCGGGAGTCAAAACCTGGTGATATGTTATAAAAGGTAAAATATCACAGCCATTGTAAATGCTGCCTGTTTGAAATAAAATAAACAAAAAGAATATCGAGGTTCAAAATAAGCAATCCAAGGAGTCAAGGTAGAGTCTGTAGCAAATACAACTATTTTCCTTTTAACTGAAATGAGTTGTTAAACCAAAGGATGTTGTAAATTGAATCTTACTTTTAAAAAAAAATTAATTAAGGACCTCAGTAATCTAAAGAAACAGACGCAACATTCTAGATTATCAACAAGGAAATAGTATTAGAAGGTGTATTTTGTGCTTTGTTGACTAGCAGCAAGTTGTTTGTTTTTTTTTTTAATTTTTTAAAGTAAAGCTAAGTATAGACAAAATGAAGTGTTTAAAAGTGATTGGAAACTATAGGACATGTTTTAAGAAATTTTTGGGTAAGCATGTTTAGAAATCGTGACATTCCTGCATGCATATTTTATTAGCAAGTGCAAACTGAGCTGTGGAGAGAGCTGCCATTAGAATTTCTTTGCTGAAATTCCCTGAACATTTTGTACTATTTCATTTTTAAGCATTTTTATTGTCAATGTGTTTATTAAAATTCATGGTATTTATTTAAGAAGCTTAGTGTTGCAATTAAGATTCTTAGCACTTGAAATTTAAATAAAGCTAAATCTCACATTTGACATTACTTTGAATATTCTTTTCAGCATGTTTTGAGCATTTCAGATGCTCAAACTTATGAATTTATTTTCTTGCATATTCATACTAGAAGTAGATGTTCCAAGAGAACGGTGCCTTGCTAGTACAAGTGTTCAAGCAAGTCACCTCCTCATGCCAGTCAGCACCAGCAAGCTAATTTCTTAGAGAAAGTATATTAGGCCTAGATAATAACCAAGTTGTAACTTTATGTACTATTTCAGAGAGCACTTCTTTCACAAGTCCCCTCTGTCTGTACCTCCTGTACATAGGTGTCTGCCTGAATGGGAGAGGAATGCTATGCTGTCACTGCCTGAGTGCCAAGGACGTATCTCTTGGGACTCTTTGCCAATACCTGGCACTTTATTCATGGTTGTGACTGTTGGTTGTTTCAGGTCATCTAGGCAGTGGATAAGGAAGAAAATTTTAGTAGTATGGGTTGTAATCTAGAAAACAAAGGTAGGTGCAGCGTCCTGGAGAAGGCTGGAACCAGTTCCCAAGATACCAAGTATTATGGAATCTAGCCCTTAGACAGCTGTTTGTTGCAGGGATTATCCTCTGCAAGTCATCCAGTTGCTTCACTGTGACTAAAGATATCTTACTATCAGGCAGCGTGCTAAAATCCTGTTATGATTTTCTCCACAAATAGAAATGGACAGTACCACATATTTATGAAATAAATCTTTTCCTCCGCTCCATTCTAAGATATTCTAAACAAAAATACACCACTTCTTCGAGGAAAATCCATTATGTGGGAATACTCCTGGTGTAATTCTAGAATGTTATTGATTCCAGAGGGTGCAGTAAACTTAGGGTTTCTGTGATGCCATATGCAGTAGCTGCTAAACTCTTCGCTTTTAATGAACCGAAGAGTTATTTTTGAAATCCTAGAAATAGATTTCTCTATGGTGTACTGGACAGGAATGTGACGAGTGCCTTTCTAATGCTGACCAAGGTAAACGCGTGTTTAATTTCATTTTAACCTTGCATTTCACTTGGCACTTGATACAGATGGAGACTGACAAAAGTTGCTCAGGGAAAGCTGATTTCCCTTCTCGGCAAATACAGAAACTCTTCACACACGGAAGAGCATTAGTAAAAGGCTGAGTACAATGGAGGAACAACTCAGCAAGATTTCCAGTTTGTTGCTTGAAAAAATTGGAATTTTGCATTTGCTCATAACTATTTCTATGATTTGAAAATACAAGACAATATACCCAGTTGCTGTCTTCTGGTTATATAGGCAGGGGTGTCTACTTGTATTAATAGCTGTGTGGCTCTCTAGTCCTGACTTCAGGCACCCTGGAGCCTAAAATACACATTGCAGTTCCTGTTTTAAATAGCACTGCTAAAAATGGCAAAATTTCCATGTGTTTGGAGAAAATATGCATCAATCTAACTTTAAATTCCCTCTTCCCCCTCCCCCCCCCCCCCCAAAATTGTCTTCATGGTTGGCTGTTTGCACTGACAATCTAAGAACGTAAATCCACTAGGCTCACATTGAGATAAATATTTGTTGGGTTGATAAATTGTTCAAATTTTGGTGAAGATGTAGCTATTAGTCCATAGAATTCGCAAGGCATATTTAGAGGTAGGATTTTTGAATTTCCACCTGGGGAGAATGGTACAAAGGGAAGGATAGTCTTGTGGCTTAAGAAACGTAGGAAACTTTTCAGTCAGTGTGGAACTGATTTTTTTTTATTTTATTTTATTTTATTTTATTTTATTTTACAAAAAATTAAAGACATTGTGAGTGGGATAGTTACAATTAACTGGAGATTGAATTAAATGCTTATTTTGATGCAGCAAAAGGTTCCCAAAAGGGTTGCATGATATTAATAAAACCCGCCAAGAGTAAATCTCTTTCCTATAAGGATCAGCTATGCACTTTGTGTGTCACATGTTCAGGTCTGTAGGAGATGCAGCATGATAGTCAACTATATGTGGAAAAAGTCCTTGAGCATAACAGTGGTAAATTTTAGAACCAGAAGAGTCATGGCTTAGTCAATGTCTGAAGTGTGCAGTGAAGCCATGCATGAGATAGTCGTGAGCATCATGACAGAATGGTTATTCTCTTAGATGGTTAGAGACTGGCACTATCAAATAACAGTAAAAAATGTTTTTAGCTGTTGATGAATATATGAAATGTGCTTTCATGATACTTCTTTCCAGTTTCTCTTTGAAAATAATTTGCAGTCCTAAGCAATACTGAATTCTAATTAAAAGTAAGTTTAAAATACAGATAAAGGGGAAATAAAAGGTGAATGTATTGTTTCAAATAGGCTTTGAAGTTGTGGAGAGCAAGGACTACTGATGGAATACAGGACTATAATTTACATGTAGCAAAAGCTAAAAAGGAACTTCCATCGCTGCCCATGTGGTGGGCATATTTTTCATAAGAAGAAATTGCAATAGAGATACATTAAAATAAGAGATTGAAATGAGAGTAGTAGTAGCAGAAAAAGCATCTAATGGGGCTGGTGTATTTAAAAAAAATACTGTTAGATTTTATTGCATTTGCTGTAATGTACTTTATTGTAAATGGCTGAACTATCTAATGCTGGAATAAATATGAAAAAAAAGGCAGTTATGCAAGTATTTATATAACATCTTCACTGTTTTCTTTGCCAACTGTTACTCTACAACTATGGAAAACACTCATAATCTTTAGTAAAATATTAATAAATATATTTAGATCTTTAATGCTAAACTTAGGTACTTAGGTTTGATGTTTTCAGCAAAGAAGTGGCATTACTTAGGAGTGCAGTGTTTTTGTCAGTTTAATATTAATAGGCACTGTGGGATTTATATGCCTGTTATAAACAGTTGAAAACTCAGAGCAAAGGTTTACAACATGAATATTCTGCAGAGATACTTGTGATACTCAGAACTTCTCTTTATTGTCACAGGATACTTGTAAAGCTAGTGCTTTTTTCTCATTGGAATTTGGCAGGTACAAATATTTAAAATGAGTATTTTAAATTTTCAACATCACCTAAATTGTAAGCAGAATGGTTTCTGGCCACATGTAAAGGAAGACCATACACAGTGCACCAAACTTTCTTTTCTCCCTGTTGTTTTTTATTTTAACCTGCTAAGACTGAAAAATCCACAAGATTTGTGGTGCTTCTGGATGCTCCTTAATACCAAAAGGGTTGACAAAAAAATTACCGTCTCCATCTTGGCAGGAAATTCTTCATCAAAATGATGCTACCTCTCTTCATCCTTCAACTTGAGTCTCTGCTTATGTCCTCTAGGAGGACATGTCTCTCATTCTCTTCCCGATCCCCAACTTTACACATTGTCTCTCAGCCTTTTCATTTCAGAATTGTATCAAAAAAAAAGGGAAAAATTCCTATGTAACATCCTCTTTCTGTACACAAACACAGAGATGGAACCTGTTATTTGTTATGGGATTTCTTTTATCAAGGAACTAGTTAACAATAACTTAAAGTTTCCAGTCAGAGGAGCATTTATTTTCAGGATAATATTTGAATGACATTCAAAAACTATTTGAAGCATTCCTCTAAGCAAATAAAGACTTTTTAGGGCCAGAAATTAATTTTGTTTCAGTTTTCTCCCACAGCTCGCTGCTCACTCTCTCTGCCCTTTCACCTCTGAAACAGCTGAACTGTTTGCTGTGCTGTATTGGAGCTACTATTCACAGCACCAGTGAGTGACATAGCAGGGTGGGGACATGCTATTATCTAGCCCCATTTTTTAAATTAAATGACATCACTCAGATATTCAGTGGTGTATGCTTATTTTGCAGGTGTAGAAAATACCACATTCCTGTTTTGCTAGGAAATAGTACTTGAAGGGCCTTTGATGTGAGACAGCTCTTGGCGTATAGTATTATGAAGTCTGGGTAGTTTATCTGTCATTGCACAAGCTGAAGAGTTGAGACAAAGATGTCAGATTTGGTTCTCAGCAACAGAAATCTGAGATGACCCCATTACCTCAGTAAAGGCAATGCAGCCTAGAACCTCGACAGTCTTTGCTGCCACTTCAGGGTTCAGATTTCAGCCTTTAGGGGTGATTGGTAGCTGTCCATTGGTCCATTTCCACATGCCTGTCTGCTGCTACTTCTCTTTAGCTGTCATTTGGAAGCCTAGCTTCTAGAGCAAGACTCTCAACCTGTGTTCTGTGCTCATTTTCCCTAAAGGCTGTAACTCAAAGACTCCCAACACTGAAGCATTAATTGCCATACCTTGAATCAAGAACTGAATGCCCTCACAGTTTCTTACCTTCTGTGGTGGCACGCTGGCAGGAAGGTCTGGCTTGCAGTTATTGGCAATTCCTGACTCTAGTGCACATTCATGCAGCTTCATGGGAATGCAAGTCAGGGCCTTCAAGGAAGTCAGGTAGGTAATGCTTCCATCCTGGGATCTCAGATGCATGCAAAGCACTGTTGTATTTCAGAAGGCCTAATGGGAGATATAAAACAGGTTCCTTATAGACATATTATGAAGGAGAAGCAAAATATCTATACATAAAAAAAGAGTGAAATTATTAAATCTTAGTGTATATCTAGCCTTTAACTTGCAAATCAGTGCCATTTAAAACAAATACTAGAAAATAATGTGTGAAATGCCCAAGTCTAGAAAGTTTTTGCTTCTTTATTAACACAGGATGACCTCATTAAGCAATGCAGCCAAACAAGGTGTGTCACTCCTTGCCTCCCGTTAGATACTAGTGAGACAAAACACTGGAACTAAACATTGGATCTTGGCAGCCAGATCAGGGTGACAAACATTTACCCTTTCTTAATTGTGCACCAGAGAGTAATACATAACCAGCAGAACTGATGGAAACACAAGCCTTAACTACCACCCCTCCACCCCCCCCCAAAAAAAAAAATCCTCTTAAATCTAAAGTATTGCTGAAAAGCTCCTTGAAATTATCATTTCAATACTTTCTATAGGATATGCTGACAGATTATAGAGAAACCATTTGCATAAGTACTTACCACACTTGAGTGGATTTGTAGTAGAGAAAAAGAAATATATCAGTAAAAGAACTGTGTGTGCCTTTGCAAATTGTTTCCCTTTTTCTTACATTTTTTTAATCCTCATATGCTTCTGTGGGTTTCCTTTTCCACTTTCTTATCTTTTTTCCTCCTTGCTCCTTTATTCTGTCTGTATCTTCCTTCTCTCCTTTTTATCTCTCACCTAATAAAGAGCAGCAGATATTGGAAAATAATTCTTAAAAAAAAAAAAAAAGATAAAAACTATGCTATGTGAGAAATGGAGCAAAACCTTGGTATCTCCAACTTTGGTAAAAGACTGTGGTGTTAACATTGTTGCAGCAAATGCAGTGATACAGGTTGTGAGATGAAGAACAGTGAACATTTATAGGTATTCTACCTAAAATAATTCTGAGAAGATAAACCCAGGGTTCATGCAATGCACCAAGTTCAGGTTCCATGTCACAGTATCATACTAGTTTGGATGACAAACACACTTTTTGGTAAAGATTTTTCATACGATTATAGTATTTTAGAAAATCTGGTCAGAGATTCTGCACTCTGGGTTTTTTAAAATCCTTTCTTGGATATCCATTCCTCCAGATCTCTTAATCTGTTTAATCTCTGTTAATCTGAAATGCCTGCCACAGAAATCAGTGAATTTTGAAGGCATTTACAAGCATTTTGAACTAAGCATATGTTTCTGTGCCAGTCTGTGACTAGCACCCTGGCACTAGAATATCCAGAACTGAAAGAGACAATAGAGTTTCAAAAAAGCTAGATGATACTATTTTTATTTTTAGGGGATTTAATATTCAACTTTGATATTGTGATGAGAAGCTGCAATTCAAGAGCTAAAGCACTTGAATCAGTATAATGCATGGTTTGAAACACACAATCTTTCTAAATGCATGTTACAACTGAGAGAGCACCATTGACTGAGGCTTGTACTGTTTGATAACATTGTTTAGCTACAGGATGGATCTTTTCCTGGTTGTTTAGCACTACTGAAGGTCTGGAAAAGCAGCATGTGTCACACATTTTCCTTTGCATCATGATCAATGCTTCAATTGTCCTCTGATTTTCATTGAAAATGCTATTAAACCAGGAAGCTACATTTTAATATCAACTTGAAAAATTTCATTATGAAGGATCTCACATTTCTAGATCTGAGTTACCTAGATTTCTGCAATAATCTGTCCCACACTTTCATTTTGCTTTTAAACAACATGGTAGTTACCTCTGAGTTAGTTGTGCATGCTGCCTTCTCTCTACTGCTGTCATTTGTATGTGCTGACTTTTCCTGTGCAAAAGTAACCTGAGGAACAGTGTGCAATTTAATTTCTTTCATATGCTTAAAGAAAAGTAAAATACATGGAATGGAAGGACTGCAGATCAGTAGCTGTGATAACTCCAGCAATTACACTGGGGATGATAACAAGCATCACAGATTGAACATTCTACGGGAAGCCAAAATGTGCCTCTTGATTTATTTAATTTATAGTTTTGCTACAGAGGTGGTGTACATCATCAGCAGGCTAGTGTTAGTCATTAAGTGCATATTTACTGTGATTAATTAGCAACATTAACTTCTCTTAATACCACATGTGCAAGCTCATCTTTACTTCGTCATTTCAGAGGAAAAAAGAAGCCTATGTTTTTAAAGGCAAGATAAATTCACATATTTGCCATATTTACCTAGCTTTCTCTGCTTTAAATACATATCTGCTGTATTTTCCAGTGGGCTATTGGACAGCAACTAAGTGATATACTCAACAGGGAAACTGGTATTTTAATCTATAGCAGTCACACAAGATGTGTGGATTGCACTGTCTTTTCAAAAGTAAGATCCACTGCCTTCTGTACTTGAATCTGTTTTTAAAATAGCAGATTTTGAAAGGGATGTGCCATGGATTATTAAGCTGCCCATACATTGTGTGAAAAATGACAGGCCAATCAGGGAAGCGAAAAACGAAGGTACGAATTCACAATGCACATGGCCACATCAGCAACTTCAGTTATTTTAAAAATTGTTTGTAGCAGAAACCATCTGTAAGCATTTAATATAAAAGGAAGGTGCTTGCTGGTCCTACCCTGCAGATACTATGGAAAAGAACAATTGGGAAACTTGCTGATTTCTCCTCTTCTTAGCGCTGCTTTCTCTGCCATGGCGTCTAGATAAAGCAGAATCAGTAGCATCATGATGGCTGTGAAACATCTCTTTAACCATCAATTCTGGCTGCATACACCTCTTCAATGTATTTTTTTTCTCTGTCAGGAAAATTACAAGGACACAGCCTTGCTCTGCAGGATAATCCATTTGCATTAATTAGAAGTTCCTGTTATTAGCTTCCCATGTATGTTTTTAAACTTTTCTTGTTTCTCAAATGACCTTAGTTCTGTGTTTACTATCACATTTGCATACCTACCTGCAGAAGCCCAAAATGAAAAAAGCCAAGGCTGTATTTTGCTTCAAAAATAAGAAAACATGCAAATCCCTGTTTCTGTGACAACAGAAAGCTATTTGGTTTAATCCTATTCCTGCTATATCCAGAAACCTGCTACTGACTTCAAAGGGTGTTGGCACGAGTGCTTAACTATGAATAAATATGAAAGGTAGTTGTCAGTGATTTTCAGTGTGAAAATGATTTTGTAGACACTGTAAACAGGAAGTGGCAGGTGGCAAATAATTCAGTCAGAAAACTCTGCAGATGAAATCTACTAATAAAATAATTTGCTTTCTACATACCTAGTTTTCAAAGAGTTAAGACCTACAGAGTTCAGGGAAACTTTCAGTACTTCTATTTAGAAAACTTGCTGTTCATTATAATTTACAGCTGTGCTCACAAAGGGAACATTTAACCATGTGCTCTGTCATAAGATACTACAATCAATGTTTTTTATTGCACTACAATGCTCTAGTATCTTTGGGAAAACAAGAACAGTAATGGTATTTATGCAAACCTATGTGTGAGTTTGCTAAACAGAGCAGGACCATAGAATCTAGCTCAGGTTGCACAGGAATGCTTCCAGATAGGTCTTTAAAGTCTCCAGAGAAGGAGACTCCACAACCTCTCTGGGGAGCCTGTTCCAGTGCTACGTGACCCTTACAGTGAAGAAGTCTTGTGCTCAGCACAAGTTTTACTTCTTGAAAAGAAAGAGTTCTGCTGACATACATTTATTTCTAAGCTTCTCATTTGTGATTTTCCCTAAAGTATTGTACTTTCACAGACTGGAAATGCAGATTAAATGCTGTATTTAAAATATATTCCTTTAAGGTGAGAAATTCCCGGACACTTTGGATAGGTTTTGGGTTTGCTGCAGCACCTGTTTCAGTTGCTTCCTCATCTAGGTACCCAGATCACTTAAACTATCATCAGTTATGTTAGTTCAATACCAGTATTTCTAAAAAAATAATACTAAAAAAATCATCTTACATTATGTGTTGTGGTTGCGTACAGCAGCTTCTTTCAAGTGTTTGTGAGGTATCTTTAGCTCTGCCTCAGGAAAAATGCCCATGATCAGTCAACCTCAAGAGCCAACTCAGGGTAAGGAGGCCGGGGTCTTCAGGGACAATACCTCCATTGTATGTGTCTTAGCTTGTTATACAGGCTATGATTTGGGTGTGAGGATGTGCCACAACCAAGAGTTGCTGTTTGTGCCAAAGCATGCAACACGGAGAGTAGAGAATCAGGTGCTGTGAGACTGCATGCTTGGCCTGCTATGGAGTGTTTTCACAGATAGGCTTTGACTCACAGGAAGAGAATATTTTTCCCACGCTATCTTCTCAGCATGCCTCCCTGTTATTTGGTCCTAGAACAGGAAAAATATTTACCCTATGAAAGTACATGTGATATTTCAAATGACAAATACACATTTTATAAGCAGCCTTTGGGAATCAGCCCTTCTTTAGCTACATGATAAAACATGGCTTCAGTAATCTGGGTTACCCCTGTGCCTTTAATTGAAACCAGACATGTGGCTGCAATATAACTTTCACATCTGGAGTCTCAGCTTCTCCCAGGGCTATATTTGAATGCAGGGAATTGCTTCAGATCATTAGAGGGAAATGAGTCAGTCGTAGAATCAGTGTAAGAAGTTCAGTCATACTTTAAAACTAGGGAGTTTCCCTGTCCTTAAGAACACTGGTTTCTATATAAAGGTATGGAGCTCACTGTTATGACACAAATGTTAATATTTTAAAGCAGAAAAAAATTACTGTCTTGTGGTGGCCTTAAATTGAAACATATTAGCAGTTTAGAAAGTTACTTGTGTATTTGACTGATTACAATAGAGAAAGATCGAAAGGGAGATAACTTATTTTCTTCTCAGGAAGCAAAGGTAATTATTCTCTTCATATCCTTGCTTGGTAGCTGTCTAATGTTGCAGCAACACATATCACAATCCATCTGACCTGGAGTACAAAGGAAACCCTTGATTGTGTTTCTCTGTTTAAACACTTCATAAACAAAAAGGTAGAAAGGTGAGAAAACTCCACATTATGGAAGGAAAGGTCTAGATTTCTATCTTGCCCTGAGAAGATATATAGGACACTCTCTGGGATGAGTTACAACACTGAATTTACATTTACTAAAATGTTTGGACTATTAAAATAATAATTGATTGCTGTGACACATATTATTTTATCACGGCTGCTTTACTACTTTGTACTTAGTTTGGAAATCGCTGCAATTCCACTACACAGTTCAGGAAGTGCTATGTGTGTGCAGCATACTACTAAAAGTATGCTGCGACTTAAAGAAATCTCTGAGTATACTTCATTTAGAAATAGCCCCCAACAGAGCTACATCTGGCAGTAAGGACACTGGAATTGGGCTTGCACAGCACACAATGGCAATTAATGCTTTGGAGAAAAATAGTAAAACTACTCTAATAGGCTCTGGGGTACAGATAGATCAGAACTGGGGAGGACATATCAGAAAGACAAGTTGAAGTTTGGAGGAATATGCAGAAAAACTAATGGCTGACAAGGCATATTTCTTTTGAGAGCTAGAGTATAATTTGAGATTGCTGAATCTAGTAGTTTGTTGGGAACCAGTCAGTTATTGTCCACTGACCAATATGAGGTCTCATCCTTATCTACAAAGAGGATAACACCCTTTTCATCAGTTACTGCCTTTGCAAGTTACATGTGGTATGGTTTTTAAATTATTTCTGTGTAATGACAGAGTTATCCCAAGGTAGGTTAGCGAATTACTGTATTAATAACAACCAAATTACTGTGAAAGTGTAAATGAGGTATCCTCAAGTTGCAGTTGATATGTTAGCCTCTGACTGGGAAGATGCAGGAAAAATCTTACTCTTCTTGACAAAAGTGCATCTTTTCCAAGATGTCCTCTACCTAAATCAACAACTGGCACTTTTCAGTTGGGTACCACTACCACTTAGAAATCTGTAAACAGATTTGCCTATTTCCACCAGTTACTTATATCTTGTGCCCTCCAAAGCAGCAGTAGGCAAATAAGTGCTTTAAAAGCATGTGCACTCTGAGTGTGTTTAAGTTAACAATGAAGTGGCCAAGGAACGCTTACTCAGTTGTACCAGATTTAATACAATTAATAAGCACTTACATTGATTTCTTAAAATATTAACATGTATTGATGCAAGCTTGAGCAATTTTCTCTGAGTATTTTGGAAGCCTCCTTAAAATCCTTGGAAACAGATAAATCATCAGGGCTTTGATTCTGTTGCTACACACATCACTTGAAGTAGAATAAATAAAGTGTGGATATTGCACTTTGGATTAATAAAACAGAATGGCAGAATTTAGTTATCTTCCCTGTGTTTGTCTGTTGACAGGCACAACAGCTGAATCCACAATGAGCTGCTACTGGCAGGGTGATGGGTACTAACATGTCTTGCCAGAAGCTGACTGGTTTTTGCCAGTGTGTAAAAGTAAAGTTCCTGCCTTGCTTTGTGCAGAGGCCCAGAGACTTGGCCTCTCCACAGAGATTGGAGCTGAGTGGGAATTATAAGCCTCCCTTTGACATGAAGGCATTACAGAAGTTAAGAGCTGCTTCTGTTGAGGCAATGGCTCCCAGAACACATTGAGCTTCATTCTGCAAGTACTGCAGTCACTCTTGTACTGGAAAATACTAGATCCAGGCAGTAGTATTTTCTGACTGCTGCAAAACAAACCTTTTGTTTGTTTGTTTTTAATTAAATTAGTTTATGCTCAATATGCAGCAGTTCACCCAACAATTAAATGTTTAACAATAAAAAAGTGACACTGTATTGTAAATAACCGTATTCTGTCCTGCTCTGAGCAAAGGACTCACCTTGTAATGAGAAAAAAGTATTTGATGGTGCCTTTAATTTTTGTGCCATGTCCATAAGCTAAGATTATAAATCACATTTAACTACTGTTAACAAGTGGTATTGCTTAGTTTTTACAAATGGCTGTGTTAATATTAGGGGGAGGGTAACTGTACGATTCATTGCACTGTATTTCATGACACTGTCAAGGAAATGTCTTAGCAGAGGAAAATTTTCAGAAGAAAGTAGTACAAATAAGCATACAGGAAGGCATTTTGGCTGTAAGACAAATACAGATGTAAATATACAGTGAAATGTTTCCACAAAGCATTTTGAGCACTGTTAGGTTGTTCTGCTCCTGTGACTATACTATGTAAAGTCATCTTCATTTTTCTGAGTGGCACAGTGCCATGTTGCATTCAGCCAGACACTGAATAAATTGGTTGCTTGTAGTTCAATCTCACAGCAGGGTATTTAATTTTAATTTTCAGTTTGCCTCTCAAGGTAAATATGACATCAATTAATATGGCAGAGATGGAGAATTCATATTAAACACTGCTGCTCCTCTGGGATGAGCTCTGTCAAAGCATGTCTGGAGAGGAATTAAACCCAGAAATTTCTCACATTTCCTCATGTTTCTGATTTTTTTTGCTATGGTCAGAAAACATCTTTGCAATAGGAGGGCTGATTTTCATCATTCTTGAAACATCTGCAAATGGTTGAGTTTACTTGTGCTGTCTAGTTGAGGATGTCCTTGCTTACTGCAGGGGGGGGGTTGGACTGGATGACCTTTGGAGGTCCCTTCCAACTCAGACCATTGTATGATTCTATGTGTGAAATTGTTTTTTCTCATATCTTTTAAAGGTCTGTTATACTCCTGAATTCATTCTGTAAACTCTACACTGGTGACTCATTATCTTTCTCCTGTCAGACCTTTAAAAGCACTAATTACCCTTTGAGTGAGTCACAATAGCCTTTTCTCCTGAACTTCAGTTATATTAAATACAAGGTGCACTTAGGATAGCAGATACAAACTTGGTCTAAAAAGTTTTCATAGTGTTATTTTATAAATTTAAGATTTGTCTTTAAATTTAAGGCCCAAATTGAGAAAAGTATATGAGTCTATATGTAAAATCAGACAAAGACATATTTTTTTTAATCCTTTGATACTAGTGCATGTATTCATGTTACTGTTTCTCTTAACAGTTTATTTCTGTGCACAGATCAGTCTAACTACAGAAAAGGTAATTCTTTTCTGCTTTTCTTACATTCTGTAATGGCTCCTGAATAAAATTGCTTTTATATATATATGTTAAGAGTATTCTGTATATATATATGTATTGAGACCATGGTTCTTGCTTGAAATTTTTCACTGCCTCATTGCTACACAGCAGTATTCAGCAATAAAAAACACAAAATTACTGATGTCTGTGCAATAGAAACAAATGAGTTTCTATGTAAAAACTTAAATCAGACACATTGAATGTTATATAAACATTCTTCAGTCTCTTGTTCTTAGCATTGTGTTTATTGATTCTTAAAATAATACTTTAATCATTTTGATAGATGTCCCCTAGAAACTGGCCTGACACCATCATAATACAGCATACTTTAAAAGGCCCTTTTCTGCCAATTTTTTTTTCCCAGCAGCAGGGCCAAGCAAAGTAGCTTCTGCCTGTTTCTCCTCTTATCCATGCTACTTGTGTTGCATCTGTAGCAATCCTCTACTGTGCCATTTATTCCAGCTGTTTCAAAGGAAGCAGCTGATAACCTATATCAGGGAATTAGTTATTTTTAACCCTGGTACAGTTACTGTGTGACCCTAAAAGCCCTTTGGGTGTCTCAGGGGCAGAAATGAGCAGTGTGGTGGATAGGCTGATTAAAGTTATAGTGCCTCTGAAAGAAATCGTTACAGTAGTGTGTCCCTAGAGAGACAAATGTAACACTTCAGCTGCTTTCAGAGTTGCCAAAAGCTCTCAAGGATTACCTTGTTAGAGCATTATATGAAGATGAGAGGATCTGATTCGGTGAGATACAGTCAAAGCCCTTAAGGGCCTGTCTCAGATTAAGTCTAACCAAAATAGATGTAATAAACAGGGAACAATTATTAAAACTAAGAATTCAGCCCTTTTTGTTAATGTATTGTTTGAAAGATATCACTTTCAAAAGAATAAAAATCCCTGGTGTTCCCAAGTGGCTTTACTTATATGGTCAAATTCTCATGTTGTTAGTCGTTTCCAGTCAGAGGCTTTTACATGAAGGGCTGACCTTTTGGTTCCAGAAGTGCACGTACTAATTTTGGCCGTACAACCATCTTTTACAAAAGAGATATCTTGGGTATCAACTAAACTCACACTTAAATATCTATAACAAATCAGTTTCATTGTGCCATTTCAGGTAGTTTTTAATAGCTGCTTATGAAGAAATAAAAATATTTTCTCACTAGAATTCTGCTCTCTAGTCTTATCAGAAACCTCATCCATTAATGTGACCAAAGATATATCTGATGAAATCATTCCTCTGCCTTAGTCAAAAGAGCTCCAATTCAGCCAAGAACTTGATTGTGCATGCAACTTTAATTACTTGAAGCATTGAAGTCAGTAGGGATTACATGATTAAAATGGCACATAAGCTTAAGTGCTTGCCTGAGCAAGGTCCTAGGAAAGCTAGTATTTTAATGCATATATGATAAAACTGGCACAGAACAAGAATTTAAAATAAAAAATAATAATTTTTTTTTCTTGTTTTGTAGGGGCACACAGGTGATTTCATAGGTTCCTGTGGTGGTTTATAACTATCAATAATCTCCCACAGTGGTTGCCCTATCTACTATCCTGGCATTTGCTGCTCTCACTAGTAAACAGAAGAGGACTATTAAACACAAAGCCAAGTACTCTTAATTTCAAGAGAGAGACTTTGTACAGTATGTTCTGTACAAAGCTGAAAGACTTGAAGATCACGGGTGAATGTCCTTTCTCCTTATTGACTCAAAGTCAAATTACTGAGGAACATGACAAGGACTGCACAGAAAACAGCTCTAGAGCAGCTTTGCCCATCTGCAAAGAAGTCCAGGAGAAAGATGCTCAAGGAAACCTTCCACAAAGGAAAACAAGCAGAAGTAGAGTGTACCTCCACACGTTAACTGAAAGTATCTGCAAACTAATCTTTCCTGAGGTAAATAGATACTGCATAATAATAGTAATAATAATAATCATAATCATAATCTAGTAGTGTTTACAAATATTAAAAAAGGGGTTTATACAAGCCTTTAGGTGTTACAGTGTAGAAAAATGTTCTGTTTTCAGAATTTGTGTTTTTATGTAGTTCTGCAAGGTTTTAATCCTTTTCCATTCCTTCTGCACACAGTTTTGTGTGTTTTCACACCATCCGTTCCACTGTATTTCCCTACATTTTTTGCCTTGCATTTGCAACTTTCCACTAGTTTTAATTGTTACATTTAAATCAATGTATGTCTAGAACAATATTGTTAGATGGAGATACAATTCAGAGAAAAAACTCTTATTATCTAATTATGTAAATTATCTGGTCACTTCATTAATTCACTTAACTGAATCCATACTGCTAAGTACATCAGTCACTACCATTAAAATGTTTTAAAATAGCTGTTTTCATCCGCTATGATGCTAACCTGCCGTACTGATTTAAAAACAATACCCTCTGTGTACCACAAAGATATTCTTAGGTCTCTTCTCAACTCAACTATATAGTACATGCACTGTTTACTGTCAGGTATAGTGCATAAAGTGTTTACTGTATGTGTAAAAATAACATGAAAAAGGAGCACCCTAGCATTCGACACTGGGGCTTGCCTCAGATTCTGTGGAACATGTGAAAGAATTGACTGGTATAGATTGGGATCGCCAACTCTGTGTACTCAATAACGTTCTATTACTTAGACATTCAGTGTACCTTACTAAAAGTGCTGGAGTTTTGTTAAATGTATTCACAGACTAGTTTTCATGATTCTTCATCTATTGCCCTTTAGCTAAAACTCTTATCTGCTTTTTACCTCTGCTGCATTTACACAGAAGAAATTAATCTCTTTAAACCATCTTTAAACATATGAAGGAAAGGGCTTTTAACTCAAGAATGAGCTTGCAAAGCACCCTTTCTGGGATTTTTAATGAAATAATAGGCATTTTTTCTCTTTAAAGCTGCCCATTATATAACCATGATTGTCTAGTTCATTTTATGGGCTTCATAAAGTCAAGGATATTATGACCATGTGTCTCAGGAACTAGTGAAGTTCAAGGTTGTCACTGATACTTGCAATTATTCAAGTCATACTCATTGGAACATTGTCCATATATAGTAGTCTGTTCTCCTTCTGATTTGAGATCAAGACCTAAGTGTCTTCCTAATCCTTGGAAGGGTTTTGCTTGTTTAAAAACATATTTTTAATTACTTAGATATTTTGTAGTGCTTTACTTAACCATCACCAATTAACATCATCTTTCCAATTGCAAACTCCAAACCAGGAGGCTGCATTGTGACCCAGACTGACGCATGAGCTCCTTAGGAAAACAGTGACCTATGCATGAAAGTCCAGGATGTAGCGCATCCAAAATAACTTTTGATTAAATTAGAGATCTAATGTAGTATGTGTGATTATTTTATTGGCTTCTTTGGATTTTTACAGAAATACAGAGAATGTTGTTCAGTGATACACAATGAATTGGATGGATTTCTGTATCAGTTTTTACAAAGATGTAATTTACATTGTGTTCATATGTATGGTAGAATAGTTACTCAGTTTAGGTTTTTTCTTGGAAAACATCTCCAGAATACGTTGCCTTTCTTTCACATGCTGTTTTCTTCAGGTGTGCAAACTTTCCTATTGAAAATACAAAAAGTAAAAGATGCAGTAGGAAATGCTACTTTCTTCAGGGAATGAGAACCAAGGGAAAGCCAGACCACAGCCAGCCGCCTCACAGACAAATTCTGTCATGCAGACTATAACTGGCTGTTTCTGTTCAGAGAACATATTTTAAACTGAAAAGACTTTTTTCTACATTTTGCTTCCATGGTAAGGTGAGGTTGGTTTGGGGAGGATGTGTAATAACAGAAAGCTGGGTTAGCTACATATACTTCCTAGTAGCACTGCTTTGTTGCCATCTGACAACTTGGAGGTAAAGCACATCACTGTATTTAAAATGCACAATCATTGGCACACATGAACTAAGGGACTTAGTTGCAGTGGTACTCAACATAAACTAACATCAACATAAACTAAACCCCAAACACACAAAAGACATGCTGTTTCTAATGATTGTACCATAGTGAAAAAGTAATTATTCTCTGTATAAAGGTGTTATGATTAAATTTTCAGCAATGACTTTTTTTTCAATATACCTTTTTTTCTTCCCCAGTTTGAAAGGCTAAATCTTGCACTTCAAAGAACACTGGCAAAACATAGAATAAAAGATACCAGGTATGTGCAATGGGTTTGCAACTAAATTTACTGCAAAAATGTTTTACAGGTGAATGGTGACTGGAAATCAGTACTTCTGGAATCTATTTTAAATTACCTTATCAAACACGCAAGTGTTTTTGAGGAATTTAAAGATTATTCAGGCGAGTCAGGCACACATGGAAAGGTAGATATGGTTGTATATGGAGCTAGCTCAATGCTTCTGAGATCCCAAGAAAAGAATTTTAAATGCAAACAGTGAGTATTATATAAAGAAATTTGGCTTACATAACCAATTGATTATGAACAATGATCAATGAACAATCATGCTACAGATACTGACATACATGTTTTCACTGGTCTCACTTCAGGTTTTCTTTTTGAGGAACTCAGCTTGATATTTAGCACACCTTAGTACTAATCCAATATTAATCATTTGAGCCTTGTAGGGAGTGAGACTTTCTTAGCATCTCATTATACATTGAGGATTCAATTCATTGAATGCATCTGAAACAATTAGCCCCTCAGTTTAAATCTCCTTTCAGAAGTAGAGGAAAAAAACAAAGTTGGAAACGACACTGTTGCTAACCATGATAAGAGAAAATAATTGCAATGTAACTTTTAAATTATACTTGATATTTTTAGAGTCCCTTAACATGCATTGACTGAAACAAAGCTAGCTGGTCAGATGTGCATTGCACTTGCTGATTGGCTTATTGATATGAATATTCTTATCTATCTTTAATTATGTGTTGCTTCCTGGAGTTCTAGTTTGAAACAATACTACATCTAGAATTTTAATAATGCAAATGTAAAACACATCTAAATGTTTCGCTTTTGCATATAAATATGTGTAAGATATACAAAACCCAGGACCGCTGCAACGTGAGTTTTTAATCAATGACAAGTCTGTAGCGTTTGGCCTCAACCCATAATCCGAGCTCAGACCACTAAAACTTTAAATTATCACAAATGCACAGGATAATCTAAGATTTGACAAGATCCCATTTTAAATTAAGTTAAAAACCGACTATTAGATCAGCAAAACGTGGCCTGTACACATTAAAGAAAGAATAGATAACTTCTGCTAGTGCTACTTTCTTTTTCTCTGTTTATCTTAATTTTTCAGGATTTTAATTTATGTTTTTATGCTCTTTACAGAAAAACTGGGGATAGAGAAGATTTTGAAAAAATAATCAGTGATCACGCTAATGCAGCAGGTAATGTAAGCTTGTTTAATAATAGACAAATACCTTTAAAGCAGATTATATATGTTATATATATTTATATATGTATATCTGTAAAAAAGTCTGGTTACTAAGTAATAATTTCCTCCATATGAGGGCTGCAGTGGTGCTGACAACACAGAGGCTATACTGTGATCCTTGCAACTAACAGTTGAGAGTGTCAAAATTTGAGCTACAGAGACTAGGTTCTTGAGTCTGAGCTGTCACAGAATCGTCCACCCCTTAGAGGGAGTTGTAACATGCATCCAATAATAAGTTACAATTTTATACTCATGAAAGATTGTTTGATCCTTTTAATCTTCTGAAGGCCTGTAGTCTGTCGGAAGAGAACTGCTGTAATGTGCAATACAGAACTGTCTGGCTACATCTGTAATAGTCTATTAACATTTCCAGGAACTGAAACATAGTACACTTAAGCTGTTAAAGCTGGTCCTGACACAGAGTTGGCCTGTGACAGAGAACACTTTTCCAAATCATTCCCAATAACAGTTGGGGAGTTGGAATATTCCCAACAGTCTGTCTGCTTGCAGTTATCCTGTTAAATTTACTAGCAGAGATGTGATCTGTTCTGTGCCAGCTGGCCTCAGTACCCCAGAATATTCCTACAGTCATTCAGTTTATTGGATCAGGCACAGTACTTCTATCTATTCTTACTTTGTATTCTTTTTACTTTTAAAAATTATTTTAATTGGGTTAAATCCCATGTCAAAATGTACATTCATTTTGTCTACATCTCTACAAGGAACACTGAGCCTTGGATCTTTCCAAAGTACAACCTACTGTCTGCCTCTTTTAAAGGTAACAAAAGTTTGTCTTTGGTTACATCAGGACTCCTACATGAGAGGGCCCTCAGGTGTCAGAGGTGGATCAGGGAAGGCTATAGCTCATCTGATTTCATCTAGGCTGAAAAGTAGTGGAGGTTTGTCTGAAACTGAGCATGGTGAGTGCAGTTCCGACTAAAATATGGTTCCATGCAGGTGTTCCCGTGGAGCCTCTCCGGGAATCTCTTGGTGAAGAGCTGTTCAAAATATGCTATGAAGAGGATGAACATATATTAGGAGTTATTGGAGGAACCCTTAAGGACTTCTTGAACAGTTTCACTACTCTGCTGAAGCAAAGTGGCCACAGCCAAGAAGCAGGAAAAAAGGACAGACTTGAAGAGGCCTCCATATTATGCCTGGAGAAAGATCAGGACTTCTTAAATGTGTATTATTTCTTTCCTAAGAAAATCACAAGTCTTATTCTATCTGGGATTATTAAAGCAGCAGCTCATATTTTGTATGAAACTGAAGTGGAAGTGATGCTCATGCCTCCTTGTTTCCATAATGACTGCACTGAGTTTGCAAATCAGCCTTATTTGCTGTACTCCATACAAGTCAAAACTGCAAAACCTTCCTTATCTCCATGTAAACCAGAGTCTTCCCTTGTCATTCCTGCCTCTGTGTTCTGTAAGACTTTCCCATTCCATTTTATGTTTGACAAGGATATGTCAGTTCTTCAAATTGGAAATGGGATAAGAAGACTTTTGACCAGAAGAGAATTTCAAGCAAAGTCAAATTTTGAAGAGTATTTTGAAATTCTTTCCCCCAAAGTAAGCTGCACTTTTAGTGGAATAATGACGATGCTAAATATGCAGTTCACTGTACGAGTCAGAAGATGGGATAATACTGATATGAAATCATCATCCATGGTAAGAGACTTTTACTTCTGTGAGGAATTTGTTTTCTTCAGAGTTAAGATAGCCACAAAACATGGTGCACTTGTCATTGTCTACCCCTCAATATCTAATACAACTGAATAATAATGATTTACTGAGGGCAGTCTAATGCAATTCAGATTCTGAAGCAAATATTCAGTCAAAACTCTGCTTTAGACCTTTTACACAGGCAAAATCTGTTAACTTGATTTTATTAAAAAAAAAAAAAGGTTGAAATTTTGAGATAAACTCAGTAAATTGAGATAAAGCCAATGACATGCCATATTTCTGAGAATAAGGGCATCTTCAGCAGAAAGACAGTGGCAGGGAAAGTTTTACCAAAGTATTCCTCGGTCATCTGGAAGCAACTGCTCCAGGATTTGGGGAAAGTAGACATTTCCTGTGCTTGTTCAGCCTTTGGTGCCTTTGGTATTTTGTTATATTTGATATTCTGATGTTTTCACCAGAAGCAATTGGCGAAGGTCCCAGTTAGTATCAGTGGAGGTGGTGGAGTCGCCATCATTGGTGGTTTTCAGGAAGAGATTTGATGGGGTGCTTGGTGCCATGGGTTAGTTGTTTAGGTGGGTTGGATTGGTTGAGGGGTTGGACACGATGATCTTGAAGGTCTCTTCCAACCCAGTTTATTCTATTCTATTCTATTCTATTCTATTCTATTCTATTCTATTCTATTCTATTCTACTTCGTATTGATTGATGGGATTACTTAGTATTTTTGCCAAAGCTGGGTCTGTGGCAAATAACCCGGGAAAGTAAAAAACATTGAATATTCAATGACTACTTTTATTCATCACTGGCCACAGCAGAATTCTAGGTTATATGCAGCTGAGGCACTCCAGGATGGATTACTAGTTCAGAGTCAACACTCCCAAGAACTCAAATGAAGAACAGTAATAAAGTTTTCACCTAATTATTAATGAAGTGAGAAAATTGTAGCACTGATTAACTACTTTATTTCAGATCTTTCTCTGCACTAGACAACAGTTTAATAATTATAAGGGGTAGCAGACTCTGTTTTCCGTATCATAGAATCATAGAATCAATAAGGTTGGAAGAGACCTCAAAGATCATCAAGTCCAACCTGTCACCACAGACCTCATGACTGACTAAACCATGGCACCAAGTGCCACGTCCAATCCCCTTTTGAACACCTCCAGGAATGGTGACTCTACCACCACCCTGGGCAGCCCATTCCAACAGCTAACAACTCTCTCTGTGAAGAACTTCCTCCTCACCTTGAGCCTAAACTTTACCTGGCACAGCTTGAGACTGTGTCCTCTTGTTCTGATGCTGGTTGCCTGGGAGAAGAGGCCAACCCCCTCCTGGCTACAACCACCCTTCAGGTAGTTGTAGACAGCAATAAGGTCTCCCCTGAGCCTCCTCTTCTCCAGGCTAAACAATCCTAGTTCCCTCAGCCTCTCCTCATAGGGCTTGTGCTTGAGGCACCTCACCAGCCTTGTTGCCCTTCTCTGGACACATTCAAGAGTTTCAATGTCCTTCTGAAATTGAGGGGCCCAGAACTGGACACAGTACCAAGGGGTGGCCTAACCAGCGCTGAGTACAGGAGCACAATGACTTCCCTGCTCCTGCTGGCCACACTATTCTTGATGCAGGCCAGGATGCCATTGGTCTTCTTGGCCACCTGGGCAAAAGTCTACCAGTAGACTAGTAACAGGTTTTTCTTAAAAAATTGGGTTTTCAAAACAATGTTAAGCAGCACCTTGTTGCATATTACTCAACTGTATATAAAAGGGACATAAAAACATTTCACACTTAATATTTTGATTCTTTACATGATTTAAATGGATAAATTCTTCTATTTATATCTTTAATCTTAAATCACAGTGAATATTGAACATCCTATGATAAAACTGAAGCAGATTTTCTCATTTTGTCTTCAAAGCTAGTATTTCAGGAACTAAACACTAGAGTTATTAGCAGAAATTCATAGGCCACTATAGTCAGTAGCATTTTAGCAGTAGACAAAAATGCACAAAACTCTTACCTTTTTCTCTTTATTAAGCTAAAACTGATACTCAAACATAATTAGGTGTTTATTCTTAGGGTGTGGTTGAACTTTTGCACCAGAAGGCTCAAGGAAAATAGATGTATTTGATGGCTCTATGGTTTAGCACCCTATGTTTTCTCTTAAAAGAGAATGTAATGACTTTGGACCAGTCTGATTTCCATACATTTCAGCAAAACTCTTTTACTCTAGAGAACATTTCTTTTAAGCCTTGATTCATGATTTTCATGAATTCTTGCTTCTTTGACTTTTCAGGTAATGGATCTTAAAGGCCAAATGATCTATATTTTTGAATCCAGTGCCATACTATTCTTGGGATCTCCCTGTGTGGATAGACTAGAAGATTTTACTGGACGTGGATTGTACCTCTCAGATATTCCCATTCACAATGCACTGAGAGATGTTGTTCTGATAGGAGAGCAGGCTAGAGCTCAGGATGGACTGAAGAAGAGGTTAGGAAAGCTAAAAGCAACCCTTGAGCAGGCTCATCAAGCACTTGAAGAAGAAAAGAAGAAGACTGTAGATCTCCTGTTCTCAATTTTTCCTGGAGAGGTTGCTCAGCAGCTGTGGCAGGGACAGGTTGTGCAAGCCAAGAAATTTAATAATGTCACTATGCTTTTCTCTGACATCGTTGGATTCACTGCCATCTGTTCCCAATGCTCACCTATGCAGGTTATCACCATGCTTAATGAGCTCTATACTCGCTTTGATTACCAATGTGGAGAGCTAGATGTCTACAAGGTACACAATTTATTACATTTCTGTGGGGTTCTGGGGCGGGAAATGAAATTAAGACTAAATGGCATAGAAGATAATAGAAGTCCAAAAATTATTTTGCCCTAAACCTTCATTCTGAGGAAGACATATTAAGATAAATCAGAAAAGAAACAAGTAATAAACCCAAATAAAAATAAAACAAACAAAAAAATCAAATCCCAAACCAAAATAAAAAAAACACCACAGAAGAAAATCAACAGAATCAGCCATTCACACAGCCAAGGGAGAAACCCATTAATTTTAATGACAGTGCAATGAATCTGGAATAAATAGGTGTTTAATGTAACTAAGTGTGCCTGGCAGCAAGCAGGCAAGCAAGGAAAAGTATTTTAGCGTCATGCCCAGCAGTAAATACACATTGTGCAATTTTTCCTTTTGAATGATCCTGCAGGATTTGCCCAGCTCTTAAATAATTTAGCATAACAAATAAGACTGAGTCAATATGTAGGTAGAATTTGTACAAAAGCCACAGGCTATTCTTTAACATGTCAAACAATCTAACAGTAAGGAACAATCTGCCTGTTTTAGGTTGAGACTATTGGAGATGCCTACTGTGTCGCTGGAGGTTTACACAAAGAAAGTGAAACCCATGCTGTTCAAATAGCATTGATGGCTCTGAAGATGATGGAACTGTCAGATGAGGTGGTGTCTCCCCATGGAGAGCCTATCAAGGTCATATATTTTATTGTATTTTAGGTGGTTAAAGGGGGTGGTTTTCAGTTGCTTTTGGGGTTTTTGTCTCAAGGAAGTTTCAGAGACCTAAATTGGGGAATCAACTGTGTACCACTGAAGAAACTGGCTTTTTTTGTTCTGTGAATGAGAGTTTTGTGGAGAGGTAAAGATGAAACACAGATCTGAAAATCAACCCAAAAGACTTTAATGTAGTGAAATCAGTAGGTGCGTGCTGACATGCAGCAGGTTTTGTTTCAGTATCAGTGGTATGGAATATTGCATTACTGTTTTCAAACTGGGAGAATAATCCTCTCTCAAAATTAGATCAAATAATATCTAAGCCTTTTGAGGTAGCAGGTATATGTATGAATCATCAAAGGCATATTCTCAGTGCAGTAATCCACACATCTTTAAAGGATTCAGTTGCAGTTCTTGTTTTACAGTCTGATAATGAACCACTACCATAAGATGATGGTGTTAATGCTGTCAAAGTAACTGTTAGATTCAGTGGTAGTTACATCAGTGGCTTCCTTTCAATGAGGACATATATATGTACTGAACTTTTTGTGTAGGTTTACCTTTCACTATCAAAACCCCCCAAAAAGGCCTTTGTGCATGACAAATGATGTGCACCTTCTATGAAATTCAAATGCCCTTCAGTGGTGCCCCATTATTTTTAATACGGGTGTCTCAGTTTCTTGTCTTTTATTTGCTCATTTTAACATTTATCTGTTTATTGATTCATTTAGAAAACTTCCAGCTTCTTTGATTTTAGATGAAGGGATATTTGTATTTCAAGACAAAGAAAACGGTAATTAGAGGATTACAGGCTCCGCATTTATGATAGGGAACAGCAGTATTGTATTTTAAATAAATGTTGTGCTTTGTGTATTTCACAATATCAAATTAAATTAAGCTTAAACGGTCTGGAAGCATCTTGACAATATTATAATGTGTTTATCATTTCCACACAGATGCTACCTCTACAATTTTGATTGGGAAATGTTACTATGTATTTTAAAGTAATTTTAAAATAGAAAAAAAATTGTATAACTACCTACTTGAAGCTTCTTGGGAGAAAAATTGAACAGTTTTGGTTTTAATGAAAGCATGCCTCTATTTTAATAAAATGTTTCATAAAAGCATTGGCTGTTTTGCAAAGCAAGAGATATGTCACACTGTCCATTTATATACCAGATGTCAAACGCATGACTGCAAGTGGCTTACTTTAAATCACACTTGTTTGTCAGTGTCCGTATTTCAGCCATCTTTGCTATGTGAGTGGATTTTGCTTTTGTTGCAGGCTTTTTTGCTTTTCTGCTCAAAATTAGAAATTGTGACTTCTTTACGATATGACATTCTCTTGATATGTAAAGAGTAGCACCCAGAGTAGACATGCAGGCTTCCCAACGTCATGCCATGTATCAGAGTGCCATTCCGAAGAAAGCACATCTACAGATGTATAATGCACATAAGAAAATGCACACATCTCAAAAAAGAAAGAAAGAAAAAAGGAACACTGAAAGCAGCACCAGCTAGGGAGAACTCAAAAATCTGAGTGTGAGTTACAACAGAAATGTTTCAGATGCTTTATAATATGATTATCAAAGTTTATTTATAGTAAGCATTACTTACTATGAATGGAAAGCAAGGTAAACGTCCCTAGTTTCCACAGGCAGTGATGATCAGAATACAGACATTTTAAAGACACAGTACTGATTCAAGTTACAATAGTTACTCCATTTTATTTTTATTTTTTAGTAAAGGATGAATGTCTATAACTGAATATAACCATTTTATTTTGCCTAATAATGCTGTTTTCTGTCTTTTATTTAAAGATGCGTATTGGCCTTCATTCTGGATCTGTCTTCGCTGGAGTTGTTGGGGTTAAAATGCCTCGCTATTGCCTTTTTGGAAATAACGTAACTCTTGCCAATAAGTTTGAATCTTGCAGCATACCTAGGAAAATAAATGTCAGCCCAACAACTTACAGGTACGATCTTTCATATTTCATATGAAGTGGTTACTGTAATAGCTCATTATCTCCCTGTTCTTTGCTGTGGGTTTTGGTTTGTTGTTTTTTTTTTCTTTGAAGTACTGCTGTTTATTTTCCTTTTTAATCTGACTGCTCATGAAGGCACCATGGTTATTTTTAGTCAGAACGCAACTAGCACCAGCAAGAAAAAAAAGAAATAGAACAGCAGATATTTATTTTTCAGATGCTACATTTTAAATAAATGGACTGTCTGGGCCAATTTTGTTCCTTACCCTGCAGCTGTGTACCTCCTGCTGTTTTGTTTTTTCTCTTCCCTCATATAGGTGGCTTCTCTTTGAGTTATGTGACTTTGCAGTGTGAACTGGATGCCAAACTTGTTACAGGTGCCCTTGAAAATAACAACATAATGGAACATGGGGATATGAATGAAAAGGTCACAATGAATCAACCATGCTAGTGTTTAATTTATACAGGTCTTGATCCCAACTCAGTTTAAAACTTTTAGTATGGAACTTAGGCTGTACTATTTATTCACTCAAATCAGATATTTTTAGTATTGTGTGCTATGTGATTATGCAGGCAGCTAGCAGGCTGTCCTGTGGGAAATACAGTCTGAACCTAATACTCTCTTTTATATTCTGTTTAATTGTACTTAAATATTCCCTTGCAACATATTCATGGGCAAGTAAAAGTGTCTTACTGGAGCTAGACACCTATAGGGACAATGGGTCCCTAAAATAATAAAGATCTGCTTTGAATTTGATGGTAACAACAGTCTACATCTGAACTGCAAGTCCAGGTCTAAATTTTATGCCACTGAGATGATAAAGAATATTGTTTCTTCCAGAGTAGCCAAAAGTTGTGTAAGAATGAGCTCTAGGGAGTGACACTAGTCTCTCACAAAGCAATATGGCTGGTTGAGTATAATAACTGCAAATATGCCATTGCTGTAGCCTGGACAGACAGTTCCTACTAAGCTTGTGCCCACTGCTATGTATCTGATAATGCCTTCTGGCAAGGTTCTGTGTCCAATGTCAGAGAATTTGGCATGGGATCCTGACATCCCCTGCAGCATTTGCTGTGTGATTTACAGAATGCTAAACTTTAGATTATCTTCAGATAAAGGTAGCACAGATATGGGGGCGCACAGAAAGTAACCTTTCCATGCACTCCTAACAAATAAAGAGACAGCATTAGCATCACCAGTGCTTATGTATGTTACAAGAACAGTGCTGGCTAACAGTGATTTTTTTTTCCATGTCCATAGGGAAAATCCTTTTGAATGAAACTGACTATGGTATTTTCTTAAGCCTATTAGAGACTTTGTCCACACAAGATTTGCCTGTATCTTATGCATAAGTGGGTTTCTGCATAACTGTGTATTCATCTCAGAAAAATATCTGAAATCAGTATATTGTTGAAAAAAGAAGAGAATTAATTCTCTGAGTGCCTAGAAAATAGGGAATTTGGTTAAATGGTAAACTCTTGTTATTATTGCTGTGGTGTGTTTGTTGGTTTTGTTGAAGGCTTGTTAACCTTCATTTTGTTTAGTCTTTTTTTCTTTTTAATTGGTACACCAATTCTGAACATACATTGATAAGCTGTGCACCCTGCACAGCTCGTGTATACTGCAGTAGTTATTTGAAAGCTTGGATACCAGTCATTGTTATTTAACCCAGATACAGAAGACCACTGGGTGTAGTGCATCTTTTTCATAGAATCCTAGAATTGTTAGGATTGGAAGGGACCTCCAGGATCATCTAGTTCCAGCCCTGCTGCCATGGGCAGGGACACCTCACACCACATCAGGATGCTCAGAGCCACATCCAGCCTGACCTTAAAAACCTCCAGGGATGGGGTTTCTACCACCTCCCTGGGCAACCTGTTCATGTCTTACCACCCTCATGATGAAAAACTTCTTCCTAACATCCAATATGAATCTACCCATTTCTATTTTTTTTGCATTCCCCCTAGTCCTATCATTACCTGACACCTGAAAAAGCCCTCACCAGCTTTCTTGTAGGCCCCCTTAAGATACTGGAAGGCCACAATAAGGTCTCCTTGGAGCCTTCTCTTCTCCAGACTGAATAGCCCTAACTCTTTCAGTCTGTCCTCACAGGAGAGGTGCTCCAGCCTTCTGATCATCCTCATGGCCCTTCTCTGGACATGCTCCAGCATGTTCACATCTTTCTTGTAATACAGGCTCCAGAACTGAACCCATTACTCCAGGTAGGGTCTCACAAGAGCAAAGTAGAGGGAAAGAATGGCCTCCCTCGACCTGCTGGCTACACTTCTCTTGATGCAGCCCAGGATGTGATTGGCTTTCTGGCTGCAAGTGCACACTGGTGGCTCGTGTTGAGCTTCTCATCCACCAGCACCCCCAAGTCCTTTTCTTTAGGGCTGCTCTCAAGCCATTCACTGCCTAGCCTATATCAGTGCTTGCGATTGCTCTGACCCAGTGGCTTGGCCTTCATCTATTAAAGTTGTGACCTTGTCATAGAAGGCCACCAGGTTTGTCAGGCAGGATTTGCTCTTGGTGATTGTACCCAATCACCTCTTTGTTATTCTACCTCAGCAGTGCCTCCAGGAGGATCTGCTCTATGATCTTACTGGGCACAGAGGTGAGACTGACTGGCCTATAGTTCCCTGGGTCATTCCGCTTTCTCTTTTTGAAAATGGGAGTTTCCCCTTTTCCAGTCAGTGGGGACTTCCCTGGATTGCCATGGCTTTTGGGATATAGTAGAGTGGTTTAGCAACCTTATCCACCAGTTCCCTCAGCACCCATGGGTGTATCTCATTGGATCCCATGAGCTTGAACACTTTCAGGTTCTTCAGATGGCCACGAACCTGATCTTCACTCACTATGGGCAGTTCCTTCTTCCAGTCTCTGCCATTATCTTCCATCATTCTGGGAGCGTGGCTGGAGCCCTTGCCAGTGAAGACTGAGGTAAAGAAGTCATTGAGAACCTCAGCCTTCTCCATATCACTTGTCATCAGTTCACCTGTTTCCTTTCTGAGGGGGCCCACAACTTGCCTAGTCTTCTTTTTACCATTAATATACCTATAGAAAGTTTTACTGTTCCCCTTGATCTCCTTGGCTAGATTCTAACTGAGCTTTAGCTTTTCTAACCAGGGCTCTTGCTGCTCAGGCAGCTTCCTTAGATGCCCCCCATTCCAGCTGTCCTTTCTTCCACTCCTTGTAGAGTTTCTTTTTGTGTGCCAGCATGTCCAGGAGCTTCTTGCTCATCCAGGTAGGTTTCCTAGCATTCTCTCCTGTTTTCCTCTCTGTGGGTATACTTTGCTCCTGGGCACAGAGAGGGTGATCCTTGAACACTGACCAGCTGTCCTGGGCCCCTCTTCCCGCTAGGGCTTTGTCCCACAATCCCTGAAGTGATCAAAGTCTGCATGCCTGAAGTCCAGGGTTGTAAGCTTCGGATACATCCTCCTAGTTGCCCTGAGGATCTTCAATACTATTGCTTCTATTCGCTGTTAGCAAAAAAGCAAGATTATTAAGAGTAGGTAAGATCAGAATAGTTAATAAACTTTTCAGTATTTCATTAGTTGAAACATTAATTATGGTGCCAGTTTCATGTGCAAATCTGAGCTAGGTTTCAGTACTAAATGAGTTTTGAAAATATTTACAACAAACAGCACCTACATGCAAAACACTGACCAGACAAAAAAAGAGAGGCCATACTCCTTTTTGCACTGGTGCACAGGTTAACAGGTCATCAAGGTTACCAAATAGAGAGTATTTTTTTATATTGTCAGTTAATAACTATTATATGGGATTCTGCTCTGCTGTACATGAAGAATTACTGAACATCTGTGCTTATAGTAACAGTGACTGATTAATTTTTAATCAACATGATTCATTTTTGTTCTAGGTTGTTAAAGGAATATCCAGGTTTTGTGTTCACACCTCGCTCAAGAGAAGAGCTTCCACCAAATTTTCCAAGTGATATCCCTGGAATTTGCTATTTTCTGGATGCTTATATTCAAGGAACAAATTCACAGACTTGGTTTCAAAAGAGAGATTTGGGAGATGGCAATGCCAATTTTTTGGGGGAGGAAACAGGCATAGACTAAATTGTACACTCAGAGGTGTATGGAATAAATTTTAAAATACTTAGAGTTTTTGTATAAATTAAAAAAGATTTTAAAATATCTGAATCATGAAAGCACTTTAGGTTGATAACAATTGAAAGCCAGTATTAAAATTTCAGGAAGTATGTCACTGACTACTTTTTATTTTTCCTTTGCATAAAGAACATAGTCACTAAAATAATGTTGCAATGTCACTGTTGAAGATTCTACTAAAAACTATGTTTTCCCTGTGGTAATTTCTAAGTACTATGTAATAACTCTCTCAGTTCTCTCTGTGCTGAGAATTCTAGATGTATTATATATGCAGTGTGTCAGGAAATGTAATGTGCAAGTGATGCAGCCACATTCGGTGTTGTGAGCTGGTGCTTATTGATGACTATTACAATATTTTCTTAGTGATTCAATACGAAAATATACACTAAAATATTGTCACTGCTATCACATCCTCCTTCCAGTGCATCATTTGGGCCCCATCCTAGAAGCTGCCGACCATCTTCTAACACTGACTGGAGTTAATGTGTTGAGGGTGCTCAGCGTCTTTTGGATCAGGCTGCTGATTGTAGCTAATACACATACACATAGCAGGGTTTGTCGCTTACTGTTTCTTGAACTTTATTTTGTGTATAAAACAAATATAGATTAAATCACTGTATTATCACATACTAAAGTCTCTGTAATCATCAAACAGTATTTTAGTTCTTTACAAAAATAATATCCACTTGCTATTATGTACAAGAGCAATAAATGTTTTCTTTGAAATGTTTTAAAAGAAGTGTAATAAAAGATGTTTTGGAGTGTTTGCTTAGAAAGGAAATTCCAGTCAGGCTGTCTAAAATGGAACAGAAGCACAACACTTCAAAGCTATGATCCTTACTCAAGGAAAGCGATGTGGGTATGGCGTGATATTGGAATGCCTATGGCACGCTCACTTCATAGTTGCCTGGGGAATCTACAGATGAAGAGAAATGCTTTAAAACCTATGAACACATATATGAAGCATTGATATCACCACAGTACAAGCTTTTCAGTTGTGGATGGTAGAACATGAGTGGAGAACTCTCAAGGGTCTGTCTCTAGAACTGGCAGAATAGTTATAAGCCTTGTGTTTAGGATTCTGCACAGAAATTTTGCTGTGCTGTGTGGTCTCTGTCAAATTGCAGGCTGGAGAAATGAACTTCTTACACATATACAAATATTTCCAGTTGTATTAAATATTATTAATTATTATTCTGATCTCTTGATCTCCTGGGTTTTGACATACCAAGCTACCTGAAACAAAATCAGGTTTTGATCTCTGAATATTTACAGGGAACCATTACATTAGGACTAAACTGCCATTCTGTTAACTTTCTGAACTTGACTGATTCATTCTGAAACTTAATACACTGTTTTATCCTACTGTTTTGTAACAGAACATGTACCATCAGAGCCTTGAGAAAAACCTAAGGGACTAGCACTAAGAACATCGTAAAAGCATATTTTAATTAAGATTTTCTGTAAGCAGCCTCTGAGCAAAACTCGAAACATTGGTTCTGGCCATTGCCTGAGATCTCCTATATCCATCCAAGATGCTTAGAAATAATTTTGTGACACAAAATGTAACTTGAAAGTCTTTCTGTATATTGTACATATACACACATCTCTCTCTTGCGTGCATCATATATATGCATGCACACACACAAGCACACATATTTGTAACATCTTTTAACAGCAGTGTTTCAAAGAAACAAGAACTATGCAAATCTTGGTGACTGATCTTTACATTATTTTGGTTGGACAGTTCTGTTCCACTGACATAAATACCCAGAGGCTAGTAGCAGTCCCACATGGGTGCTCTTGGATTTAGAAATGTGGGAGTATTTGACTACTGATTCTTCAGTATGTTCACGATGTTAAGTCACTAATGACTGAAGTCATTAGGAATCTACCCATCCCTGTCGTTCATCTGCTGAATATTAAATAACAAACAGGCTTTTAAATAAAAAAGAATTCTTTCTACATATTTATCAAATGGGAAGGAGTATTGGTGGATTCTCAAAGCCAGACTTCACATAAATCTGTAATTCAGTAAGATGTTCATGGCAGTTCCTGACATCTTCCTAAGTGTATCTTTGTAAAATAAAATGTGCCCTAGGCCAAAGTTGTTATTAGAGATCAAATTAATCTTCCAACATTACTTCTATTACTCTCTATTTTTGAAGGTGCCCTAGGCTACATTACCAGCTGGGATAGAATTTCTGTAAAATTCCTTTTTATTTCACTAAGTTTTGTTTTGTTTTGTTTTGTTTTGTTTTTTTTCTGAAAAGTTGAAAACATTCCTTCAAAAAGTTAAAGACTTCATCCTTAGTTCAGAAGATAATCCTGATAAGGTGCTTATGCGTACATGTGAAACATTATGCATGACTCTCAGTGAAGTATTTAAGACAATGATCCAAGAAAGTGCTTTAAAATGTCCAGACTTGTTCTGCTAAAAGACCCACAAATCTATGTTTAGCTTTAAGCCTGACTGAAGGATTTACATCTCACTGAAGCTGTTCCTCTGTTTAAGTGTTCTGCTGAATGAATATGTACTTAATAAGGGACAATAATTTTTAACTAATCTTTTCACTTGAATTAAAGCCAGTGGTAAAAAAAAAAAAAGGAGTCAGAAAGCCAATAAGCACATTGTTGACATAAAAAGAAGGCAGTTTAGCTGCTGTAATATCAGGAGATTTTGCGAGGAAATAAACCAGCTGTTTTTAAGCTGATGTCTTGTATAGTATTGTGTTGTATGATACCATGAAAACCTTCAGAGACTGCAATGCTATTTATATAACTAGAAATACCTTAGTATTATATTAAGGAGTTCTGTTATTATGTGAATTTGTATTTTATTAGTTCATTAAGATTCTGTGGGGCTGATACATGTTCACATTTACACTATGATGGAAGGCACACTTTTATCACAGTGCAGTTTCTTTTCTAAAGAGGTGTAAATGACTTGAAATAAATGAAAAGTGAGTCCTTTGAATCTTAGCAGTGACACAGCTAAAGTGAAAGCTGTAGCTAAAGAATTCAACTAATTTTACTTCATTCACTCAACACCTGGTAAGATTTCAGGGAGATGTTGGAAAAAAATTCTCATTGCTGGTGTCAGAGGAAGTGCAATTAGTGTGGAGCTGATGTTTTCTTTCTCTCTGAACTACTGTGCAAAACCAAAGCAAACAAACACTGAAACTGACAAAACAGTGATGTGTGCACTGGAACACACTAGAGCCTCAGGACAGATCAACTTTTTCCCGTGAAATTCTGCAAAGGAAGAATGCAGACCTCTCTCAAACCAAGTTTATTTCTCCCATCATTTTCTTCTGCATTCTCTGTAGAACACCTGATAGTAAAGGATGCAAAATCTGTACTTCCAGATGAAAGCCATCAGAATTAAGAGAAATTTCTCTTGAATCTTGGCAAGAAGACTCTTTTTCTACCCCACCCATCCTATAACCCAGCAGGCCACTTTAGCTGCTACCATTTTTTTATGCCTACTTATTGTTCTGCAAAAGCAGTGGAAGGGGAGGTTTTGTTTCCTGCAACAGCAATAATTTTTTGTGGCTATTTGCCATATAGCATACGAGGGACTGTGTTGCTTTCAAAGCCCTGCTCCAGTTTATCAGAAGTCAGCCCTGACAGGAACCAAATTGCACTTTGCTGCTGTTTCTGAAATGAAAGCTAGGATTTCCTTTTTCTACCTCAAAAGTCTTCAAGATCTGTGCCACAAGAGTCTTTAGAGACCTCTAAAAACATCACTGATAGTATAGCTGCTCACAACTTTACAGGAAGGAAAAAAAACAGATACAGGGCTTTTTTTTTTTTTTTTCCCCTAATTCCCCAGCCCTGTTTGCATGGCTTTACTGGCAGTCCTTTTCTGCAGTACAATGGGAGAGAGTAAGTCACTGTCTTACGTTACTCAGCATTGCTTTGATACTGAAGCACAAAGGCAGAAGACAATCAATGGTTCTGGAATGTCTACTGTATCCAGATGCAAAGGTTTAAATATATGTACTCTCCTGGGCACAAACAGTAGGATCTGAATGTTAAATATGCAGTTAGCTGGAGAGTCAGTCAAACAAATAAATGCTGAAAGAATCCAAAACAAAGTAAACCTTATAAAGTCATGTGTCTCATCTGCTTCAGCAGATTTTTGATGTTGACAGTAAAGTGAGCCAGTGGTTTCCCAGTATAAATGGAAAATAGCACATTGCTTTGCAGCCCCATTAAAAGGCCTCCTTTGAAGATCTGTTCTGAAATTGTTTCCCATCTTCTGAGCAGCATAAAGTTTCAAATACTTGTGCCATTTCACCAACAAATGGCACGTTTATCCTGAATGCAGAGCATGTAATGGGAAATAAACTAGAGGAGCAAATGCAGTAATGTCCAAGGATATTAAAAGGCAAATTAAGGGAACGACACACTTCCATCTTCAAATATTTTTTTCACCTCAAACAAAATCTGACATAGAAATACTGAGAGGACAAAAATGTTCCCAGGAGCTTTGAACATGCTCCCAGGAGTTTGGAAAAATTAAGAGAAGTCTTTCCACTGATTGCAGGTGTTAGGGGAGATTTGGATATATTATAGTTTGCTCTGCATTGCTATGATTACACTCTTAGAGGAGAATGCAACAGGGCCCACAGAGTTGCTAAAATCTGTGCATGTTATGGAATTGCAGAATAGCATTGACATACTGAGGGTTGTTTCAGTCATAGGTTGTGAGGACCAGTATTGGAAAATGGATGTAATATTATAGTGAAATAGTATATAGTGGTACAGTAGAGAAAATGAATCTTGCTGAAGTGAGCATATTTCTACACCTGAGAAGCAGTATTATGACAATTGCAAATGTCAGGTCTCAAACCATTATGATTTCAAAGGGATAACTAGAAAACACTCATATTTCAGTTTGATGCCAGTAAAATAATTCCATCTTCAGTAAGTGAAATCCAACAATACCACACAAGGCAGCATTTCTATTCAGGATTACATACAAACTGTAAGAGCAAAGTCCAAAGTAAAAAAACCCAGAACTTATTAAAATACTTTGTTCTTGTGTATGCTTGTGTATTAACAAAGCATACTGAAATGAATGTAGATGTTATTGGCCAGCTAGTGGACTTCCCAAAGTTATTGTCTCAGCAACTGCCTTTTCCTACAGCATAAAAGATACAGCATATGCTAACTTCCTGCTTTCATGGATCTCAACAAGAATTTCCAGGTGAGGTCTGCATCTTAAGTCAGGAAAACTAGGTTATGCCACAACTTTAAAAAGTACAACAGCTGTTTTCTCCTGTAATCACTGACTGCAGCTCTTGGCTTTCTAATGGTCAGCACAGGAAGCTCCTGAGAAATATTTTCATTGGGACACAAAGTGAAGAAGGTGCCATGTAGGATTTCAGTTATAGAAACACTTTCCAAGAAACTCCTTTCACACCAACAGTTGTGGATACTGTCACAGCTACCCTCCTATTCCTGAATACCAAAAAGCACCTGAACAGCAGATCTTGAGCTTTACCTAGTGCATGAGGGTCCCCAGATGGGAATGAGTTTGCCTGCTATAGTGGATAAGATGCAGACTTCATAGAAGTGCATCAGATGCAGTCCAAAAGGTTGTGTGATGTGCATAATGCATGTAATCTAACAGTCCTGACATTGTTAGGACTGCAGTATTATCATCTTAGTCCAATATATACTTTATCTTGTTGACTTAAAGACTTTCCTTCCACTGAAATAAAATCTTGCCTAAGACCTACCACATAGTCTTGATTGAGCAGGCAGCTGGAATGGAGGATGGTCCCTCTCAGCAAACTACATCTTTAATCTAGCATTTTCCAAACTTTGAAAAGGAGATCCCTACTTTAGAAAACTAAATCATTGTCTGCTTTAACTCTGCCTGTGTTGTTTTCAGTTCATATTTTACAAACCTCATATTGGATGCTAGAACTTCCCCTTGTATTACGATGCCATAACTGCAAGAACAACTTGCAAATGCAACCTACCAAGCCTGAAGCAAATCAGAAGAAAGGCAATGTCACAACTATCTGAAGCAATTTTGACCTTTGCAGGTACCAGCACTTTTGAAAAAGTGTCACTTAGGTACCCAAATTTGCCATGATAATCTACTCTCTGGAAATCATATCCAAAAAGAATCTCATGTAATCTTTCTATCATTTTCATGAACATGAGCGTTTACCCCATATACAGACTGGGCTAGTGGATTCCCTTGAAACTTAGGAAGAATTGAGATGTTAACGCTGATTCTCAATCCAGTCTTCTTGTTTCTTGCCTCAGACATGCTGTCAGGACTTTCTTGACATTTTTGTATATTTAAAACTATTTTATAGATGTAGGAAGACTGTACAACATTAAGAGGACAAGACTCACAGGTGTTGTCTTAGATCTTCCAGTAGTGTAGACTCACTACCACCAGTGGGCACACAAAGATTACAAAAGGTGTAACAACAGTTCCATTGTAGAAAATGTTTTCCCCTTTTCCCAAAACTCTCTTCTTAACAAACAGGAAAATCAGATGGCAAGATGATGTACTCAGCTCCCAGTTAATTGGTGGCAAGTGGACCACTTCTCAGCTATAGGGAAATATAGCCTTTTGCCAGGTTACAACAGCTTACATCAACTCTGTTGCCAGTTTCCTGGAGACTGAAGAGATTCTGAGAGATTTGCATCTCTTCAGTTTTTAGTTGGTTTTCTACACAGAAATCTTAAACCAGTAGTGGTTTTTCTTTTGTTTGGTTGGTTTTTTTTTTCCTATTACCCCTCCCCCCTATTCAAAATGTGCATCTTATTTTCATACTTCTAACATATTATATTGGGAATTTTGCTCTTGGTCATCCTTTAAAAAACCTAGAATAATTTTCCCCAGTAGATCTGGAATGTGTTAAATTGACTACAATTCTTTGCTATGCCTATGTATATAAAATAAAAGCAGGGTTTGCCTCTACTGTTCTTGGAATGCCTACTGAGATGACTTTGACAAATTTCCAATGACTATCCACCTATAAATTGTTTTCTCACTTACTAGAAGTTTTAACAGACCTTAACACAGATTCAAATGTTCACCATGTAATAGATGAGGTTTCAAAAGATTTTGTATGCCAGTTGTAACTTACATGGAAGTTCCAACACACATACTACATCTTTGATTTTAAAGAACAATTTTCATGAGGTACATGAACAGTTCCAATTTTAAACTTACTTTGCACCACCATACTATTAATCTATCTGGATTGATTACCATCTGTGGCTCTGCTTCATGTAGCAACAGTCTCAACAGTAGTAGCACATAAAACATTCATCCCATAATCCTTCTAGATAATATTACTATCTCTTGAATATATTTTTTTATTCTTTAAAATAAAACAAATCATTAGTAGTCTCCTTAGCATTTTTCATACACTGAGGCCAAGTCTTTAGATGGTACAAAGGGCTCTAAACTGAATGTTTTTTTCAAGTGCTGCTCTCCTTTTTTGTGGCATGTACTTGATAATGTATGATGCTATCTGTGTGCTATCTGAATTTGTTTTGGCATGTTGTCAGCAGTCCCCGACTCACCAACTACCGCCCTGCACACATCTACCCAAACCGCTAGGAACCCGCCAGGCTTTTCGTTCCATCTTCTGGCTCAGTCTCAGGCGAGTCCCATCGACTCTAGCTGGAGATAAGCACTTGGAAAATACTTTCTGATGCGAAGGAAACTGTAGGACAGACGTCCCAAGCGTTCCCTGCGGAGGCGAGAATGGGGGTGAATGAATGCGAGCGATGTAATAATTTCCTAGGCCTGCCCCTCTTTTTCTCTCCCCCACACGCGGCTTAGAGAGACAGCAAACACCGCTACTGCAGCACCTGAGAAGTAAGAGGCCAAGACGCAGACCCTTTCCGCTTCCACCGCAGCCAACTCCCCCTACTCCCGCCGCTCCCACGCATCCAGCCCCCGCCGCACCGCCGTGTTCCCTACCACTCGCAGTCCCGCCTCCACCTCTGATTGCACGACAGCACAGAAGCCGCGCCTGCCATTGGATACTAGAATAGCGGCCGCTCTCGCCATTGGCTATTGGCGGGTGCCACTCGGGGCGGTCGCGGCCGGGGAGGTGGTGAGGCTATTGGGACCGATCTTCTGCTCCGCGGCGGCGGCGGCGACGGCACCATGGTGAGCTCCACCGGGCCATCTTCTCTGCCTGGGAGACTGAGGCTGACGGAGGATGTCTGGTCTGGTCGGGCCGATGATGGGAGGGAAGGGGTTTGGGAACAGCGAACCGTGAGGGGAGCCGGGCCCAGCCCTTTGTGTTGCGGGGGAGATGGGGATGGTGGTGATGTTTGGGAGGTTGCTTCCTGCTGGGGTGACCGGCACAGGGATGGGGTGTGATGCTGCGGGCCGGTGGAAGGGGCTCTCTCAGTGCCTGACCGTGCCGCCGCCTCTGCTCCCCAGTACGGCTTCGTCAATCACGCCCTGGAGCTGCTCGTCATCCGCAACTACGGCCCCGCCGTCTGGGAGGACATCAAGTAAGTGCGTGTGCGTGCGTCTGCGTGTCCCTCCGCCCCGTCACGGGGGCCGGCCCCGGCCCGGGGGCTGGGGCCGCTGTCTGCCCGGCTGGTACCGGGCAGGGCGGGCATGGCGGGACGGGCGGCCAAGGCGCGTAGTTGCGGCGTTTGCCGCTCGCGGCTCTCCGGTACTGGCGGGTCTGTGTAAACCTCCGTGGTCTGGCAGCGGTGCCCAGGAGGTGGCTGTCATCCATTACAAGACCGGCACCGTTCTTAACGGGGTTCGTCCCGCATGGGGCCTTTCTTAACGCCGCCGCATAGAAGCCCTTCCTTGAGCCAGACCACCAGATGAACCGTCCAGCAGTTGCATCTTTTTGCTTTCCTGAAGGGTCTGGAATACATTTTTAAAGTAGTAAACTCTAAAACTGTGGCGAGATTTTGATAATACGCTCATATTGGGGTTAAAAGAAAGTCAGTGATGTAGAGAAATACACATAAGCATCATCTTTGCCTTTCTTCTCCTGAACCTTGATTTCTTATGTCCAGCCCTTTCTTGTTAGGCAGTTATTCATTTTTCCAAAGAGATGACTGTCTTCACTTCAAAGTTTTGATGAATGGTTGAGGTTGCACAAAAAGTTTGAAATGGGTAGTGCAAACAAAATTCTCTTTACCATAAATGTGGGAAAACCTGCAAACAATATTTTAAAAAATATATAAATGTTTACAAGGTTGTAAGCTTGCTTTGTAAGGCTTCAGGTAACTATGTAGTTAGAAGAATGGGTTTAATATATTCTCTTGATACCATATGCTTTAAGGGAGAAAGAGATCATCCAACTTTGAGAAAGTAGTCTTATTTCAACAGGATGTCTTACATACTTCTCTCTCCCATTTATTTTGGGACTATTTTAATATGTCAATAGCTGTTGTCCTAATATATTTAGTTAAAGGTCTGCTCTTGAGTATAAAAATTCTGTGACCGTGACGCTTTGTTTCATTAATCCATTCATTAAGAATGTGGCAGTCTTTAACAGTACTGTGAAATCCCAGAATCATATTAATGTTGGTTGGAAGGGACCTCTGAAGGTCAGCCAGGACTGGCATTGACATTAGGGCTCACCTATGACTTTTGTCAAGTTGGGTCCTTAAAATCACCAGAGATTGACAGTTCACAGTTCTGGTTCTGCAGACATTCACTGTTCCAGTGATCCTTGGCAGTTACTCTACGAATCATCTTTGCAAATGCAGTTCTGTGGATTACACAGATGACTGTTCAGTGCATGGCACACAGTTTTGTGCTGTAAGCTAAGTGAACTAGTTGTTTATTTTTCTTACATACCTTATCTAAACACGCTATTTTGAATTCTTATAGTTTGGTACTGGGTTTATATGACACATGTAAATGAAGAGACCAAATTAAAAAAAACCAGTGATTCATACATAATTTTCCATTAAAACTAGAATAAAAAACATTTGCAATATAATTGAGAATGTTCACTCTTGCCACCCACCCCTTACCAAGATGCCTTTGAGTGTTGTTTTCCACAATTGTCCAGATTACCTACTGAACAGAATTTGTATTTAATGTTAATCCATCTGAGAATACAGAGTTTCATCTTCTACTAGATCATGCTGCAGACTGTCAGATCCTGGCCATAATGCCTGATGCATAGTGCCTCTGAAGATTGTACAAATACCAGGCCTATGAGAAGTATTTCACATTTCACAGTAACATTAATTTTCCCTGGATAAATTTAATTAAAAGCGATTAACTATTTTGCTAAGGTCAGTTACAAAAATTCAAGAAGCTACTACATTCTGCTTCTGCTTTTCAGCTGAGAAACATTTCTGTATTGTAGTAGCCCAACAGATAGGTTCTGCTATTAACTTACAGAGGAGATGGCTTTCTGGAAGGAAACTGTACCATAACACTACCCAAACAGAAGAATGGAGTATGATCAGCAAGAAAGAGACAATGTACTTGCAACAGCTACCAGAGCTCCAACAGAGTATTTGTTCAGCTGGATTTATCTTAAAAAGTAGTGTATCCTAGAGTTTAGAAACAAGAGATCAAACTCCTGTATATATCACTGGAACACATTATAGTGATGCTGGTTTAGGAGATGGTACAAGGTCAGCTGATACCCACTAAATGCTTGTTGTTTTAGGCACTTACAGAAATGTTGTGGAAGAGGTTAGATATTTTAACTTAGGTAAGCAAATAAAGATTTCTTGTGAAGGCTTTGTAAGAACTATTAATCATTTAAAAAACAATGGGAAGATACAGACCAGAGTTGTGGCTGCTGAGTTGAATAAAGTGAATCACTGATGATTGGGTTGGAGTAGTAATTGTTGAAGTCAACAGTCTTTGGATGTTTAAAAAAAAGAAAAAGGATGAACTTTGCACTGTGCAACAACTTGAGCATTTCTGTGAAGCAAAAAGGCCTTTGGTTAGTTCAGTTCAAAATTTGGCATCTAAGCTTTTTTTTTTTCCAAATGTTGATCTGATCACATACTGCTACTTTGTTCTCCCCCAAGTCACTGCAGAAGCTGTGAATCAGCATTGCAGTGGTGGGTTGTGATTGCTGAGTGATTCTCAAATGCTTTTGGGTGAATTTATACTTGTTAGAAGTGAAAAGAAAATACAGAACTGAGTACACTGAAGAAAACAGCTTGTTCTTCGAAAAAGTGCATTCAGAAATGTTAAATACTGAATTGAAAGGGTATGTTCCATCAGAAGCAGGAAAACTCTTGACTTCTGTTGCTTCTTCAGGCAAAAGTTACATTGAACAAAGTTTTAAAATACAGAATTTAGGAGGGCAAATAGTTGATGCTTTTATGAGACTGGTGGTTGTTGCTATTTTTTGCTGTTGATTGAGTCACAGTGATGATTTCAAGTCTCCATTTCTGCAATTTAATTAATTTTTCAACATCCTTGTGAGACGACAGTCTAGATGAAAAAGACATGCAGAGTTTGGTTTTGACTGTCCCAGAGGAATTCTTGGGGTAGTTAGACTTCATGTATTTTCATCCACTCTTAACAGAGAGCATAGATAAATAACAGCCTTTTATTTTTTAGATATGTCAGGCAACCTTTGGAAAAATAATGGCACATACTCTGCAATTTTACTGAATTTGTTGGCTTAATGGCAATATGACTTGGTTTTGTTAAAGAACTAGAAATGAAGCGCTTAAAACTCAAAACAATTCAAAGCCATCTATTTGCGAATCAGCGTTCTTGATCCCAGATAGGTTGAATTCAAAACAAGAGAGCTAATATTGATTTATGGAGCCTTTATTAATATTTTTGACTACAAAGTATGTTTTGTTTTTTTTTTTTTCCCCTGTAGGTTTTCTCTGACTGCTCCTCATACAATTGAGAATTTGGGCATGGGGACAAGTTTGGGTTTTTTTTTGTGCTGAAGCCGTAGAAGCATTATTGAGATTTAGTGAAGCTGAATGAGAAAGGTTGGAATGAATGCCACTTGGGAAAGTCTGCCTGCAGTTTCTGAAGTCTGCAGTAGTAGATTTTTCTTAGCACAAAGTGAAGACAACTGAGCATAATCATTTATTTCACTTACTGCCAGTGGTAAGATGCATATACTCTTCTCATTGTAATTCATTTCTTCAGTCCTGGGAAGGAGACACTAAGGACCTGGTGTACATGGAGAAGTGCTTCTTTGATCAGAATTCCACTGGCTCTGCAAAGAGTTATTAGTAAATAAAATGTTACTTAGAGCTGGTAATTTTTGCTGAGAAGACACTTTTGATTTACCTCTTTCCTGCTTAACAGAAAACCTCTCTCAAATCCCTCATTTTGTCATTGTTGCATCCAGAAGGCTATTTCAGATTGTGTGGTTACAATTGAAATGGCTTGGAAAGATGGTTCTCAAGATTCTTTTGGCATTAGATATCTCCAATTCCTCTGCAGCCAACATAAACACTAGTTAACATAAACTAAAAATTGTCAGGCCTGACTGTTCTCACATACATGCAGTTGTGTGCATGTCTGATCGAGGCCAAATTCGTACTGCTGGGTGGTATGGTAGTGTTTGAATGTGATAGTAAATAGTGTGTGTGGAATTACTGCCTATGTATATACTCAAAACAAAACAGAGATTGCCCACATGAAAAAAAGGAAAAATAAATAAATCTAATGCTTGTGAAGCTCTTCTTTCTCTGGTATGTTTTTTGAGGCGGACATACTTAAACAGGTGTGTGGCACAGACTTTTAGCAAGGCTTCTATTATGATAAAATCTGAGCTCTTCTGTAAGAGATGTTGCATCTGTCTGCACTGAATAGCCAATACATGTGAAATTCTGGCCACTTCAGTCAACAACTCTAAATGTTTGGTTGTGTAAAAAGCATTAACAACAGCTGCAGGACAGTATGTGGGAGATAAACCAATGTTGCTATCAGGGAATATGTACAAAGTAATTTATCCTGTGTTTCCCAACCATATCCCTCTGTGATGTATTAAATGAATACAGGGTTTTCCCATGGGCTCCTAAGTCTAAATTTAGGCCAGGTTAGGTGCTCAAACTGTGACACTTTCAAATATATTGCCAAGAAGAGGAGTGAGAACTTGAATACCATATGAAGAAATGCATTTAAATTAGCATTTTTGTCACAGAAGTATGTGAAAGATCTGGATTTGGGAAATTAAATGGCACAACCAGCCAACTCTAGTCTTCATCTTCTTTCTGTTTCTGTGGTAGAATTCCACACAAAAACGTGTAGCTTGATGAACATGGAAAAACTAGAAAAAAAAGTTGAAAACTCCATGTCTGCAAAAAATAACTACCTACAGCTCCAACTACTTTTTAGTTTAGACCAGCAAATAATATCTATGTTGAAACTTGCAGGGTACCAAAGCAGGCATTTTGTGCCTTGGGTGCCGTGTATCCTTTGCTGGCAGCAGAAAGCAAGTAACAGTCTCATTTTCCTGATGCTCCACTCTTAATGTAGAACTAAAGCTTCATCTTGCCTTGCCTTTTTTTTGTTTTGTTTTGTTTTTTTTGTTAGGCTGGTTGTGCTGTCTGACCATCAACCTAAATGCCAAGAGCCCAGGTCTGAGGAGCCTGCTGGGTAGCATGAACCTCACATGGACCTGATGGTCTGGAATTGCATACAAAGTCAATCACTTGTCCTGTGAGGAAGGAAATTTTTGTTGTTCTATGCCAGACTTCACACATTATCACCTACCAAGGCTCCAGGCTACTTGACTCTTCAGAATTTGTTTCTGTAACTGCCTTGTTACAGTTAGAATGGTGAAACACTGAGAGCTGAGAAATTACCCTGGTGTAATGTAAATAGAAAGCTTCCCTCCTCAGTTTCAAGTTTTGTTCAGCTGAAGTGGTACAGTTTAGAGGAGTGAAATAAACACCAGTTTATCATTTGCCTTCAGAAGACTAAACAGACACAGGAACTTCTGCATCATATTGGTAAAGTGTAACATAGATCAGAGTTTAGTTTCTCAGTTTGGCATTTGCAGTAAAATCTAGGTGATTTAAGAAAACACTTATTGGCTACATTTTCAAAGGAATTCCTAGCATTATATCCATCAATGTTGCAAGTTGGCTGGTTGAGTCAGGGGAGCTAGGTGCTTGCATTCATCTATGCATTTAAAAACATCTTCCACTGACTTCACTGGGATTTCAATACTTAAGAATGCATTGACGGGATGTGATACTCTGATTCATTTTATCTGCAGTTGCATTCCAAAATAGTAAATAATGTACAATCAAAATGTATAATCAATGGTAAATCTACTCAATTCTGCCTTTAAGTACATATAATACAATTTTTTTTACAGAGGACAGAATTGGACTTTTTTCAAAATCACATTGTTCGCTGGGTATTTCATGTATAGCGAAACCTGTCCATTTTTATGCTTCTTACACAAAGCAAATAAAACCTCTTTTGTAGCTGTAGAATAAAGGCACTAATTCGACTTACCATGCCTGTATGCTGAGTTCCAAATGTTAGCTTGTCAAAGATGTTTTTTCATGGTTGATGATACAGCAAAAGACAATTGCATCTATTGACAGATCCTATCAAAATCAAGGGTTTGGCCTATTGTTACTGCTCAGTACAATGTTTACATGTATTAGTAATTCATGCTGCAGTATAGTTTGCCTTTCCAGAAACCTGGAAAAACACACAAAAACCTTAGTGAAAGACTCTTGTTGCAAGTTGCAACAGTGAGCTCTTAAAAGAGGTGGAATTCAGGTGACTTGTATGCCTGACACCAGTGATGTGTAAAATCCTTGAAAGCTGTGTTTTGAGCATAGAAAGTGCTGAATACCTTGAAAAAACAGGTCTACCTATCTCAAACTGGGAACCCCAAATTAATGAATGGTGTAATTGGCCTTGTTGGGATTGCTGATTAATGCTTCCACATGCAAATAGTTTAGGGATCAATTCCACAGTAAGCCTTGCTAGTAATAATTCTCTTTTCAGAGGTGGATATGAAAACTGTGCTGTAAATCAAGCCTGAGGTTATATATCAATGAATGGGATAGAATAAAATATGGAATAGTTGGGCGTTAACTGAATTTAGCCTCAGTACTGAAAGAACTGATAGCCTGCAGCAAAGGGAACAGGTTCTGTGGGCTGGTAGATTGTGTTACGCAGGTTCAGGGAGAGGCATAAAAATGTGGCTTGGAGCAAACTTCACTAATGAATGGTGATGATGAAGTTCGCTTGGAGCAAACTTTACTAATGAGTGCTATAAGTAGTACCTGAGTCCATTTTCCCCACTTCTACAGAGCAAAAAAAAGTTCATCAAATAACAACAAAAAAAGTTTTCATCAAATGCTTATGGGTCTTTATGAGACCCTAATTTTATTTCTTCCCAACCATTATGGAAAATATTTAAGTTTTCAGATGGCTGTAGCTTCTGTAGATAGGGCAACCCTTTAAAAAGCATGTAAAACAGTGCCATAGTCTGTGTCAATCTGTCTAGTGTTAAGTGTCACTTCTGCTGGGAGAAAAGATGGATGGGGAATCATCAGCTTAGAATGTAAAGTGTTCAGAGAAACTACATTTGTATGCATAGATACATATGCATGTACAGTTCTTCACTTGGAGGGTCATTCGTCATTGGAATGGGCTGCCCAGGGAGGTGGTGGAGTCACCGTCCCTGGAGGTGTTCAAGAGGGGATTGGACCTGGCACTTGGTGCCATGGTCTAGTCTTGAGGTCTGTGGTGACAGGTTGGACTCGATGATCTTTGAGGTCTATTCCAACCTTGGTGATACTGTGATTTATGGGGGTGTGTGCATATTATTTCAACATAACCACGTGTGGCTATAAAAGTGCAAACTAAACAGGAGATGAGAATCAAAAGATCTGTACAAGATCTGAAGTGTGGCATTTCAGTTAGTTACCATGTGTAGCTGAAGTGAGTAAAAAGCCTTCTGATTATTTGTGGTATTTTTCAACAAGGGCTGATTTGCAAGAGAACCTTGGTGTCAGACTCCTTTTAAACATGTAAGTGTAGCTTTGGCTGTGTCTAGGACTTAATTATTTTAAATTTGTTAATGCTTTTGGAACGGTCCCATTAAATTGCTGTCTTTCTTACTTCTTTTTATGTACTTCTCAGGAAGTGTAGAAAAAGTCCACATGTGTAACAAATGGCTTACGGATTTTAACATACAGACATGTATAGCAGTGGTGGTACTCAGTCCCATGGGAATAATCTCTCCTGCTTTGTTGAACTGCTATGAACTTATTCAGTATTATACTTTCCCAGCCCACACCAAATGTTGTATGAAGAATGCTTGCTTTACATTCACCTGAAGTTACTGATTCTTTCATGCTCTTAAAATATTGTACACATACTGTCTTAATTATCTTAATTGTTTTCTCAATACTGGTGAAAAAATAGACTATTCACTGGAGTTTTACATTGACAATCCATACTTATTTTGGTAATTTGTGACTCAGTTATAATTAATTGCAGTGGTCTGTGATAAAAACATGAAAATGAATTTTTCACTGCCTCCTTGGAACCATGTGGGTTTACCCAGTGCTGAAGTTGGGGATGTTCTGTTCAATCAATCTTTTAACAATTTTGAAACAAAAACCACCAATTTTGAAACAAAAAACACAATACAAATTGCTTACAAATACATGCTAAAAGCCAGTTGGAGGTGAAAGAACTTTTTTTCTCAGTGTTTATGCAGAAATGGCATTAAGAACATTTGTGTTCTGAGTCCTTACTTCATACTATTCCAAAGTTCTAAAGAGTATTTTTACTTTTTTTTTTTTTTTTTTTTTAAATAGAATAGAATAGAATAGGGATAGAATAGAATAGAATAGAATAGAATAGAATAGAATAGAATAGAATAGAATAGAACAGAACAGAATTAACCAGGTTGGAAAAAACCTGTAAAACTTTTGCTGAATAGATGAGGTCTAGATCTGGAGGTTAATATTCACAAGATTTGTTAAGGTCATAGCTCACTTTTTGCTTCTTCAGTGCCTCACAGCGGAAGGAGCTGGTTGGAGGTCGGGAGTTTAAACTGTGCAGATGCCAAAGTCTTTAATTTGTATGGGAAAGACTTGGCTGAAAGGAAATACTGGCGTGTTGTGAAACATGGTGTGAATGTTCTTGCAGAGTCTCTCAGGTACTTTGCAGTTTTCCCAGAACTAGAAGACCTGTCAGGACACCAGGTGTTAGAAGCACATCTGTCACTCTCATAAATGAAATGCTTTGTAAATATCACTGCTTTTAGACCACTTATATAAAAGGAAGCAAAATAATACTGGGTTTATATATTTTTTAAAAAAATAATGTTTTTAGTATTTGGAGTAGCAGCAAATAACTGTTAACTGTATCTTCTAGGATTATCTTGTTTTGAAAACCTACATTAAACACTCTCATATCCAGTCCTGTGAAACTGGGAAATGGTTCAGAACTCTGAAGTCTATAAATACACATATTTACTTTACCCAGAACGTCATTTTCCTGGACAGGTGCCCATTTTTATTTAATCTTGTAACTTAATATAATTTGTGTTTTTCCCAGCTGGGTGTTTTAAAATATCTCTGGACCATCCACAAAATGTACAAGTCTATTTTAATTTTTTTTTTTCCTTTTGGGAGGAGTGAGAAGAGTGGTTTAATATTTTTAATATTTTTTTTATTGGAAAACATGCACGGACTCCCTTGTTGGTAAGGCAGGAATCACTTATTGGTACAGAGCAAGCAGCTTATATAGGAAAAATCGAGCAGGGTAAGCAATTCCCTGACATTCTTGCACCCCTGCTGCTAATTGAGTTTTCTTCTTTGATATGCAGCTGTCCATTGTTATCTTCATCCCATATCAGGTTGATCTTCTCCAGCATGGAGGGAAGTGTCCTCCTGTCTCGCACTTCAGGTTGTTTACCACAGTCAGCTCTTCTTTATCATCAAGCCATCCTTCCAGTATCAGTGGCCTGTTGTTCTTTCTTGTCCTGAAACCTTCCATAGATACTTCCTGCTTTCCTACAATTTTTAGCAAAGCATCTTTGTGAAATGCATGAAAAAAAAGACGAGAAGCATTTTGAAAGCACACACCATCTGCACAGTAATATAATAAGCAATGAGCTAACCATTTTAATGTAAGAGAGATGCAAAGATGATGATGTCTGGTTTCATTCACATGATCTTCAGTTCTGACACATATAATTGTGTTTCACAGTGTTACTTTTGGAACAGGATTAGACTTGACATGCTCCTATCAGTTCAGAACCACGCTGGGTTTCTGAGTGCGATTGTGTTATTCTGCCATTAAGATTGTTTTGACTGGTCTCTTCAGTTTTTGGAGCAGTTTTTCCATCCTCAGTACACCAAGAATAGTCAAGCACAATGGTGGCAAAGTCCCAACAGAAACAATACCTATCATGGAAGAAGTTCTAGAGGTGGTTTTGGAGCTAGCTTTTGTTGTGGTGTGTTCAAAATGACACACCCAGGGCATGCACTTCAGACTGGAGTTTTGATAGGAAGAGATCCAGTTGTGTGTTTGGGATACTAGATGATCTGTTAAAGTGACACCAACAATTTATACATTACAATGTTGTATCACAGGGCAGGCTGTGCATTGTCAGGATACAAAGTAATTGTACCATCTTTTTTTATTTCTTTGTATCCATTACAATTCTTTTCAACCTTTACTACATGCAAAGTTCTGTAATGGAAAGGGTTCTTTTCCTGTAAGGTTTTGTATTTGGGTTTTTTGTTTGTTTGTATTTTGTTGTTGCTACTGTTGGGTTTTTTGTTTGGTTGGTTGGTTTTGCTTGTTTGTTTGAATTCCAGCGTTATGACTGACTAAGGAGACAGGACAGAAAGTGCTGCTGCACAGGAGTGAAAAAGTTGACAGCAGCAACTTTCTTTGTTACATTTATTTTCCAAATGTCCTTTAAATGTTACAATCTGACTGAAAAACAACCTTCAAATCCACTTTGTGCAGAATGGGGTATATAAGTAGGAACAACCTGATGTGGCTTCTTGTCCAACTGTGATTATCTGTAAAATCTCTAAAGATGACAAAATAATCCCAACTACACCCAACCAGGAAAAATCTTTCCTTTACATGAAATAAAAATATGTTCAACCTATGGTTTAAAAAATCTGCAAGTTCTCATTTGAAGAATATTTTTTATTGGAATGTTTGCCCACACTTAACATTTCATCCATCCCTGTGAATTATTAACATTGCCTTTGAGCATTAGTAACCTGCTTTCAGATACTAAACTTGTTTCACGATGGGAAAGATTTTGAAAGGGCCCATTGTACACGTTTAGTATCTATCACCCGTAACACCGTTCTGTGCTGCCAGACCAACACTTTGGGGGGTGTTAGCATGACTGATAGAGGCACCTTTAAGATTTGACCCTGCTTTGATATACTCAATAGGAATGTTTCCAGTGATTTCAAGGTTAAACCTGTGTGTGAAAAATGACCTCTATATAGTTGTGTTATCTTCCATGTTGCAATGGTTGAGATTCTTTTTTTCCTCCCAAGTAAACTTCCTCACATTAACCTGGATAATATAAACATTCTGGAAGAAAACAAGGGCATTTTAGAAAAGTCTGGGCTGAAATCTTTGTTTCCCACAATTGAAATAGCTGTGTGCAATCATTCAAAATTAGACTAGAGTAAAATAAAGGGCTGCCAGACTGTAGCAGTTAGAACAGGCATAATATGGGATGTAAGTTTTGAACCATGACATACCACATCCCATGTGTTGAGAACAGGAGTTAGTTTGGGTAAGAGCATTTAAATCCCAGATTTATAAAAAGTTTTGAATGTGAAGTTACTGGGGAGCCTAGCACACCCTTTTGTCTCTAGAAATGCAAATGAGACATTGATTGTAAATTTTATTCTATTTGACTTAGAAGTTATTTTGAAAGAAAGGCTGTGTAAAAGTTGAAAGTTCGCTACTGTAGTGCTGCTACTTCACTGAAGAATTAACCAGGCCTTGGGGATTTGCCAGAGCTTGTTTCTTTTGGCTCATTTCCAGTCAAGCCCTTAAGAAAGCAACCAACATGTTGTTTCTGTTAATGCCTTTGTGATCAAACACCATGGTCTGCAGAAAAGCTAATTTACTCTCATAATATTATCTGGTCAAAAACTTCAAATAAAGATTTCAGCTAAACATTTAAAGGGAAATACCACAGCTTTTCATAAAGATGTGGATTATGAAGTTTTCAATGCAATATGGTCAACCAAATGTAAATTCTTTGCAGCTAAGGATGCCACATTATGTTACAGTTCTAATTCCAGCTCATGAATCATCTGTCAGCCAGGCCGTATTCAGGTTTGTAACCATACCTTGTTCCACACAGGCAGGTTTGCATACCTACATGCTATCAGATACTATGGAGTTAAACCCAGCTATGGATGGATGGATGGTGAGCCACAGCAGCTCCACAAAGCTGACAAGCCTCAATTTTAGTATTAGTTAAAACAGTTTTCTCAACACTATTGTATATTTCTTCATATTGCTCATTGTAGAACCACTTCATTAGTGTAAATGCAGGCAGAGGCCAGGTAATTAGGTCAGAAAAGTGCAGCCATGAGGAGACAAATTAGGGATTGCCCATTCACCTGAATGAACATTTCAATACCTTTATCTTGTTTCCTAGGCTGCTGGTCACGTTATGGCCAGCCTCACTGGTGCTGATATCTGTGATAGCTCTCTGAAACAAGTTTATTAGGGAACCTGTGGTTTTGTAGACCTGCTGAAGGACAAGTGCCTTTGTAAAAATAGGAGTGTTTTCACATTGCATTGGCCGTTTTGGATAAATTTACAGCAGCATTTCCCTATCACATGCAGTCTTAAGGCTAATCAAATATTTCAGAGAGGAAGACTTAGAGAAGTTCTTACAGCTGTCAAATTACTGAGAGAGACAGAAAGGTTTCAGATGATGTAGCATTTGTTACTAGGTGATGAAGCAGGCAGGGAAATCCATCCAACGGAAAAATAACCCAGAAAGAAAAATACGTACCTGAATTATATTTCAGGTCAGCATCTAGGTAAATCAATTGGACTTAAAGGCATTTTATCTTTTGACATAGGTTTAGATCAGATATTGTGGGATTTACCCTATTCGTAGAAGCAATGAGATTTTTGCAATCATAGTTTTGAGGGAGAAGTGTGATCCCCTAAAGGAATAAGTATTTAATTTGACAGATTTTCTAGGAAAAAAAAAGAATATTCCCAAATGAGATTAGCTTCTATTGGATTACAGGTCTTTTGTAAACAAAGTAGTTTTCTGTCTTGTAAAAATAAAACTAAACTAGAAGGCAGGACAAACACTATGTCCTTTTCCTGTACCACTGCAATGCTTAGCAAGACTGCTGATACTGAGGGAGGGTGAAGCCTTAGAGCTGTGAGTTTCACCCCAGAAAATTACAATCAAGGAATGCTGACATGATTACTAATTGAGCTATCAATAAAATTATTTTAATGGGAAATACATCGTTAATGAAACAGAGGAGCTGGCCACTGTATGATCCAAAGGATCTCGAGAAAACTGGAGAAAAACAAAATAGCTAAAACAATCTAAATAGAATAGATACTGAAAAAAACAGTAAAAGTGGTGGCTCAGAGCAACTGTAGGCATTGAAAATAAAGACAAATAGAAAAGAAGCTTGGCACAGAGAAGGAAACAGGAAAAGTCCCAGTCAATGTAATTGGAAAGAAATGTAAGAAGCTTTGAAAGAGATACCAACATCATCAAACTGGGTCAGTTTTTAATAGGAAAATTCTCACACAGAAAAACTGCGTCTGCTGGGTTGTGCAAGTATGCAGTATTTCTGAGGATGTTCATTGCTTTTCCAGATGTGTATTATCCCTTGTGGTTTGGCTGAGATCAGAGACTAAATGAAAGCACAGCATGTATCAGAAATGTGGGAAAGTTTGTCCACCCATTGCAAACTTCTCTCCGAGTTGTATCTGACTTCCAGTTATGCATCATGTTATGAGAATCAAATAATTAAGATGGCTCTCTTCTCTCATTAATTTTGGTTCAGTCCTGAGAAAATGTGAACTCTACCTTCTTGTGTCTGAAAGACCTCTTGTGCTTCAAGACAATGTTTCCCACTAAAAATTCCAGCTCTCCTCCTACTTAGGAAAAGAAGGAATATGTGGGATGAGAGCAGTTTACAGGAATCAGTGAGACTTGGTATCCTGCAGACTTATCTGAAGTTTTCAGAGAATAGCTGGGGAAGAGGACTAGAAGTACTATTTTGGAGAATGAAAGGATTGTGGAATATGAAAAATAAACACCCCCATTAAGTTTATTAAAGTTTTTCTTGCCATAGAATAATAAATAATACTCCTTTTTGTAGAATGATGTATGATGTTTAGTCTCACCTCCCCTATAGCTTTGTCAGATTGCTTTAGGAAAACTGCTTAGCTTGTTTTTATCTCATTATGTCTATTTACAGAGTATAAAAATGTATATTTCATACAGCAGTATCTACATTTCACCCATACCTGGGGCTAAACTATAGCAGTTCTATCACCTGATAACCCTTCCCCAGGTAAGAATGGGGATAGGGATAAGGAAAGATGACTTATAGGCAGAAATGAGAACAGATTTAATCAAACAACCTAATATTAATGCGAACGCTGATATAAACAAAGTTGTACTCAGCCTATTAAATGTACAGCAGTCGCAACAAATGGAAAGAAATCCTCAGGAGCAGAAAGATGAGCAAGCCCCTATAAGCAGAACAACCATGGAGAGGAGGAAGAGGATGGGAGTGCTCCATCTTCAGCAAATTTTGCCCTTTATACTGTGTGACATTTATGCGTGGGGATACACCTCAGAGCTAGCTCAGGCCCTGTTTGATTCAGAACTGCTAAAGGCCTGCAGACCATGGCTGGTCTGCGATTCTACCTCAGTGAAACCAGGGTGAGCAGTTACAAGACTTCATAAATTAATTAAAATAAGTATGTATATATATTTGAAATGTAAAGCAGTGTAGTGTAATTTTTGCTTTGTAGTAAGAATGCAATGAGCAGGGTAGAGGAAGATGAAGAGGAAAAAAATAATGAGTTCCAGACTTCAATTAGAAAGTGAACAGATTGTCAAAGACTAATGATTACTAATTGGAGGGTTGAATGATCAGTAACTTCATTTATGTCAATAGAATACCACCATATCATATTGGAATTAGGCTTTATCAGCAGTACCATTTGCCATCTTATAGTTTTAAGATTAACATGAGTTTGTAATTCTCAAACCTCTCTGATTTTAGTAAAGCAGAAGTTGTTTATTTGTCTGGATAATTCCACTGCAACTGTAAATACTTGAATTCTTGTGTAGGCATTATTATGTTGGATTATTTCATTTAAAAATAAATTATGCCTGCTCTAGAAAATTAAGTTTCAGTCAAAGACTTTTGATTTGATTGATGGTTGATCATGTTATGATGGTAGAGACAAAAGATTTTGGTGTAAAAGGGGATGTAGAATTTTACATAGTAGATTTAGAATCTACTGTTTATAGGTTTATAATTTCTCTGATGACTATTATAAATTTAGAGCCATTGGAAATATGTTTGAGTCTTATATTAAGGAGCATTTCTGCCCTGCTCTGGTAAAAACCCTTCATTACCATGGTACTAGTAAATAATTTTTCCTCATAGTTCTTTGCTATTTGTACATTAGAAAAATAATTACTCCTGTCTTGAGTTGGTGAATGTCTCAATTTGCATGGCATGCAAATTTTGTAAAAGCCAGACCTCGCTGTCTGCATTTTTGTGTGTGTCCTAACTCTAAGGCTTTTTCTGAGGAACAATTCCTTGTATTAATTTTTATTTTTGTGTGTGTGAGTGACATAAAGTGTGATTCACAGAATCACAGAATTATTGAGGCTGGAGTCACAGAATTATTGAGGCTGGAACAGACCTGAGATCATCAAGTCCAGCCTATGACCTAACACCATCACACCAACTAGACCATATCACTCATGTTAGTCATTCTCTTCTAGGCTTTCGTAACTCTTTGCCTTTATCTTTTTGAAGTGTTCTGCAGCATAGAGCTGCATTTAGAGAAAAAGCTATATTTTCAGTGAGGTAGATGTGACCCTCTGTCTGCTACTATAGATATCATTATCATATTAGTTGTACTGTGCCGAAGTACATTCGAAGCACATAAATTAGAGTATGAGTATCTACAGATGTTTCCTCTTCTGTCACTGGTTCTGCATAGAGCACTGTATCTATAGAGAGTCATTGTAGGCAAGTCTACAGAAGGTGAACAGCTATTATTAAAAATACACTGGGAAAGAAGGCTGTTCATCACCAGATGAGGCCTTCCACAAAGAGAGTATGGCTTCACCAGAGACCACGGTGTGTCCTCCTGCACATCCAGCTCTCTGTGATGAAAGAGAATGTGCCAGGGGATGAGAATCAAATAGACAATGTGACTTACATTTGCGCTAGGGCAGAGTTGGGGACATATCCTCTGGCATACTCTTATGTGTGGCAGGGCCAGCCACACATGGCTGGGGTATATCCTGCCTGTGAGGATGCTGCTTTTCCTCCTCCCAAGAGCTTGGGCTCAGCCACTACTGCAGCACAAGTGGTCTGGCTTTTGTGTTATAAGCACATGGGGTAAAACAGGGAGACACTTGTGGGCCCTCCTTTAACTCATGTGCCAAATGCAAGGCTTGACAGGTGCAACAGTTCATTGCTTAGGGATATCAACATGTTTTCCTCAGTTGATATCCCTAAAAGAAAATAGCCTACAGAATTGTGCTGCCTTTTGGATAAGCTGCTGTCTCAGTGTTCAACATGAAGAGAATAAGAAATAATCCTGAGAAACAAAGGGGTAGTGATGTTTTGGTTTGTGGTGTTCTCACTTAGCCATAGTTGTAATTATGCCTGTGATGTATGCGTAAGGCTTGTGTTAAACTCAGGGTTGAGAATTGTTTCCTTTAGTGAAGAAATTTATATTTTTAACATGCTTCAGCTAAGTGATGACACTTTATTCATGAAGAACTGATGTGCAATGTGAGAACAAGGCCTTACAAAATCCTAGCACCTTTCCCCACCCCCGTCTACTGGATATGTGCAGAATTCTCAAGACCCAGGTATTGGAGTAGGTACCTACATCTTGTACCTACTTCTTAAAGGTAAAACCTGAAAACTTATTTATTTAAAAGACTAGTAACAAACAATGTATAATATATATAATACAGAACTGATTTATCAATATGGTGCTTCTTCCTCAATCAAAAAAAATTTATTTATTTTTTTTTTCCTTCTCTTTAGGAAGGAGGCACAGCTGGATGAAGAAGGACAGTTTCTGGTTAGAATAATTTATGATGATTCCAAAACATATGATCTGGTTGCAGCTGCAAGCAAGGTTCTTAGTAAGTAATACAGAAATATTCTGTGCATATTCATCACAAAAAAAAATATGCCCCTGAAAAAAATCATGTAGCAGAGAAAACCAGGAGGTAGTACAGAGAAAGTGAAAACAGGGTATTGGTCAGAGAGGATTTTTTAAAATCTCAGAAGAAAGAATTTTATTTCATTTATTTATCTAAGATCCTTTTCTTTGTTTTATTCCTTGAAGTGTTTTTTATTGCTTCCAAAGTATTACAAGTCATAGGTACACCTTAAATTGCCATAACAGACCCCATCTACAGAGCATGGTCAGTGTTACAAGCAGTCATGAACTAACACTATAGTGCTGTAAGTCACTGTGCCACTGTAACTACCCTGCCCATACACCCAGGTTTCAACCACTGCTGGAAGAACAGCCCATGAATGCATCCTTGTTCTGTCTGCTGAACAAGCATGCACGTACAGAAATGTTTGTGCTGTGTATCTCCTTTTGTATCTACTATTGATTTGAATTGCATTAATTTTCAACCACCATAGCTCTGGTCTGGAATTTAGAAGGTAAAATTATGTCCTTCACCATTTCTTTATCTGCAGACTCAAGTATCCTATAAATTTGTTCTGAAGCAGTAATTAGCCAAGAACCCACAAGACTAGGATGGCTATAGTAATGCTGAATTGGTGCAGCTGATGCAGTCTGATGCTGTTGTAAATCAGAAATAACTCCCTTGAGGCAAGAACTACTATCAACTGAGTTCCTTTATTTTGAAGCAGTGATTTCTCACCTGTATTGAAATCTAAATTGCTATACCTGCATGAAATCCACAGTGCAGTGAAGTCATGATGGTGATTGGTAAATTCTAATGAAATTCCTGTATTGAATACTCATCATTTGCCACATGGGCCCTGACTCTTGTTTTTCTCATATTCTTGGCCCACTAAATCTGGGTAGAGTTTAGGTGCTGTCTTTGTAATTTATGAATATGAGACTAAAGTAGTAATCAGTGTGTGAAACGTGGCGTTTGGACTGAGTCATGTTTTGCTGTTTTAACTAGATCTGAATGCTGGGGAAATTCTTCAGATGTTTGGGAAGATGTTTTTTGTGTTTTGTCAAGAGTCCGGTTATGATACAATTCTACGTGTCTTGGGATCAAATGTCAGAGAATTTTTGCAGGTAAGAGTTTTGTGCCAAATTATTTCAGATACCAGAGGTAAGGTCTAATCTGTTGATTAGGCTGAGATTTGGAAATATGGGTTGTTCTGTATGATTAGATGGAGATTTACCAGTTATTTGTGGAGAGGTGTCTAAAAACTGTGTTCCACATTGCTTTTCACTGCTCAGCAGTTTTGTCATTGTTCTCTTTACCTCTCAGTTAATATATTATTCATTTACCTGTTTGAGTAATAATTTTCCCATAGCATCTTTGACTGCTCAATTTCATAGAAAAGAAGTGAGAAGGCATGTGAGCTGGGGTTGCAGAAATCTGAAATTCCATTTGAAATTCCAAAGAAAAGTTTTGAAGATAATTTTTAATATGTAACAAAAGTATAAAGTTCAAGAGATGTGAAAACACCACTTCAAATTGTCTGTCTATGTGTGTGTGTGTGTGTGTTAAGTGAAAAGGCTTGTTTACACTAACAGAAAATGTCCTGTTCAGATTCACAAGGTATTTCTTCTCCCAAGTTCTCTTGACTAATTCTAGATACTGGTTAATTCTAATTGTACATTACATACACAGCTAGGACTGATAAACAGCTTATCTCTAAGACATCATCCTTCATCCATGAACTAAGGGTGGGATAGAGTAGCAGTGCCGAACAGCAGATACTGGACTGTAAAACAACTGAGAATGAAAACTATATTTCAAGAGCATGAAATAAATGTAGCGACTTCTCTAAAGTGTGATTGTAGGTGTAGAAAAAAATGGTCTTCCCTTTTTTGTCACCTGAAAATTGCTGACTTCCAAATAACACTTCAGATTTAAGATTTGTGAAATATATCACTTTTGGGGAGAGCTGTATGCTTTAACGAGTTTAAAAGCACTGAACTGAATAAGATTTCATGGGAGATTACCCAAAAGCTGAGTGACAAGGTTCTACTGACATTCATTATAATTTAGCAGCTTCTTGTCATTTGTTCCCTTAAAATCTCTACAGCAATAGTAAGTGAAAAGAGCACAGTGCAGTTTGCTGAGTTACTAGAATATTTACTTTTATGTCTTGCTACCTGCCCCAAAATCTGAATTATTCCAGAGCTTCCTAGATTTAGTCAACTCACGAGTTCTTGTACAAATCCCATGGACTGTAATTGCCAGGCAGACAGACAGGGTATGTGTGTGCTCTGACATTTGCACGCCATCTGTGACCTGTATACTGTTGTCTGTCTATGGGATGTGACATCCTTTATATTTCATAGCTTCAAGCACAAGCTGCCCTCAAAGTAAGCCTTCAGATAAATGTAAAATTTAAAGTTGATTCGTGTACTGAAATTGTAGTTATAGTTGAAAGCAAGAATAGAGGAGAAGGAGGAAGAAGATGTACACATGGATGGGCCAGTCCTTCCGTGTTTCTTTCCCTTATGCCTTTTCCCATACTTTTCCCAGTTTCTGGTTAGAATAATTTATGATGATTCCAAAACGTAAGATCTGGTTGCAGCTGCAAGCAAGGTTCTTAGTAAGTAATACAGAAATATTCTGTGCATATTCATCACAAAAAAAAATATGCCCCTGATAAAATCATGTAGCAGAGAAAACCAGGATGTAGTACAGAGAAAGTGAAAACAGGGTATTGGTCAGAGAGAATTTTTTAAAATCTCAGAAGAAAGAATTGTATTTCATTTATTTATCTAAGATCCTTTGCTTTGTTGGATGGGCCAGTCCTTCCCTGTTTCTTTCCCTTATGCCTTTTCCCATATACTTCTTTTTCCATTCCTTAACATGTGTGACGATGAAAAGACTGGACATGTTTGTAGTGTACACCAAATGTCTATAAAAGCATGAGCGGCTTACATTTATCTTCTTTTCACAACAGTATTTTAAGCTGCTTTGTTTGAATTTCAGTGTCAACAGATGACATTGGCTATTATATACTCCTGTAAATTTTAACAGAACTAGTGTATGAGTAGCTGTGGCAGAAATGTACTCTATAGCTTTTTATTATGATGGGAAGTCAACATTATCTGTAATATATTATTTTTCTGTCTTCCAGCAGTCAGATTAGGTCAGGAACTATATACTTACTACAAAAATAGGTGGAGATTTGGTTTAATGTGCTGTCAGAGTCTTAAAATACATCATAGGGTCCCAAAAGATGCTTCTAAAAATCTAGACTGAGTTCAGGATGCATGAAATCATTAAGGGCTGCAGCTTTTCAAAGCATGTGAAAATAAACCTGATATTTACATTCTGCTTCCCTTGCCATCTCAGAGAAAATTTGGTTTATTCGTAGATGAAACACAAAGTTCACTTAAGAGGAAAAAGATAGCACAACTAAATCGAATATTTATACTTTCTATGAATAACATACACAGAAAAATTGCAAATAATAGTGAAAGGTACTGTGCCAAAGAGAAGCAGCATGAAGAGGTGCCTCCTGAGAAGCCCAAAGTATGTTTTTATGTTCTGTTTGGTAGCTTTCTACTGAATAAAAATCAAACACCTGAGTAGTGGTTAATTCTCTGGTTTATGGAGTCATTTACTTGGCTACACTGTTGTTCATAATTGCAGTGCAATCAATTTCAGGGGACAAGTTTCATTTTTAGAAAAGTTTCCAGATGCTCTGTACCACACAATTACATGTCTTGGTATTTCACATGCCAGTTACAACTTCTTTGCTTTTAGACAGGCCAGGATCTGCCTGATTTGTTATCACTGCTTGTTCTTGCTTGGAGATTCCTTTGTATTTCACCATAGAGTTGATCATGGTTGTCTGAAGCTATAGAATTAGTGTCTTGGGTCTTGGCATAAGCTCTGGCATACATCTGAGCAATCTCAGCACCAAGAATTCAGAGACTGAGCTTAACCTAGTATTTATTATCTGTACCTGGCTGTACCTCTGGCCCACAGCAGGTGACTCATTCATTCTTATAGAAGCTGCAGTATTGATTTAGAATGGATCAAGCACAACATAAAATAGGACTGTGGGTATAAATGGCAGTGTTAAATGACAGGCTCTGAAAGTGATTTCAGGTTCTTGATCTGGAAGCAAATCTCTGTTTTCTTGACTATTGTTGGAGCAAGGTTCTGAATATGGTAAGCTCTTTGCTCACCTCGGAGTCAGTATGCCTGGGGAGAAAAGATGCACTGGGGGCTGGAAAGCATCTGCTGTACATCCTGGGCAAATTACCCACTTTGGATGATTGTAAAGGCTGTAGGGCCTTGTGAAATTGCTTGGACAAAGTCAGCAGTACTGGGGTAGTAGAGGGGCAAAGTAGTCTTGCAGAATGGGGCTACAGCCATTTATTAGCAGCACTTGCACCAGACTTAAGTGTTACTGGTTAGAAGAACAGCTTATGAAAATTCTGTCCTTGATATTGGACATTTCCCACAACAAGCTCCTGCAATTCTTCAAGTGTTGATGAATGTGTAATTTTATTATTGTCTTTTCTTATGTATCTCCTTAAGAGATATTTTTTCCCCCTGGTCAATATATCTCAGCTGTTTCTGAGGCTTGTGTTTGAAAAGAGCAATTCTGCACCCAGGTAAGGAGGTTGTGGGGTACTTCCTAGGAGCTAATCAGTTTGCTTGCTCTTATCCACACTTCTCAAAGCAGTCTCTTCCAAGCTCATTATCTTGAACCCTGCAAAGATCCTACAGAATTTGCCTTCAATCATTATGCTTTTTCTAACTGAATGTTCACTAACAGCTGGAATGAATTGACTCCTCAGTTGCTGCCTCTTCAAGTTTTAATTTGGAGGTGTTGATGTAAGAACAAAAAAACCTAAAAGATTGAAGGAGAAAGTTCTAGGCTGAGTGTGCATCCTATGGAATTAAGTTCTAAGAATCTCAGTTCTTCTGGAGGCTTCCCAGGAGACTAGGCAGCTGTTTGAGCACTTCACAGCTCACAGGAAATGAAATTCAGTACGCTTCCACAAATTTGATGATTGGCAGATGCTGATGAAAGGTGGAGAATGGCCCAGGCATCACACTGAAAATATTTTCATCTCACTTGTGCTGTCAGAAAACAATATGGAAAACAAGCCTGGTAGCAGTTACTTAGGGAAGTGAAAGAACAACATTTGAAATATGCAGTAATGTTCTAGGTTTAAGATTTAAAGGAGCGGTATGAGTTTTACAACATAGGTAAATAACTGTGAGTTGCAACACTCTCCAGCAAACTAGGTTGCTCTTTCTGTGTTTAGTATACAATAAATAGCAACCTGGAGCCTCGATACTTGCTTCACAATGAAAGTTGGAGCTAGTATTGTGTTCTGAGTGTGATTTTGATCTCATTGTTCTCTTTGATCTCTTTATAAGGTAGCAATTTGTCTGGTCAAGATTTAAAATTAAATTCATAAAATGTCCAGGACAGCAGCTGGAAAAATACAAGACCTGTTCTCTTTCCTGAGTAGCCTTTGCTATTACAGCAGCTGTGACATATTCTATGTATTCTGTGGATTTTTTCAGCTACTTTCAAGGAAAATATGTAGTTGATGTTCACCTTTCAAGCATTTAGATCTCTACTTTAAAATTTGAAACTTTAGCAGGCCCTGTAAATTGTCATGATGTCAGAACTAGCCTGTTTCATTGAGAATAAGGAAAAAGATTGATGTTTATTCAGACAGAGTTACTTGTATTTGACACCTAAACTCACGTCTGAAAAGGAGATTACAGGGACTAGAAGTGGAAGGGATGAAAATGGATGAGGTAAAGGATTGAGAAACACAAACAAGATCTTTGATCATCAGAGCCTTTCAAAATGCAGCATAACCAAGCATTAATTCTTACTATCTGGAGTAACTTTTAATAGTGCTAATTTTGATGCCATTCATTGTCCAAATATTGCCAAGCAGACAGAAAGAGCATTGCAAACTACCTGAAAAGCCTGCTGATGACAGTTCTACAAGTAACAAGGCAAACACACAGGGAATGGGGTCAGGAAGATGAAGTTCAGATTGGACAGATTATGTACTTTCTTCAGAAGTAATAAGTGAATACCTTGTAATCATATTTTTAATTTCTTCTTCCAGAATCTGGATGCTTTGCATGACCACCTTGCTACTATTTACCCGGGTATGCGAGCCCCTTCCTTTAGATGCACTGATGCGGAGAAGGGGAAAGGACTCATTCTACATTACTATTCAGAAAGAGAAGGGCTCCAGGATATTGTCATTGGAATCATCAAAACAGTAGCTCAACAGATCCACGGTACAGAAATAGATATGAAGGTAATGTCTGAAGGGATGTACACACTGAAAGTTTATGTCATTAGGATGAGACCAAGAAAATCAAAAGCGAATGATGGCAATCAATCCTTTTTGTTGTTGCTGTCCTCTGTGTAGCAGTGTCATCAGTACTGACTCAGAAAGAGCCATCATCATTTTCATTGCTTTAGGGAGAGGCCAACCACATGTTGAAAATGCAAGTGCTAATTTGCAAACAAACCCAACTGGGAACAGTTCAGAACAATATCCCTGTATTTGAGGAAGGAGATGACGTGTACAGAAATCAGATACAGGTTATTTGGGTGCTTTTTTTCCACTTTATTTTGTATTTGATATGCATTTCTTAATGTCTACTGTGTTCTGTGAGACAGACATTTTGTCTCTGTGTCCTAGGTTCTTCATCTCGGGGAGACCTCATTGCTGTCTACAGCTACCTGAAGGGACAATGTAGACAGGTGGAGGTCAGTCTCAGGCAACCAGCAACAGAACGAGGGGACACAGTCTCAAGTTGTGCCAGGGGAGGTTCAGGCTGGATGTTAGGAAGAAGTTCTTCATAGAGAGAGTAATTTGCCATTGGAATGGGCTGCCCAGGGAGGTGGTGGAGTCGCTGTCCCTGGAGATCTTCAAGAAAAGCCTGGATGAGGCACTTAGTGCCATGGTCTAATTGACTGAATAGGGCTGGGTGATAGGTTGTACTGAATGATCTTGGAGGTCTCTTCCAACCTGGTTGATTCTATGATTCTATGTGCAAAATGTGAAGTTTATGTGCATTGACAAGCCAAGCTGGTGAGCAGCATTTTTAATCCCATTCTGCATGCCAGGTCCTTCCCAGAATCAAGATATGTTTGCGGGTCTCATACTACCACTCTGTGGGAGTGGGGCTGGATATACACACCTACAGCTTCAGAAGTGGAAAAAGTGTTCCTCAGTCCCAAGGTTTATATAACGTCATGTGTGCCAAATCACTTGTAAAATGGGAAAGAGACTTCTGCTTAGTGTCCATACAGAGCAACAGAAGGATTTAATTGATAAGGCCTTGCGTATGTAATGGTATAAAATCAGAGCTTGATTCAAAGTGCAGATATATCTGGGGAAAAATAGCAGATGATACTTTTTGGTGTTACAAGTGTTGCAGCTTATACAAACCGCTTTTCATGAAGTAGAAAAGAATTTAAGCAGGTAGAGCAAGCATTTTTTAAAAAAAGTATTCCCTCGTCATACTGAATTTCTGGGACAGTTTCATTGTATACTTCATCAGAAAATACATTCCAGTTTCATGAGTGTAATCACAAAAACACGATCTTGGTCAGGTAAGAGATATACAAAGAATCCAAAGAAAAAGATATTTGTACAGTTAAATTGGAGTATTTGCTGTTTACATTTCTTGTTACAAGGCAGCTCAGGTTTGTACTGAATGGCTAGTTCTATACCACGGTGGTAATATGCTTGGTTTCCTTGTGTTAAAGTCTGCATTGGAGAATCCACAGTTCAAACTTTCACAGCAGGTGTTAGTAATTTGATACGGAAGGATGCAACAAAATCAAAACAATTCTCTCCTTCGGTCTGTGTTTATCCTAAGTGTTGAGACAGGCAAGGAGGATCATATTGGAAAGTTGGCTGCTGCAGTGCTGAAGCTGTTGCTTGACAAGCATTTCTTCTGGTGCCACAGGCAGTTTACATGTTCCACCTTTTCTTACTGCTCAAACTTGTCCTACAACAGCTTCTTCAGCTGTGTCTTTTCAGCTGTTGGTAAGCTATAACATAAATTAGACTGAGGAAATGATCTGGATTCAAAAAGTAGAGGGTTTTTTTGAGAAGTTCAAAATAGCAGTTTGGGATTTTTTTAGTTATTTTTACCCACCTCTGCAGCTTGTCCACACAGACAATGAAAGCCTCCTTCTGTTACTCCATAGGTCAACTATTAATCCTTAATGGTACAGAGTGAGGGTTTGACAGCAGAGTAAGTCTGCCATTGTGGTATCTGGCTAGTTTTACACTGTTCAGGAAAATGAGAACAGGAGCAAAACATTGGTTTTTTGACTGGTTTCATCTCAGTCCCCTGCCTCATAATTTAGTAAATTAATGCTTTGGTGTTTCTGACTGTTACTAATGCATTGTTTGACACAGAACACAGAAAAACAATGGAATTGCTTTTCACACCCTCAGATTTTGTGGACCAGTCAATGCTGCTTATATTAAGTTTTTTATTTGGACTTTAGCTAGAATTTTGCTTAGGAAAGAAAATTTTTTTGGGACCTCATATGAGCATCAGTGCCCAGCCCTAAGTGGTTAAATTTTGTTACACAGATTCACAGAATGGCAAAGGTTGGAAGGGACCTCTGAAGGTCATTTTGTCCAATCCCTGCTGCTCAACAGGGCCACTGTTGCTTTGGACTATGTTCAGACAGCTTTCAGCTACCTCTAGGCATAAAGACTACAAACTCTTTGAGCTATGGGTGCCAGTGCTCAGTCTCCCTCACGGTATAAAAGTTTTTCCTTTGATGGTCAGACAGAAACTCTTGTGTTTCTGTTTGAGCCCATTGCCTCTTGTCCTGGCACTGAATACCATTGAAAAGAGCCTGGCTTCACCCTCTGTGCACCTTGCCTTCAGATATTTTTACACATGGATAAGATCCTCCTGAGCCTTTTCTCCAGGCTGAACAGTGCCAGCTATCACAGCATTTCCTCTTGAGAGAGATGCTGCAGTGCCTTAATCATCTGGGTGGCCCTTTACTGGACTCTCTTCAGTAGCTCCACATCTCTCTTGTGCTGAGGAGCCCAGAGCTGTACTCAGCACTCCAGATGTGGCCCCTCCAGTGCTGAATAGAGGAGAAATATCACCTCCTCAACCTGCAGAGAACGCCTAAGAAATCTTACATGAGGAAAAGTAAATATTGAGAAAAGCACATTGGTCTTGTTTTGTCACAGTTTTGGGGTCAATTAAAAAAATGTTTCGTTTTATCATGTTTCTGCAGTTTCACACAGAACTACTTTAAATGCATGTATGTGTATATATATACACACATGTTTTTCTAAAATACAGTAGGACTTTCTAGAATAGTGTCCTTCAGGAAATGTGGCGTTTAACACCTAAGAGTATGTGTGTGCTGAAGGCAAGTGGGAAAAAAAAGGCGTCTCAGTTTTTTCTCTGTTAAACTCTGTAGTAGCTTTGAAACAAAACCAATTTTTTTCTTCAACTAGGTTTCACAATTCAGTTGAATAGTTCAGGAAAGTCTAAGTTGACATGAATTGATTAATTAGTTCAAATCCAATTTCCCTTTCACTGTTAGGGTAATCAATTGTTACCTAAATAGACCTCTAAGATTACATTATTTTTGCAGCCAGTATTGTCCCAAGAATTGTTGCCAACTTTGAGAATATTTCAGATCTGGTGTTCTCAGTGTGACAACAAAAAATTGTCATGGTGCTGATGACCAGCTTTGGTATGAGATCTCGGTTAGCAGCCCTCTGGCTATGCCTTCTCTGTTTTCACTTGTCAGAGATTGTATGTAGATGTGAAGGTAAAGTCAGGACAGAGATTCCCTCAAGGCTACAAATGGTATAGGTCAACAAAGAATGTAGAATCCTACAGAGCCCAAAAATCTTTTGGGAAAACAAACTTCTGAAGTTCTGTTATTATCTGAGAGCAGACTTTCAAAATCTTTCTTTTAGAAAGGGAAGATGGTTTACAATATCAAATGAGAAAAGGCCAGGGAACTCCCTGACAAGATGGTAATTTCTGACTGTCTCATTAATAATGGCAGAATAAAAAAAAAAACAAAGCCAGAATGGAGAGCTGACCTAAAATCTTCTTAGGTACTTGTGGAGACAATCTGTCCTGATCCATACATGAAAGTGCTAGCTGTGTAAGAAGATACTTCAGTCGTAGAGCATAATCAGCCTCTGACACAAGGGCAGCAGGAAATTTCACTAGCTCAGGACTCAGAGTTTTCTGCCTTGAAATCAGCTGCCATGTAGAGACATCCCCACAATTTTAACTTTGGGTGTGCAAAGCTAAGAGTGGTAATGTTTCCACAGTGAACTGCTTGCCTCAGGATCACTGTGAAACAGCTGCAGTGAGATTTGTCAAGGAACGTTGCACAGTCAATTTTGATCAGAAGAGATCGAGAATTTAATCCATTATTGACCTTTAAATGGAAAAGACTTGTATTAATGTTCATGATTTGATGGAAAAAGATCTCTGTCCAGTGGCATTCTGTTTCTCCACCATGCTATGATTGGAGTGTACATTGGGCATAATTCTCATATGTATGAAATTGAGTGTCATAGATACATTTAACGGGTACTGAGTCTTTGTTAAACATGCTGTGTCATAAACCACAAAGTCACCTAAGGGTAACTGAATTATTCTTCCCTTAAACATTGGTGTGACTTTTCAATTGTCTAAGAAAGGACAAACTCTGAGGATAGATCTTCTGGAAAGAGTAAGCGTGCTAGCAGTTAGATTTATATATTCCTTTTTGAAACCAGGAGAGTGATGTTTCCCTTCAGTTTTTAACTGCAGTTACTATGGTGATTGAAATTTTAGATGTCATGAACTGGTGTTACTTCACCAGCTGTGACTGCAGCAGGAAGAAGAATTAGGCTTGATTCCTGGCATTGTTGCTTCTGCTACAAGAACTTTCATTTGTCAGGCATTTAACAAAGGCTTCTTCAACAGTATTTCAATGATACTGAAATTTTGTGGCTTGCAAACTTTGCTTGAAAAATGAAACAATAGATTAAGTTCTGTCCTAGAGAGTATCGTGGGCAAGTCCTTATGCCAGATAAGTATCAAGCCAATTAGCTTGGATCTGTAGGTACAAGGGGGAAGGGACACCTTTTCTTGTGTTTAGCCCATTATTCACTTGATGCACAAATGCTGTGTACTGGTAGAACAAGCATTTCTAGATGCCCTGCAGTCTGGTCAAAAATAGTGTTGCAAATGAACTTGAAGATTCCTGGGGAATTTGCAGCTTTGCACTGTTGCTGATGTAATTCTAATCTCTAAAGGTTAGGAAAAATAGCACATTGTGTGTGATGGCAGACTTCATCGCCCGGGGAGGTTCAGGCTAGATGTTAGGAAAAAGTTCTATACAGAAAGAGTGATTGCCCATTGGAATGGGCTGCCTGGGGAGGTGGTGGAGTCGCCATCACTGGAGGTTTTCAGGAGGAGACTTGATGGGGTGCTTGGTGCCGTGGGTTAGTTGTTTGGGTGATGTTGGATTGGTTGATGGGTTGGACGCGGTGATCTTGAAGGTTTCTTCCAACCTGGTTTATTCTATGTATTCTATGTATTCTATGTATCACTGCAAAGGCTTGTAGCATCTGTGGAGGGTCATGTCTCAATCTAAGACATCTTGAAGCATCTACCAGTTCACTTTTTTTTTTTTTTTTTTTTTTGGATAAACACTTCAGTTTTGTTTATTAATGCATCATGCATTTCTAATAAATGGGAAAAAATGGAAGTTTGAAAAACCCATTAGGTACTGCATGACAGCAGGAAAAAACCCTTTAAGTACAGGTACAGATGAGTAACAGAATACTAGTATGTAGTGACTAAGTTGATTATTAAGTGATAATAATATCTCTGGAAGGTGTTGTGCTGTTAATATAAATATTTCCTTGAAAAATATTATATCTTTAACAATGAATTTCAGGGCTGCTTTGCCAAGTTGAGAAGCTTTTCATTCAAACTACACATTTTTTCCAGTTGTGGTAAGAACAACCCTGAAGTGTAAGATTCAGTGGACTGGAAATGATCTGGAAGCATAGATATCCTAGTGATCATTTTCGACAATTTGAAAAAAGTCACTGTGTATAATCTTACCTGGCCTGGGGCACAATAACAGTAATAATAAAATGAAACTGGTGGAAATGCATATGAGCGATAGAAAGTAAGAACTAAGACTGTAATTGCATTCTGTCAGTCCTCAGTATGGCCACAGCCACTCTCCATTTCAGGAATAATGATTTAAAAGAGAGGAAGACTTGGAGAAACTTTAACCCCCAAATTCAGAGGAAAACTAGGTCTCTGTCTACTCTGTTCTGTTTTTCTAGACAAACCTGCCTAACTTGTTATCCTCAAGGGAACATCGCCTCTTCTTTCTGAGATTTACCACTTCATAGTTTCCCACCTCTTTTTGCCACACACTGCCATATGGATTACCCACACAGTTGCTTGAGCAAATCAGGTTATATCATTATTAATATTTGAACTTGCTCGTACATCCAGCTCTAGGTACCTCCATTAGCTGGTAAATTTAGTAAGCTGATCTTTAAGTTACTTAGGCATTCAATAGAAAGACTACTGCAGCACATGGAAAAGAGCACCTAAATCAGGCTCCTGCTTTGAACTCTTGTCAAGAAAAGCCCCTCTTTTCTTTAAATGAATAGTGAAATAGGAGATCAAGGAACACTGCCTTCTTAAATTAAGCATCATTTAGATATAAAATACTGTTTTGTTGTTTTATACTCCTCCATTTGTGCAGGAACAAATGAAGAAATCAGCGCTCCCCAGCCATTGAGCTACCATGGCTGACAGTTGTGAAGGAGAAATATTCCATAAGGCAAACATGTTAAGGGATCAAGTGCAGTGTTTGTGCATATCTGTTCTGCTTTCATAGTGTAACTGTAAATCTCTGTAGTTGGACTATGTGTAAATGGCAGAACCAGGTTGCATCAGAGATTTTTTAAGTCTTTTTTTTTGCTTCAGTGGCTTTAGGATCAGTCTCTACATGAAATTAGAGTCAGGTTCAACATGTTCCAGAAAATTGCTGCTTAACAATACTGTACAAATAGAATTGTTCTGCTCCAGCCATAAATCTCATAGGCTTGAGAGCAGGTGAATTTGGCCTCTCAAGGTAAATTATGTTATGCTATTAGTTATTCGCTTCAATTATACTGCAATACTTGACTTTCACCGCAAACAAAATAATCAAGTATTTTTTCTACTGATTTTGAGTAAAATTACTGAAGTGTGAAATGTTATATTTAAGACATTTGACTGATGTAGATGACTGGGTTTGCTGCAATTTCATGTAATCTGGAATGCAGCTTGTAGAAGATTGTAATTGCTTTTAGTTTTATCTGTTGGTCCTGATCTTGTGGGCTTCTCTGATTGAACTGTGTAAGGACTGTATGTGCAAATATCTGCTCCATTCAGCTTTGTTCTGGCTGACTGTGACATGCCCATCCTCATGTCAGCACTGTTTGCTGTTTTGTTAAAGACCTTGCAAACAGCTTTTAACAAAATAAGGTTTCAGTTGGTCTCTGTAATTTAAAACTTGCCATATGTTCATACAGGGAAAGAGGAGGGTCCTGTTTCCTGACAGGTACTGGTGAAAGCAAGCATGACCTGAGCCTTGACCCCTGATTTCAGGATGCACATTTCAGTTGGGCTTTATAAGTTCTGTTTGAGTAATTTTCAATATGTTGTTCATGTAAAGAGCAACTGTGGCTGAGCAAAGGCATAATTGTTCACCTGGAATGATAAATACTTTCTAAAATTAGAAATACTTATTAGAATGTAATGGTTTCTCAACATTTAAATACTGTTCTTGAATTGATCTTTCTGCTCTGGATGTATTTCTGTCTTCACAGTAACATTGCAGTTATTAATCAGTAGCAGAGTTTTTGGGTTTTCATTTTTTCCTTCAATTTTCTAGGTTATTCAACAGAGAAATGAGGAATGTGACCACATTCAGTTTTTAATTGAAGAGAAAGAGTCTAAAGAAGAGGACTACTATGAAGACCTTGACAGATTTGAAGAAAATGGTACCCAGGAGTCTCGTATCAGTCCCTATACTTTCTGCAAGGCCTTTCCTTTCCACATAATATTTGACAGAGATCTGGTGGTCACACAGTGTGGCAATGCTATATACAGAGTCCTTCCACAGGTTAGATAATCCTCATGCATGAATAATTGTAGAGATTGCTAATGCTAGGTGCTTCGCAGGTTTATTTTAAAGATGAATAATTTAGATTTAGGATTCTCTGCCTAAATACAATTTCTGTGTGACTATATAATATTTACTACATTGTGCTCCCGTTGTTTGAAAAAGGGCTGTAAAAATAGCTGTAGTTCTACAATATCTCTGTTCCTTATGATACATGCATGTGCAGTAAGGAAGTGAGCTTGAGCACAGAAAACCTGATCAGCCCCACAGTTTAGGTGTTAGCTTGATACCTGATTTTTTCACTCCAAGATGTGTTTGCTATGAAAATGGTAGATAACTCATCAAAGTAGATGTGAGATAGTCAGTGCAGCTTGGCTTAGGGTTCAGGAAATGGCCCCATGTTACTGTATAGTGTAGCAGCAGGTACATAGTCTGTTACTTGGCAGTACTACTTTCAAATATTTAGGCTGTCAGATGCACAACAGAGGAGCAGAACAGAAGCTGTAGTATACTTCCTTGTTTTGTTTATCAACTAAGATAATCCAAACTATGTTTGTCTCATATATGTGTGTGTGTCATGAATTGAATGCAGCTGTTATTTACATGAAGAGGGTACTCAGAGGTTCATTTAATATTAGGTATTCTGTATATGAACAGGATACCTCAATTCTTGCCTAAAAAAGCTGAGTTTCTAAAAAAGTAGCAATAGCAAAAGCAGTCAGATGAGAGAAGCAAAAAGTAAGATGATGAAAGCGTCAAATGGTCTTTGCAGTTATGTAGGCTGATATTGCATATACCATGTTTTTTCTAAATTATTGAAGTACTTTTAATATGCAATTTTATGCTAGTTGTTTTTTCCTGAAGTTTGTTTTTGGTGAGTTGTCTAAATTTTACAGAATTAATTAATAGAAGAGCCTTTCAAGTGGCTCTGCAAGATTTTCCCCAAAGGCATTCAGTGAACAGCTATAACTGTTAAGCCTAGTGAGAATCCTTATCAGAGTCGATACCTTAGAGAACATAGCTTATGCAAAAGGAAGGCGGTCACTAAGTAGGAAAACACTGGAGAGCTTTATTTACTGTAAAGTGGGCACATGGGAACAGTTTGATAGATAAGGAATATAATAGTCTAACAGAATTTTACAAAGTCATCTTGCAGACTAGAATTGTACTTTGAAGTCAATATTCTCCTGTAAAATTCCTTAACTTAAAAACCTTGTGTTTTAGTGGAGAAATGCATAAATTATGTTTTCTCTTCCATTCAATATTGTCATCCAAGCAAACTGAATGTAACTAGTCCATGTATATAATTAGTCTATGTATATTTTTATTATAAAATATAACTATCTTACTTTACTTCCCCCCCTCCCCTTTTTTTTGTTTGGTTTTGGTTTTTGTTTGGTTTTGTTTTTGTTTGTTTTATTCTAGCTCCAGCCAGGAAACTGCAGTTTGTTGTCAGTTTTTTCTTTGGTCCGACCTCACATTGATATTAGCTTCCATGGGATCCTCTCACATATCAATACAGTCTTTGTACTGAGGACCAAGGTAACTAGAGAATATTCATCTGGCTTTTCTTTAAGTAAGTATGCTTTGGAGAGCTGCTAAGAAGTGCTGGAGGCTCAGAATTCTTCAGAGAAAATTCTTTGCACAGTAGTACAGTCAGTCCCTTTTGAGTCTTGAGCTGAGAAAAAGTCACAGGTGTGAATTCATGTGTAGCTTGTTAAGTAGAATGCTTTATAGCAATAGCGAAGTACATATACTTCAGTTTGATTCTTTACTAGGAGCTAACCCGTATGGCATTGTACGAAAGTAAATATAGAAAGGCAGTTACAATACTTTTGCTTCATAACAATGTGGAAGACAAACATGAAATGTGTTTTTGCTTGGGCCTGTATGTTCATACACACGTCCTTTTCTCTAGAGAGGGCAGGAGAGGAGGTGGGTGATAGGAACATATGCAGGATGTGAAGTAGCACCTGCTCTGGCAAGAAAACTGTACCTGAAAGAAACCAAGATTTTTAGAGATGCTCCTAGGCACTGATAGAACTTCATCAAATAAGCAATACATTTGTACTGTCACAGGAGAAAACAAGAAGTTATGAACATGAGCATAAAGATGCCATGCTTTACATCTTTGAAGTAGCAAATCACAGGATTAATATACAAGTACTGTATGGTTTTCAATTGACAAATCATTTGGAATTTAATGTTGTTTGTAACTCTATTCCAAACTTCCTGACTTACATACATGGCCTGGTGTGTAACACACATAGCATTGCCCTTCTATAATTCTGACTTTCCATCACCAGGAGGGGCTGTTGGATGTGGAAAAGCTGGAGTGTGAAGATGAACTGACTGGCACAGAAATCAGCTGCTTACGTCTGAAAGGGCAAATGATCTACCTGCCTGAGGCAGACAGCATTCTCTTTCTGTGTTCACCAAGGTACTTGAAACCTTAAGAGCTCTATAATACCAATTTTCATTTTACAATTACTAATTTTAAGAACACTTATGAGAGTAGTATTACAGAGATTAGTTGGTTCAAGTATTGATTTCATGGGTTTTGTGTATATACACTGCATTTAAACATCAGAACATGACTGATTACTAAGAAATTCAATATTAGCATTGGGATGCTCCAGCCCAACTTGTACAAATAAGAATTCATTGTGATGCCATGATTTTTTGCAAGCTTTGTTCTTTATTTCTTGCTCTGAGAGTGCTGATAAATTCCAGCATGATTTGTTTTCATATTTGGATTCACATATTTTTGCAGTAGTTTGAATGCGGTATAAGAGTGATGATTATAAAGAACTGAGTGGAATGGGGGATTGCATGGGAGGCTACTTTAGATTAGAGCATATTGAACTAACACACCAGATATGTTAATCTCCTGTATAAAAGGGAGCTACCTTAATGTAATCTATGTACTGAAATATGTACGATTGATATGTTCATAGAACTCATCAATGAGAATTCTGTATTTAAATGCAGAAGTCAAGAACCATGTGTTAACATGAATGAACAGAAATAAGGCATTTTGTACAATGGGTATGTTGTGCAGCTCATCACAAACTCAGAAGCATAATCTTTCTACTGTTACTCAGCTGTTTCTGCTGTTTATTGAGTTTAATTGTATCCCTATTATGTATTTCTCCACATTGCAGTGTAATGAACTTGGATGATTTAACCAGAAGAGGTTTATATCTGAGTGATATTCCACTGCATGATGCTACCCGTGATCTGGTTCTTTTGGGAGAGCAGTTCAGAGAGGAATATAAACTGACTCAAGAGCTTGAGATCCTGACTGACAGATTGCAGCACACTCTGCGTGCACTGGAAGATGAAAAGAAAAAGACTGACACGTAAGAACCAGATCCTGACTTTGAGCTGGAACAGTCACAGCAATATAATATTTATAGATACTGTCTTCAAAAAATAACAGAAACTTGGAAGGAATATAAGAGATATTCAGGACTGATAATTTTGGAGTCAAGAAAGAACATTTTAGTTTAACACCTTCTTTAGATTGTCAAATGTCATCTGCACTCTAGGCTGTTACACAGGTGTTTTTATAGCTCATTCCCTGATACGAAAAGTTAGGAGAAGTGAAATGACAGTCATTTTCATTTTGTGAATTGCCTATAACAGTGGTTTTGCAAACTTTCTTCTATGTAGTCCCTGTAGCCAAGACAATTTTGGTGAATGCCCAGATGCTACTGTTTGACAAATTTCTGCAAACCAGCTGTAGAGCTCTTTGTCTTTTTGGACCACCATGCTAACAAGTTAATAGAGGAGAAAAATATACCTCAAAAAAATGTCTATGTAAAAGTGAAGTTTTGCAATAGGCTAATGCTACAAGTTTGATTTTATCATTAGCTATAGAAATGCTTTTGGGGCTATCTAGTTAGTACTATATAATACTACTGTCTAGACAGAAGTACATAACAATAAAGTGTACACATAGAGCCCCAAATCCATTTCTACAGGCAACTGTAAAATCATACTCACAGCCTTACTCTATGACAACTCAGCTCAAGGACTACTGGCAGGTAAATTAAACAAAAGTTTGTGTGGCAAGCAGTGTGTGGCTGATGGTTGACCAGAGAAGGGCAACAATGTTGGTGAGGGGTTTGGAACACAAGGCTTATAAAGAGAGGCTGAGGGAGCTGGGGTTGATTAGCCTGGAGAAGAGGAGGCTCAGGGGAGACCTTATTGCTCTCTACAACTACCTGAAGAGAGGTTGTAGACAGGCGGGGGCTGGGTCTCTTCTCCCAGGCAACCAGCACCAGAACAAGAGGACACAGTCTCAAGCTGCACCAGGGGAGGTTCATACAGGATGTTAGGAAGAAATTCTTCACAGAGAGAGTGATTGCCCATTGGAATGTGCTGCCTGGGGAGGTGGTGGAGTCACCATCATTGGAGGTGTTTAGGAGGAGACTTGATGGGGTGCTTGGTTGCATAGTTTAGTTGATTAGGTGGTGTTGGATGATGGGTTGGATGTGATGATCTTGAAGGTCTCTTTCAACCTGGTCTATTTTATTCTATTCTGTTCTATTCTATTCTATTCTATTCTTCTATTTATAAAACATAGTTCCTATCTCTGGAACAGAAGAATTTCTTGTGGCTTATGCTTGTTTAGCAGTAGAATTAACATTTGTTATGGTATGAATTCTGTTGACAGATACTGTTTTTCTGTAGAATAATAATGGAAGTTTATTGTAAAAAGACCTGAAAAGGCTGAGTGGAAGAGTCAGAGGAAAAAGGAGACTAAAAAATACTTTTTTCTGTTAATTTCTGTTGACTTGCTTTATAAAATAACTTTATTTGCCTTCTTGGCACGTGCTGGAACAGTGTCATTGCTGTACCATGTGCTAAAAGTATTCACTCATGCAGTAATGAACTTGCCAAAAATGCCACTAGTGGGGGTTTGTGCAGGAGAGTGTGTATCAAATGACGCTGAAGATTTTTGAAACAGGATCTTCAGCTTGCCCACTTAGCTGTGTAAGGAGATAGGTATAGCTTAAGATGGCAGTTAGAAAGTTGAAGGAATACACATGAGACTAGAGTAAACCTCTTTCTGTGTAATTTGGATTTTATTTGCATGATGTGTAATATAAACAATTGTTAATATGTCATAAAGACTATTAATTCAGAAGAAATGCAATAAACCCTAAAAGCAGCATTCTGAAGAGGAATAATGTATCAATGCATGGATTGCATTTGAAGGTGGAAAATGTTGATCTCTTTGTGACCGTTTTTGTAGTTTTTAAGGTTCTGTGAGCAAAACTAGATTATATGAGCTGAGGATATGGTAGAAACACTGAAGAAATAAACAAAAGTCATCCAAGATACTATTGACAGGTCATGTCAGAAGAACTGCTGATGTAAACCAGTTCCTGTTTCCTATTCTATTCTATTCTATTCTATTCTATATCCTTCAGTAAACATTTTGCATTGCTGTTTGCTGTGGAAAGTACTGAGCTGATATTTGAAGACTGCTGATTAAAAGACTTTTCTCAACAGTTTTTTTGTTTTGCTTGTGCCTTTCTTTCCTTACACATTTAGATTACTGTACTCTGTTCTACCACCATCAGTAGCAAACGAGCTGAGACATAAGCGTCCTGTTCCAGCTAAGCGGTATGACAATGTGACCATTCTTTTCAGTGGCATTGTTGGATTCAATGCCTTCTGTAGTAAACATGCCTCTGGAGAGGGAGCTATGAAGATTGTTAATCTCTTAAATGATCTTTACACAAGATTTGATATTCTGACTGATTCACGAAGGAATCCATTTGTTTATAAGGTAAGCAGAAAATTTGTAAAGTATTTGATCTGTGACGTTTCAATACTGTCATGTCACCTTTTGCAACCTTTGTGTTTTGGGCTTTTTTAAGAAAATAGCTATGTTGTCAATCTTTGAACTATGTTACTTGATTTTACATAGCTAAAGAAGGGTATGTTGTTTATCTCTAAATGTGAGGAGGAACATAAAGGGCTTAGTTGTCAGCAGGATTTCTGCACAGTCACCCAATAGGGGGAAATATAAATCTACTTCCATGCTGAGCAGATACAAATGCAAACAGTTTGTGGTTCTGCTGATCCTCTGCTTTTTCAGGCATATGCCTGACAGTAAATTGCAATTTATTATTCTTTTTTTCTTTCAATGTGAATATTGTTCCTTCATTAGGAATGAGTTGTACTTGCAGATGTGGCTGGTAGCAGGTAGGTAGGTGGAGATACATGCATCCCAGATATTTATGTACATGTGTGTGCTTTTGTGTTTATCTATATAAGATAAAATCCTAGCTTTCATTATAAATCAATTTTATATACATTATCAAATTAATTAAGAATGTGAGTCAAAACAAACATTTTACAGAAATTCAGAAGACTCCACAAGAGAAGCTCCAGTATGTACAATCATAATGTAATTTTAATATGTTACTTTCTGGGTGCAGAATAAATTCTCTCCAATAACAAGCAGAGATGACAGAAATTAGGGGAAGGGAAACTACTTGAAAGGAGAAGCAGTCTTGAAGGAAGTACTAGGTCTATTCTAGTACTATAAAGCCCATGATGATGAAGTAATAGGAAAATATATCTCTTGATAGGTGGAAACAGTTGGGGACAAGTACATGACAGTGAGTGGCCTCCCAGAGCCTTGCATTCATCATGCACGATCTATCTGCCACCTGGCATTGGATATGATGGAAATAGCGGGCCAAGTTCAAGTAGATGGTGAGCCTGTACAGGTTAGTAAATGTGGGGGCTTGAATGAAGAGCCCATTCTTTCATATAATGATCGTACTTTGAAACGTGACAATGCTCAAGTCCCAGTCCATGCAAGCTTTTTTGTCATTAGCTTTTGAGACTGATATCTACAGATAATATGAAGAGTCATACACAGATGTGACATGCAGAATTCCCAGACTTTAAATGTAATTATTGTGCTTAACCTTTTAAAGGACTAAATTAGGTGCACATCATTCATGCCTGTTTTCTGATAATGTCAATCTAATCAACAAATTCCCACTGTGCATCAAGTACAATTCATTGAACCTTATTCATCTCAAATAAACTGAACAGTAGTATTCCCTCACTGATCTTTTTGATGCCACTTGAAATTCTCACATCAGCATGGGAAAATACTGCATTAAAAAGAAAAGCACAATTCCACAGGCAGTTATGGTGGTGATAACTGGCAGCAATGTATATTAGTGGAAGTTCACTTGATGGATTTTATGAAGTTGTTGTATTAATACAGAACCAGGGAGGCTGTATTGATTTGTCCTCATCAGAAGGCTGTGGCAGCAAAGTAATGAGTGTGATAAGTGTTTCTGTTTACATGAATGTTCCTGGTCTAACACCTAGTTTAGATCTGTGTACTTTGTCAGTGAGCAAAAAAAGTGAGAAGGTTGGATTTGGAACTTTACAATAACCAATGTGCTATACGAATGAGCTCCAAATCCCTGTCCTATGTCTTGAGCTTTTAAATGCAAAACACCATGATGTTTCCACTGAGAAACATCTTTTTTTTTTTGGCCTGTGCCATCCATTTTTATATCTGAGCACTCATTAAACAGACCTGTAGAGTGTGCTGGTCCACTATTTTTTTGTTACATAATGCATAATAGCAGCATAGAATCATAGAATCAATAAGGTTGAAAAAGACCTCAAAGATCATCAAGCCCAACCTGTCACCCAAGACCTCATGACTACTAAACCATGGCACCAAGTGCCACGTCCAGTCCCCTTTTGAACACCTGCAGGGATGGTGACTCCACCACCTCCCTGGGCAGCCCATTCCAATGGCTAACAACTCTGTGACAAACTTTCTCCTCACCTTGAGCCTAAACTTCCCCTGGTGGAGTTTGAGACTGTGTCCTCTTGTTCTGTTGCTGCTCACCTGGGAGAAGAGACCAACCCCTTCCTGGCTACAACCTCCCTTCAGGTAGTTGTAGAGAGCAATAAGGTCTCCCCTGAGCCTCCTCTTCTCCAGGCTAAACAATCCCAGCTCCCTCTGCCTCTCCTCATAGGGCTTGTGCATGGAATGGTTCATGCTGGAAACAGTATGGAATTTGTTCTTTCATATGGGAGGCAAAGCTGTGACACTGCACTGCAGTTAAAAAAAAAAAAAAGGTGACACAAAACCACAAAATGCAAGGCTCTGAAGAAACAGAAGTGACATATTGGAAAAATGAACTCTATCTAAATGAACTCTAGCAGATAGAAATGACACAATACCTGTATTTAGTCAGACACATCAAATTAGTTGTGTTGATTTTGAATATTCAAACTTTGTTTTTTCTTTCTGAAGATAACAATAGGAATCCATACTGGTGAGGTAGTCACAGGTGTTATAGGCCAAAGGATGCCACGTTACTGCCTCTTTGGAAATACTGTCAATCTAACAAGCAGAACAGAAACTACTGGAGAAAAGGGAAAGATCAATGTCTCTGAATATACCTACAGGTGAGTGATGCAGTATTTGTATTGGCATTGACATCTTCAAAGAAATCACTTTGTTGAAGTGATTATGGAGTTGAAAGTGACAGAATTCCTGCAATGTTATTTAAGTACACGAGTTGTCATGAAACTGTGTGGCAGACTGGGTTATGATATACTGTTACTGGTATGCAAAGAAAATAGTGATCTAGACATAGATTTGACTCTTGTGTTAATTTGATCATGTATCTGTAGCATGTTCAATATTTTGTGTAGTGCATGCATAGTATACCCATTTATGTATTTTCTCTTTCAATTTCAGGTGTCTTATGACACCAGAAAATTCAGATCCCCAATTCCACCTGGAGTACAGGGGTCCGGTTTCTATGAAGGGCAAAAAAGAACCGATGCAGGTTTGGTTTTTGTCCAGAAAGAATACAGAGACAGAGGTATGACTAACCAGAGTGTAATTTTGAATTTTTTTAAACAAGGCATAAACATGACAATTAAATCTAAACCACTGAGGTCCATTTGCATTTGCAGAACTAAACGTTCCCTAGAGAAAATGTAGTTTTGTACAACAGTATTTCACAAATGCATTTACTATCTTGACAGCACATTAAAGTCCTTGGTTTTTTGTCCTTGTAGTTTATGCAGTCCCTGAAAGAATACTTTTGATTTTAAAAAGTCCTTGAGGGAGTGCCAAGTGTTTAAATATTTATATCTCACTCGTACAGATTTCTCCACTGTACTAGATTTTGCAATACAATGTCCTTTTATTTTTTAGCTGACATTTTGGCGTATCAGAACTTCTAAATTCACCATTTGCATTCTTAGAGTGAGTGAATAACAATGTGCCTTCAAATATTTAGGCAGTAGTCCAGCAACTACTTGCAAGCAGGTTCATACCTATTGTACATGATGGTTTGTTCACTGCAGATGGATGTACTTGTTCAGAGTCTTGTGTGATAGAGGTCTTGTTTAAGAAATGTATGGGGTGAAAGCTATTTTAAATGACATGCGAGCCTAAATCCTCTTCTCAGATTAGGTAAAGCTCTTCAAGCACTGAGTGGTCTTAAGGCTTATGCCTTAATGTCAGAAGTGCGGGTATTTACTGTACAAAATCTTATTAAAAGACAATGAGGTCTAGGCTTATAAGTCTGCTACAAACTTAGACAATCACATTACAGCATGCCAGCTGATAGCTGAGCAGGTACATACATTCCACCCATTGCCAACGCTGATTTGCCATAGCTGAACAGGTACATACATTCCACCCATTGCCAACAGGGAGTTAAAAAAGGGTTAAAGTAATTTATATAGCTTGAATGTTGTCCTGAAGTAATAAAAAAAGAAAGTGGTATAAGCTAATGTATTTAGTCTCAAAACCACACGAGTAAAACAGTGAAAGTCATCAATTACCTTGGCTGAAATTATTCTTGTAAGTTACAGGAAATTGTTTATGTGTCTGGATACTCATTGGCTTCTGAAAATGAAATTTAGGTTGTTAATCTGGGCTCTTCAGGAGATTTGATCCAGATTTCTTACTGCAGGTACCCAAGTCTACAAATACTGACTTTTAGTGGTAACTCAGAATTAACCTCCAGTACTAAACTTCAGGGGAGAGCTTGTACTTAAACTCTGCTGAAGACTGTATTTTAGTATATCTATTATTTACAATCATATTCTGGGTGCCATTTTTTTATACTACTTTTGTTTATTTTATTGTATATCAAGATTAACTATAATTTCACTTGATTACCACTCTTTCAAATCTATAGGTGTATTGAAAATATATTTTAATTAAACACCTTTCACTTTTTCTGTGTTATAAATTATATCCTATGATTTGTAGCAGGGCACATTGTAATTTTAAACATAACATTTCAGAGGGGTACTGAGGCAAGTGCGTATTTTCCTTGTTTCAACCTCACAGGTGATTAATATGAATATAGGATTCAGATAGGTTCGAATTTTAAATATTGCAGTTTCCTTCTGGAGATCTTGTACAATAGCCTGTTTTGTTAATCCTCACAGCAGTCCTGAGGCGTATGTGCTGATACCAGTATGTAGTAATCAAGCTTTGTAGAGGAGGACATGGAAGCAGGAATAAACCTGAAAGAAAAATACTGCCAGACTGATTTTCAGGAGCACTTAAGACTTACAGTTTAAGCACACTAAAAAAAAATCTCTCTAATGTTTGTTATTTTTCCTTAATTCTGAAATTCATATATACACGTCATTCTTATAGGTAGAAGAGCTTCTGGCATTACAGATACCAATAATAAATTATAAATAATAAACAATAATAAAGTTTGGGAGAATAGGAGACTAGAAAGATACATTCATGTTGTGATTTGAACTGTTAATTATTTTCTCAGAGGTGATTTTGAAAAGTGAAATATAATCCTCTAACCTTTCCTTTCTTTTTCACTCCCTGCACAATTTCACCTGTCCATACATAAAAAGATGCACTGAGGTTTACTCCTTTAAGATTTTCTGAGTTTCTCATTGTTTTGTGAAGGTACTTTTGTGTTATTCTTGCACTTTACAGGCTGTACATAATAGTTGTACTACAAAAGCAGAAATCAGATAATCAACCTTTTACAGTAATCACTTTGCTTTAGGCAATGGTGTAGTTTTGGTTTTCTTTTCAGAATCTTTCTCTAATCTTTCAAACATATACACGTGCTAGAGTGTTAATTCCAGGGTGACTGTTCATAACATTAAAGTTGGTAGATTAACGTCTTTAGAAACTACTTCGTCCGTTTTCTGGAAAGTCACCCCAGAATATTCACCCCAGAATACTGTAAGAAGTGACTTATGGAAGTCAACACAAAAACCATCCTGAAGATATTCTGATATGCTGATTAGTCTTTTACTGTGATGTTTTCTACCTCCAATATCTTTAAATCTACGATAGACTCACATTAGTGATATATTCTCTAAACATTTGAAAATCTGTATTTTACCCTAAAGCCTAGTAAGTAACATGTGGTTGAAGTGGGCATAGAGATGTGAAAACAAGACTTAAAATATGCTGTCTCTCTGCTAGGCCTGTAGAAAATGATAGTGTTGGAGCAACTTAGCATACCTCAGACTTGATTCTTAAGTTGGCATCTCTAATATCAGTCATCATGAGCAGTAATTACTTCTAAGAAAGACCTGAGTTACAAGAATCAGTTTTGGAATGCTTCTCCCTTGATTTTTTCCACTGAAGATGTCTCTTCCATGATACCATTACAGCAAAAATTCAAACTGCATCAGATGTAGACATAGAACAAAAGCAACTGTGACCAATTACTCATTTTTGCATCTGCTTTTTTGCATGATGTAAGACTAATTATTGCTATTGTTGCTATTATAACAGAGGTTCAGCTGCAGCTTCTCTCTTGAGAAACAGATTTATTGTAAAAATTAAACTGTGCAAAGGGCTTAAGAATGTCAAACTGGCATAATTTCCCAATTTTCAAACATCTTTCTCTTCTGCCCTGTCCCCACATTACTGATTGGAACAAGTTAAAAGCATCTCAGTCAGAGCAGTGTTTCTTCAGGGAATGCAGGAATTGTTACATGTACAAAATAAAAGCGTGCATTACCCATGCTGTGTTTTATGATTTTTATTATTCACTGATGCTTGTTGCGAGTTGTAAAATTTATTTTGTCAGTGCACTGACCTCCCATGTTGTTGCTTCAAAAAAAATGCCTTAACTTCTCAAATTCTACTTGCATGCACTCAAGGAAACAAAGCAAGATGCTTTCTGAGCTGAGGGAAGAGGAAGAGGACACTGGATAGGGCGCAGTGCTGTCTCCAAATAGGGTGCCAGGCAGTAAGGTTGAATTACGAATGTTATTTCACATCATATCTCCCATTGCCATGTGAAGTACCATTGTCTTTTTCCCTACTCCTGAAATCATACTCAGCATTTTTCTCCAGGCTTGCTTGCTATTTTTGTTTTCCTTAATGTTTGGTACTGTTATGTCTGCTATAAGCATGTACTTCAAGCTTTTTTTTTTTTGGTTATGGTATGCATTTTTGCACGTCAGTCATGTGGCCCTTCCTACCACCACATAATATTAACTAAGATTTTGGATTATGCACGTCATAACTAACCACTTCAGTCTGATGCTTCACTCCTTCATCTTCATCTCTGAAGTATAGTGGTTATGTGAATCAGTGACATGTATGGAAAGACAGGCATTTCAGTTGTTGGGAAGAGCAATGAACCTAAAGGATTATTAAAAAACCCATAATACCTAAAGCAGCATTATGAAAATTCTTGTATAAATGTTGTTTATTGATTTAGTTCTGTTGTTGCTGTACTTCCCGTTCAGATTGTGAATAACACGTGATGCACTGTAAATTCCTGGTTAGAAAAAGATTCCTCTTTTGATATCATCCTGCATTTTCCCTTTGTAGAAAATACAATGTAAACATTTTCTATATTGAAAGGGAGCAGTTGTTTGTCTGATACTGCCATTTGAAGCATGTGCCAATGTACTTCTGCTGAAATGCTGTTCACTTGCAATATATTTCTCATTGGTTTGTATTAACTAAATTGTCATACTAATAATAGATTGCTGGACAATTTTAGACAACGTGTAGTGCTTTGATCCTTTTGTATTGGAGCCTTCAGAACTGAAAAGCACGCTGCTGGGACTTGGTTGTCGTAATTGCCTTTGGTTTGGTCTCCAATTTTTCAGGAATGGTCTTACTTTAATTCCTTGGGAGGACCTGTTAATATTGGAGGCGTGATGGAGGCATGATGGCATAATTAAGGGATGGAAAGCTGGTAAAGGGACATAGTGTCTTTTATCGGCTGATACAGTTAAAGTGAACAAGGTTTCAGATGCATAGACCTTTCATAACTTCAGTATACAGTACATTTTTATGTGAATAAGATCTGTTCTTATCTGAATATTTGCATTACTAAATAGGATAGTGCAATTACTTTGTGTATAAAAATTGTCTATATCCAGTATACCTTATCAGCACAGAATATATATGTGTAAATGTTTCATGTTAATGTGCAAAAGAAATTGCAATAAATTATTTTTTCCACTGACTTTCAGAAATTTTTGGATTTTCTTTTCAGTGAAAGCTGTTTCATTGTTTGATACAAAATAAGTCTGTTTTCCTTTCCATAATTTGAAATCTCAAGTTTCAAAAATTTATCAAGTCATTGTTTCAGTGTCTGCAGAAGTCTCCCACATTCAGGTTAATGGAACACATGCTCAGATTGGTGTTAAAATATGTAGATTAAAGGTGCAAAAATATTAGACACTTTGAGCAGGATGTATACTACCAAATGACTCTGGGAAATGAAGAAAGGACACCACATAGATTCCTTTCCATCACCTCACTGTTGGACAGAACTTATCCTGGCACTCTGTGGGAGATTGCTCTTGCTTTAATAGATACACGGCATCAATTTGCATTTAAAATAGATGAATCTTGCCAAAAGTGTAATCACAGTTCCTAAAGACATGGAATTTGCAATGGCTGAGGTTATGCAGTGACATAATGCATGCAAATGAATGTGAAGTACCTGGAGCTTCTGTACTACACTTCAAGCTGATGGAACATGGCATGCCAGAAAACTCAAATAATGCTCTGAGTTTATATTTTTCCTTCTTAATAATTTCAGAGTACTAAAGCTCCTGTTAAGTTATTCTGTGACATAACCAATTTTGTAAAGCACTAGAATAACAGCTCATATATTGTGTTCACAAAAGAACTTTTTATCTTAACCAAACCAGTACAATTCTTAATTGCTAAAACTGGTCTTCACTTAACTGCAGCATTCATAGACTAAAATTATACTTTGGTTAAATATTACTGTTCAGATAACAGCTAAAAGCTTCTTCAGGTATTTAATTCTTTAGTGTGTGCTCTGTTGCCTCTTTCATTTAAATATAGCAATTTATTTTCTTCAGTAGAAGCCCTCTTGCTGAAACATGAGGCAGATTAATTACCAAAGTTTGTTTCCAAAAGTCTTATGAATGTGTCTGTTTTATTTTAGTATCTCTTGTAAAAAAGTTGAAAGAAGAAGAAGAAAAGGGAAAGCAGCAATAAAATTACAAATTATGGAATGCTTAGCTGTTTGTAATCTTCTGGGTCATATGCTTTGCTTTGAATTCAGATGTGCAAAAAAAATTGGGTTTCTGTGATGTTATTAATTAAGGCTGTGGCCATGCAGAGGACTCTGCTACACTACTGCTGCCTTGAAATTGGCTTCCATAATTCAAAGCTGAGTAGTCTGATTGTCACTAGTGTTCCTCAGATCATATACTCCATTTTTCCCCCTAATACAGGTCTTGAAAAACTGCAGTAGGACTCAATGGCTTCAGTAAATCTTGAAGTAAGCTTAAGTGTGTACTCTCAATTTGTAGAAGTTACACTATAAAGGCTTCCACAACCAATGAAGCCATTTGGTAACATAGCCCTTATTTTCAGATGATCTTTTCATTGACCTTCTGCATGTGGAATTCTGTAATAACTTCATTTTTCAAAATGTATATGGATAGGCAAATATGTGTGTTTACTTTTTTTAGCATAAAATATTATCAATTCTAGCATAGTCAGAGGCATCACAGTATCACAGTATCACCAAGGTTGGAAGAGACCTCAAAGATCATCAGGTCCAACCTGTCACCACAGACCTCATGACTAGACCATGGCACCAAGTGCCACATCCAATCCCCTCTGGAACCCCTCCAGGGACGGTGACTCCACCACCTCCCTGGGCAGCACATTCCAATGGCGAACGACTCTCTCAGTGAAGAACTTTCTCCTCACCTCGATACATACTTTTTAATCACCATTGAAGACATTGTTTTCTCATCTTCAGCTCATCTTTTTCTCATCTGTGTAAGTTTAAGGTTTAGTGTACATACATAGTTAACCTGGAGATGTTGTTTCATGATGGAGATGCCAAGAAAAAGTCAACATTTTTTTATTAAATACATGTGTCCTAGGACAGTCTTTTTTGCTTGCTCTCATCACTAGGCATGAGTAATTTTCATGCTGTGGTACCTGTGGGTAAATGTTGACTTGTATGTCCAGTTAGAATACAGCACTACAGTTGGAGACAATTTCCATTGTGTCTTGCATTCCCAGGTATGTCACATTTTAACTATGATACTTGCTTATCTTCGGAATGTATTTTTCCTGCCACCATGGCACTGCAACAGTAGGAAGCATACTCTCTGACTAAGTGCTGTAGCCTGTCAAAAAGAGTCAAGTGACAAAAAGCCACTGTTTACTTTTCTTATTACACTACCTACAAAATGAAGAGATACTGAAACATGGGAGATCACTCAATAGCCAACCAATAAATCTGAGTAGGTCTTTGCTGGCACAGCTGCCTGTCCCCAGTTTATGTGTTGCTTGTCTAATGGAAAAGCCTGTTCTGTGTCAGATGATGTCATGCTTTATAATTAAATGCTGCAGAGTGCTAATATGGTTTCCCTCTGTTGCTACAGTAAATCCATGCAATCTATGTAGAATGTTACAACAGCCTTGAAGAAAACAAAAAGGAAATCATGCTAGGCTGTTTTGTCAGGTTTTGAATGCTCTGCAGGGCTGACAGGATAAAGCATAGCAGTTGCTTTGTGTATGATCCTGCCTGTAGGTCTCAGACCTGACTTTAAGAGCCATCTTAAGGTAATGGCAGTGAAGTTGGCAGAGGTGCGCTCTTAGAGTGTTGCTGTGCATAAGTTCAGGGTGCCCTTGTTTGTGCTTTCCAGTCTAAGAGCAAAGACATACTTCTCCACCTTCCATAAGTAATAGGAATACTTCTCCTACATATAACAAGACAGTGCCCTGGAAGAAAACAAAACAAAACAAAACAAACACCAGAAGACAGGTACCTCCGTGTCCCATTGTAATACCACTGGGGGAAAACTCAACTGAAATAAAATTTCAGTTTGCTTTGTAAACAGGATGGAGGAACACACTTTAGAAAAGGAAACTCTGCTCAGTTGAAACTTAAAGGGAGGCAGTGGGATGGGTTGCTGAGTTTGTGTTAGTCTTGAAAACTAGAGTTTTGTTCCCAAAGACAAGAGCTGCAGCTGCTCTGGCCCTGCGCTGGCTCTGCTGGATTCACACTGTCCTGAAGGGTCAAACCCCAAGACAGGCCCTAATCCAGAGAATGGGCTAAGCACCTGTGAATGTGCAAACCTGGACACTTCCTGGGGTCCAGATGGTCAAGGCAAATGTGTAGCATGTGTTGCTAACCTTGTAAGCACCTGTGAGTGTGCAAACTTGGACACGTCCTGGGGTCCAGATGGTCCAAATAAACATGTAGCCCACAACACACCTGTGAACTGTGCGTGCCTCTGGCCCTGGCTGGACATGCCCCATCCTATAGGTCTAGTTATCAGGTTTCTCTGTTACCAAAGGACATTAATTGTCTTGGGACAGTATTTAAACCAGATGAGAAGTTAGGCGACTTGCCTTGTTCTCACCCAGACGGCAACAAGAGCCAAATGCTGCCCCAGTAGCAGGTGAAGGGCCTGCCCTAGCAGACCAACTACACCTGGGCCTTGTTCTTAACACAAAAAGACAAGAGCCAAATGCTGCCAGTGTAGCAGATGAAGAACTTGCCCTAACAGGCAACAGCTGCACCTGGGCCTCGCACCTAAACCAAGGCAGAAAAGGGGAATCTCCAAGAGAAATGAATCCTGGAAGAGCCACAGAAAGGCTGCAGCCCAGTGATGGAGCACACCAGAGAGACAGGACTCCGAGCCCTCTGCAAGCCAAGGGCTGCTCGAGTTGTAATCACAGAATCTGGGAAGATACCAGACTGAGGAGCAAGCTGTGAGTACCTGGATAATCTGCCACAGAATCCCATTCATGGAAAACCGCAGATCGTGGCACATTTATTGCCAATTTGAATTGCTGTATTGGAAATTCTTAGTTCTGTGCTTAAATCATTTAACTGTCTTTGTATGTGGAAAGTAATACCCACAACCACATAACAGAACCTGTAAATATACTTTGTAAATAAGTTACAGCAGTGTTTGAAGATACCACCACCCAAGATATTAAATAGTATAATACATAGAAATACTCATTTTATTACCCACACTTAGCCTGGCAGTATATACCCTCTACTGAAGCACCACAATGTTGTCAGAGATGTTTTGATAAGACATTTGCTCAAGTCCAAGCCTCTTTTTTGTTGTTTGCTGGTTTTTAGCAAGAAGAGTAATTGTTCATGGACAGCAACTCAAAACTGGTTAAATGAAAGTGTTACATGCTATAAAACATGTGAAAAGTAACAGTAGCAGGGCCTTGTTTTGCCCTGATCCTCACAGAAGTAAAAAGACATTAACAGTTTCAAACAGGTCATATAAGGGTGGAAGAGGAGCTGCCTGAGAAGAGATGTGCCTGTTTTCTTTATTTCTTTTAAAATCAAACTTGGTAGAAGTACTATGAACTGGATAGTTTTACCCTATCATGTTTTAGTGTTTATTATCTGTTTATAGATTATTTATACATGATAGAAAAGAGGAGTTAATTGACAGGCCACGTCTTTGGTGCTGAGTTACTTTTTCTTTATTAGGCTGTGACATGAACACAAACATTGCACAGTGTTCCTGTCAGGTGGTTCCTGTCCTTCTACATCCTTCTGGCTGCTTGCCTTTGTCTTGGGCTGTCACCACTACCAAGAGCAGAGACTGCAGTCCCAGTAAACCATGTTACATGATGTCAGGGCTTGCAACTAATACCCAGGAAAAACTATCATTGAAGGCAACCAATACATTCTGCATTAAACAAATGCACACAGACAGTAGGGATAATCTACTTTTACAGATAGATTATGGCTGGAGATAATTTAAAAGACTGCATATGTTTTGCAGGGATGAGGAGGAAGAAAAGGCAAAAATAATCAAAGTGGAACTCTGGCTATTAGCATTCAATTATTCTTCCTCCCCAACTCTCTAAATGGCCTAACCTTGATAACTCTTCACTTGTAAAAGGAGAAAGGAGGTGCAGGAGGCTGTACCTACCTACCAAACATGCAACTTCAATATGTTGACCTCTCTGGTTTCAGTGATGATTTGCACAGATGACATGCCATGTTTCTTCTTTTTTTGAGCAAGGACAGTGCCTCAGGAGGTAACCTGATACTGGTTTTTCTCCCAGCACTGTGTAGACACACAGAAGAGACACTCAGAAGTATGATCTGCAATCACAGTCTGCTGACAGACAGGGAAGGGTCAAGAGTTTGCTATGGCTGCAAGACTGTGTGCCTCAAAGATCAACCTCTTCTGCTGTTACCATTCTGGCAAAACAGTACAGAGAAGTACCTGTCCATCAGCTTTCAGGTATTAGTGAAGCACAAGGTCACCTTTCTAATTGTTGGTTTTCTCCTAACTAGCAGGCAGCTCTCTGCTGTGTCTGCAGAACTCCTTTGTTTAAAAGACAAGGAATTAATCACCAAGCAGTCACCCATTTGTGTACTTTTGCATAGAGTAACAAGAATTCTGCATTTAAAAGGTGCATTTCCTGTTTGGTTTTATGAAAGACATGAAGGTTTAAAAAGCAAGCTAATTTCTGTTTTTTCTCAGCACAGGAACTGTTAGAATCCTCATCTCTTTGATTCTCCTTAGAAATATGAACCAATGCCTCCCATTGGAATTGTGAAAAGAAATAGTCAGCTCTTATGTTGGAAACTACATCCTTCCTTTTCCCCAGAGAGATAATTTCCCCTATTGGATGTATCTTTGAATACAGTTATTAATTTGCTTAAAGTATTCTTGATTTCTAGACAGAATCTTCTGCCAAAAGTTTCTTATCAGCGTATTGTACTGAACGCTTCTCACAGCTTACGCAGAAACTGGCAATGTTAACGAGAGAATTTAGTCATGTCTCAGCAATAAAGAATGTATAGATTGTCTCCAAATTTACATATAAACCTCATAATCCAATATTTGTTGGTGTACCCAGAGGAGCTTATATGAGCAAGTATTTGCTGGCTGAAACTTGAAGATGTCAAAACAGCTGAGTGGTAGAATGCTGGACTGTTCAATATGATTCAAAACTGTTGCTGCCCCTGCTCCTTTTTCACATAACAGTTGCATAACATTCCTGCCATCCCGAAGGAGACTCGGGAGGAGTCATGACCATTGCTTATGGCAGTGCTGTTGCTGTTGTCTTCTCATTATTTAGGCCATTTGTTTTATGTTAAGCCATAAAGGCTTATGTTAAGCTTTTTTTGTGAGTAGTAGGAATGAGGGAGCACGTAATAGCCGTTATCTACCTAACCCACTTCCCTAGTTGACTTTAAGGTGTCATCCCAAAACACTTTGGCACTTTGAATCTGGTGCATTAAATTAAAGGACAGGACAGATGCCTTACAGTTTTCTAAGGGTGATAGATCTTTGGAACAGAGTTCACATTTTGTGAAGTACTCTGCACAGTGGAGCCCTCATCTGAATTGGGATACTGGAAAGTATAGACCAACTAGCAACTTACTCGTCAGAACAAATGAAGTCTCTAAAATATGGTGCTGTATGGCATGATATGACTTTGTTTCTTTCAGGAGGTTTTTAGAATTATATAAGTCTCTTTGTAACAGTTTTGCCCTTTTTTTTCTGCTCACCCTCCCCCCTCCTCCTGCCTTATTTTCCTACTCGTTACTGTTTGTAGGTTTTCTTGTTTCAACAGTGAACAACTTCTTATAATTAGTCTTACAGCAGACATTTTGTGATGATCCTCCAGTTAAATAGTTATTGTTTTTCTCATACCTGGTTTGTTTCACATCAGTCATTGTTTGCCACTTTTATTTATACATTGCTCAGAAGTTTGAACTAAAAAAAACCCACCCAAAATTCCATTTACTCAGGCTGCAGGAAAATATCAAGATGTGATGTAATGCTTTCAGACTAAAGCATGCACAATCTGTTAGTGAACTGTAAGTTTACATGGTCATGATCTGAAGTTGTTTGGCATTTTTAGGTTGTAAAATGGCTGGACTCTGGATCAAGCCTATAACAAATTATTCGTAGGTTCATAGAATGGTTTGGGTTGGAAGGAAACTTAAAGATCATCTAGTTCCAACACCCCTGCCATGGGCAGAGACAACTTTCACTAGACCAGATTACTCAAGGCCTCATCCAGCCTTGCCTTGAATGCATCCAGGGAAGGGGCATCCGTGACCTCCCTGGGCAACCTGTTCCAGTTTCTCACCATCCTTACTGTAAATAATTTCTTCCCAATATCCAGTCTGTCTACCCTCCTCAAGCTTTAATCCATTCCCTCTCATGCTGTCACTACAAGCCCTTGTAAAAAATGTCCATTCCTGACTTTCTTGTAGGCCTTCTTCATGTACTGGAAGGCTGCAATAAGGTTTCCCTGGAACCAATTTTTTCTCCAGGCTGAACAGCCCCAACTGTTGTAGCCTGTCCCCACATGGGAAGTGCTCCAGCCCTCTGACCATCTTCATGGCCCTCCTCTGGACCCACTCCAGCAGTTCCTAGTCCCAGTCCTTCATATGGTGGGTAGAAATGTTAAAGATTTTATTCAGGCTTACAAATGTAGCAGGCCAGGCAACCAGCAGGAAAATACTCCAGGACACCATGGTTAGTCCTGTTAGCTAGGAGTCATAGCAGGCTTTCTAAATATGTTTTCTTTGGCAGCTACTGCACACAAAGACGTGTTGTTACCTCAGGAAAAGAAATTAGAATTCTTATCTATACTTATTGGGAGTATCAGTCACAGAAAATGCACAAAGAATTGAGTCATTGTTGTGGGAGGCATATGGGTTGAGCTGAACAACATCAGAAGCAAATGTTGGTTTTTAATGAACACTTTTTGCGTGTTCTATGGCACGTTTGCAGCTTTAAGAAGCCCACATTTTTCACAGCTTGTATATGAAAGTCTTCCTTCTAACTGGTTCTATTTCTTATCTTCAGTTGATTCACAGTTTAAAAGGAAGCCTTTAAGTATGCAATAGATACATCAGCAGTGGTCAAAAACAATCATCACTCCTGTCTGGATTACCTATTTGGCAAAGCTTAAATAGGTGGCAGTAGATACAGGAATTTAATGCTGTGCTTAGACTGACACCCACAAGGGACACAACCTGTGTTAATCTAGGTGTTCAGCACTTTAAATCAAAACAGCTGTGTAGGTTGAGAGTGGCTTTGAAAGTGTCACAAAGGAAGCAGAAATAATAACAATTATTACATGAACTACAAACCTTTTTATCAAGGATCCTGTAGTGAACTCAAAACATTGCTAAATTTTCTAAACCTCAAGGTAATTTCTTTGAAAGCAAATCACACAATCAGCAAGACAAAACTAGATATGCACTTAACCAGGCTTCATGTTGCAAAATGACACACTGTTCTAGAGGTAGATGTGGGTTAGTAATTGTCTGGCATAAACAACTACATGTGTGAAATCTCTCTCTGTGTGTCTCTCTGCTACGGTTTTGTAAAAGCACTCCTGACCCCGAAAGAACTTGGTTTTTAGAAACCCAGCACCTTGAGTGCATTTTCCCTGAGCTGGGAGATGCATAAGGAATCCCTGTTCACACTATTTGTGTGTATAGTGGGAAGGGCCATGTTGGAGTTTTCTCTGAAGAAACTTTCTTTCGTATGGTGATTTTGCTTCTAGCAAGGAATCAGCAGAGGTGAACTTCTAACAGATAAAGGGACTTCAAGAGGGTTAACAGAGCCAGGACAGTCATGAGCAGTATCAACAAGATATGATGCTATCCCTGGATCTACATCAGTATCCCTATCATAGCAGAGCTTGTGATTTATAACCCAGTCATGTTTCAGCATTTCTGTAAGTAATTACTACAATATGAGCTTGGAGCTATTTCCTGTATCCTGAGTTCAGTAAGCCTATCAACTGTTTTACAGTAACTAGATATACTGATGCTTGCAGCATCAGGGACATAAATTCTAAAGTACTGTGTACTTTGACAGGGAATATGAATGAACCATTATGATTTATCTTGGTCTGGGATCTTTTAGAATTGCAAGATGATCCTTGAGTTTCCAAAATATGGAACACCCCTAAAGCAATGCTAAACTGGAAAAGAGCCATAAGAAAACAAGGGGGTGTATCATACTGCTGTGAGGTACTAGCTGGGTAAGGAATACTGCTTTCCTGAAGTTTTGCCAGAAAGATTCAAACACAGTGCAAGCACATGTATTAGAGCTAGAGGGTAGACACAGTGAACTACCTTCAAACGTGAGCGATTGTATAGGAGAAGTCTTTTCTTCCTGCATAGTTCTATCCTAAGGAATTGATGAGGATTAAGAAGATTCTTTTATCTTGACCAATATTTTCTTAAGTAACAGTAGATCAGTTGGCTTTGTAACCTCCTTAGGGAATACTTTGATCAAGTTATTTTGGTGCAAAAAGGGAGTGGCTGTGTATTTTTGCTTGCTTGTTTACCTCAGAAATTAATCTAAATATCATGCAGCAAAGACACTGCCACCTAGTAGAGGGTAACATCAGGTTTGCCAGCAGCTCCTGTGAAATATTTATTCAGTTCATGGATCATTAATCAAAGTGAAATAATCTGGCATAAATTATACTGAGTAATTTCATAAAAGGTGCTGGCAAATAAACTCCACTCAAGCTCTTGCTTGCGAACAGAAGACTAAGGTAAGTGGGGCATCTACTGGTGAGATCCTGCAATGAATTAAGCTGCTGTGTAAAAGTCTGATCCAAATCTTTCTCCAGGTTATTCTGTGGCCATTGTGTATTCATTTTGCTTTGCCAAATGAGGAAGTGTTTCTTCAGCTCATTGGAGAAAACTGCAATTTCTCCTTTACAAATTCTTTCTTTCTGGCACTCCTTTAGCTATGTCTTCCATGTACATTGCACTAGTGGATTTGTGAAATATTTTAGAAGAAGAAAGAAAATGAGCTCAAGAAACTTGCCAAAAGATGTGATGCAAATGCTTAACAATCTCCATCCTTCCCCCAATCCAAACTATCATGCCAGATTTTCTTTCTAATAGGTTATAAACCTGTCTTCCATGTACCAGGAGCTGCTTAGATACTCTGATCTACTGCCCAACGGTGTAAAACTTTAATAGGTGACAATACGCTTTGGACATAAAATCCAGAGCAACCAAACATAGGTCACTATCCACATAACCCAGTTTCATTTTTCAGAAAATGTGGCATGCTACAGCACAATATTCTCTACAGTGTAAAATAAAGTTTAATTACTTCTGCAGAATGCATTAAAAAATAGTCCCATTCATTTGTTGTGCAGCACTTACTACTTTGGGCCAATTATAGGGTGTCACCTTCAGGACAATATGTTTCTAGCTACAAAATTCTGTGCTGCACCTCTTTATGCACAGCAGGCAACAATTTGAAAGGAGCCCCAAGGGGCTTTCCCAGTCATATCACTAATTTCATTGTTAGGATTAACATTTTTAGAATCAAACTTCTAGCATGGGGAAGGCTGGCTTCTGTCTATGCTTGGGGCATGGACATGCATTTATGAAATGGAGGAGTGCATGACTAAGCAGTGAAGTAACGAATGCTAAATTGGGAGAAGATCTGGTCAATCTGTTAAAATACTGCTGTCCTTATAGCTATGTCATCTTGACCTGTCCAGTAAAACTGTTTTTAGCATTCTATTGTCTTAGTAGGACGGTAGTCATACATGAAAATACAAAAGCACCCTTAATTCTGCTCTGCTGCACAGCACACTTGCTATATTTAGATGTGCTGGCAAATCAATTGTTTTATATAATCTCATCACAAGCCATTGTTGCAAAAACCCATTTAAGTCTGTCACTTAACCTTGGACAGAACGCCAGTCTTTGTGCTTTCTTCAGAGCTTCTTCTGCCACATTTATTAGATGAATCCATAACCGAGAAGTGATTTCAGCTGTCCTTGACCAAAGTCAGTAGAGTAAGTGGAAGTCATTTTAGTCTTGTTAAACTAAATGTCTTCCCTTTCTAAGAGCTGACACTTTTTTCCTGATCCTTTAGTGTGTTCTGTGCTTCATTTCACTTGAACTTTCAGCACAGCAAAAATGTTTTCTTCAGTTCTCACAACAGCAATTTTCTTATATTTAGCTCTTACTAGTAGAAGTAAACAAAAAACCCCAACATTGTGACTGATGACTATATGACACTTTGATCTCTGAAAGTGTACTAGATCATTATGTTTAATCTTTCCTGTCCTTGGTTTTTATTCAGAAACCAGGTAATACCCAATTACTACTTTCAAAAGGACATATTCTTCTGACTCGGGAATTCTACAGCTACAAACTGTCTGAGCCTGAGAGACACCTTTAGAGAAATATTGCAGTATGTTTGCTCTCTTATTTCCATTCTTCTGTATTGGCTAATACAGACTTTGGACAGAGGGGTTAGGTAGACCTTTTTGTATGGCTGTTGTTTCAAGTGTGCATGCGCTTGGTAATAGTGAGAGGGGAAAGTCCCAGCAGACTGACCAATAAAAAAGAAGAGAGCAAAAATCTTTATGCTGACAGTCATCTCTTTCTAGGATGCAAGAATATTTCCTTTATTTCCTGAACTATACATCCTAGGGCTTATGTGGACAGGAAGCTGTTGCCAGTGATGGCCAAATAGTAGTGTTTTCATTGTTTTATTTCTAACCTTAAGGCTGCTTAGTAAGTACACTTAACTAGTTTCTTTATATAAACAGATTTATTACTAGTTGCTGAGTTTGAGCAGATGGTATGGAAGAATAGTGTAAATTATAGAGCATGGCTGTGGCTCATTGCTCATCTGGAGTTTCAAGTGTAGCATTGGCATTACTTAAGAAAGCAGATGTCCTGGACAGGCTGAGGCTTGCAGAGCCCAGGCACTTACTGGGGAGCACTGTTTCAGAAGGTGGTATGTTATAGCCTTTGTGAGCTTTCTAATGTAAAAATGTTTTGGCTGGAAAAGTTTATATGGTGCTTGTCTGAAGTCTAACAACTGCCTGTAAGTTTTCAAATAAACAGTTATCACTGATGTAGATAGTTAGTTAATTGAATAGAAGCCAATGTTTCCAAACATGATACTCCTTTGTCATGTAATCTTAAAATTAGTCTTGGGTGCATCTTTTGCAGGACTGTCTCCTGTCCTAGAGGATTTCCATCTAGGCTGTGTTTGGGTCTTAGAAATGCATCAAAAATTCTGATTGATAGACTGGCAGGAGACTTGGGCAAGCATGGATTTGTTCATTACTGTGCCCAGAGACCTATTCTAGAGAAAGAAATGTCTTAAAAATTCAATGTAAAATTTCATTGTATAAAGTTAAATTATCTAATTAATTCTCACATTTTAAATTTATTATGCTGTTTACTAAGATGTTGTATTTTAAAAGAACATGATATCCTCCCCCTCCAGTGCAGATTTATTTTTCTGTTATTGTGTGTGTGTGAGAAAGAGAGAGAGAGAGAGAGGGAGAGTCTATTTATACTACATGTTTACACACCTGCTGCCTCATAGGTCAACACAGACGCTGGAAATCACAGAAGTTTTCTGAGCACTTGTAAAGGAATAGATGTTCAGGAAGCCTGATTCAGCACCAGCTCCACAGAACTGTTATGCTCACTGAGTTTTAGTAAGACTTAGATGAAGCCTTTAGTCTCTATTGTCATGACTGGGTGGGGAACTGGATGCTTTGGAAGGGTGAGTCACCCTGCAGAAAGACCTTGATAGGCTGGAAAATGGACTAACAAGAACTTGATGAAGTTCAGCAAGGACAAGGGTAAAACGCACAACTGTGAAAATATAATTCAGGAATGCAAGCACAGGCTAAGATCTACCTGGCTGGCCACAAAGATGATCAAAGGGCTGGGAAGCCTGCCACATGAAGGAAGGCTGAGAGAATTGAGTGTTCAGCCCTGAGAAAAGAAGGTGTCAGGGAAACCTTATCACCGTGTTCCACTATTAAAAGGGTGGATGTAACAAAGAGGGAGACTCCATTTTGATAAGGAATCACATGGTAAAGATGAGATGTAATAGCTGAAAATTACTACTGAGGAGATTCCAATTGGACACAAGAGGAAAATTTTTCACAAGGACAATCTGCCATTGGAATAATGTCTCCAGGGAAGCTGTGGATTTTCCAACAATGCATACATTAAGATTCAGCTGGATAGTGTGTTTATAAAGACTGTGCTTTCCAAAGTTTGCTTTTAAAATTTATTTAGCCCACTTGTACAGTTCTAGGCAAGAAAAGAAGCAGAAAGAGTAAGGAATGCAGGAAAGGGAGCGATGCAAAATATTACTGTCTCCTTTGTATCTTAGAAAGGAAGGGAAGTTGCAGAAAGTGGTTTGTAGAAGCACAAAACCAATTCTAACACTCTTGTATTCCCATTTTGTTTTCCTTGTATGTTGGCTGGTTCTGGGATGGATTGTTCCATTGAGGCATTTCAGGAGCTTTCAATAGGAGAAAGATGCACATCCAACAGAAGTTGGTAAAAATATACTCAAGCAGTTCTATGATTGTAATCATACTGGCACCACAAAACAATCCAAGCTGGCCACCTACATCAGCTGTAATACAAGGAAATAAACATGTGTCATCCTAAGGACTTGGTATAGCCTAGCAGGGTAACAAAACTTTGCCAGGTTCAAGCATTAAATAAACTCAATATACATAACTCATCACTTTAGGAAGACAGAATTAATATTCATAAGAATGTTTGTTGGAAAAGACTAATCTGTTTCTTAAAATTCTAAACAAAGCTAGTACAACACAATACATCCTACTGTGTAACAGATACTTACAGTTCTATTTCCTACTTCTATGCCTTTAACTGTTCTCTTGCTTCTCCTCTCACGTTCTGCCTCTCCCCTCAAATTTCTCTAAACATCACCATTCTTAGTCTTGCATTTGATATAGCTATAAACTAGTGCCAAAGTTAATTATCAGTCTCAGCTGCTGTTCGTATTGCAGGTTGTTTAATGGAATGACAAGAGACAGTATCAAAAATGACCATGAGACAGACATAATTTTTACCTTTACAGTACTCCTGGATGTGTTCCTGTGTGACCTGCTCTAGGTGATCCTGCTTTGGCAGGTGGGGTTGGACTCAAAGGTCTCTAGAGGTCCCTTACAACCCCTAAAATCCTATGATTCTACTGGTTTTTTTCTTTAGATGCAGGAGAGGAGAGAATTAAAAAACAGATTTGCTTGTGAGGATTTTATTATTTTTATTTTTAGATTGATTATTAATCAGTAATAAGTTTAAAACATTCACTTACCAAGCAACTCAGATATAGTCAAGGCCTTCTGCTGCTGTGTTATTTTATAGCTCAGATCATTGTATTTAATATCTATATGCACAAGGTTCTGCCTAATGACAAACATAAGTATTGCAATCAGGAGTGCATATCATTTTTACCAACATTTATCATCTTGTACTGAGTTCAGGGAGAATGATCATATCTCTTAAAGAACAGTTAAATAAGTGTGACCAAAATATGCTAGATCACTGAAGATAAAAAAAACACAAGTGTCCTAATAACAACAGTCACAACAGGAGCTTATCAGAGAAGAAGTTCAGGCTGTGTTGAAAAAGTAACTCTAGATCTGTAGTGTGAAGTAGACTTGTACTTTTTAAGTATCACAGAGATAAGCTCAAGTGGAAGTGTCAAGCATCCTGGTCTATAGCAGATACAGTGCTTGGGAGTGTAGTCTACCACTCTTGATTGCACAGAACTGCTATTAGCAGCAAGTGTGTCTGTACTAAAAAGCCCTTGTCCTATCCTCAGATACTTAGTTCTATCCTCTGCTAATAGCTTTGCTTACATAATTATATTCTTGCCTGCCGCCAAAACAGATGAGTAGGTAAGTCTTAGTTGGAACAAGACCTGTGGAATGATTCAGTGTCAGTAAAGAACTCATCTTTGTGCTGTCATGTCTACAGAAAGATTGTACCTAACTCCAAGAGTATAAACCTAACAGTTGTGGAATAAAGCAGACATAAGAACTAATTGCACACATAATATTGTGACCTCTAAGAATAAAAGTAGGGATTATTTTTCAGAAGTGTGAACAGCTTCTATTTTGGGGATAACAGTGATAATGAGCTCATTGAAAATATTAATGTAAATAAAGTACTTGTTATACAAAATAATCACTGGAAGTGATAATTCTAAAACTCAGGTGGCAGGTAGTAAAAGAAAATATTCTCATAGCTTTTATTAGTAAGATTTCCTACCATTTTCATGGAGTTCCTAGCAGAACTATTGTCGTAGTTTGGGCTGGGTGCCCTCTGCCCCAGGGGTGTTTCCTGTGTCCAGAAGTCCATCCCAGTGGGTGGACTCAGGAAATTAGGTATTTCTACCATAATCCCTTGCACCACTATAAATTTTGCGGTGGGGTCTGGCACTTCCTCTTTCCTTCCCTCTCCGAGACTTGGTAACTGGGGGAGAGATCTCCCGGCCATGGGCCTGATTGGGCCCAAGGCCACAGGGGCATGGGCAGTCTCAGGCCTGGCCAGCTGAGACTAGCCCAGCAGAGGGAGGGGGAAGAAGGAGCCCTGGGGGTTTTGGATGCACCCTCAGGTGGGGATGGGATCTTTCTTTGTCACTGCGCTTTGAGTTTTCTGTAACATTCACTGCTTTCTATTTAAACTTTAATCACTTTTGCAATCCGTTTGCCTGAGTCGTTATTTCTGCCTGTGGTGGGGAGGGGATCTGCCCCAACCCATTACAACTATCCAATAAATATTTAACTTTTCATTTCTTACATCTTCAGAAATCAATAAATCTCTATGTTGTATAGATCAGAATGCTACTTGTTAATACAGAGCAGGATTCCTAATGGTTTAGGCTTGGTAACATGAGAATGTTCTGTATTTTCACTTGCTTAATGGAATAATTGCTGGGTTGCCTGTGATGTTTACAGACAATAAATAGTCAACAAAGATAAAACATCCTCAGAGGATTAACAGCTTTCACATAGAACAACAGTTTTAATTTTCATAATCTTCAAGGGAGACAGACTTTTTTATAGGGCCTATAGCAATAGGTCAAAGTGTAATGGTTTTAAACTAAAAGAGGGTAGATTCAGACTAGATGCAAGGAAGAATTTTTTTTTCTTCTGGGATGATGGTGAAACACTAGAACAGGTTGTCCAGAGAGGTGGTAGATCTCTAGAAGCATTCAGTATCAGGCTGGATGGGGCTTTGGGTAACCTAGTCTAGCTGAGAATGCCCCTGATCATGGTAGGGGCAGGTGGACTATATGATCTTTAAAGGCCTCTTCTCAACCCAAACTAATCTATAATTCATACAGCATTTGCAGATCAATGCCTTCAAAAGTGAGAAAACTGAAGTAATTGAAACAATGAAACACTCTTTGATATTTCATTACCCAAATTTTCTACAGTTCTTTATAAATGTTTTTATATATATATATAATGGATACTATGAGTTCATATAGCACTTGTAGCACTTGTCCTAATACTTATTTGTACTGCTGACATGTACCTGTGAGCAGTCTCTTTGACAACTATATTGCATTTTCCATTCTGTATTTGGATATATAATGCTTGTTCTTGCAAGGAAATTTGGCATCTTCTTTTGGGTATAAACCTCCTTGCTTTTGGTCAGGTAAGTAAAGCCATGCTACTTCACTCTTCTACCTCAGAATTAACATTGTAGCAAATATATTCTGAATAACATGTGTAATGCAAATGGTATTAGTGAATTTTACTAAGAGTAGAAAAGATTATTAAACTTGTGACATTATTGCTATGATAAAACCTAGCTCCTTGGTGCTTATGAGGCTTTCTTTGGGAATGGGTAGAGAGAAAGGAGAATGGTTTTATATAGCACCTATTTAGGTTCTTCATTGACTTCAGTTGTAGAAAGGTGAAAATTTAACTTCCCTGTTGGATGGATTGTGGACAGGTTTGATAAGTGAAAAGTGTCAAAAAGCTTTGTTCTAAGATGTCAGTGACACAGAAGGCAATTGAGAACATTACTTTTAAATTGCAATATCTATTTTATGTTATCTGTAAGTCATAGATATATTTATGAACGCATACAAGTCCTAACCAATTTTGTGTAAGAGGTTATTTTATCTCACGGAAGACATTATTAATGCCACAATTAAGAATATATTTTTGAGAGGTCATATTTGCATCATGTAGTCTGTTAGCACACTTAAAAGTAATTGAGAATTTCTTTATTAGACAAGGTGTTAAGTATTATTACCTGATATATTCTGGGCTTTTCTTCAGTTTTGTCGAAAAGTATTTTATAGCTTTTTCTCCTCCAAAACTTGAATAGGTCACAGTGGTAGGATAATCTGTTTCTTCACATGGGGTAGGGCAAGTGGAATTGTGGGTTCCTACTGTACATAATCCTTTTACCTCTATATCATCTGAAATTTCAAGAGAAAGACTTTTTTAAAACCACACCATTTAAAATGTTTATTTTAAACTCAAAAAATTACTTTTAACTTGCTTTGATAAATGTGAGAAAAGTGGATACTTGCCAGATCTGAAGGAACAAATAAGTACTTGTAACTGGCATTAGGGTTGTGGTGGGTTGAAAGGGGTTAGATTACTTTTTCTTTTTCCCCCAAAGAAATTCCACACCTTTCTGCCTTTGTTAGGGCTTTATCTGGCTATTATTTCTCATTCACAGTTAAAAAAACCCAGACTTTCTATGCTATTATGTATCTATGTAGTATGTTCTGATTACATACTTAGCTATATCATCCATGGTCTTGATGCCTGCCCAGCTCGTTTCAGTGCACAGAAACAGCTTCCAGAGCAATGCTCGTTGTAGTTTCCTACCAGCTGAGTTCATTTTACCTTAACCCCTGACTGCTATTTGATAATTGTGTCAAGCCAGCTAAGAGGGCTCAAGGAGCAGCTTCATTTCTTCCAATACCAAAGAACCACAAAATTCTGCAGATCTAGCTGCTCATGAAAGCGAGGAGCCATTCTTCTGATGCGACTATAACAGAAAGAAACCATTACAGAAATATGGGAAAGCTAGAGAAAATTCCCGTAGAAGAAAAATACTAATGCATAAATATTTCATAAATCATCACCCAAAGGCATCTGGTACTCTGAGGTAAGTTCCATAATCTCCTGCTTGTCCTGCTCTCTTTCTGTTGGTGTGGCTGTGGCCATTGTGTCTTATTCCTTCTGCATGTGGGCTCCTCACTTTTACAAACCACAGGGGAGGAGGTATTACGGACTGTTAGTTGGTGATTTGAGGTACTCTCCAGGGTGAGAGCTGAGCTTGTACATTTCATTCTGTGTAGCCAGCCCATAGAATTCCTAAAATTCACCAACAATCGGTCCTGCAGATACTTGATCAGTGAGCTGTTATGTGAGATTTTGTTAGCAGATGTCTGACGTCTCCTGCGTTGTAAAAGGAGACCAAAAAAACCTCTGACCTTGAAGTCCACTGGCTTTGAAATATTTTCTATCAGTTAACAAACCTGTTATTACTGTGCTGTTCACTTTTCTGTCATGAACAAAAATAATACAGTGTTACAGATAGGGGGATCATACCATGAAGATTCCAAACTGCAAGGCAAAGGCTTGATAAGTGAAAACAGATTAACTGAACATTCTCCATGGCAAACCATTTCTGATTACTAAAATTAATTCTTATGGGTTTGTTGTGGGATTTTTCTAGTTGTTTTTGTGTGTATGTTTTGTTTGTTTGACTGGTCTCTTTTTTCAGAATATTTATAGAATCATAGAATGATCTGTGTTTGAAGGACCTTAAAGGTATGAAACTCCAATCCCCCTGCCATAGGCAGGGACACATCCTACTAGACAGTTTGCTCAAGGCCTCAACCAACTTGACCTTGAATGTTTCCAGGGTTGGAGCCTTCACAGCTTCTCTGGGCAACTTGTTCCAGTGGCTCTTTCTAATGTCTAATCTAACTCTACCTTCTTCCAGCTTGAAGCCATTACTCCTCATTCTGTGAACTCTAGTTCACTGTTGCATGCAGTATTTTGTTTTAATTGATGGAAATTGTCTTTTTTTTTTTCAGTTGGCTTAGAAAATGTGAATATGAACTTACTACTTACAGAATGCCGGATAAACACAATTGTAAAACTTCAGCAAATCACATTCTGTTCCATTGCCTTAAAAATAAAAAAATCCCCAAGTGTTAGGATCTTCATTTAACAATCTAAGCCTTAGCACTAAATGTGTCATCATCAAAGCCTGCTTATCACTTCACATTTATCATTACACAACTGAGAATTTAATTCAGTTGGGCACAGTGCAGTTACCAACATGAGAAGGAGTATGTAGCAAAAAGACAACAGACCAAGTCAGGAGACTTACAACAGAATACAAGCAAACATCTTTACTGTGTGCCAGCTAGAGCTGCCTTTCAGCTTGTAGCTCACTCTTTGGTTTAGCTTGCTAAAGCCAGGAATTTCTGTTTTTCCTAGTGAAGATGAAAATGCAAAGTAGAGTAGATGGAATACATGATCACACTCCATGTTTCAGCAAAATTTTGAACTTCATCAAAGAGTTTTTTGAAGACCTAAGGAGTAAGATAACACCCTGAGCTAAGAACCTAATTTTCAGATTTCAGTCAGTTTCACCCCTTTTCTTTTTTTTCCCCTTGCATGGAAATACTGCTTATGAGTTTAGCACACAGGGAAGAAAGCATTGCCCTCCTTTATCTGTCAATGTATAAAGCTCTCACCCTGGAGGGAGACCTAGAATTTATTTCTTTTTTCAAACCCCCTTTCCATGAGAGTTTCCAGGAGACTGCCAACCTCTTTTCCAAGAGATTATCATCCTGGCTAAAAGTTAATCATTAATGGGTCTTCACAAATGAAAGATTTCTACCTCTCTTGGGGATATTTAAAAATACATTGATCCTGAAAGTGCAGGTGTGACAGTGGATTTTTGGCTCACTAATTGTGAGAAAAGAGTTGTGAGAGCAGTGATGTGGGTTCCAGCTCTTGCTTCAGAGTGAGATGACAATATTACTATTGCATGTAATGCTGAAGAGGAGGAGACTGGTTAGGGCTCAGTGTGACTACTTTAAGTTCCAGAGTGAGTAAGATGCCTGGATTCCTGAGGGCAGTATTACAGCATACACAACTACTTTGATCTTCAGGCTGATGTTAGCCTTTTGGCTTTTGCAGAGCCCTATTCTGATGTACTTTGCATTTTGTGCTGATTAGATGGCTACATGCAACCTTCTGGGCTTTGCAGAGCCCTCTTCTGGTGCCAGACTCTTTCCATGGTTCATGTGGAAGTCTTTGGCTTCTGTCTTCTAGCAATCACTACTGCTGGGACTGCTAAACAACTGCAAAGTAGGCTGTCTGCACTACCTTTGAAAATCTTATGATGTGTTACAGATTTAGGTTTAGATCTTTCGGAAGTCAGGCTGAATACAATGGACTTGTCTCACAGCCCCGAGTCATAATCCGTTCTTTCAAGTTTTCTGGTCTTTTCTTAAGAATAGCTAGTGACCCAAATGCTAGGTCTAGAGACAAGCAAATAACTGAATTATAAAGAATTAAAGAAGTAAACAGATTTGTATAATTTTAATTATTCCTAGCTGTAGATATCTGTCTCTTTTGCTGTTAAATAACAGGTGCAGTCCCCTAACAAAGTGATCACTGTATGGTATGATGATATTCCAAGAAATACCTGGAAGTGTGAATGGCAAACAGCCACACTGCTCCTGTATGTACCGGGCTTTGCATTCCCGCAAACATCCATTGGTGCTATAGCTCTTGTGGTACTGAAGCTTTATATCAGGCTTGCACTCACCCCATGGATATTCTTGGATAATTGACTGTAGGGTAAAAAAAAAAGAAGATTTTTTTTTTTTGTTTTGTCTCTGTTTAAAGTTTAGATATTATTTTCTCACATTTTAAAATGCTTGTTGAAAATGTAAGCAATAACATTGTGATGCAATTGGTGACAGCCTTCATGGTAACAGAATGTGTTGAAGGGGAAATGCTGTAGTGTCCTTGTATCATTATATGTCAGCAAGACTTTATGACTTTAAGAAAGAAAGGCTGACCTTAATAGATACAGATTATGAAGTCCAGTGACATCTTCCCCCGAGCACCAATAGCTTTGTGTCTGAAGGAGATGTTATTTTTAGGAGTCACATTGGCATGATAAATATTTTAACTTCCGAAATGTCTAATTCATTGTCACGCTTCAGAAGAGAATTAGAGACAGTAAAGACCAATATTTCCACTTGATGGACAGAGCCCTTACCTTCAGCTGGCGGATTGCAACCTGTGCATGCGTGCCAACCGGTGTTAATAAACCTAAGCCATCAAAGCGTGGAAGCTCTTCGGGTGAATGGATAACAAAAGTTATACCAGCATCAGTATAACCAAGAGCAGGTTCATCAGTGAATTCTTCCTGATACAAAAACAATTATTTAAGATAGTTTTGGCTTTGCTTCCCATCTGAAGCTTTAATATGGCACTATGTGTTTTCATTTGGTCTTTTATCTCTCATCACATTTTTGGCAATTTACAGAAAACAATAGAAGCAAATTGACATGAATTTTCTTTGTTGGTTACCTCTGTGGGTTTCCTTGCAGTTGCTATAAACTTTCAGGGGTTTTATTCCTTCTGTCATCTCCACATTTCAAAAGCATAGATGAACATTTAGTCATAACTTGGATATTTGTTCCTTTGACTTGCTATTACCCATTATTTGTCTTATTTCCATTATTCTTTCCAGAACATCTCTCTCTCATAATTCTATGAGAATAAAAGTGAATGCCCAAGTCATTTGTCACTACAGATTTTTGTTTTCTTCTTTGACCTCACAAGAGGGTATTCCCTGAGTTTTCGGGGTTTTGTTGGTCAAAGACAATTCTAATTACCTCAGAGACTATTTACAGAGTGAAGAGCCAATCTCAGCTGTCATTGAAGACTTACAGCTGCTGATGCTGTCACTAAAGTTCAGTACTACTTAGAAATTGACAGTATATGATCTCCTCTACTGGATCTTTTATTAAAATGAAATTATGCTCTCCTGAAGTGCTTGTATAAAACTAAATTATTGTTCATATTTCAAGCATAGATGAACTGTGTATACATACATATATAGGCTCACTTGAAACTTTCAGAACCATTTAGCTGGGGATAGTCAATAACAGTTTTGACTTTTTAAATCTTCATTAGATCTTTCTTTAAAATACTCTCTCAATCAGAAGTAGTCTTGATAAAGAATTTTGTATAAAATTAAACAAACAAAACCCAAACCAAAGCAGCTCTACTCATCTATAAGTGATAACATAATGTTTATAATCATCAGGATACCTCTACCTGTTGGACATCAAAAAGCAAATGTAAGCCTCTTCCAGACAAACTCACTCTTCTTGGTGAAAGATCATTGTGATTAAAAGTAAAGCAGTTCCCATATTCAGTGAAGACATGTTCAAAATCCTTCAGTAAAGGAAAATAGGGAAGAGAAAAATGAAAGAAAGGTCTCCTGAACTTTCCTTAGTGAATTACAATACATAGATGGACGACTGGGGTTGTGCTTGGTTTTTTTCCCCCTTTCTATAGCAAAGAAAGTTTAAAGGGAGAGTTTCACACTGTTGATACCTATGAGCTGCTCAGAATCACTTAATGAGTCCTTTTTGTTTTTTCTATACCTGTTACATGATATAGAAAATATTTATTCAAAACCAACTTGTTTAATTTTTCTAGTAGATGTTTAGTGTTTCAAAATTAAATGTTGTGTTACATATGAAAGTGCAATATTAGCATTTGTTTTCCAAAACCACTTCATCAATTAATATGACTGCATCTCATTAAGTCTGAGTTATTAGCACCAGTGTCTTTTGGTTAAGAGAACTTTTCAATGTCTAATTTTATAAGTTAGAGCATATCTAGAGATTAGATTGATCTGAAAGAATATAGGCTTGAATTTCTGTTCAGATTTTCTGTCTATGCTGGGAATTGCTCTGTGGAGGAATCAGCATAAAAATAGGACAATCACATTCTTTGGCTGTTGTCCAAAATTCCCAAAGATGGGCTGTTTTCACCTCAATCCTTTAAATTCCTGTGTGCTCTGCATATAGTTACCATGTTCTTGACCTCTAGAACAAAACTACATAATCATGTAATGCAAAAAACTCTAACTGACCTCTATTGTAGGCCACTTATGGAAACGGTGGTTAGATATAGCCTGGAGGTATGAGAGCTTTCAAAAGCTGCTATCTATGCAGAAGTGGCACTAGGCAGAAAACAATCTAGTCTGAGATCCCATTTTACAGCTCAGGGAGTCCAGCAGGCTGTCTTTACAGTCAGTGGGAGAAGTAGGCTCTTCAGGGTGATTTAGGGCAAGACATTTTTTCAGCATTGGCTGACTGTAAAGGGAAAACAGGGGGAGCAGCTGGCAAAGCTAGATAACTCAGGTTGAGTGGTAAGAATATAACCCCTTTTACTGTTTTAGTAAAGTAAACATACTTACCTGTGGGTAACATGGCTTTCCAAAAAATTCACACTCTAGCAAAGTACTGCTGTTCAGATAAAACCCATTTTTCCTTGTAAACTCTTTGATGCTGAAGTTCTGGTTCCCAAGAAGGAAATCATTCAGTTCTTGAGAATATCTATCTTTCATAGCAAATGGTTTGAGAGTTCCAGACACAATACTCCAAATTAAAAAAATTATTTTGAGGTTGCTTACTGCATGAGTTTGAAACCTGTCAGTGTGAAGAAGAAAGAATTGCTTGGTGTTCTGCAGAGTTGTATCACTGCCATTCTTGCCCACTATGTTGCACTTTGATCTCTACAACATGAATGAACAATATGGTCTCCATTTCTAGGAAGGTATTTTCCATATCTGAAGACAGAAAATGGACACCTTCCTATGGCTATTCTGGGCACTACATTTCTGCTTATTAAAAAAACAAGAAGCAAATTTTAAAGTACATATAGATTAGCCATCTGCATAAGCCAACAACTACATTGGCAGAACTAATGGCAAGTTAAAAACTGCATTTACATGTGGGAAATCAGCTACGAGAAACTGTTCCTTTTGGAAAAGCTGTCTTCTACCTTTAAAAAAACATGGATTTTTTTTTTTTTTTAAGTGCATTTGCTGTAATCTCATATACCTGCTTTACTGAGGCCTGGCACTCCAGTGTAGACAGTGGACCATCCTTTGTTTTCTGTAGCTAGTGACAGAATGGTATAAACCAAAGGTGATCCCTGCTCCTAGAATTCAGTTGAAAAAGCTCAGAAATATGATGAGGCATTAGAAGTTCTTTCCTGATGTGCAGCTTTGAAGCCCCTTATTGATGTAAGGGTTTACAGAACCATTATAAGTATGAAAGGAGAATAAATACAAATGAAGTTACAACACCATGTTCTTTAGAATTGCCACTTGATGTAATCCTAGTTTTAAAAACATATAAATGTATTTTTATAATGTTTTAATGTCTGAGCTTAAGGAATGTTGGTAGGAACAACTCTTCACAACTCAGTTTGAGTCAAAACATTAATAGAAAGGTAGATCTGTGCCTCTTTGTCCTGCCAACAAAAGAAAATGGTTACTAAAAACAGGAGGGAAGGACAAGCACAGCATGAATAACAGATGGATGTGGCAGCAAACTGTTGCTTAGGCACACATCTGTCATGCTCAGTAGCTGACTATTTACACGCAATATGCTGTCACTATAGTTACAGGAAAAGATGCATTTTTATAATAGCCAGCCCATTCTGCAGATTTCTCTCTGCAGTGTGTGTTTTGCAGTATAACCCAGGATGGCTTTATGCAGGACAATGAAAAAAATACTGAGAGGTAAAACAGTTCTAAGTATCTGAGACTTGGACTTCTGGTTGATTCTGCCAGCAAAAGGTGAAAGATAAGAAAATGCCACAAAGAAACAACATCTGTAATCTTTGTGTATTTCCAAGACACTTCCTAAATTACGCATTTGCTCTAAAATTCAAGCTGTAGATTCATTACATTATTTTGAAAGTGGTTACACCTGAATCCTGGCAGTTATCTTTATCTGCAAATGTAGAAGTCTGTAGTTCCTGTTTAGATACATGGCTTCCAAACAAACCAAGTGCTCCCCCCCTGCAAATCTCACTGACATCAGCTGGAACTATTAAACACTGAGCACCTCTGGAAAAAACAGATCTACTTTGACCAAGATTTCTGTGTTTCTATGAGGTTTTTATTTTAATCTATTTGCAAATCTTTTATTTATTTTTAACTTGGACGTGACTAATTACTGAGCTGCACTGTAGAAGCAATGTTCATACATAGAATAACACCAGTAGCTTTTCTATTCCAGCTTATGTTCTGAAACTTAAAAATCTGTAGGTCATCTGAAAGAGAGGGGAAGATTTAAAAAAATGTCCTTGGTTCTCCTATTTTCCTCTTATTAAATCTCATGTGGTGATGTGGAAGACATGCCCCTCAGAGCCACATGTATCCTTGTTTTTTGCACTTTATTCAATCAAATTGTGGATCCTGACTGCTTTCAGATAAAGAGGTGTTGCCTCTCAAGCAAGCAACAAGCATAACTTTTACCTGTTCAAGGTGCAAAAAGTCACAGCAGGGAATCTGGCATTTTCCACATACTGAACTACCACTGTAGTTGTGGTTGGCCAGCTGAAGTAGTAGGTGAGCCGACTGCAGATTTGCCAAATAACAATGGCAAGACAGCCCACGACTACTAACAGCCACAGCGATTTGCGAGTCTTGCTCTGTGTTTGAACGATATGATGCACTCCGTGAAAGGAAGTAGTTGTGGCAAATTCCTGGTGGTATATCCTTCTGTCTTCCAAATGTGGCAGCAGTTTCTTTATTAGGTACAATCGTATGTTTTTCAATATTCCTTAATATGGAACAAAATGAAACCATGTTTTCAAAATTAACATTTAAATGGCAATTAAGAAAGGGTACCACATAATTCTGATTGCTGTAGACCTACTGTAAAAAGCTAAGCATCTGATTTTTACAGTACCACCCCATTAAAGGGCTGGTCCTTCATACTTGCTCTGAGGGGAAAAAAAAGGAAAAAAGGGAATGATATGGGATGATATAAAAGGGAATTTCACTCTTTTAAAAGATTCTGGATAAAACTTGACAGCTTGCAGGTTCAAAAGGAAATCTACTCTCTTATTTTCTTAACTTAAGAAAAAAAAATTCTACTTATTTGATCCTGTAACTTTGAAATAAAAGCAGTTTTTTGTTTTCATTTACCCCTTTCTACAAAGAGATGTTAAAAACCCCAAACCAAACCATTTTCAAATCTAAATTTAAGAGCTTTAGCATTAATGAACATAATCAATACCTGGAAATGTAGTCATTTTCTTACTCTGTTGCTGAATGATCATTTGAGCATGGATTTGAAAAGAAAGTTCTCTCCAAAACATTCAAATGAGGGAAATCTAGTGAGACGTTTCCTGTATCTAGTCATAGTTGGCCCAGTCTCTTTCCGAAGTGCTTCATTTGCAGATTGTTATCTGCTACTTTATTCTGTCATTAAGAAAGTCCATAAGAACAGTAAAACAAAGGAAGTTTGTGAGATGACAATAATTAGGATATGAAAATGTGTTACCCTAATTCCATGTTTTAACCAATAAATGGATTTAACAATGTGGCATGTGTGGTAGGACGTCTTCTTCTTCATATGTTGAAAATAATTCTGCTGGTTTTGTACAAAATTACCAGAGAAAGGAGATAGATTTTCTCATTTTGATTGAAAGAGACTACCAAAATGTAATAGAAGTCTTGATAAAGCACTCTTATATGTCTGTAGTCACATACCTTTTACATCTGATTGAATGAATGTCCGAGGCTGGTCCATGAGGCTGTGTTTATCTCATGAAGGAAGGAATGGATATTGAGCTGCCTTACTGTGATCTTCGGTAGGTAATGGCTTTTATAGTAAACTAAATGGGAGGTGATACTTGATGACATGTAACACTGGGCAATTCACCTGCCAGGGTTGCTATGTTTTGCCTTTATATAACATGTTTTGCCTTTATATAACATGATCTGCAATGTAAAAGATATTATTTTGATGACAGGTTCAAATGTACATATTTGTATACACTTGAAGCACATATTAGCCTAATAAGTAGTCCAAGTGCAGGTTTGTCTTTTGTGTTGCATCACCTTGCAAATTTCTTTCATATTTTTTCCTTTTATTCTAGAAAGATATATTATCTTCACTGAAAACACTGTGCTATTCACAACTGAATAGATTCTCTTTAAGTAGATAAAGACCCCTTTCTGCTCTGGATGGTAATAAATATCTGCAACTACGTTGCCACCAGCAGCAGGATGCTGTCCATCAGCACTCTGTATTGTTGCCTTAATATGCAGCTCCAGATTTCATTTTCTTGTGGGCTTTAGCAAAAATGAACTCTTCTTTCCGAGAGCTAACCCTGTGTGTCTGCATGAAAACTCACGTAGAGTCAATCTTTCCATTAAGTCCTTATGAAAAGGACAGAGGCTGCTTTTGTGTTAGATGTGTGGTATGATCTTACTGGAAATCAGTTTCAAGGAAAGAAGTGAGCATCTAATAAAAGGCAGTATAAAATACTAGAAAATTCAGACCTGGGATGTGTTGGAAATAAAAAAATATGCCTTCACATTCCCTTTCTGATCTACAGGGGGTGGGAATGGCTGCTGCTGCTGCTTCTTTCATTCATTCTTTTAGTATTGGTGCAGTGCTCTCAGTGCTCTTGGTGTTCTTGGGTTATCAGGCATCTCAGCTTGGCCCCTCAGTGCTTCACTGTTTACTTGTTTGCTAACTGGTATTTAGCCATGTTGTTCAAGCTATGAGCTGCACTGAACTTTACTGTCATTCCTGTATGACAAGCAGAGAATTTCTGTACTTGGCTTCTGGGAAATCTCAAGTCCATTTGTCACTTTTTGCCTCAGCAATGAGGCTCTCTGCTGGGGCAAGCTTTGCATAGCACTTCTGTTCACGCAAACAATGAACAGCAAACTGTTTTCTAATATCTGCATGTAACACAACCACACCTAGTGTGATGCTGAGCAGTTATTTGCACGTCTTTCAAGTCCTGTTAATGCAAACAACTTCACAGAACCCAGACAATGCCTCTTGCTTGAGTTCTTCAAGTAAATTATATCTATTTTTTATACCACTATGCACATATGATTAAGAAGTGGAAACTGTAAGCCGCTCTCTGTACAGCAAACATGGTTCATCTTACTGCTTGTTTTGGAAACAAATTCCATGAGCTGATGTCTTACAAAGAGTCTCTGTGCTTATGAAATGCTTCAGGTAAACATGTTTTATTTTCATTGGTTGTGTTTTACAAAAGAAATTAATTTGAACAATTTTCTTTATAGTTGTTTTATATTAATTCTTAAAGAAACACGAGGGGGCGAAGGCCAACCACCTTCTATTTGTTCCTCTTCCCAAATGGGTTGCACAAACAGCTTTCAGATTGTAAATTTGTCACAAGCAGCTTGCTTTGTCCACTCACTCCTTGCAGTGTGTATCTGGTTGTCTAAAACATTCCCTAATACTTAACAGTAAAGGTTAGGAAAACCAACTGATGGCAGAAATGCTCATGATTATTTTTTTTTTAATTTATACATATAATAAACTTTGTACTCAAAATATTAATTGAAGCAAACCCTCAGTGCTGTGCTGCTCTTTTCTTATGGTGCTAAATTTAAAAAGAGGAAAAACAAAAACCAAACCAAACCAAACCAAGCCAAACAAACAAAAAACCCCAAACAACAGCAACAGCAACAACAAAAACCAACAAACAAAAAACCCCCACCCAAAACCCAATATGAAAAATAGTTCCAGCCAGTATAGCTACATAGTTATTTGCTAAGACGAATCATAAATTCATAGAATACTTTGTGTTGGAAAGGACCTCTGAAGTTCATCTAGTCCAATTCCCCTGAGCTGAGCAGGGACTAGATCAGGTGGCTCAGAGCCCTGGCCAATCTAACCATGAATGTTTCCAGGGACGGAGATTTAGCCACTGCTCCTGGCAACTTGTTCCAGCATTTCACCATCCCTCATAGTAAAGCATTTCTTCCTTATATCTAGTTTAAATCCACTATCTTTCCTTTTAAAACCATTATGATTTGTCCTATTGAAACAGACCTTGCTAAAAAGATTGTCCTCATCTTTCTTATAGGCCCCCTTTAAATACTAAAAGGCTGTAATATGGTCTCCCTGGAACCTTCCCTTCTGCAGACTGAACAAAAACAGTTCTCTCAGTCTTTTTTTCATAGGAGAGGTTATCCATCTCTCACATCATCTTTGTGGCCCTCCTCTCAACCCACCCCAACAAGTCAATGTTTTACTTTTGCTGAAGGCCCCAGATGCAGACATTGTACTTCAAGTGAGATCTCATCAGAGCAGAATCACCTCTCTTGAGCTGCTGGCCATGCTTCTTTTGATACAGCCCAGAAGGCCAATGGCCTTTGGGTGTGAGTGATGTGCGCATTGTGGGTGCGCATTGCTGGCTCATGTCCAGCTTTTCACCCACCAGTACTCCCAAGTCCTTCTCCGCATTGGGCTCCCAATTGTTTCATGTCCTACTGTGTATTGATACAATACTGATATCACTAGAGCTGTGCATTGTTTTTTTCAGTGCATTAAGATAACTGTGAATTCCAGACCCCCATCTGCTAGTACGCTATTATACCTTCCAGGCTGTTTTGTTTTGTCAGTTTAAGTAGTGTATAACTTATTCCATTATCCAAGCCATTAATGATAACACTGAATAGCATCAGATTAGCAAATTGTTGTCAGCATTTGTCCTCCACCAGCCCTTTGCACTTGCTAGCTGGCTGTGCCATGGAGCAAAAAGCAGTACTTAGCAACGTGGAAGCATGGCAGTAGCTTAAGGCTTCAGATTTTAACTTCACTGTACCTGACTGGTAACTAGGAGTCAGCTGTTCAGGAGGGGGAAATCAATAGCTTTCCTATACTAAAGAATTGCACCTTCCAATGAGCTGTTGCAAGGCAGTAAAAGAGGACAGGATTGCTTCAAGACAGCTGTGTGGCATACATTCAAGATCTGTTGTTTTTCCAAAGTTTATAGTTTTGGTTGATATTGATAAATTTTCATTGATGAAAGAAGGATTTTTTTCCACAACAGTAAAAGGACCTTTTCTCCATGCTTGTGAAATAATTATCATTCAGAACACATGGAAGATGTACTGTTCATCAGGAACCATTCTGAGAGCAAGTTGCTTCACTGTTTTGGAGTACAGCTTGCAGACAGGCCATGAATGCACAGTGTGAGTGCTGTATATATAGGAATTTTAAGTGTAGAGGGAACTGGTGGTAATCTAAAAAGAGTTCCTTTTCAAGAACAGCAGGAAATTTGGTACCAGCATTAACAGGATCAGAGATTGGGCAATGTGAAAGATATTCTGCTGAACCTTAAATGATAGACAGAATAGGGAGGATTGTGCTGGGACATGTGAATCATAAATGGAAGTTAAATGTATGCTGGGAAGTGATAACATAGGTCTTTGTCTTTAAAAAGTAGAATAAATACATTATTAAAAAAAAAAAAAATCCTTGCAGCACTATCTTTTCTCTTTGTTTGTAGTTTGGAAGACCTTGAGCTCTGTTCCTCCCCCAGGTACAAATGTCTGATTGGATTATTAATATTGCATCAACTTCCAGCTTGTTTATTTTAGCCTTGAGCCACTAAATTTTATTTCTCTTAAAACTGACTGTTAATTCTAAATGCTAATTAAATAGAAAATCCAGCTTTGAAAATCACAAAGCATTCATTTTAGCAGAGGGTATGTTTTGGTGCCAAACTGATCTTTTTTTCACCTTCCTTTTATGTCTTGTCACTGTTCAGTGCTCTTAAAGCAGCCATCACCCTGAGGTTCTGACTTAGGGTGCCATGTGCTTCATCTGTGCAATTTGAGATGCATCTTGTTAACTAAAATCTACCAATAACTGCTGACCCTCATTACACTATTATAGTTGTGGGTTTGTTTTCCACGAGAGACATCCTTTCATCATTATAACTTTATGGAACTAACGATGCTCACATCTATAGACCACAAAAACATTTGCTGTCTGAATACTTCATCTCAAAAAGTCCACAACAGAGTCTGCACAAGCACAGAAAATGGTAACTGGAACTATAAAGCTGTAATACGGTAAGCTCATAAGCTGTGAAAATTGCAAATGGAAAATAAAATCAGTTGATTACTTGGCAGGAAGTTTGAATGTAGCACAGGGAAATCGCCTTTCACACGATCTGCACTTCAGTTATGGAACTCATTGCTGCTGGCTGTGGATTCACAGAAGAAGGATTATTAAATGACACCGGTATCTTAGGAAGTTCCAGGCTATCAACATTGGAAATTTAGATGGCTATACTGGGGAAATTATCTCACTGTAAACTTGATTTTTAGAGGGTGGGGTTTTTTTATTTGTTTTAAAAAAATGTTTGATTGTTTTGTTCTAATACCTCTTCCCAAAATACCTACTGCTTTCTAGTAGAATCACAGAATTGTCAGGGTTGAAAGGGACCCCAAGGATCATCTAGTTCCAACCCCCCTGCCATAGGCAGGGACACCCTCTACTAGATCAGGTTGCCCAGAGCTCCATCTAGCCTGGCCTTAAAAACATCCAGGGATGTGGCTTTTACCATCTCCCTGGGCAAACCTGTTCCAGTGTTTTAAATCTCCCCTCCTCTATCTTGGATCCATTGCCCCTAGCCCTGTCATTACTTGACACTCTAAAAAGTCCCTCACCAGCCTTCCTGCAGGCCCCCTGCCAGATACTGAAAGACCACAATAAGGTCTCCTCAGAGCCTTGTCTTCTCCAGATTGGACAATCACAACTCTCTCAGCCTGTCTTCACAGGAGAGGTGCTCCAGCCCTCTGATCATCCTGTATGGCCCTTCTCTAGACACACAGTAGAAAGTCTTCAGCATGACATGACCTAGTGGGATCTTTTATCCAAATCACTGCTACATTGATGGAAGCCATCTGTGCTTGATAACTCCTAATCTGTAGTTCCAGGACAACGGTGTTGGGAAGCTTCAAGTGTCACTTGTTTGCAGCCAGGTCTCCAAGCTCTTTGTTCACATTAATGAATGTTGGAATAACAAACTGATCTATGATGATTTTGTAATCAAAATGAGAGTTTGAGCAGGAGAATGGGTAACACCATCCAAACCATTTGTATTGCATTTTTTCTTCTCTGAGTGATTTCATGTAGGATAACTTGAGATTTGGCTTGGGTAAACACGTCACTTCTAAGACAGTAGGAGAGAAGACTCTTGTTGGATTCATGATAATAAATAGGAGGTCATTCTTACTTACCTGTCATCATCAGACTAATATTTTAGGGATACAGCCTCACCCAATAACAACATGCAGACTCTTGGCCCCAGCACTATCTAAGAAATATGATACAGGTTGACTCTGCCCAGGATAGAGAGTGGCTCATTTTTCTCCCCACATGAATTACTTCTCTCAGTCCGAGTAACTCCAGTTTTTCTCTGCAACCCTGCTACAGCCAAGATGAGAAAAGCTGAGCTGGGCACTGCATGCCAACATGGGAAAAGGCAAGCAAAGAGAAGGGGAATAAGAATGAATTAAGAATTGTGCTTAAAAATTCTCATACTTGATCATGAAGCCCATGGCAGCTTGTTTGAAGTTTAGCTCTGGTAACTTGTGCGGGGTTTTTGGCTATGTTTGTCTTCAGCCCAGTCATGAAACAGAACATTCTCACTGTCTGCTAATGGTTAGAGTCTTCTGGTATGTTTCTGGGATGAAGTCTTTCTCTCTGACTGTCACAATTTAAAAGTAAAGAAATAACTAAATAAAGGCTCAAGGGCACCCACATACACTCTTATTTTTCTGAGCCTTGCTCAGTCATCCATCATGGCCCTGCAGTGAGCCCAAATTTGAGCAGCATGCCAGAGGCACATTTATTTCTAAGGATGTCTGAAGCCATGCCAGAGTTTAAGGCTCTGAACTGATCCAAACCTCTTTTGATCTGTGCTACAATTTTATACTGCCAACAGACAATTTCATAACCATATGGTTCAAGTACATTTAAAAAATTTAGTACCAGGTTTATGACATACTTGTGAAGCCTTCTTGAGATGAGATCAAGGCAGTAAGGAAGATGAGTGAATGATAGTTCTGTATTGTCTATGCTTTTATTTCAGGTCTTTTCAAGTCCTCATTAAGACCTCTTTTTCATCTGATCTTAAATAGTTTGTAATCTGTTGTAGTTGGAATGTTTAGAGAGTAGAACTCAGGTTGTGTAAGATTAAATTTCCTTAAATTAAAGGATGCAACGATAATATTAGCCAGTGTTTCATAAAATGATCAGTCCTCAGAGCTTGCCCTGGCTAGATATGCAATGCAGGTAAGAGTTACCAGCTTTAAGTTCCATACTTGTTCCTGCTTCTCTCTCTAAAACATAAACACAGTGGTCTCATTTTGCTTGCTTGTTTTTGAGGCAGGGCAGGGAAGAAACAAAGCTTATTTTTCCAAGAAGTTAACATGAAGCTAATATTTCTAGTTTTCAAAGTGAAACACAGATGATTAAATTACAGCAGCATAGAACAAGCCAGTTGAACTTCTGTACATTTTAGACTGAACATTTATTTCAGTTGAGGTTAGTTACCTGTTGCACATAGAAAAGAGAGAGCTAATTATTTCTGGTTTGTGTGCAAAATCAGAAAGTTCATATGCTTAGCCTGGTAACCATGGATTTAAATTTAATGCAGAGAATATAGTCTCTAGTATTCACTCTACAAAACATATATAAAGCATGGAGTATGTATTTTAGGTGCTAAAACCTTTTGTAAACAAATGTACTAGGTAGTCTTTTCTTCTTAAATATATTTGTTCTTTTTTCTTCTCATAAGAATTACAAAATGAGTTTAGCATCTTCATTTTGCATTGTATATGAAAGGGACAGCTTATATATTTTTAATTATCTCTGCTATGGAAAGAATTTATTAAATTGTTGTGGCTTTTCTAGGTTATGAGTGAATATTTTGATACTAGTGTCTCATGTATTGACAGCGCTGCAAAACTATATTTGTGTTTCTTATTTTAAGTCAAAGCCTGATATTGTACAAACATAGAGGAATGTAATTGTGGCCCAAGTGCGGTCTTGAAACAAACTGCTGGCATTTATTTTTTCCAGTGTTTTGTAGTTTTCTGCTGACTAGGAGAATCATATTTTTGTATCCTCACACATGTATTATAAAGTTATTGGCTGATAGTGAAATACAAGAGGAACTGATGGCAAGGCAGATACTGTGACAACTCAGAGACACTTGGAAACATTCAGAGGGAGGATCCTGGGGATAGCTGAGCTTTCCAAATGCAGCAGCACAAGAGGGTTTAGCAGAGAAAGCGAACATGGTCATCAAGGAAGCATGATGACTAGTGGATGCCTTTCTTTTGGATTGTCAGGTTTCGCGTGTGTTACATAACGGTGATTTTTCAGGACTGAGGTGCTTTGGGAACAATCAGCTATGATGTCTCTAAAGAGCAAGTTTAAACATGCTGGTAATCCTGGAAATAACTTTCTAAATTGTAATCTGTATGAAGCATGTCAGAAGGCAAGTTTGTATAGTGGTGCTTGGTTCAGATGATATCCTCAGTTAGATTTTGAGTTTGGTAACTCTGAAGCAATTAAGGGTAGTATTAATTCCCAAATAGGGAGTTAATTTTTTTTATTTTTTCTTTTTAAAAGGGCTCTGATTCTTCAAAGTTCTTTGCCTGCTGGGTAGGCAATGTAAGATTGCAAGTCAAAGACCGTTACTCTAGAAGTTTGTTATTCTCTGTGTCCCACAGAAGAAACTAAAACTGCATAAGAAAACAGGAAGTAACTTCTCCGGTGAGGTTAAGAGTTTTTGTATTTGTCCTTATTTTTACTAGATTCATACTCTTTCTTTGCATTTTGTGCCTTGAGAAAAGGTAATGGAAGTTTTGATTTCAATATGGAGACAGTCTGGATTTCACATAAGAGTGTATAGAAGTGATGTGTCCATGTCTTTGAGATCTGTGGATGTGAGAAATTACTACATGTGTAATCATGCTAGGTTAGTGCAAATGGGATAGTGAAACCCACAGTTTTCAACATTGAATTTCTGATGTATCTGCCAGTGTGCAGTCTTCGCTTTCATTTCTACCTGTCTGCATTCTGACTGGCTGTATAGAAGTGTGTGGTGAGAGGGTTATTTTTCTCTGTCAGGTTTTGCATTGTGAATGAAGAACACCTTGACCTTGTTTGATGGGTTTCCTCAGTAGAGTCTTACTTTTCTTGTAGCTCAACCTAGTTTTAAACCAATATTTGTGTAGACTGACAAATGGCATCTGGCTGAGCAGGGTATACATCTTACCACCCATGTACTACATATGATTTTATTTTTTTTTTAATGAATAGATTACTTTTAAGTGACTAAACTGGCTGAAATCACCACACAGACATCACTAACCACAGTAGGTCTTGCAGAGAGCAAATGGTCTAGGGTCACAGGGACCCTGTCTGGTAGGTTGCATGTTACGTCATTGTGTGTTAAGCTGATGATTAAATGGAATTGAGTAACATTTGTCAATAAATGAGAGTGAAACTTTTGTGCAAGTAACTAAAATTAAGAAATTGTCATGAATGAACCCCCAGGAAAACTACATGGGATTAGTTCTCTTATTTAAAAAGTATGGGTATTAACTTAAATTCTATTACAAGCACTATTTAATTTGCAATAGAAATATGTCCTCCTTCCCCATCCTTTTCCTTCTCCTTGTGTCTCATTTTTTAAACTTAAAAGTATCTTGATACAAGTGCCTGCAAGTTAAAAACCTACTTTAACAATTCCTGAATTTATTAAATATTGCCCTTTTTTCACACACAGTCCACTCACTGACTTATCCCTTACTGCAGCCTTTGTCTCCAGAGAAGGAGCTGGTGGATACCTTGTGGTGAAAAGCACAAAAGTGTGTTCCATAGGACAAAACGAGTATGCCAGCCATTCCTGTTTGGATTGACTGGGGCAGGGGGGAGGGAAACAACCCTGAAGAGCCAACAACACATGAACTTATTGACCTTTGTGCTGCGATAGTATCTGTAATTATTGAATAGTGGGGATGGGCTGAGGACTCAGGAGGAGAATTTGGGGGCTGGACTAGGCAGTGAGATAAGGTTACATATAAGGTGGCTGCAGTGGATTTTGGAACACTAACGGAGTGTATTCCCTGGTGTGCAGCTCAGCAAGTTTGGATCTTAGAATCATGAGTGGGTGCCCCTTCGCAAGAAACAATTACCTGTGAGTCCCCCATCCCTGTGTTTTGCTTCAGAGCGTCAGTTCAGATGATATAATGTTGATGTAAAATATGAAAGCTTAGAGAGGAATGAATATTGACAAATAGCTTTAGCTATTGCTAAAGGAAAAGAGATTGTCTGAGCACTCATTATTTGATACAGTGCTACCAGCTGTTACTGTGAGGAGGTGTTTCAGGTGTACTGTTTCTCTCAAAAGCCTGCTTCTGTGGCTCAGTTTCTCAAACCAAAGGATTGTTTGAATTGTAGATGCATTTGTTACTGTAAAGTCAGATGTAGTCATAGTTCTGTAATGAAATAGTTAATATATTTAACTAATTTTCTTCTTAGATTCAATTTTAACAACCTATCTTTGGAAGATGAAAAAGATGACAAATCACAAGAAGGGGTAAATAAAGCCAGTAAAGGTGGACTTGTCTATGGAGACTACCTACAAGTAAGTTTAAGGATTTCATGTTTACTGCCCTGCTCACTTTTAAGACATGAGCCAGGACCTGTGATTGATACTTCTCCTAGCAGTCTGCGAGTTACTAATACAGGTCTTCAAGTACCCTTCATCTAAGTTCTCCACATGTAACCATGTCTCCTATCTCAGGTGGGGTGGTGCAGGGTAACTGTGGGATACTTGCTCAAAACACGTGGAAGCTGGATATCCTGGGGGGGAGTTTGGTAGGGGATTATTTCCATTGGTAAACCTACACTGTGAAGTGATGTACCACAAAAGGCTTTCTTTGGTCTGACAATTACCATTTGACAATTTCTCCATGTCAGCAGGCTGTGTGCAACTTCCCTAAATTACTGTATGAAAGCCCAGAATATTTGGCTGGAAAAAAAATAATAATTCAGAAATCTAGGAGGTGCAATGACAACTAAAGGAACACAAAAAAACCCCAAACAAACAAACAACAACAAAAAAACCCAACCAACCAAACCCAAAAAACCCCAACCAACACCCCCCCCTCCAAAACCCACAACAACAACTAGAATTAAGAAATAAGTAAAATGTATAAGTAATAAAGGAATAACTTTTTTGGTTAGGTTAGTTGTTTGTTTTTTGGTTAGTTTGACAGCATGAAGTGAGCAGAATTACTGTGTTAACAGAAGACTGATCTGTTAGCATACTATATGGAATCATGTAAAGATTTATTTTAAAACAGCTATAATTAGATAGCAAATTTGACTCAGTAGAAAAATAAATCATGTCAGAATTTAAATACCTAGTACAGCCTCAGATCAGTGCTCTTGTGCAGATATTATTGTGTGATTACATAGAATTTTACTATAGGAATCCCATTTTTACAGAATGCAACAGTATAGGTGCAAGATCTGGAAAACATGCTGGATATTTTGTTTTCCTTTTTCTTATGATGAAACATACCATTCAACTGTTTTATTCAAACTTTATTATTTGAAGAACCATAACATTTCATTTTAGGCAAGATTTTTTGTGGTTTTTCTTTTTTAATTATAAAGTAAAAAGGCAGTTTAGTCTAACTTCTCAAGCAACCTGGAATATGAGGTCTATATATACTTAAAAAAATTATTATCCTTAAATAGGAACTCTATATAGCATAACTACCACTGCCAACAGGAGAATTGAGAGCATTACAGAAAAATCTTATTTTTATTTTTAAGCTGAACAAAATACTGAATGCTCAAGAACTTCAGAGTGAGAAGAGAGGGAACAAAATCCATGATGAGCATCTTTTCATTGTGACACACCAAGGTAAGTGCCTGGGAGAAGTTTATCAGTGGTTGATCAGTATTTTTGCCACAGGGAATTATTCAGTACTGAAGCATGCAATACTCAATTTGGTTTTGACATGATCACTACAATTTCTCTGCCCTGTATCTTCATTTATACTTGTATATATACCTATAACATTTGTAAGCCTGTAATCAACTCTATACTTATGAAGCCATAAGTATAACCTCTGAATTTAGTAAATAAATTCAGAACAAGAGGACACAGTCTCAGGCTGCGCCAGGGGAGGTTCAGGCTGGATGTTAGAAAAAAGTTCTATACAGAAAGAGTGATTGCACATTGGAATGGGCTGCCTGGGGAGGTGGTGGAGTCGCCGTCACTGGAGGTTTTTAGGAGAAGACTTGACAGGGTGCTTGGTGCTGTGGGTTAGTTGCTTGGGCGGTGTTGGATTGGTGATGGGTTGGACGCGATGATCTTGAAGGTCTCTTCCAACCTGGTTTATTCTATGTATTCTATGTATTCTATGTATAAAGATTTGGATAGTTCTGTTTCTAGACCTGTTAAGGTGGTGAAATTAGAATAGGGTAGAATAGAACTAACCAGGTTGGAAAAAAGCTTCGAGATTATCAAGTCCAACCTATCACCCAATATCATCTAATCAACTAAACCATGGCACCAAATGCCTCATCCAGTCTCTTCTTAAAACACCTTCAGTGATAGTGACTCCACCACCACCCTGGGCAGCCCATTTCAATGTCCAATCACTCTTCCTGTGAAGAAGTTCTCCGTCTGATTAATAAGTTGCTATGAAGTTTATTTTATGCAATTTTTGTTTGTGTTGCTGTACATTCTCTGAAACTTCAATCCAATTTTAACCATCTAGAGTCTGTTTAGAAGCCAGCATGCTGGCTGGGTGTGCTGACTAACTAACATACATGTTTTGCAGGCACCGGCCTGATGCTGTTTTGCTACTAGTGACAGGAAACATGTAGTGACATAAAGAGTGTAAGCAACTCTGGAATTATCTTTTATTGGAATATCAGATCTAGATTTTCTCTTTCCTGCTTTTGCAACAAACACTATGCACATCAAATACATGATGTGTAAAACACGCTTTAGAAAATTCTGTCAACATTCTCAGCACTACATAACTTCATGCAATGATTTAGGCAAAGGACAGCATACCAGTAATACATTTGTGTATCAACATCATTTTTACACCAGCAGTATAAACACAGGCTGTTTGAAACAAACAATAATGTAAGAATTTTACTCCTTCACTGCTATGAAGAAAATACAAAGTAATGTTAAAGTTCATGCTAATGATCCTTTTCTTCTTGTAGCTTATGAACTTTGGTTTAAACAGATTCTGTGGGAAATGGACTCTGTGCGAGAGATCTTCCAAAATGGCCACGTAAGTTAAAAGCAAATATTAATTTGGGGAAAACACAGCTTTCTCCCTTTCTTCCTGCCTTCCAGCTTGACAAAATTTGGTTTACTAAAGCAACATGTGCTCTTTTTTAAAATCAGCATGAGGAATAAAAAATGGCAACCAAAACCAATGAAATTTGACTGAGTGGCTCTTATACCCTGATAGTACAGACATTTGACCAGCAAAATCCTGACTTCCTCCTGAAGTCTGCATTTTGCTTACATCACTCTCCTAGACCAATTTTATTAACCAATTTTATTGGTCTCATAATATCCTACTAGTACTGCAAAAAAGGTAGAAACTTAACTTAGGGATATGCTACTGCAGAAACATCATACTGAGAGGAAAAACTGAAAACCAGAGGGCTCACAGGTATTTTTAAGTCGAAAAGTCACTTCTGTCTTTGTTCAGTGTTTTGAAGTCTTCATGCTATAACCTTCTGTGCAGTATCTTCTATGCAGAAGGATAACTGTTTTCAGTAGTTGTGTTATTATTAAATTCAACAGAAAAGCAATAATGTATAATTGTATGAGGATTTCTGAAAATTACAAATACAGCAGGAATATTTTTAACATCTCTAAACATTTGTCCAAAGCTATAAACAACTCAGAGTAATAGAAAACTGCTAGAAAACAACAATAGCCAGAGAAAAATGCTGACTTCATGCAATTTGAGAAATACCTTGAATAACATAATAAGCCTTTGTAGATGAGGAAAAATTGAAACTAGGTGAGACTCTAAGAATAAACTTTATCATACTCTCCAATGAAAATGTTCTCTGTTGACCTCCACATTCGTAATTTTTAGTTGAACATTATATCAAATTATAACTGATTGAAATCAATTCTGAAGCAGAATATTTTTCATTAATTATTCCTGTAAAAAATGTGACTTTGCATATAATCATAATTTGAAATGTCAATGTCAAGGTTAAGTACACAGCCTGGCAATTAAGGAAATGGTTATCATCTTTCATTTTTGTAGTCTGATATTTCCTGATTGCGTGCCCAGGTCTTAGAGAGAAGTTAAATCCTATTGAAGCTAGTCAGAATTTTAGCAAACTCCTTTGCAGACAAAGTGTTCATTTTATCCAGACAAGAGCTTCTGTGTGTTCCCTTTAATGTTTTCTATTTCCCACCAGATGCAGTCTTCTCTGTTTTCCTCTGCTTGCTAATGCACATCTCTGATTAATATTTTTTCAGTTGCGCTCTCCTGATGCACCTCTCAGATAATTCTGCTTCTCAACATTTAAGTACTTTCCACACCTGCCTTATGACTTGTTCCTTCACAGTAATGATTATGGAAGTGATTATAGTAGAAAGCATAATGTAATTATCGTATCACATATATCATTACATTTTATTGCAATCATTAGAAATGATCATGATATAAATGATTTTGGTCTAGAATGTAATTTCTTGTCATGACTTCTATTTCAGTAAAAAGTCTAGAAAAAATATACATTTGGACCATTTGTGTCATCAGTTAGAGAAAAACAGATCTCAGTCTTTGAAAAATAAAGTTTTGGTTTTCAGTTAAAACTGAAAGGATTCTCTATTACATATGAGATTCTGTTGGAAAGAACTTCAGAGCTATTGCTCCATTCAATAGTGAAGATCTAAAATAAATATGCAGAATATGAACAGACCATCATTCTGTCAGGTAATGATCTTCATTTTTCTACAGGTAAGAGATGAGAGGAACATGCTGAAGGTTATCACTCGAATGAACAGAATTTCAATGATTATGAAATTACTCGTGGAACAGTTCTCAATTCTGGAAACTATGACTGCACTGGACTTCTTTGATTTCAGGTAAATACTTGGTATTTCTCCACATTAATCCACAGGCTGGTAATCCCTGTCCTTAGAACTGATTGTGAATGTACCCTGGCAGCCTGTGGTACACACATTGTTTGGCAAGAGGACAGTGTACCTTAGCAGTACCTTAGTACTGTGATATATGAAGGCAAGGGTCAATTAAAAAGTTGAGCAAGAGTGTGAGTGAGTATGGTCTGCAAACAAGTGCAAGTTAATTGTTGGTGTTTGTGCAGTGCTCCTGAGTGGTTTCAGAGTAAAAGTTAAAACAATAGAAACATCTTATGGTTCTGTTAATTTACTTGAAACTTACTACAGCACACTTGCAGCTGTATTCTACAGCAGATCATAGAAGCGCTTGGGTGAGAGAAATGCACTGTCCATAGATTATCAAACGGACATTTCAGTTGTTTTGGTTTGTGTAGTGTTTCCTTGCTTTATGTTTTCAAAGTGTCTGTAGTGCTGGAGGCTTCAAGTGGCTCTTCACATATGAAATACATGTGATTTTTTTATCATTATAAAATAATATCCTATGCTTTTTTGTTTGGTTGATTTTTTGGTCTTCTTTTCTTATATTCCCAAAGATACTACCTAAGCCCAGCCTCAGGGTTTCAGAGCCTGCAGTTTCGCTTGCTGGAGAACAAAATTGGTGTTCCACAAAGTCTGCGAGTCCCCTATAACAGAAGGCATTATCGTGACAACTTCAAGGGAGAGGACTATGAGCTACTTCTTAAATCAGAGCAAGAACCAACACTACTGCAACTTGTAGAGGTAAAGTCTGTCTTAGGTCTTGGTCTGGTTTTGCTCTGTCTCCCAAGAATGGCCTTCACTAGCGTCAGTAACAATTTTTTCCTTCCTTTGATAGAAACAAGCAAGCTGTCAATTTCCCGGTCACTTGTGACTGGGATTCTTACCAAAATTGAAATTAAGTAGAGTTAGTTATTAGTAGACCAACTGACTTTTTCACATAATTTCCTCTTTTTTGAGAAGTCTGACTGTTAAACTAATAAGGTGCATTGTGGAAGCATGAGCTAAGAATATAAAGGTATAATTTAATTTGCATTGTTTTTCATGACTATAAACCCTTTTTAGAAAAAAAAAAAAAGGTTTAAAGAGATTTCCAGTTAGTCATGGCTACTGGGGAGGTTCATAAAAGTAAAGCAATAGAAAGGAGAAAAATTGTTGAACAAAGGTTTCATTGTCACTTACCTTGATTTAATTACTTTGTCTCAGAATTATGACTCACGGCAATTTTTCTAATGCCTTTGTCATTTTCATACACAGTATGCTTTCTAAAGCATGTGGTATAAGCATCAGTAAAAGCATCCACTCTTACTAGACCTATCCATTTGTCTAATGACAATATAGAATGGAAAGACATTTTTCTGGCTTTTCTTCATTTGTTAAGACTTCACATATCATTCAGACAAGAAGGAGCTAAAGTAAGTGATCCCTAAAAGAAGTTTGACCATAAAGATTCCTAAGTTTTGCCTTCCAAATCTTGAAATCTTGTTGCCATTATTAAATCAAAGAAAATATTTGATAACTGCCAAGTAAATTTCTGTCTTGTATCATCATGTATTTTGAGGATTGTTAATGTCAGACTGCTGGATCAGTGATCACCTTGTCCAACATGGTGAAAAATGGTTGTGTAGTTTTGTATCTTCTTTCTGGGATTTAGCTTTACAATTATCCTATATATGTGAGATAAGATTGTTTACCTGTATCCAAAGGGAGTTGGCTTTAAAGATAGTCTTAGAATGAGAGAGCTTTCATCCTCGAACACTGATAATTTAACCAGTTACCTGTGGCTGTGTTTGCATACCATCATTTTCAAGTATAAAACACCTACATGGACATGCTTACTCCAACAGTAAGTACCTCTACAGGATACTAAACCAGAACAACTGCAGCAGGATATTTTATGTTGCTGTAACTTGTAATTCTAGGATAATGTGTTTGCACTGTTCATGTTTGAACACATTCATATTACTATTACAGGCATGGCTGGAAAGAACTCCAGGACTTGAAGCAGAAGGATTTGATTTCTGGGGACAATTTGAAGTGAATGTTTTAAAAGGCCTAGAAGAGGAATTTGCTCTGGTGCAGGTATATCGTGTGCTTTTGATGTAGCTATAAGCAAATACAGCTGGCAAAATGACATCCTGACATAAATCTGACTTTTGACCCACTCATGGTTTCTCACTCTACTTAATCTTCAGCAGGCTGTCTGCAAGGGACAGAAAACCCACAATTTTTTCAAGAAATCTGAATAACTTTGTAATTTGACATCTAAGAGAGTTTAAAGCATGTGATACATAGATGACTTTGATTGCAAAAAGGAAATGTCTAGTATCACTGGAGATGTTGAAACTGATTTTACTGAAACTACCACTTGACCTCTAGGTAGTACTTACATCTACAGTTCAGAGTAAACATAAAGTTTGGGCCGCTGAGCTTTGTTTATGGAGTGTCACAATATTTATGTTTAACAGGATGTGGCAATTTGGTCTGTGTGATCATTTGTATTACACTGGCAAATAACCACAAAAAAACCCTCCAGTATTGTAAGAAGACCTGTAGCTTTGAGTACATTTTTAATAGAAAGAACACCATAAGAAGTAATTTATTTCCTGAGAATATCTGTTTACAGCTTTATAACTTAGCTAAAACTTTTTATTCAGAATTTTCTTACCCATAGCTGTGCAAGAATTTTTTTATTTTTGCCTTGAAAAATAAAATTAATCAGACTTCAAAGAAGTTTAGTGTTTGTAAGGCCTCTAGACCGAATGTTTGAACATTCATTCATCGGAATTTTGTTGACAGCCATTTAATTGCACATTCTGTGGCAGTTCTGGATTTTAAAGGACAGTGACTCAATGACTCGTCTTGTTTGAAAATACATTTCTTACATTAAAGACATAAACTTACTTAGGATGAAAATAGAAGTTGCATTGTGGGTCATTCAAGTGCTTAATTTTCCCTATTGAATTCTGAAATCTGCTTTTGTTTCAATTATCAAAGGCCAAACCAGAATCAGAAGAAAAAGATGACTTACTATCTGAATTCCAAAAACAGAAAGACGTATTACTTTCATTATTTGATGAAAAACGCCATGAGCACCTGCTTAGTAAAGGTAGATTGCATTAACATATGGTAATGTGCACTTTTTATTTTTTTATGCATGATGTACATAATCACATGACACCATTCAATTTGCAAGAGAATCATTAAAGACACTTGTATTTTGCAGGAGAAAGACGACTTTCTTACAAAGCACTGAAGGGAGCCTTAATGATCTACTTCTACAGGTAACGTTACAAAATGTATCTTTAACGCTTACTGGCATGAAGGTGAAGGACAGCAGCACAGGTTTACTTTGGTTGGAATGTGCCTTGGAAAGTAATCTAGCTCAACCATCCATAAAAATTCATATTAGTTAGATCCAACTTGAAGGTCAGATCTGTGCCTGGTTGAGTTTTGAATATCTTCAAGGATGGAGCTTACATAGCCTCTCCAAGCAGCTGATTTCAATCTGCTCCTCAGATTGAAGCTGTTCTACAAAGTGTCCTAGGATGACTTAAGAGTACTTTTGCAAGTATAAGGGAAAAGGCACAGATCAAGATTTACATGTCAGAGGTGTTTGTTAGGATATCTAGTAACATTTCAATACCAGTTAGGAAAAATACGCATTAAGTCATTAATATGTGTTGGTGAAGAGCTACTTTGAAAAATACAGCGTATTGTAAGAGGTCCCACTGTGTTTTCTCTTCCATTTTCCAAGGGAGGAGCCACGTTTTCAAGTTCCCTTTCAGCTCCTCACCTCCCTCATGGATATCGATGTGCTCATGACTAAATGGAGATGTAAGTTTCACTTCCCGTGACAATCCTTTTGCTTCTGGTTCATCCTTTAGTAATGACTTTTCATTCATACTTTGGCCAAGAGGAAAGATGAACTGCTGCTTCTGTGAGCACAAGATACATGGGTACAGCTATCACTTTATGACATGCACTAAGTTAGGTGAACAATATTAAAATGACTCCCAAAATGTCATGATGATATCCCTTCATATGCAATATTCCTTCTGCTCCTTCCCTATCTAGACATCCATAGATGAACGCATTGATTGAGAGAGCATAATACTGTACAACAGGGTAGTCATTCTGTATGAACAATAATGTACCCCATCCTTTCACATTACTTAGACAACCACGTCTGTATGGTGCACAGGATGATTGGCAGCAAGGCTGGCACTGGAGGCTCATCAGGCTACCAATATTTGCGCTCAACAGTGAGGTAAGAATCTTGTTTTCTCCTGTAACCTGCATTGATGCTCACCATTGATACTCTATGTCATGAGACTGATTCCAGATAGCTCACTGGAGGAAAGAAGGCTGTAGTTTCTGTTGGGGACTCTAGCATTTCCTCCTGGGTGTTGTACACTTACTTAACAGGTTGGCATACATGAATTCTAAGGCTTTTGGGGTAAGAACTCCTTTTGATCACACGTGTAAAGTGCCACGTATAATTCTCAGAGAAGAGGTGTAGGTGTTATTCTAATAGCAATAATAGCAATCCCACACTGTTTATTTAGTTTGTGTGTAAGCTAGCCCAAGTTAATGAGAGGACACAGGCTGGAAGGAAGTCCTGCCTACTGTGCAGCTGATGGCAGTTTCTGTATTCCTTAGCATGACTCTTAATCTTACAACCTAAGGTACTTTAATTTAGGATAAAATATGTTCTTAAAATTGATAGCAATTAATACTCTCCTGCCATGCCAGCAGCAATCAGAAATGTTTCCTTTCACTGGACAAAGTAAAAAAGGAATTTAAAAGGGATGAGTAGGGGCTGAGCACTGAAGTCTCTGTATGGGTAGAACTTTTTTTACACAAAATTTGAGGATCCAGCTAGTTAGACATTTACAGCCTTGCAGCTGTAACTATGTCCTGATGATTCTGAGCAACATTATGTCAAAACATAAAAGAACATTTAGGGCACCTTCCTCTTACAGGACCTTTTCTGAGGTTTGCTTTCAAAGAGAAACCGCATGTAACTGGTGACTGCCACATATAGCTGTGAGCAGAAGGTGGGAAAAAAGGCAGATGGTTAGACTGAATTTGAAGATTCAAGACTTCTTATCTCTTTTTCAGCAAGCCTTCTCACTCCTCCTTAATTTCAGGTTAGCATTCTTCCTAAACAAAGTCTATTTCATATCTACCACAGGAGTAAAGGTCTGGAGATTATAGTCTACAAACACCCCATTTTTGGAAGAAAGATGTAACTGTAGCAATCATATTTCAAGTCTGATTTGCTATGCCCTTATTACTCTGGAATACTCATGAGAAGTATTAGTGCAGAACCTTTACTGAATAAAAGGGATGGAGTAACTCCTGAGGATTTTGACATTATGGCCTTCTATGCAGGCATCACAGCACTAATTGTTCCAATTGTCTTTTTCAGTGACAGATACAAGGTATTTGTGGATTTGTTCAATCTTTCAACGTTTCTAGTGCCAAGACACTGGATACCAAAGATGAACCCAAACATTCATAAATTCCTTTACACTGCAAAATACTGTGACAGCTCCTATTTTAGCAGTGATGACTCTGACTAGCCTACTTTTCTAGACTGGTTGCTGTAAAGAACTTCAGGACTTTCACCTTGAGTGGCACTATCCCCCCAATAAAACAGCTGTTCTCATGGAGTGGGGGTGTGTAAATATATATTTATGTATGACAGATATGTGAATAATATGATCAGCTCATGCAAGAAACTTAATTGTAGAAAAAAAAATAATCTGTATTGAGTTAGCCTATTTTAAGACTAAAATGATACTCTAATTCAGCTGAGTGACCCACTTAACTCTTAGTTGGCTTCTTAAAACCTACACTGTAGATTTTAAGACTTATGATCATGTCTTATTTGTATATATTTTTGTATTTGTTTGCCTAATGACTGTTACTAATTTACTTCCAATTGAGGCCATAATAGCCTCATCACCTTCAGCAGAATATTAGTTATTGAGCTCTAGTAGAATTTCTAAAGGAATTTGTTTCAAAAGCTAGATTTTAAAAAGTCCTGAATATATAGAAATCTAAGCATCTTGAACTTTTACATGCATCAAGAATCCTGTTACTATCTGTATGTTCCATGTGAATGTAAATTCCTGCCATAGAAATACTGTTAAGAGCAGCAGATAGAAGTACTTTGCACTTCAAATAAAGCAGTGTTAAAGTTCATCTTTTGTTATGTCTTCTTTTAAAGCAAGCATAAATTTCAAACAACACTATCACAGGCATTTGAAATATTTTTTTTATTCAAAACACCATTGAAATAAAATTTACAGACTATAAAAGTGAGGCAGACCTGGCCATAGCTGTATTGATAAAGCTGTGTTGTCTCCTTATTAGATGGACTCCTGTCTTTTTAAACCTTCCACTGAAAATACAGATATATTGCAGGCCTGAACTTGTGGTGAACCACTCTGTACTGTAGTGCTTTAGGTACTTATGCCTGGTAGTACCACTTCAAAAACACTGGTGACACATCTGTGTTTGATACTCCTCTAACAGCATTATTTTTCTCAATGCCAGTTAGGACCTTTGGCTTTGTTTTTCAGTTATGGAAATGTGCTATTTGTTGTTTGTAAACTGGTAAGGGAAGACTTCCCCTTTTGTTAATCAGTAAGTGGCAGAACATGAAGTAGTGAAACATAGCACTTGGTCTTCATTTAAAATATTAACCCTTAGAAGCAGAACTACTAAATTGGCAATGCTTACAACACACTATTATGAACACTCATTGCATTTGCTTAATTAAAACAGGGGAGTAACTGCAAAAATTCTGGTATTGTTTCAATACGCACCCTAAAAGACAATGCCCTTCTTCCCTGCCCAGTAAAAGCTGACCTAATCATAGTGTTTCTAATATTCAAAGCATTTCAGTTATACTCTCTCATACTATTAATTATTTGATCAAAGTTCCTTATGATCTGACAACACTTCTTTCCTTGTAAGATTTTTTTTTAATGGAGTATTCAACACCTGGATAGAATTCAAACTTACAGTTTCAGTCTTTGTAATTCCTTTGCACACTCAGCAGCTGAGCCTGAGTCTGCTCATTCCATGAGAGATTTGATGTGAAATGTATATTCCAAATAAAAACAATCCCTGTACTGCCTAAAAGCAGGAATCACCCTTAAAACAATTTCTTATTTTAAGAAACTGTTCTGAAGTAAATCTTCATATGCAGCATGTGTCCAAATGATACTTGGAGTCTTTGGCCAGTAAGTGTCAAACAAATACTGATGAAACTGTATCTGCAATACCTACAAATGAAACAAACAAACAAAATTTTAATAAAGACTGGAAGTGGAGAATTGCATGAAGTTAGCTTCCGAGGATTCATATTCATGTAATCCCCTCTTCACTCCATGCCGTGAACTGCTGGGGGCTAGGGAAGCAGTGGATCAGCTGCAGCCCTTTTATTTCTTCCTTGCCTGACACTTTATGGTTAACATCTATTCTCCTCCTTCCTCTGCTTTCATGTTCAAAACTTTAGATCCTTTCTGATTATTCACAGGATCATATTGCCACACAACACTTACTATCCCGGTAATGTGGCTCAGCAGCTTTGCTGGTAAACAAGAACTTCACCTGCCTTGACTCCATATCCAGCTACTCAGAAAAAACTGTGCATTTAACACTACAAAACCCACTCAACCACCAAGAGTAATTTCATGGTAAGAGGGTGGGAGATGAAACTAGCACTAACAGTATATACCTCTATCCTGGAAAAAAAGCCACAAGCAAGGTACACAATTCCCAAGCACAGGCAGGTCCACTTCCCTCATTTGTTTGCTAAACTGAACACAGAGATAATTTTATCCACCAGACACAGACAGCAGCTGTTTTACCTACTCTGAGTATAGCAGTGGCACTAACCTCAAACCACAACACACAACCATATACTTTACAATGCCATTGCCTCTACACAGCAAGGTACAATGGTATCATAGAATGGCCTAGGTTGGAAAGGACTTTAGAGATCATCTGCAACAGCCTCTCTGCCTTTGTATGGTGTTTTTCAGTCATTCAACTGTAAGGCATGGTTGATCTAGCAACCACTTTATTTTTCCCCCCAGACTCATATAACCTATTTAAAAACAAAATAATGACTTGTATTTCCTCTCTGAGGATTCCATTATATTGCTTTTTTCACATGGAGAAGCATATCCCAGCATGTGGTCTTTACCACTTTAATTACTTTTTGTCAGACTTACCACAGACATTGCTGCCTATCTTAACATGAACGTAGCCATCTATTCCCCAGGCAGGCCCCCAAGAGTTCTGTACAATCCAGTAAGGGATATTGCCTGGAAGAGACATTTTCATAAACAAGAGCCAATATGAGATTTGATAAACATAAAAAACTGCTGACACTCTACAGAATTAATTACCTTTTTAATATCTCACAGTTTGATGATGCAGTACAGGAATATCTACTATTGTTCACAGAGAAGACAGAGCTAATATTCCAGTGCTGACCAGACTGGATGTAGCCTCTGCTAGTGTAAATACACATATAGATATGTTCTTAACTTTAAAAGAACATGAAGCTCCACAGAACTCAAGGAGCACAGACAAGAATAGTTCTTCTGGGATCAGGCTGCAATTCCAAAACTGATATGACACCAAACCAAACAGCTCACGACACAACACCCAGCTGTGGACTTTTATCATTTTCCCCATAGAAAGCAAGTTGCAAGTAAGAGAAAAACCACAAAACCTACTGGGTTGAAGTTCAGTTGATGGAAACACACCTGTTCTGTCAAAACCAGTGATAAGAACAGCATGATTGGCTCTTCCACTGGAGCAGTGATATTGTATGATCCCACCAAGATAATCCTGCCAGCTAACCGCGTCTACTGTTACTGCCAAAGGGCCCCAATTAACAAGCACCCTCATCATTTCTTCTTCTTGACCACTGCAAAAGAAGTGAGTGATCATGCCAAGTTAGCACACTGAAGCAATCTGAAAGGTGGTTATCTACTTAAGTATGATTTAAAAAAAAATCAAATAATTCATTTTTTTCCTCTGATTTCTACATAGCATATATCAACAATTTTGCAAATGTAGGGTCCACAGACTATGGGAAAGGTAGAGATCTAAAGATATGATGCTGTTAAAAAGAAGCAGGTTTCTGCATCAAGTCAGTGAGCAATGGTGAGCACACACATCACTCAATTAAACCCAGTTCTGGATAAACACTTAGTCTATACTATTATTTCCCATTAGCTTTTCAAACATACAGAAGTATCTCTTACACATAAAAATATACCTATCTCAAACATATCAAAATGCAGGACATTACCACCACTATCAGACATTTACCATCAGCATACTCATAGAGACTTTTTATAGAATACCCTGAAAGAGGATACCTTTCTCACTGCATGACATTTGCAGTAGCTGCCTTTGACAAAGACAGACTGGCAAAACTAAAATTGTAGTTACTTATATGTGACAGTAATTCAGTTCCTAGTCAAAGTTGTATTTCTTGTCTTTAAGTTCAGTACACAGCTGTATTGTACTGATAAAAATTAGAACAGACTTCCTTGGTACAGAAGCCCAAAAAGCTGCTAGCTGTCCTGACACAATTCAGTTAACAATACTGTTTGTAAAGTCATGGCCTAGAGGATGCTGTGGTTGGGTATTTGAATGGATAAATACCCAAGTAACTGAATACTTACATTTTTTTTCAACAAATTCCAATTACTATTGGCAGCATTTACTCTTTCTGGTACTTAAGCAGTATAATGTCCACTTAGCATATAATAAAAAATTACAACTGACTCCATGTTCTAGTTTAAATATAGCCAATCTAAAAGATCTCATTTCAAGATGCAGACTTAAGCTTTCTAATTTGAGCAGGCTTAGTGATGGCAGAGTTCAGTGGATTCCTTGTGGCAAGCCTCAAGTCACAAAATATTACGTATTAATTCTTATCCAGCTGCAGAACTGATGCAATCAAGCTCATAACCTTTGGCTGGTCAATGCACTATTGGCTCTAGCTTACTCCAGTTACTGAACACAGAAGGAAAAGTACAGCAAATAAAAAGAATCAATAGTAGCTACCTGAAGTCATATGCAGCAAATCCTGTTATTGAAACTCCAAAATCCGAGTGACCAAAATAATGGCACAGTCCTGTCTGAGCTTTAAAAGTGTATTCTGAATCTCTCACGAGTTTTACTTTGGTCTGCAAGAAGACAAACCAATGAGATTGTAATGCATTTGACTTAGACACTACGCAGCACACATTGAAAATGACCATAGAACAGACTCAAAATTCTGTGTGTCCTTGGTGAGATTAGAAGTAAGAATTTTATGTTGGGCAGTGAGTAATTTACTATCTCTAGTTTCCTTTTTTTCATGAAGATATCTTCAGAAAGGATTCAGAAGTCTTTAGCCAATGAATGACATTTAAAAGGTATCTCTGGTTTAAACTAGCCACAGTTCAAAGTCCAGCTACAAAGCTAATGCAGCAACCTGTTAAAATTTTCTTGTCTCCTGCAGTACAGTATATTTATAACAGTGTTTTCTCCAGTCTTACTCATCTGTAGTCTCTCTGTTGCCAAGCACGAGGGAATTTTGCTTCAGAGGAATCCAGATTAATATCCTGTCTTTCTTGAAACACAAACTTATCTAGACTGTTACTAGCTGGGGTTATAAGAAGCCTCAGGGGCAGAATTGCTTAGAAGGACAATTGAGGGGTTATTTTAAAAACTTCAGAAACATGAGGTATTCTTTTATATTTTTATACCTCAAGCTATTGCCCTACAGAGTACTTTTGATCTCAAAGATATTAAAATGCTTCTCCTTACATATACTATTAACACACGTTTTGCATTTTTTGTGAATGAAAAGTGTTAGCTACAACTGAAGGAGAAACTATGGCTGCACTTTCATAGTTTTGGCTTGCCAGTGAAACAAAGGTAAGAGCAATCACATTTACTCTGAGGTTCTCCACACTTGTACTAATATTCCAGTGTTTCAAACAAAAACTTCAGAAATCTGAAAGCAGAAAATCTCAACATCCCTCCTTTTCCCAAGATTCTGGTGCCTAAACTCAAATCCACAATATGACATGTGGATAAATGGCTCCTTCTTGACTGGTAATGTACATCCAACATGTATGTACCACCTGCATTTTGGGGAAATAACTTAAGCTTTCAAGGAACATTATTTTCAAACCCTCTGGGTCAATTTGTTAACATTCACAAGAATATATACAGACCATAAAATTCCAATCAAGTTTCAGTGCAGCTTCAACAAACTCTCTCTTGATTCCAGACTAAATAAATATGCTGTACATTCAACCTTCCCCATCAGATTTTCCTCCCCCCACAAAAAAGTTAATATGAAAGCTAAGGTAGGGTTAGAGATTTATGAAGAGTTTCAAACCTGGTTCAGCCAGCTCAAGGCACTAACAATGGATCCTCCACTGCAGCCATAATTATTGTATGAACAGTCAATGACCTGCTGCACGCTGAGTTCTTCTAGGTTATTTCCTTTAATTGCATAGGCAGACTCTATACCACCCACAATGCTGAAAGCCCAACAGCCGCCACACTGGTACAAAGAGAGGGGAAATAGGGGAGAAAGAAAAAAGTCATCTTGTTGAAGCCAAACAGAAAAAAGAAGAGCCAGAAGGGTCTTTGGTCTTCTAATGCTCTTCATTTACTACCTCATCTTTCAAGTTAATTTTTAAGGCAATAATACAGAAACTTAATCAGCCATTTAAGGTATCTGGTTTTGTTTTGTTGTTCCCCGCCCCCCGTACTGCTCTCTGAAAGCCAGAAATGCATTATGGGTGTGGGTGTCTTTATTTTAAGAATTCCTGCACTGTGGTTGTCTTACTTTAAGAATTCCTTATTAATTCATTATTCATCCTTAAGATGGATGCTGTTTACTGTGCAATATCTGTAAGAAGGATAGAGACTCAAGAATGAAATTATTTTCTAACCCAATGTCCTGGTTTGAGGCCAGACAGATCCTCTGTTGCCCTGAGAGGGGCAAAAGAATGACACACAAATGGATTGCAAAAGTGATGGAAAGTTTAAATGGAAAAGCAGTAAGTGTTACAGAAGCTACAAAGCACAGTGACAAAAGAATCCTAAAGCATACAGAGTCCCTTAGAGCACAACCAAAGGCTTCCCAACACTTACCTTCTCCCCACCTAAGGGTATACCCAAAGCCATCAGGGCTCTTCCCCCACCACCCCAACTGGGTAACTATGTGACAGTAACAGGAGGCACCTGACCTAAACTGCCACACCAAATTAATTAGGAAGTTTTTGAAAAGTATGCACTTAAGGAGAAAGTCTTCAACCTTCTGCAGTCTGAAGAATTTTAAAGAAATAGATTGATGACAGTTTAAGAAATAATAAACTGAAAATAAGAAAAATAGAAAAATTCTTAGACACCAACAGAGTCTACACTGCAGTTCTAGGCTCTTTAATCTACAGCATCTAAAGCAGGAAACAGACATTTATTCTGAGGCAAGATCCAGGTTACACTATGTGAAGCACAGAAAGGAAAGACCTCAGGTATGTAACGGGTTATTTGCTACCAGTGACCATAACTACTCTGGGATAAACTGTAATCATGTGGTTATCTTCCTATCATGAATGCATTCCCTGAGGCATTCAATTGTGTTGACCAGCCAAGGTCATTCAGTCATAGAAAAAACAGCAGCAGAGAATCTACATCCATCCAGGTGAAATGTGGGGGTCAGGTATTGAACTTCACTCTCTTTCTTCAGAAAAAACCAAAAATACATAGTGTAAAACATCAGCAGAATTAGTTCACTAGATCTAAATGTGTATTACATACAGTCTGTAACTGCACGATTTTTAGATGCACACCCTTCACATCTCATGCTTTTAAGCCTAATCACACTTTGCACAAAATGCTACATGATTTAGAATATGTTCAGCTGTCCATACTTGTGACTGAGCTCCAAGGAGCGCTGGTCCCTTCCAAAACTTTCACTGTGCTCTTCAATGTACCTGCTGGAACTGTCTCTGAACAGTGTTTGAGAACCAGGAAAGGACTTACTGTTTGCTGATTTCTCACTTCTGCAATAACTTTCTTGTCCCTCCAGTCAAACTTCTTTGGCAAAGGTTTTTCGTTTTTCCTTGGCACTTTTATGTATCTGGGAAGCTTGTGAGGTATGCTTCTTAAGTAAATAGCTAAACACAGAATACAAATATCTATAAATCTAACTTAAAAAAACCCACCACAAACAACTGTTTTACTACAAGTCGTAGAGGTAACTTCAATCTGTAGTTAAAATAATGATATCTCAACTAATTCTCAAATATACATGAATTTTCTGTATTTTAAAGTAATCATTATACACCAGAATGAATATAAATATCCCTACAGTTCTACAAAGAAGTACTCCATATAGGCAATGTGGGTATTAAGCATGAACATTTACATAAAACTAATCAAAAACTATCCCATAAAATAAGTTTTATTCAACAATTTCCACAGCATTTTACTTATTGGAAAAATAATACTTTATTTTAGTCAGGTGAAAGAGGAAAAATATGAGGAAAAAATATGCAAAGATTCTAAAACATATGCAAATTGCTGGTTTTCCACTAAAAAAAAAAAAAAAAAGCTGCGTAATTAGCTTAATTATCTAAAATTTAAAAAGCTGTGAAATCCTCCAATAAAAACATGCAACAGCAGAGTTGAACATCAAGAAGGGAAGATTGGGTTAGGCACCAGAAAACTTTTCTTACTAACAATGAAGCACGTTACATAGCTACTGAAACTCATAGCTATCGTTTACATCTGTGGACCTTCAAGCATTCTTTGAATTGTAGTCAATTTCACCTTGGGGTAGGGAATAGGAACTTAAGAGTAGTCAAAAACCTTGTGTGTCTTCCAATTTTAAAACTGTTGCAACTGATGAAGGCTTTGAGGCCTGGAAAGAAGGAAAAGTTTGTATGCTATATCACATTCAGGCTCTGGGTAATTCAACCTTGCAAGATTAGAGAAAGACGAAAAGAAGGCTGTATTCTTTTGAAGTATTTTCAGTTTAGTACCAGACATTGTAAACAAGCTGTCTATCAGCACTGGAAGAACTTGTAAATGTGAAAGACACAAGGTTCTTGCAATAAGACACTAGCAGCAGCCAAAAAATGTACCTTTGAACTCTTCAGGAAGCAGGTGAGAAAACTGATTTATTCCATAGAAAGCAGTCACATTATCTTTTGATGATGAGTTCAGTAATCTAATTCTTTTAGCACTTTCCTGAAGGGAAAAAAACAACAGTATTTTGTGGACATAAGTTAGCAGCAGTGAGAAAGCCACAAGAGCAGAAAAAGAAAAAGTTAGCAACAGCACCAGGCAGCTTTTAATCTCAGATTCACCGTGTTTTGCCATCAAACCAATACAAAAGCCATCAGACTAACATCAGCTCCAAGAAAAACACCAATAAAAGCAGTTGTTAAGTGCATATATGGTAAAATATTGATATGAGACAGACAAAACAAGCAAGTGTGGAACAACTTGTATCAGACTCATCTGATGCCCTTCTTTGACAGCACAACAAACCTTGTGGTTCAGATATGCAAAAGCGTCTTCAGATAAAAGTTAACCCTGTCTTGCTACATGACCCTGTAAAGCAAAGAAACAGTATAATGGTCTGAAGGCATTTTAAAAATAAAAATCCCAGGAATCACCACCTCTAAAATACCTCGGTTTCGACCTACGAAAGTAAACCAATCTGACACTTCCTCTCTGACAAAGTTGCCGACAAAGTTCAACATGAACTGTTAAATTAAGGCCACAGGTAAAAGCCGCTTCTCGCGGCGGCAGAAAGCCTTCGGTGCGACGGTGACACCTGGCGTCAGAAGCGGGGAAGGAGAAAAACACCGGCACCCCAACCACAGCAATTGGAAGGGAAGCCGAGCAGACAGGGCAGTGGAAAACGAAACAGCAGTGGGCGTCGGAGTGGTTTTCGGTACTGTGTGCAGAACTGTGCCGCGCCACCTCACGTCTCCAACTTCCAGTCACTCGATTAACAGAGGCAGAACGGCACTACCCCACCGCTCCTCCTCCAGCGGAGCCCGCAGCCACCGCGGTGGCAGCGGGGACCACTGTGTGGCACGAACCGCGAGTGTAAGCGTGGGTAGGGGCACCTACCCGGAGGGCCGCCGCCGCTTCTTTGTCCCGGTTGCCTCCGTCCCACGGAGAGCGGCCCAGACCACCACCGCCCTCCTCCCCAAATCGGGTGCCTGCAAACGCCAGGACGGCGGCACTGCGCACCCGCAGCAGGCAGCAAAGAAGCCCCAGCGCCAGCATCCCCATACACCGTCACAGCCGAGCGCCGGGCACCAGGACTCGCACCCTGCCGGGTCCCACCGCTGCCCCTCCCCTGTCCGCGATGTCATGCCGGGGTGGGGCCTGAGTAGCACACCCCCAACCCGTAGAGGCTGTGGGCCTGGCACTTTCCGTGAAGGGAGGGAAAGATGAAGCTGCGCTGTTTTGCAGCTTTTGCCCGGCGGCAGCCCCTATTCCTACAGCGGACCGCTGTGGGCGACGCGAGGAATGAAATGGTGGCCAGCCGGCAGCAGCGCCTCCAGTACTGCCTCTCAGGGGCTGGGCCTGCGCCCGTAGACGGCGGGGTTGGTGGTACCTTCGGCTGTCCTGCCACCGTTTTGCCCGTGCATTGGGGTACTTGGCAGCGCCTGGACAAAGTCCATGTTTCAGGCGGTGTTTTTTGGTGTGAGAGACGCGCCGCAAGCGTGGGGCGAAGTGCTGAACTTTCAATTACCTACGAGGTTAAAAATGCCACGCCTTCCCCTAGAGGAAAGTTAGTTGGTACCCGCAAACTGGGCGGTGAGTCGGAAGGAGGAGAGGCAGTCACTTTCTGGGGCAGCAGAAATCCAGTTTATGGGGCTTAGCACTGGAAGAAGGCATCGGCAGGGAGATAAGAGATATTATAAGCTGTAAAGCCATTGTCTGCAGCCTGTACAGTTAGGTTATTGCTGGAAGAAAATAGTTGAAAGAGACCTCTGTGCTTACTGCAGCTCATTAGTTTCGTTAGAGGCAAGTTGTGTGCTAATACTCCGAGCACGCAGGTTAGTGTTTGGCATCTAAAACATTCTGTTTGGCAGGTGTGAGTTAACAGTCCTTTTTGTTTATAACCATAATCAGGTGTATTTACACACTATGTTTGTAAACAGAATGGTTGTATGTTTGAACCTATGTACCTGGAGAAGAAAAGGCTCCAGGGAGACCCAATAGCAGCCTTCCAGTACCTGAAAGAGGCTTACAGGAAGACCGGAGAGGGACTGTTTACAAAAGCCTGTAGTGATAGGACGAGGGGCAATGGTTTTAAATTAGAGAAGAGTAGATTTAGATTGATGTTAAGTGCAAAATTGTGCCAGTGCATGGTGGTTTGGTTTGTTGGTTGGTTTTTTGTGTGGCATGTGCATTTTACCTGCTAGTATGAGTTTGAAAGGTAAATTATACTGTATGAAATGCAAGATGTCCATGTATTTTTGATTTCTAGATCAGTAGGTATGCACAAAGCTAGTAAGTAAAAGACAAAGGATTAAATTAACAGAATAGAATAGAATAGAATAGAATAGAATAGAATAGAATAGAATAGACCAGGTTGGAAGAGACCTTCAAGATCATCATGTCCAACACATCATCCAGCACCACTCAACCAACAACCATGCAACCAAGCACCCTATCAAGTCTCCTCCTGAACACCTCCAGTGATGGTGACTGCACCAGCAATTTGAGTGCTTTTCTGATTTTTAGCATCTCCCCACTGGTGACTGAAGAAAGATTTAAGTAATTTTTATGATCAGTACCACGGTGCCCTTTGCATTACATAAGCATTTACAACTTACCCCTCTTCCCCCTTCCCACTCACAGAAAGTGGCCTTTTGCTCTTTTCTGTGACTAAAATGACAACAATATTTTGATATTGGCAGTACTTATGCTGCCTTTTTTTCTTTTTAATAACAAAACAGTAATGGCAGAAAAGCCTTTCTAGAATGAGGCTCCAGTACCAAAGTTGTTATCTCGCAGGGGAAGAGAGAGCAAACACCAGTATGGTATTTATAAGATGACAACAACTCTCTCCTGTCGACCCCACCCATAAAGAAGCACTTGTGTTTGTTGGCAGAGCGCTTATCATAGGCAGAAGGAAAGAAAAAATATTTTTTCCCCTGCTTTATAAGGTAGAGCTCTATGTATTTCTATAGTGAAGAGACAAGTTAACATGCTGCTATTACTGACAAGTTGAGGCGGTTTAAAAATAGTCGTAGTGGCAGAGAGGTTAATGATGAAACGTTCACATCAGGTCAAGTATAGCCTGGCAGTATAAATAAAAGTTCATGATCTAATCTTACCAAATAGCTCATGTGCAGGGTTGATAAGACCTGTAGGGATCGTGATCCAGTTCTGCCTTTGCCTTCCCTCTCTGCTGCAATGGTTGTCAGGGGACTAGATGAACTGTAACCAGTTTTGGTACAGGAGGGTTATTTATGGCTTACAGTGAGAGTATGAAGAGCTTGTTAACAGAGAAAATGTTAGTGATTTTTCTCATTTATTTTATCATTGTAAACCCAGGGTCGGCATAAGATATATTATTGCAGCTTATTGTGAACTTGTATTGACGTATGAGGTCTGGGATCACCATAGAGACTGGATTAAGATAAGTAGAGTAATACAAGAAGTCAAACCTTTTTAAAGATACTCTGAACCTCAACAGTCAAATTGAGTGCAAAATCTATCAAACTGTGACTCTGGGTGTTTGCTAACCCCATGTATCAGGGTGAGACCCTTGGGAGGGTGTCAGGGTGAGACCCTTACGAGGATAACAGGTCAGTGGCTGGCAGGAGTGTCAAAGAAAAGCATGATATGCGAACTGTAACTTTGTACGGACTGATCATGAGAGTAGTGGGAGCCTTAGTAAAACAGTTGTGTGATATTCTTCTACAAAGCATGCTATATTGGAACAGAAAAGAAGTTGCTTAACCAGTCAGTGTGAGCATTAGAAAAATGATGACATTAGCTTTAATGAAAAGTAAGTTTTGAAAGAAAGTGGTTTAGATTTTCCTTAGGCTAACATCATCAACTTGAATAAATTCGTCTGCTAGCATTGAAATGTATTGCTTGGAAATTATGATTATCTCAAATGAAATACATTTTCTTTGTATACTAAACATAGCTTTATGTTTAGAAAAGAGATAAACTTTCAGTTGCTTTTCATCTGTTTCCCTACACTATGGCTTGTTTGTAACAGGCAAAGATGTTGTCTTGCTTGGAGCAGCCATTTTATTTTATATGTAGGCTTCGAGATTTACTTATCGTGGGAAACACATGAGGGCAGCAAAGGACTTTTGGCAAAGGACTTTTGCAAACCATGCAGTTTTAATTTTTACTTAAAATAAACCACAAACAAACAAAATCTCCTACAATGCGTCTCAGACTTATTTGCATTAAAAATTCTGTACAGCACAGCAAGAGGAAAACGCATGTTTCTTCTGGGTTTGCCCTGTGTACTAAGTAGATGTGTCAATTTATCTTGCTCAGGAGAAGAGACTGTTAGAAAAGTCTCCTCTGATAACTGACTTAAGGAGAGCAGAAATGTAACAAACAGCTAAAGGCAGGCGACTGACAGCTGAAGTGCTTTATTTTTTCCACTAAACTACCCTACTATCAAAGCATTTATGTATGTGCTGGGATGAAGAAAGCCCCACCAAAGTACATGGAGAGTTCTTGCTATAACATGTGGTCTCTGCTCTGTTTTGAATTACTCCAGTGCTTTACTATAATAAAAGAAAATACACTTGTAAAGGTAACATCAGAATCATGCCTATAAAAAGCATTTTAATATAAAACTTGTAGAATTTAATGTGTTTGGTTATTGATTTGGAGGGGTTGGTTGGTGTGTTTGTTGTTGTTTCGGGGGGGGGGGGGGGGGTGTTAAAATTTGGTTGGTTGAGTTTTTTTAAGGTATTATTGATACCAGTTCTTATTGCTTCATTGACACAGGTGAGCCATATATTAGTTAAACCCTAAACAGGTGATTAAAATCTTTTAATGCTTTGTTTATGTTGCAAGATTTTTCAGAAATTCTAATTTAAAGTTGTATAATTGTAAAAGCTTATTTAAAAATATATTTTAATGGCATTGACATAGCACTTCACTGTTATGGCTGTTCATTAGAAGTATTTCATGAGCCCAAACAATGCATTCTGAAAGAAGCAGCAGTTATGAATATGTATTTAGGAACCTCTGAATTCAAAGATTTATGTTTATTTTTTTTAATGGAGAGATCTCTTTATTAAAAAACTTCCTTTCTTTTTTCCTTCCCCCCTCCTTATCTGGCGTAAAACATGAATTTCTAAAATTGCTTTTAGTTTATAGCAGTGGGTGGAGTGTCACAGTAATAAAGGGCTAGAGTGAGAGCATGTTCATGTTTAGTAGCTGAGCTTTTTAAATTATTATTATTTTTTTTTTAGGGATTTTTGCATCACAGTTTGAGGTATTGATTTGAGTCTTGCTAGACATCCTATCTTCAGGGCCCTTTGGCCTCAGTGTTTATCATAGGAGTTGAAGACAGGTCTCCCAAGGATGGGTACTGCTGCTGCTAAGGGCAATAATGAGGTGTGTTAATGGGTTTGTGGGGAGGAGGGCTGCCTTTCCCTTTGTAGGTGAAACACAGTGGCAGTTTGGATTTGTGCTTTTGCATGCATAGATGATGTCTAGCAAATGGAAAATAAATGGCTTAGTATTCTGTAGTCCTCAGCCTCAGAGAGAAATAATCTAAATCCAGCAGCAGATGGAGCTGAGCAACTTTTCTTAAAAAGACTTCTTGGGAAATAATATTTCAGGATATGTCCAAGGCTTTGTTTATTTTAAGACCTTGCAGAGGTGTTGTTGGCTAATATAGCTGTACTGGTGATGATTATTAAATGTAAGCAAAGCAAGTGGCAATTGCAATCTTGGGATGGAATCTGGTCCTGTTTAAGCAAATGCAAGGGTAAATAAACAGTACTGCTGTAGCTAATGTTCACATGTCATCTTTTCTGAGCTCCAAGTTAGACTCTGAGGCTTGTGAGAAGCAGCTGGGTGTGCAGGAATAACCAAGCTGTCCAAGGAGCTTCATTGTGTTAACAATGAAGTCTCTTATAGAGCTGCCTGCATTTGCAAATAATGAAACTGTAGGACCTTTGCAAATGAGTATCTTTAATAGCAGTAAATCTCTACCTCTTTTATAGTTTTCTTTTTTTTTCTGTCTTGTCAGTCAAGTCTGAATTAGGAATAAAGAAACTAATAATTCACATAAATTGGTAAATCAAAATTTGAAAATGTGGAAAGATGTGGTTAGGAGCAGCATCTACTCTGAATGTAACTGAGGTAAGAAGTCTTGATGGTTTTAGGAAGCTGAGAATTGGCTTTTAAGATGGTGACTGTGCCATTTCTAATTTTCTGTCCTCATTGCTAGTGCCACTTGTCAGTGTGTATATTAGCTTGACATTCAGTGTTCTCAGCTGAGAAAGCTTCTCAGATTCAGGTCATTCAGGTCTTATTTTCCTGATGGGTTTTTTCTTCTTTGTAATTATCCCCAGAAAGTGGGGCAAGTGGTCAGCTTTTCAGGAAGACATTTGGGCAATATTGGGTGCAACCTGCTTTAAGGACACAAGCATTTATAAGCATTCATTGACTTGTTCTTATTTCTTCCATCAAACTGTTTGATTATGGGAGGTGGGCAAAGTGCTCATAAGTAGAAGCAATACTTTGCAGATTTCTGCAAATGAGTGACTTTGCATCAGTGACTTTGTTGGTAGAGGAATCTAGCAAGAGGATGGGAGGACTTGGCAAATTCAAATAAAAGGAGAAACAAAGACAAAAAGCTGCCATTCAGGAATCCAAATATTTCTATCCTACCTAGATATTTTGCACTCATTTTTGGAGAATCTAGTTACTGACTTTCTCCACTATTGTAACTCAAAAATGTGGTTGAATTATCCCATCATTAATATTCTTTCTGTTCCATATATGACACCTTCCACTTTTGTTTTACTGTGGAACTTAAACAGACTGATTTTCCAGTCACGTTGCTGTGAATCAGTTGTGACTATTATTGCTATGATTGTAATACTACTGAAATTTACCTTGTCCCTACAGTGCTTTATATCCATAGGCTTCTAGTGCTCTTTGTGGAAAGGTCAGCAATGTAAAAGAAATGTCAAATTTGCACCATAAGTACGTGCATTAGTAACCTGTGTCTGTTACTAACCTGTGCCCAGAAATAGGGGGTCTGTTTTGCATCAGTGACTGACTTCAGTCTTGCTCAGATTTTATGTGCCACATGCTGTTAAGGTCTGGCATAAACTAAAATTCTTGCAAAATGGTATGCTTGTTTTATTATGTAAAGTTTTGTTTGAAAGGTAACTTTTTGGTGCTTTAGGCTTTGTTGTAACAGCAGGCTTTTGTACATGGAGAGTGACCTGTCTTCCCTACTGCTGTTTGTACAGAATTCCCCTCCACTTTACCACCATTTCCACGTGTGCTGCTACAGATGCGAGCTTTTCTGAAATCTTGCAGCCCTTATAAACTAGGAAGGGAAGACCTAGTTGTGAATGGGAGGAGTAGTATGCACAAAAATAGATTTTAGGGGGAAAGTGAGAAATAGAACTGTGCCCTTGGTTTCCTCTTTTGTTACCATGGAGAGAGCACATAACCTGCCATGGCTGTCAGCATCTGCAGCCAGTGTATCAGGGCTCTGTCATTGCCCTGGTATTTTAGTCCTCTAATACTAAGTGGTGATGCAAACACATGAAGGGAATTTCCACCTTTGTCTCATTTGAGTTAGCCTATGTGTGCAGTGTTCAACTAGAAGGTGATACTTGATCTATTATGTATTTTATTCATTTTACTTCTGTTTTAACCTCTACTGTGCATCCTAGTGTCTGCTTGCTTGTTGGGTTTTTTCCTTGATTATGAAGCATTCTACAGGCTTTGGTTAGGATGTGTATGTAGTTTTGATATACAAACCTATTCAGATCAGACAGTAAATGTTAATATTTACAAATATTTTTAGATAAAATAGAATGCATTTGAAGCATGGAGTTAGCAAAGAGGATACCCACTGGATATTGATAAATAATAAACCGGAAAAAAGTTCACTTGCTAAAGGGCAAGAAAATTAACTGGATGACTTATCAATACCCTTGGCTTTTATTTATGTGACCCAATGATTGTTTTTCCACTTAAATGCTTCCTTTAGTCTAGGCTGTTTGCTTTCCAGTTGTAAGAACTGGTTTTTGGTCTTTAGAAGAAAGTGCAGTAGGAATGCATTGTATACAGTTATTGTGGTGATTAAAAATCTGGAGCAAACAAAAAGGCAAAAATGCTTTTATTATGCAGAAAGGCAAAATGCTTTAGGGTTCATGTAGGCTTCCTTTCACTGAAATGAATGTAATTATTTTATGGAACAGAATCTGAACAGATTTAGAAATTAGGGAGTCACAGGAAAATAAATGATGCATATGTAAATTAAGTGTCAGTCAAGCAAAACAATGCTGAGCTTACAGAATCAAGAATTGGTTTTGTGGCAAAATACCTCTAAGATCATCAACTCCAACCATCAACCTAATACCACTATGGCTGTTAAACTGAGTCCTAAAGTGCTATGTCTACATGTGTTTTGAATGCCTCCAGGGATGCTGGCTCTACCATAGAATCATAGAATCAACAGGGTTGGAAAAGACCTCAGAGATCATTAAGTCCAACCCATCACCCAACACCTCATGACCAACTAAACCATGGCTCCAAGTGCCACATCCAATCCTTTTTTGAGCACCTCCAGGGATGGTGACTCCACCATCTCCCTGGGCAACACATTCCAATGGCCAATAACTTTTTCTGTGAAGAACTTTCTCCTCACCTTGAGCCTCAACCTCCCCTGGAGCTGTGTCCTCTTGTTCTGGTGCTGGTTGCCTGGGAGAAGAGACCATCTCCTGCCTGTCTACAACCTCCCTTCAGGTGGTTGTAGAGAGCAATAAGGTCTCCCCTGAGCCTCCTCTTCTCCAGGTTAAGCAATCCCAGATCCCTCAGCTTGTGCTCGAAACCTCTGCCCAGCCTTGATGCCCTTCTCTGGACACGTTCGAGTGTCTCAATATCCTTCTTAAATTGAGGGGCCCAGAACTGGACAGAGCACTCAAGGTGTGGCCTAACCAGTGCTGAGTACAGGGGCATGATGACTTCCCTGCTCCTGCTGGCCACACTATTCTTCATGCAGGCCAGGATGCCATTGGCTTTCTTGGCCATCTGGGCACACTGCTGGCTCAGTGCACCTGGGCACACTGCTGCCCATCTCCTTGGGCATCCTGTTCCAATGCCTGACCACTCTTGCAGTAAAGAAATTTTCCTAATCTCCAGTCTGAATCTCTCCTGGAATAATTGGAAGCTATTTCTTCTTGTCCTATCACTTGATACTAGGGAAAAGAGACCAACCCCACCTCATTACAACCTCCTTTCATGTATTCTCCCCTCAGTCTCCTTTTCTCCAGACTAAACAATCACAGTTCCCTCAGCTGCTCCTTGTAGGACTTCTTCTGCAGGCCCTTTACCACCTTTGTTCCCTTTCTTATTACATATTTTCTGGACTTGGAATGTTAGTTTAATGAAACTTCAAATAAATGTTGGCTGTTCAATTAAGCTGATGCTGGGTTTTTTTAGGGCTGTAAACAAAAGTGTAGTTCCAGTATTATTATAGTGGTGGTTTTAGATACTGTAAACCAGAAGGAACCCCACTTAAGTGAGTGTGGAATTATACTTATGCAAAGTTAATGCCCTGATGAGCGCACCTCAGCCTAATATTTATCTTAGTTATGGACCCTGAACTTGTATCTACAGCTTGTTAGGGGAAAGGAGAAATCCTGTTACAGCGTCTATTTTTTTTGTCTGACAAACCAGTACTGTCAGCCTCCTGTGTCAGACCATACATGGCAGTGCAAGAAGAGTTTCCCAGATGATTAAATTACATTGTTTTGAAAAATTTAGATGATGTCAGGAGCTGTTGCACAAAGAAACAAAGTTTCATTAGTTACTCAAATATTTATTGTGTTGTAGATACTTACAAACATAGCGATAGTTTATTTCACTGTTTCTGTTTGCAAAACTTAATCAGTTTTAAAAGGGCACTGCCAAGTCTTTGGATCTTAAGGCTTGTCTTGTTTTGACTCATGAGGATACTGCACTGCTCTTCTAATTTTCCTCGTAAGTGGAAACTTTTGATGTAATTTTTTGTAGAGCAGTTTCTTAATGATGTATTTGGCATTCCTGTTCTATACCTCATAGCTTCTTATATGTAGCCTAGAACCAAGGAGATCTGAAGAGGAAAATCCCAATCATGGGAGGGTTACCTGCTATCTTCTAAAGAGAACTTTCCTGTATCTTAGCTTCTCCTTGGGATATTGAGAGTTTATTCAATTTGAAACCCTTCATCCTAGAGATCATTGAAAAGGTCATTCTTTAAAAAGAAGTCAAGAAGTACATTCTGCTTTGACAAAAAACATTTGACATTTTAATTTTTCTCATTTATTTCTTAATGCATCTTAATTATCAGCTTAGCCACCTACACAGCATCTATAGTGCCTTTGTTGCTGTAGGTGAATACCTAAAGAGAAAAAAAAATGTAAAATTTGAGGGAAAGTAATCCTTACTTAATATTTAGACATGAAGGTTTTAAGATCCAATTTTATGTCTAAGTCTTCAGTTAAAATTAACATTGCTGTACCTTTTAAAAACAACTCTTGTTAAATGGATTGAAGTAATGCTTAAGGAAACCTGCTGTCTGAAGAAATAAATATGTTGATGTTCAACCTAAAGCTGTGTGAAAGTTATATTGTAGCTTTTTATACATTGAGCCTGACAGACTCATCTAGTTACCTGTGTGTCACTGAGTTGTAATACCAATGGTAAAATGTTTTCTGTGTCTGGGGAATATAGGCATAATATTCATGGACAGACCTGAATGTGTGGCTGAGATTGGTGCAGGCTTTGGCTTGTCTGACTAAGAAGTAGCAAGTCCTGACAGTTTGTGGTGTGCTGCCATTTGTTCTGGAGTAGAGCACTGCTCTTTGTGGATAGGTTACCATGTACAGATACAAAGCATTTGTGTTTTGAGGTTGAGATGCTTATCCTTCCATTTAACCTGAACAGATTTCCTCTTTGGGGTGTTTAAAGACGTAGCCTTGCTACCGGACTGATGCTAAGCCATTTGGTTGACCATGAACATACAACAACAATTTTAACATTTTCTGGCTCAGCCAATACTACTATTTATTTCCAGCCAAAATGAATTCAAACAGAGTGTGAAGTGATGCTGAGTTAGATTTCACATTTGTAGACTGCAGAAGGAAATGAGCACTAATGAGTGCTTAGGATTTTGTTATTATGTACCTTTTTGGTCCAATATTGCAAAGAATGTACATTACCTGAAATGTGTTCCCTATTGAAAGTGCAGACTGTCTGGCCCTAGCAATTAAATAGCTAAGATGTTATTTACCTTTACAATTTGTTGTAATTCGGAGCCAATGTTATGGTGAAATGTGTGCAATTAAAATAGGAAACTAATTGCTGTGGCAAGAGGTGCTTAACTAAGCCCAGTTTCAAGAGCTTTCAGGAGCTTATTTTCCACAGCAGGCCTGCCAGATTACACTCTGCCCTCACTAATTGTCCAGACAGTCTTGCTTTAAACAGTGCTGAGCTTGAATTACCAAAGGACTTTCTCTTTCTTTATAAAGAAGGATATATTAGGTTGGAGCCTGAAACCACAGTGCCCTAATTATAGCCTGTGAACTCCTCTTTGCCATGTCTGTGCAGCAGAAATGGTGCATTGGCAAAGCAGAGGCTGGGAATGCACTTTTCTTTAAGGCTGGTCTTGTATCTGTTGGAGAACTTTGCTCAGAGATTATTTGGTTTGAATCTGTATACACTTTATTTAATTTTGCTCCTTCCTTTGAACTTCATTAAAAGCAGTTTAATAATCCTAATTCTTTTATTCTGAGTGCGATTCTACATAGTCAGAAGTGTCCTCTGGGTCATGCAGCAGATGGAGAGCAACAGTCATAGCCAGCTGAGCCAGGGCAGGCAGGCAATGCAGAAAAGCATGGCCAGGGAAATAGCTACAAAGCCCTAATTTGCAGGTGGACCTGGTCTGGCTGTTTCTCCAATACATTGCAGGAAAGGAAGCGAACCTGTTAGAATGGGGTGAATTTGTCCCTTTATATGCATTAAAAACTCTTTCTGGATGGAAGCAAATGCATTGAAAGGGAGAGATTACTACCTGCCCAGACACAATATGGCCCCTTCAAGTCTCCCACTTATATCCCACAGCAGACTTGGTGAGCAGCCGATACAGCCATCCTGTGCTCATATCAGGTATCAGGTGACATGGAGACAAAAATAAATACATTCACTGTTTTATTTGGATGTTGCAACAAAAGGGAGATTTTTATTTTCCTTTTTACCAGTATTGACCCTTTTAAGGACAGTAGAATTAAGCTTAATGCTATTCCACTTGAGAGCCAAGTATGCAGTGTGCTATGTTTTCCTTGCTAATTATAAAGATATCCCATCAATCTGTAGGAAGTGTTTGCATTTGTTGTATTTGTTTGTGGTTGTGTTGGTTGTATTTGTTGGTGTGGGTTTTTTTTCCACACAACATGTGTTGCAAACCAAAATATGAAGACAAAGATCAACATCTGGTCTTTTTGCTGTAAGTCCAATTGTACCTATTTCCAAAAGTGTGGATATAGTGCTGTCCTGGTTTAAGACAGCTTACTCTCACAAGCAAGTTTCCCACACAGAGATAAGGAGGGAAAGCAACACAAAAAGCCCTGAGTTAAGGAGTTTAATGAAAATAATACAATGTACAATTACCTTAGCCTGTTTCACAGAAAAGTACAGCAAAAGCAGAAGCAGCAGCAGAGGCCAGTGAGCCTCCACCCCCCCAGCCTGCTGCCAGCCCAGCGGAAAAGATCAACACCCCCAAATGGGACACCAGAAGCAGCAACTGGAAACAGGAAGTCTCTCATGCTACAATCTGAACTGCAAGCCCCATGAAAATTTTCTCCAGCCAGCACTTTCATTTTAAAACTGGCATGGTGGCAGCATGGTATTGAGCCACCCCTCAGTTTAGAAAGGATGTTGACTTGCTGGAACAAGTCCAGAGAAGAGCAACGAAGTTGGTGAGGGGTTTGGAACACAAGCCCTATGAGGAGAGGCTGAGGGAGCTGGGGTTGCTTAGCCTGGAGAAGAGGAGACTCAAGGGGGACCTTATTACTCTCTACAACTACCTGAAGGGAGGTTGTAGACAGGCGGATGTTGGTCTCTTCTCCCAGGCAGCCAGTACCAGAACAAGAGGACACAGTCTCAGGCTGCGCCAGGGGAGGTTTAGGTTAGATGTTAGGAAAAAGTTCTACACAGAGAGAGTGATTGCCCATTGGAATGGGCTGCCCGGGGAGGTGGTGGAGTCGCCATCATTGAAGGTGTTCAGGAGGAGACTTGATGGGGTGCTTGGAGCCATGGGTTAGTTGTTTGGGTGGTGTTGGATTGGTTGATGGGTTGGACGCGATGATCTTGAAGGTCTCTTCCAACCTGGTTTATTCTATGTGTTTCTATGTATTTCTATGTACTTAGCAGCAGATTTGGCAAAACCTGTGACAAGTGTCTAAGTAGGCTATCTAGAACTACTGCTATTAATATGCTTTTAACTCTGTCCTTGACTAAACCAGGGCAGCCATGAAAGATTGATAAGTCATTGATAAGCTGTACACCCCTCTGGCTTTCCTGGTTAGCCTCCTTAAATTCCTTTAAAAATGTTCAAATTACTTTTAGCCTCTGATTGCTTTTTTTCTGGATGAATCCTGCAGTTATTGAATTACCACCTCTGGGGACTAGCTAGAGAGTCTAACAAGATGATAAAAACCTAAAAGTGTCTCCATTGGCTTCTAAATGGTATATGCCTCCCTACAAATGCATTTGGTTCACTGATGCATCAAACTACAGGCTGCTGAAGTAGTTTTCAGTAATTGTAAAGAAGAAAGATAAAGTGGTTTGAAAACAAGCTTAGGACTTGAATACTGATTAGTCATCAGAGATTACTCAAATTCTGAATCCACAACTAAGTCCTTGCCAGTTCAATTTGATTCTTGTAACCATTCTGAACACTGAAAATGTCAGGGTTGCAGCTGTATCACTGACGAGACGTGGCACTGAATTGAGTGCTTAGTGAGCAGTCTTGTATTGTACTAACAAGAACAAAATTTTGAAGATAAGCAGTCCCACTAAGCTGGGAAAGAACTAATTGAGAAGGATGATTAATTTGTGATTTCTTTCTACTTTCATTTTAAATAAGTTACTGTGGAGGCAATTAAGAAATTCTTACTGTGTAATAAATTAACTTGATGAATTGTAGTGGTCCAGAAATGGCTTAGATTTATTTAGAGTAAGTATGGTCTATCAAATGGAAGTTAGTAATATATTTTCTAACAACCTTTCAACAAACAAAGAAGCCTCACTGTGACTGGCTTTATAAATGCTATTTGTAAGTGATTTATTTTCACCTTACTCTTTGAGAGTTTTGTCAAAGAATTAAGTGCAACTTTGACCTGATATTATTTCAGGAAGGAGAAGAATAAATATGTATAGGAGATACATTAATTGACATGAAGACATTCCTTTGCTGAATAGTTTTAATCTAAATAAAAGTTATTTAATGAGCTATTTGCAATATTTCAGTGACCATCTTTGAAACTGCTATGAACAATTTTGCTTTTCTGCACTGCAGGTACTTAGTGGTAGTGTGCTAAGAACCCATGGAGGGAATATTAAGCATTATAATAGCTTCATTGTGTTTAAGACTTAATTTACAAGAGAAATTAAGAAAATTTTGTCCATGAAGGGTCATTATTGTAGAGGACCAAATCACAAAATTACATAGCTGTTTGGGTGACACTCTTGGAAACCACAATTTAAGGCCTGTGGAATGCTTCTGTCTCATCAACATTCTCTAGTCCTGAGAGTATATGCATCTCTTCTAAACACAGACTATGGTTTGTGTTTGGAATGGTTTATTATGGAATTAATTGACTGTAGGTTAATAGAACTATAAACCAAGAAGGTTCAAAAGTAAGTTGCTTACATGAGAACATTTCAACAGCCAGCTAATTCTCACTAAACAGTAGCTAAAGGAGGACAGAGGTGCCCCAGATAATAGCATTGTATCTTGGGTATTATGGAGACATTCAGGTGTCCCATCTTAGTACAGGTGAGTTTGACTAGATGACCTCTCAAGATCTATTCCAATGCAGTACATTCTATGATTCTATTCCTGTTGAGAACAAGGAGAGGAGGCTTCCAGAAAAGCCAGTGGCACAGTAGGCAGCTATGCAGAAATGTCATTCCTCAGGGATCCTCTTGCCTCTGACCAATAGGTGCCAGCTCATACTGGCTCTGTGATACTCCTTTTCCAGTATAAAAAATAAACTAATTATAGAGAACTTGATAAGATAATAATGAAATAGTAAAACACTATATAGTCACAGAAGGAGCACATTTTTGGAGTGACAAAACCTTGAATATGGACTGGCAAATAGATATGTATCAATTAATACAGCACCATCCTATTAAAAATTGTCATTTGTGTTTATAGAGTATATCCCTACTCTATATACACAACTATATTTGCCTGACATTGTAGGCTTGTATTGCAATAACTTCATCTGAGGTGCATATTAATTATGAAATGGAATTTTATAGAATTGAAATACAGCAATAATTTAAAAAAAACCCAACAGTATTTTACAAATTGTTTCACAACTATTTGTGAGAGAAAATGTTTTAGTTAACGTTTATTTGGACTGTATTTCAACAGATTCTGGGTGGTAATGGTGGGGAAGTACCTATTGCAGGTTGTGCTTACCAAGAAAGAGGAAGGCTTCCTCAGTCTTCACTCAGTATCCACTATTACAATACCAGAGGAACCACTCGATGTAAAAGTATTTCCAAGGGTGCATAGTTTTTTCTTGCATCATATTTTAATCTGTTAAATCCTGTAGGTCTGTTGGGAGGATAATGAATGTTTGGTAATCTCTCAGTGCAACATAATCAAGCAGTATGTTAAATGTGAGTGAAAATGTTACTGTAAAAATCTGTATCTAGAGTATGAAATCACAGTTAACTTCATCAAAATTAGTGACTGTACAGGTGATCTGAACTTTAAGATCTGCTTGTCTGGAAGCTATCATTAAGTACATCTCACAGCAAGAGTCAAACAGGCTCTGTACACAACAGGGAGTTACACATTAAATACATTAATAGAAGGTGTTGAGCAGAATAGACTGCACAACATTGGCATGTATTTGTCCTTAATTTCTCAAGAGTTAATTTAGACCTTAATCTTACCCAGTATTACTGTTTCCCCTCTGTGCAGTATGATGTATACTCCATGTGTTTAGTAGCAGGGTTGAAAATGGTAGAATATGTAGGATAGAACTGTTCTGCTAGAAAATCAGTTGCATTCAAGTGCAACTTAGTATCTGGGAATGATGGTATTGTATCTTAATCTTATTTTCTAGTACTATTATTCAGTTATAATATGCTACACCATGTAAGAATGCAGCTGTTTAAAGGGAGGTTCTAATGGGTTGTGGAAATGTCAGCAAAAAGATCTTATTGGCTTGTACTGTTACAGGTTAGCTTTCCTGGAAACAGTTACCTAAATGGAGATCTAAAGCAGGCAGGGTGCTTGTGTGGTATAGAATTAAGTTTCCCACGTTTAATTCCATGTTCACACTAGTATGCCTTTTCAGGCTACGATTAATTAACTGATGGAAGCACCTGTTTCATGGACGATTAGTTGTACTCCAGCTGTTTAAGCAAGACAGAGTCAGATTTTTAACCCTTTCTGGTTTATGTGGCTTGTACTTTGGTTGTAGGAATTTACAACAACTCTGGTTTGGCTACTGAGCAGTACTCTATTAAGTAAAAATTAATTTTTTCCCAATTTTCCATTTTAAAAGTGTTGCTCTAGAAACCAGGAAAAAAAGAACAACCCAAAACAAACACAACAAAACCCCCCAAACAAAACCCTCAAACAACCAAACACAAACAAAATAAACCACTAACCAGAAACCAATCAAAACAGCAGTGAAACTAAACCTCTAAGGCTTTTTGGTTTTGGTTCTGGTCTTGTGAGGTTCCCTATAACACTTTTCCCTTTGAGTCCTGCAAAAGTGGTTTTTACCCAGTTTCTGTCATCAACAAGTGAGCTTTGTGACAAGATTTCTTGTATTCTGTTAAGCTTAATATCCAAATTTCAGCTTTAACTAAAATTGGCTTGTTCTTTCCTGTCCAAGGTCTCTATTGTGCCTATTTCAAGAAGACAAAAAGTTCAGAGTAGCAGCTTGAGCTTTCACCTTGAGTTTTGTCAGACATGCCCCTACAAATATGTACAGACTAGGAATTGACAGAAGGTGCTATTCCCAGTCGCATTTCCTCAGTCTCGCAGGTGATTATTGGACAGATTTATCTGTGTAACTTCATAACATACCAAGTCCTAAGAGCTATCAGATGTGACTTTTACTTCTGTTATTGCCTGCCTGCCTGTGCTGCCTGGTGACCCACAGAGATCTGTGTTAGAAGTCTGAAGCCTCTCCTGACTCAGATGGAATATCAGTTCTCAGGTGCTGCCCCATTATCCCTTTTCATATTCCTCTGTTTCACTCAGTCTTGTTCTGCTGTTATTTTAATGAAGCTGTGAAAAGGGTTCCAAAGTCTCCACAAGGGGAACTGTCTGAGTCAGGTTGGCAGTACTGCAGTGTCTGCACAAATAAATGTTTTGCATTATCTTTTCAGTGCTGTGATTCTTAAAATGGATTCTTTTTATTAACTCAACACCATGGAAAAAGTGCCTTAACCACTGTCATGATCTCATTAACTTTTGCTGTTGGAATAGAAATATGTATTTACAGTGTTCTGAAATAGATAAGCAAGCTAACAGGAGGTGAAAGTAACAATAAAGCCATAGAGATTATTAGCATTTAACTTTCTTGAAGTCTGTAGAATGCTGTTAGCTAAAGCCAATGCTGAAACAGAAGCAACAGCCATTAAGTAGATGCTTCAGAATATATAAAATGACTGTAGTGTGTCTGGTCTTAAAAATGACAGATGAGGAAATGGCTTAAAGATGCAGCAGGGCAAGTTCATATTGGCTTAAAAGAAGTTCTTCACTGAAAGAGTGGTCAACCACTACAACAATATCCCCAGTAGTGGTCATGGCCTCAAGCCTGCTGGTGTTTGAACAATGCTCTTAGATCCCTTGTAGCTTTCAGTGTGCCCTGTGTGGACTCAAGAGTGGGTCTCCATGATCCTTGTGTGTTCCTTCCAACTCAGTGTACTCTCTGATTCTGTATGTGCATACTGCTAAATTTCTCCTTGAACTCTGTCCTCTTAGATCCTTAAGTATGCATCACAAGTCTAATACATTTTGGAGTATTCAGTGCAGGGACTTTCTGCCATCCTATTTATGATTCTGTAACATATAGTTATTGTACAACTTACATTTTTCTTATACACTTGTGTATAAAATGGCAATTAAAGTCTGATGTGTACTTATGTATAAAATGGCAATTAAGAAAGTCTGATGTGTTTTTACTTTTAAAATGCATTAATAGAAGAGGAGGTAAGGAGTTTGCACCATATGACCATTCTGTTATCTTTCAATAGTTATGTCCATAGCTTATTTTTGCAATTATTGCTCAGTGCTATCTTAGGATCATTTTACTAAATCTTCATGGAAGCTCAATTATGGTCACAAATAGTCACTAAAAATCAGGCACTAAATAGGCACTAAAAATCAGATTCAAGACTAGTGACTGGAGCAAAGGGGAGTAGAGAAGTTGTTCTTGGGGCTTTCTGTTGCTAAGAATAGGAAACTAAAAGTGTAGTGTTCCACTCCCATTGTTTACAGATGTAGGGGAACACTCAGGTCGTAAAGGAGCCGAGAATTAAGCATTCAGTTTTGATACCAGGCTATTAGGATCATTCTATTCCTGTTTATTTACATCAGGAAATTACCATATGAAATACTTCTAGTTTATAAACCAAAAATCACATTACATTATGTTACATGACATTACATTATGTATAATTCCAACTTCTGACTACAGATAAAATATTCTATTGAAGTAAACAATGCAGAGTGAACAAAACAGCGTTTTGGTGTTTGCTTTTAATGAAGTACTACTTCCATCCCTTTCAGCCACAGAATAATCTGACAATTTATATGTCAGAAACTCAATAGCATGAAATAAGTTTTTCTGATCCAAATGAAGAGTAAGACATATTACTTTCTGTGCATCGTATACCAAAGGACCAGAAAAATTAAAAGAGGAAGCAGATAATGTTGTGTTCAGAAAAAGCCCCAAAGCTTATTTTATGGCTGTGAGGCAATGGTTGATGCACCCTTACAGCATTTGAGAGTTGACCCATAGCAATCTTCCCCTAGCTTCCTAGCCAGCATGGCCAGGATCCAGAATTTATGAGGTGATACACAGTAACCTTGCTTTCTGCCAGCATTGTCTTAGCTGTGGTTGAAAATCCAGGTTCTTCCTTGGCTATCTAAAATGTTCAGTTGGCCTTTTGTGCTTCCATTTTATACTACATTAAAGCAATAAACAGAACTAGCCTGGCTCTCTGTGAAGAGCTATGACAGTGTGAAGTGCTCAAGTATGAGATGTTGTTGTAGCCCAGGTACCCTTAAAACGTATGCAATGAAGATGAGTTTGGGGATAGAATGTATAAGAATCAAAGTACATCAGTGCCATCTGGAGATGTGAAACTTTGCACAAAATGATCTGGGTGTTCCTATGGACATCCTGAACATATGAAAGCAGTGTGTCCTTTCAGTGAAGGACAGCTATGTACTAGCAAGGACATAGCAGGTTAGAAGTGACTATTTCCCTCCATTTGCTGCTTGTGAGGCTGCATTTGAAATGGCTCCCCAGTACAAGAAATAGATTGATATACTGGAGTGAGTCCAAAGAAGCACTACTGGGATGCTGTAGAAATGGAGAGGCTGAGAAAAGTGGTTTTGTTTAAGCTGGAGAAGGCCAAGGGAAGACTGCATTGCTGTTCTAAACTGCCTAATGGATAGTTACAGAGAAGATGAAACCAGACTCTTCTGGTAGGTATGCAGTGATTAAAGAAGAGGCACCAGAGAGAAGTTGCAATGAGGTACATCCAATTAAATGGTAGGAAAATTATTTTGCATTGAGTGTGGAAAACTATTTTATGTTGAGTGTGGTCAGACATTAGAACTTCTTATCCAGAAAGGTTGTGTAATCTCCATCTTTGAAAATATTAAAAACTCAAGCAGAGAATCTCAGCTAATCATGCATGGCTTAAACTCAATGATCTCCTGAGAGCTCTTCAGTCTGTATTAATCTATTATTGTAATTTTGTAGCCTGCCAGAAGTGGTAGACAACTGTACACAAAATATTCTTTTGCAAGAGATTTCACTTGAGGGAATATTTCAAAGTGACCTGAGGTACTGATTGTGGAAGCTTATTTCTACCTCAGTTAAATGTGGCCTTTGTTTAACAGAGCATGCTAAAATGAAAAAATGCTTAGTGCTGTTCCAACCAACAGCCCTGTTTCTCTCCAGATAGCCATGAGAGAGAAAATTGCTTTCTAACATTGGATGTATTTGGGAGGATTGCTGTATCTGTCATTGTGTCCCTTTAAATTTCTTCAGCTTCCAGCAGAAAATAAGTGAATTCACTTGCCCTTGTGATACTACATCTGTGATGTCAAATATATTTTCAGTTTCCACATGAGTTGGAAATGGTACCCTTATTTTTGAGTAATTTCTGTATTGTCTACTTTTACAGCATTTAGGTTACATGTGTACTGACATTTCACATATGTGATATGAGTTCTGTATTTCGTCTATGTGATCTCCAATGAAAATATTATATGTTCTGGCACACAAAATGTGATTTTCATGTAGCATACAGGTGGGAAGTCTTGCTCTTCATCAGAATAACAGATCTGGTCTCTGTTTTTAGCCCTTGACTATGAATTGGATAACATGCTTGTACTTGCTAGCAGTGACTTCCAGAACTTCTAGCATGTAGCTGTAGAAGAAACTAAAGTTTCTGGGACCATATATTTGTATTGTTGAAGCAGACCTATTTTTTTGGTACTATAAAATACAAACTGCAGTTTGTTGCTGTGCCTGAAAATACATGTTAGTCTTTTCTATCTAACAAGATGCTCTGTTGTTAGTGGGAGATTTTAGGTAATAAGGTATCAATAGCACTTCATAAAATCAGAGTTCTTTAAAACTTTCTCTGTTCTGTGGAATAAAATGCGAGGTTTGAGTTAGAATGAATGGATTATTTGTCCTTTTGAGACTGACACAATAAGAAGTGAATCATACTTTTAGTGAATTCATGCAATAGTGGTCTGAGAGATGCGTAACACAAGTAGGCCGATGGTGAAAGCTACGTTGTAACTTGATGCTGTTTGTCAGCTCATCAGAAGCTCCTCTCTCTGTGTTTGTTGCCTCTTCTCAAAGGAGGGGAGGACTTTTGTGCTGGTACCTTTCTTGGTGAGGACATCAGCCTCACTGAAAAAAGTTACCAGATTCCTATGTTACAAAGTCATGAATTTCTGGCATACAAAGTCAACTTTATACTTTCTAATGCTCCTCTGAATAATAATACATTTTGACAATAAAAGGATTACTTAATTTTTTGTTTAAAAAGGTTAAGTCTTCTGAATTGTTTATTCACCATTGATATACACATTTTAGATTTCAGTTACTATTTTTTCAGGTCAGTTAAAATCAGAGCCGGGAGTAGCCAATGACTGTTTCTTTACCTTTTTTTCCCTGATTATTTGCTTACAGAATTTTCTGAAGGTAGCATGTGGTTCATCGTAATTTGTATTTGATGGGAGATCCAATAAAGATAAGGAAAACTACATGGGGAAAGAGACAAAATTAATTAACTCACTGTATCAAAATAATTACTTGTATTAGTGAACAGGTTATCACAGTGTCATCAGATGCAATGAACAATTTGTCTTGTGATGAATACTGATACTATATTCCTTTTGCCATTGTTTGTGTTGACAGGAAAAGAGAAGCTATTGTAATTACTGGGGAACATTTCAACTCAAGCTGCTCAGAGCAGTACAGTTGTTCTATATGAAATGTGTCTCCACCTGGTGATTCCACTCCCACCCCTCTTCTCTTTGTTTGCATGCATTCACTAATAGCTCTTTTTGTACCTGGTACAGCTTGCTGCCTGTGTGCCTAATTGTCTATCATGTGTTAATAAGGGAAGGCAAACAGTTTGTTTGTATGTCTTGAACTGAAATATTTCTAAAATTCTCAGTGTCCTGGTTTCTAAACTGTCAGAAATATATATAACATTTTCTTTCACTTGCATGTTATGAATATTTTTTTTTTTTGGAGGCTGAGGGAGCTGGGGTTGTTTAGCCTGGAGGAGACTCAGGGGTGACCTTATTACTCTCTACAACTACCTGAAGGGAGGTTGTAGACAGGCGGATGTTGGTCTCTTCTCCCAGGCAGCCAGTACCAGAACAAGAGGACACAGTCTCAGGCTGCACCAGGGGAGGTTTAGGTTGGATGTTAGGAAGAAGTTCTATACAGAGAGAGTTATTGCCCATTGGAATGGGCTGCCTGGGGAGGTGGTGGAGTCACCATCACTGGAGGTGTTCAGGAGGAGACTTGATGGGGTGCTTGGTGCCATGGTTTAGTTGATTAGGTGGGTTGGATTGGTTGATGGGTTGGATGTGATGATCTTGAAGGTCTCTTCCAACCTGGTTTATTCTATGTATTGTATTCAACAGAATTTGTTTTCTCCCAGACCTCCAGTGTCTTTTGATGCAAAGAAAATTGGCAAAAAAGACCTCTTTGCCAAATCACACCCCCAGCTATATTGATTTATTCAGAAATATAAAATTATTCAAAGTGTGCTGGCATTATGAATTAAATGTTGTAGAACAGTAGGAACCAATTTTATGTTGTTGTGCTAGGATTTGTGCAAATATATACTCACTAAAGAAGAATTTCACTTCCAAGAGTGACTTGTGTGGAAGGGGTACAAAGAACTTAAGTTACTTATGGCAAATAAGTATGTATGTCATAATTGTTTTCACATATTAGTAATTAGACTTATTTTTGGTATTTTCTACAATATTCTTTGAGCACAAGAGGGAAGTGTTAGATCACAGCTTCACTGTCTTAGGCCCAGTTTTATAGCTTTTCACATATCTACATTTACTTGCTCTTGGTTGTTCATTAATAATTTTGTTAAATTCTGATGGTTTCATAGTGTGTAAAGGGCTATATACCTTGCACTTATTCATACTATCTTCACTAGGCAATTTTCATCAGCTATGTTGATCAGTTATTGAGTATGATGACTCTAAAGTGTTGACTTTTAAGTTGCTGTGAGTAGGCAGCATGAATGTTATGTGGATATTAATTTAAATTTTTCCAATTCCAAATGTTTTTTTTCATCCAGGTTCTTTAAGCGACAATGAGTATGTCAGATACAAAGGAATAGAAATGTCACAATATGTCTTTCTTCAAAATTCCCCAAAGTGAAAAAAGCACTGGGAGTGTAATTGTGCAAATAGTCTATCTGAATGTGTTCAGTGGGTTGACTCTAGCCAGTAGCAAAGCCAGCCACTACTGTACTCCTTTCAAAGTGGCATGTCAGAGAGAATTGAAAAAGCAAAAGCTGAGAACTCCTGGATCAAGATACAGATGAAGCAGCAAAGCTGCAAGGAGAGCAAAATAAGGAGTTCATTCAGTAATTGTCATTGGTGGAGAGATGTACAGCCACCTTCTGGAAAACATGGATATAGTATGCCTGATGGCTATTTGGAAAGAGGAAAGCTTCTTTCTACTTCTTTCCTTGAATTTTTATTGCTGAGCACAATGTCATGTTGTAGATAATGTCCTTCTGGTCAGTTTGGGTCCACCATCCCAACTGTGTCCTCTGCTGGCTTCTAGCACACCTCTGGGCTACTTGTTGGGGAAAGAAGAGTGGCAAAAAGGAACTCATGATGCTGTAGGAGCCAAAACACTCATGTGTTAACCACACTGTTTTACTTACAGGTTCAAAATATAGCACCACACTGGCTCTACAGGGTAAGCTCTATCCCAGCTAGACCCAGTGTGCCAGGGAAGGTGTCATTCATGCAGAACTATAGTTTGCTTTCTCCCTGCAATAAAGTTATTAATAACAAAAATAACAAAAAAGATCAGTAGGTTACAAATATGACATCTGCTTAAAACTGCCTTGTTATTGCTAAAAATGTGTTAAACTATAAGGAGAGTAATATACAAACATGTATGTGCTTATTTAAAATAAATAATTTTAAAAACTGATAGATTGTCTTGTGCTTTGTGGCTGTTCCACCCTTAAGGAAACTGTTTTCAACCTTGCTGCTCACTTATTTTACATCAAAATTGATATTAGTTGTCAATGTTTAATTAGTGTGCTTTGTAAGCATGCATTTCACATTGTGGTTGCCTTCCATTAAATGAATTTGTGATTGTGTGTAATACTATATTGCTTTGTACAGAATCTCTCAAAACAATGGATGGAGGTAACAAACAAAATTTTAAAATAAATACTCTTCTATAACTAACCCACTGAATAATTTTTGGCTTCTGGTTAGTGCTAACATACCAAAGGAGGAAAAGGGAAAAAATAATGGATCAAATGCTGTGCTTCTGTGCATGAAATTTTGGTTTTACCTAAACAGAATGAAGTTTTCCCTGGTTTGAAGGAGCAGAAAGGTTCAAGGATAGATGTAGCTCTGACTTTGTATGCTTTCTCTGCTAGCTGTTCCTAAGTCCTGGCAGGATGTTACCATGCATGACTTGTATTTATACACAGTCACCTTTCATGCCTATACACAGTCACCTATCATGTGGATATTCTGTGTTCTCAAAAATGGAGCCGAGTCAGATGTTTTTAGAAATCCTTGAAAGAAAAATTTCATAAAGGCTATAAGGCAGAAATAGACTCAGCCTGTTTTTAGACCCTTTTTAGCACTTCAGCTCCACAAGCACTTTCCCTCATTGCTAAACCATTGTGTGGTTTCAGCAGTGAGTTTTGACTGCTGTTACAGCATGATTGTACAGGAAAACAATTATTGTATCTATTATTGTAATCTATTACTTTGACTTTACAAAAGGTCTAGGAGTAAAGGCTACATGTAGTCAAGTATTGAATTCAGCATTCTTATCTCTCCTGGGTTTGCTTATTTGCTGAATTTCTTTCTGCTCAAGTTTTCTGTCTCTGTGAATAAGCTGTAATTCCAGGCCAGTTCATCCTTTCCCTCTTCAGACTGCTGCACGGGAACCAACAAATATAAGAAACCTACATCAGATGAAAAGTTTCATTTTGCCAATAACAGTTCTTGTTAAGTTCCATCAAAGGTAGTGCGGTATTTCTCCAAGATCAGTATAACAACTTTCTGATAATAACTTAAACGAGATGGTGAAAACTAATGCCGAAGCTATCCAAACTGTAGAAGGTAAAGGACACATTTCAGGTGGCCATGCTTAATTGAAGCATTGGTATTTGGGAAAAGAGTTGATCTGCATACTTGAATATATTTTGCACTTTATTTGATCACTACTTAATCAGTGCATGCAGATGGCAATCATATTTCTGATCTGAATACAAAAATAGTACCTTGTGAATGCAAGCAAGGGCTGTGAAACTGCAGATTGGGAGCTCAGTTGGAATTAAAAATTATTAATATATCTCCTGT